>NC_058080.1:281079415-283780805 GCF_014858855.1 Bufo gargarizans | reverse complement strand
TATCTGGCTTCATGACAGCAGAGAATCAGTCTGCATGTCATAGCAGAGAATGAGGCTTCACGTCACCCACCACTGCAACAGTCCATTGGCATATATTTAGGCCTAGCACACAGGCAGAGCAGAGAGGTCCCGTAACAGACAATCTGGCTTCATGTCAGCAGAGAATCAGTCTGCATGTCATAGCAGAGAATGAGGCTTCACGTCACCCACCACTGCAACAGTCCATTGGCATATATTTAGGCCTAGCACACAGGCAGAGCAGAGAGGTCCCGTAACAGACGATCTGGCTTCATGTCAGCAGAGAATCAGTCTGCATGTCATAGCAGAGAATCAGGCTTCACGTCAGCCACCACTGCAACAGTCCATGTCATAAATTTAGGCCCAGCACCCAGGCAGAGGAGAGAGGTCCCGTAACAGACAATCTGGCTTCATGTCAGCAGAGAATTAGTCTGCATGTCATAGCAGAGAATCAGGCTTCATGTCAGCCACCACTGCAACAGTCCATTGGCATATATTTAGGCCTAGCACACAGGCAGAGGAGAGGTTCATTCAACTTTGGGTAGCATCGCAATATAATGGTAAAATGAAAATAAAAATAGGATTGAATGAGGAAGTGCCCTGGAGTCCAATAATATATGGTTATGGGGAGGTAGTTAATGTCTAATCTGGACAAGGGACGGACAGGTCCTGTGGGATCCATGCCTGGTTCATTTTTATGAACGTCAGCTTGTCCACATTGGCTGTAGACAGGCGGCTGCGTTTGTCTGTAATGACGCCCCCTGCCGTGCTGAATACACGTTCAGACAAAACGCTGGCTGCCGGGCAGGCCAGCACCTCCAAGGCATAAAAGGCTAGCTCTGGCCACGTGGACAATTTAGAGACCCAGAAGTTGAATGGGGCCGAACATCAGTCAGTACGTGGAGGGGTGTGCACACGTACTGTTCCACCATGTTAGTGAAAGTTGCCTCCTGCTAACACGTTGCGTATCAGGTGGTGGGTGCAGTTAGCTGTGGCGTGTGACAAAAGGTTTCCACATCTCTGCCATGCTAACCCTGCCCTCAGAGGAGCTGGCCGTGACACAGCTGCCTTGGCGACCTCTTGCTCCTCCTCGCCTTGGCCTTGGGCTTCCACTTGTTCCCCTGTGACATTTGGAATGCTCTCAGTAGCGCGTCTACCAACGTGCGCTTGTACTCGCGCATCTTCCTACACGCTCCAGTGCAGGAAGTAAGGTGGGCACATTGTCTTTGTAGCGTGGATCCAGCAGGGTGGCAACCCAGTAGTCCGCAACAGTTTAAAATGTGGGCAACTCTGCTGTCGTTGCGCAGGCACTGCAGCATGTTAGTCGCTCATGTGTGCCAGGCTGCCCAGGGGTAAGACAAGCTGTCCTCTGTGGGAGGCGTATCGTCATCGTCCTGCCTTTCCCCCCAGCCACGCACCAGTGATGGACCGAGCTGCGTTGGGTGCCACCCCGCTGTGACCATGCTTCATCCTCATCCTCCTCCACCTCCTCCTCATCCTCGTCCTCCTCGTCCTCCAGTAGTGGGCCCTGGCTGGCCACATTTGTACCTGGCCTCTGCTGTTGCAAAAACCTCCCTCTGAGTCACTTCGAAGAGACTGGCCTGAAAGTGCTAAAAATGACCCCTCTTCCTCATCCTCCTCCTCCTCCTCCTGGGCCACCTCCTGTTCCATCATCGCCCTAAGGGTTTTCTCAAGGAGACATAGAAGTGGTATTGTAACGCTGATAACGGTGTCATCGCCACTGGCCATGTTGGTGGAGTACTCGAAACAGCGCAACAGGGCACACAGGTCTCGCATGGAGGCCCAGTCATTGGTGGTGAAGTGGTGCTGTTCTGTAGTGCGACTGACCCGTGCGTGCTGCAGCTGAAAACTCCACTATGGCCTGCTGCTGCTCGCACAGTCTGTCCAGCATGTGCAAGGTGGAGTTCCACCTGGTGGGCACGTCGCATATGAAGGCGGTGAGCGGGAAGGCCGAAGTTACGCTGTAGCGCAGACAGGCGAGCAGCGGCAGGATGTGAACGCCGGAAGCGCGAACAGACGGCCCGCACTTATGCAGCAGCTCTGACATGTCGGGGTAGTTGTGAATGAACTTCTGCACCACCAAATTCAGCACATGCGCCAAGCAGGGATTTGCGTCAAATTGGCTAGTCCCAGAGCTGCAACGAGATTTCGCCCATTATCACACCCACCAGGCCGGGCTTGAGGCTCACCGGCAGCAACCACTCGTCGGTCTGTTGTTCAATACCCCGCCCACACTCCTGTGCGGTGTGGGGCCCTGTCCCCAAACATATGAGTTTCAGAATGGCCTGCTGACGTTTACCCCGGGCTGTGCTGAAGTTGGTGGTGAAGGTGTGTGGCTTAGACTGGATGAGCAGGTGTAAGAAGAGGGAGGAGGAAGCCGAGAAGGAGGAGGGTGGCACAGGAGGCAAAGAATGTTGCCCTGCGATCCTTGGCGGCGGCAGGACGTGCGCCAAACAGCTCTCCGCCTGGGGCCCAGCTGCCACTACATTTACCCAGTGTGCAGTTAGGGAGATATAGCGTCCCTGGCCGTGCTTACTGGTCCACGTATCTGTGGTTAGGTGGACCTTGCTACAGATGGCGTTGCGCAGTGCACACTGGATTTTATCGGATACTTGGTTGTGCAGGGAAGGCACGGCTCTCTTGGAGAAGTAGTGCCGGCTGGGAACAACATACTGTGGACAGCAAGCGACATGAGCTGTTTGAAGCTGTCTGTGTCCACCAGCCTAAATGACAGCATTTCATAGGCCAGTAGTTTAGAAATGCTGGCATTCAGGGCCAGGGATCGAGGGTGGCTAGGTGGGAATTTACGCTTTCTATCAAATGTTTGTGAGATGGAGAGCTGAACGCTGGCGTGTGACATGGTTGAGACGCTTGGTGACGGAGGTGGTGGTGGTGGTGTTGGTGGTACATCCCCTGTTTGCTGGGCGGCAGGTGCCAACGTTCCTCCAGAGGCGGAGGAAGAGGCCGAGGCGGCAGCAGCAGAATAGGCCGAGGCGGCAGCAGCAGAAGAGGTAGCAGGGGGAGCCTGAGTGACTTCCTTGGTTTTAAGGTGTTTACTCCACTGCAGTTCATGCTTTGCATGCAGGTGCCTGGTCATGCAGGTTGTGCTCAGGTTCAGAACGTTAATGCCTCGCTTCAGGCTCTGATGGCACAGCGTGCAAACCACTCGGGTCTTGTCGTCAGCACATTGTTTGAAGAAGTGCCATGCCAGGGAACTCCTTGAAGCTGCCTTTGGGGTGCTCGGTCCCAGATGGCGGCGGTCAGTAGCAGGCGGAGTCTCTTGGCGGCGGGTGTTCTGCTTTTGCCCACTGCTCCCTCTTTTGCTACGCTGTTGGCTCGGTCTCACCACTGCCTCTTCCTCCGAACTGTGAAAGTCAGTGGCACGACCTTCATTCCATGTGGGGTCTAGGACCTCATCGTCCCCTGCATCGTCTTCCACCCAGTCTTGATCCCTGACCTCCTGTTCAGTCTGCACACTGCAGAAAGACGCAGCAGTTGGCACCTGTGTTTCGTCATCATCAGAGACATGCTGAGGTGGTATTCCCATGTCCTCATCATCAGGAAACATAAGTGGTTGTGCGTCAGTGCATTCTATGTCTTTCACCGCTGGGGAAGGGCTAGGTGGATGCCCTTGGGAAACCCTGCCAGCGGAGTCTTCAAACAGCATAAGAGACTGCTGCATAACTTGAGGCTGAGACAGTTTCCCTGGTATGCATGGGGGTGATGTGACAGACTGATGGGGTTGGTTTCAGGCGCCATCTGTGCGCTTTCTGCAGAAGACTGGGTGGGAGATAATGTGAACGTGCTGGATCCACTGTCGGCCACCCAATTGACTAATGCCTGTACCTGCTCAGGCCTTACCATCCTTAGAACGGCATTGGGCCCCACCATATATCGCTGTAAATTCTGGCGGCTACTGGGACCTGAGGTAGTTGGTACACTAGGACGTGTGGATGTGGCAGAACGGCCACGTCCTCTCCCAGCACCAGAGGGTCCACTAACACCACCACGACCATGTCCACGTCCGCGTCCCTTACTAGATGTTTTTCTCATTGTTATGGTTCACCACAACAACAAATATATTATTTGGCCCAATGTATTGTATTCAAATTCAGCGGGATATAAATTTGAGGCCTAGTATTTAGGCGCTGGGTGACCGGTATGGATTTAGTGACAGAATTAGACTTGGAAATGCACAGAAGCGTGTGTGTGAAGTTATTCTGAATGACCCTATGTGCACCTTCAATATTATATACCCTTTTAGGGATAGATTTCAAATAGCTCTGATATAGCAGAAACCACTAAATTATGAAATTGCTAAATTGGGAATTGTACTTCAACCCAGAACAAAAAATGTGCTTTGACGGACACTAAATATCTTGCCCAGCAACAACAGTACACCGGTGGGTAACGAGAGATTTAGAGGGAATTAAATTTGAGGCCTAGTATTTAGGCGCTGGGTCACCGGTATGGATTTAGTGACAGAATTAGACTTGGAAATACACAGTAGCGGGTGTGTGTGAAGTTATTCTGAATGACCCTATGTGCACCTTCAATATTATATACCCTTTTAGGGATAGATTTCAAATAGCTCTGATATAGCAGAAACCACTAAATTATGAAATTGCTAAATTGGGAATTGTACTTCAACCCAGAACAAAAATGTGCTTTGACGGACACTAAATATCTTGCCCAGCAACAACAGTACAGCGGTGGGTAACGAGAGATTTAGAGGGAATTAAATTTGAGGCCTAGTATTTAGGCGCTGGGTCACCGGTATGGATTTAGTGACAGAATTAGACTTGGAAATGCACAGAAGCGTGTGTGTGAAGTTATTCTGAATGACCCTATGTGCACCTTCAATATTATATACCCTTTTAGGGATAGATTTCAAATAGCTCTGATATAGCAGAAACCACTAAATTATGAAATTGCTAAATTGGGAATTGTACTTCAACCCAGAACAAAAAATGTGCTTTGACGGACACTAAATATCTTGCCCAGCAACAACAGTACAGCGGTGGGTAACGAGAGATTTAGAGGGATTTAAATTTGAGGCCTAGTATTTAGGCGCTGGGTCACCGGTATGGATTTAGTGACAGAATTAGACTTGGAAATGCACAGAAGCGTGTGTGTGAAGTTATTCTGAATGACCCTATGTGCACCTTCAATATTATATACCCTTTTAGGGATAGATTTCAAATAGCTCTGATATAGCAGAAACCACTAAATTATGAAATTGCTAAATTGGGAATTGTACTTCAACCCAGAACAAAAAATGTGCTTTGACGGACACTAAATATCTTGCCCAGCAACAACAGTACAGCGGTGGGTAACGAGAGATTTAGAGGGATTTAAATTTGAGGCCTAGTATTTAGGCGCTGGGTCACCGGTATGGATTTAGTGACAGAATTAGACTTGGAAATGCACAGAAGCGTGTGTGTGAAGTTATTCTGAATGACCCTATGTGCACCTTCAATATTATATACCCTTTTAGGGATAGATTTCAAATAGCTCTGATATAGCAGAAACCACTAAATTATGAAATTGCTAAATTGGGAATTGTACTTCAACCCAGAACAAAAAATGTGCTTTGACGGACACTAAATATCTTGCCCAGCAACAACAGTACACCGGTGGGTAACGAGAGATTTAGAGGGAATTAAATTTGAGGCCTAGTATTTAGGCGCTGGGTCACCGGTATGGATTTAGTGACAGAATTAGACTTGGAAATACACAGTAGCGGGTGTGTGTGAAGTTATTCTGAATGACCCTATGTGCACCTTCAATATTATATACCCTTTTAGGGATAGATTTCAAATAGCTCTGATATAGCAGAAACCACTAAATTATGAAATTGCTAAATTGGGAATTGTACTTCAACCCAGAACAAAAAATGTGCTTTGACGGACACTAAATATCTTGCCCAGCAACAACAGTACAGCGGTGGGTAACGAGAGATTTAGAGGGAATTAAATTTGAGGCCTAGTATTTAGGCGCTGGGTCACCGGTATGGATTTAGTGACAGAATTAGACTTGGAAATGCACAGAAGCGTGTGTGTGAAGTTATTCTGAATGACCCTATGTGCACCTTCAATATTATATACCCTTTTAGGGATAGATTTCAAATAGCTCTGATATAGCAGAAACCACTAAATTATGAAATTGCTAAATTGGGAATTGTACTTCAACCCAGAACAAAAAATGTGCTTTGACGGACACTAAATATCTTGCCCAGCAACAACAGTACAGCGGTGGGTAACGAGAGATTTAGAGGGATTTAAATTTGAGGCCTAGTATTTAGGCGCTGGGTCACCGGTATGGATTTAGTGACAGAATTAGACTTGGAAATGCACAGAAGCGTGTGTGTGAAGTTATTCTGAATGACCCTATGTGCACCTTCAATATTATATACCCTTTTAGGGATAGATTTCAAATAGCTCTGATATAGCAGAAACCACTAAATTATGAAATTGCTAAATTGGGAATTGTACTTCAACCCAGAACAAAAAATGTGCTTTGACGGACACTAAATATCTTGCCCAGCAACAACAGTACAGTGGTGGGTAACGAGAGATTTAGAGGGATTTAAATTTGAGGCCTAGTATTTAGGCGCTGGGTCACCGGTATGGATTTAGTGACAGAATTAGACTTGGAAATGCACAGAAGCGTGTGTGTGAAGTTATTCTGAATGACCCTATGTGCACCTTCAATATTATATACCCTTTTAGGGATAGATTTCAAATAGCTCTGATATAGCAGAAACCACTAAATTATGAAATTGCTAAATTGGGAATTGTACTTCAACCCAGAACAAAAAATGTGCTTTGACGGACACTAAATATCTTGCCCAGCAACAACAGTACACCGGTGGGTAACGAGAGATTTAGAGGGAATTAAATTTGAGGCCTAGTATTTAGGCGCTGGGTCACCGGTATGGATTTAGTGACAGAATTAGACTTGGAAATACACAGTAGCGGGTGTGTGTGAAGTTATTCTGAATGACCCTATGTGCACCTTCAATATTATATACCCTTTTAGGGATAGATTTCAAATAGCTCTGATATAGCAGAAACCACTAAATTATGAAATTGCTAAATTGGGAATTGTACTTCAACCCAGAACAAAAAATGTGCTTTGACGGACACTAAATATCTTGCCCAGCAACAACAGTACAGTGGTGGGTAACGAGAGATTTAGAGGGATTTAAATTTGAGGCCTAGTATTTAGGCGCTGGGTCACCGGTATGGATTTAGTGACAGAATTAGACTTGGAAATGCACAGAAGCGTGTGTGTGAAGTTATTCTGAATGACCCTATGTGCACCTTCAATATTATATACCCTTTTAGGGATAGATTTCAAATAGCTCTGATATAGCAGAAACCACTAAATTATGAAATTGCTAAATTGGGAATTGTACTTCAACCCAGAACAAAAAATGTGCTTTGACGGACACTAAATATCTTGCCCAGCAACAACAGTACACCGGTGGGTAACGAGAGATTTAGAGGGAATTAAATTTGAGGCCTAGTATTTAGGCGCTGGGTCACCGGTATGGATTTAGTGACAGAATTAGACTTGGAAATACACAGTAGCGGGTGTGTGTGAAGTTATTCTGAATGACCCTATGTGCACCTTCAATATTATATACCCTTTTAGGGATAGATTTCAAATAGCTCTGATATAGCAGAAACCACTAAATTATGAAATTGCTAAATTGGGAATTGTACTTCAACCCAGAACAAAAAATGTGCTTTGACGGACACTAAATATCTTGCCCAGCAACAACAGTACAGCGGTGGGTAACGAGAGATTTAGAGGGAATTAAATTTGAGGCCTAGTATTTAGGCGCTGGGTCACCGGTATGGATTTAGTGACAGAATTAGACTTGGAAATACACAGTAGCGGGTGTGTGTGAAGTTATTCTGAATGACCCTATGTGCACCTTCAATATTATATACCCTTTTTGGGATAGATTTCAAATAGCTCTGATATAGCAGGAACCACTAAATTATGAAATTGCTAAATTGGGAATTGTACTTCAACCCAGAACAAAAAATGTGCTTTGACGGGCACTAAATAACTTTCCCAGCTACAACAGGACAACGGTAACGAGAGATTTAGAGGGATTTAAATTTGAGGCCTAGTATTTAGGCGCTGGGTGACAGGTATGGGTTTAGTGACAGAATTAGACTTGGAAATACACAGTAGCGGGTGTGTGTGAAGTTATTCTGAATGACCCTATGTGCACCTTCAATATTATATACCCTTTTTGGGATAGATTTCAAATAGCTCTGATATAGCAGAAACCACTAAATTATGAAATTGCTAAATTGGGAATTGTACTTCAACCCAGAACAAAAAATGTGCTTTGACGGACACTAAATATCTTGCCCAGCAACAACAGTACAGCGGTGGGTAACGAGAGATTTAGAGGGAATTAAATTTGAGGCCTAGTATTTAGGCGCTGGGTCACCGGTATGGATTTAGTGACAGAATTAGACTTGGAAATACACAGTAGCGGGTGTGTGTGAAGTTACTCTGAATGACCCTATGTGCACCTTCAATATTATATACCCTTTTTGGGATAGATTTCAAAGAGCTCTGATATAGCAGGAACCACTAAATTATGAAATTGCTAAATTGAGAATTGTATTTCAACCCAGAACAAGAAATGTGCTTGAACGGACACTAAATAACTCGCCCAGCTACAGCACTAGGGACAGATTTAGCTGGATATAAATTTGAGGTCTAGTATTTAGGCGCTGGGTGACCGGTATGGATTTAGTGACAGAATTAGACTGGGATATGGCCAAAAAATGAACAGACTATTGCTGGTTAAATGCACTTGGTGTGACAGCTTCACCCTGATGTAGGCTTTAGCCAAAAAACAACCACACCATTGAGGGTTAAATGCACTTGGTGACAGGCGCAGCTTGCCCCTGATTTTGTATATGGCCAAAAAATGAACAGACTATTGCTGGTTAAATGCACTTGGTGTGACAGCTTCACCCTGATGTAGGCTTTAGCCAAAAAACAACCACACCATTGAGGGTTAAATGCACTTGGTGACAGGCGCAGCTTGCCCCTGATTTTGTATATGGCCAAAAAATGAACAGACTATTGCTGGTTAAATGCACTTGGTGTGACAGCTTCACCCTGATGTAGGCTTTAGCCAAAAAACAACCACACCATTGAGGGTTAAATGCACTTGGTGACAGGCGCAGCTTGCCCCTGATTTTGTATATGGCCAAAAAATGAACAGACTATTGCTGGTTAAATGCACTTGGTGTGACAGCTTCACCCTGATGTAGGCTTTAGCCAAAAAACAACCACACCATTGAGGGTTAAATGCACTTGGTCGCAGCTTGTGCTGGCGCACCACAAGACACAAAATGGCCGCCGATCACCCCAGAAAAATGAGACTGACAAACGGTCTGTGCAGCCTAAAAACAGTGAGCAATTGAGGATCAGCAGCTCAATGATCCACAGCTGCAGATCGATCAGTTAATCAAGTCCTTTGGAGGAGTTAATCTGCCTAATCTCGCCCTACTGTCGCAGCCGCAACCTCTCCCTACGCTAATCAGAGCAGAGTGACGGGCGGCGCTATGTGACTCCAGCTTAAATAGAGGCTGGGTCACATGGTGCTCTGGCCAATCACAGCCATGCCAATAGTAGGCATGGCTGTGATGGCCTCTTGGGGCAAGTAGTATGACGCTTGTTGATTGGCTGCTTTGCAGCCTTTCAAAAAGCGCCAAGAAAGCGTCACAAAAGCGCCAAGAAAGCGACGAACACCGAACCCGAACCCGGACTTTTACGAAAATGTCCGGGTTCGGGTCCGTGTCACGGACACCCCAAAATTCGGTACGAACCCGAACTATACAGTTCGAGTTCGCTCATCCCTAATTGTCACTAAAAACAGGGGACCGATTAAGGACAAACGGGATGAAGAAACCAAACGAAAACCCAAAACAAATTTGGGCAGCTGCCTGTTTATCGGGGTACCTGTCTAACCATGGGGACATCGCGTCCACGCTCACCGGGGTCCTTGGAATCATTCGGGGCGGACATCTTGGGAAACCTGGCTGCCTGGAGGGAACACCTGATTCCAGCATGGGGGTCTCCACACACGGAGCACTCATGCTTATACTTGCATAGTCCCGCGTACTTGCAGTTGCCTTCATTGAAAGGCCAACAGGCTCCCGGGCGTCTAACGGCCACCGGTCCATGGGAATGGGCTGCACCAGCACTGGAAAGGGGGGTTGCCTCTGGGCCAACATCAGCTGCAACCACACGTCGGTCACCTTGACCCCCAACCCACTTCAGGCCGCAGCGCAATGCGCCTCCTAAACTCCTCGTCATACCGCCACCAAGCGCTACCCCCATGGGCCTTGTATGCACTGTATACAGTACCCACATAAATAAACAACTCAGAACACTGTTCCAGATGACGTTGGCCCATAATACACCCCAAAACCGAAAACGCCTGCAACCAGTTACCTATAGTTTTCGCCACCTTAGGCCGACGCTCATACGGCCTGTCTAACGCTCCCGACGCTCCCTATCCACTGTATGCTGATCTATAGAAATAAGCGACCAAATGTCCACATATTGATTGGACCAAATTTTTTCCCTAACTGCTTCCTCCACATGGGCACCCAGCCCAACCCCACAGAAAAAGGATTCTTTATGGACACCCGCAGCTACAGGGGGGGGCACCGCAGGGGTTATTGGAGAGGGAGAGTTCTGCAACCTGTCTAACAAAGCCCGCATCAGCGATTCTATACTAGCAACAGATCCACCCTCCCCCCAAGCCCCAGCAAATTGAAACTCACCAATCGATGAATGAGAAACCACCGGAGAAGACGTCTCAGCAGGAACAGCTTGTACATCGACCACTGGATGAACCAGGCTTGGAGCCCTGGAATCACAGCTAGGCACCGTCCTCATCCATCTACACCGCAAAGTTCTACCAGACTCCTCAGATGCGCCCGACGACCACTCCAAAGATGAGGGGGAACGCCACCTGGAGGATCTGGAGCCCTGGAGCGGCATCGGGATGGACGCCTGTGATGAGAGCGATCACCCCTTCGTCCATCACCCGACGAAGAGGGAGAGACAGACACCTCCCTGCGTCTCCTTTGCCTGGCTGCCGCGGGCACCGGTGGTGAAGGGGTGGGGGAAGGGGGTGCGGAGGTACCACTAGTGGCCGCGATAACACTATATTATCCGGTACCCTAGTAGGGTCACCAGACTCTGATGCCGCCGCTAATATATTCAACCCCTGGCCCTCATTGTTGGAGGGGGTGTCGGGGGGGACTCTAATGCCAGCAAACTTTCCCGGGCTCCCATGCTTGCGCCTAAACTCCGAGCGCCGGCCGAAACAAGCGCGCCTCCAGAAAGGGGAGGAGAGGGGAGGAAATACAGCACCGCGCTGTGCCCGCCTATCATCCTCTCGCCTGGAGGAGCGGCCTGACCCAACGCGCCGCCCGGAGCCAGCAGGTAAGTGGTGCCCCGCCACAAGGGACGGACCCTGGAAACACCCGCGGCGAGAAACGGGGGCCGGGGGGCTATGGCCAAGACATGCAGGGGGGTGGGAACGCCGTGCGGACTGCCGGTCCCCCACACAAGTCCCAGAGCTGCCAGCATAAGCCAAGAGCTCAGTGGCAGCAGCAGGCATAGGGTCCAGGGGCGTGGAAGGCAGAGGGGCATGCAGGCTGCTCAAAAATGATCGCAGCCATCCCTCTCCTTCCTCCTGAAATCGCGCCAGGAGGGATTCCCTAAGGGACAGATCTTCCACGGACATGGCAGTGGCAAGAGGTACCTGAACCAATGCTTCCACCGTCAAGAGGAAGTGACGGGAGCAACTCAGGAAATATATAACCGCCTACAGCACCGCCCCTGCATAGGGAAATCATGGGAAGGATCCCTGCTTAACCCCATCCAAACCATTCTCCTCCCACCTTAATCTTAACTCTTAAACTGTGCCCTGACCCCTTATTAACTGAGCACAAGGGGGATTTTAGGAGAGCCCCCCAGTCTCTTAGCACCCTCCTTAACAGCCTCCGGACCGCCTAACGCAGGATCGCGGTCCGGAGGCGGCAGTCTCAGGCAGAGTCACGCAGGGATGCGTCATCTCGCGAGACGCGAGATGACGCTCACAGCCGGCCCGCGCATGCGCATCGCAGGCCGGCAAAAGTTCGAGGGGGGTTGCATCATCAGCCTGCCAGCCAATGATCATCGCTGGCAGGCTGATGATTTTTTTAAAAACTAATCACAGGCCATTTAACACTTTATATTTATAAATATAAGGTGTTAAATGGCTGCTGTGCTCCTCTACTGATTCTTTTCGTCGGAGTACAGTTTCACAGTAGGTACACCAAACACTTCACTTAGCCCCCAGATCACCCCCATCTCCCCAATTAACCCCTTGAGCGCCCCTGTCAATCACCTAGTGAAAGGGAAAAAAATGATCAGTGTAAACTGTCACTTTGTTTTTTTCACTGGTATTGACTGATAGGTTGTAGGATAGTTTAGGCCCCTTGGTTAGGTAGTTAGCGATCGTTTAGCACCCAGCCCACCGCACCGCAGTCACCGATTTGCTGATTAGCGTATCGCTAATCAGCATTTGTACTTTTATAGTATCTGTAAGTGATCAAACCTGATCACAGTCAGTTCTACTGTATAATAGTATTAGTGTCACCTTAGCTTGCCCTCCACCCAAAACGCAGTGTTTGCTCGATCAGGCCTGATCGGTCACCCACATGTGCGTTCACCCACGCCCGCCCCGCTGCAGTGACAAAAAATATTTATTTTTTTGATCACTGCACAATGACTTTACAAGCGCTGCGGCGAGAAAAAAAATCAGTTTTGATATTTTTTATCAATCGCAGCGGCCTCCGGTACATCGCTAGTCTCCCATTTGTAAGACATGCTTGCTTTTTTTCTTGGGTAGTCTCAGGGAATACCCCCTAAATTTAGTAGTCCAAATGTCAAACAAGGGGTATTCTTCTGAAGAGGCCTACAGGATTCTGACCCAGTCGGATGAGGAATGGGAACCCTCATCTGACAAATCCAGCGGGTCAGAATATGAACCTGTAGAAAGCAGTGGCAGTCTGACCCAAAGTTTGGACGAGGAGGTTGAGGTCCCTGATAGCACCAGGCGTACCCGGCCCCGTGTTGCTAGACCACAGGTTGTGCAGGATCCGCTTCAAGGGCAGCAGAGTGGGGCTGGCGCTGTCGGATTACGTGGTGAGGCATACACGAGCAGCGCAGCCCACCCTGGACCTAGTACCAGCACTGCCGTACAACATGGTGAAGTGGCGAGCACCAGAAGGGCAGTTGAAGCTGGTACGGTGACACGCGCAATAGTTACCCCGTCGCAGCCACCGCACAGACAGGCCCGTAAACCCTGATTGGCAGTCCCCAACTTCAGCCGCACCATTAGTTCCCCCTTTCACCGCCCAGTCTGGAGTTCGGGTTGAGACAGCTCAGATCGGTTCGGCCCTGGGATTTCTTGAGCTGTTCTTGACTGCGGAGCTCTTGGACATAGTCGTGGCAGAAACAAATTGGTATGCCACTCAATTTATAGCCGCCAACCCGGGAAGCTATTATGCCCAGCCTTTCCGGTGGAAACCCGTCCAAGTTTCCGAATGAAAACATTTTCTGGGCCTTCTCCTCAACATGGGTCTAACCAAAAAAGCATAAATTGCGGTCATATTGGTCCACAAACCCAATTCATCACATGCCCATGTTCTTTGCTGCCATGTCCAGGGCACGATTTGAGGCCATCCTGCGTTTCCTGCACTTTAGCGATAACACCACCTCCCGTCCCAGAGGCCACCCAGCTTTTGACCGGCTCCACAAAATTCGGCCCCTCATAGACCACTTCAACAACAAATTTGCAGATTTGTATACCCCTGAGCAAAACATCTGCGTAGACGAGTCCCTTATACATTTTACCGGGCGCCTTGGCTTCGAACAATACATCCCAAGCAAGCGCGCCCGGTATGGGGTCAAATTGTATAAGCTCTGTGAAAGGGCCACAGGCTATACCCACAAATTTCGGATCTATGAAGGTAAAGATCAGACCCTGGAGCCGGTCGGTTGCCCTGACTACCTGGGGAGCAGTGGGAAGACAGTCTGGGACTTGGTGTCACCCTTATTTGGCAAGGGGTACCATCTTTATGTGGACAATTTCTACACAAGTGTGCCCCTCTTCAGGCATTTGTTCCTAGAACAGATTGGATGCTGTGGCACCACGCGACCTAGTCGCCGGGGCTCCCCCCAACGGCTCGTTACCACCCGTCTTGCAAGGGGGAGAGGGCTGCCTTGTGTAATGAAGAACTGCTCGCGGTGAAATGGAGAGACAAGTGTGTTTACATGCTCTCCTCCATTCACGCAGACACGACAATACAAATTGAACGAGCAACCAGAAATGCCCCTCTGTGTCCACGACTATAATTCGCTCATGGGAGAAGTGGACTTCAATGACCAGATGTTGGCTCCCTATTTAGTTTCCCGACGCACCAGACGCTGGTATAAGAAGGTGTCTGTATATTTAATTTAATTGGCTGTATATAATAGTTTTGTTCTCTACTAGGGATGAGCGAACCCGAACTGTATAGTTCGGGTTCGTACCGAATTTTGGGGTGTCCGTGACATGGACCCGAACATTTTAGTAAAAGTCCGGGTTCGGGTTCGGTGTTCGTCGCTTTCTTGGTGCTTTTGAAAGGCTGAAAAGCAGCCAATCAACAAGCGTCGTGCTACTTGCCCCAAGAGGCCGTCACAGCCATGCCTACTATTGGCATGGCTGTGATTGGCTAGTGCAGCATGTGACCCAGCCTCTATTTAAGCTGAAGTCACGTAGCGCCGCACGTCACTCTGCTCTGATCAGTGTAGGGAGAGGTTGCAACTGCGACGTTAGGGCGAGATTAGGCAGTGATTAACTCCTCCAAAAGACTTAATTCAGTGATCGATCTACAGCTGTGGATCATTGAACTGCTGCTATTCAATTGCTCACTGTTTTTAGGCTGCCCAGAGCGTTTTTCATTCACTTTTTTCTGGGGTGATCGGCGGCCATTTTGTGTCTTGTGGTGCGCCAGCACAAGCTGCCACCAAGTACATTTAACCATCAATAGTGTGGTTATTTTTTGGCTATACCCTACATCAGGGTCAAGCTGTCACCAAGTGCATTTAACCCTCAATAGTGTGGTTATTTTTTGGCTATATCCTACATATGGGGCAAGCTGTCACCAAGTGCATTTAACCCTCAATAGTGTGGTTGTTTTTTGGCTATATCCTACATATGGGGCAAGCTGTCACCAAGTGCATTTAACCATCAATAGTGTGGTTATTTTTTGGCTATATCCTACATCAGGGTCAAGCTGTCACCAAGTGCATTTAACCCTCAATAGTGTGGTTATTTTTTGGCTATATCCTACATATGGGGCAAGCTGTCACCAAGTGCATTTAACCCTCAATAGTGTGGTTAATTTTTGGCTATATCCTACATATGGGGCAAGCTGTCACCAAGTGCATTTAACCCTCAAAAGTGTGGTTATTTTTTGCCTATATCCTACATATGGGGCAAGCTGTCACCAAGTGCATTTAACCATCAATAGTGTGGTTATTTTTTGGCTATATCCTACATCAGGGTCAAGCTGTCACCAAGTGCATTTAACCATCAATAGTGTGGTTATTTTTTGGCTATATACTACATCAGGGTCAAGCTGTCACCAAGTGCATTTAACCATCAATAGTGTGGTTATTTTTTGGCTATATTCTACATATGGGGCAAGCTGTCACCAAGTGCATTTAACCATCAATAGTGTGGTTATTTTTTGGCTATATCCTACATCAGGGTCAAGCTGTCACCAAGTGCATTAAACCCTCAATAGTGTGGTTATTTTTTGGCTCTATCCTACATCAGGGGCTTGGCTGTGCTTGCTATTTTATTGAGGGGTGAAATACAATTGCCAAAATAGCAGTGGCCAGCAAATTGTAATACTGTGGCCAGCAAATTGTAATACTGTCTGCTGTCTGGCAAATGATATATTTTTGTTCAGGGTTGAAATACAATTCCCAACTTAGCAATTTCCTAAATTAGTGGTTTCTGCTGTATCAGGGCTACTTTAAATCTATTCATTAAAAGGGTATATAAGATTCAAGGTGCAGATAGGGTCATTTTCAATAACTTTACACACACGCTACTGTGCAATTCCAAGTCTAATTCTGTGTGTAAACGTATACCTGTCACCCAGCGCCTAAATACTAGGCCTCAAATTTATATTCATCTAAATCTGTCATTATTGCTGAGGCTGGTCAAGTTATTTAGTGTCCGTCAAAGCACAGTTTTTGTTCTGGGTTGAAATACAATTCCCAATTTTGCAATTCTCTAAATTAGTGGTTTCTGCTGTATCAGGCCTACTTTAAATCTATCCCTAAAAGGGTATATAAGATTCAAGGTGCAGATAGGGTCATTCTCAATAACTTCACACACGCTACTGTGCAATTCCAAGTCTAATTCTGTGTGTAAACGTATACCTGTCACCCAGTGCCTAAATACTAGGCCTCAAATTTATATTCATCTAAATCTGTCATTATTGCTGAGGCTGGTCAAGTTATTTAGTGTCCGTCAAAGCACAGTTTTTGTTCTGGGTTGAAATACAATTCCCAATTTTGCAATTCTCTAAATTAGTGGTTTCTGCTGTATCAGGCCTACTTTAAATCTATCCCTAAAAGGGTATATAAGATTCAAAGTGCAGATAGGGTCATTCTCAATAACTTCACAAACGCTACTGTGCAATTCCAAGTCTAATTCTGTGTGTAAACGTATACCTGTCTCCCAGTGCCTAAATACTAGGCCTCAAATTTATATTCATCTAAATCTGTCATTATTGCTGAGGCTGGTCAAGTTATTTAGTGTCCGTCAAAGCACAGTTTTTGTTCTGGGTTGAAATACAATTCCCAATTTTGCAATTCTCTAAATTAGTGGTTTCTGCTGTATCAGGCCTACTTTAAATCTATCCCTAAAAGGGTATATAAGATTCAAGGTGCAGATAGGGTCATTCTCAATAACTTCACACACGCTACTGTGCAATTCCAAGTCTAATTCTGTGTGTAAACGTATACCTGTCACCCAGTGCCTAAATACTAGGCCTCAAATTTATATTCATCTAAATCTGTCATTATTGCTGAGGCTGGTCAAGTTATTTAGTGTCCGTCAAAGCACAGTTTTTGTTCTGGGTTGAAATACAATTCCCAATTTTGCAATTCTCTAAATTAGTGGTTTCTGCTGTATCAGGCCTACTTTAAATCTATCCCTAAAAGGGTATATAAGATTCAAGGTGCAGATAGGGTTATTCTCAATAACTTCACACACGCTACTGTGCAATTCCAAGTCTAATTCTGTGTGTAAACGTATACCTGTCACCCAGCGCCTAAATACTAGGCCTGAGGCCTCAAATTTATATTCATCTAAATCTGTCATTATTGCTGTGGCTGGTCAAGTTATTTAGTGTCCGTCAAAGGACAGTTTTTGTTCTGGGTTGAAATACAAGTCCCAATTTTGCAATTCTCTAAATTAGTGGTTTCTGCTGTATCAGGCCTACTTTAAATCTATCCCTAAAAGGGTATATAAGATTCAAGGTGCAGATAGGGTCATTCTCAATAACTTCACACACACGATACTGTGCAATTCCAAGTCTAATTCTGTGTGTAAACTGATACCTGTCACCCAGCGCCTAAAAAATAGGCCTCAAATTTATATTCATCTAAATCTGTCATTATTGCTGTGGCTGGTCAAGTTATTTAGTGTCCGTCAAAGCACAGTTTTTGCTCTGGGTTGAAATACAATTCCCAATTTTGCAATTCTCTAAATTTGTGGTTTCTGCTGTATCAGGCCTACTTTAAATCTATCCCTAAAACGGTATATAAGATTCAAGGTGCAGATAGGGGCATTCTCAATAACTTCACACACACGCTACTGTGCAATTCCAAGTCTAATTCTGTGTGTAAACGTATACCTGTCACCCAGCGCCTAAAAAATAGGCCTCAAATTTATATTCATCTAAATCTGTCATTATTGCTGTGGCTGGTCAAGTTATTTAGTGTCCGTCAAAGCACAGTTTTTGCTCTGGGTTGAAATACAATTCCCAATTTTGCAATTCTCTAAATTTGTGGTTTCTGCTGTATCAGGCCTACTTTAAATCTATCCCTAAAACGGTATATAAGATTCAAGGTGCAGATAGGGGCATTCTCAATAACTTCACACACACGCTACTGTGCAATTCCAAGTCTAATTCTGTGTGTAAACGTATACCTGTCACCCAGTGCCTAAATACTAGGCCTCAAATTTATATTCATCTAAATCTGTCATTATTGCTGAGGCTGGTCAAGTTATTTAGTGTCCGTCAAAGCACAGTTTTTGTTCTGGGTTGAAATACAATTCCCAATTTTGCAATTCTCTAAATTAGTGGTTTCTGCTGTATCAGGCCTACTTTAAATCTATCCCTAAAAGGGTATATAAGATTCAAGGTGCAGATAGGGTTATTCTCAATAACTTCACACACGCTACTGTGCAATTCCAAGTCTAATTCTGTGTGTAAACGTATACCTGTCACCCAGCGCCTAAATACTAGGCCTGAGGCCTCAAATTTATATTCATCTAAATCTGTCATTATTGCTGTGGCTGGTCAAGTTATTTAGTGTCCGTCAAAGGACAGTTTTTGTTCTGGGTTGAAATACAAGTCCCAATTTTGCAATTCTCTAAATTAGTGGTTTCTGCTGTATCAGGCCTACTTTAAATCTATCCCTAAAAGGGTATATAAGATTCAAGGTGCAGATAGGGTCATTCTCAATAACTTCACACACACGATACTGTGCAATTCCAAGTCTAATTCTGTGTGTAAACTGATACCTGTCACCCAGCGCCTAAAAAATAGGCCTCAAATTTATATTCATCTAAATCTGTCATTATTGCTGTGGCTGGTCAAGTTATTTAGTGTCCGTCAAAGCACAGTTTTTGTTCTGGGTTGAAATACAATTCCCAATTTAGCAATTCTCTAAATTTTTTTTTTTGATCAAATCTTTTTATTTAAGACCGATTTTCTCATTTTTCATGTGAACAAAAGCAAAAACACACAGAAACCCACCCCGAGCCCCCCCCCCTCCCACTCCCCCCTCCCCGTCCCCAAAGTCCAGGTGCAGTTGATCCCTGAAAAAAGAAGAGAGTCCACAGCGTATTGCAGATCACAATCCAATGCACATTCACGCCACTCACACAGCAGTTTCTACTTATTGCATTTTTATAAGGCACCTTATGTTATAATATTCTCATTTTCCTGTATTACCACCTATAACTGCCTTATCTCTTTCCCTCCTCATTCAGATGTTTTAAACAGTGAGATGAAAATGTTCAATCCATGTATACCATATTTTGTTAAACTTTTTGTTATTACCCCTCTTTTGATAAACATAGCTCTCGAGTTGCACCAAGGTGTGTGTCGTCGTTATTAATTCACTAAGCTCCGGTGGGTCTTGAGCTATCCATCTGGATGCAATCCTCTTCCTAGCCTGGTATAGAATGCGCTGAATTGCCAGCTTGGCCTCTCTGGAACCCGACACTTCCCCAACATATCCCAAAATACACGAAATAGGAGAACATTCAATCGAGATCTTATAAACCTTGGCAATGAGATCTATCACCTCCCTCCAATATCTGCGTAGACGCGGGCAGTTCCACATTAAATGTATTAAATCTGCCGACGAGGTACCACACCTTGGGCATGTATCATCAGTACGAAATCCTATTCTATACAACATTTTCGGAGTCCTATATACCCTGTGAAGCAGTAGCAATTGCGAGACTCTATGGGCCTCACTCACCGCTATATCAGGAAAGCCAGCCAGCACCTTTTCCCACTGATCTTCCTTCAATCCTGGAACATCTTTTTCCCATTTTTCAAACAGTTGTAACGGGTACTTTTTATGTATAGCCTCCGTCAAGCTAAGGTAATGCAGCGATATCACTCCCCCCGAGCTGCCACCAGCGGCCGTGAGGTCTATAATAAGGTGCTTCTGGGCCGGTATCAATTTCTCCTGCCGCTCCTGCACCTGAATGGCATGTCTCACTTGTAAGTATACATAAAAGAGAGATTTGGGCAAGTTGAACTCCTGTTGTAATGTAGAGAAATCTTTAAGGGACGCTTCTCCAAACAACTGCCACATCCTGTCCAAACCAAACTTCCTCCATGTCCTAACACTTGACACCTTATTAAGTTCAGCATACATGATATTTGGCCAAATTGGAGTAAACTTTGTATATCCTTCAATTCCTGCCATTTTCCTGGTTTTCCACCATACCTTATGTATTAGTTCTAATATCCCATATTTCCTCCCTATTTCTCTAAAAGCGCCCTCCTCTAGTGCTGATAGGAGACATCTTCTGTTAAGCAAGTGTTTCACTATTGTACCTGTCTTATTCACCTTCTCCACTTCACCCCAGCCCCTCAGATGCTGCATTTGGGCCGCCAGAAAGTAGGCCAAGGGGTCCGGGACACTCAGTCCTCCCTGGGTCTTAGGTCTACACATGGTACTCAATTTAATCCTAGGGATCCCCTTCTTCCAGATCAGATCTCTAAAGATAGCATTGACAGTATAGAACATCCTTAATGGAATCCACACGGGGGCGTTGTGCAGCACATAGAGGAGCTGGGGCATAAGAATCATCTTAAGCAGATTTGTTCTGCCAACCATGGATAGAGGCAGTTTCGACCATGTCTGTACTTTCTTTCTGAATTGATCTAATAATGGTATTATGTTCAGCTCTATAAAATCCCTGCTATTCCTGGAGACCTGTATTCCCAAATACTTAAAGCTCGACACTACTTGCAGCCCCCCTGCCAAGACAGGATCTACCGCAATGCCATCAGCAAACAGCATTAGTACCGACTTTGACCAGTTGATTCTTAGGCCCGACATTTGTCCAAACCTATTAATAATTTCCATAGCAGCTGGCAAGGACGTTTCCCAGTCATCTAGAAACATGAGCACATCGTCCGCGTATAATGCCACTTTTTCAGTTACCGACCCGTATGTAAGCCCTTTGACCTCCGTTGACAATCGTAAAGCCTCCGCCAGGGGCTCAATTGCCACCGCAAACAATAGCGGTGACAGCGGGCAACCCTGACGGGTACCCCTCCCTAAGTTGAAGCAATTCTCTAAATTAGTGGTTTCTGCTGTATCAGGCCTACTTTAAATCTATCCCTAAAAGGGTATATAAGATTCAAGGTGAAGATAGGGTCATTCTCAATAACTTCACACACACGCTACTGTGCAATTCCAAGTCTAATTCTGTCCGTAAACGTATACCTGTCATACAGCGCCTAAATACTAGGCCTCAAAATTAAATTCAGTTAAATCTGTCGTTACTGCTGTGCCTTTATTAGTGTAATACGGTACCTAAATAGATAGCCAGATAGTGTTAGGTGTCTGTAAAAAAAGGCCTGAATTTGAATTCAATACATTGGGCCAAATAATATTTTTCTTATTGTGGTGAACGGTAACAATGAGGAAAACATCTAGTAAGGGACGTGGACGCGGACATGGTTGTGGTGGTGTTAGTGGACCCTCTGGTGCTGGGAGAGGACGTGGCCGTTCTGCCACAGCCACACGTCCTAGTGTACCAACTACCTCAGGTCCCAGTAGCCGCCATAATTTACAGCGATATTTGGTGGGGCCAAATGCCGTTCTAAAGATGGTAAGGCCTGAGCAGGTACAGGCATTAGTCAATTGGGTGGCCGACAGTGGATCCAGCACGTTCACATTATCTCCCACCCAGTCTTCTGCAGAAAGCGCACAGATGGCGCCTGCAAACCAACCCCATCAGTCTGTCACATCACCCCCATGCATACCAGGGAAACTGTCTCAGCCTCAAGTTATGCAGCAGTCTCTTATGCTGTTTGAAGACTCCGCTGGCAGGGTTTCCCAAGGGCATCCACCTAGCCCTTCCCCAGCGGTGGAAAACATAGAATACACTGACGCACAACCACTTATGTTTCCTGATGATGAGGACATGGGAATACCACCTCAGCACGTCTCTGATGATGACGAAACACAGGTGCCAACTGCTGCGTCTTTCTGCAGTGTGCAGACTGAACAGGAGGTCAGGGATCAAGACTGGATTGAAGACGTTGCAGGGGACGATGAGGTCCTAGACCCCACATGGAATGAAGGTCGTGCCACTGACTTTCAGAGTTCGGAGGAAGAGGCAGTGGTGAGACCGAGCCAACAGCGTAGCAAAAGAGGGAGCAGTGGGCAAAAGCAGAACACCCGCCGCCAAGAGACTCCGCCGGCTACTGACCGCTGCCATCTGGGACCGAGCACCCCAAAGGCAGCTTCAAGGAGTTCCCTGGCATGGCACTTCTTCAAACAATGTGCTGACGACAAGACCCGAGTGGTTTGCACGCTGTGCCATCAGAGCCTGAAGCGAGGCATTAACGTTCTGAACCTTAGCACAACCTGCATGACCAGGCACCTGCATGCAAAGCATGAACTGCAGTGGAGTAAACACCTTAAAAACAAGGAAGTCACTCAGGCTCCCCCTGCTACCTCTTCTGCTGCTGCCGCCTCGGCCTCTTCTGCTGCTGCCGCCGCCTCGGCCTCTTCCTCCGCCTCTGGAGGAACGTTGGCACCTGCCGCCCAGCAAACATGGGATGTACCACCAACACCAGCACCTGCGTCACCAAGCATCTCAACCATGTCACACGGCAGCGTTCAGCTCTCCATCTCACAAACATTTGAGAGAAAGCGTAAATTCCCACCTAGCCACCCTCGATCCCTGGCCCTGATTGCCAGCATTTCTAAACTACTGGCCTATGAAATGCTGTCATTTAGGCTGGTGGACACAGACAGCTTCAAACAGCTTATGTCGCTTGCTGTCCCACAGTATGTTGTTCCCAGCCGGCACTACTTCTCCAAGAGAGCCGTGCCTTCCCTGCACAACCAAGTATCCGATAAAATCAAGTGTGCACTGCGCAACGCCATCTGTGGCAAGGTCCACCTACCCACAGATACGTTGACCAGTAAGCACGGCCAGGGACGCTATATCTCCCTAACTGCACACTGGGTAAATGTAGTGGCGGCTGGGCCCCAGGCGGAGAGCTGTTTGGCGCACGTCCTTCCGCCGCCAAGGATCGCAGGGCAACATTCTTTGCCTCCTGTTGCCACCTCCTCCTACTCAGCTTGCTCCTCCTCTTCTTCCACCTGCTCATCCAGTCAGCCACACACCTTCACCACCAACTTCAGCACAGCCCGGGGTAAACGTCAGCAGGCCATTCTGAAACTCATATGTTTGGGGGACAGGCCCCACACCGCACAGGAGTTGTGGCGGGGTATAGAACAACAGACCGACGAGTGGTTGCTGCCGGTGAGCCTCAAGCCCGGCCTGGTGGTGTGCGATAATGGGCGAAATCTTGTTGCAGCTCTGGGAATAGCCGGTTTGACGCACATCCCTTGCCTGGCGCATGTGCTGAATTTGGTGGTGCAGAAGTTCATTCACAACTACCCCGACATGTCAGAGCTGCTGCATAAAGTGCGGGCCGTCTGTTTGCGCTTCCGGCGTTCACATCCTGCCGCTGCTCGCCCGTCTGCGCTACAGCGTAGCTTCGGCCTTCCCGCTCACCACCTCATATGCGACGTGCCCACCAGGTGGAACTCCACCTTGCACATGCTGGACAGACTGTGCGAGCAGCAGCAGGCCATAGTGGAGTTTCAGCTGCAGCACGCACGGGTCAGTCGCACTGCGGAACAGCACCACTTCACCACCAATGACTGGGCCTCCATGCGAGACCTGTGTGCCCTGTTGCGCTGTTTCGAGTACTCCACCAACATGGCCAGTGGCTATGACGCCGTTATCAGCGTTACAATACCACTTCTATGTCTCCTTAAGGAAACACTTAGGGCGATGATGGAAGAGGAGGTGGCCCAGGAGGAGGAGGAAGAGGGGTCATTTTTAGCACTTTCAGGCCAGTCTCTTCGAAGTGATTCAGAGGGAGGTTTTTTGCAACAGCAGAGGCCAGGTACAAATGTGGCCAGCCAGGGCCCACTACTGGAGGACTAGGAGGACGAGGATGAGGAGGAGGTGGAGGAGGATGAGGATGAAGCATGGTCACAGCGGGGTGGCACCCAACGCAGCTCGGGCCCATCACTGGTGCGTGGCTGGGGGGAAACTCAGGACGATGACGATATGCCTCCCACAGAGGACAGCTTGTCCTTACCTCTGGGCAGCCTGGCACACATGAGCGACTACATGCTGCAGTGCCTGCGCAACGACAGCAGAGTTGCCCACATTTTAACGTGTGCGGACTACTGGGTTGCCACCCTGCTGGATCCACGCTACAAAGACAATGTGCCCACCTTACTTCCTGCACTGGAGCGTGATAGGAAGATACGCGATTACAAGCGCTCGTTGGTAGACGCGCTACTGAGAGCATTCCCAAATGTCACAGGGGAACAAGTGGAAGCCCAAGGCCAAGGCAGAGGAGGAGCAAGAGGTCGCCAAGGCAGCTGTGTCACGGCCAGCTCCTCTGAGGGCAGGGTTAGCATGGCAGAGATGTGGAAAAGTTTTGTCAACACGCCACAGCTAACTGCACCACCACCTGATACGCAACGTGTTAGCAGGAGGCAACATTTCACTAACATGGTGGAACAGTACGTGTGCACACCCCTCCACGTACTGACTGATGGTTCGGCCCCATTCAACTTCTGGGTCTCTAAATTGTCCACGTGGCCAGAGCTAGCCTTTTATGCCTTGGAGGTGCTGGCCTGCCCGGCGGCCAGCGTTTTGTCTGAACGTGTATTCAGCATGGCAGGGGGCGTCATTACAGACAAACGCAGCCGCCTGTCTACAGCCAATGTGGACAAGCTGACGTTCATAAAAATGAACCAGGCATGGATCCCACAGGACCTGTCCATCCCTTGTGCAGATTAGACATTAACTACCTCCCCTTAACCATATATTATTGTACTCCAGGGCACATCCTCATTCAATCCTATTTTCATTTTCATTTTACCATTATATTGCGGGGCAACCCAAAGTTGAATGAACCTCTCCTCTGTCTGGGTGCCGGGGCCTAAATATATGACAATGGACTGTTCAAATGTTGGGTGACGTGAAGCATGATTCTCTGCTATGACATGAAGACTGATTCTCTGCTGACATGAAGACTAATTCTCTGTTACGGGACCTCTCTCCTCTGCCTGGGTGCCTGGGCCTAAATATCTGACAATGGACTGTTCCAGTGTTGGGTGACGTAAAGCATGATTCTCTGCTATGACATGCAGACTGATTCTCTGCTGACATGAAGCCAGATTCTTTGTTATGGGACCTCTCTCCTCTGCCTGGGTGCCGGGGCCTAAATATATGACAATGGACTGTTACAGTGGTGGGTGACGTGAAGCCTGTTTCTCTGCTATGACATGCAGACTGATTCTCTGCTGACATAAAGCCAGATTCTCTGTTACGTGACCTGTCTCCTCTGCCTGGGTGCCTGGGCCTAAATATCTGACAATGGACTGTTCCAGTGTTGGGTGACGTGAAGCATGATTCTCTGCTATGACATGAAGACTGATTCTCTGCTGACATGAAGCCAGATTCTCTGTTATGGGACCTCTCTCCTCTGCCTGGGTGTCGGGGCCTAAATATCTGACAATGGACTGTTCCAGTGTTGGGTGACGTAAAGCATGATTCTCTGCTATGACATGCAGACTGATTCTCTTCTGACATGAAGCCAGATTCTCTGTTATGGGACCTCTCTCCTCTGCCTGGGTGCCGGGGCCTAAATATCTGACAATGGACTGTTCCAGTGTTGGGTGACGTAAAGCATGATACTCTGCTATGACATGCAGACTGATTCTCTTCTGACATGAAGCCAGATTCTCTGTTATGGGACCTCTCTCCTCTGCCTGGGTGCCGGGGCCTAAATATATGACAATGGACTGTTACAGTGGTGGGTGACGTGAAGCCAGATTCTCTGCTATGGGACCTCTCTCCAATTGATATTGGTTAATTTTTATTTATTTTATTTTTATTTTAATTCATTTCCCTATCCACATTTGTTTGCAGTGGATTTACCTACATGTTGCTGCCTTTTGCAGCCCTCTAGCTCTTTCCTGGGCTGTTTTACAGCCTTTTTAGTGCCGAAAAGTTCGGGTCCCCATTGACTTCAATGGGGTTCGGGTTCGGGCCGAACTTCTCGAACCCAAACATCCAGGTGTTCGCTCAACTCTATTCTCTACAGTAAGGCTGGGAGAACAGGATCCTTCCTCAAATTTCAGGAAGAGATCATCGAGAACCTCCTGTATCCAGGAGGTTCCAAGGCCCCATCCACCATTGTAGTGAGCCGTCTACACGAGCGACATTTCCCCAATGTCGTTGCTGGTACCTCAACCCAACCGTCACCCCGAAAAAGATGTTGTGTCTGTAGCAGGAGTGGAATAAGGCGTGACACCTGCTATTTCTGTCCTGACTGCCCTGCCCACCCTGCCCTATGCTTAGGGGAGTGTTTCCGGAAGTACCACACACAGGTACACTTAGCATAGGGATTGCATCTCACAGGACAGGCACACAGGGCTATTAGGGCCCTTTCACTCACAGCTGCTGCAAACCTCTCCTTTCACCTGGGACAAAGTGCATAAAGTACTTCGCCACATCTTTGGGCGATTTGCGCTTTGCACATTGTCCCATGGGGAAGGAGAGGTTTGTCCTATAAAGGTAAAAAAATAAAAATAAAAAAATTACCGGTAAGCAAAAAAGTTAACGTTGTGTACAAAAAGTTAAATAAAGTTTATATGTTCCGTTCAAATGTTATTATAAAGTTAATAAATTTATTGCGTTTCGGCCTGTTTTTTTACCTTCCAGGTGGACCAACCGATCGACTAGCTGCAGCACTGATGTGCATTCTGACAGGAGCATTGCGCTGCTGTCAGATTACACAATAGTCGGTGTATGCGGCGCTGCAAGACGAGATTTCTCCTCTGCAGTAAAAGATACGTTTGCCGAGGCATATGAGCTGAGGAGGCGGCGGTGTCCATATGCTTTTGCAAACACTTTGTATATAGAAATCGGGTTTGCCAGGGCATACGAACTAAGTGGGTATGGATGTTGGGCGGAGCTCCTATGTCCTGGCAGACGCCTTTCCCCTCATCCACTTTGATCGATGCGAATGAAGAAATCTGTGCTGTTCTTTTTTTCTTTCAGCCTAGAGGCTGAACGGAAAAAAATAAGCTCATTACCTGTATGCTTAATATAAGGAGAATAGCAGAAACTCCTAATGCTGGCCATACATGTAATGATTGCGGAGACCCTCAAATGCCAGGGCAGTACAAACACCCCACAAATGACCCCATTTTGGAAAGAAGACACCGCAAGGTATTCGCTGAGGGGCATATTAAGTCCATGAAAGATTGAAATTTTTGTCCCAAGTTAGCGGAAAGGGAGACTTTGTGAGAAAAAAAATAAAATAAAAAATTTCCGCTAACTTGTGCAAAAAAAATAAAAAATTCTATAAACTCGCCATGCCCCTCATTGAATACCTTGGGGTGTCTTCTTTCCAAAATGGGGTCACATGTGGGGTATTTATACTGCCCTGGCTTTTTAGGGGCCCTAAAGCGTGAAAAGAAGTCTGGGATCCAAATGTCTAAAAATGCCCTCCTAAAAGGAATTTGTGCCCCTTTGCGCATCTAGGCTGCAAAAAAGTGTCACACATGTGGTATCGCCGTTCTCAGGAGAAGTTATAGAATGTGTTTTGGGGTGTCACTTTACATATACCCATGCTGGGTGAGATAAATATCTTGGTCAAATGCCAACTTTGTATAAAAAAATTGGAAAAGTTGTCTTTTGCCGAGATATTTCTTTCATCCAGCATGGGTATATGTAAAAAGACACTCCAAAACACATTGCCCTACTTCTTCTAAGTACGGCGATACCACATGTGTGACACTTTTTTGCAGCCTAGGTGGGCAAATGGGCCCACATTCCAAAGAGCACCTTTCGGATTTTTCAGGGCATTTTTTTTACAGATTTTGATTCCAAACTACTTCTCACGCATTAGGGCCTCTAAAATGCCAGGGCAGTATAACTACCCCACAAGTGACCCCATTTTGGAAAGTAGACACCCCAAGGTATTCCGTGTGGGGCATGGCGAGTTCCTCAAATTTTTTTTTTTTTGTCACAAGTTGGGCGGAAAATGATGATTCTTTTTTTTTTTCTTACAAAGTCTCATATTCCACTAACTTGTGACAAAAAATAAAAACTTGCATTAACTCACTAGGCCCATCACGAAATACCTTGGGGTGTCTTCTTTCCAAAAAGGGGTCACTTGTGGGGTAGTTATACTGCCCTGGCATTTTAGGGACCCAAATGCGTGAGAAGTAGTTTGAAATCAAAATGTGTAAAAAATGGCCTGTGAAATCCGAAAGGTGCTCTTTGGAATGTGGGCCCCTTTGCCCACCTAGGCTGCAAAAAAGTGTCACACATGTGGTATCGCCGTACTCAGGAGAAGTAGGGCAATGTGTTTTGGGGTGCCATTTTACATATACCCATGCTGGGTGAGATAAATATCTCGGCAAAAGACAACTTTTCACATTTTTTTATACAAAGTTGACATTTGACCAAGATATTTCTCTCACCCAGCATGGGTATATGTAACATGACACCCCAAAACACATTCCCCAACTTCTCCTGAGTACGGCAATACCACATGTGTGACACTTTTTTGCAGCCTAGGTGGGCAAAGGGGCCCACATTCCAAAGAGCACCTTTAGGATTTCACAGGCCATTTTTTACAGATTTTGATTTCAAAGTACTTATCACGCATTGGGGCCCCTAAAATGTCAGGGCAGTATAACTACCCCACAAGTGACCCCATTTTGGAAAGAAGACACCCCAAGGTATTTTATGATGGGCATAGTGAGTTCATGGAAGTTTTTATTTTTTGTCACAAGTTAGTGGAATTTGAGACTTTGTAAGAAAAATAAATAAAAAATAAGTCATCATTTTCCGCTAACTTCTGACAAAAAATAAAAAGTTCTATGAACTCACTATGCCCATGAGCGAATACCCTAGGGTGTCTACTTTCAGAAATGGGGTTATTTGTGGGTTTTTTCTACTGTCTGGGCATTGTAGAACCTCAGAAAACATGTCAGGTGCTCAGAGAGTCAGAGCTGCTTCAAAAAGCGGAAATTCACATTTTTGTACCATAGTTTGTAAACGCTATAACTTTTACCCAAACCATTTTTTTTTTACCCAAACATATTTTTTTTATCAAAGACATGTAGAACAATACATTTAGCAAAAAAATGTATATATAGATGTCGTTTTTTTAAAAAAAAATTACAACTGAATGTGAAAAATGAAATATTTTTTTGCAAACATTTCTGTAAATTTCGATTAATAAAAAAAAAGTTAAAAGTCAGCAGCAATGAAATACCACCAAATGAAAGCTCTATTAGTGAGAAGAAAAGGAGGTAAAATTAATTTGGGTGGTAAGTTGCATGACCGAGCAATAAATGGTGAAAATAGTGTAGTGCAGAATAGTAAAAAGTGGTCTGGTCATTAAGGGTGTTTAAGGTAGGGGGGCTGAGGTGGTTAAACAGTCGGGCGCTTGCCAATATCTGAATGTAACCCAAATATATTAGGGTGTATCTCACAATGACATCTGCATGAAAGGCTGCCAACTAAATTTTTTGTGCCCAAACGAGTTTTTGTTTAACAACAAAATTTCACAGCAGTATAAGCCTGTAATTTCACACGTGCTGATGCTGCAAGGCCTGAAAATAGTGTTTTTGCCAAAAAAGTGTGTTTTTCAAACCTCAGAAAATGATGGGTGTATTTCTAGCTTAAATTGCACACTGACTAGTACAGATGTTCTAGATTGCCCAAAAAGTCTTTTTTTGCTAACAGAATATGAAAGCTGTATATATTAAACTTGAATGTAACACTTACAGATCTGGAAAATACTGTTTTTTGAAAAAAAATGTGTGTTTTTCAAACCACAGAAAATGATGGGTGTATTTCTAGCTTAAATTGCACACTGACTAGTACAGATGTTGCAGATTGCCCAAAAAGTTTTTTTTGCTAACAGAATATGAAAGCTGTAAATATTAAACTTGAATTTAACACTTGCAGATCTGGAAAATACAGTGTTTTTTTAATAAAATTGTGTGTTTATAAAACCCCAGAAAATGATGGGTGTATTTCTACCTTAAGTTGCACACTGACTAATCCAGATGTTGTAGTTTGCCAAAAAAGATTCTGATTTGCAATGTCCCAAAAGCTCAGATGCAGTGCTGGTGCACTGAGCTTGCATAAAATGGCTGCCGCCGCTGCTACCCACCTAACTAACAGAATTATGCAGGGTAAAACGATAGTGCCCTGCGCCCACACAACTATTTATCTGTAGATCGCTGAGTTAGATTATCTCCTATTCTCTCCCTGAAATCACAAGTCCAGCAGCATCCTATCCAAAAATCATAAAGTTCGGGTTCGCTCAACCCTAATTATTGGTAACTGTATGAAGAATAGAATAAGGAAACTTGCGGCACTCAACGCGTTTTCTTGCAGCATTTATTCAAAATTATAAAAACATGGCTGCAGTTGCAGGTACTTGATGGCCGTTTTGCGCAATCTGCGCTTTGTATTGCCACTCATGTGATGGTGGCAGTACTCTCCTCGCTTTTTTTTGCGACTGACATCATCACTCACACAACGATATACAGTACAGACCAAAAGTTTGGACACACCTTCTCATTCAAAGAGTTTTCTTTATTTTCATGACTATGAAAATTGTATATTCACACTGAAGGCATCAAAACTATAAATTAACACATGTGGAATTATATACATAACAAAAAAGTGTGAAACAACTGAAAATATGTCATATTCTAGGTTCTTCAAAGTAGCCACCTTTTGCTTTGATTACTGCTTTGCTCACTCTTGGCATTCTCTTGATGAGCTTCAAGAGGTAGTCACCTGAAATGGTTTTCACTTCACAGGTGTGCCCTGTCAGGTATAATAAGTGGGATTTATTGCCTTATAAATGGGGTTGAGACCATCAGTTGCGTTGTGGAGAAGTCAGGTGGATACACAGCTGATAGTCCTACTGAATAGACTGTTAGAATTTGTATGATGGCAAGAAAAAAGCAGCTAAGTAAAGAAAAACGAGTGGCCATCATTACTTTAAGAAATGAAGATCAGTCAGTCCGAAAAATTGGGAAAACTTTGAAAGTGTCCCCAAGTGCAGTCACAAAAACCATCAAGCGCTACAAAGAAACTGGCTCACATGCGGACCGCCCCAGGAAAGGAAGACCAACAGTTACCTCTGCTGCGGAGGATAAGTTCATCCGAGTCACCAGCCTCAGAAATCGCAGGTTAACAGCAGCTCAGATTAGAGACCAGGTCAATGCCACACAGAGTTCTAGCAGCAGACACATCTCTAGAACAACTGTTAAGAGGAAACTGTGTGAATCAGGCTTTCATGGTACAATATCTGCTAGTAAACCACTGCTAAAGACAGGCAACAAGCAGAAGAGACTTGTTTGAGCTAAAGAACACAAGGAATGGACATTAGACCAGTGGAAATCTGTGCTTTGGTCTGATGAGTCCAAATTTGAGATCTTTGGTTCCAACCACTGTGTCTTTGTGCGACGCAGAAAAGGTGAACGGATGGACTCTACATGACTTGTTCCCACCGTGAAGCATGGAGGAGGAGGTGTGATGGTGTGGGGGTGCTTTTCTGGTGACACTGTTGAGGATTTATTCAAAATTGAAGGCATACTGAACCAGCATGGCTACCACAGCATCTTGCAGCGGCATGCTATTCCATCCGGTTTGCGTTTAGTTGGACAATCATTTATTTTTCAACAGGACAATGACCCCAAAAACACCTCCAGGCTGTGTAAGGGCTATTTGACCATGAATGAGAGTGATGGGGTGCTGCGCCAGATGACCTGGCCTCCACAGTCACCGGACCTGAACCCAATCGAGATGGTTTGGGGTGAGCTGGACCGCAGAGTGAAGGCAAAAGGGCCAACAAGTGCTAAGCATCTGTGGGAACTCCTTCAAGACTGTTGGAAGACCATTTCAGGTGACTACCTCTTGAAGCTCATCAAGAGAATGCCAAGAGTGTGCAAAGCACTAATCAAAGCAAAAGGTGGCTACTTTGAAGAACCTAGAATATGATATTTTCAGTTGTTTCACACTTTTTTGTTATGTATATAATTCCACATGTGTTAATTCATAGTTTTGATGCCTGCAGTGTGAATCTACAATTTTTATAGTCATGAAAATAAAGAAAACTCTTTGAATGAGAAGGTGTGTCCAAACTTTTGGTCTGTACTGTACCTTCTCACCTCTTTCAGGATTGGCCATTGTGCACGGGACACCTACTCCTAGGGAAATCAGTAGCAGTCCTGAACTGTAACTATTTGTATATACTTAGCCTAACCATGGATTTATGTACACCTAGGTCTTTAGCAATGCATTTGTTGCCTTTCCTGTGTCATGCATTTATGTAAAATGTCTTTTGAAATTTGTTTTTGCCAAGGTATTGTTTACACTAACCAATACTTTTTAAGAAGAACACATTTCCCAGTAACTAGGATTTATGTGCCTTAATTTAATGGGCATACCCACACTTCCAATCTCATATCTTTATTTGAAACAGCTTTTGTGAATTAACCTTCGGAGAAGTAATTAATACAAAGTTTTACTTAATTTCTCTCTCTGCAGTGTCTGCACTGTTGATGTTTACTCAATGTGACCAAAAAAAGAAACAAACAGTTCAACTGTTTGTAAGTTATTCATTTAGTTAGTGTTTGTCTTTAGTTTCAGCTATAAGACCACATTTTATTAGTAATGAATACAGAAATCTGGGAAATTTTAGAGTGCACTTCCTTTTTTAGTAACTGTATTTATAACCTATAGACAAGTTAATTATTGTTAGAAAGCTATGTATATTTTTTGTTTGGTTCTCTAAATGATTGCATGGATACTCAAATACTGTGTGTATTATCTGTTTGGATAGTCTTAAAAAGCTACATTTTAAAAGCATGTTTCTGAACATGTCATTGAGAACCTATATGATTCAGCTCTATATTAACAATAATATGGCTAGCAGATGTGTGAAGTCAAATCACCTGCTAAGAAGGAGCAGAGCATTTATTGCCATGGCCTTTACATGTCTTGATGGGATTACATTTTCCAGTGAGCTTCTTGCTGTGACGCAGCAGTATCTGCTTTTAGTCCAGTTGTGCAGGCACTGTCTGCGGTGGGTCTTGGACGTTCCATTCAATGAATGTGCCATGGCTCTTTGATAATATTGCCAAGCTGTGTTGGCTGCAATACTCTATATGCCAAAAGCTTATTTTGCATCTGCAAATCAGCTTGTGGTCGCAGACATATGTGAAGAAAAAAACATTGGGATTATATAGACACAGACATACACATAAATCTTATTTATAATACGTCTATACCAGAGAGCAACATACTCCCATTATCATCCTGAAACTGCTTATAGAGCAAGCCTTACCAAAGAAAGTCCTAGGTTTTCAGTAGCCATCGCTAGCACAGGGTAGCATAATTTCCCCCCACAGTGCATGGATTTGTTCTCAGCTTGAAATCTTAATATGTTAAGTGGTGGATGGATACACGTATTTTGATGGACGGCACATAGCAGGAATTTAGTGAGCTCTGTCTGTGCATGAAATTTGAAATGTATGGCTCTGTTTGGGAGCTGTTTGGCACAATTTAGTTCTCTTTAGATAAAATATTGCACTGTGTAAACAGCGTATAACTATGGTATGTGGGCCAGTGAGATACAGGGTATTGATATTGTAATATTGTAAACTGAATGTAGAGTGACATGATATCGTTCACTTTTGCAGTATTTCACCTCTTTTGGAACTGCTCTTCTATCAATAATCGGGAGGCGGATGGACCACTTAACTATTACATTACAATCATAACATTACAATTACCTGTCTAATATTAGGTAGGTACCAATGTCCAGTCAAAATAGCTCTGACCCATTGAAGCATAGACTTAGGGTGGCCACTTGCCTCACCCCAAAAAACAGGCCATTAAAGACCATGGCACTTTTCAGAAACGTTGCCAGCAAAAGAAATAAAAAAAAAAAAAGGACTAAAAGACCCTATGGTGAGCTGCTCTCACCCTTGGTCAATCACATAGTGACAAGTTGGCCAGCTCTAGTGACTGGCTGACTTGAGAGAAAGCCTCACTTAGTCAGTTTGCGCTAGCAGCTCACAGTTAGACAGCAAAATGATGCTGTCTGAGCATGGAGCCACTGAAAAGGAGGACACCCTGCAGGACAGGGTGCCAGGAAACCGGACTGTTTGGCCTAAAGCTAGATGTCTGGCCACCTACATGGACTCCACAAGGCTTCTGAAGTTATCCTGTGCTATCAGTACCAAAGTGCTAGCAGCAAATACATTGCGAATTGGGGACCTAATAGATCAGTCCCAAGGAAATGGGTTGATACCTAGTGAGCTTGGAGGCAAAATCAACACATTTAAAGGGCATCTGTCAGCAGATTTGTACCTATGAAATTGGCTGATCTGTTACATGTGTGCTTGGCAGCTGAAGGCATCTGTTCATGTGCCCGCATAACTACAGACTCCTATGCTTTGCTTAATGAGATGTCTTCTCACCCTGTGTAGAGGGGTGCAGAAAATTAGGGCATGAATTATACAACTCATCCATCTGTATTAGCCTCATAGTTACCTATATATAGATCTCCTATAGTCAGAGCCTCCATAATCTTCCATAGAAGTCAGTGAGGTCCCCTCCTGTCCATTGTGTTTATGGCCCAAGTGTCTGCTCTTGAAGAACAGAAAATCTTGATATATTTTAGGCCTAGTGGCCAGTGTCAAAACTGTATGATTTTAGGATTATTCTTAAAATATAGATACGGACAAGGAAAATTTCGAAAAATCCCCCAAAAATAAAAATAAAAGTTTAACATAAAAAGTTGATTCAAAGAATAGGTCATTTGACACATTCCCTTTAATGTATCCAATCTATATATCAATTTTGATTCTTTCCTCCTAATTAATCTGTCCCAGTCCCCTCCTCATTTTGGTGGTAGGGTCAATGCTATACACTACCTTGAAGCCAACTACTTATGGGGTTTCTTTTGTATATGCTCTACATACAGTATTATTCACCACACGGCCGGGTATTCCATTTGTTTTTAGTGTCCTTGACATGTTCACGGATCCTTTGCAAAATTACCTAAATGTTTTCTCCAGATAATTGGTCAGAGAGGTGCTTGCCAACAATTACACTGCATCTACCGTGTTAAAATAAATAAAGTCCATGATATGATATTGGGTTCATGTAGTAGTAGTGCTACCTAATTGCACAAAATTACTGGCTGTACAATAACTGCATCTAAACGTGCTTTAAGATCTCTAACCCAGCCAAGCGTTTTTTTTAGATGTGTGCCTGTAGATAGGTGACTGTTCATAAGGTAGTCGCATAGATTTTTTTTCCCTTCTGAAAGTGACGGATGGGTCTGCCAGTTGAAATTCTGCTACGTGATCCTGTATTAAAATATCAACTCACTTCACTTGGTTCATGAATCCTAGCATCTCCTTCATCTTGCAGTGCCCTTATACAAATTGAGAAATCACTTTCTTTTGAAGCGTTTCAGATCATAACTTGGTCTTTACTCACTACTTATGGATAAAGACCAAGGTACTGTCTTAAGTGCATCAACCAACTTTCGGTTTCTCAATTTTCAATATGGCACTGCACGATATCCAGTTTGTACGTTTTTATAACAGCTAATTTTAATATTTGGATAATATATAGTGGATTTTATTGGAGTTGGTGCTTGAATTCCTTTTTACTTTTCAAACGGGAATTCTGCAACACCCTTATTAGCCTTGAGTATGCCCCATAAAAAGTGCTTATGATTTTTATGACCTCCTTATGTCTTATATCAAGTTTCTATAATGTGAGTTTGTTCATTATATTCAGGACGTTCTCTACATATTCAACAAATTATATTTTTTTAAAGAGCAAGGCTTTCTGATGTGCATCCCTCAGTGTGTATTCATGTAAATCCTTCTCACTGAAACAAGTTCTAAGTTCTCTTGCTTTCTGTTTGACAGAACAGTGCTACAGTTTCTTCTGACATGCATGTATTGACCTATGGGTATGCTTCTCTTTGAGGAGAGCAACACATGGCAACTCTTCCATTGTAGTAGATTTTTAGTAGCTGTGTCTTCCAGAGAACTGTAGTGTTAATGGCACCACTCAGTTACTTTGTAAGGAACAAGGTCATATATATATCTCAGCCACAAATTTGTGTGGGTGATAAACGGTGCCATTATTTCAGAGATACTCCCACTAGCTGATGTACAAACTTGCATATGAAGATGTGTAGGGACTACCCATTGCTGTACCTTGTCTTTGGTGGAAGAATGTATCCTCAAACAGGAAAAAAAAACATTTGTCAGCACATGCTGCAGGAGTTTGTTATGTGGCCAGTACTGTTGCCTCTAGTGCCTAATAAATGTTTGACTGCCTTGCATGCCTGATCATGGGGACTGTAAGGAGGACTGTAAGGACTGTAAGATCTCTGCATCCAGACTTACTAGAAAAGCCCAGTATGCTGCGTGACACCTTTAGATTTTTTGAGGACATCCAAGGTGATCCTGACACCATGAATGGCTTCAGAATTGATCAAGATAACAGTTTGCAGTTTGTCTCAGATTATGTATGCCCAAAACTATGACTTTTTATTGGCAGCAGCCACCTATGAATGTTCCAGATAGAGAAATTTGAATCCTGCGTTCAGGATGACTTCAAGTTCTCTTTTGTATGCTAAGGATAGGTGGTTGCTGCCAATGCTAAAGATGGATTCTCTTGTAATGTGGCATAACAATCTTTATCCAGTAGGATCTGAAGGCATACCTCTTTGAAATCACTCTGTTCCATTATTACAATGTCAAAAGGTTTAACACCCAGATACAAGGGGTTCATCATAAAATCTGTCCAGTGGAATTTTCCTTTCCTGATCTCTGTCTGTACAGAATGCCATAAGAAGATGTAGATAATGCCATAAAGAGAGGTATGTGTAAGCAGCTTCTGACTGACTGTTAGTGGAGAGGACAGGTTTGTAGGATATTGGAGGACATATATGTGCATGGGCACTGTATGTGGAATATCTGCCCCACTAAGTACATCTATGCACTAGGAGGAACCAATTTGGAGATAATCTGCAGTGACCACTACTTTGGAACAGTACATAATGATGTGGATGATTATGACTAGAGATGAGCAAATCGAAGCTGATGAAGTGGAAATCGATCTGAATTTCAGGAAAAATTTGATTTGCAACAAATGCGAATTTCCTCGCGCTTCGTGGTAACGAATCACATTTTTCCTAAAATGGCGGCTAGACATGTGAAAGCGTATAGGGGCATATTTCAGTAGTACAAGAAAAATATATACCCACATCACTCTTAGTTTTCTCTGGTCAAAGCATATAGTGGCCTATTTCAGTCCAACAAGAAAAATATATTCTCAGTTCACTTCTGCATTTATTTCTGTTGAAAACGTATAGGGGCGTATTTCAGTAAAAAAAATAAAAATATATACACACTGCACTGTTACAGTTATTTCTGGTGAAAGCGTATAGGGGCCTATTTCAGTCCAACAAGAAAAATATATTCTCAGTTAACTTCTTCAGTTATTTCTGTTGAAAGCGTATAGGGGAGTATTACAGTAAAAAAAAATATATTTTTTGGGAAATTTGACGGGTGAATGTAGACTTTCTTCTGTATGAACCGAATCCCCTTATCCTTTTGACATTTTATTGGAACAAGCCCTTTTTTGGTACCTTTTTTGGAATATTTGATGGGTGAATGTATACTTTCTTCTGTATGAACCGAATTTCATTATCCTATTGTTTTTTTAAGTGAAATTGATGGGTGACTGCAAAACTCCTTTTGCTGTATGAACTGAATGACATTGTGGTGAAATTTTTTTCTTCCAAATTTGTTTTTTTTTTTGGTAAAAACGATGGGTGACAGAAAAGCTCCTTTTGCTGTATGGACCAAATGACGTCATGTGAGGTTGTGTGACGTCTGAAAGTGTAAGGAAAATCTATATATTTTGAAACAACAAATATACAAAAAGTACATGAAAACAATAACAACCTCCTGATGCTGCTGCCACCTCCAGACTCTGTCATTGTGCCACTCATTGGCCTTATGATACTGCTGCCATCTCCAGACTCTGTCATTGTGCCACTCGGTGGCCTTCTCCTGATGCTGCTTCTGCAGCATCCGCCACCTCCAGACTCTGTCATTGTGCCACTCGGTGGCCTTCTCTTGATGCTGCTGCTGCATCTGCCACCTCCAGACTCTGTCATTGTGCCACTCGGTGGCCTACTCATACTGCCGCCACCTCCAGACTCTATCATTGTGACACTCTGTGGTACCCTCATGCTGCTTCCACCTCACCACTATGTCATAGGGCCACTCTGTGGACTTCCTATGCTGCTCCTACCTGTCCCACTTCATGACTGGGCCAATACTGATGGATTACTGAGCAAATGCTGACCAAGTGAATGCAGATGCTCCACAGACAGGATGCGTTTTTTGTGGGTTATTGTTCTGACGGATCAGAGGAAGGGCAAAATAATCAGTGACATCAACACAAACTTACTGCTGACACCCTCTCCACTCTGTCGGGGGACTCTGCTTGTATATACGTTTAATAGATTAGGCTCTGTAGACATCTATGTAGAATCAGCTGACGACGGTGTAAAAGGAGTGCACTTGTTCTTGACGCTAACAACGACCTGTAAGGCTGAGTTTATACTTGAGTTATTTTGTCAGTTTTGGCCCCTTGACAGCCAAAATAAGTGAAGTGTGCAGAGCGACGCCTGTCATCTGCATGTCATACTGACTCACAGTATTATTTCACTACCCCAGCAGACTCCCTATGCGTATTACTGCAAGGCACAGTGTTCTACACCCCTAAAAAGGATCTCTGCAGCCTGGAAAAAGCTGTTCTTTCGCCGTGTATAAATTCGGATCTAATCACATTTTTTCAAAAATTGCATTTTTGAGTAGTTCGCTACATCTCTAATTATGACTTTCCCATTCATTTTAGTTTTATAGCATTGACCAAAACACAATGTTGCATTCCTTTCAAAATTTGTAGTTGTCTGATTTCCCTGATAGATATATAAAGATTTATCACGAGGGGAATATTTGAAGTCAGTTTTGCATGCGTCTGTGTTGGAATACTTTATGCCACATTTATCAAATGCTGCATGATTGATTAATTTGTCTTATCCTTAAACCTAACACTTTTGTCTAGAAAAGCCATTCACGTTTTCCAATTTCACCCTCCTACTGCAGAGAGACTGAGACTTTTTGAGAATTTTTGTAAAAGTCTCAGTGATAAATCTGGAGTGAAACTCATTAACACAGCTAATCACTCCAACTTTCCCACCCATATTTCAAAACTGGAGTGAGTGGTGTAAAAATGTAAGGTTTTAAACATTCTTTGCTTAAGTGAGCCCAAAAAATAACAAAAGGCCCATTTTGCAGCTTTTTAAAGTTGGAATTGTGGAGTTCAGGCATAATAAATAAGGGCATATGTTTCTGCTGGAATACTTTCATAACCATGTACTAACTACCAGTACCACCTACTTTAACTTTTATTATCTACAAAAGAACCAGTGCAAACTAATTTCTTTAAATACACTGGCACAAATGATGTCAGACTTTACACGTTAAAAACTAATATCCCAAGATCTAGAAACTAATATAGCAATGTAATATTTAATTTATAGGGATTAAGTGCTTAATTAACTGTATCAACCACTTGAAGGAAACCAAGTAGTTATTTTTATCTTTTAAACTAAGGGTCAGCAACCTGGTCAGTACTCCAGTTGTGGGGAAACTACAACTCCTAGCATGCTTCATTCTGGTCTGAGAACACCCAAGCAAGTGTGCATGCTGGGAGTCAGTTTCACCACAGTTGGAGTGCCAGAGGTTGCTGATCCCTGCTTTAAACCAATGAGTTCCAATTATTATTATTGTTGGCAAAATCTTAGGTTGCATACTTACTATGTTTGTTAAATTAATTGTCTTCTCAGGGTATGAACAGATGGCAGTAACATTGTGTGGTCATTGGCTGACTTGAGTAGCTGTGGCTAAGCCGCATGTGTTATCTGGGGCCGTAGAGAAAACATGACATCTACACCAAAATCCATACTGAAAAAGCAAACGCACCACTCCTAACCGAAAAGTTGTTTTCAGCTCATTAGAGATGGAATCAGATGGAACTACGTCTGACAATACTGACATTTATAGTGACATTAATGCTGGTACATCTCATCAAATTAACAACACATCACAACAGGTTGTGACTAGAGATAAGTGAATTCGATTTGGTCGGTTCGCCTAATTTTTCAGAATAATTGATTCAATACGAATGTATTCACGGCAAATTGCATAAAAATGGCTATTTCCTGGCTGCTGAGAGCCTTTATAGTGGTGTAGAACACTGTGCCTTGCAGTAACATGCATAGGGAGTCTGCTTTGGTAGTGAAATAAAACACTCCCTTAACACTGTCGTTAGCTGATTCCACATAGATGTCTACAGAAACCTGTTGTATTAAACGCTTATACAAGTAGAGCTCCCCGACAGAGTGGAGAGGGTGTCAGCAGTAAGTTTGTGCTGACGTCACTGATTATTTTCCCCATTCTCTGATCCGTCAGAACAATTACCCAGAATAAACGGATCGTGTCTGTGGAGTATACACCTTCACTTGGTCAGCATTTGCTCAATAATCCATCAGTATTGCTAATGGCAAAAAAAAACTGAGTGGATCCAAAACAGAGATTGGAATATTTGCATGTCTTCTGTGTTTTCTAGCCACTCCTGCTTTTGGCTACCAAATCATAAGCCAATTCTGATGGGACCATACAGGCCTTACAGATGTTACACAGACAAGATCTGTTGTGCATCTCATTTTTCCTTCATTCTGACAGATCAGAGGAAGTGTCAAATAAATGATGATGTCAGCCAGGCCGAAAGCCAAAATAGTGAACCAGTCATGAAGTGGGAAGGGTGGGGACAGCATGAGAAGTCCAAAGTGTGGACCTATGACATAGTGGTGAGGTGAAAGCAGCATGAGGAGACCACAGAGTGGCCCAATGACAGGGTCTGGAGTTGGAAGCAGTATGAGGAGGCCACCGATTGGCACAATGACAGAGTCTGTAGGTGGTGGCAGCAGCAGCATTAGGAGAAGGCCACCGAGTGGCACAATGACCGAGTCTGCAGGTGGCGGCAGCATGAGTAGACCACAGAGCGGCACAATGACAGAGTCTGGAGGTGGCGACAGCATCAGGAGGCCACAGAGTGGCAAGGTGACATACAGTGGAGGTGGGTGGCAATACCAGTACCCGCTAAAGATGGTGGGTGAAAGAAGGAGCACTTGGTATCAGATGTGTGGCCTCAGGTGGGTAACAGCATCAGAATAGTAGCTGAGGTAGGTAGCCAGAAGAAACCGGTCTCTTTTGTCAAATTGCTGGTGTGGCACCATGGATGATCTAGTCTGATGTATCAGGCATTGGTGTGTGGAAATCGTGGCTGATCCACGCCTGATTCATCTTGATGCAGTGTCTCACTATGTGCTACGTATATGTGGGCACTTTAAACGCTTGCTAAATGTCATATCAAATGTATTGTGGTATCATGCTCTAATTCCCTTTATATAAATCACAGAGAAAAATGACTTTTCATATAAAACATAACTTTTACTATCGTTGGTTAAAATAATACCCCATCTTAATATGTATGTTAGGCTACGTCAAATAAATAGACAAGGCCTTACTTTGGACGTATCAGGATAGTGTAGTCCGATATATAGAAAAATTGACGGCAACTTACAGTTAGATGACTGTGGACCTGGCCAAACGGTGAAAAAAAGAGAGGTGGTGGATAAGGGGAAGGGAAAAATATCCCTAATACATCCCTCAATGTACCCCTGCCTACAGGCGGAGCACCCGCCCCAAAAGGGGCGACCCCACCTCTCGGTGGCTAAGCCCTCGCTGTCGCCTAATGTTACCCTGCCTGTAAGGATCGATTCCCCAGACGTAGTAAATTCTGGTTCATCAGGGGACTCAGGATAGTTGATAAGTTGCTTGCAGGTTTCATTATGATACCAGGAGGTCTGCTATGCAATTATCAGAAGTTTTGCCCACCATTATCAGATGGGCATTTATCTAATGAAACCTGCAAGAACTTATCAACTATCCTGAGTCCCCTGATGAACCAGCCTTTACTACGTCTGGGGAAACGCGTCGGGACAAACTGCTAAAGAAGGGATGAACATCATCGATCCTTACAGGCAGGGTAACATTAAGCGAGGGCTTAGCCACCAAGAGGTGAGGTCGCCCCTTTCGGGGTGGGTGCTCCGCCTGTAGGCAGGGGTACATTGAGGGATGTATTAGGGATATTTTTCCCTTCCCCTTATCCACCACCTCTCTTTTTTCACCGTTTGGCCAGGTCATTTTTCTCTGTGATTTATATATTGATACTTTTCGTAACCCTATAAATTCCACTGTGATTTGTCTAATTCCCTTTAACAGGCTGGTAGTGTCATTTACTAGTGATTTGCGAGCACCAAAGTATTCGGGTGTTCGAGTGTTCCGCCCGAACACATTGCTATATTCGTGTGCTCGGCCGAGCAACCGAATATAATGGAAGTCAATAGGAGACAACCAGGCACCCCCTGCTCGGAAGAGAAGGGAGTCTGGTTAAAAAAAAAAGGTTAGAAATTGATGGAAACCCGATCAAAATGGTTTGGAAATAGCATTAAGAGGATAGCTGGATACGTCTTAGACTCCTATTATGTACAACATACAATAGATGACCACACAAAGGCTGTATGCCAAAAGCCAGGTATGTGCAAGCCATCAATCTATCCATGAGACAGATGACAGGCTTAGTCATACCTTACAATGGCAGCCTTGTGCACTGTAAGAAATTCCAAACCAACTCATCTGACTGAGAACCAGTAAACCGCAAAGTTATTTAGCATCTGTTGGATGGCTTGGGTGGACCTGCAGACCTAGATCAATATCATTAGGGCAACAAAAAAATTCAGATTGTCCTAACATAATATTCAATAACCTTTCTATACAGTTTTGTCATGTAAAAACTAATTTGCATAAACATGAGCATATGGGAAAGACATGCAAATGAGCAGAATCTGCCTTGTTTTTCAGCTGCCATAAGACTATGAAAACCAATAGAGGGCGCTATTGAGTTATGAACAGCAACTTCTATTGGTTTCACAGTCTTATGATGAGACAAGCTGGGTTATAACTCAGTGTAGATTGCGAGTTATAACCCAGCTTTAATAACAAAAAACAAGGGGATCCGCTCACTTCTGTTTCCCTCAGGACAGGTGCTCCAATCCAAAATTGAGTCACCCCTCAAAATAGTAAGTGGATGTATAAAGAGAAAGGATTGGTCACTCTTATATGGAAATATATGGTATTTATTTAGTTAATATTACTAATATCAGTTAAAATGCAAAGACAATAATATAAAATACACAGAATAAAATAATCTCCTATATCTATTCTCTATTTGTCATGTATAACGGAGACGACAATGATTTCAATGCTGGGCTGAAAACGGTGTTACAGTGTCTCCACCTGGATTCAATAGTCTATTAGATGGAAGACAAATTGATACAAATATTCGCCCAGTGCTTTGGATACAATTTCAGTTGAATGGATGAATCAATTGTATAATGGTAGAGATTGAGTCTCTAATATTTGTGTCCAAGTTCATATATCTGAACGAAATCCCACTTGTTGTTTCTATTCCTTTTCTTGATGTTATAATATATGGCACTAATAGTCCATGCAGAAATACTTTCAAACACAGTGAGTGTAGACGAATTGGCCACTATAGGCCGATGTTGCACCGTATGCGTCTGCTGACTGATGTACTATATTGTAAGAATTATCGCTGTATGTACAGTTTCAGTTTTCACAGGCAATGTGTTTAATCGGTGTTGAATTAGACGTTATACCCACTGAGATAGTGGGCTTACCTTAGTCGAGGCCGTCGGATAGAGGTAAGGGCTTGAGTGCGAGACTCTGCTTAGCTGAATCAGCCGGCGTCCCGGCTGCAGGGCTGCTCGCGTCCCAGGTGTTCTCCGCGGGAAATTTAAACCGGATGTACAAAGTCCTTCCTTCTCAGCGCTGGTAGATGACGTATTGCGGTGATTTTAACGATGGATCCAAGGATTTCTTTTTCTTTTTCTTTATAGTGCACTTTAGTGGAAGATGGGGTATCCGTCCAAAGGTGTGGCGCTAGACGCGTTTCGGGGAAACACTGTCCCCTTCCTCAGTAGCAATAACCCAGCTTTCCCAGTGTCAGATTTTATCACTGGGTTATTAACCAGCTTTCCCAGTGTCAGATATCATCCTAGTGTAGATCGCCCTAACGATATTGATCTAGGTGTGCAGGTCCATCCAAGCCATCCAAAAGATGCAAAATAACTTTGAGGTTTATTGGTTCTCACAGTCAGATGAGAGCTGGTTTGGAATATCTCATAGTGCACAAGACTGTCATCATAAGGTATGCTGGCTGTTATCTGTCTCATGGATGGATGGATGGATAGATGGATGGCTTGTACATACCTGGCTTTTGGCATGTAGCCTTTGTGTGGTTGTCTATTGTATTTTGTACATAAGATGCATCTAGCTATCCTCTTAATGCTGTTGCCAAACCATTTTGATGGTGTTTCCATCAATTTCTAACCTTTTTTTATGAACCAGACACTCTCTTCTCTTCTGAGCAGGGGGTGCCTGGTTGTCTCCCATTGACTTCCATTGTATTAAATTGTATTTGAGCACCTGAATTATTCGGCCGAGCACTAGTGATGCTCGAGCTGAATAGGTATTTGGCCAAGCATGCTCGCTCGTCACAATCATTTAACTTTATTTGCCCTTAGGTCAGTGATGTCGAACCTTTTAGAGGCCGAGTGCCCAAACTGCAACCCAAAACCCACTTATTTATCGTAAAGTGCCAACACGGCAATTTAACCTGAATACTATAGTTCAATATAGTATATATTCCATGTACTTTATCATTTAGCTATTAAAGCCTGCCTACATTCAGTGCACTGCCTGTGCTGTTCATAGTGCGCCTGCGCTGATGAATGGAAGGAAATGTCTAAGGCATATTGGTACACCATAGACTGTTTTCACAGTGCGGGTGCCCACAGAGAGGGCTCTGAGTGCCGCCTCTGGCACCCGTGCCATAGGTTCGCCATCACTGCCCTAGGTGGTGCTGGCACCACTTACATATATAGCTAGGGGGGTGTCAAGTCAGTGTGTGTGTCGAGGATGAGAATACAGAGAGGTGGAAGTTAATAGAGGAGGTGGAAATTAGTTTTTCCACCAAAATAGTTCACAAAAGATTTTACCACATATAACTGCAGCTCTGAATGCTGAATGAAATTTGTTTTTCCACCGAAATAATTCACAAAAGATTTGACCGCATATAAGTGCAGTGCTTAACACTGAATACAATTTCTTTTTCCACTGAAATAATTTTACTAAAGATTTTACCACATATAACCGCAGCGTTGAACACTGAATGAAATTTGTTTTTCCACCAAAATATTTTTTTTTTGCCTCTTCTGAACTTCAGTTTTGGAAAAAATGTACACTATAAAAAAATACTATAGCACTATATTAGCTAACCTACAGTCTACATGTGTATTTTAGGAATATGAACTATATTGCTATAACTTCGTCTTTTAGAATATTACGAATATTCTTAAAAATGAAGTTATAGCAATATAACGAATATTCGTAAAATACACATATAGACTGTAATTTAGCTAATATAGTGCTATAATCTTTTTTTGTCTAATTTTTTTGCTTCTTCTAAACTTCAGTTTTTGAAAAAATTTACACTATTGAAAAAAAATACTATAGCACTATATTAGCTAAATTGCAGTCTATATGTGTATTTTACGAATATTCGCTATATTGCTATAACTAAATTTTTTAGAATATTCGTAATATTCTAAAAGTCGAAGTTATAGCAACATAGCGAATATATTCATTATTTAGAAAATTCGCCTTTTTCTTTTCCAATGTGTACTGTTATTCCACCTTGACATACTGCTCCCCGACAAGCGTCCCCGTCACCATGGGAACGCCTGTGGGTTAGAATATACAATCGGATCTGAGTTTTCACGATCTCAGGGAAAACTCAGATCCGATCGTATTTTATAACCCACAGGTGTTCCCATGGTGACGGGGACGCTTGTCGGGGAGGAGTATGCGAACAACTGTACAGAGAGAAAAGAATAATGTGATAATTCTAAATAACTAATATATTCACTATATTGCTATATATTAGTTTTTTAGAATATTGGTAATTTTATTTTCCATATGAAAACATGATTCCTCCCTGCTTAAGTTGCTTGTGGGTCCATGACTGATTGACCCACAAGAAAGAAGCAAGGAGGAATCATGTTTTTAGATGTTAAATTTTTTTACGAATATTCAATATAACAACTATATAGCACTATATTCATAATATTTGCGAATTTACAAAGTTGCGATATTCGCGATTAATATTTGCTATTCGAATATTCAAGCTCAACACTAATGGAGACATCATGGAGATTTTACCTCATATAACTGCAGCGCTGACCGCTAAATAAATGTTGTTTTTCGACCGAAATACTTCAATAAAGATTTTTCCACATATAACAGCTGCACTGACTGACTGCTACCGCCACTACTTCCGTGAACCCCTGCACCACTACTTTCCAGGTAGGTAGGTAGCTGCGAAGCAGGTGCTCTACCCTGGGCACGTTTGGCTCCCGACCTCCCACTGCTACCACCCTGCTGAATCCCAACCATGCTTTCAACACATGTAACTGCCGCCGACGGGAACTGAAAATGCATTTTTCTGTTTGTACTGATATAGGCCACTAAACGCTTTCAACAAATATAACCGTCGCCGACGTGAACTGAGAATGTATTTTTATTTTTGTACTGAAATACAAAATAACACTTTTAACTGCCGCACTGACTGACTGCTACTACCGCTACTTCCGAGAACCCCTGCACCACTACTTCCCGGGTAGGTAGGCTGCTGCGAAGCAGGTGCTCTACCCCAGGGACGTTTGGTCCCGACCTCCCAATGCTGCCACCCTGCTGACTCCCAGCCATGCTTTCAACACATAAACTGAGAATATATTTTTCTTTTTGTACTGAAATAGGCCAGTAAACGCTTTCAGCAGAAATAAATGCACCAGTGAAGTGTGTATATATTTTTCATTATGTACTGAACACTTTCGCCGCACATAAGTGTACCAGTGGAATGCATATTTTCTTTTATTACTGTAATATTCCCCTATATGATTTCAACAGAAATAACTGCAGAAGTGGACTGAGCATATCTTTTTCTTATTGGACTGAAACAGGCCACTATATGCTTTAACCAGAAATAACTGCAACAGTGCAGTGCGTTAATATTTTTCTTTTTTCACTAGGCCTGCACGATATATCGCCAAAGCAATCATATTGCGATAATTGACGATTGTGATATGGCGATTTGGCCCAAAAATGCTCAGATTACCTACAATGATACATGGCCGCTGCACAGCGTGGTCGGCGGGTGTATCAACAGAGGGAGGAGGGGCTGTGGGCTGGCATCTCGATTAGGAATGACAGCGGGGACTAGTGAAGTCCCTGTATTCTAATGCACCGGCCCCGCTCACTGTTGTATAATCTTATCTAACCTGTAGGCATTGTTAAAATCTAATAATCATGTGTAATCCAGCTATATTACTTAAAACTAAATTCCGTAGCAGAGAGGAGGGAGAAGGCAGGGCGGACGGCGTGTCACTCACTACGTCATGCAGCTGCGCCGCCCAGTTTATGAATGAAGCAGGCAGCGCGGGTGCGTGAGGTAGTGAGTGAAGCGTCGCCCGCTCGTCCTCCCGGCCTACCTCCTCCCTCCTCTCAGCTACGGAATTTAGTTGTAATACAGCTGGATTACACATCATTATTATTCCTAATCCAGATGCCAGACCCCAGCCCCTGTATTGGGGGTCATTCACACTGCAGGGACACTGTTATGGAGGGGGGGGGGGGATCTGTCAATGGCAGATAGCATAAGATGATATATATGTGTCATCCACAGATTCCCCCAATAGCAGTGTCATCCACAGATCCCCCCTTAGCAGGGCCATCCACAGGTGCCTCCATCACAGTGCCATCCAGAGATCCCCATAAAAGTGCCATCCAGAGATCCCCCATAACAGTGCCATCCACAGATCCCCTCCATAACAGTGCCACCCACAGATCCCCTCCATAAAAGTGTCATCCACAGATCCCCTCCATAACAGTGTCATCCACAGATCCCCCCATAACAGTGCCACCATTAGTTCAAAACCCACCAAAAGCACACCTTTTGGTTCAAAATATTAATTTTCTTATTTTCCTCCTCAAAAACCTAGGTGTGTCTTATAGGGCGAAAAATATGGTATATTACCTTATATTGCTGCTGCTGACTATGGTGTTCTTTAAAAAGTTCCTGTTTGTTCAGTGTTCGGAAAATCTTATTTTAATGAACACATGTTCTTATATCTATTCAATTTTATTTATCTGTTCTGTGCAGTGCTATTAAGAAAATGGCAAGTTATGTATTTTGTACTTTTGCAGTAATGCAAATATGTTGTTTACTTTAGTAAAAGATGTTTTATATTGAAAAACACTGTGCATTTCAGTTATTGAGTTGAGAATAACTACATTTCAGCATTATCAGTAATTTGTGTGTCATTTTGCCTTGAAAATCCAAGCAAATAGACCTCTAGTACAATTCCCTTAAAATATTGCATCGCATATCGTTATCATAATTTTTAGGGCCCTAATCGCAATCGCACAAAATTCCCATATTGTGCAGCCCTATTTTTCACTGTAATATGCTCCTATATGCTTTCAACAGAAATAACTTCAGAAGTGAATTGAGAATATATTTTTCTTGTTGGACTGAAATAGGCCACTATAAACTTTCAACAGAATTAAAGGGGTTGTCCGAGTTATATCTATATATGTTATGGTGGCTTATAACATTATTAAAAATAAATTTGTCATTTGCTTACATAATTTATTATGCTGTGTTTCTGCGTGGCCAGGCTCCGGTAGTGACGTCTCGTGTACAGGCTTATCCCTGCCTTAGGGAGTGGCCCGGCTCTGTCAAAGCCTTGTTAGCTGTGATATAGCTTAGATAGATATAGCTGTCATATAGCTTAGATAAATGTAGTTGTCACATAGCGTAGATAGATGTAGGTGTCATATAGCTTAGACACATATAGCTGTCATATAGCTTAGATACATATAGCTGTCATATAGCTCAGATATAGATATAGCTTAGATATAAATATAGCTTAGATAAATATAGCTTAGATAGATATAGCTTAAATATAGCTTAGACACATATAGCTGTCATATAGCTTAGATACATATAGCTGTCATATAGCTTAGATATAGATATGGCTTAGATATAAATATAGCTTAGATAAATATAGCTTAGATATACATATATAGATTTGTATATAGAGATCTATCTATATATATATATATATATAATATATATATATATATATATATATATATATATATATGTACAGTCAGGTCCATAAATCTTGGGACATCGACAAAATTCTAAAATTTTGGCTCTATACACCAAAAATGTTGTATAGCCAATTGTCCCATTGCCAATTGTCCCATTTATTTTGGCTCCTTAACAAGTGGGAAGAACATATGTAAACTGTTGTAATTCCTACACTGTTCACCTGATTTGGATGTAAATACCCTCAAATTAAAGCTGACAGTCTGCAATTAAAGCACATCTTGTTAGTTTCATTTCAAATTAATTGTGGTGGTGTATAGAGACAAAAATTTTAGAATTGTGTTGATGTCCCAATTTTTTTGGACCTGACTGTATGTGGGAATATATATATAGTGATCTATATCTCTTTATACACTGAACAAAAATATAAACGCAGCGCTTTCTGTTTTGTTCCCATTTTGCATGAGCTGAACTCAAAAATCTGAAACATTTTCTACATACAAAAAAGACCCATTACTCATATATTGTTCACAAATTTGTCTAAATCTGTGTTAGTAAGCACTTCTCCTTTGCAGAGATAATCCATCCCACCTCACAGGTGTTGCATATCAAGGGGCTGATTAGACAGCATGAATATTGCACAGGTGTGCCTTAGACTGCCCACAATAAAAGATCACTCTGAAATGTGCAGTTTGATCACACAGCACGATGCCACAGATGTCACAATGTTTGAGGGAGTGTGCAATTGGCATGCTGGCTGCAGGAATGTCTACCAGAGCTGTTGCCCGTGCAATGAATGTTCATTTCTCTACCATAAGCCGCCTCCAAAGGCGTTTCAGAGAATTCGGCAGTACATCCAACCGGCCTCACAACCGCAGACCACGTGTAACCACACCAGCCCAGGACCTCCACATTCACATCGGTTTGCATAACCAAAGAATTTCTGCACAAACTGTCAGAAACCGTCTCAGGGAAGCTCATCTCATCGGGTCTGGACCTGACTGCAGTTCGTCGTCGTAACCGACTTGAGTGGGCAAATGCTCATATTCGATGGTGTCTGGCACATTGGACCATCACCTCATGTTGCAGCATGATAATGTACGGCCCCATATTGCAAGGATCTGTACACAATTCCTGGAAGCTGAAAACATCCCAGTTCTTGCATGGCCAGCATACTCACCAGACATGTCCCCCTTTGAGCATGTTTGGGATGCTCTGGATCAGCATATACAACAGCGTGTTCCAGTTCCTACCAATATTCTGCAACTTCGCACAGCTATTTAAGAGGAGTGGACAAACATTCCACAGGCCACAATCAACAGCCTGATCAACTCTATTTGACGGAGATGTGCTGCACTGCGTGATGGAAATGGTGGCCACACCAGATACTGACTGGTTTTCTGACTCCCCCCCCCCCCCCCGGAAAGCAAAACTGTGCACATTTCAGAGAGGTCTTTTATTGTGGGCAGTCTAAGGCACACCTGTGCAATATTCATGCTGTCTAATAAGCACCTTGATATGCCACACCTGTGAGGTGGGATGGATTATCTTGGCAAAGGAGAAGTGCTCACTAACACAGCTTTAGATAGATTTGTGAAAAATATTTGAGCGTAATGGGTCTTTTGTTTATGTAGAAAATGTTCAGATCTTTGAGTTCAGCTCATGAAAAATGGGAGGAAAACCGAAAGTGTTGCGTTTATATTTTTGTTCAGTGTACATATATATCTATATACTTCATCAATATATTACATAAAGAGATATAGCTTAGTATATATATATATATATATATATATATATATACACAGTACAGACCAAAAGTTTAGACACACCTTCTCATTCAAAGAGTTATCTTTATTTTCATAACTATGAGAATTGTAGATTAACACTAAAGGCATCAAAACTATGAATTAACACATGTGGAATTATATACATAACAAAAAAGTGTGAAACAACTGAAAATATGTCATATTCTAGGTTCTTCAAAGTAGCCACCTTTTCCTTTGATTACTGCTTTGCACACTCTTGGCATTTTCTTGATCAACTTCAAGAGGTAGTCACCTGAAATGGTTTTCACTTCACAGGTGTGCCCTGTCAAGTTTAATAAGTGGGATTTCTTGCCTTATAAATGGGGTTGGGACCATCAGTTGCGTTGTGGAGAAGTCAGGTGGATACACAGCTGATAGTCCTACTGAATAGACTGTTAGAATTTGTATTATGGCAAGAAAAAAGCAGCTAAGTAAATAAAAACGAGAGGCCATCATTACTTTATGAAATGAAGGTCAGTCAGTCCGAAAAATTGGAAAAACTTTGAAAGTGTCTTCAAGTGCAGTCACAAAAACCATCAAGCGCTACAAAGAAACTGGCTCACATGCGGACTGCCCCAGGAAAGGAAGACCAAGAGTCACCTCTGCTGCGGAGAATAAGTTCATCCGAGTCGTCAGCCTCAGAAATCGCAGGTTAACAGCAGCTCAGATTAGAGACCAGGTCAATGCCACACAGAGTTCTAGCAGCAGACACATCTCTAGAACAACTGTTAAGAGGAGACTGTGTGAATCAGGCCTTCATGGTAGAATATCTGCTAGGAAACCACTGCTAAGGACAGGCAACAAGCAGAAGAGACTTGTTTGGGCTAAAGAACACAAAGAATGGACATTAGACCAGTGGAAATCTGTGCTTTGGTCTGATGAGTCAACATTTGAGATCTTTGGTTCCAACCACCGTGTCTTTGTGCGACGCAGAAAAGGTGAACGGATGGACTCTACATGCCTGGTTCCCACCGTCAAGCATGGAGGAGGTGTGATGGTGTGGGGGTGCTTTGCTGGTGACACTGTTGGGGATTTATTCAAAATTGAAGGCATACTGAACCAGCATGGCTACCACAGCATCTTGCAGCGGCATGCTATTCCATCCGGTTTGCGTTTAGTTGGACCATCATTTATTTTTCAATAGGACAATCACCCCAAACACATCTCCAGGCTGTGTAGGGGCTATTTGACCATGAAGGAGAGTGATGGGGTGCTGCGCCAGATGACCTGGCCTCCACAGTCACCGGACCTGAACCCAATCGAGATGGTTTGGGGTGAGCTGGACCGCAGAGTGAAGGCAAAAGGGCCAACAAGTGCTAAGCATCTCTGGGAACTCCTTCAAGACTGTTGGAAGACCATTTCAGGTGACTACCTCTTGAAGCTCATCAACAGAATGCCAAGAGTCTACAAAGCAGTAATCAAAGCAAAAAGTGGCTACTTTGAAGAACCTAGAATATGACATATTTTCAGTTGTTTCACACTTTTTTGTTAGGTATATAATACCACATGTATTAATTCATAGTTTTGATGCCTTCAGTGTGAATCTACAATTTTCATAGTCTTGAAAATAAAGAAAACTCTTTGAATGAGAAGGTGTGTCCAAACTTTTGGTCTGTACTATATATATATACATATACATACACAGGGTGAGGGGAAGGTCAGATTATTCACACCCACAAATATTTATGAGGGAGAGCTTAGTCATTGTTGTTACACACCCCCACAGCTTTGCTGTAGCATGTAAACAAAGCAATAATAACAGAACCATGCAAAGGTGTAAGTATGTGTTTTTCTCTTAAGAAATCAATCTTAACTAATGTATATGTATGTCCTGATTAGGGATGAGCGAACCCGAATTGTATAGTTCGGGTTCATACCGAATTTTGGGGTGTCCGTGACACGGACCCGAACCCGGACATTTTCGTAAAAGTCCGGGTTCGGGTTCGGTGTTCGTCGCTTTATTGGCGCTTTTTGAAAGGCTGCAAAGCAGCCAATCAACAAGCGTCATACTACTTGCCCCAAGAGGCCGTCACAGCCATGCCTACTATTGGCATGGCTGTGATTGGCCAGAGCACCATGTGACCCAGCCTCTATTTAAGCTGGAGTCACATAGCGCCGCACGTCACTCTGCTCTGATCAGCATAGGGAGAGGTTGCAGCCGCGACGTTAGGCCGAGATTAGGCAGTGATTAACTCCTCCAAAGGACTTCATTCAGAGATCGATCTGCAGCTGTGGATGATTGAACTGCTGCTATTGAATTGCTCACTGTTTTTAGGCTGCCCAGAGCGTTTTTCAGTCACTTTTTTCTGGGGTGATTGGCGGCCATTTTGTGTCTTGTGGTGTGCCAGCACAAGCTGCGACCAAGTGCATTTAACCCTCAATGGTGTGGTTGTTTTTTGGCTAAATCCTACATCAGGGTGAAGCTGTCACACCAAGTGCATTTAAACAGCAATAGTCTGGTTATTTTTTGGCCATATACTACATCAGGGGCAAGCTGAGCCTGTCACAAAGTGCATTTAACCCTCAATGGTGTGGTTGTTTTTTGGCTAAATCGTACATCAGGGTGAAGCTGTCACACCAAGTGCATTTAACCAGCAATAGTCTGTTTATTTTTTGGCCATATACTACATCAGGGGCAAGCTGCGCCTGTCACCAAGTGCATTTAACCCTCAGTAGTGTGGTTGGTCAAGCTGTCACACCAAGTGCATTTAACCATCAATAGTGTGGTTATTTTTTGGCCATATTCCAGTCTAATTCTGTCAGTAAACGTATACCTGTCACCCAGCACCTAAATACTAGGCCTCAAGTATATACAGCTAAATCTGTCGCTACTGGTGTGGCTGGTCAAGTTATTTAGTGTCCGTCAAAGCACAGTTTTTGTTCTGGGTTGAAATACAATTCCCAATTTAGCAATTTCCTAATTTAGTGGTTTCTGCTGTATCAGAGCTATTTTAAATTTATCCCTAAAAGGGTATATCAGATTCAAGGTGCACATAGGGTCATTCTGAATAACTTCACACACACGCTACTGTGCATTTCCAAGTCTAATTCTGTCAGTAAACCTATACCTGTCACCCAGCGCCTAAATACTAGGCCTCAAATTTATATCCCGCCAAATCTGTCGTTACCGCTGTACTGTTGTGGCTGGTCAAGTTATTTAGTGTCCGTCAAAGCACAGTTTTTGTTCTGGGTTGAAATACAATTCCCAATTTAGCAATTTCCTAATTTAGTGGTTTCTGCTGTATCAGGCCTACTTTAAATTTATCCCTAAAAGGGTATATCAGATTCAAGGTGTACATAGGGTCATTCTGAATAACTTCACACACACGCTACTGTGCATTTCCAAGTCTAATTCTGTCAGTAAACCTATACCTGTCACCCAGCGCCTAAATACTAGGCCTCAAATTTATATCCAGCTAAATCTGTCGTTACTGCTGTACTGTTGTGGCTGGTCAATTTATTTAGTGTCCGTCAAAGCACAGTTTTTGTTCTGGGTTGAAATACAATTCCCAATTTAGCAATTTCGTAATTTAGTGGTTTCTGCTGTATCAGAGCTATTTTAAATCTATCTCTAAAAGGGTATATCAGATTCAAGGTGCACATAGGGTCATTCTGAATAACTTCACACACACGCTACTGTGCATTTCCAAGTCTAATTCTGTCAGTAAACCTATACCTGTCACCCAGCGCCTAAATACTAGGCCTCAAATTTATATTCAGCTAAATCTGTGGTTACTGCTGTGCCTGTATTAGTGTAATACGGTACCTAAATAGATAGCCAGATAGTGTTAGGTGTCTGTAAAAAAAGGCCTGAATTTGAATTCAATACATTGGGCCAAATAATATTTTTGTTGTTGTGGTGAACGATAACAATGAGGAAAACATCTAGTAAAGGACGCGGACGCGGACATGGTCGTGGTGGTGTTAGTGGACCCTCTGGTGCTGGGAGAGGACGTGGCCGTTCTGCCACAGCCACACGTCCTAGTGTACCAACTACCTCAGGTCCCAGTAGCCGCCATAATTTACAGCGATATTTGGTGGGGCCCAATGCCGTTCTAAGGATGGTAAGGCCTGAGCAGGTACAGGCATTAGTCAATTGGGTGGCCGACAGTGGATCCAGCACGTTCACATTATCTCCCACCCAGTCTCCTGCAGAAAGCACACAGATGGCGCCTGAAATCCAAGCCCATCAGTCTGTCACATCATCCCCATGCATACCAGGGAAACTGTCTGAGCCTCAAGTTATGCAGCAGTCTCTTATGCTGTTTGAAGACTCCGCTGGCAGGGTTTCCCAAGGGCATCCACCCAGCCCTTCCCCATCCACATTTGTTTGCAGGGGATTTACCTACATGTTGCTGCCTTTTGCAGCCCTCTAGCCCTTTCCTGGGCTGTTTTACAGCCTTTTTAGTGCCGAAAAGTTCGGGTCCCCATTGACTTCAATGGGGTTCGGGTTCGGGACGAAGTTCGGATCGGGGTCGGATCCCGAACCCGAACATTTCCGGGAAGTTCGGCCGAACTTCTCGAACCCGAACATCCAGGTGTCCGCTCAACTCTAGTCCTGATCAGTTTTAAAAGTTTTTTTTCCCCCATAACTCGGATAACCCCTTTAACTGCAGAAATGCACTGAGAATATATGTTTCTTGTAGTACTGAAATACACCCCTATACGCTTTCACCAGAAATACCTGCAACAGTGCAGTGCTTATATATTTTTCTTTTTTTACTATAATACGCCCCTATAGACTTTCCACAGAAATAACTGAATATATATTTCTTGTTGTACTGGAATATGCCCCTATATGCTTTCACCAGAAATCGCTGCAGAAGTGAAATGAGTATATATTTTTCTTGTAGTACTGATATAAGATACTGAAGATACTAAGATATAAGCCACTAAAGGCTTTTCAACATAACACTTGCAGCCCAATAACAAATTGCTGGAATGACAGAGCTGTCTAATGGCTATTTGGATCCCCAAATAATCTTTCCCTGCACTTGTGAATCACTTTCCTATCAATCTCCGTAGCCCCTTTTGACGTCTCTCCCTGCACTAAGATGCTGTGAAATGATTCCTGCCTATCCTTTCCCTGCACTTACAAATTGTTTTTTCTGTCTTTTTTTTCCACAATTAGGTTTTTCCAATTGCTGTCCCTAGCACCTTCAGACGTCTGTCCCTGCACTCTGAACGCTGGAAAATGGCAGAATCTAAAATGGCTGCCGCATTTATAGGGCTTTGACATCACAGGGCTGGCTCCTGATTAGCTGCATGCAAGCATAATGTTTTTTGGGGTACTATCTCTCCTTGGGGAGAGAGCGTCTTAGTCGGTGTGAGGAGACTTATCGGTCATGCATGATCCTTTGGAATTCTGGGAAGAAAGGGATGTAAATGAGCTCTTAACAAGCTCTGCCTTTAATGCCACCAGATGTAAGGCAGCTTTCCTATAAGTCAATGTTCAACCCTTTCAATAGGCCTTGAGATATGATTCAGATATTAAATAAGCCAGCACCTCATCTGCTGACAGCTGTATTGGGGTGATTGCCCCTTAGTAGGAATTTTCTGGCTGCTTGGCTCAGAAATTGATAATTGAATATTTCAGAAGGCAAGTAAATTTTTACCATAATTGGAAAAAGAGGAAAGTGTGTTATCATAATTATGGGAGTGAAGATAACATTTTAAATATTGAAATTATACGTTTTACTTGGGAATAAATAAATTAGCGCTTGCTGAGTGTTGAGAGATTTACATTCAAAATCCCAGTGTAAATGAAATACCATTCCTGCCATTAAATCAAATGATTTAATTGGTAACCTGTCTACTGTAGCAGTAAAGAAGACAATGTGGCAGCACATAGCCATCAAATGCTATGTACGAGAAATATTTATGGTCTGTTTAGTCGGGTTAGCTCCCAGATAACCTCTGACACCATCCTTCATTCAGTAAAGAGCTCATTAGCTATAAAAGTTGGTGACATGTCAGTTGTAGCAGGACAAAGGCTGAATTTGTACTGATAATTTGCAAGATTGGGAGGTCTGTCAGACTCAGATAGCAGCACACTAACTTTTAAATTGTAAAAATGGCAGATCCTAAAACAAAATCTAAAAAGATTAAATATAATAGAATATAAATTTTAGTATTATTAATTTAAAAATATTTTAATAAGGACAATAAAATCCTGTATTTAAATAGTTTATATTGGTGGATTAAGGAGAATTTGTGAACACAAAAAGGAGCGTAATATTTAGACAGCATGTTATCACTTTCCAGACATTCGCTGTACATGTACAGCAGAAGTGCAGTATTTAAAAATGGTTCCTGTTCCATGAGTCCAGCTGCTGTCATAGCCATCGGGTTTCTGGTATTTCAAATGGCAAAGATCTGGGGCCAATGCTTGTGATCAATAATAATGCCTTTCTCATACTTTTAGTAGAAAGGTTCTGATCAGGCGCAAAATCACAGGTTCCAATACGTCTCTTGTAGGTGAATCTTCTTTATTTACATCATAATTAAAAGATGTATAAAAACAACGCGTTTCGGGGCTCAAATTGTCCCCTTCATCAGGTTAACAGGTAGTCACAATGACTAGTAGTAAAATACAGGTTTATATAGATAAAAAAACGCCAAAAGACAAATTACATGGAGGCTGCCCACAAATGGGAGGGGCTAGCCCCAGGTATAATGTCACATATTATAATAAAGCTTTTTGACTTTTAGACCTCATTATTGCTAATGATGCAATGGTGGGACAATGCCGGTATTGAGTCAGCGATTATAAAGGACTAAACTATATATGATGCGGCCGGTAAACTAAGGTCACATGACCGCTACACTGCGGTCATGTGATAGGGGCAGGCCGTCTGCTGTATTCCATGAGCGCTAGGCGCTTGCGCTCTGCTCCCCTGTGACTCCTCTCTGTGCCGCTCGGTCATGTGATCGCAGGACTCGCTATCAAATGGCCGGTATCCATGACTGCAGGGACGCTTCTATGCAGCATAACCGAACGCAGTGCCCAGGGACCATCCCACTCAGTGCGATACTGAGATGTGGAACTGGATGGTAGCATATACCTGGGGGTCCAGTATATAAAAATACAAGATGAGGCCACACCAGCATTAGATAAATTGATAAATAAATAAATGAATAAGTACATACATTCATGCTAATAGACTCCTAAAGATGAACCATTATTCATATAGTATATAGAAATATATATGTATAAAAATATATAAAAATGAACATACATATATCTGTATAAAAGTTAAAAAAAATTTATATAGTAATACATAGATATACAATAAATGTTAATAGTGTTATGATGGATATAAAATTAATGAAATTAAATTAAATTAAATATGCCCTCAATCATGATGAATAAAATTAATCAATAAAATAATTATCTAAAAAAGGGGGGGGGGAGAATATGTATCGATTGCTGGTTCTCGTTTTTTTTTTTAATTGATCTCAAAAGCTTCGTTAAGGCCATATGAATTCAGAATATTCAACTTAAAGATCCAGTACATTTCCCTACGTCTAATGTACTGGGTATCTTTATTTAGGTGACTTGGGATTTGTTCAATTGGGGTCACCTTGAATCCGGCTGAACTACCCTCATGATGTTCTGCAGCGTGTCTGGATATGCTGTGTTTCCAGTATTCTTTCTTCACATTTGATCTGTGTTTATTCAGTCTGTTCCGCAGTGTTTAAATCGTACGCCCCACATACTGCAGATTGCACGGACATTCTAAGAGATATAGGACGTGGCTGGATTCACAGTTTAGGCTGCTAATAATGGGGAATGACTCCTTGCTAACTCGACTATAAAAAATGCATGTTTGGCATATACTGGAGCAGCATAGACATCTTTTGTGTCCTCACTCAGAGATGCCTTTAGGGACAGTGGAATCGTGTTTCTCAGAACGATATGTAACCGGATTCAGTTTGCTGGGTGCAAGAATGTTTTTGAGGGTACACGCTCTCTTGTACGCGAGTTTTGGGAATTCTGGGATGATTTGATTTAAAATGGGGTCTCTTTTTAAAATATGCCAGTGTTTTTCTAAAACCGCAAAAAATCAACATGATTTTGGTTATAAGTAGTGATAAAATTGCAACTGTATTTCTCGTTGCTGTTATCTTTTTTCTTTTTTGAGGCTGGAAACAGACATTCATCTTGGGTGAGTTCTGTGGCCTTTGCTCTTGCACCAGAAATAATATTAGGGCGGTAGCCTTTTTCAGTGAACCTGGAGGTCAGAATATCACACTGTTGGTTGAAGTCATCTTCACGAGTACAATTTCGTCTGAGTTGTTTGAATTGACTGAAGGGGATGTTCGCCTTCCATTTCCTATAATGTGTGCTCTTGAAGTCTAGATAGCTATTGCTATCGACCTTTTCTGAAAAAGGTGCGTGTATTTATTTTCCTGTCCTGAATAAAAATTTCTAGATCCAGAAACTCCGTTTTTTCATTGCTGTATGTGCCAGTGAAAGTAATTCCCCAGTCATTGGTGTTAAGGTAAGAGATGAACTTATCAATAGATGCTGGGTCCCCATTCCAAATAAAAATCAGATCGTCGATGTATCTGCGGAAAAAGACGATATTGTTGTTGGCCCAAAAGCTTGAGTGGTAGATGAATTCCTCCTCAAATGCCCCCATGAATAGATTCGCGAAACTGGGCGCAAAGTGCGTCCCCATAGCGGTCCCACGTATTTGTTTGTAGATGTATTTTTGGAATGTGAACACGTTATGCGTAAGTATGAATTCAATGCCCCTCATGATAAATGCCTTTTGTGTAGCAGGCATTTCTGAATCAATATTAAAAAAACTGGATGTACACTTTATGCCCAAGTCGTGGGAGATGTTCGAATATAGTGCTGAACATCATGTCAATTTGAATCAGGAACCAAATGCAAGTATTGACGAAAAAACTCTACTAACTTTATATCATGATCTAGAGAAACTTATGTCGGATGAAATACAACACCAACTTGATGCCAGTTTTCTTGAGATTTATCTTAAGGAGAACATTGTCCCCCGTGGTCTAAGACTATGGTTTGGGAATTCCTTTAAGGAGGATACTGACTTCTGTAAAGAATGGGACAATTATTTGCTTAAATGTGCAAAAGGACTTATCACCAGACTGATAGACAAAAGGTGGTCATTATATTTGGAATGTGGTAGGAAAATATCTGAATGCCACAATATAATTTCTAAATATAAATCACACACTGCCTTTACCAAATTCGATCGGCTCATTACATCTAGGATACTATCAGTGGAAAAAGATACACTATATAAAAAGAGCAATAAACTCCATAGAGACAGACAGGATTTTGCCACCAATAACATAAAACACTGGTTGAAACCTGATATGTCTAGGCATATAACAGACAATCATATCAAACCACACTCAGCTATTCCTAATCCAGAGGACAATACCATAGAAAATAACAACACACCGCATCTTACTAAACACCCTCACAGCGATAGTGGAGCCCAGATCCAACCCCCCCCTGTTCATAAACAAGTACACAAATATAAAAAATTCCACAAACCCTGGGTGTCATATTCTAAAGGAAATAGATCCAATTACAATGAAGCGTCACATTCCCAAGGTACTAGATCAAATAAGTTCTCAAGACCACAGACCCATTATACACCGAAATACAATAGAATACCAGTTGAAAAGACACCAACTTTAAATCCTGACCAGCACACATCCCATAGTGTCTGCCATACCCCCATTGGTAGATCCGTGCACACTCATGGTCCATCTAAGGACATAGTCATTCAGGAATCCCCAGGTTCTGTATTTCAGACTCCTCTACTTACTCCCAGTGGAGTACTTGCTCCCCCCACAACCATCACCACACTAAATCTTACCTCTCCATCTTCAATGTTTTCCACTGAAATACTCAATACATGTGGTCCACTCAATCTACCACCCACTGAGTTTTCTATTCATCCCAATCAATATCCTTCAGTTTCATCCAACTCCCCCACTCCCTTAGCCTGTTCTGATTTGGAGATTGACTCTCTCCTTACCATCCATGTGAGTACCTCTCCACCAACAACTTCACACTTGAGCTTGTCGCAAACTGACTATAATATACCTGCCAGTGCATCTTCCACCACTTCTGACAATATCCACACAAACCGACATAACGGTTCACCGGCTATAGAATGCTCTACAGCTGGCCCCTTTACATCCATGGTATCTTTTTTAGATCTCCCTCCTCTCATCCATCCTACTACCGTCCATCCCATCCCCAAAAATCCCCAAACCGCCAATATAGCCAATTATTTTCGCCCACTAAGCCACAAATCTGTAAAAAGAAAAAACCAAGGAGAGGCTGTAGAGCAGGTCAACACAAAAAGAAGAATCCCCACCTCTCGCAGCCAATATTGATTCCCAAACCAGATACATCCCCTCTTTCCGATGGCATTTTTAACCTGTCCAGTCATGTACTGACACCAAATGAGATGGCGGTATTGTCCAAAGGACTTTCCTTCTGCCCCACTAGTAAAATTAAAGAATTTGAATCTCTTTCTTGATTTGAATCGGTATATAAAGAAACTTACCCTCAAAAGGCACTTCAAGATAAAAGAAAATTCCAACACTGGTCCGAGATTTGAGCCAAATACTATATCCTCGGACACGGAAGAATTGTAGCATTACCTTCTGAAACCACCATCTACCTTTTATCCAATCCACCATAAGGGGAATTTCCTTGATAATTTTTATTCTGTGGTTTCCAATGATTTTAGGGATATCAACTTTAAACCAGAAATAAGGCAAAACATGAAACTATCTGAGAAATTAGCCCTCAAGAAGCTACAATCAGATACCGACCTAATTATTAGAAATGCCGATAAGGGGGGGGGGGGCATTGTCACCCAGAACCGTGAAGATTATGTTAAGGAAGCTCTAAATATTTTATCCAATGATAAATACTATCGACTTCTTGACTCTGACCCCTCTGAAACACACATAGAAGAATTTCAGACTCTAATCAAATCCGCAGATCTTTGTCTAAATAAGAAAGAGAGGGAATATATTATGGTGAAAGAATCAGCACCAGCTATTTTTTACCATCTTCCTAAGATCCACAACTTGGGCATAAAGTGTACATCCAGTTTTTTGGATAATGATTCAGAAATGCCTGCTACACAAAAGGGGCATTGAATTCATACTTACGCATAACGTGTTCACACTCCAAAATTACATCTACAAACAAATACGTGGGACCGCTATGGGGACGCACTTTGCGCCCAGTTTCGCGAATCTATTCATGGGGGCATTTGAGGAGGAATTCATATACCACTCAAGCTTTTGGGCCAACAACAATATCGTCTTTTTCCGCAGATACATCGACGATCTGATTTTCATTTGGAATGGGGACCCAGCATCTATTGATAAGTTCATCTCTTACCTTAACACCAATGACTGGGGAATTACTTTCACTGGCACATACAGCAATGAAAAAACTGAGTTTCTGGATCTAGAAATTTTTATTCAGGACAGGAAAATAAATACACGCACCTTTTTCAAAAAGGTCGATAGCAATAGCTATCTAGACTTTAAGAGCACACATTATAGGAAATGGAAGGCGAACATCCCCTTCAGTCAATTCAGACGACTCAGACGAAATTGTACTCGTGAAGATGACTTGAACCAACAGTGTGATATTCTAACCTCCAGGTTCACTGAAAAAGGCTAACCCCCTAATAATATTTCTGGCGCAAGAGCAAAGGCCACAGAACTCACCCAAGATGAATGTCTGTTTCCAGCCTCAAAAAAGAAAAAAGATTACAGCAACGAGAAATACAGTTGCAATTTTATCACTACTTATAACCAAAATCATATGTTGAGTAAAGCGGTTTTAGAAAAACACTAGCATATTTTAAAAAGAGACCCCATTTTAAATCAAATCATCCCAGAATTCCCAAAACTCACGTACAAGAGAGCGCGTACCCTCAAAAACATTCTTGCACCCAGCAAACTGAATCCGGTTACATATCGTTCTGAGAAACACGATTCCACTGTCCCTAAAGGTAGCTCTGAGTGCGGACACAAAAGATATCTATGCTGCTCCAGTATATGCCAAACATCCATTTTTTATAGTCGAGTTAGCAAGGAGTCATTCCCCATTATTAGCAGCCTAAACTGTGAATCCAGCCACGTCATATATCTCTTAGAATGTCCGTGCAATCTGCAGTATGTGGGGCGTACGATTTAAACACTGCGGAACAGACTGGATAAACACAGATCAAATATAAAGAAAAAATACTGGAAACACAGCGTATCCAGACACGCTGCAGAACATCATGAGGGTAGTTCAGCCGGATTCAAGGTGACCCCAATTGAACAAATCCCAAGTCACCTAAATAAAGATACCCAGTACATTAGACGTAGGGAAATGTACTGGATCTTCAAGTTGAATAGTCTGAATCCATATGGCCTTAACGAAGCTTTTGAGATCTATTTATAAAAAACCGAGAACCAGCAATCGATACTGTCACGGCCATGGTTATGGTCGTGACTCCTGAACCGCATGCGGTTGTCAGCGGTCTTTGGTTTGGTTGTCAATCACAGGTGAGGGCTGTGGTATTTGCCTCACCTGTGGTTGCCGCTGGCAACAGTATGTATGTGGCAACATAGCAGTCTGAGCTGTGTCATGGCAGCTTGCTATGTTGTGCATGCGGTTGTGTGTGATATGTGTGTATGTGTGCACTTGGTTTTATGTATTGTGTGCACTTCCCCTTTAAGTGGTGTTTTCCCTTCCCTGGTGGTGGAAGGGTTAACTCCCTTTTCTGTGTATGTGAGACACTGGGTGTGTCTGTGTGGGTGTGGCCACTTAGGCCTATAAAGCCTCTGTGTTTGGTATGTCTCAGTGGGTTGCTTCAGCCATGCTTAGCTGGAGCAGCCTCCTGTGAACTCCATCTGCCAGTGGGGGCCACCCTTGTGGTCATAAACTAACTGTGACTCTTAAGTTTATGTTGATGTCCATTTGATGTTTTCCTTTGTTATGTTATGCACCTATGGATCTGGGTTCCTGTGTGTTTGTGTGTGTGCTGTGTCCATTTGAGTTTGGGTGTGGACACTTGCTGTCTTGCACGGGATCCAGTCTGAGTGTCTGTGGCAGGTAGGTGTGGAAGTGCTTTTCAGCCTCCTGCCATATCCATAGGCTGTTTATGTTCCTTTCCATGCAGCTTGGCCAGTGAGACTCCTGTTCATTCATGTCCAGAAGGAACAGGTCGTCTTACCCTGCTCCTTGTTCCAGGGCAATCCTGAGGGCTAGTAGGGACCCCAAGGCATCCGGTGTATGAGTCCTCCCACCTTCAGGGTTGACTCATATGGATAGGAGTCAGGGTCAGTTTAGGGACGCGATAGGAGGTGACCTGCTCCCTAATACTGTCGTCCTGGTCAAGCAGCGCGTAACATCTTCTGACATTGAACGGCTGAGGGTTTTCCCCATCCTCAGCCGTGACAGATACATATTCTCCCCTCCCTCCCTTTTTTAGATATTAATTTTATTGATTAATTTTATTCATCATGATTGAGGGCATATTTAATTTAATTTCATTCATTTTATATCCATCATAACACTATTAACATTTATTGTATATCTATTTATTACTATATAATTTTTTTTTTACTTTTATACAGATTATATGTATGTTCATTTTTATATATTTTTATATGTTTTTATACATACATATTTCTATATACTATATGAATAATGGTTCATCCTTAGGAGTCTATTAGCATGAATGTATGTACTTATTCATTTATTTATTTATCAATTTATCTAATGCTGGTGTGGCCTCATCTTGTATTTTTATATACTGGACCCCCAGGTATATGCTACCATCCCGTTCCACATCTCAATATCGCGCTGAGTGGGATGGTCCCTGGGCACTGCGCTCGGTTATGCTGCATAGCAGCGTCCCTGCAGTCATGGATACCGGCCATGTGATCACGAGTCGTGCGATCACATGACCGGGCGGCACAGAGAGGAGTCACAGGGGAGCAGAGCGCATGCGCCTAGCGCTCATGGAATACAGCAGCCGGCCTGCCTCTTTCACATGACCGCAGTGTAGCGGTCATGTGACCTTAGTTTACCGGCCGCATCATATATAGTTTAGTCCTTTATAATCGCTGACTCAATACCGGCATTGTCCCACTATTGCATCATTAGCAATAATAGAGTATTTATATACTGAGGTCTAAAAGTCAAAAAGCTTTATTATTATATGTGACATTATACCTGGGGCTAGCCCCTCCCATTTTTGGGCAGCCTCCAGGTAATTTGTCTTTTGGCATTTTTTTTATCTATATAAACCTGTATTTTACTACTAGTCATTGTGACTACCTGTTAACCTGATGAAGGGGACAATTTGAGCCCTGAAACGCGTTGTTTTTATACATCTTTTAATTATGATGTAAATAAAGAGGATTCACCTACAAGAGACGTATTGGAACCTGTGATTTTACGCCTGATCAGAACCTTTCTACTACAAGCACCCTTTGGGGGATTGGGCATCCGATCCCAAAGACACTTCTTCTGCGGCTGCATTCACGGATCCTAAGGATCTATATATATATCTACATAACTACAAATAGAGTTGTGTCTATTATTGCACAACCCTTTTAGGTGAGCATCTCTATTTATCAAACGATTCAGTTTGTTCTGAACATACTACCCTATTGTGCGCCCCCACCCCTTTCTCTTTTGTCTCTACGTTCCCCTCCTGACCGAGGGGAATTTAGATTCACCCGTGGTTACCAAGATTTCTCATACTTTTAACTCTTCAGATGCCGTGGTCAAGTGTGATCACGGCATCTGAGTGCGCTAAAACTGGGAGCCACGTGCTTCCTAGCCCGGAACACCTCCTCCTTGCTAAGATTGCAGAAGACATCCCATTGTAGTAATAGGACTGAACCTGTACAAGGCTTACAGGTCTAATACTGGTATATTCCAAACCTGGCAGGTGGCAGTATTGCATTGGATTATACTGAAACTTATATTCTGTAATGGATAAGAATCCATTACATTATACAAATGGCGATCTAATGATTGCATGTTCTAGTTACCTTGGGTGTCTAAAAAAGTAAAAAAAGGTATTAAAAATATAAAAAAATTCTAATCACCCCCTTTCCCCAGAATAAAAGTAAAAATAAATAAACAATCAAAATTTCTGATCTGCATTTTTCTCGTCGCTTCACTTCCCCCAAAAAACTGAATAAAAAGTGATCCAAAAGTAATTCACACTCCCAAATAGTGTCCCTTAACCCTTCTGTAGACATTTAAAAAAAGTATGGGAGTCGGAATATTGTGATGAAAAGAAAAAATAGATTTTTTTCCAGTGTTTATTGTTTTCAGTATTAAAATACAAGAAAAAAACTATACAAAAGTTGTATCTTTGTAATCATACTGACACAGAGAACCAGTAGAACAGATCAGTTTTACCACATAGGGAACGCCCTAAAAACAAAACCCATTAAACTATGGCAGTATCAAATTTTTTTCCAACTCCACCACATTTTGAATTTTGACAGCTTCCCACTACATCATATGCAATATTAAATAGTTCAATCAGAAAGTACAACTTGTCTTGCAAAAAATAATCTCCATGTCCATGTGGACTCCAAAATAAAATAGTTATGGCGCTGGGTAGGCAGGGAATAAAAAACAAATATACAAAAGCTGAAAATCACTTGGTCCTGAAGAGGTTATTGAGCAGAAGAAACTGACCATGCTCATGTACAGTTTTGTGGGAAAAGATTCTGCAAAACATACAAAGCTATCACATCATATACATATACATTTATGGTGCATTTACACTGCCCAAGTGAGAAGGCAATTACAGAGAAGGAACTGTTCCTTCCTGATAACTGCCTGCTCCTCGGTGGAGGTAAAGAGCTGTCATACATTACAAGTATAACAGAATCTTTACCACAAAACTATATACAAATCTGCTCAGCAAATCCTTCTGCTCTATAACATGCTGTCTGCATTCTGTGGTGACAGGTTCTCTTTAAGAGACGTTAGGCTCTGCTTCATAATATGTAGGCTCAGTTTATTTGCCTTCTCTCCAGCTAGCACGATGGGCAAGTTCAGATAATTAGAACATCTGGCTACTGTTGAGCGCTGTACAATTACATTTAATTACTTTGGCTTTTTCTATCTCATCTGCTTGGGAAAGATAAGTTAAAGCTTTATATACACTGAGATTTCTATTTCTTTTTGGATGTTTTTTTTTATAAACAAATGCTGCAGTTATTTGTGTTCTATTGTGATGCTGTAATAGTGTATTTTAAATCACTACTAGAGATGAGCAAAGTTTAAAAAAAAAAAATTTGATTCCGATGCTTCACCGAATTTTCTCCAAAAATTTGATTTTATTCAAATTAATTTGTGATGAAGCATGTTAAAAATCAGCTATTTCCAGGCTGCAGGGAGTGTGTATATCGGTGTACATCTCTGTGCATTGCATAAACATGCTTATCTAGTCCGCTGTTGTAATGAAACCGTTACTGTGCTTCAGTATGACTGTCAGTTGGCAGGTGTCACTCTTAGAATCAGTTCACATTTATCTTATTTGGTCAGTTACAGGTTAAAAACTGACCAAATAATTGAAGTGTGAACTCAGCCTTACAGGTCAATGTTAGTGTTAGGTATAAAGGACTTAACCGTGCAGTGGTCCAAGATTGTACTATAGAGCGCGAGAGCGCTCTCCTCCTACACCGTCTGCTGATTCCACATATATTGCTAGAGAACCTGTTCTGTTACACGCTGATAAGCAGTAAGTTTGTGTTGATGTCACTGTTTATTTTTCCCTTTATCTGTTCCGTCACAAGAATAACCCCCAAAAAAACGGATCCTGTCTTTTAAAGGAAATCTGTCACCAGGATAATCGTTATTAAAGTAAGGCCTTAGCCTAATAACACTTAGTACCTTATTTCCAGATGTGCCTTTGTTTCAGCAATAGATGTTGGCAAACGCTATTGTGCCTTTGCAGCTCAAGGAGGGTGTGTTTTGTAGTGTAAAAGTGGCTGAAGTGCATGCACAGTTTTCTGGTCATTTCAAGAAATCTTGCAGTTGGGTGGAAGACATCAGGAACCTCTTTACAACCGGATTAAAGACGTGCGCCATGCAGGGCAAATGGGTCAGCCCTCCTCGATGCAGTGCCAAAACCAAGGTTCCGATCTTCAGTTTGCGAGGAGGTAGCCAGGATTTGATTTCCTCTTGAAGGACGCTAAGCAGTTCCTCCCCAGTGTTACTCCATTTGCCCCAATTTCACCCCAATTACAGAATCAAAGATTAATGGAATTACTTACAGTGCCTTGCCAAAGTATTCACCCCATTTTTTTTCTTTTGCTACATTACAGCTAGGGATGAGCGAACTCGAACTGTATAGTTCGGGTTCGTACCGAATTTTGGGGTGTCCGTGACACGGACCCGAACCCGGACATTTTCGTAAAAGTCCGGGTTCGGGTTCGGTGTTCGTCGCTTTCTTCGCGCTTTTGTGACGCTTTCTTGGCGCTTTTTGAAAGGCTGCAAAGCAGCCAATCAACAAGCGTCATACTACTTGCCCCAAGAGGCCATCACAGCCATGCCTACTATTGGCATGGCTGTGATTGGCCAGAGCACCATGTGACCCAGCCTCTATTTAAGCTGGAGTCACATAGCGCCGCCCGTCACTCTGCTCTGATTAGCGTAGGGAGAGGTTGCGGCTGCGACAGTAGGGCGAGATTAGGCAGATTAACTCCTCCAAAGGACTTGATTAACTGATCGATCTGCAGCTGTGGATCATTGAGCTGCTGATCCTCAATTGCTCACTGTTTTTAGGCTGCCCAGACCGTTTGTCAGTCACATTTTTCTGGGGTGATCGGCGGCCATTTTGTGTCTTGTGGTGCGCCAGCACAAGCTGCGACCAAGTGCATTTAACCCTCAATGGTGTGGTTGTTTTTTGGCTAAAGCCTACATCAGGGTGAAGCTGTCACACCAAGTGCATTTAACCAGCAATAGTCTGTTCATTTTTTGGCCATATACAAAATCAGGGGCAAGCTGCGCCTGTCACCAAGTGCATTTAACCCTCAATGGTGTGGTTGTTTTTTGGCTAAAGCCTACATCAGGGTGAAGCTGTCACACCAAGTGCATTTAACCAGCAATAGTCTGTTCATTTTTTGGCCATATACTAAATCAGGGGCAAGCTGCGCCTGTCACCAAGTGCATTTAACCCTCAATGGTGTGGTTGTTTTTTGGCTAAAGCCTACATCAGGGTGAAGCTGTCACACCAAGTGCATTTAACCAGCAATAGTCTGTTTATTTTTTGGCCATATCCCAGTCTAATTCTGTCACTAAATCCATACCGGTCACCCAGCGCCTAAATACTAGGCCTCAAATTTATATCCCGCTAAATCTGTCCTTAGTGCTGTAGCTGGGCGAGTTATTTAGTGTCCGTTCAAGCACATTTCTTGTTCTGGGTTGAAATACAATTCCCAATTTAGCAATTTCATAATTTAGTGGTTTCTGCTATATCAGAGCTATTTGAAATCTATCCCTAAAAGGGTATATAATATTCAAGGTGCACATTGGGTCATTCAGAATAACTTCACACACACCCTCTACTGTGTATTTCCAAGTCTAATTCTGGCACTAAACCCATACCTGTCACCCAGCGCCTAAATACTAGGCCTCAAATTTATATCCCGCTAAATCTGTCCCTAGTGCTGTAGCTGGGCGAGTTATTTAGTGTCCGTTCAAGCACATTTCTTGTTCTGGGTTGAAATACAATTCCCAATTTAGCAATTTCATAATTTAGTGGTTTCTGCTATATCAGAGCTATTTGAAATCTATCCCTAAAAGGGTATATAATATTCAAGGTGCACATTGGGTCATTCAGAATAACTTCACACACACCCGCTACTGTGTATTTCCAAGTCTAATTCTGGCACTAAACCCATACCTGTCACCCAGCGCCTAAATACTAGGCCTCAAATTTATATCCCGCTAAATCTGTCCTTAGTGCTGTAGCTGGGCGAGTTATTTAGTGTCCGTTCAAGCACATTTCTTGTTCTGGGTTGAAATACAATTCCCAATTTAGCAATTTCATAATTTAGTGGTTTCTGCTATATCAGAGCTATTTGAAATCTATCCCTAAAAGGGTATATAATATTCAAGGTGCACATTGGGTCATTCAGAATAACTTCACACACACCCGCTACTGTGTATTTCCAAGTCTAATTCTGGCACTAAACCCATACCTGTCACCCAGCGCCTAAATACTAGGCCTCAAATTTATATCCAGCTAAATCTGTCCCTAGTGCTGTAGCTGGGCGAGTTATTTAGTGTCCGTTCAAGCACATTTCTTGTTCTGGGTTGAAATACAATTCCCAATTTAGCAATTTCATAATTTAGTGGTTTCTGCTATATCAGAGCTATTTGAAATCTATCCCTAAAAGGGTATATAATATTCAAGGTGCACATTGGGTCATTCAGAATAACTTCACACACACCCGCTACTGTGTATTTCCAAGTCTAATTCTGGCACTAAACCCATACCTGTCACCCAGCGCCTAAATACTAGGCCTCAAATTTATATCCCGCTAAATCTGTCCTTAGTGCTGTAGCTGGGCGAGTTATTTAGTGTCCGTTCAAGCACATTTCTTGTTCTGGGTTGAAATACAATTCCCAATTTAGCAATTTCATAATTTAGTGGTTTCTGCTATATCAGAGCTATTTGAAATCTATCCCTAAAAGGGTATATAATATTCAAGGTGCACATTGGGTCATTCAGAATAACTTCACACACACCCGCTACTGTGTATTTCCAAGTCTAATTCTGGCACTAAACCCATACCTGTCACCCAGCGCCTAAATACTAGGCCTCAAATTTATATCCCGCTAAATCTGTCCCTAGTGCTGTAGCTGGGCGAGTTATTTAGTGTCCGTTCAAGCACATTTCTTGTTCTGGGTTGAAATACAATTCCCAATTTAGCAATTTCATAATTTAGTGGTTTCTGCTATATCAGAGCTATTTGAAATCTATCCCTAAAAGGGTATATAATATTCAAGGTGCACATTGGGTCATTCAGAATAACTTCACACACACCCGCTACTGTGTATTTCCAAGTCTAATTCTGGCACTAAACCCATACCTGTCACCCAGCGCCTAAATACTAGGCCTCAAATTTATATCCCGCTAAATCTGTCCTTAGTGCTGTAGCTGGGCGAGTTATTTAGTGTCCGTTCAAGCACATTTCTTGTTCTGGGTTGAAATACAATTCCCAATTTAGCAATTTCATAATTTAGTGGTTTCTGCTATATCAGAGCTATTTGAAATCTATCCCTAAAAGGGTATATAATATTCAAGGTGCACATTAGGTCATTCAGAATAACTTCACACACACCCGCTACTGTGTATTTCCAAGTCTAATTCTGGCACTAAACCCATACCTGTCACCCAGCGCCTAAATACTAGGCCTCAAATTTATATCCCGCTAAATCTGTCCCTAGTGCTGTAGCTGGGCGAGTTATTTAGTGTCCGTTCAAGCACATTTCTTGTTCTGGGTTGAAATACAATTCCCAATTTAGCAATTTCATAATTTAGTGGTTTCTGCTATATCAGAGCTATTTGAAATCTATCCCTAAAAGGGTATATAATATTCAAGGTGCACATAGGGTCATTCAGAATAACTTCACACACCCGCTACTGTGCATTTCCAAATCTAATTCTGTCACTAAACCCATACCTGTCACCCAGCGCCTAAATACTAGGCCTCAAATTTATATCCCGCTAAATCTCTCGTTACCGCTGTCCTGTTGTGGCTGGGAAAGTTATTTAGTGTCCGTCAAAGCACATTTTTTGTTCTGGGTTGAAATACAATTCCCAATTTAGCAATTTCATAATTTAGTCGTTTCTGCTATATCAGAGCTATTTGAAATCTATCCCTAAAAGGGTAGATCATATTGAAGGTGCACATAGGGTCATTCAGAATAACTTCACACACACGCTTCTGTGCATTTCCAAGTCTAATTCTGTCACTAAATCCATACCGGTCACCCAGCGCCTAAATACTAGGCCTCAAATTTATATCCCGCTGAATTTGAATACAATACATTGGGCCAAATAATATATTTGTTGTTGTGGTGAACCATAACAATGAGAAAAACATCTAGTAAGGGACGCGGACGTGGACATGGTCGTGGTGGTGTTAGTGGACCCTCTGGTGCTGGGAGAGGACGTGGCCGTTCTGCCACATCCACACGTCCTAGTGTACCAACTACCTCAGGTCCCAGTAGCCGCCAGAATTTACAGCGATATATGGTGGGGCCCAATGCCGTTCTAAGGATGGTAAGGCCTGAGCAGGTACAGGCATTAGTCAATTGGGTGGCCGACAGTGGATCCAGCACGTTCACATTATCTCCCACCCAGTCTTCTGCAGAAAGCGCACAGATGGCGCCTGAAAACCAACCCCATCAGTCTGTCACATCACCCCCATGCATACCAGGGAAACTGTCTCAGCCTCAAGTTATGCAGCAGTCTCTTATGCTGTTTGAAGACTCCGCTGGCAGGGTTTCCCAAGGGCATCCACCTAGCCCTTCCCCAGCGGTGAAAGACATAGAATGCACTGACGCACAACCACTTATGTTTCCTGATGATGAGGACATGGGAATACCACCTCAGCATGTCTCTGATGATGACGAAACACAGGTGCCAACTGCTGCGTCTTTCTGCAGTGTGCAGACTGAACAGGAGGTCAGGGATCAAGACTGGGTGGAAGACGATGCAGGGGACGATGAGGTCCTAGACCCCACATGGAATGAAGGTCGTGCCACTGACTTTCACAGTTCGGAGGAAGAGGCAGTGGTGAGACCGAGCCAACAGCGTAGCAAAAGAGGGAGCAGTGGGCAAAAGCAGAACACCCGCCGCGAAGAGACTCCGCCTGCTACTGACCGCTGCCATCTGGGACCGAGCACCCCAAAGGCAGCTTCAAGGAGTTCCCTGGCATGGCACTTCTTCAAACAATGTGCTGACGACAAGACCCGAGTGGTTTGCACGCTGTGCCATCAGAGCCTGAAGCGAGGCATTAACGTTCTGAACCTGAGCACAACCTGCATGACCAGGCACCTGCATGCAAAGCATGAACTGCAGTGGAGTAAACACCTTAAAACCAAGGAAGTCACTCAGGCTCCCCCTGCTACCTCTTCTGCTGCTGCCGCCTCGGCCTATTCTGCTGCTGCCGCCTCGGCCTCTTCCTCCGCCTCTGGAGGAACGTTGGCACCTGCCGCCCAGCAAACAGGGGATGTACCACCAACACCACCACCACCACCTCCGTCACCAAGCGTCTCAACCATGTCACACGCCAGCGTTCAGCTCTCCATCTCACAAACATTTGATAGAAAGCGTAAATTCCCACCTAGCCACCCTCGATCCCTGGCCCTGAATGCCAGCATTTCTAAACTACTGGCCTATGAAATGCTGTCATTTAGGCTGGTGGACACAGACAGCTTCAAACAGCTCATGTCGCTTGCTGTCCCACAGTATGTTGTTCCCAGCCGGCACTACTTCTCCAAGAGAGCCGTGCCTTCCCTGCACAACCAAGTATCCGATAAAATCAAGTGTGCACTGCGCAACGCCATCTGTGGCAAGGTCCACCTAACCACAGATACGTGGACCAGTAAGCACGGCCAGGGACGTTATATCTCCCTAACTGCACACTGGGTAAATGTAGTGGCAGCTGGGCCCCAGGCGGAGAGCTGTTTGGCGCACGTCCTTCCGCCGCCAAGGATCGCAGGGCAACATTCTTTGCCTCCTGTTGCCACCTCCTCCTTCTCGGCTTCCTCCTCCTCTTCTTCCACCTGCTCATCCAGTCAGCCACACACCTTCACCACCAACTTCAGCACAGCCCGGGGTAAACGTCAGCAGGCCATTCTGAAACTCATATGTTTGGGGGACAGGCCCCACACCGCACAGGAGTTGTGGCGGGGTATAGAACAACAGACCGACGAGTGGTTGCTGCCGGTGAGCCTCAAGCCCGGCCTGGTGGTGTGTGATAATGGGCGAAATCTCGTTGCAGCTCTGGGACTAGCCAATTTGACGCACATCCCTTGCTTGGCGCATGTGCTGAATTTGGTGGTGCAGAAGTTCATTCACAACTACCCCGACATGTCAGAGCTGCTGCATAAAGTGCGGGCCGTCTGTTCGCGCTTCCGGCGTTCACATCCTGCTGCTGCTCGCCTGTCTGCGCTACAGCGTAACTTCGGCCTTCCCGCTCACCGCCTCATATGCGACGTGCCCACCAGGTGGAACTCCACCTTGCACATGCTGGACAGACTGTGCGAGCAGCAGCAGGCCATAGTGGAGTTTCAGCTGCAGCACGCACGGGTCAGTCGCACTACAGAACAGCACCACTTCACCACCAATGACTGGGCCTCCATGCGAGACCTGTGTGCCCTGTTGCGCTGTTTCGAGTACTCCACCAACATGGCCAGTGGCGATGACACCGTTATCAGCGTTACAATACCACTTCTATGTCTCCTTGAGAAAACACTTAGGGCGATGATGGAAGAGGAGGTGGCCCAGGAGGAGGAGGAGGAGGAGGAGGAAGAGGGGTCATTTTTAGCACTTTCAGGCCAGTCTCTTCGAAGTGACTCAGAGGGAGGTTTTTGGCAACAGCAGAGGCCAGGTACAAATGTGGCCAGCCAGGGCCCACTACTGGAGGACGAGGAGGACGAGGATGAGGAGGAGGTGGAGGAGGATGAGGATGAAGCATGGTCACAGCGGGGTGGCACCCAACGCAGCTCGGGTCCATCACTGGTGCGTGGCTGGGGGGAAAGGCAGGACGATGACGATACGCCTCCCACAGAGGACAGCTTGTCCTTACCCCTGGGCAGCCTGGCACACATGAGCGACTACATGCTGCAGTGCCTGCGCAACGACAGCAGAGTTGCCCACATTTTAACCTGTGCGGACTACTGGGTTGCCACCCTGCTGGATCCACGCTACAAAGACAATGTGCCCACCTTACTTCCTGCACTGGAGCGTGATAGGAAGATGCGCGAGTACAAGCGCACGTTGGTAGATGCGCTACTGAGAGCATTCCCAAATGTCACAGGGGAACAAGTGGAAGCCCAAGGCCAAGGCAGAGGAGGAGCAAGAGGTCGCCAAGGCAGCTGTGTCACGGCCAGCTCCTCTGAGGGCAGGGTTAGCATGGCAGAGATGTGGAAAACTTTTGTCAACACGCCACAGCTAACTGCACCACCACCTGATACGCAACGTGTTAGCAGGAGGCAACATTTCACTAACATGGTGGAACAGTACGTGTGCACACCCCTCCACGTACTGACTGATGGTTCGGCCCCATTCAACTTCTGGGTCTCTAAATTGTCCACGTGGCCAGAGCTAGCCTTTTATGCCTTGGAGGTGCTGGCCTGCCCGGCAGCCAGCGTTTTGTCTGAACGTGTATTCAGCACGGCAGGGGGCGTCATTACAGACAAACGCAGCCGCCTGTCTACAGCCAATGTGGACAAGCTGACGTTCATAAAAATGAACCAGGCATGGATCCCACAGGACCTGTCCGTCCCTTGTCCAGATTAGACATTAACTACCTCCCCATAACCATATATTATTGGACTCCAGGGCACTTCCTCATTCAATCCTATTTTTATTTTCATTTTACCATTATATTGCGAGGCTACCCAAAGTTGAATGAACCTCTCCTCTGCCTGTGTGCTAGGCCTAAATATATGCCAATGGACTGTTGCAGTGGTGGCTGACGTGAAGCCTCATTCTCTGCTATGACATGCAGACTGATTCTCTGCTGACATGAAGACAGATTCTCTGTTACGGGACCTCTCTGCTCTGCCTGTGTGCTAGGCCTAAATATATGCCAATGGACTGTTGCAGTGGTGGCTGACGTGAAGCCTCATTCTCTGCTATGACATGCAGACTGATTCTCTGCTGACATGAAGCCAGATTGTCTGTTACGGGACCTCTCTGCTCTGCCTGTGTGCTAGGCCTAAATATATGCCAATGGACTGTTGCAGTGGTGGCTGACGTGAAGCCTGATTCTCTGCTATGACATGCAGACTGATTCTCTGCTGACATGAAGCCAGATTGTCTGTTACGGGACCTCTCTGCTCTGCCTGTGTGCTAGGCCTAAATATATGCCAATGGACTGTTGCAGTGGTGGGTGACGTGAAGCCTCATTCTCTGCTATGACATGCAGACTGATTCTCTGCTGACATGAAGACAGATTCTCTGTTACGGGACCTCCCTCCTCTGCCTGGGTGCTGGGCCTAAATATATGCCAATGGACTGTTGCAGTGGTGGCTGACATGAAGCCTGATTCTCTGCTATGACATGTGTAAGGCCGATTCATTGGCCTGTATTTGTGGGAGGGGCTTGGCCACCTACTTCAACGGCCGGCGCCCTCCCACAAACGTACGTAGTGCAGAGTCCTTGGAAGCGTGCGCTCGTACCTGGCAGTCGTCTGGTGGATTTGGTAAGTGCAGGCAGCAGTGCGATGGTCGGCCCTTTGGTATGTAGGGGCCGCCATACGCTGCGTCTCGTTCACCCCTCCTGCAGCGTTCCACATGCGGCACTTCGTCAGCCGCCGGGGGGAGGGGGGGGAATGCAGCCACACTTACGGCACCCCCCTCCTTCGCCGCCCAGGCTCACGCTCGGCACCGCTCTCCGGCGGGGGGCGGAGCCTGTGGTCACATGAGGGCCAATTCCCCGCCCGCTCCCGCCCCCTCTTCACGGCCGGCACACAGCCTGCGCTGCCTCGCTCCCTCACCTAGTGGGCAGCGCAGACAGCTGTGGAGCGCCGACAAACACATTTGCCAGGGGGCGCATTTTCTCCCCACGCGGTGGGGATGCCCAGCCGGCGGGGGGCGGCCCCTCATGGAGCAGGGGGCTCCCCTGCACTGGGCACCCCATCAGGGAGTGGTGCGCCCCCCACGTGGCACGTCTCACACAGAAGGGGGGAGGCACGTCTGATTAGGCCTCCCCCCTATGCCAGGGGGCAACTCCGTTTCCCCACGCGGTGGAGGTGCCCAGCCGGCGGGAGGCGGCCCCCCATGGAGTAAGGGGGGCACCCCCGCACTGGGCGCCCCATCAGGGACCGGTGAGGCCTCCCACGTGGCACGCTTAGCCTCGGCAAGATGGGGCCCTTGTCGCCAGGGGCCCCCCTGGGCCGACCTCATGCCTGAGGGCTGCGCTGCTCCCCACGCGGCAGGAGTGCTCAGCCGGCGGACGGCGCCACCCAGGGACAGAGAGGGCCCCGCACTGAGCACCCTGTCAGGGACATGCGTCAGCTCTCCACGTGGCACTCGTTTCATGTTTGCGGGGGTTGCCAGCCGTTGCCAATATCCATCCCCACGTGGTTCATGGTACCAGGGAACTCCGCGTTCCCCACGCGGTTACCATGGAACACAGCGGTGCAGGCAACGGCTCGCTCCCCGCTCACGTAAAGTCTGGCACGGGCCGCCGTGCCGCTTAGATAGGTAGGGGGTTCTTTCCATCAAAAAAAAAGAAAAAAAAAAAAAAACACACACCTTCTCCCATCAGTCACCATACCTCCCCTCACGTACACGTCCTGGCATCGAGCCTCACGCATTGACTGGTTTCTTTTGCATTTGTTCCGTTGTTGTTTTCCAGGTTCTGTACAGTGGTTAGTCTGAGAGAAGTTGGTGGGATCTCAATTGATTTCCTTGGCTACCAAGGTAGTGAGGTACACGTCGGGGGATGGGAAGTGGTTGGCCTCAGGTTGGGGTCTCATGTGTTTTTTTGTCAACGCACAGGTCATTTTTTATTTCATTTCACTTCCGTGAAGTCAGTGTATAGGGATTCTCAGTTGGTAAGTACGTCGGGTCTCCTTGCATGGACTCCCGGGTGGCGGTTCCTGGCCATTCCTTCACGGCTCTTCTGGTTCAGTGTGCATACCTCACGGCAATTGTTCACTTTTCGGTACGTGGTTAGACAGCTGCACGGGTGCCGGCGACCATCAGGCTAGTCGGTCATGTTACATTACTCTTTTACAGCCGTTATGTCACGTGCTTCGGACATTGTAGACGCGTCGGTGGACGAGGTCGTGGCACAGGCATCCGAGAGGGGCAGCACACCGTCCCTACGCGATTGGACAATTCCTAGGCTGATGGCGGAGTTGACAAAGCGGGGCGTTCCTTTCCCGGCAACCGCTAGGAAAGCTGAACTGTATCGGCTGTGGAGAGACTCCCTGGCATCCAGCGCCAATGATCCCCCTGCAACTACGATGCAAACATCGCTAACTCAATTACACGTCATGCTAAACAACTTGACGTCGGCCGTCACATCCATGCAGGCGAGGTTGGAGTCCATCGAGGCTCGCAGCACAGTTGCACCAGTTTCCTCCCTCGAGGTTCCGGTCGCCTCCACCTCCGCCACAGCAGACATTCGTTCTGCCCAGTCCGTCCCCAACGTGACTCCCTCCCACTATGTCCCGCTCAACATCAGGAAGGACATCCTGGAGGGTAGGGATGTCAATCTTGCGTCACTACTGATCGCATCTAGGGACCTCTCTGATAATAGGGTCATAGCTTGTGGAGAAGTGTCAGTGGTATTAAGGAGCCGCGACCACCGGCTCAACCGCAAATTGTCCATCCCGGAATTCGTTATGGCATTTAGTCTCTTCAGGGATGTCATTTGCACTGCCAGGCCGGACAGGAGGGAGGAACTAGACCATTATCTCTTCAGGGTCACAGAGTTGGGTCATAGGTACGGAGGAACCGCGTTCTACGACTACCACTGCTCATTTGCAGCTAAGGCGGCAGCGGCTCTCTCCCAGTTTCAGCACGTCACTGACTGGTCCAACCTGGACACTGAGCTTTTCTGCAGACACTTTGCAGGTCTGAAGGCTCCCTCCTGTTCCGCCTGTCAATCTATCTTCCACTCGGTTGAGTGGTGCGACAAGTCCGCCGTCAGCACGGCGTCCTACCCCTCCAGCTCGGCAGCTGGTCCTCTTGAGGTCTTCAGGCCCCCCAGCTCAGTAGACAAGCTGGGCCGGCCCATCATTCAGCTTGGTAGGGCACAGATATGCAACAACTTTAACTACGCCTCTTGTAATTTTGGGCAGTGCCGGTTGTTGCATATCTGTACCAATTGTTTCAGGGCTCACCCCCGAGTAGCTTGCTCATTAAAATCCGTAAAAAGCTACATGAGTGTGGTCAATATCAGCCGTCTACAAGAATTCTTGCGAGGCCACCACAACCCTGGGTTTGTTCAGTTCCTGGTGACAGGGTTTCACGAGGGTTTCCACACGGGACTGATCACGACTCCAGAGTCCACACACGAGTGCAAAAATCTTCAGTCAGCAGAAAGAAATCCCGCCTCGGTAGACGCACTCATAGAAGCTGAGTTGAGCAAGGGGTTCTTAATCGGTCCCTTTGGTGTGCCCCCTTTTCAACGCTGGAGAGTCAGTCCCGTGGGGGTAGTCACAGGCAAGTTCAGCGGGAAGGAGAGACTCATTATCGACTTATCGGCCCCACACGGCTCCCAGGTCCCCAGTCTCAACTCCCTTATTCCTTCGGAGGAAGTGGGCATGAGATATGCCTCAATAGACCAGGCTATCGCTATCATCATGAAAACGGGCCCAGGGTCCTGGCTGTCCAAAGCCGACATATCAGATGCCTTCAAGTTGCTTCCCATCATGCCAGCCCTCTGGCAGTGGCACGGCATCAAGTGGAAAGGCCTGTACTACTTCTCCACTAAGCTCACCTTCGGGTCCAAGAGTAGCCCCTGGCTCTTCGATCAGTTGGCTCAGGCACTCCACTGGATCCTGGAACACGTAGTCCTCTGTGAATTTGTCATCCACTACCTGGATGACTTCCTGCTGATTGAGAGGCCAGGGGCACTCCCCCTAGGGCTGGGCAAGTTACTTAGGTGCTTTTCTCAATTAGATGTCCCGGTGTCCCCCAAGAAAGTAGAAGGCCCGGCCACAGTCATCACCTTTCTTGGCATCGAGTTAGATTCCCAGCGCATGCTAGCTAGATTGCCCGAGGACAAGTTAACGAGGATTAGAGGAGTCATTCACAGGTTCGCAGTCACGACCGTGGTCACTAAAGCGGACCTTCAGTCTCTTCTGGGCATGTTGAACTTCGCCATGCGCATCATCCCACAGGGCAGAGCTTTCATATCCCGCCTACTCGCGCTCTTGAGTTCCGCCCCAGAACAGGACAGCCCGGTGTGCTTGGACAGTCTAGCCCTAGCGGACCTCCACATGTGGGATCACTTCCTGAGCCAATGGAACGGGGTCTCCTTGTTTGTACCCGAGCTGTCGTGTCAGTCACCTACAGTCTTTTCAGATGCAGCTGCGGGCTCAGGGTTTGCCGCCATCTTCGGCACCCACTGGGTGGCAGACGCATGGCCTGCCGAGGTGGGACAAATCCCAGGCTTCCTCCAGACCTCGGCGCTGTTCGAGCTGTACCCCATTGTGGTAGCCGCACACATTTGGGGCAAGGTTTGGGTACGTCAGTCTGTTCTGTTCGTGACTGACAACACAGCCGTAGTGGACATTCTCAATAGTGGACTGTCAAAATCCAGCCAAGTCATGTGTTTTCTCAGACGGCTGGTGCAGCTCTCCCTGCAGCACCACTTTCATATATTTAGTGCGCACGTGCCAGGGGCGCAGAACGGGGCTGCTGACGCCTTGTCGAGGGCTAACTTCTCCCGTTTCTTCCAGATAATGCCAGAGGCAGATGCGACAGGCGCCACCATCCCTCCTCTCGAGTCCTTAAGGCTAGTGTAGCCGATCACCTTGGGACGGCCCACGCTCTAATACGCCATTCCCTCTCGCCTAACACGACCAGGGCGTACAACACCGGGTGGAAGACGTTCTGCAAGTTTCGAGGAGAATGTCCTCAGGAGGACTCCAGTTTTCCAGAGTACATCTTGGCGTTCATCGGGTATTGCCACTCTGTACGCAAGCTCTCCCACGCCACAGTAAGGTCATACCTGGCGGGAGTGCAACACTTTCTCTCTCTTGGCAACCCCGAGCTAGCATCAGTGTTCACCTTACACACTGTCAAAGCCGCCCTCAAGGGTTTGAGCAAGTGCGGGCCTCAAAGCCAAACACGCAGGCAGCCGGTCACCGGCCCCCTTTTCCGCAAACTGTCTGATGCCTTGGACGGTAATCCTTTCGGGGTTTTGGCCAGCCTGGTACTTAAATCCGCCATCTACTTGGCCTTCTACGGCTTCCTAAGACCTGGGGAGTTTACCTGTTCACCAGGCAGCGACAATTTCCTCACAGTCAGCCAACTGGTCCAGAACTCCGACGGGTTCACTTTGCTCCTCAAGACGTCCAAGACCTCCCAGTGCGGACCCCCTGTCCCGATATCCTACTTTCCCACAGCACACCAATGGTGTCCCGTCACGGTGCTTCGTCGGTTGCGGTCCGCCTTGTCCGGGGCCGGGCCGAACAGTCCTCTGTTACCCTTCGGGGTGGTGCCGCTCACCACCCAGCAGTTCATATCCCACGTCAGGTCACTAGTGGCCAGCACGGGTGGCGACCCTGCCACCATTTCGGGTCATTCGTTCCGCATAGGCGCAGCATCCGCGGCCTCCAAGAACCAAGTGCCTGCACATGTCATACAGAGGCTGGGGCGTTGGCACTCGTCTTGTTTCAACCGCTACATACCACACCCTGAAACCGAAATGTCGGCAGCCTTTCAAACTCTAGCTTTGTAACATCTTTTGCAATAAAACTCTTCTGCCTACCAGTATGTCTTTTGCCCTCTTTCAGGCGTCCCTCCACGACACGGTCACGGCACAACTCTGACCGCTTAGGGGTAGGGTAACTCAGGTAGGACAGACACGTACTTGGTTGCCACGACCACAAGTGTAAGGCCGATTCATTGGCCTGTATTTGTGGGAGGGGCTTGGCCACCTACTTCAACGGCCGGCGCCCTCCCACAAACGTACGTAGTGCAGAGTCCTCCCTCCCACCCACCCTTTTCTCCTGTCACTCTCAAAGGGGATGCCCTCTTTCAGGCGTCCCTCCACGACACGGTCACGGCACAACTCTGACCGCTTAGGGGTAGGGTAACTCAGGTAGGACAGACACGTACTTGGTTGCCACGACCACAAGCAGACTAATTCTCTGCTGACATGAAGCCAGATTGTCTGTTACGGGACCTCTCTCCTCTGCCTGGGTGCTGGGCCTAAATTTATGACAATGGACTGTTGCAGTGGTGGCTGACGTGAAGCCTGATTCTCTGCTATGACATGCAGACTGATTCTCTGCTGACATGAAGCCAGATTGTCTGTTACGGGACCTCTCTGCTCTGCCTGTGTGCTAGGCCTAAATATATGCCAATGGACTGTTGCAGTGGTGGCTGACGTGAAGCCTCATTCTCTGCTATGACATGCAGACTGATTCTCTGCTGACATGAAGCCAGATTGTCTGTTACGGGACCTCTCTGCTCTGCCTGTGTGCTAGGCCTAAATATATGCCAATGGACTGTTGCAGTGGTGGGTGACGTGAAGCCTCATTCTCTGCTATGACATGCAGACTGATTCTCTGCTGACATGAAGCCAGATTCTCTGTTACGGGACCTCTCTCCTCTGCCTGTGTGTGTGCTGGGCCTAAATATATGCCAATGGACTGTTGCAGTGGTGGCTGACGTGAAGCCTGATTCTCTGCTATGACATGCAGACTGATTCTCTGCTGACATGAAGCCAGATTGTCTGTTACGGGACCTCTCTCCTCTGCCTGTGTGTGTGTGCTGGGCCTAAATATATGCCAATGGACTGTTGCAGTGGTGGCTGACGTGAAGCCTCATTCTCTGCTATGACATGCAGACTAATTCTCTGCTGACATGAAGACAGATTCTCTGTTACGGGACCTCTCTCCTCTGCCTGGGTGCCGGGGCCTAAATATCTGAGAATGGACTGTTCCAGTGGTGGGTGACGGGAAGCCAGATTCTCTGCTATGGAACCTCTCTCCAATTGATTTTGGTTAATTTTTATTTATTTAATTTTTATTTTAATTCATTTCCCTATCCACATTTGTTTGCAGGGGATTTACCTACATGTTGCTGCCTTTTGCAGCCCTCTAGCTCTTTCCTGGGCTGTTTTACAGCCTTTTTAGTGCCGAAAAGTTCGGGTCCCCATTGACTTCAATGGGGTTCGGGTTCGGGACGAAGTTCGGATCGGGTTCGGATCCCGAACCCGAACATTTCCGGGATGTTCGGCCGAACTTCTCGAACCCGAACATCCAGGTGTTCGCTCAACTCTAATTACAGCCTTAAGTTCAATGTCTTGTTAATCTGAATTACATGTGATGGATCAGAACACAATAGTCTAAGTTGGTGAAGTGAAATGAGAAAAATATATAAATAAAACTATTGTTTAGAAATAGAAAACAGAAATTTAGCATGTGGGTATGTATTCACCCCCTTTGTTAGGAAGCCAATAAAAAGCTCTGGTGCAACCAATTGCCTTCAGAAGTCACATAATTATTGAAATGATGTCCACTTGTGTGCAATCTAAGTGTCACATGATCTCTCATTACATATACACACCTTTTTTGAAAGGCCTCAGAGGCTGCAATACCTAAGCAAGAGGCATCACTAACCAAACACTGCCATGAATACCAAAGAAATCTCCAAACAAGTAAGGGACAATGTTGTTGAGAAGTACAAGTCAGGGTTAGGTTATAAAAAATAGTCAAATCTTTGATGATCCCCAGGAGCACCATCATATCTATCATAACCATATGGAAAGAACATGGCACAACAGCAAACCTGCCAAGAGACGCAGCCCTCTAAAACTCACGGACCGGACAAGGAGGGCATTAATCCCAGAAGCAGCACAGAGACCTAAGATAACCCTGGAGGAGCTGCAGAGTTCAACAGCAGAGATTGGAGTATCTGTACATAGGACGACAACAAGCCGTACGCTCCATAGAGTTGGGCTTTATGGCAGAGTGGCCAGAAGAAAGTCATTACTTTCAGCTAAAACGCCGCTTGTTAATGACAGTTTAAAATCTTTATTTTAACTTAGAAGTTGATTCCTCCAATTTGAAGGATCGTTTAATACATTAGTCAAATGGATTTGACTCCATTGGATTTGCTGGTATAATTTGAATGTGAGTACCTTTGATGAATTTGGTTATTTCTATGGTTTTTCAATTAATTAATTCAATTAATTCCCTTTTCATAGCTTAAGAACTAAGGTTTATATCTGGAAAGGTCTTCCAATATCAATGACATTAAGGGTTGTTATTGTGAAAATGGTCAAGTTGGCAATGATAATATTTGCTCACATAGTCTGATATGGTTTCCACATATATTTTTCAAATGATCTCTGGTATAATATGGAAGTGAAGACTAGCTAGGATGTGGCTCTCCTATCTTCAAAATCTAAAAGAAAAGGAGGTACTGTCTGCCTCCAACATGTTTTATTATTACTTGGCTGTAGAAATGACACATTGTCATTCCATTTCTTCAACACTTATATTGTATGTTTTACTGATGTTAACCAGTTCATCTCTTTAAAGTGTTGGGAGGGGCATTTTTTCCCCAGAATATGATTTAAAACTTAAGGCCTATTTACAGAGCAGATTATTGGAAATTGTTCAGTATACAGGGTGCCATGTACTAACCTTCTACAACAGTTTTATTTTTTTTTTAAGTCACAAACTTTCAAGCACTGTTTTGTGACAAAATTGGCAACTTTTCAGCACCTTTCCAAAAAGAGGATGGAATGTGGGTGCATATGTTCTAATTTAACCTCTATTTCTGAAAACGTTTATGACAGGATTTTAACTTACAGCTTCTGCATCATAGCCCAGAACTTTAACCACTACACTATATAGCTATATAGCCAGTCACTTAAAAAATAAAAATAAATGAGACTTCTACTGTACTGTACTTCTACTGAGAAGGTCGTGAGTTCGAATCCCGGCAGAAACTTTTCTGAAATACAGGCTAAATTAGATTTGAATACACTGGGGTGTCCCCGAGCACTCTATATATGGATATAGCTATATATGGAGTCAGAGCAGGGACTCCTAAGCTGCGGACTCACACTGACTCACGCGGACACCAACAAACATGGTACAAAATGAAAACCTTCCCATCTGGGCTCTACCTAAACTTACAGCATAATTCCCTGACTCACCTATACAGAGCACAGTTCACACACTCTCTCTGGTGCTGATTTCTCAGCCAGTAGTCCACCAGCCCCCAGGCTGTAGCATGGTCAGTCCAGACTAGCTCCCAGCCTCATGGTCTCTCAGCCTTGCCCAGCTGAGACCACACTCACAGAGCCTCACCAGGCCTCTGTTTGCACACTCCCCCTAACTGAAACCCTGGGAGGATCTGTATCCCAGTCTGATTATCGCAGACCTCACCTGCGATCATCTCTGGTTCAAGGGAACACACATGTTGGAAGGGTGTCATTGGCAGATCCCACTTATAATCCTATCTGCCAATCCCAATAAAATCTGGCCCAGACTACACCAGAAAGAACCTTGTCTCACCAACCTTCATGCTGCTGAGATTATTACATCCCAGACTTTAGCTATCCCACCCAGCTGAGGTATCTGAGTGGGCTATACACCTCTTCCCGCACTGTCCACCTTATCACAGTGCCTTTATATGTAACCTCAGGATATAATATGAAATGCAAAATGCAAACTAATATTACACTGTTACAAAAGCTACAAATACTCTCTTCAAACAAAATCTACAGCAAAAGGTGATCTTTGTAACAGAATAAATTTATCGGCTTTGGGTCCTAAATCAAGTTCTGGAATTTTTTTATATTACTGAATTATGTTTAACCACATCTGTAAAAGCAAATTATCAGCTGGAAGTCAAGGATGCATTGCAATGAAATTCTATTTAATATTCATTAAGTTTACTTGCAATTTAGAGTGTGTGGTCTCATGAGCTTAGTTTGCACATGGGATCATAAGAATTGCAATGGTTTTACCAGTAGAGTCACTGAGGGGTATCTAAGAATAAGGTTTTGTGGCTGATGATTGGTTTATAACTTTACAATCTGTGCACAGCAGAAGTTCATTTTCATCTTCTGTTAGTATAACAGAGCTGGGGCTTCAGGAGATGAAAGGAAGCAACATTATTCTTATACCTTAAGATTACAAAATATATATGAATATGTTACTCTTAGAGGTTGCACATTACTGTATTACACAGTTCACACAGTCTCTTTGTTGTAAAAAACTATAATATGGCAGCCATATGGGGCCATACTGTACTTTACCTACATATACCTCTGATACTATATGTTCACAGATTTTTTTTTAATGCCCGATTCTGTATGGAAAAAAAAAGCCATGCCATACTGGAAAGTATCCTGTAATACTACACCAAATGAATGTGTTGGCAGCAGGGCCACACTGCCAATTAGGCGAGGTTAGGCGATCGCCATAGGCCCTGGTGACAAGTGGGGGGCAAGTGGGGGGCGTCGGCAGGGCACAGGGAGATGAGTGCCTCCATTGTGGAAGCGCTCATCTCCATAGTCATCTGTTTCGCCGTCCTCAGGACAGCGATACAGATGGATTCTGCAGGGCAGGGGAGAGGCGTCTCCCTTCCCTGTTCCTCTGATAGGCTGCAGGCACTAGGCGTCATTGCGCCGCTTGAGCCGTACAGCACAGGACACAGGCCGGAAGAGGCCTGCATCGAATCGCTGGCAGCCTCATGGAGGTAAGTCTGTGAGTTTATTTTTTTTTATATGGTACAATACAGGAAAAGAGCGCTATGGGGGCACTGGGGTGGCATCTATGGGGGGGGGGCACTTCTTATTGTCACATTATTGGGGGAGGTTAACGTAAAAAAAAATTCTACCATGGAACAGTACGGCATCAGTCTGAGGCATCATTTAACGCACACATTTTTGGTATGCATTAAATGGATGGGAAAAATAGGATGTGAACCCAGCCTTAGTGTCAGAATAAGCACCAGTACAGAGAGGAGCAGCGTGGCGGAGAGGGGAGGCCGCCATGTACTGACAGAGCGCTACCTGGTCCTGGTCAGGCATGAGGACTGTGTTTCCCAAGGATCATTTTCTACTGGGAAATACAGAGCACAGTATAATACACTAGAATCTGTATACTCTAAAGATATTAGCCCTACCCCCGAATAATAATACAATTAGGTGGTAATTTATTATATAGAAATACGTCTATGTTAGGTGTATTTCTGACTCAGATTATGGCACAAAGGTCCTTAGCACTGAAATCTGCATATTTTTCCCTCTCATGCGAGGTCTAAAAAAGCATGGCGTGGGCATGGAAAGGGATACAGTTATGGCCATCCATTTATTGGATACCACCACCATACATTGAACGGATAACACCTCTGTACAGTGACCAGATAACACCGTCATAGCATGACCGGATAAAAGGGTATAAGAGGGCACAGTACAGGAAATGACTAGGGGCACTGCACAGGGTGTTGTAAGAGGGCACAATGCAGGGTATAAGAGGGAATAGTACGGGGTGAGGGGCACAGTACGGAGTGAGGGCCACTTGTCTCATGACACTGTGACATTAGAAGGTCCTTATGGTAAGAAAATTTAACTGTCGGCCAGTAAAGGCCCCAAAAATTAGGCAGTAGGCATTCACCTGACAGCAAAGAACTTTGGATTATGTGGCTGGAGGTACATTAGGCGGTCACAGGATAAATATGTAACTGTCGGCCAGTACAGGCCCCAAAAATTAGGCAATAGGCATTCACCTGACAGCACAGAACTTTGGATTCTATGGCTGAAGGTACATTAGGCGGTCACAGGATAAATATGTAACTGTCGGCCAGTACAGGCCCCAAAAATTAGGCAATAGGCATTCACCTGACAGCAAAGAACTTTGGATTCCGTGGCTGGAGGTACATTAGGCAGTAACAGGATAAATATGTAACTGTCGGCCAGTATAGGCCCCAAAAATTAGGCATTCACCTGACATAAAAGGCCTTTTTATATACATAAGGCAAGGACCATTCTTTGTTCTGGGTGATGGCAGATATGTGTAGGCTGGCATGAGGAAATTAAACACATGGTCATCACAGGTGTTGAATTCCTCCGACATCCATGCCTCATTCATTTTTAGAAATGTGAGTGAGTGCGCTTATCGGTCGCAATCCCCCCTGCTGCGCTGAATGTTCTTTCGGACAGGACACTCGACGAGGGGCAAGCCAAGAGTTTCATGGCAAATTGTGCCAGCTCTGTCCAGATGTAGTCGGACACCTGTCGATCTAGGCGTTCCCTGAGGCTGGATCCAGAGGGCGGCTGTTGATGGGTTGGTTGCAAGAATGATCTCATACCTGAAGTGACCAACACATCTTCAAATCACTGTTTTCTTGCAGGCACGATAGGATTGGTACCCACACCTGTTTCACTGTGGGTGGAAATTCCTCTGCCAGTGCCTGCAACAGCAGAATACAGCATCTCTCGCAGCAAGGCCTGAAAATGCTGCAGTCTGACAGCCCTCTGTGATGCTGGTAACATGTCCGCCATTTTGTATTTGTACTGGGGGTCTAAGTATGTTGCCACCCAGTACTGGTCCTTGTCCTTTATGCTTTTTAATACGGAGGTCCCTCTTCAAACACTGGAGTATGAAAGCCCCATTTGCACTAAATTGGAATCGGTGGAGCGCCCTGGCTCGTCCTCGGTCTCCTCCCCTCAGCCACGAACAACACCAGGGATCCCCGAAAAGTTTAAAGTCCCCCTCAAACCCTGCTCTTCTTGCACCTCCTCTTCCCCCCAGCCACCATCCTCCTCTGACTCCTCTTCAGACTCCTGCTGACTTGTCTCAGATGGAGTAGCCCCCCCCTGGGAATTCATTCAGCATTGCGACTTCCTCATCTTCCAGCTCCTCCTCGACGGCTTGATCAATGACACAATGCAATGCACACTCCAGAAAAAAGGCATAAGGTACGATGTGACTGATGGCATCCTGGCTGCGACTGACCAGTTTGGTGATCTCATCAAATCAGTGGCATAGTGTGGGTTGCCAGCACCCGGGGCAAGCAAAGTATTGCCCCCCCCCCCCCCGCCCTGTGACGCCCCTTTTTACAAATAATGCAGTATATCACCTGCAGGTATATGGAAAACCTCTATTACTATTTTGTGGAAGCTGATATATGGCGGGCTTCAATCAATTGTTAGTTGAAGCTGGTATATCACCCTCAAGAAGTAATTTTGTGGACGCAGGTATATGGAAAACCTCTATCACTATTTTGTGCAAGCTGAACTATGGCAGGCCTAAATCAGTTGTAAGTTGAAGCTGGTATATCACCCTCAAGCAGTAATTTTGTGGACGCAGGTATATAGATAACCTCTATTGCTATTTTGTGGAAGCTGATAGATCGCAGCCCTGAATCACAATTTTCTGGAAGCATACAAATGCTTTATAATATACTTTCTATGTTAGAAAGTATATTATAAGTATATTACACCCCTCTGTGTATCACACTTATCGATAGCACAACGTTACCAGTCCTTAAAAAGCCTTTTGTGGCCCTATTAGCTAGCGTTTGGTGTCCTTAAGTTCCTAACAGCTTGTCCCTGCTCCAAAATGCAACCTCTTCCTACACTGGCAAAACACATAATGTAAAATGGCTGCCAGATCGGGTTCTGTTATAGGCTTGGGGGGGTGTCCATGTGCTGAGATGTCTCAAGTGGCTGTCCTGTCCCACCTGATGGATGTGTCATAGGTCAACGTTTGGCACAATGCAAAAGAATATGGCACGCGCGAACATCACCATATGTACGCATGTTCGGCGGATTGCGAACTGCGCAAAGTTCGCCATGAACCGACCGCCGCTCAAACCGCAAAGCCATCATCACTACATATGAATGGGTTTCTGAGCTGTAAATACAAAATGTGGAGATTTTTTATTGGGACAATTTGAAAAGTTTTCTTTCCAGATTCATCGGAGGAATAAAAAAATGATATTCTTTATGGTACATCCACACAGGAAAATAAAATTGCATACAAATCTGGCATAAATCCCTGGTAGAATGCGGAGTTGTCCCAGATTTGGCATGGATTTGACCTTTTGCACTGCACTGTGGAAATCATCAGTGTGAATTGACACTGAATGCTAAGTATAATGTCAATTGAGGGTTAAAAAATAATAGAAACATAACTCACCTCATCCACTTGATCGCGCAGCCGGGATCCTCTTCTTTGTTCTTCTTGAAGGACCTGCAAAAGGACCTTCGCTGACGTCATTGCGCTCAACACGTGGTAAGCGCGATGATGTCAGTGACGATCCTTTTGCAGGTCCCTCAAGAAGAAGAAAGAAGAGGATCCCAGCTGCGCGATCAAGTGGATGAGGTGAGTTTTGTTTTTGTGGGGTTTTTTTAACCCTCAATTGACATTATACTTAGCATTCTGTATTAAAGAATGCTATTATTTTCCATTATAACCATGTTAGGCTACTTTCACAGTTGCGTTCAGAGAAGATCCATCTGGTGCCTGCACAGACGGATTCGCTCCTATAATGCAGACGATGGGATCTGTTCAGAACGGATCCGTCTGCATTATAGTTTAGAAAAAATGTTAAGTGTGAAAAGTTGCTCAGACGGATCCGTCCAGACTTTACATTGAAAGTCAATGGGGGACGGATCCGTTTGAAAATTGAGCCATATTGTGTCATATTCAAACAGATCCGTCCCCATTGACTTACATTGTAAGTCTGGACGGATCTGTTTGCCTCCGCACGGTCAGGCGGACACCCGAACGCTGCAAGCAGCGTTCGGGTGTCCGCCTGCTGAGCGGAGTGGAGGACAAACGGTGCCAGACTGATGCATCCTGAGCGGATTCGCATCCACTCAGAATGCATTAGGACAGTACGGATCAGTTCGGGGCCGCTTGTGAGAGCCTTCAAACGGAACTCACAAGCGGAGCCCCGAACGCTAGTGTGAGAGAAGCCTTATAATGTAAAATAATAAAGTAAATATGGTCCCGGGTCATACATCCCTCGTCTCCTTAGCAACCATGCGTGAAAATCGTACCGCATCCGCACTTGCTTGCAGATGCGATACGATTAGGAATGGATCCTAAAAAGGAATAAATGACAGATATGGCTTCTCTTCTTTTATGAATTTACTCCATGTTTTGGCTTCCTGTGTGGCTTTACCCTAACGATCAAATTTAAATATGCCGTAACATGCATAATCTAGGACAAAATATGTAAGTAAAGGGAAATGTAATACAAAAATATATTTCAACCCATAAATTCTGTGCAAGTTGCTGGTGTATCATTACATTAAAAATTGTTTGGCACATACAGTTATATATATTTTTTGGTATACGATTATGCAACGGATTGAAAAATTATTAGATAAATCTAATTATGGACCATGTATTTGTAGACAAATGTTCACTGAAGTCTAATACATAAAAAAGCCCAGCTATCTTTTTGGCATGTACTACTCAATTTAAACAGTCTAAAAAGGTTACACGTGTATATGCATTGTCTTAGTTTATCCCATGAACTGTATACAGCAGGTTGCTATCAAATATTCACATAGCACAGCTGACTGTTCTTTAATCTTTTCTATATCGGTTCTTATTAGTTCTTCATGATCTGTGCTAAAGATGTTGACAATTGTAATCGATAGAGTAATAGATGATGTACCAACAAAATCATTCTGACTATACGGTTACTATGGAATGATTATACTGCCACACTATCATTTCTGTTTAGATTAAAGGGGTCTGCAAGCAAAGTAGAATCAATACTTCAATCCTTGTTAAGCAATAAGCAGCATAAAAATGCATTGTAATTACTGTTTAGACATTGAAGAGTGCATATATGCTCGTGTATGCACACTTTTCTCTCAGTGTGGCCATAATGTAACTCAGGCGAGTTAGGGTCCATTTATGCAAGCAGATAAATGGCATGAGCGCCAATCAATGATATATCAAGGCTGTTGGGAACATATTGTATACTTGGACTTACAGGTCCTTCTAAAAAAATTAGCATATTGTGATAAAGTTCATTATTTTCTGTAATGTACTGATAAACATTAGACTTTCATATATTTTAGATTCATTGCACACCAACTGAAGTAGTTCAAGCCTTTTCTTGTTTTAATATTGATGATTTTGGCATACAGCTCATGAAAACCCAAAATTCCTATCTCCAAAAATTAGCATATTTCATCCGACCAATAAAAGAAAAGTGTTTTTAATACAAAAAAAGTCAACCTTCAAATAATTATGTTCAGTTATGCACTCAATACTTGGTCGGGAATCCTTTTGCAGAAATGACTGCTTCAATGCGGCGTGGCATGGAGGCAATCAGCCTGTGGCACTGCTGAGGTGTTATGGAGGCCCAGGATGCTTCGATAGCGGCCTTAAGCTCATCCAGAGTGTTGGGTCTTGCGTCTCTCAACTTTCTCTTCCCAATATCCCACAGATTCTCTATGGGGTTCAGGTCAGGAGAGTTGGCAGGCCAATTGAGCACAGTAATGCCATGGTCAGTAAACCATTTACCAGTGGTTTTGGCACTGTAAGCAGGTGCCAGGTCGTGCTGAAAAATGAAATCTTCATCTCCATAAAGCTTTTCAGCAGATGGAAGCATGAAGTGCTCCAAAATCTCCTGATAGCTAGCTGCATTGACCCTGCCCTTGATAAAACACAGTGGACCAACACCAGCAGCTGACATGACACCCCAGACCATCACTGACTGTGGGTACTTGACACTGGACTTCAGGCATTTTGGCATTTCCCTCTCCCCAGTCTTCCTCCAGACTCAGTCCACTGCTTCCGCAGGTCCCCCAAGGTCTGGAATCGGTCCTTCTCCACAATCTTCCTCAGGGTCCGGTCACCTCTTCTCGTTGTGCAGCGTTTTTTCTGCCACACTTTTTCCTTCCCACAGACTTCCCACTGAGGTGCCTTGATACAGCACTCTGGGAACAGCCTATTCGTTCAGAAATTTCTTTCTGTGTCTTACCCTCTTGCTTGAGGGTGTAAATGATGGCCTTCTGGACAGCAGTCAGGTCGGCAGTCTTACCCATGACTGTGGTTTTGAGTAATGAACCAGGCTGGGAGTTTTTAAAAGCCTCAGGAATCTTTTGCAGGTGTTTAGAGTTAATTAGTTGATTCAGATGATTAGGTTAATAGCTCGTTTAGATAACCTTTTCATGATATGCTAATTTTTGGAGATAGGAATTTGGGGTTTTCATGAGCTGTATGCCAAAATCATCAATATTAAAACAAGAAAAGGCTTGAACTATTTCAGTTGTGTGTAATGAATCTAAAATATATGAAAGTCTAATGTTTATCAGTACATTACAGAAAATAATGAACTTTATCACAATATGCTAATTTTTTGAGAAGGACCTGTACATGTAACAATAATTGCATGGACTTTTTCATACATATGAAAGCTTGTGCGATTATTTGTGCCTGTTGACATAAGAAGATATGAGGCCTCCTAATGCTAATTTTTAGGTCACCATAAAAGATGTGATTAATGACAAACAGGTTAACTATTTATTTAACTTTATTATTTTTTAAAAACCTCATTAGAGAAGCTTTTAATATTATCAATATCAGACCACTGGGGGTCCAACACCCGACACCACCACCAATCAGCTGTTTGAGGAGACAGCAAGCAATGCGCATATGACGTCTGCCTTCTCTCTTCCTGCTCTCTGTTGTAGAGGACAGCAGCAGGGGACAGGAAGAGAGAAGGGAGATGGCACTTGTGCACTGCAGTCACCATCTCCTCAAACATCTGATTGGCGGGGGTGCCGGGTGTTAAAACCCCCCTGATCTAATATTGATGACCTATCCTGAGGAGGGGAGGTAAGTAGGTATTGCACTGTGATGGGGGATTGTATCAGATGAAATCTTTAGACACTATGTGGGCACTGGATTCACAATAATTACAATATTTGGCTTAGTGAGGGCACAGAATGGCCCTCTGTGGGAACTCTGCTTTGAAAGATGTATTATTTGTCTCTATGTGGGCCCTTTTTGGCAGTATGCAAGCACTATTGTGGCTCTATGCAGGCACATAATTGCTATATATGTGTACTTTTTTGTACTATATAAGCAAAGTATAATGTTCTTTAGAATTAGACCTAGTGATGATGAGTGAATTCAGATTCGATATAGTCGAATCGATCAGGTGATTTGCATGGGGTCCAAATAAATTTGCCCCAAATCAAAAATGCTCCAATTGTCCTGGAGAGTTGTAATGATCTTCTGGGTTCTCCTAGAACTGTATCCAACCTACATCACAAACTTTAATGCAAAGCCAACATACAGTGGATATAAAAAGTCTACACACCCCTGTTAAAATGTCAGTTTTCTGTGATATAAAAAAATGAGACAAAGATAAATCATTTCAGGACTTTTTCCACCTTTAATGTGACCTATAAACTGTACCACTCAATTGAAAAACAAACTAAAATCTTTTAGGTTAAGGGAAGAAAAAATATAAAAATAAATCACTATGGTGCAAAAACACTCCAAATCTGTCAGATTGTGAGGGCATCTCCTGTGCACAGCTCTCTTCAGATCACCCCACAGATTTTCAATCGGATTCAGGTCTGGGCTCTGGCTGCACCATTCCAAAACCTTAATCTTCTGGTGAAGCCATTCCTTTGTTGATTTGGATGTATGCTTTGGGTCGTTGTCATGCTGAAAGATGAAGTTCCTCTTCATGTTCAGCTTTCTAGCAGAAGCCTGAAGGTTTTGTGTCAGTATTGACTGGTATTTGGAACTCTTCATAATTCCCTCTAGCTTAACTAAGGCCCCAGTTCCAGCTGTAGAAAAACAGCCCCAAAGCATGATGCTGCCCACACCATGCTTCGCTGTGGGTATGGTGTTCTTTTGGTGATGTGCAGTGTTGATTTTGCACCAAACATATCTTTTGGAATTATGGACAAAAACTTCAACCTTTGTTTCATCAGACCATGACACCTTTTTCCACATGCTTTTGGAAGACTTCAGATGTGGCTTGGATGTTTTTCTTCGTGAGAAAAGGCTTTCGTCTTGCTACTCTACTCCATAGCCCAGACATATGAAAAATACGGGAGATTGTTGTCACATGTACCACACAGATACTTGCCAGATATTCCTGCAGCTCCTTTAATGTTGCTGTAGGCCTCTTGGTAGCCTCCCAGACCAGTTTTCTTCATGTCTTTTCATCTATTTTGGAGGGAAGTCAAGTTCTTGGTAATGCCACTGTTGTGCCATATTTTCTCCACTTGATGATGACTGTCTTCACTGTGTTCCATGGTATATCTAATACCTTGGAAAATCTTTTGTACCCTTCTCCTGACTGATACCTTTTAACAATGAGATCCTTCTGATGCTTTGGAAGCTCTCTGTGGAACATGGATTTTTTGTGGGATGCGACTAAGAAAATTTCAGGAAAGACCAACTAGAGCAGCTGAACTTTATTTGGGGTTAATCAGGGGCACTTTAAATGATGGCAGGTGTATGCTGACTCCTATTTAACATGATTTTTTATGTGATTGCTTAATTCTGAACATAGCTACATCCCCAGTTATAATGCAACCACATTATTTTAGTTTTTTTGTTTTCTTCCCTCCACCTAAAATATTTCAGTTTGTTTTTCAATTGAGTGGTACAGTTTATAGGTCACATTCAAGGTGGAAAAAGTTCTGAAATGATTTCTCTTTGTCTAATTTTTTTACAGCACAGAAACCAGACATTTTAACAGGGGTGTGTAGACTTTTTATATCCACTGTATCTTAAAGTGACTGCAACATTTACCCATTGACAAAAAAAAAATTAAAATAATGCCCCCAGATAGAAATGTCAGATTGCTGCAAAATTCGGCATACATTTATGTCAAGCAAGTTAATGATTACTAGGGTGGACTGATTAGATATTAGGTCTTGCAAAAAGAAGGCCTAAAAGAGGTGTTCCATAGCTTCTCTTTAAAAAGGCTCTCAGAAGAAATATTTTTCACCCCATAAGATGCACTCCTCCCCCCCCTCAGACTGGGGGAAATGCCCCTATATCTTATGGGGCGAATACTAATGAGCACTTCCATTATGGAAGTACTCATTAGCACTGGAGGACCAGGAAGCAGTGAAGGCTCTGTACTCACCACTTCCTGGTATTTGGCTGTTGGCTGTGCAGTGGCTGTGCACAGTGTGAGGGCGTTCTGTAACCTCACGCTGTGCGAGCCAGTTCACAGAACAGCCAACCGCAGGATGAAGAGGATAGCGCTGGAGGAGAGGAGAGGTAAGTGGTTTATTTATTTTGTGATCTGAGGCTGGGGGCTGCTGAATAATGCCTGGGGGCTGCTGAATAATGGCCGGGGGCTGATTATATGACTAGGGGCTGATTATGTATATGACTGGGGGCTGATTATATGACTGGGGGCTGATTACATATGACTGGGGGCTGATTACATATGGCTGAGGGCTGATTGGAGGTCTTCTTTATATTGGGCTCTGATCTGAGTCTTATTGGGGGTCATTCACATTGGGGTCTGAGCTGAGGTCTTATTAACATTGGGATCTGATTGGGGCTGTAAGATGAGGTCTTATTATTATTGGGGGTCTGATTGGTGGTCTAACCTGAGGTGTGATAAAAAAATATTTTTTACTTATTGTCCCCCTCTAAAACCTAGGTGCGCCTTATGGGCCGGTGCGTCTTATAGGGCAAAAAATACAGAATTTTTGGGTGGTGTACAGTACCTCTTGGATTGTTAATGCTAGACATGCCTTTTATCACACACTCAAAGGCATTTTGTCCAGTTGACAGATATTGAGATGTGGAGCATCATTGGACTGAGAGAAGCAGAATGATCATTTAGACAAATTGCCTGTCATCTAGGCCTTTTTGACCTAGCTAATAGGAAGTGTCGGGAACAGTAGTTATGTGAAAGCACGTGCACACAACGAACAGGCTCTGCACAACCCAGACACACCACTAGATTTTATCTGCTGACAAGCACAAGCAGCTATCACAGTTTAATTGTCCTCCATTCAGACCCAAATGACACCTCCATTACAGACTCTTGTTTTTTTCTTGATCATTTCCAGGCGCTTAGCAGATGTAAATTTGGTGTCATGGCATTGACAGCAAGCCACTGTTGCCTTTGTTTGCAATAGTGTCATTAACAAGAAAACTGGACTGCAACAAACTGGAACAGTATCATCTTTAGCGATGAACCCAAGTTCTGTTTAGGATCTGTCAATTGGATTAGAGTATACAGTAGATGCTTTGTCATGAGGCTTTGTCGCAGAGATGCATACTACCCCAACTGCTGGTGTGATGATCTGAGGACCCATCACATACAACAGTTGGTCACTCCTAGTAGTAATACCAGGGGCCCTAGCAGTTCAGTGATATGTGCAGGACATCTTGCGACCAAGTATTGCCTCTCATGGCAGAGCTTCCAACTGGCATTTTCAGCAGGATAATGCTCTCCCACACTCAATAAGGGTTTCCAAGGAGTATCTCCACCAAATTGCAACAGTTCCCTGGCCTGCCTGGTTGCCAGATTTATCAACACTCAAGCATTTATGGGACCAGCTGGGATGCCAGCCTATGAGTGTCCAAGATCTACAAGCCAAACTGCAACATCTATGGGCAAATGTGCCACAGAATACCATACGGAACCTGTATACCTCCATATCCACTATCTCTCATCATGTATCCAGGCTAGAGGGGCTCAACAGGGTACTAGAGCCTTCTTTCAATTGTACAGTTTTCTCCAATAAGCGTATCCTTTCGCTCTACTATTGTAATCACTATATAACAACATATAAGATCTGCAGCCGTGGATCATTGAGCTGCTGATACTCAATTGCTCACTGTTTTTAGGCTGCCCAGACCGTTTGTCAGTCACTTTTTTCTGGGGTGATCGGCGGCCATTTTGTGTCTTGTGGTGCGCCAGCACAAGCTGCGACCAAGTGCATTTAACCCTCAATGGTGTGGTTGTTTTTTGGCTAAAGCCTACATCAGGGTGAAGCTGTCACACCAAGTGCATTTAACCAGCAATAGTCTGTTTATTTTTTGGCCATATACTACATCAGGGGCAAGCTGCGCCCGTCACCAAGTGCATTTAACCCTCAATGGTGTGGTTGTTTTTTGGCTAAAGCCTACATCAGGGTGAAGCTGTCACACCAAGTGCATTTAACCAGCAATAGTCTGTTTATTTTTTGGCCATATACTACATCAGGGGCAAGCTGCGCCTGTCACCAAGTGCATTTAACCCTCAATGGTGTGGTTGTTTTTTGGCTAAAGCCTACATCAGGGTGAAGCTGTCACACCAAGTGCATTTAACCAGCAATAGTCTGTTTATTTTTTGGCCATATACTACATCAGGGGCAAGCTGTGCCTGTCACCAAGTGCATTTAACCCTCAGTAGTGTGGTTGGTCAAGCTGTCACACCAAGTGCATTTAACCAGCAATAGTCTGTTTATTTTTTGGCCATATACTACATCAGGGGCAAGCTGCGCCTGTCACCAAGTGCATTTAATAGAAGTATAGTGGGCACTCGATATCTGGCACTACGTGTTGGGTACAACAGATTTATTTAGATAAACAATATTATCAATCAATCACATACATAAAACAAAACTTGCAGAATATTCCCAATTGTATGACAGTACAATTTATAAAAAGTCATAAGATATTCCTAAAAGTTAAAAAAATATATAAAAATAGTATTCATAATAATATAATGCTCATAGAGGTTAATATAGATATATATATTCACATTTATTTATAAAAGTCCCTTTAAAATCTTCCGCAGGGACTTTTATAAATAAATGTGAATATATATATCTATATTAACCTCTAGGAGCATTAAATTATTATGAATACTATTTTTATATATTTTTTTAACTTTTAGGAATATCTTATGACTTTTTATAAATTGTACTGTCATACAATTGGGAATATTCTGCAAGTTTTATTTTATGTATGTGATTGATTGATAATATCTAAATAAATCTGTTGTACCCAACACGTAGTGCCAGATATCGAGTGCCCACTATACTTCTATTTATACTTCTACTCCATATTGTGGTCTGGGTGAACCACAACTTAGTGAGAGCACCGGCCTATATTAGCAGGAGGGGTGAGCCACTATATATTTCAACTACCAAGTACATTTAACCCTCAGTAGTGTGGTTGGTCAAGCTGTCACACCAAGTGCATTTAACCATCAATAGTGTGGTTATTTTTTGGCCATATCCCAGTCTAATTCTGTCAGTAAACGTATACCTGTCACCCAGCTCCTAAATACTAGGCCTCAAGTTTATATCCAGCTAAATCTGTCGTTACTGGTGTGGCTGGTCAAGTTATTTAGTGTACGTCAAAGCACATTTTTTGTTCTGGGTTGATATACAATTCCCAATTTAGCAATTTCATAATTTAGTGGTTTCTGCTGTATCAGAGCTATTTTAAATCTATCCCTAAAAGGGTATATAATATTCAAGGTGCACATAGGGTCATTCTGAATAACTTCACACACACGCTACTGTGCATATCCCAGTCTAATTCTGTCAGTAAACCTATACCTGTCACCCAGCGCCTAAATACTAGGCCTCAAATTTATATCCTGCTAAATCTGTCGTTACTGCTGTACTGTTGTGGCTGGGCTAGTTATTTAGTGTCCGTCAAAGCACAGTTTTTGTTCTGGCTTGAAATACAATTCCCAATTTAGCAATTTCCTAATTTAGTGGTTTCTGCTGTATCAGAGCTATTTGAAATCTATCCCTAAAAGGGTATATAATATTCAAGGTGCACATAGGGTCATTCAGAATAACTTCACACACACGCTACTGTGCATTTCCAAGTCTAATTCTGTCAGTAAATCTATACCTGTCACCCAGCGCCTAAATACTAGGCCTCAAATTTATATCCTGCTAAATCTGTCGTTACTGCTGTACTGTTGTGGCTGGGCAAGTTATTTAGTGTCCGTCAAAGCACATTTTTTGTTCTGGGCTAAAATACAATTCCCAATTTAGCTATTTCCTCATTTAGTGGTTTCTGCTGTATCAGAGCTATTTGAAATCTATCCCTAAAAGGGTATATAATATTCAAGGTGCACATAGGGTCATTCTGAATAACTTCACACACACGCTACTGTGCATTTCCAAGTCTAATTCTGTCAGTAAATCTATACCTGTCACCCAGCGCCTAAATACTAGGCCTCAAATTTATATCCTGCTAAATCTGTCGTTACTGCTGTACTGTTGTGGCTGGGCAAGTTATTTAGTGTCCGTCAAAGCACATTTTTTGTTCTGGGCTAAAATACAATTCCCAATTTAGCTATTTCCTCATTTAGTGGTTTCTGCTGTATCAGAGCTATTTGAAATCTATCCCTAAAAGGGTATATAATATTCAAGGTGCACATAGGGTCATTCTGAATAACTTCACACACACGCTACTGTGCATTTCCGAGTCTAATTCTGTCAGTAAACGTATACCGGTCACCCAGCGCCTAAATACTAGGCCTCAAATTTATATCCTGCTAAATCTGTCGTTATTGCTGTACTGTTGTGGCTGGGCTAGTTATTTAATGTCCGTCAAAGCACATTTTTTGTTCTGGGTTGAAATACAATTCCCAATTTAGCAATTTATTAATTTAGTGGTTTCTGCTGTATGAGAGCTATTTGAAATCTATCCCTAAAAGGGTATATAATATTCAAGGTGCACATAGGGTCATTCTGAATAACTTCACACACACGCTACTGTGCATTTCCAAGTCTAATTCTGTCAGTAAACGTATACCTGTCACCCAGCGCCTAAATACTAGGCCTCAAATTTATATCCTGCTAAATCTGTCGTTACTGCTGTACTGTTGTGGCTGGGCTAGTTATTTAATGTCCGTCAAAGCACAGTTTTTGTTCTGGGTTGAAATACAATTCCCAATTTAGCAATTTCCTAATTTAGTGGTTTCTGCTGTATCAGAGCTATTTGAAATCTATCCCTAAAAGGGTATATAATATTCAAGGTGCACATAGGGTCATTCTGAATAACTTCACACACACGCTACTATGCATTTCCAAGTCTAATTCTGTCAGTAAACGTATATCTGTCGCCCAGCTCCTAAATACTAGGCCTCAAGTTTATATCCAGCTAAATCTGTCGTTACTGGTGTGGCTGGTCAAGTTATTTAGTGTCCGTCAAAGCACATTTTTTGTTCTGGGTTGAAATACAATTCCCAATTTAGCAATTTTCTCATTTAGTGGTTTCTGCTGTATCAGAGCTATTTGAAATCTATCCCTAAAAGGGTATATAATATTCAAGGTGCACATAGGGTCATTCTGAATAACTTCACACACACGCTACTGTGCATTTCCCAGTCTAATTCTGTCAGTAAACCTAAACCTGTCACTCAGCGCCTAAATAATAGGCCTCAAATTTATAGTCAGCTAAATCTGTGGTTACTGCTGTGCCTGTATTAGTGTAATACGGTACCTAAATAGATAGCCAGATAGTGTTAGTTGTCTTTAAAAAAAAGGCCTGAATTTGAATTCAATACATTGGGTCAAATAATATTTTTGTTGTTGTGGTGAACGATAACAATGAGGAAAACATCTAGTAAAGGACGCGGACGCGGACATGGTCGTGGTGGTGTTAGTGGACCCTCTGGTGCTGGGAGAGGACGTGGCCGTTCTGCCACAGCCACACGTCCCAGTGTGCCAACTACCTCAGGTCCCAGTAGCCGCCATAATTTACAGCGATATTTGGTGGGGCCCAATGCCGTTCTAAGGATGGTAAGGCCTGAGCAGGTACAGGCATTAGTCAATTGGGTGGCCGACAGTGGATCCAGCACGTTCACATTATCTCCCACCCAGTCTTCTGCAGAAAGCGCACAGATGGCGCCTGAAAACCAACCCCATCAGTCTGTCACATCACCCCCATGCATACCAGGGAAACTGTCTCAGCCTCAAGTTATGCAGCAGTCTCTTATGCTGTTTGAAGACTCCGCTGGCAGGGTTTCCCACGGGCATCCACCTAGCCCTTCCCCAGCGGTGAAAGACATAGAATGCACTGACGCACAACCACTTATGTTTCCTGATGATGAGGACATGGGAATACCACCTCAGCATGTCTCTGATGATGACGAAACACAGGTGCCAACTGCTGCGTCTTTCTGCAGTGTGCAGACTGAACAGGAGGTCAGGGATCAAGACTGGGTGGAAGACGATGCAGGGGACGATGAGGTCCTAGACCCCACATGGAATGAAGGTCGTGCCACTGACTTTCACAGTTCGGAGGAAGAGGCAGTGGTGAGACCGAGCCAACAGCGTAGCAAAAGAGGGAGCAGTGGGCAAAAGCAGAACACCCGCCGCCAAGAGACTCCGCCTGCTACTGACCGCCGCCATCTGGGACCGAGCACCCCAAAGGCAGCTTCAAGGAGTTCCCTGGCATGGCACTTCTTCAAACAATGTGCTGACGACAAGACCCGAGTGGTTTGCACGCTGTGCCATTAGAGCCTGAAGCGAGGCATTAACGTTCTGAACCTTAGCACAACCTGCATGACCAGGCACCTGCATGCAAAGCATGAACTGCAGTGGAGTAAACACCTTAAAAACAAGGAAGTCACTCAGGCTCCCCCTGCTACCTCTTCTGCTGCTGCCGCCTCGGCCTCTTCCTCCGCCTCTGGAGGAACGTTGGCACCTGCCGCCCAGCAAACAGGGGATGTACCACCAACACCACCACCACCTCCGTCACCAAGCATCTCAACCATGTCACACGGCAGCGTTCAGCTCTCCATCTCACAAACATTTGAGAGAAAGCGTAAATTCCCACCTAGCCACCCTCGATCCCTGGCCCTGAATGCCAGCATTTCTAAACTACTGGCCTATGAAATGCTGTCATTTAGGCTGGTGGACACAGACAGCTTCAAACAGCTCATGTCGCTTGCTGTCCCACAGTATGTTGTTCCCAGCCGGCACTACTTCTCCAAGAGAGCCGTGCCTTCCCTGCACAACAAAGTATCCGATAAAATCAAGTGTGCACTGCGCAACGCCATCTGTGGCAAGGTCCACCTAACCACAGATACGTGGACCAGTAAGCACGGCCAGGGACGCTATATCTCCCTAACTGCACACTGGGTAAATGTAGTGGCAGCTGGGCCCCAGGCGGAGAGCTGTTTGGCGCACGTCCTTCCGCCGCCAAGGATCGCAGGGCAACATTCTTTGCCTCCTGTTGCCACCTCCTCCTTCTCGGCTTCCTCCTCCTCTTCTTCCACCTGCTCATCCAGTCAGCCACACACCTTCACCACCAACTTCAGCACAGCCCGGGGTAAACGTCAGCAGGCCATTCTGAAACTCATATGTTTGGGGGACAGGCCCCACACCGCACAGGAGTTGTGGCGGGGTATAGAACAACAGACCGACGAGTGGTTGCTGCCGGTGAGCCTCAAGCCCGGCCTGGTGGTGTGCGATAATGGGCGAAATCTCGTTGCAGCTCTGGGACTAGCCGGTTTGACGCACATCCCTTGCTTGGCGCATGTGCTGAATTTGGTGGTGCAGAAGTTCATTCACAACTACCCCGACATGTCAGAGCTGCTGCATAAAGTGCGGGCCGTCTGTTCGCGCTTCCGGCGTTCACATCCTGCCGCTGCTCGCCTGTCTGCGCTACAGCGTAACTTCGGCCTTCCCGCTCACCGCCTCATATGCGACGTGCCCACCAGGTGGAACTCCACCTTGCACATGCAGGACAGACTGTGCGAGCAGTGGAGTTTCAGCTGCAGCACGCACGGGTCAGTCGCACTACGGAACAGCACCACTTCACCACCAATGACTGGGCCTCCATGCGAGACCTGTGTGCCCTGTTGCGCTGTTTCGAGTACTCCACCAACATGGCCAGTGGCGATGACGCCGTTATCAGCGTTACAATACCACTTCTATGTCTCCTTGAGAAAACACTTAGGGCGATGATGGAAGATTTGGTGGCCCAGGAGGAGGAGGAAGAGGGGTCATTTTTACTTTCAGGCCAGTCTCTTCGAAGTGACTCAGAGCGAGGTTTTTTGCAACAGCAGAGGCCAGGTACAAATGTGGCCAGCCAGGGCCCACTACTGGAGGACGAGGAGGATGAGGATGAGGAGGAGGTGGAGGAGGATGAGGATGAAGCATGGTCACAGCGGGGTGGCACCCAACGCAGCTCGGGCCCATCACTGGTGCGTGGCTGAGGGGAAAGGCAGGACGATGACGATACGCCTCCCACAGAGGACAGCTTGTCCTTACCCCTGGGCAGCCTGGCACACATGAGCGACTACATGCTGCAGTGCCTGCGCAACGACAGCAGAGTTGCCCACATTTTAACGTGTGCGGACTACTGGGTTGCCACCCTGCTGGATCCACGGTACAAAGACAATGTGCCCACCTTACTTCCTGCACTGTAGCATGATAGGAAGATGCGCGAGTACAAGCGCACGTTGGTAGACACTCTACTGAGAGCATTCCCAAATGTCACAGGGGAACAAGTGGAAGCCCAAGGCCAAGGCAGAGGAGGCGCAAGAGGTCGCCAAGGCAGCTGTGTCACGGCCAGCTCCTCTGAGGGCAGGGTTAGCATGGCAGAGATGTGGAAAAGTTTTGTCAACACGCCACAGCTAACTGCACCACCACCTGATACGCAACGTGTTAGCAGGAGGCAACATTTCACTAACATGGTGGAACAGTACGTGTGCACACCCCTCCACGTACTGACTGATGGTTCGGCCCCATTCAACTTCTGGGTCTCTAAATTGTCCACGTGGCCAGAGCTAGCCTTTTATGCCTTGGAGGTGCTGGCCTGCCCGGCAGCCAGCGTTTTGTCTGAACGTGTATTCAGCACGGCAGGGGGCGTCATTACAGACAAACGCAGCCGCCTGTCTACAGCCAATGTGGACAAGCTGACGTTCATAAAAATGAATTAGGCATGGATCCTACAGGATCTGTCCATCCCTTGTGCAGATTAGACATTAACTACCTCCCCTTAACCATATATTATTCGACTCCAGGGCACTTCCTCATTCAATCCTATTTTTATTTTCATTTTACCATTATATTGCGAGGCTACCCAAAGTTGAATGAACCTCTCCTCTGTCTGGGTGCCGGGGCCTAAATATATGCCAATGGACTGTTCCAATGTTGTGTGACGTGAAGCCTGATTCTCTGCTATGACATGCAGACTAATTCTCTGCTGACATGAAGCCAGATTCTCTGTTACGGGACCTCTCTCCTCTGCCTGGGTGCTGGGCCTAAAGATCTGACAATGGACTGTTGCAGTGGTGGCTGACGTGAAGCCTGATTTTCTGCTATGACATGCAGACTAATTCTCTGCTGACATGAAGCCAGATTCTCTGTTACGGGACCTCTCTCCTCTGCCTGGGTGCTGGGCCTAAATATCTGACAATGGACTGTTGCAGTGGTGGCTGACGTGAAGCCTGATTTTCTGCTATGACATGCAGACTAATTCTCTGCTGACATGATACCAGATTCTCTGTTACGGGACCTCTCTCCTCTGCCTGGGTGCTGGGCCTAAATATCTGACAATGGACTGTTGCAGTGGTGGCTGACGTGAAGCCTGATTTTCTGCTATGACATGCAGACTAATTCTCTGCTGACATGAAACCAGATTCTCTGTTACGGGACCTCTCTCCTCTGCCTGGGTGCTGGGCCTAAATATCTGACAATGGACTGTAGCAGTGGTGGCTGACGTGAAGCCTGATTCTCTGCTATGACATGCAGACTGATTCTCTGCTGACATGAAGCCAGATCCTCTGTTACGGGACCTCTCTCCTCTGCCTGGGTGCTGGGCCTAAATATATGCCAATGGACTGTTGCAGTGGTGGCTGACGTGAAGCCTGATTCTCTGCTATGACATGCAGACTGATTCTCTGCTGACATGAAGCCAGAGTCTCTGTTACGGGACCTCTCTCCTCTGCCTGGGTGCCTGGGCCTAAATATATGCCAATGGACTGTTGCAGTGTTGGCTGACGTGAAGCCTGATTCTCTGCTATGACATGCAGACTAATTCTCTGCTGACATGAAGCCAGATTCTCTGTTACGGGACCTCTCTCCTCTGCCTGGGTGCTGGGCCTAAAGATCTGACAATGGACTGTTGCAGTGGTGGCTGACGTGAAGCCTGATTTTCTGCTATGACATGCAGACTAATTCTCTGCTGACATGAAGCCAGATTCTCTGTTACGGGACCTCTCTCCTCTGCCTGGGTGCTGGGCCTAAATATCTGACAATGGACTGTTGCAGTGGTGGCTGACGTGAAGCCTGATTTTCTGCTATGACATGCAGACTAATTCTCTGCTGACATGATACCAGATTCTCTGTTACGGGACCTCTCTCCTCTGCCTGGGTGCTGGGCCTAAATATCTGACAATGGACTGTTGCAGTGGTGGCTGACGTGAAGCCTGATTTTCTGCTATGACATGCAGACTAATTCTCTGCTGACATGAAACCAGATTCTCTGTTACGGGACCTCTCTCCTCTGCCTGGGTGCTGGGCCTAAATATCTGACAATGGACTGTAGCAGTGGTGGCTGACGTGAAGCCTGATTCTCTGCTATGACATGCAGACTGATTCTCTGCTGACATGAAGCCAGATCCTCTGTTACGGGACCTCTCTCCTCTGCCTGGGTGCTGGGCCTAAATATATGCCAATGGACTGTTGCAGTGGTGGCTGACGTGAAGCCTGATTCTCTGCTATGACATGCAGACTGATTCTCTGCTGACATGAAGCCAGAGTCTCTGTTACGGGACCTCTCTCCTCTGCCTGGGTGCCTGGGCCTAAATATATGCCAATGGACTGTTGCAGTGTTGGCTGACGTGAAGCCTGATTCTCTGCTATGACATGCAGACTGATTCTTTGCTGACATGAAGCCAGAATCTCTGTTACGGGACCTCTCTCCTCTGCCTGGGTGCCGGGGCCTAAATATCTGACAATGGACTGTTCTAGTGGTGGGTGACGTGAAGCCAGATTCTCTGCTATGGGACCTCTCTCCAATTGATATTGGTTAATTTTTATTTATTTTATTTTTATTTTTATTAATTTCCCTATCCACATTTGCAGGGGATTTACCTACATGTTGCTGCCTTTTGCAGCCCTCTAGCTCTTTCCTGGGCTTTTTTACAGCCTTTTTAGTGCCGAAAAGTTCGGGTCCCCATTGACTTCAATGCGGTTCGGGACGAAGTTCGGATCGGGTTCGGATCCCGAACCCGAACATTTCCGGGAAGTTCGGCCGAACTTCTCGAACCCGAACATCCAGGTGTTCGCTCAACTCTAGTCAGGGCATCTCCAGACAGATCAATGTTTTGTTTTTAGTTTTTTGTGAAAATGAACAATATAAGTGTGCAATCTGTGTTTTACAGAATTTCAAATCTCTGAGTAAAAATGTAAAATACTAGACCGAAATCTGTGCCAGGTCATCTCCACACAGTTTAAGTTTTTTGTTTTTGTTTTGCAAAATATAGCAATACAGAATATAAGTGTGCAATGTGTGTCTTACAATACAGAGGGTAGTGTTTGAAATATCTGAGCGAAAACATGAAATAATAGTCCAAAATCCACATCAGGGTATCACGAAATAGTTTTTTTTTTTCGTTTTACGAAATATAGCAATACTATTGAGCAACATGTGTCTTACAATACTGATGGTAGCATTTTAAATCTTTGAGTGATAATGTGATATCCATGTCCAGGCATCTCCAGATAGTTCATTTATTTTAAATTTTTTGCTAAGTGTAGCAATACTAGTGTGCACCATGTGTCTTACAATACAGAGAGTAGTGTTTGAAATCTCTGAGTGAAAACATGAAGTACTAATCTGAGAGCATAAAAATTTTAGTATTATTGGTATTATTGGAATTGGACCTCTGCTGTTTGACAAAGGGTTGTCTTCTCTGATGAGTAAAATTTTCTGCTTTATTGAACAGATGGAAGTTGGTATGTTAGGCAAGAAGCATCAGAGAACCAACATCATGCAACCATTGCTGTAAGAACACAAGTTGGTAGTGGTAGCATTATGGTCTGAGGAATGTTTTTGTGGCATTCTCTGGGTCCACCCATCCACGTGGAAGGCACTGAATTAAGAATGAATCCATCCTTGCAGATTATGTACACCCAAACAAGCTGACTATCTTCCTTGGGGCAGATGGTATCTTATAGCAAGGCAATGCAACATATCATACGACTATATATATACAATATTGGTTGGGAGAGCATGACCAAGACTTCTAAGTACTAACCTGGCCTCCTAATTTCCCAAACATGAACCCAATTGAGCATCTGGGGTTCTACCTCGATCGCTGTGTTCACTCTATGTTTCCTCCCTCACACACTTTTCAGCAGCCATGGGATGCACTGCAATCAGCATGGCTACAGATACCGTTGTCAACTTTTTAGGACTTATTGAGTCACTTCCAGGCTGTCTAGCTGGTGTCCATGCTGGACATAGAGGTAACTCTGGATATTAGCTGGTGGTCATAATAATGTGAATCAAATGTGTCCATCTCCAGTATCTGTTCTGCAAAACAGGGACGCAGTGGCTTGGGGGTGCACCTGGGCAGTTCAGTAATTGACATGGTGAAGCAGGGTGCCATCCGCTCCCTGCTTCATTGTTTTGCTGCGCTCCAGTGCTCCCCAGCAGGCCACACATTGTGCTGCTGGGTGTGTGGGATGCACAGTGAAAGCTCAGGAATCAGCCTCCTGCACAGCCAGCAGTGCAATGTGTGGGTGACCACGTCTGCTGTGGCGATTATCAGGGAAATAAGTGAACATTTTTTTAGGGAGCTGGAGAGGGCACTAGTTGCTAAAGGTGGACATTACTGATGTGAGGAGGGCACAAGGTGCACATAACTACAGTGACGGACAACAAGGAGGATATAACTACTCTGAAGGGGCCACGCATAAAACATAACTACTATGAAGGGGCCACAAGGAGGACATAACTGCTTTTGAGGGGGCCCAAACACGACATAACTACAGTAAAAGGCGCCACAAGATGGACATAACTACAGTGAGCCGGCATAAGGAAGAGGTAACTACAGTGAAGGGCCACAAGATGGACATAACTACAGTGAGGGGGCACGAAGGAGGACATAGCTTCAATGAGGGGAGTACAAGGAGGATGTAACTATTGTGAAGAGCACAATGTGGGAATAACTACTGTGAAGGGTACAATGTGGGGATAACTACTGTGAGGGGCACAGTGTGGGCATAACTACAGTGAAGGAGGCACAAACTACTGTAAACAAGGAACAATGTGGGCTGTAGCACTAAGGGGGAAGCAATGCCTTAGATTACCCTGTTATACATGGGGATGGCTCAGTCTTACAGGGCCAGCACAGCGCCTCCTGCTGGGGATTTCACAGGGGTAGTTGCAATCTCTTCCTTATATAATTATACTTTTTGCTTTATCACCACAGCAACCTTGTTCTGGATCCGGCAGACATCACGCAAACACACCAGTAAAACCCTGGATATGTTAGGACCAGTTGGTTCTTTCATTTATCGCTAGATGAATCTACAGATTTTATCAGGTGAGTGTGCCTGGGTGAGTATAGTTATGCATTGGGCAGAGTTAGGCTACTTTCACACTTGCGTTCAGAGCGGATCCGTCTCAGACGGATCTGCTCATATAATGCAGACGGTGGCTCCGTTCAGTACTGATCCATCTGCATTATATTGTTAAAATATTTCTAAGTGTGAAAATAGCCTCAGACGGATCCGTCCAGACTTTCAATGTAAAGTCAATGGGGGACGGATCCGTTTGAAGATTGAGCCATAGTGTGTCATCTTCAAACGGATCCGTCCGCATTGACTTACATTGTAAGTCTGGACGGATCCGCATGCCTCCGCACGGCCAGGCGGACACCCGAACGCTGCAAGCAGCGTTCAAGTGTCCGCCTGCTGAGCGGAGGCTGAACGCTGCCAGACTGATGCATTCTGAGCGGATCCGCGTCCACTCAGAATGCATTAGTGCTGGACGGAAGCGTTCGGGTCCGCTTGTGAGCCCCTTCAAACGGAGCTCACAAGCGGACACCCGAACGCTAGTGTGAAAGTAGCCTTAGAGGTGTAGCTCCACCGCAGTTTTCCTTTTTTATGTAAACTTGGGTGGCAAGTGTAGGGGTGCGGTGGGGTTTGGGGGAATTCAGGGGGTTTGCCGTGGGTGCTGGAAAGCCTAGCTGCACCTCTGCTGTAAATTTAATTTATTGGTGTAGATTTATTCTGTCTAAAAGAAAAACTGTCTTTGTTAACCTTAACAACCAATAACAGCACAGCTTTCATTGTACTAGAGCCGTTTAATAAAAGGAAAGCTGAGCTTTGATTATTTTCCGTAGACATGATAACATCAGAGACAGACAGCATCATTGGGGTCATGGACACGAAGAGCTTGGGATACAGAAAACGCACCAAAACCAAAAGATCTAAAATAAATAATAATAATGACATAATAAACATAAAAAGCAAAGTGTATTTGCACTAACTCACTCTTTAAAGAACGAGGTGCAATGCAAGCCACTCTTCAACCTCTTCAACACACCTCTTCCTGTAGTGCAGGTTTAGAAGGGGAAAAGGGACATTGAGTAGTTAACACACACTCCTGGCCAGGGTGAAGAGAGGGTTGTTTTGTACCTTCTTCTTTAAGAAATTAGTGGGGGCTGTATCACTGGAGGTCAGTGCATGGATACAGTCAGAATATTAAATATCTATATATATATATATATATATATATATATATATTTATATGTTAAAAAACTGTGAAGAAACATGCAGAAGATGGTTAATGTCTCCATCCTTTGGAGGATTATCATCCTGCAAATTCTTCCGTATTTTGTATTTTAATTTTTCATGAAAATTTTTCTAGAGCGCCCATTGTAATTTTTGCCCAATGAGCATACAGGGGCTAGAATGGTGACATATGTAGAGGGCAGAGATGGCGGGAAAGAGTGGTGGCATTCCTAGGGGACGGTGATGGCATTCAGGTACAATGATAACATAAATAATGAAAAAGAAAAAAAATTCAGCTTACCAAGTCTGAAAACTTTTCCAGTATCCACCTGTTTAACTAGAGCATTGAGCAGCTTCAGTGCATCGCCATCAGGTTTCAATGCTGTAAATTAATATTTGTCCAGAAATCTTTTCCATAAAAGCAATATATTCTTTTTTTTAAACAGTTAAACATGTTTCAGATGACTACAAATGCATTCTTACTCGAGGCTTGAGTAAGGATGCATTTGTAGTTATCTGAAATGCGTATTTTTTTTTATCACACCCATGGCTGTGGAAGTTTTTTTTACTGCTTTCAAATAAAGAAAATATTGCTCTTATGGAGATGATTGCTGGAGACATATTTATTTACAGTGATAACATCACTGGGGGACAGAGTTGTGGTATCCAGGTGGCATAGGGGGTAGAGTTTCCTAGAGCCCGTTGTATGGTTTCACATAACGGACTTTTCTACTAGTTTATTACTAGTTTACTAGTTACTATCATTTCATGTTTATTAATAAATCATATAAATATTCCATAAGTAGCTGTTTTGAGAGCTACTAAAATGCTTAGTGCATGTCTACTTAAAGAACTGTCTGAACTGCTATTATACGTTGATTTGATAAATCCATTGCAATTTATGACTGTTGAGAATCATTGCTCTGTCTAATGCAGCACTTTTTATGGGTTGCCGATCATCTAACACAGAGCATGGTTACTGATCCATAAAAAGCACAGACTGGAAAAGCAAAATGTACAAAAAGGTATAAGCATTTAGCAAGAATAAGAAACATTTTATGTGTTAAGCTTAACCACTTGTGGGTAAGGTGCAGCATTTTTTCCTTGTATCTTTTCTTGTATCTTGTATTTTCCTTAACCGCTACAGGACCGCCGCACGCAGGATAGCGTCCTGGCGGCGGCCCTGTTATTCCTTCTGGACGCGCCGATGCGTCCTCTCGCGAGACGCGAGACTTCGGTCAGAGCCGGCCCGCACATGCGCAGTGCGGGCCGGGAATCGTTAAAGGAGTATTTCGTCACCAGCCTGCCAGCCAATGATCAGTGCTGGCAGGTTGGTGACTTTTAAAAAATCAAATCAGAAGCCATATAACACCTTATATTTATAAATATAAGGTGTTAAATGGCTTGTGTGCTCCTCTGCTGGTCCTTTTCGTCGGTTGGTCCCAGCAGAGGAGCACACATCACAGTGAGTACACACCAAACACTACACTTAGCCCTAGATCACCCCCATCACCCCAATTATCCCCTTGATCACCCCTGTCAATCACTAGTGAAAGGGAAAAAAGTGATCAGTGTAAACTGTCACTTTTTTTTCCCACTAGTATTGACGGTTAGGTTTTAGGATAGTTTAGGCCCCTTTGTTAGGTAGTTAGCGCCCAGCCCACCGCACCGCAGTCACTGATTTGCTGATTAGCGTATCGCTAATCAGCATTGGTACTTTTATAGTATCTGTAAGTGATCAGAACTGATCACAGTCAGATCTATAATAGTATTAGTGTCACCTTAGTTCGCCCTCCACCCAAAATGCAGTGTTTGCCCGATCAGGCCTGATCGGTCGCCCACACGTGCATTCACCCACGCCCGCCCCGCCTTAGTGACAAAATTTTTTTTTATTTTTTTATCACTGCACAATTACTTTTCAAGCGATAAAAAAAAAATCAGTTTTGATATTTTTTATCAATCGCAATGGCTTACAGTACCTCCCATTTGTAAGACAGGCTTGCTTTTTTTCTTGGGTAGTCTCAGGGAATACCCCCTAAATTTAGTTGACCAAATGGCAAGTAAGGGGTATTCTTCTGAAGAGGCCTACAGGCTTCTGACCCAGTCGGATGAGGAATGGGAACCCTCATCTGACGAATCCAGTGGGTCAGAATACGAACCTGTAGAAAGCAGTGGCAGTCTGACCCAAAGTTCTAACGAGGAGGTTGAGGTCCCTGATACCACCAGGCGTTCGGATTACATGGTGAGGCATACACCAGCAGCGCAGCCCATCCTGGACCTAGTACCAGCACTGCCGTACAACATGGTGAAGTGGCGAGCACCAGAAGGGCAGTTGAAGCTGGTACAGTGGCATGTGCATTAGTTCCCCCGTCACAGCCACCACACAGCCAGGCCCGTAGAGCCCCTAGAGTCCCTGAGGTGCTGGCAAACCCTGATTGGCAGCCCCCAACTTCAGCCGCACTAGTAGTTCCCCCTTTCACTGCCTAGTATGGAGTTCGGGTTGAGACAGCTCAGATAGGATCTGGGCCTTCTCCTCAACATGGGCCTAACAAAAAAGCATGAATTGCGGTCATATTGGTCCACGAACCCAATTCATCACATGCCCATGTTCTCTGCTGCCATGTCCAGGACATGATTTGAGACCATCCTGCGTTTCCTGCACTTTAGTGACAACAGCACCTCTCGTCCCAGAGGCCACCCAGCTTTTGACCAGCTCCACAAAATTAGGCCCCTCATAGACCACTTTAACACCAAATTTGCAGATTTGTATACCCCTGAGAAAACATCTGCATAGACGAGTCCCTTATACATTTTACCGGGCGCCTTGGCTTCAAACAATACATCCCAAGCAAGCGCGCCTGGTATGGGGTCAAATTGTATAAGCTCTGTGAAAGGGCCACAGGCTATACGCACAAATTTCGAGTCTATGAGGGTAAAGATCAGACCCTGGAGCCGGTCGGTTGCCCTGACTACCTGGGGAGCAGTGGGAAGACAGTCTGGGACTTGGTGTCACCCTTATTTGGCAAGGGGTACCATCTTTATGTGGACAATTTTTACACAAGTGTGCCCCTCTTAAGGCATTTGTTTTTAGAACAGATTGGCTGCTGTGGCACCGCTCAACCTAGTCGCCGGGGCTTTCCCCAAATGGCTCGTTACCACCCGTCTTGCAAGGGGGGAGATGGCTGTCTTGTGTAATGAAGAACTGCTTGCGGTGAAATGGAGAGACAAGCGTGACGTTTACATGCTCTCCTCCATTCACGCAGACACGACAATCCAAATTGAACGAGCAACCGGAGTCATTGAAAAGCCCCTCTTGGTCCACGACTACAATTTTTCTCATGGGAGGGGTGGACTTCAATGACCAGATGTTGGCTTCCTATTTACTTTCCCGCAAAACCAGACGCTGGTATAAGAAGGTGTCTGTATATTTTATTCAATTGGCTCTGTATAATAGTTTTGTTCTCTACAGTAACGCTGGGAGAACAAGATTCTTCCTCAAATTTCAGGAAGAGTTCATCGAGAACCTCCTGTATCCAGGAGGTTCCGTGGCCCCAACCACCAGTGTAGTGAGCCGTTCACACGAGCGACATTTCCCCAGTGTCGTTGCTGGTACTTCAAACCAACCACCACCCCGAAAAAAATGTTGTGTCTGTAGCAGGAGTGGAATAAGGCGTAACACCCGCTATTTCTGTCCTGACTGCCCTGACCACCCTGCCCTATGCTTAGGGGAGTGTTTCCAGAAGTACCACACACAGGTACACTTAGCATAGGGATTGCATCTCACAGGAAAGGCACACAGGGCTCTTAGGGCCATTTCACTCACAGCTGCTGCAAACCTCTCCTTTCACCTGGGACAAAGTGCATAATGTACTTCACCACATCTCTGGGCGATTTGCACAATGTCCCATGGGGAAGGAGAGGTTTGTCCTATAAATGTAAAAAAAGCAAAACCCAAAAAAAAATCACCGGTAAGCAAAAAAGTTAATGTTCTGTTCCAAAAGTTCATAAAAGTTAATGATCTGTTCCAATGTTATTATAAAGTTCATGTTAATAAATTTATTGCGTTGCGGCCTGTTTTTTTTTTTTTTTTTTAACCTTCTAGGTGGACCAACCGATAAACCAGCTGCAGTACTGATGTGCATTCTGACAGAAGCATTGCGCTGCTGTCAGATTACACAAAAGTCGGTGTATGCGGCGCTGCAAGATGAGATTTCTCCTCTGCAGTAAAAAAGATATGTTTGCCGAGGCTTATGAGCTGAGGGACGGTGTTCATATGCTTTGGCAAACACTTTGTATATATATATATATTTATTTATATATATATAAAAGCAATGATTTATTTATCCACATCGATTGATGTGAATGGAGAAATCGGCTTTGCCAGGGCATATGAGCTGAGTGGGTATGGATGTTGGATGGAGCTCCTATGTCCTGGCAGATGCCTTTCCCCTCCTTTTTTTTTTTTGGGCAGAGATTTTTTCATCCACATTGATCGATGCGAATGAAGAAATCTGTGCCATTCATTTTTTCTTTCAGCCCAGAGGCTGAACGTAAAAAAAAAATCTCATTACTCGTATGCTCAATATAAGGAGAATAGCAGAAACTCCTAATGCTGGCCATACATGTAATGATTGCGGAGACCCTCAAATGCCAGGGCAGTACAAACACCCTACAAATGACCCCATTTTGGAAAGAAGACACCCTAAGGTATTCGCTGATGGGCATAGTGAATTCATAGAAGTTTTTATTTTTTGTCGCAAGTTAGCAGAAAATTATGTTTTTTTTGTTTTTTCTTACAAAGTCTCATATTCCACTAACTTGTGACAAAAAATAAAAACTTCTATGAACTCACTATGCCCATCACGAAATACCTTGGGGTGTCTTCTTTCCAAAATAGGGTCACATGTGGGGTAATTATACTGCCCTGGCATTTTAGGGGCCCTAAAGCGTGAGAAGAAGTCTGGAATCCAAATGTCTAAAAATGCCCTCCTAAAAGGAATTTGTGCCCCTTTGCGCACGTAGGCTGCAAAAAAATTTCACACATGTGGTATCACCGTACTCAGAAGAAGTTTGGCAATGTGTTTTTGTGTGTCTTTTTACATATACCCATGCTGGGTGAGCGAAATATCTCTCTAAAATGACAACTTTGTATAAAAAAATGTGAAAAGTTGACTTTTAGAGAGATATTTCTCTCACCCAGCATGGGTATATGTAAAAATACACCCCAAAACACGTTGCCCTACTTCTTCTGAGTACGGCAATACCACATGTGTGACACTTTTTTGCAGCCTAGGTGGGCAAAGGGGCACAAATTCTAAAGAGCACCTTTAGGATTTCACAGGGCATTTTTTACACATTTGGATTTCAAACTACTTCTCACGCATTAGGGCCCCTAAAATGCCAAGGCTGTATAACTACCCCACAAGTGACCCCATTTTGGAAATAAGACACCCCAAGGTATTTCGTGATGGGCATAGTGAGTTCATGGAAGTTTTTATTTTTTGTCACAAGTTAGTGGAATATGAGACTTTGTAAGAAAAAAAAAATAATCATAATTTTCCGCTAACTTGTGACAAAAAATAAAAACTTCCATGAACTCACTATGCCCATCAGCAAATACCTTAGGGTGTCTACTTTTCGAAATGGGGTCATTTGTGGGGTGTTTCTACTGTCTAGGCATTGTAGAACCTCAGGAAACATGACAGGTGCTCAGAAAGTCAGAGCTGCTTCAAAATGCGGAAATTCACATTTTTATACCATAGTTTGTAAACGCTATAACTTTTGCGCAAACCAATAAATATACACTTATTGCATTTTTTTTATCAAAGACATGTAGAACAATAAATTTAGATAAAAATTTATATAGAAATGTAGTTTTATTTGAAAAATTTTACAACTGAAAGTGAAAAATTTAATTTTTTTGCAAAAAAATTTGTAAATTTCGATTAATAACAAAAAAAGTAAAAATGTCAGCAGCAATGAAATACCACCAAATAAAAGCTCTATTAGTGAGAAGAAAAGGAGGTAAAATTAATTTGGGTGGTAAGTTGTATGACTGAGCAATAAACCGTAAAAGTAGTGTAGTGCAGAATTGTAAAAAGTTCTCTGGTAATTAAGGGGGTTTAAGCTAGGGGAGCTGAGGTGGTTAAACATGAACGTTACCTACCACAGTTATTCAAGGGCTGTTAATGATGTACTCATAATTTCAGGTTTCTAAGCAGTCTTCCAGGAGTAAAAATGACCAATTTATAAATTCTAAGGAATAGTCAGGTGCATTTGCATGTAAGTGGTTTGTGTCCGGACCTGTCTCTGCTTGTCTATCGGAATGCGTACGGATCTCCTCTGGACCCCATTATAGTTAAAGAGGCCAATAGACATTCCATCTACATCTGTCAGCGTTGGATTCGTAGGTGTGAAAGTAGCTTAAAAGTGTGGTATTAAATATGAATTTGAAAACTGTGCCCACTTTATGAGGGTGTGCTTTTTGCGCTTATGTGACCCCTGTTACATAGGACCTAACTTTTAGAACTCAAGCACACAAACCTATAATACCTCAATTCCAGCAAAATATGGGCCATAGAGGTCTATGTAGGGTCTACTATACCTTCTACATACTTATATAGGTAAGTTTAAGTTAAAAAGGAATACAATTACTATGTAGGAGTTAGTTATACAATTGTTTTCTAATTCATTGTATTAGGGTAGTTTGCTTTTCACTGACCACAGCACGGACCAGTTGGGGTTCTATTTATTTTGGTTATATCTTATTAGACAACCCCTGTAAGATCTGCAACCATTATGAAAGTGCTCATTAGTACAGTAGGACCGGGCAGGGGTGAATACATCACTTCTTGTGTTGGCTGTACGCACCGCTCCCTGGCCTTCTTATGCCAGTGCCGTGTGCAGGGCCGCCATCAGGGGGGTACAGCCAATACCCCAGTAAGGGGCCTGGACCCTGAGGGGGGCCCGGCCAGTTCCAATAAAAAAATTAAAATTTTATTTTTTATTCCCCCCCCCTCCCATTTGTCAGTGACTTGAGTTGAACTTTATTGCATCGCTAGAGGGGGGCAATTGATTATTCCTTGCTAGTGATGTCCGGTTCATGAACGAATCATTCATTTGAATCGATTCAGTTCACTGAACCAGAGGAGTCGATTCCTCTGACTGAGCCGATCCGAGTGTAACAGCTCAGTCTGACCTAGCACACAATAGCAGAGCCGCTGGCAGCAGGGAGGGGAGGGCCTCGGGAGGAGTGTAATCTGATCCTAGAGTGGAAGCTGCTTCTGCCAGCCCCTCCCCTCCCCGCCCACCAACCAATCAGAGCTGAGGCAAGGCAAGCACTAGCAGCTCTGAGTCTGAGTCACACACTGTACAGGGAGGAGTGTAATCTGATCCTAGAGTGGAAGCTGCTTCTGCCAGCCCCTCCCCTCCCCGCCAACCAACCAATCAATCAGAGCTGAGGCAAGGCAAGCACTAGCAGCTCTGAGTCTGAGTCACTGACACAAGTACAGGAGGGAGTCTGAGAATGGAATGAGTCACAGGTTAAAAGAATCTAAAGATCCGACTTAGTTAGAGACTCATTTGATTCTTTGAGTTAAAAGAACAGTCAGTCAGACTCTAGAACAGTTTACACTGAGGCTGATGCTTTTGTTGCAGCAGTGATAAGATTAAGGGACAGGAGCTACAGGAGCAGAGAGATAAGAGAAGTGACAGATGACTGTGAAGACCACGCGATCTGTTGCTCAGAAGCCATGAGATTGTAAGGCTACTTTCACACTAGCGGCAGGACGGATCCGACAGGCTGTTCACCCTGTCGGATCCGTCCTGCCGTTATTTCGCCGGACCGCCGCTCCGTTCCCATTGACTATAATGGGGATGGGGGTGGAGCTCCGGCACAGCACGGCAGTGCATGGCGAAAGGCCACCAGACTAAAAGTACTGCATGTCCAACTTTTTAGTCCGGCGGCCTCTCACCGCGAACTGCCGCGCTGTGCCGGAGCTCCATCCCATCCCCATTATAGTCAAAGGGGACGGAGCCGCGGCAGCACGGATCTGACAGGGTGACAATCTCTCTTCAGGTTTATTAGAAAATCTGTTATCAACTTAGCACACACAGTTTTCCCTGTGCATTCACTTCACTTGGTTGTACTGCTGTCACTGTGGGTAACAATGCATTGCATGCAAAACAGACAACAATGCACAGCACACAGCTCCTGAGTCCTCCTGTCCGCTTCCCTTCATTCCTGACTCACTCAGTTAGAGCTCAGACAATGTACCAAGAGCCGACTCAGCGAGTCAGCAAGTGAATCGAAACATCCGCGCATGCGCACCACCTAAGCTCTTCAGTCAGTAGACTCAGCAAGTGAACTGAAGCATCCGATTCATGAATCGGTTCATTTGAATGAGCTGATTATTCAAATGAACTGATTGATCTGAAAGATCCGAACTTCCTATCTCTATTCCTTGCCCAACCCCCCCCCCCCCCCCACTCCGCTGATTCCCGTATTATACCTGGTATACCGGCTCCGGCTGCATTCCCCTTTAAAAGGCTCTGAGCCGCTGCGCAGAGGAATGTAGCTGCGCAGCGGCAGGTGACGTCAGACGCTGTCGCTGTCCGCTGCCGCCTCATGCCGTGACGCCGCCTTCAGATTAGCGTGCCGCAGCCTGCCTGCCACTGCCAGACACAGTCAATTCTGGTTTGCAGGCTTGCAGCCAGGCGCGGCGGCGGGAACTTCTGTTCTGGCCTCTGGGAGTGGGACTGGAATTGAATCTGGAAAGAATTGTGGTGGAAGCCTGCCCAGCTGCCCTAGTGCCCTCGCCCCACTCCAGCCCAGGAAGGAGTCAGTGCTCCACTTCATCACATGCTGGACCGGACGGACTCCAACGATTCATTAAAGTCCATTAGGTTACTTGTTTCCATAAATAGTGTTATCATTTTACTGTTAATGGTGGCATACAGTATTTTTTCAAAGTAGAACACACAGCTAAATAGCTAGGGCTGGGTGGGCTGGCAAGGGAGGGGTTAATAACAATAAGTGATGGAGGATCCTGGCCCTGTGGGATAATCCAGAAAACAGCTTTGCATTTACCCCCGAGCAAAGACCACACAACATAGAGCTGCCGAGCCAAGTAGACAACATAAGGATCAATATGAAAAGAAATAATTTGGAGCCTTTGAAATAGCTCAGCTCAGTAAGGCTACTGTCACACCTGCATTTAGGTGCGGAGACGGATCCGCACCTATAATGCAAACGTTGGTATCTGTATTCGTCTGCATAACTCAGTAAAAAAAAAGTCGAAGTGTAGGTCAAATGGATCCGTCATAACTTTACATTGAAATTCAATGGGGGACGGATCTGTTTGCAATTGCACCATATTTGTGTCAATGTAAACGGATCCTTCCCCATTGACTTACATTGTAAGTCAGGACGGATCCATTTGGCTCTGCACCGCTGCAAGCAGCATTTTGATGTCCGCCTCCAGAGCGGAATGGAGGCGGAACGGAGCCAAACGGATGCATTCTGAACGGATCCTTATCCATTCTGAATGCATTGGGGCAAAACTGATCTGTTTGGGGCCGCTTGTGAGATCCCTGAAACAGATCTCACAGGCCGACCCAGAAACGGCAGTGTGAAAGTAGCCTGTGCCACATACTGAGCTGAGCTGTTTCAAAGGCTCCAAATTATTTATTTTCATATTGATCCTTATGTTGTCTCCTTGGCTGGGCAGCTCTATGTTGTGTGGTCTTTGCTCGAGGGTAAAATGCAAAGCTGTTTTCTGGATTATCCCACAGGGCCAGGATCCTCCATCACTTATTGTTATTAACCCCTCTCTTGCCAGCCCACCCAGCCCTATTTAGCTTTGTGTTCAGCTTTGAAAAAAATGTTTAGGCCATGAGGGGGTTAATTAAGTGTTGGAGGGGGTGGGGGGTGTTATTGTGCATATTGTGTTTGGGATCCATTTAACAAGTTTGACCAGTTGGGTTTGAGAGTGGTTGAGTGTCATCCACAGATCCCGCATAAAAGTGTCATCCACAGATCCCCCATAACAGTGTGTCACCCACAGATCCCCCATAACAGTGTGTCACCCACAGATCCCCCATAACAGTGTGTCATCCACAGATCCCCATAACAGTGTTCGTCATTCACAGATCTCCCATAACAGTGTTCGTCATTCACAGATCCCCTATAACAGTGTGTCATCCACAGATCCCTCATAACAGTGTGTCATCCACAGATCCCCCATAGCAGTGTGTCATCCACAGATCCCCCATAACAGTGTGTCATCCACAGATCCCCCATAACAGTGTGTCATCCACAGATCCCCATAACAGTGTGTCATCCACAGATCCCCATAACAGTGTCATCCACAGATCCCCATAACAGTGTCATCCACAGATTCCCCATAACAGTGTGTCATCCACAGATTCCCCCCATAACAGTACGTCATCCACAGATCCCCCCATATCACTGTAACAGTAAATCTTGTGCTTTTAAGGTATTTTTTCTTAAATGTGCCAGGGGAAGATTGCTAGGGCAGATTAGAACAGGTAGTGTAGTTAGTGTTAGTGTGGGGTCCTGCTTAAAAGAGTCTACCTTGTCGTGGTAGCAGGCTTCATATTATTTGGTCAAAAATGAATTCCTTACTGAAATCACTGATTATCACTTTTTACTGTCTTTGTAGTTGTAAAAAAATAATGAAATTGGGGGAAGGTCCTTGGGGGTGGAGGGGAGGTGGAGTCAGGACGGATTCTAAAGGGGCGGGGTAGGAGGAGGGGCCCAGGCCTTGAGCTGTGTAAGGGGCCCCAAAATTTCTGATGGCAGCCCTGGTCGTGTGCTATGCTGTAACCTCACTCTCTGCTATGTTGGGTTACAGCACAGTGCGGCAGGATGAGCGCTGGATCTCCTGAGTGGTGGCCACATCCAGAACAGGAGAGGTGAGTTGATTTTTTATTTTATTTTTTGTCTGATCTTAGGTCTTATTAACATTGGGAGTCTGATTGGGGGTTTGATCTGAGGTCTAATTAACATGGGGGTTTGATTGGGGGTGTGAGATAAGGTCTGATTAATATTGGGGGTCTGATCTGAGGTCTAATTAAGATTGGGGGTCTGATTGGGAGTATGAGCTGAGGTTTCATTAAGATTGCGGGTCTGATCTGAGGTCTAATGAAAAATATTTGTTTTTATTATTTTCTCCTCTAAAACCAATTTGTGTCTTATGGGCGAAAAATATGAATCAGAATTATCACTGTGACTTAAAAAAAATATTATTCTCCAAAAAACCACAAACTCACTCCATTAGGAGTGGCATTTCTAGACAAAACTTTGAGGTTTAAAAATGCACCAAATTTAACAAAGTGTGACATTTCATAAATTTGGAGTAAAGTATGCTAACTCAGACTCAAGTAAAACTGACTTCATACGGTATACTAAAATCACTGCAAAAAATGCACCAAAATGATACGCAACTGACAATACTAGCTAATTCCTCAAGCCGATGTTAAAAGCTGAGAACTTTGCCAATATCTTCCAGTCAGGAACATATCGGAGCTCCTCATGCACCACGTCATGGTGTCTCAGCAAGCATGGGGTCCTACCACTAAACTGCCTGTGGTGTGTGAACAGGGTCTGAACAGTGCTAGAAACCAACTCACAGCCAGGCTCTCACATGCCTCCATAGTGGTATCACCAATGCACTGTGAGGTAAAATAAAGCTGTGAGACGCACCCACAACAGACCATGTGACACAGAAGCTACCAGGTGCAAAAGAATGTTACCAGCAAAATGAAGTGCCACATTCCATACACATAAAGAAAAAATGCGTACAATGGAGGATGCCGGGGTGGACCGCATGCACCACAAGGACATCTTACACAAATGATACATTGTGCAGAAAAAAATATATAAATACAAAAATCACTGCAAAAAATGCACCAAAATGATACCCAACTGACAATACTCGCTAATTACTCAAGCTGATGTTAAAAGCTGAGAACTTTGCCAATATCTTCCAGTCAGGACAGGGGCGTACACAGAAATCATTGGGCCCCATAGCAAGAATTTAGATTGGGCCCCCATGCCCGTTCCTAGTCCCTCCTACTATGCACCCTGGCTCCTCTTACTACCCTCCCTAACTTCTCCCCTGCCTCATGCAGAAGTATTTTGTTCTACAAAATGGCAGTACTCATGCCGGATCCCAACAGACCCATTAGGCTACTTTCACACTTGCGGCAGGACGGTTCCGACAGGCTGTTCACCATGTCGGATCCATCTTGTGGCTATTTCGCCGTGCCGCCGCTCCGTCCCCATTGACTATATAGTGCACGGCAAAAGTCGCCGGACTAAAAAGTCAGACATGCAGTACCTTTTAGTCCGGCGGCTTTCGCCGTGCACCGCCATGCTGCGCCAGAGATCCGCCCCCGTTATAGTCAATGGGGAAATAGCCACAGGACGGATCCGACATGGTGAACAGCCTGTCGGATCCGTCCTGCCGCAAGTGTGAAAGTCGCCTTATAGAGAATGGGATCTGGTAGGTTCCGGCGGTGTTCAGCATATATTGACAAGAATCTGGGGCGTTACATGATGTAATACAACCCAACTTTCCTGCTGTCCAGCATGGCACATGCACATAGACATGAGAAAAGTTTGAGGAAGCAAGTGCCCCCCATCCTCTGTGTCATGCAGGACAGCTAGAAGACACTGACATTACTCGCTATCCTGCATGACACATGTGCAGAGACAGGAGTCTCTGGGAAAGCTGGGTGAACATTACATGATGTAAGCATTTATGCCTTGCAGGATAGCAGGAAATCTGAGGGACATTGCATGATGTAATAGCACCCAGCTTTTCTGCTGCCCTGCATGGCACATGTGGAGAGACATGAAAATAATCTGAGAAAGCTGAGTGATACAGCTCCCACCTCCCCTCATATCTTCTCCTGCCTCTGCACTTGTGCCATGCAGGACATCAGGAAAGCTGAGTCACATTACATAATAGTACCCAGCTTTCCTCCTGTTCTGAATGGCATATGTGCAGAGGAATAGCCTGGGAAAGCTGAGTGACCCCCCCCCCCCTGCACTGTCCTCACCAACAACTGGTCACTTACTTCATTACTGGTGGGGTAGTGGCAATCCAGAGAGGAATTAGGCATAATGGAGCTAACAGGTGGGAGGCGGAGCTAGCCGACGGGAGGCGGGGCTAGGAGGCGGGGCTAGCAGACGGGAGACAGTTAGGAAGATAGACGGGGCGGGGCCTCTCCTCCACTGCGGGCCCCTCTTCCTCACGGGCCCCATAGCAGCTGCGTGGTCTGCCTATATGGTAGGTACGCCACTGAGTCAGGAACATATTGGAACCTCTCATGCACACGTTCAGGGTCTGAACAGTGCTAGAAACCAATTCACAGCCAGGCTCTCAGATGCCTCCATAGTGGTATCACCAATGCACTGTATGGTAGAGTAAAGCTGTGAGCCGCACCCACAACAGACCATGTGACACAGAAGCTACCTGGTGCAAAATAACGTTACCAGCAAAATGGAGTGGCACATTTCATACACACAAAGAAAAAAAAAACTCACTGAAAAAAGTGGCCAAAATGGGTGGAAATGCTTCAAACCCACTGTAGCGTGTCAATAACCGGGGGAGCAATTCCTCCGCATGGGGTTCAATGAGAGGAGGGCGGAGCATTCGCAGCGTCTTTGCGACCGCTACCTTCAATGTGATGTGATTCATGAAGAAGTACTTTGTAACAAATCAAATTTATTGTTGAAGCTCAGCGAAGCGGATTTTTGAAAACTTCGCTCATCACTAGCACCAACATCTGAAACTTTTTCTATGTCAGAAAACTGGTCTAAAAGCTTAATAAATACTTGTAATTGCTAAATGAAGTGGTTTGATTATAATTAGTGTTGATCGAGCACCATAGTGCTCGGGTGCTTGGGCCGAACACATTGTGATATTGGAAGTCAATGGGAGAACCCGAGCATTAAACCAGGTACCCCCTGCTCTGAAGAGGGGAGGGTGCCTGGTTCATAGGAAAATGTCAGAAATTTATGGAAACACCGCCGAAATGGTTCTGTAACAGCATGGGGAGGATGTCTGGATGCATCTTGGACTCGCAGGTCGCTGCTGGGAACTATGTTGTCCAAATAGTACGCCACTTTTACATAATGACAATAATACGCACAAAACCAAAGGGGGGGGGGGGAATAAAAATAAATAAAATCGATTTTAGAGGACAAATTTATTGAATATTTACTTGTATATAAAGTGCAAGTGCTGCCAAATATTACAAGGAAGAGGCACTCCGATACACCCTTAGTCACACATAAAGGAGGGCATCATTTAAAAATTATGATTGATGGCCTGCTGGTGACCCTCAAAAACATTAGGAGCAAAGGCCTGCTGATCTGATCATCTAAAACATTATGGGCGGTGGCCTGCTGCCTCTTTGGTGACTCTAGTTAACCTGGGTCCGATGGCACGCCCCCGTTTCGGCGACGATCCATTTGGATGTCTGGCCTATCAACTTTCAATGTAATTGTCAGCTCAAAACCATTGTAAACTACGGGTAACAGGGAATCAGTGTTTGATTCTGGAGAGGGAGCCTGAGAAATGGCTACCACATCCAAGGAAGGCAAGCGGGTGGCGCACAAATCCCACACTCCGGACTTGTGGAGGTAGTGATGATAAATAACAATACAGGACTCTTAAGATACCCTGTTATTGGAATGAGTAATACAAAATTAAATCTTCCACGATCCAATCTTTCGATGTTCTTTTATGCGCATAACATCGTGACCACCGGTAACGGAGAATCATTGTTCGATTTCAGAGAGGTAGTCTGATAAACGTTTACGGCTACTACTTCAAAGCAAGGCAGCATGAGTTGCGGGCCTGCAGGTGAGCTGACCCTGTAAAAGATTTTAGGTGCAGACCTACTGGTGAGTTGACCCTGTAAAACATTATATGCAAGTGCCTGCGGGTGAGCTGACCCTGTAAAAGATTTGAGTTGCAGGCCCGATTGTGAGCTGACCCAGTAAAAGATTTTAGGTGCGGGCCTGCTGGTGAGCTGGAACCGACAAATCCAACTTGATTTTGATGGCTGCATTAATCTGCAGGTGACATACAGCTCTACAGATTTGTTTCCATCTGCATCTTTCTAAACAATCTGTGGCCTTAGTTTATTTATCCAGACTCAGTCATTGTGCCACTATGTGGCCTCCTCATGCTGCCATCTCCACACCATGTCACCTTGCCACTCACTTTTATCACCATGCTGCTGCTGCTGCTTAAAAGGACTTAAACTGATCACCAGGCCCACAATTTAATTAAGGTTTTGGAATTGATAAACCCAACTTGCTTTTTTGGGCTGCATCAGTGGCGTAGCTAGAAATGACTGGGCCCCACAGCAAATTTTTGCATGGGGCTCCATCCCACAGTAATTTTTTAAAGACCCCTTCCTTTCATGCTGCCTGCAGGTGAGCTGACCCTGTAAAAAATTAGACCAGAGGGCCTGCTGGTGAGCGGACCCTGTAAAAAATTTGATGAGAGGGCCTGCTGGTGAGCGGACCCTCTAAAAAATAATATGTGAGGACCTGCTGGTGAGTGGACACTCTAAAAAATTATATTCGAAGGCCATATATGCGAGGGCATAATATGTGACGAGGAGGAGTTTCAGAAAAGGAAGATTCAACCATGTACCCTTGTTTGTGGTGGAAGGGGTGCATGGGAATACAGTCTATTAACTAGATTAAAAACAACACATGTAAAGTTCCACATGTCCAGTTCATCAGCATTCCTCTGGTGGAGTCGAGAAGTCATCATCAATCCAGGCCTTGTTCATTTTTATATGAGTCAACCTGTCCACATTTTCAGTTGACAGGCGGATACGCTTATCTGTTATGGGTGATAACCCGGAACAGGATGGTGATGGTGGTGTGATTTCACCCCACCAATCACCATCCAGCGATCCTGAGAGGTGATGGTGACATCACCTCTCAGGATCGCCTCTGATTGGTTGGTGGGCGGGCCGGCGGGATAGTCAAAAGATGCAAGCGCTCCTCTCTTCCTCCTTTTGTGTTCCGAAGCCGGAGGAGAGAAGAGAAGAGCTGCCTGCACGTCGTCGTCCATCGCTGCCAGCATCACCCCATCTGTGCCCCCAGGACCCGATCTGTGCCCCAGCACCCCCCATCTAGCCAGCAGGTACATAGGGAAAGCACTATGAGTTAGGGTGTCTGGGGTCCACAGCACAGCTGTGTGACCCTACACCCCCCAGGGGTGCTGCCGCTTGCCTCCCCCAACTTTTTTGGGGTGCAAGTTTTTTTAAAAATTTTTTGTGTAAGCTGACTGTGGCAGGCACTCTTAGCGTCTGGCCACTGTTAGCGCATCGCACACCCCACCGCTGATCAACTTCGGATGGTTGATCAGCGGTTTAGAATTTTTTTTTTTTACATTTTTTGGCCTTTTTTTTTGTTTTTGTTTTTTCTATTAGTTTTAGAAAACGCACACCAAATAAAGATTTACACACACACACATACACACGCAGACACACACTCCCCTATGGCCCGCTGGACGTTCTCGGCCGAGGAGGCATACCCCCAGCTTGCCTGTGACTCCAAGAGTCCCAGTGAGGACGAGGATGACCCCACATTCCTGTTGTCATCCGCGTCCTCCTCATCATCTAGCGATGATGATGAGCCCCCAAGGCGGCGGAGCAAGGGGACCGCCATGTTAGGGACCCTGTGGCCCAGCCTAGTATGAGCAGCTCTGGGGCTCTTACTGGTTTCCCGGCCCACCAGTTAAATCCACCGGAGCACCCTGCCGGTGAACTAGTCTGGTGTAGCCCAGAGCGATACGAGCCCGTGATTCCTGATTTTGTAGGCCAATCAGGAATCCAGATTTCCACAGTGGGCTACACTGAATATGACTTTTTTGTCATTTTTTCAGTGACCCACTGGTAAATCTGATGGTGGAGCAGACGAATCTGTACGCCTAACAGTTCGTTGCTCAACACCCGGGCTCCTTTTTGGCCAGGCCCGGTGGCTGGACGCCGGTCAGTGCAGCCGAAATGAGGACATTTTGGGGCCTCGTGCTGCATATGGGCCTGGTCAAGAAACCCATTGTCAGGCTGTACTGGAGTGGGGACGTCCTATACCAGACTCCACTTTACAGTACGGCCATGACACGCTCCCGGTTTGAGGCCATCCGGAAATGTCTGCATTATTCAGATAATGAGGCATGTCCCCCCCGAGGTGATCCTGCCCATGACTGTCTGTATAAGATACGGCCGGTCATCGATCACTTTGGGGCCAAATTCATGGAGGCCTATGTACCTGGAAGGGAGTTTGCGGTTGATGAGTCTCTCATACGCAAGGGGAGACTCATTTTCCGCCAGTATGTGCCCTCCAAGCGGGCGAGGTATGGCGTGAAGCAATACAAAATTTGTGAGAGTACCTCAGGGTACACTTACAAATTTTGTGTATACGAGGGGCGAGATTCCTGGATTCAACCCCCAGAATGTCCCCCCACTCTGGGTGTTACCGGGAAACTTGTGTGGGACCTTATGTACCCACGGCTGGATAAGGATTATCACCTGTACGTGGATAACTTTTATACCAGTATCCCCTTGTTCCAGTCCCTTGCCACCACATCCACGTCCCCTTGTGGGACCATGTGGAAAAATCAACACGGCCTCCCTGCCCACCCCCTCTAGGTACCTATCCCCAGGGGTGAGACCCGTGCCCTTACCACTGGAAACCTGTTGATGGTCAGGTATAAGGACAAGAGGGATGTCCTTATGCTGTCCACAATTCATGGTAACGGCATCACCCCTGTCCCTGTGCGAGGTACCGCGGCAACGGTCCTCAAGCCCGATTGTATCGTCGACTACAATCGGTATATGGGAGGAGTTGATCTCTCGGATCAAGTCCTCAAGCCATATAACGCCATGCGCAAAACCCGGGCATGGTACAAAGAAGTTGTGGTCTACTTGGTACAGGTTGCCATGTACAACTCTTTTGTGCTGTCCCAGAGCGCTGGCAACATAGGGACATTCCTCCAGTTTTATGAGGCAATCCTCAAGGCCCTGATCTTTTTGGACCAGGAAAGAGCAGGCCGGAGTACCTCGGGAACTGTAGGCGCCCGGATCGTCCCTGGCCAACACTTTCCAGGTGTGGTCCCCCACACTGGAAAGAAGGGACGAACCCAAAAAAAAGTGCAGAGTGTGTCGCAGGAGGGGTATACGGAAGGACACCACTACTCAGTGCGACATGTGCCCCGATCATCCGGGCCTCTGCACTGACGGTTGCTTTAGGGAGTAGCACACTTCCATGGAGTACTAAATTTATATCCCAATTTAGCACTGACATCGGATAAAAAAACTGGTTCTCAGAATTGAGACACCCCAAAAAACTAAAATAATTTATTGAAAGTAGACATATTAGGTATTGCAGGTATTTGGAGTTTCTACTCTAGGGGTGCATCAGGGGTGCTTCAAATGGGACATGGTGTAAATAAACCAGTCCAGCAAAATCTTCCTTCCAAAAACCTAACGGCGCACATTTCACTCTACGCCCCGCTGAGTGGCCGTAAAGTAGTTTACGGCCACATATTGGGTGTTTCTGTAAACGGCAGAGTCAGTGCAATAAAGATACAGTCTGGTTTGGCTGTTAACCCTTGCTTTGTTAGGGGAAAAAATGGGTTAAAATGGAAAATTAGACAAAAAAATTAAATTCTCAAATTTCATTCCCATTTGCCAACAACTCTTGTGCAACACCTAAAGGGTTAACAACGTATGTAAAATCAGTTTTGAATACCTTGAGGGGTGTAGTTTCTTAGATGGGGTCATTTTTGGGTGGTTTCTATTATGTAAGCCTCGCAAAGTGACTTCAGACCTGTAGTGGTCCCTAAAAATTGGGTTTTTGAAGATTTGCTTCTAAACTTCTAAGCCTTGTTAAAAAATATTAAATATCATTCCCAAAATAATTTAAACATGAAGTAGACATATAGGGAATGTAAAGTCATCACAATTTTTGGGGGTATTACTATGTATTACAGAAGTAGAGAAATTGAAACTTGGAAATTTGCAAATTTTAAAAATTTTGGGGTAAATTAGGTATTTTTTGTGCAAAAAAAATATATTTTTTTACTTCATTTTACCAGTGTCATGAAGTACAATATGTGACGAAAAAACGATCTAAGAATGGCCTGGATAAGTCAAAGCGTTTTAAAGTTATTAGCACTTAAAGTGACACTGGTCAGATTTGCAAAAAATGGCCTGGTCCTTAAGGTGAAATGAGGCTATGTCCCTAAGGGGTTAAATTATCCCATATGTAAAGGGCAATCAATTACAAAAATGGTCTCATATCAATGGTCCCATACCCATACACATAGTGTCAGCCGTCTCATAAATGAAGAAACAGACTATATATGCATGTGTAAGAATGCACAAAAAGTATCATTAAGGCAGATAAAGTTATTGCCAATCCCTTCAATGAAGCCATGCATACAGTTATGCCACAAGAGAAATGATAGTTGCTACAGAAAGTATAGCCTCACACATAAAGTAACACACCCATAAGGATAGAAATCTGTCCAACTCAGGAGAGCCACGTACCCCAACGTGCGTTTTGGCAGCGATGTCTTCCTCTGGCCAGTGTGGGATTATTTAAGCCAGGGGTAGGCAACCTCCGGCTCCCAGCTGTTGTGAAACTACAATTCCCAGCATGCTCCATTCATTTCTATGAGAGTGCCTAGAAGAGCAGAGCAAGTATGCATACTGGAAGTTGTAGTTTCACAACACCTGGGAGCCGGAGGTTGCCTACCCCTTATTTAAGCGATCGATTGCTATGTGCATGTATGTCTTTATGTGCTACAGTAATAGGTAGTTCTTTATCATGCGAAGACATATACAGTAGGTACATATCAACATGGTCCTTGATAGTTGCGATTTTTTAGACACATTGGATAGGTTTTGTACATATATATGTATGTTTTGAGAACTTTATCTACATTTCCTCTGTGTCTGTATGAGTTTTTTTTGGCTGCCTCCCTTATTTCTATGTGACTATGTCCTCCCCAGGTGCAGTCCACCTTTTTTATCTAATGTATTGAATTATGTCTAATTAATTATTTTTATGTATCACTAATAAAGTATATTTATATTTTGCTACTATAATCGTTTTAGTCTCAGTTTATCTTTAATTTTGTATGGTGCTTGCAAAGGTCCAGGTGCAGGGCGGGAGGCATCCGGGCCTGCGTCTTGGACAGGGGATTGGCCAGCAAGTAACACAGGTGAAGAGGAGGCAGTGATGTGACCCGCAGACACAGATTGTGGACCCAGGCGTTCGGCCCACATATTAGGGTGCTTTGATGCCATGTGTCGGAACATGCTGGTGGTGGTGAGGTTGATAGTGTTCACGCCCCGGCACATTTGGGTGTGGCACAGGTTGCAAACTACTATTCTTTTGTCGTTCGCACTTTCTTTAAAAAAGCGCCATACTGCCTAACACCTACCTATTGGTAAGGGAGATTTACGCAAGAGGGTGCTCCGTGGAACAGTTGCGAGCCTGTTCGGTGGTGCCCGCCGTCTACCTTTTGCCACCCCACTGCCTCTTCCAGCCTGTTGCGGTGCTCTCCTTGCTCGACTTGTTGCCACCTTCCCAGGTTGGGTCAGTGACCTCGTTGTCCAGCACATCCTCTTCTACTTCCTCACTCTGATCATCCTCCTGATTTGTTGACGTAACCACAACCTCAGTGATTGACAACTGTGTGTCATCCTCTTCCTACACCTCTTGAGACAGTAATTGCGGTTGAATCATTGGCAACTGTGTCTCATCATCATTCACCTCATTAACCTCCTCAGGACCGCCGTATGCAGGATTGCGTCCTGCCGGCGGCCCTGCTCTTCTGGGTGGACGCATATACGCGTCCTCCCGCGAGAGCCGAGATTTCCTGTGAACGCGCGCACACAGGCGCGCGCGCTCACAGGAACGGAAGGTAAGCGAGTGGATCTCCAGCCTGCCAGCGGCGATCGAGAAAAATATCTTGGTCAAATGCCAACTTTGTATGAAAAAATTGGAAAAGTTGACTTTTGCCAAGATATTTCTCTCACCCAGCATGGGTATATGTAAAATGACACCCCAAAACACATTCCCCAACTTCTCCTGAGTACGGCGATACCAGATGTGTCACACTTTTTTGCAGCCTAGGTGGGCAAAGGGGCACATATTCCAAAGTGCACCTTTTGGATTTCACCGGTCATTTTTTACACATTTTGATTGCAAAGTTCTTCTCACACATTTGGGCCCCTAAATTGCCAGGGCAGTATAACTACCCCACAAGTGACCCCATTTTGGAAAGAAGACACCCCAAGGTATTCCGTGAGGGGCATGGCGAGTTCCTAGAATTTTTTATTTTTTGTCGCAAGTTAGTGGAATATGAGACTTTGTAAGAAAAAAATAAAAATAAAAAATCATCATCATTTTCCGCTAACTTGTGACAAAAAATAAAAAGTTCTATGAACTCACTATGCCCATCAGCGAATACCTTAGGGTGTCTACTTTCCGAAATGGGGTCATTTGTGGGGTTTTTCTACTGTTTGGGCATTGTAGAACCTCAGGAAACATGACAGGTGCTCAGAAAGTCAGAGCTGCTTCAAAAAGCAGAAATTCACATTTTTGTACCATAGTTTGTAAACGCTATAACTTTTACCCAAACCATTTTTTTTTTGCCCAAACATATTTTTTTTATCAAAGACATGTAGAACTATAAATTTAGCGAAAAATTTATATATGGATGTCGTTTTTTTTTGCAAAATTTTACAGCTGAAAGTGAAAAATGTCATTTTTTTGCAAAAAAATCGTTACATTTCGATTAATAGCAAAAAAAGTAAAAATGTCAGCAGCAATAAAATACCACCCAATGAAAGCTCTATTAGTGAGAAGAAAAGGAGGTAAAATTCAATTGGGTGGTAAGTTGCATGACCGAGCGATAAACGGTGAAAGTAGTGTAGTGCAGAAGTGTAAAAAGTGCTCTGGTCATGAAGGGGGTTTCAGCTAGCGGGGCTGAAGTGGTTAAACACTGATTGCCATTTTTCCCAGTGTCATGTTCTTGTGACTCTGGATGCTCAAGAGATTGGGAATCGGGGCACAATATCTCAGGTCCCTCTTCAAGCGTGCTTGGCGAGAGGGCCAAATCAATTAATGGCGATGCAAAGAGGTCTTCAGTATATACGAGTGTGGGATCACTTCTTTGGCCAGACTCTAAATGGTGGGAGGAAGGAGGATCAGGGTGAGGATTGTGTGGACCAGACTCCTGACTACTGAGACTGGACTTGGTGGAAGACAGGGTGGTGCTTAACCGACTGGAAGCACTATCTGCTGCAATCCAACCGACCACCTGCTCGCACTGGGCTGACTTCAAAAGTGATGTCCTCCGCCACCCTGCAAACAGAGACATGAAGCTAGGTATCTTGGACGATTGTTTTTCTTGTGCTCTGGCAGCAGGCACAGTTTCACCGCGCCCAGGGCCATGGCCTCTGTGTGCACCATCAGCATCATGGCCACTTCCCCGTCCCTTAATGCTCGCCTTCTTCATATTTAATGTTATATGTTATAAGGGACCGTTTAGAAACTTTAGAGGAAAAATGTGGATAAATTATGGAAAAAATATAATTGTTTTTGCTAATATTTTTTCCAATATCTGGCCCTGACATGCACTATTGCAGCGCAGATGTGACAATTCACTGCAGACACCATTTATAGGCAAAGTGTGGATAAATTATGGAAAAATATCTGGCCCTGACACACACGCGCTATTGCAGTGCAGATGTGAAAATTCACTGCAGACACCATTTATAGGCGGTGTGGATAAATTATGGAAAAAATATATTTGTTGTCAGTAATATTTTTCCCAATATCTGGCCCGGACACACGCTATTGCAGTGTAGATGTGACAATTCAGTGCAGACACCGTTTACAGCCAAAGTGTGGATAAATTATGGAAATATATATATATATATATATATATAAAGAAAAAAGAAAAACCGTGGCAGCACCGTCCCTGATGTAAGCTGGTGGGTTATTAAACCTGACAGGGCACACCTGTGAAGTGAAAACCATTTCAGGTGACTACCTCTTGAAGCTCATCAAGAGAATGCCAAGAGTGTGCAAAGCAGTAATCAAAGCAAAAAGTGTCTACTTTGAAGAACCTAAAATATGACATATTTTCAGTTGTTTCCCACTTTTTTGTTATGCATATAATTCCACTTGTGTTAATTCATAGTTTTGATGCCTTCAGTGTGAATCTACAATTTTCATAGTCATGAAAATAAAGAAAACTCTTTGAATGAGAAGGTGTGTCCAAACGTTTGGTCTGTACTGTATATATATATATATATATATATATATATATATGTGTGTGTTCAAAAGATGAGGTGTAAAGTGAAAAAATAGAGGACCCTTTATTACCCCTCTGCAACATTTCAACCGCTCAATGCAGTCTTTATAAAGCATAAAACATGGTGTCTCACAATACATAGCACCAAATCAAGTGATAAATAATAAATAATATAATCATAGGAGCAAGTGCAAAAATACATACAATATCTGCATATAGTGAACAATATATCAATGGTATACTTTCCATGATGTGTTCCAATTAGTGATGAGCGGCAGGGGCAATATTCGAATTCGCGATATTTCGCGAATATTTGGGCGAATATTCGCCATATATTCGAGAATTCGCGAATTCATGATGTCCAGGCAGACTGCGCATGTCCAGAAACCGCAACTCAAAACAGACAAAGTCAGGAGACGCCACCCGGGTCACGTGATTGATCACCTGACCATCCACATGACTCACAAAGCCATCGCAAGACCAGTCTGAGAGAAGCGCCTGGATTCGCCACGCCAGCGGAGAGGGGCAAGCGCACAAAGGCCAACACCACCAATAATACTGGCGTCGTTGCCCCAGCAACAGCCAGCCGCATACCGCAGGCAAAACGAATCCCAGCCAGAAGACAGGAGCCAACGCAGTCAAGACATCCGGGAGAGGAGGAAACAGAAGGCACAACAGAGAGAAAAAAAGGTCAAAAGACCAATAGAATGGATGTCAAAATTGAATAACATAATTAAATGAATAAGGACACTCAACTAGTCACTGTATTCAGGTTATAGTCTGGAGCGATCGTGGTAACTTTAGTATCAAGACACACAGGGGAAAAACCCTCTAAGATAAATGCCATACATATTGAGAGTAAATGGAGATAGGCCAGTAGTTATATCATTTCCATGATCATCACCACGGGCCCATAACGGGAGGGAGGTCAAGGACACGTCAATGCCCAAACACCTCCAGACCCAATATCTCTCCTAAACTCTACAGCCAGTTAAATTAGGACCACCACTCACTTAGAAAAAGCCCTATACAAGCGGCCACAGTAATCAATAGTCATAATTAATCTAAAACAATAATCGTGCCCCATGAATCCCCTCCCTTCCACAGCATGTAGAGAGAGACCCAGGATTCCGCATCCGACATCTGTCAAAACCGCTGCAAACGCATTGATAGAAAAGATCTAAAAGATAAAGAAAAAGAAGGAATAACTATAAAACCAGTTGTCAAAATTAGATGTACGTACAATAAATGACCCCAATTGAATTCACACACTCAGGACAAAAAATAAATTAATCAGCAGAACAATGAGGAACCATATCTATATCACACTCCATTTAAACTCGACATTAAGATCAACTGGTCTCAGAGTATTAAGGCGATGAATCCAACATAGCTCTCTCTGTTTGAGAGCCAATGTCCGATCACCCCCCCTCCTTGACAGATTGATCTGATCCAATATCATGAATTTTAGATCCTTCTCCCTGTGATCTGCCTCAACAAAATGTTTTGGCACTGGCAAGTCTTTCCTCTTGCGTCTGATTGAAAAACGATGGTTGTTTAAACGTGGTCTCCCCAACATATACAGTCATGTGAAAAAATTAGGACACCCTTTGAAAGCATGTGGTTTTTTGTAACATTTTTAATAAAAGGTTATTTCATCTCCGTTTCAACAATACAGAGAGATTAAAGTAATCCAACTAAACAAAGAAAACTGAAGAAAAGTCTTTTCAAGATCTTCTGTAAATGTCATTCTACAAAAATGCCTATTCTAACTGAGGAAAAAGATAGGACACCCTTGCCCCTAATAGCGAGTGTTACCTCCTTTGGCTGAAATAACTGCAGTGAGACGGTTCTTGTAGCCATCTACCAGTCTTCGACATCGGTCTGAGGAAATTTTACCCCACTCCTCAATGCAGAACTTTTTCAGCTGTGAGATGTTTGAGGGGTTTCTTGCACGTACAGCCCTTTTCAAGTCACCCCACAGCATCTCAATGGGATTCAAATCTGGACTTTGACTTGGCCATTCCAGGACTCTCCATTTCTTCTTTTTCAGCCAATCTTTGGTTGATTTACTAGTATGTTTTGGGTCATTGTCATGTTGCATGGTCCAGTTCCGCTTCAGCTTTAATTTTCTAACTGATGGTCTCACATGTTCTTCAAGCACCTTCTGATACACAGTAGAATTCATCGTGGATTCTATGATGGTGAGCTGACCAGGTCCTGCTGCAGCAAAGCAGCCCCAAACCATGACACTTCCACCTCCATGCTTCACAGTTGGTATGAGGTTCTTTTCTTGGAATGCTGTGTTTGGTTTACGCCAAACATGTCCTCTGCTGTTGTGTCCAAATAATTCAATTTTGGACTCATCTGTCCAAAGAACATTATTCCAGAAGTCCTGGTCTTTGTCAACTTTATCTCTGGCAAATGTCAGTCTGGCCTCGATGTTTCTCTTGGAAAGCAAAGGTTTCCTCCTTGCACACCTCCCATGCAAGTTAAACTTGTACAGTCTCTTTCTGATTGTAGAGGCATGTACTTCTACATCAACAGTAGCCAGAGCCTGCTGTAGTTCTCGAGATGACACTTTAGGGTTTTTGGAGACCGCTTTTAGCATCTTGCGGTCTGCTCTTGGGGTGAACTTGCTGGGGCGACCAGTCCTGGGCATGTTGGCAGTTGTTTTGAAAGCCCTCCACTTGTAGACTATCTTCCGGACAGTGGAATGGCTGATTTCAAAATCTTTTGAGATCTTTTTAAATCCCTTCCCAGACTCATAGGCTGCTACAATCTTTTTTCTGAAGTCCTCTGACAGCTCTTTTGCTCTCACCATGGTGCTCACTCTCACTTCAACAGTCAGGAGCACACCAAACTAAATGTCTGAGGTTTAAATAGGGCAAGCCTCATTCAACATGCAGAGTAACGATCTACTAATTATGTGCACCTGGTGTGATATACCTGTGTGAGATCTGAGCCAATTTAAGAGGGAATACATGTGAGGGTGTCCTATCTTTTTCCTCAGTTAGAATAGGCATTTTTGTAGAATGACATTTACAGAAGATCTTGAAAAGACTTTTCTTCAGTTTTCTTTGTTTAGTTGGATTACTTTAATCTCTCTGTATTGTTGAAACGGAGATGAAATAACCTTTTATTAAAAATGTTACAAAAAACCACATGCTTTCAAAGGGTGTCCTAATTTTTTCACATGACTGTAGAAGACCACATGGACACGAAAGCACATAAACATGCACTGTCACATGTCAAAAAATTACGAATGTCATAGTGGGTTCCCGTTACAGGGTGAATAAATCTGTCCCCCTTGATCATAAATGAGCAGTTCACACAATTAAGGCAGGGGTAACACCCCTTCCTTCAGGACCCAATGTGAGTACCAAACCTTTGACTGGGATGTCAGCCCGAACCACTTTGTCACGCAAATTGGTGGGTCGCCTATAGGATAGCAGGGGAGGTACAGTGAAAGCTGCAATATTGGGCAGATTGCTTTTAAATCTGGACCAATGTTTGCGAATGATTTTGGCAACCATCCCACTTTGTTCGGAATATGTGGATATAAGCGGAATCCTTACCGCTTTATTAAGTATAGCGTCAGTTACAACCTGCTGTGGATCCCTAACCTTATTCAAATGTTTATCAATCACCCGAGGGGGATAACCTCTCTGTCTAAACTTGTGCACCATCTGGGCATACCAGGTAGATAGTGTCTCAGAGTCCTGTACTATCCTTTTAACCCTGAGCAATTGACTATATGGTAATGAATCAATAGTGGAACTAGGATAACAGCTATTATAGTGCAACAACGTGTTGCAATCAGTTGGCTTAGTGAAGATATCTGTGGATAATTTGTCACCAACCATAGTGACAGTGGTATCAGGGAATTTCACATGAGTGTCAGAGTATGTCAAAGTAAATGCAATGTTGGGATCCAAGTCATTCAAAAAGGTATGAAATGACTCCAAAGAAGTGGAGTCACCATGCCAGATAAGGAAGACATAGTCTATGTACCGCCACCACCCCAGTACATGACTGAAGTGGTGGGATACATAGACAAGGTCCTCCTCGAGGGCCGCCATGAAGACTTTGGCGTAAGTGGGCGCCACATTCGACCCCATGGCGGTCCCTCGTAACTGCAGAAAAAAAACTTCCATAAACAAGAAATAGTTATTCCTCAGTACCAGATCCAATAATTGGATAATAAAATCTCTACACTCCAAAGAGTATTCGCTTTCCAATAGTTGTCTCCGGACAGCAGACACCCCCCTTGTGTGATCAATGAAAGTATAAAGACTCGTGACGTCAAAAGAGGCCACAAGACAACCATCAGGTTACATGATACCAGAGATTTTATCCAGAAAATCTCCTGTATCCCTAATGTAGGATCTGGCACTGACTGCATATTTACGGAGTAAACGATCCCAAAAAATTGAAATATTTGAAAAAACGGAGTAAACGATCCCCAAAAATAGAAATATTTGAAAAAATTGATCCAGTACCAGCAACGATTGGCCGACCTGGAGGATCAACCATCGATTTATGAATTTTTGGTAACACGTATATGACCGGTGTACGTGGATGTTGTATAATCAAAAGGAATAAAGCTCCTCATTAATAATGTCCCGACTCAAAGCGACATCAAGGACCTTCTTGATATGTCGAGCAATTTCAAATCTTGGATCACTCGCCAATGCCTTGTATACACTCTGATCACTCAGCTGCCTCTAAATTTCATAGATATATTTGGAGGTATCCATGACAACAACCGCACCCCCCTTGTCAGCAGGTTTAATTGTGAGGCTGCTGTCATGGCAGAGCCCCTTAAGCACTTCAACATCAGAAGTAGTCATATTAGGATGTTTAAGAGGCATATTGGCAACCTCATTACGCAAGGTGGTCATATCCAGAGAGATAGCCTTATTGAAAGTATCTAGTGCAGGTAGATTACTATGAGGTGAGAAATCACTCCTAGTAAATAACCCAAATTACTTCAACCTTAGCTCAGTATGTGTCACTATAACAGTCGATTGGTCTGTCGGATGTCGGTCCGCAAACCAAACCTTCAGTTTGCTATTCCTATACAGGCGCTGCAGATCGACCTCCAGCTGGAACCAATCAACTTTGGTAGAGGGACATAACGAAAGACCCTTAGAAAGTACATCAATTTGCATATCAGACAGAGGTACAGAAGAAATATTTACCACAGTAGATTTATATTCTGACTCATTATCCATTAGGCCTGGTTGCCCTTCTTGCGAAGTGCCATTGGTTTTGCCAGTTTTAGAGATTTAGAGTTTCCTCCATCTGTGGTGCCTTCTGCCACCCCGTCTGGTTCTTTTACTGTCGAACCCATCTCTAAAAAAGACTGTGAAGAAGGTGAAACAGAAGTAGGTGTAGACGCAGACTGTCCAGACTGCTGATAATTCTTGTTAGCAGGCCGGTACGAAGACATCTGTTTCTTTAACTATTCATTCTGCAACGTATATATCTTTCCCTTAGCATAGTCATCAGCGTCCCACTGCCATTTTTTCTTTTTTATAGCTTCCTGATCTTTGATGAATTTGGACACATAGACCATACAGTTATCATCATATAGTTTCCATTCATCAGGCCCCAACATGGATTGCAGTGCTAGTTTAGTTTGAGACTGCCGAGTCCTGCTTTCAACCAATTCATGTTGTAGATATTCCAAGTTGAGAAGGATTACATCAAATGCATATTTGTTTGAGATCTGAACAAACTTTCGTGCAAAAACTAAATCAGTGGGAAATAGATTAGGCTTTAGCTGTGAACGGATCCCTCTAGGGATCCCATGATCCTTGAAATATTGGCCAAGGGTCATCAGGTGTAAATCAGTGGACGCAATCTTCTTAGCATCAGCTTCATAACATCTTTTTAAATCAACCAAAGTAGGAGTGGACAAAAATGTAGGCTCACTCACCAGGCTCTGCAAAATTCTCTCCTCATCCGCCCTGGTATATGTAAAAACATCGGGGAGATCCATAATGATGATTCTAAGAGCACAGATAAAACTTGCAAGCTGAGTGAGTCCAGATAACCAGCAAACAAAAAATACACAGCAGCACTAGTCCAGTGATACGGGTCCAAAATCCTCCCAGCCGCAGGCTCAACGGCTGCCAGATAGACATACTTTCAAAAGATGAGGCAGCACTCCAGGCGTAAAGTGAAAAAATAATGGACCCTTTATTACCCCTCTGCAACGTTTCAAGGGCGGCACAATTATGATTACATGGGGCACAATTATTATTTTAGATTAATTATGACTATTGATTACTGTGGCCGCTTGTATAGGGCTTTTTCTAAGTGAGTGGTGGTCCTAATTTAACTGGCTGTAGAGTTTAGGAGAGATATTGGGTCTGGAGGTGTTTGGGCATGGACGTGTCCTTGACCTCCCTCCTGTTATGGGCCCGTGGTGATGATCATGGAAATTATATAACTACTGGCCTCTCTCTATTTACTCTCAATATGTATGGCATTTATCTTAGAGGGTTATTTCCCCTGTGTGTCTTGATACTAAATGTACCACAATCGCTCCAGACTATAACCTGAATACAGTGACTAGTTGGGTGTCCTTATTCATTTAATTATGTTATTCAATTTTGACATCCATTCTATTAGTCTTTTGACCTTTTTTTCTCTCTGTTGTGCCTTCTGTTTCCTCCTCTCCCGGATGTCTTGACTGCGTTGGCTCCTGTCTTCTGTCTGGGATTCGCTTTGCCTGCGTTGTGCAGCCGGCTGTTGCTGGGGCAACAACGCCAGTATTACTGGTGGTGCTGGCCTTTGTGCTCTTGCCCCTCCCCGCTGACATGGCTAATCCAGGCGCTTCTCTCGGACTGGTCTCGCGATGGCTTTGTGAGTCATGTGGATGGTCAGGTGATCAATCACGCGACCCGGGTGGCATCTCCTGACTTTGTCTGTTTGAGTTGCGGTTGCTAGGTTTCTGGACATGCACAGTCTGACTTGGAGGACGCGGATTTTGGCACCACTATTCTGTCCCCGCTTAGTGAGTTTTTAACTTTATTCATTGTAGCTATTGCTAACACATACACAGGTATACACTTATACACAGGTGATGTAACACTGTTTTAATGAGTACAATTTACACAGTATATGGTATATGTTTGTACTAATGCTCTTCCTGAGGCTTGCTCTACTAAGTGGGCTTCTTATTAAGTGGAGTTAAAAAACAAGGAGTTCTAGTGCTGTGTGTGGTTTTGTGGGAGTGATTGCAGGTGGCTGAGTGTGGATTGCAGCAGAGATCATTGAAAGTTAAGTGTTTGTATTCTAGTACTGCCATTTAAATTTTTTTTTTTTTTTTCTCTGCTTAATTAAGGGGAGTGCCCTGGGCAACCAGGTGCTATAAATTGACCCACTAAAACTCTCTAGAGCCTGCTCTTCCTGAGGCTTGCTCTACTAAGTGGGCTTCTTATTAAGTGGAGTTAAAAAACAAGGAGTTTAAGAAAAGGAGTTTGGAAACTAAGGTTGGATATAATTTCCTTGTGTGTTGTTGGCTTAATTTTACGTAGCCCTTCAACTACAGCAGACAGGGTCTAAATCATATATACTGTTTTACTTTTTTACTGTTGTAATCCCCATTTAGTATGTGTTGCACAATTTACAACGCAGTCCAGTGCACATCTTGCATGATGTATATAGTCCTGGAACTGCAGTTCCAGGGTGCATATCTTTGTTCTAGATGTGAGCAAATAACCCGTTTGGAATCGCAAATCGAGTCTCTAAACGGGCAAGTTGCAACACTGAGAGGCATTGATAATTTGCAAAAGAGTTTGCTTCTCACCGAGCAAGCACTCTTTGGGGTAGATGAGGGGGAGGGTGACAGAGAGGAGGCTGAGGAAAGTGAGGTAGCTAGCTGGGTAACAGTTAGAAAGCGGGGTAGAGGGAAGAGTGCCAGGGAGGCTAGCCCTGATCTGACACACCCCAACAAGTTTGCACGTTTGGCAGATGAGTGGGATGTCAGTCTGGGGACGGCACTGCTGCAGCCGGACACTTCCTCTGCCAGTCAGGGGAATGTCAGCTCCAGTAAGCAGGGAACCAGGAGAGCAGGGCAGGCCAGACAGGTGCTGGTAGTGGGCGACTCCATTATTAGGGGAACAGATAGGGAAATCTGTCACAAAGACCGTGATCGCCGAACAGTGTGCTGTCTTCCTGGCGCTAGAGTTCGACACATCGCGGATCGGGTTGACAGATTACTGGGAGGGGGTGGAGAAGATCCAGCGGTCATGGTCCATATCGGAACCAATGACAAAGTTAGAGGTAGGTGGAGAGTCCTTAAAAATTATTTCAGGGATTTAGGTCAAAAGCTGAGGGCAAGGACCTCAAAGGTAGTATTTTCCGAAATACTGCCTGTACCACGAGCCACACAAGAAAGGCAACGGGAGATTAGGGAGATTAACAAGTGGCTCAAGAACTGGTGTAGGAAGGAGGGGTTTGGGTTCCTGGAGAACTGGGCCGAATTTTCTATCAGCTACAGGCTCTATCGTAGGGACGGGCTGCACCTCAATGGGGAAGGGGCAGCTGTGCTGGGGAGAAAGATGGCTAGAAGGTTGGAGGAATGTTTAAACTAGGGACTGGGGGGGAGGGTAATTACGTTATAGGACGGGAAGATAGCGCAGATAGAGACCGGGGGCAAGGTAATGGGACTGGGGGAGGAATGGAAGGAGGGACTAGAACAGTTCAGAAGGAAAGGTGTAGGGTAAAAAATATACATAAACCTCTCAAATGTATGTATACTAATGCCAGAAGTCTGACTAATAAAACTGGTGAACTGGAATTAGTGATGTGTGAGGAGAACTATGACATAGTGGGAATAACTGAGACATGGCTGGATGATAGCTATGACTGGGCGGTTAATGTACAAGGTTACAGTCTGTTTAGAAAGGATCGTCAAAACCGGAGAAGGGGAGGGGTCTGCCTTTATGTAAAGTCCGGTCTAAAGCCCACACTCCGCGAAGATATAAGTGAGGGACATGAACATGTGGAGTCAGTGTGGGTAGAGATACATGGAGCTAAAAACAACAATAAATTACTAATAGGAGTTTACTATAAACCACCTAATATACCAGAGTCCACAGAAAATCTACTACTAAACGAGATAGACGAGGCGGCAAATCATAATGAGGTGGTTATTATGGGGGACTTCAACTACCCAGATATAGACTGGGAAACTGAAACTTGTATATCTCATAAGGGAAACAGGTTCTTGGCAATAACCAAAGACAATTACCTCTCCCAACTGGTTCAGGACCCGACTAGAGGGACGGCCATACTGGACTTAGTATTAACCAATAGGCCCGACAGAACAACAGACGTGCAGGTTGGGGGACACCTGGGAAATAGTGACCATAAGTAATAACCTTCCAATTATCATTCAAAAGAGCGTTTCTACAGGGAGGAACAAAAATACCATACTTCAAGAAAGCTAAATTTAGCCAACTAAGAGAGGCCATAGGCCAAACTAACTGGGACAAAGTCCTCAAAAATAAAAATACAGCCACAAAATGGGATATCTTTAAAAACATCCTAAAATCTCATTGTGAGAGGTTCATACCGTATGGTAATAAAAGGTTAAGGAACAAAAAGAAACCAATGTGGATAAATAGAACTGTAAAGAAAGCAATAAATGACAAAAAGAAAGCATATCATTCACTGAAACAGGAGGGGAGCACGGAAGCACTGAAAAACTATAAGGAAAAAAATAGAACATGTAAAAAACTAATAAAAGCGGCCAAACTAGAGACCGAGAGATTAATTGCCAAAGAGAGTAAAACTAACCCTAAAATGTTCTTCAATTATATAAATGTTAAAAAGTATAAATCTGAAGGTGTCGGCCCTTTAAAGAGTAATGAGGGGGAAGTCGCAGAGAGCGATGAGGAGAAAGCAAAGCTGTTAAATATTTTTTTCTCCAATGTATTCACTGAGGAAAAGAAATTGTCAGATGACATGCAGAATGCAAAAATAAATTTCCCATTAAAAGTGTCCTGTCTGACCCAGGAAGAAGTACATCAGCGACTTAAAAAGATTAAAATAGACAAATCGCCAGGACCGGATGACATACACCCCCGTATCCTAAAGGAATTAAGTAATGTCATAGCCAGACCCTTATTTCTGATATTTGCAGACTCTATACTGACAGGAAATGTCCCACAGGATTGGCGCATGGCATATGTGGTGCCAATATTCAAAAAGGGGCCAAAAACAGAGCCTGGGGGGGCGGAGCTTGACCGGCGTCCTGACCGGCCGCATGTGAAGAGAGCTCTCCTCTCCACGACCCTATAAAGTGGTTTATTTCGCACCCTATTTGAGCTACAATGGGAAAAGTTGGCAGATACTTGCCCAAAGACAAGACCGAACCCCTCAAGCAAGACAAAGGACCCTCCGATATGGAGAAGTACTTCAATAAGAGGTCTACAGCTCCGGCATCAGAGCGGCCTAAGATGGCGCCGACAGACCCGGATGAGGGCATTGAAGACGCCGAGAGAGCTGACAGCCCCTGCACAGAGGGATCCCTAAGCTCGCAGGCAGAAGCACCGGAGCCTATCTCCAAAAAATGTCTGCAGCAGGCGCTTACGTCGGCATTGTTCCCGGTGCTGCAGGAACTAAATGAGATTAAGGGAGACGTGAAGCACATCGGCCATAGAGTCGAGAGACTGGAGCAGACGCAGGGGGCCATTTTGGAGCATGCCCGCACGCTGGGTGATAACTCCTCCGCATACCTGTCCTCCCTAGATCACGCATACGCCCTGATAGAAGATCAGGAGAATAGGAGCCGGCGGAAGAATGTTCGGTTCCGAGGCATACCGGAGACAGTGTCTCATGATGAACTGCCTGCGGCTGCGACCGCCATCTTTGAATCTTTACTAGGCCCAGAGAACGCCTCCATGGTTGCAATCGAGTGCATTCATCGCTCTCTGCGCCCCAAACCTAAAGAAGGGGATCCTCCCCGTGATGTAGTTTGTGGCCTCCTGCGATACACAGACACAGCGGCTTTATTTAAGGCAGCAAGAGAAAAAGGGGACATTAAGCATGACGGTTCTAAGATCCTGTTGTTCCAGGACCTCGCACCTTCTACATTAAGCAAAAGGAGAGCCCTGCGACCGGTTACTGAAATCCTGAAGCTTAACAGAATACCGTTCAAATGGCTCTTCCCTTTCGGCCTAACCTTTTCTAAAGAGGGGAGAAGGTGCACTATACGAACCCCCAGTGACCTGCCGGCGGCGTGGGAGCTGCTTAATACTACGCCACAAGACATACCATCATGGCTGCCCTCGGCGGACACTGGGGTCCCGCTTCCTGAGCTTCCAGAATGCTCCAGATGGTCCAAAGTGCCCTCAAGAAAAGGTCCGGGATCTAAGCAAAGAACCACCTGAACTGTCGCTAGAGGTCGTATGTCTTCTTCTCACACAAGGGCCTCCTAGGTTCCGTTTGTTACAGGAGCGCCTTTGAGTTGGCAGGACTTTTGTTCCTCACTAAGTCCAATATTTATGGACAGATGGCAGGGAGCGGCCGAAGCAACTGCCATTTCTGCTACCTCAGTGTTATATATTCTCCTGAGTGCACTTGGGGACGTTATTATACTTGTTACTCGGGGTCTTGGTCTACAGCAAATGTATGGTTATGCTGGGGCTCGTACATTTGAGTAAGGGGTTCATTTGATTACGTATGTAATTTTTATGTGCACACTTTATAGAGGTAGGGGTGCCGGATTGTGGTTTTGGGAGCAGTGCCGACTGTGGTCACACGTGTAGGCGGCTTTCACATGGCCACCAGAGGCCCCTATGTCCTGTTCTGGTGTTTTCCCGCCTCGGGCGGGCTCCTCATATACGGCGCTCTGCATATTCTGTCTATACTGGCGATAGAGCCCTGGGGGGTCTCGCCGGTCGCGGGAAAGCACCAGAGCCTCCTTTGGAGTTTTTTACTCTGTTTTGTTCACCCAGTTTACCTATCCATGAGTCGATTTTTTTAGTACATATGTGTTTCCATGTCAATTGATGTACTGATGGCTACTGTGAATTGTACTACATTTAATGTGCGGGGTTTCAACACCCCTCAGAAACGATCGCAAGTGATCCGGCTTCTGAAGAAACAACACATTGATATTTGCTTGTTTCAGGAATTGCATTTTAAATTAGGCCACATTCCTAAACTCTCTCAATCCTATTTTCAGCACTGGTTCATCAGCGTTTACGTCAAGGCTTCCAGGGGTGCGGGGATCGCCATATCTAAGGGAACTCCCTTCTCCCTCATTGCTTCTTTAGCAGATCCAAAAGGCCGTTACATGTTTGTCAAAGGTAAGCTTGGGACGGTCTTGGTGACACTGGCAAGTTTATATAGCCCTAACAGGGGTCAAGGCCCCTGGCTTAAAAAGACTTTACAGGCACTGACTTCCTTTGCAGAGGGTGTGTGGCTGGTAGGGGGGATCTAAATGTTGCCCTAAACCCCTTGGTTGATGCGTCGGACCACTCCTCACAATTAACCCATGTAGCTCTGAGTAGGATAAATAAACTCCTGGCAGGAGCTCAGTTAATAGACACGTGGAGGTTGATCCATCCCTCAGACCTGGATTATACATTTTTCTCAGCCGCGCATAAGGTGTATAATAGACTAGACTATATTTTTATTTCCACTTGTCACGCAGGGCTAGTGAGTAACTCTACCATTGACCCTATGACAGTGTCTGACCATGCCCCAGTAAGGACATCCGTGGTGTTCTCAGAATTGCCTCGGCGCTCTAGGCAATGGAGACTTAATGAGACTCTGTTGGACGATAGCGAGGAGGTGAAGAACATAACGACTAAACTACAACAGTTTTTTCAAGAGAACATCACGGATGACGTCTCCATTGCCACTGTGTGGGAAACGCACAAGGCGGTCATCAGAGGCGAATTGATAGCCCTGGGAAGCAGAAAAAAGAAGGAGAGGTTCGCAACCTTCCATTCTTTGCTTGAAAAGATTTCATCCCTGGAGTCACTGCATAAAAAGTCAAAATCCATTGAGGCCCAAAAGGAACTTAGGTTGACAAGAATAAAGCTAAAAGACCATCTGAATTATCACCATGCTAAGTCTTATCAACGCGCCCAATACCGCTTTTACGCTCACGGAGACAAAGGCACTAGGCTCATGGCCTCGCTTCTTAAACAGAGGAAGGATGCATCCTATATTCACGGTATTAGGGATAATTCGGGACAATTGAAACATAAAACATCGGACATTGCGATGGAATTTCAGCAATTTTATAGCAAACTATATGGGCTAGAATGTGCAGAAAATGACTCGGTAGTAGATATTGCTCAAGCAGCAGATGCATTCCTAGCTGACCTTACCCTACCTACGCTCAGGACTGAGGAGAAAGAGCAGCTCCTTACACCGGTAACCAGGGAGGAATTAACTGGCATTTTGGGGTCTTTGCCCTTATGGAAGAGCCCAGGACCAGATGGGTTCTCGGCGGGATATTATAAAAAATTTACATCTACTTTAATTCCTCACATGACCACTTGGTGTAACGCCCTGCTAGATGGAGCCACCCTACACAAACAATCCCTAGAGGCGACGGTCACGATTCTGCCGAAAGCAGGGAAGGATCCCAGCCAGTGCGGTAGCTATAGACCGATTTCGCTTCTTAATGTAGATATAAAAATCTGGGCCAAAGTTCTAGCATCTCGCCTTGCTACATTATTACCGAGGTTGATCCATCCTGACCAGTCTGGGTTTGTGCCGGGGCGTGAGGGCTGTCAAAATTCATGTAGAGTGATCTCAGCAATGCAAATGGCCAGAAGTAGAGGTACCCCATTAGTGCTACTAGGTGTGGATGCGGAAAAGGCCTTCGACAGGGTGAGCTGGAGCTATATGAGGAAAACACTGCACAAATTTGACATCCCTGAGAAGTTCCAAGACGCTATCATGTCCCTTTACAGCGACCCCAGTGCTTGTATCCGGGTAAATGGAACTTTGTCTCAGCCATTCCCAATCACGAACGGGACTCGCCAGGGCTGCCCTTTGTCTCCCACTTTATATATTATGGTGATGGAGACTTTATTGCAAGCTATTAGGGAACACCCCGGCATAAAAGGCATTAAGGCTCACGATAGCGCAGCAGACTTCGTCACAGCCGCATATGCGGATGACCTCTTGGTAATGCTTGCCAACCCTGTCGAGGCCTTTCCGCATCTTCTATCCCTTTTTAAACAATATGGGAGAATCTCTAATTTCAAGGCCAACTACACAAAGTCGGAGGCTATGAACGTCTCGGCGCCGAAAAACATGGTTTCTACTTTGAAGGAAACAACGCCGTTCATATGGCAGACCTCTCACCTTTCTTACCTAGGGGTCAAACTTCCTGCTGGTCTGGATCAGATTTTCCCTCTGAACTATAGCCCCTTACTGAAAGATATGCAGACACAACTCCACTCACTCAAAGTCCCCTATGTGTCCTGGATGGGCAGGAAAAACCTTTTAAAAACGTTCATCATGCCCAGACTCCTATATGTTCTTCAAATGCTGCCCATTTTTCTCCCCATGTCCTTTTTTAGTAAAGTCAGAAAGCTGTTTAGAACTTTTTTATGGGGTGGGAAGGCTGCCAGGATAGCCCACAACAGACTGATACAGAGGAGGAACACGGGGGGATTTGGGCTGCCGGATGCTCATCTTTATTATCAAGCAATTCACTTGAGAAGGTGGATTCAACTACACGCCACTAAATGCCAAATTTGGGGTAGTGAAATGGAGCTTGCCCAACTTTCTCCGGTACAGAGGGCAGGTCTCTGGGGTCTTAATACTTCCAACCTCAGGTCGCAAGTTTTATTAGGGGGAACGGTGTCGGTAATTCAACAATTGAATAAAACGCACAATCTTCTGAATAATCCCTCCCCTTCCATGCCAGCGGACCTTCTCCCCTTCGCCACACGCCCAAATGCAAAACAGGTTGCGCCAATATGGTTTAAGTTGCGAAAATTTAAGACAGAAGACTTCTTTAACCTGTCCTAATGCAATCATGCAATTTTCTAGAGAAGATTGAGCTCAACTCTGTCTCCAAACCAATTATAGGGAACAATAGACATAGCCCAACATTGTCATGGTTTGAGAAACTGCTAGTGTCCGAGACCGTCCCTCGCAAGCTGATCTCCTTGTGTTACTTGGCCTTGGTTAGTCCCCGCTCTCCTGGAATGCCGCAATATGCGAGGCACTGGGCTGCTGAATTGAATTTAGAATTGAGCGAGACGGATGTGATGCGTATGCACGCACACTCACACGGATTCTCCAGATGTACTAGGATTCAGGAACACTCATACAAGGTCCTTACCCAATGGTATCAGACCCCGAAGCAACTGTATATTAGAAGGATGAGACAGGATGATAGATGTTGGAGGTGTTTGGATGGCACAGGTACATTATCCCACATTTTTTGGTCGTGCCCGAAGATTCGCCCTTACTGGGAAGGGGTTTTGTCCACCATACAGATTATTACGCGGGTCTCAATCGAGGTACCTCCTTCGCTTGTACTCCTGTGGCTCCCAACCCCTTCTTTTTCGCCCTCCAGAAAATGTCTGACTACGCATCTGCTTCAGGCGGCCAGATTACTCATTCCACAGCAGTGGCTATGCACTGAACCCCCCACTGTAGAGGCGTGGCTGAATAAAGTGGACCATATATGCCGCATAGAGGAGCTTGCGAGTTGGGAGGACAGGAATCACAATAGATACATGAAAATGTGGACCCCTTGGTTCATGTTTAGGGGAGTCGAGTAACATACTTTCGGCACGAGTAATGGAATTAGAAGCGCTTCGTTAGGTCTTCGATGGAGCCGGCGACATGTAATCTCTGTCCTTTCAGTGCTTTTTCATATAGGTAGCGATCAGCCTTATTCCAGCGATTATTGTGATAGATATCACGGTCGAGAAACACTTGATATGCTTCAAATGTCGAGATAACATGGATGGGTTTTTGTTCATGTTTCCCTCCCTATGGTTCCCTCCCTCCCCTCTTTCCTTTTTCTCCTGTCCCCTAAGCCCTGATCCTAGCTTCCTATACTTTCCACCCTCCCTCTTCCCTCATACTCTATTGTTTTTAGAGCCATCGATCACTCCACAACACCTCAGACGTACTGAGCCGTATATGTATACTCTTGAAGGTCGTAGCTCGAACATATGCCTTTGCTGTGTTAATTTACTACCTGTTTGGTTAACATTGGAATACATACCTTCGAGAGGTAATTCTGTACTCTTAAGCTGCTTATAATGTGTACGCTGTACGTTGATAACTATGACACTTGTTCGCCTGTGATTTTCTTTGCTGACTATATTTTCAATAAAAAGAAAATTGTCAAAAAAAACTGAGCCTGGAAACTATAGGCCGGTAAGTTTAACATCTGTTTGAAGGTTTTCTGAGAGATGCTATATTAGAGCATCTCAACAGAAATAAGCAAATAACGCCATATCAGCATGGCTTCGTGAGGGATCGGTCATGTCAGACTAATTTAATCAGTTTCCATGAGGAGGTAAGTTCTAGACTTGACAGCGGCAAATCAATGGATGTCGCTGGGCCATATCAGTCAGTCTTGAGTGGGACTCACAGACTCCTCCCTCCTCCCATTGCAAGCATGGTTACATGCTGGAGGTAACTGGTGAGCTGTTTGTGAGTCGGCCTCATGCTCCTGTAATTTGCCCACTGACTCCTGATATCGCCCATACGGCGCAGGTAGGAGAGCGTTAGGTCCCGGGCTACTTGAGAAACCTTGACGTGGTGCCCGGGCTTAGACATGTTCTACACCGTAGGACATGTTGACTAATCTCTCAATTTTAAAATCAGTTTGAGGGTATAGTGAGACCACAGAGTGCACCTGTATTTGTTGTTGTTTTGTTATATTGTTATATTGATTATTACATCCGCACTTGTTACCTTGTGTGAGATGTCTATTGTGGTACTTGTGGTTCGCCGCGGGCATCCTCCACCGTATGCATTTTGCTGGGGATCGCCATTAGAAACGGGCCACAAGTGCAGGATTTGCTCCCCTATATATATGCACGACTGCATGTGGGTTTGAGCACCTCCTGCTAATGCCACCTTGTCTTTTTTGGTTTGTATATATAGATTCCTGGAGGTGTATAAACTCCAATTCAAATGTGCCTGTTTTCCATCTACAGGCCACATTTAGGTGCACCTGTGAGGCCTGGGCCATATCAGTCAGTCTTGAGTGGGACTCACAGACTCCTCCCTCCTCCCATTGCAAGCATGGTTACATGCTGGAGGTAACTGGTGAGCTGTTTGTGAGTCGGCCTCATGCTCCTGTAATTTGCCCACTGGCTCCTGATATCGCCCATATGGCGCAGGTAGGAGAGCGTTAGGTCCCGGGCTACTTGAGAAACCTTGACGTGGTGCCCGGGCTTAGACATGTTCTACACCGTAGGACATGTTGACTAATCTCTCAATTTTAAAATCAGTTTGAGGGTTTAGTGAGACCACAGAGTGCACCTGTATTTGTTGTTGTTTTGTTATATTGTTATATTGATTATTACATCCGCACTTGTTACCTTGTGTGAGATGTCTATTGTGGTACTTGTGGTTCGCCGCGGGCATCCTCCACCGTATGCATTTTGCTGGGGATCGCCATTAGCAACGGGCCACAAGTGCAGGATTTGCTCCCCTATATATATATGCACGACTGCATGTGGGTTTGAGCACCTCCTGCTAATGCCACCTTGTCTTTTTTGGTTTGTATATATAGATTCCTGGAGGTGTATAAACTCCAATTCAAATGTGCCTGTTTTCCATCTACAGGCCACATTTAGGTGCACCTGTGAGGCCTGGGCCATATCAGTCAGTCTTGAGTGGGACTCACAGACTCCTCCCTCCTCCCATTGCAAGCATGGTTACATGCTGGAGGTAACTGGTGAGCTGTTTGTGAGTCGGGCTCATGCTCCTGTAATTTGCCCACTGGCTCCTGATATCGCCCATACGGCGCAGGTAGGAGAGCGTTAGGTCCTGGGCTACTTGAGAAACCTTGACGTGGTGCCCGGGCTTAGACATGTTCTACACCGTAGGACATGTTGACTAATCTCTCAATTTTAAAATCAGTTTGAGGGTTTAGTGAGACCACAGAGTGCACCTGTATTTGTTGTTGTTTTGTTATATTGTTATATTGATTATTACATCCGCACTTGTTACCTTGTGTGAGATGTCTATTGTGGTACTTGTGGTTCGCCGCGGGCATCCTCCACCGTATGCATTTTGCTGGGGATCGCCATTAGCAACGGGCCACAAGTGCAGGATTTGCTCCCCTATATATATGCACGACTGCATGTGGGTTTGAGCACCTCCTGCTAATGCCACCTTGTCTTTTTTGGTTTGTATGTCGTATATCTGGACTTCTCCAAAGCATTTGACACTGTACGACATAAAAGGTTAGTATATAAAATGAGAATGCTCGGACTGGGAGAAAACGTCTGTAAGTGGGTAAGTAACTGGCTCAGTGATAGAAAACAGAGGGTGGTTATTAACGGTACACACTCAGATTGGGTCACTGTCACTAGTGGGGTACCTCAGGGGTCAGTATTGGGCCCTATTCTCTTCAATATATTTATTAATGATCTTGTAGAAGGCTTGCATAGTAAAGTATCAATTTTCGCAGATGACACTAAACTGTGTAAAGTAATTTACACTGATGAGGACAGTATACTACTACAGAGGGATCTGGATAGATTGGAGGCTTGGGCAGATAAGTGGCAGATGAGGTTTAACACTGATAAATGTAACGTTATGCACATGGGAAGGAAAAATGCAAGTCACCCGTACATACTAAATGGTAAAACACTCGGTAACACTGACATGGAAAAGGATCTAGGAATTTTAATAAACAGCAAACTAAGCTGCAAAAACCAGTGTCAGGCAGCTGCTGCCAAGGCCAACAAGATAATGGGTTGCATCAGAAGGGGCATAGATTCCCGTGATAAGAACATAGTCCTACCACTTTACAAATCGCTAGTCAGACCACACATGGAGTACTGTGTACAGTTCTGGGCTCCTGTAAACAAGGCAGACATAGAAGAGCTGGAGAAGGTCCAGAGGAGGGCATCTAAAGTAATAACTGGAATGGGGCAACTACAGTACCCTGAAAGATTATCAAAATTAGGGTTATTCACTTTAGAAAAAAGACAACTGAGGGGAGATCTAATTAATATGTATAAATATATCAGGGGTCAGTACAGAGATCTATCCCATCAGCTATTTATCCCCAGGACTGTGACTGTGACGAGGGGACATCCTCTGCGTCTGGAGGAAAGAAGGTTTGTACACAAACATAGAAAATGATTCTTTACGGTAAGAGCAGTGAGACTATGGAACTCTCTGTCTGAGGAGGCGGTGATGGTGAGTACAATAAAGGAATTCAAGAGGGGCCTGGACGTATTTCTGGAGCTTAATAATATTACAGGCTATAGCTACTAGAGAGGGGTCGTTGATCCAGGGAGTTATTCTGATTGCCTGATTGGAGTCGGGAAGGTAGTTTATATTCCCCTAAAGTGGAGAAAGTTGGCTTCTACCTCACAGGGTTGTTGTTTTTTTGCCTTCCTCTGGATCAACTTGCAGGATAACAGGCCGAACTGGATGGACAAATGTCTTTTTTCGGCCTTATGTACTATGTTACTATGTTACTATGTTAATCATGAATATTATTGATTTGCACATTGGAACACATCATGGAAAGTATATTGTTGATATATTATTCACTATATGCAGATATTGTATGTATTTTTGCACTTGCTCCTATGATTATATTATTTATTATTTGATTATCACTTGATTTGGTGCTATGTATTCTGGGTATATATACCCTTGTGAGACACCATGTTTTATGCTTTATAAAGACTGCATTGAGCGGTTGAAACGTTGCAGAGGGGTAATAAAGGGTCCATTATTTTTTCACTTTACGCCTGGAGTGCTGCCTCATCTTTTGAACATATGTCTATCTGGTAGCCGTTGAGCCTGCGGCTGGGAGGATTTTGCACCCGTATCACTGGACTAGTGCTGCGGTGTATTTTTTGTTTGCTATATATATATATATATATATATATATATACACACAGGACATTCAGTCATTGACTTGATGTTTATTCTTTGTGTCAAGATTGCATTTTAGAATAAGAAAAAGCCAAAGTCTTTTCTGGTTTCTTCTTCATATAAAATCACTTTGATAGATCTGTAGGAAGAGATTTAGTTGCAGAAGGCGGAGGTCACTGTATTGTGTATTCAATGTAGTCAATAATAAAGTCAGGGCTTGTGCTGCCAGCATGTTAATAAGGCACTGCAAGGACTTTGGAAAGTCATTATGTGTGGTCATTTGCTTCATTATGTTGCTCCTGCAAGACTTGAGAGGTCAGCAATAAGAGATTAGAACATTTCAATCCAAACTGGCCGTGTATTGATAGAATAATACATAATAAGTTATCTTTGCTAAAACCATTGACATGAATTAAACAAGCCACTAGACATATTAATAGCTATTATCTATAATTAATATAAATGATAATCACAATATCACTTAAGCATTTTGCAATGAGAGGATAGTAAACTAAAATATCCAAAGTATATTCTCTTCTATAGTACAGAGCTAATGTACACAATAAATTAGATAGGAAGTTTTGACTGAAAAAATACAAGGTCTTATATAATTTTATAAATTATTAATTCTGACTTATCCAAAAGACTATGAACAAGGATTTATTTTCCTTTTATTCTTTTTTACAGATAGATCCATAATACAGCTTGCATAGCAATATTGTAATATCTGTATCTCTCTGAATTTATACAGATGCACATAGAGTTTTTAACTCTGGGTAAACCTACCTTTTTGACTAGTGTTGAAGTGGACTTCATTCCAAATTTCAGGATAAATTCGATTTGCCGCATAGCCAAATTTCTTTGTGCTTTGTGGTAGCGAATCGATTTAACCTCAAGAGCAAATGGATAAGGTAAGTACGATTTTAAAAAAATATATATATATTTTTTTTTTATATCAGATGTAGGAATGCGGCATCTGAGGAGTGCAGTGACGAGTGACGGGGCAGCACAATCGTTGCTCCCTGTCATTTGCACCCTCTACTTACAAAGAAATGCGCTTCCTGACAAAGTAAATTCATCACTAGAGATGGCCTTGCGGTTGGCCCAGCGGTTGTTTTGCAGCAAACTTTGCCCATTCGCGATTTGCTGAACATGCGAACATATGGCGATGTCCGCCGGCGCCATATTCTTTTGCATTGCGCCGAAATTTGACCTGTGAAACATTCATCAGGTGGCACAGGACAGCCAATTGAGATGTTTCAGCACATAGACACCCCCCCACCCTATAAAAGAACCCGATCTGGCAGAGGTTGCTTTGTGGAACAGGGACAGGCTGTTAGGGACACCAAACACTAGCTAATAGGGCAACAAAAGTCCTTTTAAGGACTGGTATAGGTGTGCTATCGATAGGTGTGATATACTGAGGGGTGTGATATACTTATAATATACTTTCTAACATAAAAAGTATATTATAGTGCATTTGTATTGTGCAGCAGTTGTGTGCGGTTCTGCTGCGATACAGCAGCTATATAGAGGGAGAAACGCTATTGGAACAACTAATTTCAATGGGTGTGATATACCTGTTGCCCCCTAAAAAACTGATTAAGTGGTGTGATATACCTTCTTCCACAAATTACTGATTGAGGGCTGCGATATACCTGTTGCCCCAAATAAATGGGGTAGTGTGATATAACTGATAAAAAAAATTATTGAGGGGTGTGATATACCTGCTTCCACCAAATATTGATTGAGGGGTGAGTTATACCAGCTTTCACAAAATAGTGATTAAGGGTCTTTATATATCTGCTTCCACCAAATATTGATTGAGGGCTGCGATATACCTGCTTCGTAAAAATACTGATTAAGGGGTTTGATATACCTGTTTCTACCAAATATTGATTGAGGCCTGTGAAATACCTGCTTCCACAAAATACCAATTAAGGGTTTCGATGTACCTGTTTCCACCAAATATTGATTGAGGCCTGTAATATACCTGCTTCCACAAATACTGATTAAGGGGGTCGATATACCTGCATCCACAAAATACTGATTGAGGGGTGCGATATACCTGCATCCACAAAATACTGATTAAGGGGTTTGATATACCTGCTTCCACAAAATACTGATTAAGGGGTTTAATATACCTATTTCTACCAAATATTGATTGAGGCCTGCGATATACCTGCTTCCACAAAATTCTGATTAAGAGGTTCGATATACCTGTTTCCACCAAATATTGATTGAGGGGCACGATACACCTGCTTCCACAAAATACTGATTAAGGGGTTTGATATACCTGCTTCCACAAAATATTGATTGAGGCCTACGATATACCTGCTTCCACAAAATAGTAATTAAGGGGTGTGATATACCTGTTTCCACAAAATATTGATTTAGGCCTGCGATATACCTGCTTTAAAAAAATACTGATTAAGTGGTTTGATTTATGTCTGCTTCCACAAAATACTGATTGAAGGCTGCGATACACCTGCTTCCAGAAAATAATGATTAAGGGGTTCGATATACCTGTTTCTACGAAATTTTGAGTGAGGCCTGCAATATACCTGATTTTAGAAAATACAGATTAAGGGGTTCGATATACCTGTTTCCACTAAATATTGATTGAGGGGCGCGATATATCTGCTTCCTCAAAATACTGATTAAGGGGTTTGATATACCTGCTTCAATAAAATACTGATTGAGGGCTGCGATATACCTGCTTCCACTAAATACTGATTATGGGGTTCAATATACCAGTTTCTACCAAATATTGATTGAGGCCTGCGCTATACCTGCTTCCACAAAATTCTTATTATGGGGTTATATATACCTGTTGTCACCAAATATTGATTGAGGGGTGCGATATACCTGCTTCCACAAAATACTGATTAAGGGGTTTGATATACCTGCTTCCACTAAATATTTATTGAGGCCTGCAATATACCTGATTCCACAAAATACCGATTAAGGGGTTCAATGTACCCGTTTCCACCAAATATTGATTGAGACCTGCAATATACAGTTTCAAGAAAAAGTATGTGAACCCTTTGGAATGATATGGATTTCTGCACAAATTGGTCATAAAATCTGATCTGATCTTCATCAAGTCACAACAATAGACAATCACAGTCTGCTTAAATGGACACTGACAGGCCCAATAAGCATATTTAGCTATCTATATGACTGCACAGGTCTACTAATGTGTATTAAAATCATATAAGTATACCCCTGTCCACCTTATAAATACAGTAAACTCATGTTTTATAACCTGATAGAATTGTCTTCTTTCTGCCCAAGGGGCGGCGTTTCAGCTTCTCTTGCGCCCAGCCGGCCTCGCCCCAACTGCCGTTTTGAAGCGCCGCCCAGCTCATCAATATTCACTTCGCTGGGCGGCTTCTGCTTTCAGTTGTTTCTGTGATGTAGTGAAATATAATTACACGCACTTCATACGTTTCAAAGGCTTTTATCGACAATTACATGACATTTATGCAAAGAGTCAGTATTTGCAGTGTTGGCCCTTCTTTTTCAGGACCTCTGCAATTCGACTGGACATGCTCTCAATCAACTTCTGGGCCAATTCCTGACTGATAGAAACCCATTCTTTCATAATCACTTCTTGGAGTTTGTCAGAATTAGTGGGTTTTTGTTTGTCCACCCGCCTCTTGAGGATTGACCACAAGTTCTCAATGGGATTAAGATCTGGGGAGAATTCCAGGCCATGGATCCAAAATGTCAACGTTTTGGTCCCCGAGCTACTTAGTTATCACTTTTGCCTTATGGCACGGTGCTCCATCGTGCTGGAAAATGCATTGTTCTTCACCAAACTGTTGTTGAATTGTTGGAAGAAGTTGCTGTTGGAGGGTGTTTTGGTACCATTCTTTATTCATGGCTGTGTTTTTGGGCAAAATTGTGAGTGAGCCTACTCCCTTGGATGAGAAGCAACCCCACACATGAATAGTCTCAGAATGCTTTACTGTTGGCATGACACAGGACTGATGGTAGCGCTCACCTTTTCTTCACCGGACAAGCCTTTTTCCTGATGCCCCAAACAATCGGAAAGAGGCTTCATCGGAAAATATGACTTTGCCCCAGTCCTGAGCAGTCCATTCACCATATTTTCTGCAGAAGATAAATCTGTCCCTGATTTTCTTTTTTGAGAGAAGTGGCTTATTTGCTGCCCTTCATGACACCAGGCCATCTTCCAAAAGTCTTCACCTCACTGTGCGTGCAGATGCGCTCACATCTGCCTGCTGCCATTCCTGAGCAAGCTCTGCACTGGTGGCACTCTGATGCCGCAGCTGAATCCTCTTTAGGAGATGATCCTGGCGCTTGCTGGACTTTCTTGGATGCCCTGAAGCCTTCTTAACAAGGATTGAACCTCTTTCCTTAAAGTTCTTGATGATCCTATAAATTGTTGATTGAGGTGCAATCTTAGTAGCCACAAAATCCTTGCCTGTGAAGCCATTTTTATGCAACGCAATGATGGCTGCACGCGTTTCTTTGCAGGTCACCATGGTTAACAATGGAAGAACAATGATTTCAAGCATCACCCTCCTTTTAATAGGTCAAGTCTGCCATTTTAACCCAATCAGCCTGACATAATGATCTCCAGCCTTGTGTTCGTCAACATTCTCACCTGAGTTAACAAGACGATTACTGAAATGATCTCAGCAGGAAATTTAATGACAGCAATAAAAAGCAGTGGAAAGTTTTTTTTTTGGATTAAGTTAATTTTCATGGCAAAGAAGGACTATGCAATTTATCTGATCGCTCTTCATAACATTCTGGCGTATATGCAAATTGCTATTATAAAAACTTAAGCAGCAACTTTTCCAATTTCCAATATTTATGTAATTCTCAAAACTTTTGGCCACGACTGTACATGCTTCCACAAAATTCTGATTAAAGTGTTTGATACATCTGTTTCTACCAAATATTTATTAAGGGCTTTGATATACCTGCTTACACAAAATGCTGATTTAGGGGGTTTGATATACCTGCTTCACCAAATATTGATTAAGCCCTATGATATACCTGCTTCCAAAAAATTGTGATTAAGGGGTTCGATATACCTGTTTCCACCAAATATTGATTGAGGGACGTGATATACCTGCTTCCACAAAATACTGATTAAGGGGTTTGATATATTTGCTTCCACCAAATATAGATTGAGGCCTGCGATATACCTGCTTCCACAAATGCTGCTCTTCTCTAAGGGCTTAGGCATAGAGTCATTTTGAAAATGACAGCCAGAGGAAGAGGCAGGCTGTTCTGCAGGGGTGGTAGGGCTAGGGCAGGTGCACCAGACCAGAGCCTAAGTGGGAAGTTGGAGAAGGTGCGTGCGATTACTTGAAAGGGTGCACCAGAGATGTTTAAGTGGCTCACTTACCCTTCCGCTTCTGCACCCTCCTCATCCTCTGTATCTGTACCAACAATTGCCCCTCCACTCGAGTCAAAGGAATTTTTTTCCCATCCATTCCCTAGAGCTTACCGATGCGCAGAAATTCTTAACGTTGGACGAGAAAGAGGAGGTAGCAACGGCCGCCACCCAGCGGTCTGACGACAGTACCCAGATCAGCCCAAGGAGGGAGGTCCATGCTGTTGCTGCCTACTCTGAGATCTCAAATGTCAGTGGTGGTGAAGGTGACGATGATGACGTGTCGATGAACGTCACGTGGGTGCCCAGAAGAGAGAAAAAGGAGTAGAGTTCAGAGAGAGAGAGTCGTTCACCATGCACTGTCACTTCTGGTGCTCCCAGGATGCCGGAACATGGCTCCGCAGTGTGGGCTTTTTTTAACGTGTCAGCTGTTGACAGTAGTGTTGCCATCTGCATCCTATGCTGTCAACACATAATTCACGGTAAGCCCAACGCTCACCTAGGGATGACCGACCTTAGAAAGGCACCTGGCCTCCCATCACCTAGCCCAGTGGGAGTAACACCGTCAGAACCCACAAAGCCACACTCCCCGAGCTCCACGTCCTGCCTCTTCTTTTTCTCCTCCCATTTGTCCTCCACTCCACCTTCCACTGTGCCGTCGTCACGTTCATCTCGCAGAAGGCAGGCTTCCCACGCTCAAATGTTCGAGCATAAAAAGTTGATGATGCCGAATAACCCTCTTGCCCAACGGCTGACCGCTGGCTTGTCGGAACTGCTAGCCCGCCAACTACTGCCATATAAACTGGTGGACTCGGAGGCCTTTAGAAAACTTGTGGGCATTGGCACACTGCAATGGAAGGTCCCCAGAAAGAAATATTTCTCCCAGAAGGGCATCCCAGAGCTATATGGCCACGTTCAGCGACAAGAGAATATATCTCTGGCACACAGTGTTGGTGCCAAGATACATCTGACTACAGACACATGGTCTAGCAAACATGGGCAGGGAAGGTACATAAATTTTACTTTACGAACCCGTGGCTCCCATGTGGATTTGGTGTTACTGCCAAGGATTGCATGCAGGCCTGCCTCTTCTTCTTCTCCTCCTGCTACTCCATCCTCCGTCTCCTCCTCGGCTGACTCCTCCTTTTCCACTGCTACCGCCTCTTCTGCTGCACCCCCCAAGCTCTCCAGAACCTATTTGACGTCCAAGGTGAGACGTTGCCATGCTGTGCTGGGGCTGTTGTGCCTGGAAAGGTCCTGCACGGATTTCAGCTCTGCTATCTGCGAACTTGACAGTTGGTAAAGTGGTGTGCGACAACAGTGCCAATCTGCTGAGCACGCTGAAACAGGGCAAAATGACATTCTGAACTTAGTCGTGCAGTGATTCGTTGCCAAATACCACGGGGTCCATGACGTCTTGCGGCAGACTAGGAAAATCTCTAGCCATTTAAGAAGATCTTACACGACCACAGCTCGCCTTGCTAACGTTCAGCGGCGACACCACTTGCCATTCAGAGATCTGTTTTGTGACAGCCCGACGCACTGAAACTCCACCTTGTATATGCTTGATAGGCTGCAGCAACGTGCCCTTAATGACTACTTGTACGAACTCTGCAGCAGGACAGGTTCTGGGGAGCTTGTTTTTTTTTTCACCGCGCCAGGGGCTGCTTTTGCGACGTATGCAGACTTCTGCAGCCATTTGATAAGATCACCAAACTGGTCAGTAGCAGCCAGGGTGCAACCAGTAACATCGTACCTTATGCCTTCTTTCTGGAGCGTGCATTGCGTCATCTCAAGCTGATCAAGCCGTCGAGAAGCAGGAGCTGGAAGATGAGGAAGTCACAATGCTGAATGAATTCCCAGGGGGGGCTACTTTATCTGAGAAAAGTCAGCAGGAGTCTGAAGAGGAGTCAGGGGAGGATGGTGCCTGGGGGGAGGAGTGGGAGCAAGAAGAGCAGGGTTTGAGGGGGACTTTTAACTTTTCAGGGATCCCTGGTGTTGTCTGTGGCTGGAGGGAAGAGACTGAGGATGACATTCTCCTGGGCGATGAGCAAGAGCCATGGCGCCCCACCACTTCCAATTTAGTAGAAATGGGTGCTTTCATGCTCCAGTGTTTGAAGAGGGACCCCCTTATGAAAAGCATAAAGGGAAAGGACCAGTACTGGGTGCCAACATACTTAAACCCCCAATACAAACACAAAACAGCGGACATGTTACCAGCATCACAGAGGGCTGGCAGAATGCAGCATTTTCAGGACTTGCTGCTAGAGATGCTGCATTCTACTGTTCCGGGCGCTCGCACCAATCCTACCGCGCCTGCAAGAAGAGGGCAGTTTAAAAATTTGTTGGTCACTTTGGATATGAGATCATTCTTGCAGCCAACCCATCGAGAGCCGTCCTCCGGATCCAGCCTCAGGAAACGTCTAGACCGACAGGTGTCCGACTAAATCGGGTTAAAGCCCGACGTGGATGCTCTGAGAAGTGAGGAACCCCTGGACTACTGGGTGTGCAGGCTTAACCTGTGGCCAAAGCTGGCACAATTTGCCATGGAACTCTTGGCTTGCCCCTCGTCGAGTATCCTGTCTAAAAGGACGTTCAATACAGCAGGGAAATCGTGACCGATAAGCGCACTTGCCTAGCTCACGACAGTGTGAACTACCTCACATTTCTAAAAATGAATAAGGCATGAATCTGGGAGGAATTTAACACCCGTGACAACCACATGTAATTGAATTTCCTCATGCCAACCCACACATATCCGCCACCACCCAGAACAAAAAATGGTCCTTGTCTTATGTATATACAGCGGCATAAAAGGCCTTTTCTGTTAGGTGAATGTCTAATTTTTGAGGCCTGTACTGGCCTACAGTAACATTTTTATCCAGTGACCGCCTAATGTACCTCTAGCCACATCATTACAAGTTCTTTTCTGTCAGGTTAATGCCTAATTGTTGGGGCCTGTACTGGCTGTGATACAGTGAGAGGTTTGGTCTGGGAAAACAGGTGTAAACAGATTTACAGCCAGGTGAGGTCAAATACTGGACCGGGTTTTGGAAGCACCTGGTTGTCCTTAAAATAGGCAGCTGGGCTCAGAAGCGAGGTCTCTGTGTTGGGATCTGGAAGCCTTGTGTGTGGAAAAAGGCTTCCTACCTATTTGGCGTGAAAACAGGTTGGTGCTTCTATGCTCAAGGACTCTTTGAGGCAGAATTGCCGCATGGTGTGAATTACCACCAACATCGCAAGTTGACTTTTTGCTTGTTTATGACTGCTTGTTTTGTCACTTGCCTAAAGTGTGAATAAAACACTGAACTGCTTGATCCAAATAACTTGTTGTTGCCTTCATAGTGCGTCTGCTAATCCTGTCTACCAGAGCAAAACCCCATATGGTACAGTAACATTTTTAGCCAGTGACCGCCTAATGTACACCCAGCCACATAATCACAAGTTCTTTTCTGTCAGGTGAATGCCTAATTTTTGGGGCCTCTACTCCAGTGGCCTACAGTAAAATTTTTATAGAGTGACCGCCTTATGTACCTCCAGCCACATTATCACAAATTATTTTCTGTCAGGTGAATGCCAAATTTTTTGGGCCTGTACTGGCCTACAGTAAAATTTGTATCCAGTGACCGCCTAATGTACCTCCAGCCACACTATCACAAGCTCTTTTCTGTCAGGTAATGCCAAATTTTTGGGGCCTGTTCTCCTGTGGCCTCGAATAAAAAATTTTGGGGCTCCAGCAGGGCACATTTTTGAGAGTTTATCTTTAAGACGCATAAAAATGGCCCCTAATTAAAATTCATATTTTTGTGGGAATTTATTCCAATGATCCCCCTTTGGTATGTCACTGTCCATGTTGTGCACTTCTAGTAAGTATTTGGAGGCTGCAAATATGACCTGAAGGTTTTTCAGGTTTGCCTGCCGTTAAAGTCAATGGGGCCCGTCACGAATGTGTGTTCGCGAACCGTCCAGGCCGATGTTTGTCCATCACTATTCATCACAAAACAATTTTTTTGTAACATTTAGTAAAGCAGCCGAATCAAATTTTTGAATAATTTGCTTATCTCTACTTTTAACCAAACAAAATAATTTTACATGCATTAGATGTACTGTATTGTGTGACTTTATCTTTTTCCTTTTTTATTACAGGTGCAACTGAATTCTTTATTCAAGACAAAAGGTTCCAAGAACTGTCTTCACTTACTTTAACAATAACACTGACAAAATAATGCATCAAACATACAGGATAGATATTACTGTACTTTGTATGGAGAGACTGACTGATGCCTTCACCTTCGTAAAGTCTTAGCTGTTAACAAAGCATGTCTACAATAGGCAAGCCTAACAATGTAATATGTAAAGACATTTTACTCCCTATTAGGGATGAGTGAATCGGTTCTAATGAATTGATTCATCTCATCAGCAAGAGTTTTTCAACTGTGAGGGACTGTCTCCACAGATGAAGAAGAGTCAATTAGCTGCTTGATTGACAGGGCCAGACATCTCATGCGGCCCAGACTATCTGGCGCCTGCACCGCTGCTCCAAGTAGCAGCGCCAAGGCAAAGGCTTTGCTTCTACTACTGAAGTCACTGTGCATGTGTCACTTCACTTCCAGGTAGCGGCACATGAACAGTCACTGATCACAAAACAGAAGCAGAGCCTCTACAGTGCACCACTTCTCAGAGCAGCCACAAGCGGAAGGTATGCAGTGTCCCACTACCCTCGTGGGTACTGCAAAGTTGTTGTGTTATGCTTTGTATAGCCTGTCTTATGCTGCAATGCATCTTTATGTATAATCCCTTCTTACAGGTGTATTTAGATTGCATTACACTGAGCCTACCACTAGGGGGAGATAATACCTCCCATATATATAGTCCAGCTCAGGCCTAGTCTGGGTGTGTCAGTCTAGAGTGAGCGTTCTGTCCAGTTCAGTCTGGAGCCTTGAGCCCTGAGTTGAAGTGCTCCATATACTCAGCAGGATATTAATTCAGAGAATACTAAAGAAGGAGGTGCCTTCCAAGTGCCTTAGGACCTTTGGAGCTAAAAGTTAAGGATTTACCAGCCTCCAGCAGCCTCACTAGCCTGCACTGGGATAACAAGGAACATCATAAAAGTCCTCTACCAGTAAGCATAAAAATCTATATCATTTAATAGCTAGAGAGACAGACAATACACCTGTCAGCAGTGGACCTGTTGCAGCTTTACCTCTGTCCATCTTAAAGCGACTGTTTAATACTTGGATGTTACTGTTACCAGGAGCAACCTTCAGTAAAAGTTATAAGTTGAATTACACCATTCTCGTCTCAGTCTTCAGTTCCTTAATTAAAACTACAGTAAATGGTTGCACCACCACTAAAGGTACTGGCATCACGACTACAAGGGTCCATGCCATAGGCACATTAATACAGACCATCAAGGGCATCTCTAACCACCATCTGGCCTGTGTCCCTTACACCAGAGTGTGCCCCAGAGAATTATTATGCCGTTCTTCACTTATGCAGGCCTGCCCAGGGACGAGGTAACTGTGAGTAACCAGAATTGTATTTACCTCGGCCCACCTATTGCTCACACCGTGACCTCACATATAATTCCCCTGTCAGTCTGGCATACTGCAGGTAGGCACTTCTTCACCTGGCACAACAGTCCCTCACAGATGAAGAACTCTTGCTGATGAGAACCAATTCGCTCATCCCTACTCCCAATATACATAAGAATATCATCTGCACAAAATGAATCCAACATGAAAAAGCCTTTAAAATTAACTTATGAATACTGTAACAATAAAACCCTATTCTTGGTCTATAGCAGAGGTAGACAATCAGTGACTCTACAGTGGATGTAGAACTACATCTCTGACTATGATTAGACAGTATAAAAGTTTACAGTTATATTTTTAAGCCTCAAAAGATGCCAGCAAAGAAAATAAAATCTTCTCTCTGTACAGAACTTAAATGGGTTTGTCCTAGCATAAGAAGAATGTGACTGCATCTTCAATGGTGAGTAGGGATGAGCGAACTCGAACTGTATAGTTCGGGTTCGTACCGAATTTTGGGGTGTCCGTGACACGGACCCGAACCCGGACATTTTCGTAAAAGTCCGGGTTCGGGTTCGGTGTTCGTCGCTTTCTTCGCGCTTTTGTGACGCTTTCTTGGCGCTTTTTGAAAGGCTGCAAAGCAGCCAATCAACAAGCGTCATACTACTTGCCCCAAGAGGCCATCACAGCCATGCCTACTATTGGCATGGCTGTGATTGGCCAGAGCACCATGTGACCCAGCCTCTATTTAAGCTGGAGTCACATAGCGCCGCCCGTCACTCTGCTCTGATTAGCGTAGGGAGAGGTTGCGGCTGCGACAGTAGGGCGAGATTAGGCAGATTAACTCCTCCAAAGGACTTGATTAACTGATCGATCTGCAGCTGTGGATCATTGAGCTGCTGATCCTCAATTGCTCACTGTTTTTAGGCTGCACAGACCGTTTGTCAGTCTCATTTTTCTGGGGTGATCGGCGGCCATTTTGTGTCTTGTGGTGCGCCAGCACAAGCTGCGACCAAGTGCATTTAACCCTCAATGGTGTGGTTGTTTTTTGGCTAAAGCCTACATCAGGGTGAAGCTGTCACACCAAGTGCATTTAACCAGCAATAGTCTGTTCATTTTTTGGCCATATACAAAATCAGGGGCAAGCTGCGCCTGTCACCAAGTGCATTTAACCCTCAATGGTGTGGTTGTTTTTTGGCTAAAGCCTACATCAGGGTGAAGCTGTCACACCAAGTGCATTTAACCAGCAATAGTCTGTTCATTTTTTGGCCATATACAAAATCAGGGGCAAGCTGCGCCTGTCACCAAGTGCATTTAACCCTCAATGGTGTGGTTGTTTTTTGGCTAAAGCCTACATCAGGGTGAAGCTGTCACACCAAGTGCATTTAACCAGCAATAGTCTGTTCATTTTTTGGCCATATACAAAATCAGGGGCAAGCTGCGCCTGTCACCAAGTGCATTTAACCCTCAATGGTGTGGTTGTTTTTTGGCTAAAGCCTACATCAGGGTGAAGCTGTCACACCAAGTGCATTTAACCAGCAATAGTCTGTTCATTTTTTGGCCATATCCCAGTCTAATTCTGTCACTAAATCCATACCGGTCACCCAGCGCCTAAATACTAGGCCTCAAATTTATATCCAGCTAAATCTGTCCCTAGTGCTGTAGCTGGGCGAGTTATTTAGTGTCCGTTCAAGCACATTTCTTGTTCTGGGTTGAAATACAATTCCCAATTTAGCAATTTCATAATTTAGTGGTTCCTGCTATATCAGAGCTATTTGAAATCTATCCCAAAAAGGGTATATAATATTGAAGGTGCACATTGGGTCATTCAGAATAACTTCACACACACCCGCTACTGTGTATTTCCAAGTCTAATTCTGTCACTAAACCCATACCTGTCACCCAGCGCCTAAATACTAGGCCTCAAATTTAAATCCCTCTAAATCTCTCGTTACCCACCGCTGTACTGTTGTTGCTGGGCAAGATATTTAGTGTCCGTCAAAGCACATTTTTTGTTCTGGGTTGAAGTACAATTCCCAATTTAGCAATTTCATAATTTAGTGGTTTCTGCTATATCAGAGCTATTTGAAATCTATCCCTAAAAGGGTATATAATATTGAAGGTGCACATAGGGTCATTCAGAATAACTTCACACACACGCTTCTGTGCATTTCCAAGTCTAATTCTGTCACTAAATCCATACCGGTGACCCAGCGCCTAAATACTAGGCCTCAAATTTAAATCCCTCTAAATCTCTCGTTACCCACCACTGTACTGTTGTTGCTGGGCAAGATATTTAGTGTCCGTCAAAGCACATTTTTTGTTCTGGGTTGAAGTACAATTCCCAATTTAGCAATTTCATAATTTAGTGGTTTCTGCTATATCAGAGCTATTTGAAATCTATCCCTAAAAGGGTATATAATATTGAAGGTGCACATAGGGTCATTCAGAATAACTTCACACACACGCTTCTGTGCATTTCCAAGTCTAATTCTGTCACTAAATCCATACCGGTGACCCAGCGCCTAAATACTAGGCCTCAAATTTAAATCCCTCTAAATCTCTCGTTACCCACCACTGTACTGTTGTTGCTGGGCAAGATATTTAGTGTCCGTCAAAGCACATTTTTTGTTCTGGGTTGAAGTACAATTCCCAATTTAGCAATTTCATAATTTAGTGGTTTCTGCTATATCAGAGCTATTTGAAATCTATCCCTAAAAGGGTATATAATATTGAAGGTGCACATAGGGTCATTCAGAATAACTTCACACACACGCTTCTGTGCATTTCCAAGTCTAATTCTGTCACTAAATCCATACCGGTGACCCAGCGCCTAAATACTAGGCCTCAAATTTAAATCCCTCTAAATCTCTCGTTACCCACCGCTGTACTGTTGTTGCTGGGCAAGATATTTAGTGTCCGTCAAAGCACATTTTTTGTTCTGGGTTGAAGTACAATTCCCAATTTAGCAATTTCATAATTTAGTGGTTTCTGCTATATCAGAGCTATTTGAAATCTATCCCTAAAAGGGTATATAATATTGAAGGTGCACATAGGGTCATTCAGAATAACTTCACACACACGCTTCTGTGCATTTCCAAGTCTAATTCTGTCACTAAATCCATACCGGTGACCCAGCGCCTAAATACTAGGCCTCAAATTTAAATCCCTCTAAATCTCTCGTTACCCACCGCTGTACTGTTGTTGCTGGGCAAGATATTTAGTGTCCGTCAAAGCACATTTTTTGTTCTGGGTTGAAGTACAATTCCCAATTTAGCAATTTCATAATTTAGTGGTTCCTGCTATATCAGAGCTATTTGAAATCTATCCCAAAAAGGGTATATAATATTGAAGGTGCACATTGGGTCATTCAGAATAACTTCACACACACCCGCTACTGTGTATTTCCAAGTCTAATTCTGTCACTAAACCCATACCTGTCACCCAGCGCCTAAATACTAGGCCTCAAATTTAAATCCCTCTAAATCTCTCGTTACCCACCGCTGTACTGTTGTTGCTGGGCAAGATATTTAGTGTCCGTCAAAGCACATTTTTTGTTCTGGGTTGAAGTACAATTCCCAATTTAGCAATTTCATAATTTAGTGGTTTCTGCTATATCAGAGCTATTTGAAATCTATCCCTAAAAGGGTATATAATATTGAAGGTGCACATAGGGTCATTCAGAATAACTTCACACACACGCTTCTGTGCATTTCCAAGTCTAATTCTGTCACTAAATCCATACCGGTGACCCAGCGCCTAAATACTAGGCCTCAAATTTAAATCCCTCTAAATCTCTCGTTACCCACCGCTGTACTGTTGTTGCTGGGCAAGATATTTAGTGTCCGTCAAAGCACATTTTTTGTTCTGGGTTGAAGTACAATTCCCAATTTAGCAATTTCATAATTTAGTGGTTCCTGCTATATCAGAGCTATTTGAAATCTATCCCAAAAAGGGTATATAATATTGAAGGTGCACATTGGGTCATTCAGAATAACTTCACACACACCCGCTACTGTGTATTTCCAAGTCTAATTCTGTCACTAAACCCATACCTGTCACCCAGCGCCTAAATACTAGGCCTCAAATTTAAATCCCTCTAAATCTCTCGTTACCCACCGCTGTACTGTTGTTGCTGGGCAAGATATTTAGTGTCCGTCAAAGCACATTTTTTGTTCTGGGTTGAAGTACAATTCCCAATTTAGCAATTTCATAATTTAGTGGTTTCTGCTATATCAGAGCTATTTGAAATCTATCCCTAAAAGGGTATATAATATTGAAGGTGCACATAGGGTCATTCAGAATAACTTCACACACACGCTTCTGTGCATTTCCAAGTCTAATTCTGTCACTAAATCCATACCGGTCACCCAGCGCCTAAATACTAGGCCTCAAATTTATATCCCGCTGAATTTGAATACAATACATTGGGCCAAATAATATATTTGTTGTTGTGGTGAACCATAACAATGAGAAAAACATCTAGTAAGGGACGCGGACGTGGACATGGTCGTGGTGGTGTTAGTGGACCCTCTGGTGCTGGGAGAGGACGTGGCCGTTCTGCCACATCCACACGTCCTAGTGTACCAACTACCTCAGGTCCCAGTAGCCGCCAGAATTTACAGCGATATATGGTGGGGCCCAATGCCGTTCTAAGGATGGTAAGGCCTGAGCAGGTACAGGCATTAGTCAATTGGGTGGCCGACAGTGGATCCAGCACGTTCACATTATCTCCCACCCAGTCTTCTGCAGAAAGCGCACAGATGGCGCCTGAAAACCAACCCCATCAGTCTGTCACATCACCCCCATGCATACCAGGGAAACTGTCTCAGCCTCAAGTTATGCAGCAGTCTCTTATGCTGTTTGAAGACTCCGCTGGCAGGGTTTCCCAAGGGCATCCACCTAGCCCTTCCCCAGCGGTGAAAGACATAGAATGCACTGACGCACAACCACTTATGTTTCCTGATGATGAGGACATGGGAATACCACCTCAGCATGTCTCTGATGATGACGAAACACAGGTGCCAACTGCTGCGTCTTTCTGCAGTGTGCAGACTGAACAGGAGGTCAGGGATCAAGACTGGGTGGAAGACGATGCAGGGGACGATGAGGTCCTAGACCCCACATGGAATGAAGGTCGTGCCACTGACTTTCACAGTTCGGAGGAAGAGGCAGTGGTGAGACCGAGCCAACAGCGTAGCAAAAGAGGGAGCAGTGGGCAAAAGCAGAACACCCGCCGCCAAGAGACTCCGCCTGCTACTGACCGCCGCCATCTGGGACCGAGCACCCCAAAGGCAGCTTCAAGGAGTTCCCTGGCATGGCACTTCTTCAAACAATGTGCTGACGACAAGACCCGAGTGGTTTGCACGCTGTGCCATCAGAGCCTGAAGCGAGGCATTAACGTTCTGAACCTGAGCACAACCTGCATGACCAGGCACCTGCATGCAAAGCATGAACTGCAGTGGAGTAAACACCTTAAAACCAAGGAAGTCACTCAGGCTCCCCCTGCTACCTCTTCTGCTGCTGCCGCCTCGGCCTATTCTGCTGCTGCCGCCTCGGCCTCTTCCTCCGCCTCTGGAGGAACGTTGGCACCTGCCGCCCAGCAAACAGGGGATGTACCACCAACACCACCACCACCACCTCCGTCACCAAGCGTCTCAACCATGTCACACGCCAGCGTTCAGCTCTCCATCTCACAAACATTTGATAGAAAGCGTAAATTCCCACCTAGCCACCCTCGATCCCTGGCCCTGAATGCCAGCATTTCTAAACTACTGGCCTATGAAATGCTGTCATTTAGGCTGGTGGACACAGACAGCTTCAAACAGCTCATGTCGCTTGCTGTCCCACAGTATGTTGTTCCCAGCCGGCACTACTTCTCCAAGAGAGCCGTGCCTTCCCTGCACAACCAAGTATCCGATAAAATCAAGTGTGCACTGCGCAACGCCATCTGTAGCAAGGTCCACCTAACCACAGATACGTGGACCAGTAAGCACGGCCAGGGACGCTATATCTCCCTAACTGCACACTGGGTAAATGTAGTGGCAGCTGGGCCCCAGGCGGAGAGCTGTTTGGCGCACGTCCTGCCGCCGCCAAGGATCGCAGGGCAACATTCTTTGCCTCCTGTTGCCACCTCCTCCTTCTCGGCTTCCTCCTCCTCTTCTTCCACCTGCTCATCCAGTCAGCCACACACCTTCACCACCAACTTCAGCACAGCCCGGGGTAAACGTCAGCAGGCCATTCTGAAACTCATATGTTTGGGGGACAGGCCCCACACCGCACAGGAGTTGTGGCGGGGTATTGAACAACAGACCGACGAGTGGTTGCTGCCGGTGAGCCTCAAGCCCGGCCTGGTGGTGTGTGATAATGGGCGAAATCTCGTTGCAGCTCTGGGACTAGCCAATTTGACGCACATCCCTTGCTTGGCGCATGTGCTGAATTTGGTGGTGCAGAAGTTCATTCACAACTACCCCGACATGTCAGAGCTGCTGCATAAAGTGCGGGCCGTCTGTTCGCGCTTCCGGCGTTCACATCCTGCCGCTGCTCGCCTGTCTGCGCTACAGCGTAACTTCGGCCTTCCCGCTCACCGCCTCATATGCGACGTGCCCACCAGGTGGAACTCCACCTTGCACATGCTGGACAGACTGTGCGAGCAGCAGCAGGCCATAGTGGAGTTTCAGCTGCAGCACGCACGGGTCAGTCGCACTACAGAACAGCACCACTTCACCACCAATGACTGGGCCTCCATGCGAGACCTGTGTGCCCTGTTGCGCTGTTTCGAGTACTCCACCAACATGGCCAGTGGCGATGACACCGTTATCAGCGTTACAATACCACTTCTATGTCTCCTTGAGAAAACACTTAGGGCGATGATGGAACAGGAGGTGGCCCAGGAGGAGGAGGAGGAGGATGAGGAAGAGGGGTCATTTTTAGCACTTTCAGGCCAGTCTCTTCGAAGTGACTCAGAGGGAGGTTTTTTGCAACAGCAGAGGCCAGGTACAAATGTGGCCAGCCAGGGCCCACTACTGGAGGACGAGGAGGACGAGGATGAGGAGGAGGTGGAGGAGGATGAGGATGAAGCATGGTCACAGCGGGGTGGCACCCAACGCAGCTCGGGTCCATCACTGGTGCGTGGCTGGGGGGAAAGGCAGGACGATGACGATACGCCTCCCACAGAGGACAGCTTGTCCTTACCCCTGGGCAGCCTGGCACACATGAGCGACTACATGCTGCAGTGCCTGCGCAACGACAGCAGAGTTGCCCACATTTTAACCTGTGCGGACTACTGGGTTGCCACCCTGCTGGATCCACGCTACAAAGACAATGTGCCCACCTTACTTCCTGCACTGGAGCGTGATAGGAAGATGCGCGAGTACAAGCGCACGTTGGTAGACGCGCTACTGAGAGCATTCCCAAATGTCACAGGGGAACAAGTGGAAGCCCAAGGCCAAGGCAGAGGAGGAGCAAGAGGTCGCCAAGGCAGCTGTGTCACGGCCAGCTCCTCTGAGGGCAGGGTTAGCATGGCAGAGATGTGGAAAACTTTTGTCAACACGCCACAGCTAACTGCACCACCACCTGATACGCAACGTGTTAGCAGGAGGCAACATTTCACTAACATGGTGGAACAGTACGTGTGCACACCCCTCCACGTACTGACTGATGGTTCGGCCCCATTCAACTTCTGGGTCTCTAAATTGTCCACGTGGCCAGAGCTAGCCTTTTATGCCTTGGAGGTGCTGGCCTGCCCGGCAGCCAGCGTTTTGTCTGAACGTGTATTCAGCACGGCAGGGGGCGTCATTACAGACAAACGCAGCCGCCTGTCTACAGCCAATGTGGACAAGCTGACGTTCATAAAAATGAACCAGGCATGGATCCCACAGGACCTGTCCGTCCCTTGTCCAGATTAGACATTAACTACCTCCCCATAACCATATATTATTGGACTCCAGGGCACTTCCTCATTCAATCCTATTTTTATTTTCATTTTACCATTATATTGCGATGCTACCCAAAGTTGAATGAACCTCTCCTCTGCCTGTGTGCTAGGCCTAAATATATGCCAATGGACTGTTGCAGTGGTGGCTGACGTGAAGCCTCATTCTCTGCTATGACATGCAGACTAATTCTCTGCTGACATGAAGACAGATTCTCTGTTACGGGACCTCTCTCCTCTGCCTGGGTGCCGGGGCCTAAATATCTGAGAATGGACTGTTCCAGTGGTGGGTGACGGGAAGCCAGATTCTCTGCTATGGAACCTCTCTCCAATTGATTTTGGTTAATTTTTATTTATTTAATTTTTATTTTAATTAATTTCCCTATCCACATTTGTTTGCAGGGGATTTACCTACATGTTGCTGCCTTTTGCAGCCCTCTAGCCCTTTCCTGGGCTGTTTTACAGCCGTTTTAGTGCCGAAAAGTTCGGGTCCCCATTGACTTCAATGGGGTTCGGGTTCGGGACGAAGTTCGGATCGGGTTCGGATCCCGAACCCGAACATTTCCGGGATGTTCGGCCGAACTTCTCGAACCCGAACATCCAGGTGTTCGCTCAACTCTAATGGTGAGGTTTCCATTCAGTTAAGTTTTAGAATGTGACAGAATTATAGGTGATGACTGCTGAGCAAGAAAAGTGTAATATCAACAAACCACAAATCTCCTGATGACAGTATACTGTAAAAGCAATGGTGGCAAAAACAATAAAACATTCAAATGTGGCACCTACAGTAGTTGCCAACATAAAGGCCACAGGAGTTTGATAAAAAAAATAAATAAATACAGTCCAACAAGTAATGCAGAATCTGTCTCTGAGCACTCCTGTGCCAATACTTCATTTAGAATTAGTCTGATCCTCAAAAATGTTATTACAATAAAACTGTTCCTGTATTCACGGTCCTACTTGAAAAGTTGATTTGATAACTGTTAAAATCCAGTGAAGAATTTAGTTGATGCCTATCATGTGGTGATCCTCATAAGAACTTGTTTCATACAGTTTTTGCCACTAGACCAGTGATGGCTAACCTTGGCACTCCAGCTGTGGTAAAACTACAACTCCCAGATGCCCCGCTTGCTTGGCTGCTCTAAGAACGCTATAGAAATAAATGGAGCATGCTGGGAGTCGTAGTTTCACCCCAGCTGGAGTGCCAAGGTTAGCCATCACTGCACTAGACCAACACATTTGTAATACTGCTGCAATTTTCTAGGTTTACTGACTTTTATTCACTTACGGTAATAATGAATTATTGCTTATATTATTTGTTGGGTAGTTTATGCCATATTATCAACTAATACAATTTAAAATACGACCCTTCAAATAGGGCTATTGAAGACTTCCTTTCTATAACTCAGCTGACTGCTAGTTTTCACTCGTGAACAGCTGTTATTGGAGCATTGCATCTTGTTAATTGAAAATCAATCATATTTTGAAAGAATCAACTATGGCCTACAAAGAGTGAGATTCTCTTTGCTATGGTACTCTATTCTGGTTGTTACCATGTACTCATTGAACAACTACCAGTCCCATTTTTCCCTTTACTATGACTCCCCTCCTCTCCTTACTTTGTGTGCTGCTGGATGGCTGCTTCTAATTGCCAATCAGAATCTGCTATAACTCAGTGCTGCTGACATAATATCTCTGCCTGAGAAATTAGTCTCCTAGCTTGCTAAGTTCCTTGCAAGTATGTGCTGTTTCCTATGGTCTGCCTATGTACTGACCGGTGTTGTGATTTGTTGTTGCCAGCTGCTTTGGACAGGAGTCTCTGACCCCTGTGGGTCAGCTTTCAACCACACAGGCTCCGGTACTACAGTCTCAAACTGTTGTGTCTTGGAATCTCTGGGGGTTCCAGTCATCATCTCCCACTTCTTCCAAGGAAGGAAGATGATCCAGTCTGTTTGATGGATTCCTCAACTAATGCACCATCCACTTTGAGTTACTACCTCACCAATTCCCTGCTGACCTGCCGAACATTTCTCTTCTCCCTCATTTCTGGTGAAGCTTTCATCTGGGCTATTCCTCTATAGAAAGCAGCAGTGCTTTGACCAGTAATTTACAAGAATTCTTGTCTACCTTCCACAAGGTCTTTGAGAAGTTTGGTGGTATTTGGCACACCATCTCTCCATTACCTCCGTCAAAACAACCTCACAGTCAGGCAGAATGCCATTCAGTTTCATACCCTGGATTCTGAATTGGAATGGAACAAGGAGGCTCTGTTGGCAGACTGTAAGAGTCTGTCAGGTCACGTAAAGGATAAACTGGCTGGTTGTGATATTCTATCTACACTGGATGATATGATTTTCTTGGCTACCCGAATTGATATTCACTTTAGAGAATGTTCCAGGGAATCTTCAACTGAGAGGAGAGTTCTTAGGTTGGCACTTACCTTCCAATTATCTGTCACAGGTATCCCTTGATCCTCAGCTTTTGCAACTGGACAAAATCAAATTGTCTGAGGAGCGGCTGCAATAAGGACTTATGCATGCATTGTGGAGGACATTATCTGCGGTCCTGCCCTTTCAAGGCAGAAAAGTTTCAAAGCCTAGGGCTGCTGTAGAGATGACTAGATAAAAACAAGCTCTCTTCAATGTTAACTTTTACTGCTCTCTGACCTGCAGGCCTTTCTGGACTCTGGCTCAGCAGGAAACTTCCTGCATTAGGCCTTGGTGAACCAATACCGCATACCCAATGTGTATTGGGTATGACATCTGTCGACAGGTTGTGACATCTGTCAACAGAAATGCGCTCCCAGAATTCAATCAGTATGCCACTGTGCTAATGCTATTTTGCACACAGATTAAAAAAAAAAAAAAAAGGACATGGATCACACACCCACATGCTATGCATTGATCTATTGCTTCTCAGCATAATTTATAAACATCTCTGTTCAGGTACCTAGTAGTTCAAAAGGCATAGGCCAATTCATCACTAGTGTTGAGGGAACTTCTGTTTTCAAGTTTGGCTTACAAGGTTCGTGTTATCTAAGAATTCCATTATGGATTCCGCTACCACAGACCATAACTTATGGTCCATGGTAGTGGAATCCTTAATGGAATTCTTAGATAACCCCAACTTTGTACGCCAAACTTGAAAAACCCAAGTTTGCTCATCCCTACTCACCACATCAAGGAGGCTTCTTATAAGTGGGCCACTACGCTAATTTATTTCAACACTAGATGGCAACCATCCAACAGCAACACAGCACCCGCAAGTAGCAAGACTTGGCAGCCCAACAGCACCCTTGTTATAAGTCACATCCACTTGGCACTGAGCCCCACCAACCCACAGGCACAACAACACAAGAGAGACAACTACCATGCAATACTGATTCATGTAAACATACAACAAACGCTGTTCATATGGTCTCAGTATGTAAACTGAGACGGAGTAGGAGCTTATTAAGTCTTATGCAGTCGACTTTTAATTTAAAACACCAGGGTTGAATGGGAGGACTGCTGATACCATAAAAAAAAAGAAAGAAAAGCGATAATGCAATAGGCCCGAAGGGCATTGCAAGAGCTTGTTCTTGGTTCCTGCTCTCTGGATTTAGGAGAGGTTCACCCACTGGAAGCTGAAGCCTGGTCTTAGGGCCAGCATGCGTGGAGGACGGCGAGACCTCAACCAAGCTGCGGCGGTTCATGGGGTCTGTGGTGGTTACAGTGTCCAGTGGAATGCTTGGAGCCCTCGGGAGGCACTAGGAGATCCGTTACAGGGATGTCTTGTACTGTATGTTTTTAAGGGTGTCAATGGTGGAGGTAACATATAGCCCTTTGTTGTGAACAATTGCCACCTTTGCCCATAACAAAATATGATGCATAATTCATATCTACTTCAATACACGTCAACTTTTTTTTTGAAAGGTCAACCAACTCTTACACTGATAACTCAAGGAAGTACAAATTCTAAATCAAATGAAAGGTTGAACAAATATGGACCTCTCTCCAGTCTTACCTTTATGGCATACAGTTTCCAGGATTACACTTTTCAAATAAAATTGTCTGATGTCTCACATTAATGTGGTAGATTAGTAGTTCATTTACTAAAAATGTATATAAAATGTGGACAGAAAGGAGAAAGGATCGCCATAACTCATTGAGAATATGTTAATATGTTAATTGAAGACTATCTCAGTTGGCCATGCATTGAATGAATTTATGGTGGTGACATTTTTATTTCAAGAAAAGTGTTTTCTTTCCTTTGGCAAGAGGAGAGTAACTTTTATTGGCAATATTTTAAGGAGACAAGTATGTTTTTAGATTTTAATGGTATATAAGTTACACTAAAGTAAAACTCATTATATAATGTGTTCTCTTGGTGGATCACGTTTTTTTGGGGGGGATATCTACCTGTAGGATCTATTGTATTCTAGGGTAACATGCATAGTACACAAAAAATGAACTTTAAAATGCTATTGCTTGTCCTTTTTTGAAACTATTATTACTATTTTCAAATTTCATTTTACTTAAAGAGAATCTGTCACCCTGATTTTAGACTATTATTTGCAGTAATACAATTGTATGGCAGATAAGAAGATCAAGATCACTATTTTGTATTTTCCTACTGCCCCTGTTCCCCTGCTATCAGCACTCAAGGCTTCACTGAAATACATTTTCAGGACTGCCATGCATGCACACAGGAGTCCTCTCCATTATGTTAGAACAGCACAGCAGTCCGGACAGTGTATTTAAGTGCAGCTTTGAGCGCCCACACTGGGGAAACTGGGAGCAGTAGGACAATAATAAGTAGTGATCTGGACTCCTTATCTGCAGTACTATGCATGTATTACTGTACATAATAGTCCAAAATCAGGGTGACAGATTCAGTTTACAACTTACAATTGGACCCTTTGAATATACCTACATTTTAAAACGCTGTGGACTATGTAAACTGAATCTGTCACTGTATAAAAAAGATAATTATGCTATTTTTACTTTTCTATTGTTGTCCTGTATTTCTTCTGTTAAAATGTATTTTCAAATTATGAAAAGTGTTTTCTTCTGAATTTTTACAGTTAAAAATAATTTGTATAATAAAAAAACTTGACATATGTATGCAGATATGTAAGCAGAAATATTATTTTAAGGCATGAGAATATTTACATACATCCAATTTCTAGTTCCTGTAATATGAAAGACATAGGGTCAGAGTAGCAGCTTTTGGTTCATGTCTACAACAAAATATTTATTCCACAGAAAAGCTTTGACAAAAGACAAATGTTTCATTTGAATGCAGCAGTTCTTATATAGGACACAGTAATGAATTTGTATATGCCTTCTGCATAGTTCAAAGAGTCAGCCTTGCATATTGAGGTAGTTCCAGCTCTTTCCCAAAAATTAAATTTAGTGTTACACCCACTAGTCTAGCTCTGCATAAATCAATGGTCTGATTTGCATGGACTTTGTAGAACAGCTGTATTCTTTGCACATATAAACCCAGCTTTGAATATTATGTCAAGGCTGGGAACAAAGCAATCTAAGAATTTCAATAGATGTCCTGATAGAACTGTAATTCATTCGTGTAATATGCTGCTCTTGTGTCAATTCTGTTATTAAAACTCTTGTTTCTGACTCCTTTTTTCATTTCAAAGAAATTTGTTTTTTCTGACCTTCTTGTACTCAAAATTCAACATGCGCCATAACTTCTTCCTGCTGACATAAGTGTAAGTTCACACTCTGAACTTGCTGTCACTCAAGGCTATAAATAATTGGGTAAAAGGAAACTCTTTGTGTTATCCAGTTTGGTAAGAGAATCATATTTATTTATCTCCAATAATGGAAGAAATGTGTAAGGAAATGTATAGGATTGATTCAGCAATACTGAGATAAAGTTTATGCAAGACCTAAAATGTTCATATACTAAACCAGTGGTCTACAACTTCTGACTTTCTAACTGTGGGTAAACTACAATCTGCAGCATGCACTGACAGTATCATGCTGTCAGAGCATGTTGGGAGTTATAGTTTTCCAACAGATAGAAAGTCTGAAGTTGTAGAAGACTATGCCTAAACCACTGCCTGACATGTTATGTACACATAGTAACCTCTAGATCCACACTGTACATATTAGTTCTGCTTTAATTAAGTTAACAGCCAAATTAGACCCTCCCCTCGACCTGTAGCCCATTATTGACAAGGAAACATTTGTAACACGTTTGATAACCGCAGCGGATTTCCACTGATGGTAAATTCTAGAATAAGTAATTGTACTGTTGCACATATTCTTTGTTTGCCTTTCAAAAATATTTTCCTTTACAAGGGAGATTATCCATTATATTTCACTTAATACTGATTCATTTTCTATCCCATTATAAATAGGATGTTCAGATTAACATTTGTAATATGCTGATTCAGCATGCTAAAACCTACAAGTTTGGCCGACAGCCACTAATGGACATGTGCCAAATTTGATCAACAATTATATATGAGCTATCCGTCACTTGATTATCCATTAGCTCAATGCTTACCAAGCCATCACCTTGACATTTCAAACACAAGAAGCGTTATCATTTTTTTTTCTCCTCTCGTATAATGTACAAGTATTTGATTTTCACTGCTCTCTAACCTTCTTTTATCATTGATATAACTATTATGCAATTAATGGGATTGCTAGAAAATTGCTTTGTAATAGTTTAGATGTTGAAGGTGAACTCAAGTTTTCTGCTTGACAAAATTTCATTGTGCTTATTCAATAGTTGTCAAGTTGAAAATACATTGTTTTAAAGGGAATCTGTCACAAGTTTTATGGTGCCCTAATTAAGAGCAAAACTACTGTGATGGACACCCCTTAACAAAATGCTGGGTAACTAACTTGAATTGACCTGGCTGTTTCGCCACAATCTGTATTAAACAGCTCAAGTGCTGGAACTGTTCAATAGACAGTGCATGCTAGTAAGTTCTCATATTCATAAAGTCCAACCACCACCCCACGTCCAACCACTGCTGATTGCTATTGGAGAAAATATGTTAATATTTTTTACATGCCCACTCACCCAGCCGACCATACGTGTCCTGAATTGGGAGAGGGCCAGTCGCTTCCGGCAGAACCTTACCTCTAAAAGAACATAAGAATTGGTCAGTTAAAATTAAATTGCCTGATCCTTATCTCCCCTGCCTGATATCTGTTGTCGGGGAGAGTAACGAGGCCCTATACGTATTACATGTTCATTCAGTCCTACTGAATTCAGAATATTTGGTTGACATTTATCTAATGTATATGTCCAGCTCATGTATCAATAAAGAATGTTTAACATATATTCATATTAGTTCTTTGTCTGTTTAGATTTTGTTGTTTAAAGGGGATATTCAAGACTACAAAATGCTCCCTCATATGCCGGCTCCTCACAATGAATATACTTACCTGGACCGCCTCTGCAGCTTCTCCCCGTGCGTTGATGAAAACAGCCAGTGTCGGGGGAAGGAGCAGCCAGTGGCAGGCGGTGATGGGGACGAGCCTCCCTAGCATCACCCCCAATGCTAGGGAGGCCCGTCCCTGTCGCCTCCTGCCATAGGCGGCTCCCTCCGACACCGGATGTCTTCATCCACGCATGGGGGGAAGCTGCAGCGGCGGTGTGGACCAAGAGTGGAGCAGGGAGTGTGGAGCCAGGTAAGTATATTTATTGTGAGGGGCCCGGCATATGGCAAAGCATTTTATAGACTTGGATAACCCCTTTAAGCATCATTCTGACATAAGTTAAAGAGGTATTCCCATCTGACACATTTATGGCATATTAATAGGATATGCCATAAATGTTCAGTAGGTGTGGAACCCACCTCTGGGACCTGCTCCTATCTCAAGAACAGGGCCCCATAGTGAATGGATAGCAAGCCGCATATATGCATCCATCCTCTGTTCACCGTTATGGCATTTCCAAAAATATTAAAGCACTGGCTCGGCTATTTTCAGAAGTCCCATAGCAATGAATAGAGAGAATGCCGAACATGTGTTGTGTGGTTCTATTCACAGCAGAACCCCATTCTTGAGAGCAAGTCTACCTATCTGACATTTATGGCATATCTTACTGATATGCCATAAATTTCCCAGATGGTATAACCACTTTAACACAAATATCAGTGAGGCAAAGTTCTCAAAAATAAAAGTGCACAGGCTAAATGGAACATTTCAATAACATCTTAAATAGGTGTTGTGGAAAACATATACTGTATCTGATAGGAATAAACAGATTTGGAAAAGGATAAAAACAATCTGCTTAAATAAAATTGTTATGGTAGCAATAAATGATAAAAAGATAGCATACCTTTTTATTTTTCTGTAGGAATAGACACATTAGGGCTTGTTTTTGCAGTACAAGTTGTACATTCTAATGGCATGGCTTCCAAAGGGGTATTACCATCTCAAACATTAATGGAGTCAGTATTGGACCTTCTACTTTTTAATATGTTATCTTATTAATGACCTTTTAGAGGGCTTACAGGGTTGAATATCAATATTTGTGAAGTGAAAAAGACTTGGGGAATGGACAGTAAGCTTAACTTTAGCACCAGTGCCAGGCAGCTGCTGCCAAGACAAAAAAAAATCATGATATGCATCAAACAAGCCATAGATGCTAAAGAATACCATGTGCCTGGTAAGTAAACAGCTGTGCATAGCTCTGGTTATCAATCAATACCACTCAGCACCATCGGTTTGGCACCTAACTCCTCACTGGGCTTAGAGAGACACTACTCTGTTTAGCAGCAGAGGCTCACTGAGGGACTAGATTGACCACAAACCAACACTCCTTTTATCTCCCTTCAAAGGCTTAGCCTTAATTTGGCAGCAGCAGTACAGGTCTCTCTTGCTGTATAGTCAAACGTAAATGGCCATTGACCTAATTTTCACTGGCCTCTAGAACTGTTGCAATCTGACTAGGAGGATTGGAGTTGCAAAGGTACCCCTGTTCAGAGTCCTGGTGGTTGTTGGTCTGCTTAGATGATTAATAAATTTTTGTGCAATTCTTAGCTACTTAGCCTAGCTTCAATTTTTCACCTGGTTGCTCAGTCACAACTATACTACTTATTTATTTATTTTATTTATATCTCTCCCACATAGAGCAGAGAGGTGTGGTGGGAGAGAAAAAAAACACAATGTGGGTCTGTTACTAATATACGCCAGTTTTATGGCGTATATCTGTCGTAGATTGCGGTGCAAAAGGTTATTTGAGCTGCAATCTGCAACTTTTCCCTGCTCATGCCAGATCTAAAAAAGGGGGTGTGGTGTGGAGAAGGGGGTGAGCCACCAGACCTGTCTCATTTATCATTTTCTACGCCTTTTTTAAATGTTCTAAATCTACGCCAGCAAGAAAGCTGGTGTAGATTTAGACCAATGGTGGATGTGCCAAAGTTATGTTGAGGACGTGTCTCGACACAACTTCAGTCGATCCACCGCCATTGCAGGTGTCTATAACGTTGGCGTAATATTAAGGTCCGTCATCACATATGCCCCTGAGTGCAATACCTGCTTGGAGAAGAACATGCCAGACGCAGTTGTCACTGCCATGGTCTAAACTAGAGGTGGGATGAATCCAATTTTTTTTCAAATCCGAATCCGAAAAGGTTCTCGAATATATTGAATCTTTAAAATCTTGAATCCTACCAATCCTGCACATAAGAATTGTGTGAACGGTGTAAGAAACAAAGTCAGACCGCGTCAATTTGTCTGAACCTCCGCCTCCACCCCCAGTTACGGTCATACCCTCTATGACCACAATCGTTACGCCCCTGCTCCTATCACTACAGAAATACAGGGTAATACAGCACACATACCTCTTACATCCAGTGACGTCTCCTTTGATGTAGATGTTCTCTTTCCTCATCTTCTCCTTTCAGACCAGATCACCATTTTTCAGCCATTTTTCGTCTCTGCAGTTTGAAAAAAAAAATATCTTAGTTTACTACTTTTCCATCATCTTCGCATCTTCTGGCCAAATCATCCTACCACCCCCAATACTGTGCCGCTGTGCTTCCTAATACTATACTGCAGAAACAGATAATACCCCTGATAATGCTAGTACCACACAGATCCCCCATATAAAATACCCCTTCTTTGTGGCCTCAGTAGATGCCCCCCATAGTGCCCTCTAATAATGTGCCAGTAAGAAGTGGCCTCACAGTGCCACCCAATAATGTGCCAGTAAAAAGGATCCCCATAATGCCCCCCCAATAATGTGCCAGTAAGAAGTGGCCCCACAGTGCCACCCAATAATGTGCCAGTAAAAAAGGACCCCCATAGTGCCCCCCAATAATGAGCCAGTAGGTGTCCCCATATATGCTCCCCAATCATGTGCCAGTATCAAGTGCCTCTCTCCTCCCCCCCATGTGCCAGTATCAAGTGCCTCTCTCCTCCCCCCATATGCCAGTATCATAGTGCCATCTCCCCCCAATGTACCAGTATCATAGTGCCATCTCCCCCTATAATGTGCCCGTATCATAGTGCCATCTCCCCCCCAATGTTCCAGTATCATAGTTGCATCTCCCCCCAATGTGCCAGTATCATAGTACCATCTCCTTCCATAATGTGTCAGTATTATAGTGCCATTTCCCCCATAATGTGCCATTATCATAGTGCCATCTCCCCCCAATGTGCCAGTATCATAGTGCAATCTCCCACCATAATGTGCCAGTATCATAGTGCCATCTCCCCCCATAATGTGCCAGTATCATAGTGCCATCTCCCCCTCCAATGTGCCAGTATCATAGTGCCATCTCCCCCAATGTGCCAATATCATAGTGCCATCTCCCGCCCAATGTGCCAGTATCATGGTGCCATCTCCCCCCAATGTGCCAGTATCATAGTGCCATCTCCCCCCAATGTGCCAGTATCATAGTGCCATCTCCCCCCCAAATGTGCCAGTATCATAGTGCCTCCCCCCCAATGTGCCAGTAGTATCCCTTCCCCCCCCCCCTCCCAATGTGCCAGTAACAAAAAAAACAAAAAACCTTTTACTTGCCTCCTATGTGATGCCGGCCTGTGTCCCGCGCTGTACGGCTCAGGCGGCGCGATGATGATGTCATCACGCCACCTGCACAGGCCTCTAATAGGCTGCAGACTTTGTGCCGGCAGCCTATCAGAGGAACAGATAAGGGAGACGCCTCTCCCTCTCGTGCCGCAGCAACGAAGTGCTCATCTCCTGCTGTGCCCTGCCGCTGCCACCGGTCTGGGCCCCACCGGGATTCGTCTGATTCATATCAGGTAAATTACGTCCGGATTTGAGTCCACGAATCCAGCAAGATTCGAGGGATTGGTGGATTCGAAGGATTCGTCGTCCCACCTCTAGTCTAAACTACCAACCACTCCAATCCAAAGGTTGATTAATGCCAGAATTAGAGTGTTTCGCACTTATCTCCCGCTGGAAGGTAGAGAGGCAATCATCTTTGTACAGTCTATATCCTTAAAGGCTATGTACACTTTTGGGGGAAATTTTTATTATTGCATTGTACTCATTTTCATTACAAATATGGAGCTCTTTTTTTCTGTACAGTGCTGAGATGCTCTGGAGGGATCAGAATTTTCTCTCTTTTCCGTCAGCCAGCTAATCTGACGGGCTCCTTATCTCTATTCTCTGACGTTATAAACATTCCTTATATCTTACTGATACGAATGTGGCTTAAATAAGTGTTTATCACCTCTTAGTAAATTAGAGATAAGGGCTATTAGATGACCGGCACAAAGTGAAAGTACTAGTCACACAGCTAGAAAAAACAGTTAACCCTTTGTGACAGAATGCCTCAAAATTTTTAAGAAAGACCAATTGAAAGAATGATTTTTGGCCCAAAATTAGTAAAATACAGTCATAAACAAATTTTCCTCCGATGGTGTACACAGCCTTTAAGATCTTCAGTATATAAAGAGCTTTTCTGCACTCTAATAAAACCCCACTTAGAGAGACTGGCTTGAAAAGCTTATATCACATCTGATACCCCATGCCAAATCAAAATTGGCCATGAGTGGTGACTAGAGTTGAGCGGACACCTGGATGTTTGGGTTCGACGGGTTCGGCCGAACTTCACAAAAAAGTTTGAGTTCGGGACCCGAACTTGACCTGAACTTGACCCCGAACCCGAACCCGAACCCCATTGAAGTCACCCGAACTTTTGAGCACTAAAATGGCTGTAACAATGTCATGGAAAGGGCTAGAGGGCTGCAAATGGCATAAAAATGTGGTTAAGAGCATGGCAAGTGCTCTGCAAACAAATGTGGAAATGTCTTTAAATAACATAAAATATGTAAAAAAAATAAAAATAATAATCATGATCTAGGAGGACTAGGTACATATGGAGTAGGAGGTTGAGGAGGTGGTGGATGTGGCGGTGTAGGTGGAAGTGGCAGTGGAGGAAGTAGCCTAAACTGCTTTTTGGTTTTTAATTTTTTTTAAAATTTTAAATTAGGATATACCCCAAAACATTGGGAAATATAACCTGAGATAACGCCCCCTGCCGTGCTAAACACACGTTCAGACAATACACTGGCTGCAGGGCAGGCCAGCACCTCCAAGGGGTAAAGTGCAAGCTCAGGCCATGTGCCCAATTTGGAGACCCAAAAGTTGCAGGGGCTGACCCCTGTCAGTCAGTTCATGTAGGCGAGTGCACACTTACTGCCTCACCATGTCTCAAGTCCCCATGATGTTCACAATCCAATTTGATATCTGCTCTATCAACTTTCGATGTTCTTTTATGCGCCTACCATGGTGATCAAGGGTGGTGGGGAATCTGGGTTCCAGGCCGGAAAGGGAGCATGAGAAAAAGATACCACATGCAAGGGAGGTGAATGGATGAAATGAAATGTAATCGAGCGGAAATGTGGGACAAAGTATTGAAGCATAAGCTTCCAAGTTAAGGAGGGGACTAGCGGCAATTACCCACTCTCGACTCGGGGAGGTAGTGACGATAAATAACTATACAGGACTCTTACGATGCCCTGTTATTGGAATGATTAATAAAAAATTATAGGGATGGTGCAAGGCCAGAAAAATTTTGTATTTTGCACAAAAAAGGGTGTTTTATTAATAGAAGAATATAACCCCAGTATATAAAGGGTGTATCTCACACGCCCTGACCCACACTAGTGCGCAAAATGGCTGTATTTCAAATAACTGAATAGAACCACACTATGTAAAGGCTGTATCTCACACGCCCCTTATCCAGATTAGGCCGCAATTAAAGATTTGTTCCCAAAATGGGTCTTTATTTAATAACTGAATAGAACCACACTATGTAAAGGCTGTATCTCACAATGAAATATGCAGCAAAGGCTGCAAAATCAACTTTTTTGCCTAAAACGGGTGTTTGTTTAATAACTGAATATGACAGCAGTATATAACTCTTGAATGTCACACAAGCTGATGGTGCAAGGCCAGAAAAATTGCATATTTTGCCCAAAAAAGGGTGTTTTATTAATAGAAGAATATAACCACTGTATATGAAGGGTGTATCTCACACGCCCTGATCCACACTAGACCGCAATTATAGATTTGTGCCCAAAATGGCTGTATTTCAAATAAGTGAATAGAACCACACTTTGTAAAGCCTGTATCTCACACACCCTTATCCAGACTAGGCCGCAATTAAAGATTTGTGCCCAAAATGGGTGTTTGCTTAATAACTGAATAGAACCACAGTATGTAAAGGCTGTATCTCACACGTCCTTATCCAGACTAGGCCGCAATTATAGATTTGTGCCCAAAATGGCTGTATTTCAATTAACTGAATAGAACCACACTATGTAAAGGCTGTATCTCACAATGACATATGCAGCAAAGGCTGCAAAATCAACCTTTTTGCCCAAAACGGGTGTTTGTTTAATAACTGAATATGACAGCAGTATATAACCCTCGAATTTCACACGTGCTGATGGTGCAAGGCCAGAAAAATTAGGTATTTTGCCCAAAAAAGGGTCTTTTATTAATAGAAGACTATAACCACTGTATATAAAGGGTGTATTTCACACACCCTGATCCACACTAGGCAGCAATTATAGATTTGTTCCCAAAATGGCTGTATTTCAAATAACTGAATAGAAACACAGTATGTAAATGCTGTATCTCACACGCCCTGATCCAGACTATGCCACAATTATAGATTTGTGCCCAAAATGGGTGTTTGTTTAATAATTGAATAGAACCACACCATGTAAGGGCTTTATCTCACAATGACATATGTAGCAAAGGCTGCAAAATCAACTTTTTTGCCCAAAACGGGTGTTTGTTTAATAACTGAATATGACAGCAGTATATAACCCTTAAATTTCACACGTGCAGATCTGTAAAATAGTGGATTTTGGCAAAAAGTGTGTTTTTAAAAACCCAGAAAATTATGGTTGTATTTCTAGCTTAAATAGCACACTGACTAATCCAGATGTTAGATATTGCCAAAAAAGTGTGTTTTTTTACTAAAAGAATATAAAAGCTGTATATAACCCTTGAATTTCACACGTGCTGATGTAAGGCTGTAAAATGGTGTATTTTGGCAAAAAAGTGTGTTTTTAAAAATCCAGAAAATTATGGCTGTATTTTTAGGTTAAATTGCACACGGACTATTCCTGAAAATGCACCAGATATTGTATATTGCCAAAAAAGGCTAATTTTTTAAAACAAGATTATTAGTGTCGTTTTTCAAGCTTGGATTTCAATGTCACAAAAGCTCAGATGCAGTGCTGGTGCACTGAGCTTGCAAAAAATGGCTGCCCTAGGCTCAGGGCAGGGTAAAAAGATTGTGCCCTGCACACACACAACTAAATGTATGTAGATCGCTGAGTTAGATTCCAGTTCTGAACAAAGATTCTCTCCTATTCTCTCCCTGAAATCACCAGCAGCATCCTCTCCCTACACTAGTAACAGCAGAGTGACATGCATCGCAATGTGAGTGAAGCTTATATAGAGCCTGGGTCACATGCTGCACTGGCCAATCACAGCCATGCCATTAGTAGGCATGGCTGTGATGGCTTCTAAAGGCACAGAGTTAAACATTTGTTGATTTGCTGCTCTGCAGCCTTTCAAAAAGCGCCAAGAAATCGCCAAACGCCGAACCTGAACTTTTACTAAAATGTTCGGGTTCAAAAAATCCTAAAGTTAACATGTGTTAATCCGCAATTAACACATGTGGAATTATATACATAACAAAAAAGTGTGAAACAACTGAAAATATGTCATATTCTAGGTTCTTCAAAGTAGCCACCTTTTACTTTGATTTCTGCTTTGCACACTCTTGGCATTCTCTTGATGAGCTTCAAGAGGTAGTCACCTGAAATGGTCTTCCAACAGTCTTGAAGGAGTTCCCAGAGATGCTTAGCACTTGTTGGCACTTTTGCCTTCACTCTGCGGTCCAGCTCACCCCAAACCATCTTGATTAGGTTCAGGTCCGGTGACTGTGGAGGCCAGGTCATCTGGCGCAGCACCCGATCACTCTCGTTCATGGTCAAATAGCCCTTACACAGCCTGGAGTTGTGTTTGGGGTCATTGTCCTGTTGAAAAATAAATGATGGTCCAACTAAACACAAGCCGGATGGAATTGCATGCCGCTGCAAGATGCTGTGGTAGCCATGATGGTTCAGTATGCCTTCAATTTTGAATAAATCCCCAACAGTGTCACCAGCAAAGCACCCCCACACCATCACACCTCCTCCTCCATGCTTCACGGTGGGAACCAGGCATGTAGAGTCCATCCGTTCACCTTTTCTGCGTCGCACAAAGACACGGTGGTTGGAACCAAAGATCTCAAATTTGGACTCATCAGACCAAAGCACAGATTTCCACTGGTCTAATGTCCATTCCTTGTGTTCTTTAGCCCAAACAAGTTTCTTCTGCTTGTTTCCTGTCCTTAGTAGTGGTTTCCTAGCAGATATTCTACCATGAAGGCCTGATTCACACAGTCTCCTCTTAACAGTTGTTCTAGAGATGTGTCTGCTGCTAGAACTCTGTGTGGCATTGACCTGGTCTCTAATCTGAGCTGCTGTTAACTAGTGTTGAGCGGCATGTCCCATATTCGAATTTGCGAAATTTTGAGAATATTCGAAAGAATATTCGTAAAATATTCGCGAATTTTCGAATTCGTTATTATTTCGCATATGCGATAATTCGAATTTTCGCATTGCATAATACATATTATGCGATGCGAAATTCGAATGTGCGCTAATGAAATCGCCTTACGAAGATTCGCAACTCAATTCAATCACTAATGTATGAATGCAAAGCCCTTTGCCTCTGTTCTGGGACAAGTGTAGATATTCGCATGTGCGCTAATAAAATCGCCTTACGAAGATTCGCGCCTCAATCACTTTCTAGGCAATGTGAGTAAGATCTGAGCTTTTGGGCTTTTGGACTTTTGGGAATCAATCGAGATACAGTGGGGGGTGATGACAGTAGTTGACAGAGTACAGATCAATGTAATCTGTAAGGTGGAAACTAAAATAAAAAATACGAATATTCGTAAATCGAATTTGACGAAGTTCGAAATATTCGCGAATATGGTGCTATACTATATGAATGCACAGGCCTTTGCCTCTCTGTTCATTGGACAAGTGTAGATATTCGCATGTGCGTTAATAAAATCGCCTTACGAAGATTCGCAACTCAATTCACTAATGTATGAATGCAAAGCCCTTTGCCTCTGTTCTGGGACAAGTGCCGATATTCGCCTGTGCGCTAATAAAATCGCCTTACGAAGATTCGCAACTCAATTCACTAATGTATGAATGCAAAGCCCTTTGCCTCTGTTCTGGGACAAGTGCCGATATTCGCATGTGCGCTAATAAAATCGCCTTACGAAGATTCGCGCCTCAATCACTTTCTAGGCAATGTGAGTAAGATCTGAGCTTTTGGACCTTTGGGAAACAATCAATTATATGTGTACTGTAATTTTATGGAAAAAAAAAAAAAAAATATTCGTTTTTACGAATATATAGCACTATATTCGAAATATGCGCTCAACACTACTGTTAACCTGCGATTTCTGAGGCTGGCGACTCGGATGAACTTATCCTCCGCAGCAGAGGTGACTCTTGGTCTTCCTTTCCTGGGGCGGTCTGCATGTGAGCCAGTTTCTTTGTAGCGCTTGATGGTTTTTGTGACTGCACTTGGGGGCACTTTCAAAGTTTTTCTAATTTTTTGGACTGACTGACCTTCATTTCTTAAAGTAATGATGGCCACTCATTTTTCTTTACTTAGCTGCTTTTTTCTTGCCATAATACAAATTCTAACAGTCTATTCAGTAGGACTATCAGCTGTGTATCCACCTGACTTCTCCACAACGCAACTGATGGTCCCAACCCCATTTATAAGTCAAGAAATCCCACTTATTAAACCTGACAGGGCACACCTGTGAAGTGAAAACCATTTCAGGTGACTACCTCTTGAAGCTCATCAAGAGAATGCCAAGAGTGTGCAAAGCAGTAATCAAAGCAAAAGGTGTCTACTTTGAGGAACCTAGAATATGACATATTTTCAGTTGTTTCACACTTTTTTGTTATGTATATAATTCCACATGTGTTAATTCATAGTTTCGATGCCTTCAGTGTGAAGTTACAATTTTCATAGTCATGAAAATAAAGAAAACTCTTTGAATGAGAAGGTGTGTCCAAACTTTTGGTCTGTACGGTATATCAGGGGACAGTACAGAGATCTCTCCCATCATCTATTTATCCCCAGGACTGTGACTGGAGGAACAAAGGTTTGTACACAAACATAGAAAAGGATTCTTTACCGTAAGAGCACTGAAACTATGGAACGCTCTGCCTGAGGAGGTGACAATGGTGAGTACAATAAAGGAATTCAAGAGGGGCCTGGATGTATTTCTGGAGTGTAATAATATTACAGGCTATAGCTACAAGAGAGGGGTAGTTGATCCAGGGAGTTATTCTGATTGCCTGATTGGAGTCCGGAAGGAATTTTTTCCCCCTTAAGTGGGGAAAATTGGCTTAAACCTCACAGTTTTTTTTTTTTGCCACAGTCAAAGCAATCAGTAATTCAGAGATGAAATTGACTGAACTAAAAATTGTATCTAAACTTCCCATTACAAGGGACAATTTAACAGGCGGTTGTCAGTAAGTTTCCTCCTGCTCGTCAGTGAAGAAGACTGCTGCATTTACATGTACAGATTTTCTCCATAGTATGGAGAGGAACAATCTTTAATGCCTTTGCTTGTCCCCATACAAAATCATTGTTTGCCGACAGCAGAGCATGTTTAGACAGCACTATCTACTACCATCAAATGATGATTTAGGTGACTGCATGAAACGTGCGATTACCCAATGAAAAAGGGTGTTTTGTTCTTTCTTCGGGTGATCAGTGGCACTTTTGCACCAGCAGTTAATTGCTAATGAACATTCCTGCGGACGCTTGTTACCGATTTTCTGGCCGATTCTCAGCCTGTGTAAAGGGCCCTTAAGACTAAGCATTAAATTGGTTACCCCACCTTCAGAACTTATCATTTATACACATTATAGGTGATAATTATCTGATTGGTGGGGTCTTAGCATTCGGACTCCATCAATCAGGAGAACAGGATCCTTGAGTTACTAGAGCATACAGTATGTGATAACTTTTTATGGTGGGTAATATGTGTTTATGGTGGGACATCTCCTTTGACAGTGGAAGTAATCTGAAAAGGTCAGAAGCCCAGTAGTCACCTTTTTCTGCAAACAGAATAGTGCTAGAATACAGTAGACTTATTCAAGATTTTATACCCTCAATTGCCAATATTTATATATATAATGGTGAATTAAAGCATAATGTTATATTTGTTAATGGCATTTCTCCAAACTGAGAATATTGTTAATAACCTAATTGTTTCATAGCTGTGTCTGAACCCTGACTTGATAGATTGTATTTCATATTAATCTACAAAATAAGTGCAATATATCCTAGTCTATGTGACTCAATACTCAGTTTTAGTTTTATCATAAAGAATAATGAATAAATTAAAGCAACAATTGTATCATTGGGATGCAGATATTTTCTGTCCAACTAATGAAAAGAAAATATAGTACACCACTGGCCCAAAGTCTTTCTTTACGGCCTATACTGCATTAAAAAAGCTTCAGTCAGCGCGATAAGTTAATTTGATATGACCCTTTGAACAGTTACAACCTCTGGTATTCCTTAACATTATTTTTTTTTTTTATCCTTTTAACCAGCATTATCTAGATATCACTGTTTGCTCCATGTATTAAGAGATCCAACATTTAGATTTCAAGAAATGGTCACTGAACAATGTACTTTTATATTTCACAAGCGTGAAACAAACAAGCATTTTCTTCTATTTCTTAAATATGTTTCTGGAAGTTTCAAGCTAGTTACTAGTTGGGATGAATTTAACTTTCTAGTACATTAAGTATATTAATATTACTTTCACTTTCATCACAGGGCCAGGAGTCAGTAAACTGCTCTTGCCTGGCCTTGTAATCCAGTGCCTGTGCCAGGATTTTGGCAATTGAGGCACACAGATTTTCAGTGTTGCGATTGAACTCTTTATTTAGTTTTGCAGTAGTTTTGTCCAATTGCCCAATATTTATCTTCAAGGTACAAACAGAATATCTAGATCTGACGTTTCGGTCAGATCAGACAGTCACATATTTAGCTGCAATAATATGTAATAAATAATAAAAGGAAATGAGCTGGATTAGAGAAACTGGAGAACATTTTTTGGTATATGCATTCAATAATATAGAAATATAATTATTCAAATTATTGCTAGATACACAGGGGAAACGACACAATCGCAAATCCACAGATATCATGGAGGGGAACTACCGTACATAAAGAAAATCCAGATTTCATATAATTCATGAGGTATTAGTATAGTTTAGGACTTGTTGAACTGAGAATTATAGAGGTAAGTAAATACAGGATGTTATCAGACGTGTGTAATCAGAGAGTCCCACACAATAGATCTCCATATGGGGCACCTATATTAGTGTGTATGCGGTCCACACTGATCATATGTGAGAGCAAACAGTATTTATCAATGTATTTTCAATTAATACATGTTAGGAGCTTTAGGGGAAAATGCTCTTAGTCGAGATCACACATTGTTTGTGGGTTGCTGTCACGGACGGTGTACAGGAAACAAGGCAAAGCAACATGCATAAATGACTGAGTGGATCCAAAGCTAAGGAACCAAGGGGAGACCCCTGCAGAAGACCTGGCACTTTCCCTGGCTGCTCAGCCTATGCAAAGATCCGAATGGTGGAAGTTTGCATATCCACGTACCTTGACTATATAACTCCTGAGCACCCTACAATAGTGAGGGGACACGACCACCGGCTCCCTACACAAGATACGGAGGGAGTCAGGGTCACCTGGGATCCAGCAAACAGAAAATAACAGATAAATGTTCAACACTTAGCTTTTGTAGCAGACAGGAGAACAAGATCAGCATGCACACACACTCCAGGAAGAAGTATAAGCCGCCCAGAAAAGCATTCTGGGGAGGAATTTAAAGGGAAGCAATTAGTCCAACACATGACAGCTGAGAGAGGCTAACGAGATGAGGAACTGAATACCACAACAAAGAAAGTCAAGGAGGAGGTTCTGAAAGGCCTCTGTCAGAGCTTCTCAGCTGTCTGGTTGTGACAGTACCCCTCCCTCTACGAGTGGACTCCGGACACTCATAACCCACCTTCTCAGGATGGGACCTATGGAAAGCCCTGATGAGACGAGAGGCCTTAATGTCCGTCACTGGGACCCACATCCTCTCCTCAGGACCATACCCCTCCCAATGAACAAGGTACTGAAGAGAACCGCGGACAAGACGAGAATCCACAATCCTAGAGACCTTAAAATTCAAGATTCCCATCAACCATAATCGGAGGAGGCAAAGGCGAGGGTACAATGGGTTGAACATAAGGTTTCAATAAGGACTTATGAAAAACATTATGGATCTTCCAAGTCTGAGGAAGATCAAGACGGTATGCAACAGGATTGATGACAGACAGGATTTTGTAAGGCCCAATAAACCTAGGACCCAACTTCCAGGAGGGAACCTTCAATTTGATATTTTTGGTAGACAACCACACCAGATCACCAACATTCAGGTCCGGACCAAGCACACGTCTCTTATCTGCCACACGCTTATATCTCTCACTCATGCTTTTTAGATTATACGGAATCTTTTGCCAAATAGATGACAAAGACGAGGAGAATCTGTCCTCATCAGGTAAACCAGAAGACCCCTCTCCCGAGAAAGTCCCAAACTGCGGATGAAACCCATATGCACCAAAAAATGGTGACTTATCAGAGGACTCCTGACGACAGTAATAGGGTGTCTGGCTCCCTCTAGCCAATGGCGCCATTCCTCAAAAGCCAACTTGATGGCCAACAATTCCCTATCTCCCACATCGTAATTTCTCTCTGCGGAGGAGAGTTTTCTTGAGAAAAAGGCACACGGTCGCCAATTGGCAGGAGAGGAACCCTGAGACAAGACCGCCCCCACACCCACCTCAGAAGCATCAACCTCAACTATGAAGGGTAAAGAAACATCAGGTTGCACCAAGATGGGAGCGGAAGCAAAACTCTCCTTGATATCAGAAAAAGCCTTACGCGCCTCTACTGACCAAGAAGAAAAATCTACCCCATTTCTGGTCATATCAGTGAGTGGTTTAACAATAGAAGAATAATTCTAAATGAACTTCCTGTAATAATTGGCAAAGCCCAAAAAACGCATCAGCGCCTTCTGATTCTCAGGAAGCTCCCACTCAAGCACAGCGCGGACCTTCTCGGGGTCCATGCGAAAACCAGAAGCGGAGAGAAGAAACCCCAGAAATTGAATTTCTGGAACCGCAAAGACACATTTTTCCAGTTTCGCATATAATTTATTCTCCCGCAGGATGAGCAAGACCTGACGTAAATGTTCCTTATGAGTTTTGAAATCGGGAGAAAAAATCTAAATGTCATCCAAATACACCAATACAAATTTTCCCATCAAATGATAAAAAATGCTGTTCACGAAATGCTGAAAAACGGCTGGGGCATTCATCAAACCAAAAGGCATAACCAAATTTTCAAAATGGCCCTCAGGGGTATTGAAGGCCGTCTTCCATTCGTCCCCTTCTCTGACCCTGACCAGGATGTATTCCCCTCTTAGATCTAATTTGGAAAAGACTTTAGTCCCAACAACCTGGTTAAACAGGTCCGGGATCAGAGGAAGCGGATAAGGGTCACGAATTGTGATACTGTTCAGCTCCCTGAAATCCAGACAAGGTCTTAAAGAACCATCTTTTTTCTTAACAAAGAAAAAACCAGCGGCAACAGGTGACTTCGAGGGTCGTATGTGTCCTTTTCTCAGACTCTCAGAGATATAAGCACGCATAGCGATCCTCTCAGGTTGGGAAAGATTGTATAAACGAGATTTAGGCAGCTTGGCGTCTGTGATGAGATTAATAGGGCAATCGTACTCCCTGTGCGGGGGCAAATCCTGAACTCCACTCTCAGAGAAGACATCCGAAAATTCAGAGAGAAAAGATGGTACAGTCTTAGTAGCAACCTCAGAAACAGATGTCATGAGGCAATTCTCTCTGCAAAAGTCACTCCAACCATTTATTTGCCTCGCTTGCCAATCAATGGTGGGGTTATGCTTAGTGAGCCAGGGCAGCCCCAACACCAGAGGGGTAGGCAAACCGCTAAGGACGAAACATGACACATCCTCAACATGAGCATCACTCACAATTAAACGGATATCGTGAACTATGCCCTTTAATGATTTCTGAGAAAGTGGAGCGGAATCGATAGCAAAAACGGGAATATCCTTTCCCAAAGTGCGCACCTGGAAACCATGAATTATCGCAAATTGATTATCAATGAGATTGACCGCTGCTCCACTATCCACAAAAATCTCACAAAAAATATTCTTGCTCTCTAGCGCCACCCTAGCCGGCAGGACAAAACGGGAACTACAAGCAAATGGAAAACCTTCAATTTCCGCCTCAACCCTGCCAATAGTAACAGACGGAACATTTTTAAAATATTTTTTCCTGTTTGTTTCTTTATTACTCCCAGAAAACTGCCTGAATCTCCTAGAGGGACAAATATTTGCCAAATGATTTATACCTCCACAACAAAAACAAACCCTCCCATGCGAGCTGAATCTTCTATTGTCAGAAGCAATCAACCCCAGCTGCATGGGCTCCTGCTCAGAAGGGGCTGACGGCGACTGAGACCCCTGCGCACAGAATGGGACCGCTGCACTGTCCTGGGACTGCGTATGACAGGAAGGGGACATCTCTCCTCTCTCTCTAAGACGCCTGTCAATACGAACGGCCTGAGACATAGCAGAGTCCAAAGAAATAGGCCTCTCATGAAAGGCAAATGCATCTTTCAATCCCTCTGAAAGACCATGGCAAAATTGACTTCGGAGTGCAGCATCATTCCAACCAGTATCAACTGCCCATCTCCGAAATTCTGAGCAGTATATTTCTGCGGATTGTTTACCCTGGCATAATAGACGTAGTCTAGACTCAGCCAGAGCAATACAATCCGGCTCATCATATATCTGACCCAGGGCTAAAAAGAATTCAACCACTGAACGGAGAGGCCGTGCCCCCTCCGGCAGCGAAAAGGCCCAGGACTGAGCGTTACCTCTGAGCAGCGATATAATGATCCCCACCCTCCGTTCCTCATCACCAGAGGAATGGGGAAGAAGGCGAAAATGGAGTTTGCAAGCCTCTCTAAAACGCACAAAATTCTCACTACCCCCGGAGAACGTATCCGGGAGCGAGATCTTAGGCTTAGAACAAACTCCATGAACGCAAGCTGAACCGGTCACTTGAAGCTGAGAAAAAGTCTTACGGAGATCAGCTACCTCGAATGAAAGACCCTGGACGCGTTCAGCCAAAAGTGAAACCGGATCCATGCTTGAGACGGTTTTGGCGGCTTATAATGTCACGGACGGTGTACAGGAAACAAGGCAAAGCAACATGCATAAATGACTGAGTCGATCCAAAGCTAAGGAACCAAGGGGAGACCCCTGCAGAAGACCTGGCACTTTCCCTGGCTGCTCAGCCTATGCAAAGATCCGAATGGTGGAAGTTTGCATATCCATGTACCTTGACTATATAACCCCTGAGCACCCTACAATAGTGAGGGGACACGACCACCGGCTCCCTACACAAGATATGGAGGGAGTCAGGGTCACCTGGGATCCAGCAAACAGAAAATAACAGATAAATGTTCAACACTTAGCTTTTGTAGCAGACAGGAGAACAAGATCAGCATGCACACACACTCCAGGAAGAAGTATAAGCCGCCCAGAAAAGCATTCTGGGGAGGAATTTAAAGGGAAGCAATTAGTCCAACACATGACAGCTGAGAGAGGCTAACGAGATGAGGAACTGAATACCACAACAAAGAAAGTCAAGGAGGAGGTTCTGAAAGGCCTCTGTCAGAGCTTCTCAGCTGTCTGGTTGTGACAGTTGCTGAATACATATATCCGCATAATGCATATGTAGTGTCCCACTAGGTAAATGTGGGCACTACACAAGGGTCAATATGGCCACGTTATTGGTCATTGTATTTTATATGATGTTTGTATGTGTTTTCCCTGTTATCTCCTGTATCAGGCCTGTTAGAGGTAGTTCCTCCTCCTGGACAGTAGAGGGAGCTAAGAAACCCCTAGTATATATAGTTAGGCCCAGACAGGAAAGATTCAGTGCAGGGCAGTATAGTCCAGGAGGCTAGGGAGTGCAGTCTAGCCTGCCTGAGGTTCCTGAGCATAGAAGCTCAGCAGTTGCCACCAGGAGAAAAGTTGCCTCCTGAGAGAAACTATAAAGTACAGTACAGAGCAGAAGTGATTACAGCCGAACCATAAAGCTGAAGGGCAGAAGGATCTATTTAAAGCAAGGAGACATATACCTGAGGAAGTTTTCCCTAACCAAGGATAAAGCCAGCAATAGGGCATACGGCCTTGGGATAAAGACAGACAGGATTCTGAGGAAAGTGCAGCCTGATCTGTAAGTGTTTAACCCTCTGAGTATCTTGCAAGAACATTGTACTGCCAATTGATGTAAAGCCTGCGTGTTACTACCTCTTACATACTTTGACCAAAGACTGTATATAGTTAACTGTTTCAGTAAACAGAAGTTTTGGTTCACCACAACATCGTGTTCCTCAATTATTCCTACCATACATCGGTGTGCCGCCGTTACCGGCACTGGCATCACAAACTTAAAGGGATCTTGCCACCGTCACGTTAAAAACCTGCAACATCCAGGGCACCTCACCTACCATCAGGCCTGGTCCCTATACACAGAGAGTGCCCCAGAGGACACCTGTGCCAGCCTCTCCATCACTGCTGTATGTCTGCCCAGGGTATATAAAAGACTGAGTGCTATAACCACCCTCGGTTAGTAACTACCCCTGTGACTTCACCATTCACCTCACCCTGCAGGGCTGCGTACTGCATATTTTGGTGTCACGAACAGGATCCAAATATTCCTATGCCATTGTAGAACCTGAACTGTGTGCCGTTATTACCTATAAAGTGATAAATGGCCTATCCGTTTATTTGAAGATTGTTGGGCCCGAGAACTGTGAAAAATCGTGGCTGCTTTCTGAAGTCACTGCTTTCGGTCAGTGAATTGACAGCCTTATGCTCGAAGATGGCTGCCTAAGTGGACTTGATTATCGGGGCGCCTCATTGTGTTTGTTTGGTGCGAAAAAGAAGAAGAGACGGTACCGCCCAGGCTGCAAAAGGAAAGGTACCACCCTGTCTGTAAAGAAGATACTGCATACCTTGAATCCCGGAGCTCAGAGAGGCCGCGACTATCTCCTGACACAACTAATCCCGTACCTCGCGAGACCAGGACTGCGCAACATCGGAGTGAGTAAACTTTCGGTACTAACCGATTACTTTATATTCGAGTACCGGGAAGATTCCGATCCTTGCTGGGAGACTGGGGGAGGTCCCTTGTTAGTAATAAGAGACTTAACCCAGGGGAAGAACACATCCAATTCGGATTTTGGCCTGCTCCGCTGCTCCTTAAAGGGTCATACCCACTCTGTGGTCACCTGTAGCAACGCTCGAAATGAGTGAAGTCCAGCGTGCGTCTGCCTACGGAACTGGCCTCCAGAGACCACGCCATGTCTGCGCCTGTAGAAGCGGAGCAGGTGGCCCCCGATATGCCTGCTGAAATGCACGCCGCTGATAACAGGGCGCCCTGGTTCCGCAATATTCCGGGGAAGCCCACAAATTGAAAGACTTTAGTGACCAGATCCTGGCCTTGTTCCGGCTGTACCCTATCTCCACTGAGCAACAAATGGAGAACCTCTTAGCACAGCTAGAAGGGACCGCCGCAGGGAAGTCATGTCATGGCCCAGCTCTGAAAAGAATAGCCTGGAACAGATCTTTGATCGCCTCGGCACCATGTTTGAGGCCAGAACGGTGTCAGAAGTTAAGATGCGATTTTTCAGCAGGAAGCAAAAGCCTGGTGAGTCACCGCCTGATTTTGCTTTGTCCCTGCAAGAGACCCTAAAGGGCTGTGGTCCAGGTGGACCCCCGGGAGGCTGAGGACCAGGACCGGACTCTAAGAGAACAGTTCATTGTGGGTGGAAACACTGAACACTTAAAGGGCCAGCTGAGGATGCTGTCGGCCCAACACCCCAATTGTGCGTTTTTGGACTTTAAAGAGCTAGCCATCGGTATCCTAGGTCAAAACCCGCCCACGGGGGCCAGCAGCCTCCCTTGAACCTCAGGCCTGCCAGTCAAAAACTATTAATGTGAGGCCGTCCGGAGCCAGTCAAGCCACCCAGGCTCCAGTAATGGATGTAGTGGCGGCATTAATGGAGCAAGTTAACCATCTCACTAAGAGCCTAGAAAAAGTGTGCAGGAAAATAGAGGAATTGCAAAGACCATTGTTATTGGAAGACGAAAGCCCCCTTCCTCAAAGGCTCCCGCCTGCATATAAAGTAGTCTACCCCAAAGAACCTGATAAACGACTGAGTAACCGGTCTAAGAATCGCAAGCAGCCTGTCTGCCACTATTGTAAAAAATATGGCCATACTGAATTAACGTGTTGGGAGTTAAACGGGCCACCCCCGAGGCCGAGGACCGCCCCTCGGGAGGTAGAATAGTAGGTCCAAAGGATCCAAACTGGATTCCCAGATACGTAGGATCTCGTACAAAAATTAACATATGCATCAACGGGATCCCTTTTGAAGCCCTGCTGGATACTGGGTCTCAGCTCACCACCATTCAACGACCCACCTTTGACAAATTCTGGGATTCGAGTCTCCTCACTCAGCCACCGGTATCCTGGCTGGATATCATTGCTAGCAACGGTAAGCCGGTGAAAGTCCATGGGTACTGGGAACCTAGCCTTCAGGTGGGAGAAGCCACCTTACCACAGCAAGGTGGTACTCCGGAGTTACTCCGAGGTACTTGAGGCATTGAACCAATCCATACCTTAAGCTTCACCTGCTTCTAAAAGAGTCAATTAAAAGACTATTAGCGTGCTGTGTGCAAAAATTTGCAAATGGAAAATAAGAAATCTGTACTGCCCGGATTGGGGAAAACCGGCCGGTAATCCTGCCCCCGAATTCCCAGATCATCCTGTGGTGCCGTGCTGTGCTAGTGATCCAGGGCCAAGACTATCAAGCCCTAGTGGAGCCTATCCAAATTGAGAATCATCCCTTCGTGCGAGCAGCCAAGAGCCTAGTGACTGTATCTCAAGGTAAAGTGCCTGTCCGTTTGATTAATTTTGGTGATCACCCTGTTACTCTCTCTATGCACTGCTCTGTTGCTCAGCTTTTCCAGGTATCCTTCCAGGATGTTATCCGTCTCCCTGCCACGGAGACGTTCCAAACCGCACAGAGCAGCAGCGCCCCTGCCAGCGCCTCTTCAGTATCCTGGTGGGAGGAACTTCATGTGGGGAACGAATCCACCCCAAAGGAGCAAATAGAGGGAGTCCTGAATCTGGCAAAAGAGCACCACAAGGCTTTTAACAAGCACTCCACAGACTACGGAGAGGTCAGTGTAATCAAACACACCATCCTCCTATCAAGGAGAGATACAGACCCATACCACCTACTACCTATCAGTCCGTAAAAGAGATGATACAGGAAATGAAGGACTCTAATATAATCCGGGACAGTCATAGCCCCTGGGCTGCGCCCCTAGTTCTTGTTCGTAAAAAAGACGGCAGTATTAGGTTCTGCGTAGACTATAGAAAAATCTATCAAATCACCCACAAAGACGCTTATCCGTTGCCACGCATTGAAGAGTCTTTGACTGCCCTGGGGTCATCAGCCTACTTCTCAACTCTGGACTTAACCAGTGAATACTGGCAGGTACCTATGGCCCCGGAAGACCGGGAAAAGACTGCTTTCACTAAGCCTACGGGCCTATTGAATTTAATTACATGCCTTTCGGACTGTGTAACACTCCGGGGACGTTGTTTAGGCCATAAGAACTTTGAGACTGTACTGCTATACTTGGATGACGTCATTATATACTCCAAGACATATGAGGATCATTTAAAACATCTGGCTGAAGTGTTTCAAGTCCTCGTTAAATATGGCCTTAAAATCAAGCCGTCCAAGTGCCATCTGCTGAAACCAGCAGTTAAGTACCTAGGGCACATTGTTAGTGCAGAAGGAGTCCAGCCTGATCCTGACAAACTGGCTGCTGTCCGTAATTGGCCTACTCCTACACCCGTGAAGGAGGTGAGAAGTTTCCTCAGCTTTGCAGGATATTACAGACGCTTCATCCCACATTTTGCACAGATTGCGGATCCGATCCAAGAACTCCTAAGGGGGCATCCCAAAAAGAGTCCAAAGACTCCTATCCCTGTTGAATGGAATGAAGAACGGGAGATTGCCTTCCAGCTCCTAAAGAAGAAGCTGACCGAACCCCCTGTCCTGGGTTACCCGGATTATCAGAAGCCGTTCACCTCTATACGGATGCCAGTAAAAGAGGCCTGGGAGCCGTGTTGGCTCAGGTGCAAGACAACAAAGAGAGGGTGATTGCCTATGCCAGCAGATCCCTGAGCGGAGCTGAGAAAAACTATCAGAATTATAGTTCCTTCAAGCTGGAGTTCCTTGCTTTAGTGTGGGCTGTGACTGAAAAGTTCAAAGACTACCTTGATGCCACTCCGTTTGTCGCCTTCACGAACAACAATCCCCTGGCACATCTGAATACAGCCAAGTTAGGGGCTCTGGAGAAAAGATGGGCCTCCCGCCTTGCCAACTATGACTTTACTGTGAAATACCGGGCAGGCCGCTCAAATGATAATGCTGATGCCCTGTCTCAGCTTCCCACTACAGAAGCACCAGATGAACCAAAGGATGCCTGGGAAGAAGTGGAGATGCTGGCCTTTTACAATAAAGTTGCTCAGCAAGATAATGTTCACACTGAAAATCACTCAGCTGCTGATCCCTCTCCACCGAATAATCCTGAATCCAGAGGCAAACAAGAAAGGTGGATTAAACTTCAGTCAGAAAGTAGAGTCCTCAGTGGACTGCTCGACTTCCTCACCAGCAGAAGAACTCCATAAAAATAGTCCACAGGAAGAGTGCAGACCCAGAACTATTGAAATTGTGAAGACATCGCCACCAACTCTTCCTTCAAAAAGGCCTGTTGCTGAGAAGGAGCCTGGATCCAGTGTCCTGTGATAGGGTGAACCAGATCCTCATACCCCGTCAAGATGCCAGTCTGGTGTTAGAGAAGTATCCTAACCATTCCGGACATTTCAGCGTGCAGAAAACTGAGGCCATCATTCGCAGAAGGTTCTATTGGATTGGGATGAGAGAAGATATTGAAAAATGGTTCCCGGGAATGTACTGCCTGTGCCATCGGGAGAAGTGAACGCCATGACCAGAGACCTATCCATGACCTCCATCCTATCGTGAGTAAAACTCCTCTGGAGCTTGTTGCCATTGATCATGTGAAGTTGGAGCCAAGTCGCTCAGGTTTTACTTATGCCATGACCATTATTGATCACTTCACTAAGTTTGTTGTAGCAGTGCCTGTGAAGGACCTGACAGCCAAGACTGCGGCAGACGCATTCTGGAAGCATTACCTCCTGCCCTACAGCTGCCCAGAGAAAATCTTCACCAACCAGGGGTCTGCGTTTGAATCACAGTTGTTCCAGGAGATGTGCCTGCTACATAATTGCCAGAAGGTCCAGACCACAGCCTATCATCCGCAAGGTAACGGGCTCTGTGAAAAGATGAATCAAACTCTCATTGAAATGCTAAGAGCAGTACCCCCTGAGACAATAGGTAATTGGCCTACACTTCTGGCACAACTTATGTATACATGTAACAATACAGTTCACTGTTCCACCTGGTACACACCCTTCTATTTGATGTTCGGCCGTCAAGGGAGGCTGCCTGCAGACCATTCCCTGGATGTACCCACTACCAAAGACTGATTGGGTGGTGGAACATCAAAGACGTCTCCTTAATGCCAAGGAGATTGTTCAGGAGCGCATGGAAAGTGCCCGAGAGCGACAGCAGAGAGACTATGACCTGGCTGCTCATGCGGAACCTCTAGCTGTAGGAGACATGGTGTGGTTGAAGAATAACCACCGAACCAGTAAACTGGACAGTAAGTGGGAAAGGACTCCCTATGTAAATAACTGCTATTTAGAGATGTCACGAACAGAAAATTTTCTGTTCGCGAACGGTGAACGCAAATTTCTGCAAATGTTCGCGAACCGGCAGGTGAATTTTAAAACCCACAGGGACTCTTTCTAGCCACAGTAGTGATGGAAAAGTTGTTTCAAGGGGACTAACACCTGGACTGTGGCATGCCGGAGGGGGATCCATGGCAAAACTCCCATGGAAAATTACATAGTTGACGCAGAGTTGGATTTTAATCCATAAAGGTCATAAATCACCTAACAATCCCAATTTTTTTTGAACATCCAGTGTGTGTATACGATCAGGTATGATGTTGCATCGATCAGGTAGTGTAAGGGTTACGCCCGCTTCACAGACATTGACAGACCAAACTCCCCTTTTAATGCACCGCAAGCAGTCCATTTGCCCAACCGCAAACTTCCCATTTGCACAAGGTTGGATACCAAGCTAGCCATATCCCGTTGATGTCATTGAAGGTTTCTTCCTCCACCCAGCCACGTACAACACCAAGGGTCCCCAAAAGGTGAATTGAATAGATTTTTCGAACAGGGAGATGGTTAAAAAAACGCTGGCTCCCTCCCCTTTATTTGAATCCACGCCACGGTCACTGCGTCTGCGCCGTGCAATTTACTGTCACACCCGATATGAGTGGTATTTTCTGTAGTACTATTCTCATCAGTTTAATCCCTGTTACGTCCCATATGAGGGATTGCCTTTTGTGAAAAAATAAATTTAGGCCGGGTACCCTCGACTGCCTTCACAGTGGCAGACCAAACTCGGATACACAAAACTGAATTGATTTTAGGAACCGGGAGATGGAAAAAGCAGCTTGGTTGGTCCTCTTACTCCCAAGTTGGGGCACTGCGCATGCACGGAGCAATGTGCTGTGACACCCTATATGAGTGATGTCTTAACTAGTACTATTCCTATCAGTTTAATCCCCGTTACGTACCCTATCCGGGGACGTGTGTCGAATTGATTAATCATTGTCGAATTAACGACATCCTGAAATAATTTTCTTCTGAGCTCTGTACTTGCTTTGTATTGGAATTGATGGGGATTTTTTAAATTGTCTGCATTATTTCTAATAAACTATTAAGAGACTTTATTATGTTTTTTATTTTATGTATTAAAAACCCACCCATACAACTATACAAAAATAAAATTCGTTTTTTCTATAAAAAAACATCCAGCCGTCCCGATCGCTTTTGGTCTGATCATAATGAAGCAACGGCCTTATCATCTGGGGTGTGGCAACATTGTCAACACACTCATAGAGGTGATGATCGCTTCATTGTGATACGCAAGCCCCTTCCCCACAACAAGGTACCGATCACAAAGGGGAATTGACACATGTATGTGCCTTTTTTTATGTTTTGTTTTTGCAGCCACAGTGCAGCACTAGAGGCCAGAAAAATTAGGCATGTACACATGCCTGAAAAATTTGGTATTGTTGCTGCTGTAGCAGCGGTCTGAAAAATGGATGTTTTCCAGGCAGAAAGGTGACGAAAACATTGCGGCTTGAACCCTAGTTGGTGGCGGAGAATTCACGAAAGTCATCCGGTATGCAGACATTAAATACAGCAGCGTGTGGACCATTTTGCAGCCAAGGCATGTCATCAGGCCTTTTGTTAGTTAAACGTATCCCCTACTGTCAGTCCCTTTGGGATCCATGCCTCATTCATCTGACTGAAGGTGAGGTAATAAACACTTTTGTCAGTCGAGTCGTTCTCTAAGGCTGGATTCAGAAGGGCTGTGGCGATGTGTAGGACTGAAAAAGCTCTGCATGTCCTCCATCAACAACACATCTGTAAAGCGTCCTGTCCTTGCCGCCGTGGTCGTGGTAGGAGGAGGATTACTTTCACCTCTTCCCCTGTTAGATTCCCGTTGTGCTGCAACATCCCCCTTATAAGCTGAGTGAAGCATATTTTTTTGGGGGGTTTTGAACTGCTGTATCCTTTCTGACTTCCGGTAATTTGGTAACATTTCTGCCACTTTCTGCTTATATCGGGGGTCTAGTAGCGTGGCCACCCAGTACAGGTCGTTCTCCTTCATCCTTTTTATACGAGGGTCCCTCAACAGACATGACAGCATGAAAGACCCCATTTTCACAAGGTTGGATGCCGAGCTACTCATTTCCCGTTCCTCCTCCTCACTGATGTCATTGATGGTCTGTTCTTCCCCCCAGCCACGTACAACACCACGGGTCCCAAATAGGTGACAACAACAAGCACCCTGGGATGCCTGCTGTGGTTGGTCTTCCTCCTCCTCAAAGCCACATTCCTCCTCTCACTCCTCTTCCTCCTCTTGCAGCGTTGCCGCAGGTCAAGCAAGCGATGATGACAAGGCTGTTTCTGGTGGTGATGGTGACCACAACTCTTTCTCTTCCTCTTCACACTCAACTACAGCCTTATCCAGCACTCTTCGCAGGCCACGCTCCAGGAAGAAAACAAATGGCATGAGATCGCTGATGGTGCCTTCGGTGCGACTGACTAGGTTTGTCACCTCCTCAAAAGGACGCATGAGCCTGCAGGCATTGCGCATGAGCGTCCAGTAACGTGGCAAAAAAATTCCCAGCTCCGCAGAGGCTGTCCTAGCACCCCGGTCATACAAATACTCGTTGATTGCTTTTTCTTGTTGGAGCAGGCGGTCGAACATTAGGAGTGTTGAATTCCAACATGTTGGGCTGTCGCAAATCAAGCGCCTCACTGGCATGTTGTTTCGGCGCTAAATGTCTGAAAAGTGCGCCATGGCCATGAAGGAACACCTGAAATGGCCACAAACCTTCCTGGCCTGCTTGAGGACGTCCTGTAAGCCTGGGTACTTAGACACAAAGCGTTGTACGATGAGATTCAACACTTGTGCCATGCACGGCACATGTGACAACTTGCCCAAATTCAATGCCGCCAACAAATTGCTTCCATTGTCACACACCACTTTGCCGATCTCCAGTTGGTGCAGGGTCAGCCACTGATCCACCTGTGCGTTCAGGGCGGACAGGAGTGCTGGTCCGGTGTGGCTCTCTGCTTTCAGGCAAGTCAACCCCAAGACAGCGTGACACTGTCATATCCGGAATGTGGAATAGCCCCTGGGGAGCTGGGGGGGTTCAGTTGATGTGCATCCAGACGCCGCAGCAGAAGAGGACTCAGCCGAGGAGGTTATGGAAGAGGATGGAGTAGGAAGAGTAGAGGAGGTGGCAGTAGGCCTGCCTGCAAGTCGTGGCGGTGTCACCAACTCCGCTGCAGAGCCACGCATTCCATGCTTGGCAGCCATCAGCAGGTTGACCCAATGCGCAGTGTAGGTGATATACCTGCCCTGACCGTGCTTTGCAGACCAGGTATCAGTGGTCAGATGGACCCTTGCCCCAACACTGTATGCCAGAGATGCCAAGACTTCCTTTTCAATCACTGAGTAGAGGTTTGGGATTGCCTTATTAGAAAAAAAAATTTGTCCGGGTACCTTCCACAGTGGTGTCCCAATAGCGACAAATTTTTTGAAGGCCTCAGACTCCACCAGCTGGTATGGTAAAAGCTGGCGGGCTAAGAGTTCCGTCAAGCCAGCTGTCAGACGCCGGGCAAGGGGATGACTCTGTGACATTGGCTTCTTACGCTCAAACATTTCCTTTACAGACACCGGAGTGGCGGGTGGTTGAGAGGGGGCAAGGAGAACAGCAGTGGTTGACGTGGCTGAAGATGCTGGACCAGGAGGAGGATTGTGGCTTTGAGCTTGTGTGTTGCTTCTACTCATCATCATGTGTTAATCCCATAGGCTTTTGTGAATTGCGATCATGTGCCTTTGCAAAGCAGTTGTACCTAGGTGGGTGTTGGATTTCTTTTGGCACAGGTTGCAAATGGCATCGCTGTTGTCAGAGGCAGAGACACCCAAAAAATGCCACACTGCTGACGGCATTCTAGTGCTGGCAACAGCATGCGTTGATTGGCGTGTTGCCTGGCTGACCCCGGGTGCCGATACATGCTGTCTGACTGTGCCACTAGCTCCTTGCGACGACCTCCCCCTGCTTCCAACTCGTCTCCTCCTTCTCTCCGTCTCCCCTTCTGAACTTTCCCCCTCTTTATCTTCTCTTCGAGCAGGCACCCACGTGGCATCCACGGACACATCGTCATCATCAACCACTTCACTTGTATCTCACACCTCAGCAAAGGAAGCAGCAGCGGGTACAACATCATCATCACACTGTATGTCCATGTGTGTAATGCTGCCTGACTGAGACATATCCCTGTTATCTACATCCCCTGGCAATAATGGTAGCGCATCACTAATTTCATCCAACTGATGTGTAAATAACTCCTCTGAGGGATCAAGTGAAGCGGCTGTGGTGGTAGTGGCGGCGGGGGGGGGGGAAGAGTGGTAACTTGAGAGCAGGTGACCAAAGCTGAGCTGGAGGAGGATGGTGCGTCAAGGTTCTTAGCGGAAGCTGTTAAAGATTGGGTGTCCTGTGTAAGCCAGTCAACTAATTTCTCTGAATTTTTGGGGTTCAGGGTACGTGGCTTCTGAACACTGGGCATTATTCCAGGGCCAGTGGAAATCACAGCACCACGAACATGACGGCCCCTGCTGCGTGGCCTGCCTCTGCCTGTCATTTTTTATTAGATAAGTGTTACTATGCGTGCAAGGTACTGTGTCACCCTATATAAGTGGTGGGCAGTGGGCACAGTACAGTCTGTGTGGGTCTGACGCACACAGGCTTGCAAATGTGATTAGATCACAGAAAAAATTTTAATTGAATTTTTTTTCCTGCAAGGTATTTGGGCGAATGACACCCTGTAACGGTATGAGTGCAGGCCTAGACACTAGCCAGTGGGCACAATACAGAATGTGTGGGCCTGATGCACACGGGCTTGCAAATGTGATTAGATCACAGAAAAATTTTAAATAGAATTTTTTTTTTCTGCAAGGTATTTGGGTGAATGACACCCTGCACTTGTTGGTAATAGGAGTTAGTTCCTATAAATCTTACAAGTTTCACTTGCTTTTTTCGTCTCGTATGAAAAGTTACTTCAGCCGGTTTGCTATGAAGAAAGAGTTACCTGGGCTGCACGTGACGTCATGTTTGGAGATCGGATGCAGCGTTTATTGCTGTAGCTGTTCCTTGCCATGTGTCTCCCCCCGGCTACCACCATCTTTAGACTTAGTTTATTTCACTTTTGCAAGCCATGTACCGGGGTGGGCTCCCCAGGATACAGCAAAGTCACAGACAAGGAAAGCGACGCTGACACCAGCTTTATATGCAAGAATATAAACTTTACTTTGGAAACAGTATTAACACAAGTACTAACAGTATAAGTAATACCGCAGGCCCACAGTCACCACCCCGGTCCGAGGGACAGGCCAAGCCCGTTGGCTTACACAGCAGAGCCTACAAGTCGTACTGTGCCGCTATAGAGGACACACCTAACCGGTAGCAGACGCAGCAGAGCCTGCAAGTAAATGACTGCGCTGCAGTCCAGTACAGTAAGGCTTAACAAAGCTATAACCCTATCTAACCAGCTAATACAAGGCCTAGGCTAGTCTCTGTTACTTTAGGCGCCAAACGGTAAAGTACAATTAGTAATCAGGTGTACTGACCTGCGTCCGTTCTGGGCCCTAGGATGCCGCTTACCCAGGATGGCCACCAAGCTCTCAGCGGCCTTGCTTGATGCTAAGGTTTTCTGTCCATACACTGGAACTGGTCCTCTAGTGCCCGGAATGCCAAATGACAGCTCCAATACAATTTAAACATAAATATACAGGCAGAGCTTATCCACAATCTCACACTTTCATGCTATGCTGTTATCCTGAGCAGCATTCACACTTTCGGCTTATTTATTTCATGTCTTATGCTGCATCCGCACGTCTTTACTGTCCTGCACTTTTCTACTCTTGGTTCGTATTCACTCAGATTGGTCTCACATTCAAGCTCCGTTCACTTGTTGGCTGTTACATCTCATTCTGTCCCCAGCCGACAGCCGGATCCGTATTAAATGCCTGTTATTACATGTTGTATACTCGGCTTACAGCCATAGCTGCTACTGTTACTCCGTTTTCATGCTCTGGATGCACCACCCTGGTGTTCCCACCTTGCTCCACTCACAACCAGAGCTGCGTTTATACCAAATTTCATGCTCTGCTTATACCCAAAATTGTGTTCACACTTCTGCTGCACCAGTTCGTATACCCCACTCACCGAAGCCACTTTCCATGTCTGCTGTCACATCAAATTAATATTCCGTTCACATCCAAAGCTGCGTCCGCATGTCTGCTTTTCACATCTTGTCCTATACTCCTTTCACTACTAGAGCTGCGTCCATGTGTCTGCTTTCGCATTACGTCAATACTCTGCTCACTTTCAGGTTGCATTTATACGTCTGCTTTATACCATGCTTTTCATGCGCAACCCATACTCAGAGCTTGTTTTTAGGTACCACTCACATCCAAAGCTGCATTCACCCATTTGTTGTTACATCATGTGTTGTACTCTGCTCCCACTCAAAGCTGCATTCTCCTGTTCATTGCTACATCATGGTTTTGCTTAATCTCACCGGGGCAGTCTGCACCCACCGCTCTGGTACCTCTCTCCTGACAAACATAACTGCGTTCTTTTCAGGCTTACGTTCCCTTCCTCGGTGGTCTGTTACATTCCATAGGCCTACTTCCTGGGCCTATAATTCTAAAAAAAGAAGTAGTTATAATTCTAAAAAAAATCATAAAATAAAAAAAAATTGCCCCATAGCTTCGGGGGCCCGACGACAGCTTCGGCCCCATGGCTTTGGGGGCCCGACGACAGCTTTGGCCCCATGGCTTCGGGGGCCCGGCGACAGCTTCAGCCGCATGGCTTCGGGGTGCAGGCCTAGACACTAGTCAGTGGGCACAATACAGTATGTGTTGGCCTGACGCACACGGGCATGCAAAAGTGATTATATCACAGAAAAAGTTTAAATACAATTTTTTTTTTTATCTGCAAGGTATTTGAGTGAATAACACCCTGTAACGGTATGAGTGTAGGCCTAGCCACTAGCCAGTGGCCACAATACACTCTGTGTGGGCCTGACACACACGGGCTTAAAAATGTAATTATATCACAGAAACTTTTTAAATAGCATTTTTTTCTTTATCTGCAAGGTATTTGAGTGAATGACACCCTGTAACGGTATGAGTGGAGGCCAAGCCACTAGCCAAAGGCCACAGTACAGTCTGTGCGGCCTGACACACACGGGCTTACAAATGTGATTATATCACAGAAAATGTTTTAATATAATTTTTTTTATCTGCAAGCTATTTGAGTAAATGACACCCTGTAACAGTATTGGTGAAGGCCTAGATACTAGCCAGTGGCCACAATACAGTCTGTGTGGGAATGACACACACAGGCTTGCAAATTTGATTCTATCACAGATTTTTTTTATTATATATATTTTTTTATCTGCAAGGTATTTGAGTGTAATGACACCCTGTAACGGTATGAGTGGAAGCCTAGCCACTAGCCAGTGGCCACAGTACAGTCTGTGTGGACCTGACACACACGGGCTTGCAAATGTGATTATATCACAGAAGAATTTTAAATAGAATTTTTTTTATCTGCAAGGTATTTGAGTGAATGAGACCCTGTAACGGTATGAGTGGAGGCCTAGCCACTAGCCAGTGGCCACAATACAGTCTGTGTGGGCCTGACACACCCGGGCTTGCAAATGTAATTATATCACAGAAAATTTTTTAAATATAATTTTTTTTATCTGCAAGGTATTTGAGTGAATGACACCCTGTAATGGTATGAGTGGAGGCCTAGCCACTAGCCAGTGACCACAATAAAGTCTATGTGGGCCTGACAAACACGGGCTTGCAAATGTGATTATATCACAGAAAATATTTAAATATAATTTTCTTTATCTGCAAGGTATTTGAGTGAATGAAACCCTGTAACGGTATGAGTGTAGGCCTAGCCACTAGACAGTGGCCATAGTACAGTCAGTGTGGGCCTGACACACACGGGCTTGCAAATGTGATTATATCACTGAAATTTTTTTATAGATTTTTTTTTATCTGCAAGGTATTTGAGTAAATGAAACCCTGTAATGGTATGAGTTTAGACCTAGCCACTAGCCAGTGGCCACAGTACAGTCAGAGTGGGCCTGACAAACACGGGCTTGCAAATGTGATTATATCACAGAAACATTTTAAATAGAATTTTTTTTATCTGCAAGGTATTTGAGTGAATGACACCGTGTAACGGTATGAGTGGAGGCCTAGCCACTAGCCAAAGGCCACAGTACAGTCTGTGTGGCCTGACACACACGGGCTTGCAAATGTGATTATATAACAGAATTTTTTTTAATATAATTTTTTTTATCTGCAAGGTATTTGAGTGAATGACACCCTGTAAAAGTATTAGTGGAGGCCTAGATACTAGCCAGTGGCCACAATACAGTCTGTGTGGGCCTGACACACACAGGCATGCAAATGTGATTCTATCATAGAAAAATTTTAAATATAATTTTTTTTTATCGCAAGGTATTTGAGTGTAATGACACCTTGTAACGGTATGAGTAGAGGCTTAGCCACTAGCCAGTGGCCACAGTACAGTCTGTGTGGGCCTGACACACACAGGCTTGCAAATGTGATTATATCACAGAAATTTTTTAAATATAATTTTTTTTATCTGGAAGGTATTTGAGTGAATGACACCCTGTAACGGTATGAGTGTAGGCCTAGCCACTAGCCAGTGGCCACAGTACAGTCAGTGTGGGCCTGACACACATGGGCTTGGAAATGTGATTATATCACAGAAAAATTTTAAATATTTTTTTTTATCTGCAAGGTATTTGAGTGAATGACACCCTGTAACGGTATGAGTGGAGGCCTAGCCACTAGCCAGTGGCCACAGTACAGTCAGTGTGGGCCTGACACACACGGGCTTGCATAATGTGATTATATCACAGAAAAATTTTAAATATATTTTTTTTTATCTGCAAGGTATTTGAGTAATTGAAACCCTGTAACAGTATGAGTGTAGGCCTAGCCACTAGCCAGTGGCTACAGTACAGTCAGTGTGGGCCTGACACACACGGGCTTGCAAATGTGATTATATCACAGAAAATTTTTAAATATAATTTTTTTATCTGCAAGGTATTTGAGTGAATGACACCCTGTAATGGTATGAGTGGAGGCCTAGTCAGTGGCAACAGTACAGTCTGTGTGGGCCTGACACACACGGGCTTGCAAATGTGATTATATCACAGAAAACTTTTAAATATATTTTTTTTATCTGCAAGGTATTTGAGTGAATGATACCCTATAATGGTATGAGTGGAGGCCTAGCCAGTGGTAACAGTTAAGTCTGTGTGGGCCTGACACACATGGGCTTGCAAATGTGATTATATCACAGAAAAATGTTAAATATAATTTTTTATCTGCAAGGTATTTGAGTGAATGACACCCTGTAATGGTATGAATGGAGGCCTAGCCAGTGGCCACAGTACAGTCTGTGTGGGCCTGACATACATGTGCTTGCAAATGTGATTATATCACAGAAAAATGTTAAATATAATTTTTTTTATCTGCAAGGTATTTGAGTGAATGAAACCCTGTAACGGTATGAGTGGAGGTCTAGCCACTAGCCAGTGGCCAGAATACAGTATGTGTAGGCCTGACACACACGGCCTTGAAAATATGATTATATGACAGAAAATTTTTAAATATAATTTATTTTATCTGCAAGGTATTTTAGTGAATGTTACCCTGTAACGGTATGAGTGGAGGCCTAGCCAGTGGCCACAGTACAGTCAGTGTGGGCCTGACACACACGGGCTTGCAAATGTGATTATATCACAGAAAAATTTTAAATATATATTTTTTTATCTGCAAGGTATTTGAGTAATTGAAACCCTGTAACAGTATGAGTGTAGGCCTAGCCACTAGCCAGTGGATACAGTACAGTCAGTGTGGGCCTGGCACACATGGGCTTGCAAAAGTGATTATATCACAGAAAAATTTTAAATAAAATTTTTTTATCTGCAAGGTATTTGAGTGAATGACACCCTGTAGCGGTATGAGTGGAGGCCTAGTCAGTGGAAACAGTACAGTCTGTGTGGGCCTGACACACACGGGCTTGCAAATGTGATTATATCACAGAAAACTTTTAAATATATTTTTTTTTATCTGCAAGGTATTTGAGTGAATGACACCCTATAATGGTATGGGTGGAGGCCTAGCCAGTGGTAACAGTTCAGTCTGTGTGGGCCTGACACACACGGGCTTGCAAATGTGATTATATCACAGAAAAAAGTTAAATATAATTTTTTTATCTGCAAGGTATTTGAGTGAATGACACCCTGTAACGGTATGAATGGAGGCCTAGCCAGTGGCCACAGTACAGTCTGTGTGGGCCTGACACACACGGGCTTGCAAATGTGATTATATCACAGAAAAATGTTAAATATAATTTTTTTATCTGCAAGGTATTTGAGTGAATGACACCCTGTAACGGTATGAATGGAGGCCTAGCCAGTGGCCACAGTACAGTCTGTGTGGGCCTGACATACATGTGCTTGCAAATGTGATTATATCACAGAAAAATGTTAAATATAATTTTTTTTATCTGCAAGGTATTTGAGTGAATAAAACCCTGTAACGGTATGAGTGGAGGTCTCGCCACTAGCCAGTGGCCAGAATGCAGTCTGTGTAGGCCTGACACACACGGCCTTGAAAATGTGATTATATGACAGAACATTTTTAAATATAATTTATTTTATCTGCAAGGTATTTGAGTAATTGAAACCCTGTAACAGTATGAGTGTAGGCCTAGCCACTAGCCAGTGGCTACAGTACAGTCAGTGTGGGCCTGACACACACGGGCTTGCAAATGTGATTATATCACAGAAAAATTTTAAATATAATTTTTTTATCTGCAAGGTATTTGAGTGAATGACACCCTGTAACGGTATGAGTGGAGGCCTAGTCAGTGGCAACAGTACAGTCTGTGTGGGCCTGACACACACGGGCTTGCAAATGTGATTATATCACAGAAAACTTTTAAATATATTTTTTTTATCTGCAAGGTATTTGAGTGAATGATACCCTATAATGGTATGAGTGGAGGCCTAGCCAGTGGTAACAGTTAAGTCTGTGTGGGCCTGACACACATGGGCTTGCAAATGTGATTATATCACAGAAAAATGTTAAATATAATTTTTTTATCTGCAAGGTATTTGAGTGAATGACACCCTGTAACGGTATGAATGGAGGCCTAGCCAGTGGCCACAGTACAGTCTGTGTGGGCCTGACATACATGTGCTTGCAAATGTGATTATATCACAGAAAAATGTTAAATATAATTTTTTTTATCTGCAAGGTATTTGAGTGAATGAAACCCTGTAACGGTATGAGTGGAGGTCTAGCCACTAGCCAGTGGCCAGAATACAGTATGTGTAGGCCTGACACACACGGCCTTGAAAATGTGATTATATGACAGAAATTTTTTAAATATAATTTATTTTATCTGCAAGGTATTTTAGTGAATGTTACCCTGTAACGGTATGAGTGGAGGCCTAGCCAGTGGCCACAGTACAGTCAGTGTGGGCCTGACACACACGGGCTTGCAAATGTGATTATATCACAGAAAAATTTTAAATATATATTTTTTTATCTGCAAGGTATTTGAGTAATTGAAACCCTGTAACAGTATGAGTGTAGGCCTAGCCACTAGCCAGTGGCTACAGTACAGTCAGTGTGGGCCTGGCACACATGGGCTTGCAAAAGTGATTATATCACAGAAAAATTTTAAATATAATTTTTTTATCTGCAAGGTATTTGAGTGAATGACACCCTGTAACGGTATGAGTGGAGGCCTAGTCAGTGGAAACAGTACAGTCTGTGTGGGCCTGACACACACGGGCTTGCAAATGTGATTATATCACAGAAAACTTTTAAATATATTTTTTTTATCTGCAAGGTATTTGAGTGAATGACACCCTATAATGGTATGGGTGGAGGCCTAGCCAGTGGTAACAGTTCAGTCTGTGTGGGCCTGACACACACGGGCTTGCAAATGTGATTATATCACAGAAAAATGTTAAATATAATTTTTTTATCTGCAAGGTATTTGATTGAATGACACCCTGTAACGGTATGAATGGAGGCCTAGCCAGTGGCCACAGTACAGTCTGTGTGGGCCTGACACACACGGGCTTGCAAATGTGATTATATCACAGAAAAATGTTAAATATAATTTTTTTATCTGCAAGGTATTTGAGTGAATGACACCCTGTAACGGTATGAATGGAGGCCTAGCCAGTGGCCACAGTACAGTCTGTGTGGGCCTGACATACATGTGCTTGCAAATGTGATTATATCACAGAAAAATGTTAAATATAATTTTTTTTATCTGCAAGGTATTTGAGTGAATGAAACCCTGTAACGGTATGAGTGGAGGTCTCGCCACTAGCCAGTGGCCAGAATACAGTCTGTGTAGGCCTGACACACACGGCCTTGAAAATGTGATTATATGACAGAAAATTTTTAAATATAATTTATTTTATCTGCAAGGTATTTTAGTGAATGTTACCCTATAATGGTATGAGTGGAGGCCTAGCCAGTGGTAACAGTTCAGACTGTGTGAGCCTGACACACACAGGCTTGCAAATGTGATTATATCACAGAAAAATTTTAAATATAATTTTTTTATCTGCAAGGTATTTGAGTGAATGAAACCCTGTAACGGTATGAGTGGAGGTCTAGCCACTAGCCAGTGGCCAGAATACAGTATGTGTAGGCCTGACACACACGGCCTTGAAAATGTGATTATATGACAGAAAATTTTTAAATATAATTTATTTTATCTGAAAGGTATTTGAGTGAATGTTACCCTGTAACGGTATGAGTGGAGGCCTAGCCAGTGGCCACAGTACAGTCAGTGTGGGCCTGACACACACGGGCTTGCAAATGTGATTATATCACAGAAAAATGTTAAATATAATTTTTTTATCTGCAAGGTATTTGAGTGAATGACACCCTGTAACGGTATGAATGGAGGCCTAGCCAGTGGCCACAGTACAGTCTGTGTGGGCCTGACATACATGTGCTTGCAAATGTGATTATATCACAGAAAAATGTTAAATATATTTTTTTTTATCTGCAAGGTATTTGAGTGAATGAAACCCTGTAACGGTATGAGTGGAGGTCTCGCCACTAGCCAGTGGCCAGAATACAGTTTGTGTAGGCCTGACACACACGGCCTTGAAAATGTGATTATATGACAGAAATTTTTTAAATATAATTTATTTTATCTGCAAGGTATTTTAGTGAATGTTACCCTATAATGGTATGAGTGGAGGCCTAGCCAGTGGTAACAGTTCAGACTGTGTGAGCCTGACACACACGGGCTTGCAAATGTGATTATATCACAGAAAAATGTTGAATATAATTTTTTTATCTGCAAGGTATTTGAGTGAATGAAACCCTGTAACGGTATGAGTGGAGGTCTAGCCACTAGCCAGTGGCCAGAATACAGTATGTGTAGGCCTGACACACACGGCCTTGAAAATGTGATTATATGACAGAAAATTTTTAAATATAATTTATTTTATCTGCAAGGTATTTTAGTGAATGTTACCCTGTAACGGTATGAGTGGAGGCCTAGCCAGTGGCCACAGTACAGTCAGTGTGGGCCTGACACACACGGGCTTGCAAATGTGATTATATCACAGAAAAATTTTAAATATATATTTTTTTATCTGCAAGGTATTTGAGTAATTGAAACCCTGTAACAGTATGAGTGTAGGCCTAGCCACTAGCCAGTGGCTACAGTACAGTCAGTGTGGGCCTGGCACACATGGGCTTGCAAAAGTGATTATATCAAAGAAAAATTTTAAATATAATTTTTTTATCTGCAAGGTATTTGAGTGAATGACACCCTGTAACGGTATGAGTGGAGCCCTAGTCAGTGGAAACAGTACAGTCTGTGTGGGCCTGACACACACGGGCTTGCAAATGTGATTATATCACAGAAAACTTTTAAATATATATTTTTTTATCTGCAAGGTATTTGAGTGAATGACACCCTATAATGGTATGGGTGGAGGCCTAGCCAGTGGTAACAGTTCAGTCTGTGTGGGCCTGACACACACGGGTTTGCAAATGTGATTATATCACAGAAAAATGTTAAATATAATTTTTTTATCTGCAAGGTATTTGAGTGAATGACACCCTGTAACGGTATGAATGGAGGCCTAGCCAGTGGCCACAGTACAGTCTGTGTGGGCCTGACACACACGGGCTTGCAAATGTGATTATATCACAGAAAAATGTTAAATATAATTTTTTTATCTGCAAGGTATTTGAGTGAATGACACCCTGTAACGGTATGAATGGAGGCCTAGCCAGTGGCCACAGTACAGTCTGTGTGGGCCTGACATACATGTGCTTGCAAATGTGATTATATCACAGAAAAATGTTAAATATAATTTTTTTTATCTGCAAGGTATTTGAGTGAATGAAACCCTGTAACGGTATGAGTGGAGGTCTCGCCACTAGCCAGTGGCCAGAATACAGTCTGTGTAGGCCTGACACACACGGCCTTGAAAATGTGATTATATGACAGAAAATTTTTAAATATAATTTATTTTATCTGCAAGGTATTTTAGTGAATGTTACCCTATAATGGTATGAGTGGAGGCCTAGCCAGTGGTAACAGTTCAGACTGTGTGAGCCTGACACACACGGGCTTGCAAATGTGATTATATCACAGAAAAATGTTAAATATAATTTTTTTATCTGCAAGGTATTTGAGTGAATGATACCCTGTAATGGTATGAGTGTAGGCCTAGCCAGTGGCCACAGTACAGTCTGTGTGGGCCTGACATACACGTGCTTGCAAATGTGATTATATCATGGAAAAAATTTTAATATCATTTTTTTTTATCTGCAAGGTATTTGAGTGAATGTTACCCTGTAACGGTATGAGTGGAGGCCTAGCCACTAGCCAGTGGCCACAATACAGTCTGTGTGGGCCTGACACACACGGGCTTACAAATGTGATTATATCAAAGAAAAATGTTAAATAGAATTTTTTTTATCTGCAAGGTATTTTAGTGAATGATACCCTGTAACGGTATGAGTGGAGGCCTAGCCACTAGCCAGTGGCCACAGTACAGTCTGTGTGGGCCTGACACACACGGGCTTGCAAATGTGATTATATCACAGAAAATGTTTAAATATCATTTTTCTTATCTGCAAGGTATTTGAGTGAATGACACCCTGTAACTGTATGAAAGGAGGCATAGCCAGTGGCCACAGTACAGTCTGTGTGGTCATGACATGCACGGGCTTGCAAAATTTTAAATAGAATTTTTTAATCTGCAAGGTATTTGAGTGTATGATACCCTGTAACGGTATGAGTGGAGGCCTAGCCACTAGCCAGTGGCCACAGTACAGTCTGTGTGGGAGCCTGACACACACAGGCTTGCAAATGTGATTATATCACAGAAAATGTTTAAATATCTTTTTTTTTATCTGCAAGGTATTTGAGTGAATGACACCCTGTAACTGTATGAGTGGAGGCCTAGCCAGTGGCCACAGTACAGTCTCTGTAGGCCTGTCACACACGGGCTTGCAAATGTGACTATATCAGAGGCCACAGTACAGTCTGTGTGGGCCTGACACACACAGGCTTGCAAATGTGATTATATCACAGAAAATTTTTAAATATAATTTTTTTTATCTGCAAGGTATTTGAGTGAATGAGACCCTGTAACTATGAGTGGAGGCCTAGCCACTAGTCAGTGGCCACAGTACAGTCTGTGTGGGCCTGACACACACGGGCTTGCAAATGTGATTATATCACAGAAAAAATTTAAATATATTTTTTTTATCTGCAAGGTATTTGAGTGAATGACACCCTGTAACGGTATGAGTGTAGGCCTAGCCACTAGCCAGTGGCCACAGTACAGTCAGTGTGGGCCTGACACACACGGGCTTGCAAATGTGATTATATCACAGAAAAATTTTAAATATAATTTTTTTATCTGCAAGGTATTTGAGTGAATGACACCCTGTAACTGTATGAGTGGAGGCCTAGCCAGTGGCCACAGTACAGTCTGTGTGGGCATGACATGCACGGGATTGCAAATGTGATTATATCACAGAAAAATTTTAAATATTATTTTTTTATCTGCAAGGTATTTGAGTGAATGACTCCCTGTAACTGTATGAGTGGAGGCCTAGCCAGTGGCCACAGTACAGTCTCTGTAGGCCTGTCACACACGGGCTTGCAAATGTGACTATATCAGTGGCCACAGTATAGTCTGTGTGGGCCTGACACACACGGGCTTGCAAATGTGATTATATCACAGAAAATGTTTAAATAGAATTTTTTTTATCTGCAAGGTATTTGAGTGAATGAGACCCTGTAACGGTATGAGTGGAGGCCTAGCCACTGGCCACAATACAGTCTGTGTGGGCCTAACACACGGGCTTGCAACTGTGATTATATCACAATTTTTTTTAAAATATAATTATTTTAATCTGCAAGGTATTTGAGTGAATGACACCCTGTAACCGTATGAGTGGAGGCCTAGCCAGTGGCCACAGTACAGTCTGTGTGGGCCTGACATACACGGGCTTGCAAATGTGATTATATCACAGAAACATTTTAAATATAATATTTTTTTATCTGCAAGGTATTTGAGTGAATTATACCCTGTAACGGTATGAGTGGAGGCCTAGCCAGTGGCCACCGTACAGTCTGTGTGTGCCTGACATGCACAGGCTTGCAAATGTGATTATATAACCGAAAATTTTTAAATAGATTTTTTTTTTTTATCTGCAAGGTATTTGAGTGAATGACACCCTGTAACGGTATGAGTGGAGGCCTAGCCAGTGGCCACAGTACAGTCTGTGTGGGCCTGACACACACGGGCTTGCAAATGTGATTATATCACAGAAAAATAATAAATAGAATTATTTTTTTCTGCGAGGTATTTTCTGTCACACCCTGTATGAATGTCTGTGACTGAGCCTGCAGCCTCTTACACACGGGCAGCCAGGCAACCGCAATATATATATATATATATATATATATATATAAAAATAAAAAAAGCACACTGATGTACCAGCCCTGAAAAGGGCTTTTTGTGGTGCTGTCAGGATGCTGTCCTTACAGCAGATGAGTCTGTGGACACAGATCAGTGCCCTAGCTATCGATTTCCCTATTGAATCAGCAGCAACAGCATTGTCCCTCCTCTCACTGAGAATGCAGCTTCTGAATGAATCTAAAATGGATGCTGTCCAGGAGGTGGGAGGGTCTGGGAGGGAGGGTCTGCTGCTGATTGGCTGGAATGTGTCTGCTGACTTTGAAGTACAGGGTCAAAGTTTACTCATCGATGATGTATAGGGGGCGGACCGAACATCGCATATGTTCGCCTGCCGCGGCGAACGCGAACAAGCTATGTTCGCCGGCGAATAGTTCGGGCTATCACTACTGCTATTCCTAATGCTGAGGCCCACATTTATCAAATTTCCAGGGAAGTTAAAGGTTCCCAAATTGTACACAGAAATTGTTTAAAACCCTGCGTAGAAGTAGAAACTGCAGCAGGAGACATTGAGCCAGAGTCTACTGAGCCCGAGTTGTCAGCCCAACCTGTTGATCCTATGCAGGCTGTTGAAAACTTGCTACATGACAAGAAGCCACTTGATTGGTTCCTCACAACCTGGTTGAACTTGGTGGTACCGGCTCCAGTTCCTGCTAGTCCTCAATCCCAGGATGACCGGTCCCAGGGTGTACTTGAAAGGGCTCCAGAGCCTGTGGATTCCTCTGGCCCCCCGGAACCAAGGCAAGAAGAGTCTCTGCCAGTAAGAAGGTCCACGTGGCCTACTAAGGGGCACCCACCTGTGAGATTTGGAGACTACATTGTGGACGAGAGTAGCTCCTCCGGGGAAACCCCTGTTTAACTATTTACAAGACCCGGGTACGGACTCACTTTGTTCTTTTGAGCCTTGTTACAATTTTCATTATTATGGACTATCCTGGTTATCCTTGATACGCTGCACCACGTTAGCGCCCTTGTTCCATGTTCTATCCTGTATGAAGAGAACAACGCCCCTTTTCACCGCACTTGTTCCTTTGCCAGCGGAGCTGCCTGATGTATCTATATTGCAAAAGTAGTGTTTATTGTATATACTGGCTTTTCATTTTTGTCTTTCAGGTGGCAGTTCCAGCTGGGCGAGCCCCCTATGTTGCGCTGAGGATGGGCAACCTCAAAGCAGCGGGGTATGTAGTGTCCCACTAGGTAAATGTGGGCACTACACAAGGGTCAATATGGCCACGTTATTGGTCATTGTATTTTATATGATGTTTGTATGTGTTTTCCCTGTTATCTACTGTATCAGGTCTGTTAGGGGTAGTTCCTCCTCCTAGACAGTAGAGGGAGCTAGGGAACCCCTAGTATATATAGTTAGGCCCAGACAGGAAAGAGTCAGTGCAGGGCAGTATAGTCCAGAAGGCTAGTGAGTGCAGTCTATCCTGCCTGAGGTTCTTGAGCAAGAGAAGCTCAGCAGTTGCCACCAGGAGAAGAGTTGCCTCCTGAGAGAAACTAAGTTCCTACAAAGTACAGTGCAGAGCAGAAGTGATTCCAGCTGAACCAGAGAGCTGAAGGGCAGAAGGATCTATTTAAACCAAGGAGACATATACCTGAGGAAGTTTTCCCTAACCAAGGATAAAGCCAGCAATAGGGCATACGGGCCTTGGGATAAAGGCAGACAAGATTCTGAGGAAAGTGCAGCCTGATCTGTAAGTGTTTAACCCTCTGAGTATCTTGCAAAAACATTGTACCTGCTAATTGATGTAAAGCCTGCGTGTTACTACCTCGTACATATGGAACTTTGACCAAAGACTGTATATAGTTAACTGTTTCAGTAAACAGAAGTTTTGGTTCACCACAACATTGTGTTCCTCAATTATTCCTACCATAAATCGGTGTGCCGCCGTTACCGGCACTGGCATCACAAACTTAAAGGGATCTCGCCACCGGCACGTTGAAAACCTGCAACATCCAGGGCACCTCACCTACCATCAGGCCTGGTCCCTATGCACAGAGAGTGCCCCAGAGGACCCCTTCGCTAGCCTCTCCATCACTGCTGTACATCTGCCCAGGGTATCTAAAAGACTGTGAGTACTATAACCACCCTCGGTTAGTAACTACACCTGTGACCTCACCATTCGCCTCACCCTGCAGGGCTGGGTACTACACATGCTGGGTACATTATCTGTAGGTTGGTTGTTACACACATATATCTGAGTAATACATGCTGGGTACATCAAATGACAAAGCTTTACTATAGGTTGTCTATAGGTGGCTGAATACATGTATCAGAGTAATATATGCTGGGTATATCAAAGAACAATGCTCTGTTATAAGTTGTCTGTAGGTTGCTGAATCAGAATAATACAGGCTGGGTACATCAAGGAACAATACTATGCTGTAGATTTTCAGTAGGTTGCTGAACATATACATTTGGGTAATACATACTGAGTATATCAAAGAACAGTGCTCCGTTAAATACATCAAGGCTGCTGGATGTATGCATTATATAACTACATGTTGGGTGACATAAAATATTGTGGTATTGTATTATATTATTGCCCCCATGTGGGGATCACTCATTGTAATACAAGGCGTGATATATGGAGGACGCTGGGCCTGCTTGTCACCTAAAAAAAGTAAAATATTAATCCATCTACCTGTTCTGGAGGAAAGAATGAGTCTTCAGGGCTCGGATGTGCGGCGTCTGCACCCCGCCTATCCGAGTTTAAGTGTATGGGTTCTTGGTAGTTACAGTCATGTGACCGGAAGTCATGTGGTGCCTGGGACGCAATCGTGCGTTCCACAGGGGCATCACGTGACCGGTGGAGAGACGATATGCGTTTCACCATTAGATTCTACAATACTTATATAGGTTCCCAATCTCAAAGCACAATATTCATTCTGGTAAGGGGGCAATATATGATAATGGCCATGATTGTAAAACTCTAGAACTATATATATACCTGTATACATTATTTTATATAGAGCCGTAATCTAGTATAGGAAATTAAAGGGAGAAGGAGTTTTTTAAATGAAGGAAGATAATTAGCAGGAAAAAATGACTAAAAGTAAAAAAAAAATGAATTCAAGGTAGAGTTAAAGAAAAGTTAACGGAGAGATTGGGGAAAGGGTCATCTCAACCTCACCCGATGCAGCCAAAATTTATTTTCAGTGGGTCTGTGGAAAGAATAGAACAATGTTAAGACCATACACATCTACAGATAGCTTTCAAGTTTATACATTGATAAAAAAAATGTCACATTCGCGATTCAAACCGTTAGGTGAAAGTGTCCCTAGTTTATGGATCCAGAATGCCTCCCATTGTCTTGGGAGGAGTATTCTATTGCCTCCTCTCCTAGGTGAATCAATTTGTTCCAAAATTTGGAAACAGAGTTGCGAAATTTTATGGTTTTTTTGTCCAAGAAGTGATATGGTATTGGTAGGAGCGTATGGCCAAGTCTAATAGTCGACTTGTGCTTACTTATTCGATCCCGAACGTGTTTTGTCGTCTCGCCCACATACGCGAGTCCGCACGGGCATTTTATTGAATAAATCACGAAGCTGGAATCACAGGTATAGAATCCTCGGATTGTTATAGTCTGTCCAGCACGTGGTTGTGTGGCATATTCGTCTTATTACACTCGAACATTGGGCGCAGTGAAGACAAGGATATGTGCCTTGTCGTCTACTACGTAAAAAAGTTTCGGTAGTTTAGTGAAACTGACTATGTCTGCCTTAACTAATTTATCCCTAATGTTGGGAGATCTTTTATAGCATCTCAGGGGGGACTGATTAAATTATTTTATGTTAGGATAGGCTTTGGCTAGGAGTGGCCAGTGTTGATTGAGAGCCTGTTGGATTTTTGGCATTAAGGGATGATATGTGGTTACACATGCTACTCTATTTTGGTTGTTAGTTTTAGGCCGTGGCCCGTTGGTCTCGGTAAGGTCTTGTAAGGTACTTTTCAGGATGGTCCCGGGGTAGCCCATATTCAAAAAATATTTGGTCATGGCGTCGAGTTGCATATTTTTTTATCATGTTGCTACTCACAATACGGTCTACACTTGTGTACTGTGACCAAGGTAAATATTTTTGTAGCCCTAGGATGGCAGCTTTTGTAGTGGAGAAGGCTGTTACGATCAGTCGGTTTATTGTACAAATCTATGGAAAGTGTATGCAGCACGCCAGACCTGCAGGGTATTGCGATAGTGAGGTCACGGTTATGGGCAATCGAGGGTTACTCACATTTTAGAGGGAAACCCTGGGCAAGCATGCGGCAGTGAAGGAGAGGTAGACACAAGTTCCTCTGGGGCACACTCTAGACATAGGGACCAGACCTGATGGTGTATGAGGTGCCCTGGATGTTGCAGGTATTTTGAGTGCCTGAGGCAAGGTCCCTTTAAGGAATCGTGACGCCAGTGCCTGTAACGGTGGCACACCGATTTATAGTAGTAGTAATGGAGGTACACAGCTGGTATGGTAAACCAAACGTTGCTTTACTTGGAAAACAGTCCAAACTTTATACAGACAGATGTTTATGCAGTCCCTTGAATCATATAATTCACAAGCAGGTTTACTTCTCTATATGGCAGGTAACAATCTTGCAAGATACTTGGAGGGTAAACAGTTAATGCTTCGCAGAACTAGGCTGCACTATCCCCACAGCTATTCCAGCTGGCTGGATCCCAAGGCCCGGATGCCTAAATGCTGGCTTTAATCCTTGGTAATAAATCTTACTCCCGTATTGACCCTTGCTTCTATCTTATAGTACCTCTGCCCATCAGCTTACTTATCTGAGCTGGTTGTATTGTTCGTGTAGTGAGGGAAGCTGCAGGTTTCTCCCAGGAGGTTAATTCCTACTACTGGGGTTACTTCTTCTGTGGTTGTAGGATTACTGGTCTCCAAGCAGGCTGTACTCCTTCACTAGCCTCCTGGGGCAACTAGAAGCCTGGACTATCTAGCTGCATGTCAGGAGGAGGCCCTCAGCATATCTCTGGCTGGTGCCTTCTCACTTCTGTCTCCTCCACAGACTCCTGACTATGACCTAACCCCTCCCTGTCTGGGGCTAGACCTTGTTACTAGGGACTCCCTATCTCCTTCTAGTGTCTAGGATGTCTAACTACACCCCAATAGGCCTGCTAAGCATGTAACAGGGGAACCATCAAATGTAAAAACACATTGAAAAATACATTAAGTGCATAGATAGATAGAATATCACTGTCCCTTGTGAGCAGAAGTAACACATGACCCAATTGACCCTTGTGTAGTGCCCACTCCTACCTAGTGGGACGCTACATGTACCTGTTTGATAAATTTTATCAAGCGTGTCAAGGAAGCTAATCTCCTTCTTACTGGTATGGGAGCTGAAGCCTAGTTCATTGTATATCTGGTTTTAATCATCTACCAACTGGTGTATAGTGGATATAGGTCCCATCCAGATGCAGAAAATGTAATCTATAAAACAATACCAAATGTCAGCGTATTGCTGAAACAAGGGATTCCTGTAGACGTGATCCTCCTCGAACACTATCATGAAAGTATTTGCATAAGGGGGGCCAAGTTAGACCTCATCGCGGTACCCCTTCTCTGGCCATGGTATGTGTCACCAAATAGAAAGAAGTTTTTTGTGAGTATAATCTCAAGAATTTTGAGGCAAAATTCCTACTGTGTTCAGAGTAGAATGATTGTGTAGTAACCTTGCCGTGGCTTGTATCCCGTTATCGTGTGCTATAGATGTATATAGACTATTGACGTCTAAGGTTAGTAGAATGCTTTCTGGTGTTATAGTAATTTCTTTCAGTTTTTTGAGAAAATCTGTGGTATCTAATATAAAAGATTTCCATGTTTTAATCAATGGTGTGAGTATTTTTTCTATGTAGATGGCTAAAGGGGAAAATATTGAATCAGTTGAGGTGACTATGGGACATCCTGGAGGGTTGATAAGACTTTTATGGATCTTGGGCAATATGTAAAAAATGGTAGTAATGGGATTTTGTTTGGTGAGTAAAGTAGCTGTTTTAGAATCAATGACTCCTGATTGTGAGTATGTAATGATGGTACTGGAAATTAGATCTTGTATCTGTGCGGTGGGATCCCTAGATAATAATCCGTATGTCTACTTATCTGAGAGATGTCTCCTAATCTCAGTCAGGTAATCAACCATGTCCAGAACGACAAGTGCACCTCCTTTGTCTGCTGGTTTGATAATGATTTCTTTACTATGTTGCAATGTTTCAAGTGCTGATCTTTTTTCAGGGGACAAATTATTAGTGTGCTTGTAGTGACCTTGTGTGTTTGCCATTAGTATGTCCTTTACTAGATTTTGAGACAAGGAAATATATGTCTCCACTGGATGTTGTTTTTGGGCAACATGAAGGAGCATTTGTTTCTTAATCTTAGATAATCAATAGATAGTGGTCACGGCAGTGTAGATATGCCTGGTTCTTGTATTGGAAGTTCCTGAAAATGAGTTTTAAGTCTTAATGTCTGGTAGAACTTTTGTAGTTCCTGTTCTAATGTGAAGGTATTTAGTTTTGGTGTAGGGCAAAATTATAAACCCTTCTGTAGGACGGTGATCTGTGCAGGTGACAGAGTGGTGGATGAAATATTAATAACTAGATTGTCCTCCTTACCTGGGAGTGTGTCTGTATGCGTTCTTCTTGACTTTCTGCCACCCCTCCTGGTCTTCCGCTCCTTGCTCTGCCTCTCCGTTGGTAGTTGCCTAAAAACCGGGGTTGATATCCGTAGTAAATCCGATAAACTGTGTCTGATCTGTAGTCCTCGGCGTATAAATTTCTGACGTTTATTCTGTTCAGTATTTCTTTTATATTCCTGTAGCTGTTTCTCAATTCTTTCTTTTGCCTTTGTTAAATCTTCTTCGGGAGTGGTGGATGTTAGTTGGGCTTCAGTAGTTACAATTTTCTTGGACAGGTCACCAATTGAGGTCTGTAATTCTTCAATCGTTAAGAGAATAAGGTCAAAAGAACATTTGTTCAGGATTTTTTCGAATCGCTCGAAGAAATCCTTCTTATCTGCAAAGAGTGTGGGTCTCAGGCGCGATCTCAAACCTCTTGGAATTTGAGGATTTTGGTATAAACCCAGTCCAGATCTTTAGCATTAATGAGATGCTGTACTGAGTATGTGCCCAAATTCTGGTGCACAGTGCAGGTAAAAGATTACCAGGAAAAGGCGAGAGCAGTATACAGATAACTGGCTCTTTCAAAACTTGGGAAGAGTGGACAAAAGTTGGTTACACCAAGGGGCTAAGGTTTGTCATCAGTGCACCTAATATATCATTTGAATATTTATAAAAATATTTATAAAAAGTGTCTCTTTTGCTAATTGCAGCAAAAGATTTAAAAATGTTATGATTTCATTAGTTCTGCAAGCCCTACATGCCATTTTGCTTAGTTTAATATGCCAAAAAAAAAGATGACAGACTCCCTTTAAGTTCTCCCTTAATATTGAAAAGGTTAATGCTAAATATTATTTATCACCTATTCACAGGATACTTGATTAATGATGGTTTGCTATAGGTTTGACCAAGGATGGAGGGTCCTCTCTCAGAATGGAGCAGTGGCACGCATATTGGTCAACTGCTCCATTCACTTTTATGGGACAGACAGAATGCTGTCGGCATTAGTCAAAAAGAAGTGAATGGAGAAGTGAACTGACTTTCACTCTACATTCAGATAGGGACCCTGTCTTCTTGGGATTGCTGAGGGTCCTAGGGGTCCGACACCCCAAAATCCAACATTTATCATCTTTCCAGTGGATAGATGACAAATACTTTTGGTGGGATTTCCCCTTTAGCCACTTCACGAGAAATCACATACATGTATATCACTGGGATCTGGTATTTGATGCCCAGTGCCGTACATGTATGGCACAGGAATGCTGAAGGCTAAGGGGTTGACCCTCCACCATTTTCAGTCATGTACAGCCAGGCTGCTGCTACAATGGCTGATATCAGAGCTAGCTTTGATCCTGACTATTTAACCCCTTAGATGCTGCAGTCTATAGAGACTGCAGCATCTCAGTGGTTTACAGAGAGATAACATTCCTTCTGCATACAATTGGACCCCCCGTTACATGATTGCAAGGACCCAATGATAGCGATGACTACCAGAAGCCTAACAATGGCCTCTTGTGTTGCCATTTATGGAAGTTGATCAGTCTCTTCCAGAGTGTAATACTAACAGGAAAATTACCATACAGACGCATGGTAATATATTTAACCAGCAATCATACAAATGTAATTTTAAGTCCCCTAGTGGGGGGAAAACTAAAGCTTGTACTACAAAAACAAGGGTCTTAGAATATGATAACCCAAAATGCTAATGATTTCCAATAAAAAATAATTTTATGATGGAAACCTAGAAAAACATAAAAAAACTATATAAATTTGGTATCGACATAAGCATATCGACACACAGGATAACGTTTTTATGTTATTTACCCTGCTTGGTGAACCCCATAAAAAATAAACAAATGAAACTTTTTTTGACATAATTGATATTAGATGGCCACCTTGTCTACCTAAAAAATGGAATATAAAGTGTTCAAAAGAACATTTATACCCCAAAATGGTGCCAATGACAATGACAACTATAATTCATTATGCCAAAAACAAGCACTCCGTCAACAGAAAAATTTAAAAGTCATAGCCCCTAGAACATAGCAACCCAAAAAGCTAATTATTATGTTTTTCTTAAAATGTTATTTTATGGTGTAAAATTGATTAACATAACTAAATTATATAGATTTGGAATTTAAATCATATGAATTAACATAAAAAAGTTATCATATTATTTACCTTACATGAGGAATGAAAAAAAACAACAACACAGTGACAGAACTGCTATGATTTGACCATCTTGTCTCTTAAAATATAGTAAAAAAAAAGTGATAAAAAAGTGATATGCACCATATTTTATTTATTTAAAAAATTTCCAAATTTCTATTTCTCTACTTTAATAAAAGATAGTAATACCTCCAAAATTTTTTATTACTTTACATTACCCATTTGTCTACTTTATGTTTGGATCATTTTGTGAATGCCATTTTATTTTTTGGGGACGTTAGAAGGCTTAGAAGTTTAGAAGAAAATCTTGAAATTTTTCAGAAAATGTCTAAAAAACACCTTTTCAGGACCAGTTCAGGTCTGAAGTCACTTTGAGAGGCTTACATAATAGAAACCAGCCAAAAATTACCCCATTTTACAAACTATACCCCTCAAGGTATTGAAAACTGATTTTACAAACTTTGTTCATCCTTTAGGTGTTCCACAAGAATTAATGGAAAATAGAGATAAAATTTCACTTTTTTGGCAGATTTTCCATTTGAATCCATTTTTTCCAGTTACATAGCAAGGGTTAACAGCCAAACAAAACTTAATATTTATGGTCTTGATTCTGTAGTTTACAGAAACACCCCATATGTGGTTGTAAACTGCTGTACGGGCACATGGTATGGCGCAAAAGAAAAGGAACGCCATATGGTTTTTGGAAAGCAGGTTTCACTGGGATAATTTTAAGCTGCAATGTTACTTTAAATAACATAAAATACTTAAAAATAAAAAAATAATAATCTTGATCTTGGAGGATGAGGTCCATATGGAGTAAGAGGTTGAGGAGGCAGTGGATGTAGTGGTGTAGGTGGAAGCGGCGGTGGAGGATGAGGAGGTAGCCTACACTGCTTTTTGGTTTTTGTTTTATTGAGAAATATAACAAAAGCATTACAAGCTTTAAACAGTGCAAATTAGGGTATCAATCACCATTATAATTGCATGAGTACATAAGCGATGTCAATCAATGATAAAATAACAGGAATATGATGTATTTCCTAAAAACATATGATTAGTATGTCTAATTTTATTATACTGATATTTAACCTGAGCATTACACTGCTTTTTGGTTTTATTTTTTTAGTTGTTTAAATTAGGGAACACCCCAAAACATTGGGAAATATAACCTGTTATTACCCCCTCCAGCCATGCTAAACAAACGTTCAGACAATACGCTGGCTGCAGGGCAGGCCAGCACTTCCAAGGCGTAAAGGGCAAGCTCAGGCCATGTGCCCAATTTGAAGACCCAGAAGTTGAAGGGGGCAGACCCATCAGTCAGTATGTGTATGTGTGTGCACACATACTGCCCCACCATGTCACATGTCCCCGTGATGTTCACGATCCAATTGGATATCTTCTCTATCAACTTTCAATGTTCTTTTCTGTGCCTACCGTGGTGATCACGGTAATCGGCGAATCAGGGTTCCACGCCGGGGAGGGAGCTTGAGAAAAGGGATACTACATCCAAGGGAAGGTCAATGGATGAAATTCAATGTGATCGAGCGGAAATGTGGGACAAAGTATTGAAGCAGAAGCTTCTAAGTTAAGGAGTGTGCGTGCAACAATTACCCACTCCTGACTCGGGAAGGTAGTGACGATAAATATCAATACAGGACTTTTAAGATGTCCTGTTATTGGAAAGATTATTAAAAAATGATAGGGAATGTCACTGGGGTATTTTGGATTTGGAAACGTTAGACAGAAGAGGCCTTGCTGCCGCTTTGTTGACTCTAGATAACTTCTGCCTGATCGCACGTCCCAGTGACGGCCACAATCCATTTGGATATCTTCTCTATCAGCGTTTGATGTTCTTTTCTGCGCCTACCATGTTGATCATGGTCATCGGCGAATCAGGGTTCCATGCCGGAGAGGGAGCGTGAGAAAGAGATATCACATCCAAGGGAGGTCAATGGATGAAATTAAATGTTGATCGAGCGGAAAAGTGGGACAAATTATTGAAGCCGAAGCTTACAAGTAAAAGAGGTTTGTATACTTCAGAGCATGGGTTTGTATACGGCAAAATTGGTAAAATGTCACCTGACAATGTAACAGACGATTTTTTTTTAATTTATGTCCCTGTCACCTATGTAGAGCAGGGTGTAATCACGGCAAAAATGGTCAAATGTCACCCAAGAATCTAACAGACAAATTACTGAATTGTTTTTACCTGTCTACTAGGTATAGCAGGGGTATATCACCACCAAAAATTGGTGAATTTTTAATCAAAAATGTAACCGACAAATTAGTGAAATGTTTTTACCTGTCTACTAAGTAGAGTAGGGGTATATCACAGTCAAAAATTGGTGAATTTCACCCGAGAATGTAACAAATTAGTAAAATGTTTTTATCTGTCTACTAGGCAGAGCAGGAGCATATCACACCCACAAATTGGTGAATTTCACCCGAATATGTAACAGTCAAATTATTTTTTTTTTTTTTTACCTGTCTACTAGGTATAGCAGTGGTATAGCACACCAAAAATTGGTGATTTTTACCTGAAAATGTTACAGACAAATTAGTGAAGCGTTTTTACCTGTCTAATAGGTAGAGCAGGGGTATGTAAATTTGACACGAAAATGTAACAGACAAATTAGTGAAATGACATAAAACAAAATAAAATACGTACAAATTTAAAAAAATAATCTTAATTTATAAGTTGGAGGTCCATATGGAGTAAGAGGTTGAGGAGGCGGTGGACGTAGTGGTGTAGGTGGAAGCGGCAGTGAAGGAGGACGAGGTAGCCAACACTGTTTTTTGGTTTTAATTTTTTTTATTATTATTTTATATTAGGGTACACTTGAAAGGAGTGGGAAATATCCAAAATACAACAATGAGCAAGTGTGCTTTAGTATAACAATGGCTTGGTAAGGCCGGAATACATGTCTATTCTGCACAATGTACGGACAAGTCCTGTGGGATCCATGCCTGGTTCATTTTAATGAACGTGAGCTTGTCCACATTGGCTGTGGACAGGCGGCTGCGCTTGTCTGTGATAACACCCCCTGCCGTACTAAACACATGTTCAGACAATACACTGGCTGCAGGGCAGGCCAGCACCTCCAAGGCGTAAAGGGAAAGCTCAGGCCATGTGCCAAATTTGGAGACCCAGAAGTTGAAGGGGGCAGACCCGTCATTCAGTACGTGTAGGCTTGTGTACACATACTGCTCCACCATGTTGCTGAAATACTGCCTTCTGCTAAGACGTTTCATATCAGCTGGTGGTGCTGGTTGTTGTGGCGTGCTCACAAAGCTTTTCCACATTTCTGCCATGCTAACTCTGCCTTCTGAGGTGCTGGTGGTGCCCCAGCTGTGATGGCGACCTCTTCCTCTGCCTTCGCCTTGTGCTTCCACTGTCAGGTGGAAATGCCACCAGCAGTGCGTCTACCTGTGTGCGCTTGTACTCGTACATCTTACGAACACGCTCCAGTGATGGAATTAAGGACGGTACGTTGTCCTTGTAATGGGGATCCAGCAGCGTTGCCACCCAGTAATCAGCACAAGTTAGAATATGGGCAACTCGGCGGTCGTTTCGGAGACAATGCAGCATGTAATCGCTCATGTGTGCCAGGCTGCCCAGAGGCAGCAAAAAGCTGTCTCTGGGGGAGGTGTATCGTCTGTGTCCTCTGTATCCCCCCAGCCATGCACCAGTGATGACCATGAGCTGGTTTGGATGCCAACTTGCTGTGAACACGGTTCCTCCTCCTTCATCTCCTCCTCATCCTCAACCTTGTCATCCTCCAGAACTGTGCCCTGGCTGGACTATTGTGTACCTGGCGTTTGTGGGTGCAGGAACTTACCCTCAGAGCCACTTGGTAATGACTGGCCGGAAACCCTATGAAATTATCCCCCTTTCTCCTCCTCCTACTGTGCCACATCTTCTTCCATCATTGCCAGAAGCGTTTTTTCAAGAAGTCATAGTAGTGGGATATGAACGCTGAGAACGGCACTGGCCATGTTGATGGAGTACTTGAAACAGCGCAACACAGGTCCCGCATGGAGGCCCAGTCATTGGTGGTGAAGTAGTGATGTTCCACAGAGCGACTCACCTATGCGCGCTGCAGCTGAAACTCCACTATTGCCTGCTGCTGCTTGCACAGTCTGGCCAGCATGTGCAAGGTGGAGTTCCACCTTGTGGGCATGTTGCATAAGAGGCGGTGAGCGAGAAGGCCTGTGGGAAAGCCACTGCCATAAGGGGACAGCCCTACTGTGGGACAGCCACTGCCATAAGGCTTTTAAAACGCTCCATCTCCACCAGACGGAATGACAGCATTTCAAAGGCCAGTAATTTTGAAATGCTGGCATTCAGGGCCAGGGATCGCGGGTGGGTAGGGGGGTACTTTCTCTTCCGCTCCAGTGTTTGGGAGATTGAGAGCTGAACACTTCCGTGGAACATTGTGGAGAGGCTTGTGACCCAGGTGGTGGTGTTGCTGGCAGGTGCCACTGTCACTCCAGAGGTGGATGAAGAGGCCGAGACTGCAGCAGAAGAGGAAGCAAGAGGAGCCAGAGACCTTTCTTGGTTTTTGAGGTGTCTACTCCACTGCAGCTTGTGCTTTGCACTTAGATGCCTAGTCATGCAGGTTGTGCTAAGGTTTAGATCGTTTATGCCTCGCTTCAGGCTCCCTCTTCTGCTGTGTTGGTGGCTCTGTGTGACCACTAGTGTTGATCACGAATATTCGAATTTCGAATTTTTATTGCGAATATAGGTACTTCAAAAATTCGCGAAGATTTCGAATATAGTTATATATATTCCCAATTTCGAATATTCGATTTTTTTTCGATGTTTTTTTCGATGTTTTTTTTTAATCAGTACACATGATCCCTCTCTGCTTCTAGCTTGTGGGCCAATAAGAAGGCTGCAATATACTTGACTTTAGGAGTAGTAGTGTTTGTGAATTTTGCTCTATATTAGTTTTTTTGAATATTCGCTATATTGCTATATATTCTTGTTTTAGAATATTAAGAATATTCGAAAAAATGAAGTTATAGCTATATAGCGAATATTCAAAAAAAACGAATATAAAGCAATTTAGCTAATATAGTGCTATATTCATCTTTGTCTAATAATTGTAATTTTTTTCTCATCTGAAGTTCAGATTGGAAAAAAATTACAACTATAAAAAAAAAGATTATAGCACTATATTAGCTAAACTGCTCTATATTCGTTTTTTTCGAATATTCGCTGTATTGCTATATATTCTTGTTTTAGAACAGGCATCCTCAAACTGCGGCCCTCCAGCTGTTGTAAAACTACAACTCCCACAATGCTCTGCTGTAGGCTGATACCTGTAGGCTGTTCGAGCATGCTGGGAGTTGTAGTTTTGCAACAGCTGGAGGGCCGCAGTTTGAGAATGCCTGTTTTAGAACATTACGAATATTCGAAAAAACTAAGTTATAGCAATATAGCGAATATTCGAAAAAAATCGAATATAGAGCAATTTAGCTAATATAGTGCTATAATCTTCTTTGTCTAATAGTTGTAAATTGAAAAATTCGCAATAAAAATTAGAATCCGAAAATTCCAATTACGAAAATTCGCATATTACATGATCATTACCTTGCCGATTTTTCAAGAAAAAAAATCGCGAATTTTCAAATATTCAACGAATATTCTAAAAAATATTTGCGAAATATAGCGAATTCGAATATAATCCCTGCCGCTCATGACTAGCGACCACGGCCTCTCCTCCGAACTACACAGGTTACTCGCATGACCTTGATTCCTTGTGGGGTCGAGGACCTCATCGTCCTCCACATCATCTTCCACCCATCTTCACCCCTGCCCTCCTTGTCAGTCTGCACACTACAGAAAGCCACAGCAGTTGGCACCTGTGTTTCATCATCATTTGCGACGTGCTGCGGTGGTCCTCCAATGTACCCATCTTGAAACAAAAGTGGTTGGGCATCGGTTATGTGGATGGCCCTGGGAAACCCTGCTAGCAGAGTCATCAAAAAGCAGAAGAGACTGCTGCATCACTTGGGGCTCAGACTGTTTGGCTGATTTGCAAGGGGGTGGGGTGAAAGACTGATGGACATCGGCTGCAGGTGACAACTCTGATCTTTCAGCAGGAGACTGGGTGGGAGACAATGTGAAGGAACTGGAGGCACTGTCAGCAACCCAATCTACTATCGCCTGTACTTGTTCTGGCCTCACCATTCGTATGTCACGGAAGGTGTACAGAAAACTAGAAGACACAAAATGAAGATCCGACTGACTGGATCCAAAACTAAGGAACCAAAGGGAAAGCCCTGCAACAGACCTGGCTCTCTCCCTAACTGCTCAGCCTATGCAAAAATCTCAATAGTAGATGATCGCATATCCTCGTTCCTTGACTGTATAAAACCTGAACACCCTATAATAGTGAGGAAACACGACCACCGGCTCCCTACACTTGATACGGAGGGAGTCAGGGTCACCTGGGATCCAGCAAACAGGAAAACACAAATGAATGAGCAAACTTATCTGTAGAAGACTCAGTAGTAGCATCCAGCATGCACACACTCCAGGAAGTTGTATAAACCGCAAAGTGATGCAGTATGGGAAGAGATTTAAAGGGATGCAATCAGTGCAACTACATGACAGCTGAGAGAGGCTAACGAGATGAGAAAACTAAAGCAAAACAAAAGGAACCTCAAGCAGGAGGTTCTGAAGAACGTCTGACAGAGCTTCTCAGATTTCTGGTGGTGACAGTACCCCTCCTTCTACGAGTGGACTCCGGACACTCAGAGCCCACCTTCTCAGGATGGGACCTATGGAAAGCCCTGATGAGACGAGTGGCCTTAATGTCCATCACTGGGACCCACATCCTCTCCTCTGGACCATAACCCTCCCAATGAACGATGTACTGGAGAGAACCGCGGACAACACGAGAATCCACAATCCTAGAGACCTGAAATTCAAGATTACCATCAACCACAATTGGAGGAGGAGGCAAAGACGAGGGTACAATGGGTTGGACATAAGGTTTTAATAAGGACTTATGAAAAACATTATGGATCTTCCAAGTCTGAGGAAGATCAAGACGGTAGGCAACAGGATTAATGACGGACAAGATTTTGTAGGGCCCAATAAACTTAGGACCCAACTTCCAGGAGGGAACCTTCAATTTGATATTCTTAGTAGACAACCACACCAGATCACCAACATTCAGGTCCGGACCAGGCACACGTCTCTTGTCCGCCACACGCTTATATCTCTCACTCATGCTCTTTAGATTATCCTGAATCTTTTGCCAAATAGATGACAAAGACGAGGAGAATCTGTCCTCATCAGGTAAACCAGAAGACCCCTCTCCAGAGAATGTCCCAAACTGCGGATGAAACCCATATGCACCAAAAAATGGTGACTTATCAGAGGACTCCTGACAACGGTTATTTAAAGCAAACTCAGCAAGGGACAAAAATCCTCCTGATTCTCCGCCACAAAACAACGCAGATATGTCTCCAGATTCTGATTGACGCGCTCTGTCTGGCCATTCGACTGCGGGTGGAAAGCAGCCGACAACCGAACCCCCAAGCAAGAACAGAAAGCCTTCCAGAATCTGGAAACAAACTGAGTGCCCCTATCAGAGACTATGTCTGAAGGAATACCATGCAATTTGACAATGTGATCAATAAATGCCTGCGCCAGCGTCTTAGCATTGGGCAAGCCAGGAAAAGGAATGAAATGCACCATTTTGCTAAAACGGTCCACCACCACCAGAATCACAGTCTTCCCCGAGGAACGAGGCAGGTCCATAATGAAGTCCATGGACAGATGTGTCCAAGGATGGGAAGGAATGGGTAACGGAAGGAGAGGACCTGATGGCCGTGAATGAGGGACCTTGGCACGAGCGCAGGTCTCACAGGCTGCCACAAAACCCTCAACTGGCTTACGAAGCGCCGGCCACCAGAATCTCCGAGTGATGAGATCCACTGTGGCTCTTGCCCCCGGGTGCCCAGCAAGGACAGTATCGTGGTGCTCCTTAAAAATCTTGTGTCTTAAAGCAAGAGGCACAAACAACCTCCCAGGAGGACAAAGATCAGGAGCCTCTGACTGGGCTACCTGAACCTCTGCCTCCAATTCAGGATAAAGAGCAGAGACCACCACCCCTTCAGCCAAAATGGGACCCGGGTCTTCAAAATTCCCACCTCCCGGAAAACAACGTGACAGGGCATCCGCCTTCACATTCTTAACCCCAGGGCGGAACGTAACAACAAAATTAAACCTTGAAAAGAACAAAGACCATCTGGCCTGTCTCGGGTTCAGACGCTTGGCTGACTCCAAGTAGGCCAGATTCTTATGGTCAGTAAACACGGTAATAGGGTGTCTGGCTCCCTCTAGCCAAAGGCGCCATTCCTCAAAAGTTAACTTGATGGCCAACAACTCCCTATCTCCCACATCGTAATTTCTCTCTGCGGAGGAGAGTTTCTTCGAGAAAAAGGCACACTGGTCGCCATTTGGCAGGAGAGGAACCCTGAGACAAGACCGCACCCACACCCACCTCAGAAGCGTCCACCTCAACTATGAAGGACAGAGAAATATCAGGTTGTAACAAGATGGGAGCGGAAGCAAAACTCTCCTTGATACTAGAAAAGGCCTTACGTGCCTCTACCGACCAGGAGGAAAAATCTACCCCATTTCTAGTCATATCAGTGAGTGGTTTAACAACAGAGGAATAATTCAAAATAGACTTCCTGTAATAATTGGCAAAACCCCAAAAACGCATCAGCGCCTTCTGATTCTCAGGAAGCTCCCACTCAAGCACAGCGCGGACCTTCTCGGTGTCCATGCGAAAACCAGAAGCGGAGAGAAGAAACCCCAGAAATTGAATTTCTGGAACCGCAAACACACATTTTTCCAGTTTAGCATACAATTTATTCTCCCGCAGGATGAGCAAGACCTGACGTAGGTGGTCCTTATGAGTTTTGAAATCAGGAGAAAAAATCAAAATGTCATCTAGATACACTAATACAAATTTCCCCATTAAATGAAAAAAAATGCTGTTCACAAAATGCTGAAAGACGGCTGGAGCATTCATCAAACCAAAAGGTATAACCAAATTCTCAAAATGGCCCTCAGGGGTATTGAAGGCTGTCTTCCATTCGTCTCCTTCTCTGACCCTGACCAGGTTGTATGCCCCTCTTAGATCCAACTTGGAAAAAACTTTAGCCCCAACAATCTGGTTAGACAGGTCCGGGATCAGAGGAAGCGGATATGGGTCACGAATTGTGATACTGTTCAGCTCCCTGACATCCAGACATGGTCTTAAAGAACCATCTTTTTTCTTAACAAAGAAAAAAACAGCGGCAACAAGTGACTTCGAGGGTCGTATGTGTCCCTTTCTCAGACTCTCAGAGATATAAGCACGCATAGCGACCCTTTCAGGTTGGGAGAGATTGTATAAACGAGATTTAGGCAGCTTGGCGCCTGGGGTGAGATTAATAGGGCAATCGTACTGCCTGCGAGGGGGCAATTCCTGAACACCACTCTCAGAAAGCACATCCGAAAATTCAGAGTGAAAAGATGGTACAGTCTTAGTAGAAACCTCAGAAACAGATGTCGTGAGGCAATTCTCTCTGCAAAAGTCACTCCAACCATTTATTTGCCTCGCTTGCCAATCAATGGTGGGGTTATGTTTAGTGAGCCAGGGTAGCCCCAACACTAGAGGAGTAGGCAACCCGCTTAGGACGAAACATGACACATCCTCAACATGAGTATCACTCACAATCAAACGGCTATTGTGAACTATGCCCTTTAATGATTTCTGAGAAAGTGGAACGGAATCAATAGCAAAAACAGGTATATCCTTTCCCAAAATGCATACCTGGAAACCATGGGTTATAGCAAATTGATTAGCAATGAGATTGACAGCTACTCCACTATCTACAAAAATCTCACAAAAAATGTTCTTGCTCTCTAGCGCCACCCTGGCAGGTAGGACAAAACGGGAACTGCAAGCAAACGGAAAACCTTCAATTTCCGCATTAACCTTGCCAATAGTAACAGATGGAACGTTTTTAGAGGATTTTTTTCTTTTTGATTCTTTATTACTCTCAAAAAACTGCCTGAATCTCCTAGAGGGACAAACATTTGCCAGATGATTTATACCTCCACAACAGAAGCAAACCTTCCTATGAGCGCTGAATCTTCTATTGTCAGAGGCAAGCAAACCCAGCTGCATGGGATCCTGCTCAGAAGGGATTGAGAGTGACTGAGACCCCTGTGCACTGAATGAGACCGCCGCACTGTATGACAGGAAGGAGTGATCTCTCCTCTCTCTCTAAGACGCCTGTCAATACGAACGGCCCGAGACATGTCAGTGTCCAAGAAGGTAGGTCTCTCATGAAAGGCAAATGCATCTTTCAATCCCTCTGAAAGACCATGGCAAAATTGACTTCGGAGTGCAGCATCATTCCAACCAGTATCAGCTGCCCATCTCCGAAATTCTGAACAGTATATCTCTGCGGACTGTTTACCCTGGCATGAAAGATGTAGTCTAGACTCAGCCAGAGCAATACGATCCGGATCATCATATATCTGACCCAGGGCTAAAAAAAAATCATCCACTGAACAGAGGGGCCGTGCCCCTACCGGCAGCGAAAGGGCCCAGGGCTGAGCATTATCCCTGAGCAGCGAGATGATGATCCCCACCCTCCGTTCCTCATCACCAGAGGAATGGGGAAGTAGGCAAAAATGGAGTTTGCAAGCCTCTCTAAAACGAACAAAATTCTCACTACCCCCGGAGAACGTATCCGGAAGCGAGATTTTAGGCTCAGAACAAATTCCATAAACGCAAGCAGAGACAGTTTTCCGGAGATCTGCTACCTCCAGTGAAAGACCCTGCATGCGGTCAATCAAGGTTGAAACCGGATTCATGCTTAAGACGGTTTTGGCGGTTTATAATGTCACGGAAGGTGTACAGAAAACTAGAAGACACAAAATGAAGATCCGACTGACTGGATCCAAAACTAAGGAACCAAAGGGAAAGCCCTACAACAGACCTGGCTCTCTCCCTAACTGCTCAGCCTATGCAAAAATCTCAATAGTAGATGATCGCATATCCTCGTTCCTTGACTGTATAACACCTGAACACCCTATAATAGTGAGGGGACACGACCACCGGCTCCCTACACTTGATACGGAGGGAGTCAGGGTCACCTGGGATCCAGCAAACAGGAAAACACAAATGAATGAACAAAACTTATCTGTAGAAGACTCAGTAGTAGCATCCAGCATGCACACACTCCAGGAAGTTGTATAAACCGCAAAGTGATGCAGTATGGGAAGGGATTTAAAGGGATGCAATAAGTGCAACTACATGACAGCTGAGAGAGGCTAACGAGATGAGAAAACGAAAGCAAAACAAGGAACCTTAAGCAGGAGGTTCTGAAGAACGTCTGACAGAGCTTCTCAGATGTCTGGTGGTGACATCGTAGAGACGCATTATGCCCGACCAAATACCTTTGCAGGTTCTGTCGCCTATTCTCACCTGAGGAAGGTGTTTTACTTGTGCGTGTAGCTGGCACAGATCGACCACGTCCTCTCCCTGCAACAGGAGCTCCACCAGCAGCACCACGACCTGGGCCACGTCTCTTATTCAACGCTCTCTTCATTCTCTGCAAATTTTGGATCTTGCTTGGGTGATTTTTTAATAACAGAATAGAACACCAGTATCTAACGTATGTATTTCACACTGACAGATGCAGCCAAAGCCGCAAATTTAGTATTTGTCCCAAAATGGGTGTTTTTTTTTTCTACCCAAAATATTATTGCAGTATTTCAAGCTTATATGTCACATTAACAAATGCATCATAGGCCCCCAGATGTAGGATATTGCCAAAAATCCTTTTTTTTTTTACTCAGAATATTATTTCAGTATTTCAAGCTTCTATCTCACACTAAAAGATGCAGCCAAGGCCGCACATTTAGTATTTGGCCTAAAATAGGGTGTTTTTTTTTATAACAAAATAGAATACCAGTATCTAATGTGTGTATTACACATTGACAGATGCAGCAAAGACTGCAAATTTAGTACTTTGTTCAAAATGGGTGTGTTTTTAAACCCAGAATATTATTGCAGTGTTTCTAGCTTGTATGTCACACTAACACATGCAGCATAGGCCACATATGTAGGATATTGCCAAAAATGTGTGTTTTTTTAAACCCAGTTTATTATTGCAGTATTTCAAGCTTATATTTCACACTGACAGATGCAGACAAGACCGCAAATTTAGTATTTGGCCCAAAATGTGGTTTTTTTTTATAACAGAATAGAATACCAGTATCTAAGGCGTGTATTTCACACTGAAAAAAAGCAGCAAAGGCTGCAAATTTAGTATTTTGCCCAAAATTGTGTTTTTTTAATAAAAGAATAGAACACCAGTTTCTAAAGCGTGTATTTCACACTGACAGATGCAGCAAAGGCCGCAAATTTAGTATTTTGCCCAAAATGGGTGTTTTTTTAAACCCAGAATATTTTTGCAGTATTTTTAGTTTGTATGTCACACTAACAAATGCAGCATATGCCCCAAATGTAGGATATTGCCAAAAATTTGTGTTTTTTTAAACCCAGAAAATTGTTGAAGTATTTCAAGCTTGTTTCTCACGCTGACAGATGCAGCCAAGGCCGCAAATATAGTATTTTGCCTAAAATGGGTGTTTTTTTTAAACCCAGAATATTATTGCAGTATTTCTAGCTTGTATGTCATACTAACAGGTAGGAACCTTATAGTCAATATTTCCTCACGCACCCTTTCACCAGCTGAACTGAATGTCTTATCAAAGGGACTCTCATTTTGCCCATGTGGCAATTTAAGACTTTTCCCTCTGGAGCAGGAACTCAACTAATTTTACAGGACCCTTAGACTTAAGACCCATTTTGCACAACAAATCACTACGCCAACAACAGCTATATCACCCACTCCCCTATCCATCAAAACATTGGGCCTTAGAAATAAAAGTAACTATATGCCCCCCAAAACATATCATGGCGTTGAAGTTTATATTGACCTGATAAAGCGTGATATCAAAACAAGCACGACCGCCCTAAAAAATAGAGATCTACACGTCTCGCCCAATCTTAAAAGTGAGGAACATATTGCTCTCAACACTCTACAGTCTGATAAAACAATCACTATTAAACCAGCGGACAAAGGGGGCGCCATAGTCATTCTATATCCGAGAAATACAAAGACAACTATCCGACACTACTACCTATGAACAAGTCCAATACAACCCCACAATTCAACTGACTAAGGACATCACTACATTTCTAGACCACCATCTCCAACTCAACACTATTGATAAACCCACATACACTTTTCTTCTCAATAGCAATCCTATCCTTCCAGTGTTCTACATCCTACCGAAAATTCATAAAAATCTCACTCATCCACCAGGTAGACCAATAGTAGCCTCCACCGACTCCCTACTCTCACCACTATCAAAATTCATAGAAAAAATACTGACTCCACTCATCAAACAAACGCGATCTTTTCTACTAGATACATCACATTTTCTGTCCATCATTTCAAGCCTTCAAGACCTACCCTCAGATAGTCTACTCGTGACATTAGATGTTAACAGTCTATACACTTCAATTGCGCATGACAAAGGTATTGAAGCTGTTACAAAATTACTGATAACCTCTGAACTCCCTCCACTAGCACAGACCTTTTGTATACATCTATTACAATTCGTCTTACAACATAACTTCTTCATGTTTGGTGATGACTTTTACATTCAGAGGAAAGGGACCGCTATGGGCGCTCACGTGGCGCCACCCTACGCTAACGTCTTTATGGCACAGTTTGAGGAAGATTGGATCTACCCCAATGACCTATTCAAATCACATGTAACATCATGGCACCGATATATTGACGACATATTCTGTATATGGAAAGGTGACCAAACTACATTCTCTACCTTTCTACTACACATCAACAGTATTGACCCTGACCTGCAATTCACAGCACATACCGATCCCCAATCCATTAATTTCTTGGACACGGTCGTTATTAAGACACCTCATTGCAAACTGACCACTGACTTATACCGTAAACCAACGGACCGAAACACCCTCCTCCATTATTCAAGTTGTCATCCCCGTACCACAAAACAATCCTTACCCCGATCACAATTTCAAAGAGTTTCTAGAATAGTCAAAGATCCCACATTGTGCAAGAAAAGATTAGAAGAAATGTCACAAAAATTTCAGGATAGAGGTTATCCACGCTCTCTACTTACACAAGAACAGACTCTTCCTACACGCCCCAATTCCTCTTCCAATACCACTCCACCATCTCCTCGTCTCCCGTTAGTGGTGACATATTATCCAATTATGCCCAAAATTCAAACCATAATAAAAAAACATTGGCCAATTCTTACACAATCATATCCGGATATTCCAGAATTTCAATCTCCAGTCCGTATGTGTTATAAAAGACCCCAAAATCTGAGAGACAGATTAGTGAAAGCTGATATTGGTCCTATAAAACCCTCTTTAAGACAAACCACACTAGCCCCTTCCAAAACAGGAACCTATCCATGCCTCAGTTGTACCCAATGTAATAATGTCATTCGAGGAAACAGGATCATTCATCCACATTCTGGCAAAACAGGGCTTCTATACATGCGCATCTTCATACGTCGTCTATCTAATCCGGTGCCCGTGCGGTCTGGCATATGTAGGCGAAACCACCCAAAGTGTACGGGACCGCATTTCTAAGCATAAATCGGATATCCGCTGCCAAAAAACTGAACTACCTGTACAACACCATTTCATCTCTGCCAATCACCAGATCAATCAATTAAAATTCCAAATTCTTGAACAAGTAGGATCGGCAAGACGCGGAGGCAACAGGATAGCACAGTTTAAAACAACGCGAGGCGTATTGGATTTTCGAACTTAAAGGGACTCTGTCACCACTTTCTAACCCCCACTTTTAAAACTATTGTTCTGTCCATGGAGCCCTTGTGATTACAATGGTGTTGTTATATGCGAAATCTGCTGGCTCGTTTTGATAAAAAAAACTTTTATCTAACCTGTCAATCATGTGGATAAGGTGCCCAGGGCGTTTTTCAAGGTCTGAAGCTGCCGCCCGCCGCCGCCGCCGTTGGTGCCCAGCTCCTCCTCTGATCCTTTCAGCGCCGCCTGAATGTGAAGAAATACGCCTCCGGCTCTCCCTCAGTCCCCCCTCCTTTTCTAAAATCTCGCGCGTGCGCACAGGCCTGTGCCTGATGCGCCCGTGCGGACTTTTCGATTCAGCCTCATTGAGCGAAGTGCGCATGCGCACTTCGCTCAACCTCCCGATAACGCGAACACTGCCGCACGCGCGGGATCTTAGAAAAGAAGGAGGGGGGACTGAGGGAGAGCCGGAGGCGTATTTCTTCACAGGCGGCGGCGGCGGGCGGAATGTTCAGACCAGGAGAAACGCCCTGGGCACCTTATCCATATGATTGACAGGTTAGATAAAAGTTTTTTTTATCAAAACGAGCCAGCAGATTTCGCATATAACAACACCATTGTAATCACAAGGGCTCCATGGACAGAACAATAGTTTTAAAAGTGGGGGTTAGAAAATGGTGACAGAGTCCCTTTAACACTCTGGCACCCCGTGGGTTAAATAGAGACTTTGATTTATGTATCTCTTGATTACTGTAATTCTTTACATGCTAACAATTTATTCCCCTTTCAATTACAAGCTATTGTTGAATATACTGTATATATGAGAGACAATATATGATTCCAGATATTAATCTTCTCTTTCTCCCCCCCTCCCTCCTCTTTATTTTCTATAGGTGAAATGACCACTATAACACAGGTAGTATTATGCCACCACCATAGTATATTATAACGATATAATGATAGAGTGCTATATAGATGTTGAGACACACAGAGATATAGCTATCTATTTACTAATTTACTAATTTCTAGCTCCAACATATATGTCTATATCTCTCTACTAGATAGCAATTATGTCCTAATAATATGATTAATATGAGTAATGTCTACTCCATGTCCTCTGTGCTGTACTATTTTTTTGCACTGGTTTGTCTAATAGCATTGCGATCAGTATACAAATGCGCACATCTCTGAAGATTTGGCTACGTCCTACCAGTTCCCTTTCTAGACCAGCGCTTTCTATTGCGCATGCGCCCGCATACGTAACATCCGACTCTAGTTTCATGCGACTGTAAAATCGCTTTTGCGCATGCGCCCGCTTGTGACGCCAGCCATGTGAGTCTATTACCATTGCCTACATATGCGCACGCTTATGACGCCGCTAGGCACGCCTCCCCACTACCTGATAAAACGCATAGACTCGTAGCGTCCCTACACCATCCCAGAACTCCATGACTATGCAGACTAAGGTATGTGCGCTCCCAGATGCTGTTTTCTAAAGGACATTGCCAATATTGACATTGATATTTATGCTACTCTTATTGGACATTATCGGTATAGCTATTTTCGTTATCTTATTTTATCGGCAGCATATTCAAGTGGTCTATACTATACTATTTACATCACCTGTATGATCATAACACCGCCTGAGTCTATGTTTAACATTATACTGTTTGGACTTCACAGATACCATACATCACTGCCATCTGGACATCTCTGTTACAGTGTTCCATTTCAGACTACTGCTTGCACTTTGTGCCTCATTATATTATTGATAGATTACCAAATGATGATAAATATGTCTATATGTATTTGGTCTGTTTCTGTATTCTCCTTGATACGATAGAGACTTTTTGCTCAATAATGATGTGATCACTAATACTTTGTCAACTACATCATGTGATTTAACTATTTACTATTATTGTATATTTAATATTTAATTAATAATTTATAACTTATCCACATATTAGGCCGTGAACAAGGTCAAATAGACCGAAACGTTGGCCAGTGGCTTACTAATTTTTTGGATGGATATATAAAAAAGAAAAAATATATAAAGAAAAATAAAACAACTGATTCATAAGCAGCTACTGAGTGCCGTGGTTCTTTGATATCAAGTTATGTACCCTTACCACTGAGCACCACCGATTATCTAAAGGAGTGCCGCTCAACTACCCTTATTCAATACTAACAAATGCAGCATAGGCCCCAAATGTAGGGTATTGCCCAAAATGAGTATTTTTTAAATAACATAATATGACAGTAGTATCTAACGCTTGTAATTCACACTGACAGATGCAGCAAGGGCTGTAAAATTTTGTATTTTGCCCAAAAAGGGTGTTTTTTTTAATACCCAGGAAATGATTGCTGTATTTCAAGCTTAAATTGCACACTGACAAAACCTGCATAGTCCCCAGATGGAGGGTATTGCCAAAAAGGGGTGCTTTTTTTTAAACCCAGAAAATTATTGCTGTATTTCAAGCTTGTATTTAACAATGACAGATGCAGCAAATGCCGCAAAATTAGGATTTTGCCCAAAATGGGAGGTTTTTTTAATAACAGAATATGACAGCAGTATATAATGCTTGTATTTGACACTGACAGATGCAGCAAGGGCTGTAAAATTTAGTATTTTGCCCAAAAAGGGTGTTTTTTTAATACCCAGGAAATGATTGCTGTATTTCAAGCTTAAATTGCACACTGACAAAACTTGCATAGTCCCCATATGGAGGGTATTGCCAAAAAGGGGTGCTTTTTTAAACCCAGAAAATTATTGCTGTATTTCAAGCTTGTATTTAACAATGACAGATGCAGCAAATGCCGCAAAATTAGGATTTTGCCCAAAATGGGAGGGTTTTTTTATAACAGAATATGACAGCAGTATATAATGCTTGTATTTGACACTGACAGATGCAGCAAGGCCTGTAAAATTTAGTATTTTGCCCAAAAAGGGTGTTTTTTAAAACCCAGAAATTGATTGCTGTATTTCAAGCTAAAATTGCACACTGACTAATGCTGTATAGGCCCCAAATGGAGGGTATTGCCAAAAAGGGGTGCTTTTTTAAATCCAGAAAATTATTGTTGCATTTCAAGCTTGTATTTAACCGCCTCCGGACCGCCTAACGCAGATGTGCGGTCCGGAGGCGGCAGCCCTGCGCTCAACGACGCATATACGCGTCATCTCGCGAGGGCACACAGACGCGCGCGCTCACAGGAACGGAAGGTAAGCGAGTGGATCTCCAGCCTGCCAGCGGCGATCGCTCGCTAACAGGCTGGAGATCCGAATTTTTTAACCCCTAACAGGTATATTAGATGCTGTTTTGATAACAGCGTCTAATATACCTGCTACCTGGTCCTCTGGTGGTCCCTTTTGTTAGGATCGACCACCAGAGGACTCAGTTAGCTCAGTACAGTCGCACCAAACACCACACTACACTACACCCCTCCCCGTCACTTATTAACCCCTTATAAACCCCTGATCACCCATGATCACCCCATATAAACTCCCTGATCACCCCCCTGTCATTGATCACCCCCCTGTCAGGCTCCGTTCAGACGTCCGTATGATTTTTACGGATCCACGGATACATGGATCGGATCCGCAAAACACATGCGGATGTCTGAATGGAGCCTTACAGGGGGGGGTGATCAATGACAGGCGGGTGATCACCCATATACACTCCCTGATCACCCCCTGTCATTGATCACCCCCCTGTCATTGATCACCCCCCTGTAAGGCTCCATTCAGACGTCCGTATGATTTTTACGGATCCATGGATACATGGATCGGATCCGCAAAACACATGCGGACGTCTGAATGGAGCCTTACAGGGGGGTGATCAATGACAGGCGGGTGATCACCCATATACACTCCCTGATCACCCCCTGTCATTGATCACCCGCCTGTCATTGATCACCCCCCTGTAAGGCTCCATTCAGACGTCCGCATGTGTTTTGGTATCCATGGATCCGTAAAAATCATGCGGACGTCTGAATGGAGCCTTACAGGGGGGTGATCAATGACAGGCGGGTGATCACCCATATACACTCCCTGATCACCCCCTGTCATTGATCACCCGCCTGTCATTGATCACCCCCCTGTAAGGCTCCATTCAGACGTCCGCATGTGTTTTGCGGATCCGATCCATGTATCCGTAAAAATCATGCGGATGTCTGAATGGAGCCTTACAGGGGGGGTGATCAGTGACAGTGGGGTGATCACCCTGATCACCCCCTGTCATTGATAACCCCCCTGTAAGGCTCCATTCAGACGTCCGCATGTGTTTTGCGGATCCGATCCATGTATCCATGGATCCGTAAAAATCATACGGACATCTGAATGGAGCCTTACAGGGGGGGTGATCAGTGACAGGGGGGTGATCAGGGAGTCTATATGGGTGATCACCCGCCTGTCATTGATAACCCCCCTGTAAGGCTCCATTCAGACGTCCGCATGTGTTTTGCGGATCCGATCCATGGATCCGTAAAAATCATACGGACGTCTGAATGGAGGCTTACAGGGGGGGTGATCAGTGACAGGGGGGTGATCCGGGAGTCTATATGGGTGATTACCCCCCTGTCATTGATCACCCCCCCTGTCATTGATCACCCCCCCTGTAAGGCTCCATTCAGACATTTTTTTGGCCCAAGTTAGCGGAAATTTTTTGTTTGTTTTTGTTTTTGTTTTTTCTTACAAAGTCTCATATTCCACTAACTTGTGTCAAAAAATAAAATCTCACATGAACTCACCATACCCCTCACGGAATCCAAATGCGTAAACATTTTTAGACATTTATATTCCAGACTTCTTCTCACGCTTTAGGGCCCCTAAAAAGCCAGGGCAGTATAAATACCCCACATGTGACCCCATTTCGGAAAGAAGACACCCCAAGGTATTCCGTGAGGGGCATATTGAGTCCATGAAAGATTGAAATTTTTGTCCTAAGTTAGCGGAAAGTGAGACTTTGTGAGAAAAAAACAAAAAAAAACAATATCTGCTAACTTATGCAAAAAAAATAATAATTCTATGAACTCGCCAGGCCCCTCATTGAATACCTTGGGGTGTCTTCTTTCCAAAGTGGGGTCACATGTGGGGTATTTATACTGCCCTGGCTTTTTAGGGGCCCGAAAGTGTGAGAAGAAGTCTGGGATCCAAATGTCTAAAAATGCCCTCCTAAGAGGAATTTGGGCACCTTTGCACATCTAGGCTGCAAAAAAGTGTCACACATCTGGTATCGCCGTACTCAGGAGAAGTTGGGCAATGTGTTTTGGGGTGTCATTTTACATATACCCATGCTGGGTGAGAAAAATATCTTGGTCAAATGCCAACTTTGTATAAAAAAATGGGAAAAGTTATCTTTTGCCAAGATATTTCTCTCACCCAGCATGGGTATATGTAAAATGACACCCCAAAACACATTCCCCAACTTCTCCTGAGTACGGCGATACCAGATGTGTGACACTTTTTTGCAGCCAGGGTGGGCAAAGGGGCACATATTCCAAAGAGCACCTTTCGGATTTCGCAGGCCATTTTTTACAGATTTTGATTGCAAGGTACTTCTCACACATTTGGGCCCCTAAATTGCCAGGGCAGTATAACTACGCCACAAGTGACCCCATTTTGGAAAGAAGACACCCCAAGGTATTCCGTGAGGGGCACGGCGAGTTCCTAGAATTTTTTATTTTTTGTCACAAGTTAGCGGAAAATGATGATTTTTCTTTTTTTTTCTTTTTTCCTTACAAAGTCTCATATTCCACTAACTTGCGACAAAAAATAAAAAATTCTAGGAACTCGCTGTGCCCCTCAAGGAATACCTTGGGGTATCTTCTTTCCAAAATGGGGTCACTTGTGGCGTAGTTATACTGCCCTGGCAATTTAGGGGCCCAAATGTGTGAGAAGTACCTTGCAATCAAAATGTGTAAAAAATGGCCTGCGAAATCCGAAAGGTGCACTTTGGAATATGTGCCCCTTTGCCCACCTAGGCTGCAAAAAAGTGTCACACATCTGGTATCGCCGTACTCAGGAGAAGTTGGGGAATGTGTTTTGGGGTGTCATTTTACATATACCCATGCTGGGTGAGAAAAATATCTTGGTCAAATGCCAACTTTGTATAAAAAAATTGGAAAAGTTGTCTTTTGCCAAGATATTTCTCTCACCCAGCATGGGTATATGTAAAATGACACCCCAAAACACATTCCCCAACTTCTCCTGAGTACGGCGATACCAGATGTGTGACACTTTTTTGCTGCCAAGGTGGGCAAAGGGGCACATATTCCAAAGTGCACCTTTCGGATTTCACCGGTCATTTTTTACACATTTTGATTGCAAAGTTCTTCTCACACATTTGGGCCCCTAAATTGCCAGGGCAGTATAACTACCCCACAAGTGACCCCATTTTGGAAAGAAGACACCCCAAGGTATTCCGTGAGGGGCATGGCGAGTTCCTAGAATTTTTTATTTTTTGTCGCAAGTTAGTGGAATATGAGACTTTGTAAGAAAAAAATAAAAATAAAAAATCATCATCATTTTCCGCTAACTTGTGACAAAAAATAAAAAGTTCTATGAACTCACTATGCCCATCAGCGAATACCTTAGGGTGTCTACTTTCCGAAATGGGGTCATTTGTGGGGTTTTTCTACTGTTTGGGCATTGTAGAACCTCAGGAAACATGACAGGTGCTCAGAAAGTCAGAGCTGCTTCAAAAAGCAGAAATTCACATTTTTGTACCATAGTTTGTAAACGCTATAACTTTTACCCAAACCATTTTTTTTTTGCCCAAACATTTTTTTTTATCAAAGACATGTAGAACTATAAATTTTGCAAAAAATTTGTATATGGATGTCATTTTTTTTGCTAAATTTTACAGCTGAAAGTGAAAAATGTCATTTTTTTGCAAAAAAATCGTTACATTTCGATTAATAACAAAAAAAGTTAAAATGTCAGCAGCAATAAAATACCACCAAATGAAAGCTCTATTAGTGAGAAGAAAAGGAGGTAAAATTCATTTGGGTGGTAAGTTGCATGCCCGAGCGATAAACGGTGAAAGGAGTGTAGTGCCGAAGTGTAAAAAGTGCTCTGGTCATGAAGGGGGTTTCAGCTAGCGGGGCTGAAGTGATTAACAATGACAGATGCAGCAAACGCCGCAAAATTAGGATTTTGCCCTAAGTGGGTGTTTTTTTAATAACAGAATATGACAGCAGTATATAACGCTTGTATTTCACACTGACAGATGCAGCAAGGGCTGTAAAATTTCGTATTTTGCCCAAAAAGGGTGTTTTTCAAGCTTAAATTGCACGCGGACAAATGCAGCATAGGCCCTAGATGGAGGGTATTGCCAAAAATGGTTGTTTTTTTTAACCCAGAAAATTATTGCGGTATTTCAAGATTAAATTGCAGACAGACAAATGCTGCAAAGGCCACAGATGTAGGGTCTTGCCAAAAGTGGGTGATTTTTTAAACCCAGAATATATGTCACGGCTGGCGGTGGGGGAAACCCCCAGCCGTGAGGTGCCAGGAGATGATAGGGTTACCCCTTGGCCGGGACCACAGAGTTAGGGAGCAGGTCACCTCCTATTGCGTCCCTAACGCTGACCCTGTCTCCTGTCAGTATGAGCCGACCTTGGTGGTAGGAGGGCTCATACGCCGGAACCTACAAGTCCCTACGAGCCCTCAAGTCGGCCCTGAACTAGGGGACAGAGTCAGACGCCCTACTCCTCCTAGGCACGGAGGAGCAGGAGTCTCAACGGCCAAGCAACACAGGGGGAACATCAACAGACATATGGAAATGACAGGTAAGTGAGACTAGTCCTGCACTTACCTGCCACAGACACACAAACCTGGAACCCATGAACAAGTGCTGATGTCCACAGCAACATAAAGGACACAGCACACACCAGACATAACACGGGAACCCAGGAAACCATATGCTGCACCAATAAAGAGACCACACAAACATCTTCTGAACACCAAACATGAATTTAACTAACAAAGATTTATGAACAGAAGGATGGTCCCGACCAAGCAGATGGAGGAGACAGGAGGCTGCTCCAGCCAGCATGGCTGAGAGCAACCTACTGAACCAAGCCAGGGACTGAGGCTTTATAGGCCAGGTGGCCACACCCAGTGACTCACAGACACACTGGGAAGGGAGTTAACCCTTCCTACACCACAGAAGGGAAAACAAACATAAAGGGGAAAGCACACAAACTCACTCACCTGTCTCCGACGGCAACGGCATGCGTGGCAACCGTGTCCTCAAGAACAGCCAACGGGCCGAGACACTTCCACAGCATGCAAACATCACCAGAGGTTGCCGCGGACAACCGCAGGTGAAGGGAGGAGTCCAAGTGCATACAAACACCACCTCGTGCACAACAAACTGACAGCGGGAGTGCACATAAAACACGTTGCCAAGGGCAACCACACGCATGCCTATTGTCCGCGGCAACCGCACCTGAGGCAACAACGAAGTGCTCCCAGCTGCGGTTGACAACGGAAAACCGTGGGCAACAGCATGCGGCACCCAAGAAGTCACGACCATGACCAAGGGTCGTGACAATATAATTGCAGTATTTCAAGCTTCTATTTGACTGTCACAAATGCACATCTGCTGTGCTGGTGCACAGAACTTGCATAAAATGTCCGCCGCCGCCCACCTAACTAACAGATGGATAAAAGTTATTTTTCTGGGTCACTGGGCAGGATTTAAAGATTGTGCACTGCACCCATAAAACTAAATCTAGGTAGATCGCTGATTTAACAAGCACTTCAGATTAAAGATTTTGTCCTATTCTCTCCCTCACAGCAGCAGCATCCTATCCCTACACTAATCAGAGCAGAGTGACGTGCAGCGCTATGTGACTCCAGCTTTTATAGAGGCTGGGTCACATGCTGCACTGGCCAATCCCTGCCATTAGTAGGCTGTGATGGCTTCTAAAGTCAGACAGTTAACCGCTTGTTGATTGGCTGCTCTGCAGCCTTTGAAAAGCGCCAAGAAAGCGCCTAACACCGAACCCAAACCCAAACTTTTACAGAAATGTTCGGGTTCGGGTCCGAGTTCCAAAAATCCTAAAGTTTGATACGAACCCGAACTTTTCAGTTTGGGTTCGCTCAACCCTAATAAGGGCCTATTTGCCGTTCAGCGGTGCAGTTATATATGCTAAAGCCCTTTTTGGCGTGTATTAGTGGGGAAAAATGGGCTTATTAGCCATTGTGTGGTGAATAGGGTTGAGTGTACCCGAACTGTAAAGTTCGTGTTGGTACCGAACTTTAGGATTTTCTGACCCCAGACCCGAACCTGAACATTTCTGTAAAAGTTTGGGTTCAAGTTCGGTGTTCGGTGATTTAATGGCGCTTTTTGAAAGGCTGCAGGACAGCCAATCAACAACAGTTTAACTCATGTGCCTTTAGAAGCCATCACAGCCATGCCTACTAATGGCATGGCTGGGGTTGGCCAGTGCAGCATGTGACCCAGCCTCTATATAAGCTGGAGTCACATAGTGCTGCACGTCACTCTGCTCTTACTAGTGTAGGGATAGGATGCTGCTGCTGTGAGGGAGAGAATAGGAAAGAATCTATCTGATATCAGAACTTGTTAACTCTGCGATCTACAGCGATTTTGTTTTGTGGGTGCAGTGCAACATTTTTGTACCCTGCCCTTAGCCCAGTGACACAGAAAAATAAGTTTTATCCGTCTATTAGTTATTTTGTGCAAGTTCAGTGCACCAGTACTGCATATGTGCCAGGGACAATAATTAAATCCTGTTATTTTAGTTCAGTGGGCAACATATACCCATTTTTTAAGTGCACCTGCACTGCATATGTGCCAGGGGAAGGGAAAATAATATAGGTAATACGTCTGTGAGTTCAGGGACCCAGGGGGTAACATATAAAAAAATAAAAATTCTGCAAAGTATAATACAAGTAAATCCATCTGTTAGATTCTATGGGGACAATTTTTATTTATTTTTTGCTAAAAAGTGCATTTGCCCCCTGCACTGCATTTGTGATAGTGAAAGAAAATTCAGTTAAATCCATCTGTTTAATTGTGGGTAAAAAAAAAAGATATTTATTTTCCCAGAAAGTACCTTTGTGGCCTACACTGCAAATCTGATAGTGAAATAGAATCAGTGAATAAAACTGGGACATTGTGGGTAAAAAAAACACTTATTTTTGGCCATAAAGTACCTTTGTGGCCTTTGCTGCATTTCTGACAGTCCAATACAAGTGTTAAATACTGCTGTAATATTGTGGTTTTAAAAGAACACCCATTTTGTGCTAGATACTACATTTGCGGCCTTTGCTGCATTTCCGAAAGTCCAATACAAGCGTTAAATACTGCTGTTACATTCTGGTTTTAAAAAAACACCCATTTTGCGCAAGATACTACATTTGCGGCCTTTGCTGTTTTTCTGAGTGTCCAATGCAAGCGTTAAATACTGGTGTTATATTCTGGTTTAAAAAAATCACCCATTTTGTGCTAGATACTACATTTGCAGCCTTTGCTGCATTTCCGACAGTCCAATGCAAGCATTAAATACTACTGTTATATTGTGGTTTTTAAAAAAACACCCATTTTGCTCAAGATACTATATTTGGGGCCTTTGTTGCATTTCTGAAAGTCCAATACAAGCGACAAATACTGCTGTCATATTCTAGCTTTAAAAAAACACCCATTTTGTGCTAGATACTACATTTGAGGCCTTTGATACATTTTTGACAGTCCAATACAAGCGTTAAATACTGCTGTTATATTGTGGTTTTAAAAAACACCCATTTTGTGCAAGATACAACATTTGCGGCCTTTGCTGCATTTATGACAGTCCAATACAGCCTTTAAATACTGCTGTTATATTGTGGTTTTAAAAAAACACCCATTTTGTGCAAGATAATATATTTGTGGCCTTTGCTGTATTTCTGAGAGTCCAATACAAGCGTTAACTACTGCTGTTACATTCTGGTTTTAAAATAACACCCATTTTGTTTAAGATGCTACATTTGCGGCCTTTGATGCATTTCTGACAGTCCAATACAAGCGGTAAATACTGCTGTTATATTCATTTTTTTTTTAAAACACCCATTTTGTGCAATATACTACGTTTGCGGCCTTTGCTAAGTTTCTGACATTCCAATACAAGCGTTAAATACTGCTGTTATATTGTGGTTTTAAAAAAGCTCCCATTTTAAGCTAGATGCTACATTTCCGACAGTCCAATGCAAGCGTTAAGTACTACTGTTATATTGTGGTTTAAAAAAAACACCCATTTTGTGCTATATACTACTTTTGCAGCCTTTGCTGCATTTCCCACAGTCCAATGCAAGCGTTAAATACTGCTGTTATATTGCTGTTTTAAAAAATCACTCATTTTGTGCTAGATACTACATTTGCGGCCTTTGCTAAGTTTCTGACAGTCCAATACAAGCGTTAAATACTGCTGTTATATTGTGGTTTTAATAAAAACCTCCCATTTTGAGCTAGATGCTACATTTGCGGTCTTTGCAGCATTTCCGACAGTCCAATCCAAGCGTTAAATACTACTGTTATATTGTGGTTTAAAAAAAACACCCAATTTGTGCTAGATATTACTTTTGCAGCCTTTGCTGCATTTCTGACAGTCCAATGCAAGCGTTAAATACTGCTGTTATATTGTGGTTTTAAAAAAACACCCATTTTGCGCAAGATACTATATTTGCGGCCTTTGCTGCTTTTCTGAGAGTCCAATACATCAGCGTGCACTTGAAGTCACGCATCTTCCGATCAGTAACAGATGTTTTCACTAAATTTAGTTCCCTGTCAGCAATGCAGAGCAGGGGTTCATTCACGGCAAAATGGGGTTCATGTCACCCAGCAATAGAACAGAGGATTTTGAGAGATTAAGGCCCCTGTCAGCAATGCAGAGCAGGGGTTCATTTACGTCAAAAGGGGGTTCATGTCACCCAGCAATAGAACAGAGGATTTTGAGAGATTTATGCCCCTGACAGCAATGCAGAGCAGGGGTTTATTCACGGCAAAAGGGGGTTCATGTCACCCAGCAATAGAACAGAGGATTTTGAGAGATTTAGGCCCCTGTCAGCAATGCACAGCAGGGGTTTATTCACGGCAAAATGGGATTCATGTCACCCAGCAATAGAACAGAGGATTTTGAGAGATTTAGGCCCCTGTCAGCAATGCAAAGCAGGGATTCATTCACAGCAAAAGGGGCTTCATGTCACCCAGCAATACAACTGAGGATTTTGAGAGATTTAGGCCCCTGTCACCCAGGCACAGCAGGGGTTTGTATACACCAAAAATGGTAAAATGTCACCCGACAATTGAAAATAAGAATTTTTTCAATTTAGGGCACTAAAATAGTCCTTGAAAAGGTTAGAGCAGGGGTGTCAAACTCAAATTTATCGGGGGCCGCATCAGCAGTTTGGTCACCCTCAAAGGGCCGGTTGTATCTGTAGGACTATGTGTCCACTCTTTATTATCATAAATTATTGTCACTGCATTCAATTATTACTGTTTTTTGTAATAATGTAAGTAATAACTAGCTCTGAAAGCTTGACCTTCAAGCGCTGACTGGGGTCACATAGCATTATACTGATTTATGATGCTATATAACCCTTACAGTTCTGGAATGTGTTGGATAACACTGACATAATGCGGTCAGTGTTATCCAACACATTCCAGAACTGTAAGGGTTACCGTATTTTTCGCCCTATAAGACGCGAAGGAGGAGGAAAATAAGAAAAAAAATATTTTGAACCAAAAGGTGTGCTTTTGGTGGGTTTTGAACTAATTGTGGTCTGTGGGTGGCACTGTTATGGGGGATCTGTGGATGGCACTGTTATGGGGGATCTGTGGGTGACGCACTGTTATGGGGGATCTGTGGGTGACGCACTGTTATGGGGGATCTGTGGGTGACACTTATGGGGGATCTGTGGGTGACACTTATGGGGGATCTGTGGGTGACACTTATGGGGGATCTGTGGGTGACACTTATTGGGGATCTGTGGGTGACACTTATGGGGGATCTGTGGGTGGCTCTTATGGGGGATCTGTGTATGACAGTTATGGGGGGATCTGTGGATGACACATATATAGCATCTTATGCCATGTGTCATCCACAGATCCCCTCCATAAGTGTCCCTGTAGTAGTGAATGACCCTCAATACACAGGCTAGGGGCCGGCATCTGCTTTTATAATGACAGCGGGGCCCGTGCAGTGACTATTCTACTACACGGGCCCCGCTCACTGTATAATCGTATCTCTAATAGTTAATGGTTACCGTATGTATATAATCGCATAAAGAGCGCTGTGTATTACCGGTACTTACAACTACAAGCGCTCGCCGAGAGGAGGGAGGAGGTAGGAGGCAGGCCGGGAGGACAGGCGCTGGCAACGTGAGTCATACGTCATGCGCCCACGCCGCCTGCTTCATTCATAAAGTGGGCGGCACAGGCGCGTGACGTATGACTCACACTGCCAGCGCCCATCCTCCCAGCCAGCCTCCTCCCTCCTCTCGGCGAGCGCTTGAAGTTGTAAGTACCCGTAATACACAGCGCTCCTTATGCGATTTATTATCACTTCCTGCAGGGGCAGCCTGCAGGAAGTGATAATAAAAGGTGAAGGCTGGCGGCAGGCGGCCGGCGGCGGCTACGCGGGCCACATGACGAGGTCTGGCGGGCCGGATTCGGCCCGCGGGCCTTGTGTTTGACACCCGTGGGTTAGAGGGATGTAAAAGACAGTAAAACGTGCTTAAGAGCATGGCAACTGCTCTGCAAACAAATGTGGAGAGGGAAAAAACTTAAAATAAAATATTAAATATTAAAAAAATTATAAATTATTAACCTGCAACTCAGAGAAGGAGGCGGATATGGAGTCGGAGGTTGAGGAGGCGGTGAATGTGGTGTTGTAGGTGGAGGCAGCAATGGAGGAGGAACAGGTAGCCAACAATGTTTACTTTTTATTTTTTATTGGGTAGGTAGCCCCCACAATATTGGGACAAATAAAAAATAAATAAAACAAAGAATCATTGCACTTGAATTGAGTACAAGAATGTATGTTTAATGGTGGTATAAATAACTATTCTGCACAAGGTACAGACAAGTCTTGTGGGATCCAAGCCTAGCTCATTTTAATGAACGTGAGCTTGTCCCCGTTGGCTGTGGACAGGCGGCTGCGTCTGTCTGTAATGACGCCTCCTGCCGTGCTAAATACACGTTTAGACAGTACACTCACTGCAGGGCAGGCCAGCATTTCCAAGGCATACAGGGCAAGCTCTGGCCATGTGGGCAATTTGGAGACTCAGAAGTTGAATGGGGCAGAACCATCAGTCAGTACGTGTAGTCGTGTGCACAGGTACTGTTCCACCATGTTGTTCAAATGCTGCCTCCTGCTAACACACTCTATATCAGCAGTTGGGGGCAGGTTGTTGTGGCGAGGTGACAAAGCTTTTCCACATGTCGGCCATGCTAACACTGCCTTCTGAGGTGCTGGCGCTGACACAGCTGCGTTGGCAACCTCTTCCTCCTCCCCTGCCTTCGTCTTGTGCTTCCACTTGTCCCCCCGCATCAGTCGGGAATGCTCTCAGGAGCGCGTCTACCAGAGCGCGCCTGTAGTCGCGCATCTTACGATCACGCTCCAGTGAGGGAATTAAGGACGGCACATTGTCTTTGTAACTGGGATCCAGCAGGGTGGCAAAATGTGGGCAACTCTGCAGTCGTTGCGCAGGCACTGCAGCATGTAGTCGCTCATGTGTGCCAGGCTGCCCAGAGGTAAGGACAAGCTATCCTCTGTGGAAGGCGTATCATCTGCATCCTCCGTGTCACCCCAGCCATGCAACAGTGATGGGAACGAGCTGCGTTGGATGCCACCTCGCTGTGAACATGCTTCATCCCCATCCTCCTTTTCCTCCTCCAGTAGTGGGCCCTGGCTGGCCAAATTTGTACCTCGCCTCTGCTGTTGCAAAAATCCTCTTTCTGATCCACTTCTAAAAGACTGGCCTGAAAGTGTTAGAGATGACCCCTCTTCCTCCTCGTCCTGGGCCACATCCTCTTCCATCATCGCCCTAAGTGGCTGCAGCTGAAACTCCACTATGGCCTGATGCTGCTCGCACAGTCTGTCCAGCATGTGTAAGGTGGAGTTCCACCTGGTGGGCACGTCGCATATGAGGCAGTGGGCTGAAAGGCTGAAGTTACGCTGCAGCGCTGACATTTATGTAAATGTTCGAGTTCGGGTCCGGGTGCTGAAAAACCTAAAGTTCGGTAAGAATCCTTTACAGTTCGGGTTCGCTCAACTGGGACCTGTACTCCACTGGCCTACAGTAAAATTGTTATTCAGTGACAGCCTATTGTACCTCCAGCCACATAATCACTTGTTATTTTCTTTTAGGTACCTAATTTTTGGGGCCTGTACAGGCCCACCTAAAAATTATTATCCACTGAACCTCTAATATGCCTACAGCCACATAATCACTTGTTCTTTACTATCAGGTGAATGCCTAATTTTTGGGGCCTGTACCCAATTGGCCTAAAATAAAATGGTTATTCATTGTCCGCCTATACTAGCCTACAGTAAAATTTTTAAAATTGTTATGCCCTGACCGTCTTATATACGGTATCTCCAGCCACATAATCACTTGTACTTTTCTGTCAGGTGAATGCCTAATTTTTGGGGCCTATACTCCACTGGCCTACAGTAAAAATGTTATTCAGTGACCGTATAATCTACATCCAGCCACATAATCACTTATTCTTTTTTGTCTGGAAAATGCCTAATTTTTGGGACCTGTACTCCATTGGCCTACAGTAAAATTGTGACAGCCTATTGTACCTCCAGCCACATAATCACTTGTTATTTTATTTTAGGTGATTACTTAATTTTTGGGGCATGTACTGGCCTACCTTAAAATTATTATCCACTGACCCTCTAATATACATTCAGCAAAATAATCACTTGTTATTTTCTGTCAGGTGAATACCAAATTTTTGAGGCCTATACTCCACTGGCCTACAGTAAAATTGTTATTCAGTGACTGCCTATTCTACCTCCAGCCACATAATCACTTGATTTTTTTCTGTCAGGTGAATGCCTAATTTTTGGGGCCTGTATTGGCCTACAGTAAAAAAAAAAAATTCACTGACCGTCTAATATACCTTCAGCCACACAATCACTTGTTCTTTTCTGTCAGGTGAATGCCTAATTTTTGTGGCCTGTACTAAACTGGCTTACAGTAAAATTGTTATTCAGTGACCGCCTAATGTACCTCCAGCCACATAATTACTTGTGCTTTTATGTCGGGATAATGCCTAATTTTTGGGGCCTGTACTCCATTGGCTTACAGTAAAATTGTTATTCAATGACCGTTTAATCTACCCCAGCCCACATTATCACTTGTTCGTTTCTGTCAGGTGAATGTCTAATTTTTGGGGCCTGTACTCCACTGGCCTACAATAAAATTGTTATTCAGTGACCGCCTAATATACCTCCAGCCCACATTATCACTTGTTCGTTTCTGTCAGGGGAATACCAAATTTTTGGGGTTTGTAGTAGCCTACAGTAACATTTGTATCCACTGACCCTCTAATATACCTTCAGCCACATAATCACTTGTTCTTTTCTGTCAGATGAATGCCTAATTTTTGGGGCCTATGCTCCACTGGCCTACAATAAAATTGTTATTCAGTGACCGCCTAATCTACCTCCAGCCACATAATCACTTGTTTATTTCTGTCAGATGAATGCCTAATTGTTGGGGCCTGTACTGGCCTACAGTAAAATTATTATTCTGTTATTCGGTGACTGCCTCATGTACCTCCAGCCACATAATCACTTGTTTTTTTTGTGTCAGCTGAATGTCTAATACTTGGGGTTTGTACTGGCCTACAGTTAAATTGTTATCCTCTGACCGTCTAATATACCTGCAGCCACACAATCACTTGTTCTTTTCTGTCAGATGAATGACACATTTTTGGGGCCTGTACTTTACTGGCCTACAGTAAAATTATTATCCATTGTCCATATAATATACCTCCAGCCACATAATTACTTGTTCTTTTATGTCAGGTAAATGCCTAAATTTGGGACCTGTACTCCACTGGCCTACAGTAAAATTGTTATTTAGCGACCATCTAATCTACCTCCAGCCACAAAATCACTTGTTCTTTTCTGTCAGGTGAATGCCTAATTTTTGGGGCCTGTATTCCACTGGGCTACAGTAAAATTGTTATTCTGTTATTCGGTGACTGCCTAATGTACCTTTAGCTACATAATCACTAGTTCTTTTCTGTCAGGTGAATGCCTAATTTTTGGGGGCCTGTACTGGCCTACAGTAAAATGGTTATCCATTGACCATATAATATACCTCCAGCAACATAATCACTTTTTCTTTTCTGTCAGGTGAATGCCTAATTTTTGGAGCCTATACTCCACTGGCCTACAATAAAATTGTTATACAGTGACCGCTTAATGTACCTCCAGCGTCATAATTACTTGTTTTTTGATGTCTGGTAAATTACTCATTTTTGGGGCCTATATTTCACTGGCCTACAGTAAAATTGTTATTTATTGACCGTCTAATCTACCTCCACCCACATAATCACTTGTTCTTTTCTGTCAGGTGAATGCCTAATTTTTGGGGCCTGTACTTTACTGGCCTACAGTAAAATTGTTATTCTGTTATTTGGTGACTGCCTAATGTACCTCCAGCCACATAATCACTTGTTCTTTTCTGTCAGGTGAATGCCTAATATTTGGGGACTGTACTCCACTGGCCTACAGCAAAATTGTTATTCAGTGACTGCATAATGTTCCTCCAGCCACATAATTATTAGTTCTTTTATGTCGGGTAAATGACTCATTGTTGGGGCCTGTACTCCACTGGCCTACAGCAAAATTGTTATTCAGCGACCGCTTACTCTACCTCCAGCCACATTACCTCCAGTTCTTTTCTGTCAGGTGAAAGACTAATTTTTGGTGCCTATACTGGCCTAAAGTAAAATTGTTATCCTCTGACTGTCTAATATAGTTCCAGCCATATAATCGCTTGTTCTTTTCTGTCAGGTGAATGCATAATTTTTGGGGCCTGTACTGGCCTACAGTAAAAGAGTCCCAACCCGTAATTTCTTTGCCAAAAAGGCAGTACCAGCCCTACACGAGTATGTAGAACAGAAGGTGGGCCACTTCATCCTTCACCATGCCTCAGCCTCCACTGCAGGGACAATTCACATTGCCCCTCCAGCATAGCACATGTGCAGGGCACGGCAGCGTCACTCTGTTCTGCACCTCGTTTGCCTGGGAGAACGAAGTCACACAGGGGAGGAACTGCTCCATGTCCTTCATCAAGAAATTGAATCCTGGCTTTCTCTGCAACAACTGAAAATCGGAACCATGGAGACCTACAACGGAAAGAACATGGTGTCAGCGCTCCGTCAAGGCGTCAAGGAGGGCTGAGCCATGAGACATGTGTTCAATCTGGTTGTCAAGCGTTCCTGAAGTCTTTCACCCATCTGCAAGATATCCTAAAAATGGCCAGGAAACTTTGCATGAACTTCAGCCTCCCGTACACCGCAAAGCACACCCTCCTTGAGCTGCAGCGGTAGAACAGCATCCCCCAACATCGGCTCATATGCGACTTTTCCACCTGTTGGAATTCCACCCTCCGTATGTTGGACCGACTATACGAATAGAGAAAAGCCATAAATGATTTATTGATGAGCCAAGCGGACAGGAGTACTCCCCTGTGTAACTTCAATGTCAGCCAGTGGCAGCTCATGCATAACACATGCCGTTTGCTCAGGCCTTTTGAGGAGGCCACGTTATTTATCAGTTGCCAGGACTACGGGATGAACAACGTCATTCCACTGCTTCATGTCCTGGAACAGATGCTGGTAAATCTGTATGGTCTGAGGACTGGAGACATAGTGCCAATATCTCATGCCACATGAGACTTGTGGGGGCTAAATTGGAGGATGAGGAGGACATTTGAGCATAAGCAATGCGTAGCGAAATGGGTGGTTATTCTACACAGGCGACAGGAGAGGAGGAGCAGCCAGAGGAGCTACAGGGCGATGAGGAAGATGAGGCAGAGGACCCAGACACACCGTGGCAGTAGGCAGTGAAGATGGAGGCAGTCACTCGCACAAATGGTCCAATGCATGCTCACTTGCTTGCGTAGTGACAGATGAATTGTCACCATTCAGCAGAGAGATGACTTATGGCTCTACACCTTGTTGATTCCTTGCTACCGGTCCAAAATGGGGGCCTTTTTTTTACACCCGCTGAGAGGGAGGACAAACTTAACTACTATAGAGACATTCTATGTAGTCAGTTGGCTGCTCTGCTCTCCTCTCACGTTCCTCTGCCATTGCTGCAGCTAGACCTGGAGCAGGACATGAATCAGCAGGTGGTGGCATACTTGGACAGCACCCTGCCACCCCACATTGAAGATCTGCTGGACTACTGGGCAGCCAAACTGGATTTGTGGCCGCAATTGGCAGAGTTTGCCCTGGAAAAGCTGTCCTGCCCAGCTAGTAGTGTGGCATCACAGCGGGTGTTTAGTGTGGCGAAGGCCATAGTTACCCCAAGAACACGCACCTGATGAAGCTTTGGAGCGAAACCCGGATCGGGCAGGAGCAATAGGCTGCTATTTGTTATAATCGCTTGTGTCCACCTACATTTGTAAGTATTATTAAAAAAGGTTTTATCTACTGAATAGCGGCTCTTTACTATTGGAGCTTTTATGTTATATAGAACTACTAAGGAATAAGAACATCAGAGGATTTGTGGTGTTTACCTTGTGAGTATAATAGGGAAAGGTGCAGGTGAGAAGCATATACTGTGCTACACTATTGGTGCGCCTTTCCTACAGGAGCTGTAGTTGAAAGAGGAATATTTGAAGTATACATCATCCCACTAGTGCTTGCATAACTGGAGGATCTTTGAGAGAGGAGGAGTTAGTGAATAATCGCATGGACCCGAAAAAACGCATACCCCAAGAACTTGCCTGTCCACCCAAAATGTGGAGAGACTGACCTTTGTCAAGATGAATCAGACGTGGATCAACCAGACTCTCCACTCACCAATGCCTGATGCATCAGACTAGATCATTCATGGTGCCACACCAACACTTTGACAAAAGAGACAATTTTTTTTTTTGCCTACCTACCTCAGCTACTATTCTAATGCTGCCATCCACCTAATGACACACATCTGATGCCAAGTGCTCCTTCTTTTACCCATCATCTTCAGCTGGTACTGGTATTACCACCTACCTTCAAACTCTGTCAACTGGTCACTCTGTGTTCTCCTGATGCTGCTGACACCGCTACACTATGTCACCTTGCCACTCTGTGGTCTCCTGATGCTGCTGCCACATCCACACTGTCATTGTGCTACCCTGTGGCCTCCTCCTGATGCTGCTGCTGCCACCTCCACACTCTGTCATTGTGCCACTCTGTGGTCTCTTGATGCTGCTGCCAACTCCATACTACAGATGTAGTAGAGTTAACACACACATGCTTAATGAGACGTGTTAGTTATCTAAACTAAATACATTAAGCAAACACCATCAATTGCTTTTCAATGGCTTTTTTTTCAAGATAACGCCATGAGTTAAGAAATTTGAGTTAAGAGTTTGTGTGTTAACCCTGCTACATCCGTATGTCACCATTTCACTCTGTGGTCTCCTGATGCTGCTGCCACCTCCACACTGTCATTGTGCCACCCTCTGGCCTCCTGCTGCTGTTGTGCTGCGACCACCTCCACACTTTGTCATTGTGCCACTCTGTTGCCTTCTGATGCTGTTGCTGCCACCTCCACACTGTCTTTGTGCCACCCTGTGGCCTCCTCCTGATGCTGCTGCCACCACCTCAACACTCTATCATGGTGCCACTCTGTGGTCTCCTGATGCTGCTGCCACCTCCACACTGTCATTGTGACACCCTGTGGCCTCTTTCTGATGCTACTGCCTCCACATACACACTGTCATTGTGCCACTCTGTGTCCTCTTAATGATACTGATGCCACCTCAACACTCTGTCATTATGCCACTCCGTGGTCTACTCATGCTGCTGCTGCCTCCACCTCCACACTGTCATGGTGCCATTCTGTGGCCTCCTTTTGATGCTTCTGCCGCCACCTACACACTTTGTCATTATGCCACTCTGTGGACTCCTGATGCTGCCGCCACCTCCACACTGTCATTGTGCCACACTTTGGTTTCCTCCTGACTCTGCTGCAGCCGCCACCTCCACACTCTGTCATTTTGCCTCTCTGTGGCCTCCTGATGCTGCTTCTGCCACCTCCACACTGTCATTGTGCCACTCTGTGGCCTCCTCTTGATGATGCTGCTGCTGCTGCCACCACCTCCACACGCTGTCATTGTGCCACTCTGTGGCCTCCTGATGCTGCGGCTGCCACCTCCACACTGTCATTGGGCCACTCTGTGGTCTCCTCGTGTTGCTTCTAGCTCACTTCTATGTCATAGGGCCACTCTATGGACTTCTCATGCTGTTCCCACCCTCCCCAGTTCATGACTGGGACACTATTTTATGCCTGTTGATATCATCATTTATTTGACCTTTCTTATGATTAGGGATGAGCGAACTCGAACTGTATAGTTCGGGTTCGTACCGAATTTTGGGGTGTCCGTGACACGGACCCGAACCCGGACATTTTCGTAAAAGTCCGGGTTCGGGTTCGGTGTTCGTCGCTTTCTTCGCGCTTTTGTGACGCTTTCTTGGCGCTTTTTGAAAGGCTGCAAAGCAGCCAATCAACAAGCGTCATACTACTTGCCCCAAGAGGCCATCACAGCCATGCCTACTATTGGCATGGCTGTGATTGGCCAGAGCACCATGTGACCCAGCCTCTATTTAAGCTGGAGTCACATAGCGCCGCCCGTCACTCTGCTCTGATTAGCGTAGGGAGAGGTTGCGGCTGCGACAGTAGGGCGAGATTAGGCAGATTAACTCCTCCAAAGGACTTGATTAACTGATCGATCTGCAGCTGTGGATCATTGAGCTGCTGATCCTCAATTGCTCACTGTTTTTAGGCTGCACAGACCGTTTGTCAGTCTCATTTTTCTGGGGTGATCGGCGGCCATTTTGTGTCTTGTGGTGCGCCAGCACAAGCTGCGACCAAGTGCATTTAACCCTCAATGGTGTGGTTGTTTTTTGGCTAAAGCCTACATCAGGGTGAAGCTGTGACACCAAGTGCATTTAACCAGCAATAGTCTGTTCATTTTTTGGCCATATACAAAATCAGGGGCAAGCTGCGCCTGTCACCAAGTGCATTTAACCCTCAATGGTGTGGTTGTTTTTTGGCTAAAGCCTACATCAGGGTGAAGCTGTCACACCAAGTGCATTTAACCAGCAATAGTCTGTTCATTTTTTGGCCATATACAAAATCAGGGGCAAGCTGCGCCTGTCACCAAGTGCATTTAACCCTCAATGGTGTGGTTGTTTTTTGGCTAAAGCCTACATCAGGGTGAAGCTGTCACACCAAGTGCATTTAACCAGCAATAGTCTGTTCATTTTTTGGCCATATACAAAATCAGGGGCAAGCTGCGCCTGTCACCAAGTGCATTTAACCCTCAATGGTGTGGTTGTTTTTTGGCTAAAGCCTACATCAGGGTGAAGCTGTCACACCAAGTGCATTTAACCAGCAATAGTCTGTTCATTTTTTGGCCATATCCCAGTCTAATTCTGTCACTAAATCCATACCGGTCACCCAGCGCCTAAATACTAGGCCTCAAATTTATATCCAGCTAAATCTGTCCCTAGTGCTGTAGCTGGGCGAGTTATTTAGTGTCCGTTCAAGCACATTTCTTGTTCTGGGTTGAAATACAATTCCCAATTTAGCAATTTCATAATTTAGTGGTTCCTGCTATATCAGAGCTCTTTGAAATCTATCCCAAAAAGGGTATATAATATTGAAGGTGCACATAGGGTCATTCAGAGTAACTTCACACACACCCGCTACTGTGTATTTCCAAGTCTAATTCTGTCACTAAATCCATACCGGTGACCCAGCGCCTAAATACTAGGCCTCAAATTTAATTCCCTCTAAATCTCTCGTTACCCACCGCTGTACTGTTGTTGCTGGGCAAGATATTTAGTGTCCGTCAAAGCACATTTTTTGTTCTGGGTTGAAGTACAATTCCCAATTTAGCAATTTCATAATTTAGTGGTTTCTGCTATATCAGAGCTATTTGAAATCTATCCCAAAAAGGGTATATAATATTGAAGGTGCACATAGGGTCATTCAGAATAACTTCACACACACCCGCTACTGTGTATTTCCAAGTCTAATTCTGTCACTAAACCCATACCTGTCACCCAGCGCCTAAATACTAGGCCTCAAATTTAAATCCCTCTAAATCTCTCGTTACCGTTGTCCTGTTGTAGCTGGGAAAGTTATTTAGTGCCCGTCAAAGCACATTTTTTGTTCTGGGTTGAAGTACAATTCCCAATTTAGCAATTTCATAATTTAGTGGTTCCTGCTATATCAGAGCTATTTGAAATCTATCCCAAAAAGGGTATATAATATTGAAGGTGCACATAGGGTCATTCAGAATAACTTCACACACACCCGCTACTGTGTATTTCCAAGTCTAATTCTGTCACTAAATCCATACCGGTGACCCAGCGCCTAAATACTAGGCCTCAAATTTATATCCAGCTAAATCTGTCCCTAGTGCTGTAGCTGGGCGAGTTATTTAGTGTCCGTTCAAGCACATTTCTTGTTCTGGGTTGAAATACAATTCCCAATTTAGCAATTTCATAATTTAGTGGTTCCTGCTATATCAGAGCTCTTTGAAATCTATCCCAAAAAGGGTATATAATATTGAAGGTGCACATAGGGTCATTCAGAGTAACTTCACACACACCCGCTACTGTGTATTTCCAAGTCTAATTCTGTCACTAAATCCATACCGGTGACCCAGCGCCTAAATACTAGGCCTCAAATTTAATTCCCTCTAAATCTCTCGTTACCCACCGCTGTACTGTTGTTGCTGGGCAAGATATTTAGTGTCCGTCAAAGCACATTTTTTGTTCTGGGTTGAAGTACAATTCCCAATTTAGCAATTTCATAATTTAGTGGTTTCTGCTATATCAGAGCTATTTGAAATCTATCCCAAAAAGGGTATATAATATTGAAGGTGCACATAGGGTCATTCAGAATAACTTCACACACACCCGCTACTGTGTATTTCCAAGTCTAATTCTGTCACTAAACCCATACCTGTCACCCAGCGCCTAAATACTAGGCCTCAAATTTAAATCCCTCTAAATCTCTCGTTACCGTTGTCCTGTTGTAGCTGGGAAAGTTATTTAGTGCCCGTCAAAGCACATTTTTTGTTCTGGGTTGAAGTACAATTCCCAATTTAGCAATTTCATAATTTAGTGGTTCCTGCTATATCAGAGCTATTTGAAATCTATCCCAAAAAGGGTATATAATATTGAAGGTGCACATAGGGTCATTCAGAATAACTTCACACACACCCGCTACTGTGTATTTCCAAGTCTAATTCTGTCACTAAATCCATACCGGTGACCCAGCGCCTAAATACTAGGCCTCAAATTTAATTCCCTCTAAATCTCTCGTTACCCACCGGTGTACTGTTGTTGCTGGGCAAGATATTTAGTGTCCGTCAAAGCACATTTTTTGTTCTGGGTTGAAGTACAATTCCCAATTTAGCAATTTCATAATTTAGTGGTTTCTGCTATATCAGAGCTATTTGAAATCTATCCCTAAAAGGGTATATAATATTGAAGGTGCACATAGGGTCATTCAGAATAACTTCACACACACCCGCTACTGTGTATTTCCAAGTCTAATTCTGTCACTAAACCCATACCTGTCACCCAGCGCCTAAATACTAGGCCTCAAATTTAAATCCCTCTAAATCTCTCGTTACCGTTGTCCTGTTGTAGCTGGGAAAGTTATTTAGTGCCCGTCAAAGCACATTTTTTGTTCTGGGTTGAAGTACAATTCCCAATTTAGCAATTTCATAATTTAGTGGTTCCTGCTATATCAGAGCTATTTGAAATCTATCCCAAAAAGGGTATATAATATTGAAGGTGCACATTGGGTCATTCAGAATAACTTCACACACACGCTTCTGTGCATTTCCAAGTCTAATTCTGTCACTAAATCCATACCGGTGACCCAGCGCCTAAATACTAGGCCTCAAATTTAATTCCCTCTAAATCTCTCGTTACCCACCGCTGTACTGTTGTTGCTGGGCAAGATATTTAGTGTCCGTCAAAGCACATTTTTTGTTCTGGGTTGAAGTACAATTCCCAATTTAGCAATTTCATAATTTAGTGGTTTCTGCTATATCAGAGCTATTTGAAATCTATCCCTAAAAGGGTATATAATATTGAAGGTGCACATAGGGTCATTCAGAATAACTTCACACACACCCGCTACTGTGTATTTCCAAGTCTAATTCTGTCACTAAATCCATACCGGTGACCCAGCGCCTAAATACTAGGCCTCAAATTTAATTCCCTCTAAATCTCTCGTTACCCACCGTTGTACTGTTGTTGCTGGGCAAGATATTTAGTGTCCGTCAAAGCACATTTTTTGTTCTGGGTTGAAGTACAATTCCCAATTTAGCAATTTCATAATTTAGTGGTTCCTGCTATATCAGAGCTATTTGAAATCTATCCCAAAAAGGGTATATAATATTGAAGGTGCACATTGGGTCATTCAGAATAACTTCACACACACGCTTCTGTGCATTTCCAAGTCTAATTCTGTCACTAAATCCATACCGGTGACCCAGCGCCTAAATACTAGGCCTCAAATTTAATTCCCTCTAAATCTCTCGTTACCCACCGCTGTACTGTTGTTGCTGGGCAAGATATTTAGTGTCCGTCAAAGCACATTTTTTGTTCTGGGTTGAAGTACAATTCCCAATTTAGCAATTTCATAATTTAGTGGTTTCTGCTATATCAGAGCTATTTGAAATCTATCCCTAAAAGGGTATATAATATTGAAGGTGCACATAGGGTCATTCAGAATAACTTCACACACACCCGCTACTGTGTATTTCCAAGTCTAATTCTGTCACTAAATCCATACCGGTGACCCAGCGCCTAAATACTAGGCCTCAAATTTAATTCCCTCTAAATCTCTCGTTACCCACCGTTGTACTGTTGTTGCTGGGCAAGATATTTAGTGTCCGTCAAAGCACATTTTTTGTTCTGGGTTGAAGTACAATTCCCAATTTAGCAATTTCATAATTTAGTGGTTCCTGCTATATCAGAGCTATTTGAAATCTATCCCAAAAAGGGTATATAATATTGAAGGTGCACATTGGGTCATTCAGAATAACTTCACACACACGCTTCTGTGCATTTCCAAGTCTAATTCTGTCACTAAATCCATACCGGTGACCCAGCGCCTAAATACTAGGCCTCAAATTTAATTCCCTCTAAATCTCTCGTTACCCACCGCTGTACTGTTGTTGCTGGGCAAGATATTTAGTGTCCGTCAAAGCACATTTTTTGTTCTGGGTTGAAGTACAATTCCCAATTTAGCAATTTCATAATTTAGTGGTTTCTGCTATATCAGAGCTATTTGAAATCTATCCCTAAAAGGGTATATAATATTGAAGGTGCACATAGGGTCATTCAGAATAACTTCACACACACCCGCTACTGTGTATTTCCAAGTCTAATTCTGTCACTAAATCCATACCGGTGACCCAGCGCCTAAATACTAGGCCTCAAATTTAATTCCCTCTAAATCTCTCGTTACCCACCGTTGTACTGTTGTTGCTGGGCAAGATATTTAGTGTCCGTCAAAGCACATTTTTTGTTCTGGGTTGAAGTACAATTCCCAATTTAGCAATTTCATAATTTAGTGGTTTCTGCTATATCAGAGCTATTTGAAATCTATCCCTAAAAGGGTATATAATATTCAAGGTGCACATTGGGTCATTCAGAATAACTTCACACACACACGCTTCTGTGCATTTCCAAGTCTAATTCTGTCACTAAATCCATACCGGTCACCCAGCGCCTAAATACTAGGCCTCAAATTTATATCCCGCTGAATTTGAATACAATACATTGGGCCAAATAATATATTTGTTGTTGTGGTGAACCATAACAATGAGAAAAACATCTAGTAAGGGACGCGGACGTGGACATGGTCGTGGTGGTGTTAGTGGACCCTCTGGTGCTGGGAGAGGACGTGGCCGTTCTGCCACATCCACACGTCCTAGTGTACCAACTACTTCAGGTCCCAGTAGCCGCCAGAATTTACAGCGATATATGGTGGGGCCCAATGCCGTTCTAAGGATGGTAAGGCCTGAGCAGGTACAGGCATTAGTCAATTGGGTGGCCGACAGTGGATCCAGCACGTTCACATTATCTCCCACCCAGTCTTCTGCAGAAAGCGCACAGATGGCGCCTGAAAACCAACCCCATCAGTCTGTCACATCACCCCCATGCATACCAGGGAAACTGTCTCAGCCTCAAGTTATGCAGCAGTCTCTTATGCTGTTTGAAGACTCCGCTGGCAGGGTTTCCCAAGGGCATCCACCTAGCCCTTCCCCAGCGGTGAAAGACATAGAATGCACTGACGCACAACCACTTATGTTTCCTGATGATGAGGACATGGGAATACCACCTCAGCATGTCTCTGATGATGACGAAACACAGGTGCCAACTGCTGCGTCTTTCTGCAGTGTGCAGACTGAACAGGAGGTCAGGGATCAAGACTGGGTGGAAGACGATGCAGGGGACGATGAGGTCCTAGACCCCACATGGAATGAAGGTCGTGCCACTGACTTTCACAGTTCGGAGGAAGAGGCAGTGGTGAGACCGAGCCAACAGCGTAGCAAAAGAGGGAGCAGTGGGCAAAAGCAGAACACCCGCCGCCAAGAGACTCCGCCTGCTACTGACCGCCGCCATCTGGGACCGAGCACCCCAAAGGCAGCTTCAAGGAGTTCCCTGGCATGGCACTTCTTCAAACAATGTGCTGACGACAAGACCCGAGTGGTTTGCACGCTGTGCCATCAGAGCCTGAAGCGAGGCATTAACGTTCTGAACCTGAGCACAACCTGCATGACCAGGCACCTGCATGCAAAGCATGAACTGCAGTGGAGTAAACACCTTAAAACCAAGGAAGTCACTCAGGCTCCCCCTGCTACCTCTTCTGCTGCTGCCGCCTCGGCCTATTCTGCTGCTGCCACCTCGGCCTCTTCCTCCGCCTCTGGAGGAACGTTGGCACCTGCCGCCCAGCAAACAGGGGATGTACCACCAACACCACCACCACCACCTCCGTCACCAAGCGTCTCAACCATGTCACACGCCAGCGTTCAGCTCTCCATCTCACAAACATTTGATAGAAAGCGTAAATTCCCACCTAGCCACCCTCGATCCCTGGCCCTGAATGCCAGCATTTCTAAACTACTGGCCTATGAAATGCTGTCATTTAGGCTGGTGGACACAGACAGCTTCAAACAGCTCATGTCGCTTGCTGTCCCACAGTATGTTGTTCCCAGCCGGCACTACTTCTCCAAGAGAGCCGTGCCTTCCCTGCACAACCAAGTATCCGATAAAATCAAGTGTGCACTGCGCAACGCCATCTGTAGCAAGGTCCACCTAACCACAGATACGTGGACCAGTAAGCACGGCCAGGGACGCTATATCTCCCTAACTGCACACTGGGTAAATGTAGTGGCAGCTGGGCCCCAGGCGGAGAGCTGTTTGGCGCACGTCCTTCCGCCGCCAAGGATCGCAGGGCAACATTCTTTGCCTCCTGTTGCCACCTCCTCCTTCTCGGCTTCCTCCTCCTCTTCTTCCACCTGCTCATCCAGTCAGCCACACACCTTCACCACCAACTTCAGCACAGCCCGGGGTAAACGTCAGCAGGCCATTCTGAAACTCATATGTTTGGGGGACAGGCCCCACACCGCACAGGAGTTGTGGCGGGGTATAGAACAACAGACCGACGAGTGGTTGCTGCCGGTGAGCCTCAAGCCCGGCCTGGTGGTGTGTGATAATGGGCGAAATCTCGTTGCAGCTCTGGGACTAGCCAATTTGACGCACATCCCTTGCTTGGCGCATGTGCTGAATTTGGTGGTGCAGAAGTTCATTCACAACTACCCCGACATGTCAGAGCTGCTGCATAAAGTGCGGGCCGTCTGTTCGCGCTTCCGGCGTTCACATCCTGCTGCTGCTCGCCTGTCTGCGCTACAGCGTAACTTCGGCCTTCCCGCTCACCGCCTCATATGCGACGTGCCCACCAGGTGGAACTCCACCTTGCACATGCTGGACAGACTGTGCGAGCAGCAGCAGGCCATAGTGGAGTTTCAGCTGCAGCACGCACGGGTCAGTCGCACTACAGAACAGCACCACTTCACCACCAATGACTGGGCCTCCATGCGAGACCTGTGTGCCCTGTTGCGCTGTTTCGAGTACTCCACCAACATGGCCAGTGGCGATGACACCGTTATCAGCGTTACAATACCACTTCTATGTCTCCTTGAGAAAACACTTAGGGCGATGATGGAACAGGAGGTGGCCCAGGAGGAGGAGGAGGAGGATGAGGAAGAGGGGTCATTTTTAGCACTTTCAGGCCAGTCTCTTCGAAGTGACTCAGAGGGAGGTTTTTTGCAACAGCAGAGGCCAGGTACAAATGTGGCCAGCCAGGGCCCACTACTGGAGGACGAGGAGGACGAGGATGAGGAGGAGGTGGAGGAGGATGAGGATGAAGCATGGTCACAGCGGGGTGGCACCCAACGCAGCTCGGGTCCATCACTGGTGCGTGGCTGGGGGGAAAGGCAGGACGATGACGATACGCCTCCCACAGAGGACAGCTTGTCCTTACCCCTGGGCAGCCTGGCACACATGAGCGACTACATGCTGCAGTGCCTGCGCAACGACAGCAGAGTTGCCCACATTTTAACCTGTGCGGACTACTGGGTTGCCACCCTGCTGGATCCACGCTACAAAGACAATGTGCCCACCTTACTTCCTGCACTGGAGCGTGATAGGAAGATGCGCGAGTACAAGCGCACGTTGGTAGACGCGCTACTGAGAGCATTCCCAAATGTCACAGGGGAACAAGTGGAAGCCCAAGGCCAAGGCAGAGGAGGAGCAAGAGGTCGCCAAGGCAGCTGTGTCACGGCCAGCTCCTCTGAGGGCAGGGTTAGCATGGCAGAGATGTGGAAAACTTTTGTCAACACGCCACAGCTAACTGCACCACCACCTGATACGCAACGTGTTAGCAGGAGGCAACATTTTACTAACATGGTGGAACAGTACGTGTGCACACCCCTCCACGTACTGACTGATGGTTCGGCCCCATTCAACTTCTGGGTCTCTAAATTGTCCACGTGGCCAGAGCTAGCCTTTTATGCCTTGGAGGTGCTGGCCTGCCCGGCAGCCAGCGTTTTGTCTGAACGTGTATTCAGCACGGCAGGGGGCGTCATTACAGACAAACGCAGCCGCCTGTCTACAGCCAATGTGGACAAGCTGACGTTCATAAAAATGAACCAGGCATGGATCCCACAGGACCTGTCCGTCCCTTGTCCAGATTAGACATTAACTACCTCCCCATAACCATATATTATTGGACTCCAGGGCACTTCCTCATTCAATCCTATTTTTATTTTCATTTTACCATTATATTGCGATGCTACCCAAAGTTGAATGAACCTCTCCTCTGCCTGTGTGCTAGGCCTAAATATATGCCAATGGACTGTTGCAGTGGTGGCTGACATGAAGCCTGATTCTCTGCTATGACATGCAGACTAATTCTCTGCTGACATGAAGCCAGATTGTCTGTTACGGGACCTCTCTCCTCTGCCTGGGTGCTGGGCCTAAATTTATGACAATGGACTGTTGCAGTGGTGGCTGACGTGAAGCCTGATTCTCTGCTATGACATGCAGACTGATTCTCTGCTGTCATGAAGCCAGATTGTCTGTTACGGGACCTTTCTCCTCTACCTGGGTTCTGGGCCTAAATTTATGAAAATTGACTCTTACAGTGGTGGGTGACGTGAAGCCTGATTCTCTGCTATGATATGAAGACTGATTCTCTGCTGACATGAAGCCAGATTGTCTGTTACGGGACCTTTCTCCTCTGCCTGGGTTCTGGGCCTAAATTTATGAAAATTGACTCTTACAGTGGTGGGTGACGTGAAGCCTGATTCTCTGCTATGATATGAAGACTGATTCTCTGCTGACATGAAGCCAGATTGTCTGTTACGGGACCTTTCTCCTCTGCCTGGGTTCTGGGCCTAAATTTATGAAAATTGACTCTTACAGTGGTGGGTGACGTGAAGCCTGATTCTCTGCTATGATATGAAGACTGATTCTCTGCTGACATGAAGCCAGATTGTCTGTTACGGGACCTTTCTCCTCTGCCTGGGTTCTGGGCCTAAATTTATGAAAATTGACTCTTACAGTGGTGGGTGACGTGAAGCCTGATTCTCTGCTATGATATGAAGACTGATTCTCTGCTGACATGAAGCCAGATTGTCTGTTACGGGACCTTTCTCCTCTGCCTGGGTTCTGGGCCTAAATTTATGAAAATTGACTCTTACAGTGGTGGGTGACGTGAAGCCTGATTCTCTGCTATGATATGAAGACTGATTCTCTGCTGACATGAAGCCAGATTGTCTGTTACGGGACCTTTCTCCTCTGCCTGGGTTCTGGGCCTAAATTTATGAAAATTGACTCTTACAGTGGTGGGTGACGTGAAGCCTGATTCTCTGCTATGATATGAAGACTGATTCTCTGCTGACATGAAGCCAGATTGTCTGTTACGGGACCTTTCTCCTCTGCCTGGGTTCTGGGCCTAAATTTATGAAAATTGACTCTTACAGTGGTGGGTGACGTGAAGCCTGATTCTCTGCTATGATATGAAGACTGATTCTCTGCTGACATGAAGCCAGATTGTCTGTTACGGGACCTTTCTCCTCTGCCTGGGTTCTGGGCCTAAATTTATGAAAATTGACTCTTACAGTGGTGGGTGACGTGAAGCCTGATTCTCTGCTATGATATGAAGACTGATTCTCTGCTGACATGAAGCCAGATTGTCTGTTACGGGACCTCTCTCCTCTGCCTGGGTGCTGGGCCTAAATATATGCCAATGGACTGTTGCAGTGGTGGCTGACGTGAAGCCTCATTCTCTGCTATGACATGCAGACTGATTCTCTGCTGACATGAAGCCAGATTCTCTGTTACGGGACCTCTCTCCTCTGCCTGTGTGTGTGCTGGGCCTAAATATATGCCAATGGACTGTTGCAGTGGTGGCTGACGTGAAGCCTCATTCTCTGCTATGACATGCAGACTAATTCTCTGCTGACATGAAGACAGATTCTCTGTTACGGGACCTCCCTCCTCTGCCTGGGTGCTGGGCCTAAATATATGCCAATGGACTGTTGCAGTGGTGGCTGACGTGAAGCCTCATTCTCTGCTATGACATGCAGACTAATTCTCTGCTGACATGAAGACAGATTCTCTGTTACGGGACCTCTCTCCTCTGCCTGGGTGCCGGGGCCTAAATATCTGAGAATGGACTGTTCCAGTGGTGGGTGACGGGAAGCCAGATTCTCTGCTATGGAACCTCTCTCCAATTGATTTTGGTTAATTTTTATTTATTTAATTTTTATTTTAATTCATTTCCCTATCCACATTTGTTTGCAGGGGATTTACCTACATGTTGCTGCCTTTTGCAGCCCTCTAGCTCTTTCCTGGGCTGTTTTACAGCCTTTTTAGTGCCGAAAAGTTCGGGTCCCCATTGACTTCAATGGGGTTCGGGTTCGGGACGAAGTTCGGATCGGGTTCGGATCCCGAACCCGAACATTTCCGGGATGTTCGGCCGAACTTCTCGAACCCGAACATCCAGGTGTTCGCTCAACTCTACTTATGATCTGTCAGAAGGAAGGAAAAATGAGACGCACAATGGACACTGACACTTTCATTATTTTGCATTAGAATTGGCTTAAGATTTGGTATCCAAAATCAGGAGTGGGTACAAAACACAGAAGACATGCAAATATTCCATTCACATGTCATCTCTGTTTTGGATCTACTCCTGTTTTTTTGGGCTTTAACAATACTGATGGATTACTGACCAAATACTGACCAAGTGAAGGCAGATGATCCACAGACAGGATCCATTTTTTGGGGGTTATTGTTCTGACAGGTCAGAAGGGCAAAATAACCAGTGATGTCCACACAAACTTACTGCTGACACCCTCTCCCCTCTGTCGTGGTTAATCTAATGAAGAGTCCACACTAAAGGAATGTAAACATAATTTGAAGGATTTTCCCAACAGGTTAAAGATTAGTTTTTTTTTTGTTTTGTTTTTTAGATGAATCCATGTTTTGTCTGGGCAATGCCTATTGTATTAGCTTAATTACTACCGGTTATGTGAACTTACCGTTACTTTGTTTTTAGTTTCGTGTGTAAGTATGTGGTTCAATGTATATCTTGTGTAATGTGTGCAGTCCTTGAACAGCCTTTTCAGGCTGCATATAGCTGGTCAAGATGTGTGCACATTGCGTATTTGAAACCCCAAATCCTGGATGTAAATGAGCAAATAAAAAAAAATTGGGATCTCTTGATAATATGAAAAGGAGTGAGCTGCTCCCTGAGAAGATACTTACTAGGGTAGATGTCGGGAAGGATGGTAGCATAGAGATGCAGGAAGCTGAGATAGTTAGCTGGGTAACAGAAGGTACAGTAGAAGGAAGAGTGTCAGGAAGGGTAGTCCTGATCTAGCATACCCTTACAAGTTTGCTAAGTTGGCAGATAAGGGGGATGTTAGTTAAGGGGTGGCAATCTTGCGACGCTTCCTCTGCCAGCCAGGGGAAGGTCATCACCTTCAAGGAGGGAACTAGGAGTGCAGGGCAGACCTGACAGGTGCTGGTAGTGGGAGATTTAATCATTAGGTTTACAGCTAGGCCAATCAGGTCACAAAGACCTGAAACATTGAACAGTGTGTTGTCTTCCTAGTGCTTCCGTTTGACATGTTGCGGATCAGGTGGATAGATTACTGGAAGCGGCTGGTGAAGACCAAGTGGTAATGATGCACATTGGCACCAATGACAAAGTCTTGGGGATAAAGTGGGAGCCAGTGTCACTGTTTGCTGTATCCACCTGTATCTTGGTGACGAATAAAGACCAGGATTTTTCACTACGTCCATTCTGGTGCTGGAGCTTTCTTTCTATCTTGTGCATTACTTCTGAGGACTGGCTTGAGTCCGCCCCGTGCACCGTCATACAGGATAAAAAGGTTTAGCTGGCTGTAACTTTTCTACTACGTAGGTGAAAGGTCTTCAAATATTATTTCAAGGACTTATGTAGCAGGTTCAAAGCAAGGATCTGATATGTAGTATTTCTGAAATACTACCTGCACCACAAGCCACACTAGAGAGGCAGCAAAGTATTAGGAAAGTAAATAAATGGCTCAAGAACTGGTGTAGGAAGATGGGGTTTGGGCTCCTGGAGAAATGGGCTACAGGCTCTATGGTAGGAATGGGCTGCACCTCAGTGGGGAAGGTGCTGCTGTTTTGGGGGAGAAGATAATTGGAAGAGAATTTGAACTACTGACTAGTGGAGGGTAAGTACATTATATGAGGGAAGGATAGTGCGCATAGTGACCTGGAGCTAAGTAAAGGAACAAGGAGTAGAATCGAGGGAGCAGTTAGACAATGTTAAAACCATTGTAAGTTGAGTAATTGGTTTCAAAGTCCAAAAATGTCATCCAGGACAAGAGAAAATTAGGATTTAAGAAAAACAAGTCCTTAAGTATAACAGTCAGGAATAGCTGCTAACTAGCAACTAATACAGCTATTTTACCAGAGAGGTGGCCTTGATTGGTTGGATCTGAGTCTGAGACATTGTATGTTGAGTCTGGTTTCAACTTACGATGGGTCATAAGTAGATTGTATGTTGAAAATATTGTATCTTGAGGCCATTGTACATTAATTCAATGTGTTAAATTTAACTTAAATTCAAATTTAACTTATATATTGTATGTTAAAACAGCAATATAATCTGTTGTATGTGACAGCAGAAATGGTAGTTGTGAAAAGTCCTTGGCCAGAAAAATATTGTGCTGGTATTTACTGATTATTCCTATAGAAATAGAGGCTCCTCAGCGACATTGGTGTCCTGCACAGCCTGCTCCCGAGGAGTGTGTTGTGCTTTCTATGCCTTGACAAGGATTCCATGTCATCTCTGGATACAGCTGAAGCTCAAACTTCAGCCATGTTCAGAAACCATACTATTTACTTCTATTGAGTCAAGTGACTGGGACTGAAACTACTGCTCATCTGCTCCAAATGTGTGATCCCGAGAACCCGGCCAAGCTCATTAGCAAAAAGGAGCATCTGCGCAAGCCTGGTCATTAATGCAGGGCCGAGTGGTGGCGTAATCATGGAAAACCAATAAAAGACAAACAAATGAACCTAATCATCATATTTATTGATGGGTGTAGAACAGAAAATACATATTGGGTATAGCTTAATTTTTCATAAATTACATATTTAAATATAATAAATGAGATGGCAATACCCCTTTAAGAAAATATGTCTCTAAACTGTTTTATAAACACACTAAAATTGCTGGCTTGTGTCTGTAATTGCTTTTTGCCAGACACATCCAACACCCGTCCTCTCACATTGCAAGCTGTGTTTAGAATTGTCTATGTGGTTTCTGAGCAATCCCATAGACTCAAGGACCTATCAAAATCCTTCCCCCTAATTGGCTCACAAGTTGTGAGATGCCAGCCTCTGTGCCAATCAGGGTAAGCCCCCTCCCTTCCATGTCATGTGTGTCCCCACTTATATCCTTCCTGCCCTGGTTTCCACTAATTTACACAGTAAAAGAGCACATTTGTAGTTTTGTGTGATTTGTCCAAAGTGAATCACCAAAACTTTTGATTTGTTTGCCAGTAGAATTTTTTTGAAATTCGTAGCAAGCCCGATTTATTTAGACTCAATTCTATGAGCTCCTGTATGCTATGATCTACACTATGCAAGACTTTTAGCAGCGCTGAGCAAGCTGATGCAGCTGGAGCCCAGCATAGCACATTGCTGCTCCTGCCGGTGGCCACTTCACTAAAAGCTGGCATAGGACATCTATGCCAGGCTATAGCAGAGGGAACAGGCAGGAGCACACATCGCCCACTGGGCCCCGAATAGAATCTATATTCCCTTACACCACTAACATGTCAGTGGTGTATGGAAGTTTAGGTATACTTCAAGTTGAATCACTCTAAAACTGCAATCTTCATAACATAACTCACAATCACAGCCAGAAAAGTCGCCAGCCATTTTACTGGGTGCTCCTTCATAGTTATATTGTATGTCTCACAATTGCAGTGGATTCTATCCAATTGACCATGTTTTTTTTGTAGTTAATTAAAAAAAATCATCTTTTCATGAGAAAGTGCCTGCAGCCTGAATTATTATTTTTGTGCATCATAGTGGACTACAGTCCACTATGATGCACAAATACAATAATTCAGGCTGCAGGCACTTTCTCATGAAAAGATGATTTTTTTTTAATTAGCTACAAAAAAAAATCCAACCAACCAGATTTTGTTCAAAATATTATTGATAGTTAAATAAAAGAGTAGTAAAAGAGTATAAAATAAGTCTAAAAAGTCTAATAAAAGAGTGTCTGCAGCCTGACTTACTGCTTTTGTGTCATAGTGGACTCCGTCCAATATGGACTCTGACCAATGTTTGTTAAAAACATTTTGCAAAGTTAATTTAAAAAATAATCATTTCAGAGATTGCCTGCAGTCCAACGTATTTTTTTATTTATTTATTTTTTGCATCTGTCAGAGGATGAAGAGAGAGCTTGACTTCCAAATGTTTCTTTTGTTAAGTATCGGATTAAAATTAAAATGTCTGGCAAAACATAGTGGAAATGGAAGAGGTAATTTAAGATATAAGCGCAGAAGTAAGTAGCAGAAAAAGTAGCACTGCCAGCATTAGCCATCCGGACAGTAGTAGTTGTAGGCCACAGTTCTCATTTGCCTTCAGTAAACCACGGATTATTAATGCGGAGGAAGGGGGTGGCATTGTGGACTGAATGACTTACTCATCATCTTATTCATGGCAGAATGATGTTGAGGTTACCTCTGATTCTGTCACATGGCCTTTCAGACAGTGTTCAGCGTATTTCACTCAGTCCTCTAGAATAGTTAATTTAAAGGGACACTGACAGGCCCAAAAAGCATATTTAGGGGTATATATGACAGTATAGGTCTTATAAAAGGTATTAGAATCATCTAAGTATCCCCCCTGTCCACCTCATAAATACAGTAAAAAGAAGTTTTATAACCTGCTTTCCTGGTGTTCAATCTGCCCAAGGGGCGGTGCTTCATATCAACTTGCGCCCAGCCAGCCTCGCCACAACTGCCGTTTGAAGCACCGCCCAGCTCATCAATATTCACTGAGCTGGGCGGCTACTCTGAAGCGCTGTACTAGTGTCCCCGGCCATCTTCAGCGCATGTGCCCTGCACCCTCACTGGCCTGGATCGCATTGCGCATCTGCTTTATGCGCATGCGCTGGGCACAGCAGCGCCCCGCATGCGATGCGCCAGTGAGGGTGCCGGGCGCATGCGCATAAAGCAGACGCGCGATGTGATCCCGGCCAGTGAGGGTGCCAGGCGCATGCGCTGAAAATGGCCGGGGACACTAGTACAGCGCTCTCATTAGAATCATACCCCCCCCCCCCCCAAAAAAAATAAAAATAAAATCCAACATTGAAGTATGTTTTAAACAGACTTTTACACCCAGCTACCATAATTTACCAAGCAGTGGTACCATACAGTGGTGCTTGAAAATTTGTCCAAACTATATCAGATTTTCACACAATAATAAAAGTAGATATAGATAAGCAAATCAAATAAATGAGTCAAACATATTAGACTTGGCCATTTATTTGTTGAGAAAAATTATGGCTGAGCGGCAAAAGTATGTGAACCTTTGTTTTCAGTATCTGATGTGATCCGCTTGTGCAGCAATAACTCCAACTAAACACTTCTGGTAACTGTTGATAAGTCCTGCACATCAGCTTGGAGGAACATTAGCCCGTTCCTCCTTACTTTACTAAAGAGAGACTTATCTATTTTTTTACAGCTAGTTTGGTAACTGATTTCAGCACCTCCCCTGCTTTGCACCCATACAACACCCAACACCAAAGGCACCCCAAATACCATGAGGCAGGACCCCAACATCAAGGTATACCTTGTGGAAAGAAAGGGTGCACCATGCTTTCACTGCCTGGCCCTAGGAAGCATCAGTGTGAAGACTGCCACTGTGAATAACTGTTGCAGGCAGAACCACTACCACTCCCATCCTTCACTCCGCTCCTCCTCAGCTTGTGGCCCATGCTCACAACATACCCCTATAGAGATCAAAGAGTCATTTTTTAATGTTTACTTTTGTATAAGTGCTAGCTATAATGCAAATTTCTGCATCTGCCATAAATGACCTCAAGCAAGATGGCTGTCCCATAGTCATCTAAAGAAAAAAAATCCTAAAATAATAGCATATTAGAAAAAGAGTATGTTTCAGTATGTACTTCTTTTAGTAAACAAAAAAAAACTTTATACATTTCCTTGACTTTTTTTTCCTTAAAGGGGTTATCGTGCGAATAATGTAAAAAAGGAGGCAGTTGAAGGATGAAACTGAGCATGTGCGGCCATCTCAGTGAGCAGGTCAAAGAAAAAGAAAATTAAGTGACACTATACAGATACATTATTTTGAATAACTCAGTGGCTATGCAAAATTTGTAATTATATGCAATTACCAAAGTATTGAGATCCAGGTGCTGGTTTGAAAACTGTAGAATATTTTGTGTGGGACAACCCCTTTAAGGGAATGCTGCCTAAGTATCCTGTTTCAATGAAAAATAATATTATTTTTTGTGTAGTAAAAAAGCCACAAGTCATGGCAACTGCAAAATTCTTGCGACATTTCATGATCCTTGACACTTTTTAAAGTGGTGTATGTTTAAGATCTAAAAGTGAGATTAGATCTGGATTATGGCTCATTTACTATTTGCCATTTTTGCAAAGGTTGCAAAAATGTCTCAACTCACGCCAGACAACCTAAAGGTATAAATCATATTATACTCACGCCACATAAATTATTAAGGTGTAGAAGTTCATAAATTTGGTAAAGGCACATAAAGAAAAGACAGACTTAAAACTGACATAAAAACAACCTTACATGATAAATGACCCCCATAGTCTTTTTCTATCAAGTAAAATTCATTTGCTTGGCTTGTCTGAAAAGAGTGTATCTCAGTCTCTCCCGAAGGACAGTTGCCCCTATTAAAAACACACAGCAGCTCTTAGTCCATATGTCAGTCTTCCAAATGGGAATCCCAAGAAACAGATGAATCCAAGGTTGATTGTATGTACCCCCTGAACAAAGATGTCTTTCTTTAATAGAGCAATTACTGAATCTTTTATTGATGCTGTACATGTATTGTTTTTCTCTAATTTAATAAAGAGCTTAAAAGGTTTTTTCAATGTCCCTCATTTAGCACATTATATTTCAATTAAATCTAACAAACATTAAAAACCAACGAAAGGAGCAAAGGACCTTTCTGACTTCAGAAGCCTTAGGAAAGGGTTAATTTCTATATAAATGTCAAGATCAATCAGTGTCTGTGATTAATATAATTAAAAGCCTGATTTAATTGTGTTACCTTCCATTAGCTTCCACTCAATTTTTTTTCCCTTTTCATTTTTATTATATATATTTTCAATGACATCCCAGCTCCATCCCCCCTAGAATCATTCTATTGAAGATGCTCTCTCTGAAACAGTATCTTTCATCAATCCTCTATTAATTAGCTAAATGTTGGATGATATTATACATCTATCTATCCTCTCTTGAAAGTGCCACACTTAGACAGAGCTCCTTCATCTGCGTGCTGAACTTTGAAGTTGGTCATTGGTATTCTAGCACAAGTCAGCTTACTGTAATTTGAAATCGGTCTGTGTCCCATTAGGAATCTGCCCGATCAATACCAAGTGAATTAGAGTTTCAGTGATCTGATTAACTCCCCATTATTTTCTAGCCTGCCTGATTTAGAATGCATGATGAGACAATATTCCAGTTTCTTTGCTTTATCCCAGTTTAAATGAAATATAGACATCTCAGGAAGCAGCGGCTGTGCATTTGATTTGGCATCTGCGTTAATAAAGTCAAACACCATGAGTGTCTCTCTGACTTTTCATGACAGCCATGACTGACTGAAAGCTGCCATGAACAGATACACAGTACAAAGTGAACTGGAAGGAAACAAGATAATGTTATTCCTGGTATAAGTGATTTAGTAGAGGTACTGGCTCAACTGTGCATGGAGACCTAGTGGTAATGATCCCTGGGGAAATAATATGCAAAGAGGTATCTCCCAAATGGTTAGGCTATTTTCCCTTGTCATGAACCAAGGCTTGGCACCTCTTCCAGAAGGTGCCACTAGTAAGATGGTTCTCTTTCTCTGGGAGGTACCTCTTTGCATACTGTTTAAGTGATATAATACATGAGCTACATTCTTATCTCTGGAGAATTTTTTTTCTTGAGTCATTCTAATAAGCCATTTAAGATATAAAAAAACACTGTCAGGTAGTCAACACAGAGAAGGAAAATAAAATATCAAGCAGTTGGAAGCTTGGCTATTTTAGGTCTGACATAATTCAGTGGCATTCCTGTTTTGTTACAAAGCACATTATGTTAAGTTTCAGTTGACTTGTAGGCAATAACTACATTATCTTTTGTCTTGACCCGGCTAGTTGTAGTTGTAAAGCATTTAATGTACCAGGGTATTAAACTGCATTGATCTTAATTACTAAGACTACTTTGACACTAGCGTTTTTGCTGGATCCGGCAGGGTCCAGCAAAAGCGCTTCCGTTACTGATAATACAACCATCTGCAACGGTTATGAACAGATCCGGCTGTATTATCTTTAAGATACCCAAGACGGATCTGTCATGAACTCCATTGAAAGTCAATGGGGGACGGATCAGTTTTCTATTGTGTCAGAGAAAACGGATCTGTCCCCATTGACTTGCATTGTGGGTCATGACGGATCCATCTTGCTCCACATCCCAGAACGGAAAGCAAACCACAGAATGCTGCGGTTTGCTCTCCGGTATCAGAATGGAATTCATTTTGGAGCATTCTATTCTGTTCAGTTACATTTTGTCCCCATTGACAATGAATGGGGACAAAACTGAAGCGTTTTTTTTCTGGTATTGACAGATTTCAATACCGCAAAATATTAACGTTAGATGAACAGTCAGAAATGTATGGGCCCTGAATATGTTATGTAATAAGGTTTTGCACCACATTGTGGGCCAATATACATATGGCACTCGCAATAAAGCTCTAATTCTCCCCCCGCACAAACACCGATCATCTTAAACAGTCATGCAGGCAGGAAAGGACAATAATGTTTAGAACAAACACTGTTTGGGGGCTGTGTGGCTGCAGAAGAGGGCCACTTCAAAAGAATATATTTTAGGTTATGATTGGGCCTTGTTTTGAAGCTGACAATATAAGCTTTAAAGCAAGACCAAGGTTACAGCAGTAGTCGCAACACAGTTAGCATTGCAATTGTGATATTGTTTAAAAACTTAGATTTTCTGTATTCAAACAAGACCAGCATCACATCTCCAGCTGGTACACAGCCTGAGATATAGAGTGTTAAACAGCTCTTCTCCTTCAGCTGGCTAAAATATTAGCCACCATGGAGGAAAAGAGGAGGGTAGTGGGGCAAGTGCTGACAGGCTACACAGAGAGAGATTGGATGTTTCTCCCTGTGTAACTGTACCTGTACCCAGGTGGAGGGTAGCATGGACTTCTGTGCATGTAATTTATCTCCAATTCTCCAATCTTCCACCAATCTTCCACCCAGCATGTGGGTGTCTTTTTTTTTTCCAGACAATGAATGAGAAGATGTGCTCTTGCTCATCTAATCACTCATCTGAGCCAAATTAGGTCATTGATTGACGTCATGACCCAGACATTTACCAGCATCTGGATCACATCGTCAAATAAGTTACACCAAACAGTTATACCCCATACATGCAAACATCAATAAAACTTCCATTTTACAATGTCCTTGTCCTGTTCATAGTGGATCTTTAGTGTAACACATGCAAACCACTTCTCTAGTGATACATGTTGCTGTAGTAATAGTGATAATGGCTGTGACTAGAGAGTAATCTAATATATTTCTAACAGATCGAGAAGGTTTCCATCAGTCAGAAAATACATTTTCTCTCACTGACTGTCACTATAAGGCCTCATGCACACAACAGTTTTTTTTCACGGTCCGCAAATACGGGGTCCGTGGGTCCGTGATCCGTGACCGTTTTTTTGTCCGTGGCCTGGGCCGTGCGGAGCCAAACGGATCCGTCCTGAATTACACTGCAAGTCAATGGGGACGGATCCGTTTGATGTTGACACAATATGGTGCCATTTCAAACGGATCCGTCCCCATTGACTTTCAATGTAAAGTCTGGAGTTCTTTTATACCAGTTTTCTCCAATCCGATGGTATATTTTAACTTGAAGCGTCCCCATCACCATGGGAACGCCTCTATGTTAGAATATACTGTCAGATATGAGCTACTTCGTGAAACTCAGATCCGACAGTATATTCTAACACAGAAGCGTTCTCATGGTGATGGGGACGCTTCTAGTTAGAATACACTACAAATTTATTACAATAGAGGAAGGGAGGGGGGGGGGGGCGATGGTGGGCGCACACTGTGCCACCAACGATTTCTAACATTAGAGGGAGGAAGGGGGGGCCCGATGGGGGGCGCACACTGTGCCACCAACGATATTCAAACTGGGGAGGGGGGAGGGGTCTGCCCCCTGCTGCCTGGCAGCCCTGATCTCTTACAGGGGAATATGATAGTACAATTAACCCTTTAGGTGCCGCACCTGAAGGGGTTAATTGTGCTATCATATGCCCCTGTAAGAGGTCGGGTGCTGCCAGGCAGCAGGGGGCAGTCTTGTACAAAGTTTGCAGTGTATTCTAACTAGAAGCCATGGGAACGCTTCTGTGTTAGAATATACTGTCGGATATGAGTTTTCACGAAGTGAAAACTTAGATCAGAAAAAGCTTTTATGCAGACGGATCTTCGGATCCGTCTGTATGAAAGCAACCTACGGCCACGGATCACGGACACAGATGCCAATCTTGTGTGCATCCGTGTTCTTTCACGGACCCATTGACTTGAATGGGTCCGTGAACCGTTGTCCGTCAAAAAAATAGGACAGGTCATATTTTTTGGACGGACAGAATACACGGATCACGGCCTCGGCTGCAAAACGGTGCATTTTCCGATTTTTCCACGGACCCATTGAAAGTAAATGGGTCCGCGAAAAAAAACGGAAAACGGCACAACGGCCACGGATGCACACAACGGTCGTGTGCATGAGGCCTAAACCATTGTTTTCAGTAGTTCTACAAAACAAACCAGTATGACAAACCAGGTCAAACTGGGCTTTTGCACAGGGCTGCACAGTTCAGAAGCAACACTGAAATAGGTGTAGAGTATTTTTTTTTTATATTCCCCCCTCGTCCCAAAAAAGTCAAGGTCTCATGCAGCTAAATTGAAGACAAAATAAAAAAAAAGTTACTACCGATGGACTACGGAGAGGAAAATGCTACTGTACCTTAAGATTTAAATTAGTTACATCACTAAGAACTTCAGCGGCCTGTCACTTCTGGGCTAGTATTCAGTACTTTTACAGTGCTGACAGGGTGAACCTTGCAGAGCATGCCAGTACTGCGAGAGAGATGGGTCCGATGAGGCTCATAGACCAACCCTTTCTACCTCCTGTCCAAAACTGGCTGGAAAAGTACTGAATTCTAGCCTAGGCCTAGAAGGGACAGCCCGCTAAAAGCAATGGGTCTGTCACTGTACAATGCTGCCCTTTAGCGAGGGAAGCATGGTAGAGGTAAAAATTTCCCTTTAAAATGCACTTGAGTAAATTGAGTTGTGTGCCAACTATTTTTACTAAATAGGCATAAAATCTGAATCTACAATTAAAAAGTCACATTTTATGGAGAGTTTTTCCAGTTTTGATATGGCTGTTGGCGGGTTAAAGGGCATTTACAATTTTCCCAAAGTCCATTGAAATCATTTTGATGTAACCATCAGAAGTGATTATTTTCAAATTATTTATATCCATCATCAATTATTTTCCTCCTTTAATTTCTACTTATCCATATTGTCATACGTTTAATCAGGTTTGTGTTTCACCAACTTGAAAAATGCAAGGCTTTTGTAATTAGATCTTCATTTGTTAGCTGTGCATTTATTTTTCTTAATTATAACTGAATAATTCTCCTTGCATAGTAATTTAAAAATATAATTTAAATTACAAATACATGTTAGTGCTATAAGTGACGTCTGTCTTTTGTAGTCTCCAACTATCATTTTCTCATTACAATTAAAACCAAAGCACTTTGCTAATTCTAAAAATTAGATTAGCACCATTCGATAAATGAGAAGACAGAATACAATAGATGTTTGCTTGGCTGAACAGTATGATGCTTTCTCTGAAAATTTCTAGGCGAAATTATATTAATGTTCATATTCATGCTGCAAATACCTATAGTAATTCTCTTACAACCTGACATAAATTATTATTGATGAATTGTGTGTCATGTGGAGTACATCATATTGCCATTTATCCTTTCTCTAGTATTAGTTACATGGACAGAATGCATCTACACACTGTGTATGCACGTTCACAATGTTATAGTTGGTCTCTCAAGTTATATCACATTCCTATTCAATTAGGTAATCTAATTTACTGCAAAAAATAAGAGGAACATTTACTCCTCTAAATCAGTGATTCTTAAATGTTTTCTACTAGGGCCACGCCAGTCAGAACATTGTGAGGCCTGTGCCTCAATCCTGGGGTAAAAGTCCATGCTACAATACAAATTTTGCTTAATTTGCCATTCCTTCGTCTCCTGAACCCAGTGCAACATTAAAATAAGCACAAAAAAGTAAGCTGTGAAAATTACAGGACATGCACCCTGAGCTGCCAGATGAAAATAAATCTAACAGAGCCATTGGAGTAACGAATGGGGCAAGCTCTTGATCGTGTGAGGTACAGGGCTGGTTTTGTCTTTGTTAGAAAGAGTTTGTCATGCACAATATGATCTCGGATTTTCATTTTTTTTTTTATTTATAAAATCTGAAGGCCTAAGGGTCATTGAAGGAAAATGTGACTCCATCTTGTCTTCTCTTACATATACAGAATTGTTATAATATCTCACCAACGCCCTGCTTCACATCCCCCGCGCTGTGAGTTTGGTTCACTTATCTGTCTCAGGACAGATTCTGGGAATCTCCCAGAACTAGAACAAATGTTCTGTCTCATTCAGGGTCATTCAGCACAACTGCGTACATTCTTATATTGCATACCCATAAAAGGATGTTCCGGTAGTATCTGTGTGAGCACCAATGTTTATCTTTTATGATTGGTTTAATGCTGTTGTTATGCAAACTTTTCTACTGCCTATCTAAGGCCAAGCGATAGCATAATAAAATTAGAGTGTTTCTCAATGATGTGTGTGTCTATTATTGCCAACTGAGAAACATCTCTCCTGACATCAGTGTCTCAAACCAAGGTTGTCGTAGAGGTCCAGAAAGGTCCAAATCCTTTCAGTTTGGGGGCTCCGTCCAGGATAGAGAAGGCCATCCTCGTGTCCGGTAAGAAAGACATCCCTTTTGTCCACTGCCCGGTCCGAGGGCACTGGCCACATCTCTACCCGTAAGTTTTTATTATGTATCCGGGATACATTGTTAAGCCTTAAAAATAGACTCCGGGAGTTTATAATAAGTACTTGGAGTACTTTCATGAATAAGGCTGGCACTTGGAGTGCCATGCACTGCATAGAGTCTCAGGGAGATCTATCCGTAAGTTGGTTTGTGTCAGGGACACACCATAAGGATCTCCAGGAGATCTACTTACTTTATCTAACTGTCGACAAAGAGGTTTTATAGTACCAGGGGTACATGTAAGAGAACAGTCTCAGGGAGACTGACCTACCTTGGTTTGACGCATACCTATATTTAGAGTATAAGATACATAGAGTGTTAAGATTCATCTGTTTGTGTGAGAGCTTTTGTTCTGGTGGTAAGTGTAAGAACATATCTCACTGTAATATTATCACTCTGTCATTTGGTGAATTTTCTTACTGTGGGTGGAGGAAAATCTAAGTGTGAGTTTCCCCCTCCCAACCAGGGACTGCAGGCTGCAAATAGTGACATCCTAGTTCTCCTTCCCAATCTCATGTTGATTGTAAAGCAGTGCGTTTTCTCATGGACCTCAGACAAAGTACAAGACTTTTAGAAACATTTATATGAGAAGGAGGCAGCGGGATGCTTTGAGATCAGAAAGATACAAACCCCCACACATAGTTAAAAAAGTTCAGGAGCCAACACGTGAGTAAACAGACAGCCGAGACATTTCTCAGTTGCTGTCAGCCATTTACTGCAGAAGCTGTCTGTTTCAGCGTGATAGACTTGAAAAATGCTTTCTTCTCTATCCCGGTTAACAAGCACACCAGACTTTTTTGCTTTTTCCTTTGAGGGTCGTCAACTTACCTGGTGCAGGATGCCCCAGGGATATGCTGATTCATCTGTAGTGTACAGCATTGTCCTCCAAGCCAGTTTAAAACCATGGCACCCCCCCCCCCCCGGGTTCTGTGCTCGTGCAATACATGGATTATTTGTTATTGTGTAGTATGTCAGAGGAGGCCAATGTAACAGAAGGTTTATCTTTGTTGAAATGGTTGTCTGAATGTGGACACAATTTGTCACGCAAGAAAATGCAATGGTTTCTCACAAAGGGAGAAAGGAGAATCAGCACAGAAAGAGTCCAGTCTGTTGCAGGCCTGGTCACCCCGCACACCAAGAAAGAAATTGTATCTTTCCTTGGTATGATAAACTACTGCAGACAATGGATTCCTGATTGCTCCTACTATGACAATATAATGAGACAAGCCACTCTGGCAGACATGCCAGATTTTATCAGGTGGTCAGAGGAAATGTTTAATGCATTTGATTATTTGAAATGTTCTTTAATGACAAGTCCAGGTTTGGGCCTCCCTGACTACAAAACTCACATTCCACGTATATGCTCGACAAAATTATAAAACCATGGCGGGTGTGCTGACACAATATCACGGAGGCAAGTTACGTCCTTGTGCCTTTTTCTCAAAGGTGGTCCTGGCATCCGTCCAAGGAATGCTGGCCTGTCTGAGATCTCTTGCAGCCTGTGCTATGATGGTTGAGCTTGCAACGCCACTCACAATGGGACATGAGACTATCCTGTACACCACACATGATGTAGTAGGCCTTCTCAAAGGCATACACACACAGCACATGTCCGCACAAAGACTATCTGTATATGAGATTCTACTCCTCAGCAATCCCTCTCTCCAAATCAAATACGCAACACACACCTCAGGTCCAGCACCTATCTTGAATGCCCTATGAGGACTTAAAGGACCTGAGGATCACTTGACAGAGGCCCATGATTGTATACACAGACGGCACTTGGACTGTGGGATTACTGACGATCCTAATGACTCTGCCGGAGGATAACAAAGCTGAAGTTGCTATAACTCAGAAAGGTGAAATCACTACCTTCTGGTACAATTCCTCCAGTACTCACATTGCAACTTACTCCTTCTGTTTATGCAGCATAATGAAGTGCAGTCCTTCCACGAGATGCGGCAACCACTATAAGAATGGACATACCCTCAGAAACAAACATACCCTCTAAAAACCCATATACAGTGCCTAGGAAACATGCTGGCTATTTCTGACCCTACCTATGAGGATACCCTGGCAGCAGAAACTGGGTTCTCTGATACCAACCTATGGTTAGAATGGATGAAGTACAGTGCTGCTTCAGTAAATAAAAGTAATTGTTATATATGTGGGACCGCTAAGCCTCACCTAGGTACTGTGCCCTTAAATATTGCCCTCTAGTGTTGAGGAATGTTTTTTGCAATTATTCTCAAATTTATCTAGTAACCAGTCTGCATGTGAAGAATGGAAGCAAAAATACCCACTCCCATAATAGCTCCCTGCCCTGGTGCAGGTATACATATCTATCCTGGTAACTATACCTGCCACAGAGGGGGAGATCAAGGAAGATCCCTGGGTAATTTCCTGAAAAGTACTGTGCAACTTACAGCGAAACAGATACCTCCCTCACACAGAATCAAGTATACTCGATTGGAGATGTATATTGGATATGTGGGGATAGAAAGATAAGATCTAGACTAGAGGGTTCCTGGAAAGGTGAATGTGCCCTTGCTAAAGCCATCATGAACATACACATCTTCACTGAAAATGAAAAAGACACCAACACACATATACGCAACCGTCGTGCCCTCGCAAAAGGTAGCTTCGACCCACACGTCTATATTGATGCAATCGGGGTCCCAAGAAGAGTCCCTGATGAATTCAAGGCCAGAGGTCAAGTGGCAGCAGGATTTGAATCCATAATTACCCACAAAACAATCAACAGAAATGTAGACTGGATAAGCTATACACTACGTGCAGAATTATTAGGCAAATGAGTATTTTGACCACATCATCCTCTTTCTGTATGTTGTCTTACTCCAAGCTGTATAGGCTCGAAAGCCACCAATTAAGCATATTAGGTGATGTGCATCTCTGTAATGAGAAGGGGTGTGGTCTAATGACATCAACACCCTATAACAGGTGTGCATAATTATTAGGCAACTTCCTTTCCTTTGGCAAAATGGGTCAAAAGAAGGACTTGACAGGCTCAGAAAAGTCAGAAATAGTGAGATATATTGCAGAGGGATGCAGCACTCTTAAAATTGCAAAGCTTCTGAAGCGTGATCATCGAACAATCAAGCGTTTCATTCAAAATAGTCAACAGGGTCGCAAGAAGCGTGTGGAAAAACCAAGGCGCAAAATAACTGCCCATGAACTGAGAAAAGTCAAGCGTGCAGCTGCCAAGATGCCACTTGCCACCAGTTTGGCCATATTTCAGAGCTGCAACATCACTGGAGTGCCCAAAAGCACAAGGTGTGCAATACTCAGAGACATGGCCAAGGTAAGAAAGGCTGAAAGACGACCACCACTGAACAAGACACACAAGCTGAAACGTCAAGACTGGGCCAAGAAATATCTCAAGACTGATTTTTCTAAGGTTTTATGGACTGATGAAATGAGAGTGAGTCTTGATGGGCCAGATGGCTGGATTGGTAAAGGGCAGAGAGCTCCAGTCCGACTCAGACGCCAGCAAGGTGGAGGTGGAGTACTGGTTTGGGCTGGTATCATCAAAGATGAGCTTGTGGGGCCTTTTTGGGTTGAGGATGGAGTCAAGCTCAACTCCCAGTCCTACTGCCAGTTTCTGGAAGACACCTTCTTCAAGCAGTGGTACAGGAAGAAGTCTGCAAGGTAAGAAAAACATGATTTTCATGCAGGACAATGCTCCATCACACGCGTCCAAGTACTCCACAACGTGGCTGGCAAGAAAGGGTATAAAAGAAGAAAATCTAATGACATGGCCTCCTTGTTCACCTGATCTGAACCCCATTGAGAACCTGTGGTCCATCATCAAATGTGAGATTTACAAGGAGGGAAAACAGTGCACCTCTCTGAACAGTGTCTGGGAGGCTGTGGTTGCTGCTGCACGCAATGTTGGTGGTGAACAGATCAAAACACTGACAGAATCCATGGATGGCCGGCTTCTGAGTGTCCTTGCAAAGAAAGGTGGCTATATTGGTCACTGATTTGTTTTTGTTTTGTTTTTAAATGTCAGAAATGTATATTTGTGAATGTTGAGATGTTATATTGGTTTCACTGGTAAAAATAAATAATTGAAATGGGTATATATTTGTTTTTTGTTAAGTTGCCTAATAATTATGCACAGTAATAGTCACCTGCACACACAGATATCCCCCTAAAATAGCTAAAACTAAAAACAAACTAAAAACTACTTCCAAAAATATTCAGCTTTGATATTAATGAGTTTTTTGGGTTCATTGAGAACATGGTTGTTGTTCAATAATAAAATTAATCCTCAAAAATACAACTTGCCTAATAATTCTGCACTCCCTGTATTTACTATAATCAACAAAGGTTTGTAAACTACACCAGTGATGCGTTACAGGGCATTGCAGAACAGTTACAGGCAGATTCCATTATGACATTTCAAAACCGCATGGTACTCGATATGATACTTGCAGAAAGAGGTGGTGTCTGTAAGGTATTGACGGACCCCTCATCATGCTGCACGTTCATACCCAACAACACCGGCCCTAATGGTAAGGTCACGCTGGCAATAAAGAAACTCGAGGATTTATCAATCAAGCTCAAAAGAAACTCAGGTATCGATAACCCTTGGGATCAGTATATTGGCTGGTTCACTACCTGGAAACAGGCACTTGTACAGCTGGGAATCATAATCCTGATAATTATTATAGTAATAGCAATAGTTGCAACATGTATCATACAATGTGTACGGAAACTGATAATGAAAGGAGTATCAAATATGTCCTTTTATGAGACTCTGCTGCCTAATCCTGAAGACAACTCACATGAAGGATATAGAAAATATCTGGCGGTATACAGGGAAAAGGGCAAGGGTAAGAACCATATTATCTAAGAAATTTGGTTCTAAGAGGGGATTGAAGGGAAATGTGACTCCATCTTGTCTTCTCTTACATATACAGAATTGTTATACTATCTCTCCCACGCACTGCTTCACATCCCCCGCGCTCTGAGTTAGGTTCACTTATCTGTCTCAGGACAGATTCTGGGAATCTCCCAGAACTAGAAAGAATGTTCTGTCTCATTCAGGGTCATTCGGCACAACTGCGTACATTCTTATATGTGACGTATTGCATACCCATAAAAGGATGTTCAGGTAGTATCTGTGTGAGCACCAATGTTTATCTTTTATGATTGGTTTAACGCTGTTGTTATGCAAACTTTTCTACTGCCTATATAAGGCCAAGCTATAGCATAATAAAATTAGAGTGTTTCTCAGTGATGTGTGTGTCTATTATTGCCAACCTCGAAACATCTCTCCTGACGTCAGTGTCTCAAACCAAGGTTGTCGTAGAGGTCCAGAAAGGTCCAAATCCTTTCAGTCATAATTTCCATTTTTAAATAAATATCTACTTTTTCATCTTTATTTTTCCTTCATACACCAAGCAGGGGTCATTACATCCCTGTCATTACATCCACTACATATAAAGAAATGTGCTTTGTGACAAAGTAATTCGTCACATAGCAAATTTTTGGGTAAAATTAGGCAAAGAAGCCAAATCGAATTTTCCAATACTTCGCTCTTCCCTAGTAGTGACGTTTCCTCAAACAGCACATCACTGCTGTGTCACGTGCCGCTTGGGACATGTCACTGCTGTAGCCTGTCATTGGGCCCATTGTTGCCAGAAATTTACATGCAGGGACCAAAGCACAGTGAAAACAGTAGACACTGGCTTCTCTACATAACTTTTGCGATCCACCACCAGTGCAGGGGCTTATTAAGACTGGCATCTAAAACACTGATCTTAATAAATGCACCCCTATATGAATTTGGGCAACTCCTATAACATGTCTATTTGATATCACTCCGGTGTGTAGTCAAGGGCATTGGGGAATACTCACTAATAATTGCATTTCCTTGGATCCATGACTGTATTAGTTCAGGCAAATGCCTTTCAACAAATGAGGTCAAACTATGAAATGGAGCTTTGTGCTATTTGTTGGTCTTGACCAAATAACTAAAATGGTAAAGCTCAAATCAAATAATAAGAACGTTCTGTAATTTTTCAACACTTGCTTTGCAAAGCATGACATTTTTCTTTTTCATATTTTATAACTTCTGAGAAACCAATATACAACTATATTAATTACAACAGAGTCCAATTCTTCCCTTTCTGTAAGATTTAGGAATTAGCGTGATTTCATCTCATTAGATCCTTTATGACTATGTTCATCATTTTAATTAAGCATTAAGCCCCTCCAAGCAATGCTCTATCATCCAGTAACACATTAGGCCTTAGATGCTTCTGTAAAACCACATTCCTTGGATGGTATTCATTTTAAGAGTGTATTTCTATAGATCGTGCCAGAGTAGTTTTCTACATAAATAAAATACATTTGAGCTACTAAATACAAAGAATAGTCTTTCATATTATACATGGTATAGAAATGGTACATGTTCTTGCATAACCACATACAATGCATTTACATGTATTGTTATCAGAATCTACCCTTTTGCAAAAAGTAGATGTTCGAAAAATCCTGCTAGACTCCAGAGTTTAGATTTCATTGCAGTGAATGTACCTCCAAAACAGCTGCTCAAACACTGTAGCATACCAACAAAATTAGACCTAAAGCATCTATTGCTTTTTGTGCTTATTATAGCCATGTTTTTAATTGATAAATGCATTTGCATTTTTGTACTATATTGATCCCCAATAGAGATGAACAAAGTTTTGAAAAATTTGATTTGGTCGATTCGCCGAACTTCGGCAGGAAATTTGGTTCCTTACGAATTAATTTGCCACAAATTTCGATAATCAGGTATAAAATCTGGTATACCCAGGCCACTCTGCCTAATCATATTCATCCCACTTGGTGGCCCAGTTTTAAGTGTGAAGGCTTAGAACTTAAACTGCAGAGAGAATGTATCGCCGTGTGCATTACGTTCTAGTGCACCCACATTCATAGTTAATCTGTTCTGTAGGTACTGTGCTGTCACTATTACAGGTGCAATTTACCGCCATCTACATCACTGTGCAGTGCACCAAGATTCATAGCTAATCCATTCTGTTAAACAAAAAGAAAAGCATACAGCACCCATCAGAAATGCCAAAAACCCATGCGCACGCCTGAAGTGCAATGGCTCCTTAGTGGAACAATATAAAGAAATGGAGGCAGCGGCTATAAAGTAGTGGAGAAAAAAAATGTTCTTTCAATGCATGTTGTGGCAGTCCAAACAATATGATTTTGAATTATTTCTGTTAGCTGTAGAATTACTGTGCGTCAGTATTACAGGTCATTATTACCGTCAGGTCTAATTTATCGCTGCAGTAGTGGCAGTAAGGCTGTGCTCACATCATTGTTAATTTTTTTTGTTCTTCTGAGCTGTCAGAAGAACAGAAAACAAAAAAAAAAACTAAGCCTGTATTTTGAGCTCCCAATAAAGCCTCTTTCAGATGGTCAGTATTTCAAAACCAGGAGTGGGTCCAAAACAAAGATAAAATGTAATAGAAATATTTTCATCTCTTCTGTGTTTTAGACCAACTCCTGCTTTTCGCTTACAAATACTGATGCAAACTACTGACCATGTGAAAGATGCTTTACGCTCAATTTGCATCTGTTTTGGCCATTTATGTCTGAAATTAGTCTTTTTTTTAACAAGAAAAAAGAGTCCTGGTCAGTATTTTGCATCAGTATTTGATCAGTATTTGTAAGTCAAAAACAGGAGTGGTTCCAAAACAGAGATAAAATGTAATGTAATTATTTGCATCTCATCTGTGTCTTGAACCCACTTCTTCTTTTGATATACAAAAACTAATCAAATACCGACCATGTGAAAGAGGCCTTATGGATGCTCAAAATATAGGATCCTATTTTTTTTTTCTGTTCTTCTGATGGATCATAAGAATAGAAAAAAAAATGGTGATGTCAGCACGAAAAAACAGGGACAATAGAGGCCCCATAACAGAGTAGGGATGGGGGCCAACAGCAGTGGCAGAAACAGGGACAATAGTGGCCCCATAACAGAGTGGGGATGGAGGCCAATAGCAGTGGCAGTAACAGGGACAATAGTGGCCCCATAACAGAGTGGGGATAGGGGCCAACAGCAGTGGTAGTAACAAATGCAATAGTGGTCCCATGACAGAGTGGAGATGAGGTCCAACAGCAGTGACAGTAACAGGGAAAATAGTGGACCCATGAAAGAGTGGGGAAGGAGGCAGAATCAGTATCCATTTAAAAATTTTACATGTACATATCAGTAGGCCAAGAAGCCCCATTGTAGGAATGGCCGTAGAGACAACAGGTGGATGGTCGCATCATGTGGGCAGAAGTAATGGCCCATTTTTTCTGAATATTCCGGTGTGGCAGAACACTACATTATGATGATTAGTGGGAGAATGATTTAGTCTATTGCAATAGGCACCGGCGCCTGGAAATCCTTGTTGATCCCTACCTGATTTATCTTTATGAAATTTAGACTCTCATTTTGGGAGGGAATGTAAGTTATTTTGGGGGTAACTATGCCCCCCACCACACTGAACACCTGCTCTGATACCATACTACTGACCAGGCAGGAAAGCATGCCCATGGCAAACTCGGCCAGTCGCGGCCACACTTCAAGTTTGCATGCCCAGTAGTCCAGGGAATATTGGATCATAGGCTACAGGGTGCAGTCCAAGTATGCCACCACCTGCTGGTTGACAATCTGCTGCATGTCCTGCTGCTGCTGGGTAGTTTCCTCAGTAGCCGGATGAAGAAAACTGCTCATCATAGACTCCAGACTGAAATTGCTGCATTTAGAGCTGGTGCTGCTCCCCCCCACCAGTCATGGCAGTGGAGATTGAGCGCAGAAGGTCCTCCCCGGTCACACCTTCGTGAGGATGGGCCATGGCGCTCATAGACAGTGACCAACTGATTACATAGCATATCTCTATAGTAGTCCATTTTTGCATTCCCCATTTAGGAGATCTAAAAATGCCCCTATTATTGACTGTTAGTGAGGGTCTAACAATGTGGATAGCCAGTAGTCATCCACATGATGAAGTGCATGCACAGTTTCTTGGACATTATTAACAGTTCTTGCAGTTCAGTGGAATACTTGAGGAAAGGGTTGACAATGAGATTGAAGATGTGCGCCATGCAGGACGCATAGGTCAGCCCTCCCTGACACAGCACAGACAAAATGTTGTTCCTGTTATCATTAACCATGCTTCCTTTCTCCAGTTGGTGAGAAGACAGCCAGTGCTCAAGTTCTTTATTGATGATGCTGAGCTGTTCCTCCTTGGTGTGGCTGACCAGGTGCAGAACCGTATGACAATGCCTAGCTTTGCATACGTAGGTGATATGATTGAGGGCCACTGTGAACTGTGCCTAGATGGAAGAGTAAGGACAAAGTGGGGGATGAGGAGGCAGAGGAGGACATTGGCACAGAAATCCCACAATTAAAATGCGGAGGCGGCATTGCCATCACCTGGCCAAGTTGCCGGTGTGCCTGGCTTGGAACAAAATTTACCCAGTAGCTTGTGAACAACACTTATTGTCCTTGACCATAGTTACGCCATACGTCAGAGCTGGTGTACACTCTAGCAGACATGAAAGGCCCAAGGACTGGCCCACATTTTGCTTAACGTACTTGTGCAGGGCTGGTATAGCTTTTTTTGAAAAGTAATGTCGGCTTGGGACTCTTCACCTTGGATTGGCACAAGCCACCAGTTCTCTGAAATATATAGAGTCAATTACATGGAGCAGGAGGGACTGTAGTACCAGCAACTTGGTCAGGTGCATGTTCAGCTTCTGTGCCGTTGGATTAGTGCACGCATACTGTTGTCTTTTTGCACTCTCCTCTGTTATCGATTGCTGTTGAAATAAGTGATGGGGAATAGGGGGAGCATCAGTAACAATAGAAGACATTGAAGTCAATGGGAAGGAACAGCAGCTTCCTTCTGCTGACGTTGTCGAGCCCTGATCACCTGTCTGAGGACAATGATACAGTTGAATTCAGGAGGGCACTTGCAACCGTCGCCCAGGTGCATATTTACCTGGTCCTCCTAACATTAATTATTGCTGAGAGCATCAGATTGTTATGTACCTGGCTGGCTGCCTTTAGGAGGGCTCAGGCGGCCCCATGAGTATCGGCCCACCAGGAAATTTCTGGTCTATAGTCAGTCTGCCCCTGTAATAGAACCAAGCTTAGTGCATAAATCCAGCAACAGGATCAAGTGTAAAGACTGGGCATAAATCATACTTGCCACTTTTGGTTATGGTGTCATAAATCGTGTAAAGAATAATGCCAAATAATATAGTAAAATATCATAATAAAGCTTGCTTGTACAGAATGTATAATGTGACTTAACTAATTGTGGCTTGTGCCAACTTTCTCTTGCTTACTGGCCACAGCTTATTAGTGCCTTACAGTGACTGAATAATGCACATACCGTACATACATAATGGACATATTCAGCAGCCGGTAAGTTCAGGACATGAAATTTGTTGTTCACGATGTGCCATGCAACCCATTCCTCATTGGCAAGTGTGGTTTCCACAGCCAACACAAGTGAATATCTTTTATTCAACCATGGCATTTGCAAGCAGTGTTTTACTCAGACTTGACTTGCTGTTGAATAAAACAAATTGAAAGTTATTTTTAAAAAGTTTGAGCAATGAAGCATATAAAATGCACACATTTTATAATAAATGATTTATTATGTATTGAATCACATGATTGTATTGATTGAATTGTGTTAATTTCAATCTCTTATATAGGTATGCACTCATTCTAAATAGTGAACTTGCAGTCCTAGAAAATGATAGGATTATACAGTCAACATAATTGTGATATATCTCTGACATGCATCCAGATACCGAGCCATTTTAAAGAGATTACGAAGTATAAAAAAAACTTAAAAAAAAGTCTTGTGCCTTACCTTGTTAGTATGAAGGAACCTATTCAGGAGCATATTAAAGGAAATGGTTTTTTATTATTTTATAAAATTACAAACCTAGACCTAGAAATCATAACCTAGTCGCCTTTTGATCTTTAGTGAGGATTTTTGAGTTTGAAAATAAAATAGGAAAGGAAATGATGATTACATATTGAACTTTATGGAGAATGCACTTAGATTATCAAAAGAGATTTCTGTGAAAGATCGTAACCTTAAATAAATGGACAAGTAAAATACTTTATAACTGTATAGCATTTAAGAAATGAAAAATTGTCATCATGGTTTAGATTATCAGCAGTCCTAAGCATTTATTTAATCCTTTAAGAAAGTATATGGTTCATAAAAATGTTGCAAATAATAGACAAAACCAGTGCATCTAGAATAACACAAACAGAAGTATTTTGTTAATTAATTTAACAGTGTATAAATGATTTGTATCATCTAAAAATTAATTAAATAATAGTCTAAATCTTATCTAAGCAAAATCAATTTTATATAGTTAATAGGGGTCATATGACCACCCATGTGATGTCTCCTTCATTAAACCACACTACACCTATACTAAACTCCCAACAGTGCAAGTCCTGATGGCAGGTGCAGTGTATTTGAGGAGAGACATTACATGTTGGTGACTTGCGTGGTCACATGTTCCTCCATTAGCGGCCATCTTATGGACAGGACTTCTGTGTGGACAGCACAAAAGACTTTATGATCAAGAGACATACCTGATAAAATATAGAAAATAGTGCAGAGTATCAAAAGTCTACATTAGTAAGTGCCATATAATCATCTCACAAATAAATAATTTATTTAGTCAACAGTACCCAGAAAGTGGCCAACCCCTTTAAGACCATCATTTCACATGCCAGTCTTATTAAAAAACCCTGCTGACTAAAGATCTGATCAATTTATTAAGAGGCACATGTCTGTAAATAAATTTGTGCTGTCCATGTGCCAGAACAGAAATGTACTCCATCCAATAGCTGCAGTAGATTTCTGGTGTAAGGTTTGTCATTTTTTTCTTTCACCTGTCCACACCCTACCCACTTTTTTTGAAAATGTGCAACTTTTGTGCACTGAAAAACTGGTGCAGAACAATAGTACATCACATTAGTTTCATCACATATTCATCATCATATTCATCACATATTATATACCGTATATAATATATATGATGAGTGTAAACAAAGTCAAACTGAGGTGTATGTGAGTTTCTACTAAGACAGAGTATCCCACCCTTGGCTTGACAAATGTAAAGCGAGTCAGACCTTCCATCTGCTAATAAAGCTACTACCTATTTTAAGTTCTACTTAGAGTTAGAAATTTAGATTTGCCACTTTTGTCAATGTATATATTTTTACATAACTTAAAAAATGAGAGAGATTGTGCTAGAAAGAAAGGTATGGTATAAAAAACCTTCTACTCAACCAAAGAAAACATAGCTGTAGGGTTTACCTACAGAGGATATATGCCACGGAATTTAAGGTGAAAGATTTTTGTGAGGCAAATCTGCAGTCTTGTATAGTACCAACAAAAAGGATAAGATTTAAAAAATAAAAATAAAATGCTGTGTAAAACATTTGCAAGGAAAATGACCTGTGTTGCATAGGTGAAATATGTGTGTGTGATGGTATTATGGTATCTCTGTAGAGAACTATGGATATATAAATGTAATGCATGTATTGCATGTAAATTAGGATGAAATAACATAAATGCATTACATAAAAGTGTGAATAGACAAATTCCATGAAGGAGGGCTCAGCCTTTTTGGAGAAGAGCTAGTTATGCTTATGTGTCAGCTTTCCCACCCCAAGCTCATATATTGCTTCAAGAGACACCCATCTTTGAACACACTAATGGGTACTTAAAAGCTCAATACTAAAACACTACTAGTAGTAATAATTATAATAATACTATTCATCCCATTCACCGAGTAGGGTGATTTTAATAAATCAGTAAAAAATAATTAGGTACTTTATGTTCTCTCACTGCATTAACTGTTAGAGTAGTGTACAAATAATTTACAATACAACCATTGATGGATGCTCCTAGTGCTTCCTGAGGGCTCCAAGCACTCCACTTGAAACCGTAAGCACCACAGACCCCACAAACCCCACTCTGGACCCAAGACTGGGCTTCAGCTTCCAGTGGGAGAACCTCTCCTAAATCCAGAGAGCAGGAACCAGGAACAAGCTCTTACAAGAGCTTATACTCAGGGGAGTATTGTGATATAGCAATCCCCAAGAGTTTAGGTATCCCATCCCCCAAACATGAGTCAAGACTTCATGAAGGGGTAAAGCAGGCCTCTTTAATGGGCCTACCTGTCAGCCTTTTATGCAGGTCTTCAGCAAGGGTCTTCCAGTTTATACACTGCATTTACAATCACTTGCATTTACAGTATTAAAACACTCCCAGCAATTGTACACAACCCCCCCCTCTGCCTGTGATACAATTAACAAAATACAATGGGCATTGTCTGTGACGCAATCAACAAATACAATGTGCATTGCCTGTGACACAATTAACAAAATACAATGGGCATTGCCTGTGACACAATCAACAAAATACAATGGGCTCTGCCTGTTATACAATTACCAAACACAATTAACTTAATCACTCACAGGCAGAAAACACACATTTTTCCCAACCACAGAAAACACCCCAAAACACCACACATCCCCTGATAGCCTCGATATGGGTGAACAACCTATCCAAAAATCATCCAGATCGGTTAAGGGGTTCATAAATTCTTGGAAGTCTTATTTTTGCCCCACCGTGTACATGGTCCCATGCCCAAAATAGTTCCATACACTCTATGGCAAAACACTGCTGGACAATTTTAAATGGCCGCAGCCACATAATCTGTTCCAGTAAAAAGCCCAAAGGGAAGAAACAGTGTCTTTAAAATCCAATATGCCCAAATAGTGTCCCAGGACCATTGTCACAGGGCAAGAGACTGGCAAGCAGGCCTCTCCAACTCCCAGTGACGAAGGTGCTTTTGTGACACAAACATTGCTTCAGTTGCTTCTCTTTGGTGTCGTGTGCAGTATCTAAAATGAACTTACTGTAACAAAAAAAGTGTAAATGTTGTGCAAAGTATGTAGACCAAACTTTTGCCAAAATTGTGGTGCATTTTCATTAGTAAATCTCCCTCAGTGTATGTTTAGTTCTGGAATGATGTATGAAAAAAAGTTAATGTACGAATCTATGAAACTAGAACTATTCACTTCAACAATTTATTTTATTTTTCTCAGTTTAGCCTTAATGAGGTTAATATGAGATTACTGAGATTGAGTATAAAGTAAGTTGCTTCCATTACTGATGTCGTTAGGTTGTTTTATTACTGCAGGTTATGTAAATGGCAGTCTTACAACTCCAGAAAATGAGGGAAGCCTCATTATGACTGTGTCTCATGCATTATGTTCAGTTGAGACTTGTCCTTCGCCTTACATAAAGGTTATATCCAAATCATACTATTTTCAACAACAAAAAGTTCTCACCTTGCTTACCAAAGCAGTGGTGGATTAAGTTGACCATAGGGCATGGGCTGTTCACCAAACTAGAGGCCTCCCCTTCCCCCATTCCCCCCTTGTATATTACCGTTACCACATCCATCTGTGCTAGCATTGACTGTTCTGATGCATTTATGCATTCAGGAACTACTGCACAGTGCAGTTTTTCAATGAAGTCTTTGCTGTTTCACACAGCATAACCACAATGTACAACAAAACTTTTGTCACTTTAGGCAGTCTGTCTGCCATAATCTCTCTTCATGTGCCTATGTACTCCATTCTGCTAAAGTTCAAATGCTGTCTTCAACTTCATATTCCCATATCCAGAAACAGAGATGACTGAATCGAAGTTGACAAATCCGATTTTCAGGAAAAATTTGATTTGCACCAAACCTGAATTTCCTCATGCTTCGTGGTATCGAATCACATTTTTTCCTAAAATGGCTGCTGCATGTGTGAGGACATGAAGCAAGGAACTCTGGGAAGGCAGGATCACCCATAATGCCATGCAAGCAGCCAGCCCTGTGATGTCACATCCCTATAAATAGCCTCAGCCATCTTGGATTCTGCCATTTTCCAGTGTACTTAGTACAGGGAAAGACGTCAGCAGACACTTGGGACAGTAATAGAAAAAACTATTTACAAGCTTAGGGAAAGATTATTCAAGGTGTAGGGAAACGATAGGGAGGAATCATTCCACAGCATTTATGTTGAACAGGGTTCAGTAGGGGAAGTTACAGCCTGGGTAATAGGAACAATCCTATTACACCTTGCTGCACTGGGGACCCAAATTGCCATTACACAGCTCTGTAATTACAGCAAACCATTCTTGTTATTGGGGTGCAAGTGCTGTTTGATACATCCATTAGCAGGGTTTATTACAAGGAAATATTTCTATATCTTATTTGCCCTTGTGCGGTGCAGTTATATGTTCGAAAGCATTTTTTGGCTTGTATTAGTGGGGGAAAAAAAGCTTATTAGCTATTGTGTGGTAAAGTGCAAAAATTACAGCCCTTTTTGTCGTGTATTGTGGCAAAAGAAAAATATATTTGCCGTTCAGCGGTGCAGTTATATGTTCTAAAGCCCTTTTTGTCGTGTATTTGTGGCAAAAGTAAAATATATTCGCCATCTAAAGTTGCACATATCTGTTGAAAATCCTGTTGTGTTGTGTAAAAGCAGAAACAAATTAGGACCTTATTGCCCTTGTGTGGTGCAGTGATATATTCTACAGCCATGTTTGCCATGTATTAGTGGCAAAATAAAAATATATTCGCCGTCAAGAGTTGCACTTGTTTGTTGAAAAGCCTGTTGTGTTGTCTAAAAATAGAAAAAAATTAGGGCCTTATTGCCGTTCAGCAGCGCTGTGATATACTCTAAAGCCTTGTTTGCCGTGTATTAGTGGTGAAATAAAAATATATTCACCGTTCAGCATTGCACTTATCTGTTGAAAAGCCTGTTGTGTAAAAATATAAAAAATTAGGGCCTTATTGCCGTTCAGCGGTATAGTGATATACTCTAAAGCCCTGTTTGCCGTGTATTAGTGGCGAAATAAAAATATATATTCGCCGTCCAGCGTTACACTTATCTGTTGAAAAACCTGTTGTGTTGTGTAAAAATAGAAAATATTAGGGCCTAATTGCCATTCAGCGGTGCAGTGATATATTCTACAGCCCTGTTTGCCGTGTATTAGTGGTGAAATAAAAATATATTCACTGTTCAGCGTTGCACTTATCTGTTAAAAAGCCTGTTGCATTGTGTAAAAATTTAAAATAATTAGGGCCTAATTGCCGTTCAGCAGTGTAGCGAAATACCCTAAAGCCCTGTTTGACGTGTATTAGTGGCGAAATAAAAATATATTCGCCGTCCAGCGTTACACTTATCTGTTGAAAAGCCTGTTGTTTTGTGTAAAAATAGAAATAAATTAGGGCCTAATTGCCATTCAGCGATGCAGTGATATACTCTAAAGCCCTGTTTGACATGTATTAATAGTGAAATAAAAAATATTTGATCTAACAGTATGTGAGGCAGAGAAGTGCCAGGCCCTGCACAGGGGAGTGGCAGAGGCCTAAATGTTTCTGGCGCAGGCAGAGGTCGCAGCAGGGTAAGGGGGCATGGCAGCATGGGTCACAGCAAGAGGTATGAGCACCCGGTGTCTTCTAGCGGTCGTGTCTTGACCAGCAACCCAGCGGTTCTTGAATGGTAGACTTGGTCATCCACTTCGTCCCAAGTGACATGACAAGAGTTGGCGGGTTCCTCTGACATGACGCTTAGTTGGCATGGTCCAGGAGCAGGCCCTGTTCCCCCATCTGTCCTGAACCTTCCTCTGTCATTTTCAGTTCCCACAGCGCGAGAAGTATTATATTCCCTTGGCTCGGCTCCACTATACAGCGAGGACTAGCTACTAGAGGACAGTCAGCAGCTACTGGCCAGGCAAAATGTGGAGGAGACATCAGACGCTTCCTCCGCTAGGCCAGCAAGTAGTGATGAGGAGAGTGGTGTGGGAGCTAGTGTTGCGAGCGGTCAGGCTCCTGACCCAGAGATGGTTGAGGAGGACATCAGTGACATGCAGACAGTACTCGATGATGATCGGGAGAAGAGGGTGGCAACTTACGTGTGAGCCAGCAAGTCGCTAGCGTGGCTGCGAGTCAGCAGGGTGGCAGCAGTGGGAGGTCGGGAGCCAAACGTGCCCGGGGTAGACCACCCGGGAAGTAGCGGTGCAGGGGTTCAAAGAGGCAACGGCGCTAGCAGTCAGTCAGTGCGCAGTGTTGGGGGTAAAATCACCTACTCAGCGATGTGGCAATTTTTTGTTAAGCTACCGGAGTAGATAAATGTGGCCATATGTAGAGAAGCAAGGCCAGGGTGCCAATGTTGGCAATACGGCCCTACGTCAACATATGCAGCTTCACCATAAAGTGGCCTGGGAGAATCGTGGCTCCGAAATGGTGGTCCAGCCTGCCGCAGCAACCGCTGCATCACCCAGTGGCATGCACCCGGTTTCAGGCAGTCAAGGCTCCACCCAGTAGGGAGCTGTCTGTCCTTCCCATCATCTGCCATCCTGATGCTCCAGCTCCTACTACTTCTTGTCACTGATTCCATCAGCAATCGATCATTAAATCTATTACCAAGAGACAACAGTATGCGTGCACTCATCCAACGGCGCAGAAGCTAAACATGCTCCTGTCCAAGTTCCTGGTGCCGCAGTTCCTCCCTTTCCAAGTGGTGGACTCTGCACCTTTCAGAGAACTGATGACTTGTGCCGAGCTGAGGTGGAGAGTCCCAAGCCGTAATTTCTTTGCAAAAAAGGCAGTACCAGCCCTGTACACACATGTAGAACAGAAGGTGGGCCAGTCCTTGAGCCTGTCGGTGCTAAAGTGCATGGCAGCGCCGATGTGAGGAGCTGCAACTACGGACAATACATGTGCTTTATGGCCAGCTGGGTGTATGTGGTTCCTGCACAGCCACACCAGTAACTTGGCCAGGTGATGCCGCTTCCGCCTCCACGTTTTCACGCCATTGGTTCTGCAACAATGTCCGCCTCTGCCTCCTCATCCTCCACAGTGTCCTCAGCCTCCACTGCATGGACAATTCACAGTGCCCCTCCAGTATACCACATGTGCATTGTGCTATATATATAATATAATTATGCCCATAATTATTCATACCCCTGGCAAATTTTGACTTACTTTTATTCAACCAGCAAGTAATTTTTTTGACGGGAAATGACATAGGTCAGTGTTTCCCAACCAGTGTGCCTCCAGCTGTTGCAAAACTACAACTCCCAGCATGCCCATATGCTGGGAGTTGTAGTTTTGCAACAGCTGGAGGCACACTGGTTGGGAAACACTGACATAGGTGTCTCCCAAAAGATAATAAGACGATGTACAAGATAAGATAAGATGCCTTTATTGTCACTATACAATACAATGTAATACAATGTACAATACAATGAAATGTTGTTTGGAGCAATACTAGATGCCATGGACAGAGGATCAAGAACTGACATTTAAACTAAAGCATTACACTAGAAAAAAAAAAAAAACATTGCACTAGAAGGCATTACTATTCACAGTTCACAGCATATATATAGCAAGAGCAAAGTAGGAAGTGCTTGTGAGTATATATACACACTGATTCAGACACCACTGCAGACAAGAGGTCATCATGGGTTCATGAATGCAGCAGTCACTTTCAGTCTGTGGCATTATTGTGGAAAAAAACATTTCTCAGCTTTTATTTACATTTGAGCAAAAAGTGTCCAGTCCAAAATTATTCATACCCTTCTCAATAATCAATAGAAAAGCCTTTATTGACTATTACAGCAATCAAATGCTTCCTATAATTGCAGACCAGCTTTTTGCATTTCTCCACAGGTATCTTTGCCCATTCATCTTTAGCAATGAGCTCCAAATCTTTCAGGTTGGAGGGTCTTCTTGCCATCACCCTGATATTTAGCTCCCTCCACAGATTCTCAATTGGATTCAAGTCTGGACTCTGGCTGGGCCACTCCAAAACGTTAATGTTGTTGTCTGCTAACCATTTCTTCACCACTTTTGCTGTGTGTTTTGGGTCACTGTCATGCTGAAATGTCCACTGGTGCCCAAGGCCAAGTTTCTCTGCAGACTGCCTGATGTTGTCGTTGAGAATCCTCATGTATTGCTCTTTTTTCATGGTGCCGTTTGCTGTGATTAGGTTCCCTGGTCCAATGGCTGAAAACACCCCCAAAGCATTAGGATCCCACCACCATGTTTGACAGTGGGGATGGTGTTCTTTGGGTTGAAGGCTTCCCCTTTTTTACGCCAAATGAAGGAAACATCATTGTCACCAAACAATTAAATTTTTGTTTCATCTGACCATAACACAGAAGACCAGAAGTCTTCTTCTTTGTCCAGATGAGCTTTTGCAAAGGCCAAGCGAGCTTTTGTGTGCCTTATCTGGAGAAGTGACGTCCTCCTTGGTCCGCATTGTGCAGTGTCCGTTGGATTGTCTGCCTTGAGACATTGCCACAAGCAGAGCCCAGATTCACCAGGATGGCCTTGGTGGTGATCCTTGGATTCTTTTTCACCTCTCTAACTATGCTCCTGGCTAGCACAGGTGTCATTTTTGACTTTCGACCATTTTCCACAGTGCAGATCATCTTGTATTTTTTGCTCAAATGTAAATAAAAGCTGAGAAATTGGTTTTTTTTCCACAATAATGCCTCTTGTACATCGTCTTATTATCTTTTGGGAGACACCTATGTAATTTCCCGTCAAAAAATTACTTCCTGGTTGAATAAAAGTAACTTTAAGTCAAAATTTGCCTGGGGTATGAATAATTATGGGCAGCACTGTATACCATATAATCATAATAATAATCACCCCAACCGCATATATCTAGCTTACAGAATGTCTGAAGATGAAAAAAAAAAGAGGCCTTAGAAGCTAAAAATTTCTTGATCTGTAATGTGTTAATTTAATCTTGACTGCTGAAAATGCCTGGGTCAGAAGTAGGAAAAATACCTCTGTTCCTCTTGAAACACAAAAAATATTGTTATTACTACTGTTAATTACTATTAACCTTCTAGTATTGGATACAATCTGTGGCCCTAAGTGTATGGCGAATGTCAGGGGTGCACCTAGCCTTTCTGCTGAGGCGAAAATTAAAACAGCGCCCCATACATCTTACATCCAGTGACGTCTCCTTTGACGTAGATGTTCTCTTCTTCATCTTCTCCTTTGAGACCAGACTGCCATGATGACTTTTCCCCCATCTCTCGTTTCTGCAGTTTGACAAAATAATATCTGAGATTTCTACTTTTTCATCATCCTCCCACCTTCTGGATAAATCATCCTGCCACCTCCAATACTGTACCCACTGTGCTCCCCAATATTATACTGCAGAAACAGTCCCCCTAATAATAATAGTACCATGCAGATAGTGCCCTTCAATAATTATGGGCACGCAGTGTCCTAAAATAACTGCGCCCAACAAATAGTGTCCCTGACACTAATAGTGTAAACTTAATGTCCCCCAAAAATAACTTTGCTAAGCTAATACTGTGCCAGGGTGCCCCACAGTATTAGTGCTCCCCAACACCCCAACTAATAACTCTCTGTCAGAGCGCACTTGGTAGTAAAAAGGCCCCCAACAGTACTAAATTCCCCACAGTGCCCCAGAAGTAATAATTCTCCCATAATGCCCATACTAGTTATCATGTTCCCCCTAGTCCCCAGTAGTATTAAAGCCTACCATAATGCCCCCAGTAGTAATAATTCCCTTTATAATGTGACAGTAGAAAAATGCCCCCTTAAAATGATCATTAGTACAAACATATGCCCCTTAAAATGTGTGCCAGTGCAAAAAATGTCCCCTAATAATGTGTACTAGTACAAAAATGCCCATTCTGTGTGACAATACAAAAAATACCACCTTTTAGTGCCCCCAGTTCAGCTAATGTCCCCATACGCCCCCATAATGTGTGCAAGTATAAAATACAACTTTAGAATGCCCTCAAGTCAATTCCCCTATAGTGCTCCTTTTCCCCCTTCGCCATAGTGCCCCCATAATGAATGTACCAGTATAAAATACTCCTATATATTGCCTCCAGTAAATGCCCCTATAGTGTTCCTCTTCCCCCGCCTCATAGTGCCCTCCATAATGTACCAGTGCCCCTATACAGAGCCCCCAGTAGATGCCCTAATAGTACCACCCCATAATGTGCCAGTATAAAATACTCCTTTAGTGCCCCCAATAGATACCCCCATAGGCTCCTCTCCCCTTCCCCATAGTGCTCCTCCATAATTTGCCAATATAAAATACCCTTTTAGTGCCCCCAATAGATGCCCTGATAGTGCTCCTCCCCCTTTCTCCATATAAAATACCTCTTCTTTGTGCCATCAGTGGATTCCCCCATAGTGCCCCCCAAGAAGTGCCCGTAGATGCCCCCATAGCGCTCCTTTCCAGCATTGTGCTATATAAAAAAAAATACATATACTTACCTCCATGAGGCCGGCAGCAATGCGATGCAGGCCTCTTCAGGCCTGTGTCCCACGCTGTAGGTCTCACGTCTGACGTCATCGTGCCGCCTGCACCAGCCTCTGAGCCTCTGATAGGCTACAGGCACTAGTCCTGCAGCTTATTAGAGGAATGGGGAAGGCAGACGCCTCTCCCCTGCCCGGCAGCACATCCATCTGTATTTTAGCAATGAATGATTGTGATTATTCCTCTATGTTAACACACTATTTATATCCTAGAACTGCATTTAAATATATTAGAGAAAAAAATATCCTTCAAAATGTTCCCAAACTGAAGCAGGGATTTTGGTCTGTTGCTTTGCAAAGTTCATCATATAAGCTGCTTGACCTAACATTTGTCTTTTGATATCTCTTTTAAAGTGAGAAGAAACCAGTTCAAGTAGCAAACCTACTTTAATGGCCTTTAGCATCCATCATGTTCCCTGACTACATCTGCATCCTTGCAAAAAGAGGCATCGGTACATACTCATTGGATAATTGCAATGTTGATGCATTAAAATTCACTTGCCCTTTCCCTTTCTCCCCCTGGTTGGAGGAATCAGTTGTAAAAAGGTCAAACACATAACTTTGAGCCTCTAGCCGTCTCTGTTCTTTTCTTTTGCAATTCTTCTCTCTGATTAAACTGCCAGATAAATCTCGGCACCATTGCCCAGCCTTTCACATTGAATGATCTCCTGCATCTGTTGTTATGCACATTGTTAAGAAGGTATGTAGCTATAGTTGTTTCACCTACACATTGCTTTATGCCATCTTTCATTTATTCTCTCTGTAACTTCCTCTAACAATAGAAATGGTTGATAAAAATTAAAAAAAAATTAAACATAGTCCTAACAGTTACAGATGAACAGACAAATGAATATTCATATGATTTGCCTTTTCCTTACCACTAGGTACTAGAGACTAGGAATCAATTCTAAATAAATTAGATTTGTCACAAATTTCACTAAAATTCTCCCAAACAAATCTGGCGTTTTGTTGACTCGCTTCAGATAATTCTTGCTAAAGGGAACCCACAATTTTACATTTCAAATTCAGTACAGTAGAAACGGAAACAGGTCAAGAAAATAAAGATGGAGGATCAAATGACCCGAGCTGGCCCCGATGGCCCTGGCTGGCTGATAATTACTGATGGATGAACATCTGCCGGGACTGTTCGCAAACGTGATCGCACGAACGCAATCAAATGTTCGCGAACCGCAAGTTCACGGCGGGTCCCATTCATTTTAATGGCAGGCGAACCTGAAAAACCTTCAGCTCATATTTGCAGCCAAGAAATAATTACTAGAAGTGCGCAAATAGTCCCACAACATGGACAGTGACATACCAGATGTATTATTCGAATTTGCGATCTCCATTCATAAATTTTTTTCAATGCGAAATATCAATGTCAATATAATTTTCCCGTACGCGCATGAGCAAATGCACTATACAGTACCCAAATGCACTATAAAGAAAGTATATTGGTATATAACACCCCGCTTCAATCAGTTTTTTTTGGGGGGGACTGGTATATCACACAAGTAGAAATTATTTGTTCCAATAACGCTTGTCCCTCTATATAACTGCGGTATTGCAGCAGAACCGCACACAACTGCCGCACAATACAAATGCACTATAATATACTTTCTAACATAGAAAGTATATTATAACATTGTACACGGAAGGCAATCCATTAGAATATACATAAAGATAAAACGTAACCTTTAATAATGTTACTATGAGGGTCTATTCACACGTCCGTAAGTGTTTTGCAGATCCGCAAAACACGGACACCGGCAATGTGCATTCCGCAATTTTCGGACCGCACATCGCCGGCACTATAATAGAAAATGCCTAATCTTGTCTGCAATTGCAGACAATAATAGGATATGTTCTATTTTTTTGCGGAAACTGAAGCACGGATGTGGAAGTGCGGATCCGCAAATGCGGATGCGGACAGCACATTCCGGCCCCATCGAAAATGAATGGGTCTGCACCCGCTCCGCAAAGTTGCGGAATGGATGCGGACCCATTTTGTGAATGTGTGAATCGAAAAGATATCGCTCAAAATGAAAATAAATTAAATTATTAAAGTTAAGCAAAAAGCATAGATGTGGTAGGCAATAACAAGTGCTCGGCGGCACTAAATCAGAAACCATATGTCCTACCACAATCCGGGGGGTTCCAGTGCCCATCCATGAATCCCGGAGAGAAAACAAAAAACATCTATCCCTGGGCTAGATGATGATGTGGTATTGAAGGACAGGGTCGGCAAAGAACTGTCCCTGATATTGCTCTACAGGGAGGTGCTATTCTGGCCCTGATAGCCTGAACACAGACCACCGGTCCTGATAAGAGCGACCCCGTCCGGAACCTTACCCTATATAAAAATGGCCCTAGCAAGCCCCTAGGCCCCTGATTTCCAGGTGATCACTATATAGATCTATGTGTTTTTGACTCATTATGAAAGTATATCGCACCCCTCTGTGTATCACACATATCGATAGCACACCTATACTAGTCCTTAAAAAATACTTTTGTGGCCCTATTAACTAGCGTTTGGTGTCCTAACAGCCTGTCCCTGCTCCACACAGCAACCTTTCCCTACACTGGCAAAACACTGAATGTAAAATGGCGGCCAGATCAGGTTTATATATGAGGTAGGGGTTATGTCCATGTGCTGAAACGTCTCAATTGGCTGTCCTGTACCACCTGATGGATGTGCCATGGGTCAAAGTTCTTCACAATGTAAAAGAATATCGCGGGTGCCGTCTCCATATGTTTGCATGTACGGCGAATCGCGAACACGCAAAGTTTGCCGCGAAATGCCCGCCGGGTGAACCATAAGGTCATCTCTACTGACAATAATTTGCCGTCAGCCTGACAGCCAATCAGAAACGAGGATAATGGTTCTGCGCAGCACTGAAGCACAGATGCCATTGTAAGCTCAACCACTGATGTTATAGAGCATGTCTTCCATGTCTCAGATATAAATTAAAAACACGAAACAGCTCTAGCTTGATTTTTCAGGGTTTTTGGAGTAGGACTGAAATATAAGCCCTACTCCAAAAATAAGCTCTAGGCACAATTTATTAAAAACAGTGTTCAAGCAGCTATACATGTGTAACATCCCGCAGTTATGTTACCAAACTCTTTTACCCCGATACAGCCTGTTAAGTGTATGTGTATTGTCATTCTGTATAATCTATTGTCATTATATGCATTTTGTAGGCCTGTTACATATATTTGCTGTAGTTTTCTATGTACACCAGCAGGTGGCAGCAATGTTCAGCAGGACCTTAGACAGTTTAGTGTTTCTAAACTGGAATAGTTTATTCCAGTTTAGCTCCCCCTCTATGAGCAGAAGTGGGCCGGTCCCATGTCCTGTCTTATGGGGAGGAGAGGAAGTTCTAGTGAGTGTACCAGCTACCCCTGCTAGGGGAAGGTTGTGTTAGTAGGAGCTCCCAATTCTAGGGATCCCAACCTAGGATTGTGTCTCGGTTGAGGCCAAAGATCAACATTCCCAGCCTGAGCCATCAGCCTCAGCTGGTTGACAAGCCAGCAGCCACCTCCAGTCCTCCAGGAAGAGCCATTTCCTGTGAGCATAGCTGTGAGTACCTATCCAGGAGAAGCCAAATTCCTCCTCAGCTAGTCAGGCCCACCAAGCAGAAGATAGACAGAGCAGAAGACAGATTCCTGCCATATTCTCCAGGCATATTATAGAAGCAGAAGAGATATTGATCCCTGCCACATATTGCCAATACCCGCTGGGACCCAAAAGACTACTGCTGTATCTCGTATGGATTTATGCTGCCTTCAGTAAAGACAAGTTGAATTATACTTCAAGCCTGGATCTCATTCATTCCTCAATTACTCCTACTAGCAACACTCAATTTATTGCAAGTGAGCCAGGATCCAGGAGTCCAGCCGTACCAAGGTAGGAGACACCATTGACACTAGCATTACTGTTACACAGAGACATTACCCCACTTTGGCATTCCTCACCTGGTACGTGAGTTACAACACCTTAAAGGGCCCTGAGACTATAGCTTGCGCACCCTGCAATTGGCGTCACAAACAAAAACTATTAACTATACCTACACCTAACCCAGTCAGCGCTTATTATTGCGCCAGTGTGCATTAGTCCAATCCGGCTTACTGCATAAAATGGCGTCGCTGGAACAGGATTCGAATTGAATTGTTTGCCTACCCATGTCCAACAGAACCGGATCAAATTCTGTGTTAAAACACATCAAATCGCATGTTTCACAGTATTGCAAGAGCTGCAGATTGTGCAAAAACGTTGAAAATGGACTTTATTACTTTCATTGCTGGACCTGGAAACGCTGCATTCTGCTCGTCAGCACTGCAAGGGTTAATCAGCCATGTTTCCCTCATGGCGCAGCGTCTTTATGACTTTCAAGAGCGCAAAGATATCGAATACGCCCCCCAGAAGTGGGAAGAGACAAGAACGCCACTTCAAGAGCGCAAAGTTATCGTAAACACCCCCCAGAGGTGGGAAGAGACCAGAACGCCCTCTCAAGAGCGCGAAATTATCGCATACTCCCCCCAGAAGCAGGATAACTTAGTAACGCCCTCTCAAGAGTGCGAAGATATCGAATACGCCCCCCCTAGAAGCGGTAAAACTAAAGACTGCCCACCTTGAACTTTGTATCGCGAACCAAGGGAGTACAGACTCCTCCCTCTGGGCTCCACCCTTACCTCTGGCATTCTTCATGATCAAGGAGGCTGTGAAGATGGCGCTCCTTCAGCCTAAGTGGAACCAGATGGTTATTGGAGGAGAGACGGTGTACGAAGAGCACCTGCCGGAGATCCCAGTCTCACAGCTCGTGAAGAAGAGTGGAACCTCCGTCTTTGCTACAAGCCCGGAGGCAGTGGATCCCTCCATGGCCAAGAAGTTCATATCTCTTATCCTGACCAGCGCCGCTGACGTACCAGAGAAGGTCGCTGTCACTATCCCGGTCCCTGCGGAAGAAGACTAGACCCTGGTCAAACCCCCGGGGGCAGTAGATCCCTCCACTTCGTCAACTGTCAGCGCGGAAGGCAGGACATCAGACAAGATAGGCGCCGACGCCGAACCTGCTCCCGCGGAGGACGCCGCTAATGCTGCTGCTCAAGCATCTGACCAGCCTGCACCGCGGACGGAGATGGGACCCCGTGATGACTATCAGGAGGCACCGGAACCGGCCGCCCTGCCGCGACAACAGGTAAGAGCTGCCACACTCCCTGAGGCCCCGGTCCACATATGCCCCTACACAGCGTCCCGCGGCTCTTGAAACCGCCACCAGGCCTAGGCCTGCTCCGCCGAAGACACCCACTGGTGCGCCAGAGGCGGCTGGTTTTTCCACTCCGCCGCCCAGTTCTACCCCCATTAAGGCGGGATGCCTGAACCCTGAGGTGCCATGGGAAATAACTGCCTTTGCCCAGACGGCGTGGGAATATAAATCCGCCATCAAAGAATGGGTTAAACAGGTGGTGGACGACCCCCAGCCAGGAGACCCCAGACTGATCAGACGGACAGGAACCGTCCTATGGTTTTCCGTTGAGAGGGGGGTCGGGTTTCTAGAAGACAACCACTCCGGGTCGGAGATCTTTGTGGGCCGTCGCTCAGTAAAGCGCCACTATCTGCCGCAGGCCCGTCACAACCTGTACGTGGGGGACCAGGTGGAGTATACCCCCCATGAGCTCAGTACAGGGACCCTTCACGGCTGGTGTGACTTTGTTGGACAAGCCGTTAACCCCTGCCGTCACCCCAGAGACCTGGCAGGAGGACTCAGGCTCTGCGGGCAAAATCAGATGTCTACAGGAGACCCGGATGGCAGACTGCGATTTAGGGAGCATCCCCAGCCAGAACCAGCACCACTCATTCCTGACCTGGCCGCACCACCAACACTGTGGGTAGGCCAGATCAATAATTCTGTACTAACTTTTAACCCTAAGGTGCAGCCATACATACTGCCTGGGAAGCAGCCTCAGGCACCTCCTGCATGCTTGCCAGAGCCCCTTCAGTAAGAGGTTCTGAGCCCTTCTGTACCGGCCAGGGATTCCGGGTTACAGCAAGTTACAGCTGCATTTCCTAGGCTGTCGGCACAGCCAACTTCATCAGCCACCACTAGAGGTCAGCGGCGCACTACCACAGCTGCGACCATGAGCTATCAGAGGCACCAGCTTCCCCTGATGCGCTTCAGCAGCTCTAGCAGTGAGGAGGACATGGATGCGCTCCTCTAAAGTGTCCTCTACAGCAAAGTAGTGACATTTGGGAGCCACGTCATGGACTACTCCTGACGGGTGAGGACCTGTTGGCAGTTGTGTGTTTCTAATGTTTTTATATTTCAGGTTGCCCTGGTTAGTCCTCACCCTGATGGTCATGCATTGTAAGGACTCCCCCCATCAGTACTTAACCCCTCATGTCCAAGTTCATCGTTTTATCCCCTTTCTCAGGTTACTTGATAGCCTTGTGCTCTTAAACATTTTATACTACCCTTTGGATTACAATTAACTTTTATCCCTGTGGATTACAATTGACTTTTAAAAGTTTCCAGAGGATTCTACAACTTCAAGCACTTCCAGGAAAAAGGACTCAAGTTATTGTTGAGCCTCATCTTGCACAAATAAAATTTGCGCTACTTTTATAAAAATATTTTGTTGCAACATAAAAGCTTGCACCCAAAGAAAAGACTCAAACGTGATACCTGAGCTCTTTGTGATTTTCATACTATTTAATAATTTTGCACTAAGTACCAGTTTACAGGTTATGCAACGTTTAAGATAACATTGTGTGTATTCTTTTACAGGTGCCGCAATGTGACCTTCCTGCACTATTTGTGACAATTGCACTTAACAGTGCACTTCATCAGCCACCACTAGAGGTGAGTGGTGCACTACCACAGCTGCGACCATGAGCTATCAGAGGCACGAGCGTCCCGTGATGCGCTTCAGCAGCTTTAGCAGTGAGGAGGACATGGATGCGCTCCTCTAAACTGTGTCCTCTACAGCAAAGTAGTGACATTTGGGAGCCACGTCATGGACTACTCCTGACGGGTGAGGACCTGTTGGCAGTTGTATGTTGCTAATGTTTTTATATTTCAGGTTGCCCTGGTTAGTCCTCACCCTGATGGTCATGCATTGTAAGGACTCCCCCCATCAGTACTTAACCCCTCATGTCCAGGTTCATCGTTTTATCCCCTTTCTCAGGTTACTTGATAGCCTTGTGCTCTTAAACATTTTATACTACCCTTTGGATTACAATTAACTTTTATCCCTGTAGATTACAATTGACTTTTAAAAGTTTCCAGAGGATTCTACAACTTCAAGCACTTCCAGGAAAAAGGACTCAAGTTATTGTTGAGCCTCATCTTGCACAAATTATAAGGCTGTTACCAGCCTGCATTTGTGGGAGGGGCGTCTGGCATATATTCGCCTCCCCTTCGCTCAGCCAGGCGCCCGAGCCTCACGCATCATTTGCGTTTCCGAGCCCCCTCCTCGTTCCGACCCGAATCACTTCCGCTATCCTGCCTCACGCCGCCGACTTCCGGATCGCAGCACGCCAGCCTGCCAGGTAATCGAGGCTCAGCTGGCTCCGTTCTAGCTGCGTCTCGTACCCGACCTGGTTCCTGCCCCCTGCTGGTGCACGCTTGATTGCCGCTCCTCCCAGCATGTTGCGCTCGCACGAGTGCGGGCGGCAGGGTTGGGGGAGCGGCATTCTAGTCAGGGAACTGCCGGTCACATGCCGGCTCAGCATGAGAGCCTATTGTTTAAAAATGGTGTCATAGGTTGATTGCACATGTAACCATGCCATTTTGCATACCTATTAATTCTGGTTTTGGGATGCAGGTTGCCCTCCCGCTTTCAGGGGGGCGCAGTTTTATTGGGGTCCCCTGCCAAATCATCTGGGGCTCTGTACGTTTAAGTTTAAGCTTATCTTCCTTGCATCACAATACCAGAATTAGCGATTTGTGTGTTTTTCACTTTTCGGTCTCAGGAAACAGTGGTTTCTTGTTTCCTGGGTCGAATCTGCTTCTGTCTCCTGGTCTTTATGCATGGCCGGGGTCCCCTGGCCCTCCTGGGATCTCAGTGCCTCCCGGATCGCCCAGGTTATCAGTATTCCTGAATCGCCCAGGTTATCAATGTCCCTGGATCGCCCAGGTTGTCAATGTTCCTGGATCGCCCAGGTTGTCAGTGTCCCTGGATCGCCCAGGTTGTCAGTGTCCCTGGATCGCCCAGGTTGTCAGTGTCCCTGGATCGCCCAGGTTGTCAGTGTCCCTGGATCGCCCAGGTTGTCAGTGTCCCTGGATCGCCCAGGTTGTCAGTGTCCCGGGATCGCCCAGGTTGTCAGTGTCCCTGGATCGCCCAGGTTGTCAGTGTCCCTGGATTGCCCAGGTTGTCAGTGTCCCTGGATCGCCCAGGTTGTCAGTGTCCCTGGATCGTCCAGATTGTCAGTGTCCCTGGATCGCCCAGGTTGTCAGTGTCCCTGGATCGCCCAGGTTGTCAGTGTCCCTGGATCACCCAGGTTGTCAGTGTCCCTGGATCGCCCAGGTTGTCAGTGTCCCTGGATCGCCCAGGTTGTCAGTGTCCCTGGATCGCCCAGGTTGTCAGTGTTCCTGGATCGCCCAGGTTGTCAGTGTTCCATGCATCGCCCAGGTTGTCAGTGTTCCTGGATCGCCCAGGTTGTCAGTGTTCCTGGATCGCCCAGGTTTTGTCCCCTTTATCTTAGGGTTTTACATCTATTCTGATGTCGGTTGTTCCTTCTTTTAGATTGGGCAGTTGTTATTTTCATTCCTCTCGTTCGTGTCATCTAGGAATTTCGAGGCAATTTCAGGTAAGTCGGCTTAGAGACGGTCACTGAGGCAGGGTTAACTGTCAGTTTGATACTCAAGTCCGTTCTTTTTATTAGTTCCTCTCAAACGATTGGGGGTTTGTTTTTGGAAATCGTCTTTTCAGATCTGTTCGCATTTCGTCAGGTAGGTGCTTCCGCTGGTCACTTTCACGCTTCAGTCTTTCACTTTCTTCCGGCCGCTATCACCGCTTCCGTCTGTGCTTCTTGTTTCCGACAGATACAAATTCCCCCTTTTTTCCCAGGTCAGGCTACTTTCACACTAGCGTTCATGGGTCCGTTCGTGAGCTCCGTTTGAAGGAGCTCACGAGCGGACCCAAACGCCTCCGTCCAGCCCTGATGCAGTCTGAATGGACGCGGATCCGCTCAGACTGCATCAGTCTGGCGGCGTTCAGCCTCCGCTCCACTCGCCTCCGCACGGACAGGCGGACAGCTGAACGCTGCTTGCAGCATTCGGGTGTCCGCCTGGCCGTGCGGAGGCGAGCGGATCCGTTCAGACTTACAATGTAAGTCAATGGGAACGGATCCGCTTGAAGATGTCACCATATGGCTCAATCTTCAAGCGGATCCGTCCCCATTGACTTTACATTGAAAGTCTGAACGGATCCGCTCAGGCTACTTGCGCACTTGCGCACTTGCGAAATTTTTCTAAGTTATTAATGCAGACGGATCCGTACTGAACTGAGCCTCCGTCTGCATTAATATGATCGGATCCGTTCAGAACGGATCCGATCAAGCGCAAGTGTGAAAGTAGCCTTATCATGTCTCACATATCCGATATGGAGGACAACCTCTCCATGCCAGGATCATCCGTTTCGGGGCATTATAGCAACACTTCATTAAGGAGTTGGACCGTGCCAAGGTTGCTTGCCGAACTCAATCGCAGGGGAATTCGGCATCCCGCGACTGCCCGCAAGGCCGAATTATACCGGCTCCTGATGACCACTCCGGGTCCGACAGCTGAGCGATCCAACAACGACTCCGTCCGGCTGGCACTAGCCCAGATCCAGTCGTCCATCGCCGGACTCGTCAGCTCAGTCACGGACATCCAGAATAGGGTCGCGGTTTTAGAAACCAGGCCAGCAGCCTCGCCGCAATATCCTGGGTCGGCAGTCATTTCTGCCATCCCTCCGGACGTTGCAGGTAGGCCTTCTACCACCCCCCAGATTGCTCCTTCCCATTTCGTTCCGGAGCACATCAAGAAGGTGTCATGGTCTTACCTCCTTGCTGTTCCCTTCGTTTGACATGTGCTGGCGGCCATCTTGGTTTCTGGGTTTTCTTGTAGCCTCCCACCCTGCGGCTCCTCCTTCCCACTGGGAGGAGCTGGATGCCCAGCTCATATATATAGGAGGTCTGTGGCTTCAGTTCCTTGCTTGGTCCTCCTGTGTTCACATGCTTCCAAGACTGCTGCTGCTTCTGGTTCCTGATCCTGGCCTCGTCTGACTACCCCGTTGGTTCCTGATTCCGGCTTCGTCTGACTACCCCGTTGGTTCCTGATTCCGGCTTCGTCTGACTACCCCGTTGGTTCCTGTTCCTGGCTTCGTCTGACTACCCTTCTGGTTCCTGACCTCTGTCTCCGCAAGACCCGGCTTCGGTTTAGCCATCCGTTCGGACTTTGCTTACGGCTTGCTCTTCAATAAAACCTTCTTATTTTCCACTTATCTCTTGTTGTACGTCTGGTTCATGGTTCCATGACATTAGGACCAAGCCATGAATTCTGACGGTACAGGGCCACCCTCGCTACCTACGCTGGTTGCCAGACTTGATCAGCAGGATCACCTGTTGGGTCGGTTCGCTGTGGCGTTGCAAACCCTGCTTGAACGCACGGCTCATTTAGCTTCCGTTGCCGATGGGTCGGTTGTCGCTCCTGGGCCCGCTCCTACTGCCGCTCCGGTTGTTGCGCCAGAGTCTACCCTGACACCTGTTGCTGCGCCTGTGGTGTTTCAGGGTATGACCGGTTCTGCCCCCCTTCCACAGCGCTTTGGGGGAGAGCCAACTCAGTGCCGAGGTTTCCTTAACCAGGTGGGCATTTACTTCGAGTTGCTGCCACATGCCTTTCCTACTGAGAGATCAAGGGTGGGCTTCTTGATCTCGCTGCTCTCGGACAAGGCCTTGGCCTGGGCCAGCCCTTTATGGGAGAACAACAATCCGGTGGTTGCCGAGTTTTCCGGTTTTGTTGCTTCTCTTCGGAAGGTATTCGATGTGCCGGCTCGTGCTGCCTCTGCTGCGAAGCTCCTTATGTCCATCAGACAGGGTTCACGATCCGTAGCTGAATACGCCATTGAGTTTCGTACCCTGGCAGCAGAGGTGGGCTGGAATAATGAGGCTCTGGTCGCTGCTTTCTCTCATGGTCTCTCGGATGCCTTGAAGGATGAGGTTGCAGCTAAGGACCTACCAGTGGAGCTCGAGTCTCTTATTTCTTTCCTGATTTTGATTGACACCAGACTCAGGGAGAGACCTTCCTTTAAGGAGAGCCTGCGGAGGTCTCCTAACAGATTGGCGCCTACGTTTGCTGTCCCACCCGTGCCTCCCTCTCCTCCCACGCCTCCTGGGGATGACTTGTCTGGGGGTGAACCCATGCAGCGGGGGTTTGCTCGCCTGTCTGAGGGGGAGAGGGTACTCCGGAGACGCGAGGGCCGATGCATGTACTGTGGTCTCGGTGGGCATTTTCGGTTGGCATGTCCGAACCGTCCGGGAGAACGCTCGCACCTGAGGTCCTGTCGGGGGCAGATCTTGGGTGGAGTCTCCTCGTCCCCGGTTTCCCGTGTTGACAAACCACTGATCACGGTTGTCCTCTCCTGGGTCGGGGGCTCGGTGACGACCCAGGCGTTGGTGGACTCTGGTGCTGGTGGTTTGTTCATTGATAGAGTGTTCGTTGCCGCCAATTCCATTCCTCTGCAGCCTCGAGGTTCCCCACTGGCTCTTGAGGCGATAGACGGCAGACCCCTTCTGCCGCCACACGTGACTCATGAGACCCTTCCAGTGGGGATAGCCATTGGTGCCGTTCACAGAGAGTCGGTCTGTCTCCAGGTTATTTCGTCTCCACACTACTCGGTGGTCTTGGGGTACCCCTGGCTCCAGAAGCATAATCCGACTTTCGATTGGAGATCGGTCGAGATCCTCTCGTGGTCACTGCAGTGTGGGGCTAGTTGCATCCATGGGCCTGTCAAGTTGCTGTGTACTTCCTCGGACTCTCTGTTGCCTCCTGAATACGAAGAGTACCGGGATGTATTCGATAAGGTGCGCGCGGTTGCCCTACCTCCGCACCGCCCATACGATTGTGCCATAGAGTTACAATCCGGTGCCGTTCCTCCTCGTGGCAAAGTCTATCCACTGTCGGTAGCGGAGAATGAGGCCATGGAGGAGTACGTGAGGGAGGCGCTTTCACGCGGACACATTCGCAAATCCTCGTCCCCGGCAGGGGCTGGATTTTTCTTTGTGAAAAAGAAGGGCGGCGAGTTGAGGCCTTGCATCGATTACAGGGGTCTCAATCGCATCACGATCAAGAACGCTTACCCGATACCCTTGATTTCCGAGCTGTTCGATCGCCTCAAAGGGGCCACGGTCTTTACCAAACTCGACCTGAGGGCGGCATATAACCTGGTAAGGATCAAGGCGGGCGATGAGTGGAAGACCGCGTTTAACACCAGGACCGGTCATTATGAATCCTTGGTTATGCCCTTTGGGTTGTGCAATGCGCCCGCAGTCTTCCAGGAATTCATCAACGATGTTTTCCGTGACCTGTTGCAGCAGTGTGTGGTGGTCTATTTGGATGACATCTTGGTATATTCTGCATCCATGGAGGCCCACATTCTGGATGTCAGACGAGTGTTGCAACGCTTACGAGAGAACAAGCTGTTCGGTAAGCTTGAGAAATGCGAATTTCACCGATCCCAGGTAACCTTCTTAGGTTACATCATTTCCGCTGAGGGGTTCTCCATGGATCCTGAGAAGGTTTCGGCTGTCTTACAGTGGCCCCAGCCCAGTGGGCTTCGTGCCCTGCAGCGCTTTTTGGGCTTCGCCAATTATTATCGGAAGTTCATCAGGGACTTTTCCATGCTAGCCAAGCCTCTCACGGATCTGACCAGGAAGGGCAGTAATCCTCAGGTCTGGCCGCTCGAGGCCATCCGAGCTTTTGAGGCTCTAAAGTCCGCCTTTGTGTCGGCTCCGATTCTGTCGCATCCCAACCCTGGGTTGCCTTTTGTCCTCGAGGTGGACGCGTCTGAGACGGGAGTAGGCGCCCTCCTGTCTCAGCGTAGAACACCAGAGGGTCCTCTGCTTCCTTGTGGGTTTTACTCCCGGAAACTGTCTTCCGCGGAGTGCAACTATCAGATTGGTGACAGGGAGTTATTGGCCATCGTGCAGGCCCTTAAAGAATGGAGGCACTTGCTCGAGGGCTCGGTGGTTCCGGTTCTCATCCTGACGGACCACAAGAATCTGACCTACCTCTCTGAGGCCAAGAGATTGACACCACGTCAGGCCAGATGGGCTCTGTTCTTGTCACGTTTTAATTACGTGGTCTCCTACCTACCCGGCTCCAAGAACATCAGAGCGGATGCCTTATCACGGCAGTACTCCGAGCTGTCCGGGGAGGAGTCGATTCCGACTACGGTCATACCCCCGAATCAGATCCTGGCCGCTATTCGCACCAGCCTGACTTCTCCTCTGGGTGAGCAGATTTTGGCGGCTCAATCTGGTGCTCCCTCTGGGAGACCCAACGGCAGATGTTTTGTGCCTGAGGAGTTGCGCACTCGGTTGTTGCGAACCTACCATAACTCCAAGGCCGCGGGGCACCCTGGAAAGAATCAGCTGTCCTGGGCGGTTTCACGTCTGTTCTGGTGGCCTTCTCTACGTTCCGACATCGCCGCATATGTAGCGGCATGCTCCGTTTGTGCCCAGAGTAAGTCCCCTCGGCACCTTCCGTTGGGCCTTTTGCAACCCATAGCCACCGGGGAGCGTCCATGGTCACACCTGGGGATGGATTTCATTGTGGACCTCCCTGCATCCCGAGGCCATACGGTCATTCTCATGATTGTGGATCGGTTTTCCAAAATGTGCCACTGTGTTCCTCTCAAGAAGTTACCCTCTGCACAAGAGTTGGCCTCGATTTTTGCCAGGGAGGTCTTCCGGTTGCACGGTTTGCCCAAGGAGATTGTGTCGGATCGGGGGAGTCAGTTTGTGTCCAGGTTCTGGCGCGCCTTTTGCTCCCAGTTGGGGATTCATCTCTCTTTCTCCTCGGCCTACCACCCTCAGTCCAATGGGGCCGCAGAACGATCCAATCAGGCCTTGGAGCAATTCCTTCGTTGCTATGTCTCCGATCACCAAGACAATTGGGTTGACCTCCTGCCTTGGGCTGAGTTTGCCAGGAACACGGCGGTGAACTCTTCCTCTGGGACGTCTCCCTTCATGGCCAATTATGGGTTCCAACCTGCCGTGTTACCAGAGGTATTCTCTCCCCAGGATATTCCGGCTGTGGAGGATCACCTTTCCGTCCTACGTGCTTCTTGGGTACAGATCCAGAGGTCCCTTGAGGTCTCTGCGCAGCGCCAGAAACTCCAGGCTGATCGCAGACGAGCGCCCGCTCCTTCCTACCAGGTCGGAGACCGCGTATGGTTGTCCACCCGCAACCTCAACCTTCGAGTGCCCACTCCCAAGCTGGCGCCTCGCTTTGTTGGTCCCTTCCGAGTGCTTCGCAGGGTAAACCCGGTAGCCTATGCCCTTGCGCTTCCTCCTGGCATGCGGATCTCCAACGTGTTTCATGTCTCCCTGTTGAAGCCACTGGTGTGTAATCGTTTCACTTCCTCGATTCCTCGGCCTCGTCCGGTCCAAGTGGGCAATCGTGAGGAGTATGAGGTGAGCAATATCCTGGACTCACGCCTGGTCCGCGGCCGGGTGCAGTTTTTGGTCCATTGGCGTGGTTATGGTCCAGAGGAGCGTTCCTGGGTTCCCTCCGCAGATGTCCATGCTCCTGCTTTGCTCCGAGCCTTCCACGCACGCTTCCCTCAGAAACCGTTCCTTACTCCGCGGAGGAGGGGCCCTTGAGGGGGAGGTACTGTCATGGTCTTACCTCCTTGCTGTTCCCTTCGTTTGACATGTGCTGGCGGCCATCTTGGTTTCTGGGTTTTCTTGTAGCCTCCCACCCTGCGGCTCCTCCTTCCCACTGGGAGGAGCTGGATGCCCAGCTCATATATATAGGAGGTCTGTGGCTTCAGTTCCTTGCTTGGTCCTCCTGTGTTCACATGCTTCCAAGACTGCTGCTGCTTCTGGTTCCTGATCCTGGCCTCGTCTGACTACCCCGTTGGTTCCTGATTCCGGCTTCGTCTGACTACCCCGTTGGTTCCTGATTCCGGCTTCGTCTGACTACCCCGTTGGTTCCTGTTCCTGGCTTCGTCTGACTACCCTTCTGGTTCCTGACCTCTGTCTCCGCAAGACCCGGCTTCGGTTTAGCCATCCGTTCGGACTTTGCTTACGGCTTGCTCTTCAATAAAACCTTCTTATTTTCCACTTATCTCTTGTTGTACGTCTGGTTCATGGTTCCATGACAGAAGGATATCCTGGCAGGCAAGGATGTTAATTTGGCATCCATTTTGATTGCCTCCCAGGATATTTCCGAAAACCGGGTGATTAATTGCGGAGAGGTTTCCGTGGTGTTGAAGGCCAAGGATGCTCAGCTAAACAGGAAGTTGTCGGTTTCTGAGTTCGTCCTGGCCTTCAGCCTCTACAGGGACGTACTGTGCTCCGCTCACCCCAATCGCAGGGAAGAATTAGACACCTACTTGTACCGGATTACGGATTTGGGGCACAAGTACGGCGGCTCGGCATTTTACGACTATCACCGTTCGTTTTCTGCCAAAGCCGCGGCGGCCCTGAATCAATTTCAGTTCATGTCCAACTGGGCAGACTTGGACATGGAGTTATTTTGCCGGCACTTCGCAGGTCTGAAGGCTCCCCTGTGTGCCATCTGCCAATCCATCTTTCATTCCACGGAATGGTGCCCTAATCCGGTGCAAGATCCTCAGTCAGCACCCACTCCAGGTCCCTCCGGATCCTCCAGGTCTTCCTCGTCATTAGATAAACTGGGTAGGCCTATTGTGTACCTCGGCAGTAGCCAGGTGTGCAATAACTTTAATGCCAAGGGCTGTGCGTTCAACGCGTGCCGAGCACTGCACATATGCTCCCTTTGTTTTCGGGCTCACCCTCGTCCTTCTTGTCCCAGGAAGTCAGCCAGGGACTCCTGACTAGCCGACCTCAACTTGGAATTGCTGGCTGCACTCCTGCAGGGCCACCCAGATCGTTCCTTTGTCACCTTCTTATTGGACGGGTGCAGAGAGGGGTTTCACACCGGCATTATCACGCGCCCCCAGAGCTGCTGGATGGGCCCCAATCTACTATCCACCTCCGGTGACCCTGAGGCGGTGACCACCCTCATTCAGGCAGAGGTTGACAAAGGGTTCGTCATCGGTCCTTTCCTTAAGATCCCGTTCCAGTCATGGCGCATCAACCCTATCGGCCTGGTCACAAAGTTATCCTCAAATAAAAAACGTCTCATTTATGATCTGTCCGCGCCTCATATGTCCTCCATTCCCAGTCTTAATTCACTTATTCCTTCTGAGGAATATTCCATGCAGTACTCCTCAGTTGACGAGGCCATCCAGTACATTCTTCAAGCAGGTGTTGGGGCTTGGTTGGCCAAGGTAGACATTGCCGATGCTTTCAAGCTGCTTCCAATACACCCGCAGCTTTGGAAGTACTACGGCATCCAGTGGGCAGATAAATTTTACTTTGCCAACCGGCTTACTTTTGGCTCTAAGAGCAGCCCTTGGCTTTTTTAACAACTTGCTAAGGCCCTGCACTGGATTCTCAACCATCACGGTGGCTTATCCATGGTCGTTCACTACTTGGACGACTTTCTCCTCATTGAAAGGCCCAGCCAGGTCCCTTCCATTCCCCAGTCACTTCTGGATATTTTTTCTCGACTCCAGGTCCCCGTGGCCACAGCCAAGACTGAGGGTCCGGCCACCACAGTCACCTTACTGGGCATCATCCTAGATACCGTTAAAATGGAGGCTAGCCTCCCCAGCGAGAAGTTGCTCAGGATTCGCTCAGCCATCTCCCGGGCAGTTCAGTGTCACTCACTGACCAGGGCGGAGCTCCAATCCTTGCTGGGGATGCTCAATTTCGCCTCCAGAATTATGCCCCAAGGCAGGACCTTCCTTTCCAGGTTGCTATGTCTCCTGCCCTCCGCCCCAGAGCAAGATTCTGTCGTCCATTTGGACAGCCAGGCCATTGCAGATCTTGACATGTGGGGCAGTTTTCTCTCTGACTGGAATGGCATTTCTTTGTTCGTTCCGCAGTGGGATTCCTCTTCCCCCATGGTTTTTTCTGACGCCGCTGGTTCCTTCGGGTTCGCTGCCATCTTCAGGTCTCATTGGCTGGCTGCCGGATGGCCGTCAGAATTAGCCTCAGACTCTACAGCCCTAAAATCCTCCCCCCTTTTGGAACTTTACCCTATTGTGGCGGCTGCTCAGGTCTGGGGTCACCACTGGTCCAACACTTCGGTGACGTTCATTACAGATAGTCAGACCTTGGTAGACATTGTCAACAAGGGCAGGGCCCAGTCCCCCAGGATCATGGCGTTGTTGCGCAAGCTAGTGTGGTTATCCCTCCATCACAATTTTCACATGCGCTGCGTGCACATCCCAGGCGAACAGAATAGGGCTGCGGACGCGCTTTCCCGTGCTAATTTTGCGGTTTTCTTCCAGGAAATGCCCGACGCGGATCGCTCAGGCACGCCGGTGCCCCAATTCAGCACCCTCGTTCTGGTTTAGACTCACTCTTAGAGGAGGCCAAGGGTCTGGTCACCAAATCGCTGTCACACAATACGGCGAGAAATTATCGGGCTGGCCTAAGAGCGTTTGATAAATTCTCTCAGAGTCATCCGAGGGGTCAACACTCCGAAATCTCCCACATCATGGCTTTCCTGGCCTATTGTCACTCGCATCTCTCTCTGTCGTATGGTACCATCAGACTTTATTTAGCCGGACTTCAACATCATGCCATGCTGGCCACTCCTCATCACAGGTCCTTTTTTTCCGTCCAAGCTATTAAAGCCACCCTTCGGGGCATTCAAAAGGAGGGGGAAGGGGTCCGTGAGCCATAGGCAACCAGTGTCCAGCAAATTGTTCAGGGATCTCTCCTCGACATTGGATGGTAATCCTTTTGGGCCCTCCATTAGCCTGATTCTGAAAGCGGCCATGTTTCTCACTTTTTATGGGTTCCTTCGGCCCGGAGAGGTTTTGGCCGGTCCAAATCGTACTAATCATCCTCTGAAGCAACATCTGTCATGGGGCCAGGGCCATTACACACTCTCCCTACCCTCTACCAAAACCAATCAGACGGGTCCCCCCACTCAAGTTAAGTTCTACCCAACTTTGAACAAATGGTGCCCCGTTCAAGTGCTGCATCAACTGACGGCACTCACCCGAGGTTCATTGCCCGATAGCCCACTCTTGCCGCATGCAGGCAAGCCACTCAGCACCTCTCAGTTTATCTCCTACATCCGCGCCCTCGCCCAGGGACTAGGCCATGACCCCAAGGTAATTTCAGGACACTCTTTTCGCATAGGGGCGGCCTCTGCCGCTTCTCGACATCGGGTGCCGGCACACGTCATCCGGTCCATGGGGCGGTGGCGGTCCTCCTGCTTTACCCGGTATATACCCAATCCTCAAGTCGAGATATCTCACGCCTTTCGATCACTGGCTTTGTAATTTGTAAATAAAAGTGTTGTACCTACCTGTTGTTTTTTGCCCCCTTCTTCTCACTGGTGTGCCCGCGTCCGTGGCTTCCGGCACAATTCAGCCACTATGTTCAGGGCAGGTCTCTCTGCGTACGCCGACGTTGTCCTAGCCCTGACCACAAATAAAATTTGCGCTACTTTTATAAAAATATTTTATTGCAACATAAAAGCTTGCACCCAAAGAAAAGACTCAAGCGTGATACCTGAGCTCTTTGTGATTTTCATACTATTTAATAATTTTGCACTAAGTACCAGTTTACAGGTTATGCAACGTTTAAGATAGCATTGTGTGTATTCTTTTACAGGTGCCGCAATGTGACCTTCCTGCACTATTTGTGACAATTGCACTTAACAGTGCACTTAACAAAAATGTAGCAACTTTCTTAAGTATGCCTTAACTTAACAGCTCTTGTTCTCTTCCTTCCCTTATACGGACTGTCTTCATGTGGATGTTGAAAACTAATGGCCTACACTCGGTAATATATATACCCATAGGTACCCAGGGTAGGACCAAGTGGTAAGTCCTGGCAGATCCAGTAACTACACAGGACCCCGCTGCTTCGGGAAGTCCTAGACTGCTCCTTCCCGCTTGTTAAATGTTCAGGATTGCTCCCAGCCTGAGGTGTCTCATTTCCAGGAGAGCGACGGGATTATGCTACCCTCCTCCTGTGACATTGCCAGAAGTATACGGAGACGATAAATACCTTCCCTTCTGAGCCTTTGCCTAATGTATGGTAACTCAAGCCTTAGAGCCTTCATTTAGCTACCCCTTAGTCACCATAATGATCGTGCTTTAAGCCAAATTTCTCAGGATTTGGTGCAGGAAAGGGAATATAGGATAAAGCCACCCTTTCATTTGCGGGCATTTCATTACTCAATGGCGGGATTACGGAGTAAAGACACCCCCATGCTTTCTTTGGTGTCTACAGAGCTCAGGACACTACAAAGGCAGTCAGTGATGTTTGCTTTGTGCAGTATTTAGGTTACCTGGTTACACCAAGAGAAGGAAACTGTGTGTTGGACACCTTACTCTAGCGGACAGGAACCTGGGGAAAGCCGTTTCATGGTTTGTCTATTTATGTCATTATATGTAATTCACGCAGCACCACCAGTGAGGTCTGGTGAGTGAATGTTCATGAATTCCAGTTAATGTAGACTGTTGTACAGTACATGGAAATAGGATCTCTAGAAATTCATGATAGAATTCAGGGTTTTGAGAGTTATGCTGATTGGTCCAGAACATAATGACATGATTATATTTCAATAAATGTTGATTTTTTTGCTTCAAGAATCAATGTGTGATTGTTCATGGAAAAAATAAGACATCCCCCAAAAAGAAACCCTAGACCTTTTTTCAGAGCAAAAAATAATATAAGTCCCTGTCTCATTTTTGGAGAAACACAGTATTATAGGGTCTTGCAGGGAAAGTACCGTATAGGGATTGTAAAGGATATGTATTTAGTTAGGTAGATTGAATTACTAGGTAGAGAGTCTCAAAGGCAAGCTCTGTTCCTGTCGGACATATGGAATTCTGATGCACAGAGCACACACGTTCTAGACACTTTTTGCACCTCATTCTCATATTTTTAACAAATTTTTTTTGTAAGCCGAATCAATAGGTGATGTAAAGTTAGACAAAAGTGAACAAATATGCTCCAAATTCATCATCCAGCATGAGCATCACATTGATAAATTTCATTTGACTTTAGACTGTTTAGTCTCAGGGGTAATTTATTATTATTATTTTTTAATGTAAGTGTTGTTGTTTGAGTTGATTTTTTTGCGCCAGAATTAGCAAATGTTGAAACTGTCTAGGTTGTGGAAAGGGCTGATTTAAAAAAGTCGCAAGCCTGGTGATAAATTTAGTAAGAGTACTTTCACACTAGCGTTTTTCTTTTCCGGTGTTGAGTTCCGTCACAGTAACTCGTTACTGGGAAAAAACTGATCAATTTTATCGTAATGCATTCTGAATGGTGAGCATTCCGTTCAGTATGCATCAGGATACATCAGTTCAGTCCCTCTTAGGTTTTTTTGGCCGGAGAAAATACAGCAGCAAGCTGCAGTTTTTTCTCCGGCCAAAAGTCCTGAACACTTGCCGGAATGCCAGATCCGGCATTAATTTCCATTGAAATGTATTAGTTCAGGATCCGGCATTAAGTGTTTCGGCAAAATGGATCCAGTTTTCCAGTCTGCCTTTAATGCTAAAAAATAAATAAATAACGGATCCGTTTTTCCGGATGACACCGGAGAGACGGATCCGGTATTTCAATGCATTTGTCAGATAGATTTGCATCCGGATCTGTCTGACAAATGCCATCCGTTTGCGTCAGGATTGCCGGAACTGCCTGCTGGAATCCTCTGCTGCAAGTATGAAAGTACCCTAAGATAGTAACATGGTTTATAAGGCTGAAAAAAGACATCTGTCCATCCGGTTTGGCCTGTTATCCTGCAAGTTGATCCAGAGGAAGGCAAAAAAAAACTGTGAGGTAGAAGCCAATTTTCTTAATTTTAGTAGCTATAACCTGTAATATTATTACACTCCAGAAATACATCCAGGCCCCTCTTAAACTCTTTTAGTGAGTTCTCCATCACCACCTCCTCAGGCAGAGAGTTCCATAGTCTCACTGCTCTTACTGTAGAGAATCCTCTTCTATGTTTGTGTACAAACCTTCTTTCCTACAGACGCAGAGGATGTCCCCTCATCACAGTCACAGTCCTGGGGATAAATTGATGATGGGAGAGATCTCTGTACTGACCTCTGATATATTTATACATAGTTATTAGATCTCCCCTCAGTCATCTTTTTTCTAAAGTGAAAAACTCTAATTTTGATAATCTCTCAGGGTACTATAGTCCACCCCTTCCAGTTATTACTTTAGTAGCCTTCCTCTGAACCCTCTCCAGCTCTGCTATGTCTGACTTGTTCACAGGAGCCCAGAACTGTACACAGTACTCCATGTGTGGTGTGACTAGTGATTTGTAAAGTGGCAGGACTATGTTCTCATCACAGGCATCTATGCCCCTTTTGATGCAACCCATTATCTTATTATCTTATCAATATGTAGCAGTATTCTGTCCTCTTCTGTGTTAATTAGTTTACTCAGTTTAGTGTCATTTGCAAAAATTTATATTTTACTATGCAAGCCTTCTACAAGATCATTAATAAATATATTGAAGAGAATAGGGCCCAATACTGACCCCTGAGGTACCCCACTAGTGACAGTGACCCAATCTGAGTGTGTACCATTAATAACCACCTCTGTTTTCTATCATTGAGCCAGTTACTTACCCACATACAGACATTTTCCCCCAGTCCGAGCATTCTCTTTTGATATACTAACCTTTTATGTGGTACAGTGTCAAATGCTTTGGAGAAGTCCAGATATACTTACCTCCTCATAGAAACTGATTAAATTAGTTTGACATGACAGATCCCTCATTAAGTCATGCTGATATGGCGTCATTTGCTTATTTTCATTGAGGTACTCTGAGATAGCATCTCTTAGAAACCCTTCAAACTGTTTACCCACGACAGATGTTAAACTTACCAGCCTATAGTTTCCAGGCTCTGTTTTTGGACCCTTTTTGAATATTGGCACCACATTTGCTATGCGCCAATCCTGTGGAACACTCTGTCATTATAGAGTCCGCAAATATCAGAAATAAGGGTATGGCTATGACATTACTTAATTCTCTTTGGATACAGGAGTGTATGCCAGACAGGGCACTTTTAATGGGAAATTTACTTTTACATTCTGTATTTAATCTGACAGTTTATTTTCTTCAGTGAATATAGTGGAGAAAAAATATATAATAGCTTTGCTTTCTACTTATTGCTCTTTGCAACTCTCCCCTCATTATTCTGTAAAGGCCCGACACCTTCAGATTTATACTTTTTACCATTTATATAATTGAAGAACATTTTCGGGCTAGTTTTACTCTCTTTGGCAATTAATCTCTCGGTCTCTAGTTTGGCTGCTTTTATTTGTCTTTTACATATTCTATTTTTTTCCTTATAGTTTTTTAATGCTTCCTCACACCCCTCCTGTTTTAGTGATTAAAATGCTTTCTTATTGTCATATATTGCTTTCTTTACAATTCTATCTATCCACATAGTTTTTTTTTCTTGTTCCTTAACCGTTTATTCCTATTAGGTATGTACCTCTCAAAATTAGATGTTAGGATGGTTTTAAAAAATATCCCATTTTGTGGATGTATTTTTATTTTTGAGGACTTTGTCCCAGTATTTAGGCCTATGGCCTTTCTTAGTTGGCTAAATTATGCTTTTCTGAAGTCTGGTATTTTTGTTCCTCCCTGAATAAACACTCTTTTTAATGACAACTGGAAGGTTATTACTTTGTGGTCACTATTTCCCAGATGTCCCCCAACCTGCTTATCTGTTGTTCTGCCAGGTCTATTGGTTAATACTAAGTTCAGTGTGGCTGTCCCTCTAGTTGGGTAGGTAATTGTCTTTGTTTATTGCCAAGAACCTGTTTCCTTTATGAGATGTACAGATTTCAGTTTACCAGTCTATATCTGAGTAATTGAAGTCCCCCAAAATGACCACCTCATTATAATTTGCCGGCTTGTCTATTTGATTTAGAAGTAGATTTTCTGTAGACTCTGGTATATTAGGTTGCTTATAATAAACTTTTCCTGCATGTATTTCTACCCACAGTGACTCCACATGTTCATGTCCCTCACTTATATGTTCCCGGAGTGTGGGCTTTACAATTTACTCTAATAGAGTGAATTTCTAATCACCTCCCTTTCACTCTTCAAACAGTTGATCGGCAGGGGTGTCAGGAGTCAGACCTTCACGGAACAGATTCTTGTGACCTATCCTGAGGTCATCAAAATTTTATTCCGGGAAACCCCTTAGATTTTACTCCGGGAAAGACTTAGTGAATCGGGTTCGGATTGCTCTATCTGAACCTGATTCGTCTGAAAACTTTGTTTACAATATCTCCACCATATTGTGCTAAAATGTATGGGCTCTGCTGAGGACTGGCAATTAACGTGAGACTTGCTTTGTCTCGTGTCTATGATGTTACACTTTATTTATGGACATAAATGACTTTTTTAAAATCTAAAGCTTAACTTAACTTCGTTAATGAGATTTTGGAACAGTAATCTAAAAAATGTATATGTGCATAAACTAAGCTTTACGTCAAAGACGCAAGACAAAGCAAGTCTTGCGTTATTTGCAGTAAGATTTGCTAGGCCTCAGCGGAGCCCATACATTTTAGTGCTATGGAGGAGATATTGTAAACACACTTTTCAAATTAATCAAGTTCGGATACAAAAACCCGAACTCGATTCGCTCAAGCCTTATTGTAATGCCAGAAGTAACAGTCATCATGATATTGTAACAGCTGACTTTACTTTCTGTAACATATTTACATTTTTTGCATATTAATCTAGGAAAATGAAAGACCTTAATTTAAAATTAAAATATACAATATGTCTGCTTTTACTAGTATTTTTCTTTCCTTTATTAAAAAACCTACCCGTCCAAGAAAAGTTTTAGAACATATATCATAACATTCCATGTACTTATCGAGATCAGATCATATATCCCAGCTACATCCAATCTTCCCACAAGCCCATAATTTTAATGGAAACTCCTCCTCAAGCAAGTTGTCTGCTAGAAGCAATTTCTAGTAAATTCTTGGAAAATGATTGCAGAAATTGCATATCTTAAAGTAGAAAAGGATTAAAGGGCATATTATGCACAGAAATTTCCAACCATCATAAAATTGGATACCTGGCCAAAGTTAAAAATTTTTAATATATCAGATTTATTGATGACTTACAACAGACATATTGAATATAAAATATGTAAAAAAGAAAACCATTTTTTCTTTCTGTTCTATCAATGTATCATATTTTTCTACTATTTCCATTGTAAAATAACATAAGAGCTGCTTTTCATTTACTATAGAAGTCACACCAAGTAACAACCATTTAAACGGCCTTAGCTCAGCATTCACATTCCTGACAAATTGATTTTTTACGAACCCCTGTTGCTGTTAAAATAGTGAAATCTGTTATTGCTGCTGGCTACAGGGACAGACCCATCACTGTTCTTAGACTGGTTTGTATTTGTCCGTAGTGCACTAGCTTTGTTAGACCTGTAGTTTTTACTTATCATTTTCTCAAAAGACGTTACAGTATGTTTAATGACACCAACAAAAGCAAAGAAGGAAAATGAGGATGAAAATGCATATTTATGGCCATTATGTGGCTGTTTAAGGCAGAATGATAGCTGGAAAAAATAACATTTTCACTGACAGTGGAGGGTAATTAGTTTCCCAGGGAGAAGGCGTTGGTAGTAGGGGCTTTACACAGGGAGCCTTTGTCATTTTATAGATGCTCATCTGTCAACTGTCGACTTGTTTCAATGGTGTCCAGGCCATAATGTTTTTCTCCGAACCTTTCCCATCCTGGTGGTCCAAATTTGCCTGAATAATCATTCATCTTCCTATTTGCCTAGTCTGGACTCTTACAAAGATCTGTGATAGAGCAATCCTGTTGCAGCTGCATAGTGCTGGGGGGGCGGGAGACCATTTTATAAGAGCTTTGGTACAGAAAGATGCAGTGACTGGACACATTCCTTTATGTGTGGACAAAGTGCACTTAGCAAATTAGTCAAGCTATTCTACCTGTGAAATGGAGGATGAGGGATGAGATTGCTACTTGGACAAGGATACAATAGATGACACTAGCTTTAAATGTAATGGAAGTCTCACACTATCTCAGCCTCTTCATCCAGCAGAAAATCAGTAGTCTTACCCCGTAAATTATATCTTCCCATTGCAAAGGAGGAGGATACATTAAGATGCGTTCACTCCAATGTCACAATTAGATGTACACCCTCTGTGAAGCACAGGGGTTTAGTGATTTCACCAAGGATCTATCATAAGGTCACCATTCATCCAGACCATATCCTAGTTCTCTAACCTGCAGAGATGGGTGGCTTAAGTGGTTTTCATGTTCTTCCCTGTATATTTAAGACAACTTTTAAAAGCTGTTCTTTGGGATTATATGAATAGTATTAAATTGTAACTTTATTTTGGAGGTAAAAAAAATATAATGGAATTGTTTTATTTGCAGTAGTGAATAGTGCTGAGTGAATCAAAGTCCACGAAGTGGAATTCTATCTGAATTTTAGGGAAAATTCGATTGCAGTGAAGCCGAATTTCCTCATGTTACGTGGAAGCGAAATTGATATTCCCTGAAATAGTGTAAAAAACAAATGAAAAAAAACTTTCCTTATCCATTTGCTCAAGACGATTGAATCTTGATTGAAGATCTCGCATGAAATCCTGTGCACGGTGACATATGAGGTCACCACGCCGATGGACGTGATGACGTTATCACAAGCCGAACAAGATTTCGTGCCAGATCTTCAGTCAAGATGGCAGTGGCCCGCACGTCACAAAAAAATGTTTTACTGTATTATTACTTTCAGATGCCGCGATCGGCTATGAACACGGCATCTGAGGAGTACAATGACGGGGAACGACACAATCGCCGCTCCCTGTCATTGCACCCAATACTTACAAAGAAAATAATTCATCACAAACCAAATTTTTGGTAAAATTTGGCAAACCAGCCGAATCAAATTTTTGAATACTTCGCCCATCTCTAGTAGTGAAGTGTACCTTTTATTAGCAGCAAGCATCAACAATCTGCATTCTCTAATATTGCACCTTGGCCTTTAGCAAACTATTGCCTAATATTTCCAGTGGTCTGTAGTCCAACTAAAGGTGGATTTACACATGCAGAGGAGAAGCCGATTATCCGGAAGGAAGCGTTCCTTCCCAACAGTCGGCTGTTCGTTCAGTGGTGGTAATGTGCTGCATTACATGCAGTAATCACCTCCACAGTGTGAGGATCAGGGATCGCTATGGCCATTGCTCATCCTCATACAGCTGCACACTTTCTGAGCAGCAGATTGCTGAAATGATAATTTAGTTGCTTGCACTAACAATCATTTCAACCGATGAATGAGTGTTTCGCTCATTCATTGGGTGATCTGCTGCCCCTTTAGATTATCAAGGGGTATATTGTCAAGAACAAATGTTCGCAGGACCGTTCGTTCCAGATAATCTGCCCTTGGGACGTGTAAAATCGCCACACAGGCTGTGGACTGTCATAAAATATTCTGTAGCCTAGTAATCTGGGCAAATGTATTACTCTGTATGGAACAAAAGCAAACAATATATTACAATGTATCACTTATATCTCCAGTCATGTTCCCCAAGAGCAGACATTATAGAGGAAATTGTAACAGGCTATCCAGGTGAAAAAATTTGAATATTGTACAAGTCTATTTATTTCAGTAATACAAATTAAAAGGAATTGCATTAATGCAGCTTCAAATTAAAATTTTGTGAAAAGGTTCAATATTATAGGCTCAACGTGTCACACTCTAGTCAGCTAATTAATCCATACCCCCTGAGCAAAGGGTACCTCAAAATTGTGACTTTGGGGTTTCATAAGCTGTAAGCCATATTATCCATCCAAATTATAACAAATAAAGGCTTGAAATATCTCGTTTTGCATGTAATGAGTCTCTCTCATATATTAGTTTCACCTTTTAAGTTGGATTACTGAAATCAATGAACTTTGCATGATATTCAAATTTTTTGAGTTTCACCTGTATGTTATTAAGTTCAAAAACAGAGAAAAAATTAATGGCACTGCAGACTTGCAGCAATTATCAATATTTGTTTTGTTGCCAGAATGACACCATAGTGTTATAATGGAAGCCAGTAGAAACAGTTCTGACTAGTGTTGATCGAGCATGCTCGGCAGAACACCAGTTCGGCTCGAGCATCACGATGCTCGGCACATTTCAGTGTTCAGCATAATACCGCATGTGGCTGAGTGAGATTCTCAAGTCTCCTCACCGCACGTTTGTTGCCGGCTACGCAGCCAATAAAAGTGCAGGTAAGTACTGCCACTCACTGTAATGCCGTAGCCATGTTGGTTACCGGCATTATAGTAATTGGCTGTCCGGAACGCGTCATCGGGTGCTATAAAGCACCTGATGACACGTGGTACGGCCAGTCTTAGGCCTCATGCACATGGCCATTGTTTTGGTCCGCATCCGAGCTGCAGTTTTGGCTGCTTGGATGCGGACCCATTCACTTCAATGGGGCCATAAAAGATGCGGACAGCACTCCGTGTGCTGTCCGCATCCGTTGCTCCATTCCGTGGCCCCGCCCAAAAAAATAACATGTCCTATTCTTGTCTGCACTTTGCAGAGAGAACAAGCAGTTATATTAAAAGCTGTCCATGCCGTTCCGCATATTGCGGAACGCGCACGGACACCATCCGTGTTTTGAGGATCCGCGATTTGCAGACCGCAAAACACACCACAGTCGTGTGCATGTAGCCTAAGTCAGGGAGAGCTGTGCTGTAGAAGGGACAAACAGTGTAGGGAATTGGATAAAAAAAAATTGTTCGGCAGAGTCGGTGTTAGAGACCCAAAAGTCCTTTTAAGGACTATTGTTGTGTCTGGCAGCAATATATATTTTTTGCGCAACCTGCGCTAAATTGTGTGCGATTACAGACCCAAAAGTCCTTTTAAGGATTATTGTTGTATCTGGCAGCAATATATATTATTAGTGCAACCTGCGCTAAATTGCGTGCAATTGTTAGAGACCCAAAAGTCCTTTTAAGGACTATTGTTGTATCTGGCAGCAATATATATTTTTAGCGGAACCTTGCAATTGTTTGGCCGCTGCAGACAGCGACATTATCTGCGCTACATCTGCTGTGCAACGTGTGCGCAGCCTAAAAATATCTGAGACATCCAGTGTACTTTTTCCGTAGACGGTGTCCGCTGGGGACAGTTACATTACCTGCGCTACATCTCCTGTGTAACGTTTGCGCATCATAAATATCAGTGATATTCTCTGTAATTTTTTATTAGCCGCTGGTGACAGCAGCGACATTTCCTGCGCTACATCTCCTCTATAACGCTTGCGCATCATAAATATCAGTGATATTCCCTGTAATTGAAGGGCCTGTTTTACTTGTATGAGTGCTACATGCCCTTTAGTGTTTATCTGCATGCTGTCTACATTGTAGCGGCAGTGTAGGGTAATTACAGATTTCTGTCCCATTCACTTGAAAGGCGGAGGAAACTGTAATTACCCTATACTGTCACTACAGTGTAGATGGTGTGCAGGTAAACATTGAAGCGGATGCAGCACTCACACAAACATAGAAGCCCATTCAAACTTCTGACACTGGGAGACAGACTTCCACCATTCTGATATTGATGACCTATCTTGAGGACAGGTCATCAGTATTATAAAGCTAGAATACCCCTTTAACTATGTTTGTATCTTGTTTTCACAAATGATTTGTTGCCGTAGAGAAACAGCAGTGCTGTACAGATGTAGCAGGGTTAGCACTCAAACTCTTAACTCAAATTTCTTAAATCATCATGTTATCTTGAAACAAAACCCATTGAAAAGCAATTGAAGGTGTTTGCTTAGTTTACGGTAGATAACACGTTTTAGAAATCTCAGAAAGCATGAGTGTTAACTCTACTACAGTACATCGGTATTCTTTAAAAAACCATTGTTTTCCATCTCACCCAGTGTACAACATAGTGATTGTGACCCAATTTATAACAAATCCAGATTTGTCAGATTTGGTCAACGTTTTATAAGCAATTCTTGGATGTCATACAACCTTAAGCGTACATGGCATTCACTCTTATTGACAAGCTGCTGCACAGTAATTAGTAACTTTCGTAACAAATCGTGCTACTTCACACAAAAATTTAATTGGGTATTGAAGATTTTTATTTTCCAACCACCTGTCAAAAAAAAATAAAACAGGTGCTCTTACTGCTGACACCTCTACATGGCTTCTGCTCCAGATTTACATGCAAAAGCTGCAAAAATGTCAGCTGCTGTGGTAAGCAGAGAATGCAAGGGGAACTCAATCAAGGAAAATTTACAGAAATTGTTATCTTGAAAATCTTCTTTCAGCTACAACTGTTACAGTAATTGTGAACTGTAAAACTAGTGAAGGTAGTTGTGCTGTCACCTTATAGCCGGTAGAAATGCAACCCTGCTATGACTGGCAGTGCCACACTTGCAATCTTATTGTTACATGGCTACCTGCCAATGTTTAGCCTTAACTTATTGAAATTCAATGAAAACAGCAAAACAGATAGGGGAAAAAAACTTCAGCTACGGAACAGCTCACAGAAACTGCCTAGAAAACTCTTCCATAGAAATCAACGAGGCCCCCTCCTGTCCATTGTGTCTATGGCCCATGTAGCTGCCGATAACATTTTTGGTGATACATTTCCTTTAAATCCACAATGGGTAGAGTGAAATCTGAAAATCCACAGCAAAATTCCTGACAAATCCACATGTAACCCGTAGATGTTTACACCACATTTATGTCCAGTGTGGGGGTCCATAATCATAGCTTAGCGCCATTTATCATTTGCTTTGATTAAGAACCCTATATGGGCTATTATTAGAGTTGAGCGGACACCTGGATGTTCGGGTTCGACCGAACTTCACAAAAAAGTTTGAGTTCGGGACCCAAACTTGACCCGAACTTGATCCCGAACCCCATTGAAGTCAATGGGGACCCAAACTTTGGAGCACTAAAATGCCTCAAAAAAAATCATGGAAAGGGCTAGAGGGCTGCAAAAGGCAGCAAAATGTGGTTAAGAGCATGGCAAGTGCTCTGCAAACAAATGTGGATAGGGAAACGACTTCAAATAACATACAATACGTAAAAATAAAAAAAATATAATCTTGATCTAGGAGAAGGAGGTCCATATGGAGTAGAAGGTTAAGGAGGCTGTGGATGTGGCGGTGTAGGTGAAAGCGGCAGTGGAGGAGGTAGCCAACACTGGTTTTTGGTTTTGTCTTTTATTTTATTATTATTATTATTTTTTTGTTCAAAAAACATTGGACATTGGGAAATATAAAAATAAAACAAATAGAAAGTGCGCTGGAGTACAACAATGGCTGGGTGAGGCTGGTATACATGTCTTTTCTGCACAAGGTACGGACAAGTCCTGTGGGATCCTTGCCTGGTTCATTTTAATGAACGGGAGCTTGTTCACATTGGCTGGGGACAGACGGCTGCGCTTCTCTTTGATAACCCCCTTCTGCCGTGCTAAACAAACGTTCAAACAATACACTGGCTGCAGGGCAGGCCAGCACCTCCAAGGCATAAAGGGCAAGCTCAGGCCATGTGCCCAATTTGGAGACCCAGAAGTTGAAAGGGGCAGACCAATCAGTCAGTACGTGTAGGCGTGTGCGCACATACTACTCAACCATGTCGCACGTCCCCGTGACGTCCATGATCCAATTGGATATCAACTTCCAATGTTCTTTTATGTGCCTACCATGGTGATCACGGGTAACAGGTAATCAGGGTTCCATGCCGGAGAGGGAGCCTGAGAAAGGAATACCACATCCAAGGGAGGTCAATGGCTGAATTGTGATCGAGCAGAAATGTGGGACAAGTTGTTAAAGCGGAAGGATCGAATGAAAGGAGGGGGGGTGCGTCAATTAAATTTTAGAAATGTATGTCCCTGTCACCTATGCAGAGAAGAGGTTTTTCAACTGCGAAAAATGGGTTAATGTCACCCACCATGGAACAGACGATTTTAAAAAATTTCGGTCCCTGTCAACTATGCAGAGCAGGGGTTTATTCACGGCAAAACTGGGTTCATATCACCCACCAATTGAACAGGCTATTTTGCAGAAATTAGTTCCTTGTAACCTATGCAGAGCAGGGGTTTTTATACAGCAAAAATGGTAAAATGAAACCTGAGAATGTAACAGACGATTTTTTTAAATTTAAGTTTCTGTCACCTATGCAGAGCAGGGGTTTATTCACGGCAAAAATGGTAAAATGTCACCTAAGAATGTAACAGACGCTTTTGTACCCTGCTCCCTCTTTTGCTGTGCTGGTGCCTCTGTACGACCACCGCCTCTTCCTCCAAACTGCACACGTCATTCGCATCACCTTGATTCCATGTGGGGTCTAGTACCTCATCATCCTCCACATCATCTTCCACCCACTCTCTACCTCCTGTCGGTCTGCAGACTGCAAAAAGCCGCAGCAGTTGGCACCTGTGTTTCATCATCATTAGAGACGTGCTGCGGTGGTCTTCCAATGTCTTCATGCTGAAACATAAGTGGTTGGGCATCAGTGCACTCAATCTCTTCCACTTCTGGTGCAGGGCTATATGGATGGTCCACGGAAACCCTGCCAGCAGAGTGATCATAAAGCATAAGAGACTGCTGCATGACTTGGGGCTCAGACTGCTTGCCTGATTCACAAGGGGTATATCACAGCCAAAAATTATTAAATGTCACCCAACAACGTAACAGACGAATTTGTGAAATGTATTTCACTGTTCACTATGTAGAGCAGGGATATAGAACAGCCAAAAATTGGTAAATTTTACCCGAAAATGTAACAAACAAATTAGTGAAATGTATTTCCCTTTCCACTATGTAGAGCAGTGGTATATCACAGCCAAAAATTGGTAAATTTCACCCGACAATGTAAGAGACAATTTATTGAAATGCATTTCCCTGTCCAATAGGTAGAGCAGGGGTATATCACAGCCCAAAATTGGTGAATTTCACCCGACAATGTAACAGACAAATTAGTGAAAATGTATTTCCCTGTCCACTATGTAGAGCAGTGGTATATTACAGCCCAAAATTGGTGAATTTCACCCGACAATGTAACAGACAAAATAGAGAAATGTATTTCCCTGACCAATAGGTAGAGCAAGGGTATATCACAGCCAAAAATTGGCGAATGTCACTTAACAATGTAACAGACGAATTAGTGAAATGTATTTACCTGTCCACTATGTATAGCAGGGGTATATCACAGCCAAAAATTGGTGAATGTCACATGACAATGTAACAGACGAATTAGTGAAATGTATTTCCCTGTCCACTATGTAGCGCAGGGGTATATCACAGCCAAAAATTGGTGAATATCACCTGACAATGTAACAGACAAATTAGTGAAATGTATTTCCATGTCCAATAGGTAGAACAGCGGTATATCACAGCCAAAAATTGGTAAGTGTCACCCAACAATGTACCAGACGAATTCGTGAAATGTATTTCACTGTCCACTATGTAGAGCAGGGGTATAGCAGAGCCAGAAATTGGTAAATTTTACCCGGAAATGTAACAGACAAATTAGTGAAATGTATTTCCCTGTCCACTATGTAGAGCAGTGGTATATCACAGCCGAAAAATTCGTGAATTTCACCCGACAATGTAAGAGACAAATTAGTGAAATGTATTTCCATGTCCACTAGGTAGAGCAGGGGTATATCACAGCCAAAAATTGGTGAATGTCACCCAACAATGTAACATGCAAATTAGTGAAATGTATTTCCCTCTCCACTAGGTATAGCAGGGGTATATCACAGACAAAAATTGGTGAATGTCACCCGACAATGTAACAGATGAATTAGTGAAATGTATTTCCCTGTCCACTATGTAGAGCAGGAGTATATCACAGCCAAAAATTGGTGAATTTCATCCGACAATGTAACAGACAAATTATTGAAATGTATTTCCCTGTCCACTATGTAGAGCAGGGGTATATCACAGCCAAAAATTGGTAAATGTCACCCAACAATGTGTCACGGATGATGTTGCAGATAGCTGGAAGTAATGAGTAAATGTCCGACTGGCTTGATCCCAAACTAAGGAGCATATAGGTGACCCCTATAAAACCCTAAGAGCTCACCCTTACTGCTAAGCACATACAAGGGTCTCAAAGGTAGACGACTGTATGCCAACGTACTTAAGACTGTGTGACACCTGAAAACCCTATAATAGTGAGGGGACACAACCACCGGCTCCCTGCACTTCATACGGAGGGAGTCAGGGTCACCTAGAATCAAGCCAGCAAGGAAACACAATACATGAAAGGACTTATCTGAACTAGCAGCAGCAGAAGCCTCCAGCACTGAACACTTCATCCAGGAAGTAGTATAAACCGCAAAGTGAGGCAGTATGGGAGGGAATATAAAGGAAAGAGAATAAGTCTAAATAGGTGACACCTGGGAGAAGGAAATGAGATGAGAAAGTGAAACCAAAACAAAGATCATCATGCAAGAGGTAGAAAAGGATGTCTGTCAGACCTTCTCACAGAACTGGTGGTGACACAATGTAACAGACGAATTAGTGAAATGTATTTCCCTGTCCACTATGTAGAGCAGGGGTATATCACAGCCAAAAATTGGTGAATTTCACCTGACAATGTAACAGACAAATTAGTGAATTGTATTTCCCTGTCCACAATGTACAGCAGGGGTATATCAGAGCCAAAAATTGGTGACTGTCACCCGACAATGTTACAGACAAATTAATGAAATGTATTTCCCTGTCCACTATGTAGAGCAAGGGTATATCACAGCCAAAAATTGGTAAATGTCACCCAACAATGTAACAGATGAATTTGTGAAATGTATTTCCCTGTCCACTATGCAGAGCAGGGGTATATCATAGCCAAAAATTGGTGAATGTCACCCGACAATGTAACAGACAAATAAGTGAAATGTATTTCCCTGTCCACTATGTAGAGCAGTGGTATATCACAGCCAAAAATTAGTGAATTTCACATGACAATGTAAGAGACAAATTAGTGAAATGTATTTTCATGTCCAATAGGTAGAGCAGGGGTATATCACAGCCAAAAATTGGTGAATTTCACCCGACAATGTAACAGACAAATTTGTGAAATGCATTTCTGTGTCCACTATGTAGAGCAGGGGTATAGCACAGCCAAAATTGGTGAATTTCACCCGACAATGTAACAGACAAATTAGTGAAATGCATTTCCCTGTCCACTAGGTAGAGCAGGGGTATATCACAGCCAAAAATTGGTGAATTTCACCCAACAATGTAACAGACGAATTAGTGAAATGTATTTCCCTGTCTACTATGTAGAGCGGGGGTATTTCACAGCCAAAAATTGGTGAATTTCACCCGACAATGCAACAGACGAATTAGTGAAATGTATTTCTCTGTCCACTAGTTAGAACAGTGGTATCACAGCCAAAATTTGATAATGTCACCCAACAATGTAACAGATTAATTGTTGAAATGTATTTTCCTGTCCACTAGGTAGAGCAGGGGTATATCACAGCCAAAAATTTGGGATATGTCACCCAACAATATATCATACAAATTAGTGAAATGACTTAACATAAAATACTTAAAAATAATAATCTTGATTGAGGAGGTGGAGGTCCATATGGAGTAGGAAGTTGAGGAGGCGGTGGACGTAGCTGTGTAGGTGGAATCGGCGGAGGAGAAGGAGGAGGTAGACAACACAGTTTTTTGGTTAAAAATTTTTGGGTTGTTGTTTAAATTAGGGTACACACCAAAACATTGGGAAATATAAAAAATACAACAATGAGAAAGTGCGCTGGAGTATAACTATGGCTGGGTAAGGCCGATATACATGTCTATTCTGCATGTAAAACAGAACACATGTTCAGACAATACACTGGCTGCAGGGCAGGCCAGCACCTCCAAGGTGTAATGGGAAAGCTCAGGCCATGTGCCCAATTTGGAGACCCAGAAGTTGAAGGGGGCAGACCCATCAGTCAGTACGTGTAGGCCTGTGCACACATACTGCTCCACCATATTGCTGAAATGCTGCCTCCTGCTAAAACGTTCCATATCAGCTGGTGGTGCTGGTTGTTGTGGCGTGCTGACAAAGCTTTTCTACATTTCTACCATGCTAACCCTGCCTTCTGAGGTGCTGCATTGGCGACCTCTTCCTCCTCATCTGCCTTTGCCTTGTGCTTCTACTGTACCCCAGCTGTCAGGTGGGAATGCCATCAGCATCACGTCTACCAGTGTGCGGTGGTACTCACACATCTTACGTTCACGCTCCAGTGACGGAATTAAGGCCTGTATGTTGTCCTTATAATGGGGATTTAGCAGCGTGGCCACCCAGTAATCCGCACAAATTAGAATTAGTGATGGCCCGAACTATTCGCCGGCGAACATAGCTTGTTCGCGTTCGCCGCCCTATACATCATCATTGAGTAAACTTTGACCCTGTACCTCACAGTCAGCAGACACATTCCAGCCAATCAGCAGCCAACCCTCCCTCCCAGACCCTCCCAACTCCTGGACAGCATCCATTTTAGATTCATTCGGAAGCTGCATTCACAGTGAGAGGAGGGACAGTGCTGCTGCTGTTGATTCAATAGGGAAAGCGTTAGCTAGGGCATTGTTCTGTGTCCACAGACTTATCTGCTGTAAAGACAGCGTCCTGACAGCACCCCAAAAAGCTCTTTTCAGGGCTGGTACATCAGTGTGCTTTTTTTTTATTTATTTTTTTATATGTATATATTGCAGTTGCCTGGCTGCCCGTGTGTGAGAGGCTGCAGGCTCAGTCACAGACAGCACGTGCACACCATTCATACAGGGTGTGACAGAAAATACTTCGCAGATAAAAAAAAATTATATTTAATATTTTTCTCTGACATAATCACATTTGCAAGCCCGTGTGTGTCAGGCCCACACAGACTGTATTGTGGCAACTGGCTAGGCCTCCACTCATACCGTTACAGGGTGTCATTCACTCAAATTCCTTGCAGAAAAAAAATAATTATATTTTAAATTTTTCTGTGATATAATCACATTTGCAAGCTCGTGTGTGTCAGGCCCACACAGACTGTATTGTGGCCACTGGCTAGTGGCTAGGCCTCCACTCATACCGTTACAGGGTGTCATTCACTCAAATACCTTGCAAATAATAAAAATTATATTTACATTTTTTCTGTGATTTAATAACATTTGCAAGCCCGTGTGTTTCAGGCCCACACAGACTGTATTGTGACAACTGGCTAGGCCTCCACTCATACCAAATTATATTTAAAAATTTTCTGTAAAATAATCACATTTGCAGGCCCGTGTGTTTCAGGCCCACACAGACTGTATACTGGCTAGTGGCTAGGCCTCCACTCATACCGTTACAGGGTGTCATTCACTCAAATACCTTGCAAATCAAAAAAATTATATTTACATTTTTTCTGTGATATAATCACATTTGCAAGCCCGTGTGTGTCAGGCCCACACAGACTGTATTGTGGCCACTGACTAGGCCTCCACTCATACCGTTACAGGGTGTCATTCACTCAAATACCTTGCAAATAAAAAAATTATATTTAAACATTTTCTGTGATATAATTACATTTGCAAGCCCGTGTGTGTCAGGCCCACACAGACTGTATTGTGGCCACTGGCTAGTGGCTAGGCCTCCACTCATACAGTTACAGGGTGTCATTCACTCAAATACCTTGCAAATAAAAAAAATTATATTAAAAATTTTTCTGTGATATAATCACATTTGCAAGCCCGTGTGTGTCAGGCGCACACAGACTGTACTGTGCCCACTGCCCACCACTTATATAGGGTGGCGCAGTACCTTGCACGCATAGTACCACTTATCTAAAAAAAAGGCAGAGGCAGGCCACCCCGCAAGGGCCGTGATGGTCGTGGTGCTGTGATTTCCACTGGCCCTGGAATAATGCCCAGTGTTCAGAGGCCACGTACCCTGAACCCAAAACAATCTGAGAAAATAGTTGACTGGCTTACACAGGACACCCAATCTTTAACAGCTTCCGCTAAGAACCTTGACGCACCATCCTCCTCCAGCTCAGCTTTGGTCACCTGCTCTCAAGTTACCACTCTCCCACCCGCTGCCACCACCACCACTACCACCACAGCCACCACAGCCGCTACACTTGATCCCTCAGAGGAGTTATTTACACATCAGTTGGATGAAATTAGTGATGCGCAACCATTATTGCCAGGGGATGTAGATAACAGGGATATGTCTCAGTCAGGCAGCATTACACACATGGACGTACAGAGTGATGATGATGTTGTACCCGCTGCTGCTTCCTTTGCTGAGGTGTCAGATACAAGTGAAGTGGTTGATGATGACGATGTGTCCGTGGATGCCACGTGGTGCCTGGTCGAAGAGAAGAAAAAGAGGGGGAAAGTTCAGTAGGGGAGACAGAGAGAAGGAGAAGACGAGTTGGAAGCAGGGGGAGGTTGTCACAAGGAGCTAGTGGCACAGTCAGACAGCATGTATCGGCACCCGGGGTCAGCCAGACAGCACGCAAATAAACGCATGCTGTTGCCACCACCAGAATGCCGTCATTGCAAAGCTCAGCAGTGTGGCATTTTTTTTGTGTGTCTGCCTCTGACAACAGCGATGCCATTTGCAACCTGTGCCAAAAGAAACTGAGTCGTGGGAAATCCAACACCCACCTCGGTACAACTGCTTTGCGAAGGCACATGATCGCACATCACAAACGCCTATGGGATCAACACATGATGACGAGTAGAAGCAGCACACAAGCTCAAAGCCACCATCCTCCTCCTGGTCCAGCATCTTCAGCCACGTCAACCACTGCTGTCCTCCTTGCCCCCTCTCAACCACCCGCCACTCCGCCTCTCACCTTCAGCAGTTCCATCTCATCTGCCCACAGTCAGGTGTCACAGCCAATGTCCCAGAGTCCCCCCTTGCCCGGCGTCTGACAGCTGGCTTGACGGAACTCTTAGCCCGCCAGCTTTTACCATACCAGCTGGTGGAGTCTGAGGCCTTCAAAAAATTTGTCTGCTATTGGGACACCACAGTGGAAGGTACCCGGACGATTTTTTTTTTTTCAAAAAGGCAATCCCAAACCTCTACTCAGTGATTGAAAAGGAAGTCATGGCATCTCTGGCATACAGTGTTGGGGCAACGGTCCATCTGACCACTGATACCTGGTCTGCAAAGCACGGTCAGGGCAGGTATATCACCTACACTGCGCATTGGGTCAACCTGCTGACAGCTGCCAAGCATGGAATGCGTGGCTCTGCAGCGGAGTTGGTGACACCGCTACGATTTGCAGGCAGGCCTACTGCCACCTCCTCTACTCTTCCTACTCCATCATCTTCCATAACCTCCTCGGCTGAGTCCTTTTCTGCTGCGGCGTCTGGCTGCACATCAACTGAATCCCCCCAGCTTCCCAGGGGCTATTCCACAGCCCGGATATGACAGTGTCACGCTGTCTTGAGGTTGACTTGCCTGAAAGCAGAGAGCCACACCGGACCAGCACTCCTGTCCGCCCTGAACGCACAGGTGGATCAGTGGCTGACCCAGAACCAACTGGAGATCGGCAAAGTAGTGTGTGACAATGGAAGCAATTTGTTGGCGGCATTAAATTTGGGAAAGTTGTCACATGTGCCGTGCATGGCACATGTGTTGAATCTCATCGCACAACGCTTTGTGTCTATGTACCCAGGCTTACAGGACGTCCTCAAGCAGGCCAGGAAGGTGTGTGGCCATTTCAGGCGTTTCTACACGGCCATGGTGCACTTTTCAGACATTCAGCGCCGAAACAACATGCCAGTGAGGCGCTTGATTTGCGACAGCCCGACACGTTGGAATTCAACACTCCTAATGTTCGACCGCCTGCTCCATTAAGAAAAAACCGTCAACGAGTATTTGTATGACCAGGGTGCTAGGACAGCCTCTGCGGAGCTGGGAATTTTTTGCCACGTTACTGGACGCTCATGCGCAATGCCTGTAGGCTCATGCGACCTTTTGAGTAGGTGACAAACCTAGTCAGTCGCACCGAAGGCACCATCAGCCACCTCATCCCATTTGTTTTCGTCCTGGAGCGTGCCCTGCGAAGAGTGCTGGATCAGGCTGTAGATGAGCGTGAAGAGGAAGAGTTGTGGTCACCATCACCACCAGAAACAGCCTTGTCATCATCGCTTGCCGGACCTGCGGCAACGCTGCAAGAGGAATAGGAGGAAGAGGAGTCAGAGGAGGAATGTGGCTTTGAGGAGGAGGAAGACCAACCACAGCAGGCATCCCAGGGTGCTTGTTGTTGTCACCTATCTGGGACCCGTGGTGTTGTACGTGGCTGGGGGGGAAGAACAGACCGTCAATGACATCAGTGAGGAGGAGGAACGGGAAATGAGTAGCTCGGCATCCAACCTTGTGCAAATCGGGTCTTTCATGCTGTCATGTCTGTTGAGGGACACTCGTATAAAAAGGATGAAGGAGAACGACCTGTACTGGGTGGCCACGCTACTAGACCCCCGGTATAAGCAGAAAGTGGCGGAAATGTTACCAAAATACCAGAAGTCAGAAAGGATGCCGCAGTTCAAAACCAAACAAAATATGCTTTACACAGCTTATAAGGGGGATGTCACAGCACAACGGGAATCTAACAGGGGAAGAGGTGAAAGTAATCCTCCTCCTACCACGACCACGGCGGCAAGGACAGGATGCTTTACAGATGTGTTGTTGATGGAGGATATGCGTAGCTTTTTCAGTCCTACACATCGCCACAGCCCTTCGGGATCCAGCCTTAGAGAACGACTCGACCGACAGGTAGCAGACTACCTCGCCTTAACTGCAGATATCGACACTCTGAGGAGCGATGTACCCCTTGACTACTGGGTGTGCAGGCTTGACCTGTGGCCTGAACTATCCCAGTTTGCGATAGAACTTCTGGCCTGCCCCGCTTCAAGTGTCCTGTCTGAAAGGACCTTCAGTGCAGCAGGAGGCATTGTCTCTGACAAAAAAAGTCGCCTCAGTCAAAAAAGTGTTGATTACCTCACCTTCATTAAGATGAATGAGGCATGGATCCCGAAGGGACTGACAGTGGGGGATACGTTTGACTAACAAAAGACCTGATGACATTCCTTGGCCTCAAAATGGCCCCCACGCTGCTGTATTTAATGTCTGCATACCGGATGACTTTCTTGAATTCTCCGCCACCAACTAGGGTTCAAGCCGCAATGTTTTAGTCACCTTTCTGCCTTGAAAACAGTGGCTGCAACTATACCTCATTTTTCAGGCATGTGTACATGCCTACTTTTTCTGGCCTCTAGTGCTGCACTGTGGCTGCAAAAACAAAACAAAAAAAGGCACATACATGTGTCAATTCCCCTTCGTGATCGGTACCTTGTTGTGGTGAAGGGGTTTGCGTATCACAATGAAGCGATCATCACCTCTATGAGTGTGTTGGCAATGTTGCCACACCACAGATAAGGCCGTTGCTTCATTATGATCAGACTAAAAGCGATCGGCTGGATAATTTTTCATAGAAATTTGTTTTTGTTTTTTTAAGTTGTATGGGTTTTTAATACATAAAATAAACTATTAAGAGACTTTATTATGATTTTTTTTATTAGAAATAATGCAGACAATTTAAAAAATCTTCATCAATTCCAATACAAAGCAAGTACAGAGCTCAGATCAAAATTATTTCAGGATGTCGTTAATTCGACAATGATTAATCAATTCGGCACACGTCCCCGGATAGGGGACCTAACAGGGATTAAACTGATAGGAATAGTACTAGTTAAAACCCCTAATATAGGGTGTCACAGCACATTGCTCCGTGCACGCTCAGTGCCCCAACTTGGGAGTAAGAGGACCGACCAAGCTGCTTTTTCCATCTCCCTTCTCCTAAAATCAATTCAGTTTGGTGTATGAGAGTTTGGTCTGTCACTGTGAAGGCAGTCGAAGGTACCCGGCCTAATTTTTTTTCCCAATCCCTGATATGGGACGTAACAGGGATTAAACTGATGAGAATAGTAATACAGAAAATACCACTCATATTGGGTGTGACAGTAAATTGCACGGCGCAGACGCAGTGACCGTGGTGTGGATTTAAACAAAGGGGAGGGAGCCAGCGTTTTTTTTAACCATCTCCCCGTTCGAAAAATCTATTCAATTCACCTTTCGTGGACCCTTGGTGTTGTACGTGGCTGGGTGTCACTACCAGAGCTTTGAGACGTTCTCACAGCTCTGTGTCTCCACCCCTGTGATGATGTCACTTAGAGTTTGGAGGTGTTCTCACTGTTCTGTTTCTCCGCCCCTGTGATGAGGTCTTTACTCCCAGCTGTCTCTCCTATCACCCCTCCTCCTATTGCAGGGCAAGGATTATATTTCTCTTTTCAGTTGTAGCTCTGCCTTGAGTATCTTCACTTCTTAAGCTACTAGTTCTCTGGACCTGTGTTCTGCTGCTGCAAGCACTCCGGATATTGCCAGCGGCCCTTGGATCCGTCTTCTCTGCGGCTGCAGCTCCATCAGCTAAGTGTGCAGACTTTGTTGTGTACCTGGTGATTTCCTGACTGGATCTGAGGTGGCCACGGTTCCCTCCATATTCTGAGCAGGGCATCGGTGGCCGTGCCCCTTCCACTATTGTAGGGGTTACAGGGCTCATCAGTGTAAGGTACGCGGGCATGCCTCGTTCCACCATTTGGATCCGGGCATGTGCTTTAGCAGCATAGGGAGAGTGTTGAGGGTCTGACAGGGGTCACCCTTTCTCTTCCCTAGTTTGGGTCCGGTCAGTAGCTCTTCTTACTGTGTATGCTCTGGTTACCCTTAAACAGCCGTGACATTATAATCCACCAAAACCGTCCTTGTTGACATGGATCCGCTTTCTGGCTTGGTTGACCGCATGCAGGGTCTTTCTTTGGAAGTAGCGGATCTCCGTCAATCTGTGACTCAGCTACAAACATTGGGCTCTGCTCCGGCTCATGGAGTCTGTTGCGAGCCAAAGGTCTCACTTCCGGAAACGTTCTCCGGGGGCAGTGAGAATTTTGTTCGCTTCAGAGAGGCATGTAAACACCATTTTTGTTTGTGTCCCCACTCCTCTGGTAATGAGGAACAGAGGGTGAGGATTATCATCTCCCTGCTCAGGGGTAATGCTCAGACCTGGGCTTTTTCGCTGTCATCAGGGGATCCCTCCCTTCAATCCGTGGAAAGATTTTTTGTGGCCCTGGGGCAGATATATGATGACCCGGATCGTGTTGCTCTGGCAGAATCGAACTTACGTGTTTTATGCCAGAACAAACTGTCTGCGGAGCTTTATTGTTCTGAATTTCGGAGATGGGCAGCTGATTCAGGCTGGAATGATGCTGCACTCCGAAGTCAGTTCTGTCATGGTCTCTCAGAGGGTTTGAAAGATGCCTTTGCTTTCCATGAGAGACCAACGTCCTTAGAGTCTGCCATGTCATTGGCGGTACGCCTTGACAGGCGTCTAAGGGAAAGAAACAAGACCTCTCCGTCCAGCCATTGTCAGTCTAGGGGCAATGGTGCGGACTCATTCAGTATGCAGGGGTCTCATCCTGTCTCGCTCCCCTCTGAGGAGGAGCCCATGCAGCTAGGCCAACTTGCCCCTGATAAAAGAGGATTTAGTCCTCAGAATATGGTGTGTTTTTGTTGTGGGGGCATAGGTCATTTGGCAAATGTTTGTCCGTCTAGGAGATTCCTGAACTGTACTAAGAGCGATAATAAGAGAAAAACCTCAAGAGGTAGATCATCAAGTTCTGCTTCATCTGCTACTTTGGGCAAAGTTGATGTGGGAATTGATGCTATTCCTCTGACCTGCAGTTCCCGTTTTCTCCTGTCTGCCAGGGTGGCGCTAGAGAGCAAAGTCATTCCTTGTGAGATTTTTGTCGATAGTGGAGCGGCCGTCAATCTTATTGACACTCAATTTGTAGCCTTGCATGGTTTTCAGGTTTGTACATTAGAAAAGGATGTACCTGTTTTTGCTATCGACTTTGCTCCACTCTCGCAGAGATCTCTGAAAGGCATTGTTCACAATATCCGGCTAGCTGTAGGTGACACTCATGTGGAGGAGATATCTTGTTTTGTCCTTAACGGATTGCCTTCTCCTCTAGTTTTGGGGCTACCCTGGCTCACTAGACATAACCCCACTATTGATTGGCAAGGAAGGCAAATAAATGAGTGGAGTGACTTTTGTAGAGAGAATTGTCTCACAGCGACTTTTGCAGAGGTGTCTACTAAAACTGTGCCATCATTTCTCTCTGATTTCTCGGATGTGTTTTCCGAGAGCGGTGTTCAGGAGCTACCTCCTTACCGGGAGTTTGACTGTCCCATTAACTTCATTCCCGGTGCCAAGCTGCCAAAAGCACGCCTCTACAATCTCTCACAACCGGAAAGACTCGCAATGCGAACCTATATCTCCGAGAGTCTCGAGAAGGGGCATATTCGTCCCTCAAAGTCACCTGTCGGGTTTTTTTTTTGTTAAAATAAAAGATGGCTCTCTGAGACCTTGTTTAGATTTTAGGGAGCTGAACCGTATCACGATTCGCGATCCCTATCCCCTTCCTCTGATCCCGGACCTCTTCAATCAAATTGTTGGGGCCAAGGTGTTTTCCAAATTGGATCTGAGAGGCGCGTACAACCTGGTCAGGGTCAGATAGGGGGATGAATGGAAAACGGCCTTTAATACCCCTAACGGGCATTTCGAGAATCTCGTTATGCCTTTCGGCCTGATGAATGCTCCGGCCGTCTTTAAGCATTTTGTTAATAGTATTTTCTATCATTTAATGGGGAAATTTGTATTGGTGTATCTTGATGATATTTTGATTTTTTCCCCTGATGTTCAGACCCATCAGGATCATCTTTTTCAGGTCCTGCAGATACTGCGGGAGAATAAACTGTATGCCAAGCTGGAGAAATGTCTTTTTATGGTATCGGAGATTAAATTTCTGGGTTTTCTCCTCTCTGCTTCTGGTTTTCGCATGGATCCGGAGAAGGTCCGTGCTGTGCTGGAGTGGGAGCTTCCTGAAAATCAGAAGGCATTGATGCGCTTTCTGGGTTTTGCTAACTACTACAGAAAGTTCATTTTGAATTATTCCTCTATTGTCAAACCCCTTACTGACATGACAAAAAAGGGGACGGATTTTTCCTCTTGGTCGGAGGAGGCGCTTGCAGCCTTTTCTAAGATTAAAGAGAGTTTTGCGTCTGCTCCCATCTTGGTGCATCCTGATGTTTCCTTACCTTTTATTGTTGAGGTGGATGCTTCCGAGGTGGGTGTGGGTGCAGTTTTGTCCCAGGGCCCCTCTCCTGCCAAATGGCGACCTTGTGCCTTTTTCTCTAGAAAACTCTCCCCGGCAGAGAGAAACTATGATGTGGGAGATAGGGAGTTGTTGGCCATCAAGTTGGCTTTCGAGGAATGGCGCCATTGGTTGGAGGGGGCCAGGCACCCTATCACCGTTTTTACCGACCATAAGAATCTGGCGTACTTGGAGTTGGCCAGGCGTATGAATCCGAGACAGGCCAGATGGTCTCTGTTCTTCTCCAGATTCAATTTTGTTGTTACTTTCCGCCCTGGGATCAAGAATGTGAAGGCTGATGCTCTCTCTCGCTGTTTTCCGGGAGGAGGAAACTCAAAGGACCCGGGTCCCATTTTGGCGGAGGGGGTAGTTGTTTCTGCTCTATATTCCGATTTGGAGGCCGAGGTCCAGGCTGCCCAGACTGAGGCACCTGCCCGTTGTCCCTCCGGGAAGTTGTTCGTGCCTCCTGAGCTACGTCACAAACTCTTTAAGGAACATCATGATACGGTTCTTGCTGGTCACCCCGGGAGTAGAGCCACGGTAGATCTCATTGCTCGGAGATTTTGGTGGCCGGCTCTTCGTAAGTCTGTGGAGGGTTTTGTGGCTGCTTGTGAGACGTGCGCTCGCGCTAAGGTCCCTCGTTCACGACTTTCAGGTTCCCTTCTCCCGTTACCCATACCTTCCCGTCCTAAGACACACCTGTCCATGGACTTTATCACGGATCTTCCTCGTTCCTCGGGGAAGTCGGTGATCCTGGTGGTCGTGGACCGTTTTAGCAAGATGGCTCATTTCGTTCCTTTCCCTGGTTTACCCAATGCTAAAACGTTGACGCAAGCTTTTGTCGACCATATTGTTAAATTGCACGGCATTCCCTCTGATATTGTTTCCGATAGAGGCACGCAGTTTGTGTCCAGGTTCTGGAAGGGTTTCTGTTCTCGCCTGGGGGTTCGGCTGTCCTTCTCTTCTGCTTTTCACCCGCAGTCGAATGGTCAGACTGAGCGCCTCAATCAGAATCTGGAGACATATTTGCGCTGTTTTGTGGCAGAGAACCAGGAGGATTGGTGTTCATTTCTCCCTCTTGCTGAGTTTGCTTTGAACAACCGTCGTCAGGAATCTTCGGATAAGTCACCATTTTTTGGTGCATATGGGTTCCATCCGCAGTTTGGGACATTCTCGGGAGGGGCTCTTTCTGGTTTACCTGAGGAGGAGAGATTTTCCTCGTCTTTGTCTACCATTTGGCCAAAGATTCAGAGTAATCTCAGAAAGATGAGTGAGAAGTATAAGCGTGTGACTGATAAGAGACGTGTGCCTGGTCCGGACCTGAATGTGGGTGATCTGGTGTTGTTGTCTACAAGAAATATTAAACTGAAGGTTCCCTCCTGGAAATTGGGTCCCAAGTTTATTGGGCCTTATAAAATGTTGTCAGTCATCAATCCTGTTGCCTTCCGTCTTGATCTTCCACGGGTTTGGAAGATACATAATGTATTTCACAGATCTCTCTTAAAACCATATGTCCAGCCCACGGTACCCTCCTCTTTGCCTCCTCCTTCGATTTTGGTTGATGGCAATCTGGAGTTTGAGGTTTCCAGAATTGTGGACTCTCGCATTGTCTGCGGTTCTCTTCAGTACCTCGTTCATTGGAAGGGTTATGGTCCTGAGGAGAGGATGTGGGTTCCGATGTCGGACATTAAAGCCACTCGCCTTATCAGGGCATTTCATAGGGCTCATCCTGGGAAGGTGGGTCCTGGGTGTCCGGAGTCCACCCGTAGAGGGGGGGGGGGTACTGTCACTACCAGAGCTTTGAGACGTTCTAACAGCTCTGTGTCTCCACCCCTGTGATGATGTCACTTAGAGTTTGGAGGTGTTCTCACTGTTCTGTTTCTCCGCCCCTGTGATGAGGTCTTTACTCCCAGCTGTCTCTCCTGCATTTGATTTCCCTGCCTTTAAATCACCCCTCCTCCTATTGCAGGGCGTGGATTATATTTCTCTTTTCAGTTGTAGCTCTGCCTTGAGTATCTTCACTTCTTAAGCTACTAGTTCTCTGGACCTGTGTTCTGCTGCTGCAAGCACTCCGGATATTGCCAGCGGCCCTTGGATCCGTCTTCTCTGCGGCTGCAGCTCCATCAGCTAAGTGTGCAGACTTTGTTGTGTACCTGGTGATTTCCTGACTGGATCTGAGGTGGCCACGGTTCCCTCCATATTCTGAGCAGGGCATCGGTGGCCGTGCCCCTTCCACTATTGTAGGGGTTACAGGGCTCATCAGTCTAAGGTACGCGGGCATGCCTCGTTCCACCATTTGGATCCGGACATGTGCTTTAGCAGCATAGGGAGAGTGTTGAGGGTCTGACAGGGGTCACCCTTTCTCTTCCCTAGTTTGGGTCCGGTCAGTAGCTCTTCTTACTGTGTATGCTCTGGTTACCCTTAAACAGCCGTGACACTGGGTGGAGGAAGAAGCCTTCAATGACATCAACGGGACATGGCTAGCTTGGTATCCAACCTTGGTCAAATGTGAAGTTTGCGGTTGGGCAAATGGACTGTTTGCGGTTGTTTGCGATGCATTAAAAGAGGAGTTTGGTCTGTCAATGTCTGTGAAGCGGGCGTAACCCTTACACTACCTGATCGATACAACATCATACCTGATCGTACACGCACACTGGATGTTTTAAACCACGGTGTTCAAAAAAATTTAGGATTGTTAGGTGATTTATGCCCTTTATGGATTAAAATCCAACTCTGCATCAACTATGTAATTTTCCATGGGAGTTTTGCCATGGATCCCCCTCCGGCATGCCACAGTCCAGGTGTTAGTCCCCTTGAAACAACTTTTCCATCACTACTGTGGCTAGAAAGAGTCCCTGTGGGCTTTTAAAATTCGCCTGTCTATTGAAGTCAATGGCGGTTCGCCCGGTTCGCCCCGTTCACGAACATTTGCAGAAATTCACTTTCGCTATTCGCGAACGGAAAATGTTTTGTTCGCGACATCTCTAATTAGAATGTGTCAAACTCAGCGGTCGTTGCAGACACACTGCTGTCCTCTGTGGGAGGTGTATTGTCTGTGTCCTCTGTATCCCCCCAGCCATGCAACAGTGATGGCAATAAGCTGGTTTGGGTGCCACCCTGCTGTGAACATGGTTCCTCCTCCTCCATCTCCTCATCCTCCACCTCGTAATCCTCCAGAACTGTGCCCTGGCTGGACAATTGTGTACCTGGCGTATGTTGGTGCAGGAACCCACCCTCGGAGCCACTTGTGCATGACTGGCCTAAAACCCTTGTAAATGATCCCTCTTCCTCTTCTTTCTGTGCCACATCCTCTTCCATCTTCGCCCGAAGCGTTTTTTCAAGGAGGCATAGAAGTGGGATACTAACGTTGAGAACAGCGTAATCAGCACTGGCCATGTTGGTGGATCACTCGAAACAACGCATCAAGGTACACAGGTCTCGCGTGGAGGACTACTTATTGGTGGTGAAGTGGTGCTGTTCTGCAGAGCGACTCACCCGTGCGTGCTGCATCTGAAACTCCACTATTGCCTGCTGCTGTTCGCACATTCTGGCCTGCATGTGCAAGGTGGAGTTCCACCTTGTGGGCATGTCGCATATGAGGCGGTGAGCGGGAAGGCCGAAGTTACGCTGCAGTGTTGACAGGGGAGCAGCAGCAGGCTGAGAACGCCGAAAGCGCGCACAGACAGACCGCATTTTCTGCAGCAGCTCTGACATATTGGGGTCATTTTTAAGGAATTCCTGCACCACCAAATTCAGCACATGTGCCAGGCAAGGGATGTGTGTCAAACCGGCTAGGCCCAGAGCTGCTACGAGATTTCACCCATTATCGCACACCACCAAACCGGGCTTGAGGCTAACTGGCACCAACCACTCATCGGTCTGTTGTTCCATGCCCATCCACAGCTCCTGTGCGGTGTGGGGTTTGTCCCTCAAACATATACGTTTTAAAACTGCCTGCTGTCGTTTACCCCTGGCTGTGTTGAAGTTGGTGGTGAAGGTATTACACTGACCGGATGAGGAGGCGGTAGAGGATGAGGAAGCAGAGTAGGAGGAGGAAGCAAATGGAGGCAAAGAGAAACGCCCTGCAATCCTTGGTGGTGGAAGGACATGCACCAAACTGCTATCTGCCTCAGGCCTAGCCACCACCCAGTGTGTTGTTAGGGAGATATAACGTCCCTGACAGTGCTTACTGGTCCAAGTATCTGTAGTTAGGTGGACCTTGCCACAGATGGCGTTGCGCAGTGCACACCTGATTTTGTCCCCTACTTGGTTGTGTAGGGAAGGGAAGGCTTGCCTTGAAAAGTAGTGGTGGCTGGGAACGATGTACTTTGGGACAGCCACCGCCATAAAGCTTTTAAAACTCTCCGTCTACACCAGACGGAATGACAGCATTTCAAAGGCCAGGAATTTTGAAATGCTGGCATGCAGGGGTAGGGGGGTATTTCCTCTTTCGCTCCAGTGTTTGGAAGATAGCTGAACGCTTCCATGGGCCATTGTAGAGATGCTTGGTGACCCAGGTGGTGGCATTGCTGGCAGATCCTCTGTTTGAGGGGTGGCAGGTGCCACTGTCAGTCCAGAGGGGGGTGAAGAGGCCGAGAATGCAGCAGAAGGGGAAGCAGGAGGAGCCAAAGACCTTTCTTGGTTTTAGAGGTGTCTAATCCACTGCAGCTCGTGCTTTGCACTTAGATGCCTGGTCATGCAGGTTGTGCTCAGGTTTAGAATGTTTATGCCTCGCTTCAGGCTCTGATTGCACAGCGTGCAAACCACTCGTGTCTTGTCATCAGCACATTTTCTGAAGAACTGCCACGCCAGGGAACTCCTTGGAGCTGGCTTTGGTGTGCTCGGTCCCTTGCTGTGGTGGGCAGTAGCAGGCGTACTGTCTAGTGGATGGTCGCTCCACTTTTGCACCCTACTCCCTCTTTTGCTGTGCTGGTGGCTCTGTGCGACAAAATGGGTGTTTTTTTTAAAACCAGAAGAAAACAGCAGTATTTAACACTTGTATTTGACTGTCACAAATACAGCAAAGGCCCCAAATGTAGTATCTAGTGCCAAATAGGTGTTTTTTTTAAACCAGACATAGGCGTGCGCACAGGGTGTACCGGGTGTGCCTGGGCACACCCTAATCAAGCCTCCTTGCCGGTGAATACTAATGTATGGGAGGACCAGGAAGCGGTGAACGCTATGTACTTACCGCTTCCTGGTCCTTGGCTGTTGGCTGTGCAGGTCTGCGCATAACGTGAGGCGCTTTGTGACGTCACGCTGTGCACGCCAGTTCAGAGCACAGCCGACAGCAGGAGGAAGAGGATCGCGGGGGGCGAGGAGCGGCGGTGTCCAGGAGGTATGTAGTTTTTTATTTTATAAAAAATTAGGCTGCTGGGGGTAAATGAGAGGCATAATCGGGGCTAATGAGCCATATGGGTGCTAATGAGAGGCATAATGGGGATAATGAGGCATAATGGGGATTAATGAGGCATAAGGGCTGATAATGAGGGCTAATGGCATAAAGGCCATATATATATATATATATATATATATTAATAGTACAGACCAAATGTTTGGACACACCTTATCATTTAAAGAGTTTTCTTTATTTTCATGACTATGAAAATTGTAGATTCACACTGAAGGCATCAAAACTATGAATTAACACATGTGAAATTATATACATAACAAAAAAGTGTGAAACTGAAAATATGTCATATTCTAGGTTCTTCAAAGTAGCCACCTTTTGCTTTGATTACTGCTTTGCACACTCTTGGCATTCTCTTGATGAGCTTCAAGAGGTAGTCACCTGAAATGGTCTTCCAACAGTCTTGAAGGAGTTCCCAGAGATACTTAGCACTTGTTGGCCCTTTTACCTTCACTCTACGGTCCAACTCACCCCAAACCATCTCGATTGGGTTCAGGTCCAGTGACTGTGGAGGCCAGGTCATCTGACGCAGCACCCCATCACTCTCCTTCATGGTCAAATAGCCCTTACACAGCCTGGAGGTGTGTTTGGGGTCATTGTCCTGTTGAAAAATAAATGATGGTCCAACTAAACGCAAACAGAATGGAATAGCATGCCACTGCAAGATGCTGTGGTAGCCATGCTGGTTCAGTATGCCTTCAATTTTGAATAAATCCCCAACAGTGTCACCAGCAAAGCACCCCCACACCATCACACCTCCTCCTCCATGCTTCACGGTGGGAACTAGGCATGTAGAGTCCATCCGTTCACCTTTTCTGCGTCGCACAAAGACACGGTGGTTGGAACCAAAGATCTCAAATTTGGACTCATCAGACCAAAGCACAGATTTCCACTGGTCTAATGTCCATTCCTTGTGTTCTTTAGCCCAAACAAGTCTCTTCGGCTTGTTGCCTGTCCTTAGCAGTGGTTTCCTAGCAGATATTCTACCATGAAGGCCTGATTCACACAGTCTCCTCTTAACAGTTGTTCTAGAGATATGTCTGCTGCTAGAACTCTGTGTGGCATTGACCTGGTCTCTAATCTGAGCTGCTGTTAACCTGCGATTTCTGAGGCTGGTGACTCGGATGAACTTATCCTCCGCAGCAGAGGTGACTCTTGGTCTTCCTTTCCTGGGGCGGTCCACATGTGAGGCAGTTTCTTTGTAGCGCTTGATGTTTTTTGTGACTGCACTTGGGGACACTTTCAAAGTTTTCCAAATTTTTCGGACTGACTGACCTTCATTTCTTCAAGTAATGATGGCCACTCGTTTTTCTTTACTTAGCTGCTTTTTTCTTGCCATAATAAAAATTCTAACAGTCTATTCAGTCGGACTATCAGCTGTGTATCCACCTGACTTCTTCACAATGCAACTGATGGTCCAAACCCCATTTATAAGGCAAGAAATCCCACTTATTAAACCTGACAGGTCACACATGTGTAGTGAAAACCATTTCAGATGACTACCTCTTGAAGCTCATCAAGAGAATGCCAAGAGTGTGCAAAGCAGTAATCAAAGCAAAAGGTGGCTACTTTGAAGAACCTAGAATATGACATATTTTCAGTTGTTTCACACTTTTTTGTTATGTATATAATTCCACATGTGTTAATTCATAGTTTTGATGCCTTCAGTGTGAATCTACAATTTTCATAGTCATGAAAATAAAGAAAACTCTTTGAATGAGAAGGTGTGTCCAAACTTTTGATCTGTACTGTATATATATATATATATATATACACACACATACATACATACACACGCGCGCTGTGTGTGTTTGTGCTTTAGGGTGCACACCCTAATGCAATAGGCTGCGCACGCCTATGAAACCAGAATATAATTCAGTATTTAAAACTTGTATTGGACTGTCACAAATGCAGCAAAGGCCCCAAATTTAGTGTCTTGCACAAAATGGGTGTTTTTATTAAACCAGAATATAACAGCAATATTTAACGCTTGTATTGGACTGTCACAAATGTAGCAAAGGCCCCAAATGTAGTATCTAGGACAGAATGGGTGTTTTTTTTTAAAACCAGAATATAACTGCGTTATTTAAAGCTTGTATTGGACTGTCACAAATCCACCAAAGTCCCCAAATGTAGTGACTTGCACAAAATGGGTGTTTTTTAAAAACCAGAATATAAGAGCAGTATTTAACGCTTGTATTGGACTGTCACAAATTCAGCAAAGTCCCCAAATGTAGTGTCCTGCACAAAATGGGTGTTTTTTTAAAACCAGAATATAAGAGCAGTATTTAACGCTTGTATTGGACTGTCACAAATTCAGCAAAGGTACTTTATGGGGAAAAAAATATGTTTTTTTTCACCCACAATTAACGATTTAACTGACTTTCTTTGACTATCACAAATGCAGTGCAGGGCGCAAATGTACTTTTTAGCAAAAAAAAATTATAATTTGTCCCCACACATTCTAACAGTTGGATTTACTTCGATTGTACTTTACAGAAAAAAAATTGAATATGTCACCCCCTGGGTCCCTGAACTCACAGATGAATTTCCTATATTATTTTTCCTTCCCCTGGCACATATGCAGTGCAGGTGCACTTAAAAAATGGGTATATGTTGCCCACTGAACTAAAAGAACAGGGTTTAATTATTGTTCCTGGCACATATGCAGTGTTGGTGCACTGAACTTGCACAAAATGGGCGCCGATGCCCACCTAACTAACAGACTGATAAAACGTATTTTTTTGTGTCACTGGGTTCAGGGCAGGGTACAAAATTGTTGCATTGCACCCACACAAAAAAAAATCGCTGTAGATCGCAGAGCTAACAAGTTCTGATAACAGATAGATTCTTTCCTATTCTCTCCCTCACAGCAGCAGCATCCTATCCCTACACTATTAAGAGCAGAGTGACGTGCGGCTCTACGTGACTCCAGCTTATATAGAGGCTGGGTCACATGCTGCACTAGCCAATCACAGCCATGCCATTAATAGGTATGGCTGTGATGGCTTCTAAGGGCACACTAGTTAAACACTTGTTGATTGGCTGCCCTGCAGCCTTTCAAAAAGCACCATTAAATCGCCGAACACCGAACTCGAGCCCGAACTTTTACGGGCTCGAGGTCCGGGGTCCAAAAATCCTAAAGTTCGGGACGAACCCGAACTTTACAGTTCGGGTTCGCTCAACCCTAGCTATTATAACTATTTGCTGGTCTTTACTGCAGTTTTTCTTGATTTGACTATAATGAGATTAGGATATTGCTACTCACCTGAGCACCGAGGCTGTTTGTCCTTGGCCTCACATCATTCAGGGAGTAGTATCAGCTCTAGGCATGAGGACAGTATGCAGGAAAAGATGTCAGTTGCTGGGAGGGAAAAGTCCCATGAAAATTTTTGGCATAGGGCTCACAAACTTCTAATTACACTCCTATTCTATATATTTTTGACTATGACAGGGGCTGAGTAGATGGCACATGGTATTACACCAAAGCTCATGTCAGCCTCCATGCTTTTAATTAATTGACTCATTATGAAATTATTCCAAATATGTTTACCTAGAAAAAATTACCGGTAGATTGCGAGCCACACTGAGAAAGGAAACCAATGTGAGTGCTACATTCTGTTCACAACTCAGGGGTATATGTTAGTATTTAAATAATGGATAAAAATGTAGAGGCTGGTTATTAATGTTGAGCCGAATTTTACAAAACAATTTGCTTTGTGATGAATTACTTCGTCATGAAGCACATTTCTTTGTTAATAGCGGGTGCACCTTTCCCCATCATTGTACCCCTCAGATGCCGCGTTTATTGCTGAAATAAAATAATACTTACCTCATCCATTTGATTGCGAAGAGCCCGCCGCCACCATCTTGATTGGAGATCCAGTGTGAAATCTTGAACAGCACGAGATTTCGCACGGCATCTTTAATCAAGATGGTGGGCTCTTTGTGCTCAAATGGAAGAGGTAAGTATGAATCGAATTTGCGCCGAATCGCTCAACACTACTGGTTATCAGCAGATGTGAAAAATGTGATAAAGCAAGTGATTGTCTTACTGATGCTATAGATCTGAATTCTGTGCCCATTTGTCAGATTTAAGTTAAACAATGGGCCTGTGGCAGATCAGTGATTGGTGCCAGTCGATTTGTGAGACTTCACTGAAAGGTGACAGAAGGCTTCTGGGGTTAAACTTTAAAGGGGTTGTCTCACTTCAGTAAGTGGCATTTATCATGTAGAGGAAGTTAATGCAAGGCAGTTACTAATATATTATTATTATCCATAGTGCTTCCTTTGCTGGCTGAATTCATTTTTCTATCACATTATACACTGCCTGTTTTCATGGTTACAGACCACCCTGCAATCCATCAGTGGTGGTCGTGTTTGCACAATACAGGAAAAAGCACTAGCCTGTGTAAGCTCCAATGGTCCCGGCCACCAGAGAGGCTGATGCATTTTCCTATAGTGTGCAAGCACAGCCACCACTGATGGATTGCAGGATGGTCTGTAACCATAGAAATGAGCAGTGTATGAAGTGATGGAAAAATTAATCCAGCCAGCAAAGGAAGCTATATGGATAATACAGCCCTGATCAAAAGTTTAAGACCACTTCAATATGCAACAAGAAGAAATGAGAGTGAGACAAAACATTTTTTGAGCATTCAATTAATTGAAAATAACGATTAAAATGAAACAGGCTGTTTTTCAGCTATCCAAATTTTAGGACCACATGCTTTTAAAAGGCCAAATCTGTGCAAAGATAGGGATTCATTGTCATTTTAGTCACACGTGAGTGATGGCAAAGGCAAAAAAACTCTCTCTTTTTTAACGTGGTCGGGTTGTTGAACTGCATAAGCAGGGTCTCTCACAGCGCACCATCACTGCTGAGGTGGGACACAGTAAGACAGTTATTTGGAATTTCTTAAATGATCCTGAGAGTTATGGAACAAAAAAGTCAAGTGGAAGACCCCAAAAAAAATCATCAGCACTGAGCCGGAGGATCCAATTGGCTGTCAGTCAAGACACTGGACGATCCTCGACCCAAATTAAGGCCCTTACTGGTGCTGACTGCAGCCAGTTCAAAAACAAAAAACGTCTTCAAAGACCTTGTCTCCTTGAACGCCACAGAACTGCTCGTTTGGACTTTGCAAGAGAGCACCAAACATGGGACATTCAAAGGTGGAAGAAAGTTTTATTCTCGGATGAGAAAAAATGTAACCTTGATGGTCCTGATGGTTTCCAACGTTACTGGCATGCCAAGCAAATCCCACCTGAGATGTTTTCTACGTGCCACAGTGGAGGGGGCGCCATAATGGTCTGGGGTACTTTTTCCTTCAGTGAAACAATGGAGCTTCAGGAAGTGCAGGGGCGTAAAAACGGCCGCTGGCTATGTCCAGATGTTGCAGAGAGCATTCCTCATGACTGAGGGCCCTCGTCTGTGTGGTAACGACTGGGTTTTTCAACAGGACAACGCTACAGTACACAATGCCCGCAGGACAAGGGACTTCTTCCAGGAGAATAACATCACTCTTTTGGCCCATCCTGCGTGTTCCCCTGATCTAAATCCAATTGAGAACCTTTGGGGATGGATGGCAAGGGAAGTTTACAAAAATAGACAACAGTTCCAGACAGTAGATGGCCTTCGTGCGGCCGTCTTCACCACTTGGAGAAATGTTCCCACTCATCTCATGGAAACGCTTGCATCAAGCATGCCTAAACAAATTTTTTAAGTGATAAACAATAACGGTGGCGCTACTCATTAATGAGTTCATGTTTGGAAGTTGGATTTCTTTTTTGGGGGGTTTAGTTTTTTTTTTGGAGGTGTGGTCCTAAACTTTTGATCAGCTGAAAAACAGCCTGTTTCAGTTTATTCGTTGTTTTCATTAAATTGAATGAGTTTTGTTTCACTCCCATTTCTTCTTGTTGCATGTTGAAGCTCTACTTGGAACCTTGTTAAGATCCAGTCATGCTAAATATGGTTTTTTGCCATTTTTCAAGTGGTAAACTTTTGATCAGGACTGTAACAATACATTAGTAAGTGGCTTGTATTAACTTTCTCTACATGATAAATGCAACTTACTGAAGTGAGACAACCCCTTTAATGTAACTTATTTTTTAGTACAGCACGGCTATCTCTTGCAATCACATAGACTTTTAATGGAGTGGTGGTCTCCTGCTCGATGCGAACACCATTACTCAAGTCTCAAGGAAGGATAGGGGATAACTTGTTTTAGCTGAAACACTCCTTTAATGAACTACTTTTATAATCATACTGTATATGTCTAAGGGGAACATTTTGCAATGCGATTACTGTCTTATTTATGTCACTTCCAGAGCATGGTCTGGTCACACTCACCACTGCTAAATTCCCCAGTCCCTAACCAATGTTTCTTACAGTAGGTTGCATATAATAACTAGGCTTCAGTGAATTGAGCTTCGGATCATAGATCCAAAGTTGATTTGTTCAAAAACTTTGATGTTAAGGCTACTTTCACAATAGTGTTTTTGCTGGGTTCAGCAAAAACGCTTCAGTCACTGATAATACAACCGTCTGCATCAGTTATGAATGGATCCGGTTGTATTATCTTTAACATACCCAAGACAGATCCGTCATGAACTCCATCGAATATCAATGGGGGACGGATCCGTATTCTATTGTGTCAAATTGTGTCAGAGAAAAAGGATCCGTCCCAATTGACTTGCATTGTGGGTCATGACTGATCCGCCTTGCTCCGCATCCCAGAATGGAAAGCAAACCGCAGCATGCTTGGTTTGCTCTCCGGTATAGGAACAGAATGGAATGCATTTTGAAGCATTCCATTCTGTTCACTTACGGTTTGTCCCCATTGACAATGAATGGGGACAAAACAAAAGTGTTTTTTTCCAGTATTGAGAGCCTATGATGGATCTCAATACACATGACATGACTCTGTCTTGCCCATAATGCCTTGCAGTCAGACTTAGCCAATCATTAGGGACCATGGCTATAAAAATGGATGTGTAATAGGCTTAATATAAAATTCCAGCCAGGATGCACATGGTTTTTCTTGCCTTGTGCAATACAGAGATAGCATGTCTGTTAGATAGAGGAAAGAGGAAGATTTAAAGGTGTACTACTCAGCTTATTGTTAATGTGAATCAGCCACATCTTCATCACATAATTCACATTTACAATAAATCTTTCACAATATTAACCCCGGTGCTAGTAGTGTGACTTTAAAAATGTTTTTAAAAATGTATATATTCCAAAATGTCTTAAAGAATTCTGTTGATCACTTCAGATTAGTGTACCTGACCTAACATATTGGTGTGCATCACAGTTACCGACCATTTATTGTAGTGGACTTCGTTTCATAGGTTAGTACCATCACACCAATATTGTTTGTATAGTTTTTCTTGTGTTTTCATACTGAATGTTTTTCATCATGAATTTTTTATTTTTTATTTTCAAAACATTTTAAAACTTTTTTTTTTTTTTAGTTCCCCTAGGGGACATTAACATATAATCATCTGTTTGCTTATACATAGACTGCAATTATTTACCATTGCAGTGTATAGGAGAATCAATGAATTCCTATATGAACTTTTCTATGGCAGCCCTCAGAACCAGTGATGGCCAGTTCGCATTGTTTGCCCGTGAACACATGCAGGCTGCTATCTTAAATCACAAGTCCGGCGAGGCACATGTAAGTCCTTACCTGTGCCTGCGCCGTGAGCCGGTCTGAATCAAATGCGGTCACCGGGAGCAGGCAGTTCCGAGAACAGCCGCTGGAGGCCTTTATCGGTCTGCTCCCGGTGATTGCATTTGTTTCAGACCAGCTCACGGCGCAGGCACAGGTAAGGACTTACATGTGCCTCGCCGGACTTGTGATTTAAGATGGCAGCCCGCATGTGTTCACGGGCGAACACGGCGACTGGCCATCACTGCTCAGAACCTTCAGACTGCCATAGCAACTGAAAATAATTAAAATTCACTCTGCTCAAAATGACAACTGTCCAAAAAATTTCTCGTAAGAAGGATCTCATGTAAAATCTGTACAGTGCTGTGCAAGAGTATTTGCCCCCCTTACAGCCTTCTTTTGTTTTTGCACATTTGTCACAGTTAAATGTTTCAGATTATGAAATAATTTTGAAAATCAGACAAAGATAATCTAAGTGTCACGGAATGTGTACAGGAAACAAGGCAAAACAACATGCATAAATGACTCGCTGGATCCAAAAGCTAAGGAACAAAAGGGAGACCCCTGTAGAAGACCTGGCACTTTCCCTGGCTGCTCAGCCTATGCATAGATCCGAATGGTGGAGGTATGCATATCCACGTACCTTGACTATATAACCCCTGAGCACCCTACAATAGTGAGGGGACACGACCACCGGCTCCCTACACCAGACACGGAGGGAGTCAGGGTCACCTGGGATCCAGCAAACAGAAAACAACAGATAACAGTTGACACTTAACTTTGTAGAGGAGAGGAGAACCAGATGGGCATGCACACATACTCCAGGAAGAAATATAAGCCGCCCAGAAAAGCCTTCTGGGGAAGAATTTAAAGGGAAGCAATTAGTCCAACACATGACAGCTGAGAGAGGCTACCGAGAGGAGGAGCTGAATACCACAACACAGAAACTCAAGGAGGAGGTTCTGAAAGGCCTCTGTCAGAGCTTCTCAGCTGTCTGGTTGTGACAGTACCCCTCCCTCTACGAGTGGACTCCGGACACTCAGAACCCACCTTCTCAGGATGGGACCTATGGAAAGCCCTGATGAGACGAGAGGCTTTAATGTCCGTCACTGGGACCCACATCCTCTCCTCAGGACCATACCCCTCCCAGTGAACAAGGTACTGAAGAGAACCGCGGACAAGACGAGAATCCACAATCCCAGAGACCTGAAATTCAAGATTCCCATCAACCATAATCGGAGGAGGAGGCAAAGGCGAGGGTACAATGGGTTGAACATAAGGTTTCAATAAGGACTTATGAAAAACATTATGGATCTTCCAAGTCTGAGGAAGATCAAGACGGTATGCAACAGGATTGATGACAGACAGGATTTTGTAAGGCCCAATAAACCTAGGACCCAACTTCCAGGAGGGAACCTTCAATTTGATATTCTTGGTAGACAACCACACCAGATCACCAACATTCAGGTCCGGACCAAGCACACGTCTCTTATCAGCCACACGCTTATATCTCTCATTCATGCTCTTTAGATTATCTTGAATCTTTTGCCAAATAGATGACAAAGACGAGGAGAATCTGTCCTCATCAGGTAAACCAGAAGACCCCTCTCCCGAGAAAGTCCCAAACTGTGGATGAAACCCATATGCACCAAAAAATGGTGACTTATCAGAGGACTCCTGACGACGGTTATTTAACCCCTTAGCGCAGAACGCCGTACATGTACGGCGGGGGATGCATTGCCAGAATGCATTCCGCCTTACATGTACGGCAGGATGATCGGGCGGGCACCGGAGCGGTGCGCACCCGATCACTGCAGGGGTCCGGCAGTCCCTGGTAGCCGGGCCCCTGCTGTATCCGCCGGCATCGCTGTTTACAGCGATGCCGGCGGATTAACCCTTTCTATGCCGCGGTCCGCGCGGACCGCGACATAGAAGTTGTTTGCGGCAGGTGAGTGATCGCATCGAGTCCCCGCGCTGCTGTGGCGGGGACCCGATGCGTGACAAGGCAGCCCGATGCCGTGCAGAGGCTGCCCAATGCCCTGCACGGCATCGGGAACTGCCTTCTACGGGAGCCGAGGAGATCCAGCCTCAGGCTGGGTCTCCTAGGCAACCAGTTAGTGTATGACTCAATGTCATACACTAACAGGCAATGCATTACAATACAGATGTATTGTAATGCATTGCAGAGGGGATCAGAGTGGGATAGAAATAAAGTTTTAAAAAAAGTAAAAAAAAAAAGTGTTTGGAATAAAAAAATAAAGTTTCAAGTAAAAAAAAAAAAAAAAAAAGCCCCATTCCCCTGATTTTCTAATAAAAAATTGAAAAAAAAAAGAAAAAACACACATATTAGGTATCGCTGCGTCCGTAACGAACGGCTCTATAAATATATTACATGATCCACCCCATCCGATAGGCACCATAAAAAATAAAAAATAAAAACTGTGTATAAAAAAGCCATTTTTGTCAACTTACATCACTAAAAGTGCAACACCAAGCGATCAAAACGGCGTATGCCCCCCAAAATAGTACCAATCTAACCGTCACCTCATCCCACAAAAAATGAGCCCCTACATAGTACAATCGCCCAAAAACTGAAAAAACTATGGCTCTCAGACTATGAAGACACTAAAACATTTTTTTTTTTTTCAAAAATGAAATCATTGTGTAAAACTTAAATAAATAAAAAAAATATTTATATATTGGGTATTGACGCGTCCGTATTAACCTTCTCTATAAAAATATCACATGACCTAATCCCTCAGGTGAATACCGTAAAAAAAAAATAAAAAAAACGGTGTAAAAAAAGCCATTTTTTGTCATCTTACATCACAAAAAGTGTAGTAGCAAGCGATCAAAAAGTCATACGCACCCCAAAATAGTGCCAATCAAACCGCCATCTCATCCCGCAAAAATCATACCCTACCCAAGATAATCGCCCAAAAACTGAAAAAACTATGGCTCTCAGACTATGGAGACACTAAAACATGATTTTTTTTGTTTCAAAAATGAAATCATTGTGTAAAACTGACAAATAAAAAAAAAGTATATATATTAGGTATCACTGCGTCCGTAATAACCTGCTCTATAACAATATCACATGATCTAACCCCTCAGGTGAATACCGTAAAAAATAAAAAATATAAACTGTGTAAAAAAAGCCATTTTTTGTCACCTTAGATCACAAAAAGTGTAATAGCAAGCGATCAAAAAGTCATACGCACCCCAAAATAGTGCCAATCAAACCGTAATCTTATCCCGCAAAAAATGAGACCCTACCTAAGATAATCGCCCAAAAACTGAAAAAACAATGGCTCTCAGTCTATGGAGACACTAAAACATGATTTTTTTTGTTTCAAAAATGAAATCATTGTGTAAAACTGACATAAATAAAAAAAAAGTATATATATTAGGTATCACTGCGTCCGTAATAACCTGCTCTATAAAAATATCACATGATCTAACCCCTCAGGTGAATACCGTAAAATATAAAAAATAAAAACGGTGTAAAAAAAGCCATTTTTTTGTCACCTTAGATCACAAAAAGTGTAATAGCAAGCGATCAAAAAGTCATATGCACCCCAAAATAGTGCCAATCAAACAGTCATCTCATCCCGAAAAAAATGAGCCCCTACACAAGACAGTCGCCCAAAAAATAAATAAAACTATGGCTTTCAGAATGTGGAGACACTAAAGAATCAGTTTTTTTTTTCAAATGCTTTGTTATGTAAAACTGAAACAAACAACCAAAAAAAGTTGTCATATTTGGTATTGTCGCGTCCGTGACAACCTGCTCTATAAAAGTACCACATGATCCAACCTGTCAGATGAATGTTGTAAATAACAAAAAATAAAAATGGTGCCAACACAGCAATTTTTTGTTACTTTGCCTCACAAAAAGTGTAATATAGAGCAACCAAAAATCATATGTACCCTAAAATAGTACCAACAATACTGCCACCCTATCCCGTAGTTTCTAAAATGGGGTCACTTTTTTGGAGTTTCTACTCTAGGGGTGCATCAGGGGGGCTTCAAATGGGACATAGTGTAAATAAACCAGTCCAGCAAAATGTGCCTTCTAAAAGCCACACGCCGCACCTTTCCCTCTACGCCCTACTGTGTGCCCGTACAGTAGTTTACGGCCACATATGGGGTGTTTCTGCAAACGACAGAATCTGGGCAATAAATATAGACTTTTGTTTGGCTGTTAACCCTTGCTTTGTTACTGGAAAAAATGGAGTAAATAAAAAATTTGGCAAAAAATTTAAATTCTCGAATTTCATCTCCATTTGCCAATAACTCTTGTGGAACACCTAAAGGGTTAACAAAGTTTGGAAAACCAGTTTTGAATACCTGGAGGGGTGTAGTTTCTTAGATGGGGTCACTTTTATGGAGTTTCTACTCTACGGGGGCTTCAAATGGGACATGGTGTAAATAAACCAGTCCAGCAAAATCTGCCTTCTAAAAGCCACACGCCGCACCTTTCCCTCTACGCCCTACCGTGTGCCCGTACAGTAGTTTACGGCCACATATGGGGGGTTTTTCTGCAAACTACAGAATCTGGGCAATAAATATAGACTTTTGTTTGGCTGTTAACCCTTGCTTTGTTACTGGAAAAAATGGAGCAAATAATAAATTTGGCAAAAAATGTAAATTCTCGAATTTCATCTCCATTTGCCAATAACTCTTGTGGAACACCTAAAGGGTTAACAAAGTTTGTAAAACCAGTTTTGAATGCCTTGAGGGGTGTAGTTTCTTAGATGGGGTCACTTTTATGGAGTTTCTACTCTAGGGGTGCATCAGGGGGGCTTAAAATGGGACATGGTGTAAATAAATTAGTCCAGCAAAATCTGCTTTCCAAAAACCACACGCCGCACCTTTCCCTCTACGCCCTACCGTGTGTCCGTACAGTAGTTTACGGCCACATGTGGGGTGTTTCTGCAAACTACAGAATCAGGGCAACCCATATTGAGTTTTGTTTGGCTGTTAACCCTTACTTTATTGCTGTAAAAAATGGGTTAAAATTGAAAATTTTCCAAAAAATAGAAATTTCTAAATTGTTTCTCCATCTGCCATTAACTCTTGTGGAACACCTACAGGGTTAACAAAGTTTGTAAACCCAGTTTTGAATACCTTGAGGGGTGTACTTTCTTAGATGGAGTCACTTTTTTGCAATTTCTATTCTAGGGGTACAAGGGGGGGGCTTGAAATGGAACATGGTATAAACAAAACCAGTCCTGCAAAATCTGCCTTGCAAAACCCATATGGTATTCCCCTCCTTCTATGTCCTCCCGTTTGGCCAAACAGTAGTTTACGACCACATATGGGGTATTTCTGCAAACTACAGAAGCAGGGCAACCCATTTTGAGTTTTGTTTGGCTGTTAACCCTTACTTTATTGCTGTAAAAAATTGGTTAAAATTGAAAATTTTCCAAAAAATAGAAATTTCTAAATTGTTTCTCCATCTGCCATTAACTCTTGTGGAACACCTACAGGGTTAACAAAGTTTGTAAACCCAGTTTTGAATACCTTGAGGGGTGTACTTTCTTAGATGGAGTCACTTTTTTGCAATTTCTATTCTAGGGGTACAAGGGGGGGCTTGAAATGGGACATGGTATAAACAAAACCAGTCCTGCAAAATCTGCCTTGCAAAACCCATATGGTATTCCCCTCCTTCTATGTCCTCCCGTTTGGCCAAACAGTAGTTTACGACCACATATGGGGTATTTCTGCAAACTACAGAAGCAGGGCAACCCATTTTGAGTTTTGTTTGGCTGTTAACCCTTACTTTATTGCTGTAAAAAATGGGTTAAAATTGAAAATTTTCCAAAAAATAGAAATTTCTAAATTGTTTCTCCATCTGCCATTAACTCTTGTGGAACACCTACAGGGTTAACAAAGTTTGTAAACCCAGTTTTGAATACCTTGAGGGGTGTACTTTCTTAGATGGAGTCACTTTTTTGCAATTTCTATTCTAGGGGTACAAGGGGGGGCTTGAAATGGGACATGGTATAAACAAAACCAGTCCTGCAAAATCTGCCTTGCAAAACCCATATGGTATTCCCCTCCTTCTATGTCCTCCCGTTTGGCCAAACAGTAGTTTACGACCACATATGGGGTATTTCTGCAAACTACAGAAGCAGGGCAACCCATTTTGAGTTTTGTTTGGCTGTTAACCCTTACTTTATTGCTGTAAAAAATTGGTTAAAATTGAAAATTTTCCAAAAAATAGAAATTTCTAAATTGTTTCTCCATCTGCCATTAACTCTTGTGGAACACCTACAGGGTTAACAAAGTTTGTAAACCCAGTTTTGAATACCTTGAGGGGTGTACTTTCTTAGATGGAGTCACTTTTTTGCAATTTCTATTCTAGGGGTACAAGGGGGGGCTTGAAATGGGACATGGTATAAACAAAACCAGTCCTGCAAAATCTGCCTTGCAAAACCCATATGGTATTCCCCTCCTTCTATGTCCTCCCGTTTGGCCAAACAGTAGTTTACGACCACATATGGGGTATTTCTGCAAACTACAGAAGCAGGGCAACCCATTTTGAGTTTTGTTTGGCTGTTAACCCTTACTTTATTGCTGTAAAAAATTGGTTAAAATTGAAAATTTTCCAAAAAATAGAAATTTCTAAATTGTTTCTCCATCTGCCATTAACTCTTGTGGAACACCTACAGGGTTAACAAAGTTTGTAAACCCAGTTTTGAATACCTTGAGGGGTGTACTTTCTTAGATGGAGTCACTTTTTTGCAATTTCTATTCTAGGGGTACAAGGGGGGGCTTGAAATGGGACATGGTATAAACAAAACCAGTCCTGCAAAATCTGCCTTGCAAAACCCATATGGTATTCCCCTCCTTCTATGTCCTCCCGTTCGGCCAAACAGTAGTTTACGACCACATATGGGGTATTTCTGCAAACTACAGAAGCAGGGCAACCCATTTTGAGTTTTGTTTGGCAGTTAACCCTTGTTTTTTTCCAGGAAAAAATTGATTATATTGGAAAATTTTCCCAAAAATCTAAATTCTTAAAATGTATGTCTTTTTGCCATGAAGTCTTGTGGAAGACCTAAAGGGTTAAAAAAGTTTGTAAAAACAGTTTTGAATACCTTGAGGGGTGTAGTTTCTAGAATGGGGTCATTTTTGGAAGGTTTCTATTATCTAAGCCTCACAAAGTGACTTCAAACCTGAACTGGTCCATAAAAAGTGGGATTTTGAAGATTTCTGAAAAATTTCAAAATTTGCTTCTAAACTTCTAACCCTTGTAACATCCCCAAAAAATAAAATATCATTCCCAAAATGCTATAAACATGAAGTAGACATATGGGGAATGTAAAGTCATCACAATTTTTGGGGGTATTACTATGTATTACAGAAGTAGAGAAACTGAAACTTTGATATTTGCTAATTTTTCCAAATTTTTGGTAAATTAGGTATTTTATTATGCAAAAAAATTAATTTTTTTGACTTTATTTTACCAGTGTCATGAAGTACAATATGTGACGAAAAAACAATCTCAGAATGGCCTGTATAAGTAAAAGCGTTTTAAAGTTATCAGCACTTAAAGTGACACTGGTCAGATTTGCAAAAAATGGCCTGGTCCTTAAGGTGAAAATGAGCCTGGTCCTTAAGGGGTTAAAGCAAACTCAGCAAGGGACAAAAAAGAACACCAATCCTCTTGATTCTCCGCCACAAAACAACGCAGATATGTCTCCAGATTCTGATTGACGCGCTCCGTCTGGCCATTCGACTGCGGGTGGAAAGCAGAAGAGAATGACAACCGAACCCCCAAGCGAGAACAGAAAGCCTTCCAGAATCTGGAAACAAACTGCGTGCCCCTATCAGAGACTATGTCTGAAGGAATACCGTGCAATTTGACAATGTGATCAACAAATGCCTGCGCCAGCGTCTTAGCATTGGGCAAACCAGGAAAAGGGATGAAATGCACCATTTTGCTAAAACGGTCCACCACCACCAGAATCACAGTCTTCCCCGAGGAACGAGGCAGGTCCGTTATGAAGTCCATGGACAGATGTGTCCAAGGACGGGAAGGAATGGGTAAGGGAAGGAGAGGACCTGATGGCCGTGAAGCGCAGGCCACCAGAATCTCCGAGCGATGAGATCCAGTGTGGCTCTTACCCCCGGGTGCCCAGCAAGGACCGTATCGTGGTGTTCTTTAAAAATCTTGTGTCTTAAAGCGAGAGGCACAAACAACCTCCCAGGAGGACAAAGATCAGGAGCCTCTGACTGGGCTGCCTGCACCTCTGCCTCCAATTCAGGAAAAAGAGCAGAGACCACCACACCTTCAGCCAAAATGGGACCCGGGTCTTCAAAATTCCCGCCTCCCGGAAAACAACGTGACAGGGCATCTGCCTTCACATTCTTAACTCCAGGGCGGAACGTGACAACAAAATTAAACCTAGAATAGAACAACGACCATCTGGCCTGTCTCGGGTTCAGACGCTTGGCTGACTCCAAGTAGGCCAGATTTTTATGGTCAGTAAATACGGTAATAGGGTGTCTGGCTCCCTCTAGCCAATGGCGCCATTCCTCAAAAGCCAACTTGATGGCCAACAATTCCCTATCTCCCACATCGTAATTTCTCTCTTTGGAGGAGAGTTTTCTTGAGAAAAAGGCACACGGTCGCCAATTGGCAGGAGAGGAACCCTGAGACAAGACCGCCCCCACACCCACCTCAGAAGCATCAACCTCAACTATGAAGGGTAACGAAACATCAGGTTGCACCAAGATGGGAGCGGAAGCAAAACTCTCCTTGATATCAGAAAAAGCCTTACGCGCCTCTACTGACCAAGAAGAAAAATCTACCCCCTTTCTGGTCATATCAGTGAGTGGTTTAACAATAGAAGAATAATTCAAAATGAACTTCCTGTAATAATTGGCAAAGCCCAAAAAACGCATCAGCGCCTTTTGATTCTCAGGAAGCTCCCACTCAAGCACAGCGCGGACCTTCTCGGGGTCCATGCGAAAACCAGAAGCGGAGAGAAGAAACCCCAGAAATTGAATTTCTGGAACCGCAAACACACATTTTTCCAGTTTCGCATATAATTTATTCTCCCGCAGAATGAGCAAGACCTGACGTAAATGTTCCTTATGAGTTTTGAAATCGGGAGAAAAAATCTAAATGTCATCCAAATACACCAATACAAATTTTCCCATCAAATGATAAAAAATGCTGTTCACGAAATGCTGAAAAACGGCTGGGGCATTCATCAAACCAAAAGGCATAACCAAGTTTTCAAAATGGCCCTCAGGGGTATTGAAGGCCGTCTTCCATTCGTCCCCTTCTCTGACCCTGACCAGGTTGTATGCCCCTCTTAAATCTAATTTGGAAAAGACTTTAGCCCCAACAACCTGGTTAAATAGGTCCGGGATCAGAGGAAGCGGATAAGGGTCACGAATTGTGATATTGTTCAGCTCCCTGAAATCCAGACAAGGTCTTAAAGAACCATCTTTTTTCTTAACAAAGAAAAAACCAGCGGCAACAGGTGACTTCGAGGGTCGTATGTGTCCCTTTCTCAGACTCTCAGAGATATAAGCACGCATAGCGATCCTCTCAGGTTGGGAAAGATTGTATAAACGAGATTTAGGCAGCTTGGCGTCTGGGATGAGATTAATAGGGCAATCGTACTCCCTGTGCGGGGGCAAATCCTGAACTCCACTCTCAGAGAAGACATCCGAAAATTCAGAGAGAAAAGATGGTACAGTCTTAGTAGCAACCTCAGAAACAGATGTCATGAGGCAATTCTCTCTGCAAAAGTCACTCCAACCATTTATTTGCTTCGCTTGCCAATCAATGGTGGGGTTATGCTTAGTGAGCCAGGGCAGGCCCAACACCAGAGGGGTGGGCAAACCGCTAAGGACGAAACATGACACATCCTCAACATGAGCATCACTCACAATTAAACGGATATTGTGAACTATGCCCTTTAATGATTTCTGAGAAAGTGGAGCGGAATCGATAGCAAAAACAGGAATATCCTTTCTCAAAGCGCACACCTGGAAACCATGAGTTATCGCAAATTGATTATCAATGAGATTGACCGCTGCTCCACTATCCACAAAAATCTCACAAAAAATGTTCTTGCTCTCTAGCGCCACCCTAGCCGGCAGGACAAAACGGGAACTACAAGCAAACGGAAAACCTTCAATTTCCACCTCAACCCTGCCAATAGTAACAGACGGAACATTTTTCAAAGATTTTTTCCTCTTTGTTTCTTTATTATACCCAGAGAACTGCCTGAATCTCCTAGAGGGACAAATATTTGCCAAATGATTAATACCTCCACAACAAAAACAAACCGTCCCATGCGGGCTGAATCTTCTATTGTCAGAAGCAATCAACCCCAGCTGCATGGGCTCCTGCTCAGAAGGGGCTGACAGCGACTGAGACCCCTGCGCACAGAATGGGACCGCTGCACAGTCCTGGGACCGAGTATGACAGGAAGGAGAGATCTCTCCTCTCTCTCTAAGACGCCTGTCAATACGAACGGCCTGAGACATAGCAGAGTCCAAAGAAATAGGCCTTTCATGAAAGGCAAATGCATCTTTCAATCCCTCTGAAAGACCATGGCAAAATTGACTTCGGAGTGCAGCATCATTCCAACCAGTATCAGCTGCCCATCTCCGAAATTCTGAGCAGTATATTTCTGCGTATTGTTTACCCTGGCATAAGAGACGTAGTCTAGACTCCGCCAGAGCAATACGATCCGGATCATCATATATCTGACCCAGGGCTAAAAAGAATTCATCCACTGAACGGAGAGGCCGTGCCCCCTCCGGCAGCGAAAAGGCCCAGGACTGAGCGTTACCTCTGAGCAGCGATATAATGATCCCCACCCTCCGTTCCTCATCTCCAGAGGAAAGGGGAAGAAGGCGAAAATGGAGTTTGCAAGCCTCTCTAAAACGCACAAAATTCTCACTACCCCCGGAGAACGTATCCGGGAGCGAGATCTTAGGCTCAGAACAAGCTCCATGAACGCAAGCTGAACCGGTCACTTGAAGCTGAGAAAAAGTCTTACGGAGGTCAGCTACCTCCAATGAAAGACCCTGGAAGCGTTCAGCCAAAAGTGAAACCGGATCCATGCTTAAGACGGTTTTGGCGGCTTATAATGTCACGGAATGTGTACAGGAAACAAGGCAAAACAACATGCATAAATGACTCGCTGGATCCAAAAGCTAAGGAACAAAAGGGAGACCCCTGTAGAAGACCTGGCACTTTCCCTGGCTGCTCAGCCTATGCATAGATCCGAATGGTGGAGGTATGCATATCCACGTACCTTGACTATATAACCCCTGAGCACCCTACAATAGTGAGGGGACACGACCACCGGCTCCCTACACCAGACACGGAGGGAGTCAGGGTCACCTGGGATCCAGCAAACAGAAAATAACAGATAACAGTTAACACTTAACTTTGTAGAGGAGAGGAGAACCAGATGGGCATGCACACATACTCCAGGAAGAAATATAAGCCGCCCAGAAAAGCCTTCTGGGGAAGAATTTAAAGGGAAGCAATTAGTCCAACACATGACAGCTGAGAGAGGCTACCGAGAGGAGGAGCTGAATACCACAACACAGAAACTCAAGGAGGAGGTTCTGAAAGGCCTCTGTCAGAGCTTCTCAGCTGTCTGGTTGTGACACTAAGTAAATACAAAAAACTGTTTTTAAATTATGATTTCATTTATTAAGGGAAAAAGCTATCTCAAACAACCTGGCCTTATGTAAAATAATATAACACCCCCCCCCCCCCCAACTAACTGTAATTAAGCACAGTTTTTGGAAAGATAAGATTAATTTCACTAGCTACACCCAGGCCTGATTACCGTCAGACCTATAGAATCAAGAAATCACTTAAATAGAACCTGTCTGACAACATGAGGCTATAAGATCTCAAAAAGCCACACATCATGCCCCGATCTAAAGAAATACAAGAACAGATAAGAAATAAAGTCATTGACATTTAATCTATCAGACTGGAAAAGGTTGCAAAGACAGGCTTTGGGACTCCAGTGAACCACGGTGAGAGATATTATCCACAACTGGATAAAATTGGAACAATGGTGAACCTTCCCAGGAGTGGCCAGCCTACCAAAATTACTCCAAGAGAACATCAACGACTTGTCCATGAGGTCACAAAGGAACCCAGAACAACATCTAAAGTACTGCAAGCCTCATTTGCCTCAGTTAAAGGGGTTGTCTTATCACAATGGGGGCATATCGCTACTACCGCATGCACAGCCTCCATCCATTAATTTTCTATGGGGCCGACTATTTCCATCTGGCCCATAGAATAAGTATGGGAGCAGTGGCCGGTCATGCACGGTGCACTCCCATTCACTTCTATAGGGAGTGCACCGGTGGTGGCCGGACCGGAGTCCTCCAGCCAACACCTTCCGGGGCCCGGTTCCCGATATAGGTGTGGTTCCCAGTGGTGCAACCCGCACCTATAAGACAATGGGGGCATATCCTAGCTGTGCTGTGATGTCACAACAATACATAGTGCACCAATCAGTAATATGTAGTCAGGGATATCCGCGGAGCTCAGGCTCAGACATGTCCTCCACAGTAGGATATGTTGGCTAATTTCAAAATTTTACATCAGTATGAGGGTTTAGCAGGACCGCAGAGTGCACCTGTCTTTGTAAAAATTATTGTTATTTTGTTTGATTGTTTATCACATCTACACATTTGCTATCCTGTGTAGAATGTCTATTGTGGTATTGTGTGGGTATCCTCCATTGTATGCATTTTTGCTGGGGATTGCCATTAGCAGTGGACCACAAGTGCAGCATCTGCCCTCCCAGTATAGATGTGTCACTGCATATGGGGTTGAGCACTTCCTGCTTTTCATTACCACGCCAATTTGTACTTTATATGTATTCAGACCTGCTAAAATATGAAGTTTCACGTATTGCGCCAAAATATTTGCATCATTAGTGCCGATTAGCGAAATCTTGAATATATTGGAGCACTCTATCTGCATATAAAGCCAATTTTAATGTTCTGCCGTGCCAACCAATTTCTCCAGTCTCAGGAAACTTCTAGTAGCTTGGAAAATTTAGCAAAAGTAACCCACTCCTGTATTGCGTGCACATTTAGTGATTTTTGAAATCAAGAAAATAATCTCAAATTCGCAAATATATGACAAATATTCTACAAAATATTTATGAAATATCGCAAATTTGAATATTGCCACTGACGCTCATCACTAGTAAGGGGGAAAATACTTTTTTACAGCACTGTAAATATGGGTATACAACCTTGTCCCAATTCAGTGATAGACATATGGGGTCATTTATCAAACTGGTGTAAAGTAGAACTGGCTTAGTTGCCCATAGCAACCAATCAAATTCCTCTCTTCATTTTCCAAAGGAGCTGTCAAAAATGAAAGGTAGAATCTGATTGGTTGCTATGGGCAACTAAGCTAGTTCTACTTTACACCAGTTTGATAAATGTCCCCAATAGTTTTATTTTATTGTTTTCGCTCTTTCTTCTACACTTATGCTGCTTTGCTGCTTCTTGCAGTTCCAGAAGAGACCATTGTCTCAGGAGACTATGCACCAAAAGCTTCCACTTCCCTGTGCTGCCTCTCCTCAGACTCTAAAAGCCTAAAAAGGCAAAACAATGTAGTATTCAAGAACTAGGAAAGAATTAAATCTTTATTGCACTTACAAGATCCAAGTTAGAAAAGTGCTTATAGTTACATAAAGCCTCCATGCACTACACGCCAAATATCTGCCTAGGGTTTCACTCCGATAACTCCTTTTGGGACATATCCTCAGAGTCTGAGACCATGAGCAGAGAATTCCTCCCGCTCCTCTGCTATAATGTTTAATTTTAGGCCCGATAGAGGTATTTCTTTTCCATCATCTCTGTCTTCACTGCCCCTCCTAATAGAGCACATTCTTTTCTCGAAAGAAGCAAAACGGCAGTTGCTAAGGTAAATATTTCAGATAGTGTTTCTTTTGAAAAGGTATATGAGAACAGTCAGCATTTGGACTGTCATAAAGAGGAGGTTCATGATGACTAAAATCTATAGCTGTATTGTTTGTGGTAGTAGTGAAACTTGTGGCCATGGTGGTGGTGGTGGAAGGGTACTGGTAGCTATGGTGGTAGTGGCATTTGGGAAAATTATAGAGGTGGGAATGATGAGAGGGGGAAAGAAGCCCATGACATCTCAGTCTGTGAAAAGTGGTGGATATGTTGACGATGATGACAGGACCTGGAACCGGATAATGCTGACGAGGAGGTGATGATGACATCAGAGTTGGACAGTGGTGGTGATAAACAGCAGGCTCATCATATGGTCAAAACATCATACAACTGCCAGCAGCACATCTTCTTCAACTGGTGGTCAGCTCTAGAGCAGGCAAAATGTATCGTATTTATGCACACATGTTATGGTATGGTAGTGGTGTGATGTATCTGCGCAGTGCCCTTAGAATTCAAAAAGTGTCAGACAGCCAGAAGTCCTAGATGGTGGTAAATATTTGTGTACAGTGATTCAAGCTCAATACTGGCTATTACCATGGAAGGAGTAACATTTTACTCGCTGAACCTGGTGACAGCATTCTTATTATCCTTAAGAAAAAAAGGAAACACGTAAAAGGAGCTAGAATTTCAGTAACGGGTGCATATATAGTACCTTGTGTAAGTTTATCATTGCAAGAAACAATGGAAAAACCAGGGACAGGATTACTCCTGTTATGAATATTTGGCAAGGCAGATTGCCAATGTAGGTTTGGAAAGGAGGGGGGAATATTTATATTCATCATTTGTGATGGTTTTCAAGATAATATATATTTCTTTGAGCATAATTGCAAATTTTTTCTGCAGATGTAAAGTTACTATGATGTGAGGAATGTTATGTTTGAATCTTATGTTTGTCCCTATTACAGATTTTACTTTGGAGCCCAGGCGCTATAAGTTTCACCTTCTGAGTTTAATAATGATCAAATAGTGAATGGGATGTTTTATAATTCCATTATCTTGGAAATATGGTCCATGAGGGGGTTGTAAGTTTTTTGGCTAAATTGATTGCCTATTGATTCATAGGGTTTCTTGGACCAGTCAAATGGGGGAAGGTTTCATAACGTTTTCTTTCACTTCTGGTGAAATTGTAATGTTTAGGAGTTAGGACTTATTAATGTTGAAGTCAGATATAAAACCAAATGATTCAAAAAGGGATTGTATTTGTGGTAGTGCCATGCTTGGATTAGTGGATTATTATTTGTCATATATTTCCGAATTCGCGAATTTGAGATTATTTTCTTGATTGCGAAAAATCATCAATGGCACTAATAGGCACTAATTTTTTTTAATTCTTTTATACTAATAGGCACTAATAATGCAAATATTTTGGCGTAATAAGTGAAACTTCTCATTTTAGCAGGTCTGCATGTATGTATGGACAGCAGAACCTATCACACTACCTAACACACTGCAACAGCTACACTATATCAGGATATAACCTACAATGACTATCTCCCACTAACTATCTGTATTATATATATGAGCTATCTAAGGGTACTTTCACACTTGCGGCAGGACGGATCCGACAGGCTGTTCACCCTGTCGGATCCGTCCTGCGGCTATTTCGCCGTGCCGCCGGACCGCCGCTCCGTCCCCATTGACTATAATGGGGACGGGGGCGGAGCTCCGGCGCAGCACGGCGGTGCACGGAGAAAGGGCGCCGGACTAAAATTACTGCATGTCAGGCTTTTTAGTCCGGCGGCTTTCTCCGTGCAACGCCGTGCTGCGCCGGAGCTCCGCCCCGTCCCCATTATAGTCAATGGGGACGGAGCGGCGGTCCGGCGGCACGGCGAAATAGCCGCAGGACGGATCCGACATGGTGAACAGCCTGTCGGATCCGTCCTGCCGCAAGTGTGAAACTAGCCTAACTATTTATCTAATGTAGTGTGGAAAGCACAGAGCACAGCAATGACACTGCTCTCTCTCAGAACTTTAAAAAACTGTAGAAAATGGCTGCTGGGGAGGTTCTTATATAGTATTGGTTGCTAGGAATGTTGCTAAGCTCAGACAAAGACATTACAGCCTTCTCATTGGCCCCAAAGCATGAAGGGAGGTTACTGATGAAAAAAATCTAGAATATTCAAAATTACGAATATACAGTCGTGGCCAAAAGTTTTGAGAATGACACAAATATTAGTTTTCACAAAGTTTGCTGCTAAACTGCTTTTAGATCTTTGTTTCAGTTGTTTCTGTGATGTAGTGAAATATAATTACACGCACTTCATACATTTCAAAGGCTTTTATCGACAATTAAATTACATTTATGCAAAGAGTCAGTATTTGCAGTGTTGGCCCTTCTTTTTCAGGACCTCTGCAATTCGACTGGGCATGCTCTCAATCAACTTCTGGGCCTGACTGATAGCAACCCATTCTTTCATAATCACTTCTTGGAGTTTGTCAGAATTAGTGGGCTTTTGTTTGTCCACCCGCCTCTTGAGCATTGACCACAAGTTCTCAATGGGATTAAGATCTGGGGAGTTTCCAGGCCATGGACCTGTTAAAGATATGTGAATTTTATTCTATATTTTGTATATCTAGGATTGTAATGAGTTAACTTTTTCTACTTCCAAGTGCCCACCCACCCCCCTCTTTGTTTCAAGATTGGAGAAGAGAGGGGGGGCAAAGGGCTGTGCTGTGGGAGGTGTCTGTTTTCTCATCCTTGTACAGGCGTCCCAACAAGGGAGCTATATAGACTGTGAAGGAGTGCAAAAGCCAATTATATGGCTCGATGATATGTATATATTATGCACTGCCTATAGAGAAGCACATCTTTGAAGTTTCACATATGACGTAGGCATAACTCCATTACAAAATGACGATGATAACCAGATGTTTACATTAGTTCACATTCCAAAGTAGGGCCCAGTGCGCAGAAGCCAGGGTGCTATCTCCTCTCTCTTATCTCTTGTTTTAACCTCAATGTTTTAGCCTCAGTGAGGACTGCCCTCTTCTGAAGATGTATATACGCTTACCCCATGTAAAAAAAGTTAGAGATTCCTTTGACGAACTTCTGTGTCAATGTCTAGTCTCTCAGCCACGTGTGGATATTAACCCCTGGGGGGGTACATTGATTTGGAACACCAGAGTGTATCTTAAATGCCCTAATTTAGGGTGGTTTCATCAGACCCAAAATGTCAACGTTTTGGTCCCCGAGCCACTTAGTTATCACTTTTGCCTTATGGCACGGTGCTCCCTCGTGCTGGAAAATGCATTGTTCTTCACTAAACTGTTGTTGGATTGTTGGAAGAAGTTGCTGTTGGAGGGTGTTTTAGTACCATTCTTTATTCATGGCTGTGTTTTTGGGCAAAATTGTGAGTGAGCCCACTCCCTTGGATGAGAAGCAACCCCACACATGAATGGTCTCAGGATGCTTTACTGTTGGCATGACACAGGACTGATGGTAGCGCTCACCTTTTCTTCTCCGGACAAGCCTTTTTCCTGATGCCCCGAACAATCGGAAAGAGGCTTCATCGGAGAATATGACTTTGCTCACTCCTCAGCAGTCCATTCACCATATTTTCTGCAGAAGATCAATCTGTCCCTGATGTTTTTTATGGAGAGAAGTGGCTTCTTTGCTGCCCTTCTTGACACCAGGCCATCTTCCAAAAGTCTTCGCCTCACTGTGCGTGCAGATGCGCTCACACCTGCCTGCTGCCATTCCTGAGCAAGCTCTGCACTGGTGGCACTCCGATCCCGCAGCTGAATCCTCTTTAGGAGACGATCCTGGAGCTTGCTGGACTTTCTTGGACGCCCTGAAGCCTTCCTAACAATAATTGAACCTCTTTCCTTGAAGTTCTTGATGATCCTATAAATTGTTGATTGAGGTGCAATCTTAGTAGCCACAATATCCTTGCCTGTGAAGCTATTTTTATGCAACGCAGTGATGGCTGCACGCATTTCTTTGCAGGTCACCATGGTTAACAATAGAAGAACAATGATTTCAAGCATCACCCTCCTTTTAACAGGTCAAGTCTGCCATTTTAACCCAATCAGCCTCACATAATGATCTCCAGCCTTGTGCTTGTCAACATTCTCACCTGAGTTAACAAGACGACTACTAAAATGATCTCAGCAGGTCCTTTAATGACAGCAATGAAATGCAGTGGAAAGGTTTTTTGGGGATTAAGTTAATTTTCATGGCAAAGAAGAACTATGCAATTCATCTGATCACTCTTCATAACATTCTGTAGTATATGCAAATTGCTATTATAAAAACTTAAGCAGCAACTTTTTCAATTTCCAATATTTATGTAATTTTCAAAACTTTTGGCCACGACTGTATATAACTATATTCTAAATATTAGCAAATTCTCAAAGTGACGATATTCGCGATTAATATTCGCTATTTAAAATTTCGCGCCCAACACTATACAAGACCAGTACCAGTACATTAATTGATTTATCGGAAAGTCAATACTTCTTGAGGGCCTTCTTAATGTACGGAAAAGTGACCATGTCAATTACGTTTTTGGTATCTGTGTCAAGAAGGCCCTTCGGTATAGAGGAGGTAGTCATGTAGGATACTTTTTTTCCTTGCTCTCTTTATCTGGGACCAAACTGAGGTTGAGTAGCAATTAAACTTGTGACTTGTTTAAAGGGAGTCTGTCACCTCCATATGGCCATATACAGTGCTTACATGGCTCTGTAGCAAACCTATACAGGATTGTAATGGTACCTTTGTTCTTTTCTTTAGACTTGCACCAGCAGGAAAAACTAAGTTTAATTCATATGCAAATGAGCACTCGCAAGTGCCCAGGGGTGGCGTTCAGCGTGGGCACCTACACACTGAACGCCGCCCCTGGGCACTTGCGAGTGCTCATTTGCATATGAATTAAACTTCGTTTTTCCTGCTGGTGCAAGTCTAAAGAAAAGAACAAAGGTACCGTTACAATCCTGTATAGGTGTGCTACAGAGCCATGTAAGCACTGTATATGGCCATATGGAGGTGAGGACAGGCTCCCTTTAAGGCCTGAGTAAAGAAAAGATATACGAGGTAAGCTATTTTTCACAGGGTCCTTCTTTATGTGAGATGGATAAGTGTGCCATTTCAGTTTGGAGTTGGAAGGCGAAACCAACTAGTGCCTAATCAAAAAGAGTTATTAGATGAGGGAAAGTCAAATAATAAAGCAGAAAACAACCAGGGCATTTTATTTTAGATGCATTACACAGCGCAGTTAGAATTTCTCATTCTGGGCAAGGCTTTCATAAGTCATCTGCTTGTTCAGCAGAGATAGTTGAGAGGCTGATTGGGTCAAGATTTTAGTTAATTATTTGGGGAGAAGGGGGTGAGATGAATTGAGATTGTAAAGTCTAGAATAAAACTTTTGAGGCCACAGCACTCTCTTCCTAGGCAGTGATGCCACATTCATCAGTCAGATTGCCTAGATGTAGCTCAGTCTCATATGTAAGTGAATATAAAGCTGACCTGCAGGGGTGCCATGCTAGGAGTCAATCCCCAACCGATCAAATATGAATGACCTATCTTGAGGATAGGCCATTAGTAACAAAATCCCAGAAAACTCCTTTAAAAGTACATTCACATTCACCAATTATCATCATGATTTGCTTGTTTCTGAGCAATTTTTTAAAGCTTATTAGTCAGTGTCAGTCAGCTTATTAGGCCATATAAAGACTATTGATTATTGTTGATCCTTAATTGTAATGCTGTAAAAAAGACAATATGTGGCACAATTGGTAAATGCCACTCACAGTGACATTTACATTTGCCATTACTGTTCAGTGGTGGGATCTGTGTCCCCCAAGACTCATGTGGTCAATAGGAAAATATAGTGCACACTGTACTATACCAGAATCTGGAATCAATATCCATAGATTAGCCCTACACATAAATAATAAATAAGATATATACTGTGACTAAATATTATCACCATACAGTAACTAGATAATACATCATACAGTAAATCAATGTCTCATCATACTTGTTGTGCCCCTCCCTCTATCCATCTAGCCCCCTCCTCACTCCTCGCTAATCACCTTTCCTCACTCCTTATTTAATGTACCTGCACTTTGAAAAAACTATTGACATGTTAAAGTATGTTGCAGCAACAAATCAAAGATTTTTATATGTGAAGGTCTGAGTGCTAAGACCACCACCAAATACTAGAAGGAGAAGTTCTCACCTAGCGCATTGTCTCTTGTAGTTCTAGGGATTTGTGCGGGTTTTAGCACTTAGACCCTCTTTATCAAAGTCTTTGCAATGTCGCTATAACATATCAAACATTCTTTCAAAGTACAGTGACCCTTTAAGTTTTCATGCACTGACTCAGCCTGCATCATCCAGTCACAATTTATCCATCAAGCTGCTGTGACACACAATAACTGCCATGTGACCTTCTTTCCCTCCCTCCAGTCAAATAGAGCAACACAGCATATATTGAAAGCCAGTAGCCTGCACAATGGATGGTGGGGCATAAAGCCTTGCTCTCCCTTGCTCGCAGAGGCATAGCTATAGGGGTGCAGAGGTAGCAGTCGCTACCAGGTCCAGGAGCCTAAGGGGGGCCCAAAGACCCTTGTGCCACATAAGAAGACACCAGTTTTATAGAAAGTGCATGCTGTTCAAGTTACACTTCTGGCTGGAGGGAAAGGGGTAAGGTCAAGAATTTGAACAGGGGGGTGCCGTTTCAATGTTTGCCTTTGGCAGCACGAAGGCAATGTGCTTCCCTGCCCCGGACCATAAAGCACTAAAGGAAGGGGGGCCCAAGCTGAACTCTTGCACCAGGGCCCATGAGCTTTTAGCTATGCCCCTGCTTGCACTTACCATCATTTGACACTATAGCTCCCCCAGTACCGGAAAACGAATGGAAATGTCGGGTGGAAGGTAGGGGCTGCAAACAACCCTTTTTGTTTTGTGTTTGTGCAGCGTCCCACTAGTGTACGTGGGCACTGCAAAAGTTTATTATGTCATATGTTATATCATGCTGTATTTCATTCTTATGTGAAATTCCTGTTACCAGGCTGTCAGGTGCACTACACACATACCACCACTAGATGGGGATAGCACCACAGTATATATAGCACAGTTCAGGCCTAGTTAGTGCATGGAGAGTTGGGAGTTGAAGAAGGAGATGGAGTGAGGAGCAGGGGGAAGGAGAGGACCCTCTCCTCTCAGTTCTCTCTTGGGCTCCACGGCCCAGAGGAGCCAATTATATATCTGAGTGTCAAGCCAGGAAAATAGGCGGAGGTGAAGTCTGTACTCTACCGTTTACTCTTCCGAAGTGGATTTTGCTAAGTTGATTTTGGGAAAGACATAGGAAGGACAAAGCCATTATTCTAGGCTCTAGGCGCCTTTGTATCAAGGTGAAGGATTTATTAGCTTCCGGCAGCCTCACTGTTATTTTAAGGACAGATAAGATATCTGTTGCATCACTTGTGTGTAGCAGATAAAGACTTGAACTTCCTCTACTGAGAATGAAGCAAGGCAAAGAGCTGAATATCAGTGAGTACACAACTACCTACGATAGCCTGAGACATAACTACATGTATAGCCTGTTACTGGGATTCGTCACATCCTACCTGCATGTTTATAAAATACTGTTTTATAACTGGATGTAAACTGTTATCAAGAACTTAGTTAATCTCAGTTGGATTAAAACCTGCCTCATTCTTCTATCTCCATACTACAACTACTTTCATCATTTTGCACAACCAAGGTGCTGGCGTTACGACATAACCTAAGTCAGGGGCCCAGCCGCACAAGCACTCAGAAACCCAATTACCATCAAGGGCACCTCGATCACCACCTGACCGTGTCCCCTGTAATAGAGTGTGCCCCAGAGAATTAGGTGCTGTTCTCCCCTTCACTGCACTGCTGGCCCAGGGAGGCATCTGCTAACCGTGAGTAACCGATGAACTGTTGTAACTTTCGGCCCACCGTAAACCTCACGTGTTCTCTCCTGCGGACTGGCACATTGCATGTGTAGCTGAGCCTCCCCACTTGATCACCACCTTAGGCACTGGACCTCTAGCAGAGGGTGCATAATAATAATACTACAGAGGGGGCCATTATAATAATACAGACGAGCATGTGAGCATCTGATGTCTGATGCCGCAATGTGTTTGCTGCGGACGCTGATACCTTCGATACCTGGATGGTGACCACCCCTCCTCCACTGCTTGTTCGCCCGCCTGCAGCCGCTGGACGCAGGATGCCGATACGCCGATACCTTGGGGGTGAGATTCCTTCTGTGTGAGGAGCGGAGGGATCCAGAGTCGCTTTCGTCCCTGTAAGTTGAAGTGAGGTTGGGAGCCGGGGGTCTGGTGTGTGGAGAGGGCAAATGCCGACCTGTGAAGTTGTCTCTCCGTGCTGCCTGATGTCTGGGTGGGAGTCAAGTCTGCAGAGGGAGGCCATTGCCAGTGAGCGGCTGTTCAGAGTAGAGGAGCGGGTGTTTTCCTGGATAAGTGGGATTCATCTCACAATAGGGAAGCCGTGATACATCCGCAGAGGTATGGGTTGGAGGTTGGAGACTGGAAAATGGAGGCTGTGTGGACATTTTGCAGCTTTTGATATATTTGTGGGGACTGTTTGTCCCTTGTTGAAGGAAAGTGAGAGAAGAGGGAAAGGAAGAAGAAAAAGGGGGTGAAGATATACAGACGGCTGTAGAGTATTATATATAGTCGACTGATCCATATATACTAATTTCTTACAGTGCTGGCCCTGACCTTAACCCTCTCTGGAATTTCCCTTGTTGGACTAATTCCTTCTAACCCCTTGGATTAATCACGGACTAACCATTCCTAACCCCCTCCCTCAAGGTATTATGCTGGCACCTCTCCCGCTGGTTTAACTATTGTGAACCTTTGGTTTCCCTGTCCCTCCCTCCAACTAAATATATTCAGACTAAGGAACTGTTCTCTGAGGTGTCTTATTCGAATATCTGGAAATATACAAACTATTTGCTAACTGGACCCTTTTTTTATATTTTTCTCCCTCTCTCTAACATTGTTTGTTTAAAAAAAAATCACTTTTTTCCTAACAACAATAATATCAGGACTAAGGCGCAGTTCATGGCCTTGTTTAACTGGACTAGTCGTCGATAATAAACCAACATATTGCAAATAGTGCTTGAGGATATCAGGTTTAATGTTTGTGATTAAGATAATTATAGTTTTGAGATAAGTGTTGGGTAATAGTTGCAATAGTTGAGAGTGGAGAAAGAGGAAGGAAGGGGAGGGAGGAGAGAGGGGGAAAGGGGAAGAAAAAGGAAGGAAAAGAAAAAGTATAAAAATGTCTCCAAAGAAAAAAGAGGAACAGCGCGGCCTTACTGGCGCTAACGGTAGGAGATCAGTAACAGGGTTAGAGAGTGGGCAAAAACAACATAGTCTAAACAAATTTCTGATCTCTAATACCCCAGTCTCCAGTTCTTTACAGAAAGAAAAAACTATAGATACCGAGACACATATTCTGACACAGGAGAATGGGACTGCGGGTATCACGGGAGAAAAAGGAGCCCCTGCGGTAGCTGCAGAGATGGATGCAAAAATGATGAAAGACATATTTCATACCGTCTCTAGAACAGAAAGTGTAATGGGGAGTATAGTGACACAGATTGGGGCTGTTCAAATTGATGTAATACGCGGTGAGCTGGAGAAAATAAGACAGCGATTACATGAGATGGAAAAAAGGATCCCGTCTCTGGAGCATTCTGTCGAAAAATTAGAGAAGGAGGTTGTATCTCTAAAACAGATAAGTTGGTAAGGCTGATTAGTCAGCCTGCATTTGTGGGAGAAGCAGATTCATATACGAGCCACAGCCTCACTCACAGGCGTGTGTTTTCAGGTGCCCCACCCTCCCTCCCTTATCTTCTCATTTCCACAGGGTATGCCCACTTATAGGCCTACCCACGATCATGGCTTAGGGCACACAACAAGCCATTTAGTCAGGTTAGCTAAGATACGCCTAGCTGGGTTAGGTTGTTCCCATTGTTTCTCTCCCTAGGGTTCTTCGGATATCTCTTGGCTGTAGCCATGACCACAAATATAAGATGTGTAGGGATTCCAGAACAGGAAGAAGGGGATAATTGTACAGAATTTATGGAGCGATAAAGGAGAATTGTAAGGAAGGTACCCTTTCTCCCCTGTTCGCTATTGAAAGAGCACCTAGGGTTCCCACAAAAAAGAGGGTTCCAGGAGATTACCCTAGACACATGCTGGTGAAATGTTTACTTTCTAAGGATCGAGATACAATATTGTCTGATGCTAGAACCTCTGAAAAATACCAGATACATGGTGTAAAGATAAGACTTTTTCCAGATTACTCAGCAGATACTAACGAACGCAGAAAGGAGTTTATAACTGCAAAAAAGAGATTAAGGGAAGCAGGCCTGCAGTATAGCTTGCTCTTTCTTGCAAAGCTAAGGGCGGAATATAAAGGAAGGGTCGAATTCTTTCAGACTCCTATAGAAGCCAACAAATGGGCGGATAGGATCGGTTTTTGAGGGGGTGGAGTAGGAGGGGGGATAGGGAGCCACTATGCTAAGTAATGAAGCTGCCTCGACTGCTGATCAGCAGAGGGCGAGCTATTCAGAAGGGAGGGGAGGGAGGTATCTTGGAGAAGAGAGAGGGGTTGTGTTTTTTTTCTTCCCCCTCTGCTAGATGATTAAGATTATCTTGTTAAATGTGAGAGGTTTGCGAGAAAGGATAAAGAGACATGCTATCTTTGAGTGGATGAAGAGGTTTTTGCCAGCCATCATTTGCCTCCAAGAGACACACTTAGTTAAAGAATCTTTAAGGTGGTTGGAGAAGAGATGGATAGTGAAAGGGTACCATTCAGTATATACAACTTATTCTAGAGGGGTCTTAATTTTGGTACATGATAAGAATAAATTTGAGTGTGTTGCATATGAGGCGGACAACTGTGGTAGGTACCTCTTCTTACAATATAACATAGAAGGGGTTAAAATGGTAATCGCAAATATATATATTCCGCCACCATATAAGCCAGATGTGTTGTATGAGTTGCATAGATTCATGTTGAATAGACAAGAATGTATAATGATTGCGATAGGAGATTATAATGCTGTAATGGATCCACTCAGGGATAGACTGTCTAGCAGAGGGGGAAGAATACAAAATGTAGATTTTTTTAAACTGGTCTTGGAGTTTAACTGGACGGATGTCTGTCGCTATCTGAACCTCGAAGAAACCATGTATTCTTGTTATTCTAAATAACATCAAACGTGGTCAAGAATAGATATGGTTTTGGGTAATAAAAACGTAATGTCCCAAAATAGGATTAAGATAAAGTCTCAATTTGCCTATGGCCTTATCCGATCATAGTGCTGGGGTAATGGAAAAAATGGGAGGAGGAACATGAAAAGCTAAATACATATCCTATAGAGAGAACTAGAAAATAATTGTTCTTCCAAGGGTTTCGGCTAGCCTCAGAGGGAGAAAAGGTTGGGAAAATTTTAGCAGGTATAGTAAAAAATCAGAGAGGGAAATCATGGATAGGGGCAATTAGAGATAATAGGGATGGAATAGTTAGTGCATCTGAAGGAATTAAAAAAGTTTTTGTGGATTACTTCCAGGATTTTTATAAGTCTAGGGTACAATATACAAAAAAAAAAGATCTGGACCAATATCTAGATCAGATTGTCCTGAGAGAGATATCTAAGGCCCAAAAGGAATTCCTGGAAAAAGAAAAAGAGGTTTTGGGTATGGTGAAACCAGTAAAAGCACCAGGATGTGATGGACTCCACTTCAAAATATATAAGACCTTTGCACGGGTGTTAATTCCAGAATTAAGAGCGACATTGTGTGAGGCTCCAAAAATAGGCGATTTACCAGACTCAATGAAAGAAGCAATTATTACATTGATTCCAAAAAAGGGTAAAGAACAACTAGACCCTGGTTCATATAGACCAATATCTCTGTTAAACACAGATGTTAAAATTCTGGCAAAGGTTTTGGCAGGTAGGCTTTCCAGGGTGATTAAAGGTATAATTCACGAAGATCAGACAGGTTTTATACCCGGAAGAACGATATATTCAAATATAAGATAGCTGTACCTTAATATTGAAGCTAATAAAACAGAAACTGGTGAGAAAGCTATACTTTCACTGGATGCCCAAAAGGCATTTGACTGTATTGAGTGGGAGTATCTATGGGCAGTTCTAAAAAGGGTTGGTATAGGGCAGGGATTTATAAGATGGATTCAACTTGTATACTCCAATCCGAGGTCTAAGGTGATGGTGGATGGGAGCTTGTCCCTGCCTTTTGCCCTTTATTGGGGCACCAGGCAGGGATGCCCTCTCTTCCCATTATTATTTGCTATCGTAATAGAATCTTTGGCATGTATAATAAGAAATGATAGGGAGTTTAAAGGTTTTCAATATGGGGAAGGAAATAAAAAGTTATTAATGTATGCTGATGATATTTTATTATTTATGCACAACATTGGGGATGAGTTTAATAGAGTAATAGAGATAATAGATATATATATATTTTTTCCAGGTTTAAACATTAATTGGGGGAAATCTTATATGATGTTATTAGGGAAGGGGCAACTACAGAATAGCTCACGAGAGTTTTAAATATTTAGGTATACAAATTTCCAGAAATATAGAAGAATACGAAAAGTTGAATGTACTCCCCTTAATAAAAGAACTTAGAACTAAAATATATATTTGGAAAAGATTACCGTTGTCAATTCAAGGTCGGGTGAATTTAACCCCAAACATTTTTCGCCCAAAAATGACCCAAGTTTTACATAATGCTCCAATGAGGTTGCCAAATAAATTTTTTAGGGTATTAGATAGTTTAAGGGGGGATTTTATTTGGAAAGGTGCTATTCCTAAGTTAAAGAGAGAAGTGCTTCAGCTCCCAGTAAGAGAGGGTAGATTAGCAGTTCCTAATAGTTTTTTTTTATTATTTAATAACACAATATAGTCAGATAAAGGGAAGTTTAAATGGTTTAGTGGGAAGGGAGGAATTAATGAAAATGGGTTGGAGAGGGGAAATGAATCACTTAGAGGTTTTGGAGTCAGGAATGTTTGGGAAAAACACCACAGAAAATAGAATACTGAACTCAATGGAATATATATGGGTGGACGTTATTTGCAGTATACACTTATTTGGAAAAATATAAATTTAAAGGAATTGCAAATGATTAGGTCTTATATAGACTGGGATAAAAAGGGAGTAAAATATCTAGGTCAAGTATTTGAGGAAGATAAATTGAAGGATTTCGGTCCCTTGGTAAGGGAGTTTGGGATCCCCGAAAAGGATATTTATAAATATTTTCAGCTTAAAAATGCTGTAAGGACGTCAGCGGATTTAGATAAATACAGAAAGGAACAATCAGATAGAATAGATAAATTTACTAATGGAGGAGAAAAAAGAGGAACAACGGCAAAAAGATATGGGATCTTGATGAAAGGAAAAAACATAATGGATTACAATACTTGCCAGAGGAAAATGGGAAAAAGACCTCCTGTTTTTTTACGGAAGAAAAATGGAATGATGCTCTCAGAAGTTATATTATGGTGTCGGAAAGGGCCTCACATAAGATCTCTCCGTTTTTTATAGTCCATAGGTTACATCGATCCCCTTGGGCGTTAAAGAGAATGGGTGTGAGAACTTCCGATAAGTGCCCCAAATGTAAAGGAGAGAAGGCGGATCTTATACATTGTTTTAAGAGATGGCCTAAACTTTTTAGGTATTGGAAAGAAATTGCAGAAATTGTGTTAGTATTTCTGGGTGTTCAAGTCTTTAAAGATCCAGTAGTTTGTATATTAGGGGCTACAGAACATCTTAATCTAAATAAAGAGATAGGATTGGTTTTAGGTAAAGTATCATTTCAAGCTAGACTTCTCATACTTCAGAAATGGGTAAATGTAGATCCCCCTACAGTGGGACAGTGGAAAGAAGCAGTCGCTGATTTGATTAAATTGGAAGGGGTGTCCGAGAGATATAGTGAAAGAGCAGAAAAAATTGATAAAATATGGAAAAAATGGTTGAACCAGGGCCGGATGTCTTGTGTTTTTTTTTTTTTTTCCTCTCTCTCTTTCTCCAAAGGGTGGGGAGTGGGTACTTGGGGCAAAAACGTTATTGCATTATTAATTTATGGAATATGGATCTTTGGATTTTTTTTATTTTGTATATGTTTTCTATATAACAGAAATAAAAAGAAATTAAAATATTAAAATGGCACCTCTGCATTATAATGGCCCCCTCTGTAGTATTACAAACCGGATTCCCAAAAAGTTGGGACACTATACAAATCGTGAATAAATACTGAATGCAATGATGTGAAGGTGCCAACTTCTAATATTTTATTCAGAATAGAACATAAATCACGGAACAAATGTTTAAACTGAGAAAATGTACCATTTTAAGGGAAAAATATGTTGAATCAGAATTTCATGGTGTCAACAAATCCCCAAAAAGTTGGGACAAGGCCATTTTCACCACTGTCTGGCATCTCCCCTTCTTCTTACAACACTCAACAGACGTCTGGGGACCGAGGAGACCAGTTTCTCAAGTTTAGAAATAGGAATGCTCTCCCATTCTTGTCTAATACAGGCCTCTAACTGTTCAATCGTCTTGGGCCTTCTTTGTTGCACCTTCCTCTTTATGATGCGCCAAATGTTCTCTATAGGTGAAAGATCTGGACTGCAGACTGGCCATTTCAGCACCCGGATCCTTCTCCTACGCAGCCATGATGATGTGATTGATGCAGAATGTGGTCTGGCATTATCTTGTTGAAAAATGCAGGGTCTTCCCTGAAAGAGATGACGCCTGGATGGGAGCATATGTTGTTCTAGAACCTGAATATATTTTTCTGCATTGATGGTGCCTTTCCAGACATGCAAGCTGCTTATGCCACACGCACTCATACAACCCCATACCATCAGAGATGCAGGCTTCTGAACTGAGCGTTGATAACAACTTGGGTTGTCCTTGTCCTCTTTGTTCCGGATGACATGGCGTCCCAGATTTCCAAAAAGAACTTTGAATCGTGACTCGTCTGACCACAGAACAGTCTTCCATTTTGCTACACTCCATTTTAAATGATCCCTTGCCCAGTGAAAACGCCTGAGCTTGTGGATCTTGCTTAGAAATGGCTTCTTCTTTGCACTGCAGAGTTTCAGCTGGCAACGGCGGATGGCACGGTGAATTGTGTTCACTGACAATGGTTTCTGGAAGTATTCCTGAGCCCATTCTGTGATTTCCTTTACAGTAGCATTCCTGTTTGTGGTGCAGTGTCGTTTAAGGGCCCGGAGATCACGGGCATCCAGTATGGTTTTACGGCCTTGACCCTTACGCACAGAGATTGTTCCAGATTCTCTGAATCTTCGGATGATGTTATGCACAGTTGATGATGATAGATGCAAAGTCTTTGCAATTTTTCGCTGGGTAACACCTTTCTGATATTGCTCCACTATCTTTCTGCGCAACATTGTGGGAATTGGTGATCCTCTACCCATCTTGGCTTCTGAGAGACACTGCCACTCTGAGAAGCTCTTTTTATACCCAATCATGTTGCCAATTGACCTAATTAGCGTTAATTGGTCTTCCAGCTCTTCGTTATGCTCAAATTTACTTTTTCCAGCCTCCTATTGCTACATGTCCCAACTTTTTGGGGATTTGTTGACACCGTGAAAATTTGAATCAAAGTATTTTTCCTTTAAAATGATACATTTACTCGGATTAAACGTTTGATCTGTCATCTATGTTCTATTACAAATAAAATATTGACATTTGCCATCTCCACATCATTGCATTCAGTTTTCTTTCACAATTTGTATAGTGTCCCAACTTTTTTGGAATCCGGTTTGTATTATTATGGACCCTCTGTATAATTATTAAATATAATGGCCCCTAAATTTAATAATTATACAGAGGGTCCATAATAATAATACTACAGTTGGGGCCATAATAATACAGAGGGGTCATTATAATAATACAGAGGGGACCATAATAATAATACAAAAGATGCCATTATCATTATATTAATACAGAGGGGCCATTATATTAATACAGAGGAGCCATTATAATTATAATAATACAGAGGGGCCATTATAATATTACAGAGGGGGCAATAATAATAATAATAATACAGAGGGGCCATTATAATAATAATACAGGGGAACTATAATATACAGGGGGAATAATATTATGGGGGACTATCTGTCTTGTACTAACACAGCATTGGAGGTAGCAGCAGGATGACAGTCTTTTAGGCACCAGGCGGGGGAGGATGATAGTAAAGTGAGGAATCTAAGATTTTTTTTCTGTGAAACTCTGCAGAGACGAGATGCGGCTGAAAGAAGGTATCATGGCGCTCTTATCTCCGAATGAAAACGTTGAGGAAAGAGTCTACATCACGGGAGATGTCACTGGATGTATGAGGCATGTGGTGCTGTATTGTATAATAATGTCCATCCACATATCTGTTTATGGTAGGGATTGTGGGTGATGGATATAGAATTTGATCCACACTGCCGCAGCCTGGCCCCACTGTGTGTGTTCGGAATTCTGGGGCCTCACACCCATCTACTACATTATCTGTATTTAGAGAGTTATCACTGTGTTATCTGTGGTGTTACGTAGGACTGCAGGTGACATCTACAGTGTTAACTGTGAAAAAAAAAGGGACGTGACCACAGGTTGAGGGGGGGGGGGGAGGGGCGTCAATACTTGGCTTGCCCCGGGTGCTGGCAACCCACACTACGCCACTGCCCTAGACTTCCACAATAAGAACATTTGTAAATAGACAAAAAAAAAATTGCTTACTCTACAGTAATGGTGTGGCCACAGTCCTCTTCTCTTTGGCAATTAGGATTGAAATAGCTGTTGGACATGGGCATAGCTATAGCCATTGTAGCCATAGCACTTGCTAAGAGGCCCAGAGGCTGGTGGGCCCTTCTCAGGTGCAAAAATATAGTACATTTTTGTGTGGAATAACAATATGCTGGCCTTTGCTATAATGCTGTTTTTTTTATTTGGTTCTATTATACATATTTTTAATTATTGCTCCTTATGCTGCTTAATTTTCTTATAACTAGGTGTTGGGAGTTCCATCTTATTTTGCTATGGGGCCCTATGAATTATAGTTACACTCTTGCGGGTGGTACATATATACAACTGATCTGAACTCTTCCAGTCAATGTACAGTAAGTGAATAAGGGTTAATATCCACAAAAGAATAGAAAATCTGAGATCGGACACAATTGTCCTTTTGATTAAGCAATTGCCCAAAAATATTGTGGAAGAATAAGGCAAAATGTAGCTAAAATAAACTAAAGATATTTGGTTAATCTCAGTATTAAAATGTGCTCCTTGGTAAAAATAAATCAGTATAAGAGTACTTTCACACTAGCGTTATTCTTTTCCGGTATTGAAATATGGTAAAGGGTCTCAAAACTGGAAAAAAATGCATCAGTTTTATCCTATGCATTCTGAATGGAAAGCAATCCGTTCAGTATGCATCAGGATGTCTTCCGTTCTGCTTCTTGTACGATATTTGACTGCAGCTTGTGGCTGTATTTTTTCCAGCCAAAATCCTGGTACACTACCACATTTCCAGATCCGGCATTATTTTCCATAGAGATTTATTAATACCGGATCTGGTACCAAGTGTTCTGGAAATTGCTGAGTTGCTGGATCCGGTTTTCCGGTCTGCGCATGCGCCGGGACATAGAAAGAGCTATTTTTGCTTTTAGATCTTTGGAAAAAATTTAATACCAGATCCATTATTCCGGATGACACCGTCAAACGGATCCCGAAAAAACATATTTCCGTTTGCATACAGTTTGCCGGATCCGAACAACGCTAGTGTGAAAGTACCCTTAGAAAAGCTCAAATATGTATTGAGGGTGATTTTTTGCAGATAAAGTTTGCAGTATGTTACTGTTGTTGCCATTTAATTTCTATTAAATTAAAAATTAAGCTTCAGGACCATGACAGAAGCAAAGAAGTACAAAATTATACCCAAAATTTTATTTTCATTATTTTATTTTTGCCTACAAATCATTGACGTTTGCTCATGTTGCATTTTAAAATACCACTAAACTGCTTACAAAAGCAGTTTGCCTGTTTTTACATTCGTACATTTGTAGTGTTGTTTTTAAATAAAAACTTTTCATACAGGATATTTTCAGGCATTTAAGTAGTGATATAAAAAGATAAAGATATATAAATATATAATTCCTCATAGACATATTTGAGATGTCAATGATGTGACATCTATATGTCGTGGAGACTGAAAAGCTACTTTTTAAATATATCAGATGTCAGATTCTTACTTTCTAGTTCTGGGAAAAAATAAACATCTTGTTAAAAAGCACTTTGTTCACATTGCTACTTGTCTAGAATTTTAGACTTAAATGGTATATATTTAAATGTAGAAGAAAAGTTATCCCGTTCTTCAGGCAAGGAGACTCTAGAGGATTGCATTGCAGTCAATGTTGCTTTAATTAAATTTAATGCTGTGTGACATACACTCCTGAGAAACTTTGATGAATGACTGGGGTAATTCACACAGCTCACTAAAGGGCATCCAGCCCTTGCAGGGGTGTCAAGCCAGGATGAATTGGTTATTACAGGCATGTTTATAGACTGTCTGAGGGACCTTGTATCTTGTGTGGTAATGTCAGAGATAATGTTATGATTCTCCGGAGCTTGGGGGTCTTTGATGACACGGTTAATGAGATGTACCAGGGAGCATCCCAGCAGGTTGCTCTCAGACCTCCCACATCAAAAGGAGCAAATTTAGTCCTTCTGAGCTCTAGTCCCAAATCCCTCATCTGGGCTTTTTCTTTCCAAACCTTTTCTTGTTCTTTGTCAACATTAGCATTATCTGTCAGTTCAAATTCAAAAGTTGTTACTTTGCAATTTTTTTTCTTCCTTTCCTTTGACCTTCCCTCACAACGGATGCTAGAACTAAATGGAAGTAAGAAATAGAGGACAGAAAGTGACTTTCCACAAACAGTTCCAATAGTTCAATAGTATATATATATATATATATATAGAAAAGAAAAAAAATAAAAAACCACAGGCGGCACCACCTAGCGTACAAAGTGGGTGCAAAGTCCAAGCATGGCAGCAGGTGCTTACCCAATCGTAGAGTTGAAAAAATTGGACTGCACTCCAAGCGTATCCTCAAACAATATGTGTTTATTCACCCATATATGGCATAAGCTTTGCCATATATGGGTGAATAAACACATATTGTTTGAGGATACGCTTGGAGTGCAGTCCAATTTTTTCAACTCTATATATATATATATATATATATATAGTGTTATATTTTGGTATTTCTGTTTACATTTATTTCAAGTTGATTTTAGGGGGCCCTAGTGGTAATTGTTGTATTTCTAATAGCATGCCCAGCTGCTCAGCTGGGTCAGAATAAATGTGTTGACAGCAATTAGACAGACCACAATCAGGCTTTACTTCAACAGGTGTAAAAGTATGGCAGTTCCAATTCACTCCACAAAGTAGATGCCTCAGTACATAAAACATAATGTTACTGTTGGTGCTGATGGAGGATTTCCACAAACTCATTTTCCAGACCAGTGGACCCCTGGAACTGGTGAATACACTCAAGTTCAAGTGGGACCAGCTATATCTGTGTTGTGCCAAGACTCTCCATGCATTACTCCATCTCTGTCTTCTGCACTTCTGCCTAAAGCGACGGTTCTCCCGACCTCTCCACTAGGCCTACTTGTCACTCTCTTAGCTGACTCACACTATGGGACTGCAGCACAACTCTCCATACACTGGGTGACTATATATCCCCCTTTCTGAGATTTGAACACTTTCTGTTTGATACTCCTTGGACAGATGTTTTTTCAGTTTAATCTTGGTAATTGACTCTTTAGACAATCTAGTTTTGAACATTTTCAGGGAACCTACTGTTGGACAGAAATTAAATCATGGTATTACATTCATTTCTCCTATTTTATAGTATTTTCTGCCTGGTTTCTGGCTCCAACGGGTATTCTTCCTCGTCCAGCAGTATGTACTGTACCTATCCCATGTTTGCTCCTTCTGTAGGGATTGGCACTTTTGATTTATATAAATCTTATAAGTTTTTGTTACTAACACTACACAGGCTAATATTTAGAGGAAAAACATTTTCACCAAGAATAATTGCATAAGAAGGGAATTAGAGTTGAATAGATGGATTATAAATATTATTTACACAAATTATCTTTTTCACATTTGATGCATTATTATCCTTCTCAATTACTTATTAGCATAATTTTTTAATAGCTTGTCCTAAACACTGTGGGGCAGATTTATCAAACTGGTCTAAAGTAGAACTGGCTTAGTTGCCCATAGCAACCAATCAGGTTCCACCTTTTATTACTCAAAGCTGCTTTGGAAAATAAAAGGTGGAATCTGATTGGTTGCTATGGACAACTAAGCCAGTTCTACTTTAGACCAGTTTGATAAATATCCCCTTGTATCTTTTTTTAATCTTTACATCCTTGCAGAGAAGCATCTAGGATTCTGGGCTTGACAAGATATTCAATATATTTGTGGGAACATGAGTATGCAGAAGGGAATCTATTACATAACTTGTATTACATTTTTGATAGAAAAATACTTTTAAGTTTTTTCCAAATGTTGTTTACTTGATCTCTAATGTCTCCTGACTCAAGAACATATATTGTGGATTCATATTTATAGATTTAGGAGTGGACATAGACCGTAGTGGGCCCCATGCCGTGAAATACTGTAGCACATCAGAAAGCACTCCATGTCTTTTTAAAAACCCAACAGTAGATGTAAGAAGTGAAATGTATTCAGTCTTTTATATGCAATCTTACAGACCGCAATAAGCTAGTTTTAGGTGGCAGTGGACCATGTTGCCTCCCGAGTCCCAGTGCCGGTGTACAAGTTGCACATATAGTATAGTATGTCTGCCCCTGTGGCATTAAATATAAACATTTTAATGTCTTATCTCAATAATCTCTTCTTCATTCATGGGGAAAGAGGATGTGGGACCTTACAAGATTAGCAAATGTCACATACTTCAATTTTATGTATGTTTATCAATTTTTGTCATTTTGATTACTGCATTGCATATACAAACCGGATTCCCAAAAAGTTGGGACACTATACAAATTGTGAATAAAAACTGAATGCAATGATGTGGAGGTGCCAACTTCTAATATTTTATTCAGAATAGAACATAAATCACGGAACAAAAGTTTAAACTGAGAAAATGTACCATTTTAAGGGAAAAATATGTTGAATCAGAATTTCATGGTGTCAACAAATCCCCAAAAAGCTGGGACAAGGCCATTTTCACCACTGTGTGGCATCTCCCCTTCTTCTTACAACACTCAACAGACGTCTGGGGACCGAGGAGACCAGTTTCTCAAGTTTAGAAATAGGAATGCTCTCCCATTCTTGTCTAATGCAGGCCTCTAACTGTTCAATCGTCTTGGGCCTTCTTTGTTGCACCTTCCTCTTTATGATGTGAAAGATCTGGACTGCAGACTGGCCATTTCAGTACCCGGATCCTTCTCCTACGCAGCCATGATGTTGTGATTGATGCAGAATGTGGTCTGGCACTATCTTGTTGAAAAATGCAGGGTCTTCCCTGAAAGAGATGACGTCTGGATGGGAGCATATGTTGTTCTAGAACCTGAATATATTTTTCTGCATTGATGGTGCCTTTCCAGACATGCAAGCTGCCCATGCCACACGCACTCATGCAACCCCATACCATCAGAGATGCAGGCTTCTGAACTGAGCATTGATAACAACTTGGGTTGTCCTTGTCCTCTTTGGTCCGGATGACATGGCGTCTCAGATTTCCAAAAAGAACTTCGAATCGTGACTCGTCTGACCGCAGAACAGTCTTCCATTTTGCCACACTCCATTTTAAATGATCCCTGGCCCAGTGAAAACGCTTGAGCTTGTGGATCTTGCTTAGAAATTGCTTTTTCTTTGCACTGTAGAGTTTAAGCTGGCAACGGCGGATGGCACGGTGGATTGTGTTCACTGACAATGGTTTCTGGAAGTATTCCTGAGCCCATTCTGTGATTTCCTTTACAGTAGCATTCCTGTTTGTGGTGCAGTGTCGTTTAAGGGCCCGGAGATCACGGGCATCCAGTATGGTTTTAGGGCCTTGACCCTTATGCACAGAGATTGTTCCAGGTTCTCTGAATCTTCGGATGATGTTATGCACAGTTGATGATGATAGATGCAAAATCTTTGCAATTTTTCGCTGGGTAACACCTTTCTGATATTGCTCCACTATCTTTCTGCACAACATTGTGGGAATTAGTGATCCTCTACCCATCTTGGCTTCTGAGAGACACTGCCACTCTGAGAAGCTCTTTTTATACCCAATCATGTTGCCAATTGACCTAATTTGTGTTAATTGGTCTTCCAGCTCTTCGTTATGCTCAAATTTACTTTTTCCAGCCTCTTATTGCTACTTGTCCCAACTTTTTTGGGATTTGTTGACACTGTGAAAATTTGAATCAACGTATTTTTCCTTTAAAATGATACATTTACTCAGATTAAATGTTTTATCTGTCATCTACGTTCTATTACAAATAAAATATTGACATTTGCCATCTCCACATCATTGCATTCAGTTTTTATTCACAATTTGTTTAGTGTCCCAACTTTTTTGGAATCCGGTTTGTAGAATATATTTCTTAGCATTTATTCTTAAACATTTTTGTTATCTGTGGACAGACTATGTCCTCTAGTGTTTATAACTGAACTCTGCTTTTATTTAATAGCATTTTATTATTGTGTTTATTAGTAATTTGTGACCAATATTTATGTTCATTTTTTAATGAGGGGCATTAAATGTTCAAGTAATTTGTCACGGGGGCAACTTGCCAAATATATAAATGCTAATATTTTGGAAGTGAACTAAATTTATACCAGGATGCAAGTTTTCCTACCACAATGTAAGAAACGAATGTCGACCAAGTGAATTTTACTGAAAAGTAGAAGTAGAGCAAGGGTCAAAGTGGCTCCTCATAGTATCAAAGAGTCCTGTGATGTGCCCAGGCTCTGACACAACAATAGACCTCTAATGAACAGGGATCTACAGGTCCAGCAGAAGAAAATTTGAATCTGACTTTGGAGTTTATCACTTGCCACTATTGTCTATTTCTTATGGATTGAGTCACACATTAGACTACAATTTAAATTAAGTTAAATCCTGAGAAATAGTGGCACTCACCAGTAATAAAAAAATGTATTCTCTTTATTCAGCCATACAAAAAAAAAAACTTGCTGTTTCTCTGGGTGTTTGCAAGCAGGTCTGAGGGTCAAGGTTATAGAGGAGCAAAATTTCCAAAAATTTGATTCAGCTGCTTTGCGGAATTTCAAAAAGAAATTAGATTTGTTATGAATTTCTTTGTCACAAATTGCATTCCATTGTATGTAGCGGCATCATTAAACCCCTCAGATGCTGCGTTCGTTGCTGATTGCGGCATCTGACATTTAAATGTAGGGCTTTCAGAGGTTAATCAGGGTTAAAAAAAAGACATACTCACTGATGACGTTACCGTGCAAGTCCAGCGCACTGACGTCACCCATCAACGCGCGCAAGATTTTGCGAGGTTTCTTCAATCAAGATGGCTCTCCACGAGCAAATGGATAAGGTATGTATTTTTTTTTAACCCTGATTAACCCCTGATTTACCTCATGAGGTGATGAGGTGAGTATTATATAAATATATATATATTTTTTTACCACCATTTCAGGAAATATAGATTAGTTACCATGAAGAGCAAGGAAATTTGGCTTTCGCTGAGAAAGCGATCTTTACTAGTCACAGGAATGGGGGCAGCATGAAAGGAAGGGGTTGCAAAAAAAATTACTGGGGGAGGGGGGGCCCCATTCAAAAATGTGCTGTGGGGCCCAGTCATTTCTAGCTACGCCACTGCTAAGGGTACTTTCACACTAGCGTTTTTTTTTGGGGGTATTGTGTTCCGTCACAGATGCTCAATACCGGAAAAAAACTGATCAGTTTTATCCTAATGCATTCTGAATGGAGAGCGTTCCGTTCAGGATTCATCAGGATGCATCAGTCTAGTCCTTCTTAAGTTTTTTGGCCAGAGAAAATACTGCAGCATGCTGTATTTTTCTCTCCGGCCAAAAATCCTGAACACTTGCCGGAATGCCGGATCCAGCATTAATTTCCATTGAAATGTATTAGTGCAGGGGTGGCCAACCCGTGGCTCTTGAGCCGCATGCGGCTCTTTGCTTCTTCAAGTGCGGCTCTAACTGTGGAGCTGGGAAGCAGTCAGGCCGGCTCACTCTCCACCCCATGCTCAGATCTCTTTTCCTGATCGGGTACTGTTGCTACTTTGCAGCTCCAGCTCACTCTCCACTACGTCCTGATTCACACAGTGTGAGAACGTAGTACGTGGAGATACGCACCATGACCTGACGTTGTGCTCATCGGGTCACAGTGGAGAGCGTGTCAGACCTGCAGAGTAGCAGGTGCCCTAGCAAGAGCCCAGTGCCTGATCAGGAGAGGGAAGAGATTTTTTTTAAATGATAGAACTGAGCATAGGGGTCTGATCTAAGCATGGGAGGTTCTAATCTGAGCATGGGGGGTCCTGACCTGGGCTATGGTGGTCTCATCTGAGCATGAAGGGGGTCCTGATCTGAGCAATGGGGGTCAGATCTGAGCATGGGGGGGGGCAGATCTGAGCATAGGGGGGCAGATCTGAGCATGGATGTGTCTTGTTTAAGCATGGGTTGGTCAGGTCTGAGCATGGGGGTCAGATCTGAGAAGGGTGGAGATCTGAGCACAAAGAGTCTGACACTGGGAGTCTGATTTGTGTTGTATGATCAGAGCATTGGGAATCTTATTTTGTATGTCTGATTTGGAGGTCTGATGAGGTTTGGGGTCTTATTTTAGGTCAGATGAGGATTGGGGATCTGATTTAGGAGTCTGATCTGAGGTCTGATGAAAAATATATATTTTTTGTCTTATTTTAATTTGTTAAAACCTAGGTGCATCTTGTAAGGTGAAAAATACGGTGACTTGTGTGTAAATGTATAGCTTGTGGCTCCTGGTAGTCATACATTTTTTTTTTGGGCTCTTTGTGTCTGTAAGGTTGGCCACCCCTGTATTAGTGCATTAAAATTGCTGCATCGACAGATCAGTTTTTCCGGTCCACGCATGCGCAGACCTTAAAATCTGTGGGAAAAAAAATACTGGATCCGTTTTTCCAGATGACACCAGAGAGATGGATCTGGTATTTCAATGCACTTGTCAGACAGATCCGGATTCGTCTGACAAATGCCATCCGCTTGAGTCCAGAGTTCCTCTACTATGAAAGTACCCTAAGAGAAAACTTAAACTAGACTTTACAAACATGTTCCAGATTTAACACGGTGGCTGATAAATTGCGTATACCTTTAGACTGGTCTAAATCTATACTACATATTAGGTTGCTTACTTTGTGCCAGAATCTTACATTTGAATATTGCCACAACTTTAGTGAATCTTAAAGGGGTTGTCTCATCATGGACAATGGGGGCATATCGCTAGGATATTCCCCCATTGTCTTATAAGTGCGGTTCCAAGCGGGGACCCGCACCTATATCGAGAACGGTCCAGCCACCGCCAAGCCGGCTCCCCGTAGAATTGAATGGGAGCGTACCGTGCATACGTGGCCCCCGCTCCTATTCATTTCTATGGGGTCGACGGAAATAGCCGGCCCCATAGAAAATGAATGGAGGGCGGCTGTGCATGTGCAGTGCACCATCCTTCACTTGCGGGGCTCCATTCTCGATATAGGTGTCCATGATGATACAACCCTTTTAAGTTATGCCCCCTTTCCACCCCTTCGGCAAGGAAGTAAAAAAAGTGTTAATTTTTTAGCCAGAATTATGGAGCTTTTGCAATATTAAATTTGCCCCTATATGTCTTTAATTATGATCTTCTGACAAGCAGGACAGAAGAACATCTAGAACCATAGATTTTTATAAATATCTCAACTAACTTTGAAATGTTAGGAAAATGAAGCGTAATTACTTTCTTTTTTTTCAGCATCACTTGGCATTTAGACATCAATACAAACAAACAGGAATGTTGATGTATTTTGCAAATACCTTTTTAACTAGGCATCTCCACACTGTTGTCGTACAGTCCAAGTGTCTATTTTGACTGAAAGCTTAACATTCATCAGTGTCGGTCCTGAAATGTTCATCTTCTGTAACTACTTTGCATATACAGTAACTGTATTTAAGAGCATGTCATGCCTTGTCCTGTCTTGGGATGAGCAGACTGCTGCATGTCTGGGTTCGAGGGGTTCGGCCGAACTTAGTTTTAAAGTTCGATTTGGGTTCCGAACTTGACCCTGAACAACGAATCCTATTGAAGTCAATGGGGACACAAATTTTGTGTCCATCAATTCTGTGTCAGTTTGCTAAGGGCCATGGCTTGACAGTTTGGTGCTTGTACGTCCTTGGTCAAAACTTTCATCTCAGTTATAGATCTCGTATGTCCACTATTTGGGGACTCTATATTAAAATAATTTTTCTTCTACTACAGTAAGACGGATGACAAAGGGGTGTTATAAATGTAAAAAAATTGCCAGAGTGTTACAGACACACTACACAAAAGAATTTCCTCTCCCACAATAGTTAGACGGATGAAGGGGGGTGTTCCTAATTTTTTATTATTCATGACTTTCACAGACACACTCCACAGAAGAATTTCCTCTCCTACAACAGTTAAGACGGATGAAGTTCCTAAGTTTTAGAAAAATTCATGACTTTCACAGAAATTCCTCTGCCACATTAGTTGGATGGATGCAAAATGGTTCATCTTATTACAATTCTTATTTTAAATTTTTTTGGGGGGTGGATTTGGTAACTCTCGACCACCAAGCATTGGGAGATGACAAAGAGAACACACAATGGCTGGGTGCAGCTGGTATACTTCTCTACTCTGCCAATATAAAACATAATAATCTTGAGCTTGGAGGCAGAAGTCCTAGTGGAGGTGCAGGCGGAGGAGGTGGATATGGCAGTGCAGGCGGAAGAGTTGGAGGAGGTGGAGGAGGTAACCACCTTTTATTTTTATTTTTTTTATTTTTTTTTCTATATATATTTTTTTTTTTGGAGGCCCCAAAACATTAGGACAAAACAAAGAGAACGCACAAAGTACGCTGGAGTGCAACAATGGCTAGGTGCGCCCAGTATACTTCTCTTCTCTGCCAATATAAGACATAATAATCTTGAGCCTGGGGGTGGAGGTCCCAGTGGAGGAGAAAGTAGACATGGCAGTGCAGAGGGAAGAGGCAGACGTGTCGGTGCAGATGGAGGAAGCAGATATGGCGTGCAGGCAAAAGAGGTTAACTACCTTTTTTTATTATTTTTTTAAAAAAAATTAACATTTTTCTTAGAATATATATATATATATATATATATATATATATATAAAAATAAGGCAGCACAGTAGGATTCAATCAGTGGAAGGGTGCACGGCCCAAAGGATAAGCAGTCCTTTCAATACAAAAATATAAAAAAAATAGGCAGCACTCCAGGAAATAAATGAATAAACAATCACCTTTTATTCACCCATGTGGGCAGCGCAACGTTTCGGCTCAGCACTAGAGCCTTTCTCAAGCAATAGTGAGGACATAGTGCAACATAATTTATAACCAACATAATTATACCAGATCAATAAACAATTAATACACAAACCTTCACAAATAATATATACATCTTTCACAAAATCATAAATTAAAACATCCAAGTAACTATGTGATAGTGATAAGTAATATCCAACAATTAACATAGTTATATTCATAATATCCAGTGTTGCAATATACAAAATTCATAAATTATTAATAATTACCAAATAGAGTTCATATGTATAAAGTGCATAGTGCAATTAGTGAATTCATCATACTTGGATACATACAGCTGGGAAAGAGGGAGGAGGGGAGAGGCGATACAATAACTCATTAATCCAGGGTCATGGCGTCCGGCAAATTCCACATGTCGGGCTCAGCGTGTCCAGGGTCAAAGTGCGCATGTCCATTATGACGTACGTATCCACATCGGCAACACAGAGGAAGACGTTACTGCTGACATGTGCATAGCACAACTGAGGCAACATCAGCCATCTTTATATATTATAATATTTATATATATATATGTATATATATACATATATATATATATATATATATATATAGTTTTTGGGTTTATGGAGGCCCCAATGCACAAACTGCGCTGAAGTACAGTATAACAATGGCTGGCTGCCGGTATATCTCTCTACTCTGGCCAAAGTACTGACAAGTCCTTTGGAATCCATGCCTGGTTCATATTTATGAACGTGAGCTTGTCCACATTGGCTGTGGACAGGCGGATGCGCCTGTCCATGATGACCCCCCCCTGCCATGCTAAACAAACTTTTGGACAATACACTTGCCGCAGGGCAGACCAGCACCTCCAAGGATTAAATGGCAAGCTCAGGCCATGTGCCCAATTTGGAGACCCAGAATTGAAATGGGGCAGACCAATCAGTCAGTACGTGCAGACGTGTGGACACTTACTGTTCCACCATGTTGCTGAAACTCTGCCTCCCGCTAAGACGGTCCGTATCAGATGGTGGTGCTGTATATTGTGGCGTGCAGACAAGGCTTTTGCACATTTTGGCCATGCTAACCCTCCTTTTTAAGGTGCTGACGGGGCCACTGCTGCGCTGGCGACTTCCTCCTCTGCCTCCTCCTCCGTCTCCGCCTCATGCTTCTTCTGAGCCCTCGCTATCAGGTGGGAATGCCATCAGTAGCTCCTCTACCAGCATTCGCTTGTACTCGCACATTTTCCCTTCATGCTCCAGTGATGGAAGTAAGGACGGCATGTTGTCCTTGTAGCAGGAATACAGCAGGATGGCCACCCAGTAATCAGCACCGGTTAGAAGGTGGGCAACTCGGCGGTCGTTGCACAGTCACTGCATCATGTAGTTGCTCATGTGTGCCAGGCAGCACAGAGGCAACGACAAGTTGTCCTCGGTGGGAGGTGTATCGTCAGTGTCCTCTCTATCCCCCCAGCCACACTCCACTGATGCCCATGAGCTGATTTGGGTGCCACCCTGCTGTGAACAGGTATCCTCCTCCTCATCATCATCATCATCATCATCATCATCATCATCATCATCCTCATCATCATCATCATCATCATCATCATCATCCTCCTCCTCCTCATCCTCCAAAACTGTGCCCTGTCTAGACAGTTGGGTGTCTGGCAACTGTTGGTGCAGGAACCCACCCTCTGAGCCACCTGTGGATGACTGGCCTATTTTTCAAGGAGACATAGAAGTTGAATAGTAAGGCTGATGACGGCATCATCCCCGCTGGTCATGTTGGTGGAGTACCCGAAGCAGCGCAACATGGCACAAGTCCAGCATGGAGGCACACTCGGTGGTGAAATGGTGCTGCTCCGCAGATCGACTCACCCATGCGAGCTGCAGTTGAAACTCCACTATCGCCTAATGCTGCTCGCACAGTCTCTCCAGCATGTGCAAGATGGAATTCCACCTTGTGGCTACGTTGTATATGAGGCTGTGAGTGGGAAGGCCAAAGTTATGCTTCAGCGCAGACAGGTGAGCAGCAGCAGGGTGAGAATGCCCGAAAGCATGCACAGACGGCCCTCACTTTCTCCAACAGCTTTGACATATCGGGGTAAGTATCATAAGTACACTGCCTGAAGAACTGCCACGCTAGGGAATTACTTTGTGCTGGCTTTGGTGTGCTATGTCTCTTGTACAGTAGCAGGTGTACTGGCTGGGGGACAGCCGCTCTGCTTTTGCACCCTGCTCCCTCTTTTGCTGTCTGTCTGGCGCTGTGTACCCCCCAGCTCTTCCTCCGAACTGCACACATTAGTGGCATTACATGGATGCTATGTGAGGTCTAGGACCTCATCATCCTCCACATCATCTTCCATCCACTTCTCACCCCTGCCCTCCTGGCCAGTCTGCACACTGCAGAAAGCCCCAGCAGTTGACACCTGTGTTTCATCATCGTCATCAGAGACGTGCTGCACTGGTTCAGTGCACTCAATCTCTGTCACTTCTAGGGCAGGGCTAGATGGATGGTCCACGAAAAACCCCACCAGCAGAGTCATCAAAAAGCATAAGTGACTGCTGCATGACTTGAGGCTCAGGCTTGGCTGATGTGCAAGTGATTGATGTGGAAGACAGATGCCCGTAGGCCGCCGGTGCCAACTCTACGCTTTCAGCAGTGGACCAGATGGAAGACGATGTGAAGAAACTGGAGCCACTCTTAGCCATCCAATCTACTACCGCCTCTACTTTTTCTGGCCTCAGCATTCCTAGAGTGGTATTCGGGTCTACAAAACGATGTAGAAGGTCCTTTCGCCTTAGTGCACCAGAGTAAGATGCTTCATTTGGCTGGCAGACGAACAATTTTATATCTGTGTCACAAAGTCAAAAGAGGTGTTTAGCACAAAAAAATAGGTAGTGTTCGGCCGAACACTTTTTTACTTGATCATTGCGATGCTCGGCACATCGCAATGTTCAGCCGAACAACGCGTGTGCTCGAGCGCGATGCTCGAGTCTCCTCCACACACGTTTGTCGGCTGCTAAACAGCCAATAAACGTGCTTGGAGGTACTGGCACTCACTGTAATGCCGTAGCCATGTTGGCTAATGGCATTACAGTGATTGGCTGTCTGGAACGCGTCATGGTTCGGCTCAGTCTTAGTCAGAGAGAGCTGTAGCAGAAGGGACAGATAGTGTAGGGACAGGAATTGGTTTGTTAGGCAGGTTTTACTGGCGAAAGGTGTTAGAAACCCAAAAGTCCTTTGAAGGACTATGGTTTTATCTGGCTGCCATATATATGGTCAGCGAAACCTGTGTTAAATTGCATGAAATTGTTTGGCCGCTGCTGACAGTGACACAAACCCTGCTACATCTGTTGTGTTACCTTTGCGCTGTGAAATTCAGCACAATTATTTGGCCGCTGGTGACAGCGACATTACCTGCGCTACATCTCCAGTATAACGTTAGCGCATCCGAAATATCAGTGACATTCAGTGTAATTTTTTTCGCCACTGGTGACAGCGACCTTACCTGCACTACATCTCCTGTACAACGTTAGCGCATTCTAAATATCAGTGACATTCAGTCAAATTTTTCGCTGGTGGTGGCAGCAACATTACCTATGTTACATCTCCTGTATAACATATGCGCATCCTAAATATCAGTGACATTCAGTAAATTTTTTTAGCTGCTGGTGGCAGCGACAAAACCTGTGCTACATCTCCTGTATAACATTTGAGCATCTTAAATATCTGTGACATTCAGTTTAATTTATTTGCGCATACACTTGCAAAACCTGCACTACTGTATGTGTGACATACTTGCAAGCATATATACCATTTAATATGCTCAAGGCGAGCAGTAAGGGACAGGGAAGTGGCCGTGCTGCTGATGGTGCAAACTGTGCATGCTGCCAGAGCACAAGAAACACACTCATCCATGATACCTAGCTTCATGTCCCAGTTTGGATTGCAGCAGATAATGCTTCCAGTCGGTTAAGCACCACCCTGTCTTTCACAAAGTCCAGTCTCAGTAGCCAACAGTCTGGTCAACAGAATCCTCACCCTGATTCTCCTTCCTCCCACCATGGAGAGTCTTGGCAAACAAGTGATCCCACACTCGGATATCCCGAGGAGCTCTTTTCATCACCATTCCTTGATTTGGCCCTCTTGGCAAGCCCGATTGAAGAGGGACATGAGGAGATCTTGTTCACTGATTCCGAAACTCTTGAGCATCCACAGTTAGAAAAAGATGATGGTGGGAAACGGCAATTAGTGTTTCACGAGGTGGATCATGAGACACAGTTGCCAATAAGTCAACGGCAATGAGTGTCACAAGAGGTTGATGATGAGGATGAGACACGGTCAGGGGCGTTGCTAGGGTCTGAAAACATCCGGGGCACAAACCCACTGTATCATGCCCTCCGTGAAGCCACGGCCCCACCCCATTAAGCCACACCCCACCCCATTAAGCCACACCTCCATAACCTGGGGGGGGCCCTTCACAGTAGTTATTAACCCCTTTCAGCAGTCCCCTCTTCAGTGAATGGGCAACCCCACAGATCATCCCCTCAGTAATCTGTATCCTTCAGTAACTTAACTTTAAATCAGCGCTCCTCCAGGGGTCAAGTCCTGGGAAAGAAAGTGTTGGAACTCACCCAAGATCCACTGCCACCCGGACCCCCCCTCCCCGGAATTAAAATCATTTGTGGGCAGTGCACCCTCCCCCCCTCCCCGGTATTAAAATCATTGGTGGGCAGTGCATCCTCCCCCTCCTCCCCTGTATTAAAATCATTGGTGGGCAGTGCACCCTCCCCCTTCCCCTCCAAAGTATTAAAATCATTGGTGGGCAGTGCGCCCTCCCCAGTATTAAAATCATTGGTGGGCAGTGCCCCCCCATCATTTGTGGCAGCGGCAGTTCCGATCGGAGTCCCAGCAGTGTAATGCTGAGGCTCCGATCGGTGACCATGGCTAGTCAGCAGCATACTTACATGCACAGTGGCCGCCCGGTATTTTATACTGGCATACATTATGGGGACATTAGCTCAACTGTGGGCACTAAGTGGGGGTATTTCATGTACTGTCATATTATAGGGAAAATTAGTACCACTAGGGGGTATTATGGGGAGCTTTACTACTACGATGAGTATAGTAGTATTCGCAGGGGGACTGTTTCTGCAGTATAGTATTGGGGGTGGCAGGAAACTAATGTCTGTTTCTCAATCTCTGCAGAGACGGGAGATGGCAGAAAAATCATCATGGCGGTCTGGTCTGAATGGAGAAGATGAGGAAAGAGAACGTCTACATCAAAGGTGACATCACTGGATGTAAGAGGTATGTGGCGCTATGTAGGAGAGGAGATGCCCCTTATGAACCACTGATCACCCCATATAGACTCCCTGATCACCCCCCTGTCATTGATCACCCCCCTGTAAGGCTCCATTCAAAGGTCCGTATGATTTTTACGGATCCACTGATACATGGATCGGATCCGCAAAACACATGTGGATGTCTGAATGGAGCCTTACAGCGGGGTGATCAATGACAGAGGGGTGATCACCCATATAGACTCCCTGATCACCTCCGTCATTAATCACCCCCCTGTAAGGCTCCATTCAGACGTCCGTATGATTTTTACGGATCCACTGATACATGGATCGGATCCGCAAAACACATGCGGATGTCTGAATGTTTTGTAATAAATATTATTGAAAACATTGAAAAAAGTTTGTGCATGTTTTCTTAACTTTCTTGGGGGGGGTGCCAAACAAAGGGTTCGCCCCGGGTGCCAAATGCTCTAGGTACGCCCCTGAGGGTGTGTATGATGCCCTCCGTTATGTTTAAAAAAGGGTGTACTGGAGCGCCGGTTACTTGTAATTTTTGGCAGCCCTTTAACTTAGGCTTTATGAGCGTAGGAGTCCCACTACCTGAACAATTGTACCACAATGTGAATGAGGCCCTCCTTTATGTGATATACAGGTTGTATCGGAGTGCCTTTTCATTGTAATTTTTTGGCAGCACTTGCTATACAAGTAAATACAGGTCCTTCTCAAAAAATTTGCATATTGTGATAAAGTTCATTATTTTCTGTAATGTACTGATAAACATTAGACTTTCATATATTTTAGATTCATTACACACCAACTGAAGTAGTTCAAGACTTTTATTGTTTTAATATTGATGATTTTGGCATACAGCTCATGAAAACCCAAAATTGCTATCGAAAAAAAATTAGCATATCATGAATAGAGTTGAGCGAACACCTGGATGTTCGGGTTCGAGAAGTTCGGCCGAACATCCCGGAAATGTTCGGGTTCGGGATCCGAACCCGATCCGAACTTCGTCCCGAACCCGAACCCCATTGAAGTCAATGGGGACCCGAACTTTTCGGCACTAAAAAGGCTGTAAAACAGCCCAGGAAAGAGCTAGAGGGCTGCAAAAGGCAGCAACATGTAGGTAAATCCCCTGCAAACAAATGTGGATAGGGAAATGAATTAAAATAAAAATTAAATAAATAAAAATTAACCAAAATCAATTGGAGAGAGGTTCCATAGCAGAGAATCTGGCTTCCCGTCACCCACCACTGGAACAGTCCATTCTCAGATATTTAGGCCCCGGCACCCAGGCAGAGGAGAGAGGTCCCGTAACAGAGAATCTGTCTTCATGTCAGCAGAGAATTAGTCTGCATGTCATAGCAGAGAATGAGGCTTCACGTCAGCCACCACTGCAACAGTCCATTGGCATATATTTAGGCCCAGCACCCAGGCAGAGGAGGGAGGTCCCGTAACAGAGAATCTGTCTTCATGTCAGCAGAGAATTAGTCTGCATGTCATAGCAGAGAATGAGGCTTCACGTCAGCCACCACTGCAACAGTCCATTGGCATATATTTAGGCCCAGCACACACACAGGCAGAGGAGAGAGGTCCCGTAACAGAGAATCTGGCTTCATGTCAGCAGAGAATCAGTCTGCATGTCATAGCAGAGAATGAGGCTTCACGTCAGCCACCACTGCAACAGTCCATTGGCATATATTTAGGCCCAGCACACACACAGGCAGAGGAGAGAGGTCCCGTAACAGAGAATCTGGCTTCATGTCAGCAGAGAATCAGTCTGCATGTCATAGCAGAGAATGAGGCTTCACGTCAGCCACCACTGCAACAGTCCATTGGCATATATTTAGGCCCAGCACACACACAGGCAGAGGAGAGAGGTCCCGTAACAGAGAATCTGGCTTCATGTCAGCAGAGAATCAGTCTGCATGTCATAGCAGAGAATGAGGCTTCACGTCAGCCACCACTGCAACAGTCCATTGGCATATATTTAGGCCCAGCACACACACAGGCAGAGGAGAGAGGTCCCGTAACAGAGGATCTGGCTTCATGTCAGCAGAGAATCAGTCTGCATGTCATAGCAGAGAATCAGGCTTCACGTCAGCCACCACTGCAACAGTCCATTGTCATAAATTTAGGCCCAGCACCCAGGCAGAGGAGAGAGGTCCCGTAACAGACAATCTGGCTTCATGTCAGCAGAGAATTAGTCTGCATGTCATAGCAGAGAATGAGGCTTCACGTCAGCCACCACTGCAACAGTCCATTGGCATATATTTAGGCCTAGCACACAGGCAGAGGAGAGAGGTCCCGTAACAGAGAATCTGGCTTCATGTCAGCAGAGAATCAGTCTGCATGTCATAGCAGAGAATGAGGCTTCACGTCACCCACCACTGCAACAGTCCATTGGCATATATTTAGGCCTAGCACACAGGCAGAGGAGAGGTTCATTCAACTTTGGGTAGCCTCGCAATATAATGGTAAAATGAAAATAAAAATAGGATTGAATGAGGAAGTGCCCTGGAGTCCAATAATATATGGTTATGGGGAGGTAGTTAATGTCTAATCTGGACAAGGGACGGACAGGTCCTGTGGGATCCATGCCTGGTTCATTTTTATGAACGTCAGCTTGTCCACATTGGCTGTAGACAGGCGGCTGCGTTTGTCTGTAATGACGCCCCCTGCCGTGCTGAATACACGTTCAGACAAAACGCTGGCTGCCGGGCAGGCCAGCACCTCCAAGGCATAAAAGGCTAGCTCTGGCCACGTGGACAATTTAGAGACCCAGAAGTTGAATGGGGCCGAACCATCAGTCAGTACGTGGAGGGGTGTGCACACGTACTGTTCCACCATGTTAGTGAAATGTTGCCTCCTGCTAACACGTTGCGTATCAGGTGGTGGTGCAGTTAGCTGTGGCGTGTTGACAAAACTTTTCCACATCTCTGCCATGCTAACCCTGCCCTCAGAGGAGCTGGCCGTGACACAGCTGCCTTGGCGACCTCTTGCTCCTCCTCTGCCTTGGCCTTGGGCTTCCACTTGTTCCCCTGTGACATTTGGGAATGCTCTCAGTAGCGCGTCTACCAACGTGCGCTTGTACTCGCGCATCTTCCTATCACGCTCCAGTGCAGGAAGTAAGGTGGGCACATTGTCTTTGTAGCGTGGATCCAGCAGGGTGGCAACCCAGTAGTCCGCACAGGTTAAAATGTGGGCAACTCTGCTGTCGTTGCGCAGGCACTGCAGCATGTAGTCGCTCATGTGTGCCAGGCTGCCCAGGGGTAAGGACAAGCTGTCCTCTGTGGGAGGCGTATCGTCATCGTCCTGCCTTTCCCCCCAGCCACGCACCAGTGATGGACCCGAGCTGCGTTGGGTGCCACCCCGCTGTGACCATGCTTCATCCTCATCCTCCTCCACCTCCTCCTCATCCTCGTCCTCCTCGTCCTCCAGTAGTGGGCCCTGGCTGGCCACATTTGTACCTGGCCTCTGCTGTTGCCAAAAACCTCCCTCTGAGTCACTTCGAAGAGACTGGCCTGAAAGTGCTAAAAATGACCCCTCTTCCTCCTCCTCCTCCTCCTCCTGGGCCACCTCCTCTTCCATCATCGCCCTAAGTGTTTTCTCAAGGAGACATAGAAGTGGTATTGTAACGCTGATAACGGTGTCATCGCCACTGGCCATGTTGGTGGAGTACTCGAAACAGCGCAACAGGGCACACAGGTCTCGCATGGAGGCTCAGTCATTGGTGGTGAAGTGGTGCTGTTCTGTAGTGCGACTGACCCGTGCGTGCTGCAGCTGAAACTCCACTATGGCCTGCTGCTGCTCGCACAGTCTGTCCAGCATGTGCAAGGTGGAGTTCCACCTGGTGGGCACGTCGCATATGAGGCGGTGAGCGGGAAGGCCGAAGTTACGCTGTAGCGCAGACAGGCGAGCAGCAGCAGGATGTGAACGCCGGAAGCGCGAACAGACGGCCCGCACTTTATGCAGCAGCTCTGACATGTCGGGGTAGTTGTGAATGAACTTCTGCACCACCAAATTCAGCACATGCGCCAAGCAAGGGATGTGCGTCAAATTGGCTAGTCCCAGAGCTGCAACGAGATTTCGCCCATTATCACACACCACCAGGCCGGGCTTGAGGCTCACCGGCAGCAACCACTCGTCGGTCTGTTGTTCAATACCCCGCCACAACTCCTGTGCGGTGTGGGGCCTGTCCCCCAAACATATGAGTTTCAGAATGGCCTGCTGACGTTTACCCCGGGCTGTGCTGAAGTTGGTGGTGAAGGTGTGTGGCTGACTGGATGAGCAGGTGGAAGAAGAGGAGGAGGAAGCCGAGAAGGAGGAGGTGGCAACAGGAGGCAAAGAATGTTGCCCTGCGATCCTTGGCGGCGGAAGGACGTGCGCCAAACAGCTCTCCGCCTGGAGCCCAGCTGCCACTACATTTACCCAGTGTGCAGTTAGGGAGATATAGCGTCCCTGGCCGTGCTTACTGGTCCACGTATCTGTGGTTAGGTGGACCTTGCTACAGATGGCGTTGCGCAGTGCACACTTGATTTTATCGGATACTTGGTTGTGCAGGGAAGGCACGGCTCTCTCGGAGAAGTAGTGCCGGCTGGGAACAACATACTGTGGGACAGCAAGCGACATGAGCTGTTTGAAGCTGTCTGTGTCCACCAGCCTAAATGACAGCATTTCATAGGCCAGTAGTTTAGAAATGCTGGCATTCAGGGCCAGGGATCGAGGGTGGCTAGGTGGGAATTTACGCTTTCTATCAAATGTTTGTGAGATGGAGAGCTGAACGCTGGCGTGTGACATGGTTGAGACGCTTGGTGACGGAGGTGGTGGTGGTGGTGTTGGTGGTACATCCCCTGTTTGCTGGGCGGCAGGTGCCAACGTTCCTCCAGAGGCGGAGGAAGAGGCCGAGGCGGCAGCAGCAGAATAGGCCGAGGCGGCAGCAGCAGAAGAGGTAGCAGGGGGAGCCTGAGTGACTTCCTTGGTTTTAAGGTGTTTACTCCACTGCAGTTCATGCTTTGCATGCAGGTGCCTGGTCATGCAGGTTGTGCTCAGGTTCAGAACGTTAATGCCTCGCTTCAGGCTCTGATGGCACAGCGTGCAAACCACTCGGGTCTTGTCGTCAGCACATTGTTTGAAGAAGTGCCATGCCAGGGAACTCCTTGAAGCTGCCTTTGGGGTGCTCGGTCCCAGATGGCTGCGGTCAGTAGCAGGCGGAGTCTCTTGGCGGCGGGTGTTCTGCTTTTGCCCACTGCTCCCTCTTTTGCTACGCTGTTGGCTCGGTCTCACCACTGCCTCTTCCTCCGAACTGTGAAAGTCAGTGGCACGACCTTCATTCCATGTGGGGTCTAGGACCTCATCGTCCCCTGCATCGTCTTCCACCCAGTCTTGATCCCTGACCTCCTGTTCAGTCTGCACACTGCAGAAAGACGCAGCAGTTGGCACCTGTGTTTCGTCATCATCAGACATGCTGAGGTGGTATTCCCATGTCCTCATCATCAGGAAACATAAGTGGTTGTGCGTCAGTGCATTCTATGTCTTTCACCGCTGGGGAAGGGCTAGGTGGATGCCCTTGGGAAACCCTGCCAGCGGAGTCTTCAAACAGCATAAGAGACTGCTGCATAACTTGAGGCTGAGACAGTTTCCCTGGTATGCATGGGGGTGATGTGACAGACTGATGGGGTTGGTTTTCAGGCGCCATCTGTGCGCTTTCTGCAGAAGACTGGGTGGGAGATAATGTGAACGTGCTGGATCCACTGTCGGCCACCCAATTGACTAATGCCTGTACCTGCTCAGGCCTTACCATCCTTAGAACGGCATTGGGCCCCACCATATATCGCTGTAAATTCTGGCGGCTACTGGGACCTGAGGTAGTTGGTACACTAGGACGTGTGGATGTGGCAGAACGGCCACGTCCTCTCCCAGCACCAGAGGGTCCACTAACACCACCACGACCATGTCCACGTCCGCGTCCCTTACTAGATGTTTTTCTCATTGTTATGGTTCACCACAACAACAAATATATTATTTGGCCCAATGTATTGTATTCAAATTCAGCGGGATATAAATTTGAGGCCTAGTATTTAGGCGCTGGGTGACCGGTATGGATTTAGTGACAGAATTAGACTTGGAAATGCACAGAAGCGTGTGTGTGTGAAGTTATTCTGAATGACCCAATGTGCACCTTGAATATTATATACCCTTTTAGGGATAGATTTCAAATAGCTCTGATATAGCAGAAACCACTAAATTATGAAATTGCTAAATTGGGAATTGTATTTCAACCCAGAACAAGAAATGTGCTTGAACGGACACTAAATAACTCGCCCAGCTACAGCACTAACGAGAGATTTAGCAGGATATAAATTTGAGGCCTAGTATTTAGGCGCTGGGTGACAGGTATGGGTTTAGTGACAGAATTAGACTTGGAAATACACAGTAGCGGGTGTGTGTGAAGTTATTCTGAATGACCCAATGTGCACCTTGAATATTATATACCCTTTTAGGGATAGATTTCAAATAGCTCTGATATAGCAGAAACCACTAAATTATGAAATTGCTAAATTGGGAATTGTATTTCAACCCAGAACAAGAAATGTGCTTGAACGGACACTAAATAACTCGCCCAGCTACAGCACTAACGAGAGATTAAGCAGGATATAAATTTGAGGCCTAGTATTTAGGCGCTGGGTGACAGGTATGGGTTTAGTGACAGAATTAGACTTGGAAATACACAGTAGCGGGTGTGTGTGAAGTTATTCTGAATGACCCAATGTGCACCTTGAATATTATATACCCTTTTAGGGATAGATTTCAAATAGCTCTGATATAGCAGAAACCACTAAATTATGAAATTGCTAAATTGGGAATTGTATTTCAACCCAGAACAAGAAATGTGCTTGAACGGACACTAAATAACTCGCCCAGCTACAGCACTAACGAGAGATTTAGCAGGATATAAATTTGAGGCCTAGTATTTAGGCGCTGGGTGACAGGTATGGGTTTAGTGACAGAATTAGACTTGGAAATACACAGTAGCGGGTGTGTGTGAAGTTATTCTGAATGACCCAATGTGCACCTTGAATATTATATACCCTTTTAGGGATAGATTTCAAATAGCTCTGATATAGCAGAAACCACTAAATTATGAAATTGCTAAATTGGGAATTGTATTTCAACCCAGAACAAGAAATGTGCTTGAACGGACACTAAATAACTCGCCCAGCTACAGCACTAACGAGAGATTTAGCAGGATATAAATTTGAGGCCTAGTATTTAGGCGCTGGGTGACAGGTATGGGTTTAGTGACAGAATTAGACTTGGAAATACACAGTAGCGGGTGTGTGTGAAGTTATTCTGAATGACCCAATGTGCACCTTGAATATTATATACCCTTTTAGGGATAGATTTCAAATAGCTCTGATATAGCAGAAACCACTAAATTATGAAATTGCTAAATTGGGAATTGTATTTCAACCCAGAACAAGAAATGTGCTTGAACGGACACTAAATAACTCGCCCAGCTACAGCACTAACGAGAGATTTAGCAGGATATAAATTTGAGGCCTAGTATTTAGGCGCTGGGTGACAGGTATGGGTTTAGTGACAGAATTAGACTTGGAAATACACAGTAGCGGGTGTGTGTGAAGTTATTCTGAATGACCCAATGTGCACCTTGAATATTATATACCCTTTTAGGGATAGATTTCAAATAGCTCTGATATAGCAGAAACCACTAAATTATGAAATTGCTAAATTGGGAATTGTATTTCAACCCAGAACAAGAAATGTGCTTGAACGGACACTAAATAACTCGCCCAGCTACAGCACTAACGAGAGATTTAGCAGGATATAAATTTGAGGCCTAGTATTTAGGCGCTGGGTGACAGGTATGGGTTTAGTGACAGAATTAGACTTGGAAATGCACAGTAGCGGGTGTGTGAAGTTATTCTGAATGACCCTATGTGCACCTTGAATATTATATACCCTTTTAGGGATAGATTTCAAATAGCTCTGATACAGCAGAAACCACTAAATTTTTAAATTGCTAAATTGGGAATTGTATTTCAACCCAGAACAAAAAATGTGCTTTGACGGACACTAAATAACTTTCCCAGCCACAACAGGACAGCGGTAACGAGAGATTTAGCGGGATATAAATTTGAGGCCTAGTATTTAGGCGCTGGGTGACCGGTATGGATTTAGTGACAGAATTAGACTGGGATATGGCCAAAAAATAACCACACTATTGCTGGTTAAATGCACTTGGTGATGGGCGCAGCTTGCCCCTGATGTAGTATATGGCCAAAAAATGAACAGACTATTGCTGGTTAAATGCACTTGGTGTCACAGCTTGACCAACCACACTACTGAGGGTTAAATGCACTTGGTGACGGGCGCAGCTTGCCCCTGATTTAGTATATGGCCAAAAAATGAACAGACTATTGCTGGTTAAATGCACTTGGTGTGATAGCTTGACCAACCACACTACTGAGGGTTAAATGCACTTGGTGTGACAGCTTCACCCTGATGTAGGCTTTAGCCAAAAAACAACCACACCATTGAGGGTTAAATGCACTTGGTCGCAGCTTGTGCTGGCGCACCACAAGACACAAAATGGCCGCCGATCACCCCAGAAAAATGTGACTGACAAACGGTCTGGGCAGCCTAAAAACAGTGAGCAATTGAGGATCAGCAGCTCAATGATCCACAGCTGCAGATCGATCAGTTAATCAAGTCCTTTGGAGGAGTTAATCTGCCTAATCTCGCCCTACTGTCGCAGCCGCAACCTCTCCCTACGCTAATCAGAGCAGAGTGACGGGCGGCGCTATGTGACTCCAGCTTAAATAGAGGCTGGGTCACATGGTGCTCTGGCCAATCACAGCCATGCCAATAGTAGGCATGGCTGTGATGGCCTCTTGGGGCAAGTAGTATGACGCTTGTTGATTGGCTGCTTTGCAGCCTTTCAAAAAGCGCCAAGAAAGCGTCACAAAAGCGCGAAGAAAGCGACGAACACCGAACCCGAACCCGGACTTTTACGAAAATGTCCGGGTTCGGGTCCGTGTCACGGACACCCCAAAATTCGGTACGAACCCGAACTATACAGTTCGAGTTCGCTCATCCCTAATCATGAAAAGGTTCTCTAAACGAGCTATTAACCTAATCATCTGAATCAACTAATTAACTCTAAACACCTGCAAAAGATTCCTGAGGCTTTTAAAAACTCCCAGCCTGGTTGATTACTCAAAACCGCAATCATGGGTAAGACTGCTGACCTGACTGCTGTCCAGAAGGCCATCATTGACACCCTCAAGCATGAGAGTAAGACACAGAAAGAAATTTCTGAACGAATAGGCTGTTCCCAGAGTGCTGTATCAAGGCACCTCAGTGGGAAGTCTGTGGGAAGGAAAAAGTGTGGCAGAAAACGCTGCACAACGAGAAGAGGTGACCGGACCCTGAGGAAGATTGTGGAGAAGGACCGATTACAGACCTTGGGGGACCTGCGGAAGCAGTGGACTGAGTCTGGAGTAGAAACATCCAGAGCCACCGTGTACAGGCGTGTGCAGGAAATGGGCTACAGGTGCCGCATTCCCCAGGTCAAGCCACTTTTGAACCAGAAACAGCGGCAGAAGTGCCTGACCTGGGCTACAGAGAAGCAGCACTGGACTGTTGCATGTCATTCGGAAATCAAGGTGCCAGAGTCTGGAGGAAGACTGGGGAGAGGGAAATGCCAAAATGCCTGAAGTCCAGTGTCAAGTACCTACAGTCAGTGATGGCCTGGGGTGCCATGTCAGCTGCTGGTGTTGGTCCACTGTGTTTTATCAAGGGCAGGGTCAATGCAGCTAGCTATCAGGAGATTGTGGAGCACTTCATGCTTCCATCTGCTGAAAAGCTTTATGGAGATGAAGATTTCATTTTTCAGCACGACCTGGCACCTGCTCACAGTGCCAAGACCACTGGTAAATGGTTTACTGACCATGGTATTACTGTGCTCAATTGGCCTGCCAACTCTCCTGACCTGAACCCCATAGAGAATTTGTGGGATATTGGGAAGAGAAAGTTGAGAGACGCAAGACCCAACACTCTGGATGAGCTTAAGGCCGCTATCGAAGCATCCTGGGCCTCCATAACACCTCAGCAGTGCCACAGGCTGATTGCCTCCATGCCAAGCCGCATTGAAGCAGTCATTTCTGCAAAAGGATTCCCGACCAAGTATTGAGTGCAGAACTGAACATAATTATTTGAAGGTTGACTTTTTTTGTATTAAAAACACTATTCTTTTATTGGTCGGATGAAATATGCAAAATTTTTTAGATAGGAATTTTGGGTTTTCATGAGCGGAATGCCAAAATCATCAATATTAAAACAATAAAAGGCTTGAACTACTTCAGTTGGTGTGTAATGAATCTAAAATATATGAAAGTCTAATGTTTATCAGTACATTACAGAAAATAATGAACTTTATCACAATATGCAAATTTTTTTAGAAGGACCTGTATACAGGAAAGAAAGTTTCCTAACAATTTTTCCTCTAATATCGATTTTATCTTTGGTTTGGTGCATATTATTGTCAGTCTATAAAAGTGGCGTACTACTCGGACATAATCGTTCCCAGCAGCAACCTTGGAGTCCGAGATGCATCCAGACATCCTTCCCATGCTGTTTCCAAACCATTTCAGTGGTGTTTCAATCAATTTCTGACCTTTTCCTATGAACCAGATACCCTCCCCTCTTCAGAGCAGGGGGTGCCTGGTTTAATGCTCGGGTTCTCCCATTGACATCCATTGACCATCCCAAAGTGTTCTACTCGAGCACCCGAGAAATTTGGTGCTTGATCAACACTAATAGGTAGGTTTTACCAACCCAATTAACCGGCTGAATAACTATTATATATCCCTGTGACGTTTGCGAGTACAGTGTTTTTTCACCCAAAAAATAGGTAGGTCTCACCAACCCAATTAACCGGCTGAAAAACTATTATACAGATATAGTAGAGTTAACACACACATGCTTTATGAGATGTGTTATCTAAACTAAATTCTTTAAGCAATCACCTTCAATTACTTTTCAATGGCTTTTGTTTCAAGATAACTGGAGATGAGCGAATTTCTCAAAAATTCAATTCGGCTGGTTCACCGAATTTAAAAAATAAATTAGGTTAGATCCGAATTTGTTTGTGGCGAATCACGTAAACAAACTAATTCCTGGCTGCAGAGAGCCTTTATAGTGGTGTAGAACACTGTGCCTTGCAGTAAAATGCATAGGGAGTCTGCTGTGGTAGTGAAACAATACTGTGAGTCAGTATGACACACAGATGACAGGCGTCGCTATTAGAATCACTGCACACTTCACTTATTTGGTCAGTTACGGGGTCAAAACTGACCGAATAATTCAAGTGTGAACTCAGCCTTACAGGTAAATGTAAGTCGGCAGCTGATTCCACATAGATGTCTACAGAACCTTTTCTATTAAATGCTTATACAAGTAGAGGCCCACCGACATAGTGGAGAGGGTGTCAGCAGTAATTTTGTGTTGACGTCACTGATTACAATGACAGAGTGTGGAGGTGGCAGCAGCAGCATCAGGAGGAGACCACAGAGTGGCACAATGGCAGAGTGTGGAGGTGGCAACAGCATCACCAGGAGGCCACAGAGTGGCACAATTACAGAGTGTGGAGGTGGCAGCAGCAGCATCAGGAGGAAGGCCACAGGGTGGCACAATGACATTAACTCAGTGGGCCGTGAAGGAAATGTATTGTCCCTGACCGTAGTTACAGTTCCACACGTCGGCGCTGCCGTGCACTTTGACAGACACCGACATGCTCAAGGATTGGCCCATCTTCTGTTCTACATACAGTGGATATAAAAAGTCTACACAACCCTGTAAAAATGTCAGATTTCTGTGATGTAAAAAAAATTAGACAAAGATATATCATTTCAGAACTTTTTACACCTTTAATGTGACCTATAAACTGTACCACTTAATTGAAAATCATACTGAAATATTTTAGGTGGAGGGAAGAAAACTAAACAAAAAAATATATATTGTGGTTGCATCAGTGTGCACACCCTCTTATAACTGGGGATGTAGATGTATTCATAATTAAGCAATCACATTCAAAATCATGTTAAATAGGAATCAGCATACACCTGCCATCATATAAGGTGCAGCTGATTAACCCCAAATAAAGTTCAGCTGCTCTAGTTAGTTAGTCTTTCCATAAATTTTCTTAGTCGCATCCCACAGCAAAAGCCATGGTTCACAGAGAGCTTCCAAAGCATCAAAGGGATCCCATTGTTAAAAGTTATCAGTCAGGAGAAGGGTACAAAAGAATTTCCAAGGCATTAGATATACCATGGAACACAGTGAAGACCACCATCATTAAGTGGAGAAAATATGGCACAACAGTGTCATTACCAAGGACTGGACGTCCCTCCAAAATTGATGTAAAGACGAGAAGAAAACTAGTCTGGGAGGCTACCAAGAGGCCTACAGCAACTTTAAAGGAGTCACAGGAATATCTGGCAGGCTGTGTGGTACATGTGACAACAATCTCCCGTATTCTTCATATGTCTGGGCTATGGGGTAGAGTGGCAAGACGAAAGCCTTTTCTTACAAAGAAAAACATCCAAGCCAGGCTACATTTTGCAAAAAACACACCTGAAGTCTCCCATAAGAATGTGGGAAAAGGTCTTATGGTCTGATGAAACCAAGGTTGAACTTTTTGGCCACAATTCCAAAAGATATACACACTGCACATCACCAAAAGAACACCATACCCACAGTGAAGCATGGTGGTGGCAGCATCATGCTTCGGGCTGTTTTTCTTCAGCTGGAACTGGAGCTTTAGATAAGCTAGAGGGAATTATGAACAGTTCCAAATACCAGTCAATATTGACACAAAACCTTCAGGCTTCTGCTAGAAAGCTGAGCATGAAGAGGGACTTCATCTTTCAGCATGACAACGACCCAAAGCATACATCCAAATCAACAAAGGAATGGCTTCACCAGAAGAAGATTAAAGTTTTGGAATGGCCCAGCCAGAGCCCAGACCTGAATCGGATTGAAAATCTGTGGGGTGATCTGAAGAGTGCTGTGCACAGGAGATGCCCTCACAATCTGACAGATTTGGAGAGTTTTTGCATAGAAGAGTGGGCAAATCTTGCCAAGTCAAAATGTGCCATGCTGAAAGACTCATACTCATATACAAAAAGACTGAGTGCTGTAATAAAATTAAAAGGTGCTTCAACAAAGTATTAGTTTAAGGGTGTGCACACTTATGCAACCATATTATTTTATTTTTATATTTTTTCTTCCCTCTACCTAAAAGATTTCAGTTTGTTTTTCAATTGAGTTGTACAGTTTATAGGTTACATTAAAGGTGGAAAAAGTTCTGAAATGATTTATCTTTGTCTCATTTTTTTACATCACAGAAACCTGACATTTTAACAGGGGTGTGTAGACTTTTTATATCCAGTGTACGTGTGCAGGGTTGGTACTGCCTTTTTGGCAAAGAAATGACAGCTTGGGACTCTCCATCTAGGCTCGGCACAAGCCATTAGTTCTTTGAAAGGTGCAGAGTCCACCACTTAGAAAGGGAGGGACTGCAGCACCAGCAACTTGGTCAGGAGCACATTCAGCTTCTGCGAGGTTGGTTGAGTGCACGCATACTGTTGTCTTTTTGCGATCGCTTCGGTGATCGATTGCTGATGGAATGACTCACGAGGAGTAGGAGGAGCAGCAGCATCAGGACCAGCAGATGATGGGAAGGATAATAGACATCCGTCGGCTGAGGTGGTGGAGCCTTGACTGCCTGAAATCGGGTGCGTGCCACTGGATGATGCAGCGGTTTCTATAGCTGACTGGACCACCACATCGGAGCCACAGTTCTCCCAGGCCCCTTTAAGGTGACGCTGCATATGTTGACGCAGGGCGATGGTGCCAACATGGGCACAATGGCCACGCTTCACCTTCTGTTCACAGATTCTACAAATGGCCATGTTCACCTCCTCTGGCGGTTTAATAAAAAACTGCCACACTGCCGAGTAGGTGATTTTACCCCCAACACTGATTGACTGCTACTGCCGCTGCTTCCGTGTACCCCTGCACCACTACTTTCCGGGCAGTTAAGCTCCTGTGAAATGGGTGGTCTACCCCTGGCTAGTGATGTCCCCAACTATTCGCCGACGAATAGTTCCCAGCGAACATAGCTTGTTCGCGTTCGCCGCTGCGGGCGTACATATGCGATGTTCGGTCCGCCCCCTATACATCATCATTGAGTAAACTTTGACCCTGTACCTCACAGTCAGCAGACACATTCCAGCCAATCAGCAGCAGACCCTCCCTCCCAGACCCTCCCACCTCCTGGACAGCATCCATTTTAGATTCATTCGGAAACTGCATTCACTGTGAGAGGAGGGAGAGTGTAGCTGCTGCTGATTCAATAGGGAAAGCGTTAGCTAGGGCATTGTTCTGTGTCCACAGACTCATCTGCTGTAAGGACAGCGTCCTGACAGCACCCCAAAAAGCCCTTTTCAGGGCTGGTACATCAGTGTGCTTTTTAAAAAAAAAATATATATATATATATATTGCAGTTGCCTGGTTGCCCGTTAGTGATGAGCGGGAGGTGCCATATTCGATTTTGCGATATTTCGCGAATATTCGAATGAATATTCGTGTTATATTCGTCGAAATCGAATATTCGTAATTATTCCAATTATCGCGAATAATATACGATTTTTTTTTTTCGCGTATTGCGATTATTTATCTTGATAGTATAAGGCAACGTTCCTATGCTAATTGACTATGGCTAGGCTAATATGTGTATTTTACGAAATTTCGTGATTTGCTCTAACTTCGTCTCTTAGAATATTACGAATATTCTAAAAGACGAAGTTAGAGCAATATTACGAAATTTCGTAAAATACACATATAGATTGTAATTTAGCTAATATAGTGCTATAATCCCTTTTTTTTTCCTCTAATTTTTTTTTGCCTCTTCTGAACTTAAGTTTTGTAAAATATGTACACTATTAAAAAATATTACTATAGCAGTATATTAGCTTAAATACAATCTATGTGTATTTTACGAAATTTCGTAATATTGCTCTAACTTCGTCTTTTAGAATATTCGTAATATTCTAAAAGACGAAGTTAGAGCAATATTAAGAACATTTGCAAAAGCCGAAATTGCGATGCGAGTAATATAATACGAAATAATCGCATGAAGATTTCAACTTAGCACTGCTATATTCCATATTCTAGCCTAATATGGAATATAGCTGTGCTAAGTTAGCACTGCTATATTCCATACTAGGCTAGAATATGGAATATAGCAGTGCTAAGTTGAAATCTTCATGCGATTATTTCGTATTATATTACTCGCATCGCAATTTCGGCTTTTGCAAATGTTCTTAATATTGCTCTAACTTCGTCTTTTAGAATATTACGAATATTCTAAAAGACGAAGTTAGAGCAATATTACGAAATTTCGTAAAATACACATAGATTGTATTTAAGCTAATATACTGCTATAGTAATATTTTTTAATAGTGTACATATTTTACAAAACTTAAGTTCAGAAGAGGCAAAAAAAAATTAGAGGAAAAAAAAAGGGATTATAGCACTATATTAGCTAAATTACAATCTATATGTGTATTTTACGAAATTTCGTAATATTGCTCTAACTTCGTCTTTTAGAATATTACGAATATTCTAAAAGACGAAGTTAGAGCAATATTAAGAACATTTGCAAAAGTCGAAATTGCGATGCGAGTAATATAACACGAAATAATCGCATGAAGATTTCAACTTAGCACTGCTATATTCCATATTCTAGCCTAGTATGGAATATAACAGTGCTAACTTAGCACAGCTATATTCCATATTAGGCTAGAATATGGAATATAGCAGTGCTAAATTGAAATCTTCATGCGATTATTTCGTGTTATATTACTCGCATCGCAATTTCGTAAAATACACATATAGATTAGATTGTAATTTAGCTAATATGGAATATAGCAGTAAGTTGAAAACGCCACTGACTGGAGCAGCCAGGAAGCCAGGAATCCAAAGGACGGTAAGAACAACTTTAGAGAAGTGGGAAAGAAAAAAATATAATAATAAAAATAAAAACAACTAATATTCGAATTCGTGAATATATAGAACGATATTCTAAATATTCGCGAAATCTCGAAATTGCGATATTCGAGAAAAAAATTCGCAATTCGAATATTCGCGCTCAACACTATTGCCCGTGTGTGAGAGGCTGCAGGCTCAGTCACAGACAGCACTGTGTGCACTGCACACCATTCATACAGGGTGTGACAGAAAATACCTTGCAGATAAAAAAAAATTCTATTGAAAATTTTTCTGTGATCTAATCACATTTGCAAGCCCGTGTGCGTCAGGCCCACACATTCTGTATTGTGCCCACTGGCTAGTGGCTAGGCCTGCACTCATACCGTTACAGGGTGTCATTCACTCAAATACCTTGCAGATAAAAAAATTATATTGAACATTTTTCTGTGATATAATCACATTTGCAAGCCCGTGTGTGTCAGGCCCAAACAGACTGTACTGTGCCCACTGCCCACCACTTATATAGGATGGCACAGTACCTTGCACGCATAGTAACACTTATCTAAAAAAATGGCAGGCCACGCCGCAGGGGCCATCGTGTTTGTGGTGCTGTAATTTCCACAGGCCCTGAAATAATGCCCAGTGTTCAGAGGCCACGTACCCTGAACCCAAAAAATTCGGAGAAAATAGTTGACTGGCTTACACAGGACACCCAATCTTCAACAGCATCCGCTAAGAACCTTGACGCACCATCCTCCTCCAGCTCAGCTTTGGTCACCTGCTCTCAAGATACCACTCTCCCCCGCCGCCGCCACCACCACCACAGCCGCCACAGCCACTTCACTTGATCCCTCAGAGGAGTTATTTACAGATCAGTTGGATGATATTAGTGATGCGCAACCATTATTGCCAGGGGATGTAGATAATAGGGATATGTCTCAGTCAGGCAGCATTACACACATGGACGTACAGTGTGATGATGATGATGTTGTACCCGCTGTGATGATGTCAGATACAAGTGAAGTGGTTGATGATGACGATGTGTCCGTGGATGCCTCGTAGGTGCCTGCTCGAAGAGAAGAAGAAGAGGGGGAAAGTTCAGAAGGGGAGACAGAGAGAAGGAGGAGACGAGTTGGAAGCAGTGGGAGGTCGTCGCAAGGAGCTAGTGGCACAGTCAGACAGCATGTATCGGCACCCGGGGTCAGCCAGGCAGCACGCCAATCAACGCATGCTGTTGCCACCACCAGAATGCCGTCATTGCAAAGCTCAGCAGTGTGGCATTTTTTTTGTGTGTCTGCCTCTGACAACAGTGATTCCATTTGCAACCTGTGGGAAATCCAACACCCACCTAGGTACAACTGCTTTGCGAAGGCACATGTTCGCACATCACAAACGCCTATGGGATTCAACACATGATGACGAGTAGAAGCAGCACACAAGCTCAAAGCCATCATCCTCCTCCTGGTCCAGCATCTTCAGTCATGTCAACCACTGCTGTCCTCCTTGCCCCCTCTCAACCACCCGCCACTCCGCCTCTCACCTTGAGCAGTTCCATCTCATCTGCCCACAGTCAGGTGTCTGTAAAGGAAATGTTTGAGCGTAAGAAGCCAATGTCAAAGAGTCAACCCCTTGCCCGGCGTCTGACAGCTGGCTTGACGGAACTCTTAGCCCGCCAGCTTTTACCATACCAGCTGGTGGAGTCTGAGGCCTTCAAAAAATTTGTCGCTATTGGGACACCACAGTGGAAGGTACCCGGACAATTTTTTTTTTCTAATAAGGCAATCCCAAACCTCTACTCAGTGATAGAAAAGGAAGTCATGGCATCTCTGGCATACAGTGTTGGGGCAAGGGTCCATCTGACCACTGATACCTGGTCTGCAAAGCACGGTCAGGGCAGGTATATCACCTACACTGCGCATTGGGTCAACCTGCTGACGGCTGCCAAGAATGGAATGCGTGGCTCTGCAGCGGAGTTGGTGACACCGCCACGACTTGTCACGCTGTCTTGGGGTTGACTTGCCTGAAAGCAGAGAGCCACACCAGACCAGCACTCCTGTCCGCCCTGAACGCACAGGTGGATCAGTGGCTGACCCCGCACCAACTGGAGATTGGGAAAGTGGTGTGTGACAATGGAAGCAATTTGTTGGCGGCATTGAATTTGGGCAAGTTGTCACATGTGCCGTGCATGGCACATGTGTTGAATCTCATCGTACAACGCTTTGTGTCTAAGTACCCAGGCTTACAGGACGTCCTCAAGCAGGCCTGGAAGGTGTGTGGCCATTTCAGGCGTTCCTACACGGCCATGGCGCACTTTTCAGACATTCAGCGCCGAAACAACATGCCAGTGAGGCGCTTGATTTGCGACAGCCCGACACGTTGGAATTCAACACTCCTAAATGTTTGACCACCTGCCCCAACAAGAAAAAGCCCTCAACGAGTATTTGTATGACCGGGGTGCTAGGACAGCCTCTGCGGAGCTGGGAATTTTTTTGCCATGTTACTGGACACTCATGCGCAATGCCTGTAGGCTCATGCGTCCTTTTGAGGAGGTGACAAACCTAGTCAGTCGCACCGAAGGCACCATCAGCGACCTCATCCCATTTGTTTTCGTCCTGGAGCGTGCCCTGCGAAGAGTGCTGGATCAGGCTGTAGATGAGCGTGAAGAGGAAGAGGAAGCGTTGTGGTCACCATCACCACCAGAAACAGCCTTGTCATCATCGCTTGCCGGACCTGCGGCAACGCTGCAAGACGAGTATGAGGAAGAGGAGTCAGAGGAGGAATGTGGCTTTGAGGAGGAGGAAGACTAACCACAGCAGGCATCCCAGGGTGCTCGTTGTTGTCACCTATCTAGGACCCGTGGTGTTGTACGTGGCTGGGGGAAGAACAGATCGTCAATGACAGTGAGGAGGAGGAACGGGAAATGAGTAGCTCGGCATCCAACCTTGTGCAAATGGGGTCTTTCATGCTGTCATGTCTGTTGAGGGACCCTCGTATAAAAAGGATGAAGGAGAACGACCTGTACTGGGTGACCACGCTACTAGACCCCTGGTATATACAGAAAGTGGCAGAAATGTTACCAAATTACCGACAGTCAGAAAGGATGCAGCAGTTCAAAACCAAACTAAAAAATATGCTTTATACAGCTTATAAGGGGGATGTCACAGCACAACTGGAATCTAACTGGGGAAGAGGTGAAAGTAATCCTCCTCCTACCACGGCGGCAAGGACAGGACGCTTTACAGATGTGTTGTTGATGGAGGACATGCAGAGCTTTTTCAGTCCTACACATCGCAACAGCCCTTCGGGATCGAGCCTTAGAGAACGACTCGACCGACAGGTGGCAGACTACCTCACCTTAACTGCAGATATCGACACTCTGAGGAGCGATGAACCCCTTGACTACTGGGTGTGCAGGCTTGACCTGTGCCCTGAGCTATCCCAGTTTGCAATAGAAATTCTGGCCTGCCCCGCTTCAAGTGTGCTGTCAGAAAGGACCTTCAGTGCAGCAGGAGGCATTGTCACTGACAAAAGAAGTCGCCTCGGTCAAAAAAGTGTTGATTACCTTACCTTCATGAAGATGAATGAGGCATGGATCCCGAAGGGACTGACAGTAGGGGATACGTTTAACTAACAAAAGGCCTGATGACATGCCTTGGCCTCAAAATGGTCCCCACGCTGCTGTATTTAATGTCTGCATACTGGATGACTTTCGTGAATTCTCCGCCACCAACTAGGGTTCAAGCCGCAATGTTTTAGTCACCTTTCTGCCTTGAAAACATCAGTTTTTCCGGCTGCTGCTACAACAGCGGCTGCAACAATAACATTGTTTTTCAGGCATATGTACATGCCTAATTTTTCTGGCCTCTGTTGCTGCACTGTGGCTGCAAAACAAAACAAAAAAAAAAGGCACATACAAGTGTCAATTCCCCTTTTGTGATCGTTACCTAGTTGTGGTGAAGGGGCTTGCGTATCACAATGAAGCGATCATCACCTCTATGAGTGTGTTGGCAATATTGCCACACCCCAGATGATAAGGCTGTTGCTTCATTATGATCAGACCAAAAGCGATCAGCTGGATGTTTTTTCATAGATAAAGTCTCTTAATAGTTTATTAGAAATAATGCAGACAATTAAAAAAATCCCCATCAATTCCAATGCAAATCAAGTACAAAGCTCAGAACTAAATTATTCCAGGATGTCGTAATGGTTCGTTAATTTGACAATGATTAATCAATTCGACACACGTCACAGGGATTAAACTGATAGGAATAGGACTAGTTAAGACACCACTCATATAGGGTGTCACAGCACATTGCTCCGTGCACACGCAGTGCCCCCACTTGGGAGTAAGAGGACCGACCAAGCTGCTTTTTCCATCTCCCGGTTCCTAAAATCAATTCAGTTTGGTGTATTAGAGTTGACATGGGACGTAACAGGGATTAAACAGATGACAATAGTACTACAGAAAATAGCACTCATATCTGGTGTGACAATAAAATGGCACGGCACAGACGCAGTGACCGTGGAGTGGATTCAAACAAAGGGGAGGGAGCCAGCGTTTTTTTTAACCATCTCCCTGTTCGAAAAATCTATTTAATAAACGGACCCCAGATTGGGGACGTCACGTAACAGGGATTTAACTGATGAGAATAGTACTACAAAAAATAGCACTCATATCGGGTGGAAGAGTAAATTGCACGGCGCAGACGCAATGACCGTGGCGTGGATTCAAACAAAGGGGAGGGAGCCAGCGTTTTTTTAACCATCTACCCGTTCGAAAAATTATTTTAATAAATAGACCCCAGATTGGGGACGTAACAGGGATTAAACTGATGAGAAGAGAGAACTATAGAAAATACCACTCATATCGGGTGGGACAGTAAATTGCACGGCACAGACGCAGTAACCGTGCATTCAAACAAAGGGGAGGGAGCCAGCGTTTTTTTAACCATCTCCCCATTCGAAAAATCTATTCAATTCACCTTTCCGGGACCCTTGGTGTTGTACGTGGCTGGGTGGAGGAAGAAACCTTCAATTACATCAACGGGACATGGCTAGCTTGGTATCCAACCTTGTGCAAATGGAAAGTTTGCGGTTGGGCAAATGGACTGTTTGCGGTTGTTTGCGGTGCATTAAAAGGGGAGTTTGGTCTGTCAATGTCTGTGAAGTGGGCGTAACCCTTACACTACCTGATCGATACAACATCATACCTGATCGTGTACACACACTGGATGTTTTAAACCACGTTAAAAAAAAAAAATTGGATTGTTAGGTGATTTATGCCCTTTATGGATTAAAATCCAACTCTGCGTCAACTATGTAATTTTCCATGGGAGTTTTGCCATGGATCCCCCTCCGGCATGCCACAGTCCAAGTGTTAGTCCCCTTGAAACAACTTTTCCATCACTATTGTGGCTAGAAAGAGTCCCTGTGGGTTTTAAAATTCGCCTGCCTATAGAAGTCAATGGCGGTTCGCCCGTTCGCGAACATTTGCGGAAATTCGCGTTCGCCGCTCGCGAACGGAAAATTTTATCTTCGCGACATCTCTACCACTGGCACGTTATGGCTCCCGACCTCCAATTAATGCCACCCTGCTGACTTCTGGCCACACTAATGACTTGCTGGCTCCGCCGCTGCCTCACGGACTAAGCTGCCACTCTCTTCTCACCAAGATGAAGCCCCTATTTCACACTGCTCCAAAGTGCGATTAGCTACATCATCATCATCGAGTACTGTCTGCACGTCATTGATGTCCTCCTCAATGGTCTCTGGGTCAGGAGCCTGACCACTCGCAACACCAGCTCACTTGCCACTCTCCTCATAACTACTTGCCCGCCTACCGGAGTTAGAGGATGTCTCCTCCACATGTTGGCTGATCAGTAGCTGCTGACTGTCCTCTAGTAGCTCGTTCTCGGTGTATAGTGGAGCTGAGCCCACAGCATATAATACTTGTCTGGCTGAGAGAACAGAAAAGGACAGAGGCAGGTTGAGGACAGGTGAGGGCACAGGGCCTGCTCCCGGGCCATGCCAACTAAGGGTTGTGTCTGACAAACCCACTGACTCTTGGCACAAGTGGATGACCAAGTCAACCATTCAAGAACCACAGGGTGGCTGGTCAAGACACGACCGCTAGATGACACCGGGGGTCATCTGCGACTCCTTCTGCCATGTCATATACTCTGCTGCGACCCCTGCCTGCACCAGAAACATTAAGGCCTCTGCCACTCCCCTGTGCAGGGCCTGGCACTTCTTTGTCTGACATTCTGTCAGTTCAAATAAATAAATAGGAAATTAAAACACCCCAAAAAAGGCTGTAATTTCCTCACTTGACCATACACTTGACTTTTTTGGGGCCCTTTTTTTCCCACTAATACACCCCAAAAAGGGCTTTATAACATATATAACTTTACCACTGAACGGCAAATAGACCCTTATTTTTTTCCACTTATACATGCCACAAAAGGCTTTAGAATATATAACTGCTGTAATTTTCTCACTTTACCACACAACGGCAAATACTTTTTTTGTGCCACTAATACACGCAAAAAAGTGCTTTAGAACATATAACTGCACCGCTGAACGGCAAATATATAGTTTTTTGCCACTAATGCAAGCCAAAACGGGCTTTAGAACTGTAAAACCGTAAAGGGAATTGCATGTGGAGGCAGATATTTTCCTCCCAGTGTGTGCTGCTGGACTAATTAGCAGTCAGGTAAGGTTAAACACCGGACTGGATTGCAGGTACCAGTCGGGTTTTTGTTAACACCTAGCTGCCTTCAAAAGACAGCTGGGTTCATGCAGAGGGGATCTCTGTATTGGGATCTAAGGCATGTGCTGGGGTGGAGGTTTGAGACCCATGTGAGGGGAAACAGGCTGACTAAAGCCTGCTGATGGACTCTTGTTGGCAGAACAGGCCGCATGGTGTGAACTGATACTACAAGGTGACTTTTTTGCTTGAAAGTGTTTTTTGTTCTGTGAACTTTCTAATGGATAAATGAACACTGAACTTTTGGTTTACAAACTGGTTGGTGCCTCTATACTAAGTCCGCCTATCCTGTTTACCACTTACCAGAGCAAATCCACACAGAACATATAACTGCACTGCTGAACGGCAAATAGTCCCTTATTTTTTGTCTACTTATACATGCCACAAAAGGCTTTAGAACATATAACTGCACCTCTGAACGGCAAATATATATTTTTTGCCACTAATACACGCCAAAAAAGGACTTTAGAACATTTAACTGCACTGCTGAACGGCAAATAAAATATATATATTTTGCAATACATGCCAAAAAGGGCTTTAGAACATATAACTGCACCACTGAACGGCGAATAGGCCCTTATTTTTTTCCACTTATACATGCCACAAAAGGCTTTAGAACATATAACTACACCGCTGAACAGCAAATATTATATTTTTTTGCCACTAATACACACCAAAAAGGGCTTTAGAACATATAACTGCACAGCTGAACGGCAAATATATTGTTTTTGCCACTAATTCACAACAAAAAGGGCAGGAATTTTATTACTTCACCACACAACGGCTAATAAGCCCTTTTTTCCCACTAATAAAAGCTAAAAATACTTTAGAACATATAACTGCACCACCCAAGGGCAAATAAGGCGTATAAATATTTCCTTGTAATAAACCCTGTTAATGGCTGTAGAAAACAGCACTTGCACCCCAATAACAAGAATGGTTTGCTGGAATTACAGAGCTGTATAATGGCAATTTGGATCCGCAGTCAGTGCAGAAAAGTGTAATAGGATTGTTCCTAATACCCATGCTGAAACCTCCACTACTGAACCCTGTTCTGCTTCAATACTGTGGAATGATTCCTCCTTATCCTTTCCCTGAACTTCTATATAGCAAAATAAAAAGTTTTCTACCACTGTCCCTAGCGCCTGCTGATGTCTCTTCCTGCATTAAGTACACTGGAAAATGGCTGAATCTAAGATGGCTGAGGCTATTTATAGGGCTGTGACATCACAGGGCTGGCTGGCTGCTGATTGGCTGCATGCATGGCATTGTGGGTGATCCCTTGTTCCCAGAGTTCCTTGCTCCATGTCCAAACGTGTGCAGCACAAAAAATTGTTAGGTCAGCACTACTCACTGGAGTCCCAGTATTCCGATTTGTGGTGGTGCCTGCAGCGTTGGATCCCGGTCTGGGGGTTCCCGTAATAGATAGCAACAAATGAATGAGCCGCGGCACTCAGATGGATCAATCCCAATTTCTTTTATTTCACCTCTTGTGGCAACGTTTCGACCAAATGGTCTTTATCAAGCACAATACAACCATGGTATAGTGAACATATAAATACCTCCCCTTGGCCTCACATTGGCCACAATTTAGACATACCCTTTTAACCCTCTATGTACATTCTATACCGTTTCAAGCATATAACACAAATCCTCATTAGTTCAGTTATTTAGATCTTTGCCTACCGTGCCTCCATACTGTTCGAGCCCCGCCCGGACCGACATCGCTCCGGTGTATTATCACAATGTGTATTTCCTCGCCTGGCGTCCCTCAGTTCCAGCTGCGCTTGCGCCGGTAACGTCACTTCTGCCCTTCTGATTCACTTCCGCCAGTCCTTCTAACATGCGACGGAGTTCCCGATCACATGACTGGAAGTCTATGTGACGTATTGTCACCTGATCATAGGTTGCTATGCTACCGGACGCCAGGCTCTAACAATATATACACAGCTTCTGGAGAGGGTCTTTCTGAGACATAATGCGGGCGATCCAGAGCACACCAGAGCATAGCCATTCGTTCCAGCATTTATTTTATTCATTTTACCATACTATACATGGAACACTGTAACGCGGGAACTACTGATGTCATTCAGGGTCCATTTTTATATTATATTGCATTTCATTTCTGGGTGAACCACATGGTGCTAAATTAAATCGCTGTTTGGCTTATCCACCATTCAATCCACAGCTGGTGTATAGACCATAAGCTCCAGGGGGGTCAACCCCCAGCCCTCATGGCCATCCAGCCCTATAATCACATTCATTCTTACGGGATCTGGGGAGTGGAGGGCTATACTCCAAAAATTGGATAAGCCCTCTCCCTTACTCCTTCTCCTTTAAATTTTTATGGATAAATGTGCCATTTCATTAACCAGCTCAGTCACCATCTCACTCCATTTTCATTACTATTTATCCCTAAAATGACAGCAGCAAATTCCCCCGTTCACAGTCACCGGTCATTAAATCCAATTTCTCCGGTATACATCTGGATAGCATCACACTACCTTCCAGAGACTCCCCTGATGGACTTATTCACTCCACTAGTAAATCTTTTATAGATTCCAGGTACGGTTCTCACACAGCATGTGCACGGCTGCATCTAAAAGTCAAGATAAAAATTGAAAAATATACATTAAAAATGAGGATACATAAAAGTGAAATGATATGATACATAAACAAAGGGGTCAAATTATATAAAAGGAAAATCACACATATGGCTTTTGGCCAGGTGTGTAAATTACACATCCTGATTTAGGGTTCAGAAGAGTGAGCCAACCTAAAATTCCCTATTCAAGCCTTTTGGCTCCATGGTCTCTAACTCATAGATCCACCGTAGCTCTTTCTTTATAGCTTCTCCCTATCACCACCTCTCCTCAACTTGGGAACACTATCTATTATCCTATATCTTAATTGGCAAACATTATGCCTATATTTCCAAAAATCCTCTGGTACCGGTAGCTCGACCTCATCCTCACAATCCTGATTTTGCTGACTTTCTTTTTTAGCAAATAGCTTGCGTATTGTGTACCTGTGTTGGTTTATTCTATTTTTGCATGGTTGTGTTGTCTCACCAATATAGAGAAGGCCACACGGGCACTGCAAACTATAAATAACAAACTCTGCATTACACGTGTAATGCCCCTTGATGTCATATTTTTTCCCAGTTCTCGGGTGGAAAAAGGAGTCGCCCTTGATTAGGCTGCCGAAATTGCAGCAGCCCAAGCAAGGGCAACATCCCCTCTTTCCATCCTCTTTCTTTTTAATTTTTACATCAGCCGACACCAGGCTGTCTCTAAGATTTTTTGGTCTCTTTTATGACATTAACGGGGGAGATTGAAATTCTAATACCTTCGGAAAGGACTGTAATAATATATGCCAATTCTGTCTTAGTACATTGGAGATCTTATTACTCATCTTTGTGTATGTAGATACAAATGGGATTCGACTAGCTTTTTCCTCCTTACTTTTCTCTGTTGTATTTAATAGCTGCTGTCGATCGTGGTTCCTCACTTTTTCAAGATGTCGATCAACTTTTTGGGATATTTCCTGTCCCTAAATCTTTGTCCCATTTTTTGTAACCTATCCTCTACCATACTCTCATCCGATACTATCCTTCTTGCCTGTAAAAACTGGCTCAAAGGCAGGGATTCCACTGTCCTTGTTGGGTGTGCACTGTCAAAACAAAGCATGCTATTTTTATCTGTTGGTTTAATGAATAGGTCGGTTTCAAGTTTACCCTCCCTAACATAAACCATCGTGTAAGAATTGTAAGGATTCTGTCGAGCATACAATGGTAAACTTTAACTGGTCATGCAACTGATTCACAAAGTTATGAAAACCATGCAAATCTACCTCCGTACCATTCCAGATGAGGAAAATGTCATCTATATACCTCATCCACCCCCTCACACTCGAAAAGAAGGTGGATTGGTATATAGATGTCTCCTCTAAGTTGGACATGTATATATTTGCATATGTCGGGGCCACGTTGGACCCCATCGCGGTGCCCCGACATTGCTCATACATACACATCTTCAAACAGGAAGTAATTGTTGTACAGTAAAATTTCAAGGAGGGAGATTGAAAAGGACTTAATTTCAAGTCCAAAATCAGATCTCTCTAAGGCCCACTTCACTGCCTCTAAACCCAGCTCATGATCGATACTGGTATATAGGCTAGTGACGTCAAATGATACCAATAAATCTCCCTCTTGAAATTCCAGTGTCGCAAGTTTGGATAAAAAATCTGTAGTGTCCCTGACATAGGATCTGGCCTCCATTGCATATGATCTAAGAATTTTGTCAAGGAATGTAGCAGCATTTGAGAACACAGATCGTATGCCAGACACTATAGGACGTCCTGGTGGGTCCTTTAGCCCTTTATGTATCTTTGGGAGGGTATACAAGAGAAGAGTCACTGGGTTCTGTGGAACAAGATAGGTATGTAGATTCGCATCAATAAGATCATTTGCAAAAGCGTTATCTGCCATTAACCATTTTGGGTCCTGACTTAGAGGTTTATAAACTTCTCTATCCTTTACCTGTCTCATCACCTCAGCTTTATACCTATCCGTATCCATCACCACAGTGGCTCCTCCCTTGTCCGCCTTTTTTGATGGTAATTTCCCTCCTATTTTTTAGTGCCGTCAGTGCCACTTTCTCGCCCCTGGTCAGATTGGCGATATTAACACCCACTCTAGTTCTCAAGTTTCTCTATCCCCAATCTGACGAGGGAGACAAAGGTCTCAATGGCCTTATTATATATTGGCGGCTGAAAGTCACTCTTTAGAAAAAGGCCTACATCCTTAAGTGATAAAATTTCTTTTTTTACATTTACATTCTTTGATGGTATATTCTCACTAAAATGCACTTTAAGCTTAATCCGTCTAAAGAAATTGTGTAGGTCCATTTCTACCTGGAACCAATCAATCTCAGCCACAGGGCTGAAAGAGAGTCCCCTATTAAGGGAGCCGGATATCACAGGAAATGAAAGAGGGTAAATATTTCCTCCTATGAGTTATCTAGTGATGAAATGACACTGCTTAATAGGGGACTCTTTCAGCCCTGTGGCTGAGATTGATTGGTTCTAGGTAGAAATGGACCTACACAATTTCTTTAGACGGCTTAAGCTTAAAGTGCATTTTAGTGAGAATATACCATCAAAGAATGTAAATGTAAAAAAAGAAAATGTTATCACTTAAGGATGTAGGCCTTTTTCTAAAGAGTGACTTTCAGCCGCCAATATATAATAAGGCCATTGAGACTTTTGTCTCCCTCGTCAGATTGGGGATAGAGAAACTTGAGAACTAGAGTGGGTGTTAATATCACCAATCTGACCAGGGGCGAGAAAGTGGCACTGACGGCACTAAAAAATAGGATGGAAATTACCATCAAAAAGGCGGACAAGGGAGGAGCCACTGTGGTGATGGATACGGATAGGTATAAAGCTGAGGTGATGAGACAGGTAAAGGATAGAGAAGTTTATAAACCTCTAAGTCAGGACCCAAAATGGGCCATTATGCGTAACATTAGGTTAATAGCAGATAACGCTTTTGCGAATGATCTTATTGATGCGAATCTACATACCTATCTTGTTCCTCAGAACCCAGTGACTCCTCTCTTGTATACCCTCCCAAAGATACATAAAGGGCTAAAGGACCCACCAGGACGTCCTATAGTGTCTGGCATAGGATCTGTGTTCTCAAATGCTGCTACATTCCTTGACAAAATTCTTAGATCATATGCAATGGAGGCCAGATCCTATGTCAGGGACACTACAGATTTTTTATCCAAACTTGCGACACTGGAATTTCAAGAGGGAGATCTATTGGTATCATTTGACGTCACTAGCCTATATACCAGTATCGATCATGAGCTGGGTTTAGAGGCAGTGAAGTGGGCCTTGGAGAGATCTGATTTTGGACTTGAAATTAAGTCCTTTTTAATCTACCTTCTTGAAATTTTACTGTACAACAATTACTTCCTGTTTGAAGATGTGTATTACGAGCAATGTCGGGGCACCGCGATGGGGTCCAACGTGGCCCCGACATATGCAAATATATACATGTCCAACTTAGAGGAGTCATCTATATACCAATCCACCTTCTTTTCGAGTGTGAGGGGGTGGATGAGGTATATAGATGACATTTTCCTCATCTGGAATGGTATGGAGGTAGATTTGCATGGTTTTCATAACTTTGTGAATCAGTTGCATGACCAGTTAAAGTTTACCATAGTATACTTGACAGAATCCTTACAATTCTTAGACACGAGGGTTTATGTTAGGGAGGGTAAACTTGAAACCGACCTATTCATTAAACCAACAGATAAAAATAGCATGCTTTGTTTTGACAGTGCACACCCAAGAAGGACAGTGGAATCCCTGCCTTTGAGTCCGTTTTTACGGGCAAGAAGGATAGTATCGGATGAGAGTATGGTAGAGGATAGGTTACAAAAAAATGGGACAAAGATTTAGGGACAGGAAATATCCCAAAAAGTTAATAGATCGACATCTTGAAAAAGTGAGGAACCACGATCGACAGCAGCTATTAAATACAACAGAGAAAAGTAAGGAGCAAAAAGCTAGTCGAATCCCATTTGTATCTACATACACAAAGAGGAGTAATAAGATCTCCAATGTACTAAGACAGGATTGGCATATATTAGGACAGTCCTTTCCGAAGGTATTAGAATTTCAATCTCCCCCGTTAATGTCATATAACAGACCAAAAAATCTTAGGGACAGCCTGGTGTCGGCTGATGTAAAAATTAAAAAGAAAGAGGATGGAAAGAGGGGATGTTGCCCTTGCTTGGGCTGCTGCAATTTCGGCAGCCTAATCAAGGGCGACTCCTTTTTCCACCTGAGAACTGGGAAAAAATATGACATCAAGGGGCATTACACGTGTAATGCAGAGTTTGTTATTTATAGTTTGCAGTGCCCGTGTGGCCTTCTCTATATTGGTGAGACAACACAACCATGCAAAAATAGAATAAACCAACACAGGTACACAATACGCAAGCTATTTGCTAAAAAAGAAAGTCAGCAAAATCAGGATTGTGAGGATGAGGTCGAGCTACCGGTACCAGAGCATTTTTGGAAATATAGGCATAATGTTTCCCAATTAAGATATAGGATAATAGATAGTGTTCCCAAGTTGAGGAGAGGTGGTGATAGGGAGAAACTATAAAGAAAGAGCTACGGTGGATCTATGAATTAGAGACCATGGAGCCAAAAGGCTTGAATAGGGAATTTTAGGTTGGCTCACTCTTCTGAACCCTAAATCAGGATGTGTAATTTACACACCTGGCCAAAAGCCATATGTGTGTTTTCCTTTTATATAATTTGACCCCTTTGTTTATGTACCATATCATTTTACTTTTATGTATCCTCATTTTTTATGTATATTTTTCAATTTTTATCTTGACTTTTAGATGCAGCCGTGCACATGCTGTGTGAGAACCGTACCTGGAATCTATAAAAGATTTACTAGTGGAGTGAATAAGTCCATCAGGGGAGTCTCTGGAAGGTAGTGTGATGCTATCCAGATGTATACCGGAGAAATTGGATTTAATGACCGGTGACTGTGAACGGGGGAATTTGCTGCTGTCATTTTAGGGATAAATAGTAATGAAAATGGAGTGAGATGGTGACTGAGCTGGTTAATGAAATGGCAGTTTATCCATAAAAATTTAAAGGAGAAGGGGTAAGGGAGAGGGCTTATCCAATTTTTGGAGTATAGCCCTCCACTCCCCAGATCCCGTAAGAATGAATGTGATTATAGGGCTGGATGGCCATGAGGGCTGGGGGTTGACCCCCCTGGAGCTTATGGTCTATACACCAGCTGTGGATTGAATGGTGGATAAGCCAAACAGCGATTTAATTTAGCACCATGTGGTTCACCCAGAAATGAAATGCAATATAATATAAAAATGGACCCTGAATGACATCAGTAGTTTCCGCGTTACAGTGCTCCAAATGCTGGAACGAATGGCTATGCTCTGGTGTGCTCTGGATCGCCTGAATTATGTCTCAGAAAGACCCTCTCCAGAAGCTGTGTGTATATTGTTAGAGCCTGGCGTCCGGTAGCATAGCAACCTATGATCAGGTGACAATACGTCACCATAGACTTCCATTCATGTGATCGGGAACTCCGTTGCATGTTAGAAGGACTGGCGGAAGTGAATCAGAAGGGCGGAAGTGACTTTACCGGCGCAAGCGCAGCTGGAACTGAGGGACGCCAGGCGAGGAAATACACATTGCGATAATACACCGGAGCGATGTCGGTCCGGGCGGGGCTCGAACAGCATGGAGGAACGGTAGGCAAAGATCTACATAACTGAACTAATGAGGATTTGTGTTTTGTATTATATGCTTGAAATGGTATAGAATGTACATAGAGGGTTAAAAGGGTATGTCTAAATTGTGGCCAATGTGAGGCCAAGGGGAGGTATTTATATGTTCACTATACCATGGTTGTATTGTGCTTCATAAAGACCGTTTGGTCGAAACGTTGCCACAAGAGGTGAAATAAAAGAAATTGGGATTGATCCATCTGAGTGCCGCGGCTTCTTCATTTGTTGCAAACATGTGCAGCAGCCATTTTAGGAAAAAATGCGATTCGTTACCACAAAGCATGAGGAAATTCGGATTCGGTGCAAATCAAATTTCTTCCTGAAATTTGGAACAAATTCCACTGGGTCAACTTTGATTTGCTCATCTCCAAAGATAATGCGATGAGTAAAGAAATTTGAGTGTGTGTGTTAACCCTGCTACATCTGTACATCCCTGTGATTGTGGCAAGTACTGTGTTTTTTCACCAATAAAATGTCACGAGGGTGTCAAGAACCACGCCTGACTCCGTTATACCCGGGGTCAGGAAGTCGCAGCAGTTGGCTGCGCGCTCTATGTAGTAAGATAGGGCTGTTTCTTTATGGTAGCTTTCTGGGTTTGCTTTGCAACCCTTTTTGGCTCACTCAGGGATCCGTAGCTCCTTTTTCTCAGCTGTTCCTTGTCCAGCACTCCCAACCTCCTTATATTCCCCTCTCACACTTCTCTGGTTGCCAGATATAGAGCTTCCTGCCTGGACTTCTATACTGACCCACTGGAGCTGTGTTGCTGAGTTCCCTGGTTGTTGTTCCAGAACGTTACCCTCCGGATCCCTGTTGGGCCTTTGTGGTCTGCTGTTGTCGCCCACCTAGGTTTATGTGTTTGTCTGTATTGTCTGTCCTCTCCCTGGTGTTTCCCTCTTAGTGTCAGTGGTGCGGACTAGTGATCCCACCGCCCTGTTCACTACCTAGGGCTCATCTTAGGGAAAGCCAGGGTTTAGGCACGTGATCGGCGTATGGGTGAGGAACCCGTCTAGGGACGTCAGGGCAGTCAGGTGCCAGCCGCAAGGCGAGTCAGGGGTCACCACCTTTCCCTCTCCCTTGGGCGGGCCTTCCCTTTTCCCTCCCTTTGCGTGACGCCGGTCATTACATAAAATAGGCAGGTCTCACCGACCCAATTAACCAGCTGAATAATTATTATATATCCTTGTGATGGTGGCAAGTGCAGCGTCCCACTAGTATACGTGGGCACTGCAAAAGCTTTTTATGTCATATGTTGTATCATGCTGTATTTTATTCTTATGCGAAGTCCCTTTTACCAGGCTGTCAGGTGCACTACACACATTCCACCACTAGATGAGGGTAGCACCACAGTATATATTGCACAGTTCAGGCCTAGTTAGGGGAGTGTTTTAGAGTGTGGGAATTGAAGAAGGAGATGGAGTGAAGAGCAAGGGGGAAGGAGAGGAACCCTCTCCTCTCAGCAATCTCTTGGGCTCCACGGACCAGAAGAGCTCATTTATATAGTGTCAGGCCAGGAACATAGGCAGAGGTGAAGTCTGTATTCTACCATCTACTCTTCCAGAGTGTCAAGTGGATTTTGCTAAGTTGATTGTGGAGAAGACAACGGAAGGACAATAGCCATTATTCTAGGCTCTAGGCGCCTTTGTATCTAGGCGAAAGATTAATTAGCTTTCTATAGCCTGTTACTGGGATTCACCACATCCAACCTGCATGTTCATAAGAAACTGTTTTATAACTGGATGTAAACTGTTATCAAGATCCTGCTTACAGTAAAGTTCTTAGTTGGATTCAAACCTGCCTCATTCTTCTAACTCCATACTACAACCACTCATCATTTTGCACCACTAAGGTGCTGGCATCACGACATTACTTAATTCAGCGGCACAGCTGCACAAGCACTCAGAAACCCAATTACCATCAAGGGCACCTCGATCACCACCTGGCAGGTGTCCCCTGTAATAGAGTGTGCCCTGGAGAATCTAGTGCTGTTCTCCCCTTCACTGCACTGCTGGCCCAGGGAGGCATCTGCCGTGAGTACTCGATGAACTATTGTACCCTTTCGGCCCACCATGTTCTCCCCTGCAGACTGGCATGTAGCACAAGTACAGTGTTTTTTAAACCAAAAAAATAGGTAGGTCTCACCAACCCAATTAACAGGCTGAATAACTATTATATATCCCTGTGATGGTGGAAAGTACAGTGTTTAAAAATAAAATAAAAAATAGGCAGGTCTCACCACCACCAAAAATAGGCAAGTCTCACCAACCCAATTAATTATTCCTGTAACAGTGTTTTTTCACAAAAAAAAAAATAGGTAGGTCTCACCGACCCAATTAACTGGCTGAATAACTATTATATATCCCTGTGACAATTGCAAGTACAATGTATTTAAAAAAAAAAAAAAGGTAAGACTCACCGACCCAATTAAACAGCTGAATAACTATTGTACTGTAAATCCCTTTGAAAATGGCAGGTAAAGCCTTTTTCACCAAAAGGTGTGTCTCACCCACACAATTAACAGACTGATTAACTATTATTTCTCCCTGTCACTGGTGCCAACAGGTCAGTCTAAGACTGAACAGCACAATTAAGTATGGTATTGCTGTCTCACTGGTGCAATGGAGCTGTATTGCACCCATCAATAATGCCTACAGGTCACCAGCACACTTTAAAAAAAATAATTAAGGCCTAATCCTTTCCCTGCCTGCAGCAGCATCCTGTCCCTAGAATAGTGCGCCAGTCAATCACAACCATGCCAATACTAGCATGACTGTGATGGCTTCTAAGTGCTCACAGATTAAACTCTTGTTGATTGCCTGCGCTGCAGCCTTTCAGCAAACCTTAAAGTATGAACAACGAACCCAGACACGAACTTTGGTGCCAAAATCCGTGTTTGGGTTCGGCACACGGATACCCAAATATCCGGTACGGTCCAGAACGTGGCGGTCCGGGTACGCTCATCACTACTTTTAACTATTGTATTTCCATGTGACAACTGCAAAAATTGGTTTTGGTGGACCCAAATATAGGTATGTGTCAGCGACACAATTAAAAAACCTTTTAATTATTGTATTTCTGTGTGACAATGGAAAAAATTGGTTTTGGCAGACCTAATGTTGCAGCGACACTATTAGCTGACGTTTTAACTATTGTATTTTTGTATGACAACGGCAAGGAATATCCAGACGGATTGAATATTGTGTTTCCGTGTCACTGGTGCCAAGGAGTAGTATTGCTCTGACCAAAAATGACTACAGGTCACCCACAGACTGAAAAGCATGATTAAAGGGAACCTGTCACCAGTTTTATGGTGTCCTAACTAAGGGCAACATAAATAAGTAACTGATTCTCTTAGCAAAATGCTGGGTCACTTTCTTTAATTGACCCAGTCAATCTGCCAACATCTTGTATTGAAAAGCTCCAGCTTATAATGATGAGTCCTTAATATTCATGAGCTCCTGACTCTCCCTGCCCACCTGCTGCTGATTGACAGTTATTTTCCATATGAATCAGCAGCAGGTGGGCAGGGGAGTGGCTATAGTTCTGAATTAAATATACGCTGGACTCAATGACATCACGCTGGACTCAAATCAGCTCATTAGCATGCAGCATCTTTGTGTGTATATTATGAGGTAACCATCTGTCACACCAGTAAGTGAATACATCTAAGGCACTTTTTAGTAGTTAATGATTGTATAGAATTAGTTAGATTATAATTAGAGTTGAGCGAACACCTGGATGTTCGGGTTCGAGAAGTTCGGCCGAACTTCCCGGAAATGTTCGGGTTCGGGATCCGAACCCGACCCAAACTTCATCCCGAACCCCAACCCCATTGAAGTCAATGGGGACCCAAACTTTTCGGCACTAAAAAGGCTGTAAAACAGCCCAGGAAAGAGCTAGAGGGCTGCAAAAGGCAGCAACATGTAGTTAAATTCCCTGCAAACAAATGTGGATAGTAAAATGAATAAAAATAAAAATAAAATAAATAAAAATTAACCAATATCAATTGGAGAGAGGTCCCATAGCAGAGAATCTGGCTTCACGTCACCCACCACTGTAACAGTCCATTGTCATATATTTAGGCCCAGGCACCCAGGCAGAGGAGAGAGGTCCCGTAACAGAGAATCTGGCTTCATGTCAGCAGAGAATCAGTCTGCATGTCATAGCAGAGAATCATGCTTCACGTCACCCAACATTGGAACAGTCCATTGTCATATATTTAGGCCCCGGCACCCAGACAGAGGAGAGGTTCATTCAACTTTGGGTTGCCTCGCAATATAATGGTAAAATGAAAATAAAAATAGGATTGAATGAGGAAGTGCCCTGGAGTACAATAATATATGGTTAAGGGGAGGTAGTTAATGTCTAATCTGCACAAGGGATGGACAGGTCCTGTGGGATCCATGCCTGGTTCATTTTTATGAACGTCAGCTTGTCCACATTGGCTGTAGACAGGCGGCTGCGTTTGTCTGTAATGACGCCCCCTGCCGTGCTGAATACACGTTCAGACAAAACGCTGGCCGCCGGGCAGGCCAGCACCTCCAAGGCATAAAAGGCTAGCTCTGGCCACGTGGACAATTTAGAGACCCAGAAGTTGAATGGGGCCGAACCATCAGTCAGTACGTGGAGGGGTGTGCACACGTACTGTTCCACCATGTTAGTGAAATGTTGCCTCCTGCTAACACGTTGCGTATCAGGTGGTGGTGCAGTTAGCTGTGGCGTGTTGACAAAACTTTTCCACATCTCTGCCATGCTAACCCTGCCCTCAGAGGAGCTGGCCGTGACACAGCTGCCTTGGCGACCTCTTGCTCCTCCTCTGCCTTGGCCTTGGGCTTCCACTTGTTCCCCTGTGACATTTGGGAATGCTCTCAGTAGCGCGTCTACCAACGTGCGCTTGTACTCGCGCATCTTCCTATCACGCTCCAGTGCAGGAAGTAAGGTGGGCACATTGTCTTTGTACCGTGGATCCAGCAGGGTGGCAACCCAGTAGTCCGCACACGTTAAAATGTGGGCAACTCTGCTGTCGTTGCGCAGGCACTGCAGCATGTAGTCGCTTATGTGTACCAGGTTGCCCAGGGGTAAGAACAAGCTGTCCTCTGTGGGAGGCGTATCGTCATCGTCCTGCGTTTCCCCCCAGCCACGCACCAGTGATGGGCCCGAGCTGCGTTGGGTGCCACCCCGCTGTGACCATGCTTCATCCTCATCCTCCTCCTCACCCTCGTCCTCCTCGTCCTCCAGTAGTGGGCCCTGGCTGGCCACATTTGTACCCGGCCTCTGCTGTTGCAAAAAACCTCCCTCTGAGTCACTTCAAAGAGACTGGCCTGAAAGTGCTAAAAATGACCCCTCTTCCTCCTCCTCCTCCTGGGCCACCTCCTCTTCCATCATCAAGTGTTTTCTCAAGGAGACATAGAAGTAGTATTGTAACTCTGATAACGGCATCATCGCCACTGGCCATGTTGGTGGAGTACTCGAAACAGCGCAACAGGGCACACAGGTATCGCATGGAGGACCAGTCATTGGTGGTGAAGTGGTGCTGTTCCGCAGTGCGACTGACCCGTGCGTGCTGCAGCTGAAACTCCACTATGGCCTGCTGCTGCTCGCACAGTCTGTCCAGCATGTGCAAGGTGGAGTTCCACCTGGTGGGCACGTCGCATATGAGGCGGTGAGCGGGAAGGCCGAAGTTACGCTGTAGCGCAGACAGGCGAGCAGCGGCAGGATGTGAACGCCGGAAGCGCGAACAGACGGCCCGCACTTTATGCAGCAGCTCTGACATGTCGGGGTAGTTGTGAATGAACTTCTGCACCACCAAATTCAGCACATGCACCAAGCAAGGGATGTGCGTCAAACCGGCTAGTCCCAGAGCTGCAACGAGATTTCGCCCATTATCGCACACCACCAGGCCGGGCTTGAGGCTCACCGGCAGCAACCACTCGTCGGTCTGTTGTTCTATACCCCGCCACAACTCCTGTGCGGTGTGGGGCCTGTCCCCCAAACATATGAGTTTCAGAATGGCCTGCTGACGTTTACCCCGGGCTGTGCTGAAGTTGGTGGTGAAGGTGTGTGGCTGACTGGATGAGCAGGTGGAAGAAGAGGAGGAGGAAGCTCAGTAGGAGGAGGTGGCAACAGGAGGCAAAGAATGTTGCCCTGCGATCCTTGGCGGCGGAAGGACGTGCGCCAAACAGCTCTCCGCCTGGGGCCCAGCTGCCACTACATTTACCCAGTGTGCAGTTAGGGAGATATAGCGTCCCTGGCCGTGCTTACTGGTCCACGTATCTGTGGTTAGGTGGACCTTGCCACAGATGGCGTTGCGCAGTGCACACTTGATTTTATCGGATACTTGGTTGTGCAGGGAAGGCACGGCTCTCTTGGAGAAGTAGTGCGGCTGGGAACAACATACTGTGGGACAGCAAGCGACATGAGCTGTTTGAAGCTGTCTGTGTCCACCAGCCTAAATTACAGCATTTCATAGGCCAGTAGTTTAGAAATGCTGGCATTCAGGGCCAGGGATCGAGGGTGGCTAGGTGGGAATTTACGCTTTCTCTCAAATGTTTGTGAGATGGAGAGCTGAACGCTGCCGTGTGACATGGTTGAGATGCTTGGTGACGGAGGTGGTGGTGTTGGTGGTACATCCCCTGTTTGCTGGGCGGCAGGTGCCAACGTTTCTCCAGAGGCGGAGGAAGAGGCCGAGGCGGCAGCAGCAGAAGAGGCCGAGGCGGCAGCAGCAGAAGAGGCCGAGGCGGCAGCAGCAGAAGAGGTAGCAGGGGGAGCCTGAGTGACTTCCTTGTTTTTAAGGTGTTTACTCCACTGCAGTTCATGCTTTGCATGCAGGTGCCTGGTCATGCAGGTTGTGCTAAGGTTCAGAACGTTAATGCCTCACTTCAGGCTCTGATGGCACAGCGTGCAAACCACTCGGGTCTTGTCGTCAGCACATTGTTTGAAGAAGTGCCATGCCAGGGAACTCCTTGAAGCTGCCTTTGGGGTGCTCGGTCCCAGATGGCGGCGGTCAGTAGCAGGCGGAGTCTCTTGGCGGCGGGTGTTCTGCTTTTGCCTACTGCTGCCTCTTTTGCTATGCTGTTGGCTCGGTCTCACCACTGCCTCTTCCTCCGAACTGTGAAAGTCAGTGGCACGACCTTCATTCCATGTGGGGTCTAGGACCTCATCGTTCCCTGCATCGTCTTCCACCCAGTCTTGATCCCTGACCTCCAGTTCAGTCTGCACACTGCAGAAAGACGCAGCAGTTGGCACCTGTGTTTCGTCATCATCAGAGATGTGCTGAGGTGGTATTCCCATGTCCTCATCATCAGGAAACATAAGTGGTTGTGCGTCAGTGCATTCTATGTCTTCCACCGCTGGGGAAGAGCTAGGTGGATGCCCTTGGGAAACCCTGCCAGCGGAGTCTTCAAACAGCATAAGAGACTGCTGCATAACTTGAGGCTCAGACAGTTTCCCTGGTATGCATGGGGGTGATGTGACAGACTGATGGGCTTGGTTTTCAGGCGCCATCTGTGCGCTTTCTGCAGAAGACTGGGTGGGAGATAATGTGAACGTGCTGGATCCACTGTCGGCCACCCAATTGACTAATGCCTGTACCTGCTCAGGCCTTACCATCCTTAGAACGGCATTGGGCCCCACCAAATATCGCTGAAAATTCTGGCTGCTACTGGGACCTGAGGTAGTTGGTACACTAGGACGTGTGGCTGTGGCAGAACGGCCACGTCCTCTCCCAGCACCAGAGGGTCCACTAACACCACCACGACCATGTCCGCGTCCTTTACTAGATGTTTTCCTCATTGTTATCGTTCACCACAACAACAAAAATATTATTTGGCCCAATGTATTGAATTCAAATTCAGGCCTTTTTTTACAGACACCTAACACTATCTGGCTATCTATTTAGGTACCGTATTACACTAATACAGGCACAGCAGTAACCACAGATTTAGCTGACTATAAATTTGAGGCCTATTATTTAGGCGCTGGGTGACAGGTATACGTTTACAGACAGAATTAGACTGGGATATGCACAGTAGCGTGTGTGTGAAGTTATTGAGAATGACCCTATCTGCACCTTGAATCTTATATACCCTTTTAGGGATAAATTTAAAGTAGGCCTGATACAGCAGAAACCACTAATTTAGAGAATTACTAAATTGGGAATTGTATTTCGACCCAGAACAAAAACTGTGCTTTGACGGACACTAAATAACTTGCCCAGCTACAGCAATAACCACAGATTTAGCTGACTATAAATTTGAGGCCAATTATTTAGGCGCTGGGTGACAGGTATACGTTTACAGACAGAATTAGACTGGGATATGGCCAAAAAATAACCACACTATTGATGGTTAAATGCACTTGGTGTGACAGCTTGACCCTGATGTATGATATAGCCAAAAAACAACCACACTATTGAGGGTTAAATGCACTTGGTGACAGGCTCAGCTTGCCCCTGATGTAGTATATGGCCAAAAAATAACCACACTATTGATGGTTAAATGCACTTGGTGTGACAGCTTCACCCTGATGTAGGATATAGCCAAAAAACAACCACACTATTGAGGGTCAAATGCACTTGGTGACAGGCTCAGCTTGCCCCTGATGTAGTATATGGCCGAAAAATAACCACACTATTGAGGGTTAAATGCACTTGGTGTGACAGCTTCACCCTGATGTAGGATGTAGCCAAAAAAACAACCACACTATTGAGGGTTAAATGCACTTGGTGACAGCTTGCCCCTGATGTAGTATATGGCCAAAAAGTAACCACACTATTGATAGTTAAATGCACTTGGTGTGACAGCTTCACCCTGATGTAGGATATAGCCAAAAAATAACCACACTATTGAGGGTTAAATGTACTTGGTGGCAGCTTGTGCTGGAGCACCACAAGACACAAAATGGCCGCCGATCACCCCAGAAAAAAGTGAATGAAAAACGCTCTGGGCAGCCTAAAAACAGTGAGCAATTGAATAGCAGCAGTTCAATCATCCACAGCTGCAGATCGATCTCTGAATGAAGTCTTTTGGAGGAGTTAATCACTGCCTAATCTCGCCCTAACGTCGCAGCTGCAACCTCTCCCTACACTGATCAGAGCAGAGTGACGTGCGGCGCTACGTGACTCCAGCTTAAATAGAGGCTGGGTCACATGCTGCACTGGCCAATCACAGCCATGCCAATAGTAGGCATGGCTGTGACAGCCTCTTGGGGCAAGTAGTATGACGCTTGTTGATTGGCTGCTTTGCAGCCTTTCAAAAAGCGCCAAGAAAGCGACGAACACCGAACCCGAACCCGGACTTTTACGAAAATGTCCGGGTTCGGGTCCGTGTCACGGACACCCCAAAATATACAGTTCGGGTTCGCTCATCCCTAATTATAATCAAATATCCACATGACAGGTTCCCTTTAAGTATTCTATTTCTGTGTCACTGGTGCAAAGGTGTTGGATTACACCGACCAAAAATGCCAACAGGACACGCTCAGACTGAAGTATGATATTTCTGTCTCACAAGGAGCTGTAGTGCACTGATCAATAATGCATACAGGTCACCAGAATATTTTTTTTAAAATAATGAAAGCCAAACACTCTCTGCCTGCAGCAGCGTCCTATCCCTACACTAGTCAAGCAGAATGGCGGCGCACCATGTGATCCAGCATTTATGCATGCATGGTCACATGGTGTGCTGGCCAAGCACAGCCATGCCAATACTAGGCATGACTGTGATGGCTTCCAAGTGTCCACAGCTTAAACGCTTGTTGATTGGCTGTGCTGCAGCCTTCCAACAAGCTTTATTAAAACTACAAACAACAAACACGGACTTTGGCGCCAAAGTCCGTGTTCAGGTTCGGTACCCGGACACCATAATGTTCGATATGGTCCCGAACGTGGAAGTCTGGGTTCACTCATCACTATTGTTCACAAGGAGCTTTTTCTTCTGACAATTAGCACTTGTGTGTTGTACAGACAGGCATTTCGACCCTGTCAAAGCATAACTTTTGGACGCTTGGTCCCCCAAGCCACAATTTAATTTTTTATCCCATAATACCGCAAATGTTAAAACATCACCTACCCTGATGAGGGACAATTTTTGGAAGCTTTGGAATATGAAAAAGCATAACATGTGTTCGCACAGTGTTATAATAAACACGCAGTATAATGCTATAAAATTGCATTTACCCATAGCTATGTATGTCAGTGCCACTCAGACATCATTTACTATTGCTATAAGAGCTTGGGAAGGGGGGAGAAAAAAAAATTGTAACGTGCACCTTCCCCCAGGGCCCCTATATTGCGTCTCAGGTTTAGTAGGAAATGCCGAGTGGTGTAGTACGGCCTAAATGTCTTTGTGTGTCACGGTGCTCTTACCCGGATACAGCTGGGCCCCAGGCTTTGGCTCATAAGTAGGGATGAGCGAACCCGAACTGTATAGTTCGGGTTCGTACCGAATTTTGGGGTGTCCGTGACACGGACCCGAACCCGGACATTTTCGTAAAAGTCCGGGTTCGGGTTCGGTGTTCGTCGCTTTCTTGGCGCTTTTTGAAAGGCTGCAAAGCAGCCAATCAACAAGCGTCATACTACTTGCCCCAAGAGGCCGTCACAGCCATGCCTACTATTGGCATGGCTGTGATTGGCCAGAGCACCATGTGACCCAGCCTCTATTTAAGCTGGAGTCACGTAGCGCCGCACGTCACTCTGCTCTGATCAGCATAGGAAGAGGTTGCAGCCGCGACGTTAGGGCGAGATTAGGCAGTGATTAAATCCTCCAAAGGACTTCATTCAGAGATCAATCTGCAGCTGTGGATGATTGAACTGCTGCTATTAAATTGCTCACTGTTTTTAGGCTGCCCAGACCGTTTTTCAGTCACTTTTTTCTGGGGTGATCGGCGGCCATTTTGTGTCTTGTGGTGTGCCAGCACAAGCTGCCACCAAGTGCATTTAACCCTCAATGGTGTGGTTGTTTTTTGGCTAAATCCTACATCAGGGTGAAGCTGTCACACCAAGTGCATTTAACCAGCAATAGTCTGGTTATTTTTTGGCCATATACTACATCAGGGGCAAGCTGTCACCAAGTGCATTTAACCCTCAATGGTGTGGTTGTTTTTTGGCTAAATCCTACATCAGGGTGAAGCTGTCACACCAAGTGCATTTAACCAGCAATAGTCTGTTTATTTTTTGGCCATATACTACATCAGGGGCAAGCTGTCACCAAGTGCATTTAACCCTCAATGGTGTGGTTGTTTTTTGGCTAAATCCTACATCAGGGTGAAGCTGTCACACCAAGTGCATTTAACCAGCAATAGTCTGTTTATTTTTTGGCCATATACTACATCAGGGGCAAGCTGTCACCAAGTGCATTTAACTCTCAATGGTTTGGTTGTTTTTTGGCTAAATCCTACATCAGGGTGAAGCTGTCACACCAAGTGCATTTAACCAGCAATAGTCTGTTTATTTTTTGGCCATATACTACATCAGGGGCAAGCTGCGCCTGTCACCAAGTGCATTTAACCCTCAGTAGTGTGGTTGGTCAAGCTGTCACACCAAGTGCATTTAACCATCAATAGTGTGGTTCTTTTTTGGCCATATCCCAGTCTAATTCTGTCAGTAAACATATACCTGTCACCCAGCGCCTAAATACTAGGCCTCAAGTTTATATCCAGCTAAATCTGTTGTTACTGGTGTGGCTGGTCAAGTTATTTAGTGTCCGTCAAAGCACAGTTTTTGTTCTGGGTTGAAATACAATTCCCAATTTAGCAATTTCCTAATTTAGTGGTTTCTGCTGTATCAGGCCTACTTTAAATTTATCCCTAAAAGGGTATATCAGATTCAAGGTGCACATAGGGTCATTCTGAATAACTTCACACACACGCTACTGTGCATTTCCAAGTCTAATTCTGTCAGTAAACCTATACCTGTCAGCCAGCGCCTAAAGAATAGGCCTCAAATTTATAGTCAGCTAAATCTGTCGTTACTGGTGTGGCTGGTCAAGTTATTTAGTGTCCGTCAAAGCACAGTTTTTGTTCTGGGTTGAAATACAATTCCCAATTTAGCAATTTCCTAATTTAGTGGTTTCTGCTGTATCAGGCCTACTTTAAATTTATCCCTAAAAGGGTATATCAGATTCAAGGTGCACATAGGGTCATTCTGAATAACTTCACACACACGCTACTGTGCATTTCCATGTCTAATTCTGTCAGTAAACCTATACCTGTCACCCAGCGCCTAAATACTAGGCCTCAAGTTTTTAATCCAGCTAAATCTGTCGTTACTGGTGTGGCTGGTCAAGTTATTTAGTGTCCGTCAAAGCACAGTTTTTGTTCTGGGTTGAAATACAATTCCCAATTTAGCAATTTCCTAATTTAGTGGTTTCTGCTGTATCAGGCCTACTTTAAATTTATCCCTAAAAGGTTATATCATATTCAAGGTGCACATAGGGTCATTCTGAATAACTTCACACACACGCTACTGTGCATTTCCAAGTCTAATTCTGTCAGTCAACCTATACCTGTCACCCAGCGCCTAAATACTAGGCCTCAAATTTATAGTCAGCTAAATCTGTGGTTACTGCTGTGCCTGTATTAGTGTAATACGGTACCTAAATAGATAGCCAGATAGTGTTAGGTGTCTGTAAAAAAAGGCCTGAATTTGAATTCAATACATTGGGCCAAATAATATTTTTGTTGTTGTGGTGAACGATAACAATGAGGAAAACATCTAGTAGGGGACGCGGACGTGGACATGGTCGTGGTGGTGTTAGTGGACCCTCTGGTGCTGGGAGAGGACGTGGCCGTTCTGCCACATCCACACGTCCTAGTGTACCAACTACCTCAGGTCCCAGTAGCCGCCAGAATTTACAGCGATATATGGTGGGGCCCAATGTCGTTCTAAGGATGGTAAGGCCTGAGCAGGTACAGGCATTAGTCAATTGGGAGGCCGACAGTGGATCCAGCACGTTCACATTATCTCCCACCCAGTCTTCTGCAGAAAGCGCACAGATGGCGCCTGAAAACCAAGCCCATCAGTCTGTCACATCACCCCCATGCATACCAGGGAAACTGTCTGAGCCTCAAGTTATGCAGCAGTCTCTTATGCTGTTTGAAGACTCCGCTGGCAGGGTTTCCCAAGGGCATCCACCTAGCCCTTCCCCAGCGGTGGAAGACATAGAATGAACTGACGCAACACCACTTATGTTTCCTGATGATGAGGACATGGGAATACCACCTCAGCACGTCTCTGATGATGACGAAACACAGGTGCCAACTGCTGCGTCTTTCTGCAGTGTGCAGACTGAACAGGAGGTCAGGGAGGAAGACTGGGTGGAAGACGATGCAGGGGACGATGAGGTCCTAGACCCCACATGGAATGAAGGTCGTGCCACTGACTTTCACAGTTCGGAGGAAGAGGCAGTGGTGAGACCGAGCCAACAGCGTAGCAAAAGAGGGAGCAGTGGGCAAAAGCAGAACACCCGCCGCCAAGAGACTCCGCCTGCTACTGACCGCCGCCATCTGGGACCGAGCACCCCAAAGGCAGCTTTAAGGAGTTCCCTGGCATGGCACTTCTTCAAACAATGTGCTGACGACAAGACCCGAGTGGTTTGCACGCTGTGCCATCAGAGCCTGAAGCGAGGCATTAACGTTCTGAACCTTAGCACAACCTGCATGACCAGGCACCTGCATGCAAAGCATGAACTGCAGTGGAGTAAACACCTTAAAACCAAGGAAGTCACTCAGGCTCCCCCTGCTACCTCTTCTGCTGCTGCCGCCTCGGCCTATTCTGCTGCTGCCGCCTCGGCCTCTTCCTCCGCCTCTGGAGGAACGTTGGCACCTGCCGCCCAGCAAACAGGGGATGTACCACCAACACCACCACCACCACCTCCGTCACCAAGCGTCTCAACCATGTCACACGGCAGCGTTCAGCTCTCCATCTCACAAACATTTGAGAGAAAGCGTAAATTCCCACCTAGCCACCCTCGATTCCTGGCCCTGAATGCCAGCATTTCTAAACTACTGGCCTATGAAATGCTGTCATTTAGGCTGGTGGACACAGACAGCTTCAAACAGCTCATGTCGCTTGCTGTCCCACAGTATGTTGTTCCCAGCCGCCACTACTTCTCCAAGAGAGCCGTGCCTTCCCTGCACAACCAAGTATCCGATAAAATCAAGTGTGCACTGCGCAACGCCATCTGTGGCAAGGTCCACCTAACCACAGATACGTGGACCAGTAAGCACGGCCAGGGACGCTATATCTCCCCAACTGCACACTGGGTAAATGTAGTGGCAGCTGGGCCCCAGGCGGAGAGCTGTTTGGCGCACGTCCTTCCGCCGCCAAGGATCGCAGGGCAACATTCTTTGCCTCCTGTTGCCACCTCCTCCTACTGAGCTTCCTCCTCCTCTTCTTCCACCTGCTCATCCAGTCAGCCACACACCTTCACCACCAACTTCAGCACAGCCTGGGGTAAACGTCAGCAGGCCATTCTGAAACTCATATGTTTGGGGGACAGGCCCCACACCGCACAGGAGTTGTGGCGGGGTATAGAACAACAGACCGACGAGTGGTTGCTGCCGGTGAGCCTCAAGCCCGGCCTGGTGGTGTGCGATAATGGGCAAAATCTCGTTGCAGCCGGTTTGACGCACATCCCTTGCCTGGTGCATGTGCTGAATTTGGTGGTGCAGAAGTTCAGTCACAACTACCCCGACATGTCAAAGCTGCTGCATAAAGTGCGGGCCGTCTGTTCACGCTTCCGGCGTTCACATCCTGCCGCTGCTCGCCTGTCTGCGCTACAGCGTAACTTCGGCCTTCCCGCTCACCGCCTCATATGCGACGTGCCCATTAGGTGGAACTCCACCTTGCACATGCTGGACAGACTGTGCGAGCAGCAGCAGGCCATAGTGGAGTTTCAGCTGCAGCACGCACAGGTCAGTCGCACTGCGGAACAGCACCACTTCACCACCAATGACTGGGCCTCCATGCGAGACCTGTGTGCCCTGTTGCGCTGTTTCGAGTACTCCACCAACATGGCCAGTGGCGATGACGCCGTTATCAGCGTTACAATACCACTTCTATGTCTCCTTGAGAAAACACTTAGGGTGATGATGGAAAAGGAGGTGGCCCAGAAGGAGGAGGAGGAGGAGGAAGAGGGGTCATTTTTAGCACTTTCAGGCCAGTCTCTTCGAAGTGACTCAGAGGGAGGTTTTTTGCAACAGCAGAGGCCAGGTACAAATGTGGCCAGCCAGGGCCCACTACTGGAGGACGAGGAGGACGAGGATGAGGAGGAGGTGGAGGAGGATGAGGATGAAGCATGGTCACAGCGGGGTGGCACCCAACGCAGCTCGGGCCCATCACTGGTGTGTGGCTGGGGGGAAAGGCAGGACGATGACGATACGCCTCCCACAGAGGACAGCTTGTCCTTGCCCCTGGGCAGCCTGGCACACATGAGCGACTACATGCTGCAGTGCCTGCGCAACGACAGCAGAGTTGCCCACATTTTAACGTGTGCGGACTACTGGGTTGCCACCCTGCTGGATCCACGGTGCAAAGACAACGTGCCCACCTTACTTTCTGCACTGGAGCGTGATAGGAAGATGCGCGAGTACAAGCGCACGTTGGTAGACGCGCTACTGAGAGCATTCCCAAATGTCACAGGGGAACAAGTGGGAGCCCAAGGCCAAGGCAGAGGAGGAGCAAGAGGTCGCCAAGGCAGCTGTGTCACGGCCAGCTCCTCTGAGGGCAGGGTTAGCATGGCAGAGATGTGGAAAAGTTTTGTCAACACGCCACAGCTAACTGCACCACCACCTGATACGCAACGTGTTAGCAGGAGGCAACATTTCACTAACATGGTGGAACAGTACGTGTGCACACCCCTCCACGTACTGACTGATGGTTCGGCCCCATTCAACTTCTGGGTCTCTAAATTGTCCACGTGGCCAGAGCTAGCCTTTTATGCCTTGGAGGTGCTGGCCTGCCCGGCGGCCAGCGTTTTGTCTGAACGTGTATTCAGCACGGCAGGGGGCGTCATTACAGACAAACGCAGCCGCCTGTCTACAGCCAATGTGGACAAGCTGACGTTCATAAAAATGAACCAGGCATGGATCCCACAGGACCTGTCCATCCCTTGTGCAGATTAGACATTAACTACCTCCCCTTAACCATATATTATTGTACTCCAGGGCACTTCCTCATTCAATCCTATTTTTATTTTCATTTTACCATTATATTGCGAGGCTACCCAAAGTTGAATGAACCTCTCCTCTGCCTGGGTGCCGGGGCCTAAATATATGCCAATGGACTGTTGCAGTGGTGGCTGACGTGAAGCCTGATTCTCTGCTATAACATGCAGACTGATTCTCTGCTGACATGAAGACAGATTCCCTGTTACGGGACCTCTCTCCTCTGCCTGGGTGCTGGGCCTAAATATATGACAATGGACTGTTGCAGTGGTGGCTGACGTGAAGCCTGATTCTCTGCTATAACATGCAGACTGATTCTCTGCTGACATGAAGACAGATTCTCTGTTACGGGACCTCTCTCCTCTGCCTGGGTGCTGGGCCTAAATATATGACAATGGACTGTTGCAGTGGTGGCTGACGTGAAGCCTGATTCTCTGCTTTGACATGCAGACTGATTCTCTGCTGACATGAAGACAGATTCTCTGTTCTGGGACCTCTCTCTTCTGCCTGGGTGCTGGGCCTAAATATCTGACAATGGACTGTTGCAGTGGTGGCTGACGTGAAGCCTGATTCTCTGCTATGACATGCAGACTCATTCTCTGCTGACATGAAGCCAGATTCTCTGTTACAGGACCTCTCTCCTCTGCCTGGGTGCCTGGGCCTAAATATCTCACAATGGACTGTTACAGTGGTGGGTAATGTGAAGCATGTTTCTCTGCTATGACATGAAGACTGATTCTCTGCTGACATGAAGCCTAAATCTCTGTTATGGGACCTCTCTCCTCAGGCTGGGTGCCTGGGCCTAAATATCTGACAATGGACTGTTCCAGTGTTGGGTGACGTGAAGCCTGATTCTCTGCTATGACATGAAGACTGATTTTCTGCTGACATGAAGCCCGATTCTCTGTTATGGGACCTCTCTCCTCTGCCTGGGTGCCTGGGCCTAAATATCTGACAATGGACAGTTACAGTGGTGGGTGATGCGAAGCATGATTCTCTGCTATGACATGAAGACTGATTCTCTGCTGACATGAAGACTGAATCCCTGTTATGGGACTTCTCTCCTCTGCCTGGGTGCCTGGGCCTAAATATCTGACAATGGACTGTTCCAGTGTTGGGTGACGTGAAGCATGATTCTCTGCTATGACATGAAGACTGATTCTCTGCTGACATGTAGCCAGATTCTCTGTTACGGGACCTTTCTCCTCTGCCTGGGTGCTGGGCCTAAATATCTGACAATGGACTGTTGCAGTGGTGATTGACGTGAAGCCTGATTCTCTGCTATGACATGCAGACTGATTCTCTGCTAACATGAAGCCAGATTCTCTGTTACGGGACCTCTCTCCTCTGCCTGGGTGCTGGGCCTAAATATCTGACAATGGACTGTTGCAGTGGTGGCTGACGTGAAGCCTGATTCTCTGCTATAACATGCAGACTGATTCTCTGCTGACATGAAGCCAGATTCTCTGTTACGGGACCTCTCTCCTCTGCCTGGGTGCTGGGCCTAAATATATGACAATGGACTGTTGCAGTGGTGGCTGACGTGAAGCCTGATTCTCTGCTATGACATGCAGACTGATTCTCTGCTGACATGAAGCCAGATTCTCTGTTACGGGACCTCTCTCCTCTGCCTGGGTGCTGGGCCTAAATATCTGACAATGGACTGTTGCAGTGGTGGCTGACGTGAAGCCTGATTCTCTGCTATAACATGCAGACTGATTCTCTGCTGACATGAAGCCAGATTCTCTGTTACGGGACCTCTCTCCTCTGCCTGGGTGCCTGGGCCTAAATATCTCACAATGGACTGTTACAGTGGTGGGTAATGTGAAACATGATTCTCTGCTATGACATGAAGACTGATTCTCTGCTGACATGAAGCCAGATTCTCTGTTATGGGACCTCTCTCCTCTGCCTGGGTGCCTGGGCCTAAATATCTGACAATGGACAGTTACAGTGGTGGGTGATGCGAAGCATGATTCTCTGCTATGACATGAAGACTGATTCTCTGCTGACATGAAGACTGAATCCCTGTTATGGGACCTCTCTCCTCTGCCTGGGTGCCTGGGCCTAAATATCTGACAATGGACTGTTCCAGTGTTGGGTGACGTGAAGCATGATTCTCTGCTATGACATGAAGACTGATTCTCTGCTGACATGTAGCCAGATTCTCTGTTACGGGACCTCTCTCCTCTGCCTGGGTGCTGGGCCTAAATATCTGACAATGGACTGTTGCAGTGGTGGTTGACGTGAAGCCTGATTCTCTGCTATGACATGCAGACTGATTCTCTGCTGACATGAAGACAGATTCTCTGTTACGGGACCTCTCTCCTCTTCCTGGGTGCTGGGCCTAAATATATGACAATGGACTGTTGCAGTGGTGGCTGACGTGAAGCCTGATTCTCTGCTATGACATTCAGACTGATTCTCTGCTGACATGAAGCCAGATTCTCTGTTACGGGACCTATCTCCTCTGCCTGGGTGCCTGGGCCTAAATATCTCACAATGGACTGTTACAGTGGTGGGTAATGTGAAGCATGATTCTCTGCTATGACATGAAGACTGATTCTCTGCTGACATGAAGCCAGATTCTCTGTTATGGGACCTCTCTCCTCTGCCTGGGTGCCTGGGCCTAAATATCTGACAATGGACAGTTACAGTGGTGGGTGATGCGAAGCATGATTCTCTGCTATGACATGAAGACTGATTCTCTGCTGACATGAAGACTGAATCCCTGTTATGGGACCTCTCTCCTCTGCCTGGGTGCCTGGGCCTAAATATCTGACAATGGACTGTTCTAGTGTTGGGTGACGTGAAGCATGATTCTCTGCTATGACATGAAGACTGGTTCTCTGCTGACATGTAGCCAGATTCTCTGTTACGGGACCTCTCTCCTCTGCCTGGGTGCTGGGCCTAAATATCTGACAATGGACTGTTGCAGTGGTGGCTGACGTGAAGCCTGATTCTCTGCTATGACATGCAGACTGATTCTCTGCTGACATGAAGCCAGATTCTCTGTTACGGGACCTCTCTTTTCTGCCTGGGTGCTGGGCCTAAATATATGACAATGGACTGTTGCAGTGGTGGCTGACGTGAAGCCTCATTCTCTGCTATGACATTCAGACTGATTCTCTGCTGACATGAAGCCAGATTCTCTGTTACGGGACCTCTCTCCTCTGCCTGAGTGCTGGGCCTAAATATCTGACAATGGACTGTTGCAGTGGTGGCTGACATGAAGCCTGATTCTCTGCTATGACATGCAGACTGATTCTCTGCTGAGATGAAGCTAGATTCTCTGTTACGGGACCTCTCTCCTCTGCCTGGGTGCCTGGGCCTAAATATCTCACAATGGACTGTTACAGTGGTGGGTAATGTGAAGCATGATTCTCTGCTATGACATGAAGACTGGTTCTCTGCTGACATGAAGCCTAAATCTCTGTTATGGGACCTCTCTCCTCAGCCTGGGTGCCTGGGCCTAAATATCTGACAATGGACTGTTCCAGTGTTGGGTGACGTGAAGCCTGATTCTCTGCTATGACATGAAGACTGATTCTCTGCTGACATGAAGCCAGATTCTCTGTTATGGGACCTCTCTCCTCTGCCTGGGTGCCTGGGCCTAAATATCTGACAATGGACAGTTACAGTGGTGGGTGATGCGAAGCATGATTCTCTGCTATGACATGAAGACTGATTCTCTGCTGACATGAAGACTGAATCCCTGTTATGGGACCTCTCTCCTCTGCCTCGGTGCCTGGGCCTAAATATCTGACAATGGACTGTTACAGTGCTGGTTGACGTGAAGCCCGATTCTCTGCTATGACATGCAGACTGATTCTATTTTGACATGTAGCCAGATTCTCTGTTACGGGACCTCTCTCCTCTGCCTGGGTGCTGGGCCTAAATATCTGACAATGGACTGTTGCAGTGGTGGCTGACGTGAAGCCTGATTCTCTGCTATGACATGCAGACTGATTCTCTGCTGACATGAAGCCAGATTCTCTGTTACGGGACCTCTCTCCTCTGCCTGGGTGCCGGGGCCTAAATATCTGAGAATGGACTGTTCCAGTGGTGGGTGACGTGAAGCCAGATTCTCTGCTATGGGACCTCTCTCCAATTTATATTGGTTAATTTTTATTTATTTTATTTTTATTTATTTCCCTATCCACATTTGTTTGCAGGGGATTTACCTACATGTTGCTGCCTTTTGCAGCCCTCTAGCCCTTTCCTGGGCTGTTTTACAGCCTTTTTAGTGCCGAAAAGTTCGGGTCCCCATTGACTTCAATGGGGTTCGGGTTCGGGACAAAGTTCGGTTCGGGTTCGGATCCCGAACCCGAACATTTCCGGGACCCGAACATTTCCGGGAAGTTCGGCCGAACTTCTCGAACCCGAACATCCAGGTGTCCGCTCAACTCTACTCATAAGCATTAAAAAGGGGGAATAATTGAGGGATTTGAAAGAATAACTTGAGTCCAGACCTTGAGATGAAGTTCAATGGCAGCTATACTTACATAAATGTTTCTTCAAACAGTTTTCAGGCTTTGTCTTGGTTCCAGCAGGCTTCAGCATAAACTGGCAGGCTTGCTCAATAACTCTGCTTGCTTTCTCATTGCTGTACTTATAGGCTAGCTAAGCAACTTTGATTCCTTCTTTAAGCTGCACTCCACTCTTTAGTCTAACTTAGTTTCAGCCAAGGGACTATTTTCCTGGCTCCTGAGGCTTCCAAGCTTCTGCCTCCATGGCCAGCAGAGCTTATGGTGCTCTGGCAGGTGTGGGCATGTCAGGCAGTGACATGTACTGCACTTTCTTTCCCTGTCTAGAGATGACTGGAACTAATTGGAAACTTCTGCCTCACCCTTCTGGTAAGGAAACAAGACTGGCCCACTTCAGCCCAAAGGGGGGGAGAATATTCTCTAACTATAGCTCTGCCCTTTGCACTGCCACCTGTTGGTAAACCATGCACATTACATGTAAGCAAACAGTTGCATAAAGATATTATCATTGCACCATGTAGAGGACCTGGACATAAATACACAGATGAGATTCAGGTTAGCCCATTAGAGATAGTAGCAGGGTGCAGGAGAGGTAACACCACTCCAGGGTATACAAATTCATTAAAAAAAAAAACGAAAGGAGATACGTTTCCCTAAATACATCAGAGTCCTAGGACGCTAAAGTGGGTTATATGCCAACTTTCAGGGCAATTGGAGCAACTTTGGTTCGGCCTGGATTAATTTGGGTCTGAAACTAACTTTCAAAAATTCAACGAACCAGACCCAAAACGAATCTCGACTGGGGAAGAAAAAGTTCAGTCTGCAGAGGTGGCAAAACTTCTTTACCGTAATATCTGTGAAATAGTCTATCCTGGGACATGATCACATCAGGAACAGTGGATGATTTAACTCCTTAAAGACACACCCTTATTTCACCTTAAAGAGGACCTTTCACTAGTTTAAAAACGAAAAACGAACTATATCAGTGGGCAGAGCGGCGCCCAGGGGTCCTCCTGCACTTACTAGTATGTCTGGGCGCCGCTCCGTTCGCCCGGTATAGGCAGCTCCCTCTGTTGTACTGGACGGATTTTTTGTATTAGGCGTGTCCCTTGCTGCAGCACTGGCCAATCGCAGCACACAGCTCATAGCCTGGCTATGAGCTGTGCGCTGCGATTGGCCAGCGCTGCAGCAAGGGACACGCCTAATACAAAAAATCCGTCCAATACAACAGAGGGAGCTGCAGACACCGGAGCCTATACCGGGCGAACGGAGCGGCGTCCAGACATACTAGTAAGTGCAGGTGGACGCCTGGGCGCCGCTCTGCCCACCGATTTAGTTTTTAAACTAGTAAAAGGTCCTCTTTAAGGACCAGGCAATTTTTTGCAAATCTGACCAGTGTCACTTTAAGTGGTGATAACTTTAAAACGCTTTGACTTATCCAGGCCATTCTGAGATAGTTTTTTCATCACATATTGTACTTCATGACACTGGTAAAATGGAGTAAAAGAAAATAATTTCTATTTATAAAAAAAAATACCAAATTTGCCAAATATTTTGAAAAATGTGCAAATTTCCAAGTTTCAATTTCTCTACTTCTATAATACATAGTAATACCTACAAAAATAGTTATTTCTTTACATTCCCCATATGTCTACTTTATGTTAGGATCATTTTGGGAATGACATTTTATTTTTGGGGACGTTACAAGGCTTAGACGTAAATCTTGAAATTTCTCAGAAATTTTCAAAAAACAACTTTTTAAGGACCAGTTCAGGTCTGAAGTCACTTTGTTAGGCTTACATTATAGAAACCACCCAAAAATGACCCCATTCTAGAAACTACACCCCTTCAAGGTATTCAAAACTGATTTTTCAAACGTCGTTAACCCTTTAAGTGTTCCACAAGAATTAATGAAAAAATAGATACAATTTCGCTTTTTTTGCAGATTTTCCATTTTAATATTTTTTTTCCAGTTACAAAGCAAGGGTTAACAGCCAAACAAAACTCATTAGTTATGGCCCTGATTCTGTAGTTTACAGAAACACCCCATATGTGGTCGTAAACTGCTGTACGGGCACACGGCAGGGCGCAGAAGGAAAGGAATGCCATACGGTTTTTGGAAGGCAGATTTTGCTGGACTGGTTTTTTTGACACCATGTCCCATTTGAAGCCCCCCTGATGCACCCCTAGAGTAGAAACTTCATAAAAGTGACCCCATCTAAGAAACTACACCCCTCAAGGTATTCAAAACAGATTTTTTTTTGCGAGCTGAGGTGACGGTTGGATTGGTACTATTTTGGTGGGCGTACGCCTTTTTGATCGCTTGCTGTTGTACTTTTTGTGATGTAAGGTGACAAAAAAAATGGTTTATTTAGCATAGTTTTTTTTTTATATGTTTATAGAGCTGGTCGATACGCATGCGGCGATACCTTATATGTCTATGTATTTATTTTCCCCTATTTTTTTGCAATTTTTTTAAATTTATTTGGGGAAAATTATGTTTTTGTTTATTTTTATTTGAAACTAAATTTTTGGGGGGGAAAACTTTATTTTTTCAACTTTTTTTTCACTTATTTTTTTGTCCCACTTTGGGACTTTAACTTTTGGGGGTCTGATCCTTTACAATGCATTCCAATACTTCTGTATTGGAATGCATTGGCTGTATGAGTAATACTGTGTGTATTACTCATACAGCTTCCGGCCTGGATCTCAAAAGCTCGTCACTGGAAGGCATCGCACTGCCTTCCATGCCACGTGCGGCGGTGATCAGAAATACACAGGGCGTACAGGTACGCCCTGTGTCCTTAAGTACCAGGACATCAGGGCGTACCTGTACGCCCTGTGTCCTGAAGAGGTTAAAAAAGGCTGAGATGAATTCTTAAAATTAAATAAATTTATGCTTATGATTGATGAGTGTCATAGTAACATAGTTTATAAGGCTGAAAAAAGACATCTGTCCATCCAGTTTGGCCTGTTATCCTGCAAGTTGATCCAGAGGAAGGCAAAAAAAAACTGTTAGGTAGAAGCCAATTTTTCCCACTTAAGGTGAAACAAATTCCCTCCCGACTCCAATCATGCAATCAGAATAACTCCCTGGATCAACGACCCCTCTCTAGTAGCTATAGCCTGTAATATTATTACACTCGAGAAATACATCCAGGCCCCTCTTGAACTCTTTTAGTGAACTCCCCATCACCACCTCCTCAGGCAGAGAGTTCCATATTCTCACTGCTCTTACTGAAAAGAATCCTCTTCTATGTTTGTGTACAAACCTTTTTTCCTGCAGACGCAGAGGATGTCCCCTTGTCACAGTCACAGTCCTGGGGATAAATAGATGATGCGAGAGATCTCTGTACTGACCTCTGATATATTTATACATAGTTATTAAATCTCCCCTGAGTCGTCTTTTTTCTAAAGTGAATAACCATAAGTTTGATAATCTTTCAGGGTACTGTAGTCCCCTCATTCAAGTTATTACTTTAGTTGCCCTCCTCTGGACCCTCTCCAGCTCTGCTATGTCTGCCTTGTTTACAGGAGCCCAGAACTGTACACAGTACTCCATGTGTGGTCTGACCAGTGATTTGTAAAGTGGCAGGACTATGTTCTCATCATGGGCATCTATGCCCCTTTTATGCAACCTATTATCTTATTGGCCTTTGCAGCAGCTGCCTGACACTGGTTTTTACAGCTTAGTTTGCTGTTCACTAAAATTCCTAGGTCCTTTTCCATGTCAGTGTTACCCAGTGTTTTACCATTTAGTATGTACGAGTGACTTGCATTAATCCTTCCCATGTGCATAACCTTACATTTGTCAGTGTTAAACCTCATTAGTGTTGAGAGCGAAATATTTGAATCGCTAATTTTAATCGTGAATATCGCCACTTCGTGAATATAAAAAAAAAAAAAGTGCTATATATTCGTATTCACGAATATTATAATCGCAAATTTATTGCGAATATCGGCACTTAGCAACATCCCTAGAAACCAATAGGAAAGATGCCTATAGGAGTAGTGTTGATCGCAAAATTTTGTATCGTAAATTTTATTGCGAATTTTCCGATTGCCGATTTTCGCAATCAAGAAAATAATGACTGGAGATCACAAATTCTCGCCTAAATATTCGTGAAATATCGTGAATTTGAATATTGTCCCTGCCGCTCATCACTGAACCTCATCTACCACTTATCTGCCCAAGCCTCTAATCTATCCAGATCCTTCTGTAGTATACTGTCCTCTTCCGTGTTAATTGCTTTACACAGTTTAGTGTCATCTGCAAAAATTGATATTTTACTGTGCAAGCCTTCTACAAGATCATAAATAAATATATTGAAATAACCTTTAAAAAAACTTTGTTGCGGACCCCTTTAGCCCTGCCTAGACCTTGATTGAATGAACTTTAGAATTGAAGTGTCTGGTATTAAACATCTTTTATTATACAGTATAGTCAACGCGTTTCTGGGTCAGGATTACCCCCTTCGTCAGGACTATCTGGTAAGCAGACTCATAAGCTCTTTAACATAATAAGGAAGCGTTTAATGCACATGTGGCGCTCTACTCTCCCAATTTTATCTCTACAAATAAATATATTGAAGAGAATAGGGCCCAATAGTGACCCCTGAGGTACTCTACTAGTAACAGTGACCCAAACTGAGTGTGTACCATTAATAACCTAAACACTCTCTGTTTTCTATTACTGAGCCAGCTACTTACCCACATACAGACATTTTCTCCCAGTCCAAGCATTCTCATTTTATATACTAACCTTTCATGCGGTACAGTGTCAAATGCTTTAGGCTGGGTTCACACCTGAGCGTTCTGAAAGGAGCGCTCTGTATGCGCGATTGTACCGGCGTTTGCAATCGCGCATACAGAGACAAGCGAACGCCCATTGTCGCGCGTTCCCGAAAGTCTATGTACGGGAACGCGCGACAAGACGCCCCAAAGAAGCTCATGTACTTCTTGGGGCGTCGGGCATTTTACAGCGCGATCGTGCGCGCTGTAAAACGCCCAGGTGAGAACCATTCCCATAGGGAAGCATTGGTTTCTCCTTGTTGAGTGTTTTACAGCGCGTAGGAACGCGCTGTAAAACGCTCAGGTGTGAACCCAGGGTTAGAGAAGTCCAGATATAAGACATCCATTGATTTGCACCTGTCAAGTTTAGAACTTACCTCCTCATAGAAGCCGATTAAATTTGTTTGACATGACAGATCCCTCATAAAGCCATGCTGATATGACGTTATTTGCTTATTTTCATTGAGGTACTTCAAGATAGCATCTCTTAGAATCCCTTTAAACTATTTACCCACGAAAGATGTTAAACTTACCGGCCTATAGTTTCATGGCTCTGATTTTGGACCCTTTTATATTGGAACCACATTTGCTATGCGCCAATCCTGTGGAACACTCCATGTCAGTATAGATTCCATAAATATCAGAAATAACGGTCTGGCTATGCCATTACCTAATTCTCTTAGGATACAAGGGGGGTATGCCATCTGATCCTGGCGATTTGTCTATTTTAATCTTTTTAAGACGCCTCTGTACTTCTTCCTGGGTCAGACAGGGTACTTTTAATGGGATATTTACTTTTACATTCTGCATTTCATCTGACAGTTTATTTTCCTCAGTAAATACAGTGGAGAAAAAAATATTTAATAGCTTTGCTTTCTCCTCATCGCTCTCTTCAACTCCCCCTCATTACTCTGTAGAGGGCTGGCAACTTCAGATTTATACTTTTTACCATTTATATAATTGAAGAACATTTTATGGTTAGTTTTGCTCTCTTTGGCAATTAATCTCTCAGTCTCTAGTTTGTCTGCCTTTATTTGTCTATTACATATTCTTTTTTTTTCGCACAGTGTTTGCTTCTTCCGGCTACCTGAATGACGTGTACAGGTGTGCCAGCCCATTTAAAGAGGAGCGTGAGAATTAACAGAATTAGAATTAGAATTGAAACAAGGAGGTGACAGACATCGCCTCCTGTTACAGAAAGAAGCAAGGTGGATAATCCGCACAGATGCCATGGGACCCCTAGGTCTGAACGATCGGAATGACCTTAAATGTATTTATTTGAATTGTACTGATTGCTTTTGATTTTGTTTCAGTTGTATACGTACACAGGTGCCTTTAATTGAGATCCAGTTACCCCATGTAGGGTTAATTCTCACTCTACTCTTTAAATGGGCTGGCACACCTGTGCACGACATTCAGGTAGCCGGAAGAAGCACACACTGTGCGAAACGGCCGTCGCTGCCACACACCGCCTAGGCGGTTTTTGATTTCAGTGAAAGGTTTGTCCGCCTCAGCCCTGTAAAAGCATGCACCTATTGTCACAACAAAGTTATGATATGTTGAAAATCTGCAACTGGTGAGTGCCGCTGATTTTTTCTATTTTCTCGAATACACATTCATATTCGCTTTTGGAAAGCAGGCACCTCCGTATTGTCGCCTTATACCCGATTTACACAGAGGACAGCAATATGTTATTACTCAGCGTTTTATAAGGGGAGTGGTGCCATCTGGACCATCTTTATTTGTGGTGGTTGTTTTTTTTTCTTGTTCCTTAACTCTTTATTTCCATAAGGTGTGTACCTCACAATTAGATTTTAGGATGCTTTTACAAATATCCCATTTTGTGGCTGTATTTTTATTTTTGAGGACTTTGAATGACAATTGGAAGTTTATTACTTTATGGCCACTATTTCCCAGGTGTCCCCCAACCTGCACATCTGTTGCTCTGTCTTGTCTTTTGGTTAATACTAAGTCTAGTATGGCTGTCCCTCTAGTCGGGTCCTGAACCAGTTGGGAAAGGTAATTGTCTTTGGTTATTGCCAAGAACCTGCTTCCTTTATGATATGCAAGCTTCAGTTTTCCAGTCTTTATCTGGGTAGTTGAAGTCCCCCATAATTACCACCTCATTATGATTTGCCGCCTCGTCTATCTCGTTTAGTAGTAGATTTTCTGTGGACTCTGGTGGACTCTGGTGGTTTATAATAAACTCCTATTAGTATTTTACTATTGTTTTTGCCTCAACATATTTCTACCCACAGGGTCTCCACATGTTCAGGTCCCTCACTTATCTTCTTGGACAGCGGGCTTTAGACAGGACTTCACATAAAGGCAGACCCCTCCCCCTCTCCATTTTTTGCAATCCTTTCTAAACAGAAATTAACCCTGTACATTAACTGCCCAGTCATAGCTATCACCCAGCCATGTCTCAGTTATACCCACTATGACATAGTCCTCCTCACACATCACTAATTCAATTTTACCAGTTTTATTAGTCAGGCTTCTGGCATTAGTATAAATACAATTAAAAGGTTTATGTATATTTTTTTACCCTACACTTTTTAAACTGAACTGTTCTAGTCTCTCCTTCCATTCCTCCCCCAGTCCCATTACCTTGCCCCCGGTCTCTATCTGCACTATCTCCCCATCCTATAATGTAATTAGCCTCCCCCCAGTTTCCAGTTTAAACACTCTTCCAGCCTTCTAGCCATCTTCTCCCCACACACAGCTGCCCCTTCCCCATTGAGGTGCAGCCCATCCCTATGATAAAGTCTGTAGCTGACAGAGAAGTCGGCCCAGCTCTCCAGGAACCCAAACCCCTCCTTCCTACACCAGTTCTTGAGCCACTTGTTAACCTCCCTAATCTCCTTCTGCCTTTCTTGTGTGGATCGTGGTACAGGTAGTATTTTGGAAAACACTACCTTTGAGGTCCTTGCCCTAAGCTTGTGACCTAAATCCCTAAAATAATTTTTAAGGACGCTCCACCTACCTCTAACATTGTCATTGGTTCTGATATAGACTATGACTGCTGGATCTTTTCCAGCCCCTCCCAGTAATCTGTCAACCCGATTCACGATGTGTCGAACTCAAGTGCTAAGAAGACAACACAACGTTCAATGATCCGGGTCTTTGTGACAGATCGCCCTATCTGTATCCCTAATAATTGAGTCTCCCACTACCAGCACCTGTCTGGCCTCTCCCTGCTCTCCTGCTTACTGGAGCTGACATTCTCTTGACTGGCAGAGGAAGGTTCCGGGTGCAGCAGTGCTCTCCCTGAACTGATGTCCCCCTCATCTGCCAACCTTGCAAACTTGTTGGGGTGTGTCAGATCAGGGCTAGCCTCCCTGGCACTCTACCCTGCTTTCTAACAGTTATCCAGCTAGCTACCTCACTTTCCTGAGCCTCCTTGCTACCACCCTCCCCCATATCTACCCCATAAATTGCTTGCTCAGTGAGCAGCAAACTCTTTTCCAAATTGTCAACGCTTCTCAGTGTTGAAACTCACCCGATTAGATACACGATGTGCGATTCCAAATGGGCAATTTGCTCACATTTTGAACAAAGATATGCACCCTCAAACGGCTGTTCCAGGACTGCATACATTAGACAAGATGTGCACAGTACTGCCCCGTCAATAATGGAACACATACTAAATGGGTATTATGCAAGAAAAGAGAAACAATACAATACAGTTCAGTGATAAGAATCTAACTTACTGTAGTCCCCTCCTAAATTACCTGAATCTCAAGTCACCTAATCTAAAGTCACACACTTAATACAAACACACACTTGAACTCAAACATGCGAAGGCTCCCAAACTCGTGTTGTTTGTCTGCTTGTATAAGTGCAGCTCTCAAACCAGACAGTTTTTTTCCTCTGGATTCAAAGGGTTTCACTCCCCTTTCATAAATTCACATCCCCTCCCATACATTGGTTGAACTTGATGCTTTTGTGTCTTGTTTTAACCATAGTATGTAATTATGTAACAGGAAGTTCCTGCTGTTTGTAACACTAACATGGTACTGTGCATAATGACCAAACACCTTATCAGTACATGGAATATGGTTTCAGAACTTTTGTGGTTTGTTCAGATGCAATTTGCTGCCATATTATTTGTGGCGAGAAGGAGCTTTTTCCAGGCCACGTCAAAAAGGCTCCCTTAAAGTCATACTTTTTTAGTCTTTTTTTGCATAGCATTTGTTACAAAGCTAACTAATCTTTTTCTTTATATTTTAAAGCTTCAAAGGGGTTATACATTTTTTTTATAAGTGCCAGAGAGCAGGAAGGCTGCAGAAAATTAATAAAAATCCACACTCATGGCTAGCCCCCTCTGTATCTGTATATGTTTGGTGTCAGGTTTTGGTGTACTGTTGTGACCAAGGCCTACAGCATACAGTAGTTTGCTCTTTATTTTTATTTCCTATCCAAACACTGATAAAATAGTTTACAAATGATGTCATATAATACTTAAGGAATCATCTTTTCAAATCTCTATCAACACAAGATCATTTGATTTTATGATACCTTTCTTCCAAATTATTGTGCGTCTCATAATCTTCTAATTGGGGAATCTAAATGGTAATAATTGTCTTAATATACTTTAATAACATCAATATTTATTTATACACATTATTCTGGAAAGTACAATATTCTGCAAGTGGGAAACTGGACTTCCTGGAAAGTACTTTAGGCAATGGATGTAATTGAGATTACTACATTGTATTTCATTTCTATCATAGTCAAGTATTTCATTATCAATTCATAATATTACAGCATTTGAATATATATTTCAAGAAAGTTAAGAAAAATTTATAAACTAAATATTGATAGGCATATTGATGTATAATAGGAAAAATGTTTTTCAGTAGAGGAAAAGCAATAACATGTATTGAGGTTTCTACTGCAGAAAAATTGTCAGTAAAAATCTGATTCAGCCCCCTATACTCTGATACCCTTAAATAAAATCCAGTGTGTCCAATCGTCTCCAGAAGTCACCTAATTAGTAAATAGAGTCCTTATCACGATCGGCGTGACTATCACATACGTGACACAGAGGGAGGGAAAGAGGAAGGCCCTGCCCAAGTGAGAGGGAAGGTGGTGACCCCTGACTCACCTTGCGGCTGGCACCTGGCTGCCCTGACGTCCCTAGACGGGTTCCTCACCCGTACGCCGATCACGTGCCTAAAACCCTGGCTTTCCCTAAGATGAGCCCTAGATAGTGAACAGGGCGGTGGGAACACTAGTCCGCACCACTAGCTCTAAAGGAAAACACCAAGGGGAGGACAGACAATACAGACTAAACATATAATCCCAGGTGGGCGACAACAGGAGACAACAAAAAGCCCAACAGGGATCCGGAGGGTAGCACTCTGGAACAACAACCAGGATTCACAGCTCCAGTGGGTCAGTATAGATGTCCAGGCAGGAAGCTCTATAACTGGCAACTAGAGAAGTGTGAGAGGAGAATATAAGGAGGTTGGGAGTGGCAGACAAGAAACAGCTGAGGAGGAGAAGCTACGGATCCCTGAGTGAGACAAAAAGGATTGCAAGGCAAACACAGAAAACAATCACTAAGAAACAACGTGATCTTTAGACATAGAGCGCGCAGCCACCCGCTGCGACTTCCTGACCCCGGGTATAACGGAGTCAGACGTGGCTCTTGACACCCTCGTGACAGTACCCCCCCTTTCACGAGGGGCCTCCGGACACTCAGGACCAGGTCTCTCAGGATGAGAGGCATGGAAAGCCTGAATTAACCTGTTGGCGTTTACCTCTGACGCTGGAACCCACATTCTTTCCTCGGGACCGTAACCCCTCCAATGCACCAGATACTGAAGAGAGCGGCGGACCCGACGAGAATCAACAATTCTGGATATTTGAAACTCCAGATTACCATCCACAATAACAGGAGGAGGTGGCAGCGGTGATGGTTCTAGAGGTGGAACATACTTCTTGAGTAACGACTTATGGAAGACGTTATGGATCTTAAAAGTCTGAGGTAGCTCCAGGCGAAAAGCCACAGGGTTAATGACGGCTACTATTTTATAAGGACCAATGAACCTAGGACCCAGTTTCCAAGAGGGAACCTTCAACTTAATATTCCTAGTAGACAACCACACATAGTCATTCACTCCTAGGTCCGGACCTGGCGACCGTTTCTTATCGGCCATGCATTTATATTTACCACTCATATTTTTCAAGTTAGCTTGCACCTTCTGCCATACCGATGAAAGAGATGAAGAAAACCGTTCCTCTTCGGGAACCCCAGAAGACCCCCCCTCTTTGAAAGTACAAAATTGGGGATGAAAACCGTATGCACCAAGAAATGGTGACTTGCCAGTGGATTCCTGACAGCGATTATTTATGGCAAACTCGGCTAACGGTAAATATGATGACCACACCTCTTGGTTTTCAGACACAAAACACCTTAAATATGTTTCTAGGTTTTGGTTGGTACGCTCAGTCTGTCCATTCGACTGAGGATGGAAAGCTGAGGAAAAGGACAAGTGTACCCCCAAACGGGAACAAAAAGCTTTCCAAAACTTAGAAATAAACTGGGTTCCCCGATCCGAAACCACATCGGAAGGGACCCCGTGAAGCTTCACGATTTCACTGATAAACACCTGAGCAAGAGTCTTAGCATTAGGAAGTGCGGGTAGCGCAATAAAGTGTACCATTTTGCTAAACCTGTCTACTACTACCAAGATAACTGTTTTACCCGCAGACAAAGGTAAGTCAGTGATGAAATCCATTGATATATGTGTCCATGGCCTATTGGGGATGAAAAGTGGCAATAAAGACCCTGCTGGACGTGTATGAGAGACTTTCGCGCGTGCACAAGTAGAACAAGTAGACACGAAATCCATTACATCCTGACGCAACCTTGGCCACCAAAAACGACGAGACAATAGCTCCAAGGTTGCTTTACTACCCGGGTGCCCAGCAAGTGCCGAATTATGATGTTCCTTTAATAGTTCAGGACGCAGGTTTAACGGTACAAACAATTTCTCTGAGGGGCAAGAGGCCGGGGCGTCCCCCTGGGCCTCTAACACCTTTCCCTCTAGAACAGAGTGTACAGCAGAGACAACCACTCCTCTTTGTAAAATAGGTACCGGATCACTAACATTACCCCCTCCAGGGAAACTACGAGATAATGCGTCTGCCTTGGTATTTTTTGCCCCAGGACGATAGGTGATTACAAAGTTAAATCTGGTAAAGAATAGCGACCACCTAGCTTGTCTAGGGGTGAGACGCTTAGCCGATTCTAGGTACAGAAGGTTTTTGTGATCCGTAATCACCGTGACGGGGTGGATTGCTCCCTCTAAGAAGTGACGCCACTCTTCAAACGCCAGTTTAATCGCCAACAGTTCCCTATTTCCAATATCATAGTTCTTTTCTGCTGTAGATAACTTTTTGGAAAAGAAAGCGCAAGGACGCCATTTGCCAGGAGACGGACCCTGAGACAATACAGCCCCCACTCCCACCTCTGACGCATCTACTTCAACAATAAAAGGCTGGGAGACATCAGGTTGAATTAGAACAGGTGCCGAGGTAAATCTCTCTTTTAGAGAGGAAAATGCAATTTTAGCGGCGTCAGACCATTTAGAAAAATCAGTCCCCTTCCTAGTCATGTCAGTAAGGGGTTTAACGATCACTGAATAATTTTTAATGAACTTTCTATAGAAATTTGCGAAACCCAAAAACCGTTGTAGAGCTTTAAGGTTCTCAGGAAGATCCCAATCTAAAATTGCCTGGACCTTCCTAGGATCCATACGGAAACCTGAAGCAGATAATAGATATCCCAGGAACTGTATTTCCTGAACGGCGAAGACACATTTTTCAATTTTCGCATATAATTTATTCGTCCGTAGGACCTGCAGTACTTGCCTGACATGTACTTCATGTGTTTTCAGATCAGCCGAATAAATTAAGATATCATCTAGGTATATGACTACAAACCTGCCGATGAGATGACTAAAAATATCATTAACGAAATGTTGGAAGACAGCAGGGGCATTGGTCAGACCGAAAGGCATGACTAAATTTTCATAATGCCCCTCCGGGGTGTTAAAAGCTGTCTTCCACTCATCCCCCTTCCTTGATATGAATCAGATTGTAGGCCCCCCTAAGATCAAGTTTGGAGAACCACCTAGCACCCGCAATCTGATTAAAAAGGTCAGGAATGAGAGGAAGAGGGTATGGGTCTCGGATGGTTATCCGGTTTAGCTCACGGAAATCTAGGCAAGGACGCAGGCCCCCATCTTTCTTTTTAACAAAGAAAAACCCTGCAGCCACGGGTGAAGAAGAGGGTCGGATGTGTCCCTTAGCCAGACTCTCGGAGATATAATCTTTCATGGCTTGTCTCTCGGGACCCGAAAGATTATACAACCTGGACTTGGGTAATTTTGCACCGGGAATCAGGTTAACCGGGCAATCATAAGGACGATGAGGTGGTAGCTTCTGACAACCCTTTTCAGAAAAAACGTCCTCAAAGTCCGAAATAAATGTAGGTAGGGAAGCTATGGAGGCGATTAAGCAATTGTTATTTAAGCAATTCTCTCTGCAATGCTCACTCCACTCCAATATCTCCCTGGCCTGCCAATCCACCACTGGATTGTGCGCTACCAACCAGGGAAGACCCAATACCACAGGAGAGGGAAGGCCCTCCAGAACGTAACATGAAAGACACTCATTATGGTGGTCCCCTACCCGAAGGTGTAAGTTATGGACAATGTGAGTGAGGTTTCTCTGAGACAGAGGAGCAGAATCAATAGCCAATATGGGAATAGGTCTCTGCAGCGTACAGAGAGACAAACCCATAGTGCGGGCAAAATGGGCATCTATCAAATTTACCCCTGCTCCACTGTCTAGAAAAAAAGAAATAGACTCCGTCTTAACACCAAAAACAATAACCGCTGGCAACACAAATTGAGATGTTCGTATGGAGGAAACGTATACCCCCCGGCTGACATCCTCCGCACAGCCTGGGGTTAGTAGTTTTCCGACGGTCTTTTGTTTTTGAGAAAGGAGGGACAGACATTAATGAAATGACCCCTCCCCCCACAGAAAAAACAAGCCCCCCACCTACGGCGAACCTCAGGAGGACGGACCTGACGAGAAGTTCCTCCTAGCTGCATAGGCTCATCTAAGTCAGTACAGACTAACTGCTGCTTGGGAGAGGTTACCGATTGCTCAGGAATTTTCGATCTCTCCCTAAGACGTCTATCTATTCTGATAGAGAGGGACATAACAGCATCAAGGGAAAGGGGGGTCTCATACAGCGCCAGCGCATCCTTAACCCTTTCAGATAACCCAGAGCAGAACTGACTCCTGAGAGCCGGGTCGTTCCACTGAGTATCCGTAGCCCACCTACGGAACTCTGAGCAATATTCCTCTGCTGGCCGATCTCCCTGTAGGAGTCTCCGTAACTTCGACTCAGCCAGGGCGACTCGGTCAGGGTCATCATATATGAGACCCAAAGCCCCAAAAAATCCCTCCACTGACCGGAGAGCCTGGGAACCAGGGGGTAACGAGAACGCCCAGGATTGCGGGTCCCCCTGAAGCAGGGAAATAACAATCCCCACCCGCTGTTCTTCATTACCTGAGGAGTAAGGGCGCAGCTTAAAATATAATTTGCAGGCCTCACGGAACGTCACAAATTTGTCCCTTCCCCCAGAAAATCTGTCAGGAAGAACAACCTTGGGTTCTGTAACAACCTGGTTACCCATAGCAACCGCTGGGCTTGCGGTCTGCTGCATTTGCTGCTGTTGTTGGAGGACAGACGCCTTCAATCCTGCCACCTCCAAAGACAGGCCTTGAAGCTGTTTTGCCAAAGCAGCAATAGGATCCATATTGGATTCTAAGTAGAGAGAAAAAAAAAAAAAAAATTATTATTTTTATTTTTATTTTTTCTCAAAAAATAAGGGCCAGTTATAATATCACGATCGGCGTGACTATCACATACGTGACACAGAGGGAGGGAAAGAGGAAGGCCCTGCCCAAGTGAGAGGGAAGGTGGTGACCCCTGACTCACCTTGCGGCTGGCACCTGGTTGCCCTGACGTCCCTAGACGGGTTCCTCACCCGTACGCCGATCACGTGCCTAAAACCCTGGCTTTCCCTAAGATGAGCCCTAGATAGTGAACAGGGCGGTGGGAACACTAGTCCGCACCACTAGCTCTAAAGGAAAACACCAAGGGGAGGACAGACAATACAGACTAAACATATAATCCCAGGTGGGCAACAACAGGAGACAACAAAAAGCCCAACAGGGATCCGGAGGGTAGCACTCTGGAACAACAACCAGGATTCACAGCTCCAGTGGGTCAGTATAGATGTCCAGGCAGGAAGCTCTATAACTGGCAACTAGAGAAGTGTGAGAGGAGAATATAAGGAGGTTGGGAGTGGCAGACAAGAAACAGCTGAGGAGGAGAAGCTACGGATCCCTGAGTGAGACAAAAAGGATTGCAAGGCAAACACAGAAAACAATCACTAAGAAACAACGTGATCTTTAGACATAGAGCGCGCAGCCACCCGCTGCGACTTCCTGACCCCGGGTATAACGGAGTCAGACGTGGCTCTTGACACCCTCGTGACAGTCCTTCTGTGTGTAATTTATTCTCAGTCTAATTACAGATGTTCTGTGAAGGCCTCCGAGGTTTGTAAGTGGACATTAGTGATCAAACAGCATCATGAAAACCAATGAACACCCCAGACCGGTCAGGCATAAAGTTGTGAAGTGTTATACAGGGTTAGGTTCTACCAAAATATTCCAAACTGAAAATCTCATGGAGCACTGTTCAATCCATTATACGAAAATAGAAGGAGTATGGCACAACTGCAAACCTGCCAAGACATGGCCGTCCGCCTTAACTGCATCCCAGGCAAGGAGAGCACTAATTAGAGAAGCAGCCAAGAGGCCTATGGTCACTCTGGAGATGCTGCAGAGTTCCACAGCCAAGGTGAGAGAATCTGTCCACAGGACAACTATTAGTCATTAGAGATGTCGCGAACATAAAAATTTTCGCGGACGGCGAACGCGAATTTCTGCAAATGTTCGCGAACGGGCGAACCGCCATTGACTTCAATAGGCAGACAAATTTTAAAACCCACAGGGACTCTTTCTAACCACAGTAGTGATGGAAAAATTGTTTCAAGGGGACTAACACCTGGACTGTGGCATGCCGGAGGGGGATCCATGGCAAAACTTCCATGGAAAATTACCTAGTTGACGCAGAGTTGGATTTTAATCCATAAAGGGCATAAATCACCTAACAATCCAATTTTTTTTTGAAAAACGTGGTTTAAAACATCCAGTGTGTGTATACGATCAGGTATGATGTTGTATCGATCAGGTAGTGTAAGCGTTACGCCCGCTTCACAGACATTGACAGACCAAACTCCCCTTCTAATGCACCGCAAACAGTCCATTTGCCCAACAGCAAACTTCCCATTTGCACAAGGTTGGATACCAAGCTAGCCATGTCCCGTTAATGTCATTGAAGGTTTCTTCCTCCACCCAGCCACGTACAACACCAAGGGTCCCTGAAAGGTGAATTGAATAGATTTTTCGAATGGAGAGATTGTTCAAAAAAACGCTGGCTCCCTCCCCTTTGTTTGAATCCACGCCACGGTCACTGCGTCTGCGCCGTGCAATTTACTGTCACACCCGATATGAGTGGCATTTTCTGTAGTACTATTCTCATCAGTTTAATCCCTGTTACGTCCCCTATCCGGGGACGTGTGTCGAATTGATTAATCATTGTCGAATTAACAACATCCTGAAATAATTTTGTTCTGAGCTCTGTACTTGCTTTGTATTGATGGGGATTTTTTAAATTGTCTGCATTATTTCTAATAAAAAAATCATAATAAAGTCTCTTAATAGTTTATTTTATGTATCAAAAACCCATACAACTTAAAAAAAAAAAAAGAAAAATAATGTTTTTTCTATGAAAAATTATCCAGCCGATCGCTTTTAGTCTTATCATAATGAAGCAACGGCCTTATCTGGGGTGTGACAACATTGCCAACACACTCATAGAGGTGATGATCGCTTCATTGTGATACGCAAGCCCCTTCACCACAACAAGGTACCGATCACGAAGGGGAATTGACACATTTATGTGCCTTTTTATTGTTTTGTTTTTGCAGCCACAGTGCAGCACTAGAGGCCAGAAAAATTAGGCATGTACACCTGCCTGAAAAAATCTGGTATTGTTGCAGCCGCAAAAAAATGTATGTTTTCCATGCAGAAAGGTGACTAAAACATTGCAGCTTGAACCCTAGTTGGTGGCGGAGAATTCACGAAAGTCATCCGGTATGCAGACATTAAATACAGCAGCGTGGGGACCATTTTGAGGCCAAGGCATGTCATCAGGCCTTTTGTTAGTCAAACGTATCCCCCACTGTCAGTCCCTTCGGGATCCATGCCTCATTCATCTTAATGAAGGTGAGGTAATCAACACTTTTTTGACTGAGGCGACTTCTTTTGTCAGTGACAATGCCTCCTGCTGCACTGAAGGTCCTTTCTGACAGGACACTTGAAGCGGGGCAGGCCAGAAGTTCTATCGCAAACTGGGATAGTTCAGGCCACAGGTCAAGCCTACACACCCAGTAGTCAAGGGGTTCATCGCTCCTCAGAGTGTCGATATCTGCAGTTAAGGCGAGGTAGTCTGCTACCTGTCGGTCGAGTCATTCTCTAAGGCTCGGATCCCGAAGGGCTGTGGCGATGTGTAGGACTGAAAAAGCTCCACATGTCTTCCATCAACAACACATCTGTAAAGCATCCTGTCCTTGCCGCCGTGGTCGTGGTAGGAGGAGGATTACTTTCCCCTCTTCCCCTGTTAGATTCCCGTTGTGCTGTGACATCCCCCTTATAAGCTGTGTAAAGCATATTTTTTAGTTTGGTTTTGAACTGCTGCATCCTTTCTGACTGTCGGTAATTTGGTAACATTTCTGCCACTTTCTGCTTATACCCGGGGTGTAGTAGCGTGAACACCCAGTACAGGTCGTTCTCCTTCATCCTTTTTATACGAGGGTCCCTCAACAGACATGACAGCATGAAAGACCCTATTTGCACAAGGTTGGATGCCGAGCTACTCATGTCCCGTTCCTCCTCCTCACTGATGTCATTGACCGTCTGTTCTTCCCCCCAGCCACGTACAACACCACGTGTTCTGCTTCGCGTTATTGACTGTTGTATAACACTAGTCAGACAGCTTAACAATAATTCAGAAGTCAAGAAACGTGAGACATCAGATCTGTTTGTATTCTCTTTTCTGAATAACTTTGTAAAACTACAATATAAACATAAACAAAACATATGTATCAGTACATTACATATAATACAGCAGCCTCACTTCATCAGTGAGAGTACTCACAGACAATTCCACCATTAGTCCAGGAATAAATCAAGAGCTCCTCTGCATGCAGCCTGCAGGATCCAGGAGCAGTGATGAAATGGAGGAAATACAGTTCCAGGTTAAAGGTTACTTCCTCTGGCTCAGAGAACAATACACTTCCTGTAAAGTTCTGGCGAAGTAGAAACTGACTTTGACCACTAGATGGCAGCAACGTCAAACATAACATTTCAGTACAATCTTTACAGCACATTACATACATTATAATGCAAAATAGGCGGAACACTCCCTGTCTGGCATAATTATTATGTCACTACCTAAATAACTACTGCTATGCAGAAAAAACATATAAACAGGAAATGGAATCCTAGCTAATCTGAAACCAAAACTATGACGTCAGTTATAGGTCTAAGATACATTTTGGAAGTCCCATTCTTTGCAATCTTGACCTCCACCTTCCTAACATTGCCATCCCTGCTTGGTAGAGCATTGACAATAAGTCCTACAGGCCACTCGTTCCTGCTCTCTTGGCTGTCCTTCAACAGAACAACATCACCCACTTTTACATTTGGGCGATCCTCAGTCCATTTCCTACGGCGTTGCATATTTGACAGATACTCCCTCTTCCATCTTTTCCAAAAGGTGTCTGCCAAGCATTGTACTTGCTTCCATTGTTTAGCATGAACTTGTGTTGTACTTATGGTTCCGGATGGAGCAGACAAAGAGTTCATCTTTTGAGTCAACAACATTGCTGGGGTAAGGACCATAGGTGTATCTGGGTCTGAGGACACAGGAACTATAGGCCTGGCATTCATAATAGCTGTAACCTCTGCCATAAAGGTGCTTAAAGTCTCATGATAGTACCTAACAAGCAGTGTTGCAATGTGGTGATTATAAGGTATAATGACAGGCTGTTTCTCTTCCTCTGAAAGTTCTGCAAAAGACAAACGTCCACCTACTCTCAACAACCCATTTTTGTCTAAAAAGGGGCTAAGCTTCCTAAGACGGCTTTGTTTCGGGAATGTCTTTTGTTTTTTGATGCAGTCAATTTCCTTCTGGAAATGTTTGCTTTGAACAGAAGAGATTATAACAGACTTTGCCTGAGCAAGTTCTTCTAGATTAACTTGTTCATGGAAACTTTCCCACCTTCTGACCTGATTGCTGCTGGTTTCCCTCTGGAAGGTTTTAGCGACATGGATGAGTCTGGCTAGGGTCTTAACTAATATCTTCCAGCAAGAAAATCTATCAAAGCAATGTGAGTGAAGTGTGGCTTCAGAAGCTCTGGTGCTGAAGCTTGTAATCTCAAATCTGATTTCAGGGTCAGCTTCAGGCCCTATGAGTGGAAAAGCATTAGCAGTGTCTATATCCTCACAGTGTGGTTGGTACAGAAAGGTTGGGCCTGAGAACCAAATAGAGTTCTGAAGGCATGCTGCTTGAGTAGGCCTAGTGGCATAATCTGCAGGGTTTTGATCTGTAGATACATAGGACCACTGATCTGGATGTGTAGACTGCCTGATTCTATTCACTCTGTTGGAGACATACAGATAGAACCTCCTAGTGGTGTTGCAAATGTACCCTAGGACAGTCTTGCTATCAGTGAAGAATTTCACAGCATCAAAATCAGTGTCTAGTTGATCTGTGATTAGCTCAGACATTTCGACTGCAAGTACAGCAGCACACAACTCTAAACGAGGAATAGTGTGGGCTGGTTTTGGGCTTAATTTGGACTTTCCCATGACAAATCCAACACGACACACATTTTCTGCATCAATTACTTTCAAGTAAGCTACTGCACCTATAGCTGTAGTGGATGCGTCTGAGAAGATGCACAGTTCTTTCCTGCAAGCTGATGATAGAGATATGGGCACATAGCATCTGTCTATCTTTAGGTGCTCTAACGCTTGCAAGGATTCTGTCCATTGAACCCACTCACTTAGTCTCTCTTGTGGAAGCAATGCATCCCATTCATTTTTCCCAGATGACAGTTCACGAACTAAGGCCTTACCTCTTATTGTCACAGGTGATACAAACCCTAGGGGATCATAGAGGCTATTTACGGTGGATAGAATGCCTCTACGTGTAAAAGGCTTTTCCTCTGAAGAAACTCTGAAAACAAAACTATCATTTTCTAGATCCCAACTTAGGCCTAGGCTTTTCTGCAAGGGAAGAGCGTCTGTACCTAGGCAAAGATCTTTAAGGTCCTTAGCTCTGTCTGCTACAGGGAAGGCCTCCATTACTTTTTGGCTGTTGGAAGCGATTTTATGAAGACGCAGATTGGATTCTGCCAGCATTTGTTTTGCTTTGATAAGGATGGATATTGCATCTTCAGGTGTGCTAGCAGAAGCGAGTCCATCATCTACATAGAAATGTCTCAATACAAAGTGTTTGGCTTCTTGTCCATAGCACTCTGCGTTTTTCTGGGCAGCCTTTTGCATGCAGTATATAGCGACGGCAGGAGAGGGGCTATTGCCAAATACATGCACTTTCATTCTGTACTCGACAATTTCTTTGTCTATGTCATTGTCTTTGTACCAGAGAAAACGTAGAAAGTCTCTATGGTCTTCTCTGACAAGAAAGCAATAAAACATTTGTTGCACATCTGCTGTGAAAGCAACAGGCTCTTTTCTGAAGCGCATGAGGACACCTAGCAAAGTATTGTTTAGGTCAGGGCCACTCAACAGTACGTCATTTAAAGAGACTCCTTTATACTCTGCGCTGGAATCAAAAACTATTCTGATTTGATTAGGTTTGTGAGGATGGTAAACACCAAACATTGGTAGATACCAGTGTTCCCTGTTTGTCTCAAGTGGTCCTGCAACTTCAGCGTGATCATTGTCCAGCATCCCCTTAATGAATTCAGTGAAATCTCTTTTCACTTCTGGCTTTCTCTGCAGTGTTTTGCTGAGTGAATGCAAACGCTTTATGGCTTGCTCCCTGTTACTAGGCAAAACACGTCTGGGTGTGTGAAAGGGGAGAGGGGCCACCCAACTGTGATTGTCATCTTGGTAGGCCTCTTTATCCATAATCTGCAAGAAGATCTGATCTTCTATAGAGAGGGCCTGTTTATCATCATCTTTAGTTTTCTGGAACACTGTAATCCCTAGATTGTCTGTCTCAATGTTGGAATTGACTTCTTCTTTACCATATAGTGTAGAAAAGTCACAGTGTTGTGTTGACCTGCCAACGCTTTCCTTGACAATGAAGTTGTTGTGACAGGGACTGAGAAGAGATGTGCGTCCATTTGTTAACACAGACGTCTTCAAAGTGCTAACGTTGTCAGGCTGGTGCACTGTCCCCAGGCAAACTTCTCCTACAATGACCCATCCCAGGTCCAGTCTCTGTGCATAGGGGGCATTATAAGGTCCATTGATTTGCTGGCGCACCTTGTGTACCTGAAGGATATCTCTTCCAAGAAGTAGAAGGATAGAAACATCTGGCTCAACAGCTGGGATAAGGTGAGCAATTGAGCGGAGGTGAGGGTGGTGATGGGCTACTTCTGGAGATGGAATCTCAGTTTTGTCGTCAGGTATCATGCCACACTCTATTAGGGTAGGAAGTGGAAACTGCACTTTCTTATTGAAGGATTCAATGGTAAAGTCAGTAGCTCTTCTCCCTGTGGTTTCAATTGTCCCCGCACATGTCCTTAGAGTGTATGGAACTGCACTTGCCTTAAGGTTAAAGATATCAAAGAAATCTGACTTTGCAAGGGATCTGTTACTCTGTTCATCTAGCACTGCATACATTTTCACCGCCCTTTCTCTCTTGCCAGTGGGATACACAGTCACTAGACAGATTTTAGAGCATGATCGTGCACTCTTGCCTTGTCCACATACTTCGGTGCAATTGGACATTACAGAGGAGAGTGAGGTCTCTTGTTGCTCCCTGCCCTGATCTTTCCTAGGTTCTACAGTCTCTAGTGGGGCAGGAGCAGGGCCGGGGTGCAAAGCTGCAATATGTCTCTCACTGCCACATTCTGTACATTCTACTGGTATTTTGCAGTCTTTGGCAATGTGATAAGTAGATCCGCAGCACTTGAAACAGATGCCGTTTTGTTTAAGGAAGGACATCCGCTCTGCGATGGGTTTGCATCTAAAGCCTTTGCATTTCTTTAGTGGATGTGGTTTTTTGTGTATTGGACAATGTCTATCAGGGTTTTCTATGGTGTGTACCTTGTGGGTGCTTTGGTAGTCTGTGACTTCTGAAGGTACAGCTGTTTTGTGTGTGGATACAGAGGTCCTACCGTGAGGTCTGTGAGGTCTCTCAGGTCTGTGTGATTGATTGCCGTTGGTGGTCAAGGCGAAACTGGGATCACTTCGGATTTTTGCTTGCTGTCGGACAAACCTAGAAAACACAGAGAAAGGAGGAAAAGAGACTCCATAATCTTCTTTGAATTTACCTCCTATAGACATCCACTTGTCTTGCAGATTTGAGGGTAGCTTCTCTACTATGGGATTAGTGCCTCTAGCTGTATCTAGGTACGAAAGTCCTTGCAAGTAGCCATCCTCTTTGGCATATTCTATCTCTAGTAGAAGATCACTTAGTTCTTGTAGCCGCACGTTGTCTCTGTAGCCCACCTTGGGAAAGACTTCAAGTTTTTTCAACAGTGCTCCTTCTATTACCTCTGGGGATCCATACGTTTCTTCTAGTCTTTTCCAGGTCATGTTGAGTCCTGCTGCAGGGTTGAACAGGTTTGCTCTTCTCATCCTCTTAGCATGCTCTGCTGACTCGGTGCCAAGCCATTTTATCATTAAATTAAGTATTTCTGCTGGTGATAAGTTCAGACCTTCAGTGGCATTCAGAAAGGAAGATTTCTATGCCCAATAGTTTTCAGGACAGTCATCAAATTGGAGAAAGCCTGAGCTAACAATTTCTTTGCGGATGAGATATTTGGTGACATCCACTGCACATTGTTGTTCGCGCATGTAATCTATAGGTTGAGGTGAAGGGAACACTTGTTTTTTGTTCTTAGGGGTTTCTGGTGCTTCATTCTTGGTTTGCTGGCAGCCGCTGACCTCATGAGGTTGATTGGGCCTGCTCAGGGGGTATGTTGATCTCGGCCTGAATTCCTTTGCTTCAGGTTTAAGAGACTGTTCCTTTGTATGCGCATCAGTAAGGTTTTGGATGTACTCATTTGTATGATCTGCAGAGAATAGAGTCTTTATATGATCTTTCACTTCCTGACCGACTTGTTCCCATGTAGGCAGCGGCCTCTGCTTCAGCAACTGCAGCTGCAGTCTGTCGCTGCAGGATGAGCAATTTTGATTCTAAAACCGCTTCTTCTTGTGCTATGGCAGCTTCTCTAGCTGCTTCCTTAGCTCTCTCTTGTGCTAGGGCAGCTTCCCTAGTTGCTGTCTCTTGTGCTATGGCAGCTTTCTTTGCTGCTAACTCCTGCATCATCATGGCTTCTTTTTCTGCGTACTGTAGCTGGACGCGGGCAGCTTCTGCTTTGGCACGAGCTCTAACTGCTGAGGAACTTGCTGAGGACATCTTGCTAACCCGTGAAGTTCTGGACACATGCGACTTTGCATCGTCTTGCTGGGCACTGGGAATGTTCTCCCTGCCTTGCTGTGTCGGCGGTAGCGTGGCATCAGCCTGGTACTTTGTTCCTGACCTTAGACTCATGCTGCAGTAATGGCGTCTCAGTTTATTCCAGACCGCCACGTGGGTTGTCTTTTTACTGTTCTGCTTCGCGTTATTGACTGTTGTATAACACTAGTCAGACAGCTTAACAATAATTCAGAAGTCAAGAAACGTGAGACATCAGATCTGTTTGTATTCTCTTTTCTGAATAACTTTGTAAAACTACAATATAAACATAAACAAAACATATGTATCAGTACATTACATATAATACAGCAGCCTCACTTCATCAGTGAGAGTACTCACAGACAATTCCACCATTAGTCCAGGAATAAATCAAGAGCTCCTCTGCATGCAGCCTGCAGGATCCAGGAGCAGTGATGAAATGGAGGAAATACAGTTCCAGGTTAAAGGTTACTTCCTCTGACTCAGAGAACAATACACTTCCTGTAAAGTTCTGGCGAAGTAGAAACTGACTTTGACCACTAGATGGCAGCAACGTCAAACATAACAATTCAGTACAATCTTTACAGCACATTACATACATTATAATGCAAAATAGGCGGAACACCACGGGTCCCAGATAGGTGACAACAACAAGCACCCTGGGATGCCTGCTGTGGTTGGTCTTCCTCCTCCTCAAAGCCACATTCCTCCTCTGACTCCTCTTCCTCATACTCCTATTGCAGCGTTGCCGCAGGTCCGGCAAGGGATGATGACAAGGCTGTTTCTGGTGGTGATGGTGACCACAACTCTTCCTCTTCCTCTTCATGCTCATCTACAGCCTGATCCAGCACTCTTCGCAGGGCACGCTCCAGGAAGAAAACAAATGGGATGGGGTCGCTGATGGTGCCTTCGGTGTGACTGACTAGGTTTGTCACCTCCTCAAAAGGACGCATGAGCCTACAGGCATTGCGCATAAGCGTCCAGTAACGTGGCAAAAAAATTCCCAGCTCCGCAGAGGCTGTCCTAGCACCCCGGTCATACAAATACTCGTTGACGGCTTTTTCTTGTTGGAGCAGGCGGTCGAACATTAGGCATTAGGAGTGTTGAATTCCAACGTGTCGGGCTGTCGCAAATTAAGCGCCCCTCACTGGCATGTTGTTTCGGCGCTGAATGTCTGAAAAGTGCGCCATGGCCGTGTAGGGAACGCCTGAAATGGCCACACACCTTCCTGGCCTGCTTGAGGACGTCCTGTAAGCCTGGGTACTTAGACACAAAGCGTTGCACGGCACATGTGACAACTTGCCCAAATTCAATGCCGCCAACAAATTGCTTCCATTGTCACACACCACTTTCCCGATCTCCAGTTGGTGCGGGGTCAGCCACTGATCCACCTGTGCATTCAGGGTGGACAGGAGTGCTGGTCCGGTGTGGCTCTCTGCTTTCAGGCAAGTCAACCCTAAGACAGTGTGACACTGACGTATCCGGGATGTGGAATTCCTCATGGGGAGCTGGGGGGATTCAGTTGATGTGCAGCCAGACGCCGCAGCAGAAGAGGACTCAGCCGAGGAGGTTATGGAAGAAGATGGAGTAGGAGGAGTAGAGGAGGTGGCAGTAGGCCTGCCTGCAAGTCGTGGCGGTGTCACCAACTCCGCTGCAGAGCCACACATTCCATGCTTGGCAGCCGTCAGCAGGTTGACCCAATGCGCAGTGTAGGTGATATACCTGCCCTGACCGTGCTTTGCAGACCAGGTATCAGTGGTCAGATGTACCCTTGACCCAACACTATGCCAGAGATGCCATGACTTCCTTTTCAATCACTGAGTAGAGGTTTGGGATTGCCTTATTTGAAAAAAAAAATGCCTTATTTGAAAAAAAAAAAATTGTCCGGGTACCTTCCACTGTGGTGTCCCAATAGCGACAAATTTTTTGAAGGCCTTAGACTTCACCAGCTGGTTTGGTAAAAGCTGGCGGGCTGTCACGGACGGTGTACAGGAAACAAGGCAAAGCAACATGTATAAATGACTCGCTGGATCCAAAAGCTAAGGAACCAAGGGAGACCCCTGCAGAAGACCTGGCACTTTCCCTGGCTGCTCAGCCTATGCAAAGATCCTAATGGTGGAGGTTTGCATATCCACGAACCTTGACTATAAAGCCCTGAGCACCCTACAATAGTGAGGGGACACGACCACCGGCTCCCTACACAAGATACGGAGGGAGTCAGGGTCACCTGGGATCCAGCAAACAGAAAATAACAGATAAAGGTACAACACTTAGCTTTGTAGCAAACAGGAGAACAAAGTCAGCATGCACACACACTCCAGGAAGAAGTATAAGCCGCCCAGAAAAGCATTCTGGGGAGGAATTTAAAGGGAAGCAATTAGTCCAACACATGACAGCTGAGAGAGTCTAACGAGAGGAGGAACTGAATACCACAACACAGAAACTCAAGGAGGAGGTTCTGAAAGGCCTCTGTCAGAGCTTCTCAGCTGTCTGGTTGTGACAGTACCCCTCCCTCTACGAGTGGACTCCGGACACTCATAACCCACCTTCTCAGGATGGGACCTATGGAAAGCCCTGATGAGACGAGAGGCCTTAATGTCCATCACTGGGACCCACATCCTCTCCTCAGGACCATACCCCTCCCAATGAACAAGGTACTGAAAAGAACCGCGGACAAGATGAGAATCCACAATCCTAGAGACCTGAAATTCAAGATTCCCATCAACCATAATCGGAGGAGGAGGCAAAGGCGAGGGTACAATGGGTTGAACATAAGGTTTCAATAAGGACTTATGAAAAACATTATGGATCTTCCAAGTCTGAGGAAGATCAAGACGGTATGCAACAGGATTGATGACAGACAGGATTTTGTAAGGCCCAATAAACCTAGGACCCAACTTCCAGGAGGGAACCTTCAATTTGATATTCTTGGTAGACAACCACACCAGATCACCAACATTCAGGTCCGGACCAAGCACATGTCTCTTATCTGCCACACGCTTATATCTCTCACTCATGCTCTTTAGATTATCCTGAATCTTTTGCCAAATAGATGACAAAGAGGAGGAGAATCTGTCCTCATCAGGTAAACCAGAAGACCCCTCTCCCGAGAAAGTCCCAAACTGCGGAGGAAACCCATATGCACCAAAAAATTGTGACTTCAGAGGACTCCTGACGACGGTTATTTAAAGCAAACTCAGCAAGGGACAAAAAAGAACACCAATCCTCTTGATTCTCCGCCACAAAACAGCGCAGATATGTCTCCAGATTCTAATTGACGCGCTCTGTCTGGCCATTCGACTGCGGGTGGAAAGCAGAAGAGAATGACAACCGAACCCCTAAGCGAGAACAGAAAACCTTCCAGAATCTGGAAACAAACTGCGTGCCCCTATCAGAGACTATGTCTGAAGGAATACCGTGCAATTTGACAATGTGATCAATAAATGCCTGCGCCAGCGTCTTAGCATTGGGCAAACCAGGAAAAGGGATGAAATGCACCATTTTGCTAAAACGGTCCACCACCACCAGAATCACGGTCTTCCCCGAGGAACGAGGCAGGTCCGTTATGAAGTCCATGGACAGATGTGTCCAAGGACGGGAAGGAATGGGTAAGGGAAGGAGAGGACCTGATGGCCGTGAATGAGGGACTTTGGCACGAGCGCAAGTCTCGCAGGCTGCCACAAAACCCTCAACCGACTTACGAAGCGCAGGCCACCAGAATCTCCGAGCGATGAGATCCAGTGTGGCTCTTACCCCCGGGTGCCCAGCAAGGACCGTATCGTGGTGTTCTTTAAAAATCTTGTGTCTTAAAGCGAGAGGCACAAACAACCTCCCAGGAGGACAAAGATCAGGAGCCTCTGACTGGGCTGCCTGCACCTCTGCCTCCAATTCAGGAAAAAGAGCAGAGACCACCACACCTTCAGCCAAAATGGGACCCGGGTCTTCAAAATTCCCGCCTCCCGGAAAACAACGTGACAGGGCATCTGCCTTCACATTCTTAACTCCAGGGCGGAACGTGACAACAAAATTAAACCTAGAAAAGAACAAAGACCATCTGGCCTGTCTCGGGTTCAGACGCTTGGCTGACTCCAAGTAGGCCAGATTTTTATGGTCAGTAAATACGGTAATAGGGTGTCTGGCTCCCTCTAGCCAATGGCGCCATTCCTCAAAAGCCAACTTGATGGCCAACAATTCCCTATCTCCCACATCAGTAATTTCTCTCTGCGGAGGAGAGTTTTCTTGAGAAAAAGGCACACGGTCGCCAATTGGCAGGAGAGGAACCCTGAGACAAGACCGCCCCCACACCCACCTCAGGAGCATCAACCTCAACTATGAAGGGTAAAGAAACATCAGGTTGCACCAAGATGGGAGCGGAAGCAAAACTCTCCTTGATATCAGAAAAAGCCTTATGCTATTACAGGAAGTTCATTTTGAATTATTCTTCTATTGTTAAACCACTCACTGATATGACCAGAAAGGGGGTAGATTTTTCTTCTTGGTCAGTAGAGGCTACTGACCAAGAAGAAAAATCTACCCCCTTTCTGGTCATATCAGTGAGTGGTTTAACAATAGAAGAATAATTCAAAATGAACTTCCTGTAATAATTGGCAAAGCCCAAAAAACGCATCAGTGCCTTCTGATTCTCAGGAAGCTCCCACTCAAGCACAGCGCGGACCTTCTCGGGGTCCATGCGAAAACCAGAAGCGGAGAGAAGAAACCCCAGAAATTGAATTTCTGGAACCGCAAACACACATTTTTCCAGTTTCGCATATAATTTATTCTCCCGCAGGATGAGCAAGACCTGACGTAAATGTTCCTTATGAGTTTTGAAATCGGGAGAAAAAATCTAAATGTCATCCAAATACACCAATACAAATTTTCCCATCAATTGATAAAAAATGCTGTTAACGAAATGCTGAAAAACGGCTGGGGCATTCATTAAACCAAAAGGCATAACCAAATTTTCAAAATGGCCCTCAGGGGTATTGAAGGCCGTCTTCCATTCGTCCCCTTCTCTGACCCTGACCAGGTTGTATGCCCCTCTTAGATCTAATTTGGAAAAGACTTTAGCCCCAACAACCTGGTTAAATAGGTCCGGGATCAGAGGAAGCGGATAAGGGTCACGAATTGTGATATTGTTCAGCTCCCTGAAATCCAGACAAGGTCTTAAAGAACCATCTTTTTTCTTAACAAAGAAAAAACCAGCGGCAACAGGTGACTTCGAGGGTCGTATGTGTCCCTTTCTCAGACTCTCAGAGATATAAGCACGCATAGCGATCCTCTCAGGTTGGGAAAGATTGTATAAACGAGATTTAGGCAGCTTGGCGTCTGGGATGAGATTAATAGGGCAATTGTACTCCCTGTGCGGGGGCAAATCCTGAACTCCACTCTCAGAGAAGACATCCGAAAATTCAGAGAGAAAAGATGGTACAGTCTTAGTAGCAACCTCAGAAACAGATGTCGTGAGACAATTCTCTCTGCAAAAGTCACTCCAACCATTTATTTGCCTCGCTTGCCAATCAATGGTGGGGTTATGCTTAGTGAGCCAGGGCAGCCCCAACACCAGAGGGGTAGGTAAACCGCTAAGAACGAAACATGACACATCCTCAGCATCACTCACAATTAAACGGATATTGTGAATTATGCCCTTTAATTATTTTTGAGAAAGTGGAGCGGAATCGATAGCAAAAACAGGAATATCCTTTCCCAAAGTGCGCACCTGGAAACCATGAGTTATCGCAAATTGATTATCAATGAGATTGACCGCTGCTCCACTTGCTCTCTAGCGCCACCGGCAGGACAAAACGGGATCTACAAGCAAATGGAAAACCTTCAATTTCCGCCTCAACCCTGCCAATAGTAACAGACGGAACATTTTTAAAAGATTTTTTCCTGTTTGTTTCTTTATTACTCCCAGAAAACTGCCTGAATCTCCTAGAGGGACAAATATTTGCCAAATGATTTATACCTCCACAACAAAAACAAACCTTCCCATGCGAGCTGAATCTTCTATTGTAAGAAGCAATCAACCCCAGCTGCATGGGCTCCTGCTCAGAAGGGGCTGACGGCGACTGAGACCCCTGCGCACAGAATGGGACCGCTGCACTGTCCTGGGACTGAGTATGACAGGAAGGGGACATCTCTCCTCTCTCTCTAAGACGCCTGTCAATACGAACGGCCTGAGACATAGCAGAGTCCAAAGAAATAGGCCTTTCATGAAAGGCAAATGCATCTTTCAATCCCTCTGAAAGACCATGGCAAAATTGACTTCGGAGCGCAGCATCATTCCAACCAGTATCAACTGCCCATCTCCGAAATTCTGAGCAGTATATTTCTGCGGATTGTTTACCCTGGCATAATAGACGTAGTTTAGACTCAGCCAGAGCAATACGATCCGGATCATCATATATCTGACCCAGGGCTAAAAAGAATTCATCCACTGAACGGAGAGGCCGTGCCCCCTCCGGCAGCGAAAAGGCCCAGGACTGAGCGTTACCTCTGAGCAGCGATAAAATGATCCCCACCCTCCGTTCCTCATCACCAGAGGAGTGGGGAAGAAGGCGAAAATGGAGTTTGCAAGCCTCTCTAAAACGCACAAAATTCTCACTACCCCCGGAGAACGTATCCGGGAGCGAGATCTTAGGCTCAGAACAAACTCCATGAACGCAAGCTGAACCGGTCACTTGAAGCTGAGAAAAAGTCTTACGGAGATCAGCTACCTCCAATGAAAGACCCTGGAAGCGTTCAGCCAAAAGTGAAACCGGATCCATGCTTGAGACAGTTATGGCGGCTTATAATGTCTCGGACGGTGTACAGGAAACAAGGCAAAGCAACATGTATAAATGACTCGCTGGATCCAAAAGCTAAGGAACCAAGGGAGACCCCTGCAGAAGACCTGGCACTTTCCCTGGCTGCTCAGCCTATGCAAAGATCCTAATGGTGGAAGTTTGCATATCCACGAACCTTGACTATAAAGCCCTGAGCACCCTACAATAGTGAGGGGACACGACCACCGGCTCCCCACACAAGATACGGAGGGAGTCAGGGTCACCTGGGATCCAGCAAACAGAAAATAACAGATAAAGGTACAACACTTAGCTTTGTAGCAAACAGGAGAACAAAGTCAGCATGCACACACACTCCAGGAAGAAGTATAAGCCGCCCAGAAAAGCATTCTGGGGAGGAATTTAAAGGGAAGCAATTAGTCCAACACATGACAGCTGAGAGAGTCTAACGAGATGAGGAACTGAATACCACAACACAGAAACTCAAGGAGGAGGTTCTGAAAGGCCTCTGTCAGAGCTTCTCAGCTGTCTGGTTGTGACACGGGCTAAGTGTTCCGTCAAGCCAGCTGTCAGACGCCGGGCAAGGGGTTGACTCTGTGACATTGACTTCTTACGCTCAAACATTTCCTTTACAGACACCTGACTGTGGTCAGATGAGATGGAACTGCTAAAAGTGAGAGGCGGAGTGGCGGGTGGTTGAGAGGGGGCAAGGAGGACAGCAGTGGTTGACGTGGCTGAAGATGCTGGACCAGGAGGAGGATGGTGGCTTTGAGCTTGTGTGCTGCTTCTACTCGTCATCATGTGTTGATCCCATAGGCGTTTGTGATGTGCGATCATGTGCCTTCGCAAAGCAGTTGTACCTAGGTGGGTGTTGGATTTCCGACAACTCAGTTTCTTTTGGCACAGGTTGCAAATGGCATTGCTGTTGTCAGAGGCAGACACACAAAAGAAATGCCACACTGCTGAGCTTTGCAATGACGGCATTCTGGTGGTGGCAACAGCATGCGTTGATTGGCGTGCTGTCTGGCTTACCCCGGGTGCCAATACATGCTGTCTGACTGTGCTACTAGCTCCTTGCGACGACCTCCCCCTGCTTCCAACTCGTCTCCTCCTTCTCTCTGTCTCCCCTTCTGAACTTTCCCCCTCTTCTTCTTCTCTTCGAGCAGGCACCCACGGACACATAGTCAACCACTTCACTTGTATCTGACACCTCAGCAAAGGAAGCAGCAGCGGGTACAACATCATCATCATCGTCACACTGTACGTCCATGTGTGTAATGCTGCCTGACTGAGACATATCCCTGTTATCTACATCCCCTGGCAATAATGGTTGCGAATCACTAATTTCATCCAACTGATGTGTACATAACTCCTCTTAGGGATCAAGTGAAGAGGCTCTGGTGGCTGTGGTGGTAGTGGTGGTGGTGGCGGCGGGCAGGAGAGTGGTGACCAAAGCTGAGCTGGAGGAGGATGGTGCGTCAAGGTTCTTAGCGGAAGCTGTTGAAGATTGAGTGTCCTGTGTAAGCCAGTCAACTATTTTCTCCGAATTTTTGGGGTTCAGGGTACGTGGCCTCTGAACACTGGGCATTATTCCAGGGCCAGTGGAAATCACAGCACCACAACCACGACGGCCCCTCGGGGTGGCCTGCCTCTGCCTGACTTATTTTTAGATAAGTGGTTTATGCGTGCAAGGTACTGTGCCACCCTATATAAGTTGTGGGCAGTGGGCACAGTACAGTCTGTGTGGGCCTGACACACACGGGCTTGCAATTTGCAAAAGTGATAATATCACAGAATTTTTTTTAATAGATTTTTTTTTGTGTGCAAGGTATTTGAGTGAATGACACCCTGTAATGGTATGAGTGGAGGCCTAGCCACTAGGCAGTGGCCACAATACAGTCTGTGTGGGCCTGACACACACGGGCTTGCAAATGTGATTATATCACAGAAAAATATTAAATAGAATTTTTTTTTATCTGCAAAGTATTTTCTGTCACACCCTGTATGAATGGTGTGCATGTGCTGTCTGTGACTGAGCCTGCAACCTCTCACACACGGGCAGCCAGGCAACTGCAATATATAAAAAAAAAAAGGCAGACTGATGTACCAGCCCTGAAAAGGGCTTTTTGGGGTGCTGTCAGGACACTGTCCTTACAGCAGATGAGTCTGTGGACACAGAACAATGCCCTAGCTAACGCTTTCCCTATTGAATCAGCAGCAGCACTGTCCCTCCTCTCACTGTGAATGCAGCTTCCGAATGAATCTAAAATGGATGCTGTCCAGGAGGTGGGAGGGTCTGCTGCTGATTGGCTGGAATGTGTCTGCTGACTGAGGTACAGGGTCAAAGTTTACTCAATGATGATTTATAGGGGGCGGACCGAATATCGCATATGTTCGCCCGCAGCGGCGAACGCGAACAAGCAATGTTCACCGGGAACTATTCGGGACATCACTATTAGTCATGTACTCCCCAAATCTGGCCTTTATGGAAGAGTGGCAAGAAGAATGCCATTTTTGAAAGCAAGCCATAAGAAGTATTGTTTGCAGTTTGCCACAAGCCATGTAGGGGACACAGCAAATATGTGGAAAAAGGTGCTCTGTTCGGATGAACTTTTTGGCCTAAATGCAAAATACTATGTCTGGTGGAAAAAGAACACTGTACATCACCCGGAACACATCATCCCCACCGTGAAACAGGGTGGATACAGTATCATGCTATGGGGATTCTTTTCTTCAACAGGGACAGGGAAGCTGGTGAGAGTTGATGACAATATAGGTGTTAGAAAAAACTTCATTGAGCTAAAAAAAATGAGCTTTAAGTGCAGGGCAAGTTTATTCATGGTGTAGGGAAAGGATAGTGAGGAATCATTCCACAGCATTTATGTTGAACAGGATTCAGTAGGGGATGTTACAGCCTGGGTAATAGGAACAATCATATTGCACCTTGCTGCAAAGAATGGGGATCTAAATTGCCATTATGCAGCTCTAATTCCAGCAAACAGTTCTTATTTTCCGGGTGCAAGTCCTGTTTGAAACAGGCATCAATAGGGTTTATAACAAGGAAATAAGTCAACGTCTTATTTGCCCTTGTGCGGTGCAGTTATATGTTCTGAAGCATTTTTTGGCTTGTATTAGTAGGAAAAAAAGGGCTTAGCCATTGTGTGGTGAAGTGCTAAAATTACAGCCCTTTTTGTAATGTATTAGTGACAAAAGAAAAATATATTTGCTGTTCAGTGGTGCAGTTATATGTTCTAAAACCCTTTTTGTCATGCATTAGTTGAAAAAGAAAAAATATATTTGCCGTTCAGCGGTGTAGTTATATGTTCTAAAGCCCTTTTTGTCCTGTATTAGTTGAAAAATAAAAAATATATTTGCAGGTCAGCGGTGCAGTTATATGTTCTAAAGCCCTTTTTGTCATCATTTGTGGCGTGTATTAGTTGAAAAAGAAAAAAAATATATTTGCTTTTCAGCAGTGCAGTTATATGTTCTAAAGCCTTTTTGTGTCATGTATTAGTGGCAAAATAAAAATATATTTTCCGTTCAGCGGTGCAGTTATCTGTTTTAAAGCCGTTTGTGGCATGTATTAGTGGCAAAATAAAAATATATTTGTCATTCAGCAGTGCAGTTATATGTTATAAAGCCTTTTGTGGTGTATATTAGTGGAAAAAGAAAAAATATATGCCGTTTAGGGGTGCAGTTATCGGTTCTAAAGCCTTTCGTGGCACGTATTTGTGGAAAAAGAAAAAATATATTTGCCCGTCAGCGGTGCAGGTATATGTTATAAAGCATTTTGTGGCATGTATTAGTGGAGAAAGAAAAAATATATTTGCCGTTCAGGGGTGCAGTTATATGTCCTAAAGCCTTTTGTGGCGTGTATTAATGGAAAAAGAAAAAATATATTTGCTGTTCAGGGGTGCAGTTATCTGTTCTAAAGTCTTTTGTGGCGTGTATTAGTGGAAAAATAAAATATATATTTGCCGGTCAGCAGTGCAGTTGTTTTAAAGCCTTTTGAGGCGTGTATAAGTGGAAAAAAATAAGAGCCTATTTGCCATTCAGCGGTGCAGTTATATGTTCTAAAGCCCTTTTTGTCGTGTATTAGTTGAAAAATAAAAAATATATTTGCAGGTCAGTGGTGCAGTTATATGTTCTAAAGCCCTTTTTGTCATCATTTGTGGCGCGTATTAGTCAAAAAGAAAAAATATATTTGCTGATCAGCAGTGCAGTTATATGTTCTAAAGCCTTTTGTGGCATTTATAAGTAAAAATAATATATTTGCCATTTAGCGGTGCAGTTATATGTTCTAAAGCCTTTTTGTGGCATGTATTAGTGGCAAAATAAAAATATATTCGTCATTCAGCAGTGCAGTTATATGTTCTAAAGCCGTGGTGCAGGTATATGTTATAAATCCTTTTGTGGCACGTATTAGTGGAAAAAGAAAAAAAAATATTTGCCCGTCAGCTGTGTAGTTATCTGTTCTAAAGCCTTTTGTGGCGTGTATTAGTGGAAAAATAAAATATATATTTGCCGGTCAGCAGTGCAGTTATATTTTCTAAAGCCTTTTGTTCAGTGTATTAGTTGAAAAATAAAAAAATATATTTGCCGGTCAGTGGTGCAGTTGTTTTAAAGGGAACCTGTCACCGGTATTTTGTGTATAGAGCTGAGGACATGGGTTGCTATATGGCCACTAGCACATCCGCAATATCCAGTCCTCCTAGCTCTGTGTGCTTCTATTGTGCAAAAAAAAAGATTTGATACATATGCAAATTAACCTGAGATGAGTCCTGTATGTGAGATGAGTCAGGGACAGGACTCATCTCAGGTTAATTTGCATATATATCAAATCGGTTTTTTTTACACTATAAAAGCACACAGAGCTATGGGGACTGGGTATTGCGGATGTGCTAGCGGCCATCTAGCAGCCCATGTCCTCAGCTCTATACACAAAATCCCAGTGACAGGTTCCCTTTAAATCCTTGTGTCGTGTATAAGTGGAAAAAATAAGAGCCTATTTGCCATTCAGCGGTGCAGTTATATGTTCTAGAGCCCTTTTTGGCATGTATTAGTGGCACAAAAAAGTATTTGCCGTTGTGTGGTGAAGTAAGAAAATTACAGCCCTTTTTGGCGTGTATTAGTGGTAAAAAAAGGGCTTATTAGCCGAGTTTTTTGCGCTGTTTTAATTTCCTTTTTATTTATTTATTTATTTATCTAACAGTATGTCAGACAGAGAAGTGCCATGCTCTGTACAGGGTCGGGAGTCATCAGGGTGGCAGCAGTAGGAGGTCTAGAGCCAAACGTGCCTACGCTTTGCAGGAGCCTACCTGCCTGTGAAGTAGTGGAGCGCGGGTTCGCAGAGGCAGCGGCGGTATAAATCAGTCAGTACATAGTCTTGGGGGTAAAATCACCTACTCGGCTGTGTGGCAGTTTTTTGTTAAGCCGCCGGAGGAGGTGAACATGGCCATATGTAGAATCTATTAATAAATGGCCGGCTATTTCTCAACCACGCATCCACATTTATTGTTATCCATTAAAATTACATAAAATGTACATTCAACATCATGATCTATATAAAAACACAATGAAAATAAATTAAAAAAAACATAATAGTATACAGTCGTGGTCCCTCTATGAGCTGGTACGCAGTACTCCAGAATAAATATGTTCCACAGCAGGTTTAGGAGAAGCTAGTAAAGTAACTAGTAGATACGGACTTTCTCGCTATAATGTTGTTAATTATTTTGCCATAATGCTGTTGTAGCCATTAAGTATATCAATGCAGCAATATAGTCCTATAGTTGATACTTATTGAAACAAAATACATTGAAGGTAACAGTACCCGCAATGAATGATACAGTACAGGATAATCAGATCAACATACCTACTCAAAATAGGTACCAGAGTCTAGCTAGTCCTTTTTTAGGGAAAAAAACACTATACAATCAACAGACACAACTCAAGAATCACAGAGTAGACACAAAATTTCCCCCCAATAAAACAAGATACATACACCAGCACAATTGGTCAAAAAAGATCACATTCAATCTATAGATCAAACATCTCTCACAATACCCAACACATTCACATTCACAAAACAAATCCCGGCAACCTTTATCACACACCCTGCACAACAAGTAGAGAAAAACATAGCAAATAGCAAAAATTCATACACAAACAATTCAAACTCCGGGAAAAAAAAGAGAACATGAAGGGGGAGATATAAATGAAGGTATGAAATCGAAAATTTGGAAAATGGCGGACACAACATTATAAATTCAAGAACAGCTACACTAAACAAAGGTCAATTAAATTATTGAATAAAGGACTTAAATTTGCCCCAAATGCACCCCTAAAAAAATGTGATGTCTATATCGGTATTGAGAAATATATAAAAAAAACTCTGATTATACATCACGGCACAGTGATATCCACATATAAGCATGTGGACCTAAAGGTGAAATCAAAAATGTATCCTAAACAAGAATTGGGAAAGGAATTGTTGGCATTTAAAGGAGCAGTTGAAGCTGATTTCAGAAAGCTGACAACTAAAATTAAAAAGAGCAATCTAACTAAAGAGGAAATACAAGCATTAAAAGATCTTAAAAAGAACCAGCAAATCACCATTTGCCCCTCCGAGAAAGGCGGAGCAATTGTGATTCTAAATACTGAGAAGTATGAAGAATGCATTAGACAGCTCTCTGATATCAACACATATGCCACCATGAAAGGAGATCCAATAACAGCATATGAGAAAGAATTAAAATATATATGTATGAAAGCTAAAGAAATAGGTATACTCAATAAAAAACAACAAGATTTTATATTGGGTAACTAAAAAAGGTTACCAATATTTTATTATTTTATTGTATCCCTAACTTGCATAAGGGTCCAATAAATCCACCAATTGTTCCAGTAATCGGCTCACTGACATGCAATCACAATATTTGGATAATTATTTACAACCGTACATTAAAGATACTACATCATATCTCAAAGACACCACAATGGTGGTGAAATTATTTGAAAATTTCATATGTAAATCTAATTGGATTATGGCAACACTTGATGTTAGTTTGTTATATACTAGTATCAACCATGAACAGGGCAAACAGGCAATATCAAAAATATTAACTAAAAAAAAAATGACCTAAAAATAGAGAAAATATAGTTTATATTGGACAGCATTAGATATGTCCTCATTCACAACTATTTTTATTTTGGGTTTAATTATTTGCATTTAACCGGTACTGCAATGGGTACCAGATTCGCCCCCAGCTATGCTAATCTGTTTATGGCAGCATGGGAACAAACCGTGATAATACCTAAGCTGGGGACGAGTCTGGTACTATGGCGGTGGTATATTGACAACGTGATTTTGGTTTCACAAGGCACTCATGAGGAGTTAATTAAGTTCATAGAAGACCTAAACAGTAACAAGTTCAATTTGAGATTCACATCTAATATAAGTAAACAGTTAATACAGTTTTTGGACCTAAATATAGAAGTAAAAAGATGATAATTTATATGTAGCACAAAAATCAGTAGCAAAAAACAGTTTTATACTGAACACTAGCTGTCATTTGCCCCAGTGGTTACTAAATGTGCATGTAGTCAGTTTCGCCAACTTAAAAGAAACTGTACCCAGGAGGACCAATTCGAAAAAGAGGTGGAATTGATGAAGGCCAAATTCTTAGAGAAAATGTATGCAGTAATTGCAAAACTACCAATTTTGACAGAAAAACTACTACTATAGTATCTAAGGCAAATATGTTTAAGTGGGAAATTAAGAAAACAAACATTAACATGTAATATTGAAGCAGTAATATATATTGTGGACTGCCCGTGTGCTAAAAAATATATTGGACGTACGGTAAGACTATTAAAGACTTGAATCTTAAGTAACATTAAAAAGGATACGAAAAACATTCTTTATCGCAGCATTTTAATCTATATCATACCAATGATCCAACAGGTTTAAAATATGCAGCAATACAGTCAGTGAAGAAAGATTGAAGGGGGGGGGGGGGGATTTTATCTAAAAAATGTCGAGATATGAACCCAGAATGATTTATGAGTTCGGATCGATGGCACCTTGGGGACTCAATTCAGAAATGGAGATTTTTTGGCTTCCTGGAATAGGGTTGGTGTAAGGTTTACACGACATGTCGCTGCCCGGCTGTTTTCCAGCGCTGTGACATGTCCTGCATCCGCCCACTAGCCCTATAACAACCGGAGACAACCCTAACCCAAAGCCATTTTTTTGATTTTTATACTTTTTTTTATCATTTATTATTATTATATTTTTTTTCCATTTTTCATTTTAACTTTTATTTTATTTCTATTTCAGTTTTTATTATTTTCATTTATTAGTATTTTTGAGATTTCAAATTGTAACTATATGTAAGAAGAACGATAAACAAATCCTAAACCGCAATATGTGAATAGGATCCAATTATATGCTTCAAGCAATATGCATCCATTATATGGAAGTCAGCGGCTCATACAAAGTTATAAATGTGAATCGCTGTATATGTGCTATTTGATGTCGGAATATGTTGCATATAAGAAAATAAAGCATCATCCAGTCCAGGTTTTAACCAACAATATTCAGGTGTTGCAGTCCAGTCCACATTTTGAAAGTCGCTTGGTTCCTATATAGGAAACAATTGCTTGTTTTTTTTTTTTTTTATTCATAAAAAGTAACGTAACAAGGTACATTTATAGGTATCTCATACGTCAAGCATGACGTAAATTTTGAACATCTGAATACATTCCATAATGCTAGAAAGCAATGTCAAGTAGTGCACAGGTACAAATACAAGGAGATCATAAACCCATATATGATATATCAGATCTAAGGTGAAGGTATGTTTAGCTTTGACAGTCGTATCAGAGTGAATTCCAAATTTATTCTCACAGTGGAGAAGAAGGTTGGGGGTGTCTATATTCAGACCATAACTTCCAATGTTTAGTGAATGCAGTGTGAGTACGTGTTTCCCAGGAAGAGATTTCCTCAAACCTGAACAATTGGTCGACCTTAAGCTTCCATTGTTCTAAAGATGGGATTGAGGTTGATAACCAGAATTTAGGTATTAACAGGCGAGCAGCAATCAGTAACTGTCTATAGAGAAAGGTGGGGTAGGGAGGTTCTGTTTTGACGTCTATATTGAGTAAAGCTAGTGAGGGGGACATCTGAATATTCGTATGACAAATCGAATTGTTTAAGTCGAATATGGTTTTCCACCACCTGTTAATCAAGGGACAAGACCACCATATGTGGAAAAACGACCCTCTGCTCTCAAGGCATCTCCAGCATTGGTCAGTCGCTGTGTCCGAATAGAGCGATGTTACGTCCGGTATTCTGTACCATCTGGTTAAAAGCTTATAACCATTTTCTTGTATGCGCACACATCGAGATGATCTATGCGGGGATATTAAAACCTTTGACAAATTGGGCAATGGGAAGTCAAGTCCCAAATCCTTTTCCCAAGTTCTAATGAAGGCAGGTTTGACTAGTGACGGGGGGTTATTAATATTTTTATATAACTGAGAAATTAACTTTTTTGGTGAGCTAGGGAGGGTGAAGAGTGATTCAACCCAGACCAAAGGTCTAAGCTGGTCATTGCTCGAAATGTGTAGTGAAATATAAGAGTGTAAATATAAGATAGCCGGTAGGAATTGTTTATAAGGACTAAGTTTTGTTTGTATCTCTTTAGTGGTGGGGGAAGTACCGTCCGACTGATGAAATGCGAAAATAGAGATGGTGGATTCCCGAATGTCACGTGGGGTACAGTCTCTTATTGCTGGGAGAGAGGTACCCAAAATGTCCCTTACCGACAAAGTTGGTGAGGGGAAGGGTATTGCGCAGTGTGAGGATTGGAGGCTTTTCCACGCATTAATGGTGGCTTGTATTACTGGAAAGGGGAGGTGGGAATTTTGTTCGGGCTAGAGTTCCCTAATAAAATGGCGCGGAAGGGTTGACCTACCAGGTCTTGTTCCATCGCTACCCAAGATTTAGAGTTAGGTGTTCTGAGCCATTCTACTGCTCTGGATAACAGAACAGCCCTGCCATATGTTTCAGGATCTGGAAAGGATATGCCCCCTGTATGTTTAGGGTGTGACAGTAGGGAATAAGAAAGTCTTGGCTTCTTATGATTCCAGATGAACGAGCTAAAAAGTTTTCTGAGAGAGACATAATAGGACTTAGGAACGGGGATGGGTAAAACCTGTTGGAGATAGGTAAGGCGAGGTAGAATTAGTGAAACCAAAAGGTTTTTACGACCAAACCAGGATATAGTAGGAATGTTTAGTCTATTTATGTCAGTTGTGATGGATTGTAATAAGGGTAAGTAGTTAAGTGCAAATAACTCAGACGGGTTAGGGCTTATTTTGACCCCCAAGTAAGTGATGAGGGGGGACGACCAATCGAAGGGAGAGTTCTCTTTTAGGCTCAGTTGGTTTCGTTGAGAAATTTTTATACATTTTACTAAGGATTTTTGTTTATTGATCTTGAAATTGGACAATAGGCTATACGTATCCAAGTATGTTTGGATTATGGGGAGCGAAACGCTTGGGTTGGATGTCATAATCATGATGTCATCAGCAAAAGCTGCAAGTTTGTGGTCTTGGCCTCCCAATGTTACACCATGGATGTTTCGGTCTGCTCTCAGTCTAGCAAGAAGGGGCTCCAGGGCTAAAACAAAAAGCAAAGGCGAGAGGGGGCATCCCTGGCGGGTGCCGTTTTGTATTCTAAAAGGGTCAGTTAGATCACCATTGATCAGAACTGAGGCTGATGCTTGACCGTACATTGCGAAGGTAGCTTGTACAAAGGGACCAGGCAGGCCAAATCTAGACAAGATTTGCTCCAAATATTTCCATCCAATTCTGTCGAATGCTTTTTCCGCATCCGTGCTTAAGAGGAGCAGCGGTTTAGAGCGTAGAACAGAGTGGTATATCACGTTTAGGACTCTAGACGTATTATCCCTGCCCTCTCTTCCTCTGACAAATCCTACCTGGTCCCCATGCACAAGCAGGGGTAAAAGGGTAGCAAGGCGGTTTGCTAACCTTTTTGCTAATAATTTGAGATCAATGTTAAGAAGTGAAATGGGCCTATAACTTGCGCAGTGCTTTGGGTTTTTCCCTTCCTTGGGGATTAGGGTGATGTGGGCCATTGTCATATCTCTGGATAGCTGTTTCCCCTGTAGAGCCATGTTGCAGACTGAGAGCAGATGCGGAAGGACCACTTGTTGGTATGTCTTATAATATTGCACTGAGAACCCATCAGGACCTGGGCTCTTGCCATGTGGAGATTGAGCTAGTGCTGTAGTTAGTTCCTCAAGAGTAAATTGGGATGCCAGACTGATTTTATTTTCAGGAGACAAAGTGGGTAGAGAGATTGAGTCCAGGAAGGAAGCCATGAGATCCGAATGGGATTTTGGGTTCAGTGAAGGGGGAAGATTATATAGTGTTTCATAGAATGTGCGGAATTGGGTTCCAATTAGTTTTGTGGAATAAAGGGGAGCTCCCTGGGGGGTTTCTAGTTGGTGAATATAGTTCGCGGCTCGTCTGTCTTTTATTCTACGCATCATAAATTTGGATGCTTTGTCTCCATGTGCATAAAATTTGTGTTGTGAATTTAAAAAGTATTTGGCAGTAGAATGTTGGAGTAGGGACCTCAATTCTGCTTTTAGGGATGAAAGCTCAGTGAAGTGGGATTCTGAAAGGGATTTTTTATGTAGGTTCTCTAAAGAGAAGATTCTATTACTCAAGGAATCTATCTTTTTGTTTCTTTCTTTTTTTTGGAATGCCCCAAGGCTAATGAAGTGACCCCTAATGTAATGCTTGTGAGCATCCCAGAGCGATTGGTCTGAAGTCTCGGGTAACTTATTAAGGGAGAAATATTCCTGGAGTAGGTCAGATATCTTTTCTCTAACCTCTTGGTTGTTCAGCAAAGACTCGTTTAACCGCCATCTAAATTTGCTTGGGTTGGGTGTCGGTGCTGAGATCGATAGGAATATGGGAGCATGGTCTGATAAAAGAATGGAGCCTATTTTGGGGCCATGACAGAGCTGGAGGTGTTCCTTAGACACAAAGAGGTAGTCCAATCTGTGATATGATTTGTGAGGGTGGGAATAGAATGTGTAGTCATTAGTGTCTGGATTGAATGTGCGCCATACATCCATAAGGTGCAAATTCCAGAAGCCATCTCTTATGAAGCGTAGGGTCCTAAAAGATAGACCCGATCTGCGGGAAGATGAATCAAGGATTGGATTTAGGGTAACATTTAGATCTCCTCCAACTACTGTCAGACCTTCCGCAAAGGATTCTATCAGGGGAAAAATGTTTGTAAACCACACGTGTTGTCCCGTGTTAGGAGCATACAAATTAATAATGGTATATGTTTGGGGACCAATAGAACCTTTAACTAATATGTATTTCCCTTCTGGATCTTGAAGGTGGGAGATATATCTGAAGGGGATCCTCCTCTGGAATCCAATACTCACCCCCCCGGATGCAGCAGAGTCGCCTCCACAATGATACCAAAGAGGGTAATTGGAAAAGGATAAGTTGGGATAATGATTACATTTAAAGTGTGTCTCTTGAAGGAGGAGGACGCTGGCCCCAGATTTGCGTAGCAATGTGAAGACTTGGCTCCTCTTAGATGGGGAGTTAAAGCCCTTAACATTGAAGGACGCAAATGATAAGTCAGCCATGTGGACTAATGTAAAGGAATTTACCTTGATGCAGCCAGGTCCCCCTCCCGGAGACACACCTTTCAATACTCCTGGAGCTATAGATCCGGAGAGGTGAGGCAGGAGACAGAGGATTCTTCCGCAATGTCATGCCAGTTGGGTTGACAAAGATGAGTACCTTTAACCAACAATAAACAAAAGAACATAAAACTGTTAGATGAACAAGAGGCCCATCTGTATGGGTCATACTGAAAAGTATGATAATGATCACAAGGGGGGAAAAAGGTGTAAAAACCCTATTGTGATCCTCACAGCACATGGAATACAGCCTCAACAGCGAGGCAAGGTAACAGACTAACTGAAGCTGTTAGAGGAGATTGAGATAGAAGGGGGAGAGGGAAAGGGAAAGGAGAGGTATAGGTGGGGGACAGTGTGAGTAAAAGACATGGAGAAAGGAGTTAAGAAAGGGCATATAAGTGATTAACTTATTCCTGACAATCAGGTTATAGTTGGGTAGACGGGATCTACGGAGTCCTCTGAGTGGTCTTGCGCTTGGTCTTCTGGGACCTCGGGGTGCGTGGAGGTTCAAAGGGTGAGATCTTTGGAACTTCTGGCAGGTCTGTAATATCTTGGTAAAGTTCCCAGTTTTCTATTGGAAGTGGAGAAATTTGTAGGTGTTCATATACTCCAGTCAAGTCCATGAAGGATGAGATGGTAAGGCGGCGTCCTTCATATAAGAATGAGATCCCAAATGGAAAGGTCCATCGGTACGGCGTCTTCTTAGCTCTGAGCCAGTCAGTCAAGGGTTTCAGGTTTCTCCTTTTCTTCAAGGTCGAGGGAGCCAGGTCTTGGTAAACGGCTATAGGGGCTCCCTCATAGGACATATCGGGGGTGTTCCTTGCAGCTTCCAGTATTGCCGTTTTAGTTTGGTAATTGAGGAACCGACATATAATGTCCCTAGGTGGCTCTGAAGGTTTAGGTTTTGGTCGTAAGGCCCGATGCGCCCTTTCTACAGTTATCTCTATAGGCATGTCTGGGCCTAGTATGGAGCTGCATATCTCTATCACCACCGCTGGGATGTTAACTGCTTCGATCGATTCCGGCACTCCCCTGAAGCGCAGGTTGTTTCTGCGCCCCCTGTTTTCCTGATCCTCCACAGCATTATGGAGCTCGTTCAGGTAAGTGCGGCATTTCTGTAGGGAAGAGGCCGTGGCCGACTGGTGTTCCAGAACTGCAGTTTGGCGGGATTCTAGGGCCACAACCCGGTCGCCTATATGGTGCATATCATGGCGGAGAGCCATTAACTCACTCAGTATCGGTTCCATCGCCTTGCTGAGGGACTGTTTCAGGAATCGACGGGTAATGGGGAGAGCTGTCTTGTTTTGAGAGTCCTCGCTTTCCCCCTCGGACACATCAGAGGAGCGATCCCGTGTCCTGTGCGATGTAGCCGGCGCCATTTTAGTTTCTCTAGCCGCTACAGTAGCGGCAGCCTTTTTTATAAATTTGTCCATGTCTCCGCTTATATTTAGGGGTTTAGGGGTATTAGGGTTCTCCCCAGACCTTGCGTTACCGATTTTGACCATCGTCTCGTCTGTCGGCTTGTGTTAGCTGGTGCTGTGCAGAGATCAGTACGGAGAGCTCCTGACTATGCGGCCATCACAGTCTGGCGCTAGCTCCGCCCCCCCCGCTTGTCTCTTATTCTAAATCATACCTTTGACCACTGAAGAAACCTGTGTGGTTTCGAAAGGCGTTTGGTAATCTACACAGCAGCATATACGGAGTATGAACTTCTATATCAAAAAATGAATCTCGCTACCAAGAAGAAAAGCCAGCGTGGTTAAGTCATCAACCCACATGCGCCATAAAACAGTGCTGGCACTAGCGCATATACAAACGAAGTTGCAAGCGCTCTGCAAGACAGGTGCGATCCAGGCAACACCACTTATGTATTAATCATCGCCGAGTGCAGCGATATGCCCGGTAAGCTGTCGACATTGCAATCTGTTTGAGCACAGCATACATCATTTGTACTATTTGCCAAGTACATCAAATGGAGACTGCAAAACCACTTGTTCACCATCGTGTGTTTTATACAAGATTGTTTCAATAAGTATCAACTATAGGACTATATTGCTGCATTGATATACTTAATGGCTACAACAGCATTATGGCAAAATAATTAAGAACATTATAGCAATAAAGTCTGTATCTACTAGTTACTTTTCTAGCTTCTCCTAAACCTGCTGTGGAACATATTTATTCTGGAGTAGTGCGTGAGCTCTGCACTACCTGCTTATTGAGGGACCACGACTGTATACTATTATATGTTTATTTTTTATTTATTTTTATTGTGTTTTTATATAGATCATGATGTTGGATATACATTTTATGTAATTTTAATAAGTAACAATAAATGTGGATGCGTGGTTGAGAAATAGCCGGCCATTTATTAATAATTGTATTAAGCAGTTAGGTGGTATAGCATACCGTGCCACATTCCAGTGAGCTCCCCTTTGATTAATTTTGTTATTTATTTGTATAATCTGTAAGCAGAAGGTGAAGCGTGGTCAGGGTGCAAATGTTTGCACCAGCGTCCTGCAGCAACATATGCAGCGTCACCATAAAGTGGCCTGGAAAAACCGTAGCTCCCATGTGGTGGTCCAGCAACCGCTGCATCACCCAGTGGCACGCAGCAAATTTCAGGCAGTCAAGGCTCCACCACCTCCGCCGAAGGGAGCTGTCTGTCCTTCTCTTTATCTGCTGGTCCTGATGCTCCTGCTCCTCGCCCTCCTAATCCTTTTCAGTCATTCCGTCAGCAATCGATCACTGAAGCGATTGCCAAGAGACAACACTATGCATGCACTCATCCAACGGCGCAGAAGCTGAATGTGTTCTGTCTAAGTTGCTGGTGCTGCAGTCCCTCCCTTTCCAAGTGGTGGACTCTGCACCTTTCAGAGAACCGATTGCTTGTGCCGAGCAGAGGTGGAGAGTCCCAATCCGTCATTTCTTTGCCAAAAAAGGCAGTGCCAGTCCTGCACACACATGTAGAACAGAAGGTGGGACAGTCATTGAGCCTGTCGATGTCTGCCAAAGTGCACGGCAGCGCCGACATGTGGAGCTGTAAATGTGGTCAGGGACAATACATGTCCTTTACTGCCCACTGGGTGAATGTGGTTCCTACACAGTCACGCCAGCAACTTGGCCAGGTGACAGTTTCCGCCTCCACGTTGTCACGCCGTTGGTCCTGTGACAATGTCCACCTCGGCCCCCTCACCCTCCACCGTGTCCTCAACTTCCACTGCAGGGACAATTCACAGTGCCCCTCCAGCATACCACATGTGCAGTGCACAGTGGTGTCACGCTGTTCTGCACCTCATTTTCCTGGGCGAACGGAGACACACAGGGGAGGAACTGCTCCGTGTCCTTCATCAAGAAATCGAATCCTGGCTTTCTCTGCGACAACTCAAAATCAGAACCTTGGTGACCGACAACGGGAAGAACATGGTGTCGGCGCTGCATCAAGGAGGGCTAACCCATGCGCCCTGCATGGCACACATGTTCGATCTGATTGTCAAGGAGTTCCTGAAGTCTTCCACCCATCTGCAAGACATCCTAAAAATGGCCAGGAAACTTTGCATGCACTTCAGCCACTTGTACACCACAAAGCACACTCTCCTTGAGCTGCTGTGGCAGAACGGCATCCCCCAACATAGGCTAATATGAGACATTTCCACCGGTTTGAATTCCACTCTCCTTATGTTGGACGACTATACGATCATAGGAAGGCCATAAACAGGCCCTTTGAGGAGGCCATGTTATTTGTCAGTTGCCAGGACTACAGGATGAACAAAGTCATTCCACTGCTTCATGTCCTGGAACAGATGCTGGTAAATCTGGCTGGTCAGGGGACTAGAGACGTGGCACCTAGATCTCACGGCCACATGAGCCCCGTGGGGGCTGAACTGGAGGAGGATGACATTGGAGGACAAGCAATGTGTAGCGAAATAGATGATTTTTCTACACAGGTGACAGGAGAGGAGGAGCAGGAGCAGCCAGAGGAGCTACAGGACGATGAGAAAAAGGAGGCAGAGGACCCAGGCACACCATGGCAGTATGCAGTGAAGATGGAGGCAGGGAGTCCCTCTGAGTCACTTGCACAAATGGCCCGATGCATGCTCACTTGCTTCCGTAGTGACAGAAGAATTGTCACCAATCGGCAAAGGGATGACTTCTGGCTCTCCACCTTGTTGGACCCTTGCTATCGGTCCAAAATGGGGGCCATTTTTATACCTGCTGAGAGGGAGGACAAACTGAACTACTATAGAGACATCCTATGAAGTCAGTTGCCATGGCTGATGGGGAGCAGTGGGTTGGCAGGAGTAGTACCAGCTCCATAAGTAACATCCTGTAACTGAGTCGCTGATGACCAGCTTTCTTCACCCGCCTAGTGAATAAACTACTCATCAGCAGCAGCATCTAGACCTGGAGCAGAACCTGAACCAGCAAGTGGTGGCATACTTGGAATGCACCCTGCCAGCCGTCATTTAAGATCCTCTGGACTACTGGGCAGCCAAACTGGATTTGTGGCAGCAACTGGCAGAGTTTGCCCTGGAAAAGCTGTCCTGTAGTCCAGTAGTGTGGCATCAGAGCGGGTGTTTAGTGCGGTTGGGGCCATAGTTACCCCAAGAAGAACTCACCTGTCCACCCAAAATGTGGGGAGACTGACTTTTTTCAAGATGAATCAGCCGTGGATCAGCCAGGATTTCCACCCACCAATGCCTGATGCATCAGACTAGATCATCCATGGTGCCACACCAACACTTTGACAAAAGAGACCTGTTTCTTCTCGCTACCTGCCTCAGCTACTATTCTGATGCCGTCACACGCCTAATGCCACACATCTGATGCCAATTTTTCCTTCTTTCACCCACTATCTTCAGCGGGTACTGGTATTGCCACCCACCTCCACACTATGTCACCTTGCCACTCTGTGGCCTCTTGATGCTGCTGCCACCTCCACACTAGTGTTGGGCGCGAATATTTGAATCGCAAATTTTATTCGTGAATATCGGCACTTTGAGAATTCGCGAATATTTAGAATATAGTGATATACAGTGTCTTGCAAAAGTATTCCACCCCCTTGACTTTTTTCATACTTTGTTACATTACAGCCTTAAATTCAATGTTTTGTTAATCTGAATTTTATATGATGGATCAGAACACAATAGTCTAAGTTGGTGAAGTGAAATGAGAAAAATATATAAATAACACTATTCTTTAGAAATAGAAAACAGAAAATTGGCATGTGCGTATGTATTCAGCCCCTTTGTTAGGAAGCCCATAAAAAGCTCTGGTGCAACCAATTACCTTCAGAAGTCACATAATTATTGAAATGATGTCCACCTGTGTGCAATGTAAGTGTCACATGATCTCTCATTACATATACACACCTTTTTTGAAAGGCCCCAAAGGCTGCAACACCTAAATAAACATCACTAACTAAACACTGCCATGAAGATCAAGAAACTCTCCAAACAAGTAAGGGACAATGTTGTTGAGAAATACAAGTCAGGGTTAGGTTCTGAAAAAAAAAAAAGAGAGCCCCAAGAGCACCATCAAATCTATCATAACCAAATGGAAAGAGCATGGCACAACAGCAAACCTGCCAAGAGACAGCCGCCCACCAAAGCTCATGGACTGGGCAAGGAGGGCATTAATCAGAGAGGCAGCACAGAGACCTAAGGTAACCCTGGAGGAGTTGCAGAGTTCCACAGCAGAGACTGAAGTATCTGTACATAGGACGACAATAAGGCGTACGCTCCCTGGAGTTGGCCTTTATGGCAGAGTGGCCAGAAGAAAGCTATTACTTTCAGCTAAAAACAGAAAGGCACGTTGTGAGTTTGCGAAAAAGCATGTGGGAGATTCCCAAAATGTATTTAGGAAGGTGCTTTGGTCTGAGGAGACTAAAATTATACTTTTTGGCCATCAAAGTAAACGCTATGTCTGGCGCAAATCCAACACATAACATCACCCAAAGAACACCATCCCCACAGTGAAACATGGTGGTGGCACCATCATGCTGTGGGGATGTTTTTCAGCAGCCGGGACTGGGAAACTGGTGAGAGTTGAGGCAAAGATGGATGGTGCTAAATACAGGGATATTCTTCAGCAAAACCTGTCCCACTCTATGCGTGATTTGAGGCTAGAACTGAGGTTCACCTTCCAGCAGGACAATGACCCCAAACACTGCTAAAGCAACACTTGAGTGGTTTAAAGGTAAACATGTAAATGTGTTGGAATGGCCTAGTCAAAGGCCAGATCTCATTCCAATAGAGAATCTGTGGTCAGACTTAAAGATTGCTGTTCACAAGCGCAAACCATCCAACTTGAAGGAGCTGGAGCAGTTTTGCAAGGAGGAATGGGCAAAAATCCCAGTGGTAAGATTTTGCAAGCTCATAGAGAATTATCCAAAGCGACTTGGAGCTGTGATTGCCGCAAAAGGTGGCTCTACAAAGTATTTACTTTAGGGGGGTGAATAGTTATGCACATTTACTTTTTCGGTTATTTTGTCCTATTTGTTTTTTTGCTTCACAATAAAAATAAAATAAAAACCATCTTGTGATGTCACAACAATACATCAGTACCAATCAGTAATATGTAGTCAGACCTGCTAAAATGTGAAGTTTCATTACAAGTTATATTGTGCCAAAATATTCGTATCATTAGTGCCGATTAGCGCAATTGCAAATATATTGGAGCACTCTATCTGCATATAAAGCCATTTTTAAGGTTCTGCCATGCCAACCATTTTCTCCATTCTCAGGAAACTTCTAGCAGCTTGAAAAATTGAGCAAAAGTGACCCACGTCTGTATTGTGCACGCATTACGCGAATATTTCATTGATGATTTTCGCAATCAAGAAAATAATCACGAATTTGCGAATATATGACAAATATTCTACAAAATATTTGCGAAATATCATTAATTCGAATATTGCCCCTGCCACTCATCACTACTCCACATTATGTCACCTTGCCACTCTGGTCTCCTCATGCTGCTGCAACCTCCATACTATGTCACCTTGCCACTCTGTGGTCTCCTCATGCTGCTGCCACCTCCACACTATGTCACCTTGCCACTCTGTGGTCTCCTTATGCTGCTGCCACCTCCACACTATGTCACCTTGCTACTCTGTGAATGCCTGATGCTGCTGCCACCTCCACACTATGTCACCTTGCCACTCTGTGGGTGGTCTCCTCATGCTGCTGCCACCTCCACACGATGTCACCTTGCCACTCTGTAGTCTCCTCATGCTGCTGCCACCTACACACTATACCACCTTGCCACTCTGTGGACTTCTCATGCTGTTCCCACCCTCCCCACTTCATGACTGGGCCACTATTTTGCCTTACAGCCTGGCTGACATCATCATTTATTTGACCCTTCTGATCTGTCAAAAGGAAGGAAAAATGAGACGCACAACGGATCCTGTCTGTGTAGCAGCTTTAAGGCCTGTATTGTCCCATCAGAATTAGCTTGTGATTTGGTAGCCAAAAGCAGGAGTGGGTACAAAACACAGAAGACATGCAAATATTCTATTCACTTGTCATCTCTGTTTTTTTTTTTTGCATTAGCAATACTGATGATGGATTACTGACTAAATGCTGACCGAGTGAAGGCGAATGCTCAAAAGACAGGATCCGTTTTTTTGGGGGTTATTGTTCTGACGGAACAGAGGAAGGGCAAAATAATCAGTGACATCAACACAAACTTACTGCTGACACCCTCTCCACTCTGTCGGGGGGGGGGGGCTCTACTTGTATAAGCGTTTAATAGAACAGGTTCTGTTGACATCTATGTGGAATCAGCTAACGACAGTGTAAAAGGAGTGCACTTCTTCTTGGCGTTAACATCGACCTGTAAGGCTGAGTTCATACTTGAGTTATTTGGTCAGTTTTGGCCCCGTGACTGCCCAAATGAGTGGTGTGCAGTGATTCTAAGAGCGACACCTGTCATCTGCATGTCATACTGACTCACAGTATAATTTTACTACCACAGCAGATTCCCTATGCGTGTTACTGCAAGGCACAGTGTTCTACAACACTATAAAGGCTCTCTGCAGCCAGGAAATAGTTTTTTTAACGCTATTTGCGCAAATACATTCAGATCAAATTTTTAAAAAATTCGCTCATCTCTAATCACAACATACATATAAAATTCTGTTACATTGTATTAAATAATATAAGTCACTGCAAGTTAACCCTCTAAAGTGAAATAAAACAAATAGTCGATGAATGTGCACAGGGGAAATAGGCAAATGTCTACAAATGTCAAGACTTCAAAGTACTCCTGTTTCAAGGCACCACAAGAATGGGCAAAAAAAAAAAATCAGCCTCTAGATCTGAAAAGCTGTTAGAGACGTACCCCAAAAGACCTGCAGCTGTTATTGCAGTACAAATGCACACCAGACTTTCCAGATTTGTATTTATTAAAATTTTTGAAAATCATGTACCCATTTTCTTTTATCTTCACACATTCTTGCTACTTGGTCTATCACATAAAATCCCAATACAGGGAGTGCAGAATTATTAGGCAAGTTGTATTTTTGAGGATTAATTTTATTATTGAACAACAACCATGTTCTCAATGAACCCAAAAAACTCATTAATATCAAAGCTGAATATTTTTGGAAGTAGTTTTTAGTTTGTTTTTAGTTTTAGCTATTTTAGGGGGATATCTGTGTGTGCAGGTGACTATTACTGTACATAATTATTAGGCAACTTAACAAAAAACAAATATATACCCATTTCAATTATTTATTTTTACCAGTGAAACCAATATAATATCTCAACATTCACAAATATACATTTCTGACATTCAAAAACAAAACAAAAACAAATCAGTGACCAATATAGCCACCTTTCTTTGCAAGGACACTCAAAAGCCTGCCATCCATGGATTCTGACAGTGTTTTGATCTGTTCACCATCAACATTGCGTGCAGCAGCAACCACAGCCTCCCAGACACTGTTCAGAGAGGTGTACTGTTTTCCCTCCTTGTAAATCTCACATTTGATGATGGACCACAGGTTCTCAATGGGGTTCAGATCAGGTGAACAAGGAGGCCATGTCATTAGATTTTCTTCTTTTATACCCTTTCTTGCCAGCCACGTTGTGGAGTACTTGGACGCGTGTGATGGAGCATTGTCCTGCATGAAAATCATGTTTTTCTTACCTTGCAGACTTCTTCCTGTACCACTGCTTGAAGAAGGTGTCTTCCAGAAACTGGCAGTAGGACTGGGAGTTGAGCTTGACTCCATCCTCAACCCAAAAAGGCCCCACAAGCTCATCTTTGATGATACCAGCCCAAACCAGTACTCCACCTCCACCTTGCTGGCGTCTGAGTCGGACTGGAGCTCTCTGCCCTTTACCAATCCAGCCATCTGGCCCATCAAGACTCACTCTCATTTCATCAGTCCATAAAACCTTAGAAAAATCAGTCTTGAGATATTTCTTGGCCCAGTCTTGACGTTTCAGCTTGTGTGTCTTGTTCAGTGGTGGTCGTCTTTCAGCCTTTCTTACCTTGGCCATGTCTCTGAGTATTGCACACCTTGTGCTTTTGGGCACTCCAGTGATGTTGTAGCTCTGAAATATGGCCAAACTGGTGGCAAGTGGCATCTTGGCAGCTGCACGCTTGACTTTTCTCAGTTCATAGGCAGTTATTTTGCGCCTTGGTTTTTCCACACGCTTCTTGCGACCCTGTTGACTATTTTTAAATCAACGCTTGATTGTTCGATGATCACGCTTCAGAAGCTTTGCAATTTTAAGAGTGCTGCATCCCTCTGCAAGATATCTCACTATTTTTGACTTTTCTGACCCTGTTAAGTCCTTCTTTTGACCCATTTTGCCAAAGGAAAGGAAGTTGCCTAACAATTATGCACACCTGATATAGGGTGTTGATGTCATTAGACCACACCCCTTCTCATTACAGAGATGCACATCACCTAATATGCTTAATTGGTAGTAGGCTTTCGAGCCTATACAGCTTGGAGTAAGACAACATGCATAAAGAGGATGATGTGGTCAAAATACTCATTTGCCTAATAATTCTGCACGTAGTGTAAAATACATTTAAAGGGAGTCTGTCACCACATTTGACCATATTAGACAGATCCTATAGAGTTATATGTGCCACCCAGCAGTTAAAAACGGTACCTTTGTTGCATATAACCGAGTCTTCTTTCTGCCAAAAATGAACTTTGAAGATTATGTAAACGAGCCCTCTCAAGTGCCCAGGGCGGTGTCTCAATCTTCCGAGCCCAAGACCGGACCTCCCCAACGGCTCATAACCCTGCCCTCCTTGTGCCTGTGCCCGCCCGTTTACTCCCCTCCCCTCGCCTTTTCCATTGCGGCTGCGCGGACAAATTCGTAGCCGGCGCATGCGCAATAGGTATTGCGATGCCCTGCCAGGACCGGGCATCGCATTGCGCATGCGCCAGCTACGAGTAAAGACTCGTAGCTGGCGCATGCGCAATGCGATGTGGGCGTAAAATAAAGTTTGTGGGCGTAAAATAAAAAAATGTGGAACAGTGTAAGGGGTATGAATCCTTTTTCAAGGCACTATATATAAAATTGGTATCTCTATAATACTTTCAAGCAGAATAATTTATTTTTGTAATTTGTCCAGCATGGTGTACTCCATAAAAACAAAACCCAATAGGCAATGATGTAATTGTTGCCTTTTCTCCATCCCTTTTCCGAAAAATAAAAATAAAAAGCAAAGCTGGATTTTTCTAATTATTGCATGCACCATTCATTGATGAGGAATGCCTTTGCACTTGTGCATAAGGTTTATATTTTACCAGTGACTATGTAAGGCAGGGCCATTTATAGCCTTTCTGCTGCCTATAGCAAAAATTTTAATGGCGCCCCTCCTCCCCAAATTATTAATCCAACCCCTCCTCCCAGCCCTACTGTTAGGCCACCTGCACTTGATCATATCCATTTTGCTGTCACAAATCACGGATCCGCAAAATACAGATGTGGTCCTTCTGCATCCAGCACTTTTCCCAAGCCCCTTTGTAGAAATGCCTATACTTGTCCGGATGCGGATAGCATACAGATTTAGAAATGAAAGGGTCCACATCGCTATGCTCGGCACATGGTGGTATTCGGCCGAGTACCGCATGTGCTTGAGCGGCATGCTCGAGTCTCCTCCCCGCACATTTCGCGGCTGCTAGGCAGCCAATAAACGTACAGGTAAGTACTGCCATCACTGTAATGCCAGTAGCCATGTTGGCTGCTGGCATTACAGTGATTGGCTGGCCGAAACGCGTCATATAGCACCCAATGACACGTGCTCAGATCAGTCATAGTCAGGGAGAGAAGAGCGTAGGAAGGGAAAGGCAGTGTAGGGAGCAAAATTCACAGTTATTATTCTAAGAAAGCTTTTCAAATACACAAAAAGTTCTTTTAAGGACTAGTGTGTGTATGTGTGTGTGTGTGTGTTTTAGAGCAGTAATATATTTTTACCTGCGCTAAATTGATCAGTCTCAGGGACATCCGTGCTGAGGAAGGGACAGATAGTGCAGGGAGAGAAATTAGCTGTTTTTACTACCAAAAGCTTTTCAAATAACCCAAAGTCCTTTTAAGGACTACTGTGTGTGTGTGTGTGTGTGTTTGACAGCAGCAACTGATGCGGGCGCCTGTAACTGATGTGGGCGCCTAGTGCGCATGCGTGGGATATGGGGAGAGCTCGCGGGCCTGGGACATGCACCGGCATCTGCGCTGTGGGCGTGCGGTGCGCATGCTCCGGAGTTCAGGGACTCTCGCGGTCTTAGGATGCACACCAGCGCCTGCGCAGTACCCGATGCATACCGGGGCCTGCGTAGTACCCAACAAGGGACGCCAAGATCGGATCACATGTATGAGACTTCATGACGTAGGTTTGTCCTCCTTTTTAATTTTTCTGATTGATTTATAACTTTAGCACAGCTGCACTTTATGTAGTAATTAGTTATAATTACAAATGTAACACCTAAATATGGATGTGGGATCAACTTTTCTTTGTAATCATGTACACTATGTAAACACCATTGTGATTTATGTGCCTCAATACACTGTAATGAAATTTTAATCATGTTTTATACTTATATTTATTTGTGAACTTTTTTCTAATGAGTAATTATGTCACACTGATGAGATTTACCTATTTAAATATGTTAAATGCACCATGTTCATTAGCTTGACAAAGGCTCCATTGAGAGAGCTGAAATTCTGCATTTCTTTGAGGTGTAAATAAACATCACTGAATTGTGACCACAAGACCGGAGTGCTGCCCGTTTTTGAACATTTCTACCTACTGTTCCTGGTCCAGGAATTTTTGTGGAATTGCACCTGGCGTACCTGTGGAGTGCTACTGACCTTTTTGCTTTTTTTGACAGCAGCAAGATATTTTTCTTTAATACCTATTAGTGACATATACTGTACATCATCCGCAGACTGTCTTTTTGCTTAATTCAAATAATCAGCGCCACATTTATTGTCTATAGTGTGCTTTTAATACACATCCGTGACATATACAGTACTCTATCCGAAAACTGTTTCCTTAGTGTAAATTTTAATTATCTGGGCCTAATCTAGTGTCCATAGTGTGTGGCTTTCTGTGACATATACAGTACGCCATCCGAAAACTGTTCCTTTAGGTCAAATTTAACTAATCTGGGCCTAATATAGTGCCCATATTCTGTGGGTTTCTGTGACATATGTAACATCCCAGAGTTATGTTACGAAACTCTTTTACCCCGCTACAATCTCTTAAGTGTATTTACATTGTCATCTTGTGTAATTTTACATCACATCCTCACTAATGTGCATTATAATCCTTGTTACATATATATTGTTGCAATTTTCATGTTCACCAGCAGGTGGCAGCAATTTTGGCAAGGACTTAGAGCCAGTTTAGCATTTCTGAGCTGGAATAGTACATTCCAGTTTAGCGCCCCCCTCTGTGAGAAAATGTGGAATGTTCCCACATCCTGCCTCATGGGTGGGGAAGGAAGTTAAGTTAGTGTGCCAGCCACCCCTGCTAGGGGAAGGCTGTATGTGTAAAAGCTCCCAGATATAGAGATCCAAAGCCAGGATCTTGTCTCGGATGAGACAATTGATCATCATCCCCAGCCTGAGCCTTGCAGCCTCATCTGGTAGAAGCAAGCAGCCATCTCCAGTATTCCAGGAAGAAGCATACCCTGAGAAGTTAACTGTGAGTACCGTCCAGAGACCAGGAGAAGCCAAATTCCTCCTCAGCAAGTCAGTTCCCAAGACAGCAGATGATAGATAGTGCAGAAGATAGATTCCTGCCACTTTACAGAGCTACTAAGCAGACGTCCCTTTCCAGCAAAAGCTCACATGATAGAGCAGAATATAGATTGCTGCCACACATTGCCAATACCTGCTGGGACTTCAGACTAATACTGTATCTCACTTAGATGAAAGCTGCATCTAGTAAAGACAAGTTTGAACTTTATTCCAAGTCTGGATCTCAATTACTACTGCAAGTTCCCCAATTACTCCTACTAGCACCACACTAATTTTATTGCAAGTGAGCCAGGATCCAGGAGTCCAGCTGTACCCAGGTAGGAGACACCGTTGACACTATTACTACTACCATACAGAGACATTATACCACTCTGGCATTCCTAACCTGGTACGTGAGTTACAACACCTTAAAGGGCCCTGTGTTAGTACCCTGCGCACGCTGCAATTAGCGTCAAAAACAAAACCATAGACTATCACTTAAACCTGATCCAGCCATTGCATATTATTGGTGTCAGAGTGCATACCCCAATCCAGCTCAACGCACATATACTGTCCTGCATCCGAAAACTGTGTCTGTATTGAAAATTCCAATAATCTGGCCCTAATATAATGTCCATAATTTGTGGTGTTCTGTAACCAATACTGTACTAATATCAGAAAACAGTGTCTGTATTGCAGAATCCAATAATCTGGGCCTAATATAGTGTCCATAATAGCTGGTGTTCTGTAACCAATACTGTACTACATCAGAAAACAGTGTCTGTTTTGCAGAATCCAATAATCTGGGCCTAATATACTGTAGTGTTCATAATCTGTGGTGTTCTTTAACCAATACTGTACTACATCAGAAAACAGTGTCTGTATTGCAGATTCTAATAATCTGGCCCCAATATAGTGTCCATAATCTGTGGTGTTCTGTAACCAATACTGTACTACATCAGAAAACGGTGTCTGTATTGCAAATTCCAATAATCTGGGCCTAATATAGTGTCCATATTCTGTGGTGTTCTGTAACCAATACTGTACTACATCAGAAAACAGTGTCTGTATTGTAGATTCCAATAATCTGGGCCTAATGTAGTTTCCATATTCTGTGGGTTTCTGTAACCAATACTGTACTACATCAGAATACAGTGTCTGTATTGCAAATTCCATTAATCTGGGTCTAATATAGTGTCCATATTCTGTGGGTTTCTGTGACATATACTGTCCTGCATCCGAAAACTGTGCCTTTAGCGGACTGTAATACAATCTGCGCCGCATCTAGTGACAAAACCATTAATATGAAAAAGGCGAGCACTAAGGGACGGGGAAGTGGGCGTGATGCTGATGGTGCATGCAGAGACCGTGGCCTTGGGCGCAATGAAACTGTGCCTGCTGCCAGTGCACCAGAAAAAAAAAAACATCCATCATACCCAGCTTCATGTCCAACTTAGCTGGACGGCGCAGGACAACACTGTCCAAGTCGGACCAGTGCGAACAATTGGTCGGTTGGATTGCTGAAGATAATGCTTCCAGTTGGTTAAGCACCACCCTCTCTTCCACCAAGTTCAGTCTCCGTAGCCAAGAGTCTGGTCAACTGAATCCTCACTCTGATCATCCTTCCTCCCACCATGGAAAGGCTTGCCAAATGAGTGATCCCATACTTGGATATTCCGAGGAGCTCTTTCCAGCGCCACTATTACATTTGCCCGTCACACCCAGCATGCTTGAAAAGGGACCTGAGATATTGTGCCCTGATTCCCAACCTCTTGAGCCTTCACAGTCTCAAGAAGATGACGTTGGTTAACAACAATCATTCGTTCACGAGGTGGATGATGATGAGACACAGTTGTCAATCACTGAGGTTGTGGTTAGGTCAAGTCAGGAGGATGAGCAGAGTGAGGGAGTGGAAAAGGAGGTGGTTGACGATGAGTTCACTGACCCAACATGGGAATGTGAAAAACCGAGCAAGGACAGCAGTACAGAGGGGGAGGGATCCGCAGCACTGCAACAGGCTGGAAGAGGCAGTGGGGTTGCAAAAGGGAGAAGTCGGCCCACAACAAACAGGCCTGCAACCTTTACACCGAGCACCCCCATGCGTAAATCTACCTTGCCAAGGGGTAGGTGTTCCGCGGTATGGCGCTTTTCTGAGGAAAGTGCAGACGACAAAAGAGTGGTAGTTTGCAACCTGTGCCGTACCAATAACAGTCATTTAAATGCAAGCGCAAATACCAGGCCATAGCACTAAATGCGTAACTTTCGAAATTACTGGCCCTTGAAACTTTCAAAATTACTGGCACCTGATGTCGGCGGCCGTCCCTCGGTACGCAGTCCCCAGCTGCCACTATTTTTCAAGGTGTGCTGAGCCCGCTTTACACCAGCACGTGTCCCAGAATATCACCCGTGCCCTGACCAACGCAGTTACTGGGAAGGTACACTAAACCACCGACACATGGACAAGTGCTGGTGGCCAGGGACGCTACATTTCCCTGACCTCACACTGGGTGAATGTTGTGGAGGCCGGGAGTGAGTCGTACCCTGGGATGGCACAGGTGCTACCCACGCCCAGGATTGTGGGCCCTACGTCCATTAGGGTCTCCACCAGCAGCTATGTTACTGGCTCCAACCCCCACTTCTTCTCCCCTGTCGCCTGCTGTGGGTAAGCGTCAAAACAGGCCGTGCTGAAGTTGATCTGTTTAGGGGTCAAACAGCACACCGCCACAGAGATGTGGCAGGGTATAAGGGACCAGACCGAGTACCTACAACCAGGCATGGTTGTGTCTGACAATGGCCGTTACTTGGTGGCGGCCTTGGTGAAGTCTGGTCAACACAATCTTCACCATGATGGAACACTAGGTGAACGTTGTGGAGGCCGGGAGCAAGTTGGCTGCTGACTGGCACCAGACTTGCCCTCCAATAGATCCTCGTTAACGGAAAGTGTACCCATTCCAATAACAGGTCCGCTTAGGATTGCTGTATTGTTATTTATCGTCACTACCTCCCTGAGTCGGGAGTGGGTAATTGCTGCGCACCTGCTGCCTTCCTTGGATTCTTGTGCTTTAATAACTTGACCCACCCTCTCTGGGTGGTTCACAATTAGGACAAAAAAGGTGCAAGGCAACAACAGCCATTCAGATTTCAGCCATACCTCCCTTGGATGTGGTATCCCTTTCTCAGGCTCCCTCTCCGGCATCAAACCCTGATTCCCCGTTACCCGTGATCAACATGGTAGGCGCAAAAAAGAATATCGAAAGTTGACAGGGCAGACATTTAAATGGATTGTCGCCATCACAGGGACGTGCAATTACCCAAAGGCCCTCGACCCTAAGGTTTTAGATAGTCAGATCAGCAGGCCCTTGCTCCAAATGTTTTTGAGGGTCACCAGCAGGCCATCAATCATAATTTTTCAAGGGTGTGTATGATGCCATACTTAAGGAGAGGGTTGTGGAACATTTAAAATCTCATGGATTGAAAGATGAAAAACAGCATGGGTTTACTTCAGGGAGATCATGTCAAACTAATCTTATTGAATTTTTTTGATTGGGTGACTAAAATAATAAATGGCGGAGGTGCAGTAGACATTGCTTATCTGGACTTTAGTAAGGCTTTTGATACTGTCCCACATAGAAGACTTCAATAAATTGCAGTCTTTGTGCTTAGACTCCCATATTGTTGAATGGATTAGGCCGTGGCTGAGGACAGACAACAGAGGGTTGTAGTCAATGGAGTATATTCAGACCATGGTCTTGTTACCGGTGGGGTACCTCAGGGATCTGTTCTGGGACCCATATTGTTTAATATCTTTATCAGCGAAATTGCAGAAGGCCTCGATGGTAAGGTGTGTCTTTTTGCTCATGACACAAAGATTTGTAACAGGGTTGATGTTCCTGGAGGGATACACCAATAGGGAAAAGGATTTAGGAAAACTAGAGGAATGGTCAAAAATCTGGCAACTAAACTTTTATGTTGATAAGTACAAGATAATGCACCTGGGGCGTAAAAACCCAAGAGCAGAATATAAAATCAGTGATACAGTCCTAACCTCAGTATCTGAGGAAAGGGATTTAGGGGTCATTATTTCAGAAGACTTAAAGGTAGGCAGACAATGTCATAAAGCAGCAGGAAATGCTAGCAGAATGCTTGGGTGTATGGGGAGAGGCATTACCAGTAGAAAGAGGGAGGTGCTCATGCCGCTCTACAGAGCACTAGTGAGACCTCGTTTGGAGTATTGTGCGCAGTACTGGAGACCATATCTCCAGAAGGATATTGATGCTTTGGAGAGAGTTCAGAGAAGAGCTACTAAACTAGTACATGGATTGCAGGATAAAACTTACTAGGAAAGATTGAAGGACCTTAACATGTATAGCTTGGAAGAAAGACAAGACAGAGGGGATATGATAGAAACTTTCAAATACATAAAGGGAATCAACAAGGTAAAAGAGGAGAGAATATTTAAAAGAAGAAAAACTACTACAAGAGGACATTGTAGTTTTAAATTAGAGGGACAAAGGTTTAAAAGTAATATCAGTTAAGTATTACTTTACTGAGAGAGTAGTGGATGCATGGAATAGCCTTCCTGCAGAAGTGGTAACTGCAAATACAGAGAAGGAGTTTAAGCATGCATGGGATAAGCATAAGGCCATCCTTCATATAAAATAGGGCCAAGGGCTATTCATAGTATTCAGTATATTGAGCAGACTAGATGGGCTAAATGGTTCTTATCTGCCGACACATTCTATGATTCTATGTTTCTATGTTTCTATGCCCTCCTTTATGTGTAACAAAGGGTGTTTTGGAGTGCGGGTTCCTTGTAATTTTTGGCAGCTCTTTCACTATGCACAGTGCATAGGCTTTATGAGTGTAGTAGTCCCTGTCACGGCCTTTGCTGTGTGCGCCGTGACACTTGTGCCATACTTGCAGTTGCCGGTGGCAACATGTTGCTGGTATGGCATGTGGTGGCAGTGTCTTGGCTTTGGCTGTGTGCGCCGTGACATGGTTGCCATGGTTGCTGGTGTGTGCACTTCCCCTTTAAGTTCAAGCCTTCCCCTGTCTGGTGTTGTAAGGGTTAACCCCCTGATTGGGTGTGGCCGCTTTGGGCTATTTAGCTTCTGCTGGAAGCCTGTAGCTCAGTGTTCCTCCAGGCTTGGTGCGTGCTGGTGGTTCACTGCTTCTGGCTTTACCATCTGTCCAATGTGGGCCACCCTTGTGGTCATACTGTCACAGTGGGTAGTGGGGGAAACTCCCCACTGTATAGTGGGAACTGTTACTAGTCCAGACTACAGTAAAGGGAGCAGGCCACAACCTACAGCCGCCCTAATCCTGACCCTGATCTCCGGATTGCATGAGCGAACCCTGAAGGTGGGAGGGCTCATGCACTGGAATCTGAATCCTGCTGACCCTGACGGTCCCTGGCATAGGGGTCAGGAATAGGAGACAACCGGTTCTTCAGGGAATCAGATGAACCGGAGTCCCCAGCTGCCTAGTAACAGGTGAAGGGAAAAGACCATATGCAGCAACTGAACGGCAGGTAAGTAAACAGTGTAACAACAGAACACTAGCAACAACCAACACTTACCTGCCGCAGCAGAGATGGAAAGACGGCACCAAACATCTAACCGGACCTCCATGCGAACACCAGATGCACGGAAGCTCCAGGCAGCGCTGCATACAGGCTTATGGTCCCCCCTCCGGGAAACCAGCCCCCTCGCGGAGGTACAACACACAAAGGGAAAACGTCTTACACACATGCAGGGACAAAGACCAACAGCACAGACATGTAACAACAAACAAGACATGCAACAAACTCTGAACATAAACCCACACCAAACATACAAGTGAGGCTGGGTACATAGAGGATACAAGGGAGAAACTGGGAAGACCTTCATGACCACAAGGGTGGCCCTCACTGGACAAATGGTAAAGCCTTGAGCAGTGAATCACCAGCACACACCAAGCCTGGAGGAACACTGAGCTACAGGTTTCCAGCAGAAGCTATATAGCCCAAAGCGACCACATCCAATCAGGGGGTTAACCCTTACAACACCAGACAGGGGAAGACTACAACTTATAGGGGAAGTGCACACACCACCAACCACGTTGCCACCGGTAACATGCGTGGCAACCATGTCACGGCACACACAGCCAAAGCCGAGACACTGCCACCACATGTCATAACAGCAACACGTTGCCACCGGCAACTGCAAGCATGGCACAAGTGTCACGGCGCACACAGCAAAGGTCGTGAAAGTTTCACTACCTGAACTACTGTACCACAATGTGAATGAGGCCCTCCTTTATGTGATATACAGGCTGTTTTGGAGTGCCTCTTGCTTGTAATTTTTTGCAGCACTTGCACTTTATATACAATTGAATATACAGGAAAGAATGTTTCCTAAAATTTTTAAGGTAATCATATTCCCAACCTAAGGCCCGCGGGCCAAATCCGGCCCGCGAAGCTGTGTCATGCGGCCCATGAGGTGCCGCCGGCATCAGGCAGCAAACTATGTGTGAGTAGGGATGAGCGAACTCGAACTGTATAGTTCGGGTTCGTACCGAATTTTGGGGTGTCCGTGACACGGACCCGAACCCGGACATTTTCGTAAAAGTCCGGGTTCGGGTTCGGTGTTCGTCGCTTTCTTCGCGCTTTTGTGACGCTTTCTTGGCGCTTTTTGAAAGGCTGCAAAGCAGCCAATCAACAAGCGTCATGCTACTTGCCCCAAGAGGCCATCACAGCCATGCCTACTATTGGCATGGCTGTGATTGGCCAGAGCACCATGTGACCCAGCCTCTATTTAAGCTGGAGTCACATAGCGCCGCCCGTCACTCTGCTCTGATTAGCGTAGGGAGAGGTTGCGGCTGCGACAGTAGGGCGAGATTAGGCAGATTAACTCCTCCAAAGGACTTGATTAACTGATCGATCTGCAGCTGTGGATCATTGAGCTGCTGATCCTCAATTGCTCACTGTTTTTAGGCTGCCCAGACCGTTTGTCAGTCACATTTTTCTGGGGTGATCGGCGGCCATTTTGTGTCTTGTGGTGCGCCAGCACAAGCTGCGACCAAGTGCATTTAACCCTCAATGGTGTGGTTGTTTTTTGGCTAAAGCCTACATCAGGGTGAAGCTGTCACACCAAGTGCATTTAACCAGCAATAGTCTGTTCATTTTTTGGCCATATACAAAATCAGGGGCAAGCTGCGCCTGTCACCAAGTGCATTTAACCCTCAATGGTGTGGTTGTTTTTTGGCTAAAGCCTACATCAGGGTGAAGCTGTCACACCAAGTGCATTTAACCAGCAATAGTCTGTTCATTTTTTGGCCATATACTAAATCAGGGGCAAGCTGCGCCTGTCACCAAGTGCATTTAACCCTCAATGGTGTGGTTGTTTTTTGGCTAAAGCCTACATCAGGGTGAAGCTGTCACACCAAGTGCATTTAACCAGCAATAGTCTGTTTATTTTTTGGCCATATCCCAGTCTAATTCTGTCACTAAATCCATACCGGTCACCCAGCGCCTAAATACTAGGCCTCAAATTTATATCCCGCTAAATCTGTCCTTAGTGCTGTAGCTGGGCGAGTTATTTAGTGTCCGTTCAAGCACATTTCTTGTTCTGGGTTGAAATACAATTCCCAATTTAGCAATTTCATAATTTAGTGGTTTCTGCTATATCAGAGCTATTTGAAATCTATCCCTAAAAGGGTATATAATATTCAAGGTGCACATTGGGTCATTCAGAATAACTTCACACACACCCGCTACTGTGTATTTCCAAGTCTAATTCTGGCACTAAACCCATACCTGTCACCCAGCGCCTAAATACTAGGCCTCAAATTTATATCCCGCTAAATCTGTCCTTAGTGCTGTAGCTGGGCGAGTTATTTAGTGTCCGTTCAAGCACATTTCTTGTTCTGGGTTGAAATACAATTCCCAATTTAGCAATTTCATAATTTAGTGGTTTCTGCTATATCAGAGCTATTTGAAATCTATCCCTAAAAGGGTATATAATATTCAAGGTGCACATTGGGTCATTCAGAATAACTTCACACACACCCGCTACTGTGTATTTCCAAGTCTAATTCTGGCACTAAACCCATACCTGTCACCCAGCGCCTAAATACTAGGCCTCAAATTTATATCCAGCTAAATCTGTCCCTAGTGCTGTAGCTGGGCGAGTTATTTAGTGTCCGTTCAAGCACATTTCTTGTTCTGGGTTGAAATACAATTCCCAATTTAGCAATTTCATAATTTAGTGGTTTCTGCTATATCAGAGCTATTTGAAATCTATCCCTAAAAGGGTATATAATATTCAAGGTGCACATTGGGTCATTCAGAATAACTTCACACACACCTGCTACTGTGTATTTCCAAGTCTAATTCTGGCACTAAACCCATACCTGTCACCCAGCGCCTAAATACTAGGCCTCAAATTTATATCCCGCTAAATCTGTCCTTAGTGCTGTAGCTGGGCGAGTTATTTAGTGTCCGTTCAAGCACATTTCTTGTTCTGGGTTGAAATACAATTCCCAATTTAGCAATTTCATAATTTAGTGGTTTCTGCTATATCAGAGCTATTTGAAATCTATCCCTAAAAGGGTATATAATATTCAAGGTGCACATTGGGTCATTCAGAATAACTTCACACACACCCGCTACTGTGTATTTCCAAGTCTAATTCTGGCACTAAACCCATACCTGTCACCCAGCGCCTAAATACTAGGCCTCAAATTTATATCCCGCTAAATCTGTCCTTAGTGCTGTAGCTGGGCGAGTTATTTAGTGTCCGTTCAAGCACATTTCTTGTTCTGGGTTGAAATACAATTCCCAATTTAGCAATTTCATAATTTAGTGGTTTCTGCTATATCAGAGCTATTTGAAATCTATCCCTAAAAGGGTATATAATATTCAAGGTGCACATTGGGTCATTCAGAATAACTTCACACACACCCGCTACTGTGTATTTCCAAGTCTAATTCTGGCACTAAACCCATACCTGTCACCCAGCGCCTAAATACTAGGCCTCAAATTTATATCCAGCTAAATCTGTCCCTAGTGCTGTAGCTGGGCGAGTTATTTAGTGTCCGTTCAAGCACATTTCTTGTTCTGGGTTGAAATACAATTCCCAATTTAGCAATTTCATAATTTAGTGGTTTCTGCTATATCAGAGCTATTTGAAATCTATCCCTAAAAGGGTATATAATATTCAAGGTGCACATTGGGTCATTCAGAATAACTTCACACACACCCGCTACTGTGTATTTCCAAGTCTAATTCTGGCACTAAACCCATACCTGTCACCCAGCGCCTAAATACTAGGCCTCAAATTTATATCCCGCTAAATCTGTCCTTAGTGCTGTAGCTGGGCGAGTTATTTAGTGTCCGTTCAAGCACATTTCTTGTTCTGGGTTGAAATACAATTCCCAATTTAGCAATTTCATAATTTAGTGGTTTCTGCTATATCAGAGCTATTTGAAATCTATCCCTAAAAGGGTATATAATATTCAAGGTGCACATTGGGTCATTCAGAATAACTTCACACACACCCGCTACTGTGTATTTCCAAGTCTAATTCTGGCACTAAACCCATACCTGTCACCCAGCGCCTAAATACTAGGCCTCAAATTTATATCCCGCTAAATCTGTCCTTAGTGCTGTAGCTGGGCGAGTTATTTAGTGTCCGTTCAAGCACATTTCTTGTTCTGGGTTGAAATACAATTCCCAATTTAGCAATTTCATAATTTAGTGGTTTCTGCTATATCAGAGCTATTTGAAATCTATCCCTAAAAGGGTATATAATATTCAAGGTGCACATTGGGTCATTCAGAATAACTTCACACACACCCGCTACTGTGTATTTCCAAGTCTAATTCTGGCACTAAACCCATACCTGTCACCCAGCGCCTAAATACTAGGCCTCAAATTTATATCCCGCTAAATCTGTCCCTAGTGCTGTAGCTGGGCGAGTTATTTAGTGTCCGTTCAAGCACATTTCTTGTTCTGGGTTGAAATACAATTCCCAATTTAGCAATTTCATAATTTAGTGGTTTCTGCTATATCAGAGCTATTTGAAATCTATCCCTAAAAGGGTATATAATATTCAAGGTGCACATAGGGTCATTCAGAATAACTTCACACACCCGCTACTGTGCATTTCCAAATCTAATTCTGTCACTAAACCCATACCTGTCACCCAGCGCCTAAATACTAGGCCTCAAATTTATATCCCGCTAAATCTGTCCCTAGTGCTGTAGCTGGGCGAGTTATTTAGTGTCCGTTCAAGCACATTTCTTGTTCTGGGTTGAAATACAATTCCCAATTTAGCAATTTCATAATTTAGTGGTTTCTGCTATATCAGAGCTATTTGAAATCTATCCCTAAAAGGGTATATAATATTCAAGGTGCACATAGGGTCATTCAGAATAACTTCACACACCCGCTACTGTGCATTTCCAAATCTAATTCTGTCACTAAACCCATACCTGTCACCCAGCGCCTAAATACTAGGCCTCAAATTTATATCCCGCTAAATCTCTCGTTACCGCTGTCCTGTTGTGGCTGGGAAAGTTATTTAGTGTCCGTCAAAGCACATTTTTTGTTCTGGGTTGAAATACAATTCCCAATTTAGCAATTTCATAATTTAGTCGTTTCTGCTATATCAGAGCTATTTGAAATCTATCCCTAAAAGGGTAGATCATATTGAAGGTGCACATAGGGTCATTCAGAATAACTTCACACACACGCTTCTGTGCATTTCCAAGTCTAATTCTGTCACTAAATCCATACCGGTCACCCAGCGCCTAAATACTAGGCCTCAAATTTATATCCCGCTGAATTTGAATACAATACATTGGGCCAAATAATATATTTGTTGTTGTGGTGAACCATAACAATGAGAAAAACATCTAGTAAGGGACGCGGACGTGGACATGGTCGTGGTGGTGTTAGTGGACCCTCTGGTGCTGGGAGAGGACGTGGCCGTTCTGCCACATCCACACGTCCTAGTGTACCAACTACCTCAGGTCCCAGTAGCCGCCAGAATTTACAGCGATATATGGTGGGGCCCAATGCCGTTCTAAGGATGGTAAGGCCTGAGCAGGTACAGGCATTAGTCAATTGGGTGGCCGACAGTGGATCCAGCACGTTCACATTATCTCCCACCCAGTCTTCTGCAGAAAGCGCACAGATGGCGCCTGAAAACCAACCCCATCAGTCTGTCACATCACCCCCATGCATACCAGGGAAACTGTCTCAGCCTCAAGTTATGCAGCAGTCTCTTATGCTGTTTGAAGACTCCGCTGGCAGGGTTTCCCAAGGGCATCCACCTAGCCCTTCCCCAGCGGTGAAAGACATAGAATGCACTGACGCACAACCACTTATGTTTCCTGATGATGAGGACATGGGAATACCACCTCAGCATGTCTCTGATGATGACGAAACACAGGTGCCAACTGCTGCGTCTTTCTGCAGTGTGCAGACTGAACAGGAGGTCAGGGATCAAGACTGGGTGGAAGACGATGCAGGGGACGATGAGGTCCTAGACCCCACATGGAATGAAGGTCGTGCCACTGACTTTCACAGTTCGGAGGAAGAGGCAGTGGTGAGACCGAGCCAACAGCGTAGCAAAAGAGGGAGCAGTGGGCAAAAGCAGAACACCCGCCGCCAAGAGACTCCGCCTGCTACTGACCGCCGCCATCTGGGACCGAGCACCCCAAAGGCAGCTTCAAGGAGTTCCCTGGCATGGCACTTCTTCAAACAATGTGCTGACGACAAGACCCGAGTGGTTTGCACGCTGTGCCATCAGAGCCTGAAGCGAGGCATTAACGTTCTGAACCTGAGCACAACCTGCATGACCAGGCACCTGCATGCAAAGCATGAACTGCAGTGGAGTAAACACCTTAAAACCAAGGAAGTCACTCAGGCTCCCCCTGCTACCTCTTCTGCTGCTGCCGCCTCGGCCTATTCTGCTGCTGCCGCCTCGGCCTCTTCCTCCGCCTCTGGAGGAACGTTGGCACCTGCCGCCCAGCAAACAGGGGATGTACCACCAACACCACCACCACCACCTCCGTCACCAAGCGTCTCAACCATGTCACACGCCAGCGTTCAGCTCTCCATCTCACAAACATTTGATAGAAAGCGTAAATTCCCACCTAGCCACCCTCGATCCCTGGCCCTGAATGCCAGCATTTCTAAACTACTGGCCTATGAAATGCTGTCATTTAGGCTGGTGGACACAGACAGCTTCAAACAGCTCATGTCGCTTGCTGTCCCACAGTATGTTGTTCCCAGCCGGCACTACTTCTCCAAGAGAGCCGTGCCTTCCCTGCACAACCAAGTATCCGATAAAATCAAGTGTGCACTGCGCAACGCCATCTGTGGCAAGGTCCACCTAACCACAGATACGTGGACCAGTAAGCACGGCCAGGGACGCTATATCTCCCTAACTGCACACTGGGTAAATGTAGTGGCAGCTGGGCCCCAGGCGGAGAGCTGTTTGGCGCACGTCCTTCCGCCGCCAAGGATCGCAGGGCAACATTCTTTGCCTCCTGTTGCCACCTCCTCCTTCTCGGCTTCCTCCTCCTCTTCTTCCACCTGCTCATCCAGTCAGCCACACACCTTCACCACCAACTTCAGCACAGCCCGGGGTAAACGTCAGCAGGCCATTCTGAAACTCATATGTTTGGGGGACAGGCCCCACACCGCACAGGAGTTGTGGCGGGGTATAGAACAACAGACCGACGAGTGGTTGCTGCCGGTGAGCCTCAAGCCCGGCCTGGTGGTGTGTGATAATGGGCGAAATCTCGTTGCAGCTCTGGGACTAGCCAATTTGACGCACATCCCTTGCTTGGCGCATGTGCTGAATTTGGTGGTGCAGAAGTTCATTCACAACTACCCCGACATGTCAGAGCTGCTGCATAAAGTGCGGGCCGTCTGTTCGCGCTTCCGGCGTTCACATCCTGCTGCTGCTCGCCTGTCTGCGCTACAGCGTAACTTCGGCCTTCCCGCTCACCGCCTCATATGCGATGTGCCCACCAGGTGGAACTCCACCTTGCACATGCTGGACAGACTGTGCGAGCAGCAGCAGGCCATAGTGGAGTTTCAGCTGCAGCACGCACGGGTCAGTCGCACTACAGAACAGCACCACTTCACCACCAATGACTGGGCCTCCATGCGAGACCTGTGTGCCCTGTTGCGCTGTTTCGAGTACTCCACCAACATGGCCAGTGGCGATGACACCGTTATCAGCGTTACAATACCACTTCTATGTCTCCTTGAGAAAACACTTAGGGCGATGATGGAAGAGGAGGTGGCCCAGGAGGAGGAGGAGGAGGAGGAGGAAGAGGGGTCATTTTTAGCACTTTCAGGCCAGTCTCTTCGAAGTGACTCAGAGGGAGGTTTTTGGCAACAGCAGAGGCCAGGTACAAATGTGGCCAGCCAGGGCCCACTACTGGAGGACGAGGAGGACGAGGATGAGGAGGAGGTGGAGGAGGATGAGGATGAAGCATGGTCACAGCGGGGTGGCACCCAACGCAGCTCGGGTCCATCACTGGTGCGTGGCTGGGGGGAAAGGCAGGACGATGACGATACGCCTCCCACAGAGGACAGCTTGTCCTTACCCCTGGGCAGCCTGGCACACATGAGCGACTACATGCTGCAGTGCCTGCGCAACGACAGCAGAGTTGCCCACATTTTAACCTGTGCGGACTACTGGGTTGCCACCCTGCTGGATCCACGCTACAAAGACAATGTGCCCACCTTACTTCCTGCACTGGAGCGTGATAGGAAGATGCGCGAGTACAAGCGCACGTTGGTAGACGCGCTACTGAGAGCATTCCCAAATGTCACAGGGGAACAAGTGGAAGCCCAAGGCCAAGGCAGAGGAGGAGCAAGAGGTCGCCAAGGCAGCTGTGTCACGGCCAGCTCCTCTGAGGGCAGGGTTAGCATGGCAGAGATGTGGAAAACTTTTGTCAACACGCCACAGCTAACTGCACCACCACCTGATACGCAACGTGTTAGCAGGAGGCAACATTTCACTAACATGGTGGAACAGTACGTGTGCACACCCCTCCACGTACTGACTGATGGTTCGGCCCCATTCAACTTCTGGGTCTCTAAATTGTCCACGTGGCCAGAGCTAGCCTTTTATGCCTTGGAGGTGCTGGCCTGCCCGGCGGCCAGCGTTTTGTCTGAACGTGTATTCAGCACGGCAGGGGGCGTCATTACAGACAAACGCAGCCGCCTGTCTACAGCCAATGTGGACAAGCTGACGTTCATAAAAATGAACCAGGCATGGATCCCACAGGACCTGTCCGTCCCTTGTCCAGATTAGACATTAACTACCTCCCCATAACCATATATTATTGGACTCCAGGGCACTTCCTCATTCAATCCTATTTTTATTTTCATTTTACCATTATATTGCGAGGCTACCCAAAGTTGAATGAACCTCTCCTCTGCCTGTGTGCTAGGCCTAAATATATGCCAATGGACTGTTGCAGTGGTGGCTGACGTGAAGCCTCATTCTCTGCTATGACATGCAGACTGATTCTCTGCTGACATGAAGACAGATTCTCTGTTACGGGACCTCCCTCCTCTGCCTGGGTGCTGGGCCTAAATATATGCCAATGGACTGTTGCAGTGGTGGCTGACATGAAGCCTGATTCTCTGCTATGACATGCAGACTAATTCTCTGCTGACATGAAGCCAGATTGTCTGTTACGGGACCTCTCTCCTCTGCCTGGGTGCTGGGCCTAAATTTATGACAATGGACTGTTGCAGTGGTGGCTGACGTGAAGCCTGATTCTCTGCTATGACATGCAGACTGATTCTCTGCTGACATGAAGCCAGATTGTCTGTTACGGGACCTCTCTGCTCTGCCTGTGTGCTAGGCCTAAATATATGCCAATGGACTGTTGCAGTGGTGGCTGACGTGAAGCCTGATTCTCTGCTATGACATGCAGACTGATTCTCTGCTGACATGAAGCCAGATTGTCTGTTACGGGACCTCTCTGCTCTGCCTGTGTGCTAGGCCTAAATATATGCCAATGGACTGTTGCAGTGGTGGCTGACGTGAAGCCTGATTCTCTGCTATGACATGCAGACTGATTCTCTGCTGACATGAAGCCAGATTGTCTGTTACGGGACCTCTCTGCTCTGCCTGTGTGCTAGGCCTAAATATATGCCAATGGACTGTTGCAGTGGTGGGTGACGTGAAGCCTCATTCTCTGCTATGACATGCAGACTGATTCTCTGCTGACATGAAGACAGATTCTCTGTTACGGGACCTCCCTCCTCTGCCTGGGTGCTGGGCCTAAATATATGCCAATGGACTGTTGCAGTGGTGGCTGACATGAAGCCTGATTCTCTGCTATGACATGCAGACTAATTCTCTGCTGACATGAAGCCAGATTGTCTGTTACGGGACCTCTCTCCTCTGCCTGGGTGCTGGGCCTAAATTTATGACAATGGACTGTTGCAGTGGTGGCTGACGTGAAGCCTGATTCTCTGCTATGACATGCAGACTGATTCTCTGCTGACATGAAGCCAGATTGTCTGTTACGGGACCTCTCTGCTCTGCCTGTGTGCTAGGCCTAAATATATGCCAATGGACTGTTGCAGTGGTGGCTGACGTGAAGCCTCATTCTCTGCTATGACATGCAGACTGATTCTCTGCTGACATGAAGCCAGATTGTCTGTTACGGGACCTCTCTGCTCTGCCTGTGTGCTAGGCCTAAATATATGCCAATGGACTGTTGCAGTGGTGGGTGACGTGAAGCCTCATTCTCTGCTATGACATGCAGACTGATTCTCTGCTGACATGAAGCCAGATTCTCTGTTACGGGACCTCTCTCCTCTGCCTGTGTGTGTGCTGGGCCTAAATATATGCCAATGGACTGTTGCAGTGGTGGCTGACGTGAAGCCTGATACTCTGCTATGACATGCAGACTGATTCTCTGCTGACATGAAGCCAGATTGTCTGTTACGGGACCTCTCTCCTCTGCCTGTGTGTGTGCTGGGCCTAAATATATGCCAATGGACTGTTGCAGTGGTGGGTGACGTGAAGCCTCATTCTCTGCTATGACATGCAGACTAATTCTCTGCTGACATGAAGACAGATTCTCTGTTACGGGACCTCTCTCCTCTGCCTGGGTGCCGGGGCCTAAATATCTGAGAATGGACTGTTCCAGTGGTGGGTGACGGGAAGCCAGATTCTCTGCTATGGAACCTCTCTCCAATTGATTTTGGTTAATTTTTATTTATTTAATTTTTATTTTAATTCATTTCCCTATCCACATTTGTTTGCAGGGGATTTACCTACATGTTGCTGCCTTTTGCAGCCCTCTAGCTCTTTCCTGGGCTGTTTTACAGCCTTTTTAGTGCCGAAAAGTTCGGGTCCCCATTGACTTCAATGGGGTTCGGGTTCGGGACGAAGTTCGGATCGGGTTCGGATCCCGAACCCGAACATTTCCGGGATGTTCGGCCGAACTTCTCGAACCCGAACATCCAGGTGTTCGCTCAACTCTATGTGTGAGCGCTCATTTCGGCCGGCCATTGCCATTCAGTGAATAATTAACTGAATAGCTCAGGCGGGATGATCGCAGCCAGCAGTGACAGATAGAAGAGGGGAGGTCACATGGGCAGGGCCGCAGCAGGGGGATCAGCCTATGAAGTAGTGTGTGTACTCTGAGTCAGGGAGTGTGCGCGCACCTATCTCACTCACTTCTGTGCTCGCCGCCGGCCGCAGCTCGCCCTCCTCCAGGTAGGAAAAAACGTTCACTCTTTGGAGCTGCTCGCTCGATCCAGTGCTCCTCTCTAGTCCTCCTGAAAACCACTGTGTGCCTTGTAGTGTCACTGTGTGCCTTGTAGAGCTGAGCCTGCTGCTGCTTCAGTTAAAAAAAAAAAAAGCACCCACTGTGGTGTGTGTGTGTCAGGGCATATAACTGTGAAGGGGGCACAGAGGGCATAACTACTACAAAGTGACACAGAGGACATTATTACTATTAAGGGGCACAATGGGCATTATTACTATGGAGGCGACATAATGAGCATTATTACTATAAACGGGGCACAGAGGGTATTACTACTACAAAATGCCCAGATGTGCCCCCTTCACAGTGGTAATACCCAGATATGCCCCCTTTCACAGTGGTAATGTCCATATGTGCCCCTTTACAGTGGTAATGCCAAGATGTTACCCCTTCACAGAGGTAATGTCCAGATGTGCCCCTTCACGGGGTAATGCCCAGATGTGCCCTCTTTCACAGTGGTAATGCCAAGATGTGCCCCCTTTCACAGTGGTAATGCCTAGATGTGACCCCTTTCACAGTGGCAATGCCCAGATGTGCCCCCTTTACAGTGGTAATGCTTAGATGTGCCCCCTTCACAGTGGTAATGCTTAGATGTGACCACTTTACAGTGGTAATGCCTAGATGTGCCCTCTTCACAGTGTTAATGCCCAGATGTGCCCCCTTTCACAGTGGTAATGCCCAGATGTGCCCTCTTCACAGTGTTAATGCCCAGATGTGCCCCCTTTCACAGTGGTAATGCCCAGATGTGCCCCCTTCACAGTGGTAATGCCCAGATGTGCCCCCTTTGACAGTGATAATGCCCAGATGTGCCCCCTTTCACAGTGGTAACGCCCAGATGTGCCCCCTTTCACAGTGGTAATGCCCAGATGTGCCCCCTTTCACAGTAGTAATGCCCAGATGTGCTCCCTTTCACAGTGGTAATGCCCAGATGTGACCCCTTCACAGGGGTAATGCCCAGATGTGCCCGCTTCACAGATAAAATGTCCAGATATTTTCCCCTTTACAATAGTAATGCTCATATGTGCCCTCTCGCAGTGTTTGCATTTCTTTCTGGCAAAGCTACCTGGTTCTGGTCCGCGAAATTTAAACCGTGTCTAGTGCGGCCCTCCGACAAAAAATGGTTGGGCACCACTGCTCTATCTAATAGTTCTTTTAGTTCTTTCTTATAGTTTATTACTGGATTCCCTTTTAATTGCTTATAAGTGGTTTGATCGCCAAGTATATTCATCATCCCTTGTTCATATTTTTCTTTATCAAATACCACTATTCCTCCCCCTTTATCAGCCTGTTTTAATTACTATTTTGTCGTTTTTCTCTAGACCTTTAAGGGCCTCTTTCTCTTTCCGAGTTAAATTCATATCTCTTTTGCAATTCTAGTTAATATTCTCCAATCCCTTTAGTACACCCCTTTTAAAGGCTTCTATACATTCATTGTCTTTATTTTTTGGATAAAAGGTGGACTTATTCATCAGAGTAGTGTGTATGTGGATATTCTCAACTGTCTGGTTCTTTCAGTATTTGAAGTAATATCTTTGCATATATTTAGTTTCCTAATGTGCTTATGGACATCTAAATATGTCTGAAATTTACTCCCTGTACTCGTGGGAGCATATTTAAGACCTTTATTAAGTACACTTTCTTCATCTATAGTCAATTGGTACGTACTGAGGTTATATATACCTAGAAGTGCTCCCTCCCTTTCTTTGCCACAGGGCTTCGATTTCTTTTTTCCTCCTCTTTTTACTCTGTTAACCTTCTCTTCACTGGAGTGTTTGGAATTCCTTCCTCCCTTCTTTGTTCTCGATTCACTAGTGTTTCCTTGGTCATCTGAAGTTTTCCTTATTCTATCTTACTCTGTTTAGCCTCCTCCTACAGGATACTTAGTATTCAGGAATTCATGTGTAGGCCATGGGAGGCAATTATGCGGATATTGATCCGTTCAGGAGTATTGCTTTGCACAGAACTGCTATTTTTGAACATAGTCAGGTGAACATGTAAATGAAGATAAAGTTTTGATTGAGTGTTTTACATATATGCATATGAGTATTTAACTGATTAAGCAATACTGAAAACATGCCCATAAGGCCTCATGCACACGACAGTGTTTTTTCACTGTCAGTGATTTGGCTTCAGTGGTCCGTGTCCAATTTTGCTTCAGTTGTGTTTCCTTGTGTCTTCTTATTTTTTTTGTCTGACAGGGAAAAAAAAAAAGAAGGGTTAATGAAAAGTGTAATTTTATTGCACCAAGGTCTTGCAGAAAAAAACAGACACGGACGCAGACACGGACGCAGACACGGATGACATACCAGTTGTGCATCCGTTTTTTTGGACAGACCCATTGACTTGAATGGGTCCGTCCTCCGTTTTCCACTGACAAAAATAGGACAGGTTATATTTTTTTGACGGACTAGAATCATGGATCACGGACGCAGAGAAAAAACGTAGGACTATCATTTTTTTTTCACAGCTCCATAGAAATGAATAGCACCTCCGCTAAACTGTGAAAAATGACGGAACGGATGCACACGGTTGCACACAGCGGTCATGTGCATGAGGCCTTATAACGAGGAAATGGTATAAGGGCATTTTTAGCAATGAGATAAAGAGTGAGAGTATGTGACGTGGTGACAATTTCAAATACCGTCCATACCCAAAAGTGAAACTGAAATGCCCCAGACGAAGCAGGAGCGAAAACTGGGTCAGGCTTTATCATATGTTCTATGTGATGTTCAAGATTACGATTTTGTAAGTATAATAAAGAAGCATGAACTATTTGACATGCGAGCATGCTATGTTGATACTCTTTGAAGGCATGAGAAGCATACCCACTACCGCTCATTGGTTCAGAGACTAAGAAGCTGCAAAGGAGCAAGGATAAGGAGGAGATTGGAAGAAGCAGCATAACCCTGGGTTCACACCTGAGCGTTTCTGAGACACGCATTTTACGCGCATATTTGTCGCGTGTTTTTATGTGCGTTTTTTGCAATAGTAAACGCGCGTTTGATGCGCGTTTGTGTGATTGACTGCAGTGTTGTCCAATGAGTCTATGGCCAAAACGCGCGACAAACGCCCCAAAAAAAGCTCAAGAACTTGTTTATGCGTCGGGCGTTTTACAGCGCGTTCAAACGCGCTGTAAAACGCTCAAGTGTGACCTTAGGGTAAAAGAACCAGTTATTTTTGTGTTACCCCTAAGTTTTCTCTTATTGCAGCGTGGACCCTAACCCTTTTTTATACGTTTTGGACTGAACGAAGTGGGGATCTACTTCTACACAGGGACTGCAGCTAATATCAGCACATAATCTAATACACAAAACTTTGTATATTTGTTCATAATATTGGTGCAATTTTTGTGCACATTTGTTTTGACTTTTCAGACTCGTGGGTGACCAGTAGACCGAGCTCCAATGAGTTGGTGAGCGTCCGCAATTTTTGTTCAATGTCAGAAAAATACCTTAAAAATGACATTAAAAGGACTGGAAATTATAACTTCCCCCCATAGTGCTTCCTAATACATTTGGCACATCTTACTCCATCTTAATTTAGAATAAGACATAAAATCCAGTCTTAACCCCTTAAATACCAGAGGTTTTTTTGTTTTTGCATTTTCATTTTTCTTCACTGCCTTCCAGGAGCCATAACTTTTTTTTTTCTGTTCAGATAGTCGTATGATGGCTTGTTTTTTGCAAGACAAGTTGTACTTTCTGATGCCACCATTTAACATGGTATACAATGTTATGGGAAGCAGAAAAACAATTCCAAATGGGTAGAAATTGGAAAAAAAATCTGCAATTCCACCACATGCAATTTTATGGGTTTTGTCGTACCCTATGTGGTAATACTGTTCCCCTTATTATCTGGGTCAGTACGATTACGATACCACCAACATACCATCATATTTTTTTTTGTGTTTAAAAAAAAATCTTGAAATAAAATTAAAAAAAATTTCATCACCATATTCTCTTAATTTTAGTTATGTCTACAGAGCTGTGTATAAGCTCATTTTTTGTGGGACGATCTGTAGTTTCTATTGATACCATTTTGCATTGTGTCACATTTTGATTCACATTTTATTCATTTTTTTTTGCGCATGGGTCCATTCTCACGTCCGTAGAATGGGTCCGCATCCGTTCCGCAAATTGCAGAATGGGTGCGGACCCATTCATTCTCTATTAGGGAAGGAATGGATGTGGACAGCACACAGTGAAGTGAAGCAATGAAAAAATGGGGAATCGTCCCTTTTGATGTTTTGGATAAATATTTTTATATTTTAATAGTATGGAGGGTTTTGCTATATAGTGATGCCCATGATTATTATGTTTTTTTTATTATTATTTATTGTTGTTTTTTATTTTGGGGAAATGGGGGTGATTAAAAAAAAATTATATATTTTTTTAAACTTTTTTTTTTTTTTTTAGCTCCCCCTAAGAGGCTACAATATGCAACATTCTGATTTATTTCAGCTTAGACTGTAGTTCAATAGCAGTTATTCTATAGAAGCCTGCCACCTGCAGGTTTTCATAGGAACTTCACCTCTGATATGCTTAGTTTCTTCAGACACAGCGCATCAGAGAGAAGGAACAGCTCCCCTGATCGCCGCATGCGGGAGCCAGTCCTAACCCAGAAGCTTACACTTCTGTTTTTTTCGGCATTTAAATGCCATGGTCATGCTTGACCACGGCATCTAAAGGGTTAAATGTATATGATTGGCATTATTGCCGGTCACAGACATTAGCCCCAGACCTCTGCTTTTTGACCTGGTCTGCTCACAAACCGGCACTATATTTAAACCCCCTACCACTGTACAGCTTAAGGCTACTTTCACACTAGCGTTCTGCTGTCCGCTCGTGAGCTCCGTTTGAAGGGGCTCACGAGCGGAGCAGAACGCTTCCGTCCAGCCCTGATGCAGTCTGAATGGATGCGGATCCGCTCAGACTGCATCAGTCTGGCGGCGTTCAGCCTCCGCTCCGCTCGCCTCCGCACGGCCAGGCGGACAGCTGAACGCTGCTTGCAGCGTTCAGCTGTCCGCCTGGCCGTGCGGAGGCGTGCGGATCCATCCAGACTTACAATGTAAGTCAATGGGAACGGATCCGCTTGAAGATGACACCATATGGCTCAATCTTCAAGCGGATCCGTCCCCCATTGACTTTACATTGAAAGTTTGAACGGATCCGCTCAGGCTACTTTCGCACTTAGAAATTTTTCTAAGTTATTAATGCAGACGGATCCGTATTGAACGGAGCCTCCGTTTGCATTAATATGATCGGATCCGTTCAGAACGGATCCGATCAAGCGCAAGTGTGAAAGTAGCCTTAAGCAGTGGTACTCAAGGGGTTAATAACTCTTCCTCACAGTGTTAAAATAAATTTAAAAAAAACCTGGCTGCTTCCAGCCACCACTAGGAAGAGCTCAGGTGAATCTCTCCTAGTGGGGGCTGCAGATAGATAGGATTTTATTATTTTGATATCTGGCTATAGATGGTATTTGAGCCCTGTAACAGAAAAGGAACCCTTTCAAAGATATTATGAAAATAATTAGTGCAAGATTGTTTTACCCTGTTAGGGATGACCACAAATAGCATATTTAGTGAAAATCTGTGACAGATCAAGATAAACATACACATGTGCTTCATGCAGATTTTGCCTCGGAATTGGCGGTGGAGTTCCTGTAGATTTGACCCTTTATCCATTGCAGTGGACATCCACATTATAAATTCACATGACCTATATGTAAAATCCAAACCACATATCAGGTTATGCGCAAATTCAAATGGTGAAATTTTCTGTACCATGTAGATGGCATTTTTTTTTTTTTATATCGCCATACTGTGAACTCGCTGATACTATAAGCTCCATATGTAGACATACCCTTAAGTTAAAAAAAAAATGGTGTTCAAAGGATGACATTAACTTTAATGTTCATCATTTGTTTGCCTAGTGTCTAAACTGTCAGGTGAGTGGATGGCACCATCATTTGCTTAGGAGTTATGAGGGTGTTAATAAAGATAATGATGTGTATGATATATATTATAATTACACGGTTTGTTTAACTGCAGAACAGAATGCTTTTAATACTACTATAAAATGTATACAAACCTGTTATTCTATATTAGGCTACTTTCACACTGGCGTTTTGGTTTCAGTTTGTGAGATCCGTTCAGGGCTCTCACAAGCGGTCCAAAAACGGATCAGTTTTGCCCTAATGCATTCTGAATGAATAAGGATCTGCTCAGAATGCATCAGTTTGCCTCCATTCCGCTCTGGAGGCGGACAACAAAACGCTGCTTGCGGCATTTTGGTGTCCGTCTGACGAAACTGAGCCAAACGGATCAATGTAAGTCAATGGGGACAGATCAGTTTTCACTGACACAATATGGCACAATAGAAAACGGATCCGTCCCCCATTGACTTTTAATGGTGTTCAAGACGGATCCGTTTTGGCTATGTTAAAGATAATACAAACGGATCCCTTCTGAACGGATGCGTTTGTGCAGATCCATGAGTGTGAAAGTAGCCTTATTTATAAAGCTTTGCTATTGTCCACTTCTATTATTCTTATACTTTTGATTCAAGTACAAATACCTCTTTAAGAATTTGATTGCTACCATCAATATTTATTAGCAGTTGCTATTATTCAATAATAGTTTTGCTAAATATAAATATATAATATAATGTAAAAGTATAATGCCAAAAAATGGACTTCAAGTCTGAAAAGTCCATTTTCTTGAGCTGTGCAGAATGTTCAGCAACGTACTACACAAACTGAGAAATACAATAATTCTGTATTCTATTCCTGTAGCGTGTGCCAAACAATTAAACAGTAATAATAATGTAAAGTAACAATAAAAGGTAATAAAGGATGAACACCATTGCTTTTATTTCACATTGGTTCGACTATATTTTTAAAGAAGTGACATTAAAATGTAAAAAGAACATAATATTTACCTATATATGTTCTACAGATATACATTTCACTGATAGCCACAGGGGGTCAGCACAGCACATCAGAAGTGGAGCTACATCCACACATATATTCCCACTCCGACACACTCACACACACACTCACACGTAGATGAATGCACATGCACTGTATGTTTACTAAATGTATGCCTGTTAATTGGTGAGCAAAGTGGTTTATTTGAATAACTTTAGTGTACGTCCACATAGGACTTAAACTCTGTGGATTTATCACCACAGATTTGCGTGTGTCAAACCTACAAATTTTACAGCACTAATAAAGTGTTTGAGATTAAAAAAATATCTAATCTACACTCTTATCTGCTGTGTACATTGACCTGCGGAGTGATTTTTAACTTCTACAGTGGATTTCACCCTGAAGTTTGCAACAAATGAGCAGCAAAATCCCTCTGAAAATCCACATGTAAATTCATGGATTTAGTATTGAAGGGAGGGATTGTCCAGTTTCAGAAGGAAGCTGGATAACCCTGAGGATGAGCTCTAGTGTTGTCGATGTGACATCACCCTTGCAGCCAGGTAAACAGAACAGAATTATAGCAGTGGCGCTATTAGTAAGTGCCAAGCAGTTCTTTATTGCAGGCTGATCTCCAGGGTTATCCAGTTTCCTCTTGAAAAGAGACAATATCTTTAATGTCGAAATGAAAGGAAATGTGCTATGAATAAAATATTTATTCATATTATTATTAATTTTTTTTTACAAATCTTTTCTCTTTTTTTTTAATTACAGAATATGTTAAAAATTAAGATATAAAATGTAAAGTAAATGCAAGATAAAATGTAAATTACCAGACAATTTAAAAAAGAATAGAGTGATACATACGGTATTATGAAATTACTTAAATATGGCATGTGATATTCAAGAAAGTCTGATAATCTATCAATTGTTTCCAGTATGTTTCTGCAATAAAGTATAAACATTTCTCAAGACTGGATGTGTGTAAGAAACAATGTTTTCATAGTTTATTTAGTTTTACAAATGTGTTTTATCTGCTTCTGTCCAATTATCCAGAATATCTACCCACGGATGTTGAATAAAAATAAATTTACTCTGTGTGTGTATCTGTGTATAAATTAGATAGGCAAAAATAAATAAAAGATAGATCCACAATATCGTAAAATCTGGTATCAAAATAAATATCTATATAGATAATTTTATATTGATCCACATGCAAATAAAATAAAAAAAATCTTGAAATTAAACAGGAGCAGCAGGAAATGTTATAATGTAATCAGTTAGATTTTAGAAAAAAGTAATTTCCTTCAAAAGAAGTTGACTTGATGTTTCCAGTTATCTTAGGCTTGGGTTGGTATCATTTTTACAGAATGTTTAGCAAACCCAAATTACAGCAAAATAAAGTGTTATTCACATTGTATAACATTTAGCAATTTTTTTTTTTTTAATGCAGTGAACCACCCCAAATAGAGTGTTTTTCACATTCCATAGGAATGCCTAAGAGAAAAATGCCTGAAAAACACTATAGCCCGAGCATTTTGACAAAAGTGAATGTGTTTTGACAAGAATAGCAAAAAGAAAAATATATATAATGCAAAAACACAAAAATAACCATGCACAAAACCCCTTTTGTCTTTAGTGAATTTCATAATTCTAGATGGATAAAGAACTTGGAAAACGACTGAAAAAATATGTCGCAAAAAAAAACTGCTAAAAATGGGAAAATGACTAATAATGCCTCATTTACATGTCTGTGATAAAATCCGTGATAAGATGGTCAGTGATTCATGCATGAAAATGCCCATGAAGGATCCGTGTTTGGTCCGTGTGTCCATTTTTAGCACTCCATCTGTGGTCTGTGTTTTACGGACACTGCACAGCTTAAAATGAATTTTTATAGCATCTTGTCCTAATGGTCTGTGAAACATGGATGAAACGTGGATGACATCTGTGTTGCGTCTATATTTTTCACAGACCCGTAGACTATAATGGGAGTGGTGAGTTGTTAAACACAGACAAAATAGAGCATGCTTCCGTGTGAAAACAACAGACCCATGGCCTGTGCTAAAACACGGATGTGTGAATACACACATTAAAATGAATTGGTACGTGTGCTGTCAGTGGAGGAAACATACAGCACACGTCCGTGAAACACAGACATGTGAATGAGGCGGTAGCTATTTGCGAAACCAGATTAAAACAATGTAGAGAACGGTAATGAAAAACAGTACAGCAACTGAAACATACATTTAGGATTTTTATTTAAATATGTCCAGTACATCCACTTAGGCTACTTTCACACTAGCGTTTTAACTGGATCCGGAAGGGTTCAGCGAAAACGCTTCCGTTACTGATAATACAACCATCTGTATCCGTTCTGAAGGGATCCGGTTGTATTATCTTTAAAATACCCAAGACGGATCCGTCATGAACTCCGTTGAAAGTCAATGGAGGAAGTTTTCAATTGTGGCCGATTGTGGCAGAGAAAACGGATCTGCCCCATTGACTTGCATTGGGGGTCATGCCGGATCTGTCTTTCTCCGCATCCCAGGATGTAAAGCAAACTACAATATGTTGTGATTTGCTCTCCGGTATGGGAACGCAACTAAATGGAGCGGAATGCATTTTGGAGCATTCAGTTCAGTTTTGACAATGAATGGGGACAAAACTCAAGCATTTTTTTCCAGTATTGAACCCCTATGACGGATCTCAGTACCGGAAAACTAAAACGCTAGTGTGAAACTAGCCTTTGTTTGCATAATTTATTTTCACATTCCTGTGTATATAGCTATAAATAACATAGCTGGCATACTATGGACCTCCTATACAGTGTAATGCCAACTGTAAGATTTCCTGTAAAATACACCCTTGTATCTTATTTCAATGCCATTTCTATAATATTTAGCTTACATTCAAAAAGCTGTCAGGTTATTATTATTTTTTTATATCTGCAGATTCTGAAGGAGCAGACAGCAATAACTGATAATAGTGTAGCTGCAGAAATAGAAAAACTCCTAATATAAAAATGTGTTTTAACAGATTCTTTCATATTTTTCTCCATGAATTTTTTTTTTATAATTTTATTGAAATTTAAGGTAACTGTTCGTTTTTAGCTAATTGCCCTCTACTTATGAGGCTTGACAAGTAAAGATTAGGCTGCACTGATCTTTTTACTTTTGTATGTTGAATTTGCATATGGATGCCATTGCCCTGTAGAAAAAAAAGATTAGTCAGGGCATACACAGATCTTATAGGACCTCATAACAAAGTTTAATATTGGCCCCTACCCTGCCACAGTTAGTATGTGTGCGTCCAAACTGTCTATCAATGGGGAAAGCAAAGCACAGATATGTGATAAATGACATTTTTTATCAACTGGAAGACATTTTTTTATAAAATGGTGCAGCAATTGCTTTATAAATATGGCGCTCGTTCTGAACAGCATATTTCGCAATGTATTAACATCAGACTATTTTATAACAGCTTTATAAAACTGTCTGCCTGCAACCACCACTAGGGGGAGCTCAATGCAAAGCAATTATACAGTTACCATTTATATCAATGGTAGCTGCAAATTTCTATGCACTATGGGCTGTTTAGCTGTCAGAAAATGTACCACCCCTGTAGCAGTTGCATGGTCTGCCTTCATGGTAGGTATGCCAATAGTAATAGTAAAAGAGAAGATGAGCAATGGTATGCTATATAGAGTGTGTCTTTTTCCTATCATCTAGTTAATAGTAAATACTTTTAAATATTTTATAGAGTTATCATGCCTTTTCTAATAAAGGAGGGTCAATTTCGTGATTATCCATGCAGGCTCCAGTGCTGTCATGATCTTAAAGGGGTTGTGCAAGAATGTTTTTTTTTTTTGCAAACCCCTCCATTCTGCTGGACCTGCAAAGGGAAGATGACTAAGGCTACTTTCACACTAGCGTTCGGGCGGATCCGTTCTGAACGGATCCGCTCATAATAATGCAGACGGAGGCTCCGTTCAGAACGGATCCGTCTGCATTATATTAGCAAAAAAAAGCTAAGTGTGAAAATAGCCTGGGACGGATCCGTCCAGACTTTCAATGTAAAGTCAATGGGGGACGGATCCGCTTGAAGATTGAGCCACATTGTGGCATCTTCAAACGGATCCGTCCCCATTGACTTACATTGAAAGTCTGGACGGATCCGCACGGATCCGCACGCCTCCGAACGGCCAGGCGGACACCCCAACGCGGCAAGCAGCGTTCAGCTGTCCGCCTGTCCGTGCGGAGGCGAGCGGAGCGGAGGCTGAACGCCGCCAGACTGATGCAGTCTGAGCGGATCCGCCTCCATTCAGACTGCATCAGGGCTGGACGGCTGCGTTCGGGTCCGCTCGTGAGCTCCTTCAAACGGAGCTCACGAACGGAAACCCGAACGCTAGTGTGAAAGTAGCCTTACCTGCTTCCTGGTGCTGATTCCCCATTCCTTCTCCTGCAGGCCTACGATGGGCTCCATCGATGACAACATCCAGTTTGACATTGCTGCAGTCAATCACTGGTTGCTGCAGTTTCTGGCTCCCATTACGTCATGAAAAATGGTCACATGATGCAAGGGGAGCAGACACCGCCATGGCCACTGACTGGCTGTGGGATGTCAAACCGGATATTGACATCGATGGAGCCCAGCGGAGAAGAATAATTGGTTTATATCCCTCATTATTTTTGCATTTAATTCTAAATATGCCCTAAAAAGCAAAATAGGTCCAAAAAAAAGTAAACATTTTAAGAAAAGATGTACACTTCTTCTATTCAGATGCATGCAAAGCTACATTGTAAATGACTGTTTACTTTTTTTGTGACAAAAAATTTTTCCCACTCTTTTAATTAAGGCAAATCTTATTTTTAACTAAAAAATATATATCTATATAAACCTTTAGGGCAACACTTGTTCATATGTCATATTGGAGCATATGGATGTCAGCAGAGGCCCAATAACAAACTTCTAAATAGCGCTCTGCTTTTTCTTCAGGGGTGATATGCTAGTGTACGGCACATAACGGCTGCAGCCAATCACTGTCCTCATAGGCCTAACGTTGAGGACAGTAATTGCCTGCAGCGACACATGCGATATACTGGCATGTCACCCAGATATACAGGGTGGGCCATTTATATGGATACACCTTAATAAAATGGGAATGGTTGGTGATATTAACTTCCTGTTTGTGGCACATTAGTATATGTGAGGGGGGAAACTTTTCAAGATGGGTGGTGACCATGGTGGCCATTTTGAATTCGGCCATTTTGAATCCAACTTTTGTTTTTTCAATAGGAAGAGGGTCATGTGACACATCAAACTTATTGAGAATTTCACAAGAAAAACAATGGTGTGCTTGGTTTTAACGTAACTTTATTCTTTCATGAGTTATTTACAAGTTTCTGACTACTTATAAAATGTGTTCAATGTGCTGCCCATTGTGTTGGATTGTCAATGCAAACCTCTTCTCCCACTCTTCACACACTGATAGCAACACCACAGGAGAAATGCTCCTGTGGTGTTGCTATCAGTGTGTGAAGAGTGGGAGAAGAGGGTTGCATTGACAATGGCCCACCTTGTATTTGCTCTGTATATAGATACAGCATTTTTGGAGGGGAGAGCACACATGCCTGCATGGTGCCACTTTGGGATTAATATACATTATTAATTGTCACAATGCATGCTTCCCTCTGCCACTACATGTGCTGTATCTGCAGACAGTGAAATATATTTTATATATGTAATGGCAGAACCAATCTCATTGCATAAATACAGCACCAGAATCAAGCACAGTACTTATTGTATTTTTCACCCTATAAAACGATTCAGTCCATAAGACGAACCAAGGTTTTAGAGAACAATAAGAAAAAAAAATGTTCATTAGACCTCAGGTCAGATCAGCAGTCAGAACCACAATGTTAATCAGACCTGAGCTCACAGGCCCTATCAGACCCCCAATGTTAATAAGACCCCAATAAGAACTCAGATCAGACCCCCAATCAGACCTCAGCTCAAACCCCAATGTATATGACTCCCAATCAGACCTCAGATAAGAACCCCATCCCTCTCATCAGCCCCCATATGTCTCTCATCAGCCCCCATTGCCTCATATCAGACCCCATATGCCTCTCATCAGCCCCCATGCCTCTCATCAGCACCCATATGAGCCCCCATGCCTCTCATCAGCACCCATATGAGCCCCCATGCCTCTCATCAGCCCCATATGATCCCTCATGCCTCTCATCAGCCCCCATATGAACCCTCATGCCTCTCATTAGCCCCATATGAGCCCCCATGTCTCTCATCAGCCCCCATATGAGCCCTCCTGCCTCTCATTAGCCCCCAATATGAGCCCTCATACCTCTTATCAGCCCCCATATGAGCCCCCATGCCACTTATCAGCCCCATATGAGTCCCCATTCCTCTTATTAGCCCCCATATGAGCCCCCATGCCACTTATCAGCCCCCATATGAGTCACCATTCCTCTTATTAGTCCCCATATGACTCCCCATGCCTCTTATTAGCCCCCATGCCACAGAGAACTTAAAATTAAAAAAACACTTACCTCTCCTGCTCCAGACGCTGCTGCTCCTCACCTACAGTGCGATCCTCTTTATCCTGCTGCCAGCTGTACTGTGATCTGACGTGCATAGCGTGAGGTCACAGAGTGCCCTCGCGCTGTGCGCAGCCACTGCACAGCCAACAGCCGAGAACCAGGAAGCAGTGAGTGCAGAGCCTTCACCGTTTCCTGGTCCTCCGGCACTAATGAGCGCTTCTATAATGGAAGTGCTCATTAGTATTATTCACCCCATAAGACGCAGGGTCAACCCCCCCCCCCCCCCAAAAAAAAAATAGTATGCACAACACCAGCTCAATACAGATACCATCTGCATAGTCAGACAATGCCACCACCCTTTATCATGCTATAGATCATACAAGTGATTACAGCACAGCCATACACACAGTGCCCTAACGGTAGTGCCATATGTTCCATGCACATGTATAGTGTCCCCTGTGCAGACATCCCAACCTGCAAAAACTCATTTCAGGGAGGTGCACTTCTCATTTCAGGGAGGTTTTTTTTCACGAACTTTTTATTACATTTTCCAAACATATGAAGTATCTGCACACTTTGCTCTATGGTGTGGAGGACCGGGCTCATTACCCTGCCCCAAATTATCATATTTATATATATGATTAAAGCATCCAGGAGGTGTGAATTTAACACTGGGGTAAATAATATAATTAAAATGGAGGGTTAAAAAAAAAATGCATCTCTCTCAATAGTTATATAGCTACTGAATGAGACAGAAGGGATGCCTTTAACATATATATCTCCTTGAGAAGCCAATTTGACCCTAAAGGGTTAATTCAACCTGTAATCTAAACTCTGTCCTGTCACTTCTCTTATCTCTCTGCTCTGCTATCTGACTGAGATAAACCTTTCCGGGAGATATTGTTTCACATGCGGGTGTCAGGGAGCCGCTATCTAATAGCGGGAGACTCCCTGAACCTCCGGGAGAGTTGAGATCCCTGCCTGTGCATAGTGCCTCCTGCCTGCTGTGTCCCCTATATAGAGTGGCTCCTGCCTGCTGTGCTTCCTGTGTACAATTCCTCCTGCCTGCTGTGCCCTGCCACTGTATAAACTGTGGTGTACCCTGTCTGTTGTACTCCACTATATAATGTGTCTCCTGTCTGATTTGACCCTTGTATACACACGGACACAGACACACACTAAGAGCATGAACATACTTTCCTGTTCCCAGTCTCAAGATGTCCCACTGTGATGTAGGCCTCTTTTGAAACCAGATATGCTCCTGCGTAACAATGCAGACACTGTCTGCATCATAGAAGATGGCCGGAATATGGCCCTGGTTCCCTTGTCCCGTCAGTGCTTCCAACTGTTTAATTGTATCTGGGTCTTCAGGGGCCCTGGGTAAAAACCTTTAAAGGACATCTGTCAGCAGATTTGCACCAATAAAACTGGCTGACCTGTTGCATGTGCATGTGGCAGCTAAAGACATCTGAGTTGGTCCCATGTTCATATGTGCCTGCATTGCTGAGAAAAATATATGCAAATGAGCCTCTGGGAGAAATGGCGCCATTACACCTAGAGACTCTGTTATCTCTGTAACTACTGTACCCTCTTCACTTTGGCTGACAAGCATGATGACTTTTTCACTGTCTGGCCCTGGCAATCAAAGTGGGAACGGCACAGCAGTTGCAGAGAGAGCAGAGCCTCTAGAAGTAACAACGCCCCCATTGCTACTAAAAGCTCATTTGCATATAGTAAAACATCATTTTTTCTCAGCAGTGCTGGCACATATGAACATGGGACCAACACAGATACCTTCAGCTGTCAAGCGCACATGGAACAGGTCAGCCGGTGTCATAGGTACAAATCAACTGACAAATGTTCTTTAAAATACTACTTACATACATGATATTTATATAACTTACACAAGATTGAGCCCTAGTGTTCGCTTTAGGGTTACATATTCCATTTACATTATATTATACAAATTTAGTCGATTCAAATATGCTTCAGGTGATCAGCATCAATGGCGGATTATAAAGGTGTTTGGGTTGGTGTCCCTAGGCCTGACTTTTCTGTGGGGCTCATCGCAAAACAGAGTGTCCATTACAAGGAAAGAAAGCTGTGATGCTCGTTGGAGAAAGGACCTGTGATGACATCATCGCTATGTGACTAGTAACATATGGATGTTACTGTTAACATAGCGATGACATCATTGGCGGTCATTTCTCTCCAGGAGGAGTGTTGCTGCAGGAGAAATTTGCCATCATTTTGTGTGGAGATTACATCAGGAAGAGGTGACAGTGGGTAGTGTACTATATACTGCATACTGTGGGGTGCTGTAATGTATACTGCAGACTGTGGGGTACTGCATACTGTGGGATGTTATACTGTATACTGCATACTGTGGGATACTGCATACTGTGGGATGTTATACCGTATATTGCAGAGTGTAAAGTATTATACTGTATACTGCATACTGTGGTGTACTGCATAGTGTGTGGTATTATACTGTATACTTCATACCGTGGGGTACTGAAAACTGTGAGGTCTTATACTGTATACTCTATTCCTTCTGCCTCTAAGATATCATAACATTGAGATAGTTATGGAGGGAGGCAGATGGACGGAGGATATGAATGACTACAGAACTATACTATACCCAATTTTACCTATTATGATGCATAGATCTACATAGGTGAACTGGGGCAACACAAACCTTTAAAGGGTTATTCTTGTATGGGTATTTTCTGGCCAGATGAAATCCATAAAAAAAAATAATATCTATTGGTGTGGTCAATTCAAGCTTCTTACAGGGTAATATGGTTCTCTAGTGCTTTTTTGATGCTCCATGTTTTCACAACCAGGACCATTTGTGAGAATTACAATCCACATGTCGCTCAAGTTTCTTCACATTTTTGCTCCCAATACAGGTGTATAAGTTTGTACTAGCAGCATTGGAATGTGCAGTGTAGCAAAAGTTATGGCACACAAGTAATCTGACCAGCACACCAACCGCCAGACGTAGCTACCTGGTTTAACAAGAGCACTAAAACTTGCTCTGCAACAGTCCTATCAGTACCGGACCCTGGTCACAGTGGAACAACTGCCCTGATAAGAGCGATCCAACCGCTGCATCTGCTGCTCTGTTAATTGCCCCAATATTGGCTCTCTCTTTCTTTGACCCAGCTAACCGGGTGCAGTAGCCTATGCACGTCATTGACCTAGCCTACATCATCTACATTGCACCTGTACAGTTTAAGGACATTCCACCTGGTAAAACATATGTCCTTTATAGTGATGAGCGGCAGAGGCAATATTCAAATTCGCAATATTTCGCAAATATTTTGTAGAATATTAGTCATATATTCGCGAATTCGAGATTATATTCTTGATTGCGAAAATCGCCAATATAATATTCGTGTAATGCGCGTGAAATACAGGCGTGGGTGACTTATGTTACATTTTTCAAGCTGGTATAAGTTTCCTGAGACTGGAGAAAATGGTTGGCACAGCAGAACATTAGAATAGCTTTATATGCAGATAGAGTGCTCCAATATATTTGTGTTTGCGAATTTTCGGCAATAGTAAGGGGTAGGCAACTTTTCTATTTGTTGCTAGGAATGTTGCTAAGCTGTGACAAAGCCTTCTCATTGGCCCACAAGCTAGAAGAAGGGAGGGATGATCACCCGATCACCTGATGTGTACAGGGTTAAAAAAAAATAAAAAAATTATATTTGATTTTACGAATATATAGCGCTATATTCTAAATATTCGCAAATTTTCAAAGAATCTATATTCGCGATTAAAATTCGCTATTCGAATATTCGCTCTCAACACTAGTCCTTGATGCCAAAAGGAGGCAGGTTCTGACCTAGGGGTATCACTCCAAACTTGTTGGTCACCCTGGTCTCCATAAGCTGCTATTTTGATCTCCTACAATCTCTGGGGACACTATGGAATATGTAGCTGTCTGTACTACCTGTGCCCTGAATATAACCCCTAAACAAAAACCTGCTTCCTGCTTTCTTTGCCTGTACACGAAGTGCTGTGGCAGGACATAGCCATGGAATTTATCACCGATCTACCTTCTTTATCGGGATGTACTTTAATTCAGGTGACGACTAGAGTTGAGCAAACCCGAACTGTAAAGTTCGTGTTCGTACCGAACTTTAGGTTTTTCGGCACCCGGACCCGAACCCGAACATTTACGTAAAAGTTTGGGTTCGGGTTCGGTGTTCGGCGCTTTCTTGGTGCTTTTTGAAAGGCTGCACAGCAGCCAATCAACAAGTGTCATACTACTTGCCCCAAAAGGCCATCACAGCCATGCCTACTATTGGCATGGCTGTGATTGGCCAACTGCAGCATGTGACCCAGACTCTATTTAAGCTGGAGTCACGTAGCGCCGCCCGTCACTCTGCTCGGATTAGTGTACGGAGAGGCTGGAGCTGCTGTGAGGGAGAGATCAGGGAGAAATCTTATGAAGAACTGCTTTTTTACTCAGCGATCTACAGCAAATGTGTTTTGTGGGTGCAGTGCACAATTTTTTTAAGCCTGCCCTGAGCCATCTACTGCTGAAAACGAACTTTTTTTACTTCAATTTTTCAATATCAGTACATAATCGGCAGCCATTTTATGCAATGATAGTGCACCATCACAGGATATCTGCATGTCTGCAAGTCCAGAAATACAGCTTTTTGCTTACTGGGGTTAAAAAAACACTTTTTTTCATATAGTACACATCTAGGATTAGACGTGCATAAGTGAGTGTCACATTTAGGCCAGAAATACAGCTTTTTGCTTACTGGGGTGAAAAAAACCCCCATCTGTTTCATATAGTGCACATCTGAGATAAGACGTGCATAAGTGAGTGTCACATTTAGGCCAAAAATACAGCTTTTTGCTTACTGGGGTTAAAAAAAAAACATCTGTTTCATATAGTGCACATCTAGGATTCGACATGCATAAGTGAGTGTCACATTTAGGCCAGAAATACAGCTTTTTGCTTACTGGAGTGAAAAAGAAACATCTGTTTCATATAGTGCACATCTAGGATTAGACGTGCATAAGTGAGTGTCACATTTAGGCTAGAAATACAGCTTTTTGCTTACTGGGGTGAAAAAACCCTCTGATATACTGCACATCTGGGATTAGACATGCATAAGTGAGTGTCACATTTAGGCCAAAAATACAGCTTTTTGCTTACTGGGGTGAAAAAAACCCATCTGTTTCATATAGTGCACATCTAGGATTAGACGTGCATAAGTGAGTGTCACATTTAGGCCAGAAATACAGCTTTTTGCTTACTGGGGTGATAAAACCCTTTGGTATACTGCACATCTGGGATTAGACATGCATAAGTTAGTGTCACATTTAGGCCAAAAAATCAGCTTTTTGCTTACTGGGGTAAAAAAAAAAACATCAGTTTCATATAGTGCAAATCTAGGATTAGACGTGCATAAGTGAGTGTCACATTTAGGCCAGAAATACAGATTTTTGCTTACTGGAGTAAGCAAAAAAAAAACCTCTGATATACTGCACATCTGGGATTAGACATGCATAAGTGAGTGTCATATTTAGGCCAGAAATACGGCTTTTTGGTTACTGGGGTAAAAAAAAAAACCTCTGATATACTGCACATCTGGGATTAGACATGCATAAGTGAGTGTCACATTTAGGCCAGAAATACGGCTTTTTGGTTACTGGGGTGCAAAAAACCTCTGATATACTGCACATCTGGGATTAGACATGCATAAGTGAGTGTCACATTTAGGCCAGAAATACGGCTTTTTGCTTTCTGGGGTGAAAAAACCCTCTGATATACTGCATATCTGGGATTAGACATGCATAAGTGAGTGTCACATTTAGGCCAAAAATACAGCTTTTTGCTTACTGGGGTGAAAAAAACCCATCTGTTTCATATAGTGCACATCTAGGATTCGACATGCATAAGTGAGTGTCACATTTAGGCCAGAAATACAGCTTTTTGCTTACTGGAGTGAAAAAGAAACATCTGTTTCATATAGTGCACATCTAGGATTAGACGTGCATAAGTGAGTGTCACATTTAGGCCAGAAATACAGCTTTTTGCTTACTGGAGTGAAAAAGAAACATCTGTTTCATATAGTGCACATCTAGGATTAGACGTGCATAAGTGAGTGTCACATTTAGGCCAGAAATACAGCTTTTTGCTTACTGGGGTGAAAAAACCCTCTGATATACTGCACATCTGGGATTAGACATGCATAAGTGAGTGTCACATTTAGGCCAAAAATACAGCTTTTTGCTTACTGGGGTGAAAAAAACCCATCTGTTTCATATAGTGCACATCTAGGATTAGACGTGCATAAGTGAGTGTCACATTTAGGCCAGAAATACAGCTTTTTGCTTACTGGGGTGATAAAACCCTTTGGTATACTGCACATCTGGGATTAGACATGCATAAGTTAGTGTCACATTTAGGCCAAAAAATCAGCTTTTTGCTTACTGGGGTAAAAAAAAAACATCAGTTTCATATAGTGCAAATCTAGGATTAGACGTGCATAAGTGAGTGTCACATTTAGGCCAGAAATACAGATTTTTGCTTACTGGAGTAAGCAAAAAAAAAACCTCTGATATACTGCACATCTGGGATTAGACATGCATAAGTGAGTGTCATATTTAGGCCAGAAATACGGCTTTTTGGTTACTGGGGTAAAAAAAAAACCTCTGATATACTGCACATCTGGGATTAGACATGCATAAGTGAGTGTCACATTTAGGCCAGAAATACGGCTTTTTGGTTACTGGGGTGCAAAAAACCTCTGATATACTGCACATCTGGGATTAGACATGCATAAGTGAGTGTCACATTTAGGCCAGAAATACGGCTTTTTGCTTTCTGGGGTGAAAAAACCCTCTGATATACTGCACATCTGGGATTAGACATGCATAAGTGAGTGTGACATTTAGGCCAGAAATACGGCTTTTTGGTTACTGGGGTGAAAAAAACCTCTGATATACTGCACATCTTGGATTTAACATGCATAAGTGAGTGTCACATTTAGGCCAGAAATATGGCTTTTTGGTCACTGGGGTGAAAAAACCCTCTGATATACTGCACATCTGGGATTAGACGTGCAAAAGTGAGTGTCATATTTAGGCCAGAAATACGGCTTTTTGCTTACTGGGGTGAAAAAACCCTCTGATATACCGCACATCTGGGATTAGACATGCATAAGTGAGTGTGACATTTAGGCCAGAAATACGGCTTTTTGGTTACTGGGGTGAAAAAAACCTCTGATATACTGCACATCTGGGATTAGACATGCATAAGTGAGTGTCACATTTAGGCCAGAAATACGGCTTTTTGGTTACTGGGGTGAAAAAACCCTCTGATATACTGCACATCTGGAATTAGACGTGCATAAGTGAGTGTCACATTTAGGCCAGAAATACGGCTTTTCGCTTACGTGGTGAAAAAACCCTCTAATATACTGCACATCTGGGATTAAACTTGCATAAGTGAGTGTCACATTTAGGCCAGAAATACGGCTGCCATATAGAGTTAAAAAAATAATAATTGTGCAATACCCTACATCAGGGTTTTTATTGGCGTTTAAATATTTTTAACAGACTTAACCACTTTTTACTTTGCTTGGTTAACGCTAACTATCAGGCAAACATCAAATAAGGGACACGGTCATGGTCGTGGTGGTGGTGTTGCTGGAGCCTCTAGTGCAGGGAGAGGACGTGGTCGTTCTGCCACAGCTACATGTCCTACTGAACCTACCATCTCAGGTCCCAGTACCCACCAGAATCTACAGCAATATTTGGTCGGGCTTAATGCAGTTCTAAGGATGGTAAGGCCTGAGCAAGTACAGGCGCTAGTCAATTGGGTGGCCGACAGTGGATCCAGCACATTCACATTATCTCCCATCCAGTCTTCTGCAGAAAGCGCAGAGGTGGCGCCTGAAACCCATGCCCATCAGTCTGTCACATCACCCCAGTGCATATTGGGGTACCTGTCTGTGCCTCAAGTCATGCAGCAGTCTCTTATGCTGTTTTAAGACTCTGCTGGCAGGGTTTCCCAAGGGCATCCACCTAGCCCTTCCCCAGGGGTGGAAGACATAGAATGCACTGACGCACAACCACTTATGTTTCCTGATGAGGACATGGGAATACCACCTTAGCACGTCTCTTATGATGACAAAACACAGGTGCCAACTGCTGCGTCTTTCTGCAGTGTGCAGACCGAAAAGGAGGTCAGGGTGGAAGACTGGGTGGAAGACAATGCAGGGGACGATGAGGTCCTAGACCCCACATGGAATGAAAATCGTGCCACTGACCTTCAGAGTTCGGTGGTGAGACCAAGCTAACAGCGTGGCAAAAGAGGGAGCAGGGTGCAAAAGCAGAGCAGCCATCGCCAAAACAGTTTTGCCTGCTACTGGCCACCGTCACCAGGGACTGAGCACACCAAAGACAGCTTCAAGGAGTTCCCTGCATGGCACTTCTTCACACAATGTGCTGATGACAAGACCCGAGTGGTTTGCACGCTGTGCCATCAGAGCCTGAAGCGAGGCATTAACGTTCTGAACCTTAGCACAACCTGCATGACCAGGCATCTACATGCGAGACACGGGCTGCAGTGGAGTAAGCACCTTCAAAACCAAGAAAGGGCTCAGGCCCCTCCTGCTCCCTCTACTGCTGCTGCCTCAGCCTCTTCCTCCGCCTCTGGAGGAACATTGGCACCTGCTGCCCAGCAAACATAGGATGTGCCACCAACAACACCACCTCCGTCACCAAGCATCTCCACCATGTCACACGGAAGCGTTCAGCTCTCCATCTCACAAACCTTGGAGAGAAAGCATAAATTCCCACCTAGCCACCCTCGATCCCTGGCCATGAATGCCAGCATTTCTAAACTACTGGCCTTTGAAATGCTGTCATTCGGGCTGGTGGATACGGACAGCTTCAAACAGCTCATGTCGCTTGCTGTCCCACAGTACGTCGTTCCCAGCCGCCACTACTTCTCCAGGAGAGCCGTGCCGTCCCTGCACAACCAAGTATCGGATAAAATAAAGTGTGCACTGAACAACGCCATCTGTGGCAAGGTCCACCTAACCACAGATAAGTGGACCAGTAAGCACGGCCAGGGACGCTATATCTCCCTAACGCACACTGGGTAAATGTGAGCTGTTCGGCGCACATACTTGCGCCGCCAACGATCGCAGGGCATCATTATTTGCCTCCTCTTCTACCACCTGCTCATCCGGTCAGCGATAGACCTTCACCACCAACTTCAGCACAGCCAGGGGTAAACGTCAGCAGGCCGTTCTGAAACTGATGGTTTGGGGGACAGGCCCCACACCGCGCAGGAGTTGTGGCGGGGTATAGAACAACAGACCGACGAGTGGTTGCTGCCAGTGAGCCTCAAGCCCGTCCTGGTGGTGTGCGATAATGGGCAAAATCTCGTTGCAGCTCTGGGACTAGCCGGTTTGACGCACATCCCTTGCCTGGCGCATGTGCTGAATTTAGTTGTGCAGAAATTCATTCACAACTACCCCGACATGTCAGAGCTGCTGCATAAAGTGCATAAAGTCTGTGGGCGCTTTCGGCGTTCTCATCCTGCCGCCGCTCTACAGCGTAACTTCGGCCTTCCCGCTCACCGCCTCATATGCGACGTGCCCACCAGGTGGAACTTCACCTTGCATATGCTGGAGAGACTGTGCGAGCAGCAGCAGGCCATAGTGGAGTTTCAGCTGCGTGCTGCACGGGTGAGTCACACTGCGGAACAGCACCACTTCACCACCAATAACTGGGCCCTTTGTGCCCTGTTGCGCTGTTTCGAGTACTCCATCAACATGGCCAGTGGCGATGACGCTGTTATCAGCTTTACTATACTACTATACCAGGTACAAATTTGGCCAGCCAGGGCCCACTACTGGAGGACGAGGAGGAGGAGGATGAGGAGGATGGGGATTAAGCATGTTCACAGCGGGGTGGCATCCAACGTAGCTCGGGCCCATCACTGCTGTGTGGCTGGGGAGATACTGAGGACGCAGACGATACGCCTCCCACAGAGGACAGCTTGTCCTTACCTCTGGGCATCCTGGCACACATGAGCGACTTCATGCTGCAGTGCTTGCGCCACGACAGCAGAGTTGCCCACATTTTAACGTGTGCTGACTACTGGGTGGCCATCCTGCTGAATCCCCATTACAAAGACAATGTGCCGTCCTTAATTCCCTCACTGGAGCGTGATCGGAAGATGCGTGACTACAGGCGCACGCTGGTAGACGCGCTCCTGAGAGCATTCTCGACTGACACCGGGTGTCACGGCTGGAGATGGGGAAAAACCCCAGCCGTGCGGTGCCAGGAGATGGAAGGGTTGTCACTTGGCCAGAACCACAGAATTAGGGAGCAGGTCACCTCCTAGCGCTTCCCTAATCTGACCCTGACTCCTAGCTGTATGAGCTGACCTTGATGGTAGGAGGGCCCATACTCAGGAACCTCGGATCCCTACTGACCCTCCGTCGTTCCCTGGGCTAGGAGCTGGGTAGACAGCCCGTTCCTCCTGGAGACGGAGAAACAGGAGTCTAATGTGGCCAAGCTACAAAGGGAAACAGAAACAGCTATGGCAGTGACAGGCAAAAGTAATCCACACAACACTCACCTGCCACAGACAACACAACCAGGAACCCATGTGCAGGTGCTGTTAGTACAAGACACCAAGGAACACAGCACACACCAGACATCACACAGGAACCCTGGACCATAAGCTGCAATAATACAAAAACCCCACACACACCTAGATAACACCATGTAACAAAGATTTATGACCAGAAGGGAGGCCCCCACTGGTAGATGGTAACACACAGGAGGCTGCTCCAGCTATGCCTGGCTGAAGAAACCTACTGAGCCCAGCCAAAGACAGAGGCTTTATAGGCCTAAGAGGCCACACCCAACGGTCAGACACACCCAGTGACTCACACACACACTGGGAAGGGAGTTAACCCTTCCAGCACCAGAAAAGGGAAAAACACCACTTAAAAGGGAAGTGCACACAATACATAAAACACAGTGTACACCATACACACACACCTAACATAAAGGAAGTCAGGTGAGACCGCATGCCAAAGCAGCAAGCTGCCTAGCACCGCTCAGGCTGCTCTGCTGACAATAACAGAACACAACTAGTTGCCCGCGGCAACCACAAGTGAGGCCACACACAGCGACCCTCACCTGTGGTTGAACACACAAACTAAACCGCAAAGCAACCGCATGCGGTAAGGAGTCACGGACATAGCCATGGCCGTGACACCGGGGGACAAGAGGAAGCACAAGGCGAAGGCAGGGGAGGAGGTAGAGGTCGCCAATGCAGCTGTGTCAGCGCCAGCACCTCAGAAGGCAGGGTTAGCATGGCCGACATGTGGAAAAGCTTTGTCACCTCGCCGCAACAACCGGCCCCAACTGCTGATATTGAGCGTGTTAGCAGGAGGCAGCATTTGAACAACATGGTGGAACAGTACCTGTGCACACGCCTACACGTACTGACTGATGGTTCTGCCCCATTCAACTTCTGGGTCTCCAAATTGTCCACATGGCCAGAGCTTGCCCTATATGCCTTGGAGGTGCTGGCCTGCCCTGCAGCCAGTGTACTCTCTGAACGTGTATTTAGCAGGCTTGAATCCCTCAGGACTTGTCTGTACCTTGTGCAGAATAGACAGTTCTAACAGCCTCAACCATCCATCCTTGTACTCAAGTGCACTTATTCCTTTTTTTTTATATATGTCCCAATATTTTAGGGGATACCCCTATGTAAAAATGCAAAATAACACATCTGTGTTGGCTACCTATTCCTCCTTCGCCGCCACATCCACCCATTCACCGCCTCCTCAACCTCTTCCTCCTACTTTATTCCTAATTTTTATTTTTTTAAGGTTTTTTATGTTTTTTTTATTCATTTTCCTATCCACATTTGTTTGCAGAGCATTTGCCATTCTCTTAAGCACATTTTTCTGCCTTTTGCAGCCCTCTAACTGTTTCCAGGGCTATTTTAGAGCCATTTTAGTGGCCAAAAGTTCGGGTCCCCATTGACTTCAATGGGGTTCGGGTTCGGGGTCAAGTTCGGGTCCTTAACCTGCTGAACCCGAACATCCAGGTGTCCACTCAACTCTAGAGATGACTGATTGATTTTCTAAAATGACGTTTTGTACCTTTGTCTAGACTTTTATCTGCTAGTCTTCTAGCCATTTAATTTATAAAACACTTTTTGTAGGTATACTGTCTGCCCTTACAATTTGTATCTGATCCAAGGAATTTGTATCTGATCCAAGGAGTACAATTAAATGGATTGCCTTACTACAGCAAATGGTATTTATCATGTAGACAAAGTTACTACAAGGCACATACTAATATATTGTGATTGTCCATATTGGCTCCTTTGCTGGCATGCTTCATTTTTTTCTTCGCATTATACACTGCTTGTTTCCAGGGGTTACAAACACCCTGCAATCTAGCAGCAGTGGCAGTGTTTGCACACTATAGGAAATGGCACCAGCCTGTCTGGTGGCCAGGCCTGCGGCAGTGCGGATAGGTCGGCATCTTCTCCTATAGGCCGGTGCCTTCCCCTGTGGGAAGAAGGTTCCTGAGCAATAGGTTTTATAGCATGCTAGTATCCTGCTAAGTTATGTTGTTCTGTTATCTGCGCATGTGCCAACTTTCTGACCATTTCCTGTTTTGTGACCCTCTGCCTACTGACTTGATCTGTGCCTGACTTCCATTTTGACCCTTCACTGCTCACCCTGATTTGGACTGTTTTCCATATTGCAAGTACTCTGCCTGCCCTGCTCTATCCCTGACATGATATTGCCTGATAAGTGTCTCCAACCCTCATGGGTCAAATGTCAGTCATGTTGAAACTACAGCAGGAGGTAGTGGCCTGGTAATTCTCCTTTAGCGAAGTCCAAATCACTGTACAGGGCTTAGCGTCCTAAGCCCTAAATCAATTTCATTTATATCATTCATGTTGATAGATTTTATGCACTTTAATTGAAAAAGACAAGAATACTTATTGTATGCACAGAGAAATTTCAAACACATATGAATCAGGTAGCATGTGCAATAACTGGAAAAGGCAGTCCAAGGGCAGGATTGAAGCAGAGCCTTATTTTGATTTTCTGTTCCAAAACAGGTGATGTCATCAGGCTACATCATTTCCTACTTGTTTTCCTGACTTCTGGAGCAGAGACAGGTATAGTGCAGCACTAAATGGTTCCAGGACTATGGCGCATGCCCTAAAGCTGTCCTATTAACTTGATTCAATACTGCAGAATGTGCTCTCCCATGATACTGATAATTCTCACTGTAAAATGATGTGAAAGAACAGCACAAGCACAGACACTACTGCTGCTGGACTACGGAGGTAGCGATAACCATAGACAACTAAGGGCTCATGCACACAACCGGAACGGAACAGCTGGACCCTAATAGAACAGTCCTATCCTTGTCCGTAATGCGGACAATAATAGGACATGTTCTATTTTCTGGCGGAACGGGCATACGGACATATGGACATACGGAAACAAATTCACATGGAGTCATTTCATTGAAGTGAATGGTTCCATATACAGGCCACACAAAAAAATGGAACAGACACGGAAACAAAATATGTTCATGTGCATGAGCCCTAAAGGAAAACAATAAAGGGGACCTTGAGTGGAGTAATATTTATGTTGATAATAGAACATTTTTGAACAATAAATGTATTTGAGACAAAAGAAGAACAACGGCCATCTCACAGTCAACTTGCATACACTTTGCTAAATCAATACATATATATTTATTATAAAAATCATATAAATAATATCCCCATTGTAAAATTATTCAAAACACATTTGCAGTACCTTTAGGTATTAAAATGCGGAGCTCATAAAACCTCAAAGTATGGCCCTGTGATCCTGACACTGTACATTTTATCACCTTTTATTATTATTTTTCATTTTTATCTTTTCATTTTTATTTTTACTTTTTTATATTCTATGACTTATTCATTCTTGTATTTGTCAGTTTTTATCCTTATTTATATCCATGTATTAAGGATTATTTAATATGCATGGCATATTAGCATGTATAATTATATACATAGTAACAGCATAGCATTTCTTACTGAGAAACAGTGTTGCTGAATTCAGAGACATTCCGGTCCAGATTTTACCATTGGCACTGATGTTCTTAAATATCGAGTAAGGAAGTCCCTAGAACAAGCACTATTTGTGGCGGACAACAATAGTAATTTCTAGTAATGGTAGTGAAAAAAATGCGGATTGCACACAGAAAGTGTCCTTATTTTGACAATCTGTGGTTTGCCAACTGCAATACAGACATGGTCATATGCATGAAAAACCTGCTGTTTGTGAAGGCACTCTAAAACTGGTAATGGCTGAAATTTGTGCATTTTAGTACCATTAGTCATTAAAATTACATTAGATTCTTATACATGTTATAACAATCCTGAGTGCTTAGATCATTAAGAGAAAATAATGACTTAAACTACAGGACACGACATATGTTCAAACAGAGGTAAAAAAGATTTGTCTTCTCATTACCCAAACAATAGTGAGTAATGTTTTGTAGGTGCAAAATATAAAACAATAAGTCTATTGCACTTCTCTGCAGGTGTGGAAGCCTGTGCACATATGGTACATCAAAGCATTTCTCTGCAGACATTTACATTACTAGTGAACGAGCCCTGAATATGTAACGTATTAACAACAGTGAAGGTGTTACTGGAGGCCTTTCATTTGCTCCTAGCCCTGCACAAACATCTTCTACCAGATGGGGTTCCTTCTCCCACACATATCATAAACATGCTAAATATGAACATGCTATTTGTTTGGGGGCACTGATAACCTTACACCTCTGGAACATGGTGGGGGGTCAGCAACTTTATGCTTTGAACAGTCATTAATTCTGCTTAATATATAGGTTATACAGTCACATGCGTCACCCTACAATAATTATGAACTTAATGGCATATTAACTTGCATTAAACATTTTGTTTAATTAGTAATATATTAGGATTATGAATTCCTCAACATCTCTGCTAGACATCTAATTATACTTAATGCCCTATTTATAATATTTGCTTTATTGACTTACACAGTATAATCACTTAATAATGTAGAATTCTTTGTAGATTTCTATTTCTGGCTCATAAATCATAGGACTATGCTCTTATATGCACATAGTTCATATTCAGTTTTCATTTTCTCCATTTTCCTCAAATTCTTTATTTTTTCATATTCCATTATAAAGAGAGTTTATGATATAGATAATCTCATAAAAAAAATATATAGAATAAATAATGGGGGGTCTGGATTAAGAAAGTTATTAGCGTTATTATAGTTTTCTTTTGAGCTTCTTCAAATGACATGCAATCATAGATGCATGCAAGGGGAAAATATACACCCCCCACCTATGTTTATGCCTGTCAAGTGACCCTCCTTTATTAGTTGGGTGGACCTGCTGGTTAATACAGTGATAGTTAGTCAGGGTTCATGCACACAATTTTGTTTCGGCCTTGCCCAAATTGCAGGTCTGCAATACATGGGCACCAGCCGTGTACGCACCGTATTTCACTTGAATGTGTCCGTAATCTGGAAGATACAGACCGGAGGCACAGAGCATAAGGCCACGGTAGCACTACGGAGTACTTCCATTGCATTTCGGTCCATGCTCAAGTTGAAAAAGTCTGCACCCGCCAGCACAAGCCACAGTACATTGGAGACCTCAATTTGTGGTCCCCAATGCAAGGCATGTGCGGCTCTCTCAACAGTATATTCACTATTCATCTCGGGAATATGAGGCATTATGGTACTAAATTTAAATTTATACTGCTCAAAAAAATAAAGGGAACACTTAAACAACACAATGTAACTCCAAGTCAATAACACTTCTGTGAAATCAAACTGTCCATATAGGAAGCAACACTGAGTGACAATCAATTTCGCATGCTGTTGTGCAAATGGGATAGACAACAGGTGGAATTATAGGCAATTAGCAAGACACCCCCAATAAAGGAGTGGTTCTGCAGGTGGTGACCACAGACCACTTCTCAGTTCCTATGCTTCCTGGCTGATGTTTTGGTCACTTTTGAATGCTCGCGGTGCTTTCACTATAGTGGTAGCATGAGACGGAGTCTAGAACCCACACAAGTGGCTCAGGTAGTGCAGCTTATCCAGGATGGCACATCAATGTGAGCTGTGGCAAGAAGGTTTGCTGTGTCTGTCAGCGTAGTGTCCAGAGCATGGAGGCGCTACTAGGAGACAGGCCAGTACATCAGGAGACGTGGAGGAGGCCGTAGGAGGGCAACAACCCAGCATCAGGACCGCTACCTCCACCTTTGTGCAAGGAGGAACAGGAGGAGCACTGCCAGAGCCCTGAAAAATGACCTCCAGCAGGCCACAAATGTGCATGTGTCTGCTTAAACGGTCAGAAACAGACTCCATGAGGGTGATATAAGGGCCCGACGTCCACAGGTGGGGGTTGTGCTTACAGCCCAACACCGTGCAGGACGTTTGGCATTTGCCAGAGAACACCAAGATTGGCAAATTCGCCACTGGCGCCCTGTGCTCTTCACAGATGAAAGCAGGTTCACACTGAGCACATGACAGACGTGACAGAGTCTGGAGACGCCGTGGAGAACGTTCTGCTGCCTGCAACATCCTCCAGCATGACCGGTTTGGCATTGGGTCAGTAATGGTGTGGGGTGGCATTTCTTTGGAGGGCCGCACAGCCCTCCATGTGCTCGCCAGAGGTAGCCTGACTGCCATTAGGTACCGAGATGAGATCCTCAGACCCCTTGTGAGACCATATGCTGGTGCGGTTGGCCCTGGGTTCCTCCTAATGCAAGACAATGCTAGACCTCATGTGGCTGGAGTGTGTCAGCAGTTCCTGCAAGACAAAGGCATTGATGCTATGGACTGGCCCGCCCGTTCCCCAGACCTGAATCCAATTGAGCACATCTGGGACATCATGTCTCGCTCTATCCACCAACTTTATTTTTTTGAGCAGTGTACATATATATGCAAATATGGATGTTCCTTTGCTGTGCCACTTATGTGTGTTTTAATGTATTTGCATGTGAGTGCTTTAGTTTGTATGCGTTAATATGTCTTTGGGTGAGTTTGGTACCCATACTGTGAAAGTTTTGTCTAAAATAACAAATATCTAAAACTGCATGACTTTATGCATTCTTAAGATTGACCTAAAACATTGCTAAGTTCTTCATGCAAGGTACCATCAAATCATTGAACAATAAGGTTACATTCAGAAGCATTTTTTATTTTTTTTATAAACATAGTCAAGATATTTAGCATTTTAAAGTTGTGTAATTTACTATTTTAGTACTATTAAGGCCTCTTGCAAACGACCGTATGCCCTCCGAAATATACGGTCTGTGAGTGGGCCATATGCCCCGGAGTGGCATTGATCGTGTGCACGGGAGCACACATCATCATAGATGACAATGATGCTGTGAACGTCGGGCCGCCCGTGGAACTATTGTCCCGCACTTATATGATCTTATGAGTGCGGGACAATAACCCCGTGGGCGGCCCGACGTGCACAGAATCATTGTCATCTATGATGCTCTGTGCTCCCGTGTGCATGATCAATGCCGCTCTGGGACATATGGCCCATATGTCTCGGAGGGCATACTGTCGTGTGCAAGAGGCCTAATTCGACAATTCATGTAAATGCAGCATGATGTGTAAAATATCATTATTGTAAAAGAGTAATAAAAATATTTATAACTGACCGCAATACCCACTGTAAAGAGTTAATTTTTCTCTTTTTTTTCTTTCCTTGTTTTCCCTGGAAAATTGACAGTTTGGGTTATATAGGATTTAATATTATTGTTTGTTAGTTGAAACAAATCTACAAAATATGCATTTTTCTACAGATAAATATTTGACTTTGAAATTATTACACTCCCAAGTCATGACAATCATTAATAACATTTAATAAATATTCTGAAATGCCTCCCTTCTAGCCTTTGCATTCACTTCCATTCTTGAAATCTGTTTTCCATCAGACATCACAGCCAAAGAAAGGCCAGCAGAAAAAAAAAGATTTTGACTTAATAAAGATGCTTGGATTGACCAGTGCTATAGATAGAACATTCTCAACAGCCAATTCAGTGGAGGAATATTACAAAAATTGGATAAAATTAATGTCTGACGTTGGATTGTTTGCCAAATGAATCTATGAGTAAAATAAGCCTTTTATGCAGAAGCTTGCTTTGCCATCAAAGATGATCTTATTTTTACATTTCCCAATAAAGGGAAATATCACGGTGCTGTTAACATGAAGTTCCTAAATACCAATTCAAAATCTGTAGCAAAGCCCCCACTTACCTGCCATGTACTATTAATAATACTGTTGTCTGTGTATGTGCAAGTAAGAGGTTTGAATCCCTTCAGATACCAGAAAATAGTTGTGAACTGATACCTCTGAGACCTATACCTCTGACCCTGGCAACATTTGAATACATTTGTGATGTTAAAACTGCCAACTTGCTATTACTGCCTCTAATTGACTAACTGGTTATATATTAGAGATGAGCAAAATTACTGAAATTCGTTTCATATGTGATTAATAGAATTTTTCAAATCCCAATCAATTCTACTATTACAAACTTTCCCAAAATTTTCCCATTTTGGGTGTTTAAACACATACAGTGTTATGGGGGGGAAAAAACCTGACCAAGTGGTCAAAAATTATGCCTTAATAGGGCTATATCCCTGCCCTTGTTTAAACATACACAATGTCAGAAGAAACTGTGGCTTGTTCTGCACAAGAATCCCCAAATATGCATTACCAGGGGCAAAATACCTGTCTGTATTTATACACATACAAGTTTTAATTGTCAGAAGAAACAGTGGCTTATTCTGAGGGTGAACAAGCCTGGAAAAATTGTCCCAATTATTTGGGGGCAGCAGAAATAGCAGGAAAGGGTATGGTGTGTAAGAGTAACAGTAGCAGCAATAGTGGCGGCAGCAGTAGCAGCATAGCATGGAACAGACAAGGCAGTAAGTAGATGTGTGCAGCTATGTTGGGGTAGTAGTAGTAGTTGCTGTTTAGTATGATTGTGTGATTAATAGTAGTGGCAATGGCAGTAGAGGTAATGAAAGTGGCAGTAGGGGGTTTAATAGCAAAGAGTAGCAGCTATGGTGGTGGTAGTAGCAGCAGCCATACTGTATGGAACATGATGGTAGACAGTAAGATAGCAGCAGTGGCATAAGGCAGCAGCAGTCATGCCGTATGGAACATGATGGTAGGCAGGCAGGCAGGCAGACAGCAGTAAGCAGTAGTGGCATTGTGGGGAACCATCAGCAAGGGCAGATCTATTCATCAGTCTCAGTCAAAGGTGTGTGAAAATCCTCAAGGATCTACGGCTGATTCCTTTTGACAAAAGTGATGTATTGTATACTGGCTAAGAACAACTTTTAGCTTTGTTCATTTGGGTGAGACAACGCCACCTACAGCACTGAAAATGTTTATCTGAGATGACACTATGTAGGCTGGACAAGACGGTACAGACAGCGCAAACTGGGCCAGTTTTAGCCACTGTTCCAATCTGTCTCCCCAAAAGTCCAGGGAAAAGGATATGTGCCAAGGAAAGGCCACAGTCATTTTGAAAACAAGACAATTTTAAGGAAAAAAAAAATAGACAGCTGGGCAGAAGTATGAATCTCATAGAGCAGAATTAAATTTTTTTAAGGCGTGGAAATTTTTTAAAAAAGAGAAAATTTTTAGATACAGATAGCCTGAAGTACTGCTGCGATAGAAAAGAATAACATTTTTGAGAAGGTACAGAACCATGTGACATTTCTAAAAGATGCCAATTTTTATATAAAGTTGGCCAGAAGTACTAATGCCATACAGCAGAATTAAATTGAGGTAATAATGCCAGACACTGAAGATTCTTCAAACACGGGCGTATATAGATTCCGCTCGAAAACGAGGGGAATGAAGACAAAAAGAGGGGTGGGGGAACTCACAATAGGATAGTACGTCCAACACAAATATAAGATGATTGAAAGACAAAGGTGCTCACCTTTGAGGGTTGTGCTACTGATAGAAATCACTGCAAAAAATGCACCAAAAAAATACGCAACTGACAATACTAGCTAATTACGCAAGCCGATGTTAAGATCTGAGAACTTTGCCAATATCTTCCAGTCAGGAACATATCGGAGCCCCTCATGCACCACTTCACGGTGTCTAAATTGCCCGTGGTGTGGGAACAGGGTCTAAACAGCCGCACCCACAACAGACCATGTGACACAGAAGCTACCAGGTGCAAAAGAACGTTACCAGCAAAATCAAGTGGCACAATCCATACACATAAGGACAAAAACTCACTGAAAAAAGTGGCCTAAATGGGTGGAAATGCTCCAAACCCAAACACTGTAGCGTGTCTATAACCGGGGGAGCAATTCCTCTGCATGCGGTCTGCAGACAACGGCAATCCCCAGCAGAAAATGCGTACAATGGAGCATGCCGGGGCGGACCGCATGCACCACAAGGACATCTTACACAAAATGATACAATGTGCAGATGAAAAAATATATACATACACAAATCACTGCAAAAAATGCACCAAAATTATACGCAACTAACAATACTAGCTAATTACTCAAGCCGATGGTAAAAGCTGAGGAATTTGCCAATATCTTTCAGTCAGGAACATATCGGAGCCGCTCATGCACCTCATCACGGTGTGTTAGCACGCATGGGGTCCTACCACTAAATATGAGAGCCTGGCTGTGAGTTAATTGCACTGTTCAAACCCTGTTCACACACCACAGGCGCTTTAGTCGTAGGACCCCATGCGTGCTGAGACACCGTGACGTGGTGCATGAGGGGCTCTGATATGTTCCTGTCTGGAAGATATTGGCAAAGTTCTCAGCTTTTAACATCGGCTTGAGTAATTAGCGAGTATTGTCGGTTGCGTATCATTTTGGTGCATTTTTTGCAGTGATTTGTGTATGTATATATTTTTTCATCTGCACATTATGTAATTTTGTGTAAGATCTTCTTGTGGTGCATGCGGTCCGCTCCGGCATCCTCCATTGTACGCATTTTTTGCTGGGGATTGCTGTTGTCTGCGGACCACATGCAGAGGAATTGTTCCCCGGGTTTATCTGTATGGAATGTGCCACTTCGTTTTGTTGGTAACATTCTTTTGCACCTGGTGGCTTCTGTGTCACATGATCTGTTGTGGCAGCGGCTCACAGATTTATTCTTCCTCACAGTGCATTTGTGATACCACTATGGAGGCATAGGAGAGCCTGGCTGTGAGTTACTTGCACTGTTCAGACCCTGTTCACACACCACGGGCAGTTTAGTGGTAGGACCCCATGGTTGCTGAGACACCGTGACGTGGTGCATGAGGGGCTCTGATATGTTCCTGACTAGAAGATATTGGCAAAGTTCTCAGAAATCTGCCACTTCATTTTGTTGGTAACATTATTTTGAACCTGGTAACTTCTGTGTCACATGGTCTGTTGTGGGTGTGGCTCACAGCTTTATTCTACCTCACAGTGCATTTGTGATAACACTATGGAGGCATATGAGAGCTTGGCTGTGAGTTAATTGCACTGTTCAGACCCTGTTCACACACCACGGGCAGTGGGTATGGAGCATTTCCACCCATTTATGCCACTTTTTTCTGTGAGTTTTGTGCTACTGATAGGCACAACACTATTGTAGACTTGTATGATTTTAAACCCTTTTTCCCAGGACTGCAGCCGCCGAAGGAGTTTCTTTGGGATCGGATGCCCAATCCCCCAAAGGATACTTGTAGGAAAGAGAGTTATGGTCAGGCGCAAAAACAACGTGGTTCAGGGCTCGAAAAGTCCCCTTACTCAATAACCTGATAAGGGTAATTTTTGAGCCCCGAAACGCGTCGTTTTAGGTATATACTCTACCTATGAAATAAAGAAGAAGTGATCTTTAAGACCTTCTACACCAGTGATTTTGCACCTGACCAGAACTCTCTCTTAGACACTGAAGACTGGATAAGACTGTACAGTGAGACCAAGCTGGGCCAGTTCAAGCTATTGTTCCAATCTTCCTCCCCAGAAGTCCATAGGTCAGGAAACAGGGTATGGAAATGAGAGACTAAGTATCTGTGGCTATTGTGCAGTGAATTACTTTACACTCCAGGAAACAGGGTATGTGCTGGATAAAGGCCATAGTCGAAAACAAGACAATTTTGAACAAAATAATGGACAGCTGGGCAGAAATATTATATCGTAAGTATATCATACAGCAGAATTACATTTCGGTGAAGGTGTAGAACTGCATGACATTTCCTTAATGATGAGACAATTTTTTATGGGATTTTTGCAAGTGCAGGAGTCCAACTAATTGTATTTCCAAGAATTCAGTTTTTGTACAGAATTATATTTAGTTGAAGGTGCGGAACTTAAAGACACCTTGCCAAATGTCCAAAAGATAAGATATGGCACAAACTGTGGCTGATGTCATAGAAAAGAATAGCATTTTAAAGAATTACATTTGTGCCACATTTACCACAACTAAGTGGTATAGTAGTAAATGCACCAAGAGCAACTTGGCCAGGTGGCAGTTTAGCTTGAACACAAGCTAATTGCTGGTCGCAAATATTTTTCTCATGGCCACCCATTCTGTTATGGATGTCTCACGATAGAGTGGAGGACGAGGAGGAGCAGGAGAAGAATCAGCTGAATAAGAGAATAACAAGGACCCTGTACTGCTTATGGGTGCTGCCTTGCTGCCACAAAGAAGACAGCGTGAAGAAGGGCAGACTTGTTCCAATTCGGGCCTAGGTCTGGCACATTTTGAACCTTGAACTACAGTATAAGCAACATCGCCATTTCTTGAGCTGACCACAATAAAGGTAGATCTGGCTCTGCCTGTTCTTTTGGATGTTTAGGCCGTACATTGCCTGCACTCTTTATTGCAACCGTGGCCACCTGTCACGGATGAGGTATAGGAGGAAACACCAAACTGACAACCAGGAGGGAAAGGGAAAGCCACTAGGACTCAACGCTAGGTAAAGGAAAAGGTCACCTCCTAGAGAACCCTACTCCTGGTCCTGACTCCTAACCATATGGGCACCCCTTGAAGGTAGGAATGCCCATACCCTGTAACCTGGGACCCTGGAGACCCTAAAGATCCCTATGGATATTGATAGGGCTGAGACAACTCGTTTCTTCCCAGATGAAGAAACAAGGGTCTCCCGGAGGCCTAGTAACAACCAACAAGGAAGGGAAAACAAAACCCAAACAAATGCAACACTTAACTTCTGTAGTGAGATGGACAAGCAGGAACTCTAGAGAGGAACACACACCAGCTCTTTCAAAACCAAATAAAACTATCTTACAGCAATTCACTTAGAATTGATTTGCACATCTCTATTGTATATGTCAGGGTGTGAGTGTGAACTGTAGAATGAGACACGATGCATCAGTAGTGTTTGCAGTGGTTTGCTTTAGTTATATATAGAAACTACACATATAGATTTTTTTTTGTCATCCCTTTACGTTACACTGTTGTTTTATTATGATAACTGATTTAATATTGCAATACAATTAAATTAGCCTTCCAGTTAAACTAATTTATCTTGTATAAGTTAAATTAATGTATCTTGTATAATTTATCTAGTTAACTTGTGAATATGTTTTGTATAATTAAATTTTTCATAAAAGAAGAACATTAAGACAAAATAATTTATAGTGAATTCACAAAAAAATATAATGTAAAAGAAAAAGGTATTTTTTGGCATGGCTGTAAAAGTGAAATCCAACAAGGCTTCAATGCTATGCTAAACTATGATTTAGAAAGTGTATGAAAACGTCCAAACTGCTAGGACAAAAAATTGAAAGTCTTGCTTTAGTTTGTTTATAGAAGCAAAGAAAAAGTACAGTGTATCCGTCTGTAAACCAACATCAAAGACCTTTCAGTGCTGAATTAGTATATTTGGAGTCACAGTATGAGATCAGACTGTTACTGAGTCACAAGGTTGTGATTTTTTTTTTTAAAAGGTAAAGGCTAATTGTGCTCCCATCTGATTCTATCATATCGTGCTTAACATATGTCTATGAATTGGATTAACACCACATTTTTGGCAATGAACACTTCTCCCTGTTCAAAGGTGATTTTCTAAAATAAAAAATTGAATTTTTCTTCTCACCTAAAAATAGTATCCTTTAAGATCATTGCAGTAATAGCTGTGTTAACTATGCATTTTGCATATCACATATCAAAATAATTTCCTTATTGAACCCATTTTGTAGCAACATGATAAATTTATTCAAATTCAAGTGTAACAGGGCGCCGAAGGCGCACTCGGTCTCCCATCAGCCGCAGACCTGCTGCTTAGCTTCGGGAGCAAGGATCTGTGTTTGGCCTCGTTCTCAGGGCGGCTTTCCTAGCTGGGAGGTTCCCTGCTCCTAGGTCTGCCTTGACTGCCGAGCTGATCGCTCGGTGATCGACTTGTTTGTCTGTCGGTCATGTGACACTGGCAACGTCACATGACCCTCACTCCCCACTATAAATACAGGCGGCCTTCTGGCTACAGGTTGCCTGTGATTTTAGTCTCTTAGGCTGTGTGTATTGTTAGCTACTCTATTGATTGACCTCTGGAATTTGACCATGACCATTTCCTGACCTCCCTTTTCCTGCTCCCTTGGTTTTGACGCTACGTCTCGGATTCTGACCTCGGCTCATTCTCAGATTTGCCACCTGCCTCTTCCCTTTGTATTGACGTGACCTCCTTCACATGGTACCTCTCTCTTGTCCACTTCCTTGTCCATTTGTCTGCCTGCATCTCACGTTCCGTTCTCTGCCTAGCTGTCCGGTACCCTCTCTGTTCCTTCCTCCCCTACCCGGAACTTACTGAGGTTAGGGCCATCGCCCAGTTGCGCCCCATCACCTAGGGTGGGTGGTGCAAGTAGGCAGGGACAGGGTTGAGGGTGGCAGTTTAGGGGGGTGCACTTCCTTCTACCTTCCCATGACATCAAGTTTACATAGTATATATCTGACACATTACTATACTATGTTCCATCATGTTATGTATTATGACATACCATACATCAAAACATACTCCTTAGTGTTCATTGAGCACCAAAGTGCACCCGAGTATAATGGAAGTCAATGGGAGAACCCGAGCATTAAACCAGGCAACCCCTGCTCTGAAGAGGAGAGGGTGTCTGGTTTATAGAAAAAGATTAGAAATTGATGGAAACACCAACGAAAAGGTTTGGAAACAGCATGGGAAGGACATCTGGATGCATCTTGGACTCCTATTACCTATGACATACAATAGACAACCACACAAAGGTTATATGCAAAAAGCCGGGTATGTGCAAGCCAACAATCTATCCATGAGACAGATACAGTCAGAACACCTTACAATGGCAGCCTTGTACAGTCGTGTTTTGAGAATTACATAAATATTGGAAATTGGAAAAGTTGCTGCTTAAGTTTTTATAATAGCAATTTGCATATACTCCAGAATGTTATGAAGAGTGATCAGATGAATTGCATAGTCCTTCTTTGCCATGAAAATTAACTTAATCCCCAAAAAAACTTTCCACTGCATTTCATTGCTGTCATTAAAGGACCTGCTGAGATCATTTCAGTAATCGTCTTGTTAACTCAGGTGAGAATGTTGACATGCACAAGGCTGGAGATCATTATGTCAGGCTGATTGGGTAAAATGGCAGACTTGACCTGTTAAAAGGAGGGTGATGCTTGAAATCATTGTTCTTCCATTGTTAACCATGGTGACCTGCAAAGAAATGCGTGCAGCCATCATTGCGTTGCATAAAAATGGCTTCACAGGCAAGTATATTGTGGCTACTAAGATTGCACCTCAATCAACATTTTATAGGATCATCAAGAACTTCAAGGAAAGAGGTTCAATTTGTGTTAAGAAGGCTTCAGGGCGTCCAGGAAAGTCCAAAAAGCGCCAGGATCGTCTCCTAAAGAGGATTCAGCTGCGGGATCGGAGTGCCACCAGTGCAGAGCTTGCTCAGGAATGACAGCAGGCAGGTGTGAGCGCATCTGCACGCACAGTGAGGTGAAGACTTTTGGAAGATGGCCTGGTGTCAAGAAGGGCAGCAAAGAAGCCACTTCTCTAAAAAAAAAAATCAGGGACAGATTGATCTTCTGCAGAAAATATGGTGAATGGACTGCTGAGGACTGGGGCAAAGTCATATTCTCCGATGAAGCCTCTTTCCGATTGTGTGGGGAATCAGGAAAAAGGCTTGTCCGGAGAAGAAAAGGTGAGCGCTACCATCAGTCCTGTGTAATGCCAACAGTAAAGCAGTAAAGCATCCTGAGACCATTCATGTGTGGGGTTGCTTCTCATCCAAGGGAGTGGGCTCACTCACAATTTTGCCCAAAAACACAGCCATGAATAAAGAATGGTACCAAAACACCCTCCAACAGCAACTTCTTCCAACAATCCAACAACAGTTTGGTGAAGAACAATGCATTTTCCAGCACCGTGCCATAAGGCAAAAGTGATAACTAAGTGGCTCAGGGACCAGAATGTTGATATTTTGGGTCCATGGCCTGGAAACTCCCCAAATCTTAAACCCAATGAGAACTTGTGGTCAATCCTCAAGAGGCGGGTGGACAAACCAAAACCCACTAATTCTGACAAACTCCAAGAAGTGATTATGAAATAATGGGTTGCTATCAGTCAGGAATTGGCCCAGAAGTTGATTGAGAGCATGCCCAGTCGAATTGCAGAAGTCCTGAAAAAGAAGGGCCAACACTGCAAATACTGACTCTTTGCATAAATGTCATGTAATTGTCGATAAAAGCCTTTGAAACGTATGAAGTGCGTGTAATTACACTCACCTAAAGAATTATTAGGAACACCTGTTCTATTTCTTATTAATGCGATTATCTAGTCAACCAATCACATGGCAGTTGCTTCAATGCATGTAGGGTTGTGGTCCTGGTCAAGACAATCTCCTGAACTCCAAACTGAATGTCAGAATGGGAAAGAAAGGTGATTTAAGCAATTTTGAGCGTGGCATGGTTGTTGGTGCCAGACGGGCCGGTCTGAGTATTTCACAATCTGCTCAGTTACTGGGATTTTCACGCACTACCATTTCTAGGGTTTACATAAAATGGTGTGAAAAGGGAAAAACATCCAGTATACGGCAGTCCTGTGGGCGAAAATGCCTTGTTGATGCTAGAGGTCAGAGGAGAATAGGCCGACTGATTCAAGCTGAAGAGCAACGTTGACTGAAATAACCACTCGTTACAACCGAGGTATGCAGCAAAGCATTTGTGAAGCCACAACATGCACAACCTTGAGGCGGATGGGCTACAACAGCAGAAGACCCCACCGGGTACCACTCATCTCCACTACAAATACGAAAAAGAGGCTACAATTTGCACGAGCTCACCAAAATTGGACTGTTAGAGACTGGAAAAATGTTGCCTGGTCTGATGAGTCTCGATTTATGTTGAGACATTCAAATGATAGAGTCCGAATTTGGCCATCCCTCATGACCATCATGTACCCATCCTCTGATGGCTACTTCGAGCAGGATAATGCACCATGTCACAAAGCTTGAATCATTTCAAATTGGTTTCTTGAACATACAATGAGTTCACTGTACTAAAATGGCCCCCACAGTCACCAGATCTCAACCCAATAGATCATCTTCGGGATGTGGTGGAACGGGAGATTCGTGCCCTGGATGTGCATCCCTCAAATCTCCATCAACTGCAAGATGCTATCCTATCAATATGGGCCAACATGTCTAAAGAATGCTGTCAGCACCTTGTTGAATCAATGCCACATAGAATTAAGGCAGTTCTGAAGGCAAAAGGGGGTCCAACACCGTATTAGTATGGTGTTCCTAATAATTCTTTAGGTGAGTGTATATTTCACTACAAGCAAACTTTGTGAAAACTAATATTTGTGTGATTCTCAAAACTTTTGATCATGACTGTACACTATGAGACATACAAAACCAGCTCCCCCTCCCCCTCCGATAGGAATATTTAGAATCTATCACTCAAACATTCCATCCCATCATTAGCGGACTTTATTGCATACTTTCTTATCAAGTTCTATCACTCCTAAACATTCCATCCCGTCCGAGGCATTCAAAACCAGTTCTCATTTGACTGAAATCCAGTAAGCCTCAAAATTGCTCTATATCTGTTGGATGGCTTGGGTGGACCTGCACACCTAGATCCTTATCATTAGGGTGACAAAAAGTTTTCTGATTGTCCTAACAAAATGTTAAATACCCTTTCTATACAGTTTTGTCATGTAAACTCATTTGCATAAACATGGGCATATGGGAAAGACATGCAAATTAGCAGAATCTGCCTTGTTTTTCAACTGAAAAACCATTTGCATGGAAAATTCACAATAAAAATTTGCAATTACAATATTCGCAATCTACACTACTCATGAACAGCGCCATCTATTGGATTCATAGTCTTGACATAAGACTGTGAAACCAATAGATGGCGCTGTTCATGAGTCATGAACAGCGCCATCTATTGGATTTCTAGTCTTATTATAAGACTATGAATCCAACAGATGGCACTGGTCATGAATCATGAACAGCGCCATCTATTGGATTCATAGTCTTTTGATAAGACTATGAATCCAATAAATGGCGCTGTTCATGAGTCATGAATAGCGCTATCTATTGGATTCATAGTCTTTTTATAAGACTATGAAACCAATAACATATAAAGCATCATCAATCCTTGCATAAAGACGCACTACCATGAGACTACGTGACAATAAATCCTCATGAACTCCGAAATGATAAACTGTACACCTCCAGGAATACCTATAATGAAAAGAAAACTTTAAACCACATAACCTGTATAGAAGGGGGAAGGGAGATGTTTAGGGAAAGGATTATTGCACTGTTTATATGTGTTTTATCTTTGTTTTCACTGCACATATCTGTAAAAAAGGAATATGACCTGTAATTTGATCCAATATGTACCTTTGAATGTAAATGTGAAAACTATATCAAAACCTAATAAAATGTATTAAAAAAAAAGACTATGAAACCAATAGATGGAGCTGTTCATGAGTCATGAACAGCGCCATCTATTGGATTCATAGTCTTGTCATAAAAATTTCAAAAATGGCGCTGTTCATGAGTAGTGTTGATCGCGAATATTCTAATCGTGATTTTTTTCCCCGCTAATTTCCCATGCAAAGGGTGTTTCAGCTGAAAAACAAGCAGATTCAGCTAATTTGCATATGCCCATTGTTATGCAAATGAGTTTACATGAGAAAACTGTATAGAAAGGTTATTCAATATTATGTTAGGACAAAACAGAAAACTTTTTGTCACCCTAATGATAATGATCTAGGTGCGCAGGTCCACCCAAGCCATCCAACAGTTATGAAGCAAATTTAAGGCTAACTGGCTCTCAGTCAGTTGAGAGCTGGTTTTGAATGTCTCATAGTGCACAAGGCTGCCATTGTAAGGTATGCTAACTGTATCTGTCTCATGAATAGATTGTCGGCTTGCACACTCTCGGCTTTTGGCATGTAGCCTTTGTATTGTTGTCTATTGTATGTCATAGGTAATGGGCATCCAAGATGCATCCCGACATCCTTCCCATGCCGTTTCCAAACCATTTTGGTGCTGTTTCCATCAATTTACAACTTTTTTCTGTGAACCAGACACTTTCTCTTCTTTAGAGAGTTTAATGGTTTAATGCTCGGGTCTCCCATTGATTTTCATTGTGTTCAATTGTGCTCGAGCATACACAGTATTCAGCTGAACATTGTGATGTGCCGAGCATAGCGATGTTCGGCCGAGCATTCTCGCTCAACACTAATACTCCTATATCCATTTCTATGTGTGTGTCTCAGTAAAAATGCTATAGTAATAGAATTACTAAATAATATAAAACTAAAAGAAAACCTAAACCTCTAAGACACTAAAAAGAAATACCTTGTTGAAGACAAAATGTATCTCTACTGACAACATATTAAGTTGATACTTATGGTGTAATTTCATTGTTTTAATGCAACAATTTCCAGTGCTCCATTTTTTTCTCCTATTCTTCTCCTATTCTTTTCTCTGTTCTAAATCCTCCTCTTGCCTGTATAGTAATAGCTTTCAGTAATAACGTTCAGCCACCACTAAGTGCAACTTACTGAAGCTGGTATGACCCTTATTTCATTAAACTTAGCAATAAGCCAGTCTTCAGTAAGTTCCCCCTAATGGTAGTTCCATACAGCATAACAAAATGAATTGATTACTGCAATATTTTTTAATCTAGGACACTGATGTCATATATTCATAATAGGCCATTAATATCAGATTGATGGGGATCCGACAACTTGCACCCCCAACAATTAGTCGTTATGTTGTGTCTCCGGTGCCAGAAGTCGTTGCCATAATTACACAGTTCCTTCCAATGCAAAGTGTGGAGAATTGGTAACTGCCAGGGCATACGAGCTGAGTGGGTTTGGATGTTGGGCGGAGCTCCTATGTCCTGGCAGACGCCTTTCCCCTCTTTTTTTTGCCCATTTTTTGGCAGAGATTTTTTCATCCACATTGATCGATGCGAATGAAGAAATCCGTTCATTCATTTTTTATTTCGGCCCAGAGGCTGAACGGAAAAAAAAATATCTCATTACCCGTATGCTCAATATAAGGAGAATAGCAGAAACTCCTAATGCTGTCCATACATGTAATGATTGTGTAGCCCCTTAAATGCCAGGGCACTACAAACACCCCACAAATGACCCCATTTTGAAAAAGAAGACACCCCAAGGTATTCGCTGAGGGGCATATTGAGTCCATGAAAGATTGAAATTTTTGTCTCAAGTTAGCGGAAAGGGAGACTTTGTGAGAAAAAAAAAATATCAATTTCCGCTAACTTGTGCAAAAAAATAAAAAATCTTCTATGAACTCGCCATGCCCCTCATGGAATACCTTGGGGTGTCTTTTTTCCAAAATGGGGTCACATGTGGGGTATTTATACTGCCCTGGCATTTTAGGGGCCCTAAAGCGTGAGAAGAAGTCTGGAATCCAAATGTCTAAAAATGCCCTCCTAAAAGGTACTCATTGGAATTTGGGCCCCTTTGCGCACCTAGGCTGCAAAAAAGTGTCACACATTTGGTATCGCCGTACTCAGGAGAAGTAGGGCAATGTTTTTTGGGTAGGGCAATGTGTTATGGGGTGTCGTTTTACATATACCCATGCTGGGTGAGAGAAATATCTCTGTAAAATGACAACTTTGTATTAAAAAAAAATGGGAAAAGTTGTCTTTTACAGAGATATTTCTCTCACCCAGCATGGGTATATGTAAAAAGACACCCCAAAACACATTGCCCTACTTCTTCTGAGCATGGCAATACCACATGTGTGACACTTTTTTGCAGCCAAGATGCGCAAAGGGGCCCAAATTCCAATGAGTACCTTTAGGATTTCACATGGCATTTTTTCGTATTTGGATTCCAAACTACTTCTCACGCTTTAGGGCCCCTAAAATGCCAGGGCAGTATAAATACCCCACAAGTGACCCCATTTTGGAAAGAAGACACCCCAAGGTATTCCGTGAGGGGTATGGTGAGTTCATGTAAAATTTTATTTTTTGTCACAAGTTAGTGGAATATGAGACTTTGTAAGAAAAAAAATAAATTATTTCCGCTAACTTGTGACAAAAAATAAAAACTTCCATAAACTCAATATGCCCATCAGCAAATACCTTAGGGTGTCTACTTTCTGAAATGGGGTCATTTGTGGGGTGTTTCTACTGTCTGGGCATTGTAGAACCTCAGGAAACATGACAGGTGCTCAGAAAGTCAAAGTGCGTAAATTCATTTTTTTGCACCATAGTTTGTAAACGCTATAACTTTTACCCAAACCAATAAATATGCACTTATTGCATTTTTTTTTATCAAAGACATGTAGAACAATAAATTTAGAGAAGAATTTATATAGAAATGGAGTTTTCTTTGAAAAAATTTACAACAGAAAGTGAAAAATGTCATTATTTTTGCAAACATTTCGGTCATTTTTGATTAATATAAAAAAAAAAGGTCAGCAGCAATGAAATACCACCAAATGAAAGCTTTATTAGTGAGAAGAAAAGGAGGTAAAATTAATTTGGGTGGTAAGTTGTATGACCGAATAATAAACGGTGAAAGTAGTGTAGTGCAGAATTGTAAAAAGGGGGTTTAAGCTACGGGGGCTGAGGTGGTTAAATGCATGTTATTAAAGGCTACTTTCAAACTCATGTTTGGTGTGGATCCATCATGGATCTGCACAAATGCTTCAATTCAGAAAATACAACCGCATGCATCCATTCAGAACGGATTCGTTTGTATTAGCTGTAACATAGCCAAAACGGATCCGTCTTGAACACCATTAAAAGTCAATAGGGGACGGATCCGTTTTCTATTGTGCCATATTGTGTCAGTGAAAACGGATCCGTCCCCATTGACTGAAATTGTGTGTCAGGATGGATCCGCTTGCCTCCGCATCATCAAGTGGACACTGAAACGCTGCAAGCAGCGTTTTGGTGTCCGCCTCCAGAGCAGAATGGAGGTGAAACGGAGGCAAACTGATGCATTCTGAGCTGATCCTTTTCTATTCAGAATGCATTAAGACAAAACTGATCCATTTTGGACCGCTTGTGAGAGCCCTGAATGGATCTCACAAACGGAAACCAAAACACCAGTGTGAGAGTAGCCTAAATGCTTTACACACAGTCATAGGTAAAATGACATTCTTAATTATCCACAACTTTGTAGGAATTAATTTTCTTCCCTTTCTTCTAGTCCAATAAAAGTACAGTATATGAACTACAGGTCCTTCTAAAAAAATTAGCATATTGTGATAAAGTTCATTATTTTCTGTAATGTACTGATAAACATTAGACTTTCATATGTTTTAGATTCATTACACACCAACTAAAGTAGTTCAAGCCTTTTATTGTTTTAATATTGATGATTTTGGCATACAGCTCATGAAAACCCAAAATTCCTATCTAAAAAAATTAGCATATCATGAAAAGGTTCTCTAAACGAGCTATTAACCTAATCATCTGAATCAACTAATTAACTCTAAACACCTGCAAAAGATTCCTGAGGCTTTTAAAAACTCCCAGCCTGGTTCATTACTCAAAACCGCAATCATGGGTAAGACTGCCGACCTGACTGCTGTCCAGAAGGCCATCATTGACACCCTCAAGCAAGAGGGTAAGACACAGAAAGAAATTTCTGAATGAATAGGCTGTTCCCAGAGTGCTGTATCAAGGCACCTCAGTGGGATGTCTGTGGGAAGGAAAAAGTGTGGCAGAAAACGCTGCACAACGAGAAGAGGTGACCGGACCCTGAGGAAGATTGTGGAGAAGGACCAATAACAGACCATGGGGGACCTGCGGAAGCAGTGGACTGAGTCTGGAGTAGAAACATCCAGAGCCACCGTGTACAGGCGTGTGCAGGAAATGGGCTACAGGTGCCGCATTCCCCAGGTCAAGCCACTTTTGAACCAGAAACAGCGGCAGAAGCGCCTGACCTGGGCTACAGAGAAGCAGCACTGGACTGTTGCATGTCATTCAGAAATCACGGTGCCAGAGTCTGGAGGAAGACTGGGGAGAGGGAAATGCCAAAATGCCTGAAGTCCAGTGTCAAGTACCCACAGTCAGTGATGGTCTGGGGTGCCATGTCAGCTGCTGGTGTTGGTCCACTGTGTTTTATCAAGGGCAGGGTCAATGCAGCTAGCTATCAGGTGATTTTGGAGCACTTCATGCTTCCATCTGCTGAAAAGCTTTATGGAGATGAAGATTTCATTTTTCAGCACAACCTGGCACCTGCTCACAGTGCCAAAACCACTGGTAAATGGTTTACTGACCATGGTATTACTGTGCTCAATTGGCCTGCCAACTCTACTGACCTGAACCCCATAGAGAATCTGTGAGATATTGGGAAGAGAAAGTTGAGAGATGCAAGACCCAACACTCTGGATGAGCTTAAGGCCGCTATCGAAGCATCCTGGGCCTCCATAACACCTCAGCAGTGCCACAGGCTGATTGCCTCCATGCCACGCCGCATTGAAGCAGTCATTTCTGCAAAAGGATTCCCGACCAAGTATTGAGTGCATAACTGAACATAATTATTTGAAGGTTGACCTTTTTTGTATTAAAAACACTTTTCTTTTATTGGTCGGATGCAATATGCTAATTTTTTGAGATAGGAAATTTGGGTTTTCATGAGCTGTATGCCAAAATCATCAATATTAAAACAATAAAAGGCTTGAACTACTTCAGTTGTGTGTAATGAATCTAAAATATATGAAAGTCTAATGTTTATCAGTACATTACAGAAAATAATGAACTTTATCACAATATGCTAATTTTTTTAGAAGGACCTGTATAATCTATAATCTCAGCAAGGAAATGGTAGGGTGAAAGTAACACACAGTTTATATGAGAACAACTTCTGGTGCAAGGTGGAAATATTAACAAAACATTGAAACTTCTCACTATTGTATTTTAGTGATTGCTTAATATTCAGCATGAATATGAAGAGTTTATCTCTTTTTTTATTTTATAAATAACTGATTATCCAGCTTTGCTTCAATTTATTTGGTGTTATATGTATTTCTGACTGAGTCTTGAATGCAACATCATTTTGTCTGCCCATGCACTACTAATCCCATGTTTTTCGCTTGCAATCTGTGTGTAGGCTCACTTTGAGGAACCTTTTCAACCGTGAAAGATCACTTAAAGCCAAGCACTGTTTTGAGAACAGCAACGTGCTTACAGAGGTGAGAAAAAACAAAAGGATATCGTATATCCTTGTTTTTAGTATTTTTGTCTAAATGATGACAAATAATATATTATTCTGTTGATGTTTTAAAAACTTCTGTATCATTTTATTTCTGTTAAAAGTGAATGTCCATCTTTCATGTTTGTTTGTTTTTCAGACCTACTATCATACCAATTTCTATATACTGTCCATATTTACTGTGGTCAGAGCTCCACTTTTTATGAGCTCCTAACCTACTGTATCAGATGGTGGTTGTTAGTAAGACTCCAGTACTGGACTTTACCTATAGCTGCTGGTCACCTTTACAGGTGCTAACAGTGACTCCTAATTCATAGATGAGGGTCAAAATGGATGATAATGTTCAGGTAACCAGAGATAAATGTGAAAGAGATATAAGTGAATTTAAACATGCCTGGGATAAGCACATGATCCTAAGATAAATAAGAACAATATAAAGGCAGACTAGATAGATCATGTGGTATTTTTCTGCTATCAGTCCTCTATGTTTCTATCCCTGAGCACTAGCCCTAACACCAAGACCAATCGCCCCCACTGACCCTTCATCTCTTTCTAATGAAACTCTATTCTGAAATGCTGACCCCAGGAACACTCTAGGATCCAGAGATTACAGACCCAAACTAAGCAGAGTTGAACAAGGCAAGGAAGAACAAACACACAAAAAGCATACTACACACATTTTGCAGAACAGAATTGCAGACCCATTCATTTCTGTGGGGCCGCACAATGTGTGGCCCGGCTCCGGAAATGCGGACCCGCACTTCCGGGTCCACATTTCCGTTCCCGAAAAAAATAGAACATGTCCTGTTCTTGTCCGCAATTGCAGACAAGAATAAGCATATTCTATTAGTTCCGATGATGTGCGGTCTGCAAAATGTGTAACGCACATTGCCGTTGTCCGAGTTTGGTTCCAAGTTTTAAAGTGGTTTTCCACTTTAAAAATCAACTACTGAAGTTATTCAACGAAGTCTCTCGCGACTTCATGAATAACTGACTTCGCCTCATCAGAGGTTGTACATTTTAATTCTGTACAGAGACAGATCTCCGTACAGCATTAATCCAAAGTTTTGAGCGAAGCAACGTCAGATGTAGCATCCAAAGCTCGCTTCACTCATCACTAGCAGGAACATTGTGGTTGTGCTGCCTTTGGGGGGAAAAACACATGCTGCCTGCATGGCCCACATGATAACTTTAGCGGGACAATGCTTTTTGAAAAAGTACATTGCTTGACGAAGGAGACTGTCCTCACATTTCAGCCATGCTTATGTGGCAAAGAACTGTCCACTGGACTTGCAGCAACAAAATGGTCTGCCATTGCACCTCTTGATCTGCAACATTCCAACTCATTGGAATTCCAGCTTGCATATGCTAGAGCGTCCGTACAAGCAATGTAAAGCAGTGAATGATTTCAGCAGCATGTTGTTTTAAGGTCAAGCAGTGGCAGCTCATCAGAGATGCATGTTGCATACCCAGGCACCTCGATGAGGCCACTGAATACACACAGCCAACTGGATAACAATACCCCATTTCCATTTATCAACTAAGTGCTTCATTTAAAACACAAATTTTATTTAAGCTGATTGTAAAGCCAGATTTTTAATTGGTCCTCCCCTTTTAACTTAATTACGTTATTTAGAGATGTCTGATACCTGTCCGCATTTCTGTAGAATGAGGTAACTGTACCATGCGTACTAAATTTTAGGTGGGGCTAGGAGGGGCCAAGAGAGTGGAAAACACTTAGGGGGTAATTTACTAACAGAAATTCACATATTTTTGGCATATTTCTGGCACAGGTTGGGGAGCAATGGTTTTTTGCTCTGCAATCTGGGACTTTTCCCTGTTCACGTCAGGTCTTAAAAAGGGGCATGGTGTGGGCAGGAAAGTGGACTGTGTCATTTATCAACTAACCTTTATGTGGGGCTGTGAGGGGCCAGGAGAGTAGAAAACACATAAGGGGAAATTTATCAATCTGGTGTAAAGTAGAACCACCTTTCATTTTTCAAAGGAGCTGTGAAAAATTATAGGTGGAATCTGATTGGTTGCTATGGGCAACCAATATATATATATATATATATATATCTATATCTATATCTATATATAAACTCTTATATATACTTATATATACCGTATATGCCGGCGTATAAGACGACTGGGCGTATAAGACGACCCCCAACTTTTACACTGAAAATATAGAGTTTGGGATATGCTCGCCGTATAAGACTACCCCTTTTTCAACACACAGCAGTACATTACTGCATCCCACCACCATCCCTGGGTACCTCTGCCATCCCTGAATCCCACCACCATCCCTGGGTACCACTGCCATCCCTGCATCCCACCACCATCCCTAGATACCACTGCCATTCCTGCATCCTACCACCATCCCTAGGTACCACCGCCATCCCATGGTATCACCACCATCCCTGCATCCCACCACCTTCCTTGTCCTCCCTCCCTGCCTCCCAGACCCTAAACATGTGCCACCTATACCATGAACATGTTTTTGTTATGTTATTCTTCATATTTACATATGCACATCTGCGCCGCACTTAGGCTCGCCGCATGAAATCTCGCACATGCGTAGGAGCGAGATGCGAGCGGCCGGGAGGATGGCGGTACAAGGAGCATACAAGGTACAGAGCAGGGGGAAGGCATACAAGGTACAGAGCAGGGGGTGGTATACAAGGTACAGAGCAGGGGGAAGGCATACAAGGTACAGAGCAGGGGGCGGTATACAAGGTACAGCGCAGGGGGGGGCATATGCCGTGGGTTACATGGTCTTAGCTGCTGGGGATACAAGGCAATAGCCCGGGCTCTGTCTGTTAATAATTCAGGCGTCCAGGCACTGCAGCGCCCGCCATACCCGGCGTATAAGACGACCCCCCACTCTAGAAAATATTTTCTAGGGCTCAAAAGTAGTCTTATACGCCAGTATATACAGTATATTCATTTATAGAGTACAACCAAGGGCAGCCTCCAATTGATTTTCTCCTCCCTAGATATTAAAATGCATCTGTCAACAAATCTGCTGAAAGGAAGGAAGCAGGGAAAGTGTTAAAATAGAGCCCTCTGTTAGATTTGTGTTTAGTGATAACTTTGTGGCTAATCGTAAATTTGTGTCCAGTGGTAAATTTGTGTATAGTGGTAAAAATGCGTCTAGTGGTCAATTTGTGTATAGGCTTAGGTGCTGCTCCGCCAGTTAGTTGTTCAACAAGGAACAAACCCATTGGTTTGGATGGATGCTGCTGTAGTGGGATAAACACATAATACAAACCTGGGGAAATGAAGAATAAATAGAACAACTTTATTGATAATAAAACAAGTTTCTTGTCAACTTGGTCCCTTCTTAACCCTATAAGGATCGAGCCAATTTTCACTTTTGTGTTTTTGTTTCTTCCTCACCAACTTCCAAGACACATAATTTTATTTATTTATTTTAAATAATTTTTAATTGGGTTTTATATTGAGAAATACAACATACCAATATGTCAAATTGCCTCACAGAGCAAACACACATTACCAAGCATCTGAGCATGAATCAGAGACAAATATTGTAGAAATATTGGTGTAATACTGCATGATTAAAGAAAAACTGTAGTAATTATTATTATAACAATTACAGAACATACACCTCTTGGTCTATCAGTTAGTATAATCATTCTTCCGTTCACATAGCCTTATGAGAGCTTTTTCTTTTCTACGGGGCACATTGTATTTTTTTAATGGCACATTTAAATCACTAAGGGGAGATTTATAATAAATGGTATAAAAAACTGTCACTTGCCCATAGCAACCAGTCAGATTCCATCTTACTTTTTTCAAAGGAGCGCTGAAAAAAACAAAAGGTGAAATCTGTTTGCAATGGGTAACTAAGCTAGTTTTCCTTTACATTGGTTTTATAAATCTCTCTCTATATCTTGTATTGAAAAATGAAAAAAAAAATATTTGTTGAGTGAAAAAATAAAAATAAAAAACATGTTTCCACCATGAGTTTTGGGGTTTTGTTTTCATGGCATTTACTATAGGCTAAAAATGGCATGATTCTTATTCTGCAGGTCAATGCGAGTACAGCAATATCACATTTTTATATCGTTTTTCTTTTATTACTTTTACATTTTCTTTTTATTGCTATATTCTGAAACCCGTGACTTTTTTAATGTCTTCTACAGGGTTGTGTAATGGCTTTTTTTTTCAGAGTGAGCAGTACTTTTTTTTGTACCATTTGCGGAAGATAAGACTTTTTGATCAATTTTTATTCACCTATTTGGGAAGAGCAAGGTGACCCAAAAATTGAAAATTGTGCATTTAAATTTTTTCCATTGTAGCACTCACAACGCAGATTTTGTTTTATATATATATATATATATATATCATATATATATATATATATATATATATATATATATATATATAGTACAGACCAAAAGTTTGGACACACCTTCTCATTCAAAGAGTTTTCTTTATTTTCATGACTATGAAAATTGTAGATTCACACTGAAGGCATCAAAACTATGAATTAACACATGTGGAATTATATACATAACAAAAAAGTGTGAAACAACTGGAAATATGTCATATTCTAGGTTCTTCAAAGTAGCCACCTTTTGCTTTGATTACTGCTTTGCACACTCTTGCCATTCTCTTGATGAGCTTCAAGAGGTAGTCACCTGAAATGGTTTTCACTTCACAGGTGTGCCCTGTCAGGTTTAATAAGTGGGATTTCTTGCCTTATAAATGGGGTTGGGACTATCATTTACGTTGTGGAGAAGTCAGGTGGATACACAGCTGATAGTCCTACTGAATAGACTGTTAGAATTTGTATTATGGCAATAAAAAAGCATCTAAGTAAAGAAAAACGAGTGGCCATCATTACTTTAAGAAATGAAGGTCAGTCAGTCCGAAAAATTGGGAAAACTTTGAAAGTGTCCCCAAGTGCAGTCACAAAAACCATCAAGCGCTACAAAGAAACTGGCTCACATGCGGACCGCCCCAGGAAAGGAAGACCAAGAGTCACCTCTGCTGCGGAGGATAAGTTCATCCGAGTCACCAGCCTCAGAAATCGCAGGTTAACAGCAGCTCAGATTAGAGACCAGGTCAATGCCACACAGAGTTCTAGCAGCAGACACATCTCTAGAACAACTGTTAAGAAGAGACTGTGTGAATCAGGCCTTCATGGTAGAATATCTGCTAGGAAACCACTGCTAAGGACAGGCAACAAGCAGAAGAGCCTTGTTTGGGCTAAAGAAGGAATGGACATTAGACCAGTGGAAATCTGTGCTTTGGTCTGATGAGTCCAAATTTGAGATCTTTGGTTCCAACCACCGTGTCTTTGTGCGACGCAGAAAAGGTGAACGGATGGACTCTACATGCCTGGTTCCCACCGTGAAGCATGTTGTGATGGTGTGGGGGTGCTTTGCTGGTGACACTGTTGGGGATTTATTCAAAATTGAAGGCATACTGAATCAGCATGGCTACCACAGCATCTTGCAGCGGCAGGCTATTCCATCCGGTTTGCCTTTAGTTGGACCATCATTTATTTTTCAACAGGACAATGACCCCAAACACACCTCCAGGCTGTGTAAGGGCAATTTAACCATGAAGGAGAGTGATGGAGTGCTGCGCCAGATGACCTGGCCTCCATAGTCACCGGACCTGAACCCAATCGAGATGGTTTGGGGTGAGCTGGACCGCAGAGTGAAGGCAAAAGGGCCAACAAGTGCTAAGCATCTCTGGGAACTCCTTCAAGACTGTTGGAAGACCATTTCAGGTGACTACCTCTTGAAGCTCATCAAGAGAATGCCAAGAGTGTGCAAAGCAGTAATCAAAGCAAAAGGTGGCTACTTTGAAGAACCTAGAATATGACATATTTCCAGTTGTCTCACACTTTTTTGTTATGTATATAATTCCACATGTGTTAATTCATAGTTTTGATGCCTTCAGTGTGAATCTACAATTCATAGTCATGAAAATAAAGAAAACTCTTTGAATGATGAGTTGAGTGTGTCCAAACTTTTGGTCTGTACTGTATATATTTTAATAGTTTGGACATTTTCAGAAGCAGCGATACTATGTTTTTTATTGTTTAGTTAGTTTTATATGTAAAATTGGGAAAAGAGGATGATACTTTTTTAATATAAAGGTTGTTTTTTTTTATTAATGTAATCTTTAGTCCCCCTTAGGGGATTTATACATGGAATCTCCTGATCTACAGGATTCTGAAAGGCTGCTTCTGGCTCGGCTCTACGGGCAGTTCAGAATGACAGAGCTGGGAGCCTTGACAAGGCCCGAGCTGTCACAGTAATGAATCAGTGAATCAGAGCCCTGTGATTTAGCCGTGGGGTTCCGATTGGAGGTAAAAGGGAGCCCTCTCCCTCTCTCTAACCCCACAGATGCTGCTATCCAGCATCTAAGAGCTATCCAGCAGTTCTTAAGTTTTGCTAACTATAACCCCTGCCATCCAGAAAACACGTAATTTTAGTAGAAGTAGAGACATTTTTATTCAATGTGTAACAAAAATAGAGAGTACAGAAGCAGTAAAACAATGTCTGTTTTCTCCTCCTGGTCAGAGACAGTTAGGCCCGCACTCTATCTAATTCTTGATGCAGGTTCAATGCTACCACCAATGCTCCATACATTTACAATGCATGTTCACTAACAGATTAATGAACTCGGCTACAGGTTCTGTTTAATGTCCCACTTCACGACAAACAGATTTACAACTATATAGCAGACTTCTATTCCTGGTGCTTTTAAAAACTGCTTAGTAGCAAAATGCTGCTTTTATATTGTGTCTTTTTATACATAATTCCAGTGTCATTATAAAAACCATAAAATGCACATCAAGTTGTAAGACCTACAGATACAGTCCTTGACATCTTTTATGAATAACAGAAGTAACGGCAGAGGAAGAGAATAGACAATAAAGGGCAGACTCAATTAGCAATATTACTTTGTGAATGGTTTTACCTGGCACTTGAAATGAATAAACACTGACTGATGTAATTTTGTTTTAAAGAGCATTTATATTATATTACACAGCATTAAATTCAGCATTTGGCACCTTTAGAAAAAAGACATCCATTATGACAAAGGCTTTGTTACAATTTGCATAAATTAACTAATGATAGTGGGTAATTTTACTGTTTAACCATTACCCTTGGCAGGCTCGTTAAAATATCATGTCATCTATGTCAGGACATCAATGGAAAATAATTATATTTCTCACAAGAACTCTTGTTTTCAACAAACATTTTAATCATATCTGTGAGTAATTTATATTTTATGTTCCTTAATGTATCTCAATTGTGTTCCTTAATGTACCTTAAAGGCTTTATACTGCCTTTTTTATCAGAGCAGCATAAAAATGCTAAATGGATTGGTTAAGAAATGGCCAAGTGAAATAAACTGCTGTGGTTACGCTATCTACCCTACCCAGAGCTCCATTTATAATATTGGTGTCTTACAGCAGAGGGGTATTGGGCCCCCTCTAGAACTAGGACCCTACAATGACTTCTAACTCTACACAAACTATATGAAGTAAATATGACAATCGCACTCCAATTTCAATGCAGAAAATTAGTTCTTTAATTAGAAAGGGCAACTTTACAGTACGGTGTGACGTGTCGGTCAAAACTTGACCTTTATCAAACTCTGTAACAAATTTTCATAGCAATATAGACAAAATTAATAAACAAAAAGCTGTTGAAAATTAAGGAAAATATGCTCTGATTTGTCAACATCTTGAAATGGAATTCATAAATGAAAAAGTATGCTAAATGAAAGCTAAATGAAAAACCGGGTGCCCCTTCACTTACCAGGTTGCCAGGTAGAAAAACGAATAGTTAGCAAGAGAGATAGGCGGTAAACTTCACCCCAGAAAAGATGCTGATGGGGTAAAAGAATGCTGGGTTCAAAAAGAACGGGGACCGGAAGTAGGTGGGAAGGGCCTAGCATCAGTATCTAATTCAACAGTATAACCAACTAGTAATGTGGTTGATTAATACCCAAATAGAGATACATAAAGGGGCCAGAATATAAACCAGTAATCACTGGTAAAGTATAGTATACAGGCCAGAACAGGGATACAACAGAACAGGGAGACAACAGAAAGAGCATATTTTCCTTAATTTTCTACAGCTTTTTGTTTATTAATTTTGTCTATATTGCTATGAAAATTTGTATATGCCATTTTGCGTATAGAGACCCCTGGTAGATCTCACGCCATGCTCGCTAGGTTGTCATAGTCCATGTGACTTGTGTCTATACCATATATGAAGCGTCTAAGAATCATTGTTATTGCAAGTTGTATGACAGTGTGACCTATGTAATATTATTATCATCTCTATATGATTGCATATCTCAGTTCTCATATAATTTATATGTATCTTATTCTATATATGCTACCTTCTCTCACAGAGTTGATAAAGGTCAAGTTTTAACCGAAACATCACACCATACTGTGAAGTTGCCTATTCTAATGAAAGAATTACCATTCTGCATTGAAATTAGAGTGCGATTGTCATATTTACTTCATTCTGCTTGGCCGGGAGGTCAAGACAACCTGCACCCGATCATATAGACAACTAGAGTGCCGCATCTTTTTCTAAATCTACACAAACTATAGCTATGCTCAGGCCTAGGGCACAATATAATGATAAAACAGATGTGCTGTTAAAGTAGTTCTGATGATCATGCTCATTACAAGGAATGCCTGAGAAATCATAGCCACTATTAACCAATGAGATAACATAATGTTTTCAGAAGATGAGACGGAGGATGCAAACAGACATGCAAGGGTTTTTGCCAAATAAAAAAATCAGACCAAGACAAATTATTTCAGATGTATTACCTTCGTAGTGACCCATAATCTGTAGAATTCCAATGAAAAACCAAACAGAAACCATTTAGGCTACTTTCACACTTGAGTTCGGAGCGGATCCATCTGGTGTCTGCACAGACAGATCCGCTCCTAAATGCAGACAATGGGATCCGTTCAGAACCATTTTTATTGCGCAAAATAGGTCAGGTAATATTCGCGAAATGCACACGCGCATTATGTGCGTGGATCAGCGTGGGTATGTTTTTCAAACTGCACAAAGTTTCCTGAGACTGGTTGAAATGACTGTCAGCAAATTTTGCAACAAAGAGGTCGAAGTCATGATCACTGTAATTATTTTTACATTAACACTTTGATTACATTTCTCACGCATGTCACAACAATAGCTTTGTATTCAGATATAGAGTTGTAAAATATTTGCGTCCGTGTTGCGATTATCTTTGCGCAATGCACTTTGTCTGTAGCATGTATGTATAGACAGCAGAGAAATATCAATCACATGCACATTGCACTTCCATTTTCTTGCCACACACACACATTTAGTCTATAGATTAGATTTTATGTCTTGTTGGTCGGGAGAAGCTTTCTTTGTCTGACCGCCAGTATTTGCTGGCTCATTTAGCGTTACCCAGGGTGCACCACAGGAAGGCAAACCAGCTGTACACCCCATACTGTACCGTCACTTCACTATACTGGTACAGTATTTTTTGCCCTATAAGACGCACTTTATTTCTCCCACTGACTACGTCACGTGCCTGCTCCAGCCACTTTATGAATTAAGTAGGTGGAGCAGGCGCATCATGTAGTGAGTGACGTTACTCTCCTGCCCTGCCTGCTACAGGAGTTTCAAAGTGGGTACTACAGAGGATTGCCATAATTTAACAAATCTCACATGTCTACATTTTACATATAAATACTGTGGTGAGTGGGGCCTGGTGTAATAGAGTACAGTGACTGCACCGTGCCCCGCCACGATTCCAACCTCACTTGCCAGCCTCCAGCCTCTAAATTGGTGGTCATTATTTACACAGGGACACTGTTATGGGGGGATCTGTGGATGATGCTATATATGTGTCATCCACAGATCCCCCCATAGCAGTGTCATCCACAGATCCCCCATAATAGTGTCATCCACAGACCACCATTAGTTCAAAACCTACCAAAAGCACACTTTTAGGTTCAAAATATTTGTTTCCTATTTTAACCCTCTAAAACCTAGGCTGCGTCTTATCGGCAGGTGCGTCTTAGGGCTCATTCACACGAACACGTGATGCCCGTTGCCATATTGTAGACCGCATTTGATTTCAGTGGGTCAGCAAATCCGGAGATGCGGAACGGAAGAACGGAACTGAAGACTATGGAAGCACTACGGAGTGCTTTCTGGGGTTCCGTGCTTCTGCACCACAAAAAGCTAGAACTTGCTCTATCTTTTTGCGGAACGGAAGGATTTCGGACCCATTCAAGTGAATAGGTCTGCGATCCCCATGTGCCTGCCCAACGGACGGTGCCCATGCATTGCGGACCGCAATTTGCGGTCCACAGAACGAGCACGGGCTTCACACGTTCATGTGAACGAGCCATTATATGGAGAAAGATACGGTACATCTCTGCTCAGCTGTCCAATATACGATTGCTCAGACCCCACACACATACAATTGGAATACAATCTGATCTTATGACGGTAACATTAAATCTAATATTTCCCCTTCCAACAATTAAACACTTTTTGCTGTGTTTTTTAGGACATTTTTTTCAATACTTGTATTTAAAAAATTTGGGATTATATGCTTGTATATTTATCCTGCAGCGCATGTTCAAGCGGGGATATGGACCAGGGTCCAAAAGGAAAAACAGAAGATAGTGTCGGGGATTTCACAGGAGTCACACAGAAATGGCCATAGTCAAGAAATGATCTTAAGAGGAGGCACCCTGACTGTATGAAAGAGATCAGTGAGAGAGTATGCCCAGGTACAATGCTTACATTACTTTTGTTTCTCTCCAACAATCTGTAATGTGTATATACACCCTTTACAAATGATTACTTAGTACCTGGTGTGACACGTAGCAAATCATCTGTTTACCTTATACATCTCTACCTCGCTGTGAGTGTAGTTTTATTCTGTCCGTCTCTCGGCATGGGAGAAAATAACCTCCCAGGCTGTGAGCTCTGCGCTGCGATTGGCCAGCGCTACAGAAGAACAAGGGCAGACTCCGCCTACCATAACTTAGTGACCGAAATCTCCGCCTACCATAACTTAGTGACCGAAGATACCGAAGGGCACAGCGGGAGAACGGAGCGGCGCCCGGGGATAATAGTAAGTGCAGTGAGATCCCCGGGCGCTGCTCTCCATGTCTGTATACTTAGTTCACAATGTCAGGATCGGTGAAAGGTCCTCTTTAAAACACTTTCACTTATCACGGGCATTGTTAGATTTTCTCTTCACACATTGCACTTCATAACAATGGTAAAATTAAGTCAAATAATTAATTTGTTAATCTTATAAAAAAATCTAACTTTCAAAAAAGTGTGAAAAAAGTAGGAATATTCAAAATTTCTATTTTTATTTTTTATAATAGATAGTAATACTGACAAATATAGTTATTACTTTACATTCCCCATATGCCTAATTCATGTTTGGATCATTTTTTTAATGATATATTAATTTTTCTGGACGTTAGAAGGGATAGAAGTTGAGAAGGAAATGATAAAATCATAAAGAACCGTTCCACACCACAATTTTTTCTACATCAGTTCAGTTACAAAGTAACTTTTTGTGGCTTACATAGTGGAAACCACAAATAAATCACACCATTTTAGAAACCACAAACCCTTAAGCTAATCAAAATTGATTCTACAAACTTTGTTAACCCTTTAGGTGCACCACGAGAATAAAATGAAAATGGGAATGAAATTACAAAATCACACCATTTTAGAAACTATAAACCCTTAAGGTAATCAAAATTGATTCTACAAACTTTGTTAACTCTTTAAGTGCACCACGAGAATCAAATGAAAATGGGAATGAAATTACAAAATCAAAATAATTGTAATCAAATTTTAAATTTTAATCAATTTTTTCTTAAACAAATCGAGTGTTAACAGCGCTAACATTTTTTAAATCTATTACCCTGAATCTGGCGTTTACAAAAACAACACAGGTTTGTGCAAAACTGATGTATGGGCGCACAGCAGGCTTCAGAGTGGAAGGAGCACCATATGGCAATAGGAGAGAGGATTTAGCTTGAATGGTAATTGGAAGCTATGTCACATGTGAAGACACCCTTACGTGGCCCTACAGTGGAAAGCCACAAAAAGTTACTCCATTACGGAAACTATACCCCTCAAGGAATATGCTGAGCACTTTGCCCAATCAGACATTTCACAGAATTAGGAAACATTTGGCTGTGGAAAATTTTGGGGGGATTTTTTCCCCAAAAAGTTTCTTTATACCAACATTTTTCACTTTCACTAGTGGTAACAGGACAACATGCACCTCACATTTAATTCCCCATTTCACAAAGAATACACTGACACCCCATATGTGAAGTTCTTCCTCTTCCTGTTCAGCTATAGTGCTGCCATTGGCTGGAGAGTTGTTACAGCTAATAGCAGCGCTGGCAGGGGACCAAAACACTGGTGTCCCCTGCATCACTATTGAGGAGATAGGTGTTGAATTACTGACTTCTTCAGCATCGGTCACCTCCACGTGACACCCCCTGCCCCACATTCACCTCTGGAGCTGCAATGCTCATGTGTAAGTAATCCAGCCAATAGCAGCGATCGGGGCTGCAGGGGGTCGGAAAAAACTCCCGCAGCCCTTATTTAACATGGCTGCCTGCTCAGTAGAGCAGCCATTGCACCACGGGGACCGGTTGTTTGTTGAGCCCAAATAGTATGGCGCTGGGCGGCAAGTCACATCCCACTGCACCGTACACTTATACCCTTCACGACCAGCGCCATAAAAGGGCCAAAAATGAGGGGACAACACAAACTACAGTAATAGAAAACAACAGCACTGCACAATAACTCTACATAAAATAATATTAACTAACCCAAAAAATAACATTATACTCTACTAAACTCTCAATAAATAACCAACTATATAATTATTGTAAATATCGTTAACTAAACAATTGAGATATAAATCATCAGTGCTAAACCAAATACTCCACAAAATGCACTAATTGCCTCTTATTCTGAATTGTAATTTTTATGTTTTTTATCCTAACAGTAATCAATAAAATTTCCAAAAAAATACAAAAAAATGCAGCAGAATTGCAAAGGAGCCATGAATGACATCTGGCTCAGCAGCGGAAAGTTAACCAGAAGAGGCAGCAATTTGAAAAGATGCTGCATAAGGACCTGCTACAGTTGGTGGATCTGCAGGACCAACTTAAAAAATGCATTCGCTGCGGCATTGTTTATACAGTTGACCGGACGGACACGTGGAAGTGCGGGTTCGACGGGTTCAGACAAACTTCGCAAAAAAAAGTTCGCGTTCGGGACCCAAACTTGACCCAGAATCCGAACTCCATTGAAGTCAATGATGACCCGAACTTTGGAGCACTAAAATGGCTCTAAAAAAGTCATGGAAAGGGCTAGAGGGCTGCAAAAGACAGCAAAATGAGGTTAAGAGTATGGCAAGTGCTCTGCAAAAAAAAGAATGTGGATAGGAAAATGACTTAAAATAACATAAAATACATAACAATTAAAAATAATAATCTTCATCTAGGAGGAGGAGGTCCATATGAAGTAGGAGGTTGAGGAGGCGGTGGATGTAGCGGTGTAGGTGGAAGCAGCGGTGGAGGAGGAGGAGGTAGCCAACACTGGTTTTTGTTTTTCATTTTATTTTATTTTATTTGAAAAAAAAAATATGTTTAAATTTGGGTAGACCACAAAACATTGGGAAATATAAAAAATAAAACAAAGAGAAAGTGCGCTGGAGTACAACAATGGCTGGGTGAGGTTGGTTTAAATGTCTATTCTGCACAAGGTACGGACAAGTCCAGTGGGATCCCTGCCTGGTTCATTTTAATGAACGTGAACTTGTCCACATTGGCTGTGGACAGGCGGCTGCGCTTGTCTGTGATAATCCCCTCCTGCCATGCTAAATGTTCAGACAGTACACTGGCTGCAGGGCAGGCCAGCACCTCCAAGGCATAAAGGGCAAGCTCAGGCCATGTGCCCAATTTGGAGACCCTCCATCAGTCAGTAAGTGTAGGCGTGTGCACACATAATGCTCCACCATGTCGCACGTCCCTGTGACGTCCACGATCCAATTGGATATTTTCTTTATCAACTTTCGATGTTCTTTTATGCGCCTACCATGGTGATCACAGGTAACGGGGAATCAGGGTTCCATGCCGGAGAGGGAGCCTGAGAAAGGAATACCACATCCAAGGGAGGTCAATGGCTGAAATCTGATTGGGTGGAGATGATGGGACAAGTTATTAAATTAAATTCAGCACATGTACCAGTCAAGGAATGTGCGTCAAACTGGCTAGGCTCAGAGCTGCTACGAGATTTCGCCCATTATCGCACACCACCAGGCTTGAGGCTCACTGGCACCAACCACTCATCGGTCTGTTGTTCCATGCCCGTCCACAGCTCCTGTGTGGTGTGGGGTTTGTCCCCCAAACAGATACGTTTCAAAACTGCTTGCTGTCGTTTCCCTCTTGCTGTGCTGAAGTTGGTTGTGAAGGTGTTACGCTGACCGGATGAGGAGGCAGTAGAGGAAGAGGAAGCGGAGGAGGAAGCAACAGGAGGCAAAGAGAAACGCCCTGCAATCCTCGGTGGTGGAAGGACATGTGCCAAACTGCTATCCGCCTCAGGCACAGCCGCCACTGCATTTACCCAGTGTGCTGTTAGGGAGATATAACACCCCTGACCATGCTTACTGGTCCACGTATCCGTAGTTATGTGGACCTTGCCACCGATGGCGTTGCACAGTGCACACCTGATTTTGTCCCCCACTTAGTTGTGCAGGGAAGGGATGGCTGGCCTGGAAAAGTAGTGGTGGCTGGGCACAATGTACTTTGGGACAGCCACCGCCTTCAGATTCTTAAAACTGTCCATATCCACCAGACGGAATGACAGCATTTCAAAGGCAGGAATTTGGAAATGCTGGCATTCAGGGCCAGGGATCACGAGTGGGTAGGGGAGAACTTCCTATTTTGCTCCAGTGTTTGGGAGATAGACAGCTGAATGCTTCCGTAGGACATTGTGGAGATGCTTGGTGACCAAGTTGGTGGCGTTGCTGCCACATCCTTTGTTTGCGGGGTGATAGGTGCCACTGTCACTCTAGAGGGGGATGAAGAGGCCAAGACTGCAGCAGAAGAGGAAGCAGGATGAGCCAGAGACCTTTCTTGGCTTTTGAGGTGTCTACTCCACTGCAGCTTGTGCTTTACACTTAGATGCCTGGTCATGCAGGTTGTGCTCAGGTTTAGAAAGTTTATGCCTCACTTCAGGGTCTGATTGCACAGCGTGCAAACCACTCACGTCTTGTCATCAGCACATTGTCAGAAAAACTGCCATTCCAGGGAACTTTTTGGAGCTGGCGTTGGTGTGCTCGGTCCCTTGGTGCGGTGGGAAGTAGCCTGTGTACTGTCTAGGGGACGGCCGCTCTGCTTTTGCACCCTACTCCCTCTTTTGCTGTGGTGGTGGCTCTGTGCGACCACCGCCTCTTCCTCCAAACTACACAGGTCACTGGCATGACCTTGATTCCATGTGGGGTCGAGGACCTCATCGTCCTCCACATCATCTTCCACCCAGTCTTCACCCCTGCCCTCCTTGTCGGTCTGCACACTGCAAAAAGACGCAGCAGTTGGCACCTGTGTTTCGTCATCATTCGAGACATGCTGCGGTGGTCCTCCCTTGCACACCTTCTGAAACATAAGTGGTTGGGTAACTGTGCACTCAATCTCTTCCACTTCTGGGGCAGGGCTATGTGGGCAGAGTCATTCGTAGAGCCGCATTAGGCCCGATCAAATAACGCTGATGCTTCTGTAGCCTACTCACACCTGAAGAAGGTGTTTCACTTGGGCGTGTAGCTGACACGGATCGACCACATCCTCTCCCTGCAACAGGAGCTCCACCAACACCAGCAGCACCACGACCAGGGCCACATCCCTTGTTTGACGCTCTCCTAATTTTTTTTACTAAATTAAGTACCTTGTGAACAATGCAGAGCAGGGTTTTTTTGAGGGCCAAAATGGGTTAATCTCACCCAACAATGGAACAGACGAGTTTTTTTTTAACTTATTGACTGGTCTGCTATGCATTGAAGGCAGCAAAGGTACTTTATTGCCCCCCAAAAAGTTTTTTTTAAACAAAAATGTAATAGCAGTATTTAAGGCTTGTATTGGACTGTCAGAAATGCATCAAAAGCCACAAATGTAGTATTTAGCACAAAATGGGTGTTTAAAAAAAATACAGTTGCAAGAAAAAGTATGTGAACCCTTTGGAATGATATGGATTTCTGCACAAATTGGTCATAAAATGTGATCTGATCTTCATCTAAGTCACAACAATAAACAATCACAGTCTGCTTAAACGCATAACACACAAAAATTTAAATGTTACCATGTTTTTATTGAACACACCATGTAAACATTCACAGTGCAGGTGGAAAAAGTATGTGAACCCCTAGACTAATGACATCTCCAAGAGCTAATTGGAGTGAGGTGTCAGCCAACTGGAGTCCAATCAATGAGATGAGATTGGAGGTGTTGGTTAAAGCTGCCCTGCCCTATAAAAAATACACACCAGTTCTGGGTTTGCTTTTCACAAGAAGCATTGCCTGATGTGAATGATGCCTCGCACAAAAGAGCTCTCAGAAGACCTACGATTAAGAATTGTTGACTTGCATAAAGCTGGAAAGGGTTATAAAAGTATCTCTAAAAGCCTTGCTGTTTATCAGTCCATGGCAAAACAAATTGTCTATAAATGGAGAAAGTTCAGCACTGCTGCTACTCTCCCTAGGAGTGTCTGTCCTGTAAAGATGGTAAAGAAGAATCCTAGAGTGTCAGTTAAAGATTTACAAAAGTCTCTGGCATATGCTAACATCCCTGTTAGCGAATCTACGATACGTAAAACACTAAACAAGAATGGATTTCATGGGAGGATACCACAGAGGAAGCCACTGCTGTCCCAAAAAAAAACATTGCTGCAGGTTTACAGTTTGCACAAGAGCACCTGGATGTTCCACAGCAGTACTGGCAAAATATTCTGTGGACAGATAAAACCAAAGTTGAGTTGTTTGGAAGAAACACACAACACTATGTGTGGAGAAAAAGAGGCACAGCACACCAACATCAAAACCTCATCCCAACTGTGAAGTATGGTGGTGAGGGCATCATGGTTTAGGACTGCTTTTGTCACGAGTTGGAGGTCCCAGGAGAGACCACTGCGTCATCAAGCAATAAACAAACGGAAATCAGGTACAGACACACAAGAGTTTATTGCACAAACAAAAACCAGGGAAGGCAGCACAGACAAAACATGAGCTCTATGTATCATCAGCACAGTGGGAGCAAACCCCCACTGCGCCACTGTCTAGTAATACTCCAGAGGGGCGTGACTAAGCAACTCCTGGTATTCACTAGGGCCCCAGATGGTAGGGTTAGGCTTTGCAGCAGGAAGTTGCCAGGGTCCACTCTGGAGCGTGAACTAGACAGTGACAGCAGGAACGAATGGACAACAGGTACCAGAAGATACCGACGGCACATAGGCATACATAACATAGACAGGCAAATAAAAACAGGGCAACTAATAACACAAGCAGGAGTTTATAGCAAGGAAACAGGAATGAGAAGAGAACGACTTGCTCCATCAGTAGTAAACTGCATGGCCTTACCCATGGCACTCTGCTGCAAAGAAAGGTGCAGCAAGGGCTTGCTGAACAGAGAAATGAATACACACAAGGTAACAAACATAACTGGCAGAACAGATAACAGAAATACAGGAAAGAGGACACCAATGAACAAGTAGGGAAACCCACAGAGCACAGACAGACACAGATCCCATGGGTCAGCAGCATGGGAGAGTGGGTACAAACAAGAAGCAGGACAAGACAACACACACCACGAGAGCTGACACAGAACTGAGGAAACCTCAGCCTTATATACAGGTTCCATGGGTGCAGCTGTCACGGACGGTGTACAGGAAACAAGACAATGCAACATGCATATATGACTCACTGGATCCAAAGCTAAGGAACCAAAAGGGAGACCCCTGCACAAGAGCTGGCACTTTCCCTGGCTGCTCAGCCTATGCAAAAATCCCAAAGGTGGATGGTTGCATATCCACGTACCTCGATTATATAACACCTGAACACCCTACAATAGTGAGGGGACACGACCACCAGCTCCCTACACCAGACATGGAGGGAGTCAGGGTCACCTGGGATCCAGGAAACAGAAAATAACAGATCAATGTACAGCACTCAACTTAGTAGCAGACTGGGAAATAGGATCAGCATGCACACACACTCCAGGAAGAAGTATAAGCCGCCCAGTAAAGCATTATGGGGAGGAATTTAAAGGGAAGCAATCAGTCCAACTACATGACAGCTGAGAGAGGCTAACGATATGAGGAACTGAATACCACAACAAAGAAAACTCAAGGAGGAGGTTCTGAAAGGCCTCTGTCAGAGCTTCTCAGCTGTCTGGTTGTGACAGCAGCAGAGAGGCCGCACCCATGGAGCAGACAGAGAGGATTAACTCCTAATAGGAACACAGGGGAGTTAACCCATACAGAACCACAAATAACACACAGAAACGAAACTTCAGCGAGGAGTGCTGAACGAGCAAGGACGGAAGGTCACTGCCAGAGATAGTGGCTGTGACAGCTTTGCTGCGTCAGGGCCTGGACAGATTGCTATCATCGAAGGAAAAATGAATTCCCAAGTTTATCAAGACATTTTGCAGGAGAACGTAAGGCCATCTGTCCACCAGCTGAAGCTCAACAGAAGATGGGTGTTGCAACAGAACAACGACCCAAATCATAGAAGTAAATCAACAACAGAATGGCTTAAACAGAAGAAAATACGCCTTCTGGAGTGCCCAGTCAGAGTCCTGACCTCAACCCAATTAAGATGCTGTGGCATGACCTCAAGAAAGCGATTCACACCAGACATCCTAAGAATATTGCTGAACTGAAACAGTTCTGTAAAGAGGAATGGTCAAGAATTACTCCTGACCGTTGTGCATGTCTGATCTGCAACTACAGGAAACGTTTGGTTGAAGTTATTGCTGCCAAAGGAGGTTCAACCAGTTATTAAATCCAAGGGTTCACATACTTTTTCCACCTGCACTGTGAATGTTTACATGGTGTGTTCAATAAAAACATGGTAACAGTTAACCCCTTCAACCCGGGCCTGTTTTCACCTTCCTGCCCAAAACGCTTGTATTGGACTGTCGGAAATGCAGTAAAAGGCCGCAAATGTAGTATCTAGCACAAAAAGTGTTTTTTTTTAAACCACAATATAACAGCAGTACTTAATGGCTCTATTGGACTGTCAGAAATGCAGCAAAAGCCGCAAATGTAGTATCTAGCACAAAGTGGGTGTTTTTTTCAAACAAAAATTTAACAGCAGTATTTAACGGCTGTATTGGACTGTCAGAAATGCAGCAAATGCCGCAAATGTAGTATCTAGCACAAAATGGGTGTTTTTTTAAAACCACAATATAACAGTGTCACTATCCCTACTCAATAGGTCACGTCACTGGGGTGAATTATACTAGTGAGATCATCAAGTTACCACAGAAATTCCCACCCACCTATTCTAGATGACGGAATGATGCTAATTTACTCCCCTAGATTCTAACACCCCAATATTTTCTATCACAATAGCTGCCACCACCTATACTATAAGGCAATAGGGGCCTATACTCAGATATTCTCTCAACCCAAATTTAACACAGTAACACAGGTTATCTATATAAGACCTAAAATCCTCTCAAACACTACTGGTATCGTTATTCCCTCTGAAAGGGCAAGTCCTATAAGACCACAAGGAAGGGACTTATTAATGTTTAAATTTAATACACAATAGTGCAGTGTAATACAAAAAGAAAGTGTCAGATAAAAGATAAAAACAAAATATACATACAATAACAATGCAGTAAAACAGATAAAATAAAAGGGGTGAAATACAGAATATTGGCTTACTGAGATGCAGCTTCTATATTCCAGCTGTGGGGACAGCTGAAGATATGGGCAGTTACTCCAAACGATGTGGATCCCCAAAATGGCTGACAATTACCTGCTCCCAACCACCCATTTTTATCCCCCCTCAGCCGAGGGATGGGCTGCGAGGGAACCTCCCCCCTTTCGGTCCGGCCTTCTGGGACGTCTGATATTATTCAGGTTTCTGCCCCACCTTTCCAGAAGACTGACTGAGGTGGCAATATGAATCACGGCGATTCCTTGCTGTATGACAGGGACTCCTGGTACAGGTATGATCCCATAATCTGAGTCGCTTTGTCCCGGTCATACAGACACCAAATGCCTCCTGTTGTCACGACCATGTTTATGGCCGTGACTCCTTGGGAGCCGCATACAGTTGCCCGCGGTTTGGGTTGTAGTGTCAACCGCATCTGGAGGCATATTGTTGTTAGCCTCAAGTGCGGTTGCCGCTGACAACAGCTATGTGTGTGGTCCTCTTGGAGTTGTGTGCGTGTTTGTAAGCACTTTTGTATGTCTGTGTGCACTTTGTTTATGTTTGGTGTGCACTGACATCTTCCCTTCACTGTGGCTGTCCGTGGCAACGTTTGGTTGTAGGGTGTACATGTGGTGGCAGTGCCCCGGCCTTCGGGCTGACTCCCAGGACACGGTTGCCACCCATGTCGTTGCCTGCGGCAACAGCCACAGTGTGTTTGTTGTTTGGACACTTCCCCTTTAAGTTGTGTTTTCCCTTCTGTGGTTTTGGAAGGGTTGACTCCCTTTCTGTGTGTGTGAGTCACGGGCCTCTTGGCCCTATATAGCCTCAGTTGTAGGCAGTAGTCAGAGAGGTTGCTTCAGCCATGCTTGCTGGAGACATCCTCCTGGTTACTCACCAACTGCCAGTGGGGGCCATCCTTCTGGTCATAGCAAATATAATGTCGTTTGGTGTCTAGAAGATGTGTTTGGTTTTATGCTTGTTTATTGCACCTATGGTCCTGGGTTCCCGTGTGATGCGTGTTGTGTGCTGAGTCCTTTTGTTTGTGGATCGCAGTACTTCCACATGGGTTCCAGGCTTTGTGTCTGTAGCAGGTGTGAGCAAAAATGAAGAAGGTCACGGCACTCCAAAGGCTATTCAGTGTTTTTAATACACCACAAAATCAGCAGCAACGTTTCGACAACAGTCTTTTTCAAGCTACAAACATGTTCACAAATGACTCACAATATATAAGGGTACTAATTCATACCAATTATCCAGTGGATGTGCTTCAACACAAATCCCACCCCTTCTCAGGTACATACAATCATACAATTAGTTAATCCTATCAACCATCGTGCATATTAATATAAGGCTTACCAGGCGTTCACATGTGGGACTGTTACTGCGTATTGTGTCCATGGTGAGCGGCGTCTTCCGCATACAGCTGCGGCTGCGCGAACATTCAAACGGGATTTCCATGTATCGCATCGTCATCTAAGCAGTCACATGACCATTGACGCTGTTCTCGGTCATCTGACTGGTGACGTATCCAGGCGTCTGATCGCTGTCAAGGTGACCACAGGTCCTACAAAGGAAAACTATCCTACCGTATAGACTCTTTCTTTTGATATTACTTCTGATACATATTGCGAATTATAAAGACGCCGATCACCATGGGCACAACATCAGAGAGATAACATCATTTAACAACAATAGAGAATTTACAGTAACAGCGACAAGAGAACCGATCTCAGCAGGCCATCTTCAAGACCTCAGTCATAGCTATATTGCGGTTCAATGCCCCAACTGAAAATATGTGAAGCGGAGATGCATGATCCCACACAAAGATACAATCAAATCAAGAAAGATCAAAAAAGATCCCACTGAAAAAACTCGGGGCTGTACAAACACTGCGGTCCTCCTAATGTTCATTTAAGTGGAAAAATATTATTCAGAAGTGGCAAGTGTAACATATAGGCTGAAATCCCGTGTTATGCACGGTACAGAGTATTCAGACCCACCCAAAGGCTTATAACCAAGGGTGTTGCGGTACAATATACTCAGAATCATACTGTCCACTGTTATTGGACAAGGAGTACTGGGGCCACAACCATCGTCCCCCTCTGTCAAAAGAGAGACCACCGATGTGTACCCCCGCCTGGTCTGGGCCCCACCGTCAGGTGGACCCCTACCACGCTTACCCCCATGGTCTCCTATATAGATCTGAAAAATTATTTCAATTCCAGTAAGAAACAACCTATGTCACCGACCATCTAAAATAATCTACCTGCACAGATCAGCTCCCGAGATAGGTAGTATAGGATCTATTCAAGTTGTCCATCAAATAAGTGATGCACATCCGCCACACATAACCAGTCAGTGGAACCTAATGCACAAACCGTGCAATAATATAATAACCTGATGGACGGCTCCCAGGTCACTGTTCCCATCTCTCGCCCACATCCCGCATGGATGCCTTATCTATTAGTGAAAAACACAAAAATACAACAAGAAGAATAAAATTTATAATCTCGATTATATATCGGGTACTGTTACTTATTACATATAAAAACCCTTACTTTTCACATCCTGTATGACGACTCAGAAAAGGGAACCCACCTTGAACTCCCGATTGAGTCCCTTAGGCTCAATGGTGTCCAACTCAAAGATCCATCTGAGTTCCAGACGTTTTAATAGTCGTTCCCGATCACCACCTCTCCGAGGTGCGGGAACGCCATCAATAACCCTGAACCTCAACTGTGCAACGGTGTGTTTAAATCTATAAAAATGTTCCGGGACCGGGAGTTCACTTTCCAAATTTCCAGACGTGTTCTCCATCTTCGTAAACAGTTTCCGAATGGAATACCTGTGTTGGTTAATTCTCAATTTGCAGGCCTGTGTGGTCTCACCCACATAGATGAGACCACACGGGCACTGCAATGTATAAATCACAAATTCAGAAGAACACGTGTAGAAACTAGAGTTGAGCGAACACCTGGATGTTCGGGTTCGAGAAGTTCGGCCGAACATCCCGGAAATGTTCGGGTTCGGGATCCGAACCCGATCCGAACTTCGTCCCGAACCCGAACCCCATTGAAGTCAATGGGGACCCGAACTTTTCGGCACTAAAAAGGCTGTAAAACAGCCCAGGAAAGAGCTAGAGGGCTGCAAAAGGCAGCAACATGTAGGTAAATCCCCTGCAAACAAATGTGGATAGGGAAATGAATTAAAATAAAAATTAAATAAATAAAAATTAACCAAAATCAATTGGAGAGAGGTTCCATAGCAGAGAATCTGGCTTCCCGTCACCCACCACTGGAACAGTCCATTCTCAGATATTTAGGCCCCGGCACCCAGGCAGAGGAGAGAGGTCCCGTAACAGAGAATCTGTCTTCATGTCAGCAGAGAATTAGTCTGCATGTCATAGCAGAGAATGAGGCTTCACGTCAGCCACCACTGCAACAGTCCATTGGCATATATTTAGGCCCAGCACCCAGGCAGAGGAGGGAGGTCCCGTAACAGAGAATCTGTCTTCATGTCAGCAGAGAATTAGTCTGCATGTCATAGCAGAGAATGAGGCTTCACGTCAGCCACCACTGCAACAGTCCATTGGCATATATTTAGGCCCAGCACACACACAGGCAGAGGAGAGAGGTCCCGTAACAGAGAATCTGGCTTCATGTCAGCAGAGAATCAGTCTGCATGTCATAGCAGAGAATGAGGCTTCACGTCAGCCACCACTGCAACAGTCCATTGGCATATATTTAGGCCCAGCACACACACAGGCAGAGGAGAGAGGTCCCGTAACAGAGAATCTGGCTTCATGTCAGCAGAGAATCAGTCTGCATGTCATAGCAGAGAATGAGGCTTCACGTCAGCCACCACTGCAACAGTCCATTGGCATATATTTAGGCCCAGCACCCAGGCAGAGGAGGGAGGTCCCGTAACAGAGAATCTGTCTTCATGTCAGCAGAGAATTAGTCTGCATGTCATAGCAGAGAATGAGGCTTCACGTCAGCCACCACTGCAACAGTCCATTGGCATATATTTAGGCCCAGCACACACACAGGCAGAGGAGAGAGGTCCCGTAACAGAGAATCTGGCTTCATGTCAGCAGAGAATCAGTCTGCATGTCATAGCAGAGAATGAGGCTTCACGTCAGCCACCACTGCAACAGTCCATTGGCATATATTTAGGCCCAGCACACACACAGGCAGAGGAGAGAGGTCCCGTAACAGAGAATCTGGCTTCATGTCAGCAGAGAATCAGTCTGCATGTCATAGCAGAGAATGAGGCTTCACGTCAGCCACCACTGCAACAGTCCATTGGCATATATTTAGGCCCAGCACCCAGGCAGAGGAGGGAGGTCCCGTAACAGAGAATCTGTCTTCATGTCAGCAGAGAATTAGTCTGCATGTCATAGCAGAGAATGAGGCTTCACGTCAGCCACCACTGCAACAGTCCATTGGCATATATTTAGGCCCAGCACCCAGGCAGAGGAGGGAGGTCCCGTAACAGAGAATCTGTCTTCATGTCAGCAGAGAATTAGTCTGCATGTCATAGCAGAGAATGAGGCTTCACGTCAGCCACCACTGGAACAGTCCATTCTCAGATATTTAGGCCCCGGCACCCAGGCAGAGGAGAGAGGTCCCGTAACAGAGAATCTGTCTTCATGTCAGCAGAGAATTAGTCTGCATGTCATAGCAGAGAATGAGGCTTCACGTCAGCCACCACTGCAACAGTCCATTGGCATATATTTAGGCCCAGCACCCAGGCAGAGGAGAGAGGTCCCGTAACAGACAATCTGGCTTCATGTCAGCAGAGAATCAGTCTTCATATCATAGCAGAGAATCAGGCTTCACGTCACCCACCACTGTAAGAGTCAATTTTCATAAATTTAGGCCCAGAACCCAGGCAGAGGAGAAAGGTCCCGTAACAGACAATCTGGCTTCATGTCAGCAGAGAATCAGTCTTCATATCATAGCAGAGAATCAGGCTTCACGTCACCCACCACTGTAAGAGTCAATTTTCATAAATTTAGGCCCAGAACCCAGGCAGAGGAGAAAGGTCCCGTAACAGACAATCTGGCTTCATGTCAGCAGAGAATCAGTCTTCATATCATAGCAGAGAATCAGGCTTCACGTCACCCACCACTGTAAGAGTCAATTTTCATAAATTTAGGCCCAGAACCCAGGCAGAGGAGAAAGGTCCCGTAACAGACAATCTGGCTTCATGTCAGCAGAGAATCAGTCTTCATATCATAGCAGAGAATCAGGCTTCACGTCACCCACCACTGTAAGAGTCAATTTTCATAAATTTAGGCCCAGAACCCAGGCAGAGGAGAAAGGTCCCGTAACAGACAATCTGGCTTCATGTCAGCAGAGAATCAGTCTTCATATCATAGCAGAGAATCAGGCTTCACGTCACCCACCACTGTAAGAGTCAATTTTCATAAATTTAGGCCCAGAACCCAGGCAGAGGAGAAAGGTCCCGTAACAGACAATCTGGCTTCATGTCAGCAGAGAATCAGTCTTCATATCATAGCAGAGAATCAGGCTTCACGTCACCCACCACTGTAAGAGTCAATTTTCATAAATTTAGGCCCAGAACCCAGGTAGAGGAGAAAGGTCCCGTAACAGACAATCTGGCTTCATGACAGCAGAGAATCAGTCTGCATGTCATAGCAGAGAATCAGGCTTCACGTCAGCCACCACTGCAACAGTCCATTGTCATAAATTTAGGCCCAGCACCCAGGCAGAGGAGAGAGGTCCCGTAACAGACAATCTGGCTTCATGTCAGCAGAGAATTAGTCTGCATGTCATAGCAGAGAATCAGGCTTCATGTCAGCCACCACTGCAACAGTCCATTGGCATATATTTAGGCCTAGCACACAGGCAGAGGAGAGGTTCATTCAACTTTGGGTAGCATCGCAATATAATGGTAAAATGAAAATAAAAATAGGATTGAATGAGGAAGTGCCCTGGAGTCCAATAATATATGGTTATGGGGAGGTAGTTAATGTCTAATCTGGACAAGGGACGGACAGGTCCTGTGGGATCCATGCCTGGTTCATTTTTATGAACGTCAGCTTGTCCACATTGGCTGTAGACAGGCGGCTGCGTTTGTCTGTAATGACGCCCCCTGCCGTGCTGAATACACGTTCAGACAAAACGCTGGCTGCCGGGCAGGCCAGCACCTCCAAGGCATAAAAGGCTAGCTCTGGCCACGTGGACAATTTAGAGACCCAGAAGTTGAATGGGGCCGAACCATCAGTCAGTACGTGGAGGGGTGTGCACACGTACTGTTCCACCATGTTAGTAAAATGTTGCCTCCTGCTAACACGTTGCGTATCAGGTGGTGGTGCAGTTAGCTGTGGCGTGTTGACAAAAGTTTTCCACATCTCTGCCATGCTAACCCTGCCCTCAGAGGAGCTGGCCGTGACACAGCTGCCTTGGCGACCTCTTGCTCCTCCTCTGCCTTGGCCTTGGGCTTCCACTTGTTCCCCTGTGACATTTGGGAATGCTCTCAGTAGCGCGTCTACCAACGTGCGCTTGTACTCGCGCATCTTCCTATCACGCTCCAGTGCAGGAAGTAAGGTGGGCACATTGTCTTTGTAGCGTGGATCCAGCAGGGTGGCAACCCAGTAGTCCGCACAGGTTAAAATGTGGGCAACTCTGCTGTCGTTGCGCAGGCACTGCAGCATGTAGTCGCTCATGTGTGCCAGGCTGCCCAGGGGTAAGGACAAGCTGTCCTCTGTGGGAGGCGTATCGTCATCGTCCTGCCTTTCCCCCCAGCCACGCACCAGTGATGGACCCGAGCTGCGTTGGGTGCCACCCCGCTGTGACCATGCTTCATCCTCATCCTCCTCCACCTCCTCCTCATCCTCGTCCTCCTCGTCCTCCAGTAGTGGGCCCTGGCTGGCCACATTTGTACCTGGCCTCTGCTGTTGCAAAAAACCTCCCTCTGAGTCACTTCGAAGAGACTGGCCTGAAAGTGCTAAAAATGACCCCTCTTCCTCATCCTCCTCCTCCTCCTCCTGGGCCACCTCCTGTTCCATCATCGCCCTAAGTGTTTTCTCAAGGAGACATAGAAGTGGTATTGTAACGCTGATAACGGTGTCATCGCCACTGGCCATGTTGGTGGAGTACTCGAAACAGCGCAACAGGGCACACAGGTCTCGCATGGAGGCCCAGTCATTGGTGGTGAAGTGGTGCTGTTCTGTAGTGCGACTGACCCGTGCGTGCTGCAGCTGAAACTCCACTATGGCCTGCTGCTGCTCGCACAGTCTGTCCAGCATGTGCAAGGTGGAGTTCCACCTGGTGGGCACGTCGCATATGAGGCGGTGAGCGGGAAGGCCGAAGTTACGCTGTAGCGCAGACAGGCGAGCAGCAGCAGGATGTGAACGCCGGAAGCGCGAACAGACGGCCCGCACTTTATGCAGCAGCTCTGACATGTCGGGGTAGTTGTGAATGAACTTCTGCACCACCAAATTCAGCACATGCGCCAAGCAAGGGATGTGCGTCAAATTGGCTAGTCCCAGAGCTGCAACGAGATTTCGCCCATTATCACACACCACCAGGCCGGGCTTGAGGCTCACCGGCAGCAACCACTCGTCGGTCTGTTGTTCTATACCCCGCCACAACTCCTGTGCGGTGTGGGGCCTGTCCCCCAAACATATGAGTTTCAGAATGGCCTGCTGACGTTTACCCCGGGCTGTGCTGAAGTTGGTGGTGAAGGTGTGTGGCTGACTGGATGAGCAGGTGGAAGAAGAGGAGGAGGAAGCCGAGAAGGAGGAGGTGGCAACAGGAGGCAAAGAATGTTGCCCTGCGATCCTTGGCGGCGGAAGGACGTGCGCCAAACAGCTCTCCGCCTGGGGCCCAGCTGCCACTACATTTACCCAGTGTGCAGTTAGGGAGATATAGCGTCCCTGGCCGTGCTTACTGGTCCACGTATCTGTGGTTAGGTGGACCTTGCTACAGATGGCGTTGCGCAGTGCACACTTGATTTTATCGGATACTTGGTTGTGCAGGGAAGGCACGGCTCTCTTGGAGAAGTAGTGCCGGCTGGGAACAACATACTGTGGGACAGCAAGCGACATGAGCTGTTTGAAGCTGTCTGTGTCCACCAGCCTAAATGACAGCATTTCATAGGCCAGTAGTTTAGAAATGCTGGCATTCAGGGCCAGGGATCGAGGGTGGCTAGGTGGGAATTTACGCTTTCTATCAAATGTTTGTGAGATGGAGAGCTGAACGCTGGCGTGTGACATGGTTGAGACGCTTGGTGACGGAGGTGGTGGTGGTGGTGTTGGTGGTACATCCCCTGTTTGCTGGGCGGCAGGTGCCAACGTTCCTCCAGAGGCGGAGGAAGAGGCCGAGGCGGCAGCAGCAGAATAGGCCGAGGCGGCAGCAGCAGAAGAGGTAGCAGGGGGAGCCTGAGTGACTTCCTTGGTTTTAAGGTGTTTACTCCACTGCAGTTCATGCTTTGCATGCAGGTGCCTGGTCATGCAGGTTGTGCTCAGGTTCAGAACGTTAATGCCTCGCTTCAGGCTCTGATGGCACAGCGTGCAAACCACTCGGGTCTTGTCGTCAGCACATTGTTTGAAGAAGTGCCATGCCAGGGAACTCCTTGAAGCTGCCTTTGGGGTGCTCGGTCCCAGATGGCGGCGGTCAGTAGCAGGCGGAGTCTCTTGGCGGCGGGTGTTCTGCTTTTGCCCACTGCTCCCTCTTTTGCTACGCTGTTGGCTCGGTCTCACCACTGCCTCTTCCTCCGAACTGTGAAAGTCAGTGGCACGACCTTCATTCCATGTGGGGTCTAGGACCTCATCGTCCCCTGCATCGTCTTCCACCCAGTCTTGATCCCTGACCTCCTGTTCAGTCTGCACACTGCAGAAAGACGCAGCAGTTGGCACCTGTGTTTCGTCATCATCAGAGACATGCTGAGGTGGTATTCCCATGTCCTCATCATCAGGAAACATAAGTGGTTGTGCGTCAGTGCATTCTATGTCTTTCACCGCTGGGGAAGGGCTAGGTGGATGCCCTTGGGAAACCCTGCCAGCGGAGTCTTCAAACAGCATAAGAGACTGCTGCATAACTTGAGGCTGAGACAGTTTCCCTGGTATGCATGGGGGTGATGTGACAGACTGATGGGGTTGGTTTTCAGGCGCCATCTGTGCGCTTTCTGCAGAAGACTGGGTGGGAGATAATGTGAACGTGCTGGATCCACTGTCGGCCACCCAATTGACTAATGCCTGTACCTGCTCAGGCCTTACCATCCTTAGAACGGCATTGGGCCCCACCATATATCGCTGTAAATTCTGGCGGCTACTGGGACCTGAAGTAGTTGGTACACTAGGACGTGTGGATGTGGCAGAACGGCCACGTCCTCTCCCAGCACCAGAGGGTCCACTAACACCACCACGACCATGTCCACGTCCGCGTCCCTTACTAGATGTTTTTCTCATTGTTATGGTTCACCACAACAACAAATATATTATTTGGCCCAATGTATTGTATTCAAATTCAGCGGGATATAAATTTGAGGCCTAGTATTTAGGCGCTGGGTGACCGGTATGGATTTAGTGACAGAATTAGACTTGGAAATGCACAGAAGCGTGTGTGTGTGAAGTTATTCTGAATGACCCAATGTGCACCTTGAATATTATATACCCTTTTAGGGATAGATTTCAAATAGCTCTGATATAGCAGAAACCACTAAATTATGAAATTGCTAAATTGGGAATTGTACTTCAACCCAGAACAAAAAATGTGCTTTGACGGACACTAAATATCTTGCCCAGCAACAACAGTACAACGGTGGGTAACGAGAGATTTAGAGGGAATTAAATTTGAGGCCTAGTATTTAGGCGCTGGGTCACCGGTATGGATTTAGTGACAGAATTAGACTTGGAAATACACAGTAGCGGGTGTGTGTGAAGTTATTCTGAATGACCCTATGTGCACCTTCAATATTATATACCCTTTTTGGGATAGATTTCAAATAGCTCTGATATAGCAGGAACCACTAAATTATGAAATTGCTAAATTGGGAATTGTACTTCAACCCAGAACAAAAAATGTGCTTTGACGGGCACTAAATAACTTTCCCAGCTACAACAGGACAACGGTAACGAGAGATTTAGAGGGATTTAAATTTGAGGCCTAGTATTTAGGCGCTGGGTGACAGGTATGGGTTTAGTGACAGAATTAGACTTGGAAATACACAGTAGCGGGTGTGTGTGAAGTTATTCTGAATGACCCTATGTGCACCTTCAATATTATATACCCTTTTTGGGATAGATTTCAAATAGCTCTGATATAGCAGAAACCACTAAATTATGAAATTGCTAAATTGGGAATTGTACTTCAACCCAGAACAAAAAATGTGCTTTGACGGACACTAAATATCTTGCCCAGCAACAACAGTACAGCGGTGGGTAACGAGAGATTTAGAGGGAATTAAATTTGAGGCCTAGTATTTAGGCGCTGGGTCACCGGTATGGATTTAGTGACAGAATTAGACTTGGAAATACACAGTAGCGGGTGTGTGTGAAGTTACTCTGAATGACCCTATGTGCACCTTCAATATTATATACCCTTTTTGGGATAGATTTCAAAGAGCTCTGATATAGCAGGAACCACTAAATTATGAAATTGCTAAATTGGGAATTGTATTTCAACCCAGAACAAGAAATGTGCTTGAACGGACACTAAATAACTCGCCCAGCTACAGCACTAGGGACAGATTTAGCTGGATATAAATTTGAGGCCTAGTATTTAGGCGCTGGGTGACCGGTATGGATTTAGTGACAGAATTAGACTGGGATATGGCCAAAAAATGAACAGACTATTGCTGGTTAAATGCACTTGGTGTGACAGCTTCACCCTGATGTAGGCTTTAGCCAAAAAACAACCACACCATTGAGGGTTAAATGCACTTGGTGACAGGCGCAGCTTGCCCCTGATTTTGTATATGGCCAAAAAATGAACAGACTATTGCTGGTTAAATGCACTTGGTGTGACAGCTTCACCCTGATGTAGGCTTTAGCCAAAAAACAACCACACCATTGAGGGTTAAATGCACTTGGTGACAGGCGCAGCTTGCCCCTGATTTTGTATATGGCCAAAAAATGAACAGACTATTGCTGGTTAAATGCACTTGGTGTGACAGCTTCACCCTGATGTAGGCTTTAGCCAAAAAACAACCACACCATTGAGGGTTAAATGCACTTGGTGACAGGCGCAGCTTGCCCCTGATTTTGTATATGGCCAAAAAATGAACAGACTATTGCTGGTTAAATGCACTTGGTGTCACAGCTTCACCCTGATGTAGGCTTTAGCCAAAAAACAACCACACCATTGAGGGTTAAATGCACTTGGTCGCAGCTTGTGCTGGCGCACCACAAGACACAAAATGGCCGCCGATCACCCCAGAAAAATGAGACTGACAAACGGTCTGTGCAGCCTAAAAACAGTGAGCAATTGAGGATCAGCAGCTCAATGATCCACAGCTGCAGATCGATCAGTTAATCAAGTCCTTTGGAGGAGTTAATCTGCCTAATCTCGCCCTACTGTCGCAGCCGCAACCTCTCCCTACGCTAATCAGAGCAGAGTGACGGGCGGCGCTATGTGACTCCAGCTTAAATAGAGGCTGGGTCACATGGTGCTCTGGCCAATCACAGCCATGCCAATAGTAGGCATGGCTGTGATGGCCTCTTGGGGCAAGTAGTATGACGCTTGTTGATTGGCTGCTTTGCAGCCTTTCAAAAAGCTCCAAGAAAGCGTCACAAAAGCGCGAAGAAAGCGACGAACACCGAACCCGAACCCGGACTTTTACGAAAATGTCCGGGTTCGGGTCCGTGTCACGGACACCCCAAAATTCGGTACGAACCCGAACTATACAGTTCGAGTTCGCTCATCCCTAGTAGAAACCCTTTATATCATACCTCTTCCCACTATGTGGATGGAAAAAGGTTTGTCCCTTCTGTACATTGTTGCAATTGCAACAGTTGAGGCAGGGGTAACACCCCTTTCTGGAGATGCGTGACTTGTCAGGCCTCTGCAGAAAGGAATGCACCAACTGATCTCCAAGATTTTTAGACCTTCTGTAGGACATAAGCGGTGGTGTCTGAAACTCGACAATGTCTGGGAAAGAGCGTGTCAGGATTGGCCAATTTCGTCTGAGCGAATCCGTTATTTGTTTGCTCAAAACCGAATGTGTGGATACTGTTTGTACAGCCCCGAGTTTTTTCAGTGGGATCTTTTTTGATCTTTTTTGATTTGATTGTATCTTTGTGTGGGATCATGCATCTCCGCTTCACATATTTTCAGTTGGGGCATTGAACCGCAATATAGCTATGACTGAGGTCTTGAAGATGGCCTGCTGAGATCGGTTCTCTTGTCGCTGTTACTGTTAATTCTCTATTGTTGTTAAATGATGTTATCTCTCTGATGTTGTGCCCATGGTGATCGGCGTCTTTATAATTCGCAATATGTATCAGAAGTAATATCAAAAGAAAGAGTCTATACGGTAGGATAGTTTTCCTTTGTAGGACCTGTGGTCACCTTGACAGCGATCAGACGCCTGGATACGTCACCAGTCAGATGACCGAGAACAGCGTCAATGGTCATGTGACTGCTTAGATGACGATGCGATACATGGAAATCCCGTTTGAATGTTCGCGCAGCCGCAGCTGTATGCGGAAGACGCCGCTCACCATGGACACAATACGCAGTAACAGTCCCACATGTGAACGCCTGGTAAGCCTTATATTAATATGCACGATGGTTGATAGGATTAACTAATTGTATGATTGTATGTACCTGAGAAGGGGTGGGATTTGTGTTGAAGCACATCCACTGGATAATTGGTATGAATTAGTACCCTTATATATTGTGAGTCATTTGTGAACATGTTTGTAGCTTGAAAAAGACTGTTGTCGAAACGTTGCTGCTGATTTTGTGGTGTATTAAAAACACTGAATAGCCTTTGGAGTGCCGTGACCTTCTTCATTTTTGCTGGTATTTGTGGGGTCTGTGAGGCCGGGACCTGACGTCACGAGCACCGCCGCAAAGCCCCTTGAATGCATTCAAGTAAGTTATGCTGTCCTACCACCTCTTTTTGTTTTATGTAGCAGGTGTGAGTTATGTTTGTGGCAAGTACCTGCCATTGCCATAGGTTGTACTTGTTCTCCCTTCCTAGCAGCTTGGCCAGTGAGACTCCTGTTCCTCCGTATCCAGAAGGAACAGGTTGTCTTACCCTGACTCCTAGTCCAGGGACCGGTCGGAGGGTGAGTTAGGGCTCCGAGGTTCCTGAGCATGGGTCCTCCTACCTTAAAGGTCGGCCCATGCAGCTAGGAGTTAGGGTCAGGTTAGGGACGCGATAGGAGGTGACCTGCTCCCTAATCCTGTCGTCCTGGTCAAGCAGCGACCATCTTCCACCACCGCACGGCTGAGGGTTTCCCCCATCCTCAGCCGTGACACCTGTCCAGTATGGCGTGCATAGATTCTGCCCGAAGCCCATGTCAGGCTGAACACAATTATTAGGCCCCTTTCACACGGGCGAGTATTCCGCACGGATGCGATGCGTGAGTTGAACGCATTGCACCCGCACTGAATACCAACCCATTCATTTCTATGGGGCTGTTCACATGAGCGGTGATTTTCACGCAGCATGCTCTATATTCAGCGTTTTTCACGTAACGCAGGCCCCATAGAAATGAATGGGGTTGCGTAAAAATCGCAAGCATCGGCATAAAAAATGCGGATGCGGTGCGATTTTCACGCACGGTTGCTAGGAGACGATCGGGATGGAGACACGATCATTATTATTTTCCCTTATAACATGGTTATAAGGGAAAATAATAGCATTCTGAATACAGAATGCATAGTAAAATAGCGCTGGAGGGGTTTAAAAAAAAAAGTTATTTAACTCACCTTAGTCCACTTGTTCGCGTAGCCGGCATCTCCTTCTGTCTTTATCTTAGCTTTATGTAGCAACAAGGACCTTTGGTGACGTCACAGTCATCACATGATCCATCACATGATCTTTTACCATGGTGATGGATCATGTGATGACTGTGACGTCACCAAAGTTTCTTGTTGCTACACAAAGCAAAGATGAAGACAGAAGGAGATGCCGGCTACACGAGCAAGTGGACTAAGGTGAGTTAAATTTAAAAAAATAAAAATTTAACCCCTCCAGCAATATTTTACTATTAGGGATGAGCGAACTCGAACTGTATAGTTCGGGTTCGTACCGAATTTTGGGGTGTCCGTGACACGGACCCGAACCCGGACATTTTCGTAAAAGTCCGGGTTCGGGTTCGGTGTTCGTCGCTTTCTTGGCGCTTTTGTGACGCTTTCTTGGCGCTTTTTGAAAGGCTGCAAAGCAGCCAATCAACAAGCGTCATACTACTTGCCCCAAGAGGCCATCACAGCCATGCCTACTATTGGCATGGCTGTGATTGGCCAGAGCACCATGTGACCCAGCCTCTATTTAAGCTGGAGTCACATAGCGCCGCCCGTCACTCTGCTCTGATTAGCGTAGGGAGAGGTTGCGGCTGCGACAGTAGGGCGAGATTAGGCAGATTAACTCCTCCAAAGGACTTGATTAACTGATCGATCTGCAGCTGTGGATCATTGAGCTGCTGATCCTCAATTGCTCACTGTTTTTAGGCTGCCCAGACCGTTTGTCAGTCACATTTTTCTGGGGTGATCGGCGGCCATTTTGTGTCTTGTGGTGCGCCAGCACAAGCTGCGACCAAGTGCATTTAACCCTCAATGGTGTGGTTGTTTTTTGGCTAAAGCCTACATCAGGGTGAAGCTGTCACACCAAGTGCATTTAACCAGCAATAGTCTGTTCATTTTTTGGCCATATACAAAATCAGGGGCAAGCTGCGCCTGTCACCAAGTGCATTTAACCCTCAATGGTGTGGTTGTTTTTTGGCTAAAGCCTACATCAGGGTGAAGCTGTCACACCAAGTGCATTTAACCAGCAATAGTCTGTTCATTTTTTGGCCATATACAAAATCAGGGGCAAGCTGCGCCTGTCACCAAGTGCATTTAACCCTCAATGGTGTGGTTGTTTTTTGGCTAAAGCCTACATCAGGGTGAAGCTGTCACACCAAGTGCATTTAACCAGCAATAGTCTGTTCATTTTTTGGCCATATACAAAATCAGGGGCAAGCTGCGCCTGTCACCAAGTGCATTTAACCCTCAATGGTGTGGTTGTTTTTTGGCTAAAGCCTACATCAGGGTGAAGCTGTCACACCAAGTGCATTTAACCAGCAATAGTCTGTTCATTTTTTGGCCATATACAAAATCAGGGGCAAGCTGCGCCTGTCACCAAGTGCATTTAACCCTCAATGGTGTGGTTGTTTTCTGGCTAAAGCCTACATCAGGGTGAAGCTGTCACACCAAGTGCATTTAACCAGCAATAGTCTGTTTATTTTTTGGCCATATACTACATCAGGGGCAAGCTGCGCCCGTCACCAAGTGCATTTAACCCTCAGTAGTGTGGTTGGTCAAGCTGTGACACCAAGTGCATTTAACCAGCAATAGTCTGTTCATTTTTTGGCCATATACTACATCAGGGGCAAGCTGCGCCCGTCACCAAGTGCATTTAACCAGCAATAGTGTGGTTATTTTTTGGCCATATCCCAGTCTAATTCTGTCACTAAATCCATACCGGTCACCCAGCGCCTAAATACTAGGCCTCAAATTTATATCCCGCTAAATCTCTCGTTACCGCTGTCCTGTTGTAGCTGGGAAAGTTATTTAGTGTCCGTCAAAGCACATTTTTTGTTCTGGGTTGAAGTACAATTCCCAATTTAGCAATTTCATAATTTAGTGGTTTCTGCTATATCAGAGCTATTTGAAATCTATCCCTAAAAGGGTATATAATATTCAAGGTGCACATTGGGTCATTCAGAATAACTTCACACACACCCGCTACTGTGTATTTTCAAGTCTAATTCTGTCACTAAACCCATACCTGTCACCCAGCGCCTAAATACTAGGCCTCAAATTTATATCCTGCTAAATCTCTCGTTACCGCTGTCCTGTTGTAGCTGGGAAAGTTATATAGTGTCCGTCAAAGCACATTTTTTGTTCTGGGTTGAAGTACAATTCCCAATTTAGCAATTTCATAATTTAGTGGTTTCTGCTATATCAGAGCTATTTGAAATCTATCCCTAAAAGGGTATATAATATTCAAGGTGCACATTGGGTCATTCAGAATAACTTCACACACACCCGCTACTGTGTATTTTCAAGTCTAATTCTGTCACTAAACCCATACCTGTCACCCAGCGCCTAAATACTAGGCCTCAAATTTATATCCTGCTAAATCTCTCGTTACCGCTGTCCTGTTGTAGCTGGGAAAGTTATTTAGTGTCCGTCAAAGCACATTTTTTGTTCTGGGTTGAAATACAATTCCCAATTTAGCAATTTCATAATTTAGTGGTTTCTGCTATATCAGAGCTATTTGAAATCTATCCCTAAAAGGGTAGATCATATTGAAGGTGCACATAGGGTCATTCAGAATAACTTCACACACACCCGCTACTGTGTATTTCCAAGTCTAATTCTGTCACTAAACCCATACCTGTCACCCAGCGCCTAAATACTAGGCCTCAAATTTATATCCCGCTAAATCTCTCGTTACCGCTGTCCTGTTGTAGCTGGGAAAGTTATTTAGTGTCCGTCAAAGCACATTTTTTGTTCTGGGTTGAAGTACAATTCCCAATTTAGCAATTTCATAATTTAGTGGTTTCTGCTATATCAGAGCTATTTGAAATCTATCCCTAAAAGGGTATATAATATTCAAGGTGCACATTGGGTCATTCAGAATAACTTCACACACACCCGCTACTGTGTATTTCCAAGTCTAATTCTGTCACTAAACCCATACCTGTCACCCAGCGCCTAAATACTAGGCCTCAAATTTATATCCTGCTAAATCTCTCGTTACCGCTGTCCTGTTGTAGCTGGGAAAGTTATTTAGTGTCCGTCAAAGCACATTTTTTGTTCTGGGTTGAAATACAATTCCCAATTTAGCAATTTCATAATTTAGTGGTTTCTGCTATATCAGAGCTATTTGAAATCTATACCTAAAAGGGTATATAATATTCAAGGTGCACATTGGGTCATTCAGAATAACTTCACACACACCCGCTACTGTGTATTTCCAAGTCTAATTCTGTCACTAAACCCATACCTGTCACCCAGCGCCTAAATACTAGGCCTCAAATTTATATCCTGCTAAATCTCTCGTTACCGCTGTACTGTTGTTGCTTGGAAAGATATTTAGTGTCCGTCAAAGCACATTTTTTGTTCTGGGTTGAAATACAATTCCCAATTTAGCAATTTCATAATTTAGTGGTTCCTGCTATATCAGAGCTATTTGAAATCTATCCCAAAAAGGGTATATAATATTCAAGGTGCACATAGGGTCATTCAGAATAACTTCACACACACCCTCTACTGTGTATTTCCAAGTCTAATTCTGTCACTAAACCCATACCTGTCACCCAGCGCCTAAATACTAGGCCTCAAATTTATATCCTGCTAAATCTCTCGTTACCGCTGTCCTGTTGTAGCTGGGAAAGTTATTTAGTGTCCGTCAAAGCACATTTTTTGTTCTGGGTTGAAATACAATTCCCAATTTAGCAATTTCATAATTTAGTGGTTTCTGCTATATCAGAGCTATTTGAAATCTATCCCTAAAAGGGTATATAATATTCAAGGTGCACATTGGGTCATTCAGAATAACTTCACACACACCCGCTACTGTGTATTTCCAAGTCTAATTCTGTCACTAAACCCATACCTGTCACCCAGCGCCTAAATACTAGGCCTCAAATTTATATCCTGCTAAATCTCTCGTTACCGCTGTACTGTTGTTGCTTGGAAAGATATTTAGTGTCCGTCAAAGCACATTTTTTGTTCTGGGTTGAAATACAATTCCCAATTTAGCAATTTCATAATTTAGTGGTTCCTGCTATATCAGAGCTATTTGAAATCTATCCCAAAAAGGGTATATAATATTCAAGGTGCACATAGGGTCATTCAGAATAACTTCACACACACCCTCTACTGTGTATTTCCAAGTCTAATTCTGTCACTAAACCCATACCTGTCACCCAGCGCCTAAATACTAGGCCTCAAATTTATATCCTGCTAAATCTCTCGTTACCGCTGTCCTGTTGTAGCTGGGAAAGTTATTTAGTGTCCGTCAAAGCACATTTTTTGTTCTGGGTTGAAATACAATTCCCAATTTAGCAATTTCATAATTTAGTGGTTTCTGCTATATCAGAGCTATTTGAAATCTATCCCTAAAAGGGTATATAATATTCAAGGTGCACATTGGGTCATTCAGAATAACTTCACACACACCCGCTACTGTGTATTTCCAAGTCTAATTCTGTCACTAAACCCATACCTGTCACCCAGCGCCTAAATACTAGGCCTCAAATTTATATCCTGCTAAATCTCTCGTTACCGCTGTACTGTTGTTGCTTGGAAAGATATTTAGTGTCCGTCAAAGCACATTTTTTGTTCTGGGTTGAAATACAATTCCCAATTTAGCAATTTCATAATTTAGTGGTTCCTGCTATATCAGAGCTATTTGAAATCTATCCCAAAAAGGGTATATAATATTCAAGGTGCACATAGGGTCATTCAGAATAACTTCACACACACCCTCTACTGTGTATTTCCAAGTCTAATTCTGTCACTAAACCCATACCTGTCACCCAGCGCCTAAATACTAGGCCTCAAATTTATATCCTGCTAAATCTCTCGTTACCGCTGTACTGTTGTTGCTGGGCAAGATATTTAGTGTCCGTCAAAGCACATTTTTTGTTCTGGGTTGAAATACAATTCCCAATTTAGCAATTTCATAATTTAGTGGTTTCTGCTATATCAGAGCTATTTGAAATCTATCCCTAAAAGGGTATATAATATTCAAGGTGCACATTGGGTCATTCAGAATAACTTCACACACACCCGCTACTGTGTATTTCCAAGTCTAATTCTGTCACTAAACCCATACCTGTCACCCAGCGCCTAAATACTAGGCCTCAAATTTATATCCTGCTAAATCTCTCGTTACCGCTGTACTGTTGTTGCTGGGCAAGATATTTAGTGTCCGTCAAAGCACATTTTTTGTTCTGGGTTGAAATACAATTCCCAATTTAGCAATTTCATAATTTAGTGGTTTCTGCTATATCAGAGCTATTTGAAATCTATCCCTAAAAGGGTATATAATATTCAAGGTGCACATTGGGTCATTCAGAATAACTTCACACACACCCGCTACTGTGTATTTCCAAGTCTAATTCTGTCACTAAACCCATACCTGTCACCCAGCGCCTAAATACTAGGCCTCAAATTTATATCCTGCTAAATCTCTCGTTACCGCTGTACTGTTGTTGCTGGGCAAGATATTTAGTGTCCGTCAAAGCACATTTTTTGTTCTGGGTTGAAATACAATTCCCAATTTAGCAATTTCATAATTTAGTGGTTTCTGCTATATCAGAGCTATTTGAAATCTATCCCTAAAAGGGTATATAATATTCAAGGTGCACATTGGGTCATTCAGAATAACTTCACACACACCCGCTACTGTGTATTTCCAAGTCTAATTCTGTCACTAAACCCATACCTGTCACCCAGCGCCTAAATACTAGGCCTCAAATTTATATCCTGCTAAATCTCTCGTTACCGCTGTACTGTTGTTGCTTGGAAAGATATTTAGTGTCCGTCAAAGCACATTTTTTGTTCTGGGTTGAAGTACAATTCCCAATTTAGCAATTTCATAATTTAGTGGTTTCTGCTATATCAGAGCTATTTGAAATCTATCCCTAAAAGGGTATATAATATTTAAGGTGCACATTGGGTCATTCAGAATAACTTCACACACACCCGCTACTGTGTATTTTCAAGTCTAATTCTGTCACTAAACCCATACCTGTCACCCAGCGCCTAAATACTAGGCCTCAAATTTATATCCTGCTAAATCTCTCGTTACCGCTGTACTGTTGTTGCTGGGCAAGATATTTAGTGTCCGTCAAAGCACATTTTTTGTTCTGGGTTGAAATACAATTCCCAATTTAGCAATTTCATAATTTAGTGGTTCCTGCTATATCAGAGCTATTTGAAATCTATCCCAAAAAGGGTATATAATATTCAAGGTGCACATAGGGTCATTCAGAATAACTTCACACACACGCTTCTGTGCATTTCCAAGTCTAATTCTGTCACTAAATCCATACCGGTCACCCAGCGCCTAAATACTAGGCCTCAAATTTATATCCCGCTGAATTTGAATACAATACATTGGGCCAAATAATATATTTGTTGTTGTGGTGAACCATAACAATGAGAAAAACATCTAGTAAGGGACGCGGACGTGGACATGGTCGTGGTGGTGTTAGTGGACCCTCTGGTGCTGGGAGAGGACGTGGCCGTTCTGCCACATCCACACGTCCTAGTGTACCAACTACCTCAGGTCCCAGTAGCCACCAGAATTTACAGCGATATATGGTGGGGCCCAATGCCGTTCTAAGGATGGTAAGGCCTGAGCAGGTACAGGCATTAGTCAATTGGGTGGCCGACAGTGGATCCAGCACGTTCACATTATCTCCCACCCAGTCTTCTGCAGAAAGCGCACAGATGGCGCCTGAAAACCAACCCCATCAGTCTGTCACATCACCCCCATGCATACCAGGGAAACTGTCTCAGCCTCAAGTTATGCAGCAGTCTCTTATGCTGTTTGAAGACTCCGCTGGCAGGGTTTCCCAAGGGCATCCACCTAGCCCTTCCCCAGCGGTGAAAGACATAGAATGCACTGACGCACAACCACTTATGTTTCCTGATGATGAGGACATGGGAATACCACCTCAGCATGTCTCTGATGATGACGAAACACAGGTGCCAACTGCTGCGTCTTTCTGCAGTGTGCAGACTGAACAGGAGGTCAGGGATCAAGACTGGGTGGAAGACGATGCAGGGGACGATGAGGTCCTAGACCCCACATGGAATGAAGGTCGTGCCACTGACTTTCACAGTTCGGAGGAAGAGGCAGTGGTGAGACCGAGCCAACAGCGTAGCAAAAGAGGGAGCAGTGGGCAAAAGCAGAACACCCGCCGCCAAGAGACTCCGCCTGCTACTGACCGCCGCCATCTGGGACCGAGCACCCCAAAGGCAGCTTCAAGGAGTTCCCTGGCATGGCACTTCTTCAAACAATGTGCTGACGACAAGACCCGAGTGGTTTGCACGCTGTGCCATCAGAGCCTGAAGCGAGGCATTAACGTTCTGAACCTGAGCACAACCTGCATGACCAGGCACCTGCATGCAAAGCATGAACTGCAGTGGAGTAAACACCTTAAAACCAAGGAAGTCACTCAGGCTCCCCCTGCTACCTCTTCTGCTGCTGCCGCCTCGGCCTATTCTGCTGCTGCCGCCTCGGCCTCTTCCTCCGCCTCTGGAGGAACGTTGGCACCTGCCGCCCAGCAAACAGGGGATGTACCACCAACACCACCACCACCACCTCCGTCACCAAGCGTCTCAACCATGTCACACGCCAGCGTTCAGCTCTCCATCTCACAAACATTTGATAGAAAGCGTAAATTCCCACCTAGCCACCCTCGATCCCTGGCCCTGAATGCCAGCATTTCTAAACTACTGGCCTATGAAATGCTGTCATTTAGGCTGGTGGACACAGACAGCTTCAAACAGCTCATGTCGCTTGCTGTCCCACAGTATGTTGTTCCCAGCCGGCACTACTTCTCCAAGAGAGCCGTGCCTTCCCTGCACAACCAAGTATCCGATAAAATCAAGTGTGCACTGCGCAACGCCATCTGTAGCAAGGTCCACCTAACCACAGATACGTGGACCAGTAAGCACGGCCAGGGACGCTATATCTCCCTAACTGCACACTGGGTAAATGTAGTGGCAGCTGGGCCCCAGGCGGAGAGCTGTTTGGCGCACGTCCTTCCGCCGCCAAGGATCGCAGGGCAACATTCTTTGCCTCCTGTTGCCACCTCCTCCTTCTCGGCTTCCTCCTCCTCTTCTTCCACCTGCTCATCCAGTCAGCCACACACCTTCACCACCAACTTCAGCACAGCCCGGGGTAAACGTCAGCAGGCCATTCTGAAACTCATATGTTTGGGGGACAGGCCCCACACCGCACAGGAGTTGTGGCGGGGTATTGAACAACAGACCGACGAGTGGTTGCTGCCGGTGAGCCTCAAGCCCGGCCTGGTGGTGTGTGATAATGGGCGAAATCTCGTTGCAGCTCTGGGACTAGCCAATTTGACGCACATCCCTTGCTTGGCGCATGTGCTGAATTTGGTGGTGCAGAAGTTCATTCACAACTACCCCGACATGTCAGAGCTGCTGCATAAAGTGCGGGCCGTCTGTTCGCGCTTCCGGCGTTCACATCCTGCCGCTGCTCGCCTGTCTGCGCTACAGCGTAACTTCGGCCTTCCCGCTCACCGCCTCATATGCGACGTGCCCACCAGGTGGAACTCCACCTTGCACATGCTGGACAGACTGTGCGAGCAGCAGCAGGCCATAGTGGAGTTTCAGCTGCAGCACGCACGGGTCAGTCGCACTACAGAACAGCACCACTTCACCACCAATGACTGGGCCTCCATGCGAGACCTGTGTGCCCTGTTGCGCTGTTTCGAGTACTCCACCAACATGGCCAGTGGCGATGACACCGTTATCAGCGTTACAATACCACTTCTATGTCTCCTTGAGAAAACACTTAGGGCGATGATGGAAGAGGAGGTGGCCCAGGAGGAGGAGGAGGAGGAGGAGGAAGAGGGGTCATTTTTAGCACTTTCAGGCCAGTCTCTTCGAAGTGACTCAGAGGGAGGTTTTTGGCAACAGCAGAGGCCAGGTACAAATGTGGCCAGCCAGGGCCCACTACTGGAGGACGAGGAGGACGAGGATGAGGAGGAGGTGGAGGAGGATGAGGATGAAGCATGGTCACAGCGGGGTGGCACCCAACGCAGCTCGGGTCCATCACTGGTGCGTGGCTGGGGGGAAAGGCAGGACGATGACGATACGCCTCCCACAGAGGACAGCTTGTCCTTACCCCTGGGCAGCCTGGCACACATGAGCGACTACATGCTGCAGTGCCTGCGCAACGACAGCAGAGTTGCCCACATTTTAACCTGTGCGGACTACTGGGTTGCCACCCTGCTGGATCCACGCTACAAAGACAATGTGCCCACCTTACTTCCTGCACTGGAGCGTGATAGGAAGATGCGCGAGTACAAGCGCACGTTGGTAGACGCGCTACTGAGAGCATTCCCAAATGTCACAGGGGAACAAGTGGAAGCCCAAGGCCAAGGCAGAGGAGGAGCAAGAGGTCGCCAAGGCAGCTGTGTCACGGCCAGCTCCTCTGAGGGCAGGGTTAGCATGGCAGAGATGTGGAAAACTTTTGTCAACACGCCACAGCTAACTGCACCACCACCTGATACGCAACGTGTTAGCAGGAGGCAACATTTCACTAACATGGTGGAACAGTACGTGTGCACACCCCTCCACGTACTGACTGATGGTTCGGCCCCATTCAACTTCTGGGTCTCTAAATTGTCCACGTGGCCAGAGCTAGCCTTTTATGCCTTGGAGGTGCTGGCCTGCCCGGCAGCCAGCGTTTTGTCTGAACGTGTATTCAGCACGGCAGGGGGCGTCATTACAGACAAACGCAGCCGCCTGTCTACAGCCAATGTGGACAAGCTGACGTTCATAAAAATGAACCAGGCATGGATCCCACAGGACCTGTCCGTCCCTTGTCCAGATTAGACATTAACTACCTCCCCATAACCATATATTATTGGACTCCAGGGCACTTCCTCATTCAATCCTATTTTTATTTTCATTTTACCATTATATTGCAAGGCTACCCAAAGTTGAATGAACCTCTCCTCTGCCTGTGTGCTAGGCCTAAATATATGCCAATGGATTGTTGCAGTGGTGGCTGACGTGAAGCCTCATTCTCTGCTATGACATGCAGACTGATTCTCTGGTGACATGAAGCCAGATTGTCTGTTACGGGACCTCTCTCCTCTGCCTGGGTGCTGGGCCTGAATTTATGACAATGGACTGTTGCAGTGGTGGCTGACGTGAAGCCTGATTCTCTGCTATGACATGCAGACTGATTCTCTGCTGACATGAAGCCAGATCCTCTGTTACGGGACCTCTCTCCTCTGCCTGGGTGCTGGGCCTAAATTTATGAAAATGGACTGTTGCAGTGGTGGGTGACGTGAAGCCTCATTCTCTGCTATGACATGCAGACTGATTCTCTGCTGACATGAAGCCAGATTGTCTGTTACGGGACCTCTCTCCTCTGCCTGGGTGCTGGGCCTGAATTTATGACAATGGACTGTTGCAGTGGTGGCTGACGTGAAGCCTGATTCTCTGCTATGATATGAAGACTGATTCTCTGCTGACATGAAGCCAGATTGTCTGTTACGGGACCTCTCTCCTCTGCCTGGGTGCCGGGGCCTAAATATCTGAGAATGGACTGTTCCAGTGGTGGGTAACGGGAAGCCAGATTCTCTGCTATGATATGAAGACTGATTCTCTGCTGACATGAAGCCAGATTGTCTGTTACGGGACCTCTCTCCTCTGCCTGGGTGCTGGGCCTAAATTTATGAAAATGGACTCTTACAGTGGTGGGTGACGTGAAGCCTGATTCTCTGCTATGACATGAAGACTGATTCTCTGCTGACATGAAGCCAGATTGTCTGTTACGGGACCTCTCTCCTCTGCCTGGGTGCCGGGGCCTAAATATCTGAGAATGGACTGTTCCAGTGGTGGGTGACGGGAAGCCAGATTCTCTGCTATGGAACCTCTCTCCAATTGATTTTGGTTAATTTTTATTTATTTAATTTTTATTTTAATTCATTTCCCTATCCACATTTGTTTGCAGGGGATTTACCTACATGTTGCTGCCTTTTGCAGCCCTCTAGCCCTTTCCTGGGCTGTTTTACAGCCGTTTTAGTGCCGAAAAGTTCGGGTCCCCATTGACTTCAATGGGGTTCGGGTTCGGGACGAAGTTCGGATCGGGTTCGGATCCCGAACCCGAACATTTCCGGGATGTTCGGCCGAACTTCTCGAACCCGAACATCCAGGTGTTCGCTCAACTCTATTTACTATGCATTCTGTATTCAGAATGTTATTATTTTCCCTTATAACCATGTTATAAGAGAAAATAATACAATCTACAGAATAACGATCCCAAGCCTGAACTTCTGTGAAGAAGTTCAGGTTTGGGTACCAAACATGCGCGATTTTTCTCACACGAGTGCAAAACGCATGACAATGTTTTGCACTTGCGCAGAAAAATCGCGGGTGTTCCCGCAACGCACCCGCACATGTTTCTGCAACGGCCGTGTGAAATGGGCCATAGGGTTCTGAGGCTGTGGGTGCCATGAGGTCGGAGTTATGGCTTCTGATATTATTTCATTCATCTACTGAATGGGTTAGACCACCTAGCAGCCAATATGTCTAGGGTGGCTGTGGTCTAGCAGCCAATATGTCTAGGGTGGCTGTGCATTCTAACTATCCCCCTCCCAGCTCTTTATTAGGATGCCCAAATGGCTTGCAATTGGCAGGCCTGTGCTAAATGGGGGCTTCCTCTGAGAATGTGGAGTTTCTCACCTAGTCTTCAGACGGGCTGGCATCTTGAGACATAATTTGCTTAATAGATCAAATAGCCACTGCTATACAATTAGCTATTGATTATGTAAGTTTAGGAGAATATGATATCTATCTATCTATCTGTCTATCTATCTGTCTATTCACCTCAGATTTCATTACAAACAGCAGTATTTAACGCTTGTATTGGACTGTCAAAAATGCAGCAGGCCACAAATGTAGTATCTAGCACAAAAAGGGTGTTTTTTTTCAAACAAAAATTAAACAGCAGTATTTAACAGTTGTATTGGACTGTCAGAAAAGCAGTGCAGGCAACAAAGGTGATTTTTTTCACCCACAGTGAAACAGATGGATTTTCTGATACTATTTCACTATCAGATTTGCAGTGCAGGCCGCAAAGGTACTTTATGAAAAAAAATATATGATTTTTTCACCCACAGTGAAACAGATGGATTTACCGCAGAGTGAAGGCAAAAGGGCCAACAAGTGCTAAGCATCTCTGGGAACTCCTTCAAGACTGTTGGAAGACCATTTCAGGTGACTACCTCTTGAAGCTCATCAAGAGAATGCCAAGAGTGTGCAAAGCAGTAATCAAAGCAAAAGGTGGCTACTTTGAAGAACCTAGAATATTACATATTTTCAGTTGTTTCAGACTTTTTTGTTATGTATATAATTCTACATATGTTAATTCATAGTTTTGATGCCTTCAGTGTGAAACTACAATTTTCATAGTCATGAAAATAAAAAAAACTCTTTGAATGAGAAGGTGTGTCCAAACTTTTGGTCTGTACTGTATATGATTTTTTTCACCCACAATTAAACTGATAGATTTAACAGATGCCGTGCAGGGCACAATGTACTTTTTAGCAAAAAATTATATTATTTGTCCCCCCAGAATTTAACAGATGGATTAACTTGGATTGTACTTTACAGAAAGAAATTTGAATAAGTCACCAATTGGGCCCTGAACTTACAGACGGATTACCTATATTTTCCCTTCCCCTGGCACATATGCAGTGCAGGTGCACTTAAAAAATGGGTATATGTTGCCCACTGAACTAAAAGAACAGGATAAAATTATTGCCCCTGGCACATATGCAGTGCTGGTAGGGTACAAAAATGTTGCATTGCACCCAAAAAAAATAAAAAATCTCTGTAGATCGCAGAGTTAACAACAAGTTCTGATATCAGATAGATTTTTTCCTATTCTTTCCCTCACAGCAGCATCCTATCTCTACACTAGTAAGAGTAGAGTGACGTGCGGCGCTACATGACTCCAGCCTATATAGAGGCTGGGTCACATGCTGCACTGGCCAATCACAGCCATTCTATTAGTAGGCATGGCTTTGATGGCTTCTAAGGGCGCACAAGTTAAACACTTGTTGATTGGCTACCCTGCAGCCTTTCAAAAAGCGCCAATAAATCTCCGAACACCGAACTCAAACCTGAACTTTTACTGAAATGTTCGAGTCCGGGTACAAAAAACCCTAAAGTTTGGTACAAACCCGAACTTTACAGTTCGGGTTCGCTCAACCCTAACTGTTTTGATAAGCTTCTGCAGTGTCTCAAGATTTATTTCCATCCAGTGTTGCATTCATTTTTCACCAAGACCTTGCATTGATAATGGTAGAGTCTGACCGCTGCGCAAAGCCTTCTCCAGCACATCCAAAAGATTCTCAATGGGGTTAACGTCTGGACCCTGTGGTGGCCAATCCATGTGTGAAAATGATGTCTCATGCTCCCTGAACCACTCTTTCACAATTTAAGCCCAATGAATCCTGGCATTGGAATATGCCCGTGCCATTAAGGAAGAAAAAATCCATTGATGTAATAATGTGGCCATTCAGTCTGTTTAGGTAGTCAGCTGACCTCATTTTTGGAGCACATGCTGTTGCTGAAACAAGACCTGACTAACTGCAGCAACCCCAGATCATATCACTGCCCCCACAGGCTTGCACAGTAGGCTCTAGGCATGATGGGTGCATCACTTCATTTGCCTCTCTTCTTACCCTAATGCGCCCATCACTCTGGAACAGGGTAAATCTGGACTCATCAGACCACATGACCTTCTTCCATTGCTCCAGAGTTCAATCTTTATGCTCCCTGGCAAATTGAAGCCTTTTTTTCTGGTTTGCCTCACTGATTAGTTGATTTCTTATGGCTACACAGCTGTTCAGTCCCAATCGCTTGAGTTCCCTTTGCATTGTGCATGTGGAAATGCTCTTACTTTAACTATTAAACATAGCCCTGAGTTCTACTGTTGTTTTTCTTCAATTTGATTTCACCAAACGTTTAAGTGATCGCCGATCACGATCATTCAGGAATTTTTTCCCGCCACATTTCTTCCTCGAATACGATGGGTCCCCACTATACTTCCAGTTTTTAATAATGCGTTGGAAAGTTCTTAACCCAATTTTAGTAGTTTCTGCAATCTCCTTAGATGTTTTCTCTGCTTGATGCATTTCAATGATTTGAACCTTCTCAAACAGACTAACATCTTTTCCACGACCACGAGATGTGTCTTTCGACATGGTTGTTTAAGAAATGAGAAGCAACTCATTGCATCAGTTGGGGTTAAATAACTTGTTGCCAGCTGAAAGAAAATCGCCCATGCAGTAATTATCCAATAGGAGGCTCATAACTATTTGCTTAGTTAAATCCAGGTGGCGACACACCCCTGTTAAAATGTCAGGTTTCTGTGATGCAAAAAAATGAGACAAAAATAAATCATTTCCGAACCTTTTTCACCTTTAATGTAACCTATAAACTGTACAACAAACTGAAATCTTTTAGGTAGAGGGAAGAAAAATTTAAAAATAAAATAATATGGTTGCACAAGTGTGCATACCCTTAAAACGAATACTTTGTTTAAGCACATTTTGATTTTAGTAAAGTCCTGATCAAAAGTTTAAGACCACTTGAAAAATTGCAAAAAATCATATTTAGCATGGCTGGATCTTAACAAGGTTCCAAGTAGAGCTTCAACATGCAACAAGAAGAAATGGGAGTGAGACAAAACATTTTTTGAGCATTCAATTTAATGAAAACGAATAAACTGAAACAGGCTGTTTTTTAGCTGATCAAAAGTTTAGGACCACTCCTCCAATAAAAAAAAAAATAAACCCCCCCAAAACAGAAATCCAACTTCCAAACATGAACTCAGTAATGAGTAGCTCCGCCGTTATTGTTTATCACTTCCAAAATTCGGTTCGGCATGCTTGATGCAAGCGTTTCCATGAGGTGAGTGGGAACATTTCTCCAAGTGGTGAAGACGGCCGCACGAAGGCCATCTACTGTCTGGAACTGTTGTCCATTTTTGTAAACTTCCCTTGCCATCCATCCCCAAAGGTTCTCAATTGGATTTAGATCAGGGGAACACACAGGATGGGCCAAAAGAGTGATGTTATTCTCCTGGAAGAAGTCCCTTGTCCTGCAGGCATTGTGTACTGTAGCGTTGTTCTGTTTAAAAACCCAGTCGTTACCATACAGACGAGGATCCCATAGTCATGAGGAATGCTCTCTGCAACATCTGGACATAGCCAGAGGCTGTTTGACGCCCCTGCACTTCCTAAAACTCCATTGTTCCACTGAAGGAAAAAGCACCCCAGACCATTATGGCGCCCCCTCCACTGTGGCGCGTAGAAAACATCTCAGGTGAGATCTGCTTGTCATGCCGGTAACGTTGGAAACCATCAGGACCATCAAGGTTAAATTTTTTCTCATCAGAGAATAAAACTTTCTTCCACCTTTGAATGTCCCATGTTTGGTGCTCTCTTGCAAAGTCCAAACGATCAGTTCTGTGGCGTTCAAGGAGACTAGGTCTTTGAAGAAGTTTTTTGTTTTTGAAGCCCTTCAGTCTCAGATGCCATCTGATGGTTATGGGGCTGCAGTCAGCACCAGTAAGGGCCTTAATTTGGGTCGAGGATCGTCCAGTGTCTTGTCGGACAGCCAATTGGATCCTCCGGCTCAGTGCTGATTAAATTTTTTGGGTCTTCCACTTGACTTTTTTGTTCCATAACCCTCGGGATCATTTAAGAAATTCCAAATTAGTCTTACTGTGTCCCACCTCAGCAGCGATGACGCACTGTGAGAGACCCTGCTTATGCAGTTCAACAACCCGACCACGTTCAAAAAGGGAGAGTTTTATGCCTTTGCCATCACAACGTGTAACTAACTGACAGAAAATGACAATGAATCCACATCTTTGCACAGATTTGGCCTTTTAAAGGCATGTGGTCCTAAAATTTGGATCAGCTGAAAAACAGCCTGTTTCAGTTTAATCGTTATTTTCAATTAATTGAATGATCAAAAATATGTTTTGTCTCACTCTCATTTCTTCTTGTTGCATGTTGAAGCTCTACTTGGAACCTTGCTAAGATCCAACAATGTAAAATAAGATTTTTTGCCATTTCTCAAGTGGTCTTAAACTTTTGATCAGGACTGTATCTCACACTGACCGATGCAGACAAGGCCGCAAATTAAGTTTTTTGCCCAAACTGGGTGTTTTTTTAAAAACATAATATGACAGCAGTATATAACGCTTTAATTCCACACTGACAAATGAAGCAAGGGCTGCAATATTAAGTACTTTGCCCAAAATTGGTGGGTTTTTTTGTTTGTTTTTTTTTTAACATATTTTTTTATTCGTGATGCATCAATATTACATGTCATTTTCTCAGCATGTCACATAAATATGCATATAATACATCACTTTTTTGTTTTTATAGATACAACAAAAGACAAAGCAGTGAAATAATATCAAATGGCTCAACTCCCCCCTCCCTCCCTATCCCCCACTCTCCAGGAAGTCCAACCCTACAATCCCCTCCCCTATCATAATTTCAAATATTATAGTCAAGTTATAACCCTCCGTTATCTACCCTCAGTGTCGTCAATCTCCCAGTTAGCACTGCATTCGAATACCATTCTGTACATTTGAAGGATGCCATCAGCTCATTGATATCTCCCCGCGGAATATGTTTCTCAATAAATGTTTGCCATTTGCGAAATAAATTTTTGGTCTTCCTCTCTTTCTGGTGTTCCGTGTCCAATTTATCTATATACATGAAGTGAGACATCTGAGAAATCAACTCACTAACTTGAGGAGTATTGGGTTTCAACCAGTTATTCAGAAGACCACGGAGAGACACCAATAATGCCACATCAATTATCCCTCGAGGTTTGGATGCATCATCAAAAACATGAAAGAGCAAAACAGTAGGGCTGTGTAACAGCGTCAATCCCCAAGTCTCCCTAATCCACACCACCACCGCCTTCCAAAATGTTTGAACGAAGTCACACTCCCACACACAATGTAATAGGTCTGCATGCTCAGCTCCACATTTCGGGCAAGCTGTCAAGTACCCCATTTTGGGTGAACGTCTCGAAACATTAAACGCGTATATTGCCGAATGTATGAGAAGGAAATGCGACTCCCTCCACTTTTCGCAGGGTACTGCTCTGCATACCCTCTCCCACCCCGTCAGAACCTCCTCCACCACCAACGGGACCTGTAACTTCCTACCCCATTTCTTAAAGAGACCGGCTTTCACTTTGTTATCTATTGATTCTCTCATGACATGATATAGTTGGGAAATAGAATATTTCGTAGCCCCGTGTCCCAATGAGAATGCCAAGTATTGGCTCGTGCATTCGCTAGAGACATCTAGCAACCTCTGTTTACAAAAATAGACAACCTGTTGATAAGCCAAGAACTGGGATTTATCAAGACCAAACTTCTCACACACCTCCGGAAATGTCAGGTACCTCTTCCCGGCAATATGAAGCATATCTAAAAACGTATGAATTCCTTTGGCCCTCCATGTCTCAAACATTTTGTTTTGAGCCCCCAAAGGGAACTCCGGATGTTCCAAGTTTCTGGACGCTAGAAATGGTCTCTTGGCTAATTTGCACACTTCCTTCCATGCAACCATCGTGTCTCTCAAAATCAATGATTGTTTCAAATGGGGTGGGAGCAATTGCCTCTTGGTAAGCAGCAAGTTCACCAATGGCCACTTTGCGGAGAGTTGCTGCTCCAATGTGGGATCCGAATAGTAGTGTGTTTTGTGTATCCAATCCAGACAATGCCTAAATAAACACGCTAGATTATAAATTCTCATATTTGGGATATTTATACCTCCTTGGTGTCTAGGCAACATCAACTTAGATAATGACACTCTGGGTTTCGTCCCTGACCACAGGAAAGTTGAGAACATTGATTGAATACTCCGAACATCCGAATGTTTTAAAAGCAGTGGCATTGTCTGCATGGGATACAGCAGCCTTGGGAAGCAAATCATTTTGATGAGGTTGCCCCTGCCCGTAAGAGACAACGGTAGGTTTTTCCATCTCTCCAGGTCATTCCTAATTTTTTGGAACAGTGGGACATAATTCAGGGCATACAGCGACTCAGAGGTTCTCCCTATTTTGATCCCTAGATATTTAATATAACTCTCAGCTATGACAATCTGGCTGCATGACTTTGGCGGTTCTAATTTGGCCCTAGATGTGCGGGGTGTTTTTTTAAGCCCAGAATATTATTGCTATATTTCAAGCTTGTATCTCACACTGACAGATGCAGACAAAGCCGCAAATTAAGTTTTTTGCCCAAAATGGGTGTTTTTAAAAAAACATAATATGACAGCAGTATATAACGCTTTAATTTCACACTGACAAATGAAGCAAGGGCTGCAATATTAAGTACTTTGCCCAAAATGGGTGTTTTTTTAAGCCCAGAATATTATTGCTATATTTCAAGCTTGTCTCTCACACTGACAGATGCAGACAAAGCCGCAAATTTAGTTTTTGGCCCAAAAAGGGTGTTTTTTAAAACCCAGAAAATTATTGAAGTATTTCTAGCTTGTTTTAACAATGACAGATGCAGCAAACGCCGGAAATTTTGGAATTTGCCCAAAAAGGGTGTTTTTTTGATAAAAGAATATGACAGCAGTATATAACGCTTGAATTTCACACTGACAGATGCAGCAAGTGCTGTAAAATGTAGTATTTTGCCCAAAAAGGTTGTTTGTTAAAACCCAGAAAAATTTTGCTGTATTTTTAGCTTAAATTGCACACTGACTAATGCGACATATGCCCCAAATGGAGGTTATTGCCCAAAAATTTGTGTTTTTTAAAACCCATAAAATTATTGAAGTATTTTAAGCTTGTTTTCAACAATGACAGATGCAGCAAACGCCGCAAAATTAGGATTTTGCCCTAAATGGGTGTTTTTGTAATAACAGAATATGGCAGCAGTATATAACGCTTGAATTTCTCATTGACAGATGCAGCAAGGGCTGTAAAATTGAGTATTTTGCCCAAAAAGGGTGTTTTTTAAAACCAAGAAAATTATTGCTGTATTTCTAGCTTAAATTGCACACTGACTAATGCTGCAAAGGCCACAGATGTAGGGTCTTGCCAAAAATGGGTGATTTTTTTAACCCAGAATATAATTGCAGTATTTCAAGCTTCTATTTGACTGTCACAAATGCACATATGCTGTGCTGGTGCACAGAACTTGCATAAAATGGCAGCCGCTGCCCACCTAACTAACAGATGGATAAAAGTTATTTTTCTGGGTCAATGGGCTCAGGGCAGGGTAAAAAGATTGTGCACTGCACCCACAAAACTAAATCTAGGTAGATCGCTGATTTAACAAGCACTTCTGATTAAAGAGTCTATCCTATTCTCTCCCTCACAGCAGCAGCATCCTATCCCTACACTAATCATAGCAGAGTGACGTGCAGCGCTACGTGACTCCAGCTTATATAGAGGCTGGGTCACATGCTGCACCTTCCAATCACAGCCATGCAATTAGTTAAACGCTTGTTGATTGGCTGCTTTGCAGCCTTTCAAAAAGCGCCATTAACTCACCAAACACCAAACCCGAACTTTTACTGAAATGTTTGGGTTTGGATCCGGGGTCCAAAAATCCTAAAGTTCGGTACGAACCCAAATTTAACAGTTCGGGTTCGCACAACCCTTCTATCGACCACTACCCAAACCACAGATTTATCCTCGGAGGGTGACAAATTAGTAATGAAATCCATAGAAATATGTGACCAGGGTTTACTAGGTAATGGTTGTAATTCACCTGCAGGGTGTGTTCTAGGAGTCTTGGATCTGGTGCATACCTTGCACGCAGAGACAAAAGAACTGACATCCCTAGATAACGTTGACCACCAATAAGACCTGGACACCAGTTCTCTGCTAGCCTCATTACCAGGATGACCACAGAAAACAGAATCGTGGCACTCACCCAGCAGCCGGAGACGGAAATGAAAAGTAACAAATAACTTATCTGTGATTGTCTGCTTCGGAGCTAGGTGTTGTGTTGCCTCAATATCAGAAGCAAGATCCACAGATAAAGATGCCACAATGATGTTAGCTGGCAAAATAGGTTCAGGAGGAGTGTCAGGAGGTTGAAACGCACAAAAGCTTTGAGACAAAGCATCAGCTTTCACATTCTTACTTCCTGGCCTGAAAGTAATAGAGAAGTTAAAACGCGTGAAGAACAATGCCCATCTGGCCTGATAAAGATTCAGGCGTTTAGCAGATTTGAGAAATAATACATTTTTATAATCAGTAAGAACAGTAATGCAATGTTTGCCCCCCCCCCAAAAAATGTCTTCATTTCTCAAATGCCCATTTAATGGCTAACAATTCACGCCTGCCAATATCTGTCACGGCTGAGGATGGGGAAAACCCTCAGCCGTGCGATGCCAGAAGATGTTAGGCTGCTCGGCCAGGACGACAGGATTAGGGAGCAGGTCACCTCCTAAAGCGTCCCTAACCTGAGTTAGGTGCCAGCTGCATCCTCTCCCAGCACACACTAAGCCAGTCCAACGAGGCCTGCAGCCAGCCACACCGACACAGGGGAGAGAACCACTGAGAGGTGGACGAGGGGACTCTCCACTCAAGTCCCCACTCCAGTCGCTGCCAGCAAACAGTCCTAACCAGCACGCAGCCGGACCACTAACGGAATGCTGCCAGCAAACGACTGGAGATGGGAACATGGAGAGGGACGAGGGATCACCAACACGGACACGGAAGGTAAGGTGGCGGGGAGAAAGCCACCAACCGTGCCGTTAACGGTGATCCCCCCGGAACGCTCTCCCTCCGGAGAACGCGCATGCAGTCCAAAAGGGGATGGCACTGCATGCTGCACCCTCTTTCGAAGGTGTGCACCCGCACACCAAACAAACACCACGGTGCAATAAAAAAATCAGGGGACGCCAAGACAGAGCACGGTGAAGGGATGGCAGGGAAAAGCCAGGTCACCGCGCCATCAGAGGCGAAACCCCCACAATGCTCTCCCTCCGGAGAACGCGCATGCACCCCATCCGCAGATGGCGGTACATGCTTTCGAGGGACAGCCAAGTGAGGAGCCATTGTGGTCATACTGTCACAACTGAGGATGGGAAAAACCCTCAGCCGTGCGATGCCAGAAGATGTTAGGCTGCTCGGCCAGGACAACAGGATTAGGGAGCAGGTCACCTCCTAAAGCATCCCTAACCTGACCCTAACTCCTAGCTGCATGGGCCGACCTTTAAGGTAGGAGGACCCATGCTCAGGAACCTTGGATCCCTAACTCACCCTCCGACTGGTCCCTGGACTAGGAGTCAGGGTAAGACGGCCTGTTCCTTCTGGACACGGAGGAACAGGGGTCTCACTGGCCAAGCTGCAGGGAAAAGGGGAACACAAACAGTCTTACGGATATGGCAGGTGAACTGAACTAGTTCCACCTACCTGCCACAGCCTTGCTGACTGGATCCCTGTGTTGGCAAACACATATCCACACACAGGAATCCAGATCCATAAGCTGCACCAAACAACAAAAGGAAAATCCCAACTGAACATCACATAGACATCACACATAAACATGACATAAACTTAATGTGACATAAATCTTATGACCACAAGGGTGGCCCCTACTGGCAGGTGGAAAACACAGGAGGCTGCTCCAGCTAAGCATGGCTGAAGCAACACTCAGACATGTGCTAAACACTGAGGCTTTATAGGCCCAATTAGCCACACCCAACAAACACACCCAGAGCACACACACAGTGGGAAGGGAGTTAACCCTTCCAGCACCAGGGAAGGGAAACACAAACTTAAGTGGAAAGTGTCCAACCCAAGAACACACTGTGGCTGTTGCCTCAGGCAACGACATGGGTGGCAACCATGTCCTGGGAGTCAGCCCGAAGGCCAGGACACTGCCACCACATGTACACATACAACCAAACGTTGCCACGGGCAACCACAGTGAAGGAAAGATGTCAGTGCACACCAAACATACAAAAGTGCATACATACACGCACACAACTCTAAGGCAACCGCACACATACCTGTTGTCCACGGCAACCGCACCTGAGGCAAACAACAAAATGCCTCCAGCTGCGGTTGACACAACAACCCAAACCGTGGGCAACTGTATGCGGCTCCCAAGGAGTCACGGCCATAAACATGATCGTGACAATATCCAGGGCCAGTGCAAGGATTTTTGCCAACACAAGCGAAGCTATATTTTTTGCGCTCCCCCCGACCTACCTCACAGCTCACCTGGCCCTGGTCCCGTCTGCAGCAGCTGGCTTCTCCTCTGTGTGATCCTGGTATCTTCACTCTGCTTCTGACAATCGCTGATTTGAGGACCGTATTTTTCGCTCTCTAAGACACACCTAGGTTTTAGAGGAGGATAATAAGAAAAACATATTTTCCATTACACCTCAGGTCAGACCAGCAATCAGACCCCCAATGTTAATCAGACCTCAGATCAGACCCCCAATGCCTCAGATCAGACCCCTATGTCAGACATCAGCCCCCCAAGTCAGCCATTAGCCCCCCATATCAGCCATCAGCCCCCATGCATCAGCCCCCCCATGTAAGCTATCATGCCCCCATGTCAGCCATCAGCCCCCCATGTCACATTTCTCCCCCTCCATGTCACATTTCTCCCCCTCCTTTTTACATAATCCCCTCTGTCACATCACCCCATGTCACATTTCTCCCCATGTCATATTTCTCCCCCTCCATGTCACATTTCACCCACTCAATGTCACATTTCTCCCCCTCCATCCATGTAACATTTCTCCTTCTCCAAACCATGTCACCCTCTTTGTGTCACATCATGATCACATCATTACCTCCTATTGTGTCACATTTCAGTCCCCCCCATGGCACATCATCCCCCCCCCCAGGCCGGCCCTGGCCCCATCCTCATGTCACAGACTACAGACATTGTCCCCCCTCCCATCATGTCACGGTCACCATTCCTCCCACCTCCATTTATGATTGTTGCTTGTGTAATCATTTTTTGACACATTTATGCTGTGCACTCTGGCGCTAATGCGCTCATCAGTGATCACCTACTCACCTGTCCTGCTGCTACGGCATTCTGGCTGTGTGTGAGTCAGACTCACAGACACAGTCAGCTCCAGTCCCTGCTGCCGCCTGCCTCCGCTGCGCCACTCGCCAGTCACACCCCCCTGGCCTGACCCCATGACCGTGTTGCCGTGCTGCAGGCCCGTGCCGCTCTGTGAGGGAGGTCCGGGGCCGAATGGCACACGCAGGCTTGGGTGGGCGGCCATCGGCACAACTCACAAATAAGTGATCTAAAGAAAAAAAAAAAAAAAGCCGATTGGTCTGCCTTATGGTAGCGTCGGCCCTGCCAATATCATAATTCCTCTCAGTAGGAGAGAATTTTTGTGAGAAAAAAGCACAAGGTCTTAGATTAGTGAGGTTAGAGGGGCCCTGAGACAGAATAGCCCCCACCCCATCCTCAGAAGCATCGACCTCTACCACAAAAGGTTTCTCTTGATCTGGCTGAACCAAGACTGGGGCTTTCCCAAAAGATTTTTTTAAAGTTTTGAAGGATTCTATGGCCTCTACAGGCCAGTTAACAAGATCTGCCCCCTTCTTGGTTAAGGGTCTAGCAATTGCAGATTTTTTAATTATAAATTTACTATAATAATTAGAGAACCCAAGGAAGTGCTGTAATACTTTTACCCAGTCTTGAATAGCCTGTACCTTACCAGGATCCATGTTAAACGAGTGTGGAGTAAGGATATAACCTAGATATAAAATTTCTTGTACCCCAAAAACCCATTTTTCTAATTTGACAGATAATAGATTTTTTCTTAGAATTTCAAGCACTTGTTTGATATGAATAACATGGGGATGCCAAGTCGGGGAAAAAAATCTAAATGTCATCAACATATACAATCATAAATGCATGACAGTGTATTCAAAGTGTCCCTCTGGAGTATTAAAACCAGTCTTCCATTCATTCCCTTCTTTGATACGGATCAAATTATATGCCCCTCTCAAATCAAGTTTGGAGAACCATGATGCCCCCAGAACCTGATTGAACAGATCGGGGATCAATGGGAGAGAGTATTGATTTTTCGTGGTGATTTTGTTCAATTCCTGATAATTAGTACAAGGTCTGAGGTCCCCATCCTTTTTTTTTTTTACAAAAAAGAACCCCGCCCCCATAGGCATAGGAGACACAGAGGGTCTGATGTGTCCTTTATTTAGACTCTCCTTAACCCCTTAGGGAGTGTCACATTATGTGGTGACAACTTTAAAACACAACTTTAAAACACTTTGACTTATGCAGGCCATTCTGAGATTGTTTTTTCGTCACTGTACTTCATGACACTTATAAAATGGAGTAAAAAAAAAATTGATTTATAAAAAAATACCAAATTTACCAAAAAGTTTCAATTTCTCTACTTCTATAATACATAGTAATACCTCCAAAAATAGTTATTACTTTACATTCCCCATATGTCTACTTTATGTTTGGATCATTTAGGGAATTATATAAAAAAATTTGGGGATGTTATAAGACTTAGAAGTTTAGAAGCAAATTTAGAAATTTTTCAGATATTTTCAAAAACCCACTTTTTAACCCTTTCATGACCAAGGGTCATTGATGCCCCAGTGTCCAGGTCAAAATTTACAAATCTGACATGCGTCACTTTATGTGGTAATAGCTTTGGAACACTTTTACTTATCCACACCATTCTGAGATTGTTTTCTCGTGACACATTGTACTTCATGATAGTAATATATTTGAGTCAATATATTTCACCTTTATTTATGAAAAAATCCCAAATTTACCAAAAATTTGGAAAAATTCACAATTTTCCAAATTTCAATTTCTCTGCTTCTAAAACAGAAAGTCATACCTAATAAAATATTCATTACTTAACATTCCCCATATGTCTACTTTATGTTGGCATCATTTTTGAAATGTAATTTTATTATTTTAGGACGTTACAAGGCTTAGAAGTTTAGAAGCAATTCTTACAATTTTTAAGAAAATTTCCAAAACCCACTTTTTAAGGACCATTTCAGGTCTGAAGTCACTTTGTGGGGCTTACATAGTGGAAACCCCCCATAAATGACCCCATTGTAGAAACTACACCCCTCATGTTACGCAAAACTGATTTTACAAACTTTGTTAACCCTTTAGGCGTTCGACAAGAATTAAAGGAAAATGGCAATGAAATTTCTATATTGCACTTTTTTGGCAGATTTTCCATTTTATAATTTTTTTTTCTTTAACACATTGAGAGTTAACAGCCAAACAAAACTCAATATTTATTACCCTGATTCCGCGGTTTACACAAACACCCCACATGTGGTCGTAAACTGCTGTACGGGCACACGGCAGGGCGCAGAAGGAAAGGAATGCCATACAGTTTTTGGAAGGCAGATTGTGCTGGATTGGTTTTCTGAACGCCATATGTTTTTTATTTTTCTGCCAATCGTCTTGTGCAGGGGCTCGTTTTTTGCAGAAAGTGTAGAGGTTTATATTGGTACCATTTTTGGGTACATAGGATTTTTTGATCATTCATTATTACACTTTATGGGGCAAGGTGACCCAAAAATTGGCTGTTTTGGAACAGTTTTCATTTATTTATTTTTACAGCGTTCATCTGAGGAGTTAGGTCATGTGATAGTTTTATAGAGAAGATCGTTACGGACATGGCAATACCTAATATGTATACTTTTTCTTATTTATTTAAGTTTTACACAATAATAGCTTTTCTGAAACCAAAAAAATGATGTTTTAGTGTCTCTATAGTCTGAGAGCCATAGCTTTTTTATTTTTTGGGCGATTGTCTTAAATAGGGTATCATTTTTTGCGGGACGAGGTGACGGTTTGATTGATACTATTTTGGCGGTCAAACGCCTTTTTGATCGCTTGCTGTTGCACTTTTGTGATGTAAGGTGACAAAAATGGCTTTTTTTTTACACAGTTTTTATTTTTTATGGTGTTTATCGGACGGGGTCTATCATGTGATATCTTTATAGAGATGGTCGTTACGGACGCGGTGATACCTAATATGTGTAGTTTTTTCATTTTTAATTTTTTATAGGAAAATGTTATTTTTTTTTTAATTTTACATTTTAATTTAATAATTTTTACTTTTATTTTTTTTTCACTTTTTTTTTATCAAGTCCCTCTTGGATCATGAAGATCCAGTGGGGCTGATGGCTGTACTATACTTTGCAATGCTCTTGCATTGCGAAGTGTAATACATTCAGATGCCCTGTAGGTGGCAACAGCGGACGCTTTTGCAAAGCGTCCGGTTGCCAGGGCAACCATCGGGGCTGCCATCGCAGCGCAGCAGCCCCGATGGTGGAGAGAGGGAGCCCCCTCCCTCTATTAACCCCATAGATGCCGCTGCCGCAGCATCTATGGGGTCACAGAATTTACAGCAGAGTGTCAGCATAGAGCTGATGATCAAACAGCAGGGGGGCAGACGGGGGTCAGCGCTGGAAGGGGGAGGGAGGTATGACAAGGCAGCAGGGGGCGGACTCAAGGAGGGGGCAGTGCCGCAGCACTAGGAACAGACGGAGGGGGCACAGATGGGCCTGCACAGATCGGGGCAGGGGGGTAAGTGTCTGCAGGCACAGATCGGGGGCGGGGGGCTGCACAGATGGGGGGCTGCAAGGACACTGATTTCAGGCTCTGATCTGCAGAGCGCAGATCAGAGCCTGAAACCGGCATTTTAACACTGCCGCGATCCGATTGGTTAGTCTGCACAGACTAACCAATCGGATCGATTGCCGGCAAGGGGCCACTCTGATTGGTCCCTTGCCGGCATTACTGCACTGTATGCTGTCCGTGACAGCAGCAGTGCAGGGGCAGAAGCTTTAATCCAAGCGCTTTGCAGCGCTTGGATTAAAGAGCTGCCAGAACGTATATATACGTGGTAGCTGCACGGGGTATGTGCAGCTATCACGTATATATACAGATTGCGGTCGGGAAGGGGTTAAGGACCAGTTCAGGTCTGAAGTCACTTTGTGAGGCTTACATAATAGAAACCACCCAAAAATGACCCCATTCTAGAAACTACACTCCTCAAGGTATTCAAAACTGATTTTACAAACGTTGTTAACCCTTTAGGTGTTCCACAAGAATTTCACTTTTTTGGCAGATTTTCAATTTAAATATTTTTTTTCTCCAGTTACAAAGCAAATGCTCCCGTTGTCTCTCCCTAATGCATCTATCCAGTTTCACAGCAAGAGTCATGGTTTTTTCCAAGGTCCCAGGAGAGGGATAACCTACAAGCATGTCTTTGAGAGTCTCAGATAGGCCAGACCTAAACTGGCTTTTAAAAGCAGGTTCATTCCAACCAGAGGGAAGGCACCATTTACGAAATTGAGTGCAGTAGTCTTCTACCGTTCGGTTTCCCTGTACAAGAGATTTTAACTGACTTTCCGCTACAGATGCTCTGTCAGGTTCATCCATCTGTCAGGTTCATCATACAAGACCCCAAGGCCTTAAAAAAATGTGTTGACATACCTAAGACACTGAGAGTTGGGTGGTAACGAAAATGCCCAGTCTTGGGGATTGCCTTGTAATAAGGAGATAATAATTCCCAATCTTTGTTGAGCTAAACCAGAAGAGTTAGGGTGCAAATGTAAATACAGTTTTCAGCTCTCCCCAAAGGCCAAAATACAATTGCAATCCCCCGAGAACCGATTAGGAAGCTTAACATGTGGTTCCGCCTGTAGTGTAGACGACGAAGAAACAGAGAGGTTTCAGATAGTTTCCCATGCTTGAAACCTCTCCCCTAACTTCTGGACAATCTGAGGCAGGTTTTGGACATGATCCGTGAGAGTTTGCAATGGATCCATGATATGGTAGTACAGCCTGTGATTCTGTCACGAAAAGGGGAATAGAGAAGGTGCAAACTGACTGCACCCACTCCTCTGTCCCTGCCTATTTGCACTTACCTGTCCTAGGCAAAGAAGCTCAATTGGGCGGCGATCCCTAACCTGCGTAAGTGCAGAGAGACAAATAAACAGACAAACAAAGAGAGGTCAAAACCAGGAGGTCAAGGCGGTACCAGGGAAAAAGCAGAATCAGCGTCAATGTACAATCAGAGAGTCAATACCAGGAAAAGCAGTAGGACACAGGGAGCAGGCAAAAGATGAAGTCAAGTAGCAAGCCGAAATACAAATACCAAGTGCAATGCCAACTGAATGTACACAAGGAATAGGACCTTAATCACAGGCAACCTGTGGTCAGCAGACTGCCTGTTAAATAGGGGAGAGAGGGAGTCATGTGACGTGGCCAGCGTCACATGACTCATCCCCCTGAATACTGTTGAGCGCCGAGTGCGAAACTACGGAAGCAGAGGACGCCGACCACGCTTAGGAGGCGTGCACGGCAGGGTCCTCGCCGCCACCCGTTACCCTGAAGACATCCTTGCTCCGAAGTTATTGCAAGGTTCCGGCCGCACCGAAAGGAAGGAGCGCGAAGCCGATGCCCTGTGACAGCGAGTGTCCAAACATAGGTCGTTCACATGATAAAAAATAACGTGTTCGCACCTGAAATTGAATGCAAGTGGAGAAAAAAATGCATCACGTTGAAGCGGTCACATGATCACAACCATTAAACTGAGAATTACTCGTAAAATGGTGACATGGATTCAAGAACTTTATATACTTCACAGTTTATACTGTAATGTTTAAAGTAGTGCTTTTTTTTTTAACTAGCATGTGCAAATTATCATTACATATTTGTCAAGATTTAACTACAAATATAAATGTATATATCTAGATCTCCATTCCCAAAAACAAATTACCACACGGATAAGTATAACGACAGTCACACCCAACTATGTAGAGAGGTCAACAGGGAAGCCAGGCATCCTTTCCAGGACGACAGACAACACCATGTTCGAACCTAAATCCGTATGTAAACAAAAAAAGAAAATAATAACATTTTATTAGGTTCATCAATCAGTTTTGTACAATGTTAACTGCACAAGACCTATTGACAAGGGAAGGCCACATGCGGTCCCCACCTCGCTACAGTGAGAATCACAACAAGGCCGCCCCAAACACAACTTTAGCAAAATAACAAAATATAAAATTAAAAAATTAAAAAAAATGAATGAAGTATAACACCACATGATTGTGTTATATTAAAAAGATTCTTTACATATATATATATATATATATATATATATTTATTTATTTATATAACTATTGACAATACATAATGAACAGAGCATATGTGCGAATATGAAATGCACACCAGTTTAAGAGAATTCAAATTCTCAATAGTTGACAAAGTCCTATAGTGAATAAGTGGTCCATGCTGGTTGTCTCCGCACGATCAGGACAGCATCAACAGGTAATTGTTATCATTGTACTAAAATGCCGGTCTCTTATCCCCTGCCACAGCTCTGCGGGGGGGGGGGGGTTGTCATCCAGGCAGATCAGCTTCAGCTTGGCCTGTTGCAGCCTCCCCACTGCAGTGCTACACTGCTTCCAGCTACTGACTGATGGCTGACTGGTGCTGTAAGAAGATAATTCTGAGGTGGAAGTGGAGGAGGAGGCGGAGGAGGAGAAGTGGGGCCCGCAATCCTTGCCATAGGTAGCACCTGTGCCACCCCAGGGTGCAAGTCGCTTCCAGCCTTCACAACATTCACACAGTGTGCCGTCAGGGAATTGTAGCGTCCCTGGTCGAAAGCACTTGTCAATGTGTCCGTGGTTAAGTGGATCTTGCCAGTAACTGCGTTGGTCAGGGCACGTGTGATGCTAAGGGACACATGTTGGTGTAAGGCTGGCACGGTAAATATGGCAGCTGGGGACTGCGTAAAGAGGGACGGTCGTTGACATCAGGCTGCAGAAGGCCTCAGTGCCCACAAGCCTAAATGATAACATTTCCAGGGCCAGTAATTTGGAAAGCTGCGCATTTAGTGCTATAGCCTGTAGGTGGGTGGCTGGGTATTTGCACTTGCATTCAAATGCCTGGGGTAATGACATTTGGACTCTGTGCTAGGACAGGGAAGTAGATATGGTCGCTGATGGTACTTGCGAAGGTCTAGGTGCAAGGCGGGAGGAATTCGGGCCTGAGTTTTGGACTGGGAATTGGCCAGCACGTAACACAGGGGAAGAGAAGGCAGTGGTGTGACCTGCAGACACAGATTGTGGACCCAGGCGTTCGGCCCACCTATTAGGGTGCTTTGATGACATGTGGCAGATAATACTGATGGTGGTGAGGTTTCTGGTGTTCATGCCCAGGTTCATTTTGGTGTGGCACAGGATGCAAACTACTATTCTTTTGTCGTCCGCACTTTCCTCAAAAAAGCACCATACTGCCGAACACCTACACCTTGGCAAGCAAGATTTTACGCAAGGGGTTGCTCCGTGAAACAGTTGCGGGCCTGTTCGGTGGTGCCCACCTTCTACCTTTTCCTCAACCTCTTGAGACAGTAATTGCGGTTGAGTCATTGGCAACTGTCTCATCATCATCCACCTCATTAACCCCTTAAGGACACATGACATACCATGTACGGCATGTTTCCCGAGTCCTTAAGGACACATGACGTACCGGTACGTCATGTGTTGTTCCTATCACTGCCACCTGGCGGGCAGTGATCGGAACAAGGTGCCTGCTCAAATCATTGAGCAGGCACCTCGGATAAATGTGCGGGGGGTCCCGTGACCCCCCGTGTCAGCGATTAACATGCCCAAAATATAGATTTTCACCCCCCTGCACCCCTGAGTGATTTTATGGTGGCGGGTGGTGCAGGAGGGGTTGCGGGCGGTGCGGCAGGCGGGATCGCGATCCCCCGCCCGCATCCTCTTGAATAATCATTGGTGGCCAGTGGTTATACCAGAGTGTCAGCACATTGCTGACACTCTGGTATAAACGGCTGACATCTGTGCTGTGATGTCAGCCGTTTAACCCTTTCCATACCGCGGTCCGTATGGACTGCGGTATGGAAGAGCAGAGGTTAACAGTCGGAAGCTCCCTCTCCCATCGGGGGGATGCTGTGCCTTTGCAGCCCCCAGACAGGATAGGGTCACAGAGGGACCCTTCCCCGTCTGCGCAGTTGTGGCCACAACTGAGCAGACGGGGAAGGCTCCCATGGCAACAGGACACCTTCTCGGGCATCCTGCTGTCCATGGTGCTGAACAGATCTGTGCTAAAGGCATAGATCTGTGCAGACAAAGTGTGAGTGTACTTTACTCTAGTATACAGACATCAAACCCACTGGATCTTCAAGAACCAAGTGGGTCTGGGTCCAAATTTTTTTAAAAAAGTGAAAAAAGTAAAGTTAAAAAAAAAACATTTAGCACTGAATAAAAAAAAAATACACTACACATATTAGGTATCACCGCGTCCGTAACGACCTGATCTATAAAACGGTCATGTTACTTTCCCCGCACGGTGAACACCATAAAAATAAAAAAATGAAAACTATGAGAAAATTGAAATTTTGCCAACCTTACTTCCCAGAAAAGGTAATAAAAGTGATAAAAAAAGTCGCTTATACGCCAAAATAGTACCAAACCGTCATCTCATCCCGCAAAAATCATACCCTACCCAAGATAATCGCCCCAAAAACTGAAAAAACTATGGCTCTTAGACTATGGAAACACTAAAACATGATTTTTTTTGTTTTAAAAATTAAATCATTGTGTAAAACTTACATAAATAAAAAAAAGTATACATATTAGGTATCGCCGTATCCGTATCGACTGGCTCTATAAAAATAGCACATGACCTAACCCTTTAGGTGACCACCGTAAAAAAAGATAAATAGAAACGGTGTAAAAAAAGCCATTTTTTGTCATCTTACGTCACAAAAAGAGTAATAGCAAGCGATCAAAAAGTCATATGCACCCCAAAATAGAGCCAATCAAACCATCATCTCATGCCATGAAAAATTAGACCCTACTTAAGATAATCGCCCAAAAACTGAAAAAAACTATGGCTCTTAGACTATGGAGCCATTTTTTGTTTCAAAGATGAAATCATTGTGTAAAACTTACATAAATAAGAAAATTGCATACATATTAGGTATCGCCGCGTCCGTGACAACCTGCTCTATAAAAATACCACATGATCTAACCTGTCAGATGAATGTTGTAAATAACAAACAAAAAAATGGTGCCCAAAAAGTTATTTCTTGTTACCTTGCCGCACAAAAAGTGTAATATAGAGCAACCAAAAATCTTATGAACCCTAAACTAGTACCAACAAAACTGCCACCCTATCCCGTAGTTTCTAAAATGGGGTCACTTTTTTGGAGTTTCTACTCTAGGGGTGCATCAGGGGGGCTTTAAATGGGACATGGTGTCAAAAAAACAGTCCAGCAAAATCTGGCCTCCAAAAACCATACGGCATGCCTTTCCCTCTACACCCTACTGTGTGCCCGTACAGTAGTTTACGGCCACATATGGGGTGTTTCTGCAAACTACAGAATTGGGGCAATAAATATAGCATTTTGTTTGACTGTTAATCCTTGCTTTGTTACTGGAAAAAATTTATTAAAATGGAAAATTTTCCAAAAACACCTAAAGGGTTAACGACGTTTGTAAAATCAGTTTTGAATACCTTGAGGGGTGTAGTTTCTAGAATGGGGTCATTTTTGGGTGGTTTCTATTATGTGAGCCTCACAAAGTGACTTCAGATCGGAGCTGGTCCCTAAAAAGTGGGTTTTTACAAGTCTTGTAACATCCCCCAAAAATAAAATATCATTCCCAAATTGATCCAAACATGAAGTAGACATATGGGGAATGTAAAGTAATAACTATTTTTGAAGGTATTACTATGTATTGTAGAAGTAGAGAAATAGAAATCTGGAAATTTGCTATTTTTTTACAAATTTTGGGTAAATTTGCTATTTTTTTATAAATAAAAATGAATTTTTTGTACTTCATTTTACCAGTGTCATGAAGTACAATATGTGACGAAAAAACAATCTCAGAATGGCCTGGATAAGTCAAAGTGTTTTAAAGTTATCACCACTTAAAGTGACACTGGTCAGATTTGCAAAAAAATGGCCTGGTCCTTAAGGTGAAATAAGGCTGTGTCCCTAACGGGTTAAAGGGCTTCTGTCACCCCACTAAAGTATTTTTTTTTTGTCTTCTTATAATCCTTATATTGCGATATATTAATATATAATGCTATTACTCATTTTGGTTCAGTAGTTAATTTAAAAAACTGACTTTTATAATATGTAATTTACCTGTCTACCAGCAAGTAGGGCGACTACTTGCTGGTAGCAGCCGCATCCTCCTTTCATAAAGACGCCCCCTCCTCATGTTGATTGACAGAGCCAGCGAACGCGCTCGTCTTCTGTCTGGCCCTGTCTGCGTTCAAAATCTGGCACCTGCGCCGTACCTGTCTTCAGTCAGCGCAGGCGCACTGAGAGGAGGACACTCGCTCGGCCGCTCCATCCTCAGTGCGCCTGCGCCGGGTGTAGATGTGACGTCATCGGCGCAGGCGCATTGAGGATGGAGCGGCCGAGCGAGCGTCCTCCTCTCAGTGCGCCAGCGCCGACTTAAGACAGGTACGACGCAGGCGCCAGATTTTGAACGCAGACAGGGCCAGCCAGAAGACGAGCGCGTTCGCTGGCCCTGTCAATCAACATGAGGAGGGGGTGTCTTTATGAAAGGAGGATGCGGCTGCTACCAGCATGTAGCCGCCCTACTTGCTGGTAGACAGGTAATTTACATATTTATTATAAAAGTCAGTTTTTTTTAATTAACTACTGAACCAAAATGAGTAATAGCATTATATATTAATATATCGCAGTATAAGGATTATAAGAAGCCCAAAAAAAAAAAAGACTTTAGTGGGGTGACTCTGGATGCTCAAGAGGTTGGGAATCGGGGCACAAGATCTCAGGTGCCTCTTTAAGCGTGCTTGCTGAGAAGGTCAAATCAATTAATGGTGATGCAAAGAGGTCCTCGGAATATCCGAGTGTGGGATCACTTGTTTGTCCAGATTGTAAATGGTGGGAGGAAGGAGGATCAGGATGAGGATTGTGTGGACCAGACTCCTGGCTACTGAGACTGGACTTGGTGAAAGACAGGGTGGTGCTTTACCGACTGGAAGTACTATCTGCTGCAATCCAACCGACCACCTGCTCACACTGGGCTGACTTCAAGAGTGGTGTCCTGCGCCGCCCTGAAAACTGGGACATGAAACTAGGTATCTTGGATGATTGTTTGTCTTGTGCTCTGGCAGCAGGCACAGTTTCAACGTGCCCAGGGCCACGGCCTCTGTGTGCACCATCAGCATCACTGCCACTTCCCCGTCCCTTAATGCTCACCTTCTTCATATTAAATGTTATATGTTATAAGGGACTGTTTATAGGAAAAATTATGGAAGAAATATAATTGTTTTTGCTAATATTTTTCCCAATATCTGGGCCTGACACACACACACGTTATTGCAGCACAAATGTGAGAATTCACTGCAGGGACTGTTTATTGGAAAATTATGGATACATTATGGAAAAAATATATTTGTTGTCAGTAATATTTTTGCCAATATCTGGCCCTGACACATACGCTATTGCAGCACAGATGTGAGAATTCACTGCAGGGACTGTTTATAGGCAAATTATGGAAAAAATAAAATTGTTTTCACTAATATTTTTCCCAATTCCTGGGCCTGACCCACACACATACGCTATTGCAGCACAGATGTGACAATTGACTGCAGGGACCGTTTATAGGAAAAATGTGGATAAATTATGGAAAAAATATAATTGTTTTCGTTAATATTTTTCCTATCTCTGCCTCTGACACACAGAAGGTATTGCTGAACAGATGTCACAAGTCACTGCAGACACCCTCCATAGAAAAAGAATCGCAAAGTATGGGGGGAAAAAAATCTGACTAATTTGCTTCCACCGCACACAATAGTCCTTAAAAAGACTTTTGGGTCTTTGAAACATTTTGAAATTGAATAAGTTGCGATCACAAAACTCCCTACACTATCTGTCCCTTCCTAACCGCAGCTCTCCCTGACTCGCAATGAGCCAAACCCGTGTCATTGGGTGCTATATAGCACCCGATGACGCGTTCCAGACAGCCAATCGCTGTAATGCCAGTAGCCAACATGGCTGCTGGCATTACAGTTATGGCAGTACTTACCTGTACGTTTATTGGTTGCTTAGCAGCTGCAAAACGTGCAGGGAGAAGACTCGAGCATGGCGTTCGAGCACATGCGGTATTCGGCTGAGAACAGCCATGTGCGGAGCATAGTGATTCTCTAGCCGAAGAGGTATTCAGCCGAGCATGATCGCTCAACACTACTTGGAACTGAAGCCTGGTTCGGATGCAAGTTTTAAAGTGGTTTTCCAGTTTAAAAATCAAATACCAAAGTTATTCTGATACGTGTCAGTCTCGTGATACTGTACTTCTGAAATAACTGATTGGCCTACTCTGAGGCAGTGCACTTTAATGTGTACAGAGATGGATCTCCGTACCGCAATAATCAGAATTTTTGAGCAAAGCGACTTCGTATCTAGGATCCAAAGCTTCACGCATCACTAAAGGCAATTATCAGAAATGATGTTTGTTCCTGGTAATTGACTACATAGTCAGCCCATGTCAATGAACCTTTAGAAATCAGAATAAAGGGTTTGTTGTGATCTCATGTGTCGCAATCAATTAAATAGATAAGTGTTGCACTACTGTTCATCTAATATACTGATGAAAAGTCATGTAAATATTGTAGAAGCGAGGTAGTAGAAATTGTGCTGGGTTATAGTGAGAGTGTGCATAAGCTTTATCCTCTATTAAATATTTCAATAATAACATAATGGTAAGTTATCAATGAACATGGCTGACTTTAGACAGACAGTGTGCTGAAGTTTAGACAGTAACAGTTAATATAATTGAAGTAAAAGGTCTCTAAAATTGAGCAGGTAGTAATGTGAAATGACTTCAGTTTGACCTCCTTTAAAGGATCAATTTTTGTCAATTAGACCTTACAAATTCAAGTATTTTATCGACTGCCAGATATTGATAAAATATATGGGATACAATAACTACCGCTTTTTCAACCTGTTAAATGGAAATTTTAATATTTTACAGTGTTAATTGAGTACAAGAATTCCACAAACTAATGGAAAAAATGAGAAAGCCAGTCAAGTGCATTTAGAAGGAATTGATGTAGAATAATGAAATCTGTAAAACTAATTCTTCCACTTGTGAAGCATGTTTTGGCAGAAATGCCTACAACATCAGTCACAGCAGGAAGAACCACTTTCTGCTTTGTGCTGAGCACTTATTTCCTTTGTAATATTAGTCTAAAGAATGAACTGAAGGGATTTTTCAGGAGTACAATGCTGGTGTCCTATGCTCAGGACAGGTCATCAATATCAAATCAGTGGTGGTCCAACCTGCAGCACCCCTACCCATCAGCTATTTGAAGATGCCTTAGCACCTCTGCCTAGGCCAGTGACATTAGGTTCATCGGTCACATGGCCTATATGTAGGTCAATCCCATTTAAGTGAATGGGCCTGGGCTGAAATACCAAGCACAGCCACTATACAATGTATGGTATTGTGTTTGGTATGCTGCGAGGTGGCCACAGTGCTCATACCTGTTTGTCAGAGGTTCTGATCCCACCCATCAGCTGCTCAGATATAGGTCATTCTACATAAATTCCTGGTAAATGCACTAAAATATAATTTTTAAGGTTTACATCAGGGGAATATACAGATCTCATATGGTCCTATGATCTTGGACTATTATCTTCAGTACTAAAGGAGTAGTAGTTCAGATAAGTAGTCCAGATGACTATTTTTTATTTTCCTATAGCCCTCCATTCCCCTGCTGTTTTTACTCAATGGTGCACTGAAAAACAGTCCAGACTGTGTATTTAAGGGCAGTTTTGAGCGCGGACTGCAGGAAAAAAATAAAAAGATGGAAATGTAGACTACAGTAAAAAAAGAATGGCGAGTACTGAAAATTGTAGTCCAAGATCATGATGACAAATTCTCTTTAGCTCATTTTCCACTATTTCACATATTAACCTATCTGATATATTTAAAAAGGAAAAAAAAAAAAAAAAAAAGAGATTAAAGATTTAAAAAATCTGAGCCCTAGGAGACCTCAGAGTGTGATATACCAATTTTCAGGCAAACTGGAGAAATGTTGATTGGTGTGAAACTATTTGGACTAAAATTTCAAGAAGTTTGGTCATCTGTATTCAGCAGGCATTAGTTATTGTGGCCAGCAGTCTGTTAAAATTGTCTCAATAATATGTCTTGCAGTTCTGCGCTTTCACCAAAATTTAATTCTGCTATATGATATTAATATTTCTGGCCAGCTGTCCATTTTTTTCAAATTGTTTACAGTTGCCTTATTTTCTGAATGTTGTGCAGTTCCATGCCTTTACCAAAATTTAAGTCACCACTCTTCTGCTTTCTCATTAAATAGTACAGTGCTGCCCATAATTATTCATACCCCATTGAATTTTGGGGTATGACTTAAAGTTACTTTTATTCAACCAGCAAGTAATTTTTTGCCGGGAAATGACATAGGTGTTTCCCAAAAGATAATAAGACGATGTACAAGAGGCATTATTATGGAAAAAAACAAAAACATTTCTCAACTTTTATTTACATTTGAGCAAAAAGTGTCCAGTTCAAAATTATTCATACCCTTCTCAATAATCAATAGAAAATCCTTTATTGGCTATTACAACAATCAAACGCTTCCTATAATTCAACCATCTGGAACGGCTGCTGAATGACTTAACCTGGGGAAGAAAAAGGGTAAAACAAAAATATCTTTGCTTAGCAGAAGAGGATGGCGGGCTATCAGTTCCTTTTTTTCAGGAATATTATTTAGCCTCCCAAGTCTAATGGATAAAGTCAAGGGGAAACAACATAAATGAATATCTAGCAAAGAGCTTTTACGGCTCAAAATACTATATATTTAGTATATTAGAGACTGGATTTATTAAAACTAAAGGGAAAAAAGTCCAATATACCGAATGGTTGACTTGGTTTGGGGTAAAATAAAAGGAATATTAGGAATTTTGAAGATTTCACATTTTTCACCTTTGTGGTGCAATAGTAATATCAGTGAATTTCAATTAATCACAGAACATAAATATTGGGAAAAACACAGTATTATTTATGTATCTCAATTAGTTAAGAATGGGGAAATATGATCACTAATAGAACTATGTCCTGGATAGAATCTAGACTCAATGAGCCGGTACCGATATTATCAATAATTTGATGCTACACAAAATAGGGAATATTTTACTACAACAAATCACGAATTCATTGACTTTTGTTATCAAAACACGTCAACAAGGGTACTATCTCCCAAGTGTACAGGAGAATAAGGAAGGGTTTGGGGAAAACACTAAAATTTAATAGTGAGGAAAAATGGGCAAACGATATAGGATCAAACACAATAGAATGGGTGAATATATATATAAATATAAAAAAGACAATGATCTCCAGCAACTTTAGGTTAATTTATTTTAATATTATCCATAGAATGTATATTATTAAGTAAGATCTATAAAGAGCGAGAATCAAACTGTTGGAAATGTAGAGAAGAGTCCGCAGATTATTTGCATATGATATGGAGCTGTCCAAATGTGCAACTTTATTGGAGGGAGGTTTTCCAAGTTCTAAGTGCAGAGTCTTTAATATCTCTTCCGTGTAATCTGGAAGTCGCCGTTTTAGGTAGTATACCATCATTAATCAGAGATAAAAAAAAAAAAGGGTTTGGATAAGGGGTCTTATGGGCGGAGGGGGGAGGCAGAGACGAGAGCAACCATTACTAACGATGTGCACCGAGAGGACCACCAAGGGGGCGGGGGGGGTTGGGGGGGTTGCACGTAACTTGGGTGACAATTAAACCGGATGGATTGAAACTCAACTGGGAGCTTGGGAACCTCCCACAATATAGTACACAACTTGTCCGTTTTGTAATGTTTTTTGTTTATTGTACCTTATTATACTGACTGTCCTGGCAGATTGTGTATTAATTAATCCGGATTATTGCACTGTCAAATTGGTTTATTTTTGTATTGGAAAATGAATAAACTAATTTATAATAAAAATAAATAAATTAAAAAAAACACAGGCAGTTTTGCCCATTCATCTTTAGCAATGAGCTCCAAATCTTTCAGGTTGGAGAGTCTTCTTGCCATCACCCTGATCTTTAGCTCCCTCCACAGTTTCTCAATTAGATTCAAGTCTGGACTCTGGCTGGGCCACTCCAAAACATTAATGTTGTTGTCTGCTTACCATTTATTCACCACTTTTGCTGTGTGTTTTGGGTCATTGTCATGCTGAAATGTCCACTGGTGCCCAAGGCCAAGTTTCTCTGCAGACTGCCTGATGTTGTCGTTGAGAATCCTCATGTATTGCACTTTTTTTCATGGTGCCATTTACTGTGATTAGGTTCCCTGGTCTATTGGCTGAAAAACACCCCCAAAGCATTAGGTTCCCACCACCATGTTTGACAGTTGGTGTTCTTTGAGTTGAAGGTTTCTCCTTTTTTACGCCATATGAAGGAAACATCATTGTGACCAAACAATAACATTTTTGTTTCATCTGATCATAACACAGAAGACCAGAAGTCTTCTTCTTTGTCCAGATGAGCTTTTGCAAAGGCCAAGCGAGCTTTTCTGCGCTTTATCTGGAGAAGTGGCGTCCTCCTTGATCTGCATTGTGCAGTGATTCACCAGGATGGCCTTGGGGGTGATCCTTAGACTCTTTTTCAGATCTCTAACTATCCTCCTGGCCAGCATAGGTGTCACTTTTAGCTTCCAACCACATCCTCTGAGATTTTCCACAGTGCGGAACATCTTGTACTTTTTGCTCAAATGTAAATAAAAGCTGAGAAATGTTTTTTTTTTCCACAATAATGCCTCTTGGACATCGTCCTATTATCTTTTGGGAGACACCTATGTCATTTCCCGTCAAAAAATTACTTGCTGGTTGAATAAAAGTAACTTTAAGTAAAAATTTGCCAGGGGTATGAATAATTATGGGCAGCACTGTAGAAACTACAGCAGCCAGTTTAGTTTGCTACATGATGGAACAGTTTTTTCAACTGCTGCACTAGCCTGATGCATATCAGCAAATTAAATGCACTGCCTGAACAACTAGTTTCAGTAGTACCTGGACTGTGTTCTTTCTCTAGCACATACCCTGTTACCTGACCCAATGAAATTCTGGGGAGGTACATTGGAACAGTGGTTGGAACTGGCCCAGCTTCCTATCGCTGCACTTTTCCAGCCTCCAACATATTGTCAGAGTGGGTATTCAGTGAGGCAGGTGGTGTTGTCATCCAAATTTAGTTCTGCTGTATGACATTGATAATTCTGTCCAGCTGTCTGAAAAATGCCTCCTTTTCTAAATGTCAAGTAGTTCTGTGCCTTCGTCTAAATTTTATTCTGTTGTATGGCATTGGTAATTTTGGTCAGATGTCTGCAAAAATTGGCTCAGTTTAGAAATGTCACACAGTTTCATACTTTCACCCACATGTTCTTCTCTATGGCAGTAAAACTTCTGCTTAGCCATCTTTTAAAATTGTCTCCTTTCAGAAATGTCAGTTTCTCCTTTCACCCAAATTGTATTCTTCTCAGTAGTTCTTTTGGTCAGCTGCCTGTACAAAATGTCTCGTTTTCAAAATGCAGTTCTGTGCTTTCACAAAATTTGTCTGATATTTCTACCTCTGGCAAGCCGTTGTTTTTTGTTTTTTCTTAAAAAATTGGTTAAAATAGGCTCATTTTCTAAATGACCGTGACATTTCTCTAGTACACGACCTGCTCCCTGACCCCATAGTCTTTTAGGGTGGCAGATTGGAACAGTAGCAGTAACTGACCCACTTTGCTATCAGTGTACTGTCTTGTTCAACCTCCAATGTCTTCTCAGAGAGGATTAAGAGTGCGACAGGTGGCATCTTCACACCCAAGAAGTCAAAATTGTCCTGCAAAAGTGTCCAAAACATTACCTTTGTCAAAATGAATCAGGCACATGGATCCATGAGGATTTCTACACATCTCTGGCTGATGATAATCAATATATTTGCCACTGACTATTTATCGACAGCCCAATGATACAACTGCGGCAGTCTTCTTGTTCATCGTGTTCTGTACTGCAGCTTCTGCTGCTACAGCTGCTGCTCCTCTGGTTTTTGTACTGCTACTCCTAAATGGTTGCACATCTCCTGCCTTGTCTGTGAGGTTTTGCACTGCACTGCTACTCCCAAAAAAGGAAGAATTTTTGGGCACTTGTTGCGAAGAAGCCTCTTTTTTTCCTAATTCTACCGTGTGCATAAACATCAGCAGGCACTGGTTTTAATTTTAAAAAGGCATGACAAATGTAATGGCGCAGTGTGTTTTGAACCAGGTTGTTTGCTAACACCATCAACCATGTTTTTACCCATGGCTAAATATGTCAGTGTCACGCAAACATGATTTACCATTGCTGTCATTACATTAAAGAGCTTACAAGAGGAAGGAAGGAAGAGAGAACCTCATAGTCATAGGAAACCTCACTGTCATATACCAATTTTCAGGCCAACTTGAGCACTTTTGATTAGGTATACACCTTTTTCTGGGAGGTCATTATCACCTACTGACTCCAATTAGGATAATGGAATCAACACCTTTGACCCCATGCTGGATATAATGACCTCTGAGCCCATGCTGGGTATAATTACTAGATGTTGATTCAGTTACATATTTATTCTCAGAGAATTCTTGTACAGTCACTCAGAATTGAGAAAGCTCGTTGGAAGAACGAGTGAAACGTGTTCAAGAAATCTACAGTACGTCCAGTTGCCTTGATTTATTCTTTACAGATATACCATGACCTGGATAAATGAGAACCTTAACAGACACACTTTTGATTAGGGTTAAATTGATTCAGGCCTGGATCAAAGTTTTTCCACTGGTTAATTTGAATCAGATGCAGAACAAATTTAAAAAAAATGTGTTCATCTCTACTACTGAGTGTTACCATTCGCCTAGTCAAAGGAATGTATCTCTATGCAGTCAGCAATTAATTGATAGTAATCATTTTGGTACCTGTAGGTCAATATGAGTCTTCAAGCTTGGTTGTGTAAAATGTATCAAAAAGTTGCATGTCCTTAATAAATCAGACTGACCCTAGATAGGTATGCTATAAGTATGCAATGCCACAACCCTACTGGCTATATCATAGAGAGAGCTTTCTCTTCTCGCTGCAGGGATGTATTTATAGGGGGAAATTTATCATCCCCCATGCCAGTTTCTGGCATAAAAAAGTTGCAAATCCTGGTTTTGTGAATTTTGTAATGTCAATCCACCCTTAAAGTCCAGAGTTGCAGTAACAATTCTGTGGTTTTCAATGATCAAATCTTTCAACATTCGGTGTTCATGCGAATGCTCGTTAGCATTCTACTTCTGAAAAATCTGCAGGTGTAATACAGCTTTTAGCTGAATGCCTCCACAGAGCTTGCATTTCATGGGGCACAGATTTTACCCAAGGCACAATACAGAAATCTGCAGGAGGAAAAACTAAGTACTAACTGCAATATAGAAACTCATATTAGTTGATTGGGTTTACAATATCTTGCAAAAGTAAGTACATCCCTCATGGGATAACACTAAAGATATGACACTTTGATACAATGTGAAGTAGTCAGTGTACAGCTTATATAGCAGTGTAAATGTGATGTGCCCTAAAAGTAACTCAACACACAGCCATTAATGTCTAAACCACTGGCAACAAAAGTGAGTACACCCCTAAGTGAAAATGACCTAATGGTGCCCAATTAGCCATTTTCCATCCCCGGTGTCATGTGACTCGTTAGTGTTGCAAGGTCTCAGGTGAGAATGGGGAGTAGGCGTGTTAAATTTGGTTTTATCGCTCTCACACTCTCTTTTATACTGGCCATTGGAAGTTCAACATGGTACCTCATGGAAAAGAACTCTCTGAGGATCTTAAAAAAAAAAGAATTGTTGCCAGCACCCTGAAACGGAGCTGCATCATGGTGGTCAAGACCATACAGCAGTTTAACAAGACAGGTTCTACTCAGAACAGGCCTCACCATGTTCGACCAAAGAAGTTGAGTGCATAAGCTTAGCGTCATATCCAGAAGTTGTCTTTTCAAAGTAGATGTATGAGTGCTGCCAGCATTGCTGCAGAGGTTAAAGGGGTGGGGGGCTCAGCCTGTCAGTGCTCAGACCATATGCCGCACACTGCATCAAATTAGTCTGCATGACTGTCATACCAGAAGGAAGCCTCTTCTAAAGATGATGCACAAGAAAGTCCAACAACAACGGTAAAATTATATTTACAGGTTATATAAGCTTTAATCTGCCACTTATTTAATGTAAAAATTATTTTGGAAAAAAGGTGTAAGCTTGTACAGAACTATATTCAGATTAGTAACCAGTGTTTTAAACATAGTCTGTAGACTAGGATTAAAGTCTATGTCATGAAGTTATGTATCTTACAACATGGTTGTACTCAGAAATACTTACACATCTATTCAGTTAGTTATGGGTTAAATGACAGCAAATGGGCTTCTGACTGGTTGAGTCACATGAAGCAGGAATGTGAATTAGAATATCCTTTTTCTTAATAGTCACATTAGGCCTATGACTAGGGTAAACTGAAGGGCAGGGGACCCTTTAATGTTTAACCCTAGCCCCCAGGACTGGTAATTATTATATTCTTCTACTCTATGCCAACAGAAAAATACCTGATGAGCTCTTAAGCAGCAATCTAAATGACTTAATACAAATGCGGCCTAAAGGACTCCAGATATCAAGTTCACTCATTGATTAAGTGCTTAAAATAAGCATTCATTTTGGCTGCTCAGCAGACTAAATATGTTTAGCCTGGTCGGAAAATCTACAAGTAGAGGAGAGATTCTTATAAATCAGGAGAATGAGCAAGACAAGAGCCTGCACAAAGTGGTGATAAGAGCTTGCAAAATTTATCTGGCTTTAATGCACATAGATGTCTATATTATTCAGAATAACATATATGATTAACTGTTATATCTATAGGCTGTATTAATGTAAAGTTAAAGAATATTGTCATAGGAAAAGCTTATGTTGAGGTAATCACAATTCAGAGACCAACAATGTTTTTTATATAATAATTTTAGAGATTTGTATAGTGTAATAAGACATATTTTACATTAAGAAATTCTTATTGCTTGTATATTTAAAGTTGAATCTTATCATCTTCTGACTGTAAGTAAAAAAGTGTTTTAGGCACCTGTACATTAAAGGTTTTACAGTCTCTGCCCCAGAAGCCAGACAAAGTGTTAGGAGAGGGCGTAGCCTGATAAGTGCGTCTGTTCTGGAGTAAAGGGGCAGAAGATGGCTTGAGTGCTAATCAGTGAGATATCTGTTTGACTTAAAGCCTGCTATGTGGTTGCTCTATAGCAGTTATTGAAGTTTCAACCCAGTTTTTCTGTGTGCTAAATTATTCTGTACATTTTGTGTGCAATTGCTCTGTCCATGCTCGCTGATCTCCTCCTATATTTTCCCAATGGGCACAGCCACTGGACCACTGATCAGTGCAGCCCAGGTCCGATAGGCCTAGGTAGTCTGTGTTCCATGCTTGCAGCCTAACACCCCTAGGAGTAACCCCAAGTCAAATCTGTTCTGCAGCACAGTGTACTTAAGGACACAGGGCATACCTGTACGCCCTGTGTATTTTCGATCACCGCCGCGCGGCAGGCGGCGGGCGGCGATCGGAACCCCGTGACTGCTCAAATCATTGAGCAGGCACCTGGGGCAAATGCGCCGGGGGGTCCTGTGACCCCCCCCCCATGTATGCGATCGCAGAAAACCGCAGGTCAATTCAGACCTGCGGTTTTCTGCGTTTCTAGGTTATTCGGGTCTCTGAAGACCCGATTACCCGGAACAGGATGGTGATGGTGGTGTGATTTCACCCCACCAATCACCATCCAGCGATCCTGAGAGGTGATAGTGACATCACCTCTCAGGATCGCCTCTGATTGGTTGGTGGGCGGGCCGGCGGGATATTCAAAAGATGCAAGCGCTCCTCTCCTCTCCTCCTCCTTCTGTGTTTCGGAGCCGGAGGAGAGAGGAGCTGCCTGCACATCGTCGTCAATCGCTGCCAGCATCACCCCATCTGTGCCCCCAGGACCCGATCTGTGCCCCAGCACCCCACCGCTGATCAACTTCGGACGGTTGATCAGCGGTTTTGAAAAAAATAATAATATTTTTTTGCCCTTTTTTTAGTTAGATTTTTTTTCTGTTAGTTTTAGGGTGAGTTCATAAACACCCGTGCCCCCACACACACACACCAAATAAAGATTTACACACACGCACATACACAAGCAGACACACACTCCCCTATGGCCTGTCGGACGTTCTTGGCCGAGGAGGCATACGCCCAGCTTGACTCTGACTCCGAGAGTCCCAGTGAGGACGAGGATGACCCCACATTCCTGTTGTCATCCGCGTCCTCCTCATCATCTAACGATGATGATGAGCCCCCAAGGCAGCAGAGACGCCGCCAGGCGGCGCAAGGGGACCGCCATGTTAGAGACCCTGTGGCCCAGCCTAGTACGAGCAGCTCTGGGGCTCATACTGGTTTCCCGGGCCCACCCATTAAATCCACCGGAGCACCCTGCCGGTGAACTAGTCTGGTGTAGCCCAGAGCGATACAAGCCAGTGATTCCTGATTTTGTAGGCCAATCAGGAATCCAGATTTCCACAGTGGGCTACACTGAATATGACTTTTTTTGTCATTTTTTCAGTGACCCACTGGTAAATCTGATGGTGGAGCAGACGAACCTGTACGCCAAACAGTTCGTCGCTCAACACCCGGGCTCCTTTTTGGCCAGGCCCGGTGGATGGACGCCGGTCAGTGCAGCTGAAATGAGGACATTTTGGGGCCTCGTGCTGCATATGGGCCTGGTCAAGAAACCCAGTGTCAGGCTGTACTGGAGCGGGGACGTCCTATACCAGACCCCACTTTACAGTACGGCCATGACACGCTCCCAGTTTGAGGCAATCCAGAAATAATTTGCCAATAACTCTTGTGCAACACCTAAAGGGTTAACAACGTATGTAAAATCAGTTTTGAATACCTTGAGGGGTGTAGTTTCTTAGATGGGGTCATTTTCGGGTGGTTTCTATTATGTAAGCCTCGCAAAGTGATATATGGGGAATGTAAAGTCATCAGAATTTTTGGGGGTATTACTATGTATTACAGAAGTAGAGAAATTGAAACTTGGAAATTTGCAAATTTTTCCAAATTTTTGGTAAATTAGGTATTTTTTATGCAAAAAAATATCATTTTTTTACTTTATTTTACCAGTGTCGTGAAGTACAATATGTGACGAAAAAACTATCTCAGAATGGCCTGGATAAGTCAAAGCGTTTTAAAGTTATCAGCACTTAAAGTGACACTGGTCAGATTTGCAAAAAATTGCCTGGTCCTTAAGGTGAAATAAGGCTATGTCCCTAAGGGGTTAAAGTTAATAATATCATAAGTTCTGGATACTAGATTATAGGAGACAACTTGTTCCAGAAACATATTATTATTTGGAGTCAGGAAGGAATTTTCCCCCTAATTAGTGGCAGTTGACAATAGCCTCATAAGAATTAGATTGGATAAGATGGACCTGTTTCATTTTCAACATCAACAACTTTGTTACCATGTTTGCAGAGACACAGGAGCTGTTTATACAAAATGCTAGGATATTTTTCATTATAGTTTTTTATTTTCTTGAAGATCAATCAAAAAACTGGGTCAAACAAATTTGAAAGAAAAATCACATCAATAGATGCATTTACAGGATGCAATTAATACAATCAAATATTTAAGGATTTGGACCTTTGGTCTTGTTCCTTAAACCTAAAGCAGTGCATATTTAAGATGTGGCTAGAAGCTGTTTCATGACTGATTAGGTAGCTAAATATTGAATTCCTGGCAGTCAGAGACCTCTTTTTTTTACATACATAATATTTGGATTCTATTGGTTGTGACAGTCAAGTAACTAAAAACATGATCACTCTGATGCCGTTAGGAGAGGACTGTTGCTAAGTCTAACTAGAACCAGCACATACCTAACCGTTAAAATTTTCTGTGAAACAGGCAAAAGGTAATATTAACATTGGAAGCAATAACATCCCCAAAATTCTCTTGTGTGGGACAGATTGTAAAATAAAAAAAAACTAAAAAATAAGTAAAATAAGGGGCGTGGTTTGCCGGCCAAGCAAGATGGCTGCGTGAGTCGAATGCTCCTGCACTACCTCAGCGACAGTGGGACAGTATAACCCACAACCGAGCTTTCCGCTACTGCCGGGAGAACACAGACAGTCCGGATGATGACTAGAGGCAAGCGGTCCATGAAGAAACAGGGAAAGTTGGACTTTTACCTCGGGAAAGGCGTCCCTCCAGCGGATACTTCTCTCCCTCCGCCATCCCGCCAACAAGGCCTCGATGTTCCAGAGGCACGAAACAACCCCCGAGGCGACATGGCCTTTGACTTACCAGACGCCGCGTCTGACCGGCTCCCACCTGCCTCCTCAGAATCCCCGACAGGGTATGGGAGGCCCGGAGCAACCAGCGGATCTCAGGCGGGGAGTCCACAGAAGCGCGCCAATACACCGGCGCCATCTTCACACTCGCCTACGGCAGGACAACGCGATCGCAGCAGGATACAGAGATCCCAAGCGGGGAGGTGAGTGATCACACTACCCCGACTATACAGGCGATTCCAACTAATGATCAGCCTGCATCAAGTAACCTGTTAAAGGACATGCTGGTCCATTGTAGCGAGTCCATGCACAAGGACTTAACCATCCTAATACGCCCACTTCAAGCAGCAGTAGTGGCGGTGGAGAGCAGAGTGGACCATATTGAATCCAAGATGGGAGATTTTGCTTCATCGCATAACCAGCTCATTGACGCCCATAATGATTTATCTGAAGAGATAGATCGGCTTAAAGCTAAAGTGGTGGACCTGGAGGACAGGTCACGCCGGAATAATCTCAAGTTTCGTGGGGTCCCTGAGGACATAGCACCGAATGATCTAACCCCTTAACTACAGAGCCTCATGACAGCCCTGATCCCAGATCTCTCTCCTCATGACCTTACTTTAGATAGAGCGCACAGGTTGATGAGGCCAAAGCACTTTCCCAGCACGTCACCGAGGGATGTCCTGGTGAGGGTCCATTTCTTCCATATTAAAGAAGCCATACTAGCGGCGTCCAGGAAGCTAGGCACACTGCCTTCTCCATACAGCCAAATTAAGGTCTTTGCAGACCTATCAGCTGTCACTATTCAACAGCGCAGATCCCTTAGTGCTTTTACTACCACTCTACGGAACAACACCATCCCGTACAGGTGGGGTTTCCCAACTAAAGTCTTGATTCATCACCAGGGAGCCGTCCACGTCGTCACCTCCTTAGACTCCGGGAAGAAGCTTCTGGACTCATGGAACATCTCGATGGAGGTCCCAGACCAAAGACACAGCCCGTCTGCTCCCCTGGACTCTGGTTGGCAACTAGTGTCCCAGAAGAGGAAATCCCACCGTTGACAGGTGACTGTGGGTGCCACAGGTGCACTGTTGGTTATAGTAGAGCTGTGCAGTCCTTCCCAGCCAGGAGCCGTTATATTTGCCCTAACGAATGTTTTGCGGCACCTTATGCCGTGTTTTTGTTCGTCCCTTTTTGATTTTGATTTTGTTATTCAGGTTACACAGATTTGATTTTTTTTGTATGTCCTGTTACTCAGTACACTTACATTATGGAATGTCAACAGGCTCTATTGTTATGGGTTACCCCCACTTGCAGTGTCTCATATGTTACTGGTGTGTTACGCCTCCATAGCATAACTCTCTCTCAACATGGTCTTTAAAGTAGTTGCCATCAACACTAAGGGCTTAAACAGCCCGTTCAAGAGGTCTATGCTGTGGAGGGAGATGAGGGCTTTGGGAGGTGATATCATCTGTGAGACTGAGACACACCTGCTGAAAGAACATGCTCATAGGCTCAATAACACTAATTTCTCCCATATTTTCCACTCCCATTTTAGAAAAAAACAGAGGGGCGTGATGGTCGCAATCAGGGATTCTGTTGTGTTTCAGTTGTCCAGATCTATAGAGGATCAGAATGGCCGATATATTATCCTGATAGCGTCTATTAATAATGTGACTTACACAATGGTATTTGTATATGTCCCTAATAAGCACCAATTGCACTTTTTACGTAAGTTAATGAACAAGGTGAACGCAGTGAAGGAGGGCTTGGTCCTCTGGGGGGGAGACTTTAACTCTGTATCAGATCCTCATATGGATTCGACATCCAAAACCAGAGCTCACCCGCAGAGCCTCAACCCCATGTTATTGAAGGAAGACCTCTATGATATTTGGAGGCTACATCATGATAGAGAAAAAGACTATTCGTTCTTTTCAAATGCCCACCAAACCTACTCTAGAATAGATATCTTTCTAGTTGACCGACGCCTCCTGCGGAATGCCACACACTCCTCCATAGAATTAATCACATAGTCTGACCATGCACCCATCACTTTGACTATTAGTGAAACCATCAATAGGCCCCCCTACTCCCCATGGCGCAATAATACGTTCCTGTTGGAACACTCTGAATACAAATCAACACTGCTTGAGGGACTGGTAGAATTCTTTCGCATTAATGATGGGTCTGTATCAAACCCCTTCTCCCTATGGAATGCCCACAAAGCATTCATGCGGGGATTGTTTATAAAATCAGGATATAGAGCAAAGAAAGATAGAGAAGAGCGTATCAATGCCCTGACCCACCAGATCAGATCCTTAGAATCAAGCAACAAGACCAGCCCTTCCGCTACTGTAGGAACCCAACTACAGAACTTGCGCCTCCAATTAAAAGAGTGTCTCCTCTATAAATATGAAAAACACCTAAAAACAATCCGTGCGACATATTATGCACAAGACAATAAATCAGGAAAGTCACTGGCCCGTCGATTGAAGGAAAGATCCGCCAAGGCTAAAACTCCCTTCATTACGGAGTAACAGTCGGGTAAAAAGTTAATAGACCCCCAGGGAATTGCGAACTCCTTCAAAGGCTTTTATGAAGCCCTCTATAACTTGAAGCCACAGACTGATATACCTTCCCAAACAGCGGCAGCGATAGACCAATTTTTAAGCTCCCTTGCTCTTCCTAGCCTCACCAAAGCCCAATTAGAGCACATAAACTCCTCTATTACGGAACAGGAAATCCTCGGGATCATCACAAAACTACCCAGTAATATGGCCCCAGGTCCAGATGGGTTTTCGAACGCGTATTACAAGAAATTTAAAAAGGAACTTTCCCCATACTTATGCCAAATTTTCTGTCAAATTGCGAACACAGGCTGTCTCCCGAAAGAGATGCTAGAAACGACAATAGTCACTATACCTAAAACTGACCCCCCATCAGACGATACGAGGAAATATCGCCCGATATCGCTCCCCTGAACACCGATACAAAAATATATGCGAAGATCCTGGCGAACCGCTTAGCCCCCTGCATATCAATCCTCACCCATGCAGACCAGGTGGGTTTTGTGAAAGGCAGACAGTTACAGGACAATTCCAGATGCACCCTAAATATATTGGACTATGTGCAGAGATCGAAACTCCCCGCTCCGCTGAAAAGGCGTTTGACCGCATTAATTGGTAATTTGCCTTCGCAGTCCTATTGAAGATGGGTTTCTCTGGGGCCATCCTGGTGGCTATCAAAGCATTATATACCAAGCCTAGTGCTAGGGTGTGGGTCAACGGGGCGCTTTCAGACCCGTTTGACATCTCCAATGGTACCCGCCAGGGTTGCCCCTTGTCCCCTTTGATATTCATTCTGACTATCGAACCCCTAGCCCAAGCCTTGCGACAGTGCCCGGAGATTACAGGCATTAATATAGGAGATAAAGAACACACGGTTAGCTTATATGCCAACGATATAATTTTGACGTTGACAAATCCCCAATCGTCTCTTACGGCCGCTATCAACATTATATCTCAATTTGGAGATCTCTCCTAATATAAACTAAATGCTGCTAAGTCCCAGGCCTCCCAATAAATATTCCCCCTGAGCGGGTAAAATCGCTTAAGGATGTCTTTGACCTGGACTGGTAGGATAGCCAAATTGATTACTTAGGGATAAAGTTGACAGCATCATTTACGAGTCTATACGCTATGAACTATGTCCCATTTCTAGGTACATTAGAGAAAGACCTCTCCAACCTATCCAAATATGAGACGTTTTGGGTGGGTCGAATTGCCTCGTTCCAGATGTTTGGTCTTCCCAAACTTTTGTACCTATTTAAAACATTGCCCATTATCCCCCCAGCCATTTTCTTTAAGAAATGCACCACGCTGATTAATAAGCTAATATGGAAGGGACACAGGCCTAGGATAGCAACTACAATAATGCAGAGAGACAGGCGGTGAGGTGGGCTGGGCCTCCCGAATATATATGAGTACTTTTTGGCCTCGCAGGTCTCATAGCTGAGAGAATGGTGGACAGACAACCAGTCTAAACAGTGGGTACATATGGAGGCAACAATATCCTCGGTTAGCAGCCTCAGGCCTCTTTTGTTAGCGGCTCTCCATCCATCATTCCGCCGACCCTCCTCCTCGACGCTGGTATCCATGGCATTAGAAAATTGGTCCCACTTCCACAAATTGTGCTCTCCGGGGTCCAGACCCTTCCCACCCTTGACTCCTATAACGGTACTTAACCATCTAATCCCCAACATCTCAATCTCACTCTGGGTGGCTAGTGGATTAGACCTCCTCTCAAAGCTATTTACATCAGACACCCTCTGTTCCTTTGAGTCCCTGCCTAAGCAATTCCAAATACCAAACACTGATTTCTATAAATACCTATGTATTAGGCACTTCCTCACTGCTAACTCTCCCTTCACACTATTGTGCAACCAGGAAGTGTTCAAGATCTGGTCACTTGCCCCTCCATATTGTACTCGCCTTCGTCCCTTATGCGCGATGCTCAGGGACAAAGGGTCCTTTACTAAAACAACTCCTCTCCTGGGAAAAAGACCTGGGACTAACGTTTTCGGATGAGCAGTGGTCCTCAGCTTTTGTCTTCATCTCCAAAAACCTTAGATGCGCTCTGCATTATGAATCATTGATGAAAACAATGTTAAGATGGTATTATACCCCTATGCCATATCTTCCTGGGATCCTCACACTTTTGTTGGAGGGGCTGCGGCCAGAGAGGCACACTATACCATATTCTGTGGTCCTGTCCACTGTTGCAGGGGATATGGGGATCCATTTTCTCCCTTGCTTCGGATTTAATAGGTGGCCAGCTCTCGCCATTTCCCGAACTGGCCCTTCTATTCATAGATCTGAATAAACTGCCATGTGGTGTTAGGGTGGTGCTGGGGCACCTCTTCCTTTCCACTAAATTGGCTATCACCCAAAACTGGAAATCCCAGACTGTCCCCAGCTTAACAGATATTACCAGCAAACTCGATTCCACTTATATACATGAGAGGATGTGGGCGAGAGCTGGTTACTCATCCGCAACGTTCGAGAGGGAATGGAGTTCATGGGGTTCCTCCCTGCTTGCATTGTATTCCCCTGACTGATTTTGCTATATCTGCTCAATAAGGCCCGATGCACAAGGTGTTGTATGTGTATATACCTATCCCATGTATGTACTGAATGCTATTTGTTGTTTGTTTATGATTTATTTGTCTGTTTTTCTGACTACGTATTGATGTACCGCAATACGGTTCAGTCGGCGCTGCCAATGTGGCTATGTAAAGCGCTGATTATGTAACTGTTCAGTGATGATCATTAATATGTCTAAAAGTCAATAAAAACGTATAGATTCAAAAAAATAAGTAAATTAAAAAACAACCCCCTGAAAAGAAACTGTTACCCTGTCCACACTTTATCATCGCAGTAGCCCCAACCCATTTACCGCAGATTAGACATTTAATGCCAAAATGAATGGGCAATAACAGACATGAATACAAAGGCTGTTTACTATGGCTATAGGATTACTATAAAAATTCAAATGCACATTTTTACAAATCATAAGCCAAAAATGTATTTCGAATACCAAAAGAATATAAATGTTATAGTCCGAAAACTAACGTATACAAAAAGCAACAAAGTGGTTTCAACTTGTCCTAAAACCCCCAAATACCTGGAGCCTGTACCAGTTAAACAAAAATGACCTATGATAGTATAGGCTGACATGGCTAGTTAAGTGGAATGTTTCACTACTTCAAACTACGCAATAATCACATGCATATCCAATTTATTTGACCAACTCTTACCACTACCATGAAGAAAACTCACAGGCTACAGAAACGGTCTTCAAGAAAAACCCAGGATTCTCTGGATTTGTCAGGGAGAGGTTAGTGAAACTTTTGGGATGAGGACTATCTGAGAGAACAGTTTTTGCTTGGAGTATTATTTTAGGAAGCAATATATAAATGTTAAATGGTTTTTCATTCTTTAAATATGCACCATTTAAATTTTAAGGAGACATCAATTTTTATATCAGATACATTTAGTAATTAGTATAAAAGTGAACTTTCTATGGTTGGTTTGGTTAAATATTTACTTGTAAAAAAAAAACATTGCATGATGAGCATATATTGCCTTCACTGGTATATATATTTAGTACTGGCATGAAGCAATTAAACTTACAGAACTGTATTGCATCTTACACCATGATAGCCTACAAGATATATAATTACCATCATATCACATTAACATTGCAGTAAAAAGAAGCAGCTTTTATATTTTTTAATATAGATAGCAATATAACTGTGTAATTAAAATGTAATATACCAGTCTGACAGAGTCGTTAGCATCTGTAAATGAAGATGCGCTCAGATCTACACATCATCTTATATTTTGTTGTGATTAAATTGCTCTTCATAAAAATTCAAATATTTTAAGAACAAATAGAATTCTAGTTCTGAGAAAGACAAATGAATGTCATAGGATGGCAGTGGATTTCAAACACATAGATGTTTTAGACATAGACATAGTTTTTCTGATGCAGTTTTTCCTAATCACGTGGAATATTGAAATGGAACCAATGGCTTAACAATTTGCAATGTTATCATTTCCATGACCACCAGACTCTAGCAGCCCTAGTGGATTCTATATACTGTTTAAATTTTGGGCTAAACTTTTTCCAATTGTAAATGTTAAATATGATTTTGTCTTTATTAAAAATGTTTGACAGTTTGTCTTCTACAACCTTCAGGTTTCCCTATCACTGTAGACTGTTCTTTCCCCTTCTCATTGAAATCAAACTGTTAAGATTTCAGCTTCAAAAGAGTGCTTATGTGCTGTCAGGAGTAAAGAGATAAAGGCTATAGATCCAGCCATTAAAGCAGCTCCCTGACAGAACTCAGTGAGTAGGAAAAAGATTATACTGTGACCATAAAGAGATCCTATGAGGTGGAGCTGGTGGTGTGGCAGCAGCTGGAGAGCTAGGCTGACATGGAAGAGCTAAGGGAGCTGGTAGCCTTCTATTACCTGGAACAGTTAGAATGCCTGCGACTAGTATTTTTTCAGTCGGGATGGGAAGCACAGTTTGCTCCCTGGAACTACCAGCAAGTACAGAGGAAGGAATAATCCCTGAACACGAGTACAGTGGTTGGAGATTTCCCAAATCATTGGAATATTGATCAACAGTGGTCAGAGAAAAAGGAGAGCCATGTTGGACTGAACCCGGAAGTTGGGTGCATGATATCATGACAGTGAAAGTACAGTACTAGTGCAATTCAAAGTAAGTGTGAACCAGTGACTCTGGGTTAGCCAGGCTGGTCCCTTTCAATGGATTATAGTAATTGGGCAGACAATTATAGTTAATATTGGCCATTGCATTGTTGCATTTTTCTTTCTGCTTGGACTTTTCAGATTGGTGTGCCAATGAAAACACATGACAAACTGAGAGGTAAGTGTAAGGGTATAGAAAAACACCTGTCATGTTTTTGGAAAATGGATAACATCTTGTTATGTATGTTTACTGCAGAACTGTAGGATGGACCCACAAATAAGTACTGGGCCCTAGCTTGCTGTTGAAAATACCTGTGAGTTAATTTATTGCAGATGAAAAGTTGAGAGACTTTACCTCTGCTTGACTGCTCTTTTCCTACCATGAAAGATCAGGGCTGCCAGTTTCCAATTTACAAGTTCACAGTAATCACTCGTTTAACTAAACATAATATTATAGCAATGTTAAAGTGAAATGAACTGAGTAACTTTTTTCTTTTCTTTTTTTATGCCACAATAATAATTATAATAAACTGCTGTGCAAAATCATCATATACATGGCACTAGTGTATGCGTAAACAAAAGATACATAAAAGTAACCATGCTTTAATTAATTAATATAGAGATGCACACTAATGCAGTGCTAACTTTTGCTAATAAAAATCTAATTTCTTTAAATACCATTTACAGAATACAAAATGATAAGATAGTGTAATACTCACGGATTGATGAGCCTGTAAAAAGAATCAGAGGCCAATTGGGAAGTGCATTGTTAATGCTATTAAATATTACTTAGTCGGCTGCCTGCTGCATGTTCAACAATTTTAATTTTAATTGCCAGCTGATACAGACTTAAAACGGAACATATGTAAATCCTGTTGAAAGTTAATGTCACTTTGAATGCTGCAAGCATTAGCTGCAGTCTCCAGAATTATCATCATCTGCATTTAACATTATAAGAAATTCACATACAGTTTTGGGTGTCAAATAAAAGCCAACAATAGATCATAACCATACCAAAACAGTTCTTCCACTAATCTTCCACTAATAAGCTCACCATGTAAATAAAACACAGAACACTATAGGATACTAAAGATGCTAAATGGAACCAACTCTATAGAAATGACGTGATAAAAAATAATGATTGGATAATGATTGGATAACACCAAGCACCTCAGTACCTACAAATGATTATTTTTCACCCATTTCAAAATTAACTATCATTTCTGGTTGGTTTCACACAATGGGGCAAATTAACTAATCCAGTAGATGTTGTAAACTTGTATCAAAGTGCTGTGCCAGAAAAGTGCCTGTTTTGTCTGTGGAGTAGGCATTTGTACCAAATGTATTCCGCATTTGCATTTTAGCTTTGTTTGCACCAAGCCCAGCATTTTACATTTACTAGGAGATGGTCAGATGTTTTGCGGGTAGGTGTACATTTTTAGCCAGATTTATTGTTGCATCTTTTTTTTAAAAAAGCAATAAAAAAAAAGTGTACTCAAGTCCTCTAGTGGAATATAAACCTACAGGACCTTTGTAATAAATGTGAATAGTAGTGGAGTCTAGAAACACAAGCATGGGTCAGGTACACAGGAACACAAGCAGAGAAATCAGCAACCTTTGAAGAACACAAGAACCTTACTGAAGACATCCGCAAAACTGGCATACTGCTGCAATAGTCCAGGCAGGTCTTCAGATACTGTAGGCGAGGAAGCAGGTCAGACCTCTTATAAGCAGGTGGACTGGCAGGATGATCCCCAACACAGAATCTGACCGGAGTGCTAGTCTAGAACTGGAGTATGCTGACGCAGCCAGGGTAGGCCAAGGATAACCGGATTCACGGATGCTGGCAGCACATAGAAGGAGATCATCTCTGAATGCAGAACCCCTATTTGCAGCTTAAGGGAAATAGTAACAGAAAGCACAGTTTCAGAAAGTGGCAGTCTATTTACGGAAGCCACTGACAGAGGACTTTCTAGACGGATGGTAGGGAGCGGGTACTGATGGACCAGAGCTTGCTGAAAGAAGTTAGCAGCTGACCCAGAGGCCAAGAATGCAGGCACAGACAGTGTGACTCCCTTGTGAAAGAGAATCACTGGAACTGAAAGTTTCAAAGAGGACTTCTCCTTGTCTAGGACCACCTCTCCAACTGATCCTATACATTGGCGTTTCCCGGCTTTTGTGGACAATTACGCACAAAGTGGGCCTTGCCTTTACAATACAGACAAAGGTTCTGCTCTTTGTGGCGTAGACGTTCCTGGTCAGACAATTGAAGGCGCTCTATTTGCATGGGCTCTTCAGATGGGGTGGACACTAAAGGAAGAACCGGCCTCTGGTAGAATGGAGCCAAGCGAGGTGGTCTTCTGGTGCATGCGACATCCTTAGAACGTTCCCTGAAACACATATCTATTCTTGTGGCCAAGGTGATCAGATCATTCACAGTAGATGGACAGTCACGACCAGCTAATTCATCCAGTTAGAAACACCTCCAGAGCACCTTCAGTCGAGCCTGGTTCGTCAGCCAGGGTACAACCCTGGATGGCGTACTGACCCACAGACAAGGAAACCTGTCATAGACGCAACAGGGCTAATGCAGCAGAGGACATGCAGCCAGGCTCTTCAAAGACCAGCCAGAAGGTAACCACAAAAGACTGCAGATTAGTGGTCTCTGAACCTCCATGTTTCCAAATAGGATTTGCCCAAGCAAGGGCCTATCAAACAGCAGGGACACAATGAAGGCAAACTTGGACCGCTCAGTAGGAAACGCCCATTGCATATGCCTATGCAACTCAAAGTAGATCAGGCACTGGTTCAGGAAGCCATGACAGGTTTTTGGATCTCCACCATAGTGTGATAGCAGAGGGAGTTGCACACCTGCGGCACACAAATCCTGATTCACCGATATGGGCCAGGGCTGAAAGGAAACTGTGGAGTGGATCCCAGAACAAACAGTACCCGCAAGGACAGAACCCAGGACTGCAGCGGTGAATAGGGAAACACATGCATGAGATCACTGTTGAACACAGTGCCTAGGACCACAGCGGTGAGAAAAAGAACTGCGGTGCACTGCAGCCGCTGTTACAAAAATACAAGGCGACCCACTAAAAAGTAGCCTGCCTCCAGCAATAGTATGACAAGATGAATGAGCAAGTGGATTATTATATATTTTTTTATTACCTGCAAGTCACAATAGATGTTGTAAAGTGGTCACCGTTCACGTCTGTGCATCTTTAGGTACGTTGGATTATGTTGGCTGCTTGCAGCTCTTCAACAGTAATGCTGTGGATAGTTTGTAATATTTTCCTTGAGTTCATCCAGAGGGATGCAGACACTTTCTGTTTTAAATTTCCATCTTAGAGAAAAATCACATGTACAAAAGCCTGGGGAACGTGGTGGCAATAACTCCTTGATTACTGTTCGCTCCTCTGTAAACAGTTCATGAACCCATGCCAGTGAGTGCCGTGAGGTGTGGCATGCTGTCCCATCTTGTTGGACAAAGAAGGACATTTTGTCTTCTGCAGCATCACTGCTGAAGAGCTGCAAGCAGTATCAGCCAACATAATTTGACATGCCTAAAGATGCATAGCCGTGAACGGGGACCACTTTCAGCATCTTTGGTGACTTGTGAGTAATTTAAAAATAACAATCCACTTGCTCGTTTATCTTGTCATACTATCGCTGGAGGCGGGCTACTTTTCGTGGGCCACCCTGTACATTTAAAAAATGTGGGATCAAAAAAGTCACCCGAAAATGCTTTTGAAATTGCATAAATCTCATAGTGTTTTGTACATGTACTCTTAGCAAAGTCTACTCCCTCCAACAGTATTCTAAGGCCTCTTTCACATACCAGTGAATCGCAGACTTGTGCTCTCCATGTTCTCCTTGGACAGGAAATGTACTCATTGATTTTAATATGCTTATAGACACATCAATGAGTTTCCACGGACCACGCACTACTTTGGTCCGTGATGCTGACTAAACACACCCATTGAAGCCTATATGTCCATGATTACTGACACAACAAGGATGGTATCAGAGTACTGTAAATTATTTTCATGTAACTTTGGTTGGAGATGATCTGGAAACTAGTTTTCACCCTGTGCATGGAATACGGGTGACACACAGAAGGCAAAAAATTGATACATGGACAGAACAAATGGATACAAATTGATAAACATACATCTTCATTGATGAACCATTGACTATCTTATCACGGATGCCCTAATGGACACAGAAGTGTGAAAGAGGCCTAAGGCTGCTGTCAGCAACTTCCTGCACTTCAGGTGTTGTGAAACTATATCTCTCAGCAAACATATTTGCTCTTCTTTTCTTGACATGCACACAGAAGTGAATGGAGCCAGCTGGAAATTGTACTTTCATTGCAGCTGGAGTGCTGGCGGGTGCTGAACACTGGTCTATCTGGCATCAAAGACAATATATATTGACCATGGGTTATAGTTGCATATTTCTTTAGATACTAGATCTACAGGACAATTGTTGACCCAAATGTAAGCAAAAGCAAACTCCTGTCAAGTGGCTGCCATTTGTCTCCATATTAAAACAAAATTCTGCAAGATTGTGTAATACAAATAATAGGCATGAAGATTTTTACAAAAACATTCTATTTTATCTTAAATATTTATTAACCCCTTAGGGACACAACCTTATTTCACCTTAAGGACCAGGCCATTTTTTGCAAATCTGACCACTGTCACTTTAAGTGCTGATAACTTTAAAACGCTTTGAATTATCCAGGCCGTTCTGAGACAGTTTTTTCGTAACATATTGTACTTCATGACACTGGTAAAATTAAGTCAAATTTTTTTTTTCTTGCACAAAATAATACCTAATTTACCCAAAATTTTGAAAAAATTTGCAAATTTCAAAGTTTCAGTTTCTCTACTTCTGTAATACATAGTAACACCCCCAAAAATTGTGATGACTTTACATTCCCCATATGTCTACTTCATGTTTGAATTATTTTGGGAATGATATTTAATTTTTTGGGGATGTTACAAGGCTTAGAAGTTTAGAAGCAAATCTTGAAACTTTTCAGAAATCCAATTTTTAGGGACCACTACAGGTCTGAAGTCACTTTGCAAGGCTTACATAATAGAAACCACCCAAAAATGACCCCATTCTATAAACTACACCCCTCAAGGTATTCAAAACTGATTTTACAAACTTTGTTAACCCTTTAGGTGTTGCACAAGAGTTATTGGCAAATGGGGATGAAATTTGAGAATTTCTTTTTTTTTTGCCTAATTTTCCATTTTAACCCATTTTTTCCACTAACAAAGCAAGGGTTAACAGCTAAAAAAGACTGTATCTTTATTGCCCTGACTCTGCCATTTACAGAAACACCCCATATGTGGCCGTAAACTACTGTACGGCCACACAGCAGGGCGTAGAGTGAAAGGTGCGCCGTTTGGTTTTTGGAAGGCAGATTTTGCTGGACTGGTTTATTTACACCATGTCCCATTTGAAGCCCCCCTGATGCACCCCTAGAGTAGAAACTCCATAAAAGTGACCCCATCTAAGAAACTACACCCCTCAAGGTATTCAAAACTGATTTTACAAACTTTGTTAACCCTTTAGGTGTTGCACAAGATTTAATGCAAAATAGAGATACAATTTCCAAATTTCACTTTTTTGGCAAATTTTCCATTTTAATATTTTTTTTCCAAATACAAAGCAAGGGTTAACAGCCAAACAAAACTCATTATTTATGGCCCTAATTCTTTAGTTTACAGAAACACCCCATATGTGGTCGTAAACTGCTGTACGGGCACACGGCAGGGCGCAGAAGGAAAGCAATGCCATACGGTTTTTGGAAGGCAGATTTTGCTGGACTGTTTTTTTTTTACACCATGTCCCATTTGAAGCCCCCCTGATGCACCCCTAGAGTAGAAACTCTAAAAAAGTGAATCCCATTTTAGAAACTACGTGATAGGGTGGCAGTTTTGTTGGTACCAGTTTAGGGTACATATCATTTTTGCTTGTTCTCTATTAGGCTGAGTTCACACGGGCGAGATTTCCGCGTGGGTGCAATGCGGTAGGTGAACGTATTGCACCCGCACTGAATCCGGCACCATTCATTTCTATGGGGCTGTGCACATGAGCGATTTTTTTCACGCATCACTTCTGCAATGCTTTAAAATCGCAGCATGCTCTATATTCTGCGTTTGTAACGCAGGACAGGCCCCATAGAAATGAATGGGGCTGAGTGAAAATCGCAAGCATCCGCAAGCAAGTGCGGATGCGGTGCGATTTTCACTCATGGTTGCTAGGTGACAGTCTATTCACTGTATTATTTTCCCTTATAACATGGTTATAAGGGAAAATAATAGCATTCTGAATACAGAATGCTTAGTACAAGGTCAATTGAGGGTTAAAAAAAATAAAAGAAATTAACTCACCTTGTCCTCTTCATCGCGCAGTTCCCGGTCTCTTCTGATGAGCTGTCGGCTAAAGGACCTTTGGTGACGTCAGATCACATGCTCCAATCACATGGTACATCACCACGGTGATGTACCATGTGATTGGAGCATGTGATCTGACGTCACCAAAGGTCCTTTAGCCGACAGCTCATCAGAAGAGACCGGGAACTGCGCGATGAAGAGGACAAGGTGAGTTAATTTCTTTTATTTTTTTTAACCCTCAATTGACCTTGTACTAAGCATTCTGTATTCAGAATGCTATTATTTTCCCTTATAACCATGTTATAAGGGAAAATAATACAATCTACACTACAACTAACCCAAACCTGAACTTCTGTGAAGAAGTTCGGGTCTGGGTACCACAGTCGGTTTTTTATCACGCGAGTGCAAAACACATTGCACCCGCGTGATAAAAACTGAACATCGGAACGCAATCGCAGTCAAAACTGACTGCAATTGCGTACCTAATCGCGCGGGTTTGCCGCAATACACCGGGACGCATCCGGACCTAATCCGGACACGCCCGTGTGAACCCAGCCTTACACTTTTTGTGCGGCAAGGTAACAAGAAATAGCTTTTTTGGCACCGTTTTTTTTGTTATTTACAAAATTCATCTGACAGGTTAGATCATGTGGTAATTTTATAGAGCAGGTTGTCACGGATGCGGCGATACCTAATATGTATCCAATTTTTTTTATTTATGTAAGTTTTACACAATGATTTCATTTTTAAAACAAAAAAAGTTTTAGTGTCTCCATAGTCTAAGAGCCATAGTTTTTTTCAGTTTTTGGGCGATTAACTTAAGTAGGGTCTCATTTTTTGCGGGATGAGATGACGATTTGATTGGCACTATTTTATTACACTTTTTGTGCTTTGTTTGCACCGTTTTTATTTATATTTTTTTACTGTGGTCATCTGAAGGGTTAGGTCATGTGATATTTTTATAGAGCCGGTCGATACGGAAGAGGCAATACCTAATATGTATACTTTTTTTAATTTATGTAAGTTTTACGCAATGATTTCATTTTTGAAACAAAAAAAATCATGTTTTAGTGTTTCCATAGTCTAAGAGCCATAGTTTTTTCAGTTTTTGAGTGATTATCTTGGGTAGGGTATGATTTTTGCGGGATGAGATGACGGTTTGATTGTTACAATTTTGGCGTACATGTGACTTTTTTGATCACTTTTATTACCTTTTTTGGGAAGTAAGGTGGGCAAAATTTCAATTTCATCATAGTTTTTTATTTTTTATTTTTATGGCGTTCACCGTTCGGGTAAAATAACATGACCTTTTTATAGATCAGGTCGTTATGGACGCGGCGATACCAAACATGTGTAGGGAATTTTTTATTTTATTTTTTTAAATTTTAATCAGTGATAAATGTGTTTTTTTATTTTTACGTTCTTTTCCCTTTTTTTTTACTTTTTTTTACCCAGACCCACTTGGTTCTTGAAGATCCAGTGGGTCTGATGTCTGTATAATACAGTACAGTACACTATATAGGGTACTGCACTGTATTTTACTTACACTTTGTCTGAACAGATCTATGCCTTCAGCACAGATCTGTTCAGCACCATGGACAGCAGGATGCCTGAGAAGGCATCCTGTTGCCATGGGAACCTTCCCCGCCTGCCACAACTTCGCAGACGGGGAAGGGTGAGGACGGGGCTGGCGGGGGGCTGTCTGGGGGCTCTCTACCTCTCCATCGGGGGCTGCAAAGGCACAGCTGTATGGACCGCTGTATGGAAAGGGTTAAACGACTGACATCCCATCAAAGATGTCAGCCGTTTATACCAGGGTGCCAGCAATGTGCTGGCACCCTGGTATACCCACTAGCCACCAACGATTATTCAAGGGGAGCCTCCCGCACCGCCCGGAGGTGAAACGTATATATTTTGGGCATTATAAAGTTTCTGAAACTGCAAAAAGCGCATCAAGCCGCAGGTCTGAATTGACCTGCGGTTTGTTGCGATCACTGACATGGGGGGTCATGGGACCCCCGTGCATTTAGCCTAGGTGCCTGCTCAATGATTTGAGCAGGCACCTTGTTCCGATCACTGCCCGCCGGGCGGCAGTGATCGGAACAACACATGACGTACCGGTACGTCATGTGTCCTTAAGTACTAGGACATCATGACGTACCGGTACGTCATGTGTCCTGAAGAGGTTAAAAAACTAACAATCTCAACATCAAATTGGAAATAATTCCATAATTTTACTAATCAAGCAGTAACATTATTTGTTAGTAAATCTTTCTTCTAAATGTAATTAATCCCTGTTGTTTATGACGTTAACAGGCTTGCGTATAAAATGATTATAATTCTGGACTAACCTAAGGTTACCCCCTAAACTGTCTTCTTTCCAAAACAAATTATCTAAATTGTGTATTCTCTACTTCTGCACCAGTTTGTAACTCGTCTTGTTTATGCTTATTGCAATTGTCTGTATTATGTATGTATACCCTTTATCATATGTACAGCTCTATGGAATAAATGGTGCTTTAATAATAAATAATAATAATAATTTTGCTAATGTGTCATAGCACTGCAGCCTAATCATGTCATTAATTATAGATGCCATTCACGGTAACAAACTCCCTGGCCTCCTGAGTCTGTTTAGAGGAGAGGCTGTCAGCAATTTTTACTGTGGCAGCCGACTCTCTTGCATCAGACAGAGGGGCCAGTACCTCTTCTTCTAGAAAACCCGACCGCGGACTGTCTTGTGTACAGGTTTTCCTATCTTTCCACAGTTTGAGTAAATTCACATTGTAAACCTGCTCTGGCTTTCGCCACCATGGCTGGTGTACCTTGTAGTTTACATCTGCAATTTTCTCGAGTACCTAGTAGGGCCCCTGCCACCTAGCCAGGAACTTACTGTCCACAGTCGGCAGCAGAACCAAAACCCGATCACCCAGGTTAAAGATCCAGATCCGAGCCTGCCAATTATAGACCCGACTCTGGGCTCGCTAAGCTGCCTCCATATGCTCCCTAACAAGAGGCAACACTGTCTCTATCCGATCTTGCATCTGGGTAACGTAATCAATGACACTTTTATGTGGAGTGGGTTGTTGTCCCCACACCTCTTCGGCAACGTCCTAGAGACTGCGAGGGTGTCTGTCATATAGCAGTTTGAAGGGCACTGCAAACATGAGATAGGGCAGAAGGAGGTCTCAGTCCTTCCCATCTTTAGACACTACAGTTGACTACCAGATCGTTTGATTGCGGATGGTAAATGGACGTTCGTAGTTGTTTTATGTGCAACAACTTACAGAGTTCCCTGATCAACTTGGACATAAAAGAGGTCCCTTGGTCGGTCAGAACCTCTTTAGGTAGTCCTACTAAGGAAAACATCTCCATTAACTCCTTAGCTATGAGTTTGGCCGAGGTATGTCGCAGTGGCACCACCTTTGGGTACAGAGTGGTGTAGTCTAGAATGACTAAGATATATGCCCTCTGGTGGACTTCAGGACTGCGCCTATGAGGTCCATAGCTTTTCGGTCAAACAGTACTTTGATAATCAGGAGAGGTACTAGGAGACTACGAAAATGTGACTGGGGCTAGTTATCTGAAAGGTCGGGCAAGACTTTCAAAACTTCCACTTCTTTGAATATGTTGGGTCAGTAAAATTGCTGTAGAATACGATCCTGAGTTTTCTAAATTATCCCCGGAGACATTGAGGTTTGCCAATTCAGGACCCGGCGGCAAGTCCTCCGCGTCTCCCACCATCACACTTAGCGGGGTTGTCTTCCTCTCTTCCACCAAAGTGGCAGTCACCCCTACCACTGGCCCTCCAGTCTCAGATTCCCAGGGATCTGGTCTCCCCCTGAGCCAGGCCACTCTGCTAGGGTTACCCCTGTCTCATGGGTATCAGTCACTCTCATAGCAGGCTACAGAGCCTGGAAGCCCGGGAACTCTCACCTTCTTATGAGTTCATAATGTAGATTTGTGGCGACAGCCACCTCGTGGGTCCATCTATCGGCCACCGTGGTTAGAGACACCAGCGCGGAGGGGTAGTCTTTTAAAACTCTGTGGCTGCACATCACCCCGACTTTACGGCCAGTATACTTTGTGGACTGCACCAGGGTAGCCCTTACTATGGTCACCAGACCAGCAGAGCATCAACCGGAGCAACACCTTTACCCCCAGTCTTGCCAAAATCTCAACCTTTACTTTTTGGTAGTCAGCCGTTTGATCGTCCGGCAAGTCGAAATACCCCCGCTGGGAATCGGATGCCAGGAATGGAGCAACGACCTCAGTGCACTGGTCACGGGGTAGCTTTTCCCTTTTTACCTGATGGACACTTTCTCATACATCGCCGGGTAGGTTTCGATGTCATCTGCGGGGGGTCATCTTAGGAATCACGGCACGGATTGCTTTCCGGGCATCGTGGATGCTTGGGGTTGCTCCTGCTGTCTGCAAAGCCATCACGTGTTGTAGCAGCAACTGGTTAGTCTCCTGCTGCTGCTTATTAGGCTCACGTTGCTGCAGGTTTGTCACTTGCTGCTGCAGATTAGCCTCCATGAGGGCCTTCACAACAGCCTCCATTTTGTCATAGGGCACTGGTTGTAATACAGTTGGTTTAATGTACGACATACAACCATGCCTGAAAAATTCAGAAACCAAAAATATCGGTGTTCATGCCAGCCTCAGTGCTCTTGCACGCATCCTCCACCAATTGTGGGGTTTCGCTATGGTAGACAGCATTAGTGGATGCAGTATAGAGGTAACAACAAGTTCTTTGGCTCAAGCAGTTCAGTGTGACAAAGTGCAAGTGACAAAACAAGCAGTCATATTCAAACAAAAAGTCACCTTGCAGTGTTGGTGGTAATTCACACCATGCTGCAATTCTACCTCAAAGAGTACTTGCTGATACAGTAGCAGCACCAATCTGTTTTCATGCCAAACAGATAACAAGCCTTCATCCAGACACAAGGCTCCCAGATCCCAACACAGAGACCAGGCTTCTGAGCCCAGCTGCCTATTTAAGGACAGCAAGGTGCTGCCAAAATCTAGACCGGCATTTAAAATCCGGTCCAGTATTTGACCTCACCTGGCTGTAAATCAGCCCAGCAGCAAATGCTGGTAGGAAAATATCTGTTTTCCCAGACCAAACCTCTCACTGTGTCACTATATACTGTATATACAGTGTATATACAGTACAGACCAAAAGTTTGGACACACCTTCTCATTCAAAGAGTTTTCTTTATTTTCATGACTATGAAAATTGTAGATTCAGACTGAAGGCATCAAAACTATGAATTAACCCATGTGGAATTATATACATAACAAAAAGTGTGAAACAACAGAAAATATGTCATATTCTAGGTTCTTCAAAGTAGCCACCTTTTGCTTTGATTACTACTTTGCACACTCTTGGCATTCTCTTGATGAGCTTCAAGAGGTAGTCACCTGAAATGGTCTTCCAACAGTCTTGAAGGAGTTCCCAGAGATGCTTAGCACTTGTTGGCCCTTTTGCCTTCACTCTGCGGTCCAGCTCACCCCAAACTATCTCGATTGGGTTCAGGTCCAGTGACTGTGGAGGCCAAGTCATCTGACGCAGCACCCCATCACTCTTCTTCATGGTCAAATAGCCCTTACACAGCCTGGAGGTGTGTTTGGGGTCATTGTCCTGTTGAAAAATAAATGATGGTCCAAGTAAATGCAAACCGGATGGAATAGCATGCAAGATGTTGTGGTAGCAATGCTGGTTCAGTATGCCTTCAATTTTGAATAAATCCCCAACAGTGTCACCAGCAAAGCACCCCCACACCATCACACCTCTTCCTTCACGGTGGGAACCAGGCATGTAGAGTCCATCCGTTCACCTTTTCTGCGTCGCACAAAGACACGGTGGTTGGAACCAAAGATCTCAAATTTGGACTCATCTGACCAAAGCACAGATTTCCACTGGTCTAATGACACTTGACCGGAGAGGGAGCGTGAGAAAGAGAGACCACATCCAAGGTAGGTTAATGGCTGCAATGTGATCGAGCGGAAATGAGGGAGAAGCTATTGAAGCAGAAGGATCGAATGAAAGGGCCAATTAAAGATGAATTTTAGAAATTGAAGTCCCTGTCACCTATGCAGAGCAGTGGTTTTTCATCTCCAGAAATGGGTTAATGTCACCCACCAATGGAACAGATGATTTTTAAAAATTTCGGGCCCTGTTACCTATGCAGAGCAGGGGTTTATTCATGGCAAAAATTTTAAAATGTCACCCAAGAATGTAATAGAAAAATTTGTGAAATTTATTAACCTGTCTACTAGGTATAGCAGGGGTCTATCACAGCCAAAAATGGGTGAATATCACCCAACAATGAAACAGAAAAATGTGTGAAATTTTTTAACCTGTCTACTAGGTAAAGCAGAGGTATATCACAGCCAAAAATTGGTTAATTTCACCCGAATATGTAACAGACAAATGAGTGAAATGTTTTTACCTGTCTACTAGGTAGAGCAGTGTTATATTACAGTCAAAAATTTGTGAATTTTACCCGAATATGTAACAGACAAATTAGTGACATTTGTTTACCTGTTTACTAGGTATATCAGTGGTATATCACAGCCCAAAAAATTTTTTATTTCACCCAATAATGTAACAGACAAATTAGTGACATTTGTTTACCTGTCTACTAGGCATAGCAGTGGTATATTACAGCCAAAAATTTGTGAATTTCACCTGAATATGTAACAGACAAATTTGTGACATTTGTTTACCTGTCTACTAGGTATAGCACTGGTATATCACAGCCAAAAATTGGTGAATTTTACCCGACAATGTAACAGACAAATTAGTGAAATTTGTTTATCTGTCTACTAGGTGTAGCACTGGCAGTGGTATATTACAGCCAAAAATTTGTGAATTTCACCCGAATATGTAACAGACAAATTAGTGACATTTGTTTACCTGTCTACTAGGTATAGCAGTGGTATATCACAGACAAAAATTGGTTTATTTCACCTGAGAATGTAACAGACAAAATAGTGAAATTTGTTTACCTGTCTACTAGGTATAGCAGTGGTATATCACAGCCAAAAATTGGTAAATTTCACCAGAGAATGTAACAGACAAATTAGTGAAATGTTTTTACCTGTCTACTAGGTAAAGCAGGGGTATATTACAGCCAAAAATTGGTAAAAACAACAACGAGCAATTAAGCTGTAGTATAACATAGGCTGGGTAAGGCCTGTATACATGTCTATTCTGCACAAGGTACAGACAAGTCTTGTGGGATCCAAGCCTGGTTCCTTTTAATGAAATTGAGCTTGTTCACATTGGCTGTGGACAGGCGGCTGCGTTTGTCTGTAATGAAGCCCCCTACCATGCTAAATACACGCTCAGACAATGCCATGGCTGCAGGGCAGGCCAGCACCTCCAAGGCATAAAGCGCAAGCTTAGGCCATGTGGACAATTTGGAGACCCAGAAGTTGAATGGGGCAGAACCATCAGTCAGTACGTGTAACCGTGTGCACAGTTACTGTTCCGCGATGTTGTTCAAATGCTGCCTCCTGCTGAGACGTTCCATATCACCTGGTGTTCCGGTTTTTGTGGCGAGGTGACAAAGCTTTTCCACATGTCGGCCATGCTAATCCTCCCTTCTGAGGTGCTGGCAGTGACCCAGCTGCGTTGATGACATCTTCCTCCTCCTCCTCTGCCTAAGCCTTGTGCTTCCACTTGTCCCCCGGTGTCAGTTGGGAATGCTCTTGTATTCCTTGCTGCTTTTTCAAAGTGCTGATTTTATAAGTGCATTGGAGATATTCAGGAGACTAACTTAGACCAACTTAGAGCTTTTCCACTGTAGCATAACTTCAGCTGGGTTTCTGGTGGATACTCAGACACTGCTTCCAAACAGTGCTGCTTTTATAAGTGCATTGGAGATATTCAGGAGATACTCAGGAGGTAATCTGGAGGTGGACACAGATCTGGTTCTGTGCAGGAATTGTTGTGCTTTAATTTCAGGTTCCACTCTTTGGAGGTTTGGATACTGTCTGATCTGTAGACAGCTCTCCATAATATAGCAGTAAATTGCATTTTTGAAATATGAGATTTGTAAATTAACTGTTAAACAAACTCAGGCTGGGAACGTTGCAATGCCACTGCCACAGAGGCCCCCTCGAAATGGAAGATGGGTTACTGCCGGTTCTAGTAGACTGAGAGTTGTGGATAGAAGACAAGTACCACAGTCTGTGGCTCTCTGTAATTCATTTGCAGCACTTTCAGAGTGCAAGAGCAACATGGAGGATGGCTTAGGCACAGTGGGTGAGGAACAATCCTCTCCCATGCCTAAAGTATGCAAGACTGCCGCCAAAGACAAAAAGGAGAAGGTAAGGACTGATAGTAAGCAGCTGTTGGTGGGCGATTCTATCATAAGAGGTGTGAAGTTTGAGGAAAATGTTTTTGTTAGATGTCTCCCTGGTGCTGCCGCTAGCAGGGATAGATGATGTATCCTTAATATTGTTAGTCAAGCAAAGCAGGAAAGGGAGGTGGATGTTATTGTCCATCTTGGGACAAATGATCTGGCTTGCAATGAGGTTTCAAAGGTAAAGGAAGCTTTTCACACACTTGGAAATGATATACGGGAGGTTGCATCAACTGTTTCATTCTCTGCAGTTTTGCCTGTGCATAACCTTCAGCATGACAGGAAGATGCGCATTAAGGAATTCAATGTATGGCTTGATGAATGGTGTCTGAACCAAGGGTTTGGCTTTGTGTCTCATGTTAGCTCATGTTGGAATGGAAAAGAACTGTACAAGAAAGATGGTTTGCATCTTTCTCTCAAGGGAACGAATGTCCTCAGTTCCAAGTATTTGCTAAGAAGCATTTAAACTAGGAAAGGGGGCAAAAGGGGGATAATCCAGCAGTCCGACTGCACCCCGGCACAATGCCAGAAAATGCGAGTAGCATAGAGGTTAAGAAATGACAAGCTCAGAGTCTTGTCTACAAATGGTCGCAGTTTAGGGAATTAGATCAATGAGCTTGAGTCTATAATGGCATCTGAGAATATAGATTAGTGGTTGTTACTGAGACATGGTTCAATGGGATATACCAATGCCAGGATTCTCTCTATATAGGAAAGACAGAGAAGGCAAGAAAGGGGAGGGGTGGCCCTGCATGTGAAAGATAGCATAAAATCGAATTTAATACAAGTTAGCAAGACCAATTTAGAGTCAGTTTGGGTTACCTTGCAGCTTGACAATCATAAGGTAACTCGTGTAGGTGTGATATATAGACCACCTAGCCAAGTCAAAGAATTCGATGATCTACTACTTGAGGAAATAGCTAAAATGACATTGAAAGGGGAAGTTATCATTATGGGAGACTTTAATCTTCCTGATGTAAACTGGAAAACCAAAATAGCTAGTTCTGCCAGGAGTACAGATATTCTAAATTCCCTACTGGGATTATCTCTACAGCAAGTAATTGAGGCGCCAACCCGGAAGGAGGCCATTTTAGATTTAGTATTCACAAATGGGAATTTGGCATCTGAGGGGAAAGCTTGGGATCTAGTGATCACCAGTCAGTGTGGTGTACTATAAGTACAGAGACTGAGTCACGCCACACAAAAAAAAGTTTTAGATTTTTGAAAAACTGACTTTTCTAAAATTATATTAATGGTATACGAGTCCCTATCAGATTGGAACTGTTCCAATGGAGTCCAGGAGAATTGGGACTACTTAAAAGTGGCACTATTGAAGGCAACAGATAATTGCATTAGGCTTGTCAGTAAAAGCAATAAAAGGAAGAGACCACTGTGGTACTCAGCAGAAGTGGACAAAATCATTAAAAACAAAATGATAGCATTTAGTAATTATAAAAAACAAACAAAAAAAAACGAGGATGACAGGAAAATTTATAAGATTAGGCAGAGAGAGGCCAAACAGGTTATAAGAGCTTCTAAAGCACAGGCAGAAGAGAAATTAGCTCAGTCAGTGAAAAAACATTCTTCAGATACATAAATGAAAAAAGGAAACTAAAACAAGTAATTAACAAATTAAAAACAAAAGAAGGAAGGTATATGAAAGAAGATAAAGAACTAGCTGGATGCCTCAATGAATACTTCTGTTCAGTTTTTACAAAGGAAAATGAAGGAAAAGGACCTCAGTTAGGAAGGAAGACTAATGAATCTTTTGATGCATGTGTCTTTACAGAGGAAGGGGTTCTAAGTCTAAAATTAATACAAATAAGTCACAGGGGCCTGATGGGATACACCCAAAGCTATTAAAAGAGCTTGTCGGTGAACTAGCAAAACCATTAACAGATTTATTTAACCAATCACTGGTAACAGGAGTTGTCCCAGAAGATTGGAAATTAGCAAATGTTGTGTCCATTCACAAGAAAGGTAGTAGGGAGAAATCGGGCAACTATAGGCCAGTAAGCCTAACATCAGGATTGTTGAGAGGATTGTGGAACATCTAAAATCCCATGGATTGAAAGATGAAAAACAGCATGGGTTTACTTCAGGAAGATCATGTCAAACTAATCTTATTGATTATTTTGATTGGGTGACTAAAATAATAGATGGTGGAGGTGCAGTAGACATGGCATATCTAGACTTCAGTAAGGCTTTTGATACTGTCCCACATAGAAGGCTAATCAATAAATTAGAGTCTTTGGGCTTGGATTCCCATATTGTTGAATGGATTAGGCAGTGGCTGAGGGACAGACAACAGAGGGTTGTAATCAATGGAGTATATTCAGACCATGGTCTTGTTACCAGTGGGGTACCTCAGGGATCTGTTCTGGGACTCATATTGTTTAATATCTTTATCAGCGAAATTGCAGAAGGCCTCGATGGTAAGGTGTGTCTTTTTGCTGATGACACAAAGATTTGTAACAGGGTTGATGTTCCTGGAGGGATACACCAAATGGAAAAGGATTTAGGAAAACTAGAGGAATGGTCAAAAATCTGGCAACTAAAATTTAATGTTGATAATGGTGCAAGATAATGCACCTGGGGCGTAAAAACCCAAGAGCAGAATATAAGATCAGTGATACAGTTCTAACCTCAGTATCTGAGGAAAGGGATTTAGGGGTCATTATTTCAGAAGACTGTAAGGTAGGCAGACAATGTCATAGAGAAGCAGGAAATGCTAGCAGAATGCTTGGGTGTATAGGGAGAGTCATTACCAGTAGAAAGAGGGAGGTTCTCATGCCGCTCTACAGAGCACTAGTGAGATCCCATTTGGAGTATTGTGCACAGTACTGGAGACCATATCTCCAGAAGGATATTGATACTTTGGAGAGAGTTCAGAGAAGAGCTACTAAACTAGTACATGGATTGCAAGATAAAACTTACCAGGAAAGATTAAAGAACCTTAACATGTATAGCTTGGAAGAAAGACGAGACAGAGGGGATGTAATAGAAAATTTTAAAAACATAAAGGGAATCATCAAGGTAAAAGAGGAGAGAATATTTATAAGAAGAAAAACTGCTACAAGAAGACATAGTCTTAAATTAGAGGGGCAAAGGTTTAAAAGTAATATCAGGAAGTATTACTTTACTGAGAGAGTAGTGGATGCATGGAATAGCCTTCCTGCAGAAGTGGTAGCTGCAAATACAGTGAAGGAGTTTAAGCATGCATGGGATAGGCATAAGGCCATCCTTCAAATAAGATAGGGCCAAGGGCTATTCATAGTATTCAGTATATTGGGCAGACTAGATGGGCCAAATGTTTCTTATCTGCCGACACATTCTATGTTTCTCTTAGGAGCACGTCTACCAGCATGCGCATGTAGTCGCGCATCTTCCTATCACGCTCCAGTGAGGGAATTAAGGATGACACGTTGTCTTTGTAATGCAAATCCAGCAGGGTGGCCACCCAGTAGTCTGCACACGTTAAACTGTGGGCAATTCTGCGGTCGTTGCGCAGGCACTGTAGCATGTAATCGCTCATGTGTGCCAAGCTACCCTCTGTGGGAAGTGTATCGTCTGTGTTATCGCCCTAAGTGTTTTCTCAAGGAGACATAGAAGTGGTATTGTAACGCTGATAACACCGTCATCGCCACTGGCCATGTTGGTGGAGTACTCAAAACAGCGCAATATGGCACACAGATCTTGCACCACTCATTGGTGGTGAAGTGGTGTTGTTCCGCAGAGTGACTGACCCGTGCGTGCTGCAGCTGAAACTCTACTATCGCCTGCTGCAGCTCGCACAGTCTCTCTAGCATATGCAAGGTGGTGTTACACCTGGTGGGCATGTTGCATATGATGTGGTGAGCGGGAAGGCCAAAGTTACACTGCAGCGCATACAGGCGAGTAGCAGCAGGATAAGAACTTCGAAAGCGTGCACAGAGCTCTGACATGTCGGGGTAGTTGCTAATGAATTTCTGCACCACCAAATTCAGCACATGCGCCAGGCAAGGGATGTGTGTCAAACCAGCTAGTCCCAGAGCTGCAACGAGATTTTGCCTATTATCACACACCACCAGGCCGAGCTTGAGGACTCACTGACAGCAACCACTTATCGGTCTGTTCTTCTATACCCCTCCACAGCTCCTGTGCGGTGTCTGGTTTGCGCCCAAAACACATCAGTTTTAGAACCGCCTGCTGACGTTTACCCTTGGCTATGCTGAAGTTGGTGGTGAAGGTCTTTCGCTGACTAGAGGAGGAGGAATCTGAATAGGAGGAGGAGACAACAGGAGGAAAAGAATAATGCCCTGCGATCCTTGTTGGTGGAATGACATGCGCCAAACCACTATCCGCCTGGGGCCCAGCCGCCACTACATTTACCCAGTGTGCAGTAAGGGAGATATAGTGCTTACTGGTCCACGTATCTGTGGTTAGGTGGACCTTGCCACAGATGGCGTTGCGCAGTGCAGGGAAGGGACGGCTCGCCTGGAGAACGATGTACTGTGGGAAAGCAACCGCTATCAGCTGTCTGAAACAGTCCGTCTCCACCAGACGGAATGACAGCATTTCAAAGGCCAGTAGTTTAGAAATGCTGGCATTCAGGGCCAGGGATCGAGGGTGGATAAGTGGGTACTTTGGCTTTCTCTCCAGGGTTTGGGAGATGGAGAGCAGAACGCTTCCGTGTGACATGGTGGAGATGCTTGGTGACAGAGGTGGTAGTGTTGGTGGCACATCCTCTGTTTGCTGGGCGGCAGGTGACAATGTTACTCCAGAGGTGGAGGAAGAGGCCGGGACAGCAGCAAAAGAGGGAGCAGGAGGGGCCTGAACTTGTGTTTCGCATGTAGATGCCTGGTTATGCAATTTGTGCTCAGGTTCAGAATGTTAATGCCTCGCTTCAGGCTCTGATGGTACAGTGTACAAACCACCCAGGTCTTGTCGTCAGCACATTGAGTGAAGAACTGCCATGCCAGGGAACTCTTTGGAGCTGGTATTGGTGTGCTCGGTCCCTGGGTGCGGTGGGCAGTAGCAGGCATACTGTCTTCGAGACGGCCGTTCTGCTTTTGCACTCTGCTCCCTCTTTTGCTGTGCTGTTGGCTTGGTGTGACCACTGCTTCTTCCTCCAAACTATGAAATTCACTGGCATTACCTTCATTCCTTGTGGGGTCTAGGACCTCATTGTCCTCCACATCATCTTCCACCCAGTCTTCCCCCCTGCCCTCCTTGTCGGTCTGCACACGGCAGAAAGCCGCAGCAGTTGGCACCTGTGTTTTGTCCTCATCAGAGACGTGCTGCGGTGCTATTCCCATGTCCTCATCCTGAAACATAAGTGGTTGGGCATCAGTACATTCAATGTCTTCCACTTCTGGGCCAGGGCTATGTGAATGGCCCTGGGAAACCCTGCAAGCAGAATCATCTAAAATCATAATAGACTGCTGCATGACTTGGGGCTCAGACTGCTTGGCTGATTTTCAAGGTGGTGAGGTGAAAGACTGATGGGCATGGGCTGCAGGTGCCAACTCTGAGCTTTCTGCAGAGGAGTGGGTGGGAGATAACGTGAAGGAACTTGATCCACTGTCAGCCACCCAATCTACTAGCGCCTGTACTTGTTCTGGCCTCACCATCCGTAGAGCGGCATTGGGGCCTACCAAATAACGCTCCAGGTTCTGGCGCCTACTTGCACCTAGTGATGAGCGGCAGGGGTAATATTCGTATTTGCAATATTTCGCTAATATTTGGGCGAATATTCGCCATATATTCGAGAATTCGCGAATTTATGATCTCCAGGCATTATTTTCTTCATTGCGAAAAGCCACCTAAAATTCGCATACATTTTTTCACATAAAAATTTGCATGAACATAAAAAAAAAATAATATTCGCGATTACGAATATATTTTGCGATATTCTAAATATTCGCGAATTCTCGAAGTGCCGATATTCGCGATTAAAATTCACAATTTGAATATTCGTGATCAACACTACTCGCACCTGAAGAAGGTGTTTCACTTGGATGTGTAGCTTGCGCAGAATGGCCACGTCCTCTCCCTGGAACAGGATCTCCACCAACACCACCATGACCATGTCCACGTCCCTTATTTGATGTTCTCCTCATTATTTGCGTTCACCCACCAGGTGTCAATTAAACTGCTAATAACAACAATTAATTTCCTTAACAGTAAGTCAGTGCCCATGTCATAAACAGAATAAATTTCTTTAGGTCACACAACAGTGTAACATAGCAATTGAATACAATAACTTCACTATCACCAAAAGTTTGAATTTTCAAACTAACAATTTAACTGCAGAAGATAACGGTTTCATTTGAATGTGCAATCTACCAGTGTTTATTGAAAAAAACTCTAGAAATGCAGTATTTCACAGGTAAATTCTAAAATAGCTAATGCTGCGTTGTATGCAAAAATGCCTTGGGGCAATAGTACAGTGTTTTTTTTGGCAACCAACTGTGTAAATGCGGAGTTCCACTGGTTACTTCACATGAAAGAAATACAGGGTAGGCCTCAGATCTGCTATGTAGGCCGAAACCAGTGTTTATTGCAAACAACTGTAGAAATGCAGTTTTTCACTGCTTAATTATGAAATAAGTAATACTGCGTTGTACGCAAAAGTTCTCTGGGGCACTAAAACACTTTTTTTGTCAACCAACGATAGAAATGCAGTATTTCACTGCTAAATTATGAAATAGGTAATACTGCGCTTTACGCACATGTGCACTGTGGCACTAGAACACTTTTATTGGCAACCAACTATAGAAATGCAGTATTTCACTGCTTAATTATAAAATAGGTATTAATACTGAAGTGTACGCAAAAGTGCACTGTGGCACTAAAACACATTTTTTTGGGGCAACCAACTATAGAAATGCAGTATTTCACTGCTTAATTATGAAATAGGTAATACTGCGCTGTAAGCAAATGTGCACTGTAGCACTAGAACAGTTTTTTGGGCAAACAACTCTAGAAATGCAGTATTTTACTGCTTAATAATAAAATAGATAATACTGCGTTGTATGCAAGTGCTATCTAGCACAAAAATTTAGCTTTTTTACAGCAGCAAGGTAGCAGCACTATTTAACGGTTTTATTGGAATGTCAGATATGCAGTGCCTGTGGCAAACAAATAAAAAAACTCGCTTTAGGTCACAAAAATGTGTGACAGTCTGCAATTGAATAATTTTCAATGTCAGGTATGCACTGCCGGCTGTAGGGGTACTTGACCTACAAAAAAAGGGAATTTCACCTCCACTGAGCTACCAGAACAGAAGTAGACTAATGCCCCTGGCACACAGGCAGTTAACATGCAGTTTCAAGGTGACTGCATTTAACAAAATGGCCGCTGACGCCGACCTCACTAACAGATGGTTTAAAATTTATTTTGGCGTATCACTGGGCTCAGGGCTGGGTACAATATTGTAGCATAGCACCCTCAATTATTGCTGTAGTTTGCAGATTGCACAACACCAGAATTCTGCCCTAATCTGTCCCTCACAGCAGCAGCTTTCCCTACACTGACAAGAGCAGAGTGACGTGCGGCGCTTTGTGACTCCAGCTTATATAGAGGCTGGGTCACATATTGCACTTGGCCAATCACAGCCATGCCATTAGTAGGCATGGCTGTGATGACCTCTTAGGGAAAAGTAGTTAAACGCATGTTGATTGGCTGCCCTGCAGCCTTTCAAAAAGTGCCAAGAGATCGCCAAACACCGAACCCGAACTTTTACAGAAATGTTTGGGTTCGGGTCCGGTGGCAAAAAACCGTAAAGTTCGGTACGAACGCGAATTTTACAGTTCGAGTTCGCTCAACATTAGATAAGAGCAGTCTTGTCGCAGGGTCCTTCACCTAGTAAATGGCACCCATGTGCATTTTTCTCTAAGAATCTCTCGGCCACAGAGAGAAATTATGACATGGGTAATAGAGAGTCTGGCCATCAAGTTGGCTTTTAAGGATTGGCATGATTGGTTGGAGGGGGCAATTCATCCTATTACTGTGCTTATCGATCACAAAAATCTGGCTTACTTGGAGTCGGCTAAATGACTGAACCCAAGGCAGGCCAGATAGTCGTAGTTTTTTACCAGATTTTATTTTATCGTTACCTATCGCCCTGGGGTCAAGAATGTCAAGGCTAATGCTTTGTCACATAGCTTTCGTGGTGGGGGTGATTCGGAAGATCCGGGTCTGATATTGTCTGAGGGGGTAGTTATATCCGCCCTATATCCTGACCTTGAGGCAGAGGTGATGGAGGCACAGGAAGATGCTCCGGATTCTTGTCCTCCGGGGAAGTTGTTTGTTCCTTCTGAATTACGTCACAAAATGTTTGAGGAACATCACTGTATGGTTCTCACAGGATATCCTGGAAGCCGATCTACTGTTGATCTCATCTCTCGTAGATTCTGGTGACCGGGGTTGCGCAAGTGTGTTTAGAACTATGTGTCAGCTTGTAGTATGTGCGAATGTGACACACACTTGGCCTTCGGGATCTTTACTTCCGTTGCCCATACCGTTCCAACCTTGGATTCATTTATCCATGGATTTTATCACAGATTTTCTTAATTCTTCAGGAAAAACTGTGATTTTGGTGGATGGTGACCGTTTTAGTAAGATGGCACACTTTATAGTATTGCCTGGTCTACCTAATGCTAAAACTTTTGTACAAGTGTTTGTCGACAACATTGTGAAATTACATGGTATTCCTTCTGATGTGGTGTCTGATAGGGGACTCAGTTTGTTTCCAAATTCTGGAAGGCGTCCTGTACTTGTCTGGGGGTACAATTGTCCTTTTCTTCGGCCTTTCATCCTCAGTCAAATGGACAGATTGAATGCACTAACCAGAAGCTGGAGACTTGTTTGAGATGTTTTGTCTCGGAGAACCAGGAGGAATGGTCTTCATTTTTGTCTTTAGCCGAATTTGCCATAAATAACCATAGACAGGAGTCCACTGATAAGACACCATTTTTGGGGGCATATGGGTTCCACCTGCAATTTGGCACATTTTCTGGTACGGAGACTTCTGGTATACTGGAGGAGGAACGATTTTCCTCTTCTTTGTCATCTATTTGGCAGTAAACTCATAATAATCTGTAAAAACTGGGCAACAAGTATAAACGAGTGGCTGACAGGAGATGTATGAATGGTCCAGACCTGAGAGTGGGTAATTCTGTGTGGCTGTCCACAAGAAACATTAAGTTGAAAGTAAGATCACTGCCATTACTAACCCAGTAGCCTTTCATCTTGAACTTCCTCAGGCTTTGAAAATTCATAATGTGTTTCATAAGTCGTTGTTGAAGAAATATGTCGAACCTGTTGAACCGTCCTCCTTGCTTCCCCCCCTGTCATGGTGGATGGTAATCTGGAATTTTAGACCGCCAGGATAGTGGACTCCCGAGTTCTCCGTAGATCCCTCCATTATCTCATTCACTGGAGGGATTATGGACCAGAGGAGAGGATGTGGGTTCCAGCGGCCGACGTCACTGCTATTCGTCTGGTAAAAGCCTTCCACAGAGCTCATCTGGATAAGGTTGGTCCAGGGTGTCCAGAGGCCACCCGTAGAAGATGGGGTACTGTCACGGTCTCTCCAGTGGCAGTGGTCAGAAGATCTAAGAGACTGGCTGCACGTGATGTTATCTGACAGTCCCTTTGGTTTCAGGCGTAGATTAAGTGGTCATTTCAACTCCTTTAATCTGGCCTCACCCATCATGTTATGCGGTTGATAGTTCCTTTTGGCTGTGGAAGCGCTGGTGTTGGTTCTCCTTTGAGTTCCTGCTCATCCGCATGCTTCGGAGTTAAGTGTCTTTTCTTCCTATTGTTTGTTTGTGGTTTTTCCCTTCCCTTTTGGTATTAGGCCTTCAGCTGGGAAGGAACAGGTCACCTGTTGTCCTGACTCAGGTTCCAGAGCCCTGTAGAGTGAGACAGGGCCTTAGGCTCCGGCATATAAACATTCCTACCATCAAGGTCTGTTCATGCTGTTAGCAGTCAGGGCTTGGTTTAGGGACTTACCAGGTGGTGACCTTTCCCCTTTCCCTAGTTTCCAGGTCTAGTATCTTTCCCCCTCCCTCCTGTGTTCGGTGTGGAGTGTATTCCCCACACCGCACCGTGACACCTGCCCCCTCAACAGTGACCTCAACAGTGCCTGCCCCTTTAGCAGTGAATTCCGCAGCAGTCTTCCCCCTTAACAGTAACATCCACACAACATGCCCCTTTAACAGTGACCTCCATAGCAGCTACCCTTTTAATAGTGAACTCCACAGTCCCCGCCTCCTTGACAGTAACCTCCACAACGTCCGCCCCTTTAACAGTGATCTCCACAATACCCTGTCTTCTTAACACTGATTTCCACAATAACCCATCCCCTTAACAGTGACCTCCACAAAGCTCCGTTCACTTAAAATGTTACCTCCACAACACCCCACCCCCTTAACAGTGACCTATACATCATCCCACCCCTTAACACTGACCTCCATAGCAGACCATCCCTTTAACTGTGACCTCCACCATTTCCTGCCCCCTTAACAGAGACTTCCACAGAGCCTGCCCCTTTAACAGTGACTGCCACAGCATCCTGCTCCCTTAATAGTGACCCCCAGAGTGACTGCCCCTTTAATAGTGTCCTCCACAGTCCCCTGCCACCTTAACAGTAACCTCCACAATGCCAGCCCCTTTAACAGTGACCTCCATGGCATCCCACAACTTTAACAGTGATTTCCACAGTGCCAACCCCCTTAACAATGACCTCAACAGTGCCCTGCCCTCTTAACAGTGACTTCCACAGCGCCCGTCCCTTTAACAGTGACCTCCACAGCGCCCGCCCATTTATAAGTGACCTCCACAGTACCCCATCTTCTTAACAGTGACCTCTACAGCACTCTATCTTTTAACACTGACCTCTATAGCAGATGGTCCCCTTAACTGTGACCTTCACAGCACTCCGCTCTAGGGAGGTCAGAGGTCCAGTTTTTCAGCTGGACGGTCTGGCTTTCATACTCCCTGTCCTCCATCCGGTGCAGAGCCTGGACAGACGTAAGGATATTCTTTTGAACAGCTCACGCTCAAACAGCAGCACTGTGCTGTCTGAACGTGAGCTGCAGGGAGAAAGTCACCCTCCCTCCAAATTCTGCACCTGACCTGAGGTTGAGTTTACCTTAATTTTTTACATTTCAGCCGGCTGTTTAATAGGAGGGGGGCGTGGCCTGACCAGATCCAGGGGCGGGGTTTAAAAGTCAGTCTTTTGAGGGTTACATAGTTACATAGTTAATACGGTTGAAAAAAGACATGTCCAATCAAGTTCAACCAAGGAAAAGTTGAGGAAGCAAATCCCAGAAATTCTGAGTCTGAGACTGGGTGGTCTGAGTGGTCACCCTACTCAGTTCCCCTAAAAGTGTCATCCACAGTGCCCTCCCCCTTTAAAACTGACCTACAGCAGTGAAGAAAAATGGCTGGGTTGTTAAGGAAACCTGGTATAAAAGTGTGTATGTGTGGAGATTAAGGGCCTGCGAGCTTCTATTGGCTGATAAGGGACATGTGACAGTGTGTATAGCAGGCTTCTATTGGCTAATGCAGGTTTTTTGGGGGGAACATCTCTGGAACGGTACGTGCTAGAGAGCTTATACCCGGTCTAAAACCTTCCTGGACACCTGATGTACCTGTGTGGCAAATGTCGCGATTGCAAATTCGACGATGCGGATTCCTTTAGCGGACGTACATACACACATACATACACTTAGCTTTATATATTAGAAATGAGACAAAGATAAATCATTTCAGAACTTTTTCCACCTTTAATGTGACCTATAAACTGTACCACTCAATTGAAAAACAAACTGAAATCTTTTAGGTAGAGGGAAGAAAAAATAAAATAATATGGTTGCATAAGTGTGCACTCCCTTAAACTAATACTTTGTTGAAGCACCTTTTGATTTTATTACAGCACTCAATCTTTTTGGGTATGAGTCTATCAGCATGGCACATTTTGACTTGGCAAGATTTGCCCACTCTTCTTTGCAAAAACACTCCAAATCTGTCAGATTGCAAGTTCATCTCCTGTGCACAGCCCTCTTCAGATCACCCCACAGATTTTCAATAGAAGTCAGGTCTGGCCTCTGGCTGGGCCATTCCAAAACTTTAATCTTCTTCTGGTGAAGCCATTCCTTTATTGATTTGGACGTATGCTTTGGGTTATTGTCATGCTGAAAGATGAAGTTCCTCTTTATGTTCAGTTTTCTAGCAGAAATTGGTACCATTTTGTGGGACATACGCGTTTTTGATCACTTGGTGTTGCACCTTTTGTGATGCAAGGTGACAAAAATTGCTTGTTTTGACACATTTTTTTTTTTTTACGGTGTTCATCTGAGGGGTTAGCTCATGTGATATTTTTATAAGCTGGTTTTTACGGACGCGGCAATACCAAATATGTCTATTTTATTTTATTTTTTCTATTTTAATATTTTTTTTTTTTTTTTTTTTTTTTTACACTTTTTATCCCCCATAAGGTCATACAAGACCTCTGGGGGACATTTGCTTCACTTTTTCTTTTTTTTTTCACTGTTAATTTCTCTTGTAACTGGGGCTGACATAGTAGCCCCAGTTACAGAAGAAATGCACCCCCCAGAGAGGCTGTACAGCATGATTCTGCGCTGTACAGCCTCAGAGCAGGGCTGATCGAGGTCTCTGAAAGACCTCACACAGCTCCTGCACTCTCCGGCACAGCGCTTCCTGCTCTGCAGCGATCCGGAAGGCAGGGACACCTGGGCACTGTCCCTGCCTTATCTCTGGGTTGCCCTGCTGTCACTGACAGCGGGCAACCCGATCAGCAGCTGCACGATTAGCGTGCAGCTGCTGTTTCTGACAGGACGTTTTAAAACGTGCTTTCAGAAATAGAGATCCACCCATAGGACGTTTATATCCTATGGGTGGACGGAAAGAGGTTAAACATGATTTTGAATGTGATAGCTTAATTCTGAACCCAGCTACAGCCCCAGTTTATTGGCTACAACCACATTTTTTTTTTTTTTTTTTTGTTTTCTTCCCTCCACCTAAAAGATTTCAGTTTGTTTTTCAATAGTGGTACAGTTTATAGGTCACATTAAAGGTGGAAAAAGTTCTGAAATGATTTATCTTTGTCTCATTTTTTTTTACAGCACAGAAACCTGACATTTTAACAGGGGTGTGTAGACTTTTTATTTCCACTGTATATTTTTATAACAGCATCCATTATTTCTAAGCAGCAGCTCACTAGGCACCAGTATTTAATGTGGAACAGTATCCTCATTCTCATTGAAGTTTCATCCTTATGACTTATTCTGGCCTATGTATTAAAGGAGTTTTCCAGGATTAGAAAAACATGGTCTCTTTCTTCCAAAAACAGCACTGCACCTGTCTACAGATTGTGAGCAGTATTGCAGCTCTGCCCCATTGACTCCATTAGAGACAATCTGCAGTACCAGACACAACCCATCGACATGTTTTTGGATAAAAGCAGCTATGTTTTTCTGATCCTGGACAACTCCTTTAAAACTGGCATATTGTCTAGGCAGTACTCAGTCAGCTGAAGTGGCAAGAAGAATACATCCCACTCTAGCGAACAATAGCAGTCTAATACATTCTTCTCAAAGTAAAATCTCTTGACTCCACAAAGCACTAGAAAAGTACTAAATGTCATTGCATTGAATATTACCATGACATTATATTGTAGTAAAACATGAATGGGAACTTATTCATGCTATTTTTCTTATATATTAATTATTTATTAACTGCAACCTCCTCCAACAACCATCTTAACCAAAATCAATTATATCTGACTGTCTAATACAACCAACCTCTGTTATATAGGATCTGACCATAATACCGTAATTAGAGAAACGTAATAAGACTATATTCTTTACAATGAAAAACCCAGATAAAAGCCAGCATGGTGATCACCAAGTGGTCAGCACAGTTCCCTGCAGCAGTGAGGTTCTGTGTTCAAGACTAACCTAGGTCAACAGCTGCATGGAGTTTGTATGTCTTATAGTCTTTTCCATGTTTGTGCGAGTGTCCTTGGGGTTCTCAGGTTTTCCCCCAAACTCCCAAAATATGCTAATAAATAAATTGGCCTAAACGTAATAGAGATTGTGAGCCTATTGGTGATAGGGACTGTTGCAAGAAGTAACAATATCTGTACAGCTCTGGAACATGTTGGCACAATGTAAGCAACAAGCCTGTTTCTTCGATAGGATGGGTTACAATCCACCTTGAAATATCAGTATCTTTCAGCAATGAAAATCTGTGAGTTGGCTTTCCCTATAGCTGCTAGAACCAAGGGATCCTTTACATTCAAGACATTGGCAAAAGTACCAACTCACAGACAGCAAAAAAATACTAGCTTTTAGCAAGTCTATGCAACGTGTTAGACATTTTTGTTTTAAAGCAGAGGCACACTTTTGGCAATAAATGCTATGAAATTCAAGTTTCATAACCTGCTATGATATCTGGCCTGCATGTACAGAAAAAGTTTAAGTTTTAAACATGGCACCCACTCAGAAGCTGAGTGCACACCATAACCATCAGATCACTACAGTATAATACAGAACACATCTTCCAGCAGTGTCCGTGATCGGTGATAACTCCGGTCATGGATATTTATCTTTAGACACTTTTGTCAATTGCGACCACGGCACCTGAGTGGCCATTTTCCAGGATTGAAATGGCCCTGCCACGATGAAATCATGGTAGGCATTCAGATGCTATGGCAGCCAGCAATCTTGTGAAGTTACTACTAAGTAATTGAAAAGTTATACATAACCCATAATGGTATAAATGAAAACTACAGCTTGTCTCTCTAAAAAGAGCCCTCGCACAGCTCAGAATGGGTGTTAGAATATTGTGGTGCAAGTAAAGCTTCTATTAAACATTTTTTTGTCTTTCTTTTAAATCATTAAAACATAACAAAAACTATATAAATTTGTAATCGCTGTAATTTTTTCATTTTCACCACCCATTAAAGCCTCTAAATCCAAAATCTGGAAAACAATGGTGCAATTGCATTTATTTCAAATCCCACCCTGTTTCCAGTTTTTTTCCACCTTTAGTTCGCAACAAGTTGTATGGAATATTAAATAATGCCATTAGAATGAACAACTTGTACCACAAAAAACAAGATTCATACAGCTATGTGAATGTAAAAGTGAAAGAGTTATGGTATTGGATGGCAGTGAGATAAAAACTAAAACTAACACAAATGAAAATTGGCAGTCCCCTTAAGGGGTTAAAAATAGCGCAGCAAGGGTTACAACGATTACATGAAAATGAAGTCAGTTATGATTTTTGGATAAGATATTGTAGTTTTATGTAACAATTATGCGTTATATCCTCACAATGATATAATGTCCAGCATGCACTATTCCCATTTACTCAAATCATTTTCTTCTGTTTTATTCATGCAGGAGAACAATATTAAGTGAAGAGGAACATTTCTACTGTAGGTCAATGTACTTTATGTCATTTACTGCTTATTCTGCATGTAATTATATCACATGGATTAGCCAAACCATAGCATTCTGGGAAAGGGTATTGATAGGAAATGTGTTGTAACAGAAACTGATCAATTAAAATAATATGTGAATAAAGTACATAAAGGAAGGTTATAAAATGATGAAATCCAAGAATTCAGAGGTGGCCCTCTAGAGCTGTCATTGCAGGAAAGCACAAAAGGAGATATATTTGATTGTTGGCAGCCGCCTGTGAACTTAGTTTGCAAACTGCATTTAGAGACTTCCATTGCAATTGATAACCACGTTCAGCTCTAATAAAATATCACATGATCGACCCAGTCAGGTGAATGCCATAAAAAAAATTCTCTTCCCCGGTTTAGCGTCCTCCACGTGGGATGCCACCGCTCAGATACACACTTCTCCTTTCATCAGCGATGATTTGATAAAGGTCTATCTGACCGAAACATCCTCAAACAATCGCAACATTAAATGCTTCATCTATCATACATGGAGATTTGTTCATATTTTGATATTTTTGACTTTTTTCTTATTTCAAAGGAAATTAAATTCCTGAGATACATACCTGTATGGTATTAAGGAACATTAAAATTAAATCTACCTTTGCAGACTACCTTGAGAGTGTGTGGTTTCATTCATATTGGCTATATTTGGGTCTCACCCTTATACCACTGCACCTCTCCCCAAAGGAGTGCATATTCCACCTTTCTAAATCTTTGCCATAAATAAATAAAAACTTGCCTCCCAAAAATCTGAATATCAAGTCGTATGCACCTCAAAATGGAACCATTGAAAATGTCACCTCATCCTGCAAAAAACAAGCCCTTATATAAGAACATTACCAGAAAAAAATTTATCTGTGGAAAACTTTCAATTTTCATTTTGCACTTTACTCATTAATGTCTACATAGTACCTGTGGTGTCAAAATGTTCACTTCACCCATTGATAAATAACCTGAGTCTTAGTTTCCAAAATTTGATTATTTGTACATTTGGATTTATTGTACATTTCCATTACATTTACTGGTATCTTATGGTTGAAGTGCCTTAAACCATTTCAGCAATATCCCCCCTAAAAAACAAATGACCTGTGGTACCTTGGAAGCAAATTCGAGTTCAGGAGATGTTTTATTACAGTAGAAATGTGTTTTTTTTTACAGTAGAAATCAATCTATGAAGTTATTACCCGAAGTCCTGCAAGACTTCGCAAAGTGATAACTTTGTCTCATCTGAGCCAATACATTCTACTACTGTACGGAGCGCTTGCTCCATACAGTATTGAAACAAAGCTTTATGCGAATCGACTTCGGATGTTTGATCCAAAGTCGATTTGCTCATCCCTACCAGGAAGCACAGCATAATAATAAAGGGGCTTACCTTTCGCACTGGCACATGATGGCCACAACATATCGGCACTGACATGGCATATGTGTGGAAAAATTGCAGTTTCCACTTTGCACAATCTACTGAGCAATTCATTTTTTCAAAACACCTGTGGAGTCAAAATTATCACTCCACCCATTGATAAAGTTTGTGAGGGGTGTGACTTCTTAAATTAGGTAATTCCTTATTTTTATTTGTTTTTTATAATTTTTTATTTATTTTATTAATATAATTTCACCTCAGAGCCTCTGTAGTTGTCAGCCAGTGCTGTATATGTCACCAGACTAGGCCTCAAATTCACATGGTGCTCTTTCTCTTCTGGACCCTGCAGTTTGACTACATAGGGGGTAATTTCATACTGGAGGAAAATTATGGAACAAAATTGGGATTCTTTTAAACCAATAGCTGAAGAGCACTGAATGTTATCAGAGAAGGTGAAGCTGTATTCTTGTAACCTAGTAACTTGACATCATTTTTTCCAGTGTAAATGTATACCTGAAGGACAGAGTAAGAGAATTAACAGCCCTGATACATGACCATAAATTCTCATTTACACATCTGTTCCTGTGACAGGACAGTCAATGTTTTATCTTTGAAGATGTCTTTGTCCATTGTTGGTCCATGTCTCAGTTTTTATTTGTTTGTTTTTTGCCTTCTCTGTGTCATTTATATTCCATGTGCACCGCTAGTCTGAAAAAAAATTTTTTAGAGCATCTCCTACCAGAGGTCATAGATGCTATCCGTGTTCTGTCAAACTCAATGTCTGAATTTGGTCCACATCATGGACCAAAGTATAGCATGCCTTTGTTGTTTTTCTAGTAACCAATGGTCATGGTCATATGTGAATAAACACAATAAAATCAATGGATGTGGGTGCTGTCCATGGAGAACATGGACACCATACGTTGATGATTCACTGACATGTGAATCAGTCCTTACAAGTAAATTTTAATAGACTCCCCCTCATTTCACTTAAATCCAGAGAGAAGAGGACAGGAAATACCTAGAAGCTTGCAAGCTCTTATAGAAATGAAAGTTTGATTTTTTATTTCCGTATGTGCACCACACTATAACAACTGACCAAAGGAACCAAACTGTCTAAGACAGATGAACATTATGTTAATTCCACTCCATTGTCAGGAATAGTTAGTCTGTATCTGGCAAATGGGAACATTTGAAGAATTAAAATAAACACTTGCCTGGGACTAAAGGCTGTTGATACCATGTCTTTCTCACATCTATGGAGCTGTAATTGTTACCCAGACCCAGAGCTTGCCAGCTGGCAGCAAAGCTCTTGTAATATTAAGAAAATGTTACATTAAGCTCTGTGGTGTGTTAATTAGGAAAAGCCACATGTTATGAATAATATTTTACACTCTCTTTACACATTAATGATTACACTTTGTTCAGCCATCAAAGATTGTAGGGAAATGAGATTTTACAGTTCATGTTAATGACAATGATTTGATGATAATGACAGAGGGGTTTTAAATCGCATTCTTGTCTGAACGGCATAGTCGGACAGATTTTCCCTTTTGCAGGTTAAAATCCCAAAAATATGTCCAAAAAGCATGTTGAAGACAGATAATGCATGTATAATGTATTTCAAATGTTTTAAAAGTTGCATGCCATATTGGAGGCTCACCTTTTCCTACATTGCCTGTACAGACAGTACAGCAGGGTGCGTGTGCTTTATTGCAGCTACGATGAAGGGAAGTCAATAGACAGAGAAATGTCAGTATACAGTAAGTCCGGGAAAGAGGGCGCTGCACTGGACACACTAAAAATAAAATGGGATACACAAGCTATACATTTCAGCAGCTGGAGCCTGAGGAAGGTAACGGACCATGAAATGTGTAGCTTGTTTATTATGTTTTTATTTTATTTGTTTTTAAAATAAAAATACTTTTAAAAGTATCCAGTGCAGCGCCCTCTTTATCTCTGACTTTGTGTGTTCCCTGTGTGACTCTATTTCTGGCCTCCATTGGAAGAACCCGGTGGGAAGAAGCAGTAGCCTGGGTCTCCTCAATTATGCAGGAATATTGCTCAATATTGCTTAGCACTGCACAACACCTTCTGGTAAGCAGCCTGGTCCTATCAGGGACATACCACTGTGCTGGAGGTATTACACAAGGGTAGCGCACCAGTGTCTTCTGTTTTGTTTACATTATACAATATTTAGGAAGAGATAAAGTATTGGCTTTCCCATGACAATGGAGACAATGGAGATGCTTCTAGAAAAATTTTGGTCTGTGTAGTTTTGCATTACAATGAAGGCTGTATTACACTGGCCGGTTTTTCGTGTGATTGCTTGTTAGCAATCATCTTCCAGTGTAATACTTCCACTGATCACCTAATGAACGAGCAAACACTTGTTCATTGGGCAATTCAGATTTTTAAGCATGCTTAAAAATCAGCGCTTACTGTTGGCAGATTGTGCTGTCTAATAGCGATCTGCAGCCGGCAAACCACTAAACAGTATGGGGACGAGCGATGGCATTGCGATCACTCCTCCCCATGCTGCGAAGGAGATCAGTGCATGTAACAGCAGAGTTCTCCACTAGCTAGAAAGCAATTGCTGGGAGGGCACGATTCCCTCCCAACAATCGCTTGCTCAATTGGCCTGTGTAATACAGGCTTAACGCTGTCATCTACCATTAAATGACTTGCCTTGATAATAAAATGACTGTGCTACACTGCAAAGCTGGAAAAGGACCTACAGTAAACAGGGATTGCCAGTCTATTCTGTGTTCTCTAGAGATGGGCGATTCTGTTCTACATGAATCTAGTTTGTTATGAATTTCCCCAAATTTTCAGTTTAATGTGAATCCAAAGTTTTTGGGATTCAACCCACCTGAGTACGGAGATAAAGACAGAGTTCACATTACTCCATCTGGTCAGGCTTGCCCATAATGCCTAGCAGTCAGCCTCAGCCAATCATGAGGGACTATAGCTGTTATATCAGTGGACGTGTCAAAAGCACAATTTAAGATCCCAGGCAGTAGCTGCCATGTTTTTCTGGACTTACACTTTGAAGGGATAGGATGTTTGTTATATAGAGAAAACAGATCTTAGAAAACAGAATACAGCTAATTTAGGGTCAGAGAGGTTTTAAGATTTAGAGACAGGAGTAAGTGTATCACTGCGACTTCTCCCAGCTCAGGCTAGGTCTAAATCAGTGGGCGGGGAAGGGGATGGGCCTATCTCATTTACCATTCTCTACGCATTTTTAAGGTGTAGAAAAAGGTCTATGAAGCTGTCCCACATTTAGAACTGGTGGAGGATCCGCCGAGACCAGCACCAGGGGCTTGATTAAGACCAGCATTTCAAACTCCTTACAGTTACCGACTGTATATTGTAGTGGACTTTGTCCAATTACCTGTTTAAATATATATATATATATATATATATATATATATATACAGTACAGAACAAAAGTTTGGACACACCTTCTCATTCAAAGAGTTTTCTTTATTTTCATGGCTATGAAAATTGTAGATTCACACTGAAGGCATCAAGACTATGAATTAACACATGTGGAATTATATACATAACAAAAAAGTGTGAAACAACTGAAATTATGTCATATTCTAGGTTCTTCAAAGTAGCTACCTTTTGCTTTGATTACTGCTTTGCACACTCTTGGCATTTTCTTGATGAGCTTCAAGAGGTAGTCACCTGAAATGGTCTTACAACAGTCTTGAAGGAGTTCCCAGAGATGCTTAGCACTTGTTGGTCCTTTTGCCTTCACTCTGCGGTCCAGCTCACCCCAAACCATCTCGATTGGGTTCAGGTCCGGTGACTGTGGAGGCCAGGTCATCTGGCGCAGCACCCCATCACTCTCCTTCATGGTCAAATAGCCCTTTCACAGACTGGAGGTGTGTTTGGGGTCATTGTCCTGTTGAAAAATAAATGATGGTCCAACTAAACGCAAACCGGATGGAATAGCATGCCGCTGCAAGATGCTGTGGTAGCCATGCTGGTTCAGTATGCCTTCAATTTTGAATAAATCCCCAACAGTGTCACCAGCAAAGCACCCCCACACCATCACACCTCCTCCTCCATGCTTCACGGTGGGAACCAGGCATGTAGATTCCATCCGTTCACCTTTTCTGTGTCGCACAAAGACACGGTGGTTGGAACCAAAGATCTCAAATTTGGACTCATCAGACAAAAGCACAGATTTCCACTGGTCTAATGTCCATTCCTTGTGTTCTTTAGCCCAAACAAGTCTCTTCTGCTTGTTGCCTGTCCTTAGCAGTGGTTTCCTAGCAGATATTCTACCATGAAGGCCTGATTCACACAGTCTCCTCTTAACAGTTGTTCTAGAGATGTGTCTGCTGCTAGAACTCTGTGTGGCATTGACCTGGTCTCTAATCTGAGCTGCTGTTAACCTGCGATTTCTGAGGCTGGTGACTCGGATGAACTTATCCTCCGCAGCAGAGGTGACTCTTGGTCTTCCTTTCCTGGGGCGGTCCGCATGTGAGACAGTTTCTTTGTAGTGCTTGATGGTTTTCGTGACTGCACTTGGGGACACTTTCAAAGTTTTCCCAATTTTTCGGACTGACAGACCATCATTTATTAAAGTATTGATGGCCACTCGTTTTTCTTTACTTAGCTGCTTTTTTCTTTCCATAATACAAATTCTAACAGTCTATTCAGTAGGACTATCAGCTGTGTATCCACCTGACTTCTCCACAACGCAACTGATGGTCCCAACCCCATTTATAAGGCAAGAAATCCCACTTATTAAACCTGACAGGGCACACCTGTGAAGTGAAAACCATTTCAGGTGACTACCTCTTGAAGCTCATCAAGAGAATGCCAAGAGTGTGCAAAGCAGTAATCAAAGCAAAAGGTGGCTACTTTGAAGAACCTAGAATATGACATATTTTCAGTTGTTTCACACTTTTTTGTTATGTATATAATTCCACATGTGTTAATTCATAGTTTTGATGCCTTCAGTGTGAATCTACAATTTTCATAGTCATGAAAATAAAGAAAACTCTTTGAATGAGAAGGTGTGTCCAAACTTTTGCTCTGTACTGTATATATATTTTAAAAAAGTTTATTAACAAAATTCTATTTAGTGTGTACAGATTAGTGTGCGTGGCACATTGGTGTTTGTCACAGTTACTAACAAATGTTCTAGTATATTTTTTTAAGTTTATTAATAAAAATTAATTTAGTCACAGCTTAGTGTGTCTTACGTATCAGTGTGCATCACAGTTACCAACTGTATATTTATCACAAGGGTGTCACGACCTATCACTGACCCTGTTGTGCTGAGATCAGAAGGTCGCAGCAGGTGGCTACTCGCTCGGTTTCTCAAGAGATCGCTCAATGACCTAGTGGTGAGAATGGATTCCGGTCCAGGTTTTCCTGCTTAGGTTTGTGATCCTTTTTGCCCTATTTAGGAATGGGACAGCTATGGTAGTTTCAGGTAATAAAACTGAGACAATTTCTCTTTTTTTGTCCCATTTAGGAATCTGTAGCTTTCCCTTTCTGCTCCCTTGTTTCCAGATATAGACCTTCTTTTCAGATCTTCTATTCTGAGCTATGGTGGAGTTGGAGTTGCTGTGGAGCTGTTGAAACTGGTGCTGTCGGATCTCTGGTTCTTTCCTGTTGTTGTCTCCCTTCTGGGATTGTCTGTGGTGTTTGTGTTGTTTGTCCTTTCCCTGTTGTTACCCTAGGTGTCAGTGGTGAGGACTAGTGCTCCCACCGCCCTACTCACTACCTAGAGCTTATTTCAGGGTAAGCCAGGGACGAGGTACGTGAGCGGCGTACGGGATAGCAGCCCTTCTAGGGATGTCAGGGCAGCCAGGTGCCAGTGCTAGGTGAGTTAGGGGGTCACCACTCCTCCCTCTCCCTAGTGGAAGGGTACTCCTCTTCCCTCTCCTCTGCGCCGCATGTTTGTTACCTGCAAAATCAGATGTGTTAATATTGCAGTGGACTTACTCTTTCCAACTGACCCTTTTAAAAAAATAAAATAAAATTAAAGCTTATTTAAAAAAATTGTTCATCATAGACTATTGTGCCATATATATTGGTCTGTCTCACAGTTACTGACCGTATATTGTAGTGAAATTACTCAGCCCAATTCATCTTTGAAAAAAAAAAAAGTTTATTTTAAAAAATCGTTTATCATAGACTATTGCGCCATATATATTGTTGCGTCTCACAGTTACTGACCGTATATTGTAGTGAAATGACTCTGTCCAATTTTAAGAAACCAAAAAATATTTCAATGCCACCTCTACATAACTTAGGCGGATGAACCGCCAGCATGAGGGATGAAGACCGGTGTCAAAATCACCGGTCTTCATAAATGTCCCCCTTGATTTCTAGCTTGAAGATATCATAATTATTTGTGTTTTGTGTATTCTTCTTCATGGATCAGAAAACCTTATTCTCTGGCTTTTAGGATATATTGGGAGTTGTAGTTATACACCAGCTGGTGAGCCACAGTTTAAAACCACTGATTTACAAGGTTAAAATCTGCTAAGCATTCTAAAGTATTTCCTATGGTAAATAAAGCATAAAAAATTCCTGCGGCACTCTGCCATTCATCTGCTCTAAGTGACTTAGCTGCTCCTCAATGTCATGGATCATGCAGCTTGTCTAACTATTGACATGTTAATGTTTTCCTGACGAGTATCATGCAATGATAATTTGTTACTGTGAAACCCATAATGACTTTTAATTGTGACTCCTAATATCATATGCTGTCATTTAAATCTCAATGCCTGTCACTTGCTTGTTCTCACAGAGAAAATATACAGCTCTTCTCTCCTTCAAACATCTGCATTAACACACGGTTTATTTCTTCCATGCGCTTTGCAAGGGCTCAGTGACTCATCAAGTGCAAGGTTTAGAAATTATTGATGAAATCTCACATTAGACTTCAGATTTCTCTGATTAAAATATTTATGTGTTGGTCAGACTTTCTAGTGTTAAATATCATTTATAATCAGCACCATGTATTTCTATTTATCTTTAAGGCCCCCTTCCTAACAAATTCATGGAGTTAAAATGTTTTGGCTCATAAAAAATGCCATAAACGTGAAGCGTTATTCATATTGTTTTAATTTGTGATTTTTTATTTATTTTTTGTTACATTTTTTACACTATACCATGCTGATTTTAGGAGAAAATGCCATTGACCTAAAAAAAGCAAAAAAAAAAAAGTCATCAAAACACCAAAAATAAACTTTAGTGCATTTAACCCTTTCATGACCAAGGGTCATTGATGCCCCAGTGTCCAGGTCAAAATTGACAATTTCTCTGCTTTTAAAACAAAAAGTGATACCTCATAAAATTTTTATTACTTAACATTCCCCATATGTATACTTTAAGTTGGCATCATTTTGGAAATGTCCTTTTATTTTTTTAGGACATTAGAAGGCTTAGAAGTTTAGAAGTAATTCTTAAAATTTCAACTAAAATTTCCAAAACCCACTTTTTAAGGACCAGTTCAGGTCTGAAGTCACTTTGTGGGGCTTACATAGTGGAAATCCCCCATAAATGACCCCATTGTAGAAACTACACCCCTCAAGTTACTCAAAACAGATTTTACAAACTTTGTAAACCCTTTTCGTGTTTCACAAGAATTAAAGGAAAATGGAGATGAAATTTCAAAATTTCACTTTTTTGGCAGATTTTCCATTTTATGACATTTTTTCTTTAACACATTGAGAGTTAACAGCCAAACAAAACTCATTATTTATTACCCTGATTCTGCGGTTTACAGAAATGCCCCACATGTGGTTGTAAACTGATGTAAGGTCGCATGGCAGGGAGCAGTAGGAAAGGAACGCCTCATGGTTTTTGGAAGGCAGATTTTGCTGGACTGGTTTTTAGATGCCATGTCCCATTTAAAGCCCCCCTGATGCACCCCTACAGTAGAAACTCCCAATATGTGCAGCTAGCACGTATATAGCCATATGGCTATCTATTTAAATAATTACTTGATAGATTTGTTGGCAAGAAAGAACTCCTTAAAAAACACTGTGGAATAGCTGCATTTTTCAGAGAAAAAAAACACCCTGAAAAAATCAGTCTTACTTTGCATTGGTGTATTTTGTGTCAACTTTATGAAATGTTGCACAGTGGCCAACATTGAGGCCGCTCTCAGATGAGCAAGTTGTACACTGCGCACTCAGAGCATGAGTATAAGACAGCTCCCGTCCTGAACTCCTAGTACTGCTTGGGTCACATAGCATTATGTGAATGTATCGGATAACACTGACATAATGCATTTCACCTATCTTATCTTACTTTGTGCCAACATTGTGTTGCAATTTTTCCTGCACATTGTTGCATCTTAAGCGCATGCCTCCATAAAAGTAATGCCTGCATGCTTCAGGTTTCACTGTTCGATTTGCTAAATTTATTATTGCATTAGTTATGGGTAATCAAGAGCTAGACATTTCTATCCACAAGCATGCCACCGTGTTATAAAACCAATAAAAATGATCCATAAGCATGAAAATATGTGCAGAGGATAACTATCGCTGTTTAATAGAGAGCAGCAAAGTTTTGGAAAATTTGTTTCGGCTGCTTCACCAAATTTTACAAAAAAATTTGCTTTATGACTAATTATTTTGTCACGAAGTGCATTTTATTGTAAGCGGTGCAATGACAGAGAGCTGCAGTAGTGAGACTCCCCATTATTGCACCCCTCAGATGCCGCATTCATACATCATTGTGGCAAAACAGTGTAAAATTAACAGAAAAAAAAAACTAAATCATATTTACAACCTTCATTTGCTTGCAATGGGCTGTCATATGTCAACACGCATGGGATTCCAGGCCAACATCTTCAATCAAGATGGTGGCGGCTGGCCCATCGCGAGCAAATGGAGGTGGTAAGTATTATTTTTTTTGTTTTTTGCACTATTTCAGGTTAAATTGATTCGCTGCCACAAAGCAAGAGGAGCTTTGGGCTTTGCGGCAAATCGAATTTATCCTGAAATTCGGATCGAATTCCACTTCATTGTATTCAATTCGCTCAACTCTACTGTTTACCATGACAGTTGACTTCTGACATTAGTCCCCGACCCCGTGGGGCCTATAATCCTTTCTTTATTAGAAGCCAGTTAACATACAGTAGACTACAGTATATGAAATTTCTCGAGGATAATGCTCTTGGTCAGATTCCAAGCCAAGATTTTAGTTCTGCTATTTACTCATATAAGACCCTGTACTGCCTCTATGTGATTTATAATATTGTATTATATTACCTCCTAAATTTTTGCAATTTGGACCCATCACTATCAATATTTAGCAGTGATCTATTGAATAAAAAAATAATCTTATCATTTCCTTCAGCTTGATGGACCAAGTTAAAAGACACCAAAAATAATACCATGAAGTACTAAGTGCATTATTTAAACTTGCTAGGGTAAATTGCCTTAGGATACATGAAGATATTCCTTACTTGCTGGTCTTCTCCTAAACTATTATATATGTATGTAAAATAATATTGTTGTATTACATAAAAAGTGTCAAATTAAAGGAAATGCCAATCATTTAGGGCTTGTTCACATCACCGTTATGCATTCCATTATGGCTTTCCGTATAACATGGTTTTAACGGAAAATAACAGAATCCATAAGACGGAAGCCTTTAAAAAGCATTCGGTTTTGAGCCATCATAATAGAAGTCTATGTTAAAGCCTAACGGATCCGTCTGATTTCAGTTATGCTGGATGGAAAACTAATTCCTATCGATGGGAAACCAGACGGATCTGTTAGGCTTTCCCATAGGCTTCTATTATAACAGATCAAAACGGAATGCCCCTTAAAGGCTTCTGTTTTGATTTCCGTCTTATGGATTTTGGTATTTTCCGTTATAACAGAATGCATAAAAGTGATGTGAACACAGCCTTATTTAAAGGGCTGGTACCTTCTAGGTCATTAATGGGATAAGCCATCAATATCACTTATGACTTCCAAATAAAGCGAGCACTGGCTCAGCTATTTCCAACTATTCCATAGCAATGAATGAAAAGGTGGCCAGCACGTGAGAGACTTGCTTTCTATTCACCACTCTGGGATTTCTGAAAATAACTGAGTCTGCTCATTGACCTATCTTTGGAAGTCCAATAGCACCGAATGGAGTGCAAGCCATGTGCAATGTGCTGCCCTTCACCTTAGAGGCCCTGTTCAGGAGATAGGAGAAGGACCCAGAGGTAAACAAGGTAAGAAGATAAGAGATGGCACTTACCATAAAAGTCCAATCTTTACTTTATTAAGGTACAAAAGACATACGGGAAGGCAATCGATGCGCAGAAAGCCACACAGGCACCATGAGGCGACGTCGGTTTTGCGTAAATTACGCTTCTTCTGGCCTCCACTGAGACTGACCACCACTGAAGTCGATTGCTAGTCCTGGTGTCACCGCTGCAAAGGGGAGCGTCATCCAGTAACTAGATGGGAAGCTGAAGCAGTGCCGTCCTGTCTGTTTGTCTCCTTGTGTTTAGGACCCAGAGGTGATACCAGCACCTATTTGAAATTGATGACATTTCTTAGTATAGTGAAATACCAGGCTACCCCTTTGAGATATTGCCTCATTCGTGCCTGTAATTTTGCTTCTCCAATATGTATACCGTACATTAGGAAATTTCATAAAAACAATTCCTCATTATGTTGCTATTAACCTGTTAGGGACATATGACGTACCAATATGGCATGATGTCCCGGTACTTAAGGAAATGCCATCAATCTCCCAGATGGGAATACAAGGTTACCCTTTTAAGATATTGCCTCATTCGTGTCTGTAGTTTTGCTTCTCCAATATGTATACTGTACATTAGGAAATTGCATAAAAACAATTCCTCATTATGTTGCTATTAACCTGTTAGGGACATTAGACGTACCAATACGGCATGATGTCCCGGTACTTAAGGACACATGACGTATCGGTACGTCATGTGTAGTTCCAATCACCGCCGTGTGGCGGACGGTGATCGGAACTGGGTGCCTACTGGAATCATTGAGAAGGCACCCTGGGACAATGTGCGTGGGAATCCAGTGACCCCCCCCCCTGTATCGGCGATCGCCGCAAACCGGAAATTCAGACCTGCGGTTTGCTGCGTTTACGGGAGTTGCGGCGGGCGGTCAGAGGTGCCATCGGGTCCCCATGCGGCTGTAATGGGGACCCGATGGCATGGAAGGCAGCGCGATGCCTTCCTTAGACATCGGCGCTGCCTTCCGGTGAAGAGCCTGTAAGATCCAGCCCCCTGGATCTCACAGGCAGGAAGCTGTATGAGTAATACACACTGCATTAATCATACAGCCAATGCATTCCAATGCAGAATTATTGGAATGCATAGTAAAGGGGATCAGACCCCCAAAAGTTAAATTCCCAAAGTGGGACAAAAAAGTAAAGTGAAAAAACAGTTGAAAAAATAAAGTTTTCCCCCCAAAAATTAAAGCTTCAAGTAAATAAAAAAACAAAAACGTAATTTCCCCCAAATAAAGTAAAAAAATAATTGACCTAACCCCTCAGATGAACACCGTAAAAAATTAAAAATAAAAACTGTGCTAAATAAACCATTTTTTTGTCACCTTAATCACAAAAAGTACAACAGCAAGTGATGCAAAAGGCATATGCCGACCAAAATAGTACCAATCTAACCGTCACCTCATCCCGCAAAAAATGAGCCCCTACCTAAGACAATCACCCCAAAAAATAAAAAAATTATGGCTTAGAATATGGAGACACTAAAACATAATTTTTTTTGTTTTAAAAAAGCTGTTATTGTGTAAAACTTACATAAATAAAATAAAAAGTATACATATTAGGTATCACCGCATCAGTAATAACCTGCTTTATAAAAATATCACATGAGCTAACCCCTCAGGTGAACAAAGCCATTTTTTGTCACCTTACATCACAAAAAAGTAATAGCAAGTGATCAAAAAGTCATACGCACCCAAAAATAGTGCCAATCAAACCGTCATCTTATTCCACAAAAATAATACCCTACCCAAGATAATCAGCCAAAAACAAAAAAAAACTATGGAAACACTAAAACGTGATTTTTTTTTTGTTTAAAAAATGAAATCATTGTGTAAAACGTACATAAATGAAAAAAGTATACATATTAGGTATCGATATATCCGTAATAATATGCTCTATAAAAATATCACATGACCTAACCCCTCAGGTAAATACCGTAAAAAAAAAAAGTGTACAAAAAGCTATTTTTTGTCACCTTACATCACAAAAAGTGTAATAGCAAGCAATCAAAAAGTCATACACACCCCAAAATAGTCCCAATCAAACCGTCATCTCATCCCGCAAAAATCATACCCTACCCTGTGTAAAACTTACATAAATAAAAAAAATTGTATACATATTAGGTATCACCACGTCCGTGACAATCTGCTCTAGAAAAATATCACATGATCTAACCTGTCAGATGAATGTTGTAAATAACAAAAAAAAATTGTGCCAAAACAGCTATTTCTTGTTACCTTGCCTCACAAAAAGTGTAATATAGAGCAACCAAAAATCATATGTACCCTAAACTAGTACCGACAAAACTGCCACACTATCCCGTAGTTTCTAAAATGGGGTCACTTTTTTGGAGTTTCTACTCTAGGGGTGCATCAGGGGGCTTCAAATGGGACATGGTGTCAAAAAAACAGTCCAGCAAAATCTGCCTTCCAAAAACCGTATGGCATTCCTTTCCTTCTGCGCCCTGCCGTGTGCCCGTACAGTAGTCAGGGCCATAAATATTGAGTTTTGTTTGGCTGTTAACCATGCTTTGTAACTGGAAAAAAAAATCATTAAAATGGAAAATCTGCCCAAAAAGTGAAATTTTGAAATTGTATCTCTATTTTCCATTAATTCTTGTAGAACACCTAAAGGGTTAACGAAGTTAGTAAAATCAGTTTTGAATACCTTGAGGGGTGTAGTTTCTTGAATTGGGTCATTTGTGGGTGGTTTCTATTATGTAAGCCTCACAAAGTGACTTCAGACCTGAACTGGTCCTTAAAAAGTGGGTTTTTGAAAATTTCTGAAAAATTTCAAGATATGCTTCTAAACTTCTAAGCCTTGTAACATCCCCAAAAAATAAAATGTCATTCCCAAAATGATCCAAACATGAAGTAGACATATGGGGAATGTAAAGTAGTATTTTTGTAGGCATTACTATGTATTATAGAAGTAGAGAAATTTGCAACTTTTAAAAAAAAATATTAATTTTTTTTAATAAATCAAAATGCATTTTTTTTACTCCATTTTACCAGTGTCGTGAAGTAAAATATGTTACGAAAAAACAATCTCAGAATAGCCTGGATAAGTCAAAGCGTTTTAAAGTTATCACCACATAAAGTGACACTGGTCAGATTTGCAAAAAATTGCCTGGTCCTTAAGGTGAAATATGGCCGTGTCCTTAAGGGGTTAAAGGGAACCTGTTACTGGGATTTTGTGTATAGAGTTGAGGACATGGGTTGCTAGAGGGCCGCTAACACATCCGCAATACCCAGTCCCCATAGCTCTGTGTGCTTTTATTGTGTAAAAAAAAAAAAGATTTTATACATATGCAAATTAACCTGTGATGAGTCACAATAAAAGCACACAGAGCTATGGGGACTGGGTATTGCAGATGTGCTAGCGGCCATCTAGCAACCCATGTCCTCAGCTCTATATCCAAAATCCCAGTGACTGGAATGGTGCCACTCATGTTCTTTGATGCTCCATTGAAGTGAACTACTTTGAACTGTGTTGCAACACCACACACAACCTGTGGAAAGAGGTGGCACTGTTCTTGGATGAAAGAAACCATGCTTTTTAATATGAGTTTCTCAGAAAATGTAAAGTTCTCTATAATATCCATGTGAGACTGTTGTAGACAGCAGGCTGCCATTTACAGGAATCTTGAAGACTGACAGGCAACCATCATTGTGGGGGTTCAACCCAAATACAATAAATTATAATGTATTTCCTGGTGTAAAAACATAGAAAAATTTTGTTACTTTTAGTTTATTTAAAGATTAAGGCTACCATGTCTTTCCTTTGGCAGTATAAGTTTGGAACAGTCTCAATAGTTATCTATGGTATGCCTAAAATCCCTCCTTTAAGCATACAGCTAACCGGGATCATCCTATCTAGTTACCGTTTTGGCTATAATGAAATATATGGGCTTTTCAACTTCTTTACAAATATGTATGTCAATGAATGTTAGATATTACCAAACACAAGGCTTCACTTTTGCATGTGTTTGCACCATATAGGTTTAGGAAAAGAAAAGGGGGGGGGGATGTCCAAATCCACTTTAAAGAAAAATATTGGAAAGTTGACATAAATTTGCATTCAAACTAGTCAAACGTATACTCAAAGCTTATAGTGAGCATACATGATACATGTCCTGGGGCCTCCAAGACCTTGAGTCCTTAAGGCCGAATGCACACGGCCGTTGTTCACGGCCGTGAGCGGTCCGTGGAACCGTGGCCTGGATTCCTGCTGAGAACAGGAGCGCACGGCGTGATGGGTTGCTATGACGCCGTGCGCTCCCTGCTGCCGCCGCAGTACAGTAATACACTGGTATAGATCATACCAGTGTATTACTGTACTGTGGCGGCAGTTATCTGCTTATCAGTCATATAATGATATCCTGTCTGTGTATAGATAAACGATGATCCACCATTCACAATAGGTGGTCGCCAGAGCTTATCTATTCTTTCCTTGTACAATGACCTCTTCACAGGTCACAGAGCATGCCTAGAAAACTCTTCCATAGAAGTCGATGAAGTTTCCAGACCATGGTGTCTATGGTCCATGGAGCTGCCGTAAAGCTACTTCATTAATGCTTTCTTAATGCTGTTAAGAACAACTTAGGCAAGATGGCCGCCCCCATAATCATGTTAAGGAAGTAGAATAAAATAAACCTGTAATCAGAAAATAAAGACAGATTAGAAAAATAGATGTATGTTGCTATCTCTACAAAAAAATAAAATAACAGAAAAAACAAAGATAAAAACATCCTGCACGGTATGATATACAAATCTGCGGATGTCACTGGCCATATTATTGAAGAAAACCACAGAAATAAGAAAATAATGCACTTAGTAAAGTAGATGCAAGCATTATATATGGACAAACTCCTCACTTTGATATGATAAAATCTGAGACACTTAGCCAATATATTTTGATCAAAACACATCTAAGCCCGCCTACCAAGCGCCAAGGTGGTCTCAGGTCAGGCGGGTCCTACGCTAAACCTACCTAAGCCATTGGGCTTCTATGTTCAGGAGCGCAGACGCCGCACATATGGTGTGCTGCTCCTAGTCACCTCCATGTGCATTTGTTAAAAATATATTGGCTAAGTGTCTCAGATTTTATCATATCAGACTGAGGACTTTGTCCATATATAATGCTTGCATCTACTTTACTAAGTGCATTATTATCTTATTTCTGTGATTGTGTTGCTATCTAGTTTTAACTGACAGATATATTTTTGGTGACACATTTCCTTTGAGGGCCCTCCAAATAGATACCCCTTGTGGCTCAATTTTCTTTGTGCTATTAAAATGACAATGGTATAGTAATACATTTAAGTAACACAAACACAATATGTGTATAAACCCTTAAAGGGGTCATCCCATGATTAATGTAAAAAATAGAAAACAGACATCAGATAGTAAATGACAATCTCTCTAACAAAGCTAGAACCAGCCCTGAACCATGGATCCAGATATCTCCTCATTCAATGCTTCAAATGCTCTGTTTAGATTTATTTCCAGAAAGTAGCTCAAAGAGAATGTCCTTTCTCAGGAGGTTTGTACTATCTGCTGCAGGTCCGGGGAGGGGGGGTGAAGGGGTGTCCTTTCTCTAGGGCCCTGTGATTTCTGCTGCAGCTCTGGGGGGGGGGGGGGTGTCCTTTCTCAGGGGGCATGTCCTTTCTGCTGTTTCATGGGGTTAAGGTGCTACTTAAATAATCTACAATATTTTTCATGAAACTTTAATACTAATAGAGAGTTACTTACCTTAAGTAGGGATGGAGATCCTTTAATGATATTAAGCTGACGTGTATGCTGATCATAAGTGTTCCCCTTCCATATGAGAAAAGCACATATAGAAGGATGAACCAATCAGGAAGAAGAAATGTTAAAAGTCCCTTATGTCCCAGCACAACATATGGGGAATTCTCTGCCCTGCGGGTTGATAGGCTTGATGGAAATTTGAATTGACGCCTGATTCCTGAACACTATATATAAGGTGCCCCACACTTAACCACTCATGTTTTTTTCTGCTCTAGCAGACGGTGCAACATATTTCATTTCTTTTCCAGGTCTTTTCTGGACTGTAGATCACATGGATCCCTCAGGAGTGTCTACCTGCCATAATTTTCATTGCTATTGCATCCATCTTGCAGGTTTCTAGAGCCACCAGCTACTTCTGCCAACAAGATAAGTAGCTTCAGTGTTTATTTCTTGCTAAACAGCCTCATAGCAATGAGGGTGAGCTACACTGAGAGAATGTGTTTTATCCACTACAATATTCATATCTATTCTCAAATACTTACATATTGGTGGGGGGTTTATTTATGCCTCTCTTGAACTGTAAGAGTTTGTATTGCTGTATATGGTTTCCTGCTTAGAGTTGAAATAATCGCCTTGTGCTTGGCTAATTTCAAACTATAGCTAAAAATGTATTTTATATATTCACTAGGTGAATATTTACTATATATCCATTATTTCTTTCCAGATATCCGGCACAGTTTGGATTCCAGCATAATATGTCTACATGGATTAGACATTGGAGTAATTGGACAGCACAGTTGTTAAGATTAGAGATGTCGCGAACATAAAATTTTCCGTTCGCAAAATGCGAACGCAAATTTTCGCAAATGTTCTCGAACGGGCGAACCGGGCGAACCGCCGTTGACTTCAATGGGCAGGTGAATTTTGAAACCCACAGGGACTCTTTCTGGCCACAATAGTGATGGAAAAGTTGTTTCAAGGGGACTAACACCTGGACTGTGGCATGCCAGAGGGGGATCCATGGCAAAACTCCCATGGAAAATTACATAGTTAACGCAGAGTTGGAATTTAATCCATAAAGGGCATAAATCACCTAACAATCCAATTTTTTTTAAACAACGTGGTTTAAAACATCCAGTGTGTGTATACGATCAGGTATGATGTTGTATCGATCAGGTAGTGTAAGGGTTACGCCCGCTTCACAGACATTGACAGACCAAACTCCCCTTTTAATGCACCGCAAACCAACGCAAACAGTCCATTTGCCCAACCGCAAACTTCCCATTTGCACAAGGTTGGATACCAAGCTAGCCATGTCCCGTTGATGTCATTGAAAGTTTCTTCCTCCACCCAGCCACGTACAACACCAAGGGTCCCGGAAAGGTGAATTGAATTGATTTTTCGAATGGGGAGATAGTTAAAAAAACTCTGGCTCCCTCCCCTTTGTTTTAATCCACGGTCACTGCGTCTGTGCCATGCAATTTACTGTCCCACCCGATATGAGTGGTATTTCCTGTAGTTCTCTCTTCTCATCAGTTTAATCCCTGTTACGTCCCCAATCTGGGGTCCATTTATTAAATAGATTTTTCGAACGGGGAGATGGTTAAAAAATTGCTGGCTCCCTCCCCTTTGTTTGAATCCACGCCACGGTCACTGCGTCTGTGCCGTGCAATTTACTGTCCCACCCAATATGAGTGGTATTTCCTGTAGTTCTCTCTTCTCATCAGTTTAATCCCTGTTACGTCCCCAATCTGGGGTCCATTTATTAAATAGATAACCAGCCACTAGCCAGTGGACACAATAGAGTATTTGTGGGCGCCTGACACACACGGGCTTGCAAATGTGATTAGATCACAGTTAAATTTTAACTAATTTTTTTTTTCTGAAAGGTATTTGGGCAAATGACACCCTGTAACGGTATGAGTGTAGGCCTAACCAGCCACTAGCCAGTGGACACAATAGACTATGTGTGGGCGCCTGACACACACGGGCTTGCTAATGTGATTAGATCACAGTTAAATTTAAAATATAATTTTTTTTTCTGAAAGGTATTTGGGCGAATGTCACCCTGTAACGGTATGAGTGCAGGCCTAACCAGTCACTAGCCAGTGGACACAATAGAGTATGTGTGGGCGCCTGACACACACGGGCTTGCTAATGTGATTAGATCACAGAAAAATATAAAATATAATTTTTTTTTATCTGCAAGGTATTTTCTGTCACAACCTGTATGAATGGTGTGATAACGAATCGCATTATTTCCTACAATGGTGGGCGGATACAATGGCGTCTACATGTGTGAGGACATAGGTCAAGGAACTCTGGGAAGGCAGGATGAACCTTAATGTCATGCATGCAGCCAATCAGCAGCCAGCCCGCCCGGTGATGTCACAGCCCTATAAATACGGCGGCCATCTTAGATGCTGCCATTCACCATCATACATTGGTCAGGGACAGATGTGTATGCAGGCGCTAGGGAGAGTGAAAGAAAAACTAATTGTTAAAAAAAAAGAAGAAAAGAAGCGATTTACTAGTGCAGGGAAAGGATAGTGAGAGGAATCATTCCACAGTCAGGGAGAGACGTGTGCAGATGCAAGTAGGGAGAGTCATAGGAAAATCCTCATCGTGAAAAAAAGCGATTTACAAGTGCAGGGAAACATTACTTGGGGATCCAGATAGCCTCATAATACAGCTCTGTCATTCCAGCAGTTAGTTATTGGAGTGCAAGTGCTATGTTGAAATGCCTTTAGTGGCTTTTATCTGTGGAAAAAGATAAACATATACGCAGGTCATTTTTGCTGTTAACTGCGCTGATATCATTTAGTGGTCTATTTCAATACAATACGAGAAATATTTATGCAGGTCACTTTTGTTGTTATTTATGCTAAAATCATTTGCTGTCATTTCTGGTGAAAGAGTATAGGTTGGTATTTCAGTAATAAACTAAACATTTAAACGCACTGCACGGTTGCATTCCTTTCTGTTGAAAGAGTATAGGGGCTTATTTCATAAAAAAAATAAAAATATATACGCACTGCTGGTGAAAGCGTAAAGTGGCCTATTTCAGTCCAACAAAAAAATACATTTTCAGGTCACTTCTGCAGTTATTTCGGTTGAAAGCGTATAGGGATGTATTTCAGTAAACAAAGAAAAATAGATACGCACTGCACTGTTGCAGTTATTTCTGATGAAAGCGTATAGAGGCCTATTTCAGTCCAACAAGAAATATATTTTCTCAGGTCTCTTCTGCAGTTATTTCTGGAGAAAGTGTATGGTGGCCTTATTTCAATAATACAAGAAAAATATATACCCACTGCACTGTTGCAGTAATTACTATTGAAAGCGTATAGGGACGTATTTCAGTTAAAAATACAAATATATACCCACTGCAATGTTGCAGTAATTTCTGGTGAAAGAGTATAAGGCCGTATTTCAGTAATAGAAGAAAAATATATACCCACTACACTGTTGCAGTAATTTCTGGTGAAAGAGTATAAGGCCTCTTTCACACGACCGTATGGCTTTGTTAGTGTTTTGCAGTCTGTTTTTCATGGATCCGTTGTTCCGTTTTTTGTTTCCGTTGTGTTTCCGTTTCTGTTCCGTTTTTCCGTTCTGTTTTTCCGTATGGTATATACAGTAATTACATAGAAAAAATTGGGCTGGGCATAACATTTTCAATAGATGGTACGGATACAGATACGGAACGGATACAGAAGACATATGCATATGCATTTCTGTATGTGTTCCTTTTTTTTTTGCAGACCCATTGACTTGAACGGAGCCACGAAACGTGATTTGAGGGCAATAATAGGATATGTTCTATCTTACAACGGAACGGAAAAACAGAAATACGGAAACGGAATGCATACGGAATACACTCAGTTTTTTTACGGAACCATTGAAATGAATAGTTCCGTATACGGACCATGTACAGAAAGCAAAAAACGGCCCATATACGGAACGCAAAAAAGTTTGTGTGAATGAGCCCTAAGGCCGTATTTCAGTAATACCAGAAAAATGTATACCCACTGCCCTATTGCAGTAATTTCTGGTGAAAGAGTATAATGCCGTATTTCAGTAATACAAGAAAATTATACACCTACTGCACTTCTGCAGTTATTTTTGTTGAAAGCATATAGGGCAGTATTTTTGTAAAAAAAGAGAAATATATACCCACTGCACTGTTGCAGTAATTTCTGGTGAAAGCGTATAGTGGCCTATTTCAGTTCAACAAGAAATATATTTACTCAGGTCACTTCTGCAGTAACATGTTGTCTGCGCTGCATCAAGGAAGGCTGAGCCATGCGCCCTGCATGGCACACGTGTTCAATCAGGTTGTCAAGTGGTTCCTGAAGTCTTCCACCCATCTGCAAGACATCTTAAAAATGGCCAGGAAACTTTGCATGCACTTCAGCCACTCATACACCGCAGAACGGCATCCCCAAACATAGGCTGATATGCGACGTTCCCACCCATTGGAATTCCACTCTCCTTATGTTGGACTGACTGTACGAACAAGGCCATCAACGATTTCTTGATGATCCAAGCGGATAGGAGTACTCCCCTTTGTAACTTCGATGTCAGCCAGTGGTAGCTCATGCGTGACACCTGCTGTTTGCTCAGGTCCTTTGAGGAGGCCTTGTTATTTTCAGTCGCCAGGACTACGGGATGAACGCCGTCATTCCACTGCTTCATGTCCTGGAACAGATGCTGGTGAATATGGCTTGTCACGGGACTGGAGACGGGACTGGAGCCTTGTCGGGGCTGAACTGGAAGAGGAGGAGGAGGGACAGGAGGACTTCAGAGCACAGGCAATATGTAGCCAATTGAGTGGTTTTTCTACTGCGGTGACAGGAGAGGAGCAGCAGGAGCAGCTGGTGGAGCAAGAGGGCGATGAGGTAGATGAGACAGAGGACCCAGACACACCGTGGCAGTATGCAGTGGAGATGGATGCAGGGAATCCCTCAGAGTCACTTGCACAAAAGGCACGCTGCATGCTCACTTGTTTGCATAGCGACAGCAGAATTGTCACCATTCGGCAGAGAGACGACTTCTGGCTCTCCACTATGTTGGACCCTTGCTACAATTCCAAAATGGGGGCCTTTTATAGACCCACTGAGAGGAAGGACAAACTGAAGTACTATAGAGACATCCTATGTAGTCAGTTAACCTCTGCCTATCTGTGCCATCGTCCATCCTCTCGCAGGTCTGACTGGAGGGGCCCTCTGCGCTCACATTCCACAGCCATGGATGCTGGGGAGGGGTGCAGTGGCAGGAACAGTAGCAGCTCCATCAGCAGCAGCCTGACTCTAGAGTCCATGATGAGCAGCTTTCTTCACCCACATAGTGAAGAAACTACTCACCAGCAGCAGCAGGTGCTCCTGGAGCAGGACCTGAACCAGCAAGTGGTGGCATACTTGGACAGCATCCTGCCACCCCAAATTGAAATCCACTGGACTACTGGGCAACCAAACTAGATTTGTGGCTGCAACTGGCAGAGTTTGCCCTGGAAAAGCTGTCCTGCCCAGCCAGTAGTGTGGCAACAGAGCGGGTGTTTAGTGCAGCAGGGGCCATAGTTACCTCAAAAAGAACTCGCCTGTCCACCCAAAATGTGAAGAGACTGACTTTTGTGAAGATGAATCAGGCAAGGATCGACATGGATTTCCACCCACTGATGCCTGATGCAGCAGATTAGATCATCCATCTCCACATCATGTCACCATGCCACTCTGTATCCTCCTGATGCTACCATCTCCACACTATGTCACCATGCCACTCTGTGGTACAATGCTGCTGCTGTTGCTGCCATCTCCACTCTATGTCACCTTACCACTCTGTGGAATCATGCTGCTGCTGTTGCTGCCATCTCCACACTATGTCACCTTGCCACTCTGTGGTATTATGCTGCTGCTGTTGCTGCCATCTCCACGCTATGTCACCTTGCCACTCTGGTATCATGCTGCTGCTGCATTCTCCACATTATGTCACCATGCCACTCTGTGGTATCAAGCATGCTGCTGACGCTACCATCTCCACACTATGTCACCTTGCCACTCTGTGGTATCATGCTGCTGCTGCTGTTACTGCCATCTCTGCGCTATGTTACTGTGCCACTCTGTGGTATCATGCTGCTGCTGCCATCTCAACCCTATGTCACCATGCCACTATGTGCCCTCCTCATGCTACCATCTCCACACTATGTCACCTTGCCACTCATTTTTATAATCATGCTGCTGCTACTGCTGCTTGAAGGTCTTGGACTGATCATCCGCCCCATGATCTAATTTAGGTTATGGAACCGACAAACCCAACTTGCTTTTGAGGGCTGCATTAATCTGCTGGTTACCGTCGTACAGCTCTACAGATAACTTTCCTCTGCATCTTTCTCAACAATCTGTGACCTCGGTCTTTTATCCAGATTCTGTCATTGTGCCACTTTGTGGCCTCCTCATGCTGCCATTTCTACACTATGTCACCTTGCCACTCTGTGGTATCATGATGCTGCTTGAAGGTATTGGACTAATCACACACCCCACAATCTAATTTAGGTTTTGGAACCGACAAACCCAACTTGCTTTTGAGGGCTGCATTAATCTGCAGGTTACCGACATACAGCTCTACAGTTAACTTTCCATCTGCATCTTTCTCAAAAATCTGTGCCCTCAGTCTTTTATCCAGACTCTGTCATTATGCCACTCTGTGGCCTCCTCATGCTGCTGCCACCTCCAGAATCTCTGTCATTGAGCCACTCTGTAGCCTACTGATGCTGTTGCCAACTCCATACTCTTTCATTGTGTCACTCTGTGGTCTTCTCATACTGCTGCGAACTTCACACTGTGTCATTGTGCCACTCGGTGGCCTTCTCATTCTGCTGCCACCTCCAGACTCTGTCATTTTGCCTCTCTTTAACCTTCTTGATGCTAACATGGACCTGTAATACTGAGTTAATACTTGAGTTATTTGGTCAGTTTTGGCCCTGTGACTGCTAGTGATGAGCGGCAGGGGTCATATTCGAATTTGTGATATTTTGCGAATATTTTGTAGAATATTCGTCATATATTGACAAATTCGTATATATTTGTTATATTCTACCTTTTTTTTTTTTTTTACACGAAAATCGGCAAGGTAATGATCGCGTAATATGTGAATATTGTGCACTCATTATAGGCGTGGGTCAAAAATAAATATATAGCACTATAGAATATAGTGCTATATATTTGTTTTTAGAACATTCGTCATTTTTTCCATCTGAACACATGATTCCTCCCTGCTTCTTGCTTGTAGGCCAATAAGTCATTAGCCCACAAGCAACTTAAGCAGGGAGGAGTCATGATTTCAGATGGAAAAAAATGACGAATAAGCTAAAAAACTAATATATAGCACTATATTTAATATGGTGCTATATATTCGTTTTTTAGAATATTCGTCATTTTTTTCCATCTGAAGTGAACACATGATTCCTCCCTGCTTCTCACTTGTGGGCCAATGACGTCATTGGCCCACAAGCAAAAAGCAGGGAGGAATCATGTGTTCAGATGGAAAAAAATTATGAATATTTGTCATTATGAATCTATAGCACTATATTCTAAATATTTGCGAATTCTCTAAGTGCCAATAATCGCAATTAAAATTTGGTATTCGAATATTCACACTCAACACTAGTGACTTCCCAAATAAGTGAAGTGTGCAGTGATTTTAATAGCGACGCCTGTCATCTGCATATCATCCTCACTGACAGTATTATTTCACTAACCCAGCACACTCCCTATCAGTGTTATTGCAAGGCACAGTGTTCTACATCCATATAAAGGCTCTTTGCAGCCCGGAAATAGCAATTTTTTTACGCGATTCGGCACAAATAAATTCAGATAGAAGCTGATTTTTTCGCAAAATTCGACGAACCAGCCGCATCTTTAGTTATGAAATTAGAGATGACTTTATGGCCCTTCATAGAGGAACCACAAGTTCTAGCCAGGCAAGAAGTTCCTCTGTAGCTAGCTGCATTCCTGGAAGTGACCTGTCTGATTCCCCTCTGGTACTGAAGGCTTCACCCGCTGGACATCGAAAAGCTACTTAAGCTCATTCAGACAATACTTTCCAAGGACCAGGAAACTGCCGGGGGGATGGCTCAGACTGCACCTTTTGGGGGCCCATGGATTAAGTGGATGTCTCCCTCTCAGTTTTGTTGTCCCTAGATTATTGAATTGTTATTTTTAACAAACGGCTTAAGCAGATATTCCCTCTCTGGGAAGAGCAGGAATTATCATGGCTGATGCCCCAAAATGGATGTGGCTATTGCCAAACAATCCAGGAGGTCTATAATGCCTTCAGAGGATGGTTCAATGTTAAAAGAACTAATAGATAGCTAAGTGTGCCTTGACAAACAGTTACTATGCTTGTTTTGCTCAATCATAAATCACTCACCCAATATAACACTGTTAGTGCTCTGCACGAGCTTCTTCAAAGACCTACACAATGTATATGCTCTGAGCTCCAGAGATATCATAGAACAACTCTTTAGAGGAAGAGGAAGGTCAAAAGTATAGTCTTGTCAATGCAGAGAAAGTAATTTCAGCTTACTCAGGCAATATGGTCTGAGAACCAGGTGAATGCCCAGTGAGAGAATAGCAATAGTGGATGATCCACTCTCTGCTCTGATGCCATATCAATCCAGTCAGAGGACTGACCAGAGGGAGAATAGACACTGTCTCTAGGGTTCTAAGGACCTTCAAGGGGGATGATCCCCTCTCAGCTTGAAGGTCTATTTATTCAGTCAGTGGACTTGGAGACAGTCCACAGGATGAACAGGGACACTACCTTTGGGTGGTCAAGAGCATTTAAGTTGGACAATACCCTCTCAGCACTAATGTCATACTAATCTAGTCATAAGACTTGGAGACAGTCTAGAGAGTGAAGACATGCTACCTTTAGGTCACCAAAGTTCTTCAAGGTGGATGAATCTATCTCAGCAAGGGCATCTGTCAGCAAACCCTAAGTAATCCCAGAGGATCTTCTACCAACAAGATCTTCTCCATAGTGAAGTCAATCTATTTGTACTATCTCACATTGGGGAGAGAGCACCTTAATCGCTCATTTGCATCCCTTTCTTCCAAGCATTCCAGAAGAGCATGTATGGCTTATAAGTCTCCTCACACTGATTAAGGACCTCTCTCCCTAAAGAGACAGTACCCCCAAATCCTGACTTAGGCCTCTAATGAGTTATTCTTCAGACTTAAGCTAATCTGTTGCTCTGTGTGATCACTGGCTTAAGAAAACAATTGTGACCCTCCCTTTGTGCTGTTGAAGGACTACCTTAGGTAGATCTCTACAATGTGGTCAAATAGCAAATATGTTTTATGTTCTGGACTATTCGTATTCTTAAATTACTTCTGGAATCAGTCATGCTATGGTCTACTATTATTCAGCTTCAGTGTTTTATAAAAATAAAAAATAAAAGTTTATAGTAAAAAAGTGCCCCTTTCCCTTCATCAAATAATTTTAAAAAAGTAAAAATAAATTGATTAAAATAAACATATTATATATTGCCATGTCCATAACAAGCTGCTCTGTAAAAATATCACATAACCTACCGCTCAGATGTACTCTGTAAAAAAAAAAGTGCCAAAACATCGATTTTTTGTCACTTTGCCACAAAAAAGTTAAATATTGAATGATCAAATGTACCCAAAAATGGTACCAATATAAAAAAGTCAACTCTTGCAAAAATAAAAATGATCTTCTACACAAGACAATTGGCAGAAAAATAAAAAAAAATATGGCTTTGAGAAAATGGAAACACAAAACATTATTCTTTTTCAAAAATGCTTTATTATGTAAAACTAAAAAAATATAAATAAATATATTTGGTATTGTCGTGTCTGTAACAACCTGCTCTATAAAAATACCATATGATCTAGCTTGTCAGGTGAACTCTGTAAAAAACTAAAACTAAAACTAAAAATGGTGCCAGAACAGTCTTTTTTTGGTTACCTTACCTCACAAAAAGCATAATATTGCTCATTTGTGGAACACCAAAAGGATAAACTAAGTTTGTAAACTTATATTTGAATAACTTGAGGGGTTTAATTTCTACAATGTGGTAATTTATAGGTGGTTTCTATTTTGTAAGGGCCACAAAGAGACTTCATAACTGAATTAGTCCTTAGAAAAGTGGGTTTTGGAAATTTTCTTAAAAATGTTAAAAATTGCATCTAAAATTCTAATCCATCTAACATGCAAAAAAATAAAAAGTAAAAATAAAATGACATTTAGAAAATTATGCCAACATAAATTTGACATATGGTAAATGTAAAGCTCTTCAGAAGAGACTTCTTTTGGCAGTACATTTCAGATCATTGCTAGAGGTCTCACCCTAGGGGATCCTACTTGCTATATTTTCATATGTTGTGCTATTGTAAGGGACATAACAGAATCATTAGATTTAGAATATAAATCTGTTTTCCCTTAGTCCCATCAGCAACACAAGTTTCCTCCCTATGATGTTCCTAGTCTGTTAAAAGAGATTTAGAATACACAAAGGTGTGGCATTTGGGGCATTTGGCCAAACTCCAAAGCTGGATTCCTGCTGAGAGCAGGGAGCGCACAGCGTCATTGGTTGCTATGACGCCGTGCGCTCCCTGCTGCCGCCGCAATACAGTAATACACTGGTATAGATCATACCAGTGTATTGCGGCGGCAGCAGGGAGCGCAAGGCGTCATAGCAACCAATGACGCTGTGCGCTCCTGCTCTCAGCAGGAATCCAGCCCGTGGTTCCACGGACTGCTCACGGCCGTGAAAAACGGCCGTGTGCATTCGGCCTTAGATATAGTATTTAAGTGCCAATTGAAAGATCACTTTGTTCTATCAGCCTTCAGGGTAGAGAATTCCACATATTATATGCTGCTGACGAGACTAAGAGAAAATGTATTTACATTCTAAATCTAATGCTTTTTAGTCACATTTTAGTCAAAGTCTGAAATTCTGATAATGTGTGATTGACTCATGTTCTTGTCGCTGCTGGCATGTTGTTTTCTTACTGGAAATGTGCTGTATTTCAGAATACTATAGAAAGAATAGAAAACCTTGAAAATAAGTAACTGATCAAAATAAAATAAATGTATCCATTTGCTTAAATTTGTTCCAATCAAGAAAGCCTGAGCTGGAGTATTGCAACAACTATTGCAGTACATTTATGTTGCCTTACAGCTGTCGGTGTATTACTTTCACTGTCAATAGTTATGCCAAGAAATAATCAGATCAGATGTTAGGATCATTTTATGCAAATGGTGCACTGTAGTTAAGAAATAAAATTTGGTTAAATGTCTATAAAGAGAGATGCCATAGCATTTAAAATGAAATGTGTGCATTTTTCTAAAAACTTTCCTGAGGTTTTTTAGGAAGCTGGAAATGTATTGCATATAGTTGAGTTATATAACCACATTGAATGCTCACTGCATAATTTCCATTCTCCTGACATATGGAAGAAATTTCAGAACTGCCGTCTTGGTTAAGGAACAAACTCCATTTAAGATTTGGCCAAACTCCAAAGCTGATCTGGACTATCCTAAAGACAGCTGAGCTACTTTTAAACATCAGCTTGTCTCTGACTGAGAGGTGGGGGAATGGCAAATAAACTGGCAATCGACTTACACTGACATCAGTTGTAAAACATCTGCCTTACTTATCAGGAACACGTCTACATATTCATGCACAGTTTCCCCCAGGCCTCAGGAGATGCTCTGAGTCACAGAACAAGTGGAGCACAATGGATTTTGAATTATTTTCATAATATGATAGATAGATAGATAGATAGATAGATAGATCAGTCAGGAATTGATGATCACTTATGTGCACACCTTTCTGTCTCATTGCCCTGTCTTCTCTCTAGTGTGTAAGTATGCTGGGTATGCACAAGACTACAGAACTGGACTTTACCTATAGTAGTCACTAGTGTTGAGCGAACTTGTGTTTTAAGTTCGGCGTCTAAAGTTCGGGTTATCAAAAAATCACATTATGGATTCCGCTACCACAGACCATAAAGGAATTTAGAGTCCATAATGCGATGCTAAAGGAACATATATGATGCAGGTATCAATATTGGCAGAGAGTAAGACATTAAAACAAACCCACTGATGGATGAAAACTAAGGATTATGAAAGGAAGAAATGTTCCACAAATAGAGTGGATAGCAGATGAAAAGCACACTGGCAGATAGGGAATGAATTACAGTGAACAGAAATGGAGCAATACTGAGCCAACTTCATGTGAATAAGTCATCAAATCAGCCAGGACAATACAACAGCACAGCAAAACTCCAATCTATCCTCAACTCAGCCACCTGACTAATTTACCTCTCCCACCATTAGGGTCTATTCACACGTCCATAGTGTCTTGCGGATCCGCAAATTGCGGATCGCAATACACCCTGCCGGCACCCCATAAAATGTGCTCTATTTTTTTCGGGAGCCGCGGCCCAGAAGATCGGAGCCACGCTCTGGAAATGCTGATGCGGACAGCACACTGTGACACTCACCTAACGTGGAAACCTTCTAAAGAAACCTAAAAAAAAAACACCTCTTCAGACATTCCTGCAACCTACAGTAACCCTGCTACCACTATACCGCCATGAACAGCTTTGGCCTCTCCTACTATATCCTTAACCCATCTTTTGCAGATTGTAAGCCCTCATGGGCAGGATCTGCTCTCCTTCTGTGTCAGCTTGTAACTTGTCTTTTTCATGCTTATTGTACTTGTGCTTATTATGTATGTATACCCCTTTTCATAAGTACAGCACCATCGAATGACTAGTGCTTTAATAATCAATAATAATAAAAAAATAAAAATAAATTCCAAACACAGCAAAAAAGACAGTGGAACTACAGATCCCAAGATACACAGCAAACACACCACACTAGAACATGTTATAATCGTGGAACTACAGATCCCAAAATGTAGAACAATATACAATCAGGAAGGGAATGCGCCAAGAATGACATTTCCTTTATCTTTACCCTTAACCAGGAAGTGGAGAGCAGCAAGGATCTAGGATGTCTCAGAACAGCAGTGCAGATAGTGGGTGAACTTGGTCTGGTGGTGCCAGAGTAGATGGATCCAACCGTGACCTGGTTCAAAAGAAAACACTATAAAAGGCGCCACTTCCTCTACATCCTTTTGGAGTGGCACCTTTTATAATGTTTTCTTATGAAACAGGTCGCAGTTGGATCCATCTACTCTGGCACCACCAGACCAAGTTCACCCACTACCTGCATTTTCCCATTGGGAATGAAAAATATTTTCTTCATCCCCCTATAACACTTGTGCTGTCTTCCCTCAATTTCTATTGAACGACACTTAGATTGTGGTGCTACTATACCTGACTCTACCTTCACTATAACTCTCTCCACCCTTCTGGCGCCTTTTCTCCAGGGCACTCATCCCTGGTGGACCCACTCAACCTCTTTTTTTCTTTTTCTCAGAAAAGCAGTGACAGGCTTTTGGTGAGGTGAGTAATGCTTCTTCTTTCTTTAAATCATTCTGCCCATCTATAAAAATGTAATCCCACCAGACAAACCTCTTTAATGGGCCACTGTCTATAATGGTGTTCAATAAAAGAATACTTCTGCATTTATTTTAAATTGAGTAATTATTTATATAACTTGTCATTAATATTTTTTCATTTATCAAAATAAATTATAATAAATCTGTAAAGGTTTTTATATTTTATAGGCAAACACTTTCATTCTCCACATTTCAATGCAGATACCAACTGCTTAGATTTCAAATGTGCTTTGCCAATGCTAACAGCACTTTTAACAAGCCTGTGCCAGATGTGTTTTTAGATATTGATGAACCAAATTAATGTTCTGCTGGCATTAAAATGACCACAGACTGATGCATTGAGCTGCGGCTGCTGGAATGGAATGGATTGCATATTAATAAACAGGGTGTCGTGTTCATCTTAATGGAGGCGGAAAGGTTTCTGATAAAAACATAATGAATTTGATATCAGACACAAGCTGTTACAACAAACTGCCAATATAATTAATGATCTTTGGATGCTAATGACAAATATTGCATAGCAGGAAAGGAGAGAGAATGCAGTGCAGTAGAAACTTATTCAGTTGTTACTGAAAGAGTTCTTGCAGAGGCTTAATAAAATAATATTAATAATTAGGATTTCTCCTACCCCTTGATAGATAGAATATGCAGAATGGAACCTTTACTGTTGTCTAATTGTCCATTTACAATTAATCATAACTTCCAGGTTACAAACATGCGGTGATCTCAGTTATTTACAGATATCTTCTAATAACTTCAGCAATTTCCCTTTCCAAGTAGTCATTTATACTGTATGTGTAATGATAAAATAGTTCAATGATAAAAGACAGTCCTAATCAAAAGTTTAAGACCACTTGAAAAATGGCAAAAAATCTTATTTTACATTGTTGGATCTTAACAAGGTTCCAAGTAGAGCTTCAACATGCAACAAGAAAAAATGAGTGAGACAAAAAAATTTTGATGAGAAAAAATGTAACCTTGATGGTCCTGATGATTTCCAACGTTACTGGCATGACAAGCAGATCCCACCTGAGATGTTTTCTACGCGCCACAGTGGAGGGGGCACCATAATGGTATGGGGGGCTTTTTCCTTCAGTGGAACAATGGAGCTTTAGGAAGTGCAGGGGCGTCAAACAGCCTCTGGCTATGTCCAGATGTTGCAGAGAGCATTCCTCATGACTGAGGGCCCTCGTTTGTGTGTATTACAGGACAACGCTACAGTAAACAATGCCTGCAGGACAAGGGACTTCTTCCAGGAGAATAACATCACTCTTTTGGCCCATCCTGCGTGTTCTCCTGATCTAAATCCAATTGAGAACCTTTGGGGATGGATGTCAAGGGAAGTTTACAAAAATGGACAACAGTTCCAGACAGTAGATGGCCTTTATGCGGCTGTCTTCACCACTTGGAGAAATGTTCCCACTCACCTCATGGAAACGCTTGCATCAAGCATGCCGAAACTAATTTTTGAAGTGATAAACAATAACGGCGAAGCTACTCATTACTGAGTTCATGTTTGGAAGTTGGATTTCTGTTTTGGGGGGGGGGGGGGTTTAGTTTTTTTTGGGAGGTGTGGTCCTAAACTTTTGATCAGCTGAAAAACAGCCTGTTTATTCATTGTTTTCATTAAATTGAATGCTCAAAAAATGTTTTGTCTCACTCCCATTTCTTCTTGTTGCATGTTAAAGCTCTACTTGGAACTTTGTTAAAATCCAGCCATGCTGAATATGATTTTTTGCCATTTTTCAAGTGGTCTTAAACTTTTGATCAGGACTGTAGTTTAGCAAATTTTATTGTATGACAGATAGGCTAGGTCTATATGGCAAATAAAGATCATGAGAAAGATTGTGTTGTGTGATGATGCTTCCTATTGGGAAAAAGTCCCATCATACATACTTGCAACTTTTTTCTCCATAGGATATGGTTGAATTCTCATTTTGAGCAACAGCTAACTGTGATTTTCAGTTGCCAGGTAGCCCTTGCTTTACATAGGCCGGTTATCAGTTAGGATGGCTTTTACTATTTCAAACCATATCAATTAGCATTGACGCAAGTGGTCCTTAAGCTTTTTTCATATCTTTTGAAAAGCTTAGCACAAACTATTACATATCAGTCTCAGCCTCAGTCATATTTGCCTTTTGCAGAAAAATGATGCCCATCTATCAATCCCTGAGGACTTCTGTGGTACCATGTCCATTGTCCTTCTCCAGTCTCTGTTTCTCAGTCACTAGCAGCGTAATGTCAGCCTATTGCTGTGACCTGTTATTAGTTGCACTGATCTCATGCTAACACAACATATGTTTGCTGGAATCCAGAAGACATAAGCCCTCAAACAACCATTTTAACAGAAAAATTGAAGCTATTGATTTTGGAAGAAAAAACTAAAGAGCTTGGTCTTTAAAGAGGTTTTTCAAGATAATAGTATTGATGTCTAGTGTTGAGCATGAATATTCGAATAGCGAATTTTCATCGTGAATATCGCCACTTTGAGAATTCGTGAATATTTAGAATATAGTGCTATATATTTGTTATATCGAATATTCAACATTTTTTTTTAAATATCGCGAAATCGAATATAGCCGCTGCAGCTCATCACTCATTGATGTCCTATCCTCAGGATAAGCCACCAGTATGTGATCAACATGGGTCTGACATCATGCATGGCTACCACTCAGATGTTTCAGAGTTGGTTTATGCAGTACTGTTCCCACTAAAGTGAACGGGATCAGAGCTGTAGTTACCAGCTCCATCCACTGCAGAACAGCCAGAGCTGTGTAGTTCCAGCGGTACACAATATATCCATACAGTATGGATCAGTGTCAGACTGGGGTACCTAGGGCCCACCAGTTAAATTTATTTTGGGGGTCCACTTTATGGATACATTAAAATATAATAAATAATCTTACAAGTTTTTATATGAACATAGGCTGGTTGAGGTGCTGTACATTGAACATATGTATGTAGTGCAGTAAGTCTACTGTGTTATGTGCCACTTGTGCAGGGGGTGGGAGACGAGGGGCCCACATTGGTCAGGGGCCCACCGGGGGATTCCCCTGTACCCCTGTAGGCCAGTCTGAGCCTGGTATTGATGGAGTTGTGTAGTTCCACTGCTGGAAGTGCAAGGAAACAGTTGGAGGTGCAGGGTGTCAGACCTCTGCAGATATTTATGGTTTATGCTGAGGATAGGCCATTAATATTAAAGTCCCAGAGAACTCCTTTAAGGCCTACACAGGATCCTTAACCCCTTTAAGACCAATCCAGTTTTCACCATAAGGACCAAGCTACATTTTACAAATCTGACATGTTTCATTTTATGCGGTAATAAAGCCTCTTCATGGCAACTAAGGTGCTTTTCTAAAGATGACCTAGGCCTCTCACCCAGTTAAGCCAGTACTCTCTGCTCTGCAGTGATGAGGGGCAATAACCCTGAAACACCAGTCTGCAGATGAGGTGCTGGCTTCTTTATTATCAAAGTCATGCCTCAAGGCCTATTTAAAGGGTTGAACGTTGACTTATAGGATAGCTGCTTTATATCTGGTGGCATTAGAGGCAGAGCTTGTTAAGTGATCATTTGAATACCTTTCTTCCCTTTAAAGTAAAAATTTATAACATAAATCATTAATCTATAATGATGCTGGTGAGAGGGTGTTACATGTTAAGAGAATATACCCTTTTTCATTTAGTAGACAATACATAAAAGCATAGTACACATTTTTTTATTATTATTAATTAGTATTATCATTATAGTATACCTAGAAGAAATATTAAGCAAATCTAAAAAATAATAAGCACAATTCATCTACCCTGTAATGCAGATGAGCTTCTGTGACTGCTCACATGGGTACAGTGGTTGTGAAATATTAAAGATGGACATCACCAAAAAGTAAAAAAAAAGTGACTGTAAGATAAAAGGCATTGAAACAGGGTAAAGTGCCTTTCTGTGTATTTTTATAAGTGATGAAGGTAAAAGAAATGCTGTGTTACTAATGTCAGCTTTACAAGCTAAATATATACATTGCTGATCTGTGCTTACATCTTGCCGAGCAATTTCCTTTGCTAATAGGTAGGTATTAAAGTTATAAAATAAGAGCTTTGTAAATAAACTGTTGAGCTGATGCCTGAATTTATTCTTGAAATATTTTACCCATTCATTTTACTTTATCTTAAAGGGGTTGTTTTATAGTGATTTAAACAGATTTACTATTATTGTAGCTCACACTCCGGGAGGTATAAATGAGGGACATGAACATGTGGAGTCACCGTGGGTAGAAATACATGGAGGAAAAACAATAATAAAATACCAATAGGAGTTTATTAGAAGCCACCTAATATACCAGATTCCACAGAAAATCGACTACTATACGAGATAGATGAAGCGGCAAATCATAAGGTCATTATTATGGGGGACTTCAACTACCTAGATATAGACTGGCAAACTGAAAACTGTAGATCTCATAAAGGAAACAGGTTCTTGGCAATAACCAAAGACAACTAGTTCAGGGCCTGACTAGAGGGAGGCCATACTGGACAACAGACTGTACAAACCAATAGACCTGGCAGAACAACAGATGTGCAGGTTGGGGGACACCTGGGAAATAGTGACCATAAAATAATAACCTTCCAATTGTCATTCAAAAGAGGTTTCTTCAGGGAGGCACTAAAGTAGCGTTCTTCAAAAAAGAAAAATGTTGCCAACTAAGGGAGGCCATTGGCCTAACTAAATGACAAAAAGAAAGCATTTAAATCACTAAAACAGGAGGGCAGCGAGGAAGCATTAAAAAACTATAAGGAAAAAAAAATGTAAAAAACAAATAAAAGCAGCCAAACATGAGACAGAGAGATTTATTGTCAAAGAGAGTAAAACACTGGCATAGAGTCAGAGAAAAGTATCTATCGCTGCTCCAGATTTATCATCCGACCTAACCCCTTGTCATAAACCTGGTGAAATCTGGTGAAGGTTAAGTTCATGCCATTAGCAGGATTAGCAAATCCATTCTACAGTATAATAGATAGTTCCAACTAGAGATGGGCGAATTTCCCAAAATGTATTTGTTCCTCATATTTGAATTGGTCTGAACCCAAAACACCCCAACTGTCCTGAAAAGTCATATACAAAAATCTTAGGTCTCCTAGGTATCCAACTCTTTTTAAGCTCTTTACCACCAAGACAGCATTAGTAATGTCAAAGTAAAAGTGAAGTATGTGACTGTGGGTTAATGGATGATAGTCGGTGGTGTGAGAGTAGCTTCCTCTAATAAAAATGAAGTTATCGAGGTTCAAGAGATTCACTGGCTGGGGGACATCAAGCACACACAAAGTTGGTGTACAATAGAGTCCGGGTTTCCCCTTCCTCAGTCTTTATTTATACACAAAGACACAAACACAAAGCCAATCAGATGTTTATGATATAAAGCACTGACCAATCAGATTATAGATAACAGGGCATGATAGCCTCATGTCAGGACAGAGCAGTTTATGGTGGAATGTATGGACAGGGGCTCTCTGGTCTTAGCCCCTGGCAACCGAAACAAGTCTTGTAGTCGACCACCTCCCTCCCAGACCTTATATTGCAATGTCCTTAAGCAGTTTGGAAAAGTTTGTTTAAAGACCAGATGGAGTCGGTCACATTAAGGCTCCATTCAGACATCTGTATAAATGGGTCCTGATCCGTTCCGCAATTTTGTAGAACGGTGAAGACCCATTCATTTTCAATGGGGCCGTGGAACGGAAGAGAGCGGATGCGGACAGCACACAGTGTGCTCATCCATATAGAAAGGACCGACACTCGCTCATATCAATGCAATGTTCTTTTATTGTTTCACATGGAGGAGCAATAATAGATCAGGTGACACGTTTCGACTCTACATGAGTCTTTGTCAAACCAGTAAATGTGAATACAAAATTGGTGCATTTAAATAGACCGCCGATTACCACGTCAGCAGAAGTGATGTTACGGAAACATACAAACAAATTAATCAAAAGTTTATACAAAACATCGACAGGGAACATAAAGAAAACATAACAAATGAAAGATATTAGAAACAATAAGGTTAGTTATTATCAAAATTAAGATTCTTGTACCTCTAGTTACAACATCAGCGGAAGTGACACTACGTAACCAGGGAAACAAGTAAAAAATATATCGGACGTTTATCCTGGGGCCTAGCGAGAACAAATCAAAATACTATGAATGACCAAAATGAACAATGTTGCAAACAATGAATACAAAATATCTCAATGCATGGTATACCAAAAAAACACCATAATTGACATTGTTAGTATTGTTAATATCCACACTTCTGTCCCACAGTCCCGCCAAAAAATAGAGCATGTCCTATTCTTGTCCGCAGACACGGACAAGAAAAGGCATTTCTATTGGGGTGCCGGCCATGTGCGGTCCGGTGTTTTGCGGATCCACAATTTGCGGACCGCAAAACACTTGTAGACATCTTAATGGACCCTAACAGTGGAAACAAACAGCCTGTTTAATAATACACTGCAATGTCAGGTTTCTTTTAATCAAAAAACAGTCCATAATTACTTCTTTTTGGTGGGAGATGCCTCCTTCTGAACTGTTAAGTAGCAGCTTCCATTTTGTCCAATCTATGCAGGATGAATCCAAAAATTCAGATTTGTTGAAAGTTCATAACTACTGTATTTGACCCTCATTCAGACCCCCAATGTTACTAAGACCTCAGCTCAGAGCCCAGTCAGACCCCAATCTTAATAAGACCCCAATACGATCTCAGCTCAGACCCCAATGTGAATGACCTCACAATCAGACCTCAGATAAGAGTCCCAATGTAAATAAGACCCCCATTCATATCTCAGATCAGACCCCCAATGTGAATGACCCCCAGACCTCAGATCAGAGCCCGAATATAAATAAGACCCCCTGTCAATCAAACCTCAGATCAGACTCCCAATTTAAATGACCAATATGAATAAGACCCCACCCTCATTCAAACCTGAGGTCAAACTCCCAATTTGAATGACCGCCAGACCTTAGATAAGAGCCCCAATATAAATAAGATCCCCCCCATTCTAGGGTCCAGCTCTCTTCTCGTGGGGTCAGAGAGCCACAACGTTCTCGCGCTGTGTGCAGTCACAGCACAGCGAGCAGGAATCTATGACTACAGAGCCCGGGGAGCGCTGCATTCACAGCTTCCCAGTCCTCCTGTACCAATAAAGGTTCAATAATGGGAGTGCTAATTAGTATTCGATCCATAAGATGCACTGACATTTCCACCTTGGGGTAAAAAAGTGTGTCTTATAGGGTGCAAAATGCTGTAATTTGATTCATTTAAAATGTGTTCATCTCTCACTAGTTTTATTTGTTAGGGCATTTATAACAGGTACCATAGTGTCTGTCCAGCGATTTTCTACTTTAGATTAAAATATTAAATTTCTCTTCATCTGAGTTTGTTTTTTGTCTAATAACCTAAAGAGACACGATGTACGGGCCATAATGTATTTAGCTCATTTACACTGTTGATCCAATCATTGGGATGTCAATGAAGGAAATTTTTTGATGAAATCTATGCTTTATCCATTGATACAAAATCTGTAATATGACCCATATTTACATGCATTTCATAGTACCAATATCTTCCTATGTGGTGTTCTTTGTGTTAGGGGCCACCTCAGGCACCAAAGCCTAAGTGCGTTGTATAGTTGCCCCTGAAAATATATACACAGTTGTGAGGCAAAGTACCACATTTCAGATATCCTACTGCAGGCATAATAAATACAGCGGGGAAGAGATATCAAAACTGCTGTAAAGGACAACTGTAAAGGATAACTGGTTTACGGTAGTTGTCCACACCAGCCAAACGAATTTGATCTGAATTTCAGGAAAAGTTGTAATTCGCTGCAAAGCCAAATTTTCTTGCAGTGGTAACAAATAAATTTTTCCTGAAATGGCAGCCAAGAAAAATTTAATATACTCACCTGATCCATATGCTCAGGGAGAAGCCGTCACAGCCATCTTGATTTAAGATACAGCGCAAAATCTCACGCGGGGTGACAGAAATCTATCAAAACTGGTATAGAGGAAAAGTGGCTTAATTGCCCACAGGAACCAGTCAACCTTTCATTTTTCAGGGCTCCTTTGGAAAATCAGAGGATCATTCTGATTGGTTGCTATGGGCAACTAAGTCAGTATTCTTTTACACCAGTTTTGATTCATCTCCAAGCAGGAGACTTATCAAAACTGGTTGAAAGGAAAACGGGCTTAGTTGTCCCTAGCAACCAATCAGATTGCTCCTTTCATTTTCCAAAAGAGCTCTGAAAAATGAAAGATGGAATCTGATTGGTTCCTAAGGCCAGTTTTCCTCTACACCAGTTCTGATAGATATCTGTGATCTTACCGATCAAAGACAATAGCATGAAATCTCAAATGGCAAAGATTTTTAAAAAGTGTTCCTCTTATCTGGAATATCTTTCCATGTATTCACTTTTTAATGAGTATCCGTTATCATTCAGAATGGTGTTGTATTAGGAAATCTGCAATAAAAGCTTTGTGTGAACAAGGTCTTACACAGAGATCCAAAAATTACAATACAAGCGAAGAAGTGTGGTGCTCTAGTACTTACACCTTTGAAGTTTCTTCCTTTATTTAACAAAAAAATATCTCTTGTGTAGACAATCCCTTGTTTCTCCCTATCAATGTCTTCACAGCTAGTATATCTTAAGAAATGATTCCAACAAATGCATGTTTGACAGATTCTGTATATTATGAGGCTGTTAATGACACCGAGTCTCATCTGATGTGTGGTACTTTATTTTGCAACAAACTGTCATACGTGAAGCCTGAAAAGACTCCAAGACGATGACTTGACACCTTGTGTTATTGAGAAGAATGGGCTGGGTGACAGAACTGTGAAGTATTGGGGCAGCATCTCATACACCATTTATGTGAGTGTTAACACATGGTGTCCCTTTCAGAGGTTGTGTATGAAACTCAGCTGGTAGGGTGACAGGGATGTTGTTGCTGTCTACACACACTTCATTAAAATACCAGCTGGAATCCAACTTGCAAATCCCATAGTTGTGTTACTTGAGAAATCTCAATTGCTACTAATTGCATTTACAGCCACTTAGAAAAAATATTATTGTTATCAATATAACCCACTGTAGATATCTGAAATAAAAAGTAACGGTAAAAAATTATACAGTAATTGTAGAAGGTATTACAATATCTAACGGAGATGCAATGTACTTTAAAGGGGTTGTCTCACTTCAGCAAGTGGCATTTATTATGTAGAGGAAGTTAATACAAGGCACTTACTAATGTATTGTTATTCTCCATATTGCTTCCTTTGCTGGCTGGATTCACTTTTCCATGACATTATACACTGCTCGTTTCCATGGTTACGACCACCCTGAAATCCAGCTGTGGTGGTCGTTCTTACACATTATAGGAATAAGCACCGCCCCTCTGGTGGCCGTGACCATTGGAGCACACATAGGCTAGTGCTTTTTTGTATAGTACGCAAGTACGACCACCACTGATGGATTTAAAAAAAAAAAAAAAAGAAAAAGTGATAGTATTTGGCATTCATAAGTGTTAAGTAAAGATCAGCAAATTTTTCTATAATTCAATTCGGACTGTTCATCGAATTTTCCAAAAAGATTTGATTCGATCCAAATTTATTTGTGACGAATCACGTTAAAAAGCAGCTATTTCCTGGTTGCAGAGAGCCTGTATATTGGTGTAGAACACTGTGCATTGCAGAAACATGCATAGGTAGTGAGTGATACAGTTACTTTGCGTCTATATGACAGGTAGTTGACAGACATCACTTTTAAAATCACTTCACACTTCACTTATTTAGTTAGTTACGGGAACAAAACTGACCGAATAACTCAAGTGTGAGCTTAACCTTGTAGGTCAATGTTAGTGTCAGGTATAAAGAACCGTGCAGTGGCTCAAGATTGTACTATAGAGTAAAAGGGAACGCTCCTTTTACACCATCGTCTCCTGATTCAAAATAGAGTTCTAGAGAACCTGTTCTGTTACATGCTGATACAAGCAGAGCCCCCCGACAGAGTGGAGAGGGTGTCAGCAGTAAGTTGTGTTGACGTCACTGATTATTTTGCCCTTCCTCTGATCTGTTAGAACAATAGCCCCCATAAAACGGATCCTGTCTGTGGAGCATCCGCCTTCACTCAGTCAGCATTTGGTCAGTAATTCATCAGTATTGCTAAAGCCCAAAAAAAACAGGAGTGGATCCAAAGCAGAGATGACAGGTGAATGGAATATTTGCATGTCTTCTGTGTTTTGTACCCACTCCTGCTTTTGGCTACCAAATCATGAGAATATCCTGATCCAAAATAGGGACCATGTGATACAGGCCTTATGGATGCCTAAAAGACAGGATCCGTTGTGTTTATCATTTGTCTGTCCTTCTGACAGATCAGAAGAAAATAAATAGTGATATCAACAAGGCCAAACAGGGACAATAGTGGCTTCCTCTTTCTAACATGTGCAGCAGCCATTTTAGAAAAATGTTCCTGAAATTCGGATCGAATTCTACTTCGTCAATCTCAATTCGCTCATCTCTAGTGTTGAGCAAATCAAAACCAAATGTATTGACTTCAATCCAAATTTCAGAAAAATTTGATATGTTGCAAAGCCGAATTTCCTCACACTTCGTGGTAACTATCTATGCCACTATGGCATCTGATGCGTTCAATGAGAGGGGTGGTGCGATCACTGTTCCCCTCATTGCACCTGCTACATACAAAGGAATCTGCATCGTGACAAAGTTATTTATCACAAATCAAATTTCTTTGTAAAATTCGGCGAATCAGCCAAATAAAATTTTTTATAACTTCACTCATCACTATTCATAATGTGTAAAGTGTTTCTAGAAAATTTGCAGCTAGACACCTTATCAATTTAAAGCTTTAGATTCAGTTGATATAATAATTATTAATCAAATTAATATATATATATATATATATATATATATATATATATACAGAGAGAGAGAGAAAGAGTCTTAAATGGAATGTGTTATCAGAAAAGGACCTATTTAAATTATGGTTTCATGTTAAACACAATTTTTTAGAATTTTTGGTGTGTTTTTTGTATTTTTCCATGTCACTGTCTGTATTTAAAAAATGTATATAATCCTCCATTTTCACAATTGTAGCTATGTTTAATGATAGGTTATGATATATTATTATGTACAGGTAATGTTTCAGTAGCTAATATCATTATCACCACGGGAAGAATTGCAATTACAGATATCACCTTGGTACAGATAACATAGAACCCACCATTCACAATGGGCGATATCATAGCTCATCCACTCCCTCCTAACTTCATCACAGGTCACAGACCATGCCAAGATAACTGTGCCATAGACATCAATAGGGTAGGCTCCTGTCCATTGTGTCTATAGCCCATGTAGCATCTCTGAAAAGACCGTCCAAACATATTTTAGGCCTAGTGGCTAGTGTGAAAATTGCAAGATTATATACAATTTTTAAATGCAGATAGTGACATGGGGAAAAAAAAAATCACCAAAAATTAAAACAATATCTGGTTGACATAAAAACATGATTTAAACAATATGTTATTTTCTAATGACACATTCCCTTTAATGCTTAAAACAATAGTGTACAGTATTCTTAGATAGTATTTAATAGCTTTAACTGGGATATTGCTTAAGTAAACAAATATTAAGTGAATTCCCCTAATGTACATAATGTACATAATGTACTCGCTCGTTGCTGCTTGGAACTATGTTGTCCGAATAGTATGCCCCTTTTACATAATGACAATAATACGCACAAAACCAAGGATTTTAGAGGAAAAATTGATAGAAAAATTGATAGAAAGTGCAAGTGCTGCCAAAATTACAAGGAAGAGGCACTCCGATACACCCTTAGTTACACATAAAGGAGGGCATCATACACACCCTTTAAAAAATATGATTGATGGCCTACTGGTGACCCTCAAAAACATTAGGAGCAAGGGCCTGCTGATCTGACCATCTAAAACATTATGGGCAGTGGCCTGCTGCCTCTTTGGTGACTCTAGTTAACCTGGGGCCGATGACACGTCTCCGTGAAGGCGATGATCCATTCAGATGTCTGGCCTATCAACTTTTGATGTAATTGTCAGCTCAAAACCATTGTAAACTATGGGTAACGGGGAATCAGTGTTTGATTCCGGAGAGGGAATCAAACACTGCGCAAATCACACACTCCCGACTTGTGGAAGTAGTGACGATAAATAACAATACAGGACTCTTAAAATGCCCTGTTATTGGAATGAGTAATAAAAAATTACAGGGAATGTCACTGCTGTATTTTGGATGAGGAAATGTTATACAGGAGAGGCCCTGCTGCCGCTTTGTTGACTCTAGATAAGTTCTGCCTTATCGCATGTCCCCGTGACGTCCACGATCCATTTGGATATCTTCCCTATCAACTTTTTATGTTCTTTTATGCACCTAACATGGTGACCACCGGTAACGGGGAATCATTGTTCGATTTCGGTGAGGGAGCCTGATAAACGGCTAAGGCTACTACTTCAAAGCAAGGCAGCATGAGTTGCAGGCCTGCAGGTGAGCTGACCCTGTAAAAGATTTGAGTTGCGGGCCTGCAGATGAGCTGACTCTGTAAAAGATTTTAGGTGTGATCCTGCTGGTGAGCTGACCCTATAAAACATTATATGCGAGTGCCTGCGGGTGAGCTGACCCTGTAAAACATTATATGCGAGGGCCTGCAGCTGAGCTGACCCTCTAAAGAATTCTATGCGAGGGCCTGCATGTGAGCTGACCCTGTAAAAGATTTAAGTTGCGGGCCTGCAACTGAGCTGACCCAGTAAAAGATTTTAGGTGCAGGCCTGCTGGTGAGCTGAGGTGGAACCGACAAACCCCCCTTGATTTTGATGGCTGCATCAATCTGCAGGTGACTGTCATACAGCTCTACAGATTTGTTTCCACCTGCATCTTTTTCAACAATCTGTGGCCTCAGTCTTTTATCCAGACTGATAAAAGTATGTGGCCATCTCCACACCATGTCACCTTGCCACTCATTTTTAATCACTATGCTGCTGCTGATGCTGCTTAAAAGGCCTTAAACAGATAACCAGGCCCACAATTTATTTAAGGCTTTGGAATCAATAAACCCAACTTGCTTTTGTGGGCTGCATCAGTGGCGTAGCTAGAAATGACTGGGCTTCACAGCAAATTTTTTAATGGGGCTCCATCCCACAGTAATTTTTCAGCGACCCCTTACTTTTATGCTGCCCCCATTCCTGTGGCTAGTAAAGATCGCTCTCTCAGACAAGGGGCTGATCCATCCATGTTATACACTGTCTATACTGTCACTGTATATAATTTTATTGTGTAATACTGTTGAGGGGGCCCTGACCAAGTCCTTTAGTACTCCTCCTCCTGGATGGGCCCCTTCTGGGTCAGGATCCCAAAGCTGCAGCTTCCCATGCTTCCCCTATAGCTACGCCCCCGGTCTGCATTAATCTACAGGTGACTGTCATACAGCTCCACAGATTGTTTCCATCTGCATCTTTATAAACAATCTGTGGCCTTAGTCTTTTATCCAGACTCCTTGCCACTCATTTTTATTACCATGCTGCTGTTGATGCTGCTTAAAAGGCTTTAAAGCGATCACCAGGCCCACAATTTAATTAAGGTTTTATGCTCAAAACTAAAGTAAAAAATCGATTTTATAGGAAAAATTGATTGAAAACATTCTTTCCTGTATATTTACTTGCATATAAAGTGCAAGTGCTGCCGAAAATTACAAGGAAGAGGCACTCCGATACAACCTGTTTATAACATAAAGGATGGCCTCATTCACATTGAGTTGCGGGCCTGTAGGTGAGCTGACCCTATAAAAGATTTCAGTTGTGGGCCTGCAGGTGAGCTGACCTGTAAAAGATTTGAGTTGTGGGCCTGCAGGTGTGCTGAACCCGTAAAAGATTTTAGGTTTGGGCCTGCAGGTGAGCTGACCCTGTAAAAGATTTGAATTGCGGGCCTGAAGGTGAGCGGACCCTGTAAAAAAATTAGATGTGAGGGCCTACTGGTGAGCGGACACTGTAAAAAAATAGATATGAGGGCCTGCTAGTGAGCAGACCCTCAAAAAAAATTAGATGTGAGGGCCTACTGGTGAGCGGACCCTGTAAAAAATTGTGGCCATCTCCACACCATGTCACCTTGCCACTCATTTTTAATCACTATGCTGCTGCTGATGCTGCTTAAAAGGCCTTAAACAGATAACCAGGCCCACAATTTATTTAAGGCTTTGGAATCAATAAACCCAACTTGCTTTTGTGGGCTGCATCAGTGGCGTAGCTAGAAATGACTGGGCTTCACAGCAAATTTTTTAATGGGGCTCCATCCCATAGTAATTTTTCAGCGACCCCTTACTTTTATGCTGCCCCCATTCCTGTGGCTAGTAAAGATCGCTCTCTCAGACAAGGGCCGGCAGCTGTTCCATCCATGTTATACACTGTCTATACTGTCACTGTATATAATTTTATTGTGTAATACTGTTGAGGGGGCCCTGACCAAGTCCTTTAGTACTCCTCCTCCTGGATGGGCCCCTTCTGGGTCAGGATCCCAAAGCTGCAGCTTCCCATGCTTCCCCTATAGCTACGCCCCCAGTCTGCATTAATCTGCAGGTGACTGTCATACAGCTCCACAGATTGTTTCCATCTGCATCTTTATAAACAATCTGTGGCCTTAGTCTTTTATCCAGACTCCTTGCCACTCATTTTTATTACCATGCTGCTGTTGATGCTGCTTAAAAGGCTTTAAAGCGATCACCAGGCCCACAATTTAATTAAGGTTTTATGCTCAAAACTAAAGTAAAAAATTGATTTTATAGGAAAAATTGATTGAAAACATTCTTTCCTGTATATTTACTTGCATATAAAGTGCAAGTGCTGCCGAAAATTACAAGGAAGAGGCACTCCGATACAACCTGTTTATAACATAAAGGATGGCCTCATTCACATTGAGTTGCGGCCTGTAGGTGAGCTGACCCTATAAAAGATTTCAGTTGTGGGCCTGCAGGTGAGCTGACCTGTAAAAGATTTGAGTTGTGGGCCTGCAGGTGTGCTGAACCCATAAAAGATTTTAGGTTTGGGCCTGCAGGTGAGCTGACCCTGTAAAAGATTTGAGTTGTGGGCCTGCAGGTGAACGGACCCTGTAAAAAAATTTGATGTGAGGGCCTACTGGTGAGCGGACTCTGTAAAAAATTAGATATGAGGGCCTGCTGGTGAGCAGACCCTCAAAAAAATTAGATGTGAGGGCCTACTGGTGAGCGGACCCTGTAAAAAATTAGATGTGAGGGCCTGCTGGTGAGCGGACCCTCTAAAAAATGATATGTGAGGGCCTGCTGGTGAGCAGACCCTGTAAAAAATTTGATGTGAGGGCCTGCTGGCGAGTGGACCCTCTAAAAAATTATATTCGAAGGCCATATATGCAAGGGTATTATATGTGATGAATAAGCGATGCATGTTGATATGACGGAAGAGGAGGAGGAGGATGAGAAAAGGAATATTCAACCATATACCCTTGTTTGTGGTGGAAGGGGTGCATAGGAATACAGTCTATTAACTACATTAAAAACAACACATGTAAAGCGTCTTTATTTTCATCAGCATTCCTCTGGTGGAGTCAAGAAGTCATGATCAATCCAGGCATTGTTAATTTTTGTATGAGTCAACCTGTTTGCATTTTCAGTTGACAGGTGGATACGCTTATTTGTTATAATGCCAGGGGCAGCACTAAATACACTCTCAGGCAAAATGCTGGCAGCAGGGCAGGCCAGCACCTCCAAAGCATAGAGCACCAGTTTGTTCCACGTGTCCAGCTTGGACACCCAGTAGTAAGGCACTGAGGGATCATTGAGGACGCTGACATGGTCTGCTATGTACTCCTTCACCATCTTCCAAAATGCTGTTCTACTTGTGGCAGTAGGCCGCACATCAGGGTAAGGGTGCTGGCGGGGTGTCATAAAAATGTCCCAGGCTTTGGAGAGTGTTGCCCTGCCTCTGTTGGAATTGCTGTGTGTTCCCCTTGTCTGTCTCCCCTCCTCGGTTGACCAAGGAAGTATGGACTCTGCCGCTAGCATTGTCAGCTGGAAATTTTTGGAGCAAATTTCCAACAAGGATCTTCTGGTATTGCACTATTTTGCTCGTCCTCTCCACCAGAGGAAAGAGAGATAAGTTCTCTTTGTAGCGGGGGTCAAGAAGGGTGAACAACCAGTAATCTGTGTTGTTTAAAATGCGTATAACGTGGGGGCGCGGGAAAGGCAGCCTACCATGAAGTCAGCCATGTGTGCCAGAGTCCCAACAGACAATACTTTGCTGTCCTCATCAGGAGGATCACTCTCAATCTCCTCATCCTCTTCCTCCTCTTCTGCCCACCCATGCAGAAAAGATGGAATTAAACTTCCATGGGTACTACCCTCTGTAGCTGAGGCAACCGTCTCCTGCTCCTCCTCCTCTTTAGCCTTCAATTCGCGCTGAGAAGGCGACCTGAGGGTGGTCATGCCTATCATAAATCTTTGAAATGTCTTCCCCCATTTCCACCTCTTCCACATGCACAGAGTTGTCCTTGATTGTGAGAAGCGAGCGTTTGAGAAGACACAGAAGTGGGATGGTGATGCTGATAATAGCGTTATCGCCGCTCACCATCTGTGTTGATTCCTCAAAGTTGCGTAAAACCTCACAGAGGTCAGACATCCATGCCCACTCCTCGCTTGTGAATAGCGGAAGCTGACTGGAAAGGCGACAACCATTTTGCAGCTGGCATTCCACAACTGCCCTCTGCTGCTCACAAAGCCTGGCCAACATGTGGAACGTGGAGTTCCAGTGCGTGCTCATGTCGCACAACAGCCAGTGAGCTGGCATTTTCAAGTGCTGCTGCAGCATTGACAGTCCAGCTAAAGCTGTCGGTGACTTGTGGAAATGTGCACACACGCGGCGCATCACGCGTTTTTAGAAACGGCTGAACCACAAGGTTGAATATGTGGGTAAGGTATGGGATGTATATAAGGTTGCCCAGCTCCAAAGCCACCACCATGTTACTGCCATTATCAGACACAACCATGCCTAGTTCTAGGTTGAGTGGCGAGAGCCACAGCTCAGTCTGGTCTCTTATCCCCTGCCACAGCTCTGCAGGGGTGTGCTGTTTGTCATCCAGGCAGATCAGCTTCAGTGTGGCCTGTTGCCGCTTCCCCACTGCAGTGCTACACTGCTTCCAGCTACCGACTGATGACTGAGTGGTGCTGCACGCCGATAATTCAGAGGTGGAAGTGGAGGAGGAGGAGAAGTGGGGGTTGAAGCCACTAATGTAGGTGCTGGCGAAAACCCTGATGGAAGTAGGGCCCGCAATCCTTGGCGTCGGTAGCACCTGTGCCATCCCAGGGTACGAGTCGCTCCCGGCCTCCACAACATTCACCCAGTGTGCCGTCAGTGAAATGTAGCGTCCCTGGCCAAAAGCACTTGTCCATGTGTCTGTGGTTAAGTGGACCTTACCAGTAACTGGGTTGGTCAGGGCACGTGTGATGTTAACGGACACATGTTGGTGTAAGGTTGGCACAGCACACCTTGAAAAATTGTGGTGGCTGGAGACTGCGTAATGATGGACAGCCACCGACATCAGGCTGCGGAAGGCCTCAGTGTCCACAAGCCTAAATGGCAACATTTCAAGGTCCAGTAATTTGGAGAGCGGCGCATTTAATGGCCTGTGTGTGGGTGGCTGGGTATTTGCGATTGCATTCAAATGCCTGGGGTAATGACATCTCGATGCTGCCCTGGGACAAGGAAGTGGATGTGGTCGCTGATGGTGCTTGCAAAGGTGGGGGTGCAGGGCGGGAGGCATCCAGGCCTGCATCTTGGACTGGGGATTGGCCAGCACGTAACATAGGGGAAGAGGAGGCAGTGGTGTGACCCGCAGACACAGATTGTTGACCCAGGCGTTCGGCCCACCTATTAGGGTGCTTTGATGCCATGTGGCGGATCATGCTAGTGGTAGTGATGTTGCTAGTGTTCACGCCCCTACTCATTTTGGTGTGGCATAAGTTGCAAACTACTATTCTTTTGTCGTCCGCACTTTCCTAAAAAAGTGCCATACTACCGAACACCTACCCATTGGCAAGGGAGATTTACACAAGGGGGTGCTCCGTGGATCAGTTGTGGGCCTGTTTGGTGGTGACCACCTTCTACCTTTTGCCACCCCACTGCCTCTTCCAGCCTGTTGCAGTGCTGCAGATCCCTCCCCATCTGTACTGCTCTCCTCGTTTGGCTTGTTGCCACCTTCCCAGGTTGGGTCAGTGACCTTGTTGTCCAGCACCTCCTCTTCCACTTCCTCACTCTGATCATCCTCCTGATCATAACCTCAGTGATTGACAACTGTGTGTCATCCTCTTTCTCATCCTTTTGAGACAGTAATTGTGGTTGAGTCATTAGCAACTGTGTCTCATCATCATCCACCTCATTACACACTAATTGCCGTTCCCCAGCGTCATGTTCTTGTGACTCTGGATGCTCAAGAGGTTGGGAATCAGGGCACAAGATCTCAGGTCCCTCTTCAAGCGTGCTTGGCGAGAGGGCCAAATCAATTAATGGCGATGCAAAGAGGTCCTAAGAATATCCGAGTGTGGGATCTCTTGTTTGGCCTGACTGTAAATGGTGGGAGGAAGGAGGATCAGGGTGAGGATTGTGTGGACCAGACTCTTGGCTACTGAGACTGGACTTGGTGGAAGACAGGGTGGTGCTTAACTGACTGGTAGTACTATCTGCTGCAATCCAACCGGCCACCTGCTAGCAATGGCTGACTTCAAGAGTGGTGTCCTGCGCAGAACAGCAAACTGAGACATGAAGCTAGGTATCTTGGATGAAGTTTCACCGCGCCCAGGGCCACAGCCTCTGCGTGCACCATCAGCATCACGGCCACTTCCCCGTCCCTTAATGCTCGCCTTCTTCATATTAAATGTTATATGTTATAAGGGACTGTTTATAGGCAAAGTGTGGATAAATTATGGAAAATATATATTTGTTGTCAGTAATATTTTTCCCAATATCTGGCCCTGACATATGCTATTGTAGCGCAGATGTGAAAATTCACTGCAGACACCGTTTATAGGCAAAGTGTGAATAAATTATGGAAAAAAATATACTGTGTATTTGTTGTCAGTAATATTTTTCCCAATATCTGGCCCTGACACACAGAACGTATTGCAGCACAGATGTCTCAAGTCACTGCAGACACCCTCTATCGAAAAAGTATTGTAAAGTATCGGAAAAAAAAAATTCGCTGGCTAAATTATATTGCTGCCAGCATGCCACCACACACTAGTCCTTAAAAGGACTTATGGGTCTTTGAAACGTTTTTCTATCGAATATATTGCGATCACACTCCTGAAACTATCTGTCCTTTCTTAAGCGCAGCTCTCCCTGACTCACAATGAGCCAAACCCATATCATTAGGTGCTGCTATATAGCAACCGATGACGCGTTCAGGCCAGCCAATCACTGTAATGCCAGTTGCCAACATGGCCTCTGGCATTACAGTGATGACAGTACTTATCTGCACATTTATAGGCTGCTTAGCAGCCACGAAACGTGCGGGGAGGAGACTCGAGCATGGCGCTCGAGCAAATGCGGTACTCGGCTGACTACTGCCATGTGCCCAGCATAGCGATGCTCGAGCTGAACAGATATTCTGCCAAGCATGCTCGCTCAACACTAGCTGTAATGTATTTGTATATTCGGTATACCAAAGCTTTACAAAAGTGATTGAATGGCTGCATTTTGATGTCTCTTAGGGTCTATTCACACGTCCGTTGTTTCTTTCCTGATCTGTTCCGTTTTTTGCTGAACAGATCTGGACCAGATCTGGACCCATTCATTTTCAAGCAGCAAAGAGTCTGATTTTTTTTCAGGACCCATTGAAAATGAATGGGTACAGATCTGGTCCAGATCTGTTCTGCAAAAAACGGAACAGATCAGGAAAGAAACAACGGACGTGTGAATGGACCCTTAGTGAGACTTAAAAATATATTTATTAAAGGTTAATAAAGTTTATTCAGAGTAATTTTTTTTTAAATAAAACCCTGCATTCTATAAAAATTGTTTTATTTAGTAAAATGATTTAAAAAAACACTTATGCACACATACATTGTACAAGCAGAAAGACCCAGCTTTGCACGGATATATTCATTTAATGTTTGTGTGTGTTGTTAAAAGATATCGACAGTATCCACTATAACAGTGACATCTACAGTACCCCGCCCCTTCAACAGTGACCTCCACAGCGGCCTGCCCTCTTAACAATAACATCCACAGCCCGCTCCCCTTTAACAGTGACCTCCACAGCGGCCACCCCTTTATTAGTGACCTCCACAGTACCCTGTCTCCTTAACAGTGATTTACATAATAACCCACCCCCTTAACAGTGACCTCCATAGAGCTCTGTTCCCTTAAAATGTGTCCTCCATAACAACCCGCCCCCTTAACAGTGACCTCTACAGCACACGCACCTTAACACTGACCTGCATAGCAGACCGTCCCCTAAATTGGGACCTCCACCGTTCCCTGCCCCCTTAACAGAGCCCTCCACAGCGCCTGCACCTTTATCAGTGACATCGACAGCATCCTGCCCCCTTAACAGTGACCTCCACAGCAGCCCTCCCCTTTAAAAGCAACCTCCACAGCATGTCACCCCCTTAACAGTGACCTCCACAGCAGCCCGCCCCTTTAACAGTGACCTCCACAGCGGCCACCCCATTATTAGTGGAGAAAGTCACCCTTCCTCTCACCCCTGTAGCTGAGAGAAGTTGATGTTTACCTTAATTTTTTTAAATCCCCGTCGACTGTGGTGTGGGAGGGGCGTGGCTTAACTGAGTCGTTTGTGGCTTAGCAGGACCTGGGGGTGGGGATTTAAGTCATTCTTTTGAGGTTGGCCTGAATGGTCACCATACCTGCCCCTGAACTGTGACTTCAATAACATTCCGCTCCCTTAACAGTGTCATCCACCTGATGTACCTGTGTGCCAAATTTCATGATCGTAAATGCAATGGTGCAGATACCTTTAGCGGACATACATGCATACACACATACATACACTCAGCTTTATATATTAGACTACCAGAAGGATCCAGCTTTGCACAGATATATTTTATCTATTTCATTTAATATTTGTGTGCGGCCGCCCCTTTATTAGTAACCTCCACAGTACCTCGTCTGGTTAACAGTGATTTCCACAATAACCCGCCACCTTAACAATAACCTCTACAGAGCTTTGTTCCCTTAAAATGTGACCTCTACAATGCCTCACCTTTTTAACAGTGACCTCTACAGCACCCCGCCTATTAACACTGACATCCATAATGGACAATCCCCTCAACTGTGACCTCTACAGTTCCCTGTCCACTTAACAGAGACCTCCACAGCGCCCATCCCTTTAACAGTGAACTCCATGGCATAACACAGGGCCTGGGCGGACACAGGTATGTTCTTTTGAACAGCTTACTCTCAGACAGCAGCACAGTGCTGTCTGAGCGTGAGCTGCTGGGAGAAAGTCACCCTCTGTCCCACCCCTGCAGCTGCCAGAAGTTGATTTTTACCTTCATTTTTTCAATCCCTGTCGGCTGTGGAGTGGGAGGGGACATGGCTTAGCGGCACTCCGCTCCCTTAACAGTGTCATCCACAGCGCCCTGCCCCTTTAAAGCTGACCTACAGCAGTGAGGAAAAATGACTGGGTTTTTATGAAAACCTGGTGTAAAACTGTGTATATGTGGATACCAAGGGCCTGCGAGTTTCTATTGACTGATAACACCTTGTGTATGGCAGTTGCAATATGAAGAGAAAGACCTGCAGGCTTATATTGGCTAATGTAGGTCCTGTGATGTGCCAAATTTGCATTTTTGGGGGAATATCTCAGGAACAGTACATGCTAGAGAGCTGAGACCCGGTCTAAAACCTTCCCCTGATACCTGATGTACCTGTGTGCCAAATTTCGTGATTGTAAATGTGACGGTGCGGATTCCTTTAGCGGACATACATACATACACACACAGACATACATACGCTCAGCTTTATATATTAGATTCATATTTTAAAATCCATTCACACTTCGTTTGGTGGTAAAAGGTGAATTGCGTTATGGATTCCGTTACCAAGGACCATAATGCAATTCTATGATGGAATGCATAACGGAATGCATTTAGAGGCATTCTGTTATTCATTCTGTCATAATAGAAGTCTATGGGCTGCAAAACAGATCCGTCCCGTGTTTCCGTTATGCAGGGGAGTCCTCTCCTGCAAGTCTTGCAATTCATCATAAATGACATGACTCGAAGAGGAGGAGGCGCTGCTTTTTTGTTTTCAAACAGCTTATAGGCGGGGGTACTGGGAGTTGGACCCCTGACGATCTGATATTAATGGACAACCCCTTTAATGGTTCACTTCAATCAGAAATTTTTAATAATCCCATTGCTATTACATATTAGCTACATATTTTCTACAACAGTAGATACTAGATACAACAGTAGTGGATGGGGGTACACTAAGAATATGCTGAATCAGGGGTGTTGCTAGGGTCTGAAAACATCTGGGAGACAAGCCCACTGTGTTGAAATTGCACATTAAAGGCATGCTTAAAGGGGTGTTCTGGTTTACGCAAATGATGTTCAGTACTGCAGACTGCAGTCATTATATAATACAACATTCAGTAACTTTCCAATATCTGTTTTGTTTCATTTCCTGCAGAAATCTTTGCTTGGACCCTTAAATATTGATGGGAGTGGACCCTGGTCAACCCAACAGATCATTGTCACCACCAGACATCTGATAAGCTCTGACAGACGTCCTTAAGAACCTCCTCCTTGAGGTTCCTTTTGTTTTGCTTTAATTTTCTCATCTCATTAGCCTCTCTCAGCTGTCATGTAGTTGCACTGATTGCATCCCTTTAAATCCCTCCCCATACTGCATCACTTTGTGGTTTATATTCCTTCCTGGAGTGTGTGCATGCTGATCCTACTTCTGAGTCTTCTACAGATAAGTTTTGTTCGTTCATTTGTGTTTTCCTGTTTGCTGGATCCCAGGTGACCCTGACTCCCTCCGTATCAAGTGTAGGGAGCCGGTGGTCGTGTCCCCTCACTATTATAGGGTGTTCAGGTGTTATACAGTCGAGGTACGAGGATATGCGATCATCTACTATTGGGATTTTTGCATAGGCTGAGCAGTTAGGGAGAGAGCCAGGTCTGATGCAGGGCTCTCCCTTTTGTTCCTTAGTTTTGGATCCAGTCAGTCGGATCTTCATTTTGTGTCTTCTAGTTTCCTGTACACCTTCCGTGACAATCATCCCCCTACCCCCATTGTACATGTTCCGCTGAGCTGCTACTTGCAGGCTGCGCGGGAAGGAGTTCAGTCACTTTGGTGCACAATCCCGTCCTGCGGTGTGTGATCCTGCGAGACCTGTGACCTCCCGCGGGATCTGTGATGGGTTGCCTAGGTCCAATCAATAGTAAAGGGCCCTGGAATAGCCAAGTAAAAAAATATGCTACCAGCATAATATTCGGGGCACTGGACAAACCTTTTGACCTAATGACGCTCCTGTGCTGAAGTGTTAGCTGATAGTACCCAAAGTCAATACAACGTCAACACTACTATCAGGACTGTATAAGAAAAAACTGCACATTGTATACAATAGAAACCTTATGTAGTACTGAATATGTCCATACATAGACAATTGCGTACCCGTCCAACAATAAGGACTATCTTGTATTCCCAGATCACTCAAAAAATCTGCAAATGATGATTCATATAATGCTATAACATGAAATCCAATACAAATGATTAGATTACAGTACCCATGGTAAAAAATGGAGTGTCCAGGTTGATGTACGCACAACTGCCTAGTCCCACGCGTTTCACTGGAATAACCATCTTCCTCAGGGGTCTCTAATTGTTGCATGTGGTATATATATATATATATATATATTGGATATAAAAAGTCTACACACCCCTGTTAAAATATGACCTAAACCGTACAACTCAATTGAAAAACAAACTGAAATCTTTTAGGTAGAGGGAAGAAAAAATATATAAAAAAAATTATATGGTTGCATAAGTGTGCACACCCTTAAAATAATACTTTGTTGAAGCACCTTTTGATTTTATTACAGCACTCAGTCTTTTTGGGTATGAGTCTATCAGCATGGCACATTTTGACTTGGCAAGATTTGCCCACTCTTCTTTTGCAAAAACACTACAAATCTGTCAGATTGGGAGGTCATCTCCTGTGCACAGCCCTCTTCAGATCACCCCACAGATTTTCAATCCGATTTAGGTCTGGGCTCAAGCTGGGCCATTCCAAAACTTTAATCTTCTTCTAGTGAAGCCATTCCTTTGGTGTTTTGGATGTATGCTTTGGGTTGTTGTCATGCTGAAAGATTATGTTTCTCTTCATGTTCAGCTTTCTAGCAGAAGCCTGAAGGTTTGGTGCCAATATTGACTGGTATTTGGAACTGTTCATAATTCCCTCTAGCTTAACTAAGGCCCCAGTTCCAGCTGAAGAAAAACAGCCCCAAAGCATGACGCTGCCACCACCATGCTTCACTGTGGGTATAGTGTTCTTTTGGTGATCTGCAGTGTTGCTTTTGCGCCAAACATATCTTTTGGAATTATGTCCAAAAAGTTCAACCTTGCTTTCATCATACCATAACACCTTTTTCCTACATGCTTTTGGGAGACTTCAGAAGTGTTTTTGCAAAATGTAGCCTGGCTTGGATGTCTTTCTTCGTAAAAAAAGGCTTTTGTCTTGCCACTCTACCCCATAGCCCAGGCATATGAAGAATATGGGAAATTGTTGTCACATGTACCACACAGCAGGTACTTGTCAGATATTTCTGCAGCTCCTTTAATGTTGCTGTAGGCCTCTTTTTAGCCTCCCAGACCAGTTTTCTTCTCATCTTTTCATCAATTTTGGAAGGACATCCCGTTCCTGGTAATGTCACTGTTGTGCCATATTTTCTCCACTTGATGATGACTGTCTTCTCTGTGTTCTATGGTATATCTAATGCCTTGGAAATTCTTTTGTACCCTTCTCCTGACTGATACCTTTTAACAATAAGATCCCTCTGATGTTTTGGAAGCTCTCTGTGGACCATGGCTTTTGCAGTGGGATGCGACTAAGAAAATTTTAGGAAAGACCAACTAGAGCAGCTGAACTTTATTTGGGGTTAATCAGAGGCACTTTAAATGATGGCAGGTGTATGCTGACTCCTATTTAACACGATTTTGAATGTGATTGCTTAATTCTGAACACAGCTACATCCAGTTATAAGAGGGTGTGCACCCTTATGCAACCACATTATTATAATATTTTTTTTTTACAGTTTATAGGTCACATTAAAGGTGGAGAAAGTTCTGAAATGATTTATCTTTGTCTCATTTTTTTACATCACAGAAAACTGACTTTTTAAAGGGGGTGTGTAGACTTTTTATATCCACTGTATTTATGCGCCACAGCATGCACTCCATATCAATTGAGTCACATCCTCCAATGAACAAAGCACATAATTAAGTGTTCCATATACAGTACCAGAAATAGGAAACAGAAGTAAGTGTATAGATGGAATGCAAAAGTATAGAGCCAAAGAACCATGTGTTCCAATAAAAAGAAAAAACAACAAGTAATAATATACAGTGACAATAGACTTTTTATCCTCTTAAAGTGCTAAAGTGCTTATTAAAGAATAAAGTGAATAATGTGAGTCAGGATGCACAGACACAGAATATGTGTTTCACCTTGCTTTACAAGTATCAAAGTAAGATGTGTCTTTGCTTAGGAGGAATAAAGCAACCAGCAAAAGTTAGAACTCAATGCTAAAGTTTAAATATGAAAATGAAAATAAATATACAATAAACATTACCCCCTGCATTAAAAATACTATAGCGCATTTGTTAAAGCATATAAGTGGGTACATGATTTTAGTCAAATTTATATCAGATTTTAGTCAAATAATCATACCAGATGGAGGAGTTCTCCTCCATCAGGCAATCACATAAAAATTATGATAAATAATAAAGAGGTCACTATTATAAGATAACGGCAGAAGATATAGACACTGAAGATCATGCAATCCCAAACAGTCATTTGTATGCTAAATTCAATGTCCTACACATGATATAGAATACTCACAAAAATTTGTCTTTCGGGTGAAATTAATGGAAAACGTAAAAAGTTCACACTACAGTAATATTATATCATGAAAGTAGGGCATTTATGTAGATGATTTCCTCATCTTAAACAATTTATTAAAACAAAAGCCAAAAACAGTGGTGGGTATGCCCCCACAAAAAATTTCATTGTCTCAATAACTTGTCATGTCACCTTGAGCATTAATTACAGCTTGACAATGACGTCTCATGCTGTTCACAAGTCGACAATGTCTGCTGAGGTATGGCATCCTACTCTTCCTAAAGGGCGTCCCTGAGGTCACTGAGGACCTGGGGTACAGAGTTACGAGCCTCTACACGGCGACTCAGCTGATCCTATGAGTTTTCAATGGATTCAGGTCTGGAGAAAGTGCAGGCTACTCCATTTGAGGTACCACAGTCTCCAGCAGCAGATCCCTAATGATTCAATCTCGATGAGCTGGCACATTGTCATCCATGAAGATAAAATTAGGTATGTGCTGTTTCTACAGAGGCACAATGACTGGTTTAATAATGTTATTCAATTAATATGGATTTGTCAGTGTAACATTCACAAAGTGTAGGGTAGTTCTGTATTGACTGGACACACTGTAACACCACACTGTAACACCACCACCACCAAAGGCTCATCTAGTGACAACAGTTAGCACTCTCCTTGATGTCTTTAACATTGCTGGCGGCCATCATTTCTGCTCAGCGTGAATCGACTTTCATCAGTGAACAGCACTGAGGCCCACTGGTCCCTCATCCAGCGTAGATGCTCCCTGGCCAATGCAAGACATGACACCTGTTCCTGGTATTGTGGTCAGGTATAGGGATGAGCGAACCCGAACTGTATAGTTCGGGTTCGTACCGAATTTTGGGGTGTCCGTGACACGGACCCGAACCCGGACATTTTCGTAAAAGTCCAGGTTCGGGTTCGGTGTTCGTCGCTTTCTTGGCGCTTTTTGAAAGGCTGCTAAGCAGCCAATCAACAAGCGTCATACTACTTGCCCCAAGAGGCCGTCACAGCCATGCCTACTATTGGCATGGCTGTGATTGGCCAGTGCAGCATGTGACCCAGCCTCTATTTAAGCTGGAGTCACATAGCGCCGCCCGTCACTCTGATCAGCATAGGGAGAGGTTGCGGCTGCGACAGTAGGGCAAGATTAGGCAGATTAACTCCTCCAAAGGACTTGATTAATTGATCGATCTGCAGCTGTGGATCATTGAGCTGCTGATACTCAATTGCTCACTGTTTTTAGGCTGCCCAGACCGTTTGTCAGTCACTTTTTTCTGGGGTGATCGGCGGCCATTTTTGTGCGACCAAGTGCATTTAACCCTCAATGGTGTGGTTGTTTTTTGGCTAAAGCCTACATCAGGGTGAAGCTGTCACACCAAGTGCATTTAACCAGCAATAGTCTGTTTATTTTTTGGCCATATACTACATCAGGGGCAAGCTGCGCCTGTCACCAAGTGCATTTAACCCTCAGTAGTGTGGTTGGTCAAGCTGTCACACCAAGTGCATTTAACCAGCAATAGTCTGTTTATTTTTTGGCCATATACTACATCAGGGGCAAGCTGCGCCTGTCACCAAGTGCATTTAACCCTCAGTAGTGTGGTTGGTCAAGCTGTCACACCAAGTGCATTTAACCATCAATAGTGTGGTTATTTTTTGGCCATATCCCAGTCTAATTCTGTCAGTAAACGTATACCTGTCACCCAGCGCCTAAATACTAGGCCTCAAGTTTATATCCAGCTAAATCTATCGTTACTGGTGTGGCTGGTCAAGTTATTTAGTGTCCGTCAAAGCACATTTTTTGTTCTGGGTTGATATACAATTCCCAATTTAGCAATTTCATAATTTAGTGGTTTCTGCTGTATCAGAGCTATTCAAAATATATCCCTAAAAGGGTATATCATATTCAAGGTGCACATAGGGTAATTCTGAATAACTTCACACACCCGCTACTGTGCATTTCCAAGTCTAATTCTGTCAGTAAACCTATACCTGTCACCCAGCGCCTAAATACTAGGCCTCAAATTTATATCCTGCTAAATTGCTGTGGCTGGGCAAGTTATTTAGTGTCCGTCCAAGCACAGTTTTTGTTCTGGGTTGAAATACAATTCCCAATTTAGCAATTTCATAATTTAGTGGTTTCTGCTGTATCAGAGCTATTTGAAATCTATCCCTAAAAGGGTATATCATATTCAAGGTGCACATAGGGTCATTCTGAATAACTTCACACACCCGCTACTGTGCATTTCCAAGTCTAATTCTGTCAGTAAACCTATACCTGTCACCCAGCGCCTAAATACTAGGCCTCAAATTTATATCCTGCTAAATTGCTGTGGCTGGGCAAGTTATTTAGTGTCCGTCCAAGCACAGTTTTTGTTCTGGGTTGAAATACAATTCCCAATTTAGCAATTTCATAATTTAGTGGTTTCTGCTGTATCAGAGCTATTTGAAATCTATCCCTAAAAGGGTATATCATATTCAAGGTGCACATAGGGTCATTCTGAATAACTTCACACACCCGCTACTGTGCATTTCCAAGTCTAATTCTGTCAGTAAACCTATACCTGTCACCCAGTGCCTAAATACTAGGCCTCAAATTTATATCCTGCTAAATTGCTGTGGCTGGGCAAGTTATTTAGTGTCCGTCCAAGCACAGTTTTTGTTCTGGGTTGAAATACAATTCCCAATTTAGCAATTTCATAATTTAGTGGTTTCTGTTGTATCAGAGCTATTTGAAATCTATCCCTAAAAGGGTATATCATATTCAAGGTGCACATAGGGTCATTCTGAATAACTTCACACACCCGCTACTGTGCATTTCCAAGTCTAATTCTGTCAGTAAACCTATACCTGTCACCCAGCGCCTAAATACTAGGCCTCAAATTTATATTCAGCTGAATTTGAATACAATACATTGGGCCAAATAATATTTTTGTTGTTGTGGTGAACGATAACAATGAGGAAAACATCTAGTAAGGGACGCGGACGTGGACATTGTCGTGGTGGTGTTAGTGGACCCTCTGGTGCTGGGAGAGGACGTGGCCATTCTGCCACATCCACACGTCCTAGTGTACCAACTACCTCAGGTCCCAGTAGCCGCCAGAATTTACAGCGATATATGGTGGGGCCCAATGCCGTTCTAAGGATGGTAAGGCCTGAGCAGGTACAGGCATTAGTCAATTGGGTGGCCGACAGTGGATCCAGCACGTTCACATTATCTCCCACCCAGTCTTCTGCAGAAAGCGCACAGATGGCGCCTGAAAACCAACCCCATCAGTCTGTCACATCACCCCCATACATATCAGGGAAGCTGTCTGAGCCTCAAGTTATGCAGCAGTCTCTTATGCTGTTTGAAGACTCTGCTGGCAGGGTTTCCCAAGGGCATCCACCTAGCTCTTCCCCAGCGGTGGAAGACATAGAATGCACTGACGCACAACCACTTATGTTTCCTGATGATGAGGACATGGGAATACCACCTCATCAAGTCTCTGATGATGACGAAACACAGGTGCCAACTGCTGCGTCTTTCTGCAGTGTGCAGACTGAACAGGAGGTCAGGGATCAAGACTGGGTGGAAGACGATGCAGGGGACGATGAGGTCCTAGACCCCACATGGAATGAAGGTCGTGCCACTGACTTTCACAGTTCGGAGGAAGAGGCAGTGGTGAGACCGAGCCAACAGCGTAGCAAAAGAGGGAGCAGTGGGCAAAAGCAGAACACCCGCCGCCAAGAGACTCCGCCTGCTACTGACCGCCGCCATCTGGGACCGAGCACCCTAAAGGCAGCTTCAAGGAGTTCCCTGGCATGGCACTTCTTCAAACAATGTGCTGACGACAAGACCCGAGTGGTTTGCACGCTGTGCCATCAGAGCCTGAAGCGAGGCATTAACGTTCTGAACCTTAGCACAACCTGCATGACCAGGCACCTGCATGCAAAGCATGAACTGCAGTGGAGTAAACACCTTAAAAACAAGGAAGTCACTCAGGCTCCCCCTGCTACCTTTTCTGCTGCTGCCGCCTCGGCCTCTTCTGCTGCTGCCGCCGCCTCGGCCTCTTCTGCTGCTGCCGCCTCGGCCTCTTCCTCCGCCTCTGGAGGAACGCTGGCACCTGCCGCCCAGCAAACAGGGGATGTACCACCAACACCACCACCACCTCCGTCACCAAGCATCTCATCCATGTCACACGGCAGCGTTCAGCTCTCCATCTCACAAACATTTGAGAGAAAGCGTAAATTCCCACCTAGCCACCCTCGATCCCTGGCCCTGAATGCCAGCATTTCTAAACTACTGGCCTATGAAATGCTGTCATTTAGGCTGGTGGACACAGACAGCTTCAAACAGCTCATGTCGCTTGCTGTCCCACAGTATGTTGTTCCCAGCCGCCACTACTTCTCCAAGAGAGCCGTGCCTTCCCTGCACAACCAAGTATCCGATAAAATCAAGTGTGCACTGCGCAACGCCATCTGTGGCAAGGTCCACCTAACCACAGATACGTGGACCAGTAAGCACGGCCAGGGACGCTATATCTCCCTAACTGCACACTGGGTAAATGTAGTGGCAGCTGCGCCCCAGGCGGAGAGCTGTTTGGCGCACGTCCTTCCGCCGCCAAGGATCGCAGGGCAACATTCTTTGCATCCTGTTGCCACCTCCTCCTTCTCGGCTTCCTCCTCCTCTTCTTCCACCTGCTCAACCAGTCAGCCACACACCTTCACCACCAACTTCAGCACAGCCCGGGGTAAACGTCAGCAGGCCATTCTGAAACTCATATGTTTGGGGGACAGGCCCCACACCGCACAGGAGTTGTGGCGTGGTATAGAACAACAGACCGACGAGTGGTTGCCCGCCGGTGAGCCTCAAGCCCGGCCTGGTGGTGTGCGATAATGGGCGAAATCTCGTTGCAGCTCTGGGACTAGCCGGTTTGACGCACATCCCTTGCCTGGCGCATGTGCTGAATTTGGTGGTGCAGAAGTTCATTCACAACTACCCCGACATGTCAGAGCTGCTGCATAAAGTGCGGGCCGTCTGTTCGCGCTTCCGGCGTTCACATCCTGCCGCTGCTCGCCTGTCTGCGCTACAGCGTAACTTCGGCCTTCCCGCTCACCGCCTCATATGCGACGTGCCCACCAGGTGGAACTCCACCTTGCACATGCTGGACAGACTGTGCGAGCAGCAGCAGGCCATAGTGGAGTTTCAGCTGCAGCACGCACGGGTCAGTCGCACTGCGGAACAGCACCACTTCACCACCAATGACTGGGCCTCCATGCGAGACCTGTGTGCCCTGTTGCGCTGTTTCGAGTACTCCACCAACATGGCCAGTGGCGATGACGCCTTGAGAAAACACTTAGGGCGATGATGGAAGAGGAGGTGGCCCAGGAGGAGGAGGAGGAGGAGGAAGAGGGGTCATTTTTAGCACTTTCAGGCCAGTCTCTTCGAAGTGACTCAGAGGGAGGTTTTTTGCAACAGCAGAGGCCAGGTACAAATGTGGCCAGCCAGGGCCCACTACTGGAGGACGAGGAGGACGAGGATGAGGAGGAGGTGGAGGAGGATGAGGATGAAGCATGGTCACAGCGGGGTGGCACCCAACGCAGCTCGGGCCCATCACTGGTGCGTGGCTGGGGGGAAAGGCAGGACGATGACGATACGCCTCCCACAGAGGACAGCTTGTCCTTACCCCTGGGCAGCCTGGCACACATGAGCGACTACATGCTGCAGTGCCTGCGCAACGACAGCAGAGTTGCCCACATTTTAACGTGTGCGGACTACTGGGTTGCCACACTGCTGGATCCACGGTACAAAGACAATGTGCCCACCTTACTTCCTGCACTGGAGCGTGATAGGAAGATGCGCGAGTACAAGCGCACGTTGGTAGACGTGCTACTGAGAGCATTCCCAAATGTCACAGGGGAACAAGTGGAAGCCCAAGGCCAAGGCAGAGGAGGAGCAAGAGGTCGCCAAGGCAGCTGTGTCACGGCCAGCTCCTCTGAGGGCAGGGTTAGCATGGCAGAGATGTGGAAAAGTTTTGTCAACACGCCACAGCTAACTGCACCACCACCTGATACGCAACGTGTTAGCAGGAGGCAACATTTCACTAACATGGTGGAACAGTACGTGTGCACACCCCTCCACGTACTGACTGATGGTTCGGCCCCATTCAACTTCTGGGTCTCTAAATTGTCCACGTGGCCAGAGCTAGCCTTTTATGCCTTGGAGGTGCTGGCCTGCCCGGCGGCCAGCGTTTTGTCTGAACGTGTATTCAGCACGGCAGGGGGCGTCATTACAGACAAACGCAGCCGCCTGTCTACAGCCAATGTGGACAAGCTGACGTTCATAAAAATGAACCAGGCATGGATCCCACAGGACCTGTCCGTCCCTTGTCCAGATTAGACATTAACTACCTCCCCTTAACCATATATTATTGTACTCCAGGGCACTTCCTCATTCAATCCTATTTTTATTTTCATTTTACCATTATATTGCGAGGCTACCCAAAGTTGAATGAACCTCTCCTCTGTCTGGGTGCCGGGGCCTAAATATATGCCAATGGACTGTTCCAATGTTGGGTGACGTGAAGCCTGATTCTCTGCTATGACATGCAGACTGATTCTCTGCTGACATGAAGCCAGATTCTCTGTTACGGGACCTCTCTCCTCTGCCTGGTTTGCTGGGCCTAAATATCTGACAATGGACTGTTGCAGTGGTGGCTGACATGAAGCCTGATTCTCTGCTATGACATGCAGACTAATTCTCTGCTGACATGAAGCCAGATTCTCTGTTACGGGACCTCTCTCCTCTGCCTGGGTGCTGGGCCTAAATATCTGACAATGGACTGTTGCAGTGGTGGCTGACATGAAGCCTGATTCTCTGCTATGACATGCAGACTGATTCTCTGCTGACATGAAGACAGATTCTCTGTTACGGGACCTCTCTCCTCTGCCTGTGTGCTGGGCCTAAATATATACCAATGGACTGTTGCAGTGGTGGCTGACGTGAAGCCTGATTCTCTGCTATGACATGCAGACTGATTCTCTGCTGACATGAAGCCAGATTCTCTGTTACGGGATCTCTCCCTCTGCCTGGGTGCCTGGGCCTAAATATATGCCAATGGACTGTTGCAGTGGTGGCTGACGTGAAGCCTGATTCTCTGCTATGGGACCTCTCTCCAATTGATATTGGTTAATTTTTATTTATTTTATTTTTATTTTTATTCATTTCCCTATCCACATTTGTTTGCAGGGGATTTACCTACATGTTGCTGCCTTTTGCAGCCTTCTAGCTCTTTCCTGGGCTGTTTTACAGCCTTTTTAGTGCCGAAAAGTTCGGGTCCCCATTGACTTCAATGGGGTTCGGGACGAAGTTCGGATCGGGTTCGGATCCCGAACCCGAACATTTCCGGGAAGTTCGGCCGAACTTCTCGAACCTGAACATCCAGGTGTCCGCTCAACTCTAGTCAGGTACTGTGGCAGGTCGTCTAGCACAAAATCTACGCTGATGTAAATGGTCTTGAATAGTTTGATGTGACACTTGGGTGCCTCTCACCCCCCTTAAATGTGCCTGGAGTTGTGTGGCGTTCATCATCCGGTTCTGCATGGCGTTGTTCACAATAAAGCGATTATCAGTGTGTGATGTGGCCAAAGGACGTCCACTTCTATGCCTTTCTATGACTCTTCCAGTCTCTCTGTATCTCTGTTCTGCTGCAACCTGGTGATGATACACTGTGAAACTCTAAGCTCGGTGGCCACTTTCGTTTCATCCTGCTTGAAGCCTCGCAGTGGCAGTGTATCTGTAAGTAAACCCGATCTTCAAATCCTGAGTGGGATTCATATATAAAACCTAGTGAAAGTTAACTGCTCATTAAGCCAAAGAACCCAGTTCAAAAATCCATCTGGATTCTGATCTTAATAACTGTGGTACTAAATTCGTCCCTCTCAGGTTACCACGAATAAGATAAAGACCCACAATCTTTAAATCATTGTACCTACCTTGGTAAAACTCCAGGAAATGTGCAGTAACTGAAGTCAGAGTTTTGTCCCATGCTTTGTCCCGGGATGCCAATCCAATAGACAGCATGTTGTTACCGCCGGCCCTGGGATTGATCTTAGAAGTTCAGATAGACGGAATCTATCTGACAGATCTCTCTTGTTTTCATTGTTGCTGACAGGTTTCCACCCCTCTGCAGATACTGCTCATTATCAGTCAGGTAGCTCTTTATATGTTCCGCCTCTCACTTGTTTCCCTGCGGCTAATAGCTCTACTGTGAGTGCTCTGCTTGTGTGGTGGTTCTCCTGTTCCAGTTGCTTCTCAAGCTAAGTACTTTTCCCTTTCCTGTTGTGTCTGTTCTGAGTAGGCCTCAGGGAGACACTAGCTCCTTCAGTTTGGAAGGAGCCGATTGCCTCTTTCCCTGTTCCCTAAGCTGAGGGTTTGGTGCAGTGTTTCAGCAGTCTCAGGTTCCGGTGCATGTGCATTTCTACCTTTGAGATTTGCACATATTGTTAGCAGCTTAGGGAGAGATATTCAGGGATTTCTAGGAGGTGACCTCTTTCCCTAGGTTTGGTGCCTAGTCTGTTGTTGTTTTGTTGTGGTTCCCTTTGGTTGTCCTTCCTTCCCGTACTACCCATGACACATGTGCGTTCGGACACGTTTACGAAGTTCCTGTGTTGTCTGTCCAATGTTTAATTTACCGCATGGACAAATCAAAGCATATACTACATTTCTGGACCAACAATTAATGTAATGCTTTAAAGGGACTGATTGGAGTGAACCATTAAAGGGGTTGTCCGCTTTATTTTATATTGATGACCTCTCCTCAGGATAGGTCACCAATTTCAGATCAGCTGCCGATCAGCTGTTTGAGGAGAAAGCAAAGCTCAAGTCTTGCCTTCTCTTCAATGTTTACCTGCTGGCTGTCGCAACTGCAGAGGTGAGCAGGAGTAAGTACATCTCAGCCGTCCCATTCACTTCAATGAGACTGCTTCCTCTTATTAATTTGAGCAGGAGGAAGCAGTCTCATAGAAGAGAATTGGGATGGGTTAGTTATAGTTATACTTGCTCACCTCTGCAGTTGCAATGTTGAGCAGGTAACCATTTAGGAATGCTGCTTTCTCTTCAAACAGCTGATAGGCGGGGTACTTCACATTGTTAAAAATCATCACATTGTAATTATATATTAGCTACATATTTTATACATTGCTTCTATTCTCATCAGTCAACATTTTCAGGCACCTGCATTAGCTCACCTCTGAATTCCTCATTAGAATTCCTCCTCCGGCTGGGGGCACTATAGGGGACCATTTATACCTCTAGAAGCCCTATATGGGGCATTTATACTACTGGGGGCACTATAGGGGACCATTTCTACTACTGGGGATATGATAGAGGGCCATTTATACTATTAGGGGGACTATATGGGACTATTTCTACGACTGGGGGCACTATAGGGGACTATTTATACTACTGGGGAAACTATAGAGGACCATTTATACTGCTTGTGGCACTATATGGGACTATTTATACTACTGGGGGGTACTATAGAGGGTCATTTATACTACTGGGGCACTATAAGGGACCATTTATACTATTGGGGGCACTATAGTAGACAATTTATACTACTGGGGGAACTATAGAGGACCATTTATACTACTGGGGCACTATAGGGGACTATTTATACTACTGGGGGCATTATAGGGGATCATATATACTACTGGGAGAATTATAGCGGACCATATATACTACTGGGGGCACTTTATGGGGTCTATTTATACTACTATGGACACTAAAGGGGACTATTTATACTACTCTGGGAACTTTATGGGGTCTACCTATACTACTATGGACACAATAGGGAACTATTTTTACTACTGGGGGCATTTTAGGGTACAGTTTAAACTACTGGGCCACTATAGAGGACCATTTATACTACTGGGGGCACTATAGAGGGACATTTATATTACTGGGGGCACCATAGGGGACCATTTATACTACTAGTGGCTGTCACAACCAGACAGCTGAGAAGCTCTGACAGAAGCCTTTCAAAACCTCCTCCTTGAGTTTTCTTTGTTTTGAATTTCAGTTCCTCATCTCGTTAGCCTCTCTCAGCTGTCATGTAGTTGGACTGATTGCATCCCTTTAAATTCCTCCCCATAATGCATTAGTGTGAGGCTTATACAACTTCCTGGAGTGTGTGTGCATGCTGATCCTATTTTCCAGCCTTCTACAAGATAAGTGCTGTACATTTATTTGTGATTTTCTGTTTGCTGGATCCCAGGTGACCCTGACTCCCTCCGTGTCTAGTGTAGGGAGTCGGTGGTCATGTCCCCTCACTATTGTAGGGTGTTCAGGTGGTATATAGTCGAGGTACGTGGATATGTGATCATCCACCATTGGGATTTTCGCATAGGCTGAGCAGTCAGGGAGAGTGCCAGGTCTTATGCAGGGGTCTCCCTTTTGTTCCTTAGTTGTGGATCCAGTGAGTCATATATTCATTTTGCATTGTCTTGTTTCCTGTACACCTTCCGTGACAGTGGCACAATAGGAGACCATTTATACTACTGAGGGGGCACTATAGGGAATTATTTATATTACTGGGGGCACTAAAGGGGGCTATTTATACTACTGGGGCACTTTAGGGGGCATTCAAGTTACCGGGTGCATTATAATTACTGGGGGCACTATATGGAAGCATTATAACTACCAGGAGCACTATAAAGGGGACTTATTACTTTCTGGGAGCACTATGAGGCCAATTGTACTTCTAGGTGACTATGGGGGTTATCACTGTTACTATGGGAGGCTTTATTACTACTGGAGGCATTATGACACTATGACAAACATTAGATGAACGAATCGAAGCTGATCAAGTGAAATTCCATCCAAATTTCAGGAAAAATTTGATTTGCAATGAATGCGAATTTCCTCGCGCTTCGTGGCAACGAAACGCAATTTTTCCTAAAATGGCAGCTACACATGTGAGGACATGGATCAAGGAACTCTGGGAAGGCGGGATGACTCATAATGCCATGCATGCAGCCAATCAGCAGCCAACTCTGTGATGTCACAGCCCTATAAATTGCCACAGCCATCTTGGATTCAGACATTTTTCAGCGTTCTGAGTGCAGGGACAGACGTGAGAAGGTGCTAGGGAAAGCAATTGGGTTCGCCTGCCATTAAAATGAATGGGACATTTGATCGCTTTCGCGAACCGTCCTGGCAGATGTTCGTCCATCACTATTGCTGAAATGCTGCCTCCTTCTAAGACATTCAATATCAACTGGTGGTGCTGGTTGTTGTGGTGTGCTGACAATCTTTTCCACATTTTGGCCATGCTAAACCTACCTCCTGAGGTGCTGGCGGTGCCCCAGCTGCGTTGGCAACCTCTTCAAACCTCCTCTGCCTTCACCTTGTGCTACCACTGTGCCCCGCTGTCAGGTGGGAATGCCACCAGTAGCGAGTCTACCAGCGTCCGCTTGTACATGCGCATCTTATGATCACGCTACAGTGAAGGAATTAAGGATTGTACATTGTCCTTGTAACAGGGATCCAGTAGCGTGGCCATCCAGTAATCAGAACAAGTTAGAATGTGGCTAACTCGGCGGTCGTTGCGGAGACACTGCAGCATGTAATTGCTCATGTGTTCCAGACTGACCAGAGGCAACGACAAGCTGTCCTCTGTGGGAGTTGTATCGTCTGTGCCCTCTGTATCCCCACAGCCATGCACCAGTGATGGCCATGAGCTGGTTTGGGTGCCACCCTGATGTGAACACGGTTCCTCCTCCTCCATCTCCTCCTACTCATCCTCCACCTTGCCACCCACCAGAACCGTGCCCTTGCTGGACAATTGTGCACCTGATGTTTGTGGGTGCAGGAACCCACCCTCAGAGCCACTTGTGAATGACTGGCCTGAAACCCTTGGAAATGATCCCTCTTCCTCCTCCTCCTGTGCCACATTCTCTTCCATCATCGCCCAAAGTGTTTTTTCAAGAAACCATAGAAGTGGCATAGTAATACTGAGAACGGCGTCATCAGCACTGGCCATGTTGGTGAGGTACTCGAAACAGCGCAACAAGGCACACAGGTCTCGCATGGAGGCCCACTCATTGGTGGTGAAGTGGTGCTGTTCAGCAGAGCGACTCACCCGTGAGTGCTGCAGCTGAAACTCTAATATCGCCTGCTGCTGCTCGCACAGTCTGGCCAGCATGTACAAGGTGGAGATCCAGCTTGTGGGCACGTTGCATATGAGGCGGTGAGCAGGAAGGCCGAAGTTACGCTGCAGCTCTGACAGGCGAGCAGCAACAGGGTGAGAATGTCGAAAGCACGCATAGACAGCTGAACGCTTCCATGGGACATTGTGGAGATGCTTGGTGACCCAGGAGGTGGCGTTGCTGGCAGACCCTCTGTTTGCTGGGTGGCAGGTGCCACTGTCACTCCAGAGGTGGATAAAAAGTCTGAGACTGCAGCAGAAGAGGAAGCAGGAGGAGCCAGAGACCTTTCTTTGTTTTTAAGGTGTCTACTCCACTGCAGCTCGTGCTTTGCACTTAGATACCTGGTCATGCAGGTTGTGCTCAGGTTGAGAACGTTTATACCTCGCTTCAGGCTCTGATTGCACATCGTACAAACCACTCGTGTCTTGTCAGCACATTGTCTGAAGAACTGTCATGTCAGGGAACTCCTTGGAGCTGTTTTTTGGTGTGCTTGGTCCCTTAAAGATGTGGGCAGTAGCAGGCGTACTGCATAGGGGACGGCCGCTCCGCTTTTGCACCCTGCTCCCTCTTCTGTTGCGAGACCACCGCCTCTTCTTCCGAACTACACAGGTCACTCGCATGACCTTGATTCCATGTGGGGTCGAGGACCTCATCATGCGCCACATCATCTTTCACTCAGTCTTCAGCTCTACCCTCCTTGTCGGTCTGCACTCTGCAGAAAGCCACAGCACTTGGCACCTGTGTTTCGTCATCATCCAAGACATGCTGCGGTGGTCCTCCCTTGTACTCATCCTGAAACATAAGTGGTTGGGCATCGGTGGGAAACCCTGCTAGCAGAGTCATCAAAAAGCAGAAGAGACTGCACCATGACTTGGGGCTCAGACTGCTTGGCTGATTTGCAAGGGGGTGAGGTGAAAAACTGATGGACATCGGCTGCAGGTGCCAACTCTGATCTTTCAGCAGTAGACTGGGTGGGAGACAATGTGAAGGAACTGGAGGCACTGTCAGCCACCTAATCTACTATCGCCTGTACTTGCTCTGGCCTCACCATTCATAGAGCCGCATTCAGCCCTACCAAATAACGCTGAAGGTTCTGTCACCTATTTTCACCTGAGGAAGGTGTTTCACTTGTGCGTGTAGCTGGCACAGATCGACCACGTCCTCTCCCTGCAACAGGAGCTCCACCAGCAGCACCACAACCGGGGCCACGTCCTTTATATGACGCTCTCCTCATTCTTTGCTTGTCACCGCCAGTTCTGTGAGAAAACTGACAGACGTCCCTATCTACCTTTTGCATAATGTTCTTTGTTTTGGTTTGACTTTCTCATCACCTTTTCTTCTCCCAGCTGTCACCTATTTACACTAATCCTCTTCCTTTATATTCCCTCCCATACTGCCTCACTTTGCGGTTTATGCTACTTCCTGGATTAAGTGTTCACTGCTGGAGGCTACTGCTGCTGCTTGTTCAGATAAGTCCTTTCATGTATTGTGTTTCCTTCCTGGCTTGATTGTAGGTGACCCTGACTTTCTCCGTATTAAGTGCAGGGAGCCAGTGGTCGTGTTCCCTCACTATTATAGGGTTTTCAGGTGTCACACAGTCTTAGGTACATTGGCATACAATCGTCTACCTTTGAGACCCTTGTATGTGCTTAGCAGTCATGGAGAGCTCTCAGGGTTTTTTAGGGGTCATCTATATGCTCCTTAGTTTGGGATCAAGCCAGTCGGACGTTTATTCATAACTTCCAGCTATCTGCAACATCATCCGTGGCATTGCGTTCACCCACCAAACTAACAGATTGTTTATGTCAGGTGACAATGAAACCGCCAATAGTCAACAATTAGGTTCACTGAGAGTAAGGCAGTGCGGGTGTCATAAAGAGGAAAAAAAATTTGAGGTCACACAACAGTGTGACAGGCAAATTTTATACAATTACTTAATTAATTACTAATTTTTTGTATTTGTCAGCCAACAATGTAACTGCAGTATTGACTAGATGTATTTGACTCTAGGCCCCAGATGTAGGTTCTTGCACAAAATGGGTGTTTTTTAAAACCAGAATATAACAGCAGTATCTATCGCTTGTATTGGACTGTCAGAAATGCAGCAAAGGCCGCAAATCTAGTGTCTTGCACAAAATGGGTGTTTTTTTAATACCAGAATATAACATCAGTATCTAACGCTTGTATTGGACAGACGGAAATGAAGCAAAGGCTGCAAATGTATTATCTTGCCCAAAATGGGTGTTTTTTTTATACCAGAATATAACAGCAGTATCTAATGCTTGTATTTGACTCTGTCAAAAGCAGCAAAGGCCCCAGATGTATGGTCTTGCACAAAATGGGTGTTTTCTTAAGCCCAGAATATAACTGCAGTATTTAAAATTTGTATCTGATTGTCACAAATGCAACAAAGGTCGCAAATGTATTATCTTGCCCAAAATGGGTGTTTTTTAAATACCAGAATATAACAGCAGTATCTAAAGCTTTTATTGGACTGTCAGAAATGCGGCAAAGGCCGCAAATGTATTACCTTGCCACAAAATGCGTGTTTTTTTTAATACCAGAAAATAACAGCAGTAACTAACGCTTGTATTTGACTGTGACAAATGCAGCAAAGGCCCCAGGTGAAGGGTCTTGCACAAAATGGGTGTTTTTTTTTACCCAGAATATAACTGCAGTATTTAAAGTTTGTATTGGACTGTCACAAATGCAACAAAGGCCGCAAATGTATTATCTTGCCCAAAATGGGTGCTTTTAATACCAGAATATAACAGCACTATCTAACGCTTGTATTGGACTGTCAGAAATGCAGCAAAGGTCGCAAATGTATTATCTTGCACAAAATGGGTGTTTTTTTAATACCAGAATATAACAGCAGTATCTAACGCTTGTATTAGACTGTCAGAAATGCAGAAAAGGAACCTAAATTTATTATCTTTCAAAAAATGGGTGTTTTTTTAAACCCAGAATATAACTGCAGTATTTAAAGTTTGTATTTGACTGTCACAAACTCAGCAAAGGACCCAAAATGTATTATCTTGCAAAAAATTGGTGTTTTTTTTTAACCCAGAATATAATTGCAGTATTTAAACCTTGTATTTGACTGTCACAAATATGCTATGCTGTGCTGGTGCACTGAACTTGCACAAAATGGCCACCGACAACCACCTAACTAACAGACAGATAAAAGTTATTTTTCTGTGTCACTGGGCTCAGGGCAGGGTAAAAAAAAGGGTGCACTACACCCACAAAACAAAATCGCTGTGGATCGCAGACTTAACAAGCACTTCTGATAACAGATTCTTTCCTATTCTCTCCCTCACAGCAGCAGTATCCTATCCCTACACTAATCAGAGCAGAGTGACGTGCAGCGCTACGTGACTCCAGCTTATATGGAGGCTGGATCACATGCTGCACTGGCCAATCACAACCATGCCATTAGTAGGCATGGCTGTGATGGCTTCTATGGGCACACAAGTTAAACGCTTGTTGATTGGCTGCTCTGTAGCCTTTCAAACAGTGCCGTTAACTCGCCGAACACCGAACTCGAACCCAAACTTTTACTGAAAAGTTCAGGTTCAGGTCCGGGTTCCAAAAATCCTAAAGTTCGGTACGAACCCGAACTTTACAGTTTGGGTTCGCTCAACCCTAATAGGGAGGAATCATATCACAGCATCTTAGTGCAGGGAGAGACATCAGAAGGCGCTCAGTAATAGGAAAAACCTCATTGTGGAAAAAAAAGCGATTTACAAGTGCAGGGAAAGATTATTTGGAGATCAAAATAGCCATTATACAGGTCTTTCATTCCTGCAATTTGTTCTTGGGGTGCAAGTGCTATGTTGAAAAGCCTTCAGAGGCTTATATCTGTGGAAAAAGAAAAAAATATACGCAGTTCACTTCTGCAGTTATATGTGGTGAAAGCGTTTAGTGGCGTATTTCAGTACAAAAAGAAACATATATACTGACTTCACTTCTGCAGCTATATGTGGTAAAAGCGTTTAGTGGCATATTTCAGTAGAAAAAGAAAAATATATTCTCAGTTCCCTTCTTCAGTTATATGTGGTGAAAGCGTTTAGTGGCGTATTTCAGCACAAAATGAAAAATATATACGCAGTTCACTGTTGCAGTTATATGTGGTGACTATAATAAGAGTCAAAGAATTAGGAGATACAAAAACAAAGAAATTCCTGTGGCCTTAATGCCAAAATAAGAATGGTGTTTAAGGGCTTAAAGCTGTGTTCCAGTGAAGTTATTGGAGCGAAAGGGACCACAGAGGCAATGTATGAGTGTGGTTGCCCGATGATTGTAGTAGTTAGTACTCACATTTCTGCATCTTCCTGGACCGGCAGGCATTGAGTGGAAGGATAGCACCGGATTCCTTCGGGGCGCACTCTGGTGTTGAGGAATCTCTTGTCAGATGTTAGTTGAGGTGCCCTTGGTGGTATGGGTTTTAGGAACAGGGAAGGCAGGATCCCTGAGGTTCCTGTGACCCCAGTACCCTTGGGTGCAAGTAGGTGATGAGTTTGCACAATAAGACCAGTTTTCTTAACAAATTCCCAGTACTTTAATAAAGGTCATCAACGTGCACAAGTCATTTATATTAATCAATCTTCCTCTCTTGTTTCTCAAGGCTGGAGGGATATACTATCTCTACTTTAATGTATAGTCATACACTTTGGTTCACAATAGCTTCAGTATTCTCTCTAGGAATACTATTTCCTGACAGGTCGCCTCTCTGTCTTTGGTTATGGTGGTGTCACGGTCATATTGGTGTTTGACTCTGACGCGGTGTCATGGCCATATTGGTGTTTAACCGTGACGCGGTTGCCGTGCAGACTGGTTGCCAGGGGCAACGTGTAGTTTGTGGTTTGCACGTGCACTTCCCCTTTAAGGTGTGCCTCCCTGCTGTTTGGTGAGCAAGGGGTTAATCTTCTGGCTAGTGGGGATTAAGGTGTTTCCTGGGTGTGGCCTCAAGCTTGATATAAACCTGTGGCTTGCTGGCTGGGTGCAGTTGTACAACAGCCTTGCTTGGTGTTGGAGCTTTGCTCCTTGCCTGGGTATTCTTCCCAGTCCTTGAGGGCCACCTTATGGAACATAAATTGTCCTCCCTTTTGTACCCTTCTTGTACCTCTAATCTCATTTGTTGTATGTGTGGTGTGGGTTTATGTTTTGGGTGTGTGTAGCGATTTGTTGGTTGTTACATGTCTGGGCTGTTGTTGGTGTAGGTCCCTGCATGTATGCTATACGTTACCCTGTATGTTGATACCTCCAAAAGGGGTCTGATTTCCCAGAGGGGTTAACCATAAGTCTGGATGCAGTGCTGCCTGGGGCTGCTGTGCTCCTTGCGGCATGCAGTCCAGGCAGTATCAGAAGTGCTGGATACCTGTGTGTGGTGTTGTTTGTACGGTGTCCTATTTGGTGTGTGGGCACCTTTACTTATGCACGGATTCCAGTCGTGGTCACTGCGGCAGGTAAGTGTGTTTCTGGTGTTCTTACCTGCCGACTGTGTTGCTGTATTCAGTCGTCCACTTTTCCCTGCTGCTAGGCCTGTGGAGACTCTGGCTCATCCGTGGTTTGGATGAACCTGGTTATCTCTATTCCCTGTCTCCTAACCTCAGGGATATTCAGAGATTTCAGGGTTCTGAGGTTCCAGCGTATGGGCTCTCCTACCTTAAGGGTCGGCTCATACAGTTAAGAGAACAGGGCCAGATTTAGGGATGCTATAGGAGGTAACCATCTCCTTTTTCCTTGGCAGCCTGGCCTAGCTGCTACCCTTATCCCTTTTACATTGTAGGGTGGGGAGTATCCCCCACTCTCCACCGTGACAGGTGGGCAGCTGGTAGCTCTCCACCAAATGAAGAGGAGGCTAAAGCCTGATAAACAACAATTACCCTACTTTGCCAATATTCTCACTCTCTCTCTCTGGCTTGCCTAGATCTTCTGTAAACTTTCCCTTCTAGTGGCTGGTACATGGAACTACAGTATCTCTGGAGCCTAGATAACTCTCCACAATGGCTGCTGAGATGTTGCTTTCCCTCAAACAACACACTGCACTGAACAGACTTTCAGACCTCCCTATGCAACTTTTTTGGGAACTCAGACACAAGCACATTTTCATGAAACACAATTACAGTGTCTAGTAGTGTGTTTCAGGACACTGCATTATCCCCTATGCACAGGATAACTATTAGATTGGTGGGGTCCTACAGCTGGGACCCCCATGACCACGATAATTTTTACCTTGTATCCTGCGGAGCCCCCAGAAATGAATGGAGCGGATGGTTGAGGTATGTGTGCAGGCACTCCATTCATTTCTATGGGCGTTCCGAAGATGGTTGTTTTTCATTTTGGGCTGTGTACACTGAAGGAAGGATAAGCAGTCATCTCATTAATATCATTAGTAGAAGTACAATGAAAAAAGAGCACAATTATAAAGCTGGAGGCAGGTAACCAAGATTACACCATTGACAATAGGTAGTGGGGACAGCTTGCCTTCATCTACCCTACTCTATATCTGTGACAGAGTATGCCCACAACTAGAGATGAGCGAATCGAAGTGGACGAAGTGGAATTTGATCGGAATTTCAGGAATTATTCGATTCGCACCGATTCGGCATTTCCTCACACTTCGTGGTAACAAATCCCATTTTTTTCTAAAATGGCGGCTGCACATGTTAGGACATGAAGCAATGAACTCTGGGAACGAGGAATCACCCACAATGCCATGCATGCAGTCAATCAGCAGCCATCCAGCCCCTGTGAAGTCACAGCCCTATAAATAGCCTCAGCCATCTTGGATTCAATCATTTTTCAGTGAACTTAGTGTAGGGAGAGATGTTAGCAGGTGCTAGGGACAGTACTAGGAAAGACTTGAAAACTTCTATTTTGCTCAATAGACGTTCAGGGAAAAAGCATTAGAAGTGTAGGGAATGGATAGGAAGGATTTATTCCATAGTACTTAAGCAGAACATGGTTCAATAGGGGTGCTTACAGCCTGGGTAATAGGAACAATCCTACTACACCTTGCTGCACTGACTGCGGATCCAAATTGCCATTATACTGCTGCTCATTTCAGGTTTGCAATACCTTTGTAATTCCAGCAAACTGTTCTTGTTAATGGGGTCCTATTAGCCCTTGTGCATCGCAGTCATATATATGTTCTAAAGCCTTTTTTGTTGTGTATTAGAGGGGGGGGGGGATTATTAGCCGTTGTGCGTTGAAGTGAGAAAATGAAAGCCCTTTTTGGTGTGTATTAGTGGGGAAAAAAAGGGGCTTATTAGCTGTAGTGTGGTGAAGTGAGAAAATTAAAGCCCTTTTTGGTGTGTATTAGTGGGGGGAAAAATGGGGCCTATTAGCCATTGTGTTGTGAAGTGAGAAAATTACAGCCCTTTTTAGCGTGTATTAATGGCAAAAAAATATATTATTTGCCCTTCACGCCCGCAGTTATATGTTCTAAAGCCTTTTTCTGTTGTGCATTAGTGGGGAAAAATAAAAAAGGCCTATTAGCAGTTGTGTGGTGAAGTGGAGAAATTAAAGCCCTTTTTGGCGTGTATTAGTGGCAAAAAAAAAAATATTTGCCCTTCACGGCCGCAGTTATATGTTCTAAAGCCTTTCTTTGGCGTGTATTAGTGGGGAAAAAGAAAAAGGGCTTATTAACCGTTGCGTGGTGAAGTGAGAAAATTACAGCCCTTTTTGGCATGTATTAGTGGGGGGAAAAAATTATTTGCCGTTCACGGCCTCAGTTATATGTTTTAAAGCCTTTTTTGGCGTGTATTAGTGGGGAAAAATAAAAAGGACTTATTAGCCGTTGTGTGGTGAAGTGAGAAAATTAAAGCCCTTTTTGGCGTGTATTAATTTCCTTTTTATTTACTTATTTGATCTAACAGTATGTCAAACAGAGAAGTGACAGGCCCTGCACAGGGGAGGGGTTAGGCCTAAATGTTTCTGGCGCAGGCACAGGTCGCAGCACAGTAATGGGGCGTGGCAGCAGGGGTCACTTCGAGAGGCCTGAGCTCCTAGTATCAGCTAGCAGTCGTGTCTTGATCAACAACCCAGCGGTTCTTGAATGGATGACTCGAATTTGTTGCAAGTGACATCAGACACCCCCAGCCAAGAGTCGGTGGGTTCATCAGATCTAACCCTTAGTTGGCTTGGCCTGGGATCAGGCCCTGTGCCCTCACCTGTCCTCAACCTGCCTTTACCCTTTTCTGTTCCCTCAGCCAGAGAAGTACTATATGCTGTATGCTCAGCTACACTATACAGCGAGGATGAGCTAATAGAGGACAGTCAGCAGCTACTACCCAGCCAAGATCCAGAGGAGACATCAGCTGCTTCCTCCGGTAGACGGAAAAGTAGTTATGAGGAGAGTGGCGTGGGAGCTGGTGTTGCGAGAGGTTAGACTCCTGGCTTAGAGACCGTTAAAGAAGGACATAAGTGAAGTGCACGCAGCACTTGATGATGATATAGCCGATCACAATTTGGAGCCGGGTGACGAAGGGGCTTCATCATCATTGGAAGAAGAGGGTGGCAGCTTGCGAGTGAGGCAGTGGTGGAGCCAGCAAGTCGGTAGCGTGGCCAGAAGTCAGCATGGTGGCTGCAGTGGTAGGTTGGGAGCCAAATGTTCCCAGGGTAGACAACCCGCTTCTCAGGAGCCTACCAGCCCCATCTCACGGCCACATAAGCCCTGTGGGGGCTGAACTGGAGGTGGAGGAGGAGGACATTGGAGCACAAGCAATGTGCAGCAAAATGGGTGTTTTTTCTATACAGGTGACAGGAGAAGAGGAGCAGGAGCAGCCGGAGGAGCAAGAGGGAGATGAGGAAGACGAAGCAGATGACCTAGACGCACCGTGGCAGTATGCAGTGCAGATGGAGGCAGGGAGTCCCTCCGAGTCACTTGCGCAAATGGCACGATGCATGCTCACTTGCTTGCGTAGTGATAGCCAAATTGTTACCATTCGGCAGAGGGATGACTACTAGCTCTCAACCGTTTTAGACCCTCGCTACCGGTCCAAAATGGGGGCCTTTTTTTACACCAGCTGAGAGGGAGAACAAACTGAACTACTATAGAGACATCCTATGTAGTCAGTTGGCCGCTGCCTATCTGCTCCATCATCCATCCTCTCGCAGGTCTTACTGTGCGGGTCCTCACCACAAGTGTTTTATAACATGATTCACCACAAATTATTTTGGATCGAATCAAATCTTTTCGAAAAATTCGGTGAACCGCCCGAATCAAATTTTTTAGAAATTCACTCATTGACTTATCTCTACCCACAACACTGTGATTTTAATCCAAGTTAGCTATGAATATCTGAGACAGTCCGAGGTACAATACAAGCCCATTAAGCCCATTGAAATTTGTATCTGTAAAAAAAATGTAAATATGTAAGAGGCCTAACTATATATAGTGGATATAAATAGTCTACACACCCCTGTTAAAATGTCAGGTTTCTGTGATGTAGAAAAGAAACAAAGATAAATCATTTCAGAACTTTTTCCACCTTTAATGTGACCTATAAACTGTACTACTCAATTGAAAAACAAACTTAAATCTTTTAGGTGGAGGGAAGAAAACTAAAAAAAACAAAAATAATGTGGTTGCATAAGTGTGTACTCCCTCTTATAACTGGGGATGTAGCTGTGTTAAAAATTAAGCAATTGCATTCAAAATCATGTTACATAGGAGTCAGCATACACCTGCAATCATTTCAAGTTCAGCTGTTCTAGTTGGTCTTTCCTGAAATTTTCTTAGTCACATCCCACTGCAAAAGCCATGGTCCACAGAGAGCTTCCAAAGCATCAGAGGGATCTCATTGTTAAAAGGTATCAGTCAGTAGAAGGGTACAAAATAATTTCCAAGGCATTAGATATACCATGGAACACAGTCAAGACAGTCATCATCAAGTGGAGAAAATATGGCACAACAGTGACATTACCAAGAACTGGACGTCCCTCCAAAATTGATGAAAAGATGAGAAGAAAACTGGTCTGGGAGCAACATTAAAGGAGCTTCAGGAATATCTGGCAAGTACTGGCTGTGTAGTACATGTGACAACAATCTCCCGTATTCCGCATATGTCTGGGCTATGGGGTAGAGTGGCAAGACAAAAGCCTTTTCTTACGAAGAAAAACATCCAAGCCAGGCTACATTTTGCAAAAACCTTCAGGCTTCTGCTAGAAAGCTGAACATAAAGATAAACTTCATCTTTCAGCATGACAACGACCCATGAAACTCGAAAAATTTGAATATCGTGCAAAAGTCCATTTATTTCAGTAATGCACATTAAAATAAATTGCATTAATGCAGCTTAAAATTAGAATTTTGTGAAAAGGTTCAATATTCTAGGCTCAAAGTGTCACATTCTAGTCAGCTAATTAATCCATATCCCCTGAGTAAAGGGTACCTTAAGATTGTGGCTTTGGGATTTCATAAGCTGTAAGCCACAATCATCCAAATTATAACAAATAAAGGCTTGAAATATCTCGCTTTGCATGTAATGAGTCTATCTCATATGTTAGTTTCACCTTTTAAGTTGCATTACTGAAATAAATGAACTTTTGCAAGATATTCTAATTTGTCGAGTTTCACCTGTACATCCAAATCAACAAAAGAATGGCTACACCAGAAGAAGATTCAAGTTTTGGAATGCCCCAGCATGAGCCCAGACCTGAATCTGATTGAAAATCTGTGGGGTGATCTGAAGAGGGCTGTGCACAAGAGATGCCCACACAATCTGACAGATTTGGAGTACCGTATTTTTCGCCCTATAAGACGCACCTGCTCATAAGACACACCTAGGCTTTTGAGGAGGAAAATAAGAAAACAAATATTTTGAACAAAAAGGTGTGCTTCTGGTGGGTTTTGAACTAATGGTGGTCTGTGGATGACAGTATTATGGGGGATCTGTTGAGGACATTGTTATGGGGGATCTGTGGGTGACACTGTTATGGGGGATCTCTGGATGGCTCTTATTGGGGTCTCTGGATGGCACTGTTATGGGGATCTGTGGATGACACTGTTATAAGGGAATCTGTAGATGACACATATATGTGTCATCCACAGATCCCCTCCATAACAGTGTCCCTGTAGTGTGCTTCATTCATAAAGTGGGTGGCGCAGGCGCGTGACCTAGTGACTCACGCTGCCAGCGCCCGTCCTCCCGGCCTGCCTCCTCCCTCCTCTCTGCTACCGAGCGCTTGTTGTAAGTAATACAGTCGCTGGATCAGGGAGTGTGAAATACACCCTTTAAATACAGGGCTTCTGTTCAGGTATTTGAAATACAGCCATTTTGGGCAAACAAATTTAATTGAGGCCTAGTGTGGATCAGGGCGTGTGAGATACACCCTGTGTATACAGGGGTTCTATTCAGGTATTTGAAATACAGCCATTTTGGGCAAACAAAATTAAACGAAGGCCTAGTCTGGTTCAGGGCGTGTGAGATACACCCTTTAAATACAGGGGTTTGATTCTTTTATTAATAAAACACTTTTATTTGTGCAAAATACACAATTTTTCAGGCCTTGCAGGATCTTGACGTTTGAAATTCCAGGGTTATATACTGCTGCCATATTCAGTTATTAAACAAACACAGTTTGGGCAAAAAAAGTTTATTTGGCAGCCTTTGCTGCATATGTCATTGTGACATACACGCTTTATATATTTGGGTTATATTCAGATATTTGAAATACCGCCATTTAGTGCACAAATCTTTAATTGAGGCCTAGTGTGGGTCAGGCCGTGGGAGATACACCCTTTAAATACAGGGCTTCTATTCAGGTATTTGAAATGCAGCCATTTTGGGCAAACAAATTTAATTAAGGTCTGTCTAGTGTGGGTCAGGCCGTGTGAGATACAACCTGTATATACAGGGCTTATATTCTTCTATTAATAAAACACCCTTTTGGAGGCAAAATACACATTTTTGTCAGGCCTTGCAGCATAAGCACGTTTGAAATTCCAGGGTTATATACTGCTGTCATATTCAGTTATTAAACTAACACTAATTTGGGGAATTTTTTATTTATTTTGAAGCCTTTGCTGCATATGTCACTGTGAGATACAGCTTTTACATAGTGTGGTTCTATTCAGATATTTGAAAAATCGCCATTTGGTGCACAAATCTTTAATTGAGGCCTAGTCTGGTTCAGGCCGTGTGAGATACACCCTTTAAATACAAGGGTTTGATTCAGGTATTTGAAATACAGCCATTTTGGGCAAACAAATTTAATTGAGTCCTAGTCTGTTCAGGCCATGTGAGATACACCCTTTAAATACAGGGGTTTGATTCCGGTATTTGATATACAGCCATTTTGGGCAAACAAATTTAATTGAGGCCTAGTCTGGTTCAGGCCGTGTGAGATACACCCTTTAAATACAGGGGTTTGATTCAGGTGTTTGAAATACAGCCATTTTTGGCAAACAAATTTAATTGAGGCCTAGTCTGGTTCAGGGCGTGTGAGATACACCCTGTAAATACTGTCGTTCTATTCTACTATGAATTAAACACCCATTTAGGACAAGATCCTAAATTCGAGATATATGAGGAGAGCGTCAAATAAGGGACATGGCCCAGGTTGTGGTGCTGCTGGTGGAGCTCCTGTTGCAGGGAGAGGACGTGGTTGATCTGTACCAGCTACACGCACAAGTGAAAACCCTTCCTCAGGTGCGAGTAGGCGACCGAACCTGCAGCGGTATTTGGTCGGGCCTAATGCGGCTCTATGAATGGTGAGGCCTGAACAAGTACAGGCAATAGTAGATTAGGTTGCTGATAGTGGATCCAGTTCCTTCACATTGTCTCCCACCCAGTATCCTGCTGAAAGACCACAGTTGGCACCTGCAGCAGATGTCCATCAGTCTGAGCTCCAAGTCATGCAGCAGTCTCTTCTGCTTTTTGATGACTCTGTTAGCAGTGTTTCCCAGGGCCATCCACCTAGCCCTGCCCCAGAAGTGGAAGAGATTGAGTGCACCGATTCCCAACCACTTATCTTTCAACATGAGACATGGAAGGACCATCGCAGCACGTCTCAGATGATGACGAAACACAGGTGCCAACTGCTGGGGCTTTCGAAAATGTGCAGACCGACAAGGAAGGCACGAGTGAAGACTGGGTGGTAGATGATGTGGAGGACGATGAGGTCCTCAATCCCACATGGAATCAAGGTCATGCGAGTGACCTATGTAGTTCGGAGGAAAAGGCGGTGGTCGCACAGTGCAAAAGCGGAGCGGCCATCCTCTAGACAGCTACTGCCCACCGCAGCACGGGACCGAGCACACCAAAATCAGCTCCAAGGATTTCCCTGGTATGGCAGTTCTTCAGACAATGTGCTGACAACAAGACACGAGTGGTTTGCACGCTGTGCAATCAGAGCGTTAAGCGAGGCATAAATGTTCTCAACCTGAGCACAACCTGCATGACCAGGCATTTAAGTGCTAAGCACGAGCTGCAGTGGAGTAGACACCTCAAAAACAAAGAAAGGTCTCTGGCTCCTCATGCTTCCTCTTCTGCTGCAGTCTCGACCTCTTCATCCACCTCTGGAGTGACAGTGGCATCTGCCACCCCACAAACAGAGGATTTTCCAGCAACACCACCACCTGGGTCACCAAGCATCTCCACAATGTCCCACAGAAGAGTTCAGCTCTCCATATCCCACACGCTGGAGCGGAAGAGGAAGTACCCCCCTACCAACCCGCGATCACTAGCCCTGAATGCCAGCATTTCTAAATTTCTGCCCTTTGAAATGCTGTCATTCTGTCTGGTGGATAGTTTTAAAGGCCTTATGGCAGTGGCTGTCCCACAGTACGTTGTGCCCAGCCACCACTACTTTTCCAGGAGAGCCATCCCTTCCCTACACAATCAAGTGGGGGACAAAATCAGTAGTGCACTTTGCAACACCATCTGTGGCAAGGTGCACCTAACTACGGATACGTGGACCAGTAAGCACGGTCAGGGATGTTATATCTCCATAACAGCACACTGGGTAAATGCAGTGGCGGCTGTGCCTGAGGCGGATAGCAGTTTTGTGCATGTCCTTCAACCACCGAGGATTGCAGGGTGCTTCAATTTGCCTCCTGTTGCTTCCTCCTCCTACTCCGCTTCCTCATCCTCTACCAGCTCCTCATCCGATCTGCGTAACACCTTCAACACCAACTTCAGCACAGCCAGGGGTAAACGACAGCCTGTTGTTTTAAAACTTATCTGTTTGGGGGACAAACCCCACACCGCGCAGGAGCTGTGCACGGGCCTTGAACAGCAGACCAATGAGTGGTTTGTGCCAATGAGCCTCAAGCCTGGCCTGGTGGTGTGCAATAATGGGCGAAATCTCATAGCAGCTCTGGGACTAGCCGGTTTGATGCACATCCCTTGCCTGGCGCATGTACTGAATTTGGTGGTGCAGAGATTCCTTAAAAATTACCTTGATATGTCAGAGCTGCTGCATAAAGTGCGGGCCGTCTGTGTGTGCTTTCGGCGTTCTCACCCTGCTGGTGCTTGCCTGTCAGCGCTGCAGCGTAACTTTGGCCTTCCCGCTCACCGCCTCATATGCGACGTGCCCACAAGGTTGAACTCCACCTTGCACATGCTGGCCAGACTGTGTGAGCAGCAGCAGATGATAGTGGAGTTTCAGCTGCAGGCTGCAGCACATACGGGTGAGTCGCTCGGAGGAAAAGCACCACTTCACCACCAATGACTGGGCCTCCATGCGAGACCTGTGATTCTTGTTGCGCTGTTTCGAGTACTCCACCAACATGGCCAGTGCCGATAACGCCGTTCTCAGCGTTACTATCCCACTTCTATGCCTCCTTGAAAAAACGCTCCTGGCGATGATGGAAGAGGATGTGGCACAGGAGGAGGAGGAAGAAGAGGGATCATTTCGTAGAGTTTCCGGCCAGTCATTCACAAATGGCTCTGAGGGTCGGTTCTTGCACCCACAAATGCCAGGTACACAATTGTCCAGCCAGGGCACAGTTCTGGAGGATGACGAGGTGGAGGATGAGACAGAGGAGATGGAGGAGGAGGAACCATGTTCACAGCAGGGTGGCACCCAGACCAGCTCATGCCCATCACTGGTGCGTGGATGGGGGGATACAGAGGACACAGACGATACACCTCCCTCACTGGAGCGTGATCGTAAAATGCGCGAGTACAAGTACAATGTGGACAAGCTCACGTTCATTAAAATGAACCAGGCATGGATCCCACAGGACTTGTCCGTACCTTGTGCAGAATAGACATGTATACCGGCCTTAACCAGCCATTGTTATACTGCAGTGCAATTGCTCATTCTTGTATTTTGGATATTTCACACTCTTTTAGAGTGTACCCTAATTTTAAAAAATTAAATTAAAACCAAAAACCTGTGTTAGCTACCTTGTCCTCCTCCACCGCCGCTTCCACCTACACCGCTACGTCTACCACCTTCTCAAACTCCTACTCTATATGAAACTCCACCTCATAAACCAATATTTTTTTTTTGTACGTATTTTATTTTATGTAATTTCACTACTATGTCATTTACATTTTCGGGTGAAATTTACCAATTTTTGGGTGTATAGTACCACTGCTATACCTAGTAGACCAGTAAAAAAAAAGAAGTGTTATTTACATTTTTGGGTGAAATGCACAAATTTTTGGGTGTATAGTACCACTGCTGTACCTAGTAGACCGGTAAAAAATAAAAATAAATTGTAATTTACATTTCCGGGTGAAATTCACCAATTTTTGGGTGTATAGTACCACTGCTATACCTAGTAGACCAATAAAAAAAAAATTATAATTGTCATTTACATTTTCGGCGATATTCACCAATTTTTGGGTGTATAGTACCACTGCTAAACCTAGTAGACCTGTAAAAAAAAAAAAAAAAAAAAATGTCAGTTACATTTTCTGGTGAAATTCATAATATTTTGGTGTATAGTACTACTGCTATACCTAGTAAACAGGCTAAAAAAAAAAATTGTCAGTTACATTTTCTGGTGAAATTCAAAAATTTTTGGCGGTGTGATGCTATACCTATTAGACCGTAAAAAAAAAAAGGTAATTTGTCAGTTTCATTTTCTGATGAAATTCACCGATTTTTGGATGTGATGTACCCCTCCTCTACCTAGTTGACAGCTTAATAAATTTCAATAATTTTTCTTTAACATTTTCGGGTGACAATAAACAATTTTTTTCTGTCATAGACCCCTGCTCTACCAAGTAGACAGGTTAATACATTTCACAAATTTTTCAGTTACATTCTTGGGTTGACATTATACAATTTTAGACGTGAATCAACCCCTGCGCTGCATAGGTGACAGGGAATAAAATTTAATAAATTCTTCAGTAATTAATGCGCGCCACATCCTTTCATTTAATGCTTAAACTTGAAAAAGTTGCCACACTTTTATGCTTTAATAATTTCTCCCATGAATCCTCCCTTGGATGTGGTCTCTCTTTCTCACGCTCCCTCTCTGGCGTGGATCCCTGATTCCCCGCCACCCGTGATCACCATGGTAGGCGCAGAAAAGAACATTGAAAGTTGATCGAGCAGATATCAAATTGGATCGTGAACATCACAGGGACGTGCGACATGGTGGGGCAGTAAGTTTGCACACGCCTACACGAACTGACTGACGGGGGTCAGCCCCTGCAACTTCTGGGTCTCCAAATTGGGCACATGGTCGAGTCTGACCTTTACCTTGGAGGTGCCAGTCTGGCCTGCAGCCAGTGTATTGCCTGCAGGGGGTTATTACAGGTTATATTTCCCAATGTTTTGGGGTGTACCCTAATTTAAAAAATAAAATTTAAAACCAAAAACCAGTTTAAACTACCTCCTCCACCACCGCTTTCACCTACACCGCCACATCCACCGCCTCCTCAACCTCCTACTCCATATGGACCTCGTCCTCCTAGATCAAGATTATTATTATATTTTTTTATGTATTTTATGTTATTTAAAGTCATTTCCCTATCCACATTTGTTTGTAGAGCACTTGCCATGCTCTTCACCACATTTTGATGCCATTTGCGCCCTCTAGCCCTTTCCATTACATTTTTAAAGCCATTTTAGTGCTCAAAAGTTCGGGTCCCCATTGACTTTAATGGGGTTCGGGTTCGGGGTCAAGTTCGGGTCCCGAACTCAAACTTTTTTCCAAAGTTCGGCCAAACCCGTCGAACCCGAACATCCAGGTGTCCGCTCAATTCTAATATATATGTATATATATATATATATATATATATATATATATATATATATATACATTTTGTCACTACCATGTAATAAACATCTCTTCCAGTTTGACTTGATTCATGCAATATAGTTATTTGGCACGTATCACACACACACTGAACTGAAAATCTATTTTAGGTTCAGCCAGTGAATCTTGAGGTATTTGACTAAGTGCTATTATTGTCCTATCATAGTTTCTCTAATAAAGATTTAGTTCTGAAGTTCTGAAGTAATCCCTCAAGATTGTTTTAAAAAAAGCACCATCGTTCAGAAAGCTTTTAGCTAGGTGAAGCCTAATGGCTGTGCTGTACATTAAGAATATAAAATAACTATGTTTATGTTTCAGTGACAGACCCGATATGTCTATATTATTGAACATTTTGTGAATCAAAGGAACAATTCTTAATGTAAAATGATCTGTAGCCCTTGTGCTCTCAGCATTAAATATTAGGATATTAAAAAGTTGAATCGCTATAACTTCTCACATTAGAACTTCGGCTTATCTGTGGCATTCTGGGCAAATTGTCATATGTGGTTTTTACTTCCAAGGTCAACTACCTTTTTGACTATTAGAAAAATAGAAACTGATTCTACCATAGTTTATTAAAGGTGGCCATTAGTCTAAAGTTGATCAAAATGATTTCAATGTAAATGAACTTTAGGCAGTTGAAATTTAACGAGTGATTATTCTAGCCCACCAATTATAGACTATGACTGTTTGAAAAGAAGTTGGACTTGTTTAACGTTTCCGCCCAATAGTTGGGCAAAGTATATTTCTTTCAAAGAAAGATGGTTTGTGAACAAAAGGTCGTTCTTTGACAGAATGTTTTCACAAAGATTTTTCATCAATGACCAGCATTTAGTGAGTGTGTATGGCCAGTTTGAACAACTGTAACAGCCAATGTGGAATGTGTATGGCCATGTCTGTAAAATGAGCGTTCACCAGATTTCACCCATCAAACAACTCCTATCTAATGTCTATGGCTAGCTTCAATATGTCTCCAGCATAATATAGTGACATCCTACTTTTAACTTCCTCTTGCTGTGAATATGGCATTCTATACCATTTTGTGACATTGGTTCATGTAGCAGGTAAAGTCTTCATCTGAGCATACCTCTCATTTTAGATGTCTTTTCAGAATAAGTTGTGCCTAAATGAGGAGGAGTAACACTGTAGTTGGCAATTAGATGCCTTATATGCTGTATTTGAGCAGTCCCCCCTTTGAAGGCTCCATTACTAATTGTCAGTTTTCTCTGAGCTAGTGGATGGAGACTAGCTGCTATGATGTCTCCTATATACAGCACACATAGAGAAGAGGAGAGCCTGCTCTCTGTAGCCTCAGCAGCATGGACATTATACAGTACTGATGAGCATTATAGCTCTGAATAGAGCACTGGGGTTAGATAAAACTCTATGTGCCACATCACTGTTGGTCTGTGTCTCTGTATCGTCCACATAGAATTTTATGGGCAACATGTAACATGATTCCTCAGTGAGCTAATAATTGTTCTAATATCTTAAGATGGATTTTAGCAGTACATTGAGAATGATTGGTCAGTTTAGGATACAGGGGTGTAAAAGAAGAAGATGCTTATAAGTGAAGAACAAAGTATTTTAGATTTCCATCAGTTTGTCCAGTTTGCCAGTAATAGTTCTATGAACTTCAATGCCAAGTTAGAGGGTTCATCTATTAGTTTTTTAGAAATAGAATTAAAATAAATTGGCAGCAATATTGTTGTATTACCGTAATGCAAGAAGCCAGCTGGCAACACTACTTTGCTGGCTACCTCATGCCACTCCCTTTCAGTTATTGACAACACATACCTTATGGGGACTAGGGGAGACTTTGTAGAAACTGCTCAACAGAAACAACTTACTTGGAGGAATCTAAAAAACTATAGAAATGTTTTAAAAGTAGAGGTATTCTAGATAAAGCCATGAACAACTTTTGAGGGGCAAAAAAGCTCACGACTCGTAAAGTTGATAGTGCTCACACACAGCATTCTATTACGTTTTTGACTGGTTTTAGGCATCATTTCAGCCAGGTAAAAAATATTGTTAGGAAATATCTTCAGATTTTTTGATAGGTTGTTGCCCTAGCCAGCATACTGGCTTCAAGGCTAGAAGAATAGTGGCTAGAAGGGCACCAACGTTATGGTAGGTTCCCTATTATCACCTGTTCGTACAGATGTACAAGGATGCTCTAAATGTGGTAATGTGAGGTGTAAAGCCTGCCAATATTTGAGACCCAACAAACATTTTGGCTCTTCTGGAGATTACCAAATTAACAACATTAAAACTCATTAACTGTAACAGTAAATACATAGTTTATTTGGCATCTTGTTTGAGTTGCCCAGAAACTATGTTGGTTGTACAACTGATCCTCTGATAACACAAATTAATAAGGCGTTTTATTGATGATGTTATTTTTATATGGAAAAAGGGGCAGAAAATCTACAGGATTTTTTTAATGAGAGTAATAAAAATTAGTTCTTTTTAGATTTCACACCAATTTTTAATAAGAAAGAGATTAACTTTCTAGACCTGACAGTTTTTATTGAGCAAGATACATACTAAGACCTTTAACAAACCTACTGATTTACAGAAAAAAATTGAAATAAAAGGATACAAAGTGGCTAAACTGATAACTTAAAAAATTTAACTGTTTAAAAGCTTAGGCCAACACAATGTTTTTTTCCCATGTAAGAAATGTCTAGGATGCAGAACGTCCAATAACAACAAAATACAGATGAGCGTAAAAAATACCAATAGTACCTACAAAGAAGACATCAAAGGGTTCATTGCATGTAATAGTTGGGGGGTAATATATGTTATTATATGCCCCTGCAACACGATGTGTATTGGCCGCACCAAAAGATTATTAAAAAAAGAGGGTGGGTGAACATATATATATATATATATATATATATATATATATATATAATATCAATAGAAAGTTTGAAGGACATCCACTGTCTAGATACTATAAGGAAAACCATGAAGGAAAATTTAACGGGTCCATCTTTTGCGGAAAAGAATTAGTGAGATTACCGAAAAGAGGGGGAGACCTGATAAAAAGCATGTCCCGAGTGGAAACTAGAGGGATTTTTAATATGGAGACTTTGGCAATTGGCACCTGTAGGGTTAAACTTGGAGATAGAGTTGTTTGCATTTGAATGAGAAAAACATTACAGTAGCCGATAACAGTAGATTTCACTATAAGCTATAAGTCCAGATATACTGTGTCGTATATATGGACTTCTCCAAAGCATTTGACACTGTACCACATAAAAGGTTAGTATATAAAATGAGAATACTCGGACTAGGAGAAAATGTCTGTATGTGTGTAAGTTACTGGCTGAGGGATAGAAAACATTGGTGGTTATTAATGGTATACACTCAGATTGGGTCACTGTCACTAGTGGAGTGCCTCAGGGGTCAGTATTGGGCCCTATTCTCTTCAATATCTTTATTAATGATCTTGTAGAAGGCTTGCACAGTAAAATATCAATTTTCGCACTAAACTGTGTAAAGTAATTAACACTGAAGAGGACAGTACAGGTCCTTCTAAAAAAATTAGCATATTGTGATAAAGTTCATTATTTTCTGTAATGTACTGATAAACATTAGACTTTCATATATTTTAGATTCATTACACACAACTGAAGTAGTTCAAGCCTTTTATCGTTTTAATATTGATGATTTTGGCATACAGCTCATGAAAACCCAAAATTCCTATCTAAAAAAATTAGCATATCATGAAAAGGTTCTCTAAACGAGCTATTAACCTAATCATCTGAATCAACTAATTAACTCTAAACACCTGCAAAAGATTCCTGAGGCTTTTAAAAACTCCCAGCCTGGTTCATTACTCAAAACCGCAATCATGGGTAAGACTGCCGACCTGACTGCTGTCCAGAAGGCCATCATTGACACCCTCAAGCAAGAGGGTAAGACACAGAAATAAATTTCTGAACGAATAGGCTGTTCCCAGAGTGCTGTATCAAGGCACCTCAGTGGGAAGTCTGTGGGAAGGAAAAAGTGTGGCAGAAAACGCTGCACAACGAGAAGAGGTGACCGGACCCTGAGGAAGATTGTGGAGAAGGACCGATTCCAGACCTTGGAGGACCTGCGGAAGCAGTGGACTAAGTCTGGAGTAGAAACATCCAGAGCCACCGTGTACAGGCGTGTGCAGGAAATGGGCTACAGGTGCCACATTCCCCAGGTCAAGCCACTTTTGAACCAGAAACAGCGGCAGAAGCGCCTGACCTGGGCTACAGAGAAGCAGCACGGGACTGTTGCTCAGTGGTCCAAAGTACTTTTTTCGGATGAAAGCAAATTTTGCATGTCATTCGGAAATCAAGGTGCCAGAGTCTGGAGGAAGACTGGGGAGAGGGAAATGCCAAAATGCCTGAAGTCCAGTGTCAAGTACCCACAGTCAGTGATGGTCTGGGGTGCCATGTCAGCTGCTGGTGTTGGTCCACTGTGTTTTATCAAGGGCAGTGTCAATGCAGCTAGCCATCAGGAGATTTTGGAGCACTTCATGCTTCCATCTGCTGAAAAGCTTTATGGAGATGAAGATTTCATTTTTCAGCACGACCTGGCACCTGCTCACAGTGCCAAAACCACTGGTAAATGGTTTACTGACCGTGGTATTACTGTGCTCAATTGGCCTGCCAACTCTCCTGACCTGAACCCCATAGAGAATCTGTGGGATATTGGGAAGAGAAAGTTGGGAGACGCAAGACCCAACACTCTGGATGAGCTTAAGGCCGCTATCAAAGCATCCTGGGCCTCCATAACACCTCAGCAGTGCCACAGGCTGATTGCCTCCATGCCACGCCGCATTGAAGCAGTCATTTCTGCAAAAGGATTCCCGACCAAGTATTGAGTGCATAACTAAACATAATTATTTGAAGGTTGACTTTTTTTGTATTAAAAACACTTTTCTTTTATTGGTCGGATGAAATATGCTAATTTTTTTTAGATAGGAATTTGGTGTTTTCATGAGCTGTATGCCAAAATCATCAATATTAAAACAATAAAAGGCTTGAACTACTTCAGTTGTGTGTAATGAATCTAAAATATATGAAAGTCTAATGTTTATCAGTACATTACAGAAAATAATGAACTTTATCACAATATGCTAATTTTTTTAGAAGGACCTGTATACTGCTACAGAGCGATCTGGATAGACTGGAGGCTTGGGCAGATTAGTGGCAGATGAGGTTTAACACTGACAAATGTAAAGTTCTGCACATGGAAAGGAATAATGCAAGTCACCCGTACATACTAAATGGTAAAACACTGGATAACTCTGACATGGAAAAGGATCTAGGAATTTTAATAAACAGCAAACTAAGCTGCAAAAACCAGTGTCAGGCAGCTGCTGCCAAGGCCAATAAGATAATGGGTTGCATCAAAAGGGGCATAGATGCCCGTGATGAGAACATAGTCCTACCACTTTACAAATCATTAGTCAGACCACACATGGAGTACTGTGTACAGTTTTGGGCTCCTGTGAACAAGGCAGACATAGCAGAGCTGGAGAGGGTTCAGAGGAGGACAACTAAAGTAATAACTGGAATGGGGCAACTACAGTACCCTGAAAGATTATCAAAATTAGGGTTATTCACTTTAGAAAAAAGACGACTGAGGGGAGATCTAATTACTATGTATAAATATATCAGGGGTCAGTACAGAGATCTATCCCATCATCTGTTTATCCCCAGGACTGTGACTGTGACGAGGGGACATCCTCTGCGTCTGGAGGAAAGAAGGTTTGTACAAAAACATAGAAGAGGATTCTTTACGGTAAGAGCAGTGAGACTATGGAACACTCTGCCTGAGGAGGTGGTAATGGTGAGTACAATAAAGGAATTCAAGAGGGATCTGGATGTATTTCTGGAGTGTAATAATATTACAGGCTATAGCTACTAGAGATCCATGGAGTTATTCTGATTGCCTGATTGGAGTCGGGAAGGAATTTTTTATTCCCATAAAGTGGGGAAAACTGGCTTCTACCTAACAGTTTTTTTTTTAGGTAGGATGACAGGCCGAACTGGATGGACAAATGTCTTTTTTCGGCCTTATGTCCTATGTTACTAGAACTTATGACAGAATAGAAAGAGTTAAGGTGGGACTGTTAGAGGGTATAAGTACTGAGCACTCAGGAGCATTACCACATTCCTCTTTACCTGATGAACGACAGCGTTCTGTCCGAAACGCGTTGTTAGGAATTCTGGTACGAGCTAAGACCAGTAGCTGGAATAGTGACGTCACTATCCACTCGCGAGTACGCGAAGTACAATTTGTAGAAAGGGCATCACGCCTCCGGCCGGGGCACGTGCCGTGAAACATATAACCCAAACCAAGTACCCGGTATCACTTTCAACTACAACCCACAGGAGTAAGCAGCCATGGAACAAGCACTGGGAGACCGGTATGGCAGTTCCTTCTTAGAAAGTTACGGCAGCTCCAGCGTTTAGCCCACTAGTCTGTGACTGCTCCATTGCGTAGTAGTGTACTGCAGTAGGTTGGGGTAAGAGCGGTGTCATTGATTTTGAGTTTATATCTTTCTGATATAGCCCAAAAAAGTTTTTTCCCGACCGAAGGGGATGCACTTTCTCTATCATCAGATATATAAGTATATGATATCCCAAGTATCCTCAGAAGAATACAGTTTCTGAACAGTGGGCCCCCTGTCCTTTGTATGGTTGGAAGCTTGTAGCTTACAGTGTTTCCACTACATGCAGAGTTGGCTGTAGCCAGATTAGCGGCAATTACCTTATTTGCCAAAGTCCGCAATCCCTTTCTGTTGGCTAAACCTTCTATAGATCTTTTCCTTTCTGAGGAATGGCATATAAGTTTCTTGTGGACTGTAGGGGAATGGAATCTCTCAACAGGAGCTGCTCCTTGCTGCTCTGAAGTGTTCACTCCTCAGCAGTCAACCATAGACCCCAGAATCTTCCTAGGTGGAGCCAGCCCTGACTAGCCTCATGGGACCTCCCACTCCCTATACAACCTTCTGGGCTTTGTAGTACATGCATATAATACAGGAAACACAATGATATTAACACTTTCAATGCTTTGCAGTGTATTTCAGGACATGTCAGGTATATCTATCTGTACATTGTTTTTTTTACTATCTATCTATCTATCTTTCTCATTCTATCTATATTATTTATATCTGTCTGTCCATTGGTTTCTCTATTTATCTATCTATCTCTATCATCTACCTATCTCATATCTATCTCTCATCCATCATATCTATATATATATATATATATATATATATATATATATACTGTCAATGAAAAACAGAGCAGCAGTCCAGTAAGGTGAAAAAAAGAAAGCTGTTTATTCACCCAATGGTGACGCGACGTTTCGGCTCCAACATGAAGCCTTTCTCAAGCAATGTGGCAGTACAAACTGAACATACGTACTTATAGTGTGAGGAAGTGACATCATCAAACATAATTAGCATTAACCCATGCCTATACAGGTGATAATAAAAAAATAATGATAATACATGTGTATACATTTGTACATCAGGTGAACACAGTGCTTAGACATAAAATAGAACCGTGATACGATTGTATATTATAATACAATTGTGTCACCACTGGGTGAATAAACAGCTTTCTTTTTTTCACCTTACTGGAGTGCTGCTCTGTTTTTCATTGATATTATCCTGGGACGCTATTCCCACTGGAGCTTGCACCCAATCTCCAATATATTTCAAGGTTGGTGCTGCCATTTATTATATTTTATATATATATATATATATATATATATATATATATATACTGTATATATACACAACACAAAGATTAATGAGATATACAAAACTATCTTATAGAGTTAGTCTTGTCTATGAAATTGTGAGCAATAGTCGTGACATGAAATCAGCATCACACAGTCACCTGGACAACATTTATTAGACTAAGTTGTGGAAGAACATCTTTTTGCCCATTTGCGATATGAGGAGAAAAAAAATAACAAGCTCTCATTATTGACAGATTATGGAGATTAGCAGAAAATTAAGTGTCAACCAAATACCATTATATTTGCCCGTGTATTTGTAATGGATTCCGCTCAGTGGTTAATCAACATAGTAATTTATTGCTTAAAGTGGTGTCTCCTGCATTTCATGGATCAATAGCATGTTCATCACCTCCAGGTACAAATTGCTGTCTTGTGTCACCCAAGGTGTTTATTATTGATTAATGTAAGTAGAGATGTGCCTGCTGAGGTCAGCAGAAAGAAATGCCCCTTGCCATTAAAGGTGGATCATTTCAGAGATAGTAACGGCAGATGCCAAGTCCCTTAAGTGAAAAAAAAATCTAAGAAGAAACTACTTTCCATGAGCTGGAAAGGGGAGAATAAAGTGGATCAGCACAAGCTGAAATCAATAAAAAAACATAGATTTTTTTCAAGTGAATTAAATGCTCGTGAAAGGTGTTGAATTGATAACAACTGGGGCAGAACACTCCATTTGTACGTAGAGAAAGAACATCTTAATCTGAACCTAGACAAGACTACAGCGACTCTGAATCAACTACCCATTTATAAAGAAAACATGCAGATCATCATTATTGCTGTGAGATTCTTAAACTGCTATCTGTATCTATGACCAAAGCAATGCGCAGGATTAGCAGATGTTGGATGCACGCATCAAGTCATTCAGCTATAAATATTAATGTGGTAATGCTCTCATTGGGTATCGCATAGTAAAGGCACTAACAGATTATTAGTGCCCATGAAAATACTGGATCTTATGACTAATGCGATATGACAGACAAGGGTAAAGTGTCTATGTCCTCCAAGTGTTTGCATAAGTTTCCTTAAAGGGGCTGTGCCACAATTCAATGTTATTTTAATATACTGTAATTCATTATTTTTGTAATTTACTTTATGTTGCAAAAAAACTGTTTAATCGGTATAGAAATGTGCACGTCCATCTGCTGAGGTGGTTGCACATGCTCAATTCCCTCCTTCATCTGCCACCAGCCGTATCTAGTGCTAGAAGCTGTGACAGTTACAGGGATAGAGCTGCAGCAGAAAGGACACACACCCTGTGAGAGGACACATACCCAGAGCTGTCAGACCGAAGATAGCAGATCAACTGGGGCAATGAATGAGAGAGCTCTGGATCCATGTGTGGTACAGGGCTGGTTCTTACTTTGTTAGAGAGTCTCATGTACTAATTTGTGTCTGATGTTATTTTTTACATTAATAATGGCCTCACCCCTTTATGGTTCTTTACACAGGCTGACAGAAGCAATTATTGGGAATGAACCATTATTTCCCATAATTGTCTGCTCGTCAGAGGAGGTGAGAGCTGCATTTATATGAAGCAATCGTCCCCTCTGTATGAAGACCTAAAATGCTTTACACATGGCAATTATCGAGGGTGAGCAGTGATGGGCTGGCCCTGGAAGTGTAGGGACGCATGCACAGTTAGCATCTGTGGTGCTCTGGTAGCAATAGTAGAGCCTGTGCGCTTGTGCTACTACTTGAAGCAATGGTGAGAGTAAGAGATTGACAGGGCCAGGAGAGATATCTTGCCCAGTCAATTAAGAGGGAGGGGGAGTCTCGAGCAGCAGTGCCAGTCCCTCTCTGCTCAAGAACTCTAACTTATGAACAAAATAGAGTTTTACAAATCGATTTACTCGTCTCCATTTCTAATAATACTAATAGATTATTTTAATTCTTATGAAATATGGAGATTATATTGTTAGCTCTACTGTGGACAGGGACTGATGTTTTTTTATTTTTTTATTTGTGCACTTCACTAGGTATTTACTTAACTTTTCTAATCTCTTTCATTTTGTATATGATAGATCTTAAGTTTTTGACTTCAAAATATTGAGATAATGTAATTTATTTTTAATAATAGTAAACAGCTCTCTTGTAAGGCTAGATGGAGAAAATTTCTCTAAACCTAGGTTCACAAATTGTAGTCTATTTTGACACAATTTGCACCAGAATCTAAGTGCACTCACATTGGCCAATGATTGTGTTTCCTATGACTCTGCATTGCGATACGTACCAGTTCGCAGACTATATGGTCGGAGAGTTATCAATTCTGTCATAGGATGCCTGAATTTACATAAAAAATTATGGTAAACAGACCTAGTTCGCCTATTGTAGTGTCCACACTGTCCAGTTCTGTCATCAGCCATGCAGTTTATGCTGTAATCCAAACCAAGTCATAACACCAGAACAACAAATAACGAAATAGCAGTTGTAGCAACATAAAAAATACCCATACATTTTGGTTTCTTTTTGAGAACTGTCTAAAATAACAGTAATTATAAATTATTTGCATCCATTCTCAAAGGGAATCAGTCATGAGGTTTCTGTTACCGATGTGAGGGATGCATAAACTGGTGACAGAGACCTTGAGTCAAACACTGGTTCATTTACTTTTTTTTTGTCTGTTCTTTTCTTAAAATCCTACAGATGATTGACAGTCTTTTTTCTTATACTGTGCATAAGAAGAAGGCCGCCAATCAGCAGCAGTGGGGCTGGGCAGCCAGGAGCCTATGAAGACAAGACCAAAGCACATGTATTGCATTCAGTGGACTCTGTCACTTGGGACCCCTGGAGCTAATAAGTAGAAATTTTAGAAAAAGTACTGGGCAAAAAAAGTAAGCCTCAGATATGCCAGTATAAAACTAGTGACTTTCCTTTAAAGGGATTGTTCTCACCTAGCAGATCCTGTGCTGCCACTCCAAATCTCCCGGCTGGAATCTGTTGACCCAACTGCTGCGGTGAAATCATGTAGACAAAATATGACCGCTGCAGCCAATAAATGGCCTGAATCACTGCACCACTGAGGACAGTGATTGGCAGCAGTGGTCACATGTTTTCGACTTAACCTCAGAACTGCAACCAGTTTCAATAGAGCCCAGCCAGAAGAACAGGAACATCAGCACAGGGTCTGCTAAGTAAGTAATAGTGCATTCTTTATTGCAAGCATGCAACTAGTTTCCTCCTCAAACCAGACAACCCCTTTAATGCCTGTAGTGAACTAGTGGTTGTGTGTATCTTAAAGGATGGGGAGTAGGAGTCAATTGGCCAGCCATTGCTGCTAGTATAGTGAGTAAGTCTAAGAAGGGTGAGCTGAGAAGCTTTAGCAAGCAAGAACATACCTGCCCTATGCAACAAATGCAAGTCTCTGAGGGAAAACTGAATGAGATATGATAGAGTGTACAGTGGCCATTATAAAGAGAACGTGTTGGAACAAACCAGTAAAAGATAACACATGTATTCCTGTTGTGGACTTCACTGCATTGTGGTTATGGAGAGAAATTTCAGACATCATACCATATTAACCCTTTCCTGAGGTTGCAATTATCAGTTTTTGTGTTTTCGTTTTTCACTCTATGCCTTCCCAGACCTTTTTTATTTTTCCGTTCACATAGCCATATGAGGGCTTATTTTTTGCAGGACAAGTTGTACTTTCTAATACAATTTCAGTTTTACGGGGTTGTTTTTATAGTGTTCACTATGCAGTAGAGTTGAGCTGATACCTGGATGTTCGGGTTCGACGGGTTCGGCCGAACTTCACAAAGAAGTTCGAGTTCTAGACCCGAACTTAAACCCTGAACCCCATTGAAGTCAATTGGGACCCAAACTTTGAAGCACTAAAATGGCTCAAAAAAAATCATTGAGTCATCGTAAAGAGCATGACAAGTGCTCTGCAAACAAATGTGGATAGGGAAATGACTTTAAATAACATAAAATACGTAAAAAAAAAATACTAATCTTGATCTAGGAGGACGAGGTCCATATGGAGTAGGAGGTTGAGGGGGCAGTGGATGTGGTGATGTAGGTGGAAGCAGCGGTGGAGGAGGAGGTAGCCTACACTGCTTTTTGGTTTTAAATTTACATTTTTTTTGTTTAAATTAGGGTACACCCCAAAACATTGGGAAATATAACCTGTGATAACCCCCTCCAACCATGCTAAACAAACGTCCAGACAATACACTGGCTGCAGGGCAGGCTAGCACCTCCAAGGCATAAAGGGCAAGCTCAGGCCATGTGCCCAATCTGGAGACCCAGAAGTTGAAGGGAGCAGACCCATTAGTCAGTACGTGTAGGCATGTGCACACATACTGCCCCACCATGTTGCATGCCCCGTGATGTCCACAATACATTTGGATATCTTCTCTATCAACTTTCGATGTTCTTTTCTGTGCCTACCATGTTGATCACGGTTAGCGGCGAATCAGGGTTCCACGCTGGAGAGGAAGCGTGAGAAAGGGATACCACATCCAAGGGAGGTCAATGGATGAAATTAAATGTGATCAAGCGGAAATGTGGGACAAATTATTGAATCCGAAGCTTCCAAGAAAAGGAGGGGGCGCGTGGCAATTACCCACTCCGGACTCGGGGAGGTAGTGAAGATAAATAACAATACAGGACTCTTAAGAAGACCTGTTATGGGAATGATTAATAAAAAATTATAGGGAATGTCACTGGGGTATTTTGGATTTGGAAACGTTAGACGCTTTGTTGACTCCACGTGACGTCCACGATCCAATTGGATATGTTCTCTATCAACTTTCGATGTTCTTTTCTGTGCCTACCATGTTGATCACGGTTAGCGGCGAATCAGGGTTCCACACCAGAGAGGGAGCATGAGAAAGGGATACCATATCCAAGGGAGGTCAATGGATGAAATGTGATAGAGCGAAAATGTAGGACAAGTTGTTAAAGCGAAAGTGTCGAATTAAAGGAGGTGGCACGCATCAATTAAAACCGAATTTTAGAAATTTGAAGTCCCTGTCACCTATGCAAAGCAGGGGATTTTCATCGGAAAAAATGGGTTAATGTCACCCACCAGTGGAACAGACGATTTAAAAAAATTTCAGTCCCTGTCAACTATGCAGAGCAGGGGTTTATTCACGGCAAAACTGTGTTTATGTCACCCACCAATTGAACAGACGATTTTAAAAAAATTAGGCCCCTGTCACTTATGCAGAGCAGGGGTTTGTATATGGCAAAATTGGTAAAATGTCACCTGACAATGTAACAGACGATTTTTTAAATTTATGTCCCTGTCACCTATGCAGAGCAGGTTTTTTTTTTTTCACGGCAAAAATGGTAAAATGTCACCCAAGAATGTAACAGACACTTTTGCACCCTGCTCCCTCTTTTGCTGTGCTGGTGCCTCTGTGCGACCACTGCCTCTTCCTCCAAACTAGACAGGTCACTAGCATGACCTTGATTCCATGTGGGATCTAGTATCTCATCATTCTCCACATCATCTTCCATCCACTCTTTACCCCTGCCCCCTTTTCGGTCTGCATACTGCAGAAAGCCGCAGCAGTTGGCATCTGTGTTTTGTCATCAGAGACGTGCTGCGGTGGTCTTCCAATGTCCTCATCCTGAAACATAAGTGGTTGGGCATCAGTGCACTCAATCTCTTCCACTTCTGGGCAGGGCTATGTGTATGGCCCATGGAAACCCTGCCAGCAGAGCCATCAAAAAGCATAAGAGACTGCTGCATGACTTGGGGCTCAGACTGCTTGCCTGATTTGCAAGGGGGTGAGGTGAAAGACTGATGGCCATGGGCTGTAGGTGCTAACTCTGATCTTTCAGCAGGGGACTGAGTGGGAGACAATGCAAAGGAACTGCAGGCACTGTCAGCTACCCAATCTACTATAGCCTGTACTTGTTCTGGCCTCCCCTGTCATAAATGCAGTGAAGGCCGCAAATGTACTTTCTAGAGCAAGACATGAGCATTTGTCACCTAACAATGTAACAGACGAATTAGTGAAATTAATTTTCTTGTCCACTATGAAGAGCAGGGGTATATCACAGCCAAAAATTGGTGAATGTCACCCAACAATGTAACAGACAAATTTGTGAAATGTATTTCCCTGTCTACTAGGTAGAGCAGGGGTATATCACATCCAAAAATTGGTGAATTTCACCCGAAAATGTAACAGACAAATTAGCAAAATGTATTTCCCTGTCTACTAGGTAGAGCACGGGTATATCACAGCCAAAAATTGGTGAATTTCACCCGACAATGTAACAGACAAATTAGTGAAATGACTTAAAATAAAATAAAATGTGTAAAAAAAAAATTATAATAATCTTGATGTATGAGGTACATATGGAGTAGGAGGTTGAGGAGGCGGTGGATGTAGCAGTGTAGGTGGAAGCGGTGGTGGAGGAGGATGAGGTAGCCAACAATGGTTTTTGGTTTTAATTTTAATTTTATTTTTTAATTAGGGTACACCCCAAAAGGGAAATATCAAAAATACAACAATGAGCAATTGCGCTGTAGTGTAACAATGGCTGGGTAAGGCCGGTATACATGTCTATTCTGCACAAGGTACGGACAAGTCCTGTGGGATCCATGCCTGGTTCATTTTAATGAACGTGAACTTGTCCACATTGGCTGTGGACAGGCGGCTGCGCTTGTCTGTGATAACGCCCACTGCCATGCTAAACACACGTTCAGACAATACACTGGCTGCAGGGCAGGCCAGCACCTCCAAGGCGTAAAGGTCAAGCTCAGGCAATATGCCCAATTTGGAGACCAAGAAGTTGAAGGGGGCAGACCCATCATTCAGTAGGTGTAAGCGTGTGCACACATACTGCTCCAGCATGCTGCTGAAATGCTGCCTCCTGCTAAGACGTTCCATATCAGCTGGTGGTGCTGGTTGTTGTGGCGTGCTGACAAAGCTTTTCCACATTCCGTCCATGCTAACCCTGCCTTCTGAGGTGCTGGCGGTGCCCTGGCTGCATTGGCGACTTCTTCCTCCTCCTCTTCCTTCGCCTTGTGCTTCCACTATGCCCCCGCTGTCAGGTGGGAATGTCATCAGCAGCGCGTCTACCAGAAAACGCTTGTACTCGCGCATCTTGCGATCACGCTCCAGTGATGGAATTAAGGACGGTACATTGTCCTTGTAACAAGGATCCAGCAGCGTGGTAGCCCAATAATCAGTAGTGATGAGCGGCAGGTGCCATATTCGATTTCGACGAAATTCTCAAATATTCAATAGAATATTTGTTTTATATTCGTCGAAATTGAATATTCATCATTATTCTAGTTATAGCGATTAATATGCGATTTAAATAATCGCGTATTGCGATTTTAACTCCTATTGTTTGTTTGATATCTAGAATTAGCGAAGATGACGAATGTATTCGTCATATTCCTCAAAACGAAGATAAAGAAGTATTCTCCATCTTCGTTTTTAGCTACATATTCTAGGAATCAAATAGGAAAGTTGACTATAGAGACAGCTAAGTTTAATTTGCTATGCGATTATATTACTTTGCTTTTTTTTTTTTTATTGAATAGTTAAATACTTGATTATTATAATGATTCTATTTATTAAAAAAAGCTAAGTAATATAATCGCATAGCGAATTAAACACGGCTGTCTCTATAGTCAACCTTCCTATTTGATTGCTAGAATTAGCGGAGTTGACGAATAGGTAGGTAAAAACGAAGATGGAGAATACTTTGTTATCTTTGTTTTGAGGAATATAACAAATACATTTGTCATATTCACTAATTCTACCAAGCCAACCAGGTCCAAGTTGAAATAGCAATGCGATTAATTCAAGTTATAATAATCGAATTTCGATTTCAACTTAGCACTGCTATATTCCATATTCGTTAATTCTAGCCTAATATGGAATATAGCAGTGCCTAAGCTGAAATCGAAATTCGATTATGATAACTTGAATTAATCGCATTGATATTTCAACTTGCACCTGGTTTACTATGGCAAAATATTCTATATCTTCCTCAATTTAAGTTACAATCGCATTACGCGATAATGACAACTACGTAATTATCGAGTAAGGCGATTTATCTTTGTATGTATAATGCTCCACAAAAGTTAGCTTAACTCCATATTAAAGTTACAATCGCATTACGCGATAATGACAACTACGTAATTATCGAGTAAGGCGATTTTGTCGCTAATTCTACCAAGCCAACCATAGTAAACAAGGTCCAAGTTGAAATAGCAATGCGATTAATTCAAGTTATAATATTCGAATTTCAATTTCAACTTAGCACTGCTATATTCCATATTCGTTAATTCTAGCCTAATATGGAATATAGCAGTGCTAAGCTGAAATCGAAATTCGATTATTATAACTTGAATTAATCGCATTGCTATTTCAACTTGGACACCTGGTTGGCTTGGTAGAATTAGCGAATATTCCTCAAAACGAAGATAACAAAGTATTCTCCATCTTCGTTTTTAGCTACCTATTCGTCAACTTCGCTAATTCTAGCAATCAAATAGGAAGGTTGACTATAGAGACAGCTGTGTTTAATTCGCTATGCGATTATATTACTTTGCTTTTTTTTATAAATAGAATCATTATAATAATCAAGTATTTAACTATAAATTTTTTTTTTTTTAAAAAGCAAAGTAATATAATCGCATAGTGAATTAAACTTAGCTGTCTCTATAGCAGGGATGTCAAACTCGTGGCCCTCCAGCTGTTGCAAAACTACAACTCCCATCATGCCCGGGCATACTACAGCTATCAGGGAATGATGGGAGTTGTAGTTTTGCAACATCTGGAGGGCCATGAGTTTGACATCCATGCTCTATAGTCAACTTTCCTATTTGATTGCTAGAATTAGCAAAGTTGAGGAATAGGTAGCTAAAAACGAAGATGGAGAATACTTTGTTATCTTTGTTTTGAGGAATATGACGAATACATTCATCATCTTCACTAATTCTACCCAGCCAACCATAGTAAACCAGGTCCAAGTTGAAATCGCAATTCTATTATTATAACTTGAATTAATCGAATTGCGATTTCAGCGTAATTCTCAAATCCGACAGTGCATTCTAGTATGGAGACGTTCCCATGGTGATGGGAACGCTCCATGAGCACGGAAGTTGGCAGAAGCGGCAACGGGCACTGACTGGAGCAGCCAGGAAGTCAGGAATCCTAAGGACAGATAAGAACAACTTTAGGGAAGTGGGAAAGAAATAAATATAACAAAAAAAAATAATAAGAATATTCGAAATATCGAATTTATAGCACTATATTCGAAATATTCGCGAATTAGCGAAGTGCTGATATTCGCTAAAAAAATTTGATATTCGAATATTCGCGCTCAACACTAGTAATCGGCACAAGTTAGAATGTGGGCAACTCGGCGGTCGTTGCGGAGACACTGCAGCATGTAATCGCTCATGTGTGCCAGGCTGCCCAGAGGCAACTACAAGCTGTCTTCTGTGGGAGGTTTATCGTCTGTGTCCTCTGTATCCCCACAACCACGCACCAGTGATGGCCATAAGCTGGTTTGGGTGCCACCCTGCTGTGAACAAGGTTCCTCCTCCTCCATCTCCTCCTCCTTATCCTCCACCTCATCATCCTCCAGAACTGTGCCCTTGCTGGAAAATTGTGTACCTGGCGTTTGTGGGTGCAGAAACCCACCCTCTGAGCCACTTGTGAATGACTGACCAGAAACCCTATGAAATGATCCCTCTTCCTACTCCTCCTCCTCCTCCTCCTGTGCCACATCCTCTTCCATCATCGCCCAAATAGTTTTTTCAAGGAGGCATAGAAGTGGGATAGTAACGCTGAGAACGGCGTCATCGGCACTGGACATGTTGGTGGAGTACTCGCAACAAGGCACACAGGTCTCGCATGGAGACCCACTCATTGGTGGTGAAGTGGTGCCGTCCGCAGAGCGACTCACCCGTGCGTGCTGCAGCTGAAACTCTACTATCGTCTGCTGCTGCAGTCTGGCCAGCATGTGCAAGGTGGAATTCCACCTTGTTGGCACTGCGCATATAAGGCGGTTAGCGGGAAGGTCGAATTTACGTTGCAGCGCTGACACGCCCACACTTTCTGCAGCAGCTCTGGCATATTAGGGTGATTTTGAAGAAACCTCTGCACCACCAAATTCAGCACATGAGCCAGGCAAGGGATGTGCGTCAAACCAGCTAGGCCCAGAGCTGCTACAAGATTTCGCCCATTTTTGCACACCACCAGACCGGGCTTGAGGTTCAATGGCACCAACCACTCATTGGTCTGTTGTTCCATGCCCGTCCACAGCTCCTGCACGTTGTGGGGTTTGTCCCCCAAACATATAAGTTTTAAACTGCCTGCTGTCATTTACCCCTGGCTGTGCTGAAGTTGGTGGTGAAGGTGTTACGCTGACTGGATGAGGAGGCGGTAAAGGACGAGGAAGCGGAGAAGGGGGAAGATGCAACAGGAGGCAAAGAGAAGCGTCCTGCAATCCTCGCTGGTGGAAGGACATGCACCAAACTGCTCTCTGCCGCAGGCCCAGCCGCCACAGCATTTACCCAGTGTGCTGTTAGGGAGATATAACGGCCCTGACCGTGCTTACTGGTCCACGTATCCGTACTTAGGTGGACCTTGCCACAGATGGCGTTGCGCAGTGCACACCTGATTTTGTTCCCCACTTGGTTGTGCAGGGAAGGGATGGCTCGCCTGGAAAAGTAGTGGCAGCTGGGCACGACAAACTGTGGGACAGCCACCGCCATAAGTCTTTTAAAACTCTCTATCTCCACCAGACGGAATGACAGCATTTCAAAGGCCAGTAATTTTGATATGCTGGCATTCAGGGCCAGGGATCGCGGGTGGGTAGGGGGGGTACTTCCTCTTTTGCTTCAGTGTTTGGGAGATTAGAGTGTGTAACACTTCCATGGGAGATTGTGGAGATGCTTGATGACCCAGGTGGTGGCGTTGCTGGCAGATCCTCTGTTTGCGGGATGGCAGGTGCCACTGTCACTCCAGAGGTGGATGAAGAGGCTGAGACTGTTGCAGAAGAGGAAGCAGGAGGAGCCAGTGACCTTTCTTTGTTTTTGAGGTGTCTACTCCACTGCAGCTCGTGCTTTGCACTTAGATGCCTGGTCATGCAGGTTGTGCTCGGGTTGAGAACGTTTATGCCTCGCTTCAGGCTCTGATTGCACAGCGTGCAAACCACTCGTGTCTTGTCGTCAGCACATTTTCTGAAGAACTACCACGCCAGGGAACTTCTTGGAGCTGGCTTTGATGTGCTTGGTCCCTTGCTGCAGTGGGCAGTAGCAGGAGTACTGTCTGGGGATGGCCACTCCGCTTTTGCACCCTGCTCCCTCTTCTGCTGCTCTGGTGGCTCTGTGAGACCACCGCCTCTTCCTCCGAACTACACAGGTCACTCGCATGACCTTGATTCCATGTGGGGTCGAGGACCTCATCGTCCTCCACATCATCTTCCACCCAGTCTTCAATCCTGCCCTCCTTGTCGGTCTGCACACTCCAGAAACCCACAGCAGTTGGCACCTGTATTTTGTCATCCTCCGAGACATGCTGTGGTGGTCCTCGCATGTACTTATCCTGAAACATAAGTGGTTGGGCATCGGTGCACTCAATCTCTTCCACTTCTGGGGCAGGGCTAAGTGGATGGCCCTGGGAAACCCTGCTAGCAAAGTCATCAAAAAGCAGAAGAGACTGCTTCATGACTTGGTGCTCAGACTGCTTGGCTGATTTGCCAGGGGGTGAGGTGAAGGACTGATGTACATGGGCTGCAGGTGCTAACTCTGATCTTTCAGCAGGAGACTGGGTGGGGGACAATGTGAAGGAACTGTAGGCACTGTCAGCCACCCAATCTACTATCGCCTGTACTTGTTCTGGCCTCACCATTCGTAGAGCCGCATTAGGCCCGACCAAATAACGCTCAAGGTTCTGTCGCCTACTCGCACCTGAGGAAGGTGTTTCACTTGTGCGTGTAGCTGGTACAGATCGACCACATCCTCTCCCTGCAACAGGAGCTCCACCAGCAGCACTACGACCAGGGCCACGTCCTTTATTTGACGCTCTCCTCATTCTTTGCGTTCACCCACCAATCTAACAGATGGTTTATGTCAGGCGACAATATAGTTAACAATTAAGTTCACTGAGAGTAAGGGAGTGTCAGTGTCATAAAGAGAAAAAATTTGTTGAGGCCAGTGTGACAGGCGAATTTTAGACAATTACTTCACGGTCCCAAAATAGGTTAAATTGTCAACCAACAATGTAACTGCAGTATTGACTGGTTGTATTTGACTGTGACAAATGCAGCAAAGGCCCCAAATGTAGGGTCTTGCCCAAGATGGTTGTTTTTTTAAACCAAGTATACAATTGCAGTATTTAAAGCTTGTATTTCACTGTGACAAATGCAGCAAAGGCTTCAGATGTAGGGTATTGCAAAAATGCGTGTTTTTTTAAAACGAGAATATAACAGTAGTATCTAACACTTGTATTGGACTGCCAGAAATGCAGCAAATGCCGCAAATGTATTATTTTGCCCAAAATGAGTGTTTTTTTTTAAAACCAGAATATAATAGCAGTATTTAAAGTTTGTATGTGACTGTCACAAATGCAACAAAGGCCGCAAATGTATTTTCTTGCCCAAAATGGGTGTTTTTTAAATACCAGAATATAAAAGCAGTATGTACCACTTGTATTGGACTATCAGAAATGCAGCAAAGGCCACAACTGTATTATCTTGCCCAAAATTGGTGTTTTTTTAGCCCAGTATATAATTGCAGTATTTAAAGCTTGTATTTCACTGTCAGTAATGCAACAAAGGCCTCAAATGTAGCGTCTTGCCAAAAATGGGTGTTTTTTTTTTAACCCAGAATATAACAGCAGTATCAAACACTAGTATTGGACTGCCAGAAATGTAGCAAAGGCCGCAAATGTATTATCTTGCCCAAAATTGGTGTTTTTTTTTAACCCAGTATATAATTGCAGTATTTATAGCTTGTATTTCACTGTGACAAATGCAGCAATGGCCCCAGATGTAAGATCTTGCCAAAAATGGGTGTTTTTTAAACCCAGAATATAATTGCAGTATTTAAAGCTTGTATTTCAGAAATGCAGCAAAGGCCACAAATGTATTATCTTGCCCAAAATGGGTGTTTTTTTTTATACCAGAATATAACAGTGGTACATAACGCTTGTGTTGGACTGTCAGAAATGCAGCAAAGGCCGCTAATTTATTATCTTGCCCAAAATGGGTGTTTTTTTTACCAGAATATAACGGCACTATATAACACTTGTATTTGACTGTGACAAATGTAGCAAAGGCACAAAATGTAGGGTTGTATGTATGTTTTTTTTTTAAACCCAAAATATATTTGCAGTATTTCAAGCTTGTATTTCACTGTGACAAATGCAGCAAAGACCACAGATGTAGGGTCTTGCAAAAAATTGGTGTTTTTTTAAACCAAGAATATAACTGCAGTATTTAAACTTTGTATTTGATTGTCACAAATGCAACAAAGGCCACAAATGTATTATCTTGCCCAAAATTGGTGGTTTTTTTTTAAACCCAGAATATAACAGCAGTATCTAACACTTGTATTGGACTGCCAGAAATGCAGCAAAGGCTGCAAATGTATTATCTTGCCCAAAATGGGTGTTTTTTTTTTAAACAAGACTATAACTGTAGTATTTAAAGTTTGTATTTGACTGTCACAAATTCAACAAAGGACCCAAAATGTATTATCTTGCAAAAAATGGGTGTTTTTATAAACCCAGTATATAATTGCAGCAAAACTTGTATTTTGCTGTGATAAATGGAGCAAAAGCCCCAGATGTAGGGTCTTGCCAAAAATGGGTGTTTAAAAAATAAATAAAGAATATAACAGCAGTACCTAACGCTACTATTTGACTGTGACAAATGCAGCAAAGGTCACAAATGTATTATCTTGCCCAAAATGGGTGTATTTTTTAATACCAGAATATACCAGTGGTATATAACCCTTGTATTGGACTGTCAGAAATGCAGCAAAGGCCGCAAATGTATTATCTTGCCCAAAATGGGTGTTTTTTTAATACCAGTATATAACAGCATTATATAACGCTTGTATTAGACTGTCAGAAATGCAGCAAATGCTGCAAATGTATTATCTTGCCTAAAATGGGTGGTTTTTTAATACCAGAATATAACTGCAGCAAAGGTACCAGATGTAGGGTCTTGCAAAAAAGGGGTGTTTTTTCAAACCCAGAATATAATTGCAGTATTTCAAGCTTGTATTTCACTATGACAAATGCAGCAAAGGCCCCAGATGTAGGGTCTTGCAAAAAATTGGTGTTTTTTTAAACCCAGAATATAACTGCAGTATTTAAAGTTTGTATTTGACTGTCACAAATTCAACAAAAGAACCAAAATGTATTTTCTTGCAAAAATGTGGTGTTTTTTTAAAACCCTAAATATATCTGCAGTATTTAAACCTTGTATTTGACTGTAACAAATGCACATATGCTGTGCTGGTGCACTGAACTTGCATAAAATGGCTGCTGTCGCCCAACTAACTAACAGACAGATAAAAGTATTTTACTGTGTCACTGGGCTCATGGCAGGGTAAAAAAAACTGTGCACTGCACCCACAACACAAAATCGCTGTAGATTGCAGAGTTAACAAGCACTTCTGATAACAGATTCTTTCCTATTCTTTCCCTCACAGCAACAGCATCCTATCCCTACACTAGTAACAGCAGAGTGACGTGCAGCGCTACGTGACTCCAGCTTATATAGAGGCTGGGTCACATGCTGCACTGGCCAAGTACAGCCATGCCATTAGTGGGCATGGCTGTGATGGCTTCTAAGGGCACACAAGTTGATTGGCTGCTCTGCAGCCTTTCAAAAAGCGCAATTAACGCGCCGAACTCCGAACTCGCACCCGAACATTTACTGAAAAGTTCGGGTTCAGGTCCGGGGTCCAAAAATCCTATAGTTCGGTACGAACCTGAACTTTACAGTTCGTGTTCGCTCAACCCTACTATGCAAACTGACTTGCTCTCTTCATTCTCCAGGCCAGTACAAATCCACATATGTATAGATTTTCTTGTGTTTTAATACTGAAATACTTTGAAAATTTTATTTTTCTGTGCCATATATGAAGATGTGTGGGGCTCATTTTTGGGGGACAATCTATAGTTTTTGCTAATGCCATTTTGGGGTGTCTATGACTTTTTGATCACTTTTTAATAATTTTTTTGGGAGGTAAAGTGATGAAAAATTGGCGAATTGGCAATTTTTTTCTGTTATGCTTTGGTTAACTTTTTTCTATTTTAATAATATGGGTGTTTTTGCACTCAACAATTTATTTTTTATTTTATTTTTTTGTATTTTGTGGAAAAGGGAGTGCTTAAGATTTTTATTTTTATTATATTTTTATATTTATTAACATTTTTTATTTTTTTTGTTAGGTCCTCAAGTGGTCCACAACTTGCAATCATCAGATTGCAACTTGTACAGAATATTCTGTACAGAAATTACTACTAATATATAGAGAGAGATTGCACCCCTTTGGCTGGATGAGAGATGAGGGTGCATTGTTCATCTGTAAAGAGACTCAGAGGGCATCATTAAGATGTCATCCACCCCTGTACACAGTCTTGGGGACAAGCTAACTCCTGTGATCTCTAAGAACTGTGGCAACTTGCAAGAGTACGTGTATTTGCACTGTGCCATAATTTTCTAGTAAAGAACTGTTTAGTTGCTACAAAGACAGCTCGATCATTGCCTCCTCACTGCCCGTTTTTCTTCTGCCTTGCACCCCATCACACCAAGGGTACCCCGAACCATCACCAGGCAGGAGCCCCAATATCAGAGTGTGTTCCACTAAGAACCATGGTGCTCCCCCCTGTCATTGCACGGCCCAAGGAGTCCCAGTGTGAGGAATTCAACTACAACCATCATTGCCACTAACGCCGATCTTGTCCTCTACTCTATTCTACTTGCTGCATGCTAATACATCATTGTCAGTTCTACAAGAATTTATAAAATTTATATCAACCCTTTCATTGCCCATACAATAAAACAAAATACATATGTGTCTTTATGCTATCACCAGTCATATTTGTGTGCATAGAAAAATGACAACCAGAATCATATAATTCAAGTCCTAACTGAGTCATTGGAATAGTATCATCCATATTGGTAGCTACATTTGTTACTTGTGGCTATTTGATTTTGATTTTGCATTTATCCCCATATTTTAAGGATATTTTAGGATTTTCTTATTGGTATTAATATTCCTGTCTTTAGGAGCATTTATGGGTAGCGGGTATTTCAGTTATTTGTATTATACTAATTTGTGTTTTAATCTATTTGTGTAGCAATAAATTCTTTATGGTCTGATTATCTTGAGAGTGCCCAGGTTCCCCTTTGTTAGACGTATCTGATTTCTTGAGGATAGGGTGAGTCCTCTTCTCTGAGTGCACCTCAATTTGGTCTTAGTGAATACTGTGCGCCCCATTCATTACTGCTTCTCAAATTCTCTTGTAGTGCTACCATAAGCTGTATGTTAGCACATATACAAATAAAATCTAACTGAAGTGGAAACGTGGCTTATTTATATCTGACATATATCAGCGGCTTATGATTTTTAAGCCATAGTAAAACTACTTCTACAAATAATCACAACAAATATAAGGCCTTCCATTGTAATGTACATGTAACAGAATTCATTGTGACTTCTTTCAGACAGCTGGAAATGAATCTTAGTATCTTCCCCATATAAGACTATGGCACAGGTGAAGATAAATCCCTCGCCTGCAGAGTGATTCTTCACATTTCTTAACCTCAGACTTAATTTGTTTTATTATAACCCCTGACTGCTGTTCCTTTTAATGGAATAAGAATTTACAAGTTCCCACTGCGTAATCACTTGCACAAACTGGCAGGGATGAATTCGATTTATCAGCAATTTTTTTTTCTCTTTTAATGGATGCCCTTCAAGGACAGCACCCAGGTCAATGCAGTAAAGGTAGGTGCATTAATCATCTGCTCTGTGAAAAATAACAAAAAAGAAATAAATAAAGGGCATTAGCACATGATCAACTATTCTGCGGCGATTACAGGTCACACCCCTGGTACAAATAATCTTTAGGCTGCCAAGAGTAATATCATGAATATTGTAGTCAAGAATTTTATAAGGGAGGTAGGTAACCTTTTACACTATAGGAAGGCTATTAATAAGTGTAAGACAGTACGTTCATATGGTAATTGAATATTTTATAGAATATTGCTGCCGGGACCGATAATGCCAAATGCAACCCCAAATATGTACTGTATATAAAAAATGATAGGGGTTTTGGGAGAGTAGAGAGAAAGAGAGAGGAAGAGAAAAAAGAGACAAGAGGTGAAAGGGACAAAGGAATAGAGAAAGGAGAAAGAGAGAGGAGAGAAGAGAAGAGAGGACAGACTAGAGAAAAAGGTAACTAAATCCAGCCTTACACATCTTATAAATGTCAACCAACAGCTACAGTGGGAGAAATAAGTATTTGATACACCGGCGATTTTGCAAAAAATGGAGATGTCTGTAATTTTTATCGTAAGTACACTTAAAATTTTATTGCATGAAATAAGTATTTGATCACCTACCAACCAGCAAGAATACTAGCTCTCACAGATCTGTTAGCTTTTTTTTAAGAAGCCCCTCCACTCTGCACTCATTACCTGTATTAATTGCACCTATTTGAACTCGTTACCTGTATAAAGAACACCTGTCCACACACTCAATCAATCACACGCCAACCATGGCCAAGACCAAATAACTGTCTAAGGACACCAGGGACAAACTTGTAGACCTGCACAAGGCTGGGATGGGCTACAGGACAATAGGCAAGCAGCTTTGTGAGAAGGCAACAACTATTGGCACAATTATTAGAAAATGGAAGGAACACAAGATGACTTTCAATCTTCCTCGGTCTGGGGCTCCATGCAAGATCTCGCCTTCTGGGTTAAGGATGATTCTGAGAAAGGTCAGGAATCAGCCCAGAACTACACAGAAGGATGTGGTCAATGACCTAAAGGGAGCTGGGACCACAGTCTCAAAAATTACCATTAGTAGCACACTATGCTGTCATGGATTAAAACCCTGCAGGGCTCGCAAGGTCCCCCTGCTCACACCAGCACATGTCTAGGACCATTTGAAGTTGTGGATGATCCAGAGGAGGCATGGGAGAAGTTCATGTGGTCAGATCAGACCAAAATATAACTTTTTGGTATTACGTCCACTTGCCGTGTTTGAAGGAAGAAGAAGGATGAGTACAGCCCCAAAAACACCGTCCCAACTGTGAAGCATGGGGGAAGAAAAAAATCATACTTTGGGGGTGCTTTTCTGCAAAGGGGACAGGGCGACTGCATCCTATGGAAGGGAGGATGGATAGGGCCATGTATTGCGAGATTTTGGCCAACAACCTCCTTCCCTCAGTAAGACCATTGAAGATGGGTTGTGACTGGTAGAGATGGCCTTGCGATTTGCCTGGCGGTCGTTTTGCGGTGAACTTTGCTTGTTCGAGGTTCGCCGATCAGGCAAACATATGGAGATGTCCGTCGGCACCATATTCTTTGCATTGTGCAGAACTTTGACCCATGACACATCTATCAGGTGGGACAGGACAGACAATTGAGATGCTTCAGCACATGGACACACCCCCTACCCTATAAATAAACCCGATCTGGCAGACATTTTACATTCAGTTTTTTGCCAGTGTAGGAAGAGGTTGCTATGTAGAGCAGGGACAGACTGTTAGGGACAGTTGTTATGAGTAATTGCAACAGGTGTGATATACCTGTTCCCCCAAAAAAACTGATAGAGGGGTGTAAAATACCTATAATATACAGTACCTTCTAACATAGAAAGTATATTATAGTGCATTTGTATTGCGCAGCAGTTGTGTACGGTTCTGCTGAGATACCGCAGCTAGATGGAGGGATAAACGCTATTGGAATAATTAATTGCAACAGGTGTTATATACCTGCTTGCCCCACCAAAAAAATCTGATTGAGGGGTGTGATATACCTATAATATACCTTCTAATATAGAAAGTATATTATAGTGCATTTATATTGTGCAGCAGTTGTGGGCGGTTCTGCTGCAATACTGCAGCTATATAGAGGGACAAATGCTATTGGAATGCTGTTGCCCCCCCCCCAAATATTTTTTTATTGAGGGGTGTGATATACCTATAATATACCTTCTAACATAGAAACTATATTATAGTGCATATGTATTGTGCAGCAGTTGTGTGCGGTTCTGCTGAGATACCGCAGCTAGATAGAGGGACAAACGCTATTGAAATAAGTAATTGCAACAGGTGTGATATACTTGTTGCCACCCAAAAAACGGATTAAGGGGTGCAATATACCTGCTTCCACAAAATACTGATTGAACGGTGTGATACACCGCCTTCCACCAATTATAGATTGAGGCCTGCGATACACCAGTACTATGTTACATTTATGAATAGCCTTCCTATAGTGTAAAAGCTTACCTGGTTCCCTTATAAAATTCTTTACTACAACATTCAAGATATTGCTCTTGGCAGCCTAAAGATTATTTGTACCAGGGGTGTGACCTGTAATCACTGCAGCATAGTTTATCATTTATTTATTTATTTTGTCACAAAGCAGTTGATTGATCCATCTACATTGACATGAATACCGTCCATTAAAAGAGCCGAGCATGCATGTGTTGTGAATGGGAGAGGGGAGAAAACCACTGCCCGACAGATCTTGTAGCCTGCTTAATTCTCAAAAAACCGAAGAATAGGAAATTTGGAAATTCAACATGCCGGGTCCTTATCTCCTCCGACATCTGCCATTGGGGAAGAGTCGAGAGGCAACTCATGCAAGTTAGATGGTCAGCCAATCCCACTGAAAAGAAAGAGAGAGCAATAGAAGAGATAGAGACAATAGCGAGAAAAGTGAGTGGGAGAGACAGTAAAAAGATGAGAGAGGAAACCAACAGTGAGAGAAACAATTTAAGATATAGAGAAAAAGAAGAGATAGCTAGAGGGCAATGGACAAATGAGATACAGTACAGACCAAAAGTTTGGCACACCTTCTCATTCAAAGAGTTTTTTTTATTTTCATGACTATGAAAATTGTAGATTTACACTGAAGGCATCAAAACTATGAATTAACACATATGGAATTATATACTTATCAAAAAAGTATGAAACAACTAAAAATATGTCATATTCTAGGTTCTTCAAAGTAGCCACCTTTTGCTTTGATTACTGCTTTGCACGCTCTTGGCATTCTCTTGATGAGCTTCAAGAGGTAGTCACCTGAAATGGTTTTCACTTCACAGGTGTGCCCTGTCAGGTTTAATAAGTGGGATTTCTTGCCTTATAAATGGGGTTGGGACCATCAGTTGCGTTGTGGAGAAGTCAGGTGGATACGCAGCTGATAGTCCTACTGAATAGACTGTTCGAATTTGTATTATGGCAAGAAAAAAGCAGCTAAGTAAAGAAAAACAAGTGGCCATCATTACTTTAAGAAATGATGGTCAGTCAGTCCGAAAAATTGGGAAAACTTTGAAAGTGTCCCCAAGTGCAGTCACAAAAACCATCAAGCGCTACAAAGAAACTGGCTCACATGCGGACCGCCCCAGGAAAGGAAGACCAAGAGACACCTCTGCTGCGGAGGATAAGTTCATCCGAGTCACCAGCCTCAGAAATCGCAGGTTAACAGCAGCTCAGATTAGAGACCAAGTCAATGCCACACAGAGTTTTAGCAGCAGACACATCTCTAGAACAACTGTTAAGAGGAGACTGTGTGAATCAGGCCTTCATGGTAGAATATCTGCTAGGAAACCACTGCTAAGGACAGGCAACAAGCAGAAGAGACTTGTTTGGGCTACAGAACACAAGGAATGGACATTAGACCAGTGGAAATCTGTGCTTTGGTCTGATGAGTCCAAATTTGAGATCTTTGGTTCCAACTACCGTGTCTTTGTGCAACGCAGAAAAGGTGTGATGGTGTGGGTGTGCTTTGCTGGTGACACTGTTGGGGATTAATTAAAAATTGAAGGCATACTGAACCAGCATGGCTACCACGGCCTCTTGCAGCGGCATGCTATTCCATCCGGTTTGCGTTTAGTTGGACCATCATTCATTTTTCAACAGGACAATGACCCCAAACACACCTCCAGGCTGTGTAAGGGCTATTTGACCATGAAGGAGAGTGATGGGGTGCTACGCCAGATGACCTGGCCTCCACAGTCACCGGACCTGAACCCAATCGAGATGGTTTGGGGTGAGCTGGACCGCAGAGTGAAGGCAAAAGGGCCAACAAGTGCTAAGCATCTCTGGGAACTCTTTCAAGACTGTTGGAAGACCATTTCAGGTGACTACTTCTTGAAGCTCATCAAGAGAATGCCAAGAGCGTGCAAAGCAGTAATCAAAGCAATAGGTGGCTAACTTTGAAGAACCTAGAATATGACATATTTTCAGCTGTTTCATACTTTTTTGATAAGTATTTAATTCCACATGTGTTAATTCATAGTTTTGATGCCTTCAGTGTGAATCTACAATTTTAATAGTCATGAAAATAAAGAAAACTCTTTGAATGAGAAGGTGTGTCCAAACTTTTGGTCTGTACTGTACATAGTAGAGAGGGACGGAGAGTTATAAAAAAATAAAAGAGAGATGTGAGTGATAGAGAGAAAGAAGAACAAGAAAGGAGAGAAAAAGTGAGTGAGAGAGAAGAGAGAGGGAAACAAAACAGAAGATAGAGAGAGGAGAGAGATCCTGAGAATAGATCATCATTCTATTTTCCAGGATAACCCCTTTAAAGGGTTTCTGTCATGAGAAATAACGTTATGTAGCTGACTGACATTAGCGATGTGCTAATCTCATCAGTACAGACCAGGATGCTTCATAACTCCCTGCCTGCTGCCGTTCTCTTAAAATAAACACTTTTATAATATGCTAATGAGCCTCTAGGTGCTATTAGAGTGTTGCTTCAGCACCTAGAGGCTCGGTCTTTGCACCCTTTGGCACACCCAGGTCTAGTTGATTGACTTTCGAGTTCTCCTCAGTGTCCCGTAAATACCGCGCCTGCACTGTCCCGATTAGTTTTTGGCGCAGTGAGTAATGGACGTGCTCCTGCTGCCGGCTTCCTTTCTTCGGCGCAGGCGCAGTGAGGAAGACGGCAGCAGGTGTGCGTCCTTCACTCACTGCACCTGCGCCGAATACTAAATGGGACGGTGCAGGGGCGGGATTTACGGGACGATGAGGAGAACTCAAAAGTCTGGACCTGGCGTGCCAGTCAGCTGGACCTGGGCGTGCCATAGGGTGCATAGACTGAGCCTCTAGGTGCTGAAGCAATGCCCTAATAGCACCTAGAGGCTCATTAGCATAATTAAAAGTCTTTATTTTAAGAGAACAGCGGCAGACAGGGAGTTATAAAGCATTCTGGTCTGTACTGCTGACATTAGCACATTACTAATGTCAGTCAGCTACATAACGTTATTTCTCATGACAGAAACCCTTTAAGTAAAGGCCCATTTACACAGCAGATGATTGGGCCAATTGGTAACAAAGGTTTCTATAAACACTAGTTAATAATAATTGGACCATGGAATTGTGCTAATCTGATTCTTTGTAGACAGGGATGTTCTGCCAACAATGAAACTGTATGGCAATGGCCTATTGTAGTAACGATCTTTCATCCCCATACAGCAGGAAATATTGCAGCATCTGACTGCAGTTAACGAGCAGACAATGATCAGGAATGAATGATCCTATAAATGTTTATTAAAGCAATTACTCAATACTTTCATAAAGCTCCAACATATAATTGTGTCACATGTTCTATACCATAATCTTGATATATTTTATGCAGATCCAGTTCCATACATGACAGGTGCTGGGTGTGAAAACTCCAGTCATTTAACCGCTCAGATGCTGCAGTCAATAAAGACCATGGTATCTTGGCAGCTAGAAAGAAGGAGTTCCCTATGACCTCTGATCATTTGCTATGGCAGCCTGGGCATTGTGAAGGGTCACTGGCCCAATTTCCTGTTAAGCCCTACTACGGCAAGCTTAATAGACAGCCTGAGAAAATCCCATAGACTGCAATAGTATTCTATTGTAGTCTATTGATTAGGGTACTAACAAATACATTAAAGGGGACTACAAAGTACAGTCTTACATAGCTGAGGAGAAAAAAAAAAAATTGTCTGGGTCTTGAAAGGGTTAAGAAGACCTTGACAGTCTTGGGAGATGGTGTACAGGTTTTGATGACCCATTACATACCAGTGGATATACACTCCTCAAAAGTGAAATTGTAACGTTAAGAAGGAAAGCCATGATTAATGGTATGCAAATTATCTAAAAATGGAAACAAAGTATTCTAAACATTTTGATTTATTTGGTATTGAGTATCGAGCACAACGCACACAGACAAATTTGGAGAGATGCTGCAGGTCATGGTAGCATGCTTAGGGCATGCAGGCTGCTCACAGTAACATGAGCAACATATGGCTTGGCATTGTCCTGTTGGAAGATGGCTCCTGGGACATTTTGGAGAAATGAATTTACCACTGGTTCCATGACAAAATCAATATAATAAAGACTAGAGGGGTCCGGTTACCATATATTATGCCATGGGTACAATGACCTCTGCACGGGTCACAGAGCATACCTACAAAACTCTTCCATAAAAGTCAATGAGGTCAAGTGATTTATAGCATTCTCTGTGTAAGTGTGTATACATAGATAGCTGTCACTGATAGCTGTACATGGGGAGGTCTTATGTGTGATTGATAGCATTTTCTATGTGTGTAATTAACCACAAAATCAGGTCTATCCAGGCTTGCAGTTAAACTTTGGGGAGAACATACCCTGATGTACATCACCGTGCAGTGCAGCAACATGCATAGCTAGTCCTTTCTGGTATCGCAACTGTTATTATGTGATTGACATGCAGGTCACATATATGAACATGCACATCATCGTGCAGGCCACCAACATTCCTAGTTAACCGATAGCTTAAAAAATAAAATAAAGCATACAGCATCCTTTAGTAAAGCAAAAAAAAAAAAAAAGCTGTGCCACCCCTGCAGGTCTTCCAATCTTTAGTGGAACAGAATAAGAACATGGAGGCAGTGGCAATAAAGTAGTCAAGAAAAAAAAAGGTTCTTTTAATTCATGTTATGGCAGTGCAAACACTTGTTTGAATCCCTTCTGTTAGATGTAGAGTGACAGTGTGTCAGTATAAGCTTAGTTCACACTTCACTTATTTGGTCAGTAATTGTCAGCCCAAAGCAGGTGCAGATGTATTCTTGATACCTAATCAGAGAGTAGAAACACCAAGTTGGAGCTCACCTCACCATACACCACCGAGGAGCACGGACACAGAACCGGAACCAAGGCTGACAAATAGTGAAAAAAGTAGATTGTCCAGCTTTACCTCGCAGTGCGAGGAAGGATCTGTAATAAGTGTTGATCCGAAACATGTTGATAAAATGAGCCTGATGTTTGGTTTTTAAGCACGTTTCCTAATAAAATACGCACTGCAAGGTGAAGCTGGACAATCTACTTTTTTCGCTAATCAGAGAGTAGAGTTGGGCCCTGAATTTGCCTCACAATAATTGACCAAATAACAGAAGTGGGAACTCCAGCTTACAGGTTAATGTTAGAATCAGATCTAATTTATCAGTGTGGACCTAACCCTGCAGTGGTACAAAAATCAAGACGTGGCCCCATGACATTGGGAGGGTGACAGCATTGAGACTATGTTCACATCACTGTTCATTTAAAGATGTCTTGCAGTTGGGTGGAGTATTTCGGGAACCGGGTCCCAGTCAGACTGAAGATGTGCGCCATGCAGTGCAGGGTGCATGAGTCAGCCCTCCCTGACACAACATAGTTCTTCCCGTTATCGGTGACCATGGTTCCTATCTCCAAATGATGAGGAGACAGACAGGATTTAATTTATTGGTTGATGACGTGGAGCAGTTCCTGTCCAACGTGACTACATTAGTCCAGACTAAATCGGTGCAGAACTGCATTACAACGCCCTGCTTTGGATAAGTGGTATGCTGGAGGATGACTCTGAACTCTTCCTACAGTGGAGCCTGGGCACAAGATTGGGAATGAGGAGGCAGAGGAGGACATTGATGCAGAAATCCCACTATTACAACGTGGAGGCAGCATTGAGATTACCTGACCATGTTGCTGATATGCCTGTGCCGATACCACATTTACCCAGTGAGTCATAATGGCTGGCATGAACTGTACCAGACACTGACAGGCTCAAGGATTGTCCCACTTTCTGCTCAACATACGTATGCAGGTCTGGTACAGCTTGTTTAGAGAAGTAATGACGACTTGGGACTCTCGGGGTGGGCACAAGCAATCAGTTCTCATGTGCGATCAGCTTCATCAACATCCACTAATGTCTGTTCGTCACTTATGTCACCCTCACCAGTCTTATGGCCATATCCTTGGCCGCTTGCAACACGTGTTCCCACCCAGTTGCATGCCAAAGGGAGGATGCAGAAGACCTCTCCTCCATGTCTGTGCTGATTAACTAGGTACACACGCCTATATATTAGAACCCGGCTGTTGAGACTGTCTGATGCACAGTCAGTCTATGCATACCAGAACAATTAAGTATAAATGGCCCAGCAGATGAACTATATAAATGTGCCCTATATTACACTGACTGTTGACCATGAGTCTAATGCACTGTTTGTCTATGTATAACTAAACAGATTAATTATTAATGGCGTAGCAGATAAACTCGGTAAACACACCTATATATTAGACTGGCTGTTGAGACTAAGTCTGATGCACAGTCAGTCTATGTATAACAGAACAGATAAAAAAAAAAAATGAATGGCACAGCAGATGAACAAGATGCACGGGGCAATTACATAGAGCCTGCACTGTCCCTGCAGTTCTCCCTGGCTGTGACGCTCTCCGATGTGATTGGATCGCGGCACAGCCAGGTAGAAGGAGATGCCTATTGAGGAATCCCGGAGTCTCCTCCTCCCTGTTACGATGCTCAGTATTAACATACTGAGCGCGAAAACTTCAGGAGGGCGCATCATCAGCCGGGGGGGGGGGGGGGGGGCTGGTCAACCCCGCAAGTACAGGTATTTAGCTCCTATAAGTATAAGTAAAACAGAATAAAGGTCCCCTTTAAGTAAGTCTTTATGAGTAGGGATGAGCGAACTCGAACTGTATAGTTCGGGTTCGTACCGAATTTTGGGGTGTCCGTGACACGGACCCGAACCCGGACATTTTCGTAAAAGTCCGGGTTCGGGTTCGGTGTTCGTCGCTTTCTTCGCGCTTTTGTGACGCTTTCTTGGCGCTTTTTGAAAGGCTGCAAAGCAGCCAATCAACAAGCGTCATACTACTTGCCCCAAGAGGCCATCACAGCCATGCCTACTATTGGCATGGCTGTGATTGGCCAGAGCACCATGTGACCCAGCCTCTATTTAAGCTGGAGTCACATAGCGCCGCCCGTCACTCTGCTCTGATTAGCGTAGGGAGAGGTTGCGGCTGCGACAGTAGGGCGAGATTAGGCAGATTAACTCCTCCAAAGGACTTGATTAACTGATTGATCTGCAGCTGTGGATCATTGAGCTGCTGATCCTCAATTGCTCACTGTTTTTAGGCTGCCCAGACCGTTTGTCAGTCACATTTTTCTGGGGTGATCGGCGGCCATTTTGTGTCTTGTGGTGCGCCAGCACAAGCTGCGACCAAGTGCATTTAACCCTCAATGGTGTGGTTGTTTTTTGGCTAAAGCCTACATCAGGGTGAAGCTGTCACACCAAGTGCATTTAACCAGCAATAGTCTGTTCATTTTTTGGCCATATACAAAATCAGGGGCAAGCTGCGCCTGTCACCAAGTGCATTTAACCCTCAATGGTGTGGTTGTTTTTTGGCTAAAGCCTACATCAGGGTGAAGCTGTCACACCAAGTGCATTTAACCAGCAATAGTCTGTTCATTTTTTGGCCATATACAAAATCAGGGGCAAGCTGCGCCTGTCACCAAGTGCATTTAACCCTCAATGGTGTGGTTGTTTTTTGGCTAAAGCCTACATCAGGGTGAAGCTGTCACACCAAGTGCATTTAACCAGCAATAGTCTGTTCATTTTTTGGCCATATACTAAATCAGGGGCAAGCTGCGCCTGTCACCAAGTGCATTTAACCCTCAATGGTGTGGTTGTTTTTTGGCTAAAGCCTACATCAGGGTGAAGCTGTCACACCAAGTGCATTTAACCAGCAATAGTCTGTTCATTTTTTGGCCATATACTAAATCAGGGGCAAGCTGCGCCTGTCACCAAGTGCATTTAACCCTCAATGGTGTGGTTGTTTTTTGGCTAAAGCCTACATCAGGGTGAAGCTGTCACACCAAGTGCATTTAACCAGCAATAGTCTGTTCATTTTTTGGCCATATACTAAATCAGGGGCAAGCTGCGCCTGTCACCAAGTGCATTTAACCCTCAATGGTGTGGTTGTTTTTTGGCTAAAGCCTACATCAGGGTGAAGCTGTCACACCAAGTGCATTTAACCAGCAATAGTCTGTTTATTTTTTGGCCATATCCCAGTCTAATTCTGTCACTAAATCCATACCGGTCACCCAGCGCCTAAATACTAGGCCTCAAATTTATATCCAGCTAAATCTGTCCCTAGTGCTGTAGCTGGGCGAGTTATTTAGTGTCCGTTCAAGCACATTTCTTGTTCTGGGTTGAAATACAATTCCCAATTTAGCAATTTCATAATTTAGTGGTTTCTGCTATATCAGAGCTATTTGAAATCTATCCCTAAAAGGGTATATAATATTCAAGGTGCACATTGGGTCATTCAGAATAACTTCACACACACCCGCTACTGTGTATTTCCAAGTCTAATTCTGGCACTAAACCCATACCTGTCACGCAGCGCCTAAATACTAGGCCTCAAATTTATATCCAGCTAAATCTGTCCCTAGTGCTGTAGCTGGGCGAGTTATTTAGTGTCCGTTCAAGCACATTTCTTGTTCTGGGTTGAAATACAATTCCCAATTTAGCAATTTCATAATTTAGTGGTTTCTGCTATATCAGAGCTATTTGAAATCTATCCCTAAAAGGGTATATAATATTCAAGGTGCACATTGGGTCATTCAGAATAACTTCACACACACCCGCTTCTGTGTATTTCCAAGTCTAATTCTGGCACTAAACCCATACCTGTCACCCAGCGCCTAAATACTAGGCCTCAAATTTATATCCCGCTAAATCTGTCCTTAGTGCTGTAGCTGGGCGAGTTATTTAGTGTCCGTTCAAGCACATTTCTTGTTCTGGGTTGAAATACAATTCCCAATTTAGCAATTTCATAATTTAGTGGTTTCTGCTATATCAGAGCTATTTGAAATCTATCCCTAAAAGGGTATATAATATTCAAGGTGCACATTGGGTCATTCAGAATAACTTCACACACACCCGCTACTGTGTATTTCCAAGTCTAATTCTGGCACTAAACCTATACCTGTCACCCAGCGCCTAAATACTAGGCCTCAAATTTATATCCCGCTAAATCTCTCGTTACCGCTGTCCTGTTGTGGCTGGGAAAGTTATTTAGTGTCCGTCAAAGCACATTTCTTGTTCTGGGTTGAAATACAATTCCCAATTTAGCAATTTCATAATTTAGTGGTTTCTGCTATATCAGAGCTATTTGAAATCTATCCCTAAAAGGGTATATAATATTCAAGGTGCACATTGGGTCATTCAGAATAACTTCACACACACCCGCTACTGTGTATTTCCAAGTCTAATTCTGGCACTAAACCCATACCTGTCACCCAGCGCCTAAATACTAGGCCTCAAATTTATATCCCGCTAAATCTGTCCTTAGTGCTGTAGCTGGGCGAGTTATTTAGTGTCCGTTCAAGCACATTTCTTGTTCTGGGTTGAAATACAATTCCCAATTTAGCAATTTCATAATTTAGTGGTTTCTGCTATATCAGAGCTATTTGAAATCTATCCCTAAAAGGGTATATAATATTCAAGGTGCACATAGGGTCATTCAGAATAACTTCACACACACGCTTCTGTGCATTTCCAAGTCTAATTCTGTCACTAAATCCATACCGGTCACCCAGCGCCTAAATACTAGGCCTCAAATTTATATCCCGCTAAATCTCTCGTTACCGCTGTCCTGTTGTAGCTGGGAAAGTTATTTAGTGTCCGTCAAAGCACATTTTTTGTTCTGGGTTGAAGTACAATTCCCAATTTAGCAATTTCATAATTTAGTGGTTTCTGCTATATCAGAGCTATTTGAAATCTATCCCTAAAAGGGTATATAATATTCAAGGTGCACATAGGGTCATTCAGAATAACTTCACACACACCCGCTACTGTGTATTTCCAAGTCTAATTCTGTCACTAAACCCATACCTGTCACCCAGCGCCTAAATACTAGGCCTCAAATTTATATCCTGCTAAATCTCTCGTTACCGCTGTCCTGTTGTAGCTGGGAAAGTTATTTAGTGTCCGTCAAAGCACATTTTTTGTTCTGGGTTGAAGTACAATTCCCAATTTAGCAATTTCATAATTTAGTGGTTCCTGCTATATCAGAGCTATTTGAAATCTATCCCAAAAAGGGTATATAATATTCAAGGTGCACATAGGGTCATTCAGAATAACTTCACACACACGCTTCTGTGCATTTCCAAGTCTAATTCTGTCACTAAATCCATACCGGTCACCAAGCGCCTAAATACTAGGCCTCAAATTTATATCCCGCTAAATCTCTCGTTACCGCTGTCCTGTTGTAGCTGGGAAAGTTATTTAGTGTCCGTCAAAGCACATTTTTTGTTCTGGGTTGAAGTACAATTCCCAATTTAGCAATTTCATAATTTAGTGGTTCCTGCTATATCAGAGCTATTTGAAATCTATCCCAAAAAGGGTATATAATATTCAAGGTGCACATAGGGTCATTCAGAATAACTTCACACACACGCTTCTGTGCATTTCCAAGTCTAATTCTGTCACTAAATCCATACCGGTCACCCAGCGCCTAAATACTAGGCCTCAAATTTATATCCCGCTAAATCTCTCGTTACCGCTGTACTGTTGTTGCTGGGCAAGATATTTAGTGTCCGTCAAAGCACATTTTTTGTTCTGGGTTGAAATACAATTCCCAATTTAGCAATTTCATAATTTAGTGGTTTCTGCTATATCAGAGCTATTTGAAATCTATCCCTAAAAGGGTATATAATATTCAAGGTGCACATAGGGTCATTCAGAATAACTTCACACACACGCTTCTGTGCATTTCCAAGTCTAATTCTGTCACTAAATCCATACCGGTCACCCAGCGCCTAAATACTAGGCCTCAAATTTATATCCCGCTGAATTTGAATACAATACATTGGGCCAAATAATATATTTGTTGTTGTGGTGAACCATAACAATGAGAAAAACATCTAGTAAGGGACGCGGACGTGGACATGGTCGTGGTGGTGTTAGTGGACCCTCTGGTGCTGGGAGAGGACGTGGCCGTTCTGCCACATCCACACGTCCTAGTGTACCAACTACCTCAGGTCCCAGTAGCCGCCAGAATTTACAGCGATATATGGTGGGGCCCAATGCCGTTCTAAGGATGGTAAGGCCTGAGCAGGTACAGGCATTAGTCAATTGGGTGGCCGACAGTGGATCCAGCACGTTCACATTATCTCCCACCCAGTCTTCTGCAGAAAGCGCACAGATGGCGCCTGAAAACCAACCCCATCAGTCTGTCACATCACCCCCATGCATACCAGGGAAACTGTCTCAGCCTCAAGTTATGCAGCAGTCTCTTATGCTGTTTGAAGACTCCGCTGGCAGGGTTTCCCAAGGGCATCCACCTAGCCCTTCCCCAGCGGTGAAAGACATAGAATGCACTGACGCACAACCACTTATGTTTCCTGATGATGAGGACATGGGAATACCACCTCAGCATGTCTCTGATGATGACGAAACACAGGTGCCAACTGCTGCGTCTTTCTGCAGTGTGCAGACTGAACAGGAGGTCAGGGATCAAGACTGGGTGGAAGACGATGCAGGGGACGATGAGGTCCTAGACCCCACATGGAATGAAGGTCGTGCCACTGACTTTCACAGTTCGGAGGAAGAGGCAGTGGTGAGACCGAGCCAACAGCGTAGCAAAAGAGGGAGCAGTGGGCAAAAGCAGAACACCCGCCGCCAAGAGACTCCGCCTGCTACTGACCGCCGCCATCTGGGACCGAGCACCCCAAAGGCAGCTTCAAGGAGTTCCCTGGCATGGCACTTCTTCAAACAATGTGCTGACGACAAGACCCGAGTGGTTTGCACGCTGTGCCATCAGAGCCTGAAGCGAGGCATTAACGTTCTGAACCTGAGCACAACCTGCATGACCAGGCACCTGCATGCAAAGCATGAACTGCAGTGGAGTAAACACCTTAAAACCAAGGAAGTCACTCAGGCTCCCCCTGCTACCTCTTCTGCTGCTGCCGCCTCGGCCTATTCTGCTGCTGCCGCCTCAGCCTCTTCCTCCGCCTCTGGAGGAACGTTGGCACCTGCCGCCCAGCAAACAGGGGATGTACCACCACCACCACCACCACCACCTCCGTCACCAAGCGTCTCAACCATGTCACACGCCAGCGTTCAGCTCTCCATCTCACAAACATTTGATAGAAAGCGTAAATTCCCACCTAGCCACCCTCGATCCCTGGCCCTGAATGCCAGCATTTCTAAACTACTGGCCTATGAAATGCTGTCATTTAGGCTGGTGGACACAGACAGCTTCAAACAGCTCATGTCGCTTGCTGTCCCACAGTATGTTGTTCCCAGCCGGCACTACTTCTCCAAGAGAGCCGTGCCTTCCCTGCACAACCAAGTATCCGATAAAATCAAGTGTGCACTGCGCAACGCCATCTGTAGCAAGGTCCACCTAACCACAGATACGTGGACCAGTAAGCACGGCCAGGGACGCTATATCTCCCTAACTGCACACTGGGTAAATGTAGTGGCAGCTGGGCCCCAGGCGGAGAGCTGTTTGGCGCACGTCCTTCCGCCGCCAAGGATCGCAGGGCAACATTCTTTGCCTCCTGTTGCCACCTCCTCCTTCTCGGCTTCCTCCTCCTCTTCTTCCACCTGCTCATCCAGTCAGCCACACACCTTCACCACCAACTTCAGCACAGCCCGGGGTAAACGTCAGCAGGCCATTCTGAAACTCATATGTTTGGGGGACAGGCCCCACACCGCACAGGAGTTGTGGCGGGGTATAGAACAACAGACCGACGAGTGGTTGCTGCCGGTGAGCCTCAAGCCCGGCCTGGTGGTGTGTGATAATGGGCGAAATCTCGTTGCAGCTCTGGGACTAGCCAATTTGACGCACATCCCTTGCTTGGCACATGTGCTGAATTTGGTGGTGCAGAAGTTCATTCACAACTACCCCGACATGTCAGAGCTGCTGCATAAAGTGCGGGCCGTCTGTTCGCGCTTCCGGCGTTCACATCCTGCTGCTGCTCGCCTGTCTGCGCTACAGCGTAACTTCGGCCTTCCCGCTCACCGCCTCATATGCGACGTGCCCACCAGGTGGAACTCCACCTTGCACATGCTGGACAGACTGTGCGAGCAGCAGCAGGCCATAGTGGAGTTTCAGCTGCAGCACGCACGGGTCAGTCGCACTACAGAACAGCACCACTTCACCACCAATGACTGGGCCTCCATGCGAGACCTGTGTGCCCTGTTGCGCTGTTTCGAGTACTCCACCAACATGGCCAGTGGCGATGACACCGTTATCAGCGTTACAATACCACTTCTATGTCTCCTTGAGAAAACACTTAGGGCGATGATGGAAGAGGAGGTGGCCCAGGAGGAGGAGGAGGAGGAGGAGGAAGAGGGGTCATTTTTAGCACTTTCAGGCCAGTCTCTTCGAAGTGACTCAGAGGGAGGTTTTTGGCAACAGCAGAGGCCAGGTACAAATGTGGCCAGCCAGGGCCCACTACTGGAGGACGAGGAGGACGAGGATGAGGAGGAGGTGGAGGAGGATGAGGATGAAGCATGGTCACAGCGGGGTGGCACCCAACGCAGCTCGGGTCCATCACTGGTGCGTGGCTGGGGGGAAAGGCAGGACGATGACGATACGCCTCCCACAGAGGACAGCTTGTCCTTACCCCTGGGCAGCCTGGCACACATGAGCGACTACATGCTGCAGTGCCTGCGCAACGACAGCAGAGTTGCCCACATTTTAACCTGTGCGGACTACTGGGTTGCCACCCTGCTGGATCCACGCTACAAAGACAATGTGCCCACCTTACTTCCTGCACTGGAGCGTGATAGGAAGATGCGCGAGTACAAGCGCACGTTGGTAGACGCGCTACTGAGAGCATTCCCAAATGTCACAGGGGAACAAGTGGAAGCCCAAGGCCAAGGCAGAGGAGGAGCAAGAGGTCGCCAAGGCAGCTGTGTCACGGCCAGCTCCTCTGAGGGCAGGGTTAGCATGGCAGAGATGTGGAAAACTTTTGTCAACACGCCACAGCTAACTGCACCACCACCTGATACGCAACGTGTTAGCAGGAGGCAACATTTCACTAACATGGTGGAACAGTACGTGTGCACACCCCTCCACGTACTGACTGATGGTTCGGCCCCATTCAACTTCTGGGTCTCTAAATTGTCCACGTGGCCAGAGCTAGCCTTTTATGCCTTGGAGGTGCTGGCCTGCCCGGCAGCCAGCGTTTTGTCTGAACGTGTATTCAGCACGGCAGGGGGCGTCATTACAGACAAACGCAGCCGCCTGTCTACAGCCAATGTGGACAAGCTGACGTTCATAAAAATGAACCAGGCATGGATCCCACAGGACCTGTCCGTCCCTTGTCCAGATTAGACATTAACTACCTCCCCATAACCATATATTATTGGACTCCAGGGCACTTCCTCATTCAATCCTATTTTTATTTTCATTTTACCATTATATTGCGATGCTACCCAAAGTTGAATGAACCTCTCCTCTGCCTGTGTGCTAGGCCTAAATATATGCCAATGGACTGTTGCAGTGGTGGCTGACATGAAGCCTGATTCTCTGCTATGACATGCAGACTAATTCTCTGCTGACATGAAGCCAGATTGTCTGTTACGGGACCTCTCTCCTCTGCCTGGGTGCTGGGCCTAAATTTATGCCAATGGACTGTTGCAGTGGTGGCTGACGTGAAGCCTGATTCTCTGCTATGACATGCAGACTGATTCTCTGCTGTCATGAAGCCAGATTGTCTGTTACGGGACCTCTCTGCTCTGCCTGTGTGCTAGGCCTAAATATATGCCAATGGACTGTTGCAGTGGTGGGTGACGTGAAGCCTGATTCTCTGCTATGATATGAAGACTGATTCTCTGCTGACATGAAGCCAGATTGTCTGTTACGGGACCTTTCTCCTCTGCCTGGGTTCTGGGCCTAAATTTATGAAAATTGACTCTTACAGTGGTGGGTGACGTGAAGCCTCATTCTCTGCTATGACATGCAGACTAATTCTCTGCTGACATGAAGCCAGATTCTCTGTTACGGGACCTCCCTCCTCTGCCTGGGTGCTGGGCCTGAATATATGCCAATGGACTGTTGCAGTGGTGGGTGACGTGAAGCCTGATTCTCTGCTATGACATGCAGACTAATTCTCTGCTGACATGAAGACAGATTCTCTGTTACGGGACCTCTCTCCTCTGCCTGTGTGTGTGCTGGGCCTAAATATATGCCAATGGACTGTTGCAGTGGTGGCTGACGTGAAGCCTCATTCTCTGCTATGACATGCAGACTAATTCTCTGCTGACATGAAGACAGATTCTCTGTTACGGGACCTCTCTCCTCTGCCTGTGTGTGTGCTGGGCCTAAATATATGCCAATGGACTGTTGCAGTGGTGGCTGACGTGAAGCCTCATTCTCTGCTATGACATGCAGACTAATTCTCTGCTGACATGAAGACAGATTCTCTGTTACGGGACCTCCCTCCTCTGCCTGGGTGCTGGGCCTGAATATATGCCAATGGACTGTTGCAGTGGTGGGTGACGTGAAGCCTGATTCTCTGCTATGACATGCAGACTAATTCTCTGCTGACATGAAGACAGATTCTCTGTTACGGGACCTCCCTCCTCTGCCTGGGTGCTGGGCCTGAATATATGCCAATGGACTGTTGCAGTGGTGGGTGACGTGAAGCCTGATTCTCTGCTATGACATGCAGACTAATTCTCTGCTGACATGAAGACAGATTCTCTGTTACGGGACCTCCCTCCTCTGCCTGGGTGCTGGGCCTGAATATATGCCAATGGACTGTTGCAGTGGTGGCTGACGTGAAGCCTCATTCTCTGCTATGACATGCAGACTAATTCTCTGCTGACATGAAGACAGATTCTCTGTTACGGGACCTCTCTCCTCTGCCTGTGTGTGTGCTGGGCCTAAATATATGCCAATGGACTGTTGCAGTGGTGGCTGACGTGAAGCCTCATTCTCTGCTATGACATGCAGACTGATTCTCTGCTGTCATGAAGACAGATTCTCTGTTACGGGACCTCCCTCCTCTGCCTGGGTGCTGGGCCTAAATATATGCCAATGGACTGTTGCAGTGGTGGCTGACGTGAAGCCTCATTCTCTGCTATGACATGCAGACTAATTCTCTGCTGACATGAAGACAGATTCTCTGTTACGGGACCTCTCTCCTCTGCCTGGGTGCCGGGGCCTAAATATCTGAGAATGGACTGTTCCAGTGGTGGGTGACGGGAAGCCAGATTCTCTGCTATGGAACCTCTCTCCAATTGATTTTGGTTAATTTTTATTTATTTAATTTTTATTTTTATTCATTTCCCTATCCACATTTGTTTGCAGGGGATTTACCTACATGTTGCTGCCTTTTGCAGCCCTCTAGCTCTTTCCTGGGCTGTTTTACAGCCTTTTTAGTGCCGAAAAGTTCGGGTCCCCATTGACTTCAATGGGGTTCGGGTTCGGGACGAAGTTCGGATCGGGTTCGGATCCCGAACCCGAACATTTCCGGGATGTTCGGCCGAACTTCTCGAACCCGAACATCCAGGTGTTCGCTCAACTCTATTTATGAGCTGTCAGGAATGCAGAGACAAGGGATACAGTTCCAGCTTTTAGATAGCTGCTGTCATGGATTTTACTGTGAAAGGGATGTGAAAAGATGGCTGTCTGCATACAAAAAAAGTTAGACTTTACAGGAGAAATTGTTTTCTAGGCCAAAATATGTACACTCACCTAAAGAATTATTAGGAACACCATACTAATATGGACCCTCTTTTGCCTTCAGAACTGCCTTAATTCTACGTGGCATTGATTCAACAAGGTGCTGATAGCATTCTTTAGAAAGGTTGGCCCATATTGATAGGATAGCATCTTGCAGTTAATGGAGATTTGAGGGATGCACATCCAGGGCACGAAGCTCCCGTTCCACCACATCCCAAAGATGCTCTATTGGGTTGAGATCTGGTGACTGTGGGGGCCATTTTAGTACAGTGAACTCATTGTCATGTTCAAGAAACCAATTTGAAATGATTCGAACTTTGTGACATGGTGCATTATCCTGCTGGAAGTAGCCATCAGAGGATGGGTAAATGGTGGTCATGAAGGGATGGACATGGTCAGAAACAATGCTCAGGTAGCCTGTGGCATTTAAACGATGGCCAATTGGCACTAAGGGGCCTAAAGTGTGCCCAGAAAACATCCCTCACACCATTACACCACCACCACCAGCCTGCACAGTGGTAACAAGGCATGATGGATACATGTTCTCATTCTGTTTACACCAAATTCGGACTCTACCATTTGAATCAACAGAAATCGAGACTCATCAGACCAGGCAACATTTTTCCAGTCAGTCTTCAACAGTCCAATTTTGGTGAGCTCGTGCAAATTGTAGCCTCTTTTTCCTATTTGTAGTGGAGATGAGTGGTACCCGGTGGGGTCTTCTGCTGTTGTAGCCCATCCGCCTCAAGGTTGTGCGTGTTGTGGCTTCACAAATACTTTGCTGCATACCTCAGTTGTAACGAGTGGTTATTTCAGTCAACATTGCTCTTCTATCAGCTTGAATCAGTCGGCCCATTCTCCTCTGACCTCTAGCATCAACAAGGCATTTTCGCCCACAGGACTTCCACATACTGGATGTTTTTCCCTTTTCACACCATTCTTTGTAAACCCTAGAAATGGTTGTGCGTGAAAATCCCAGTAACTGAGCAGATTGTGAAATACTCAGACCGGCCCATCTGGCACCAACAACCATGCCACACTCAAAATTGCTTAAATCACCTTTCTTTCCCATTCTGACATTCAGTTTGGAGTTCAGGAGATTGTCTTGACCAGGAACCACTACCCTACATGCATTGAAGCAACTGCCATGTGATTGGTTGACTAGATAATCGCATTAATGAGAAATAGAACAGGTGTTCCTAATAATTCTTTAGGTGAGTGTATAGTGCAGTAATAAAATAAAATGTATTTAAAAGTGTCAATAGCCTTTAAATTATGTCGTACAATTCAGGATTCATCACTGCAAGGCTTAGATGATAATTTAATTGATAATTCCAGTATTGATAGAAAAATGATGCAGATATAAGTAATGTCTGCACACTGTTTGCTAATTGAGTTGAATATGTGGAATACCTTTTCTCCTGGATATACTTAATAAAGAAAACAGACTGGCTCTGTTGAAAAGGTTATGTTACTATATTAAGTATTTTGTTAATATGACACAGGCATACATCCAGACTTACCAAACTCATTTTGTCTCAGGTTTCTTTGCATGTGCTATTTATCAAATGAATGTGACAAACCATGTATGCAAATGAAAAAAAATAATAATGAGGTCGGTAATGTAAAGCACAGATCCCAGAAAGAAACTGCATCAATCCCAGAAACGTAATGAGAAATTCCATTCTATTTTCTAAGCATTGTTGATCACATGTAATGCAATGGAATTCAAATCTTGTAGAATATTAGTGATATTATTATTAGAGTGCCAAAATCTGCTGAAAGATAAAAAAAGATACTGTCCCTTTTTGTTAACTGAAAAGTGGCGTACCTGGTAATAAATGTATTGACAGTGGTTGTCATTCTTCTAAAAACCCAGTGTCCGGTACAAAGAATAAAACTTCAGGCTTTATTACACATCATATAAAATACATCGCATGTATCGACAAATGCAACCTGTGACCTTCAGGCCGATTTGACTCTTAGGGTCCATTCACACGTCCTTGGCATGTTTTGCAGATCCGCAAAACATGGACACCGGCAATGTGCATTCTGCATTTTGCGGACCGCACATCGCCAGCACTAATAGAATAGGCCTATTCTTGTCCGCAATTGCAGACAAGAATAGGACATGTTCTATTTTTTTCGGGAACAGAAATGCGGACCCGGAAGTGCGGGTCCGCATTTAAGGAGCCAGGCCACACATCATGCAGCCCTATAGAAATGAATAGGTCCTCAATTCCGTTCCGCAAAATGCGGAACGAAATTGCGGACGTGTGAATGGAGCCTTAGTCATGGCAAGGCACACCAATACTAGCATCAAAATATGTATTTGAGAATAATGAGTAAAAGTAAACTCATGTCTGTATAGTATTTCACAATTAAAAGTTACATAAAAAATGTATTTTAGTTCTTTGGAAACATCAGTTATAATACATTTTATAGATATACATATTATTTGGAAAAAAATATCTGTTTCTTCTTCCATTCTTCCATTTATTCAAGATAAAATTTTAAGACCTTTGGTTGCTGGCAGTGGATTGAAATACATTACATCAAGAAGCTGATAACTAGGGTCATGTCAATGGTCCACAGAACGAGATCCTCTAGACCAGGGATGCCCAACCTGCGGCCCTCCAGATGTTGCAAAACTACAGCTCCCAGCATGCCTGGACAGCCTACAGCTATCAGTCTACAGCAAGGCATTGTGGGAGTTATTGTTTTACAACAGCTGGAGGGCGGCAGGTTGAGCACCCCTGCTCAAGACATATGCATATAAATGCATGCAAACAGAAGATGTAAACTCCATGCAGACTTGTCCATGCAGATTTGAAGCTTAGACTCTAATGATGCAAAGCCTAATCCTATGTGTAACTTTACTAGTACAGTGGTCTCTCAAGTTACAATATTAATTGGTTCCAGGACGAAAATTGGATGTTGAAACCATTGTAACTTAAGAAATTTCAAAGCCCCAAAATGTCATACAGGTTAAAAGAAAATGAAGATTTAAGATAAATAAGCAGATAACTAAGACAGGTAAAACAAGTCTGTACATATAAGTGTCAGCAATAGCTGCTAATTAGCGACTAATACAGCTACTAGAGAAGTGACCTTGATTGGTTGGATCTGAGTCCGAGGCATTGTATGTTGAGTCCAGTTTCAAATTACAATTGTTATGCAAGGGGGTGTGGACCCACTGCGCCACTGACTGGCTATACTCTGGAGGGGTGTGACTAAGCAGCTACCTGGTCTTCACCTGGAGCCTCTGATGGTGAGGATAGGCTTGGCCATTAGGGTAGTTGCCAGGTGCCACTCCAGAGCAGTCTCCGAGTCAGTGGCAGCTGACCAGGGGATCAGATAGGAAGTACACGGTCAAGGCAGGCAGAGATCAAGCAAGGTCCGTAAACAAAGTCTGAGGTCAGAGGCAGGTGGCAAACAGGCATAATACGATAATTACAAAAGCAGGGTCTGGTACATAGCAAAGCAGAGCTTGAAAAACACCTTCACAATTGGAACTAGGAAAGCTAGTGACCATGAGTTGCTCAGGCATCTTCCTGTGGTAGGAAGCACCTTTAAATACTTCCTGCGATCCAGCCATAGGCTGGTGAGACAGAGGGCGTGTAAGTGCTGCCTCACAAGTGGGGAGAGACACACTCATGCAAGCCCTAACAATAGTACATGTCTCCAGCAGGAAGTAAACTCCGGCATGGAGCACAGAGGCAACAGTTAAGCTACCTGCTGCCCACGGCGCATGGCAGCAGGAGGGAAAGAGGGAGCCAGCAGGTAGGGGCAGCAATGCCGGCACGGACCTCTGGGCTAACAATGATGGGGCAGAAAAGATCATTGTATGTTGAAAATATTGTATCCTGAGGTCATTGTATCTTGAAGGACCACTGTAGTATAACAGATATGTGCTTAATTTTATTTAACTTCCTCAGTTTTAAATACTTACCACTTTTTTGTCGTTCATTAAAAAAGAAATACAAATCTAGGAATTTTTCTTATCTTATTTCAAGATTTTATTACATGATTTATCCCAAAAAAATGAATATATATTCCAATAAAAAAAACTGAGAAGTCCCCTACTAAGATTTAAACCTTCACACTTGACCACTGAGCCACACAATATACTGATACTTTTTTTCTTTAAAGATTATTTTTTACACTTTTCTTTACAGTATGAAGAGCAGGTGCACAAGATGTTGAATCATATGTGGAGATAGATGAGATATGAAGCTACAGTATGCTAAAATCAGTTCAAATACCTTGAATGGTCTTGATCAAGAACAGATGCTTTAATATAGGCTACCACAAAATAGACTGCTGGCATTAAAGGGTGGGGGGGGGGGTTGTGCAACCAGTACATAATGATGATCTAGTCTCGGCTGTTTGAACAGGAGGAAACGCTCTTGTAAGCGCTAATTCTTCTTCAAGATTACACTGCGCATTGTCTTGGAAGTCTCTGCAGCGCACTTGTAATTTCACTGCACCTTAGGTCCAAGTGAGACGATACAGTGTAATCTTGAAGAGGAAGCAGTGCTTGTATGAGCGATGCCTCCTGTTCAAAAAGCTCATCGGCAGGGCCCCCGGGAGTAAAACCGCAACCAGATCAGATATTGATGACCTAGGCTGAGGGTAGTGTAGTGTCCCACTAGGTAAAGGTGGACACTACACAGGTTAATGTGTTTCATTGCATTGAATGTCTTGTGCATGTTCTTCCCTGTGTTATCTGGGTTTCAGGCCTGTCAGGGTGTAGTTTAGCCTCCCAGACGTTAGAGGGAGCTAGAGAGCCCTAGATATATATATAGGAAGGCCCAGACAGTGGAGGGTTAGTTCATTCCAGGGGACTAGAGGAGTTACCTCGTCAGCCTGAAGCTCCTGAGGCAAAGCTTAGCTCAGTTGAGATACCCCAGTAGCAGGACAGAACCTCCTGGGAGAAACCCACAATCCTTCACCAGACAAGCCAGGATATTACAAGCAAAGATAAGTAACACTGATGGGCAGATGCCTTAGAAAAGCAAAGCAAGGATTTAATACGAGAGGAAGATATATAGATATACCAAGGATTTAAGCCACTATTTAGGCATCCGGGCCTTGGGATAGAAAGCCAGACAGGAGTTCTAGAAAGAACAGTGTACACCATTTCTGAGGAAAGGTACAACCTGATTCTGAGTGCATTGTGGATTTACCCTCTGAGTATCTTGCATAATCAATACCTGCCATCTTGTGAAATAAGCCTGCTTGTGAAGTTTGTGATCTAAAGGACTGTATTACCATCTGTATGTACAAAGTTGGACTGTTAAAGGGACCTTGCCCCAGGCACTCAAAATACCCATAACATCCAGGGCACCTCATCCACCACCAGGCCTGGTCCCTACATACAGAGTGTGCCCCAGAGGAACCGTGTCTACCTCTCCTTCACTGCCACATGCCTGCCCAGGGTTCTCCAATACAGTGAGCAACCCTCGTTTGCCCATAACCGTGACCTCACTTCGCTATACCCTGCAGGTCTGGCATGTTGCAGTAGCTCATCAGTATGTATTGGCTGCACAACCCCTTTAAGGCCATATTCAGGACAAAAGGCTCTTTCTAGCCTTTTTTTCTATAGGTTTCCTTATAGAACATCAATGATGCCAGAATAAAAACATGTTTTAAATATAAATAAAAAAAATCCACCAAAAACCAAACTCAACAAAAGGCTTGAAGTTCACAGTGTTTTTTAAATGTATTTAAAAGCCCTGGAATGCAATGGCTAGCGGTCCATTCCCACTGGCATCTCCCCGCTCCTCAGGGGAATGGCCACTGGAAATCACACCCTGCCCTACACCTCTTTTGTGCCAGGGGTTCATGCTGGTAGTCCTTTGTGCCCGTGGGCATGTGTATGCACTCTCTCTGTCTGTTAAAGGGCCAGCACATGTGCATCCTAATCTGTACCCAGCATATGGCTAGCCTTCTCAGAATATTTAAGGCACCTTCTAATATGGAACGGTGCCTGAGCAATAAGGTTCCTAGCTTGTCTAGTCCCTGTGAAGGTTTCTGTTTCATGTGATCATCTGTGCATGGCCTCTGCCTGTTGATCATGTTGAACCATGTTGACGCTTTATCATACTGACACTGTGCAGCCTGCCCTGGTCTTTGGCCAGTTAATTGGCTTAAAGATCTCTGTGTGCCCTAACCTAGACTTGCTCACTGACTATGAGTCAGTTTTCCCTTTGATGCCATTTGCAGATGTGTCTTGACCCGCCTCGTTCAGCTGTCACTAAACAGAGACAACTTCAATAGATAGCAACCTGGTAGTTCCCCTACAGCGAAGACTAATACACATATAGGGGTGAAAGATTAAAAACCAGGAGGGTCACTTAGATAACACTCCTAAAAGTATCCCTATGCCAAATCCATTTAGTGACACAGTGGTTCCACACCTGGCATTAAAGCCTAGTAGGCACTCTGTGTACTACTGAATGGTACCTCTGTGGGAAACATAAAGATAAGAAGTAGAGGTAGCACTCATATACATTTTATTGCTTGCATTTTTTTATTTAAAGAAAATCCCCATTGTGTGTGTTGAACGTCGCTGCATAGATGAATGAAACCATTCAGTATATTTTAATGGAGACTCTTCTTATCTTCATGCATCAGATGGAATCCACAATCACAACCCCTGAGGTGGACAGCCAACATTCTTTGTCAGAACATGCTTGAATTTTATAAAGAATTGAGGATTTTTTTTACCCCTCATTTTATATTTAAAGAAAACTCTCTAGAGACACAGCATGGCCTCATCACAGATATGGGCACCAAATTACATATCTGCATTATATAGCCTTGTACATAGGGCCTCAGTGGAGTATTTTCAGATCTTTCTGCTAGTTGCTATGTATAGTCTTGATAGGAGGTACACCACACACACACACACTAATCACTCCATATATTTTTATATTTTTGGAAGAAGAACCAAACTGTCCTCCAGTATGAACAAGACCTAAGAGTTTTGAAGCAACTAGAATCATAAAGGAATCAAAATCTTTGAGAAAAGAGGTTGGTATAATCAAAAAGTGAGATTCTTTGCGCAGTTAGGACTGTTATGCTATTGCTGTACATAGCATTTTCAGTGGCATGCTTCAGAAATAGCACAAAAACCAGTCTTCTGCATGACTTATGCAGCAACTTAACCCCTATTTCCAGAAAGGGCATTTAAAGGCTGCAAGGAAAATGTAATAATGATTTCACATGAAGTACTGGTCACGTGAGGTCTTTTCACCAAAGCCCCATTATTTATCTTCTTCAGTCCACCTCGGATATTCTATTTATCTTCTTTTCTGCATGGCTAGGCCTTTTGCACGGTTGTATTTTGAAGTGGAGCAATTATCTTAAAACAGTTATTCAGAGCGGAGCAGACACATAAATGTATCTTTCGCCTGTGTTTCTCTGTGATAAACATCTATCTTGCGTGACCTCTTGATTACGGAAGCCTTCCATAGATATATTCTTTGGTCGGTGACTCCATACTCTGCTGGGATGAGCTTTAAATATCACTCTCTATGATTAATTGTAAGTTAATTAAATCTATTACTGAAACAAAGGGAAGGCAATGAGCTATAGAATCACTGAAACAGCGAGGAAAATGATATGTCTCTCCATTTTGCTTATTGACAGTGATGGAGGAGTCGTAAGTCAGTCCCTGCTGCTAGGCTGCCTTTTCTTTCTGACCACACCGGCCCACTGAAGCAAAGAAAGACTTTATGTAGAGTGTATTGTCAAAGTGGCCCTAATGGATGCCTGGGATTCTTTCTGAAGGCAACCTTTTACCTCCACTCTTTGTCAGTCCATGCCATTTCAGAAATATCCATGATTGCCTTTACCCATGTAGAAGCAAATGTTAACCCATTTATTACCCACGTCAAAAATAAAAATAGTAGAGAAAACAAAAACATGTTTATATACTGTTTCCATATCAAAAGTCTGTATAGATTTTTGAGATGTTGGTAGGGTATATGGCTTATAATAACAAATGTCTTGTAAAATCATTCACCCTCCTCAACAGATTTGTCTGGATCACACATGAAATTCATGCAGATTGTCTCCTTAGAGGGGTTATGCCATGACTGATCATCTAATCATCTGATCATATAATACATGGTAATACCTTTTTAACAAAGCTAGAACCATGTACCGCACATGGGTCCAGAGATCCCCACATTCACTGCTAGATTATTTTCAGGCTGAAAGCCCAGGGGGTGAGTCCTTTCTACTGCAGCTTTCTCCCTGTAATGCAATAGCTTCTAACAGAACATATGGCTGTGGCAGTTGAAGATTTAAACTGAACACGTTCAACCAGCTCAATGAGACGGACAAAAAATAACAGCAGGTGCCGCCTGGGCCCTACTTACAGCCGGCCAGTGGAAGTTTTTGAGGATGAATTTGGTGCTGCTGGCAGTATTTGGTGCTGGACTGTGGTATTTGGCTGTGTTGGGTTGTATAATGTGCCTTCCATCAATTTGGACCCAACTACAAAACAGGGCCACTTTTAGCATTTTTTCCATGACCACTTTAAGTTCCCAGTAATATGCAAATTGCGGCACACAGATTAGACAATTTAAACATTTATCTGTGGAGGAAAGGATGGCCCTTGACTCTTTACAGAAAAGCTAAGATATTTTTATCAAACCGACCAATAAAAGTGGAGCTTTGGTAGTAATGGACAAAACGGAATACCTTGGAGAGATGAGACAACAACTGGCAGACATGAAGACATACGAGATTTTACCCAACAACCCTAATAAATACATACAGGGACTAATAGCGCACCCATTAATGATCTATACTTGCCAAGGAGTCATTGATTCCAAAACAGCCGCATTCCTTACCAAACAAGATCCCATTACACAGTTTTTTTTACATATTACCCAAAGTACACAAGAGACTTAATAATCCTCCTTGACGTCCAATAGTAGCATCTACAGATTCAGTTTTTTCTCCCCTTACATTCTACATGGAAAAGATTCTCATGCCCTAACTAAATCATCCAAATAATTTCTGTTAGACACTACGGATTTTCCCACGAAGTTACAACAACTCGACAAGGTACCCAATTGCACATTAATGACCCTTGACGTAAATAGCTTATACACATCCATCGAACATGAGAAGGGACTATAGGCAACAGCAAGATTACTACATACTCACTCTAACTTACAGGACATACAACAAAAGTTCTGTCTTGAATTACTGAATATCATACTGACAAAAAATGTCTTCCTGTTTGGGGACAAATACTACAGCCAAAAGAGGGGGACCGCTATGAGGTATAATGTGGCCCCTCCATATGCTAATACGTACATGACAGCATTTGAAGAAGAGGATGTGTATACACATCCATTCTTTTGCCGACACGCCATCATTTGGCTCTGCATTATTGATGACATCTTTTGCATATGGAGGGGCCCAGAGTCCTCCATTTGCAAATTTGTCCAAGAGCTGAATCAGATATACACGGAACTCAGTTTCACTATCCATACCAACCAAGAAGAAATTAGTTTCTTAGACACCATGATTAAGATTGACCACATAGGAAATATTACTGTTGACCTCTTCAACAAACCCTCTGACCGCAATAGCCTCCTACATTACAACAGCAGCTATCCTAAAGCTACAAATAAATCCCTACCCCTATCACAATACACTCGGGTAAACCGTATTGTGTCTAACAACAACATCAAAAATGAAAGATTAAATGGCATGACACAGAAATTCCTGAAAAGGGGTTCTCCACAATCACTCCTAGACACTGAATTAACCAACCTAGGGAAAACCACCACACCGCGATCTAACAACAAAAACAGAATAGCTTGTGTAACTACCTACCATCCCCTAATGCCTAAAATCCATCAAGCTCTCAGAAAACACTGGTCACTACTAGCGAAGGCTTACCCCAACATAGAAGAATTCCACCAACCTCCATGGACATGTTACAATAGGCTGTACAATATTAGGGACAAACTTGTCAAAGCCGATGTGGGAAGCTTTACTAGACTGCCTAGATATTTGTTCCTACAGAGACAGGGAACATTTCCTACCTGAGTTGCGCCCAATGCTCAAGCGTTATCAAAGGTGAATACGTAATCCATCCACGAATGGGACAATCTTTTTCCATTAGAGGCTTTTTTACTTGTGACTCAAGTTTTGTGGTTTACCTACTGAAATGCCCTTGCGGTCTCGCATATGTTGGAGAGACCACACAAAATATTTAAGACTGCGTAAGTAAGCATTAATCCACCATCAGACTGGGACACACTATACTACCAATTCCGCATCATTTTTCTGAGATGAAACACCAAGTGTCACAATAGTATTTTTAAATATTGGAACAGACAAACCCTCCTAGACGAGGTGGCAATCAAACATTAATTCTGAAACAGAGAGAGGCATATTGGATCCACAAACTGGGGACATTGTTGCCAAATGGCCTGAACAGTGAATGTGATTATTTTTTTTTATCAATGTATGAATTGTTTTAGTCTCTAACAAACAGGAAATTTAATGTAAATCTTTTTTTACCGAAAATCTGGTGAGGGTGAGATATGTCCCCTACCCGTTCCCCCCCCCTTTTCCCTTTTTTGACCCCCTTTTCCCACTTCTACACTTACCTCTTCTTGTTCCCTCTCCCCCTCTTAATAAGCAGAAGTTACCATATATGTACCATAATATGTTCAGGTTATACATTTTTGCGCTGTTCAATATTTTTTCACTGTATTCATGTATACTGCACCAATATTCAGGAGTTAATTTCCTTGTTCCATATCTCTACGTATCATCATACTTTCATATATTTGTGCATATTACCCATTTAACCTTATTTCCCCTGATCCCTTCCACAGACACCATCTATGTTCTTGTCTCAAAATATTTTTTCTCCTCCCATCTTTAGATTCTTTTATCATACACCCACATCCTTTTGCCTCCATACAATTCATTATTCATTATGCATATCTTACCATACTATCATTTCCCATCACCTACAAATTTTTTTTTCAATTATTCTCTGTATTTCCCTTTTAGAAACAGCCACATTGTCCCTGGAACGCATACTGCGATCCCCGGGGTCATGTGACGTTACGGTGGAATGCACACGTGCCCCACCCATGTCGCATGATGCGATCACATGATCGGCGCTCCACTCAGCACATACAATATAAAAAGTGGCGGACACAGGCTAGCGTCCTGTGATCCAGCCCAGACCTCCTGTACCACAGATTACAGGTAATTTTTTCCTTTCTAACAGGTACAAATATTTGTATTTTACTTCAGACCCACTTAACATAATATCTCTCTGCTCTAATAGTGATAGCTATCATTTTCAAGTCATGCAATCTCCATCCTATCATTACTCTGCACGTAGTCCATATATTCTAGACAAACTATCCTTGCCTGGTCTCTACTCATGAGGGATTAAATACTCTCTATGAGTGGCGGATCATAATTGAGGCATTTGGGTCAGTAGCCCCGGGCCCGGCATCGCTGGGGGCCCAACGCGACCCAAACGCCCACAAATTACGGCGGGGCACGGGTGAGCGTAGTTCTCTGCCCCGCAGCCGTCCGCCGTCACCGCCCTATTAGGCCTGAAGCCTATGCGGTAGTAAAATCTCGGCGCAGGCGGGTGTGATGACGTCATCGTGCCACGCCTGTGCCAGGACGCAGCACACTGATGTGCGTGCGCAGCGCACCTGCAGCATCTACGAGTGAGCGCCAACTGGGACACAGATAAGTATTAGCATTTATTTTTTAGCATTTATTTTTTGTGTGCCAACTGCCAACTTTGGGGGACATTACTGAAGGGGCAGTGGGGGCTAAACTACTACGTGGGGGAAAATTACTAGTGTGGGGGAAATTAATACTGTGGGGGCAGCGTGGGGGACAATTAATACTGTGGGGGCAAATTACTGCCAAGGGGGAAATGAATACTGTGAGGGCAGTGTGTAGAAATTAATACTGTGGGGGTAGTGTGGAAAAATTTATACTGTGGGGGCAGTGTGGAGAAATTAATACTGTGGGGGCAGTGGGGGGGCAAATGACTTAATGTATGGCAGTTTTGGGGCAAATTATCTAATGGGGCGCAGTGTGGGGGGGTATTACTTAATGGGGCAGTGTGGAGGGAAAATTACTTAATGAATAGCAGTGTGGGGGCAAATTACTTAATGGATGGCAGTGTGGGGGAAAATTACTATATGGATGGCAGTGTCAGGGCAAATTACTTAATGAAGGGCAGTGTGGGGGAAAATTACTTAATGGATGGCAGTGTGGGGGCAAAATACTTAATGGATCGCAGTGTCAGGGCAAATTATCTAATGGGGGCAGTGTGTGGGGTTATTACTTTGTGGGGGGAATTACTACATGGGAGGCAGTGTGGAAAAAAATACTGTATGGAGCAGTGTGGGGGAAATTACTATATGGGGCAGTGTGGGGGAAATTACTATATGGGGCAGTGTGGGGGAAATTACTATATGGGGGCAGTGTGGGGGAAATTACTATATGGGGCATTGTGGGGGAAATTACTATATGGGGCAGTGTGCGGAAAATTATTATATGGGGCAGTGTGGGGGAAATTACTATATGGGGCAGTGTGGGGGAAATTACTATATGGGGCAGTGTGGGGGAAATTACTATATGGGGCAGTGTAGGGGAAATTACTGTATAGGAGCAGTGTGGGGGAAATTACTATATGGGGCAGTGTGGGGGAAATTACTATATGGTCATTGTGGGGGAAATTACTATATGGGGCATTGTGGGGAAAATTAATATATGGGCATTGTGGGGGAATTACTATATGGGCATTGTGGGGGAAATTACTATATGGGCATTGTGGGGGAAATTACTATATGGAGCAGCGTGGGGGAAATTACTATATGGGGCATTGTGGGGGGAATTACTATATGGAGCAGTGTGGAGGAAATTACTATATGGGGCAGTGTGGGGGACATTACTATTTGGGGCAGTGTGGGGGAAATTACTATATGGGGCAGTGTGGGGGAAATTACTATATGGGGCAGTGTGGGGGAAATTACTATATGGGGCAGTGTGGGGGAAATTACTATATGGGGCAGTGTGGGGGAAATTACTATATGGGGCAGTGTGGGGGAAATTACCGTATAGGAGCAGTGTGGGGGAAATTACTATATGGGGCAGTGTGGGGGAAATTACTATATGGGGCAGTGTGGGGGAAATTACTATATGGGGCAGTGTGGGGGAAATTACTATATGGGGCAGTGTGGGGGAAATTACTATATGGGGCAGTGTGGGGGAAATTACTGTATGGAGAAGTGGGGGGGATTACTATATGGAGCAGTGTGAGGGAAATTACTATATGGTGCAGTGTGGGGGAAATTACTATATGGTGCAGTGTGGGGGAAATTACTATATAGGAGCAGTGTGGGGGAAATTACTATATAGGAGCAGTGTGGGGGAAATTACTATATAGGAGCAGTGTGGGGGAAATTACTATATGGGGCCGTGTGGGGGAAATTACTATATGGGGCCGTGTGGGGGAAATTACTATATGGGGCCGTGTGGGGGAAATTACTATATGGGGCCGTGTGGGGGAAATTACTATATGGGGCCGTGTGGGGGAAATTACTGTATAGGAGCAGTGTGGGGGAAATTACTGTATAGGAGCAGTGTGGGGGAAATTACTATATGGGGCAGTGTGGGGGAAATTACTATATGGGGGCAGTGTGGGGGAAATTACTGTATGGAGAAGTGGGGGGAATTACTATATGGAGCAGTGTGAGGGAAATTACTATATGGTGCAGTGTGGGGGGAAATTACTATATGGTGCAGTGTGGGGGGGAAATTACTATATAGGAGCAGTGTGGGGGAAATTACTATATAGGAGCAGTGTGGGGGAAATTACTATATAGGAGCAGTGTGGGGAAAATTACTATATAGGAGCAGTGTGGGGGAAATTACTATATAGGAGCAGTGTGGGGAAATTACTATATGGTGCAGTGTGGGGGAAATTACTATATGGTACAGTGTGGGGGAAATTACTATATGGTACAGTGTGGGGGAAATTACTATATGGGGGTAGTGTGGGGGAAATTACTATTTAGGAGCAGTGTGTGGAAAATTACTATATGGGGCAATTACTATATGAGGGCAGTGTGGGGGAAATTACTATGTGGGGAAATTACTTTATGGGGATGGTGTGGGGGAAATTACTATATGGGGCAGTGTGGGGGCGTTTCTATTAGGGGACATTATTTTTGGGGACACTATACAGGCATTATTACCTGGAGTACAATATAGGGTGTTATTATTACCGGGGGCACTCTAGGCTACATTATGGAGCTGGTCAAATATAAGGTGTTAAATAGCTTTTGATTCGTTTTTTTGAAAATCATCAGCCTGCCAGCGATGATCATTGGCTGGCAGACTGGTGACGAAATACTCCTTTAACTTTTGCCGGCCCACAATGCGCATGCCCGGGCCGGCTGTGTGCGTAATCTCGCGTCTCGCGAGATGACACACGGATGCGTCAACGAGGAATGAATCAACCGCCTCCGGACCGCGATCCTGCGTTAGGCGGTCTGGAGGCGGTTAAACTGTGTGCCGTTATATACCCATAAAGTGACTAAGCCCTACTTGTTTATTGAAAAATTGCTGGGCCAAAGAACTGTAATAATTAGCGGTGTGAAAACTGTATATTGCATGGACTGTTTTGCTGCTTGTTTAGCCACCGCTTGCTGTCAGTGAATAGACAGCGATGTGCTTAAAGATGGCCGCCTAAAGACTGACTGGATTTTTTTGCTGCGCCATCTCTGTGTTGCAATTGGCGGGAAAAATTGGCGCCTTCTGCTAAAAAGTGTGGGAAAGACTGGATGTCCGCGCCACCTCCCTGTCTGAAAATTTACATGTCTGATGAAAAGATCTCCGCCTCCCCCATGTTGGAGTACCCGGGATGCAGCCTCCCGGAGCAGTGGGAGGTCGCAGGCGAGATACTGGGTGCCGCCCTGTCGCTCTCCAGAGGAGGATCGAGCATGTTGACCAGTGAAGACTGCTTTGAAGGAATGTCTGCACCTGTTGGATAAAAAATGGATCCTACTAATATGGAGCAAGAGGATGCTCCACCGGCCTACTCTCCGGGACCGGAGAGACCCACCTGCCTGCCACCAGGATCACAGCCGGAACCCTATTTTGGCTCCTGGAAGGACATTGTCCGGCCCTCTATGCAATAGTCGGCACTGATGGCAGAAGTGTGAGAGGCCTCGATTAAAAGGACTACCTGAACTAAAATCTACTTCGAGGAATTGGCAAAGAATGTATATGAATGCCACACCAACAACCAACCCAGCCTGGAAAGGAGAATGGGGGTGGGGGTGGCTTTTGACAAGGACCGAGGCTTTGGTTTCATTAAGGATTATACGACCGGCAGAAACTTATATGTGAACAGAAGATCCGTCAAACGAAGTTACCTCCCTGAACATTTGCATAACCTCCGCGAGGGTGTGGAGGTAGAGTTCACTCCTGCCGAGGGTCTGCGAGGCCCCTACGCAACTGCCATGACCCGTCCCAAGCCAGGATCGGAAGACTGGGAAGAGCTAGAAGAGCCTGCCAGCCCGGGACGCGAACCGGAGCGTTCCCCCGAACCAGCCCTTAATACCTTCCAGGAGTGGGGCTCCTTCATCGGCCCGAACGTGTTCTGGCAACCGACCGTATTGGAGAAATGGGTGAGTCCGCACCCCTCACCTGAACTGCCCTGCCGGGAGAAGACGATCCAGGAGATTGAGAACTTGGAAAGGTTCCATTCCGCCCTCGATAAAATCCGGCGAGGGAAAAGCTATGGCGCCGGAATCTGCAGTGGCCGTGCCAGACAGTCCAGATCCCTTACCTGCACCTGCGGTGACGACAGAGGATCCCAGCAGCGACGCAGAAGCTGAAAGTTTAGAAGACCAGATTGTCCAGCTGGATCTTCAACTTCGTGGCCTGCGCCAACTTGCCTTAACCCGTGCGGCGCCTCCGTCTCCTGAAAAGAAAAATACTACTAAGGACTCAGACGTCTCTGAGCCAGAGGTAAGGGTGCCTATCCCTGCCAGTCGGCCGACTATAGTCACTGCGGCTACTGTTGCTGCGCCAGAGAGACTCACCTATGCCCGGAGCCGTCGCTTACAGCCGGCGCCACCCAAACATTTGGAGTCACCTGCCGTACTTACGGCTAGAGCCAGTAACTCTGTTGTGACATTAAGGTCACCCATGGCATATACCCCTAGGCCTATGGGGCCCTTACCTATAAGGGGACCCTTCATGCTGCAACTGCCGCCGAATACAATTTTGTGGGCCCAGCCATATGTGGATCCTAGAATCAGGCCCAATTTACAGGCAGAGCCAGGATGTGCCACGGAAATTCAAAGCGGGAGTGATACACACCTGTGAGTAGGCCTGCCCGGCCATTGCATTGATCTCTTTTGCTGAGGGACCCTTATTTCAAAGAGGATTTAGCCCTTTCAGGACAGGAGTCCTTTGTTTTGGCACCATTGAGCTGCTGCCAGTTCCCCACGGCCCAATAGCAGTTGCAAGGCCACTGAGTATAATAATTGCTCTGCTGCCAGGTTGATTAAGGGACATTGCAGCACTATTTTATATGCCATTTTAATGATGTGGACTTTTGTGTGCTGTGACTTTTATGTGCAATCTTGAACTTAAAAGAAATGTGCCCAGAGATTACCCTAATTCCAGTGGGCCTCTCAGATGCTGTTTTATTATGAGACTATTGTACTTTATTATGGACTATCCTGGTATCCTTGACACGCTGCACCAGGTCAGCGCCCCCTGTTCCCTTATACTATCCTGAGAGAAGAGAACGATGCCCCTTTTCACCGGACTTTTTCCTTAGCCAGCGGAACTGCCTGATATATGTATGTGTATTTAAAAATGTAGATGTGTGTTCCTGCTTTGCATTATTTTTTGTCTTTCAGGTGCAGTTTTCAGCTGGGCAGGGCTCCTTTATGTTGCACCGAGGATGGGCAACATCATAGCATGGGGGTATGTAGTGTCCCACTAGGTAAAGGTGGGCACTACACAAGGGTCAATTGGGCCACGTTGTCCTCCTACTCCTAAGGGACAGTGGCAGTATATTTAACCGTCCATTTTAATGTATTTTCTATATGCTTTTATGTGTATTGTTCCCCTGTGATATGTGCAGCAGGCCTATTAGGGTGTAGTGTAGCATCCTAGACACTAGAGAGCCCCTAGTATAAATGTTCAGGCCCAGACAGGGAGGAGTTAGTCTGTAGTCAGGAGTCTGTGGAGACAGAAGTGAGAAGGCACCAGCCAGAGAAAAGCTGAGGGCCTCCTCCTGACATGCAGCTAGACAGTCCAGGCTTCTAGTTGCTACCAGGAGGCTAGTGGAAGGATCCTAGCCTGCCTGCAGATAAAGAGCCAGAGTTAGCTCAGAAGAGTCACCCCATGAGAAGAGTTTGCCTCCTGGGAGAAACCTGCAGTTCCCACAAGCCAAGCAGAGCCAGTGTTTCCAGCTAAAAACAAGTAAGCTGAAGGGCAGAAGAATCATTAATTTAAGGCAAAGATAAATACGAGAGGAAGATTTCTACCAAGGATAAAGCCAGTATTAGGGCATCCGGGCCTTGGCATAACACCAGACAGGAGTTCTAAGGAACAGTGTACACTATTTCTGAGGAGAAGGTACAGCCTGATCTGAGTGTGTTGCTGTTTACCCTCTGAGTATCTTGCAAGGAACAGTATACCTGCCATTATTGTGAAAGCCTGCTTGTGAAGGGAACCTGCTATATGGAACTGTATTGACAGCTAACTGTACAAAGCTGAACTGTTACTAGTAAAGAAAAGTTGGGTTCACCACAACCTGTGTTCCTTACTTATTACAACTAGAAATCGGTGTGCCACCATTGCAGGTACTGGCGTCACGTTTCTTAAAGGGACCTTGCCCCAGGCACATTAAACACCTGCAACATCCAGGGCACCTCATCCACCATCAGGCCTGGTCCCTATATACAGAGTGTGCCCCAGAGGACCCCTGTGCTAGCCTCTTCTTCACTGCTGTATGCCTGCCCAGGGTTTTCCTACAGAACTGTGAGTAACCCTCGCTTGCCCATAAACCGTGACCTCACAATCGCAATACCCTGCAGAGCGGTGTACTGCACAATATAGGGTGTTATTATTACTGTGGGCACTCTAGGGGAAATTATATCTTCTGTAGACACTATAGGGACATTTGGGGTAATTTATCAAACTGGTGTAAAGTAGAACTAGCTTAGTTGTCCATAGCAGCCAATCAGATTCCACCTTTCATATTTGACAGCTCTTTTGGAAATCCAGTTCTACTTTACACCAGTTTGATAAATGAGCCCAATTATATCTATTAGGATCACTATTTTTTCAGCAGTATAGTACCTGGGACATTGGGGAGCACAGTGGGCACATTATTGGGAGTGGCAGCAGGATGACACTGTGGGGACACCAGGATGGGGAGGTTGATGGAAAAATTGAGAAATCTAACATGTCTGTGTTACAAACTCTGTAGAGACGAGATGCGGCTGAAAGAATTTGTCATGGTGGTCTAAAGGAGGAGAAGAGGAAAGAGAAGGTCTACATGACAGGAGATGTTCCTGGATGTAAGAGGTTTGTGGTCAAGTGTTGGGTGGGGGGGGTGCCAGAGAAATGACCCGCCCCGGGTGCCAAACACCCTGGGCAAACCACTGACTGTAATATTGCTGATGAATGCAAGCACAGTATATAAGACAGATGCACTCCATTATTCCTCTTTATTTACCTAAAACCCGAAACTTACCAAAATGTACAATAGCACAAAAATATACTAAGAATTTAAGAGCATGAACAGAAATCAAGTACCCTTTTTGTTCTTTGGATTAGTTAGAATACAGTCTGGCATCAACAGTAGAGGGTAACAGTCACAGATTTCATAAAACAGTCAGATGGGGACATTTCTCAACCCCTGTATGCCAGAAAAATTGCTTAAAAAAGTTGAAAAGTATGGCACACACTTGTACAAAATGCAAAGACTTTTGGGGTGTTTAGACCCATGCTCACTACTTTTCCAAAAACTGGCGAGTGCGGGAAGTGGTGGTGCAGGGATGGCCTTAGCATATTTGTTATATACTACACTAGAAACCTAGTTGTGGCACATCTGCCACCAGTGGGGGATAGTTCTTTAGAATATGGACGTGCCTAGAGCTCGATAGAAAGGTGCACATTAGGGTTGTACGTTCTGAGATATATGTGTAAAAAGAAATATGCACAATGGAGGCTCAACTTTTGAGGTTGTGCTAGTATAGGCACAGCCCTATTGTAGATTTATTAGACAAAGACTTGTCTTCGGGTGTGCTGCCACAGGTCTGGGTTCCTTTGCAGAGGGATGTCCAGTCCTTCCAAAAGGGGTGCTTTAACGGAAAATTCTGAATCCTGCTTCGGCGCTTCGAAACCCGGTCAAGACAATTTTGTGTTATATAGAATCTTCTTGATCTCATAAAAAATCATGCAAGGTAAAAAAAAATATGCGTTTCGGGGAATTATGATCCCCTTCATCAGGTTAGCATGTATAAATAGTATGTTGTGCAGGTACAGGTATTTAAACAGTAAAAAAAACGCCCAAAAACCGCATCTGTGGGTGGTTTCTGTCTTGGGGAGCGTCCCACAGGTGCTGTCACATTAGTATAAATATCTGTTGCAAAGTGTGTACGAACAAAGTGTTCTTATTTGTATATGTGTAGACCATAAACCATTTGTCAAAGTTCCTGGTGTGGACCCTTTTGTGTTATTTAAAAGTTTATTGTTCATTAAATTCGCTCTTGATTAATATTTCATAGGTATTTTAATAAGAGGTGGTAGAGGAAGGGCCTGGGTCATGTAATCGCGGGGTTCCCGATCACGTGACCATTTCTGTGGAAACTCTATATGTATTGTGCAAGAGCGGTGTGGCTAGTGGTGGGATGGGCTTGAATTGTTGCCATGGTGTGTTCTGGATGCTGGGCTGAGAGGCGGCTGGCAGTGTCGCGGGCACGTGACTAGGTTCGTCACATACGGCTTCTCCGTGGCTCTAGCTGACATTGCTGGCTGGGGGGTAAATCGTGGTGAATGCGATCCACCAGAGAGATTAGTATGGTTGCATACAGGGGCACCTAGAATAGTGAGAGTACTTGATGGGGAAGTGTAAAATAATAGATTATAAAGAACCATATGGTGAAGGAAATATGCATGAGGTAGATAATCATGAGATGGAAAAGATGACGTGAAAAATAATATGATCATGAGATATCATATTATGTAAAAAAAGGTTTTATTTAAATAATGGTAGGATGTAGAAGAAATAAATAATTATAAAACATGGGATACAATAAACATTATATAAAATACAAACCGGATTCCCAAAAAGTTGGGACACTATACAAATTGTGAATAAAAACTGAATGCAATGATGTGGAGGTGCCAACTTCGAATATTTTATTCAGAATAGAACATAAATCACGGAACAAAAGTTTAATCTGAGAAAATGTACCATTTTAAGGGAAAAATATGTTGAATCAGAATTTCATGGTGTCAACAAATCCCCAAAAAGTTGGGACAAGGCCATTTTCACCACTGTGTGGCATCTCCCCTTCTTCTTACAACACTCAACAGACGTCTGGGGACCGAGGAGACCAGTTTCTCAAGTTTAGAAATAGGAATGCTCTCCCATTCTTGTCTAATACAGGCCTCTAACTGTTCAATCGTTTTGGGCCTTCTTTGTTGCACCTTCCTCTTTATGATGCGCCAAATGTTCTCTATAGGTGAAAGATCTGGACTGCAGACTGGCCATTTCAGTACCCGGATCCTTCTCCTACGCAGCCATGATGTTGTGATTGATGCAGAATGTGGTCTGGCATTATCTTGTTGAAAAATGCAGGGTCTTCCCTGAAAGAGATGACGTCTGGATGGGAGCATATGTTGTTCTAGAACCTGAATATATTTTTCTGCATTGATGGTGCCTTTCCAGACATGCAAGCTGCCCATGCCACACGCACTCATGCAACCCCATACCATCAGAGATGCAGGCTTCTGAACTGAGCGTTGATAACAACTTGGGTTGTCCTTGTCCTTTTTGGTCCGGATGACATGGCGTCCCAGATTTCCAAAAATAACTTCGAATCGTGACTCGTCTGACCACAGAATAGTCTTCCATTTTGCCACACTCCATTTTAAATGATCCCTGGCCCAGTGAAAACGCCTGATCCTTGTGGATCTTGCTTAGAAATGGCTTCTTCTTTACACTGTAGAGTTTCAGCTGGCAACGGCGGATGGCACGGTGGATTGTGTTCACTGACAATGGTTTCTGGAAGTATTCCTGAGCCCATTCTGTGATTTCCTTTACAGTAGCATTCCTGTTTGTGGTGCAGTGTCGTTTAAGGGCCCGGAGATCATGGGCATCCAGTATGGTTTTACGGCCTTGACCCTTATGCACAGAGATTGTTCCAGATTCTCTGAATCTTCGGATGATGTTATGCACAGTTGATGATGATAGATGCAAAGTCTTTGCAATTTTTCGCTGGGTAACACCTTTCTGATATTGCTCCACTATCTTTCTGCGCAACATTGTGGGAATTGGTGATCCTCTACCCATCTTGGCTTCTGAGAGACACTGCCACTCTGAGAAGCTCTTTTTATACCCAATCATGTTGCCAATTGACCTAGTAATTTGTGTTAATTGGTCTTCCAGCTCTTCGTTATGCTCAAATTTACTTTTTCCAGCCTCTTATTGCTACTTGTCCCAACTTTTTGGGGATTTGTTGACACAGTGAAAATTTTAATCAATGTATTTTTCCTTTAAAATGATACATTTACTCGGATTAAACATTTGATCTGTCATCTACGTTCTATTACAAATAAAATATTGACATTTGCCATCTCCACATCATTGCATTTAGTTTTTATTCACAATTTGTTCAGTGTCCCAACTTTTTTGGAATCCGGTTTGTATATAGTGGAAAAAATGGTAAGATGAAAATAAAAAAAATAAAAAAAAGTGAAATACAATGTGATGAGATGCAGATATGATTAAAAAAATGTTATGATGAAAACTGGATGATAAATATGATTAAAAATTATTAAAAAATTATGGCTAATGTATGGATGATGTATAGAGGTGTATAAAGGGATATATACATATACACAAAAACTATTCATGTATAGATTGCAATAACAATACTAAAAATAGGATAAAAATGGATTAGACCCCATTATAATTTATAAAATTATGAGTTGACTAATTTTTTGCTAGTCATCTCACAAATAAATAAAGCAATACATACAAAATTAATCTCAACATGTGTTTCGTGTGATTTGAGGGGGGCATGTATGAAGCATTCGCATCATTATTACGGGTTGACCAATGTGTTTGCAAATTGATTTTGAATGCCTCGTTTAGACCATGCAGGTTAAGACTTTTAAGTTTGAATATCCAATACATTTCCAGTCTTCTGATGTATTGGATCTCTTCCCTCTAATGTGTTGGAATTTGTTCTATCGGGGTGATCTTAAAACCCACTGGGCTCCCTCCGTGGAAATCTGCAGCGTGTCTTAAGATGCTGTGTTTAAGATATTTTTTCTTTATGTTGGATCTGTATTTATTTAGGGCTGTTTCACACGAGCGGATGCCGTGCGTAACATCCGCTCCGTGAATGACAGCCAAGACCCGATGCGGACTGCAGAAGCACGGAGCATTAACATGACTGATAATGCTCCGTGCCTCTCAGTGACCTTTTTGCTACGAAATCACAGTGAGATAAAGTTGTCACTGTGATTTCGTAGTAAAGAGATCACATAGAGGCACGGAGCATTATCAATCATGTTAATGCTCCGTGCCTCTGGAGTCTGCATCGGGTCTTGGCTGTCATTCACATAGCGGATGTCGAGCACGGCATCCGCTCGTGTGAAACAGCCCTTAGTCTATTTCTGATTGTCTGTATCGTGTGCCCAACATAAATTAGATTACAGGGACATTCCAGTACATAAATGACATGAGTTGAGTTGCAGTCAAGTTTTGCAGAGATGGGATAGGAGGTCCCGTCACTCTTGTTAAAAAAGGATACTGTCTGTCAGATCATTGAGCAACATAGGCATCTTGGTTGCTTACATCTTCAACTGCCATTTTGTCATTTGTTACTGGTAGTGTCCTTACAGTACTAATTTTGGCTTTCCTGAGTTTGCTGGGAGCCAATATATTTTTTAGGGTGCGTGCTCTTCTATGTTAGTTGATGTGCCATCAGTATTATTTTGTTGAGGATGGAATCCTTCCTCAGGATGTGCCAGTGTTTGTTTAAAATAGATCTGACCGTATTATGTCTCTGATTGTAAGTAGTGATGAAGTTGCAGTGATAGTTCTCAATTTCGCTGTCTTGTTTCTGTTTCAACTCAAGGCATTCTAGCTCTGTTAGACTAGCCACCTTATCCTTTGCAGCAGTGATAATGCTTGTCCGGTAACCCTTTTCATGGAATCTGGTTGATACTATCGTGCTTTGCTGTTCAGAATCATCCTCCAGTGTGCAATTTAGTTAAATTCTTTTGAATTGACTGAAAGATATGTTTTGTTTCCATTTCTTAAACTGTGTACTAGAGACAGTTGTTACTATCAACCTTTTTGAAATAGGTTTTTGTCAATATTTCTATATCTCTAGAGGAAATCACAAGGTCTAAAAACTCTATTTTTTTAGGGTTGTATGTTCCTGTGAGCGATATCCCCCAGTCGTTTGTATTGAGATGGGAGATAAATCTTTCAATGCTTGTTTGGTCCCCTCTCCAGATTAGGATCAGATCATTAATGTAGCGTTTGTAGTAGACTATGTTGTCTTCCCAGTAGTGTGACCTGTACATAAATGACTCCTCGTAAGCCCCCATAAATAGGTTTGCAAAACTCGGGGCAAATTTGATCCTTGAACTGGAATACATTATGGGTGAGAATGAAATGGATCCCTCTTATGAGGAAGTCTTTTTGTTCCACAGGTATTGGGTCTTCATGGAGAAATTTCGATGTGCATTCTTTTCCTCGTTCATGTGAGATATTTGAATATAAGGATGAGACATCTAAAGTAAGCCATTGGTATCCCTCGTTCCATATGATATATTTTAGTTGTTTAATAAGCGCCGTGGAGTCCTTCAGATAGGATCTGAGTAGAGTTGAGAGGACACCTGGATGTTCGGGTTTGATGGGTTCGGCCGAACTTCGGAAAAAAGTTTGAGTTCGGGACCCGAACTTGACCCCGAACCCGGGCCCGAATTTTTGAGCACTAAAATGGCTGTAAAAATGTCATGGAAAGGGATAGAGGGCTGCAAATGGCGTCAAAATGTGGTTAAGAGCATGGCAAGTGCTCTGCAAACAAATGTGGATAGGGAAATGACTTAAAATACGTAAAAATAAAAAATATTTATCTTGTTCTAGGAGGACCAGGTCCATATGCAGTAGGATATTGAGGAGGCGTTGGATGTGTCGGTGTAGGTGGAAGCAGCGGTGGAAGAGGAGGAGGTAGCCTACACTGCTTTTTGGTTTTAAATTTTATTTTTAAAATTAGGGTACGCCCCAAAACATTGGGAAATATGACCTGTAATAACCCCCTCCAGTCATGCTAAACACACGTTCAGACAATACACTGGCTGCAGGGCAGACCAGCACCTCCAAGGGATAAAGGGCAAGCTCAGGCCATGTGCCCAATTTGGAGACCCAGAAGTTGCAGGGGCTGACCCCTGTCAGTCAGTTCATGTAGGCGTGTGCACACTACTGCCCCACCATGTTGCACGTCCCCGTGATGTTCACGATCCAATTTGATATCTGCTCTATCAACTTTCGATGTTCTTTTATGTGCCTACCATTGTGATCACGGGTGGCAGGGAATCAGGGTTCCAGGCCAGAGAGGGAGCGTGAGAAAGAGAGACCACATCCAAGGGAGGATTCATTTTTTCAAATTTCAAATTATAGAGTTGAAATATGGGAGAAATTATTAAAGCATAAAAGTGTGACAACTTTTCAAAGTTTAAGCATTGAATGAAAGGATGTGGTGTGCATTAATTACTGAATAATTTATTAAATGTTATTCCCTGTCACCTATGCATAGCAGGTGTTTTTTCATGTCTAAAATTGTATAATGTCAACCCAAAAAATTATTGAAATGGTGAATTTCACCCTAATTTTTGGGTGAATTTCACCCTAAAATGTAAATGACAAAGTAGTGAAATGATATAAAATAAAACACGTACAAAATAAAAAAATGGATTTATGAGGTGGAGTTCCTTATGGAGTAGGAGTTTGAGGAGGCGGTGGACGTAGCGGAGTAGGTGGAAGTGGCGGTGGAGGAGGACGAGATAGCCAACACAGGTTTTTGGTTTTAATTTAATTTTGTAAAATTAAGGTACACTCCAAAAGAGTGTGAAGTATCCAATACAAACATGAGCAATTGCGCTGCAGTATAACAATGGCTGCTTAGAGCCGGTATACATGTCTATTCTGCACAAGGTTTGGACAAGTCCTGAGGGATCCATGCCTGGTTCATTTTAATGAACGTGAGCCTGTCCACATTGGCTGTGGACAGGTGGTGGCGCTTGTCTGTGATGACGCCCCCTGCCGTGCTAAACGCACGTTCAGATAATACACTGGTTGCAGGGCAGGCCAGCACCTCCAAGGCGTAAAGGGCAAGCTCAGGCTATGCGCCCAATTTGGAGACCCAGAAGTTGAAGGGGGCAGACCCGTCATTCAATTTCGTGCACCCACACAACTATTTCTCTGTAGATCGTTGAGTTAGATTCTCTCCTATTCTCTCCCTGAAATCACAAGTCCAGCAGCATCCTCTCCCTACACTTGTAACAGCAGAGTGACGTGCAGCGCTACGTGACTCAAGCTTATATAGGGCCTGGGTCACATGCTGCTCTGGCCAATCACAGCCATGCCATTAGTAGGCATGGCTGTGATGGCCTCTTGGGACAAGTAGTATGACGCTTGTTGATTGGATGCTGTGCAGCCTTTCAAAAGGCACCAAGAAAGCACCGAACACCGATCCCGAACCCAAACTTTTACGAAAATATTCGGGTTCGGGACCGGGGTCCAAAAAACCTAAAGTTCGGTACGAACCCGAACTTTACAGTTCGGGTTCGCTCAACCCTAGATCTGAGGTTAATTAGATAGGTTCCGGTTGAGGGAGGAGACTACAGAGATTATGGGTCGACCTGGGGGATTTTTGAAGTCTTTATTAATTTTTGGGAGATGGTAAAACGTGGAAAGGGTTGATTCTTTTACTAGAATGTACTCTTTTTGTTTTTTATCTAGTAAATTGGACAGTGTTTTTATTAATATGAGGAATTCTTCCTTGTCCTGTATGGAGGGGTGATTATGGAGTGGAATGTAATACTCCTTGTCAGATAGGATCCTTGTGGCCTCTTTGATGTAGTAGTCTATGTCCTGGATAACTATTCTTCCCCCTTTATCCGCGTTACGAATGATGATGTTTTTGTTGCATTGGAGTTTTTTCAGAGCATTTTTCTCAAAGGGTTTGAGGTAGGACAATGTGTGTAATACACTGGTCTAAATAAATGTCTCCCTCAGTGTCTATTGATAAACTGACAGCGGAGATCTCCCTGCTCTATACTCAGAACACTCCTGATTCTCAAGAGACTGATTCTGATAAATATACATCAGAGAATATCTGATTATGTAGGCCTCTAATATACACAAGTCATTTAAACACATACAGTAAATTGTGAATATGTCACACACCAAAACTTAGATGGAAAGTAGGGATATGCTGTATAAGGGTATATTCACAACCGTTAAATTTGTTGCAGAAATGTCTGCAATTGAAAATGTGGCCCATAGACGTGAATGCTGTTGTTGATGTAGCATGTGCATGTATCTCTGCAAGTCCCATTCAGATAAATAGGACAGTCACGGAAATTGAATTTATTCAAAGTCTTTCCTTTATAGTTTTCATACCCCTGTTCAATTTGAAACTGCCGTGTTCCGGCCAGTTCCGTTCATTGAGGACTGCAATTTGCGGTCTCCAATGCATGGAACAGCTGGCACATGGCAGTTTCAAATTAAACGGGGGTATGTGAACATTTTTTGTAGCTAAGTCAATGGGTGTCATCAGGAAATCTAGTGTAAAATAACTCATTATTGTGTTTAAAGGGGTCGTCCCAGGAAAAAATATTCTACATTTTTCAAACTAGCACCTGACTGAATACTTTAGTAATTGCATGTAGTTAAAAATGTAGTTGCTGAGTTATTCACTGAAATCTATCTGTATAGCGCCACCTGCTGTTTGCACTTTTTCAAATTTTTCTGTCCTGCTCACTGAGATGGCTGCACATGCTCAGTTCCATCCTTTAAATGCCACCAGCTGCAGTAGAAAGGACATGCCCCCTTTGAAATTGCACACCCCTTAAGTTGCCAGCTTTAAATAAATCTAGTAGGGCAATTGAAGCAATAAATGGGGATATTTCCGGAAATACGTAAGGTACAGGGCTGGTTCTAAGTCTGTTAGAAAGAGATGTTCATGTCCTATATGATATTGAATTTTCCTTTAATAATTATCACCCCTTTATATGAATTTCTATTTTTTTTCTGTACATATAACATTAAAATGCAGGTCAGTCCATTATCTTATAGTCTGATGAACTCTTGTATTTCCCCAAAGGGTTAAACACTAGTGATTTGACAGGCAGAATCCTGTTCAGCTCCGAGTTTCCTTCTCCTTAAGGGAATACCATACTAATTCATTGCATTCTTTTTATTAACTTTTAACCAACTTGTGTCAGAGTGAATGACAGTCATCTTTTGGCATGTGCCTCATTCCTCATTCTGAAGGCTCGTGGCGGAAAAAAACTAAAATAAAAAAAAAAAGGTTAATTTTCTCCAGCTTGCCGATGCCGACTTAATGTAACAGAAGGCAGCAAATTGTATTGATTTAGTGACATGCAACTGTCCAGAAAGAGCTATTTATACATTATTCAGGACAAACACTGTCATAATGGACAAACAGCAGCAGCATCTGGGATGTTAATGTCTACAAATAAGATTATTCTCTGAAAAGATTAGGACAAAGCATTTTGTGTAATTAGATTTCTTAGTTTCAGGAATGAATTGCCTTTTAGCAGTAAAAGCTGTCACTGGGGGAGCCATTAGCTCCTTATAACTGAATTAAATGCATAATTAGTGACAAGATCACATTAGGATTTGTTTCATTTTGAACTAATCCAGAAGGAGGGGCGGATTGTTTTCAGGGTAGCCTCGCATGTATCAGCTGGGACAGGTCTCAGCTGGTGTGTGTAGAAGTTGGTAAAAGTCAGGCGTGTGTGAATGAGCACCCAGACCTTGCCACAGCGACAGGCGAGCTATTCATCACTGGTTTGTGGGTGACATTGACTGATGGCACAGGCCTGAGCCTGGCACTCCACCAGTGTAAGAATCATATGAGCCAGAGAGCAGAATGACAGCTGGAGCGCTGTGTCAAGTGGTGTAGAGACCAGGGCTATTAATAATCTGTGCCACATCATCTGCACCGCTGGAAAACAATGACTTAGACATTGGTGAGAAGAAAGATTTTACATCTACTTTGGGTGACAATCCAACCACTTACAAGACACAGCTCTCTTCAATCAACATGTATGAAAATAAGGCAATGAATATATTAGAGGTTACCGGGGGGAGGAGCGATGAACCATCATGGAAGATGAGCACCGTTAATCACTTCTTCCCTCTCGCTTGACATGCAGCTCTCTGACGCTTATTACAAGGGAAGCAGCAATGCTAAATAAATAACCCACACCATGATAACATTCCTGTACATGTATGATTTACTATGCTTGCAAGACTTCCTTTGTGGGGTTTTTATGTTTCATTTCATTGAATAATAATAATAAATATTTTGAATACAATAAATATTTAGAAATTTTGTAGAACTACCCAGTTCACCTATTCAGTAAATATTATGCATTGGTTGCATTTTTTACAACCAATAGGGCGTGCTGCAGATTTGAAATTCTGCAACATATGTACAGGTGAAACTCGAAAAATTTGAATATCGTGCAAAAGTTCATTTATTTCAGTAATGCAACTTAAAATTAGAATATCGTGAAAAGGTTCAATATTCTAGGCTCAAAGTGTCACACTCTAGTCAGCTAATTAATCCATAGCCCCTGAGCAAAGGGTACCTCAAGATTGTGACTTTAGGGTTTCATAAACTGTAAGCAATAATCATCTGAATTATAACAAATAAAGGCTTGAAATATCTCACTTTGCATGTAATGAGTATCTCATATGTTAGTTTCATCTTTTAAGTTGCATTACTGAAATAAATGAACTTTGCATGATATAAAATTTTTGGGAGTTTCACCTGTAGACTTTCAGATTTTTTATTATAAACGAGTGGTGAGAGAATTTCTCGATCGGGCGATTTGATTTGGGTACAAATATATTTGACCTGAATTGAGAGTGCTCCAATTTGCCCTGAAAAGTTGTGCATGACACTTTGGGGTTTCCTAGGACTGTATCCAGCCTCTTTCTATAGCTTTGCTGCAAAGACTGCATCAGTAATGTCAATTTGACTGCGACATACATGGCAGTTTTTAAAGTAAAATCTATACACTTTTTGGTGGCAAATGCCTGTTGGTGTTTACTGCCAGGAGCCATAGGATCCTCCTTCTTAATTTATCCCTATCTTCTCATCTCTAAAAACACCATTTTGAGAATTTCACTCGAAACGTGTCACCAAAAATTTGGAATCAGATTTGCAACGGGTTTGCAACTTTTTAAAATACATTGCGGCTACATCTAGGCACAAGTGGCATTTTTACTCCGCCTTCCCTACTTTCCAAAAAGGGAGCAAGACAGGGACGTGTGCTGGCAGGGCCGTCAATCTTGACACATTTATTTTTATTTATGACAGTTTTCTGGGGTACATGATGACTGAAATATCTGGTAACCAGCATGCATTGATTTCAATCTGAAGAAGGATATGCTTAAATTATGACAAGGCCTGCTTACAAACACTGGTTTTGATAAATGAACACCATAATTTTTAAATATGGCATAAACCTAGGTAACTAAGCCCATTTCATGGCATTTTATCTTAAAAAAATATTGGGGCCAATTTACTAATGTTGTAAACATTAACATTTATTACAGTGTTTCATGCTGGTAAATAAGCTGCATAGCTTACTGGATGGCTTATTTTAGTGCAATTTTGGGACAAATTGCAGCATCTTCGGCCAAGTCCTCTTTCTTGCTTATGCTTCTTTGTGAACTAAGTGCAATGGAGTTCTCTAAAAGTCAACACAATAAATTGTGACAAATTGCACAAAATTTGGACATATTTTATAGCAGAGTCTAGGCGCAATCACATTAGTAAATGTGGACCATTGTGTGAAGGGGACTTATAATAGACATCTTTAAGGTTAACTGGCATTTGGTTCTTAGTGACCAAGTAATTCGTTTTTATTTTTAAATCACTGTATTGCAAGAGATATAAACGCTTTATTTTTCGACAGATGTAGCCATATATTTTTCTTTTTACAAAGCTATGTGAAGGCTTTATTTTTGCAGGACAACTTGCAATTTTCATTGTTATCATTTTGGGGCCCATAACACTTTTTGAGAACTTTTTATTCCCTATTTTTCATGGCAAATAAGCAAAAAACAGCAATTCTGGTAGGGGTCATACTGATGCAGATATACCAAATGTGTGGAGGGGATTTTTTTACAATTCTAAATAATTTTTTTAATCGAAATTATTTTTATTTTATTTGAGCAAACTTTATTTAATTCTTATTTTTACCATTTATTAGTCCCACAGGAAAACTTTTATAAGCAATCTTCAGATTCTTCTATAATACACTGTACTGCTTATGAAACACAGAGAAAGAATGCACCAAACAGATATAACACTGACTAAACTGGCAAGACACAGATGAAGGTATTAAAAGCTGAGACTTTCGCCAATATATACCAGTGATGGATATATCGGAGCCCATCATGCACCACGTCACGGCTCTCAGCATGGCAAGGGTCCTAACCGCTGCTCTAACTATGGTGTGAACACGGTCTGGGGATGATATAATTCAGCTCGCAGAAAAGCTTCCCACAAACGTCCAGCATGAATGCTGCAGTTGTGCGATGTGAATGAAGCCAGGCTGCAAGCCACACCCACACCAGACCATGTGATGGAGGTCACCAGGTGCAAAGGAGTGTTTAAATGCCAGGTAAAGGCAGACACACTCAAATCTAGCAAAGCAGAAACCAAAAAACAAAAAAATTTTATTAGTGGCAATTTTGGAGGAGCTGCTCAACCCCAGACACAGTGGCGTGTCCTCAATTAGGGGGAGCAACCCGACCGCATGTGGACCGCAGTTATCGACTAACCCCAGCAAAATATGCATACAATGGAGGACGTCGACGCGGTCCACATGCACCACAAGAGCAAACTACACAGAATGTAGCAATCATATGAAACACAGAGAAAGAATGCACCAAACAGATATAACACTGACTAAACTGGCAAGACACAGATGAAGGTATTAAAAGCTGAGACTTTCGCCAATATATACCAGTGATGGATATATCGGAGCCCATCATGCACCACGTCACGGCTCTCAGCATGGCAAGGGTCCTAACCGCTGCTCTAACTATGGTGTGAACACGGTCTGGGGATGATATAATTCAGCTCGCAGAAAAGCTTCCCACAAACGTCCAGCATGAATGCTGCAGTTGTGCGATGTGAATGAAGCCAGGCTGCAAGCCACACCCACACCAGACCATGTGATGGAGGTCACCAGGTGCAAAGGAGTGTTTAAATGCCAGGTAAAGGCAGACACACTCAAATCTAGCAAAGCAGAAACCAAAAAACAAAAAAATTTTATTAGTGGCAATTTTGGAGGAGCTGCTCAACCCCAGACACAGTGGCGTGTCCTCAATTAGGGGGAGCAACCCGACCGCATGTGGACCGCAGTTATCGACTAACCCCAGCAAAATATGCATACAATGGAGGACGTCGACGCGGTCCACATGCACCACAAGAGCAAACTACACAGAATGTAGCAATCATATGAAACACAGAGAAAGAATGCACCAAACAGATATAACACTGACTAAACTGGCAAGACACAGATGAAGGTATTAAAAGCTGAGACTTTCGCCAATATATACCAGTGATGGATATATCGGAGCCCATCATGCACCACGTCACGGCTCTCAGCATGGCAAGGGTCCTAACCGCTGCTCTAACTATGGTGTGAACACGGTCTGGGGATGATATAATTCAGCTCGCAGAAAAGCTTCCCACAAACGTCCAGCATGAATGCTGCAGTTGTGCGATGTGAATGAAGCCAGGCTGCAAGCCACACCCACACCAGACCATGTGATGGAGGTCACCAGGTGCAAAGGAGTGTTTAAATGCCAGGTAAAGGCAGACACACTCAAATCTAGCAAAGCAGAAACCAAAAAACAAAAAATTTTTATTAGTGGCAATTTTGGAGGAGCTGCTCAACCCCAGACACAGTGGCGTGTCCTCAATTAGGGGGAGCAACCCGACCGCATGTGGACCGCAGTTATCGACTGTACTGCTTATGTTTGGAGAGTTGAGTTCAAGCAGTCTAAAGGCTGTATTACACCAACAGATTATCTGACAGATTTTCTGACCAATTATTGGTCAGATGGCCATTTACACAAAGTTATTTTGTTATACACACACCAACTATTGGTCTGATTAACAGAAATTGGTCAGATAATCTGTTTATAAGACAGCACTAAGTGAGAGGTTACATCTGCATGTGTCTGTGCTGAAGTGAAAAGAGAAGAGAACATACAGATTATTGAGGACCAATTTAAAGGACTGGTGCAAAGGAAAGACAGTAAGTACAATGGCTCTTCTAAAGCAACAGGCCTTAGGCCCCTTGCAGACGAGCGAGTATTCCGTGCGGGTGCAATGCGTGATTCGAACGCATTGCGCCTGCACGGAATTCGGACCTGTTCATTTCCATGGGGCTGTGTACATGAGCAATGTTTTTCACGCATCACTTGTGCATTGCGTGAAAATTGCAGCTCTTCTATGCTGGCCCCATAGAAGTGAATGGGGCTGCGTGAAAATCGCATCGCATCCGCAAGCAAGTGCGGATGCGATGCGATTTTCATGGATGGTTTCTAAGGAGATGTTGTTTGTAAACATTCAGTTTTTTATCACGCGCGTGCAAAACGCATTAAATCGCATTGCACCCGCGCAATAAAACTGAACAACTGAATGCGATCGCAAGCAAAACTGAATGTACTTGCTTGCGAAATCTCGCATTTTGTCATTGAACACATCCGCAATGCATCCGGACCTAATCCGCACACTGCTCGTCTGCAAGGGGCCTTACAGCTAGTGGAAATGAGTCTGAACTGAATGCTATCAGGGTCTCTGTTTATGAACTGCTTAAACTACCTCAGTAAAGAACAGTAGATTTGTTAGGCTACTTTCACACTTGTGTTTTGGGAGGATCCGTCATGGATCTGCAAAAACGAATCCGTTACAATAATACGACCGCATGCATCCGTCATGAACGGATCCGTTTGTATTATCTGTAACACAGCCAAGACGGATCCGTCATGAACTCCATTGAAAGTTAATGGGAGACGATTCCATTTTCTATTGTGACATGATTGTGTCGATTGGCTCAGTTTCATCAGAAGGACACCAAAACGCTGCAGGCAGCGTTTCGGTGTCCTGCCTCCTGGGCGGAATGGTGACTGAACGGAGGCAAACTGATGCATTCTGAGTGGATCCTTTTCCATTCAGAATGCATTAGGGCATAACTGATCTGTTTTGGACCTGCTTGTGAGAGCCCATGATGGATTTCACAAACGGAAAGCCAAAAAGCGAGAAAAGTAGCCTTACCCCTACACTGGCCTGATTATTGCCTTTCACCACCATTGACCGCACTAGACCACCTGCCTTGCATCCTTCCAAACATTAATCAAGGGTACCCCCACTTTCCCTAGGCAGGAGTCTGAGAGTCAGAGTGTGCCTGGTGGGTGTTCCCTCCATTCATGGCGGCATTGTCCAAGGGAGCGCCAGGAGTGACTACTCCTATTAGTGCCACTACCATGCCCATCCTCCTCACAGCACTCTCCCCTGTGAGGTGCTTACTTCACTAGGCCACTGTAAACAGGTTACAGCCTGGCCTATGGTACCTCAGTGACCAGCCATAAAAGGGCATATTGTCAGTTACTAAGGGGTTAAAGGAAATAAATATTCCAGCTGTACATGATTTGGCTGGATGCCTACACAGTAGCCTATCTTTACTAATATGAGTGCTACCACCATGCTCCACTGTGGGGATGGTGTTCTTGATTTGATGAGAAGGGTGGGGTTTGCGCCGCACATAGCATTTCTCATGGTGGCCAAATTGTTCAAAGAGGGTGAAAACATCTCAAGGCACCATATGTTGGCACTGTACAACACTGGCAAAGCAGTGGAACTGTGCAGTAGGCATCATGTATTTAGACAATGCATGGCACTGAATGGGCTTTTTATACATTATAACCAGTGTATAACCTCCAAGTCCAAACAGGCTAAAGCTTTTTGGTACTGTAAGAAAATGTTGGGATTGTTAGTAGTCCCGCAGGCACCTGGGTAATTATTCCATGCCATTTGTCCAGTGTGACCATTAATGGAATTGTCTGGGTGCAATCTCTATTTAATGATCTCTGGAATTTAATGTAAAGGATAGCTGAAATTTTAGGTTTGCTTCTTGCACATTTCGAAATGTATGTATTCATTGCGCAAATGTACATATTAACCCTTAACCTGTGATACTGCAAAAACACAAAGGAGGAAATAACTCTACTGACATAATTTCAACATATAGGATAATCCTGACAAGCTGACAAATGATGCCTATGGGTGAGAACCTGAATGACTGTAATGTAAAGGCTGAAGGGGTCGTTTATCAAAGTTTTGTTCCACTTTCTTTTAAGGAAGGAGCAAAGTCATTTATCAAGATAATACCCTCTATAATGCTAGAAACCTATTCTGAATTATATGGAGGTTTCCTACCCAATATAGACACTCTGTGTATGTTATAGCATTAAATTATGAATTCTGCTATATTGACTTATTGATAAATACACTAGTGATAAGCAGCATAGGCAATATTCGTTTTCGCAATATTTCTCAAATTTTTGGCCTAATATTCGCCCTAAATTCGCAAATTCTAGAATTCGTGATCTCCAGTCTTTATTTTCTTGATTGCAAAAATCGGCAATGTAATATGCGCGTATAGGCGTGGCTCACTTTTGCTACAATTTTCAAGCTGCTAGAAGTTTCCTGAGACCCTGAGACTCAGCTACACTGTATCACCATCTAACCTACACTGACTATCTCCCACTAACTATCTGTATTATATATATGATCTAACTATCTAATGTAATTGGATAAAGAATAGAGATGCAAGCACAGAGCACAGCAATGTCACTGCTCTCTCTCTTTCAGAAATGCAAAAAAAAAAACTGCAGAAAATGGCTGCTGGGGAGTTTCTTATATAGTAAAGGGGTAGGCAACTTTCCTATTAGTTGCTAGGGATGTTGCTAAGCTCAGACAAAGATATTGCAGCCTTTTCATTGGCCCTCAAGCAAGAAGCAGTGAGAGTACTGATTAAAAAAAATCTAGAATATTTGATATTATGACAATAAAGCACTATATTCTACATCTTCGCAAATTCTCGAAGTGACAATATTCACGATAAAAATTTGCGATTAGATTATTCGCGATCAACACTAAAATACACTAAGTAGAGTAAGCCAAGTTTCAGAATCCCACAATGAGTTCATCTATAATTCTGCCCAACCTTATCATTTTTGAACACTGACTTGAAGCCTTGAAAGCCGTGGCTTTGACAAACAAACTACATTTGTTACATATAGTTTTTTGTAATGAGTTATTTGAATAACACCATGACTTAACTAGTGACTGCAGTTCAAGCCACACCACAACCATGTCTAGGCTGCCAGGCCATGCCATAAGCCTTTACACTGAAGGTAAAACCTAGTCCAGTGCAAGGCTGCTACTAATTACCCTTAGCCAAATCAAGCAAGTCTGTACAGTTGACTGTTTCTTTTTTTTATATAATCCAAATAACTTTATAAATGTTTTATTTGATCTTTAAATGGTTTTCGACATTAAAGTAATTATCCATTAATATACAGTACAGACCAAAAGTTTGAAGAAAAAAGAGGGATTTTGTCCAGCTTGTAGTTGTGGTAATCCAAAGGCTTTTATTCAATAATCACGTGAGTATAAAATCCAGGTACAAGAAAGCAGGTCTACATGTTTCGGGCACAATTCAATTTTAGCCCTTACTCATGACAAATTTCAAATAAACAGTGTTCTTATAGAGAGGAGGGGGAGGCTCCCACACCTGAAGCAATCAGGCTGAGAGTCAATCCCTCCTCTCCACAAGTGTGCACATAGATAAAAACATACCAAAATAAGATAATATAGTCTGTATAAAACAAAGGTTTAAAGGAATAGAACAAACAGGGAAAGAAGGAAGAGGAAGAAAAGAGAAAAAAATTTTATTATTTTTTTTTTATTGTTTTTTATTTTTTTTTTTATTTTATTTTTTTAAATAAATAAATAAAAAGCTGGATGTACAATTAATACTGTAGAATGAGATCCAGCCTTTTATTTAGGCCTTGTGGTTGGCGACTTTCTAATCGGAAAATCCAATAAGATTCTCTATTTAAGAGTTTCCTTTTTCTATCGCCACCTCTTATTGGTATTTTAACCTTTTCAATACCCTGTACTGACATATAGGAGACATCACCACCATGTATTATAGCAAAATGAAGGCTTGCCGCAGATATATTGCGGCTCTCGTGGTGCGGTATGTCTGATATATGTTTTCTAATGCGTGTTTTTATTGCATTAGTCGTACATCCTACATATTGCAACTTGCACCTTGTGCATGTTATACAATAAATTGCATAAGTAGTATTGCAGTTAAGGAAAGATTGTATTTAAAAAACCTGGCCATTAACGCTGGACTCAAAACTTTGACAGATTTTCATATGTCTGCAGCAAGTGCAAATGGAGTGGCCACATTTATAATTCCCTTTTGTTGACAACCAGGTATTCTGAAGTGTACGGGACTTATCATTTTTGAAGAGAGATGGACTCACAGAGCTGGCTATGGTAGGTGCCTTTCTGGCTGCACATTTTATGCCTTTTTGTGCCATTGCTGCCCATTTCTTGTCACACGCTAGCACTGGGAAGTGCTTTTTGACGATGTTACAAATTTGATTATATTCATTACTATATTGTGTGACAAAAATATTTTTTCTTTCATGATTGGATGTCTCTCTAATATTTTGTCCCTTTATTTTTAATTGTGTGGCCAATAATAAGTTCCTGTTTATGTTTAGAATATCTCCGTTGCATTTTTCCATCATTTTTTGTGAATATGCTCTATGTGTCAATCTTCTTATAATATTTTGAGCCTCCGCTGCATAGGCTGAATCATCACTGCAATTTATTTTAGCCCTAATTAGTTCTCCTTTAGGTATATTTCTTATGGTATGTATAGGGTGGCATGACTGGGCATGCAATAATGTATAACCTGCTGTTGGTTTTCTGTATGTGCTGGTGCATATGGAGGCCGTGGCGGGGTCCCCCCTGAGGCGGAGATCCAGGAACTCAATGTTACTGGTGCTGTGTTGAACGGTAAATTGGATACCGTTCACACATGCATTTAGATATTCAGCAAAGAGTGGTATGGCCGCCACATCACCAGACCAAATGAAGATCAGGTCATCGATGTAACGGCCATACCACTCCACGCAGTCTGAAAAGGGGTTGGTGTCGATGAGGAGAAAGCTCCTCTCCCACCATGCCATAAATATATTAGCAATGGAGGGAGAGAACTTGGCCCCCATCAACACCCCCGATGTCTGCAGGAAAAACTTTCCATCAAACATAAAATAATTCCGCCTCAGGAGGAAGTCCACCACAGCCACCACATACTCGAATAGCACCGCAGAAAAATTTCAAAAATTCTCCAGAAACCATACCAGAGAAATATTTACCAAGTCATGGGGGATGCTAGGATAAAGTGCAACTACGTCAGCTGTTACCCAAGAGTGTTTTTGGGACCATTTAAAGTTTTGTACTGCTTGTAGGACCGATTTGGTATCCCTCAAGAAGCCAGGGATATTAGGGATTAGGGGTTGCAGTAGTGAGTCAACCCACTGGCATAGGCGTTCTGAATACGACCCTATGCCCGAAACAATTGGTCTCAGTGGAGGGGGAAAAAATGGTTTATGCACTTTTGGTAGAGCGTGTAAAATTGGAATAACTGGAAATGCAACGAAGATATAATCATATTCTTTCTGAGTGAGGATACCTAAGTTAAATCCTTGTAACAGCAAGGCTTTCAGAATTTTTTTTTCTCTTTTCTTCCTCTTCCTTCCTTCCCGTTTGTTCTATTCCTTTAAACCTTTGTTTTATACAGACTATATTATCTTATTTTGGTATGTTTTTATCTATGTGCACACTTGTGGAGAGGAGGGATTGACTCTCAGCCTGATTGCTTCAGGTGTGGGATCCTCTCCCTCCTCCCTATAAGAACAACTCACAGTGTATTTGAAATTTGTCATGAGTAAGGGCTAAAATTGAATTGTGCCTGAAACATGTAGACCTGCTTTCTTGTACCTGGATTTTATACTCACGTGATTATTGAATAAAAGCCTTTGGATTACCACAACTACAAGCTGGACAAAATCCCTCTTTTTTCTTCATACTTCGTATTTCTCCTGATTCGGGTGAAGGAGTTGTTCCGTGCTACACAGTGGAACTCTCGGCAGGTGAGAGCTGCTCAAATCTTTGACCTTTTTTAGACCAAAAGTTTGGACACACCTTATTCAAATAGTTTTCTTTATTTTCATGACTATGAAAATTGTAGATTCACACTGAAGGCATCAAAACTATGAATTAACACATATGGAATTATATACCTAACAAAAAAGTGTGAAACAACTGAAAATATGTCAGATTCTAGGTTCTTCAAAGTAGCCACCTTTTGCTTTGAGTACTGCTTTGCACACTCTTGGCATTCTCTTGATGAGCTTCAAGAGGTAGTCACCTGAAATGGTTTTCACTTCACAGGTGTGCCCTGTCAGGTTTAATAAGTGGGATTTATTGCCTTATACATGGGGTTGGGACCATCAGCTGCGTTGTGGAGAAGTCAGGTTGATACACAGCTGATAGTCCTACTGAATAGACTGTTAAAATTCCACCCGGTTTGCGTTTAGTTGGACCATCATTCTGAACGGATCCGATCATATTAATGCAGACGGAGGCTCCGTTCAGTACGGATCCGTTTGCATTAATAACTTAGAAAAATTTCTAAGTGCGAGAGTAGCTTGAGCGGATCCGTTCAGACTTTCAATGTAAAGTCAATGGGGGACGGATCCGCTTGAAGATTGAGCCATATGGTGTCATTGTAAGTCTGGACGGATCCGCACGCCTCCGCACGGCCAGGCGGACACCCGAACGCTGCAAGCAGCGTTCAACAGTCCGCCTGGCCGTGCGGAGGCGAGCGGAGGCTGAACGCCGCCAGACTGATGCAGTCTGAGCGGATCCGCATCCATTCAGACTGCATCAGGGCTGGACGGAAGCGTTCTGCTCCGCTCGTGAGCTCCTTCAAACGGAGCTCACGAGCGGACAGCAGAACGCTAGTGTGAAAGTAGCCTTAATTCATAGTTGTGATGCCTTTAGTGTGAAGCTACAATTTTCATAGTCATGAAAATAAAGAAAACTCTTCGAATGAGAAGGTGTGTCCAAACTTTTGGTCTGTACTGTATATAATAGCCAGTCCAATAATTAGCACCTTTTATTTAGCTGCTCTTACTGTAGCTATTATGATTGAAAAAAGTCCTTCAAGTTCAATCATGGAAGAGGAAGGGGTGTGGAAGAAAGGAAACGGGCAGATAAGTCTCCTAAAGAAGGAAAAAAATTCACCCGCCCAATCATACCTGTACGGCAGCTGTCTTGAAGTCACTTCCCGATGCTCTGTACATGTACAATGGATGTCGGGAAGAAGCTAATATTAGAGCTCTCTTATTAACCTATTTGGCCTATTTGCGTGATCAGCTGAGCTGCAAAATTTTACTTTCCATTTCATCTTTATATTTTGCATTTTTTTAATTTTATTTTTATCGTCAGTAGTAGAGATTAGTGTTGAGCGCGAATATTCGAAAAGCGAATTTTTTTCGCGAATATCGCAACTTCGCGATTTCGCGAATATTTCGAATATAGTTCTATATATTCGTAAAAACGAATATTCTTTTTTTTTTTTGTTTTTTTTTGTTTTGTTTTTTCACAAAATTACAGTACACATATAATTGATTGTTTCCCAAAGGTCCAAAAGCTCAGATCTTACTCACATTGCCTAGAAAGTGATTGAGGCGCGAATCTTCGTAAGGCGATTTTATTAGCGCAAATGCGAATATCGGCACTTGTCCCAGAACAGAGGCAAAGGGCTTTGCATTCATACATTAGTGAATTGAGTTGCGAATCTTCGTAAGGCGATTTTATTAGCGCACATGCGAATATCTACACTTGTCCCCAGAACAGAGGCAAAGGCCTGTGCATGTGCATTCATATAGTATAGCACCATATTCGCGAATATGTCGAACTTCGTAAAATTCGATTTACGAATATTCGTATTTTTTATTTTAGTTTCAACCTTACAGATTACATTGATTTGTACTCTGTCAACTACTGTCATCACCCCCCACTGTTTCTCGATTGATTCCCAAAAGTCCAAAAGCTCAGATCCTACTCACATTGCCTAGAAAGTGATTGAGGCGCGAATCTTTGTAAGGCGATTTTATTAGCGCACAGGCGAATATCTACACTTGTCCCCAGAACAGAGAGGCAAAGGCCTGTGCATTCATATAGTATAGCACCATATTCGCGAATACTTCGAACTTCGTAAAATTCGATTTACGAATATTCGTATTTTTTATTTTAGTTTCCACCTTACAGATTACATTGATCTGTACTCTGTCAACTACTGTCATCACCCCCCACTGTATCTCGATTGATTCACAAAAGTCCAAAAGCTCAGATCTTACTCACATTGCCTAGAAAGTGATTGAGGTGCGAATCTTTGTAAGGCGATTTTATTAGCGCACAGGCGAATATCGGCACTTGTCCCAGAACAGAGGCAAAGGGCTTTGCATTCATACATTAGTGAATTGAGTTGCGAATCTTCGTAAGGCGATTTTATTAGCGTACATGCGAATATCTACACTTGTCCCCAGAACAGAGGCAAAGGCCTGTGCATGTGCATTCATATAGTATAGCACCATATTCGCGAATATTTCGAACTTCGTAAAATTCGATTTACGAATATTCGTATTTTTTATTTTAGTTTCCACCTTACAGATTACATTGATTTGTACTCTGTCAACTACTGTCATCACCCCCCACTGTTTCTCGATTGATTCCCAAAAGTCCAAAAGCTCAGATCTTACTCACATTGCCTAGAAAGTGATTGAGGCGCGAATCTTTGTAAGGCGATTTTATTAGCGCACAGGCGAATATCTACACTTGTCCCCAGAACAGAGAGGCAAAGGCCTGTGCATTCATATAGTATAGCACCATATTCGCGAATACTTCGAACTTCGTAAAATTCGATTTACGAATATTCGTATTTTTTATTTTAGTTTCCACCTTACAGATTACATTGATCTGTACTCTGTCAACTACTGTCATCACCCCCCACTGTATCTCGATTGATTCACAAAAGTCCAAAAACTCAGATCTTACTCACATTGCCTAGAAAGTGATTGAGGTGCGAATCTTTGTAAGGCGATTTTATTAGCGCACAGGCGAATATCGGCACTTGTCCCAGAACAGAGGCAAAGGGCTTTGCATTCATACATTAGTGAATTGAGTTGCGAATCTTCGTAAGGCGATTTTATTAGCGTACATGCGAATATCTACACTTGTCCCCAGAACAGAGGCAAAGGCCTGTGCATGTGCATTCATATAGTATAGCACCATATTCGCGAATATTTCGAACTTCGTAAAATTCGATTTACGAATATTCGTATTTTTTATTTTAGTTTCCACCTTACAGATTACATTGATTTGTACTCTGTCAACTACTGTCATCACCCCCCACTGTTTCTCGATTGATTCCCAAAAGTCCAAAAGCTCAGATCTTACTCACATTGCCTAGAAAGTGATTGAGGCGCGAATCTTTGTAAGGCGATTTTATTAGCGCACAGGCGAATATCTACACTTGTCCCCAGAACAGAGAGGCAAAGGCCTGTGCATTCATATAGTATAGCACCATATTCGCGAATACTTCGAACTTCGTAAAATTCGATTTACGAATATTCGTATTTTTTATTTTAGTTTCCACCTTACAGATTAAATTGATCTGTACTCTGTCAACTACTGTCATCACCCCCCACTGTATCTCGATTGATTCACAAAAGTCCAAAAGCTCAGATCTTACTCACATTGCCTAGAAAGTGATTGAGGCGCGAATCTTTGTAAGGCGATTTTATTAGCGCACAGGCGAATATCTACACTTGTCCCAGAACAGAGGCAAAGGGCTTTGCATTCTTACATTAGTGATTGAATTGAGTTGCGAATCTTCGTAAGGCGATTTCATTAGCGCACATGCGAATTTTGCATCTCATAATATGTATTATGCAATGCGAAAATTCGAATTATCGCATATGCAAAATAATAACGAATTCGAATATTCGCAAATATTTTACGAATATTCTTTCGAATATTCGCGAAATTTCGCGAATTCGAATATGGGACATGCCGCTCAACACTAGTAGAGATGAGCGAATCGAATTTCAGGAAAAATTTGATTCCTGAAGTCAAATTACCTGGCGCTTTGTGGTAACGAATCGCATTTTTTCTAAAATGGCTGCTGCACATGTTACAAAGTGAAAGTAAGAAGCCCGGGAACGAGGGAGCACCCACAATGCCATGCAGACAGCCAATCAGCAGATAGCCAGCCCCTGTGATAACACAGCCCTATAAAAAGCCTCTTCATGCCCAGTCCCTGCCATTCTACAGTGAACTTAGTGCAGGGAGAGACATTATAGGCACTAGGGACAGTGTTTAGAAAATGGGATGAATCTATCTAGATCACAGTGACTTGACCAACCTAAAATTATGATTTTGGTGCACTCTCCACGACGCACCCACTGTCGGTTAAACAAAAATAGAAAATATATACATTGAAAGGCATTCAGTTATCTGGTGTTGCATAGAATAATCAAATGCACTATTAAAATAAAAATATATTTTTATTATCAAAAATACATGTAAAAAATAAAAAAAATAAAAAAAATAGAATGTTAACAGAAATAAGAAAAGAGAAATAGAGATACTAATAAACTATTACCAATACTCTCTATGCCTTTGGTTTAAAAGCCAAAGGCATAGAGAGGGTCTAGTTTTTTTAACCTAATTAAATTGCATGGAACCGCCTCCCTATGTCTCCTCCTCCCAGGTGATAGCTATCAACCTAGGGTTAGTCTAGGATATATAGGGAGCTGCTTCCATTTCATATTCATGCTTGTCATGAGGAAGGACCCATATATCTAAGAGGTCTGAAACATGTAGATTTATACTTGCATTACGGATTTTAACGCTGGAATAAAGGTCATTCTTAATTTCACCTGAATTGAGCTGGATACTCTTTTTTCAAATTTCTGGACTTTACCGCATCCAGGTGCGGCATCTGTGCACAAGGGGTGTTCACAACCAACGCAGGTGAGAGCTGCCTTACTACATTATCTATTACCAATACTTACATCTATATCATAGTGGGCTGAACATTGACCGTGTATGGTGTTGGTTTGCAGCCTCACAATCAAGGTTGGCAATAGCTTATATGTAGAGTTGAGCGAACCCGAACTGTAAAGTTCAAATTCGTACCGAACTTTAGGGTTTTCGGCACCCGGACCCGAACCCGAACATTTACGTAAAAGTTCGGGTTCGGGTTTGGTGTTCGGTGATTTTTATGGTGCTTTTTGAAAGGCTGCAAAGCAGCTAATCAACGAGCGTCATATTACTTGCCCCAAAAGGCCATCACAGCCATGCCTACTATTGGCATGGCTGTGATTGGCCAACTGCAGCATGTGACCCAGCCTCTATTTAAGCTGGAGTCACGTAGCGCCACCCATCACTCTGCTCGGATTAGTGTAGGGAGAGGCTGCAGCTGCTGTGAGGGAGAGATCAGGGAGAAATCTTATGACAATTCAGAACTGCTTCTTTACTCAGCGATCTACAGCAAATGTGTTTTGTGGGTGCAGTGCACCATTTTTTTAAGCCTGCCCTGAGCCAACTACTAATGAAACCAAACTTTTTTTTCTTCAGTTAGTCAATATAAATACATAATTGGCAGCCATTTTATGCAACGATAGTGCAACAGCACATTTTGGCCAGAAATACAGCTTTGGCATACTGGGGTGAAAAAAGCCTCTGATATACTGGACATCTGGGATTAGACAAGCATAAGTGATTGTCACATTTAAGCCAGAAATACGGCTTTGGCATACTGGCGTGAAAAAAGCCTCTGATATACTGCAATCTGGGATTACACATGCATAACTGATTGTCACATTTAGGCCAGAAATACAGCTTTGGCATACTGGGGGGAAAAAAGCCTCTGATATACTGCACATCTGGGATTACACGTATATAAGTGATTGTCACATTTAGGCCAGAAATACGGCTTTGGCATACAGGGGTGAAAAAAGCCTCTGATATACTGCACATCTGGGATTACACTTGCATAAGTGATTGCTACATTTTGGCCAGAAATACGGCTTTGGCATACTGGGGTGAAAAAAGCCTCTGATTTAATGCACATCTGGGATTAGACAAGCATAAGTGATTGTCACATTTAGGCCAGAAATATGGCTTTGGCATACTGGGGTGAAAAAAGCCTCTGATATACTGCACATCTGGGATTACAGCAGCATAAGTGATTGTCACATTTAGACCAGAAATACGGCTTTGGCATAATGGGCTGAAAAAACCCTCTGATATACTGCACATCTGGGATTACACATGCATAAGTGATTGTCACATTTAGGCCAGAAATACGGCTATGTGCTTACTGGGGTGAAAAAAGCCTCTGATATACTGCACATCTGGGATTACACATGCATAAGTGATTGTCACATTTAGGCCATAAACACAGCTTTGGCATACTGGGGTGAAAAAAGCCTCTGATATACTGCATGTCTGGGATTACACGTGCATAATTGATTGTTACATTTAGGCCAGAAATACAGCTTTGGCATACTGGGCTGTAAAAACCCTCTGATATACTGCATATCTGGGATTAGACGTGCATAAGTGACTGTCACATTTAGGCCAGAAATACGGCTTTTTGGTTACTGGGGTGAAAAAACCCTCTGATATACTGCAAATCTGGGATAAGACTTGCATAAGTGAGCATCACATTTAGGCCAGAAATACATCTTTTTGCCTACTGGGATGAAAGAAACACTCTAATATACTGCACATCTGGGATTAGTCATGCTTAAGTGACTGTCACATTTAGGCCAGAAATAAGGCTTTTTGGTTACTGGGGTGAAAAAACCCTCTAATATACTGCAAATCTGGGATTAGTCGTTCATAAGTGACTGTCACATTTAGGCCAGAATTACAGCTTTTTGGTTACTGGGGTGAAAAAACCCTCTGATATACTGCACATCTTGGATAAGACGTGCATAAGTGAGTGTCACATTTAGGCCAGAAATACATCTTTTTGCTTACTGGGGTGAAAAAGCCCTCTAATATACTGCATATCTGGGATTAGTCGTGCATAAGTGACTGTCACATTTAGGCCAGAAATACGGCTTTTTGGTTACTGGGGTGAAAAAACCCTCTAATATACTGCAAATCTGGGATAAGGCATGCATAACTGAGTGTCACATTTAGGCCAGAAATACGGCTTTTTAGTTACTGGGGTGAAAAAAAACCTCTGATTTACTGCACATCTGGGATAAGACATGCATAAGTGAGTGTCACATTTAGGCCACAAATACCGCTGTCATATAGAGTTAAAAAAATTGAGTGCAATATTGGCGGTTAATTATTTTTAACAGACTAAGGCTAGGTCTACACAACGACATTTGTTGCGCGACAAAAAGTCGCGCGACAGATAGGGCGCAACATTTGTCACGCAACATTTTGCGCCCTACTCGAATAGATTTTCTGCGACTGTCACGTCGCAGTCGCAGCATGTCGCATGTTGCAGTGCGACACCATAGACTGCCATTATAAAAATTGTCGTGCAACATTAGTGCAACAAAATGTCGCGCGACAAATGTCATTGTGTAGACCTAGCCTTAACCACTTTTTACTTTGCTTTGTGAACGCTAACTATGAGGCAAACATCTAATAAGGGACGCGGTCATGGTGGTGGTGTTGGTGGAGCCTCTGGTGCAGGGAGAGAACGTGGCCGTTCTGCCACAGCTACACGTCCTACTGAACCTACTACCTCAGGTCCCAGTAGCCGCCAGAATCTACAGTGATATTTGGTCGGGCCTAATGCCGATCTAAGGATGGTCAGGCCTGAGCAAGTACAGGCGCTAGTCAATTGGGTGGCAGACAGTGGATCCAGCCCGTTGACATTATCTCCCACCCAGTCTTCTGCAAAAAGCACACAGGTGGCGCCTGAAACCCATGCCGATCAGTCTGTCACATTATCCCCGTGCATATCGGGGAACCTGTCTGAGCCTCAAGTCATGCAGCAGTCTCTTATGCTGTTTGAAGACTCTGCTGGCAGGGTATCCCAAGGGCATCCACCTAGCCCTTCCCCAGGGGTGGAAGACATAGAATGCACTGGCGCACAAACACTTATGTTTCCTTATGAGGACATAGGAATACCAACTCAGCACGTTTCTGATGATTACAAAACACAGGTGCCAACTGCTGCGTCTCTCTGCAATGTGCAGGCCGAAAAGGAGGTCAGGGAGGAAGACTGGGTGGAAGACGATGCAGGTGATGATAAGGTCCTAGACCCCACATGGAATCAAGGTCGTGCCACTGACTTTCAGAGTTTGGAGGAAGAGGCAGTGGTGAGACCGAACCAACAGCGTAGCAAAAGTGGGAGCAGGGTGCAAAAGCAGAGCAGCCATCGCCAAAACTGTTTGCCTGCTACTGGCCACCGTCACCAGGGACCGAGCACACCAAAGGCAGCTTCAAGGAGTTCCCTGGCATGGCACTTCTTAACACAATGTGCTGACGACAAGACCCGAGTAGTTTGCACGCTGTGCCATCAGAGCCTGAAGCGAGGCATTAACGCTTTGAACCTTAGCACAACCTGCATGACCAGGCATCTACATGCGAGACACGGGCTGCAGTGGAGTAAGCACCTTCAAAACCAAGAAAGAGCCCCTCCTGCTCCCTCTTCTGCTGCTTCCTCCGCCTCTTCCTCCGCCTCTGGAGGAACGTTGGCACCTGCCGCCCAGAAAACAGAGGATGTGCCACCAACAACACCATCCTCCGTCACCAAGCATCTCCACCAGTGTCACCCGGAAGTGTTCAGCTCTCCATCTCACAAACCTTTGAGAGAAAGAGTAAATTCCCACCAACCCACCCTCGATCCCTGGCCATGAACGCCAGCATTTCTAAACTACTGGCCTTTGAAATGCTGTCATTCAGGCTGGTGGAGACGGACAGCTTCAAACAGCTCATGTTGCTTGCTGTCCCACAGTACGTCGTTCCCAGCCGCCACTACTTCTCCAGGAGAGCCGTGCCCTCCCTGCACAACCAAGTATCGGATAAAATCAAGTGTGCACTGTGCAACACCATCTGTGGCAAGGTCCACCTAACCACAGAAACGCAGGGCATCATTCTTTGCCTTCTGTTGCCTCGTCTTCCGACTCGGCTTCCTCCTCCTCTTCTACCACCTCCTCATCCGGTCAGCGACAGACCTTCACCACCAACTTCAACACAGCCAGGAGTAAACGTCAGCAGGCCGTTCTGAAACTGATGTGTTTGGGGGACAGGCCCCACACCACGCAGGAGTTGTGGCGGGGTATAGAACAACAGACGACAAGTGGTTGCTGCCAGTGGGCCTCAAGCCCGGCCTGGTGGTGTGCGATAATGGGCGAAATCTCGTTGCAGCTCTGGGACTAGCCGGTTTGACGCACATACCTTGCCTGGCGCATGTGCTGTATTTGGTGGTGAAGAAATTCTTCATTCACAACTACCCCGACATGTCAAGCTGCTGCATAAAGTGCGGGCCGTCTGTGTTCGCTTCCGGCGTTCTCATCCTGCCGCCGCTCGGCTGTCTGCTCTGCAGCGTAGCTTCGGCCTTCCCGCTCACCTCCTCATATGCACCATGCCCACCAGGTGGAACTCCACCTTGCACATGCTGGAGAGACTGTGTGAGCAGCAGCAGGCCATAGTAGAGTTTCAGCTGCATCACGTACGAGGAGATCGCACTGCGGAACAGCACCACTTTACCACCAATGACTGGGCCTCCATGTGAGACCTGTGTGTCCTGTTGCGCTGTTTCGAGTACTCGACCAAAATGGCCAGTGGCGATGACGCCGATTTTCAGCGTTACAATACCACTTCTATGTCTCCTTGAGAAAACACTTAGGGTGATGATGGAAGAAGATGTGGCCCAGGACGAGGAGAAAGAGGGGTCATCTCTAACACTTTCAGGCCAGTCTTTTAGAAGTGGCTCAGAAAGAGGATTTTTGCAACATCAGAGGCCAGGTACAAATTTGTCCAGCCAGGGCCCACTACTGGAGGAGGAGGAGGAGGAGGATGGGGATGAAGCATATTCACAGCGGGGTGGCATCCAACGCAGCTCGAACCCATCACTGGTGCGTGGCTAGGGGGATACGGAGGACGCAGACGAGACGCCTCCAACAGAGGACAGCTTGTCCTTACCTCAGCCTAGCACACATGAGCGACTACATGCTGCAGTGCCTGCGCAATGACTGCAGAGTTGCCCACATTTTAATGTGTGCTGACTACTGGGTGGCCACCCTGCTGGATCCCCGTTACAAAGACAATGTGCCGTCCTTAATTCATTCACTGGAGCGTGATCGGAAGAGCATTCCCGACTGACACCGGAAGACAAGTGGAAGCACAAGGCAATGGCAGGGGAGGAGGAAGAGGTCGCCAACGCAGCTGTGTCAGCGCCAGCACCTCAGAAGGCAGGGTTAGCATGGCCGACATGTGAAAAAGTTTTGTCACCTCGCCGCAACAACCGGCCCCAACTGCTGATATGGAGCGTATTAACAGGAGGCAGCATTTGAACAACATGGTGGAACAGTACCTGTGCACACCACTACAGTACACGTACTGACTGATGGTTCTGCCCCATTCAACTTCTGGGTCTCCAAATTGTCCACATGGCCAGAGCTTGCCCTGTATGCCTTGGAAGTGCTGGCCTGCCCTGCAGTGAGTGTACTCTCTAAACGTGTATTTAGCACGGCAGGAGGCATCATTACAGACAGACACAGCCGCCTGTCCACAGCCAATGTAGACAAGCTCACATTCATTAAAATGAACCAAGCCTGGATCAAGACTTGTCTGTACCTTGTGCAGAATTGACCGTTCTAACAGCCTCAACCATCCATCCTTGTACTCAAGTGCTCTTATTCCTTTTTTTATTTTTTATATATCCTAATATTTTGGGGGATACCCCTATGTAAAAATGAAAAATAACACACATCTGTGTTGGCTACCTATTCCTCCTTCCCCGCCGCTTCCACCTAGACCGCCACGTGAGCCTACACGCCACATCCACCCATTCACCGCCTCCTCAACTTCTTCCTCCTACATCATTCCTAATTTTTAAGGTCTTTTATGTTTTTTTTTATTCATTTCCCTATCCACATTTGTTTGCAGAGCATTTGCCATGCTCCTAAGCACATTTTGCTGCCTTTTGCAGCACTCTAGCTCTTTCCATGACATCTTTACAGCCATTTTAGTGCTCAAAAGTTCGGGTCCCCATTAACTTCAATGGGGTTCGGGTTCGGGGTCAAGTTCAGGTCCCGAACCCGAATTCTTTTTTTCAAGTTCGGCCGAACCTGCCAAACGTGAACATCCAGGTGTCTGCTCAACTCTACTTATACAGTATGCTATGAGGGTGCAGATCTGCATACAATCTCAAAATCTCTGAAAAGTAAATAAGAGAATATCAAGAAGACAATTATTGTAATGACATAATCATATAATTAAAACTAAAAATAGATCACTCCCTCCAATTTAGGGCAGCAAAAAAATAAATCTCAAGTGTCCACGATTTTTTGTCAAAAAAAATTGAATAGTACTGTTGTTTATAGATGTTGAATAAATAAATGCACTCCTCTTTTTGTTATTTGTGTAGCTGACACATAGTGGACAAATATCCAGTCTGATATTTATAACATCATGTCTTGAATTTGTAGTCCCACTGGCAAATTAATTGACACTATGTTAGAAGTTGTATTATGTCTCTTCTATAGTCATAATATAGTGTCACTTGTGCCTAATTAGCATATAATCATAGCAGTTATTTTGCTGCCTCATAGATCATTTCATGTTATTATTACAAACACGCTGTCTACATTACCACTCTGTATGAGCCGGCGGCCTCTGTGCCTGGAATGTAGCTCAGTTTAGGTAACCGCTGCAATTTACCGGCTCTCCTGGTGCAGCATCCCACATGGCATCCCACGTGTTTGGGAAGCTTTTACTTGAATGGTGCCTAAGAGCAGTGTACTCAAGAATTAGGTATACCAACTGCAGCTTTTTACAGCATTTTAATTGAATACAATAGATCACTACACCGCAATAGTCGGGATCGTCTGAGTCTGCGCTGACATCTTACGGCCAGGAGATCCAAATGAAGCTGGTAAAACCGGTGAATCGCAGTGGTTAATTAAACTCTAAATGATATATGAGGCAACAAAATTACTGCTACGATTATATGCTAATTAGGCACAAGTGACACTATGTTATGACTATAGAAGAGACATAATACTACTTCTAACTAGTGTTCCCTCTAAGTAGCGTGGGTGGGCGGCTGCGCAGAAATTATTGTTCCCCCACTCACAATTTTTTATAAGTCCGCTTAGCGGCCACTCACCCGCTCACCCTGCTTGCAAAAAATGCCCACAGTGATGATGAGTCCGACTTCTTCAAAACTTTCACATATTCCCGCGCTACTGCTGCCTCCTGCATCAGTGCACAGGGAGAGGTAACGTGGAGGTGGCGGCACCATCTTAGAAGCTAGACTCCATCCCGAGACTGAGAGTTGCCTGCTGCGCCTGCTGCATAAGTATGCTGGGGACAGAATTGGAGTTACATTTATCTTTGTCTCGCACAGAATCCTGACATTTTAACAGGGGTGTGTAGACTTTTATATACACTGAAGATGTATGTATTGGTAATAATTTATTAGTATCTCTATTTCTTATTTCTGTTAACATTCAATTTTTATTATTTTTAATTTCATTTTATTTTTTACATGTATTTTTGATAATAAAAACATATATTTACATAAATAATGCATTTTTTCTTATACCAGATAACTGGGTGCTCTCCAATATACAAACCGGATCCCAAAAAAGTTGGGACACTAAACAAATTGTGAATATAAACTGAATGCAATGATGTGGAGATGGCAAATGTCAATATTTTATTTGTAATAGAACGTAGATGACAGATCAAACGTTTAATCCGAGTAAATGTATCATTTTAAAGGAAAAATACGTTGATTCAAATTTTCACGGTGTCAACAAATCCCCAAAAAGTTGGGACAAGTAGCAATAAGAGGCTGGAAAAAGTAAATCTGAGCATAACGAAGAGCTGGAAGACCAATTAACACTAATTAGGTCAATTGGCAACATGATTGGGTATAAAAAGAGCTTCTCAGAGTGGCAGTGTCTCTCAGAAGCCAAGATGGGTAGAGGATCACCAATTCCCACAATGTTGCACAGAAAGATAGTGGAGCAATATCAGAAAGGTGTTACCCAGCGAAAAATTGCAAAGACTTTGCATCTATCATCATCAACTGTGCATAACATCATCCGAAGATTCAGAGAATCTGGAACAATCTCTGTGCGTAAGGGTCAAGGCCGTAAAACCATACTGGATGCCCGTGATCTCCGGGCCCTTAAACGACACTGCACCACAAACAGGAATGCTACTGTAAAGGAAATCACAGAATGGGCTCAGGAATACTTCCAGAAACCATTGTCAGTGAACACAATCCACCATGCCATCCGCCGTTGCCAGCTGAAACTCTTCAGTGCAAAGAAGAAGCCATTTCTAAGCAAGATCCACAAGCTCAGGCGTTTTCACTGGGCCTGGGATCATTTAAAATGGAGTGTGGCAAAATGGAAGACTGTTCTGTGGTCAGACGAGTCACGATTCGAAGTTCTTTTTGGAAATCTGGGACGCCATGTCATCCGGACCAAAGAGGACAAGGACAACCCAAGTTGTTATCAACGCTCAGTTCAGAAGCCTGCATCTCTGATGGTATGGGGTTGCATGAGTGCGTGTGGCATGGGCAGCTTGCATGTCTGGAAAGGCACCATCAATGCAGAAAAATATATTCAGGTTCTAGAACAACATATGCTCCCATCCAGACGTCATCTCTTTCAGGGAAGACCCTGCATTTTTCAACAAGATAATGCCAGACCACATTCTGCATCAATCACAACATCATGGCTGCGTACGAGAAGGATCCAGGCACTGAAATAGCCAGTCTGCAGTCCAGATCTTTCACCTATAGAGAACATTTGGCGCATCATAAAGAGGAAGGTGCAACAAAGAAGGCCCAAGACGATTGAACAGTTAGAGGCCTGTATTAGACAAGAATGGGAGAGCATTCCTATTTCTAAACTTGAGAAACTGGTCTCCTCGGTCCCCAGACGTCTGTTGAGTGTTGTAAGAAGAAGGGGAGATGCTACACAATGGTACATTTTCTCAGTTTAAACTTTTGTTCCGTGATTTATGTTCTATTCTGAATAAAATATTAGAAGTTGACACCTCCACATCATTGCATTCAGTTTTTATTCACGATTTGTATAGTGTCCCAACTTTTTTGGAATCCGGTTTGTATATATATATATATATATATTTATATATTTTCTATTAGTGTTCATCTTTGTTTCTGTACTGAAAGTGCGGTCTGATACAAACAGTTTTGGGGTGTATTTATTTCCTATATAAAAGTATGTCCATTCATTCTTGCTCTCGAGGTGAATTTGCAGTCTCATACAACCAGTTTTGGGGTGTATTAATTTTAAATATATAAAAGTACGTCCAATTATCCTTGCTTTTGGGGTGAATTTGTGCCTGATAAAATTAGTTTTGGTGTGTGTTTTTCATATAAAAGTACCTCTATTCATCCTTGCTTTTGGGGTGAATTTGGGGTCTTATACAACCAATTTTGGGGTGTGTTAATTTTAAATATATACAAGTACCTCTATTCATCCTTGCTAGAGATGGGCGAATCAAAGCTTACGAAGTGGAATTTGTTCAGAATTTCAGAAAAAAATTTGATTCGCACAGAAGCCGAATTTTCTCGTGATTCGTGTTAACGAATCGCATTTTTTCCTAAAATGCTGCTGCACGTGTGAGGACATGGAGAAAGGAACTCTGGGAAGGGGGGATCACCCATAATGCCGTGCATACAGCCAATCAGCAGCCAGTCAGCCCTGTGATGTCACAGCCCTCTAAATAGCAAGAGCCATCTTAGATTCTGCCATTTACCAGTGTACTTAGTGCAGGGAGAGACATTTGCAGGTGCTAGTCACAGTGATAGCAAATACTTGATTGTGGTGAAAAAATGATTTATAAGTGCAGGGAAAGGATATGGAGGAATCGTTCCACAGCATTTGTGTAGAACAGGGTTCAGTAAGGGAGGTTGACTGGGTAATAGGAACAATCCTATTACACCTTGGTGCACTGACTGGGGATCCAAATTGCCATTATACAGCTCTGTCATTCCAGCAAACCGTTCTTGTTATTGGGGTGCAAATGCTGTTTAATACAGCCATTAGCAGGGTTTATTACAAGGAAATATTTCTACAGTATGTCTTATTTGCCCTTGTGTGGTGCAGTTATTTGTTGTAAAGCCCTGTTTGCCATGTATTAGTGGCGAAATGAAAATATATTCGCCATCCAGAGTTGCACTTATCTGTTGAAAAGCTTTTGGTGTAGTGTAAAACTAGAAAAAAATTAGGGACAAATTGCCGTTCAAAGGTGCAGTGATATATTCTACAGCCCTGTTTGCCGTGTATTAGTCGCAAAATAAAAATATATTCGCCGTCCAGCGTTGCACTTATCTATTGAAAAGCCTTTTGTGTAGTGTAAAAGTAGAAAAAAATTAGGGCCTAATTGCCGTTCAGCTGTCCAGTGATATATTCTACAGCCCTGTTTGCCGTGTATTAGTGGCGAAATAAAAATATATTCACCGTCCAGTGTTGCACTTATCTGTTGAAAAGCCTTTTGTGTAGTGTAAAAGTAGAAAAAAATTAGGGCCTAATTGCCGTTCAGCTGTCCAGTGATATATTCTACAGCCCTGTTTGCCGTGTATTAGTGGCGAAATAAAAATATATTCACCGTCCAGTGTTGCACTTATCTGTTGAAAAGCCTTTTGTGTAGTGTAAAAGTAGAAAAAAATTAGGGCCTAATTGCCATTCAGCTGTGCAGTGATATATTCTACAGCCCTGTTTGCCGTGTATTAGTGGCAAAATAAAAATATATTTGCCATCCATCGTTGCACTTATCTGTTGAAAAGCCTTTATCTGCTCTGTCTTCATTCGATCTCCACACCACACCAGACATGACAGGAGAGTCTCTGCTTTGGAGTCCAAGTCCAGATTCTTAAGATCAGGACTCCCTTCAGAATTATGCAAAACATTCCTGCTCCCTGTGCAAAGCCATAACAAATGGACTCCGTAGGTAAAAGAAGAATATATTCGTTGTTCAGCATTGCGCTTATATGTTGAAAAGCCTTGTCTAGTGTAAAAGTTGAAAAAATGAATGGCCTACTTGCCGTTCAGCGGTGCAGTTATATGTGCTAAAGGCATTTTTGTGTTGACATTTTTTATGTCACACAGGCTTTTTTTTTTTTATGTATGGGTGATTGTACACCTCCTTTTGTGTTTCCAATATGCAGAACAGAAAAAAAAGTCCTGTAAACCGGACTTTGTTTTCCGTCTTGCATAATGGGAACCAGACGTATCCATTACGATTCCCATAGACTTCTATTATGACGGATCAAAACGGAATGCCTCTTAAAGGCTTCCGTTTTGACTTCAGTCTTATGGATTCCGTTATAACGGAAAGCCATAACGTAATCCATAACGCTGATGTGAACCCACCCTTATTTAGTGGTGAAATTCTTTGTGACTCTGGCTTTTTTTCGGAAAATGTATGGGTGATTGTACACCTTCTTTTGCGGTATGGACCGACTTACTTAGTGGTGAAATTCTCTATGTGACACTGACTTTTTTTTCCGGAAATTGTATGGGTGATTGTACATCTCCTTTTGCGGTATGGGCCGAATGACGTAGTGGTGAAATTTGTTATGTGAAACTGGCTTTTTTTGGGAAAATTGATGGGTGACTGTACACCTCCTTTTGCTGTATGGGCAGAATTACGCAGTGGTGAAATGTTTTATTTAAAAGCAAACTCCACCGCTCTGTATCTCTTGTGAAGTCAATGTCTCCAAACTATGCCCCACATGCAATTTACACCAAATACATTATTTTCATGTAGGGATCCCAGAATTATGTTAAAGGCATGTAGTGTATGCAAGCCATGCGTGACCCGTCTCATCACTATCACGCTGTTCTGCACCTGGTTTGCCTGGGCGAACGGAGTCACACAGGGGAGGAACTGCTCTGTGTCCATTAGCAACAATCAAATCCTGGCTTTCTCTGCGAGAACTGAATATCGAGCAGAACCGGAACCAGCAGGTGGTGGCATACCTGGAGTGCACCCTGCTAGCCGTCATTAAAGATAAGAGATGTCGCGAACATAATATTTTCCGTTTGCGAACGGTAAACGGGAATTTTTGCAAATGTTTGCGAACGGGCGAATCGGGCGAACCACCATTGACTTCAATAGGCAGGCGAATTTTAAAACCCACAGGGACTCTTTCTAGCCACAGGACTAACACCTGGACTGTGGCATGCCGGAGGGGGATCCATGGCAAAACTCCCATTGAAAATTACATAGTTGACGCAGAGTTGGATTTTAATCCATAAAGGGCATAAATCACCTAACAATCCAATTTTTTTTTGAACAACGTGGTTTAAAACATCCAGTGTGTGTATACTATCAGGTATGATGTTGTATCGATCAGGTAGTGTAAGGGTTACGCCCGCTTCACAGACATTGACAGACCAAACTCCCCTTTTAATGCACCGCAAACAACCGCAAACAGTCCATTTGCCCAACCGCAAACTCCCCATTTGCACAAGGTTGGATACCAAGCTAGCCATGTCCCGTTGATGTCATTGAAGGTTTCTTCCTCCACCCAGCCACGTACAAAACCAAGGGTCCCCGAAAGGTGAATTTAATTGATTTTTCGAACGGGGAGATGGTTAAAAAAAACGCTGGCTCCCTCTCCTTTGTTTGAATCCACGGTCACTGCGTCTGTGCCGTGCAATTTACTGTCACACCCGATATGAGTGGTATTTTCTGTAGTACTATTCTCATCAGTTTAATCCTTGTTATGTCCCCAATCTGGGGTCCATTTATTGAATTGATTTTTCGAACGGGGAGATGGTTAAAAAAACACTGGCTCCCTCCCTGTCACAACCAGACAGCTGAGAAGCTCTGACAGAGGCCTTTCAGAACCTCCTCCTTGAGTTCTCTTTGTTGTGCTGTTCAGTTCCTCATCTCGTTAGCCTCTCTCAGCTGTCATGGAGTTGGACTGATTGCATCCCTTTAAATTCCGCCCCATAATGCATTACTGGGCGGCTTATACTTCTTCCTGGAATGTGTGTGCATGCTGATCTTGTTTTCCAGTCTGCTACAAAAGTTAAGTGCTGAACATTTATCTGTTATTTTCTGTTTGCTGGATCCCAGGTGACCCTGACTCCCTCCGTGTCTGGTGTAGGGAGCCGGTGGTCGTGTCCCCTCACTATTGTAGGGTGTTCAGGGGTTATAAAGTCGAGGTACGTGGCTATGCAACCTTCCACCTCTGGGATCGTTGCATAGGCTGAGCAGCCAGGGAAAGTCTCAAGTCTTGTGCAGGGGTCTCCCTTTTGGTTCCTTAGCTTTGGATCCACTCAGTCATATATGCATGTTGCTTTGTCTTGTTTCCTGTACACCGTCCGTGACATTATAAGCCGTCAAAACCGTCTCAAGCATGGATCCGGTTTCACTTTTGGCTGAACGCCTTCAGGGTCTTTAATTGGAGGTAGCTGATCTCCGCAGGACTTTTTCTCAGCTTCAAGTGACCGGTTCAGCTTGCGTTCATGGAGTTTGTTCTGAGCCTAAGATCTCGCTCCCGGATACGTTCTCCGGGGGTAGTGAGAATTTTGTGCGTTTTAGAGAGGCTTGCAAACTCCATTTTCGCCTTCTTCCCCATTCCTCTGGTGATGAGGAACGGAGGGTGGGGATCATTATATCGCTGCTCAGGGGTAACGCTCAGTCCTGGGCCTTTTCGCTGCCGGAGGGGGCACGGCCTCTCTGTTCAGTGGATGAATTATTTTTAGCCCTGGGTCAGATATATGATGATCCGGATCGTATTGCTCTGGCTGAGTCTAGACTATGTCTATTATGCCAGGGTAAACAATCCGCAGAAATATACTGCTCTGAATTTCGGAGATGGGCAGTTGATACTGGTTGGAATGGTGCTGCACTCCGAAGTCAATTTTGCCATGGCCTTTCGGAGGGATTAATAGATGCATTTGCCTTTCATGAGAGGCCTATTTCTTTGGACTCTGCTATGTCTCAGGCCGTTCGTATTGACAGGCGTCTTAGAGAGAGAGGAGAGATTTCCCCTTCCTGTCATACTTAGTCCCAGGACAGTGCAGCGGTCCCATTCTGTGCGCAGGGGTCTCAGTCGCTGTCAGCCCCTTCTGAGCAGGAGCCCATGCAGCTGGGGTTGATTGCTTCTGACAATAAAAGATTCAGCTCGCATGGGAGGGTTTGTTTTTGTTGTGGAGGTATAAATCATTTGGCAAATATTTGTCCCTCTAGGAGATTCAGGCAGTTTTCTGGGAGTAATAAAGAAACAAACAGGAAAAAATCTCTTAAAAATGTTCCGTCTGTTACTATTGGCAGGGTTGAGGCGGAAATTGAAGGTTTTCCGTTTGCTTGTAGTTCCCGTTTTATCCTGCCTGTAAGGGTGGCGCTATGAGAGTCTGAGAAAAGGACACATACGACCCTCGAAGGCACCTGTTGCCGCTGGTTTTTTCTTTGTTAAGAAAAAATATGGTTCTTTAAGACCTTGTCTGGATTTCAGGGAGCTGAACTATATCACTATTCGTGACCCTTATCCGCTTCCTCTGATCCCGGACCTGTTTAACCAGGTTGTTGGGGCTAAAGTCTTTTCCAAATTAGATCTAAGAGGGGCATACAACCTGGTCAGGGTCAGAGAAGGAGACGAATGGAAGACGGCCTTCAATACCCCTGAGGGCCATTTTGAGAATTTGGTTATGCCTTTTGGTTTGATGAATGCCCCAGCCGTTTTTCAGCATTTCGTGAACAGCATTTTTTATTATTTGATGGGAAAATTTGTATTAGTGTATCTAGATGACATTTTGATTTTTTCTCCTGATTTCAAAACTCATAAGGAACATTTACGTCAAGTCTTGCTCATCCTGCGGGAGAATAAATTATATGCGAAACTGGAAAAATGTGTGTTTGCGGTTCCAGAAATTCAATTTCTGGGGTTTCTTCTCTCCGCTTCTGGTTTTCGCATGGACCCCGAGAAGGTCCGGGCTGTGCTTGAGTGGGAGCTTCCTGAGAATCAGAAGGCGCTGATGAGGTTTTTGGGCTTTGCCAATTATTACAGGAAGTTTATTTAGAATTATTCCTCTATTGTTAAACCACTCACTGATATGACCAGAAAGGGGGTAGATTTTTCTTCTTGGTCAGTAGAGGCACGTAAGGCTTTTTCTAATATCAAGGAGAGTTTTGCTTCCGCTCCCATCTAGGTGCAACCTGATATTTTTTTACCCTTCATAGTCGAGGTTGATGCTTCTGAGGTGGGTGTGGGGGCGGTCTTGTCTCAGGGTTCCTCTCCTGCCAAATGGCGATCATGTGCCTTTTTCTCGAAAAAACTCTCCTCCGCAGAGAGAAATTACGATGTGGGAGATAGGGAATTGTTGGCCATCAAGTTGGCTTTTGAGGAATGGCGCCATTGGCTAGAGGGAGCCAGACACCCTATTACCGTATTTACTGACCATAAAAATCTGGCCTACTTTGAGTCAGCCAAGCGTCTGAACCCGAGACAGGCCAGATGGTCTTTGTTCTTTTCTAGGTTTAATTTTGTTGTCACGTTCCGCCCTGGAGTTAAGAATGTGAAGGCAGATGCCCTGTCACGTTGTTTTCCGGGAGGCGGGAATTTTAAAGACCCGGGTCCCATTTTGGCTGAAGGTGTGGTGGTCTCTGCTCTCTTTTCTGAATTGGAGGCAGAGGTGCAGGCAGCCCAGTCAGAGGCTCCTGATCTTTGTCCTCCTGGGAGGTTGTTTGTGCCTCTCGCTTTAAGACACAAGATTTTTAAGGAACACCACGATACGGTCCTTGCTGGGCAGCCGGGGGCAAAAGCCACACTGGATCTCATCGCTCGGAGATTCTGGTGGCCTACGCTTCGTAAGTCGGTTGAGGGTTTTGTGGCAGCCTGCGAGACTTGCGCTCGTGCCAAAGTCCCTCATTCACAGCCATCAGGTCCTCTCCTTCCCTTACCCATTCCTTCCCGTCCTTGGACACATATGTCCATGGACTTTATAACGGATCTACCTCGTTCCTCGGGGAAGACTGTGATTCTGGTGGTGGTGGACCGTTTCAGCAAAATGGTGCATTTCATCCCTTTTCCTGGTTTGCCCAATGCTAAGACGCTGGCGCAGGCATTTATTGATCACATTGTCAAATTGCACGGTATTCCTTCAGACATAGTCTCTGATAGGGGCATGCAGTTTGTTTCCAGATTCTGGAAGGCTTTCTGTTCTCGCTTGGGGGTTTGGTTGTCATTCTCTTCTGCTTTCCACCCGCAGTCGAATGGCCAGACAGAGCGCGTCAATCAGAATCTGGAGACATATCTGCGCTGTTTTGTGGCGGAGAATCAAGAGGATTGGTGTTCTTTTTTGTCCCTTGCTGAGTTTGCTTTAAATAACCGTCGTCAGGAGTCCTCTGATAAGTCACCATTTTTTGGTGCATATGGGTTTCATCCGCAGTTTGGGACTTTCTCGGGAGAGGGGTCTTCTGGTTTACCTGATGAGGACAGATTCTCCTCGTCTTTGTCATCTATTTGGCAAAAGATTCAGGATAATCTAAAGAGCATGAGTGAGAGATATAAGCGTGTGGCAGATAAGAGATGTGTGCTTGGTCCGGACCTGAATGTTGGTGATCTGGTGTGGTTGTCTACCAAGAATATCAAATTGAAGGATCCCTCCTGGAAGTTGGGTCCTAGGTTTATTGGGCCTTACAAAATCCTGTCTGTCATCAATCCTGTTGCCTACCGTCTTGATCTTCCTCAGACTTGGAAGATCCATAATGTTTTTCATAAGTCCTTATTGAAACCTTATGTTCAACCCATTGTACCCTCGTCTTTGCCTCCTCCTCCGATTATGGTTGATGGGAATCTTGAATTTCAGGTCTCTAGGATTGTGGATTCTCGTCTTGTCCGCGGTTCTCTTCAGTACCTTGTTCATTGGGAGGGTTATGGTCCTGAGGAGAGGATGTGGGTCCCAGTGACGGACATTAAGGCCTCTCGTCTCATCAGGGCTTTCCATAGGTCCCATCCTGAGAAGGGGGGCTCTGAGTGTCCGGAGTCCACTCGTGGTGGGAGGGGTACTGTCACAACCAGACAGCTGAGAAGCTCTGACAGAGGCCTTTCAGAACCTCCTCCTTGAGTTCTCTTTGTTGTGCTGTTCAGTTCCTCATCTCGTTAGCCTCTCTCAGCTGTCATGGAGTTGGACTGATTGCATCCCTTTAAATTCCGCCCCATAATGCATTACTGGGCGGCTTATACTTCTTCCTGGAGTGTGTGTGCATGCTGATCTTGTTTTCCAGTCTGCTACAAAAGTTAAGTGCTGAACATTTATCTGTTATTTTCTGTTTGCTGGATCCCAGGTGACCCTGACTCCCTCCGTGTCTGGTGTAGGGAGCCGGTGGTCGTGTCCCCTCACTATTGTAGGGTGTTCAGGGGTTATAAAGTCGAGGTACGTGGCTATGCAACCTTCCACCTCTGGGATCGTTGCATAGGCTGAGCACCCAGGGAAAGTCTCAAGTCTTGTGCAGGGGATTCCCTTTTGGTTCCTTAGCTTTGGATCCACTCAGTCATATATGCATGTTGCTTTGTCTTGTTTCCTGTACACCGTCCGTGACACTCCCCTTTGTTTTAATCCACGGTCACTGCGTCTGTGCCGTGCAATTTACTGTCACACCCGATATGAGTGGTATTTTCTGTAGTTCTCTTCTTATCAGTTTAATCCTTGTTACGTCCCCAATCTGGGGTCCATTTATTGAAATGATTTTTAGAACGGGGAGATGGTTAAAAAAACGCTGGCTCCCTCTCCTTTGTTTGAATCCACGGTCACTGCGTCTGCGCTGTGCAATTTACTGTCACACCCGATATGAGTGGTATTTTCTGTAGTACTATTCTCATCAGTTTAATCCCTGTACGTCCTTAATCTGGGGTCCATTTATTGAATAGATTTTTCAAACGGGGAGATGGTTAAAAAAATCCTGGCTCCATCTCCTTTGTTTGAATCCACGGTCACTGCATCTGCGCCGTGCAATTTACTGTCACACCCGATATGAGTGGTATTTTCTGTAGTTCTCTTCTCATCAGTTTAATCCTTGTTATGTCCCCAATCTGGGGTCCATTTATTGAATTGATTTTTCGAACGGGGAGTTGGTTAAAAAAACGCTGGTTCCCTCTCCTTTGTTTGAATCCACGGTCACTGCGTCTGCGCTGTGCAATTTACTGTCACACCCGATATGAGTGGTATTTTCTGTAGTACTATTCTCATCAGTTTAATCCCTGTACGTCCCTAATCTGGGGTCCATTTATTGAATATATTTTTTAAACGGGGAGATGGTTAAAAAAACGCTGGCTCCATCTCCTTTGTTTGAATCCACGGTCACTGCATCTGCGCCGTGCAATTTACTGTCACACCCGATATGAGTGGTATTTTCTGTAGTTCTCTTCTCATCAGTTTAATCCTTGTTATGTCCCCAATCTGGGGTCCATTTATTGAATTGATTTTTCGAACGGGGAGATGGTTAAAAAAACGCTGGTTCCCTCTCCTTTGTTTGAATCCACGGTCACTGCGTCTGCGCTGTGCAATTTACTGTCACACCCGATATGAGTGGTATTTTCTGTAGTACTATTCTCATCAGTTTAATCCCTGTACGTCCCTAATCTGGGGTCCATTTATTGAATAGATTTTTCAAATGGGGAGATGGTTAAAAAAACGCTGGTTCCCTCTCCTTTGTTTGAATCCACGGTCACTGCGTCTGCGCTGTGCAATTTACTGTCACACCCGATATGAGTGGTATTTTCTGTAGTACTATTCTCATCAGTTTAATCCCTGTTACATCCCATATCAGGGATTGTCTTTTGTGAAAAAAAATTTAGGCCGGGTACCTTCGACTGCCTTCACAGTGACAGACCAAACTCTGATACACCAAACTGAACTGATTTTAGGAATCGGGAGATGGAAAAAGCTGCTTGGTCGGTCCTCTTACTCCCAAGTTGGGGCACTGCGCGTGCACGGAGCAATGTGCTGTGACACCCTGATCCTATATGAGTGGTGTCTTAACTAGTACTATTCCTATCAGTTTAATCCCTGTTACGTCCCCTATCCGGATAGTGTGTCAATTGGATTAACCATTGTAGAATTAACGAACCATTACGACATCCTGAAATAATTTAGGTCTGAGCTTTGTACTTGCTTTGTATTGGAATTGATGGGGATTTTTTAAATTGTCTACATTATTTCTAATAAACTATTAAGAGACTTTCTTAGGATTTTTTTTTATCTTATGTATTATAAACCCATACAACTTAAAAAATAAATTAAAAAAATTAATTTTTTTTCTCTGAAAAATTATCCAGCCGATCGCTTTTTGTCTAATCATAATGAAGCAACGGCCTTATCATCTTGGGTGTGGCAACATTGCCAACACACTCATAGAGGTGATGATCGCTTCACTGTGATAAGCAAGCCCCTTCACCAAAACAAGGTAACGATCCCGAAGGGGAATTGACACTTGTATGTGTCCATTTTTTTTTTTTTGCAGCCACAGTGCAGCACCAGAGGCCAGAAAAATTAGGCATGTACACATGCCTGAAAAATTATGTTATTGTTGCAGCTGCTGTTGTAGCAGCGGCTGTAAAAATTTATGTTTTCAAGGCAGAAAGGTGACTAAAACATTGCGGCTTGAACTCTAGTTGGTGGCGGAGAATTCACGAGTCATCCAGTATGCAGACCTTAAATACAGCAGCGTGGGGACCATTTTGAGGCCAAGGCATGTCATCAGGCCTTTTGTTAGTCAAATGTATCCCCCACTGTCAGTCCCTTCGGGATCCATGCCTCATTCATCTTAATGAAGGTGAGGTAATCAACACTTTTTTGACCGAGGCGACTTCTTTTGTCAGTGACAATGCCTCCTGCTGCACTGAAGGTCCTTTCTCACAGGACACTTGAAGCGCGGCAGGCCAGAAGTTCTATCGCAAACTGGGATAGCTCAGGCCACAGGTCAAGCCTGCACACCCAGTAGTCAAGGGGTTCATCACTCCTCAGAGTGTCGATATCTGCAGTTAAGGCAAGGTAGTCTGCCACCTGTCGGTCGAGTCATTCTCTAAGGCTGGATCCCGAAGGGCTGTGGCGATGTGTAGGACTGAAAAAGCTCTGCATGTCCTCCATCAACAACACATCTGTAAAGCGTCCTGTCCTTGCCGTCGTTGTCGTGGTAGGGGAAGAATTACTTTCACCTCTTCCCCAGTTAGATTCTCGTTGTGCTGTGACATCCCCCTTATAAGCTGTGTAAAGCATATTTTTTAGTTTGGTTTTGAACTGCTGCATCCTTTCTGACTGTCAGTAATTTGGTAACATTTCCGCCACTTTCTGCTTATACCGGGGGTCTAGTAGCGTGGCCACCCAGTACAGGTCGTTATCCTTTATCCTTTTTATACGAGGGTCCCTCAACAGACATGACAGCATGAAAGACCCTATTTGCACAAGGTTGGATGCCGAGCTACTTATTTCCCGTTCCTCGTCCTCACTGATGTCATTGACGGTCTGTTCTTCCCCCCAGCCACGTACAACACCACGGGTCCCAGATAGGTGACAACAACGAGCACCATGGGATGCCTGCTGTGGTTGGTCTTCCTCCTTCTCAAAGCCACATTCCTCCTCTGACTCCTCATACTCCTCTTGCAGCGTTGCCACAGGTCCGCCAAGCGATGATGACAAGGCTGTTTCTGGTGGTGATGGTGACCACAACTCTTCCTCTTCACGCTCATCTAAAGCCTGATCCTGCACTCTTCGCAGGGCACGCTCCAGGAAGAAAACAAATGGGATGAGGTTGCTGATGGTGCCTTCGGTGCAACTGACTAGGGTTGTCACCTTCTCAAAAGGACGCATGAGCCTACAGGCATTGCGCATGAGCGTCCAGTAATGTGACATCAGAGGCTGTCCTAGCACCCTGGTCATACAAATACTTAACGGCTTTTTCTTGTTGGAGCAGGCGGTCGAACATTAGGAGTGTTGAATTCCAACACGTCGGGCTGTCGCAAATCAAGCGACTCACTGGCATGTTGTTTCGGCGCTGAATGTCTGAAAAGTGCGCCATGGCCGTGTAGGAACGCCTGAAATGGCCAAACACCTTCCTGGCCTGCTTGAGGACGTCCTGTAAGTCTGGATACTTAGACACAAAGTGTTGCATGATGAGATTCAACACATGTGCCATGCACAGCACATGTGACAACTTGCCCAAATTCAATGCCGCCAACAAATTGCTTCCATTGTCACACACCACTTTGCCAATCTCCAGTTGGTGTGGGGTCAGCCACTGATCCACCTGTGCGTTCAGGGCGGACAGGAGTGCTGATCCGGTGTGGCTCTCTGCTTTCAGGCAAGTCAACCCCAAGACAGCGTGACACTGTCGTATCCGGGATGTGGAATAGCCCCTGGGGAGCTGGGGGGATTCAGTTGATGTGCAGCCAGACGGCGCAGCAGAAGAGGACTCAGCCGAGGAGGTTATCGAAGAGGATGGAGTAGGAGGAGTAGAGGAGGGGGCAGTAGGCCTGTCTGCAAGTCGTGGCGGTGTCACCAACTCCGCTGCAGAGCCACGCATTCCATGCTTGGCAGCTGTCAGCAGGTTGACCCAATGCGCAGTGTATGTGATATACCTGCCCTGACCATGCTTTGAAGACCAGGGCTTTGAAGACCAGGTATAAGTGGTCAGTTGGACCCTTGCCCCAACACTGTATGCCAGAGATGCCATGACTTCCTTTTCAATCACTGAGGTTTGGGATTGCCTTTTTTTTTTAAAAAATTGTCCGGGTACCTTCCACTATGGTGTCCCAATAGCGACAAGTTTTTTGAAGACCTCACACCCCACCAGCTGGTATGGTAAAAGTTGGCGGGCTAAGAGTTCCGTCAAACCAGCTGTCAGACGCCGGGCAAGGGGGTGACTCTTTGACATTGGCTTCTTACGCTCAAACATTTCCTTTACAGACACCTGACCGTGGGCAGATGAGATGGAACTGCTGAAGGTGAGTGTCACAACCAGACAGCTGAGAAGCTCTGACAGAGGCCTTTCAGAACCTCCTCCTTGACTTCCTTTGTTGTGGTATTCAGTTGCTCATCTCGTTAGCCTCTCTCAGCTGTCATGTGTTGGACTAATTGCTTCCCTTTAAATTCCTCCCCAGAATGCTTTTCTGGGCGGCTTATACTTCTTCCTGGAGTGTGTGTGCATGCTGGTCTTGTTCTCCTGTCTGCTACAAAAGCTAAGTGTTGAACATTTATCTGTTATTTTCTGTTTGCTGGATCCCAGGTGACCCTGACTCCCTCCGTATCTTGTGTAGGGAGCCGGTGGTCGTGTCCCCTCACTATTGTAGGGTGCTCAGGGGTTATATAGTCAAGGTACGTGGATATGCAAACCTCCACCATTCGGATCTTTGCATAGGCTGAGCAGCCAGGGAAAGTGCCAGGTCTTCTGCAGGGGTCTCCCCTTTGTTCCTTAGTTTTTGGATCCAGAGAGTCATTTATGCATGTTGCTTTGCCTTGTTTCCTGTACACCGTCCGTGACATTATAAGCCGCCAAAACCGTCTCAAGCATGGATCCGGTTTCACTTTTGGTTGAACGCTTCCAGGGTCTTTCATTGGAGGTAGCTGATCTCCGTAAGACTTTTTCTCAGCTTCAAGTGACCGGTTCAGCTTGCGTTCATGGAGTTTGTTCTGAGCCTAAGATCTCGCTCCCGGATACATTCTCCGGGGGTAGTGAGAATTTTGTGCGTTTTAGAGAGGCTTGCAAACTCCATTTTCGCCTTCTTCCCCATTCCTCTGGTGATGAGGAACGGAGGGTGGGGATCATTATATCGCTGCTCAGAGGTAGCGCTCAGTCCTGGGCCTTTTCACTGCCGGAGGGGGCACGGCCTCTCCGTTCAGTGGATGAATTCTTTTTAGCCCTGGGTCAGATATATGATGATCCGGATCGTATTGCTCTGGCTGAGTCTAGACTACGTCTATTATGCCAGGGTAAACAATCCGCAGAAATATACTGCTCAGAATTTCGGAGATGGGCAGTTGATACTGGTTGGAATGATGCTGCACTCCGAAGTCAATTTTGCCATGGTCTTTCAGAGGGATTGAAAGATGCATTTGCCTTTCATGAGAGGCCTTTTTCTTTGGACTCTGCTATGTCTCAGGCCGTTCGTATTGACAGGCGTCTTAGAGAGAGAGGAGAGATGTCCCCTTCCTGTCATACTCAGTCCCAGGACAGTGCAGCGGTCCCATTCTGTGCGCAGGGGTCTCAGTCGCCGTCAGCCCCTTCTGAGCAGGAGCCCATGCAGCTGGGGTTGATTGCTTCTGACAATAGAAGATTCAGCTCGCATGGGAGGGTTTGTTTTTGTTGTGGAGGTATAAATCATTTGGCAAATATTTGTCCCTCTAGGAGATTCAGGCAGTTTTCTGGGAGTAATAAAGAAACAAACAGGAAAAAATCTTTTAAAAATGTTCCGTCTGTTACTATTGGCAGGGTTGAGGCGGAAATTGAAGGTTTTCCATTTGCTTGTAGTTCCCGTTTTATCCTGCCGGCTAGGGTGGCGCTAGAGAGCAAGAACATTTTTTGTGAGATTTTTGTGGATAGTGGAGCAGCGGTCAATCTCATTGATAATCAATTTGCGATAACTCATGGTTTCCAGGTGCGCACTTTGGGAAAGGATATTCCTGTTTTTGCTATCGATTCCGCTCCACTTTCTCAGAAATCATTAAAGGGCATAGTTCACAATATTCGTTTAATTGTGAGTGATGCTCATGTTGAGGATGTGTCATGTTTCGTCCTTAGCGGTTTGCCTACCCCTCTGGTGTTGGGGCTGCCCTGGCTCACTAAGCATAACCCCACCATTGATTGGCAAGCGAGGCAAATAAATGGTTGGAGTGACTTTTGCAGAGAGAATTGCCTCATGACATCTGTTTCTGAGGTTGCTACTAAGACTGTACCATCTTTTCTCTCTGAATTTTCGGATGTCTTCTCTGAGAGTGGAGTTCAGGATTTGCCCCCGCACAGGGAGTACGATTGCCCTATTAATCTCATCCCAGACGCCAAGCTGCCTAAATCTCGTTTATACAATCTTTCCCAACCTGAGAGGATCGCTATGCGTGCTTATATCTCTGAGAGTCTGAGAAAAGGACACATACGACCCTCGAAGTCACCTTTTGCCGCTGGTTTTTTCTTTGTTAAGAAAAAAGATGGTTCTTTAAGACCTTGTCTGGATTTCAGGGAACTGAACAGTATCACAATTCGTGACCCTTATCCGCTTCCTCTGATCCCGGACCTGTTTAACCAGGTTGTTGGGGCTAAAGTCTTTTCCAAATTAGATCTAAGAGGGGCATACAACCTGGTCAGGGTCAGAGAAGGGGACGAATGGAAGACGGCCTTCAATACCCCTGAGGGCCATTTTGAAAATTTGGTTATGCCTTTTGGTTTGATGAATGCCCCAGCCGTTTTTCAGCATTTCGTGAACAGCATTTTTTATCATTTGATGGGAAAATTTGTATTGGTGTATTTGGATGACATTTTGATTTTTTCTCCCGATTTCAAAACTCATAAGGAACATTTACGTCAGGTCTTGCTCATCCTGCGGGAGAATAAATTATATGCGAAACTGGAGAAATGTGTTTGCGGTTCCAGAAATTCAATTTCTGGGGTTTCTTCTCTCCGCTTCTGGTTTTCGCATGGACCCCGAGAAGGTCCGCGCTGTGCTTGAGTGGGAGCTTCCTGAGAATCAGAAGGCGCTGATGCGTTTTTTGGGCTTTGCCAATTATTACAGGAAGTTCATTTTGAATTATTCTTCTATTGTTAAACCACTCACTGATATGACCAGAAAGGGGGTAGATTTTTCTTCTTGGTCAGTAGAGGCGCGTAAGGCTTTTTCTGATATCAAGGAGAGTTTTGCTTCCGCTCCCATCTTGGTGCAACCTGATGTTTCTTTACCCTTCATAGTTGAGGTTGATGCTTCTGAGGTGGGTGTGGGGGCGGTCTTGTCTCAGGGTTCCTCTCCTGCCAATTGGCGACCATGTGCCTTTTTCTCAAGAAAACTCTCCTCCGCAGAGAGAAATTACGATGTGGGAGATAGGGAATTGTTGGCCATCAAGTTGGCTTTTGAGGAATGGCGCCATTGGCTAGAGGGAGCCAGACACCCTATTACCGTATTTACTGACCATAAAAACCTGGCCTACTTGGAGTCAGCCAAGCGTCTGAACCCGAGACAGGCCAGATGGTCTTTGTTCTTTTCTAGGTTTAATTTTGTTGTCACGTTCCGCCCTGGAGTTAAGAATGTGAAGGCAGATGCCCTGTCACGTTGTTTTCCGGGAGGCGGGAATTTTGAAGACCCGGGTCCCATTTTGGCTGAAGGTGTGGTGGTCTCTGCTCTTTTTCCTGAATTGGAGGCAGAGGTGCAGGCAGCCCAGTCAGAGGCTTCTGATCTTTGTCCTCCTGGGAGGTTGTTTGTGCCTCTCGCTTTAAGACACAAGATTTTTAAAGAACACCACGATACGGTCCTTGCTGGGCACCCGGGGGTAAGAGCCACACTGGATCTCATCGCTCGGAGATTCTGGTGGCCTGCGCTTCGTAAGTCGGTTGAGGGTTTTGTGGCAGCCTGCGAGACTTGCGCTCGTGCCAAAGTCCCTCATTCACGGCCATCAGGTCCTCTCCTTCCCTTACCCATTCCTTCCCGTCCTTGGACACATCTGTCCATGGACTTCATAACGGACCTGCCTCGTTCCTCGGGGAAGACTGTGATTCTGGTGGTGGTGGACCGTTTTAGCAAAATGGTGCATTTCATCCCTTTTCCTGGTTTGCCCAATGCTAAGACGCTGGCGCAGGCATTTATTGATCACATTGTCAAATTGCACGGTATTCCTTCAGACATAGTCTCTGATAGGGGCACGCAGTTTGTTTCCAGGTTCTGGAAGGCTTTCTGTTCTCGCTTGGGGGTTCGGTTGTCATTCTCTTCTGCTTTCCACCCGCAGTCGAATGACCAGACAGAGCGCGTCAATCAGAATCTGGAGACATATCTGCGCTGTTTTGTGGCGGAGAATCAAGAGGATTGGTGTTCTTTTTTGTCTTTTGCTGAGTTTGCTTTAAATAACCGTCGTCAGGAGTCCTCTGATAAGTCACCATTTTTTGGTGCATATGGGTTTCATCCGCAGTTTGGGACTTTCTCGGGAGAGGGGTCTTCTGGTTTACCTGATGAGGACAGATTCTCCTCGTCTTTGTCATCTATTTGGCAAAAGATTCAGGATAATCTAAAGAGCATGAGTGAGAGATATAAGCGTGTGGCAGATAAGAGACGTGTGCTTGGTCCGGACCTGAATGTTGGTGATCTGGTGTGGTTGTCTACCAAGAATATAAAATTGAAGGTTCCCTCCTGGAAGTTGGGTCCTAGGTTTATTGGGCCTTACAAAATCCTGTCTGTCATCAATCCTGTTGCATACCGTCTTGATCTTCCTCAGACTTGGAAGATCCATAATGGTTTTCATAAGTCCTTATTGAAATCTTATGTTCAACCCATTGTACCCTCGCCTTTGCCTCCTCCTCCGATTATGGTTGATGGAAATCTTGAATTTCAGGTCTCTAGGATTGTGGATTCTCGTCTTGTCCGCGGTTCTCTTCAGTACCTTGTTCATTGGGAGGGGTATGGTCCTGAGGAGAGGATGTGGGTCCCTGTGACGGACATTAAGGCCTCTCGTCTCATCAGGGCTTTCCATAGGTCCCATCCTGAGAAGGTGGGTTCTGAGTGTCCGGAGTCCACTCGTAGATGGAGGGGTACTGTCACAACCAGACAGCTGAGAAGCTCTGACAGAGGCCTTTCAGAACCTCCTCCTTGACTTCCTTTGTTGTGGTATTCAGTTGCTCATCTCGTTAGCCTCTCTCAGCTGTCATGTGTTGGACTAATTGCTTCCCTTTAAATTCCTCCCCAGAATGCTTTTCTGGGCGGCTTATACTTCTTCCTGGAGTGTGTGTGCATGCTGGTCTTGTTCTCATGTCTGCTACAAAAGCTAAGTGTTGAACATTTATCTGTTATTTTCTGTTTGCTGGATCCCAGGTGACCCTGACTCCCTCCGTATCTTGTGTAGGGAGCCGGTGGTCGTGTCCCCTCACTATTGTAGGGTGCTCAGGGGTTATATAGTCAAGGTACGTGGATATGCAAACCTCCACCATTCGGATCTTTGCATAGGCTGAGCAGCCAGGGAAAGTGCCAGGTCTTCTGCAGGGGTCTCCCCTTTGTTCCTTAGTTTTTGGATCCAGCGAGTCATTTATGCATGTTGCTTTGCCTTGTTTCCTGTACACCGTCCGTGACACCAAGATTCTACGTTTAGGGACTAGAAGATCAGCCCGGTCACTGGCCAACGCATGCTTAAAAGCATCTCTCAGTACCGGTTGTGTATATCCCCTGGCCCTGAATCTGTCTTGCAAACCCCTTGCCTCACTGAAGTAGGACGCACCTTTGGAGCAGTTCCTCCTTACCCGGAGGTATTGACCTCTTGGGATACCCCTTTTGAGAGGGGTCGGATAATGACTTCTCCAGTGAAGCAGGGAGTTTGTGGCCGTGGTCTTCCTATGGATTTTTCGTGGATAGCTTGTCACAATCTTGGTTACTCTCACATCCAAAAACGTGATGCTCTCTAAATCAAGTTCAAAGGTAAACCGAAGGCCTATTTCGTTTCTATTCAATTCTGAAACAAATCTCTTGAAGTCCGCTGGTCCTCCCTTCCACACCACGAACACGTCGTCAATGTAACGTGTCCAGAATTGGATGTTACTCGACCACCAGACGACATGATCAGGGAAGACATGGGTGTCCTCCCACCAGCCCAGGAAGAGGTTGGCATAGGTTGGGGCACAGGGGCTGCCTATGGCCGTCCCCCTGAGCTGGTGGTAGAACCTTGCATTGAATAAAATGAAATTGTGGGTCAATGTAAATTCCAACAAGTTCAAGATAAATTCATTATGCAAAGCACATTGTATTCCCCTAGTGCGGAGGAAGTACCTGACAGCTGCAAGTCCAAACTGATGTGGAATGGAGCTATACAGCAACTCAACATCGATACTAGCCAATAAACAATCTGGATCAAGATTAAGGGTCTCAATCTTATTGAGGAAGTCCATTGTGTCCCTCGTATAGGCAGGGAGGGACACAACAAACTGCCTCAGTACTTGATCCAGATACACTCCACAATTCTGGGTCAGTGAGTTGACCCCCGAGACAATCGGGCGGCCTTTAAGCGGAGTAGTACCCTTATGGATTTTAGGTAGCCCGTAGAACGTGGCTATCAAGGGTTTGGCAGGCAAAAGGAAATCAAATTCTACCGGACTGATAACTTTAGTATTAAGGCCAGTAAGAAGTACCTGTTTCAGTTCCTCCAAAAAGGACGGGGTCGGAATGGCAAGTAAAATCCTGTAGCCCTTCTTATCCTTGAGGAGATCCAGGCACATACGCATATATAGGTCGCAGTCTAGCACCACCAGATTGACACCTTTGTCGGACGGTTTGATGACAATCGTCTCGTCCTTTTCAAGCGACCTTAGTGCCTGCATTTCCGCAGAGGAAAGATTAAAGGACCTGGGGCCAACCCTCCCCAGTCGTTCAAGGTCGGAAATGACCATTTGGAGGAAGATATCAACATGTTCGTAATAGGCAGGAGGTGGCATCTTTTTACTTTTTGACCTCAGTGTGGTAAAGGGACCCATACCGGGATCACGGTTATGTTCTCGACTCAAATCGGTTAAGGTTTGCAGATCCTCAAAGTCCCCTACGTCCAGGCCCAACCTACTACACGTCTCTCTATTGGATGCCTTAAAAAACTTATGCCACTTAAGTCGTCTGCAGAAGAGGTGGAGGTCCTTAGTCCAGGTAAAGAGGCTGAAGCTCGTAGTGGGCACAAACGACAGTCCCCTCTTAAGGACCCCCACCTCCTCCGCCCCAAGTGCCCTTGAGGACAGGTTGACGATCTGGAGGTCGGTTATTGCCCCTTGTCTGTCATGCCGCAATCCCGAAGCTGGTAAGGTATATCACACTCTTTTCTAAAAAAGAGGAGGGCTGTTGTTGTGGCAAGATGTTGATAGAGGAGCCAGATGGAGGTGAGGAGGAGGAGGCATTTTGATGACCAGATCCTCGTGTCACCCGTCCTCTGCCTCTGTAACCTCCACCCCACGGCCATCCCTTCCCTCCCCGTCGCCTAGGTACAAAATGACCTTGATTAGATGGTCCCCCATATGTATTGGGGTACGAGTCCGTATCAGACGTATCGATTTCTGAAGAGGAAAGCCCTGAGCCAGCCGTGGGTGCCTGTGCCAGTGTGTATGCTCGATTCCCTAAACTCGCCCAGATCCCTGATAAATTGTCTGTTTTTACGTTCCTTAATTAACCTCTGGAATCTTTCAACAGAGGTCTGTAGGGATGACTCGCGTCTCGCGAATTCAGGGTCTTCCTTAAGTTTAAGGGCCGCCTCTATTTGTTCTTGTAGTTTCTTAGAGGTATGATGAAAGTGCTGTTTCTCCTCCTCTAACAACAAGCCCGTAACAGCTGTAAGGCCTGTATGGTCCAATCAGAATCGGCCTATGATTTGGTAGCCAAAAGCAGGAGTGGGTACAAAACACAGAAGACGTGCAAATGTTCCGTTCACATGTCATCTCTGTTTTGGATCCACTCCTGTTTTTTTGGGCATTAGCAATACGGATGGATTACTGACCATGACCCAATGCTGACCTAGTGACGGCGGATGCTCCACAGACAGGATGCGTTTTTTGTGGGTTATTTTTCTGACGGATCAGAGGAAGGGAAAAAAAATCAATCATGTCAACACAAACTTACTGCTGACACCATCTCCACTCTGTCTGGGGGCTTTACTTCTACAGGTTCTATTGGAATCAGGACATCATTTAATAGAACATGTTCTATGTGGAATCAGCTGACGACGGTGTAAAAGGAGTGTGCATCTTTTTGGCGCTAACATTTACCTGTAAGGCTGAGTTCATACTTGAGTTATTTGGTCAGTTTTGGCCCCATGACTGCCCAAATAAGTGAAGTGTGCAGTGATTCTAAGAGCGACGCCTATCATCTGCATGTCATATGGACTCACACTATTATTTCACTACCAAAGCAGACTCCATATGCGTGTTACTGCAAGGCACAGTGTTCTACACCACTATAAAGGCTCTCTGCAGCCAGGAAATAGCCTTTTTTTTACGTAATTTGCCGCAAATAAATTCGTATCAAACCAAATTTTTTCAAAAAAATTCGGCAAAGCAGCGAATCGAATTTTTGAAAAATACACTTATCTCTAATCCTTGCTTTTGGGGTAAATTTGCAGTCTCATACAACCAGTTTTGGGGTGTCTTAATTTTAAATATATAAAAGTACCTCCATTCATTCTTGCTTTTGGGGTTAACTTGCCCCGGATACAACCAGTTTGGGTGTGTGTTTATTTCATATATAAAATGCTTCCATTCATCCTTGCTTTTGGGGTTAATTTGCAGTCTGATACAGTTATGGGGTGTGTTTATTTCATGTATAAAGGTACTTCCATTCTTCCTTGCTTTTGAGGTGAATTTGCAGTCTGATACAAATAGTTTTGGGGTGTATTTATTTCATATATAAAAGTAAGTCCATTCATCCTTGCTTTTAGGGTGAATTTGCAGTCTGATAAACCCATTTTGGGGTGTATTTACTTTAAATATATAAAAGTACCTCTATTCATTCTTGCTTTTGGGGTGAATTTGAAGTCTGTTTATTTCATATATATAAGTACTTCCATTCACCCTTTCTTTTGAGGTTAATTTGCAGTCTGATACAAATAGTTTTGCAGTCTCTATACACACTTTTAGGGTGGTCAAATTCCTTTTACACTTAATTTGATGCCTCAATAGTAGTTGCGCAGTTGGTGTGAAATAGCGGCCTGATACTACATACTTTAGGTTGAGTTCACACTTCATTTATTTAATCAGTTATTACTATAATTTTTTGTGAGCCAAAACCAGTAGTGAACCCTACTTAGATATAAGGTGTAATGGAAAGATCTTCATCTGTTCTTTGTTTTTAACCCAAACCTGGTGTGATACTACACATTTTAGGGTGTTTAAATTCTTTTACACTTATTTAATACGTCAATCAGTAGTTGTGCGAAATTGCAGCATGATACTATTGCTCTTTTACCCTTGCAGTTAATGTTACAGTACAGCATGTCCGACAGACAGATGAGGACAAGAGATCCGCTGCTTCCTCCTTTAGGTGGGCAAGTAGAGAAAATTATAGTCGTGTGGGAGCTGGTGTTGCGAGCGGTCAGGCACGTAGCCCTGAGACTGGTGAGGGTGACATCAGTGAAATGCATACAGTGGCAGACGATGATGTGGCTGATTGCATGTGGGAGCCGGGTGAAGAGGGGGCTTTATATTCATCATTATCATCAAAAGAAGAGGGTGGCAGTGGCTACTAGTGATGAGCGTCAGGGGTCATATTCGAATTCATGATATTTCGCTAAATTTTTTGTAGAATCTTCGTCGAATATTCGCAAAATTGAAATATTCCTTATATTCAACTTTTTTTTTTTTAATATGCGAATATTACGCGATCAATACAGGCTTCGTTCAAAAACGAATATATAGCACTATAGAATATAATGCTATATATTTGTTTTTTTAGAATATTCGTCATTTTTTTCCATCTGAAGTCATGATTCCTCCCTGCTTAAGTTGCTTGACAAGCAACTTAAGCAGGGAGGAATCATAACTTTAGATGGAAAAAAATTACGAATATTCTAAAAAACTAATATGTAGCACTATATCGAATATAGTGCTATATATTAGTTTTTTAGAATATTCTTCATTTTTTTTTCCATCTGAAGTCATGATACCTCCCTGCTTAAGTTGCTTGTGGGCCAATAATTTATTGGTCCATAAGCAAGAAGCAGGGAGGAATCATATGTTCAGATGGAAAAAATGATGAATATTAAAAAATGAATATATAGCACTATATTCGAAATATTCGCGAATTCTCAAAGTGCCGATATTCGCAATTAAAATTCGTAATTTGAATATTTGCGCTCAACAGTACCTGCTACGCAGGAGCCTACCTGTCTGGAAAGAAGTAGCGGTGCACTGGTCCACAGAGGCAATAGTAGCAGGCAGTCAGCACGAAGTGGTGGGGCTAAAATGCCATACTAAGCAGTGTGGGCATTTTTCGTCGACCCCCCAGAGGATGATCAGCATGGCCCACTCTGTTACTGGGCCACTGTGTTTACAACTCATGCGATTCCCACCCTTACCACTCTGTGACTGGGCCACTGTGTTGACTCCTCATGCTGTTGCCACCTCACCACTCGGTCATGGGGGCACTACTCGTTTCAGCATGTAACAGAACAGGTTCAGTTGTAATCTATGTGGAAGTAGCTGACGACTGTGCAAAAGGAGTGCACTTCTTCTTGAAGCTTACATTGACACGAGTTATTTGGTCAGTTTTGGCACCGTAACTACCCAAATAAGTGAAGTGTGCAGTGATTCTAAGAGAGACGCCTGTCATCTGAATGTCGTACTGACTCACAGTATTTCACTACCACAGCAGACTCTCTGCAGCCAGAATATAGCAGTTTTTTAAATTTGGATCGAATCAAATCTTTTTAGGGGATTCTGTGAACCGTCCGAATCGAATTTCGTCATGTCTCGTCTGTAGAAATACTGTATCATTAAATTACATATCTGAGGGCTCCCTGAAAAATTTCTTTTGTTTGAAAAAAAAATCAAGTGCAATCAGGAGCACAATTTTTGTTACCGTATTTGCCAAAATACCAGAAACCAATGTAAATCTCGCAGACCTATTATACAGGTGAAACTCCAAAAATTAGAATATCATGCAAAAGTCCATTTATTTCAGTAATGCAACTTAAAAGGAGTTGCATTAATGCAACTTAAGATTAGAATTTTGTGAAAAGGTTCAATATTCTAGGCTCAAAGTGTCACACTGTAGTCAGCAAATTAATCCATACCCCCTGAGCAAAGGGTACCTGAGATTGTGACTTTGGGGTTTTTATAAGCTGTAAGCCATAATCATCCAAATTATAACAAATAAAGGCTTGGAATATCTCGCTTTGCATGTAATGAGTTTATCTCATATATTAGTTTCACCTTTCAAGTTGCATTACTGAAATAAATGAACTTTGCACGATATTCAAATTTATTGAGTTTCATCTGTATGTCAATACGATCCTTTAGGATTTAGAAACAGAGCTATCATACCTGACATACCCCTGTCATAAAGTTCACTTCACATGGTCAGGATTTGGCATCGTGATTTAGAAGCCAAATATAGGGGTTGTTCCTACAGAGAAAAAGTATAATGGAAAATGATGGCCACTTCTGGTTTTGACTTACAAACACTGATGAAAAAAGCTGACCAAATACTGAACATAGGAAAGTTGCAAAACAGAACCCGTGATGCCAGTGTGAAAAGAGAGCTCTCTTGCTCTCAGGCATTCTCTGAGATTTTTATATTGATGATTTATCCTCAAGATAGGCCATCAATATGAAATCGGTGGGAGTCTGATGCCCATCACCCTCTACCAATTAGCTATTTGAGGAAGCCGCGGTGTTCTCTGGAGCCCTTCTCTGGAGTGAGTGTTGCAGCCTCCTCACAGGTTACCAAGCACAATGCCGTCCATTGGATAGTGGCATCGCAGATCATCAGATTTTGATGACTTATCCTGAGGACAGGCAATCAGTACAAAAATCCAGGAGATCAACTTTAATTTCATATTGAACTTGCAACCCGAATCAGTGGAGTCCACACTACTAAAATCCTTATAATAAAATATAATAAACTCTAATAAAATGTGCCCCAATATGGACATAATTCTGGTACAAAGTAAGGCTACTTTCACACTTGCGTTCGGAGCGGATCCGTCTGGTATTTGTACAGACGGATCCGCTCCTATAATGCAAACAATGGTATCCGTTCAGACCGAACCATCTGCATTAAATTTTACTAAAAAAGTCTAAGTACAATTTGTATTCAGTCGGATCCGTCCAGACTTTACATTGAAAGTCAATGGGGGGCGGATCCGTTTGAAAAATGCACCATATTGTGTCACCTTCGAACGGATCCGCCCCTATTGACTTCCATTGTAACTCTGGACGGATCCGTTTGCCTCCGCACAGCCAGGCGGACACCCGAACGCTGCAAGCAGGCCAAACAGTGCCAGACTGAGGCATTCTGAGCGGATCCGCATCCACTCAGAATGCATTAGCGCTGGACGGATCCGTTCGGGGCCGCTTGTGAGAGTCTTCAAACGGAACTCACAAGCGGAGCCCCGAACGCTAATGTGAAAGTAGCCTAAGTCAACAAATAGTATACGAACAGGCGTTACAAGCTTAGTCTAGACAGTCTAAATACTGTTTTACCTTGTTTAACTCTTAGATAGGATTAGGGCTACATTGTTTGAATTAATTAGTGTTGATCACGAATATCTGAATTGCAAATTTTTATCGCGAATATTGGCACTTCGAGAATTGATATATATTTGTAATTTCGAATATTCGAGATTTTTTTTAATCAGTACACATGATCCCTCCCTGCTTCTAGCTTGTGGGCCAATGAGAAGGCTTCAATATCTTTGACTTTAGGAGTATTGTTGATTGCGAATTTTCGTAATGCAAATTTTTCAATTGCCGATTTCCACAATCAAGAAAATAATGACTGGAGATAATGAATTCTCGAATTCGCAAATATATGGCGACTATTCACCCAAATATTTGTGAAATATCACGAATTCGAATACTGCCCCTGCCGCTCATCACTAGAATTAATATATTTTCCATATTAAAGGGGTTGGTCCAATTAAATGTTTTAAAAAGGCAGGGATGCTATTAGTATTCTCACCATCCCAAATACCTTCCATTAAAAGCTCCTGAACCCCCTTAGACAGACTCTTTAAACCAAAACCTGGTTTCAAGCACATCCGATTTATTGTAGAAATTTCTGCATCTGAAAATATGTTCCATTCATCTGAATCGTCCACAAATCACATGAAAAAACGACCACAGAGCACTCCTAATGTTGTATTGAACAGTCAATTGGAGAACATGTTTAAGGTGGTTCTTCACCCTTTCTACCGATCAGTGTGTAGTGTACTTTTAACATCATTGATCAATGGCAAAGGTATGGCAAATGTACAGCAAGAAATTTAGGCAATCAGACCATTATAAATGAAACTATAGAATTCACTATGCATTTCTATGATCTTTGGATAGTAAAAAAGTGATCTTAAAAGGTCATCCAAAATACCAAATTATGATGATCTCATCTCCAATCAAACTGTTCAGATATGTTTCTAGGTTATTATGGGCTCATGAGGAACAGAGTGATAGTGAAGCCACTGTACATGGCACTCTGATCTGTGGCAATGCTATATTTTAAAGGGAACCTGTCACCATAAAACACAGTGTAATCCAGACTCCAATAGTTTTGTAGAAGAGATTCAGTAAAATGTAATTTATACAGATAAGCATCTGCTCTTTTTATGCATTAGAGCCATGTGGCTGATTCCACTCTGTGAATGACAGCCTTCCCTGTATGTTTAGTCATGCAGGTTACCTGTCAATCACTGAGTGGCACTGCCCATACGACTCTGATGCAGAGGTTTAACATAATAAATTAAGGGATGCATTTATTAAAGGGGTTATTCAACATCTAAAAAATGCCCCCCCCCCATATTCCCGGGCCCCTCACAGAGGTTGCTCTTACCTAGCTCCCCAACACCCGCATTCTGATGCCGACACGGCCGCCGCTGCATCTCCCTGTCTCGCTGATGAAAACAACAGGCGTCCAGGAGGGGAGGGGTGTTGGGGAGCGACAGCCAATTGTCACCCGCAATGCTAAGGAGGCTTGTTCCCTTCGAGGCCTGCTACTGGCTGCTCCCCATATCTTGCCCCTCGCCGGATGTTTTCATCCATGCGACGGGGAGATGCAATAGCGGACTTGCCGGCATCAGAAGTGACATGGGTGCCAGGGAGCACGGTAAGTACAATCTGTGTGAGGGGCCCGGGCATATAGGGGTGCATTATAGGTGTTGGATAACCCCTTTAAGACCCAGTCTTAATAGGCCCCTGCCTTGGCAGTGGATCGGTGAAGGTTTGAAGAGGTGCTGGCCTCTACATAACTTTGGCGTATCCACTGCCGATTCTAAATGTAAGACAGCTTCCTTGCTGTCTTACATTTGGACCATTTTCTACACCTAAACCAGGCGCCCCCTTCCCCGCCAACACCACGTCCCTGTTTTAGACCTGCCATGACCGCGGCATACAGGAGGTTAATCCTACGAGCTACTTCACAGCTACCCCACCTCACATGTCCCCTCTCTACCTTGTACTCCTCTAGACTAACTAACTCCAGACCTCTCCCTCCTGGCAAGAAGTTGAACCAGCCCATTCTCTCAAGAGGGATGGAACAGGGTGGTTAACCCTGTTACAGCCAGCCATTGCCAGTACAACCCCTGCTGAATAAAATTACGTGGTTCATAAAATGTAAAACAGGATGCATAAGAAAAAAATAAAATACAGCAATTAAGGACACCAAAATGAAACTATAATTGGTTTATAATGTAATGCTTAATATTGTCACGCTATGTCACCTTTCATGTAATGCACCTTGTTTATCAGTAGATGGGGTATGGTTGGCAATGTTGGTAGCTGGAAGGGAACTTACCATTCTATTCCTCCACTATTGATAGGAGTGAACTGGTCCAACTACCTGCCAAGGGTCTTGCTGACCTAGGGAGAGGCAGTCTATAATTTTAGAAAGTAGAGTGAGGAATGAGGGAGAATGCGATCCATCTCCCATTCCTCCAGACCAGGTGGACCACAACAGAGCCGCACCTAGGGGATATAATTGCCCCAGGTGGCCCACAGAGGCTACACACCTAGGAGGACGCAATGGCCCAAGGGAGACTGCAGGGTCCTAGGCCATGGAAGAATTGACAACTGCAGCATATGAGAGTCAGCAGAGCAGTCAAGTGTCAGAGGTATCAAGACTCGGCTGCCAAAGTGGTAGGAAAAACTTTAAGACACCATCAGGAGAGCTCAGGTCAGGCATAGCTATAGAAGCCTGTATCATTCAGTGGACACCTACAGTCACAGGTGCCAGAGAAAGCCGTAGGGAAAGGAAAGAGATAGCTTCAGCTAACAGGTTTCTGAGTGTCATCTTTGCTGTATTGCCAATCACCATACCCCATCATCTGGGAGGAGAGAAAGCAAATTTTGTACAAACTGATGAGGAATGTGCTGCTATATTATAATTTTTTTACACTCAGTAAAGGCAAAAGTTTTTTGTTCAACAATCTCCTCCTGGTTCCTTTCAACATCACCATTTTCACTGCATCAAACCCCAGGGAGCTACAGCCTAAGGTAGCACACTGTGACACTACAACATTGCATCAGTGTCACATCCACTCCCAGCCTCTACACCGGCTCCCACAGAGGTTTGTTGCACCTAGACACAATGGACAGGAGGGGACATCATTAACTTCTATGGGAGAGTTTTCTAGATATGCAATGTGACCTGTGCAGAAGTCAGGAGTAAGTAGATAAGCTTTGACAATCACCTATTGTGAAATTTGAATCCTGTGTTATCTATATATAGGTGATATCTGTCATTGGAATTCTGCCAGTAATGATAAGCAATTAACTACAGTAAAGTGATTTGAACAAACAAAGAAGCAGTGTCTATTAGGTTTAGGGAGGCCATGCAGAGTCAATAGCTATTAGCTGACAACTACCTCTCCTGACTCCTTCTCAGCTACACATGCTTGGCCAAAGATGCATATGTATTTAGTCAGGAGAGAAGAATAAGCTGCTGTCAAACAACAAAATAATGGGGGGAAAAATGTACTTCATCCTATCCTTTTCCGACCTGAACCGTCTAATGTGGTCAATGCGAAAACTGCAGGATTTTTTTTTTTAATATAGATATTAACATATAAATATTAAAAACTCCAACAACATTTTTATATCAAAACATGATTTAAACAATAGTTCGTTTTCTGATGACACATTCTCTTTCAACCCTGCTACATCTGTAGATGAAGGCGCCATGGAGTTAATCTGCTGAAAATAATCACATGTAAACCACATCATTGATCTTGTACTGTAGGCCTTCACATCAGCAGGAAGAAAGAGTGTGCCCTCAAGTCACTGCACAGCCCTAGGGAGCGCCAGAGTGGAGATTGCCACCGTGACCTGTTAGTACTACCACTCACGACTACCATTCCCATCCTCCATGACTCCACGGCAGCCCGCTGCACATCGACATAGTTGTATGGGTGTTTTATTTTATTTAATTATGCACACCCTGCTTAACAAATTTAAGTGCTGCCTAGCAACTAGAGTGCATCACTTATTTCCCCAATGTAAAGCACTCCTTAAAGGGAATGTATGATAAGCAAATGACAGTCCCTTTAAAGATTTGTTACAATCTGAAACATCAGCATTATTTTTTATTGTAGTTACCTCTGCTATGCAGCGCAGTGGCTCAGTGGTTAGCGCTGGTGCCTTTCAGTACTGGGGTCCTAGATTTGAATCTGACTAAGAACAACATGTGCATGGAGTTTGTATGTTCTCCCTGTGTTTGGGTGGGTTTCCTCCCACCCTCTAAAGACATACCGATAGGGACCTCAGATTATGGGTTAATTGGATACAGCAAGTGATGATAATGTCTGTAAAGTGCTGGAATATAGAAGTGCTATATAAGTGAGAAACATATAAGGCAATTCCTTTAATCCAGCATCAATGACACCTATATTCTTGATTATTGGATAATCAGAAACATTTATACAATGCAAATGCTAAACCAAACTCTTTATAAGAGGCCTGCTCCATCGCCTCTTATAGTCTGATTTTGTGAATTTCCATATTATATTTTAGTTCTCTCCTGGAAACAGGTGTCGTACAATCAGATGTTCAGGACTATTGGATTGCAGGAATTTCTTTGTAATAGGTAAATTAATGTCCATACAATATATATATATATATATATACAGACGTGGACAAAATTGTTGGTACCCTTTGGTCAATGAAAGAAAAAGTCACAATGGTCACAGAAATAACTTTAATCTGACAAAAGTAATAATAAATTAAAATTCTATAAATGTTAACCAATGAAAGTCAGACATTGTTTTTCAACCATGCTTCAACAGAATTATGTAAAAAAATAAACTCATGAAACAGGCATGGACAAAAATGATGGTACCCCTAACTTAATATTTTGTTGCGCAACCTTTTGAGGCAATCACTGCAATCAAACGCTTCCTGTAACTGTCAATGAGACATCTGCACCTCTCAGCAGGTATTTTGGCCCACTCCTCATGAGCAAACTGCTCCAGTTGTGTCCGGTTTGAAGGGTGCCTTTTCCAGACTGCATGTTTCAGCTCCTTCCAAAGATGCTCAATAGGATTGAGGTCAGGGCTCATAGAAGGCCACTTTAGAATAGTCCAATTTTTTCCTCTTAGCCATTCTTGGGTGTTTTTAGCGGTGTGTTTTGGGTCATTGTCCTGTTGCAAGACCCATGACCTGCGACTGAGACCAAGCTTTCTGACACTGGCTAGTACATTTCTCTCTAGAATTCCTTGATAGTCTTGAGATTTCATTGTACCCTGCACAGATTCAAGACACCCTGTGCCAGACGCAGCAAAGCAGCCCCAGAACATAACAGAGCCTCCTCCATGTTTCACAGTAGGGACAGTGTTCTTTTCTTGATATGCTTCATTTTTTCGTCTGTGAACATACAGCTGATGTGCCTTGGCAAAAACTTCGATTTTTGTCTCATCTGTCCACAGGACATTCTCCCAGAAGCTTTGTGGCTTGTCAACATGTAGTTTGGCATATTCCAGTCTTGCTTTTTTATGATTCGTTTTCAACAATGGTGTCCTCCTTGGTCGTCTCCCATGTAGTCCACTTTGGCTCAAACAACGACGGATGGTGCGATCTGACACTGATGTTCCTTGAGCATGAAGTTCACCTTGAATCTCTTTAGAAGTCTTTCTAGGCTCTTTTGTTACCATTCGGATTATCCGTCTCTTAGATTTGTCATCAATTTTCCTCCTGCGGCCACGTCCAGGGAGGTTGGCTACAGTCCCATGGATCTTAAACTTATGAATAATATGTGCAACTGTACTCACAGGAACATCTAGTTGCTTGGAGATGGTCTTATAGCCTTTACCTTTAACATGCTTGTCTATAATTTTCTTTCTGATCTCTTGAGACAGCTCTTTCCTTTGCTTCCTCTGGTCCATGTCGAGTGTGGTACACACCATATCACCAAACAACACAGTGATTACCTGGAGCCATATATATAGGCCCAATGGCTGATTACAAGGTTGTAGACACCTGTGATGCTAATTAGTGGACACACCTTGAATTAACATGTCCCTTTGGTCACATTATGTTCTGTGTTTTCTAGGGGTACCATCATTTTTGTCCATGCCTGTTTCATGAGTTTATTTTTTTACATAATTCTGTTGAAGCATGGTTGAAAAACAATGTCTGACTTTCATTGGTTAACATTTATAGAATTTTAATTTATTATTACTTTTGTCAGATTAAAGTTATTTCTGTGACCATTGTGACTTTTTCTTTCATTGACCAAAGGGTACCAACAATTTTGTCCACGTCTGTATATATATATATATATATATATATATACACAGTACAGACCAAAAGTTTGGACACACCTTCTCATTCAAAGAATTTTCTTTATTTTCATGACTATGAAAATTGTAGATTAACACTGAAGGCATCAAAACTATAAATTAACACATGTGGAATTATATACATAACAAAAAAGTGTGAAACAACTGAAAAAATGTCATATTCTAGGTTCTTCAAAGTAGCCACCTTTTGCTTTGATTACTGCTTTGCACACTCTTGGCATTCTCTTGATGTGCAAAGCAGTAATTTTTCTCAGTTTTCTTTTCCCTTTTGGAAAGGAGACTAGCTTGCATGTAAATTTACAAGAAGCATTATATGGAGACACAAGCACAGCAATAGATAAAAAATATTTTTATGAAAAAGCATTGATTGAACAGTTTGAGGCTACCACCAAAAATAGCAGAAAAATTAGGGGAAAACTGATCTGTGAAGTACAAGGACATACACATGCTAGAGATGGGCAAATCAATTCTTTCAATTTGGAATTCATCCTGAATTTGTCAAAAAAAATCTTGAATTATTTGATAATGTACTTTTAAGGTAATGTTCTGCACTTTGTGTAATGTAATGCACTGTATGCTCAGAATGTTCCAGCATGAGCTAGATGTGTCCATAACAAGCAATCCTGGACAATCCCTCTCTAGAGTTTAGGGTGTGGACTGGCCCCTTCTCCTAGTTCCGACAATTAAGGAGTAGGCAGTATTAGGAAAAGCCTGAAAAAGGCAGGGAGCAGACAGAATGTATACCTCTTCTCAAGCATTTAGCTTCCATGTTTCTGGTGACTAAGAGATCATCATCTGTCCTCCACTATCATCAGAGAGAGAGAGGGAAGATTTTGAAGCATTTTCATGGCTATAGCAAGAGAAAGAGATAGAATCAGCAAGGTAGCCAGCATGAAGCATTAAAGACTTTACTGCTGCATAGGGGAAACAAGTTAAGACACCATATGCAAGGGCTAAAACATTTTAATCAACGAGTTGATCAGCATAGCACATTCTCAGTCCCTGCTGCAGTGGAGGGATAATGAGTTCAGACACTCTGCACACTTCAGGTACGATTTTGGCCAGTCGAAATACACACCGTGCAAATTACTGACATTGTGGCAAATTGCAGTTGCTAGCTTCCTTCCTGACAATTTGCTGCTCCTTGGATAGTGTAAATGCATCTTAAGTGTGACTGTATTGCTGGAAACCACTTTAATACAATCATATGATCGGTTCAAATGTGGCCAAGGACCACATCTACATGGAGTGTGTATGTTTTCCCTGTGTTTGCATGGGTTTCCCCCAGGAACTCCAGTTTCATTCTACACTCCAAAACATACTTATTGAGAACTTAGATTGTGAGCCTTGTCGGGGACAGATTGATGTTAATTTCTGTAAAGCAATATGGAATAAATAAGTAAATAAATATTACTGAACACCATTGAAATCTGACCAGTCACCCCAGTGTCACTGTCCAAGAGCCAGTTAATCAATTACCCCCCCCCCCCCCCCAGGACCCAGCAATTTTTAGGTTTCACTCCTCGTCTTCCCAGAGACATAACTTTTTTTCCTTTCTTTTCTATTCACACAGCCATGGCTTGCTTTTTGTGGGACAAGTTCAAGTTTTTAATGGCACCATTTAATATTGCATACAATGTAGTGTGAAGCTGGAAAAAAAATCCAAATGGGGTTGAATTGGGAAAAAAAAATGCAAGTCCACCACAGTTCTATGGGGTTTGTTCTTAAGGTGTTCCCTATAAAAATAAACTGTTACTTTCATTCTCTAGGTCAGTACGATTACGGTGATACTACATTTATATAGTTTTTCTTGTTTTTTAATATTGAAAAAAAAAGTGTTTCTGACAACCATAACTTTTTAATAGTTTAGTCTATGGAGTTATGTGATAGCTAACTTTTTGAGGCATGATCTGTAGCTTTTAATGATACAATTTTGTAGTATGTACAACTTTTTTTATCAATTTTTATTACATTTTTTGGGAAGGGAAGTGACAAAGTTGAATCGCCCATTTTGATTTTTTGTTATGCTGTATGGGATAAATATTTTTATATTTTCATAGTACGAGGGTTTCGGGTGTGGTGATGCCCATGATGTTTAGCTTTTTTATTGTTTACATTATTTTTTTATTCTAGGGAAAGAGAGGGGATTTGAACTTATAAACCTCCTAGTTAGCTGATGCCAGTGACCCACCTGAGTCTTCCTTGCTGACTCCAGTCAGAGAAGTAAAGGTCAGATTCTCGAAGGGGGTTATCCAGCCCCTATAATGCCTCCTCTAATGCCCGGGCCCCTCACACATGTTGTACTTAAACTGCTCCCCGGCACATGCGTTGCTCCTGATGCCCATGTCAGGAACAAGCATCCCTAACGTTTTGATCTGCAAGACAGGTAGATGCAGCGGCAGCTGCGCAGGCATCAGGAGCAATGCCAGGGAGCAGGGTAAGTACAACCTGTATGAGTGGCCTGGGCATTAGAGGGGGCATTATAGGGGTTGGATAACCCATTTATCCTTTGGAGAATCAGACCTTTTCTTCTCTGACTGGAGGCAGCAAGGAGGGTTCAGGTGGGCCAGTGGGCATCAGCCAACCAGGAGGTTTCCCTGTAGGTGCTATGGCCAGTCCACTCCTGGTCATGCACCACTCCACAAGCCACAGGTATAAAACGGTATATCTGTTTTTTCCCTATGTGTTCTTTTAAGTATAGGAGGTACAAACATGCAAATTGTTCCTTCATGGCCCTTTAGCAGATTATTTTCTAGTGAGATATAGAGCTATACCGCATTCATTCCTCTTGCTCAATATGTCTCATGTTTTTGTACAGGTTTATATATAGTAACTAGAGATGAGTGAATAAAAAAGTTCAATTCGGATGATTCGGCGAATAAAAATAAAAATAAAAATAAAAAATAGCTTTCTGACAAATTACTTTGTCACAAAGTGCATATTTTGGTAACTAGCGGGTGCAATGACAGGGAGCTGCTATAGTACTGCCCCCGTCATTGTACTCCTCAGGTGCCGCGTTTATGCCTGATCGTTTCATCTGAGTGCAAAAACAGAGTAACATAAAAATAAAAAATAAATCAAACTTACCACCTCCATTTGCTCACGACGGGCCGGCCACCGCCATCTTTCTTGAAGATCTAAAGCAAAATATTGCGTCATACGTCAACATGCACGGGATTCCGGCCGAGATCTTCAGTGAAGATAAAGACTGGTAGCCCGTCACGAGCAAATGGAGGCGGTAAGTTTGAAATTTTTAGTTTTCTACACTATTTCAGGTTAAATCGATTTGCTGACACGAAGCACGAGGAAATGCGGCTTCGAGGCAAAACAAATTTATCCTGAAATTCGGATCAAATTCCAATTCTTCGTGGGATTCGATTCGCTCATCTCTAAGGGTCCATTCACACGTCCGTTGTTTCTTTCCTGATCTGTTCCGTTTTTTGCGGAACAGATCAGGACCAGTTCTGGACCCATTCATTTTCAATGGGTCCTGGAAAAAATCGGACAACACAATGTGTGCTGTCCGTTTCCGTTGTTCCGTTCCGCATGTCCGATTAAATGTAAAACTTGTCCTATTCTTTTCCACAAAAATCGGATCCTGGTACAATACAAAGTCAATGGTTCTGCAAAAAACGGAAGACATTCGTATGTCATTACGTATGTCATCCGTTTTATGCGGAATCCGTTCCTGGAAATTAAATCCTGCCCACAGAAATCACTTATTCACTTTTTTTTTTCATTTTTTTTTCAAAGAAATCCAAACAACTTTATTTGCTTTGTGAAATTTATACATGTTTCCGTTTTTTGCGGATCCGCAAAAAACTGATGACATACGGATGACATACGGAAACATTTTCAGGAACAACGGATCCGCAAAAAACGGACCGAAATTCGGGATATAGAAAAATACTGACGTGTGAATGTAGCCTTATAGTAACTAACTGAAGGACCCGGCTTCGCAGGGGTATATTTCATCTATTTATTTTAATGCTTGTGTGTCGTTAAAAGATATCAACAGTATCCACTAGAACAGTGACATCCACGGTACCCCACTCCCTTAACAGTGCCGCGTCTCCTTAAAATGGGACATCCATGGTACCCCGCCCCTTAACACTGACCATAGGTTACAGTCCCCTTAAGGCTCCATTCACACGTCCGCAATGTGTTTTGCGGATACACGGAGCCACGGATCCGCAAAACACGGAAAGCGGCAATGTGCGTTCCGCATTTTGCGGACCGCACATTGCCGGCACTAATAGAATATGCCTGTTCTTGTCCGCAATTGTGGACAAGAATAGGACATGTTATATTTTTTTGCGGAAACGGAAGCACGGATGCGGAAGTGCAGATCCGCAAATGTGGATGCGGACAGCACATTCCGGCCCCATTGAAAATGAATAGGTCTGCACCCGTTCCGCAAAATTGCGGAACGGATGCGGATCCATTTTACGGACGTGTGAATGGACCCTAACTGTGACCTCCACCATTCCCGTCCCCCTTAACAGAGACCTCAACAGCGACTGTCCCTGACTGCCGCAGTACCCCATTCCCTTAACAGTGACCTCACAGTACCCATCTGCCTTAACAGTGACCTCACAGTACCCCGCTGCCCCTTTAATAGTGGCCTCCACAGTCCCCTCCTCCCTTAACAGTGACCTCCACAGTGCCCGCCCCTTTAACATTGACCTCCCTCCACAGCAGCCTGCCCCTTTAACAGTAACATCCAAAGTGCCCAGTCTGCTTAGCAGTGATTTACACAATAACCTGCCCCCTTAACAGTGACCTCCACAGAGCTCTTTTTCCTTAAAATGTGACCTCTACAACACCCCACCACCTTAACAGTGACCTCTACAGCACCCCGCCTCTTAAAACTGACCTCCATAGCAGACCTCCACCATTCCCTGCCCACTTAACAGAAACCTCTACAGCAACCGCCCGTTAACAGTGATGTACATACAGGGCCGGTGCTACCATAAGGCAGACCAAGCGGCTGCCTTAGGGTGCACACTGGGGGAGGGCGGAAAAATGAGACATGGAGGGGGAGAAATGTGACATGGAGGGCTGATGTGACATAGGGGGGTGATTTGACATGGATTGGGAGAAATGTGACATGGGGCTGATGTCTGACCTGGGGGCATGATGGCTTACCTGGGGGCATGATAGCTTACATGGGGGCTGATGGCTGACATGGGGGGCTAATGGCTGACATGGCGGCATGATGGCTGACATGGGGGGCTGATGGATGGGGGCTGATGTCTGACATGGGGTCTGATCTGAGGTCTTATTAACATTGGGGGTCTGATTGAGGCTGTGAGCTGAGATCTGATGAACATTGGGGGTCTGATTGCTGGTTTGACCTGAGGTGTAATGGAAAATATGTTTTTCTTATTATCCTCCTCTTAAACCTAGGTGTGTCTCAGAGGGGTCCTCAAACCAGCGATTGTCTGAAGCACAGAGAAGATACTAGGACCACACAGAGGAGAAGCCAGCTGCTGCAGACAGGAAAAGGGCCAGGTGAGCTGCGAGGGGGGGCGCCAAAATGTAGCTTCGCTTGTGTTGGCAAAAATCCTTGCACCGGCCCTGTGTCCATAGCATCCTGTTCCCTTAAAATGTGACCTCCACCCCGGCCCCTTAACAGTGGACTCTACAGCAATCTGCCCCTTAAAACTGACCTCCATAGTGGACCGTCCCCTTAATTGTGACAGTCCGGCTTTCAGACTTCCTGTCCTCCATCCATCACAGGGCTTGGACAGACACAAGGACGTCCTTTTGAACAGCTCACTCTCAGACAGCAGCACTGTGCTATCTGAACGGGAGCTGCAGGGAGAAAGTCACCCACCCTCCCACCCCTGCAGCTAACAGAAGTTGATTTTTACCTTAATTTTTTCAATTCCACTTCGTCGGCTGCGAAGTGGAAGGGGGCGTGGTCTAACCAGGTATGGGCGTGGCTTCTCTGGACCTGGTGGCAGGGTTTTTAAGTCTGTCTCCACAGCACTCTGCTCCCTTAACAGTGTTATCCACAGCACCCTACCCTTTTAAAGGAAATATGTCACCAGGATAATCGCTATTAAATAAAGCCATGGCCTAATAGCACTTAGTACCTTATTTCTATATGTGCCTTTGTTTCAGCAATAGATGTTTTCTATTTTCTGAAAATGCCGTTTATTTGGTATGCAAATGAGCCAGTAAGGTGCCAAGAGGGAAGTCACTCTTGCAGGAAGGAGCCCAGGCACGCCTCCTGCTAGTGCCCAAGCCCGCCCTCATGCTGGGAGAAGGGAAAAGGGGGCAGAGTTAGGGCTTGTATGTAGAGATGAACGAACTCAGCCTTACAGATCGATGTTAGCGCCAAGAAGAAGCACACTCTTTTTACACAGTCGCCAGCTGATTCCACATAGATGTCTACAGAATCTGTTCTATTAAATGTGTATACAAGTAGAGCCGCCAAGACAGAGTCACTGATCAATTTGCCCTTCCTCTGATCCATCAGAACAAGTCTTCTGTGTTTTGTACCCACTCCTGCTTTTTGCTTCCAAATCATAAGCCAATTCTGATGGGACAATACAGGCCTTACAGCTGCTACACAGACAGGATCTGTTGTGCGTCTCATTTTTCCTTCCTTCTGACAAATAAGAAGAAAGTTCAAATAAATCATGATATCAGCTAGGCTGAAATGCAAAATAGTGGCCCAGTCATAAAGTGGGGAGGGTGGGAACAGCATGAGAAATCCACAGAGTGGACCTATGACATAGTGGTGAGGTGGAGGCAGCATGAAAAATCCATAGAGTGGCCTAATGACAGAGTCTAGAGGTGGCGGCAGCATCAGGAGGCCACAGAGTGGCACGACGACGAAAGATTTTGGAGGTGGTGGCAGCATCAGGAGGCGACAGAGTAGCACGATGACAAGAGATTGTAGAGGTGGCAGCAACATGAGGAGGCCAGAGTAGCACAACGACGAGAGGTTGTGGAGGTGGCAGCAGCATAAGGAGGCCACAGAGTGGCACCACGACAAAGTGTGGAGGTGTCAGAAGTATGAGGAGTCCACCGAGTGGCACACTGATGGAGTCTGGAGTTGGTGGCAGTATGAGGAGGTTGCTGAGTGGCACAATGACCGAGTCTGGAGTTGGCAGCAGTATAAAAAGGCCACCAAGTAGCACAATGATCAAGTCTGGAGGTGACGGCAGCATCAGGAGGCCACAGAATTTGCCAATGACAGAGTTCGGAGGTGGCGGCGGCAGCAGTAGCAGCATCAGGATGAGGCCACAGAGTGGCACAATGACCGAGTCTGGAGGTGGAGACAGCAGCAGCATTAGAAGAATGCCACAGAGTGGCAAGGTGACATAGTGTGGAGATGGCAGTAACAGCAGCAGCAACATCAGAAGGATACCACAGAGTGGAAAGGTGACATAGTGTGGAGATGGCAGTAGCAGCAGCATCAAGAGGATACCACAGAGTGGCAATGTGACATAGTGTGGAGATGGCAGTAGCAGCAACAGCATCAGGATACCACATATGGTGACGCTGCATATATTGACGCAATGTTGCAACATTGGCACCCTGTCCACGCTACACCTTCTGTCCACATATTCTACATATGGCCATGTTAACCTCCTCCGGCGGCTTAATAAAAAACTGCAGAGTAAGTGATTTTCCCCCCCAACAGTCCGCACTGACTGCCTGACTGCCTGACTGCTACTGACTCGCTGCTTCCGTGAACCCCTGCACCACTACTTCCCCGGCAGGGAGGCTGCTGCGAAGCAGTTGGCCTACCCCAGGCACGTTTGGCTCCCGACCACCCTGCTGACTCCCAGCCATGCTTTCAAAAGATATAACCACCGACGTGAACTGAGAATATATTTTACTTTTTGTACTGAAATAGGCCACTAAACGCTTTCAAGACATATAACCACCGCCGATGTGAACTGAGAACATATTTTTCATTTTTTACTGAAATAGACCAGTAAATGCTTTCAGCAGAAATACATGCACCAGTGAAGTGCGTATATTTTTTTCTTTCCATAATGAAATATGCCACTCAACGCTTTTGACACAAATAAGTGCACCAGTGAAGTGCGTATACTTTTTTCTTTCTGTACTGAAATAAGCCACTAAACGCAGTGAAGTGCGCATATTTTTTATTTCTGTAATGAAATAGGCCACTAAACGCTTTTGCCACAAATAAGTGCACCAGTGAAGTGTGTATATTTATTTCTTTCTGTACTGAAATAGGCCACTCAACGCTTTTGACACAAATAAGTGCACCAGTGAAGTGCGTATACTTTTTTCTTTCTGTACTGAAATAGGCCACTAAACGCAGTGAAGTGCGTATATTTTTTATTTCTGTAATGAAATAGGCAACTAAACGCTTTTGCCACAAATAAGTGCACCAGTGAAGTGTGTATATTTATTTCTTTCTGTACTGAAATAGCCCACTAAACGCTTTTGCCACAAATAAGTGCACCAGTGAAGTGCGTATACTTTTTTCTTTCTGTACTGAAATAGGCCACTAAACGCTTTTGCCACAAATATGTGCACCAGTGAAGTACGTATACTTTTATTTATTTAATGAAATAGGCCAATAAATGCTTTTGTCAAAAATATGTGCACCAGCGAAGTGCGGATATTTTTTTCTTTCTATAATGAACTAGGCCACTAAACACTTTTGCCACAATTAAGTGCACCAGTGAAGTGTGGATATTTTTTTCTTTCTATAATGAACTAGGCCACTAAACGCTTTTGCCACAAATAAGTGCACCAGTGAAGTACGCATACTTTTCTTTCTATAATGAAATAGGCCAATAAACGCTTTTGTCACAAATATGTGCACCAGCGAAGTGCGGATATTTTTTTCTTTCTATAATGAACTAGGCCACTAAACACTTTTGTCACAATTAAGTGCACCAGTGAAGTGCGGATATTTTTTTCTTTCTATAATGAACTAGGCCACTAAACGCTTTTGCCACATATAAGTGCACCAGTGAACAGAATATAATTTTATTTTTTTACTGAAATTGACCGGTAAACGCTTTCAGCAGAAATAAATGCACCAGTGAAGTGCGTATATATTTTTCTTTCTGTACTGAAAGTCTGGATATAAAAAGTCTACACACTCCTGTTATAATGTCAGGTTTATGTGCTGTAAAAAAAACTGAGATAAAGAAAAATCATTCCAAAACTTTTTTCACCTTTAATGTGACCTAATCTTTTAGGTGAAGGGAAGAAAAATAAAAATATAAATAATGTGGTTGCATAAGTGTGCACACCCTCTTATAACTGGGGATGTAGCTGTGTTCAGAATTAAGCAATCACATTCAAAATCATGTTAAATAGGAGTCAGCATACATCATTTAAAGTGCCTCTGATTAACCCTCAAAAAAGTTCAGCTGCTCTAGTTGGTCTTTCCTGACATTTTCTTAGTCGCATCCCACAGCAAAAGCCATGGTCCACAGAGAGCTTCCAAAGAATCAGAGGGATCACATTGTTAAAAGGTATCAGTCAAGAGAAGGGTACAAAATAATTTCCAAGGCATTAGATATACCATTGAATACAGTGAAGACAGTCATCATCAAGTGGAGAAAATATGGCTCAACAGTGACATTACCAAGAACTGGATGTACCTCCAAAATTTATGAAAAAACAAGACGAAAACTGGTCTGGGAGGCAACCAAGAGGCCTACAGCAACATTAAAGTTGCTGCAGGAATATCTGGTAAGTACTGGCTGTGTGGAACATGTGACAACAATCTCCCGTATTTTTCATATGTCTGGGCTATGGGGTAGAGTGGCAAGATCAAAGTCTTTATACGAAGAAAAACATCCAAGCCAGGCTACATTTTGCAAAAACACATCTGAAGTCTCCTAAAAGCATGTGAGAAAAGGTGTTATGGTCTGATGAAACCAAGGTTGAACATTTTGGCCATAATTCTAAAAGATATGTTTGGCGCAAAAACAACACTGCACATCACCAAAAGAACACCATGCCCACAGTGAAGCATAGTGGTGGCAGCATCATGCTTTGGGGCTGTTTTGCTACAGCTGGAACTGGGGCCTTAGTTAAGCTAGAGGGAATTAGGAACAGTTCCACATACTAGTTAATATTGCCACAAAACCTTCAGGCTTCTGCAAGAAAGCTGAACATGAATAGGAACTTCATCTTTCAGCATGACAACAACCCAAAGCATACATCCAAATCAACAAAGGAATGGCTTCACCAGAAGAAGATTAAAGTTTTGGAATGGCCCAGCCAGAGCCCAGACCTGAATCCGATTGAAAATCTGTGGGGTGATCTGAAAAGGGATGTGCACAGGAGATGCCCTCACAATCTGACAGATTTTGAGTGTTTTTGAAGAAGAGTGGGCAAATCTTGCCAAGTGAAAATGTGCCATGCTGATAGACTCATACCCAAAAAGACTGAGTGCTGTAGTAAAATCAAAAGGTGCTTCAACAAAGTATTAGTTTAAGGGTGTGCACACTTATGCAGCCATATTATTTTATTTGTATATTTTTTCTTCCCTCTACCTAAAAGATTTCAGTTTGTTTTTCAATTGAGTTGTACAGTTTATAGGTCACATTAAAGGTGGAAAAAGTCTTTGTCTAATTTTTTTACATCACAGAAACCTGACATTTTAACAGGCGTGTGTAGACTTTTTATATCCACTGTATAACTGCAGAAGTGAACTGAGAATATATATATAGCTTTTTTGTACTGAAATAGGCCAGCAAACACTTTTAGCAGAAATAAATGTACCAGTGAAGTGCGTATATTTTTTTCTTTCTATAATGAAATAGGCCCTTAAACTCTTTTGCTACAAGTAAGTGCAGTGTCGGACTGGGGTACCTAGGGCCCACCAGTAAAATTTATTTTGGGGGCCCACAGTACGGATACATTCAAATATAATAAATAATCTAACAAGTTTTTTTTATATGAACATAGGCTGGTTGAGGTGCTGCATATTGAATATATGTTTGTAGTACAGTAAGTCTATTATGCTATGTGCCACTTGTGCAGGAGGTGGGAGACTAGGGACCCACCGGGGGATTCCCCTGTATCCCTGTGGGCCAGTCCGAGCCTGAGTTAGTGCACCAATGCGTATATTTTTTTCTTTCTATACTGAAATAGGACACTAAATGCTTTTGCCACAAATAACTGCACCAGTGAAGCGCGTATATTTTTTTCTTTCTGAATGCTTTCAACACATATAACTGCAAAAGTAAACTGCGTATATATTTTTCTTGTTCGAAAAGAAATAAACCACTAAAGGCTTTTCAACATAGCACTTGCACCCCAAGAACAAATAGCTGGAATTACAAAGCTGTATAATGGCTATTTTATTTAGATCCCCAAATAATCTTTCCCTGCAATTGTAAATCGCTTTTTTAGCACTGTTCCTAGCGCTTTCTTACGTCTCTCCATGCACTAAGATACTGTGAAATGATTCCTCCCTATCTTTTCCCTGCACTTATAAATCATTTTTTCAGGACTTTTTTTCGCAATTAGGTTTTTCTAATTTCTTTCCTTAGCGCCTTCTCACATCTGTCCCTGCACTCAGAACCCTTGAAAATGTTTGACTCTAAGATGGTCGCTGTATTTATAGGGCTGTGACATCACAGTGCTGGCTGCTGATTTGCTGCATGCATGGCATTATGAGTCAGCCCGCCTTGCCAGAGTTCCTTGCCCCATGTACTCACGCGTTTAGCCGCCATTTTAGGAAAAATGGTGAATCGTTACCACGAAGCGTGAGGAAATTCGCAAAATCATGTTTTTCCTGAAATTCGGATCGAATTCCACTTCATCTGATTCGTTTAGCTTATCCTTACTTGTATGTGATGTAGGAAGGGTGCGTGGACACATTGTGGCAGGAGGTGTGCCTGGGCTCCTACCTACAAGAATGACATCCCTCTGGGCACCTTACTGGCTCATTTGCATATCAAATAAACTTTCCCCGCACTTGTAAATCGCTTTATAAAAAACATCTATTGCTGGAACAAAGGTACATCTGGAAATAAGGTACTAATTGCTATTAGGCTACGGCTTTACTTCAATAGCGATTATCCTGGTGACAGATTTCCTTTAAAGCTGACCTACAGCAGTGAAGAAAAATGGCTGGTTTGTTATGGAAGCCTGGTGTAAAACGGTGTGTATGTGGAGACTAAGGGACTGCGAGCTTCTATTAGCTGATAAGGGTCATGTGACCAGGCTTCTATTGGCTAATGCATTTTTTTGAGAATATCTCAGGAACTGTACATGCTAGAGAGCTGAGACCCAGTCTAAAACCTTCCCGGACCCCTGATGTACTTGTGTGCCAAATTTTGTGATTGTAAATGCGACGGTAAATTAGCGGACACACATACACACACACACACACACACACATACATACACTCAGCTTTATATATTAGATGTATCTCCAACAATGCAGCCTATTGTGTCAACCCTAATTTTTTACAGTACTTTTATAAATTGCTTTTAATGGGGATCTTTCTATTCACTGGGGCTGTGTTGTCACTAAGAAAAAAAGCTTATAAAACTACATTTACCCACCAAATAGTGATTTTACTGTAGTGTGCATAATAATTAATCCTTGCTGACTATGCAAGGGAAAGCTTATTAATTCATTATTGTTATGCACAAGAATTAGTGCACCCTCTTAATTTAAATGTCAGAATGCAAGCCGTAAATTATTTTCAGAAATGAAAGGCAATAAAGTCAGATAAATGAAGCTGTGGTGATAAGATCTTTAGATTATGTAATTTGTAACTGTAAAAAAAAATGGGCTCTGCATTAAATAAGCAATCATTCTTCCAAACTTTTGATTCAGGGATGGAGGAGGAAGGTGCACAATAAATACACACAAGTAAATGTGTCCACAACTTAAAGTGGTATGACATATGTGATGCTTTGTTTATTTTATTCATTTAGCCAGTATGATGTTCTTAATATGGAAAGAATTCTTGCCCCAAAGCAAATGCATTTTTGTATTGTTTTAACCCTTAGACAACAGCTGCTATACATGTGCAGTGGTAGTCATTCATTTAAACATGGTGCATGCTTAAGTGTAGCGGGCACCATAGCCACCAGGTTTCTGCTGTTTAAAACAGCAGCGGCCCAGGGCTATTGTCTGCAATCAGCGATAATACCAATCACAGACATTTAACCTTTAACATTTAATTCTTCAGATGCCATAGTCAAATGTGACCAGAGGATCAGAAAGTTAGAAACCTGGAAGTGCAGCCCTTCCGGGGCTGGAATGGCTCTCCCTAGCCGTTCATTCTCTGTGGCAGCCTTGGTCCCTCTGAATGAGGCTGTGGTAAGGTTCCATAGGAACACAACAATCTCTCATAGACTCTCATGTTCAAGTTCCGTAGGGGAACTTTTTAAAAGTGTTAAAAAAAAAAATATATATATATATATACATACAGTACAGACCAGAAGTTTGGACACACCTTATTATTCAAAGAGTTTTCTTTATTTTCATGACTATGAAAATTGTAGATTCACACTGAAGGCATCAAAGCTATGAAATAACACATGTGGAATTATATACAGAACAAAAACGTGTGAAACAACTGAAAATATGTCATATTCTAGGTTCTTCAAAGTAGCCACCTTTTGCTTTGATTACTGCTTTGCACACTCTTGGCATTCTCTTGATGAGCTTCAAGAGGTAGTCACCTGAAATGGTCTTCCAACAGTCTTGAAGGAGTTCCCAGAGATGCTTAGCACTTGTTGGCCCCTTTGCCAGCTCACCCCAAACCATCTCGATTGGGTTCAGGTCCGGTGACTGTGGAGGCCAGGTCATCTGGCGCAGCACCCCATCACTCTCCTTCATAGTCAAATAGCCCTTACACAGCCTGGAGGTGTGTTTGGGGTCATTGTCCTGTTGAAAAATAAATGATGGTCCAACTAAACGCAAACCGGGTGGAATAGCATGCCGCTGCAAGATGCTGTGGTAGCCATGCTGGTTCAGTATGCCTTCAATTTTTAATAAATCCCCAACAGTGTCACCAGCAAAGCACCCCCCTCCACCATCACACCTCCTCCTTCATGCTTCACGGTGGGAACCAGGCATGTACAGTCCATCCCTTCACCTTTTCTGCGTCGCACAAAGACACGGTGGTTGGAACCAAAGATCTCAAATTTGGACACATCAGACCAAAGCACAGATTTCCAATGGTCTAATGTCCATTCCTTGTGTTCTTTAGCCCAAACAAGTCTCTTCTGCTTGTTGCCTGTCCTTAGTAGTGGTTTCCTAGCAGATATTGTACCATGAAGGCCGGATTCACACAGTTTCCTCTTAACAGTTGTTCTAGAGATGTGTCTGCTGCTAGAACTCTATGTGGCATTGACCTGGTCTCTAATCTGAGCTGCTGTTAACCTGCGATTTCTGAGGCTGGTGACTCGGATGAACTTATCCTCCGCAGCAGAGGTGACTCTTGGTCTTCCTTTCCTGGGGTGGTCCGCATGTGAGCCAGTTTCTTTGTAGCGCTTGATGGTTTTTGTGACTGCACTTGGGGACACTTTCAAAGTTTTTCCAATTTTTCGGACTGACTGACCTTCATTTCTTAAAGTAATGATGGCCACTCGTTTTTCTTTACTTAGCTGCTTTTTTCATGCCATAATACAAATTCTAACAGTCAGTAGGACTATCAGCTGTGTATCCACCTGGCTTCTCCACAACGCAACTGATGGTCCCAACCCCATTTATAAGGCAAGAAATCCCACTTATCAAACCTGACAGGGCACACCTGTGAAGTGAAAACCATTTCAGGTGACTACCTCTTGAAGCTCATCAAGAGAATGCCAAGAGTGTGCAAAGCAGTAATTAAAGCAAAAGGTGGCTACTTTGAAGAACCTAGAATATGACATATTTTCAGTTGTTTCACACTTTTTTGTTATGTATATAATTCCACATGTGTTAATTCATAGTTTTGATGCCTTCAGTGTGAATCTACAATTTTCATAGTCATGAAAATGAAAAAAACTCTTTGAATGAGAAGGTGTGTTCAAACTTTTGGTCTGTATTGTGTATATATATATATAATATGATTTTTTTAAATTTATTAAAAACCTGCATGAGGAGTCAGTCACAGAGTGGGGAAGTGGGGCAACAGCAGTGCCAGTAACAGCACAAGATGGTGGCAGTAGGAGATGGTAGCAGAGGTAGCAGGAGGGTGGCATCAGGTGGGTGGCAGCATTGAATAGTTGCAGCACCATGTGGCCCGAAGTAACTGGCCATTTTTCACAATGTTCTGGTGTGGCAGCACACTGCAGTCTGATCATTACTGCCAGAATGACCGAATCTGATGCATCAAGCGCCGGTGTGTGGAAATACCGGCTGACTCACACCTGATTCATTTTTATAAAGGTTAATCTCTCAACATTTTGTGTTGAAAGGCGAGTTCACTTTGGGGCAACTATGCCCCACAAAGCACTAAACACCCACTCTGATGCCACTGGCCAGGCAGGAAAGCTTGTCCAGGGCAAACTCAGCCAGTTGCAGCTGCAATTCAAGTTTGGCTGCCCAGTAGTACAGAATATCTTGGATCTGAGGTGACAGGATGCATTCCAAGTATGCCACCACCTGCTGGTTTAGATTCTGCTCTATGTCCTTTTGGTGCTGCTGGCTAGTTTTTTCAGTAGGCGGATGAAGAAACGTGCTCATCAGGGACTCAAGACTCAAGTTGCTGGTGATGGAGCTGGAGCAGCTCCCCCCCTCCAGCAGTCATGGCAGTGGAGCGTGAGCGCAGAGGGTTCCCCCAGTCATAGGTTCATGAGGATGGGCGACCTACTATATAGGATGTATCGATAGAAGGTGTAAAAAAGGCCGCCATTTTGGCCTGGTAGTGAGGGCCTAACATTGTGGAGAACCAGTAGTCATCCCGTTACTGAATGGTGATAATGCGCAAGCAACTCAGCATGCATATTGCCATCGGGAATCGGATGGACTCCCTACCTCCATCGCCACTGTACTGCCATGGTATGTTGGGGTCATCTGCCAGGTCCTCCTCATCACCCTCCAACACCTCATGCTCTTCCTGCTACTCCTGTTCCCCTGTCGTTTGGGCAGATAAAGGAAGGCGCCATGTGTTCTGTACCCTGGCCAGTTAGATTTATCAACATCTGCTCCAGGTCGTGAAGGAGTGGAATCACATCATTCATCCCCTAGACCTGGCGACTGACAAATAAAGTGGCCTCCTTAAAGGGCCTGAACAAACAGCAGGCATCACCCAAAGGCTGCCACTGGCTAATGTCAAAGTTACACAGTGGAGTAGTCCTGTCCACCGGCATTATCAAGAAATCATTCACGGCTTCAGGAACTGGGTTACAACCAGATTAAATACATGCGCCATGCAGGCTGCATGGGTCAGCCCCCTTGACGCAGCACAAACAAAATGTTCTTCCAATTATCCGTGACCATAGTTCCAATCTTCAGTTGGCGAGGAGACAGCAAGGATTTGATTTCTTTCTGATGAATGCGGAGCAGTTCCCCCAGGTTGGCCAGGTGCAGAACAGCGTGACACCGCCGTGTATAGGTGGTGTGCTGGAGAAACACTTTGAACTGCACCTACACTCACCTAAAGAATTATTAGAAACACCATACTAATTCGGTGTTGGACCCCCTTTTGCCTTCAGAACTGCCTTAATTCTACATGGCATTGATTCAACAAGGTGCTGATAGCATTCTTTAGAAATGTTGGCCCATATTGATAGGATAGCATCTTGCAGTTGATGGAGATTTGAGGGATGCACATCCAGGGCACGAAGCTCCCGTTCCACCACATCCCAAAGATGCTCTATTGGGTTGAGATCTGGTGACTGTGGGGGCCATTTTAGTACAGTGAACTCATTGTCATGTTCAAGAAACCAATTTGAAATGATTCGAGCTTTGTGACATGGTGCATTATCCTGCTAGTAGCCATCAGAGGATGGGTACATGGTGGTCATGAAGGAATGGACATGGTCAAAAACAATGCTCAGGTAGCCCGTGGCATTTAAACGATGGCCAATTGGCACTAAGGGGCCTAAAGTGTGCCCAGAAAACATCCCCACACCATTACACCACCACCACCAGCCTGCACAGTGGTAACAAGGCATGATGGATACATGTTCTCATTCTGTTTACGCCAAATTTGGACTCTACCATTTGAATGTCTCAACAGAAATCGAGACTCATCAGACCAGGCAACATTTTTCCAGTCTTCAACAGTCCAATTTTAGTGTGCTCATGCAAATTGTAGCCTCTTTTTCCTATTTGTAGTGGAGATGAGTGGTACCCGGTGGGGTCTTCTGCTGTTGTAGCCCACCTTGCTTTCCCATTCTGACATTCAGTTTGAAGTTCAGGAGATTGTCTTGACCAGGACCACAACCCTACATGCATTGAAGCAACTGCCATGTGAGTGGTTGACTAGATAATCGCATTAATGAGAAATAGAACAGGTGTTCCTAATAATTCTTTAGGTGGGTGTATAGTGGAGGCTGAGGTTGAGGATGAGGAGGCAGAGGAGGACATTGGCGCAGGAATCACAGCATGAGAACTCAGAAGCGGCATTGCCATCACCTGGCCAAGTTGCTGATGTGCCAGGGCAGTAACCACATTTACTCAGTGGCCCATAAAGAAAATACACTGCCTCTCCAAAACAAAAAGTCGCCACCTGGATTTAACTAAGCAAATATGTATGAGCCTCCTATTGGATAATTACTGCATGGGTGATTATCTTTCAGCTGGCAACAAGTTATTTAACCCCAACTGGTGCAATGAGTTGCTTCTCATTTCTTAAACAACCATGTCAAAAGACACATCTTGTGGTTGTGGAAAAGATGTTAGTCTGTTTGAGAAGGGTCAAATCATTGGCATGCATCAAGCATAGAAAACATCTAAGGAGATTGCAGAAACTACTAAAATTGGGTAAAGAACTGTCCAACGCATTATTAAAAACTGGAAGGATAGTGGGGATCCATCGTATTAGAGGAAGAAATTTGGGCGGAAAAAAATCCTGAATGATCGTGATTGGCGATCACTTAAACGTTTGGTGAAATCAAATCGAAGAAAAAAAATATTAGAACTCATGGCTATGTTTAATAGTGAAAGTAAGAGCATTTCCACACGCACAATTCGAAAGGAACTCAAGGGATTGGGACTGAACAGCTGTGTAGCCGTAAGAAAACCACTAATCAGTGAGGCAAACCAGAAAAAAAAGGCTTCAGTTTGCTAGGGAGCATAAAGCTTGAACTCTGGATCAATGGAAGAAGGTCATGTGGTCTGATGAGTCCAGATTTACCTTGTTCCAGAGTATTGGGTGCATCAGAGTAAGAAGAGAGGCAGATGAATTGATGCACCCATCATGCCTAGTGTCTACTGTACAAGCCTGTGGGGGCAGTGCTATGACCTGGGGTTGCTGCAGTTGGTCAAGTCTAGGTTGAGCAACAGTATGTGCTCCAAGAATGAGGTCAGCTGACTACCTGCACATACTGAATGACCAGGGATTTCCATCAATGGATTTGTTCTTCCCTGATTGCACAGGCATATTCCAAGATAACAATGCCAAGATTCATTGGGCTCAAATTGTGAAAGAGTGGTTCACGGAGCATGAGACATAATTTTCACACATGGATTAGACACCACAAAGTCCAGACCTTAATCCCATTGAGAATCTTTTTTTTTTGTGGCGACTTTTTTTGGGGGACAGGCAATGTATATTGTCCTTGACCATGGTAACAGCTCCACACGTTGGTGCTGCTATAAACTGTAGCAGACACTGACAGGCTCAAGGACTGGCCCATCTTCTGCTGAATGTATGTATGCAGTACAGCTTTTTAGATAAGTAATTACAGTTTGGGACTCTCCACCTTGACTCGGCACAAGTCATCAGTTCTCTGACATGTGCACAGTCAACCACATGGATAGGGAGGGACTTTAGTACTAGCAACTTGGCCAGGAGCACGTTCAGCTTCTATGCCTTGGTGATCGACTACTGTCGAAATACATAACGAGGAGTAGGAGGAGGAGCTTGAGGACCAGTAGACAAAGATAAAGAAAACACGGCTTCCTTCTGCTGAGGTGGAGAAGGTGTGACTGCTGGAGAAGGGGTGCTGGCCGCTGGGAGATGCAGCAGTTTCTGCATCAAGCTGCACCACTACATGAGAACCACGGTTTTCCCAGGCAACTTTATGTTGACACTCTATGTGGTGACACAGGGCCGTGGTGCCAACATTGCCACCCTGGCAAGCTAAGTCCAGAGATTTGATAAAAAAAATTCCCACACTAGCGAGTATGGTATTTTACCTCCACTATCACTGCCTGCCACTGCCTCTATGAAGTTATGCACCACTAGTTTCTGGAAAAGGTAGGTTCCTGAGTAGCAGACGGTCTACACCGGCCATGTTTGGCTCCAGATCTCACACTGGTCCACCTTGTTGTCTTATGGCCACACTTGCAACCTGCTGGCTCAGCGGCGCACTGCCACTCTGCCGCAGTTTCACGGGCAGCCCCCTCTTCACTCGGCTGCCACATGCAATCGGCTGCATTATCCACTGCTGTCTGGTCATCACTTATGTCACCCTCACTAGTCTCATGGCCACGTCTCTTACTGCTTGCAACACCCGCTCACACACAACTCATCGTCATCGCTAATTTCATGACTACAGGAGGACGTAGCGGACCTCTCCTCCAAATCTGGACTGGCCTGTAGCTACTGACTGGCCTCAATAAGCTCATCCTCACTGAAGAGTGGAGCATAGACAGCGGCATACATAACGTGCCTGGCAGAAGGAGCAGCAAAGGAAAGAGGCAGGATCCAGACAGGTGAGGGCCAAAAGCTTGTTCCTTAGTCGTGACAACTAAGTGTGATGTCAGAGAAACCCACCTGACTCCAGGCTGTGTATGTTTGATGTCATTTGAGATGATGTTGAAGACTGAGTCAACCATTCCAGGGCAGCTGGATTGGTCGTCTAAACACAACCACTGGATGACAGTGGAAGCTCTGACCTGTTGCTGTGGTGGCTGCTACCACTCCCCTTCTTCTGCTGCTACTTGTGCAAGCTACAGCAACATTTTTGCCACCACACGTTCCTTTGGAGGGTGCTGGCAACTGTCTGTTGGACATACTGTACAATAACACTAACGGTATATGTAAAATAAGTTATTCAATGACAATGTGGATACCCGAACAACAGTAGAAAAAGACATGTTATTCACCCCAATTTGAGTATCAAGGCATAATAGAATTGTTTATCTATTAAACAAGGTGGACACCCCAATAACAGTAGAACAAGACATGTTATTCACCTCAATTTGAGTATGAAGGCCTAATGGAATTGTTTATCTATGAAACAAGATAGACACCCAAATAACAGTAGAACAAGATAGGTTATTCAACCCAATTTGAGAATTAAGGTGTAATAGAATTGTTTATCTATTAAACAAGGTGGATTCCCAATAACAGTAGAACAAGATAGGTTATTCATCCAAATTTAAGAATCAAGGCCTAATAGAATTGTTTATCTAATAAACAAAGTAGACACCCCAATAACACTAGAATTAGACAGGTTATTCACCCCAATTTCAGAATCAAGGAATAATAGAATTGTTTATCTATTAACCAGTAGACCACTTCAGCTGTCACTCAAAGCAGAGGAGAGGGGCTGTGAAACAGCTCAATGTAGAGACCACTTCACTGTGAAGTTCTGCAATGCAGAATCTGGCTGAAAAAAACTACTTTACATTCAGATAACTCCTGATGATAAAAACTTTACAAATGTCATGTTTGTACTGTTCTGTTCAGCTTCTACCTACTGCTGGCAACAGTTCAGCAAGGTCAAAACTGATTATGGACTCCCTTTAAATGAAAAAATTGAGCATTAAAAAAACTGTGTCCAAATGATTGGAAATTTGCTGTAAATTTAAGAAATCTCTGAAAGCAAAATTCTACTATTGCTATGGTTTGTTTCTCACAATCTGAAGGCAAACATAAAACTTTGAAATGGCATTGTCAACAAACATAGTGTGATGCCTTGAAAAAATTCTGGAATTTCCATTATATCTTGAATTTAAATGAAGATAAATGAAAATAAAACCAAAATGCTTATGCTAATAGTTATTATAAAATATCTACTTTACATTTTCCTAAATTTCTAGATAAGAGCACCAGAGAGTCCTGCACTAGAGCATTTGTATAGGATTATTCTGTTTAGCAATGGCTTTGGCAATCCGCAGATAGCCATCCCCTGTGATTTCACCACCCTTTAAAACCCTCATCCTGCACGGCCTCTGTCATTTCACTGTAAGCTGAGCATAGTGAGAGGCGTGGAAGCTCTGTTGTGCTAGGGATGGTAGTGCTGACAATCTATAGAAAAAGAGAATACTGAATTGCCAGTGAGAAAGGGACATTGCTGGGATAATGCAGGACTGAATTGCCAGTGAGAAAGGGACAGTGCAGGGTTAATGCAGGGACTGTAATCTGAAACTGAAGGGACCCATAGGAGACAGCGCAGTTTAAATTAATCATGGTGTAAAGCACAGAGAAATATAATTGAACAGTGTCCACAGTAATTAATAGAAAAACAACTTTATTGAACTTGTCTTGTTCTACTGTTACTGGGGTGTACACCTTGTTTAACCTCCTCCCGACCACCTTACGCAGGGATGCGTCCTGCTGGCGGCCGGGTTATTCCTCCTAGACGCATCGGCGCGTCATCTAGCGTTCACAGCAACGCTAACCTGAGAAGTTGATCTGCAGCCTGCCAGCAGCGATCATTCGCTGGCAGGCTGTAGATGCGATTTTTTTAACCCCAAAAAGGTATATTAGACGCTGTTTTGTTAACAGCGTCTAATATAGCTGCTATCTGGTCCTCTGGTGGTCCCTTTTGCTTGGATCGACCACCAGAGGACACAGGCAGCTCTGTAAGTAGCACCAATCACCACACTACACCCCCTGTCACTTATTAACCCCTTATTAACCCCTGATCACCCCATATAGACTCCCTGATCACCCCCCTGTCATTGATCACCCCCCTGTAAGGCTCCATTCAGACGTCCGTATGTGTTTTGTGGATCCGTGGATCCGCAAAACACAGACACCGGCAATGTGCGTTCCGCATTTTGCGGATCGGCACATTGCCAGAACTATATAGAAAATGCCTTTTCTTGTCCGCAATTGCGGACAAGAATAGGACATGTTCTATAGGCTCTACAAAAAACGCAGTGTTCGCCCGATCACGCCTGATCTTGTGCGCACACTTACGTTCAGTCCGCCCCACCGCAGTGACAGAATTTTTTTTTTCTGATCACTGCAAAAACACCGTAAAATCGATGCAGCGCTATAAAGATCACTTTTGAGGGGCATGGCGAGTTCATAGAAGATTGTTTTTTGGCACAAGTTAGCAGAAATGTTGTTTTTTCTTACAAAGTCTCATATTCAAAAAAACACAAAAATATTGTGGCAAATATGGAGGAACTGCTCAAACCCCGAACACTGTAGCGTGTTTTACATTGGGGGAGCAGTCCCACCGCATGTGGACCGCAGCAGACAACCATCCCCAGCAAAAAATGCATACAAGGGAGGATGTCGGCGCGGTCCACATGCACCACTAAGGCATCCCATACACAACAAGGCATTGTGCGGATGAAAATACAATCATATATCACAAAAACATTGCACCAAACGGATATACCACTGACTATACTGGCTAGTCATACAAGTAGATATTAAAAGCTGAGACTTTTGCCAATATATTCCTGTCAGGAAGATATCGGAGCCCATCATGCACCACGTCACGGTCCTCAGCATGGCAAGTGGTCCTACCACTAAGCTACCTATGGTGTGAACAAGGTCTGAAGGTGATGTAATCCAGCTCACAGCCAAGCTTCCACACAACTGCATAGCAGGACAACTAATGCAATGTGAACAAAGCAAGACTGTAAGCCACACCCATATCAGACCATGTGATGGAGGTTACCAGGTGCAAAAGTGCTTAAGTGCCAAGTAAAGGCACGTACACTGCATATCAAACAAAAAAACACAAAAATATTGTGGTAAATATGGAGGAACTGCTCAAACCCAGAACACTGTAGCGTGTTTTACATTGGGGGAGCAGTCCCACCGCATGTGGACCGCAGCAGACGACTATCCCCAGCAAAAAATGCATACAATGGAGGACGTCGGCGCGGTCCACATGCACCACTAAAGCATCCCATACACAACAAGGCATTGTGCGGATGAAAATACAATCATATATCACAAAAACATTGCACCAAACGGATATACAACTGACTATACTGGCTAGTCATACAAGTAGATATTAAAAGCTGAGACTTTTGCCAATATATTCCTGTCAGGAAGATATCGGAGCCCATCATGCACCACGTCACGGTCCTCAGCATGGCAAGGGGTCCTACCACTAAGCTACCTATGGTGTGAACCGCAGCAGACGACTATCCCCAGCAAAAAATGCATACAATGGAGGATGTCGGCGCGGTCCACCACTAAAGCAGTTCCTCCATATTTGCCACGATATTTTTGTGTTTTTTTGTTTGATATGCAGTGTATGTGCCTTTACTTGGCACTTAAGCACTTTTGCACCTGGTAACCTCCATCACATGGTCTGATATGGGTGTGGCTTACAGTCTTGCTTTGTTCACATTGCATTAGTTGTCCTGCTATGCGGTTGTGTGGAAGCTTGGCTGTGAGCTGGATTACATCACCTTCAGACCTTGTTCACACCATAGGTAGCTTAGTGGTAGGACCCCTTGCCATGCTGAGGACCGTGACGTGGTGCATGATGGGCTCCGATATCTTCCTGACAGGAATATATTGGCAAAAGTCTCAGCTTTTAATATCTACTTGTATGACTAGCCAGTATAGTCAGTGGTATATCCGTTTGGTGCAATGTTTTTGTGATATATGAAAGTCTCATATTCCACTAACTTGTGACAAAAAATAAAATCTTACATGAACTCACCATACCCCTCACGAAATCCAAATGTGTAAAAAATCCCTGTGAAATCCTAAAGGTACTCATTGGAATTTTGGCCCCTTTGCACATCTTGGCTGCAAAAAAGTGTCACACATGTGGTATCAGCCGTACTTAGGAGAAGTACGGCCAAAAAAAACTTCTATGAACTCGCCATGCCCCTCACAGAATACCTTGGGGTGTCTTCTTTCCAAAATGGGGTCACTTGTGGGGTATTTATACTGCCCTGGCATTTTAGGGGCCCTAAAGCGTGAGAAGTAGTTTGGAATCCAAATGTGTAAAAAATGTCCTGTGAAATCCTAAAGAGACTCATTGGAATTTGGGCCCCTTTGTGCACCTAGGCTGCAAAAAAGTGTCACACATGTGGTATCGCCGTATTCAGGAGAAGTAGGGCAATGTGTTTTGGGGTGTATTTTTACATATATCCATGCTGGGTGAGAGAAATATCTCTGTAAAATGACAACTTTGTATAAAAAAATGGGAAAAGGTGTCTTTTACAGAGATATTTATCTCACCGAGCATGGGTATATGTAAAAATACACCCCAAAACACATTACCATACTTCTTCTGAGTACGGCGATACCCCATGTGTGACACTTTTTTGCAGTCTAGGTGCGCAAAGGGGCCCAAATTCCAATGAATACTTTTAAGATTTCACAGGGCATTTTTACGCATTTGGATTCCAAACTACTTCTCACGCTTTAGGGCCCCTAAAATGCAAGGGCAGTATAAACACCCCACATGTGACCCCATTTTGGAAAGAAGACACCCCAAGGTATTCCGTGAGGGGTATGGTGAGTTCATTTAAAATTTTATTTTTTGTCACAAAAATAAATTATTTTCCGCTAACTTGTGACAAAAAATAAAAACTTCCATGAACTCACTATGCCCATTAGCGAATTCCTTAGGGTGTCTACTTTCCGGGTCATTTTTGGGGTGTTTCTACTGTCTGGGCATTGTAGAACATCACTAAACATGACAGGTGCTCAGAAAGTCAAAGTGTGTAAATTAATTTTTTTGCACCATAGTTTGTAAACGCAATAACTTTTACCCAAACCAATAAATATACACTTATTGCATTTTTTTTTATCAAAGACATGTAGAACAATAAATTTAAAGAAAAATTTATATAGAAATGTATTTTTATTTGAAAAACAACAGAAAGTGAAAAATGTCATTTTTTTGCAAAAATTCGGTCAATTTTGATTAATATCAAAAAAAGTTAAAATGTCAGCAGCAATGAAATACCACCAAATGAAAGCTCTATTAGTGAGAAGAAAAGGAGGTAACATTAATTTGGGTGGTAAGTTGTATGACCGAGCAATAAACCATGAAAATAGTGTAGTGCAGAATAGTAAAAAGTGGTCTGGTCATTAAGGAGGTTTAAGCTAGGGGGGCTGAGGTGGTTAAGGTTAGTGTTGAGCGCGAATATTCGAATTGCGAATTTTTCTCTTGAATTTCGAGATTTCGCGAATATTTAGAATATCGTTCTATATATTCGCGAAATCGAATATATTTTTTATTTTTTTTATTTTTTTTTTTATATTTTTTTCTTTCCCACCTCCCTAAAGTTGTTCTTACCTGTCCTTTGGATTCCTGGCTTCCTGGCTGCTCCAGTCAGTGCCCGTTGCCGCTTCTGCCGACTTTCGTGCTCATGGAGCGTCCCCATCACCATGGAAACGTCTCCATATACTAGAATGTACTGTCGGATTTGAGAATTACGTTGAAATCGCAATTCGATTAATTAAAGTTATAATAATCGAATTGCGATTTCAACTTAACACTGCTATATTCCATATTCGTTTTAACGAATATGGAATATAGCAGTAAGTTGAAATCGCAATTCGATTATTATAACTTGAATTAATCGGATTGCGATTTCAACTTAACACTGCTATATTCCATATTAGCTAAATTACAATCTATATGGGTATTTTACGAAATTTTGTAATATTGCTCTAACTTCGTCTTTTAGAATATTCGTAATATTGCTCTAACTTCGTCTTTTAGAATATTACGAATATTCTAAAAGACGAAGTTAGAGCAATATTAAGAATATACGTAAAAAGTTGAAATCGCAATTCGATTATTATAACTTGAATTAATCGGATTGCGATTTCAACTTAGCACTGCTATATTCCATATTAGCTAAATTACAATCTATATGAGTATTTTACGAAATTTCGTAATATTGCTCTAACTTCGTCTTTTAGAATATTCGTAATATTGCTCTAACTTCGTCTTTTAGAATATTCGTTATATTGCTCTAACTTCGTCTTTTAGAATATTACGAATATTCTATAAGACGAAGTTAGAGCAATATTAAGAATATACGTAAAAAGTTGAAATCGCAATGCGATTAATATAACTCGAAGTAATTGCATGGCGATTTCAACTTAGCACTGCTATATTCCATATTAGGCTAGAATTAACGAATATGGAATATAGCAGTGTCAAGTTAAAATCGCAATTCGATTATTATAACTTGAATTAATCGGATTGCGATTTCAACTTAACACTGCTATATTCCATATTCGTTAATTCTAGCCTAATATGGAATATAGCAGTGCTAAGTTGAAATCGCCATGCGATTACTTCGAGTTATATTAATCGCATTGCGATTTCAACTTTTTACGTATATTCTTAATATTGCTCTAACTTTGTCTTTTAGAATATTCGCAAAATTCTAAAAGAGGAAGTTAGAGCAATATAACGAATATTCTAAAAGACGAAGTTAGAGCAATATTACGAAATTTCGTAAAATACACATAGATTGTAATTTAGCTAATATACTGCTATAGTAATTTTTTTATAGTGTACATATTTTACAAACCTTAAGTTCAGAAGAGGCAAAAAAAATTAGAGAAAAAAAAAGGATTATAGCACTATATTAGCTAAATTACAATCTATATGTGTATTTTACGAAATTTCGTAATATTGCTCTAACTTCGTCTTTTAGAATATTCGTAATATTCTAAAAGACGAAGTTAGAGCAATATTAAGAAAATTCGTAAAATACACATATTAGCCTAGCCATAGTCAATTAGCATAGGAACGTTGCCTTATACTATCAAAAGAAAAAATCGCAATACGCGATTAATTAAATCTCATATTATTCGCGATAATTGGAATAATTACGAATATTCGATTTCGACGAATATAACACGAATATTCATTCGAATATTTGCAAAATTTTGCGAAATCGAATATGGCACCTCCCGCTCATCACTAGTTAAGGTGTCGCCTAATTTGCTACAAATGTGTTCCAGATTCACTGTCGCTGTCAAACTATGTACTCCTGCTTAGACAAGCTGCACATTGCAGAACAGTATTGTAATGGCCTGTAACAGCAGGGGTGGACTTGGAACTTCGAAGTGGCCCTTGAAAAAATACTAAAAGTGGCCCCGTTTTGTAGTTGGGTCCAAATTGATGGAAGGCAAGGCCATCAATACCATATTGTAGCACATTATGCCACCCGAATAGAGCCAAATACCACAGTCCATCATAAAATACTGCCAGCAGCACAAAATACATCCCCAGAAACTTCCACTGGCCAGCCCCCTGGGAAATTTCCCTGTAAGGTCTATGGCCAATCCGCCCCTGTGTACCAGTGTGACTGTGAGATTTTTATGAATTGAATACAAGGCATGAAACAAATCTGCCATTCTTGCTGGGAAAAAAAGGAGGCTTTCCTGCATAAATGTGTTCCTTGGATGTTTGGCAAATCGTGCACAATGATTCCCCTTGCCAGGGCCGGATTAACGTAGGGGCGGATGGAGCTGCAGCTCCAGGCCCCTGCATGAAAATAGGCCCAGCAGCCCGCATAGGCCAACCGGAGCTAGGCCCGCATAGGCCGCCTCGCTGAGGTTGCCTGGCGGCCACCCTGCAACCTTTTAGTAGGACCGAACCGTGCCGACTGTCAGATGATGACAGGGCTGGCGCGCAAGAAGAAATCTCCCAGGCTGGCCCTTTACAGAACTCACCAGGACAGTGACAGCTGACAGATCAGGTCAGGTGACAGGTCAGCTGTGCACGCCGCGCTGCGTCGTCACGTCAGACTCCTCCCCTGGGGCCTAGGTAGGCCATGCCGTAAAGTGAAAGACCGTGACGGCTGCTGCGTGCGGGAAGTTCAAAATTCTTCCTGCGTGGAGTCAGGGGTGCTGCCAGCGGTGAGTCGCGTTCAGCAGCCTTCAGTGTACTGCCCAGAAAACAACTCATAGGCGGTAAGTAAATCAGCATTGGCTCACCTCACCTATTATACTGTGTACTGTATAATTTATACATGTCATTCAGGAGCATGGAAAAGCTGGGTGATGATTTTTGTCACCTAGCTTTTCCATGCTCCTGAATTGCATATCTGCTTATAGGCATATATATCTTTATAATAGCTGAGTCTGATCTATTATAAACAGATATGCCATTCAGGAGCATGGAAAAGCTAAGTGAGAAATAGTCACCTAGCTCTTCAATGCTCCTGAGTGGTATATCTGCTTATAATAGATCAGCTATTATAAACAGATATGCCTAAAGGCAGATTTGCCATTCAGGAGCATGGAAAAGCTAGGTGACTGTTTCTCACCTAGCTTTTCCATGCTCCTGAATGGCAGATCTGCATATAATAGCTTGGCTATTATAAACATGTATGCATATAAGCAGATATGCCATTCAGGAGCATGGAAATGCTAGGTGACTATTTCTTGCCTACCTATCTTTTCCAAGCTCCTCAATGGCATATCTGCTTATAATAGATTAGCTTTTCTAAACACATATGCCATTCAGGAGCATGGAAAAGCTAGACGTGAATAGCTTTTTCATGCTCCTGAATGACATATCCAGCAGCACTAGTTAACTCCTATATAGATGGCTGTATATTTAAACTGTGGCCAGAGATGTACACTAAGGCCCCTTTCACACGGGCGAGTTTTCCGTGCGGGTGCGATGCGTGCGGTGAACGCATTGCACCCGCACTGAATCCTGACCCATTCATTTCTATGAGACTGTGCACACGAGCGGTGATTTTCACGCATCACTTGTGCGTTGCGTGAAAATCGCAGCATGCTCCTCTTTGTGCGTTTTTCACGTAACGCAGGCCCTATAGAAATGAATGGGGTTGCGTGAAAATCGCATGCATCCGCAAGCAAGTGCGGATGCGGTGCGATTTTCACGCATGGGTTCTAGGTGACAGTCTATTCACTGTATTATTTTCCCTTATAACATGGTTATAAGGGAAAATAATAGCATTCTGAATACAGAATGCTTAGTATAATAGTGCTGGAAGGGTTAAAAATAATAAAAAAGTTAACTCACCTTCTCCTCTTGTTAGCGCAGATGCCGGTCTGTTCTTTATCTGTGGGCTAAAGGACCTTTGATGACGTCAGATCACATGCTCCATCACCATGGTGATGGACCATGTGATTGGAGCATGTGATCTGACGTCACCTCAGGTCATTCAGTCCACAGCTAAAGAACAGAGTGGCATCTGCGCGAACAAGAGGAGAAGGTGAGTTAACTTTTTTTATTATTTTAACCCTTCCAGCACTATTATACAAAGCATTCTGTAGTCAGAATGCTATTATTTTCCCTTATAACCATGTTATAAGGGAAAATAATACAATCTTCAGAACATCAATCCCAAGCCCGAACTTCTGTGAAGAAGTTCGGGTCTGGGTACCAAACATGCGCGATTTTTCTCACGCAAGTGCAAAACGCATGACAATGTTTTGCACTCGCGCAGAAAAATCGCGCATTTTCCCGCAACGCACCCGCCTCTTATCCGGGCAAAAAACATGACGCCCGTGTGAAAGAGGCCTTAGGCTGAGTTCACACGAGCGAGATTTCCGCGCGGGTGCAATGCGGTAGGTGAACGTATTGCACCCGCACTGAATCCGGCACCATTCATTTCAATGGGGCTGTGCACATGAGCGTTTTTTTTCACGCATCACTTCTGCAATGCTTTAAAATCACAGCATGCTCTATATTCTTTGTTTGTAACGCAAGACAGGCCCCATAGAAGTGAATGGGGCTGCGTGAAAAACGCATTACATCCGCAAGCAAGTGCGGGTGCGATGCATTTTTCACTGATGGTTGCTAAGAGATGTTGTTTTTAAACCTTCAGTTTTTTATCACGCGCGTGAAAAACGCATTAAAACGCATTGCACCCGCGCGGAAAAAACTGAACAACTAAACGCAATTGCAGACAAAACTGACTGAACTTGCTTGCAAAATAGTGCGAGTTTCACTGAACGAACCCTGAACGCATCCTGAGCCAATCCGTCACGCCCGTTTGAACCCAGCCTTAGGCTAAGTTCACACAGCAGATTTTTCACACGCAAACCCGTGCGTAAATCTGCTTCAAAATTACACATGAACTTTAGTTTAATAGACTTGAATGGGATTACGCAGACCCGCTCACACTTCAAACTTTATGCATGCGTATTTTCACATATGTAATTTTGCGTAAATTCACACTTTATTTATGCTATAAAAAGTTGCTCTGCGTTGCGTTTTTTTTTTCTATAAAAAGGCCCATTAAAATCTTCTGCACCAGGCCCATGATGCTCTTAATCCGGCCCTGCCCCTTGCTAACCTTCATTTGTATCATGTACAGTATCATATAAGGCTCTGATCAAAAAAATGGAAGATAAAATGGTAATGTGAACCCAGCCTAACTTGACCAAAACATCAAATCTTATTTAAAAAAATATAAAATGTCAAAATCTATTTAACTCATGTCTTACATTTGCATTACATGTTCTAGTGAATTATTTGAGAAGAGGTTGTATTTTAAGGGTTAAAATCCATTATCATGCAATTTTTAAGCACAATCTACTATATTCATTTTACAACGCTACGTCATTAACCTGCAGAGTTAGGAAACCAGGAACATTTTAGATGTTACTAGGTTTCCAGGATGTGAATAAAATAGATATTTTAAAAAATGACCTCTGTCTATCTGAAGTTACTTGAGGCATCTCTTTTACCAAAGCTACTTTTAACCCTTGTGGTAGATGTGCTTTCTTCAGACACCTGTCCTCTCTGTGAGCAGACTAAACAAACAGGGATACAAAAGTGTAGAAAACAGACTACTTTTCGCTTTAACTGAAGCTCCCATCTGTTAAGAAGTTATTGTCTGTGAAAATGTTCCTCAAGCTAGGGAGGTAGAGCTATTACAGACTGGACGGCCCTCTTTTGCCTCATAAAAGTTCTCTTTAGCATTTCCTTTTATTCCCTGGTCCTTACAGTCTGATTTATTCATTGGTTTCACCTCTCCTTCCCTCCCCTTTGGTTCACGAGGAGGGCCTCGTTTTCTTCTGTCCTTTTGGGGGTCATGTCTTTTCAGTCATTCAAACAATATCCGCTGCTGGCATCTGCTTCCAGATCCAATCAGCCATATTATGATCACATCCTGACAGGGGATTGTTCCTCCTTTTGCTTGGCTTTGTTGCCAATTTCATGGCATGTATTAGTCCATGTTTTGTGCTACATGAAGCTGTCAGAGGAATAAAAGTATCCTGACCAGGGTCGTAGTAAAAGGGGTAGGAATAAGACAACCACCAAAATGTTGGTCAGGCCACCCACAGTACGTGCTTAAAGGGCACATACAAACATAGAAACGCCCTACCACAGGCATGCACAGACAGGGAGTCAGACAACCTCCCCATAGTATTTAATTGGCACCCTGCCGAGGTGCTTTATATTCATCCAGTGAAGAGTCAACACTTTTACAAGAAGTCATTAGGTTTTGCTCTGATAAAGAAAGAAGACAATTTGTCTGTCATTTACCCGACGGCTAAGTTTACTAAAATGTAGATGGTTCAACTCTGTCACTACATATATAATAAATATACAGTCTATTGCCATTGTAAATGAGCTTATCATAAGAGGAGGTAGATGCCTCTCACTTTATCTTTCTGTACTGTCAGCTTGTTGGAAGAGTAACCATGATTATTTTCACAACATCAGCACCAAAGTGGTTGACTTCCATACCACTGTATTTTATATTGCAGCCACTTTACATTGTGAACATTAATTTATTTAACTTTATATTATTGGTGTTATATGTAAAAATGAATGTTACTGTTGTTATTCACACTTGTTTTCAGACATAAAATGGTACATTTATTAAGACTGGCGTTTTAGACGCTGGTATTAATAAAGCCCCTTAGCTGGGGGGTGGTCCGCCGAAGTTATGAAGAGGCACTGGCATAATGTCATATACTTTTGATTTTTATTTGTGTTTTATTGGGACTCTAGGGATTGGTTCCATCTGACAGTAAGGTCCTCAGACCAGGAAAAGTTGTGAATTCCTATATTACAGCACATAATACCTAAAATATACCCTAAGAAACATTCTAAAAATATATGAGCTGCCCATATAAAGAGGTGGATAAAATAAAGCCAACAATGTCCCACCTCTATTGAATAGTAGAACGGGCTCCTTGTAAGGATCAATGGTTGCCCCAGTTTTCTCCGCATGACTTTTATACAATATATGGCTTAGTTGTAGGAGAAGTGTACAGTACAGCATTCCCCATCGTGAGCTGATTACTTGAAAAATTACATTTTAAAATTTAAGTGCAAAAGAGTTTATAAGAATTAAGATGGTGCCACACCTCTCTTTAATTCCTTTCCAAATCTGTATATATATATATATTTATTATTCAACTAACACAAAGTTGCATTGATATATTGAGAACAATGAACTGATTTACCAGGGTGTTTAAGTTTTATTTACATGTACTAGGAATACGGCTCCTAGCGGGAGGCCAATAAAAGGCAATAAAAGACAGCTTTGTGTTCTATATGTATATGTGAGTGACTGTGTGTTAAACAATTTCACGGACATCTGTCACGCACAGTTAACTTTGTATTGTTGCATTTTAAGTTGTGGGCCCGGTCTTGGCCGGCAGTGATAAAGTAGCTGGCAGTTTGCGAAAAGCTACTGGATAACAGAGCATGAATCATAAAACGCACTGCTGTGTTGCAATATCCAAGTTCATTCAATGCAAAGGAACCATGCAGAGGATCTTTATTCCAAGCTAATTATGTGGAAACGTCTAAGACAATAAAGCATCTGGTGGTCTTTCTTCCCCAATTCAATTTTTCTCAATATTGTGACAGGAGAAAGCATTGTGCCTTTCCCAGGGTAGTTACTGTGAAGAGGAGCAGAAGAAAGGGTCAGAGAAGAGCAAATAGATGAATTTATAACATTTTTTTATTTGTTCCTTTTGTATCATTCAAGTCAGGAGTCCCCAAACCCTTTTACTTTAGCACTGAATTTTCAGACCACCATATCTTCTCCACTGAGGCTGAAATCGTATTACTTATCTGTCATACCACCCAAAACTATGGCTCCATTCTGTTCCTGTGGCTTAATAGACAAGACCTTAGATGGCTCTTATATAACAAAGAACATATTCAAAGACCATTATGCTTCTCAATATGCTGCCTATGTGTTCAAACTGAGTAATATTTTGAAAGCTATCATAGTGATCTCAACAGACATAGTCATCTGATCTATTTTTATTGTGTTTTTTGAATTAGGACTAGTGTTGATCGAGCACCATAGAGCTCAGGGGCTCGAGCGAACACCTCGGGATGCTCGGGTGTTCTACCGAGGATCATGCTGGTGGTGGTGAGGTTTCTAGTGTTCCCGCCCCTTCTCAGTTTGGTACGGCACAGGTTGCAAATGACAATTCTTTTGTCGTCCGCACTTTCCTCAAAAAAGCACCAGACTTCGGAACACCTACCCCTTGGCAAGGAAAATTGCCGCAAGGGGGTGCTCCGGGGAATAGTTGCAGGCCTGTTTGGTGTGGCCCACCTTCTCCCTTTTGCCACCCCACTGCCTCTTCCAGCCTGTTGCAGTGCAGCAGATCCCTCCCCCTCTTTACTGCTGTCCTCGCTTGACTTTCCACCTTTCCGGGTTGGGTCAGTGACTTCATTGTCCACCTCTTTCACTGCCTCACTCTGCTCATCCTCCTGACTTGTTGACCTAACCACAACCTCAGATTGACAACTGTGTCTCATCCTCCTCATCAACCTGTTGGGACAGTAATTGCTGTTGACTTATTGGCAACTGTGTCTCATCATCATGCACCTCCTTAAACAGTAATTGCTGTTCCCCACCGTCATCTCCTTGTGACTGGGGATGCTCAAGAGTTTGGGAATCAGGGCACAAGTTCTGTCCCTCTTCAAGCGTGCTTGGCGAGAGGGCCAAATCAAGGAATGGCAATGAAAAGAGCTCCTCAGAATATCCAAGTGTGGGATCACTTGTTTGCCCAGACTCTCCATGGTGGGTGGAAGGAGGATCAGGGTGAGGATTGTGTTGAGCAGACTCTTGGCTACTGAGACTGGACTTGGTAGAAGACAGGGTGGTGCTTAAGCGACTGGAAGAATTATCTGCTGCAATCCAACTGACCACCTGGTCGCACTGGTCTGACTTCAAGAGTGTTTTTCTTGTGCTCTGGCAGCAGGCACAGTTTCAACACGTCCAGGGCCACAGCCTCTGCGTGCACCATCAGCATCACGGCAACTTCCCCATCCCATACTGTTCGCCTTCTTCATATTAAATGTTATATATGCTTGAAAGTATGTCACACATACAGTAGCATAGGATTTGGAAGTGTATGCGCAAAAAAAAGCAAAAAGGCATTTGGGATGTGGAAACGTCACTCAGGAGATATCCCGCAGATAATGTCAATGCTGTCACCAGCAGCTAATAAAAAATTATAGGGAATGTCACAGGTATTTGGGATGAGTAAACGTTATACAGGAGAGGTACCACCCGTAATGTCACTGTCAAAAGCGTCTATGTAAAAAGTACACTGTATGTCACAAATACATTTTTTCAGCGCACACGTTACACCGGAGATTAGTGATGAGCGGCAGGGGCAATATTCAAATTCGCAATATTTCACAAATATTTGGTAGAATATTCGTCATATATTCGCAAATTTGAAAATTCGAGATAATTTTCTTGATCGCGAAAAATCGGCAATGTAATATTTGCCTAATGCGTGCAAAATACAGGATTGGGTCACTATAGCTACATTTTTCAAGCTACTAGAAGTTTCCTGAGACTGGAGAAAATGGTTGGCACGGCAGAACAGTACCATAGCTTTATATGCAGATAGAGTGCTCCAATATATTCACAATTGCGAAATGGGCACTATTGATGTGAATATTTGCAATATTGCAATACGTGCAACTTCACATTTTAACAGGTATGACTACTTATTAGTGATTGGTGCACTAAGTATTGTTGTGAACTTGTGACATCACAGCACTATGTATGTAGCATGTATGTATGAACAGCAGAATCAGTCCTCCCCATTGATGTCCTGAGAGAGTACAGCTCTTCTGTGCGGTGTGGATTGCTGTTCCCATGCCTCTTTGGCCACATCCAACAGACTGCGAGGGTGTCTGCCGTAAAGCAGTTCGAAGGGCGAGAACCCAGTAGATGCCTGGGGCACTTCTCGCACTGCGAACATGAGATAGGGCAGAATAAGGTCCCAGTCCCTCCCATCCTTAGAGACCACTCTTTTTAGCATATTTTTTGTTTGATTAAACCTCTCTACCAGGCTATCCGTTTGCAGATGATACACGGACGTCCAAAGCTGTTTTATGTGGAGCAACTTACAAAATTCCCTCATGACCTTGGACATAAACGAGGTCCCTTGGTTAGTCAGAACCTCCTTAGCCAGACCCACATGAGAAAACATCTCCATTAGCTCCTTAGCTATGATTTTGTCTGATGTATGCAGCAGTGGCACCGCCTCCGGGTACTGAGTGGCGTAGTCGATGACGACCAAGATGTGTTGGTGTCCTCTAGCAGACTTCGGTACCGGACCTATGATATCCATAGCAATTCGCTCGAACGGGACCTCGATAATCAGGAGGGGTACCAGGGGACTATGGAAATGTGGCTGGGGGCTCGTTATCTGGCAGGTTGGGCAAGACGTAAAATATTCTTCTATCTCTCTGAACACACTGGGCCAGTAAAACCGCAGTAAAATCCGGTCCTGCGTGTTTTGCATTCCCAGATGACCCCCGAGAACATGTTGGTGGGCTAACTCTAACACGAGTTTGCGATAAGCCTGGGGCACCACCAACTGTTCAATGGATTCACCTTGCAGCTGGTTTACTTGAAACAACATCTCTTGATGAAAACAAATCATTGAAAAAAATGCACCAAAATGATACGCAACTTAGACAATACTAGCTAATTCCTCAGGCCGATGTTAAAAGCTGAGAACTTTGCCAATATCTTCCAGTCAGAAACATATCAGAGCCCTTCATGCACCACGTCATGGTGTCTCAGCACGCATGGGGTCCTACCACTAACCTGCCCGTGGTGTGTAAACAGGGTCTGAACAGTGCTAGAAACCAACTCACAGCCAGGCTCTCACATGTCTCCATACTGGTATCACCAATACACTGTGAGGTAGAATAAAGCTGTGAGACGCACCCACAACAGACCATGTGACACAGAAGCTACCAGGTGCAAAAGAACGTTACTAGCAAAATGAAGTGGCACATTCCATACACATAAAGACAAAAAACTTTTTTCAGCGACCGCATTTGTTTCAGACCGGCTCGCGGCACAGGTAAGGGCTTACCTGTGCATTACCGGACTTGTGAGTTAAGATGGCAGCCCACATGTGTTCGCTGACGAACACTGCGAATTGGCCATCTCTGGTTAGCAGTTTTCCCCCAGCCGTTCACAGCAGTGTTTAGGTGCCTGTTTTCCAGCATGTGGCTTTCAAGCCTTTAGCACGGCACCAATTCACAGATCCCAAAACAATCTCCACAGCTTCCCTATCAGATGGAGGATCATCCACACCCAGCTGAGACTGTTGGCTGGGTTTTTATATAGGTCATAAAGACCTGGCCTGGAGCATGGGGAGCAGCAACCCACCCAGCAGTTTGGCTACTCCCAGTAAGAGCCGGATCAGCTTTACAGCCATACTAACAACAAATAGTGTCAATCAGCACTAGCTGCTGCTGACACTTAAATCTACCGGCTCTTACCTCACAGAGGCCAGGAACCTCAGTGATACATACCTTTCATCAATACCTGCCCCTTGCGCCTTCCTACAATATATACGCTAACTAACTAACTATCTAATGTAATGACACAGGAAAGCAGAGAGCACAGCAATAACACTGCTGTCTCGCTCACATCTGCAAAATACTGCATACAAGGGCTACTGGGGAGGTTTTTATATAGTAAGGGGTAGGCAACTTTCCTATTGGTTGCTAGGAATGTTGCTAAGCTCAGACAAAGACATTGAAGCCTTCTCATTGGCCCACAAGCAAGAAGGGAGGTTACTGATGATAAAAAATATGATATTCAAAATTACAAATATATATCACTATATTCTAAATGTTTGCAAATTCTCTAAGTGCCGATATTCGTGATGAATATTCACTATTCGAATATTCGCGCCTAACACTACTAGAGATGTGGCGCAGCTAATGTCACTGTCCGCAGTGGACATCGTCTATTGAAAAAGTACACTGGATGTCACAGATATTTTTGGGATGCGCACACTTTACACTGGATATATGGTGCAGCTAATGTCACTGTCAGAAGCGGACACCGTCTATCAAAAAAGTACAGTGGATATCACAGATATTGTTTGGATGTGCACACTTTACACTAGATATGTGGCGCAGCTAATGTCACTGTCTGCAGTGGACACCGTCTATTGAAAAAGTACACTGGATGTCACTGATATTTTTTGGATGCACACACTTCACACTGGAAATGTGGCGCAGCTAATGTCACTGTCTGCAGCGGACACCGTCTACGGAAAAAGTACACTGGATGTCACAGATATATTTTGGATGTACACACTTAACACTGGAGATGTGGCGCAGCTAATGTCACTAACTGCAGCAGCCTAACTATTGTACGCTATTTAGCGCAGGATGCGCTAAAAAAAGATATTGCTGCCACACACAATAATCCTTAGAAGGACTTTTGGGTCTGCAAAATTTTAGCTATTTAGCGCAGTTTGGGCTAAAAAAAAGATATTGCTGCTGTCACACACAATAGTCCTTAAAAGGACTTTTGGGTCTCTGAAAAGTTTTGGTGGTAAAAATATTCTTAAATCACTCCCTACAATGTCTGTCCCTTCCTCAGCACAGCTCTCTATGACTAAGAATAAGCCAAACATGCGTCATCGGGTGCTATATAGCACCTGATGATGCGTTCTGGCCAGCCAATCACTGCAATGCCAGCAGCCAACATGTGGCGCAGCAAATGCCACTGTCCGCAGTGGACACTGTCTACAGAAAAAGTACACTGGATGTCACAGATATTTTTTGGATGCGCACACTTTACACTGGAGATGTGGTGCAGCTAATGTGACTGTCTGCAGCGGACACCGTGTATTGAAAAAGTACACTGGATGTAGTACTTACAGTACTTACCAGCACGCTTATTGGCTGCGTAGCAGCCAAGAAACGTGCGAGCAGAGACTTGAGCACATGCCGTATTAGGCCGAATACCGCCATGTGCCGAGCATCGAGATGCTCGAACCGAACTGGTGTTCGGCCGAGCATGCTCGATCATCACCAATTAGTATTTTTTTAGGACCCAGATTAAGTGCCAAATCCTGTAGACTTGCAATATCACATTCACTGCACATGCATTTTTTTTTTGAATGCCCACAATTAAACACAATTTTCAGCTTTTTTCTGCTAATTATTTTCTTAAAATTTCTTTATAAGGGTCATAGTTTAGATTTTCTAAAAATATACCTCCAAATAGCCTGACTAGATATAGAGCTAAATGATAAAATTCTGTCTGCCTGAAGTCACCACTAGAGAGTACTTAAGTTTTTCACATACTATTTTATTATTGTGTTTAATGTATGAAAAATACACAGTTAGCTCTTAAGCTCCCACTACTGGTAGCTGCCAGCAGTCAAAATTGTATTGTTAAACCCTATGTTGATGCAGTAACTTTGGAGCTTTATATCATTAAAACAGTGCCCTGGCCCTTATAAAGATATATTTCAAAAATCTGTTAACATAGAATATTGGACATTTACTTTAAATGGGTTTTCTGGTTTGCATCCATCTCCTTTAAAATAATCATTGATGAAGGCAGCTATAACTTTGTAATCCATTTATTTTACCTTCATTGCTCCTATCTTATGTTTTGGGCTGTGGTCTCATGAGTCATGACCATGTCCATGCAGTTGTTTCTTATTTTCTGTGATGTTATGTCCATGGTCATGTCAAAGCAGCAACAAAGGCAGTAATAGGGGAGTGTCTATGTAACTATCTGGGTGGGAAAAGCTATAAACTAGCTGGGCATTGTTTGAGGTTGTTGTGGTAAAGAAAGAAGAAATGCATCATGGGTTTGGTTGGATATGGCATAAGGAAATGCTACATACAGCATGTAACGAAACCAGAGAGATTTCTTCACATGGTGAAAATGGGTCAGTAAAGTGAAAAAAAAAAAGCATGAGGAACATACATGGTGTAAGCAACTACATGAGCATATCTGGTAAAAAGTACAGTAAATCCTTCTAAAGGCTATGGTCCCTTTGACAAGGTTATGATTAGAGAATAAAAAAAAAATTATTAGACCGGTTCACCAAATTTTTCAAAAGAATTTAGTTCGATCCAAATTTATTTGCGGTAAATCGTGTTAAAAAACTACTACTAAACTACTAACTACAGACAGCCTTAATAGTGGTGTAGAACATTGTGTCTTGCAGTAACATGCATAGGGAATCTGCTGTGGTAGTGAAATTATACTGTGAGTCAGTAAGACATGCAGATGACAGGTGTCAATCTTAGAATCACTACACACTTCACTTATTAGGGCAGTCACGGGGCCAAATAACCAAATAACTCAAGTATGAACTCAGCCTTACAGGTCAATGTTAGCGCCATGAAGAAGTGCACTCCTTTTACACCGTCGTCAGCTGATTCCACATAGATATCTACAGAATCTGTTCTATTAAACGCTTATACAAGTAGCGCCCCCCCAATCAGAGTGGAGAGGGTGTCAGCAGTAAGTTTGTTTTGATGTCACTGATTATTTTGCCCTTCTTCTGATCCGTCAGAACAATAACCCAAAAGAATTGATCCTGTCTATTGAGCATCCACCTACACTCGGTCAGCATTTAGTCACTAATCCATCAGTATTACTAATGTAAAAAAAACAGGAGTGGATCCAAAACAGAGCTCACACGTGAATGGAATATTTGCATGTCTTCTGTGTTTTGTACCCACTCCTGCTTTTGGCTACCAAATCACAAGCCAATTCTGATGGAACCAAACAGGCCTTACAGCTGTTACACAGACAGGATCCATTTTGTGTCTCATTTTTCCTTCCTTCTGACAGATCAGAAGAAGGGTTAAATAAATGATGCTGTCAGCCAGGCCGAAAGGCAAAATGAAGTGGGAAGGGTGGGCACAGCATGAGAAGTCCACAGAGTGGCCCTATGACATAGTGGTGAGGTGAAAGCAGCATGAGGAGACCATAGAGTGGCCCAATGACAGAGTCTGGAGGTGTTGGATGTCCAGGAACCACATTCACACAGTGGGCTGTAAAGGACATGTTTTGTCCCTGACCGTAGTTACAGCTCCACACGTCGGTGCTGCGATGAACTGTAGCAGACACAGGCAAGTTCAAGGACTGGCCGACCTTCTGTTCTACATGTGTGTGCAGGGCTGGTACTGCCTTTTTGGCAAAGAAATAACGGCTTGGGACTTTCCACAAGCCATCAGTTCTCTGAAAGGTGCAGAGTCCACTAATTGGAAAGGGAGGGACTGCAGCACCAGCAACTTGGACAGGAGCACATTCAGCTTCTGCGCCGTTGGATGAGTGCATGCATACTGTTGTCCCCTGGCAATCGCTTTGGTGATCGATTGCTGACGGAATGACTGATGAGGAGTAGGCGGAGCAGGAGCATCAGGACCAGCAGATGATGGGAAGGACAGACAGCTCCCTTCGGCTGAGGTGGTGGAGCCTTGACTGCCTGAAACCGGGTGCGTGCCACTGGGTGATGCAGCGGTTTCTGCGGCAGGCTGGACCACAACATCAGAGCCACAGTCCTCCCAGGCCACTGTATAGTGATGCTGCATATGTTGACGCAGGGCTGTATTGCCAACATTGGAACCCTGCCCACGCTTCACCTTGTGCCCACAAATTCTACATATGGCCATGTTCACCTCCTCCAGCGACTTAACAAAAAACTGCACACCGCCGTGGAAGTGATTTTAGCCCCAACACTCTGCACTGGCTGACTGCTACAGCCGCTGCTTCCATGAACCTGTGCACCACTACTAACCGGGCAGGTAGGCTCCTACAAAGCAGGTGGTCTACCCCAGGCATGATTGGCTACCGACCTCTCACTGCTGCCACCCTGCTAACTCCCGGCCACGCTAGTGACTTGCTGGCTCTGCCGCTGCTTCACAGGCAAGCTGCCACCCTCTTCTCCTTATGATGAAGCCCCTAATTCACCCGGCTCCCAAGTGCGATCAGCTACATCATCATCATCATCATCATCATCAAGTACAGTCTGCACGTCTCTGATGTCCTCCACAATGCTCTTTGGGTCAGGAGCCTCACTGCTCGCAACACCAGCTCCCATGCCACACTCCTCATCACTACTTGCCCCCCTAGCGGAGAAAACTGCGGATGTCTCCTCCACATCTTACCTGGCCAGTAGGTTCTGACTGTCCTCTAGTAGCTCGTCCTCGCTGTATAGTGGGGAAGAGCCCACAGCTTATAATACTGCTCTGGCTGAGGGTACAGAAAAGGACAAAGGTTGAGAACAGGTGAAGGCACAGGGCCTGCTCCCGGGCCATGCTAACTAGCCGATTCTTGGCTAGTGGTGTATGATGTCACTTGAGATGAAGTGGATAACCGAGTTAATAATTCAAGAACCGCTGGGTTCTGGTCAAGAAACGACCGCTAGATGACACTGGAAGCTCAGGCCTCTTGCTGTGACTCCTGCTGCCCCCTTATCGACCGTCTGAAATACTTAATTGGTAGTTGTATACAAAAACACTGTCACAGAAGCCAACTACCTAAAACATAACGTTTATTCTTAATGCAATAAGATCAAAAGGTCCCTCACTTGGGGACTAATACAAATACAACACAGACAAACAAACAACCGTAATCAGCCAACAAGGATCAGGTAAAGATGTCCTGGTACTGACAACGGGTACTGGGCAACCATATAGGGTCCCTGGTGTATCCCTAGGATATACCTGGTCTTATTCTCTGCCCAGAGATGCCCCCAGATGGTAGAGGCCCTCTGTCCCCGTGCCTAAAACTATCTGTCCTTGAAATGCCCTTACCACACAGATTGGCCCATATGGATGCCTGAGTCATTCAATGCGCTAGATAAATTCCTGTTGGTAATATACTTCTGGTCTCGACGCATTTCCCCTATTAATAACAGGTTCATCAGGAGACAAGGAAGGTAATCAAGTGGGCCACACTCAATGCTTAGTGGCCACACACCAACGGTTTAACAGACATAAACCAAAATCAAAGCAAAAACAATGAAATAATAACTGGAGCACCCCCCAAGGCCGCATATGGCTGCCACGGATTTCACAACAATGGTGCACTATAATAAATCACAGCCAGTTCAGATAGAGACAATAATTTAAATTGAATCAATACTTATCTTTTGCTGTATAGGTCCTGAGCAGCGACCTGCGGACTGGGGTGCTCCAGGGGGCACTGAAAATGCGGCTCTGCTGCCCCCTTACTCTGCTGCGACCTGTGCCTGCGCCAGAAACATTTAGGTCTCTGCCACTCTCCTGTACAGGGCCTAGCACTTCTCTGTCTGACATACTGTTAGATCAACTAAAAAGGAAATTAAAACACCTAAAAAAAGTCTGTACTTTTCTCACTTCACCACACAACGGCTAATAAACCCTTTTTTCCCACTAATACACGCCAAAAAGGGCTATAATTTTCTCACTTCACCACACAACGGCAAATACTTTTTTGTGCCACTAATACTCACAAAAAGGGCTTTAGAAAATATAACTGCACCGCTGAACGGCAAATATATTTTTCTTTTGCCACTAATACACGACAAAAAGGGATTTAGAACATATAACTGCACCACTGAACGACAATCAGGCCCTTATTTGTTTCCACTTATACACGCCACAAAAGGCTAGAACATATAACTGCACTGCTGAACGGCAAATATATTTATCTTTTTTCCACTTACATATTCCACAAAAGGCTTTAGAACATTCAACTGCACCACTGAACAGCAAATATATTTTTCTTTTTTCCTCTTATACACTCCACGAAAGTGCTTTAGAACATATAACTGCACCGCTCAAAGGCAAACAGGCCTTAATTTTTTCCACTTATATACAACACAAAAGGCTTTAGAACATATAACTGCGCTGCTGAACGGCAAATATATTTTTCTTTTTTCCACTTATACACTTCACAAAAGGGCTTCAGAACATATAATTACACCGTTGAACGGAAAATATATTTTTCTTTTTTCCACTTATACACTTCACAAAAGGGCTTTAGAACATAAAACTGTACTGCTGAACGGCAAATATATTTTTCTTTTTTCCTCTTATACACTCCAAAAAAGGGCTTTAGAACATATTACTGCACCGCTGAACGGCAAATAGGCCCTTAATTTTTTCCACTTATACACAACAGAAAAGGCTTTAGAACATATTACTGCACCGCTGAATGGCAAATATATTTTTCTTTTGACACTAATACACGACAAAAAGGGCTTTAGAACATATAACTGCACTGCTGAACGGCAAATATATTTTTCTTTTGCCAGTAATACACAACAAAAAGGGCTTTAGAACATATAACTGCACCTCTGAACGGTATATAAAATGTTTTTTTTGTGCCACTAATACACGCCAAAAAAGGCTCTTCTTTTCCCACTTCACCACACAATGCCTAATATGTAGAGTTGAGCGAACCCGAACTGTAAAGTTCTAGTTCGTACAGAACTTTAGAGTTTTCGGCACCCGGACCCGAATCCGAACATTTACGTAAAAGTTCGGGTTCGGGTTCGGTGTTCGGTGATTTTTATGGCGCTTTTTGAAAGGCTGCAAAGCCAACAAACAAGCGTCATACTACTTGCCCCAAAAGGCCATCACAGCCATGCCTACTATTGGCATGGCTGGGATTGGCCAACTGCAGCATGTGACCCATCCTCTATTTAAGCTGGAGTCACATAGCGCCACCCGTCACTCTGCTCAGATTAGTGTAGGGAGAGGCTGCAGCTGCTGTGAGGGAGAGATCAGGGAGAAATCTTATGAAGATTAAGAACTGCTTCTTTACTTATCGATCTACAGCAAATGTGTTTTGTGGGTGCAGTGCACAATTTTTTTAAGCCTGCCCTGAGCCAACTACTACTGAAAACAAACTTTTTTTTCCTTCAGTTAGTCAATATCAATACATAATCGGCAGCCATTTTATGCAACGATAGAGCACCAGCACAGGCTATCTGCATGTCTGCAAGTCCAGAAATACTGCTTTGAGACACTGGGGTTAAAAAAAAAAAATCATATAGTGCACATCTAGGATTATCGCTGCATAAGTGACTGTGAAATTTAGGCCAGAAATACGGCTTTCTCATACTGGGGCATACTGGGGCGAAAAAAATACATCTGTTTCATATAGTGCACATCTAGGATTATAGGTGCATAAGTGAGTGTTACATTTAGGCCAGAAATACAGCTTTTTGCTTACTGGGGTTAAAAAAACCCTCTGATATACTGCACATCTGGGATTAGACATGCATAAGTGAGTGTCACATTTAGGCCAGAAATACAGCTTTTTGATTACTGGGGTGAAAAAACCCTCTGATATACTGCACATCTGGGATTAGACATGCATAAGTGACTGTGAAATTTAGGCCACAAATACGGCTTTTTGCTTACCGGGGCATACTGGGGTGAAAAAACCCCATCTGTTTCATATATGCACATCTAGGTTTATACAGGGAGTGCAGAATTATTAGACAAGTTGTATTTTTGAGGATTAATTTTATTATTGAACAACAACCATGTTCTCAATGAACCCAAAAAACTCATTAATATCAAAGCTGAATATTTTTGGAAGTAGTTTTTAGTTTGTTTTTAGTTTTAGCTATTTTAGGGGGATATCTGTGTGTGCAGGTGACTATTACTGTACATAATTATTAGGCAACTTAACAAAAAACAAATATATACCCATTTCAATTATTTATTTTTACCAGTGAAACCAATATAACATCTCAACATTCACAAATATACATTTCTGACATTCAAAAACAAAACAAAAACAAATCAGTGACCAATATAGCCACCTTTCTTTGCAAGGACACTCAAAAGCCTGCCATCCATGGATTCTGTCAGTGTTTTGATCTGTTCACCATCAACATTGCGTGCAGCAGCAACCAGAGCCTCCCAGACACTGTTCAGAGAGGTGTACTGTTTTCCCTCCTTGTAAATCTCACATTTAATGATGGACCAACGTTTCTCAATGGGGTTCAGATCAGGTGAACAAGGAGGCCATGTCATTAGATTTTCTTCTTTTATACCCTTTCTTGCCAGCCACGCTGTGGAGTACTTGGACGCGTGTGATGGAGCATTGTCCTGCATGAAAATCATGTTTTTCTTACCTTGCAGACTTCTTCCTGTACCACTGCTTGAAGAAGGTGTCTTCCAGAAACTGGCAGTAGGACTGGGAGTTGAGTTTGACTCCATCCTCAACCCAAAAAGGCCCCACAAGCTCATCTTTGATGATACCAGCCCAAACCAGTACTCCACCTCCACCTTGCTGGCGTCTGAGTCGGACTGGAGCTCTCTGCCCTTTACCAATCCAGCCATCTGGCCCATCAAGACTCACTCTCATTTCATCAGTCCATAAAACCTTAGAAAAATCAGTCTTGAGATATTTCTTGGCCCAGTCTTGATGTTTCAGCTTGTGTGTCTTGTTCAGTGGTGGTCGTCTTTCAGCCTTTCTTACCTTGGCCATGTCTCTGAGTATTGCACACCTTGTGCTTTTGGGCACTCCAGTGATGTTGCAGCTCTGAAATATGGCCAAACTGGTGGCAAGTGGCATCTTGGCAGCTGCACGCTTGACTTTTCTCAGTTCATTCAGTTCATGGGCAGTTATTTTGCGCCTTGGTTTTTCCACACGCTTCTTGCGACCCTGTTGACTATTTTGAATGAAACGCTTGATTGTTCGATGATCACGCTTCAGAAGCTTTGCAATTTTAAGAGTGCTGCATCCCTCTGCAAGATATCTCACTATTTTTGACTTTTCTGAGCCTGTCAAGTCCTTCTTTTGACCCATTTTGCCAAAGGAAAGGAAGTTGCCTAATAATTATGCACACCTGATATAGGGTGTTGATGTCATTAGACCACACCCCTTCTCATTACAGAGATGCACATCACCTAATATGCTTAATTGGTAGTAGGCTTTCGAGCCTATACAGCTTGGAGTAAGACAACATGCATAAAGAGGATGATGTGGTCAAAATACTCATTTGCCTAATAATTCTGCACGTAGTGTAGGTGCATAAGTGACTGTGAATTTTAGGCCAAAAATACAGCTTTTTGCTTATTGGGGTTAATAAACACTCTTATATAATGCACATCTGGGATTAGACGTGCATAAGTGACTGTGAAATTTAGGACACAAATACGGCTTTTTGCTTACTGGGGTTAATAAACCCTCTGATATAGTGCACATCTGGGATTAGACATGCATAAGTGAGTGTCACATTTAGGCCAAAAATACGCTTTTTGCTTACTGGGGTTAAAAAAAACCTCTGATATATTGCACATCTGGGATTAGACGTGCATAAGTGAGTTTCACATTTAGGCCAGAAATGCGGCTTTTTGGTTACTGGGGTGAAAAAACCCTCTGATGTACTGCACATCTGGGATTAGACGTGCATAAGTTACTGTGAAATTTAGGCCACAAATACCACTGTCATATAGAGTAAAAAAAAAAATGGAGTGCAATACCCTACATCAGGGTTTTTATTGGCGGTTAATCATTTTTAACAGACTTAACCACTTTTTACTTTGCTTGGTGAACGCTAACTATGAGGCAAACATCTAATAGGGGACGCGGTCATGGTCGTGGTGGTGGTGTTGGTGGAGCCTCTGGTGCAGGGAGAGGACGTGGCTGTTCTGCCACAGCTACACGTCCTACTGAACCTACTACCTCAGGTCCCAGTAGCCGTCAGAATCTACAGCGATATTTGGTCAGGCCTAATGCAGTCTCTTATGCTGTTTGAAGACTCTGCCGGCAGAGTTTCTCAAGGACATCCACCTAGCTCTTCCCCAGGGGTGGAAGACATAGAATGCACTGACGCACAACCACTTATGTTTCCTGATGAGGACATGGGAATACCACCTCAGCACGTCTCTGATGATGACAAAACACAGGTGCCAACTGCTGCGTCTTTCTGCAGTGTGCAGACCGAAAAGGAGGTCAGGGAGGAAGACTGGGTGAAAGACGATGCAGGGGATGATAAGGTCCTAGACCCCACATGGAATGAAGGTCGTGCCACTGACTTTCAGAGTTCGGAGGAAGAGGCAGTGGTGAGACCTAGCCAACAACGTAGCAAAAGAGGGAGCAGGGTGCAAAAGCATAGCAGCCGTCGCCAAAACAGTTCGCCTGCTACTGGCCACCGTCACAGGGACCTAGCACACCAAAGGCAGCTTCAAGGAGTTCCCTGGCATGGCACTTCTTCACACAATGTGCTGACGACAAGACCCGAGTGGCTTGCACCCTGTGCCATCAGAGCCTGAAGCGAGGCATTAACGTTCTGAACCTTAGCACAACCTGCATGACCAGGCTTCTACATGTGAGACATGGGCTGCAGTGGAGTAAGCACCTTCAAAACCAAGAATGGGCTCAGGCCCCTCCTGCTCCCTCTTCTGCTGCTACCTCGGCCTCTTCCTCCGCCTCTGGAGGAACGTTGGCACCTGCCGCCCAGAAAACAGAGGATGTGCCACATCCGTCACCAAGCATCTCCACCATGTCACAAACCTTTGAGAAAAAGTGTAAATTCCCACCTAGACCCCCTTGATCCCTGGCCCTGAATGCCAGCAGTTCTAAACTACTGGCCTTTGAAATGCTTTCATTCAGGCTGGTTGAGACGGAAAGCTTCAAACAGCTCATGTCGCTTGCTGTCCCACAGTACGTCGTTTCCAGCCGCCACTACTTCTCCAGGAGAGCCGTGCACTCCCTGCACAACCAAGTATTGGATAAAAGCAAGTGTGCACTGCGCAACGCCATCTGTGGCAAGGTCCACCTAACCACAGATATGTGGACCAGTAAGCATGGCCAGGGACGCTATATCTCCCTAACTGCACACTGGGTAAATGTAGTGGCGGCTGGGCCCCAGGCAGAGAGCTGTTTGGTGCACGTCCTTCCGCCGCCAAGGATCGCAGGGCATCATTCTTTGCCTCCTGTTGCCTCCTCTTCCTACTCGGCTTCCTCCTCCTCATTCGGTCAGCGACAAACCTTCACCACCAACTTCAGCACAGCCAGGGGTAAACGTCAGCAGGCCGTTCTGAAACTGATGTGTTTGGGGGACAGGCCCCACACCGCGCAGGAGTTGTGGTGGGGTTTAGAACAACAGACCGATGAGTGGTTGCTGCCAGTGAGCCTCAAGCCCGGCCTTGTGGTGTGTGATAATGGGCGAAATCTCGTTGCAGCTCTGGGACTAGCCGGTTTGACGCACATCCCTTGCCTGTGCTGAATTTGGTGGTGCAGAAATTCATACACAACTACCCCGACATGTCAGAGCTGCTGCATAAAATGCAGGCCGTCTGTGCGCGCTTCCGGCGCTCTCTTCCTGCCACCACTTGGGTCTCTGCTCTACAGCGTAACTTCGGTCTTCCCGCTCACCACCTCATATGCCACATGCCCACCAGGTGGAACTCCACATTGCACATGCTGGAGAGACTGTGCGAGCAGCAGCAGGCCATAGTGGAGTTTCAGCTGCAGAACGCACGGGTGAGTCGCACTGCGGAACAGCACCACTTCACCACCAATGACTGGGCCTCCATGCAAGAACTGTGTGCCCTGTTGCGCTGTTTCGAGTACTCCACCAACATGGCCAGTGGCGATTACCATGGCCATTATCAGCGTTACAATACCACTTCTATGTCTCCTTGAGAAAACACTTGGGGTGATGATGGAAGAGGATGTGGCCCAGGACGAGGAGGAGGAAGAGGGGTCATCTCTAACACTTTCAGGCCAGTCTTTTAGTATTGGCTCAGAAAGAGGATTTTTGCAACAGCAGAGGCCAGGTACAAATTTGGCCTGCCAGGGCCCACTACTGGAGGACGAGGAGGATGAGGAGGATGGGGATGAAGCATGTTCACAGCGGGGTGGCATCCAACACAGCTCAGGCCCATCACTGGTGCATAGCTGGGGGGATACGGAGGATGCAGATGATACGCCTCCCACAGAGGACAGCTTGTCCTTACCTCTGGGCAGCCTGGCACACATGAGCGACTACATGCTGCAGTGCCTGCGCAACGACAGCAGAGTTGCCCACATTTTAACGTGTGCTGACTACTGGGTGGCCACCCTGCTGGATCCCCGTTACAAAGACAATGTGCCGTCATTAATTCCCTCACTGCGCGACTACAGGCGCACGCTGGTAGACGCGCCCCTGAGAGCATTCCCAAATTACGCCAGGGACAAGTGGAAGCACAAGGCGAAGGCAGGGGAGGAGAAAGAGGTCGCCAATGCAGCTGTGTCAGCGCCAGCACCTCAGAAGGCAGGGTTAAAATGGCCGACATGTGGAAAAGTTTTGTCACCTTGCTGCAACAACCGGCCCCAACTGCTGATATGGAGCGTGTTAGCAGGAGGCAGCATTTGGTGGAACAGTACCTGTGCACATGACTACACGTACTGACTGATGGTTCTGCCCTATTTAACTTCTGGGTCTCCAAATTGTCTACATGGACAGAGCTTCCCTGTATGCCTTGGAGGTGCTGGCCTGCCCTGCAGCCAGTGTACTCTCTGAACGTGTATTTTGCACGGCAGGAGGCATCATTACAGACAGACGCAGCCGCCTGTCCACAGCCAACATGGACAAGCTCACGTTCATTAAAATGAACCAGGCCTGGATCCCACAAGACTTGTCTGTACCCTGTGCAGAATAGACAGTTCTAACAGCCTCAACCATCCATCCTTGTACCAACCATCCATCCTTTTATATGTCCCAATATTTGGGGGGATACCCCTATGTAAAAATGCTAAATAACACACATCTGTGTTGGCTACCTATTTCTCCCTTGCTGCCGTTTCCACCTAGACCGCCACGTGAGCCTACACGGCCACATCCACCCATTCACTTCATGCTCTTAAGCACATTTTCTGCCTTTTGCAGCCCTCTAGCTCTTTCCAGGGCTATTTTAGAGCCATTTTAGTGGCCACAAGTTCGGGTCCCCATTGACTTCAATGGGGTTCGGGTTCGGGTTCAAGATCGGGTCAAGTTCGGGTCACGAACCTGAATTTTTTTTTCAAGTTCGGCCGAACTTGCCGAACCCGAACATTCAGGTGTCCGCTGAACTCTACTAATAAGCCCTTTTTTTCCCTACTAATACAAAACAAAAAATGTTTTAGAACATATAACTGCACCGCACAAGGGCAAAAAAGACGTAGAAATTTTTCCTTGTAATCAACCCTGCTAATGGCTGTATCAAACAGCACTTCCACCCCAATAACAAGAACGGCTTGGTGGAATTACAGAGCTGTATAATGGCAATTTGGATCCCCAGTCAGTGCAGCAAGGTGTAATAGGATTGTTCCTATTACCCAGACTGTAACCTCCCCTACTGAACCCTGTTCTACATAAATGCTGTGGAATGATTCCTCCCTATCCTTTCCCTACACCTTGAATAAGCTTTCCCTGAACTTGTAAATGTTTTTTTAGCACAATGAAGTCTTTCCTAGCACTGTCCCTAGCGCATGCTGACATCTCTCCCTGCACTAAGTACACTGGTAAATGGCAGAATCCAAGATCGCTGAGACTATAGGGCTGTGACATCACAGGGCTGGCTGACTTCTGATTGGCTGTATGCATGGCATTATGGATGATCGTGCATTCTCAGAGTTCCTTGCTCCAGGTCCTCACACGTGCAGCAGCCATTTTTTCCTGAAATTCGGATCGAATTCGACTTCGTCAACTTCGATTCGCTCATCTCCATTTATGATGAGAAAAAAATGTGTCTCTCCTAGTCATCCATCCATGATTTGTGTGGCCAGGATGTTGTCCCCTGTAAATTATTTTGTGTGTGCTTCCCTTAATATCTACAGATTGTTTAAGCTTGGACGCTTTCAGCCCTCTACACACTCTGACACTCCCTGCTGCTATCTATCACTAAGAGAAGAGAGGGGGGCAGCAAAAGGAATTATAGGCAGTATGAGCAGTTAGAATCATGGGCAGTACTCTGCTGGATTTATGTCAGATTCAACAGCTCCAATAGCTAGGTGAAGGACTTACACTCATTCTGCAGAAGAAAAATGGTATGAAGTCTTTAATCAAAACTTTTAAGAAAGTTGTTCAATTTTGTATTTGGGAAGCAAATAAATAAAAAAGTGAATACAAAGTAGTCCATATGCTAAACCAGAATCAAATCCAAAACTGCTGAAAAGTAAAAAGCTTTCATTATAATTCTGATCTCCAATTTTGGTTTTGATTTAAAAAATTGTGCAAGGAGCATCTTAGGAAACACACATTTCTTGATTCCATCAATATTTTTCTGCATCTCTGGATAGGGAACAGAAGACTAGCAATGCAGCAAGTTTCCAGTATCCCAAAGTAGCTTTTGGCTGGGTTTTCACATTCATGTATTTTGTGTGTAGTTTTTAAAGCCAAATCCAGGAACAAATCATAAAAGGAGGACATACATAAAGGAAAGACTCCTTTTGAAACTGCTTTTTGAATCCACCTTCTTTGGATTCAAAAACTGCATCAAGGAACATGAATGTGGAGACCCAGCCTTGCAAAGATTTTTTTGTGAGCATTCTAAATAATTTCAAACAGTCATTTGCCATAGACTAGATAGTACAGTGGTTTGGTGACTAGTATCGGGTTCCTGGAGTTTGAACAGGATGGCTATTACATTTACTTCGAGGGATATGAAAGGAGTTAAGAACAAGTGAGGGAAAGCCAACAGAGCATGCAACCTAAAGCTGTCATGCACATAAGTTAACTGTTGGCTGAGTGATTGTTTGGCCTACTACTCTCATATGAAATGAATAGGCAAAGGAAAGAAAGCAGCTTCCACACAAATCTTGCAGTGGTTAACCCCATGAGAACAGAAGGATAGATCACATTGGATTTTTCAGTCCTTATCTCGCCCAATATTAGCTGTCAGGGAGAGTCAAGAGGCCCCCTCCACATTAGATGTCTGGCCAAAATCACTGGAATTGGTGGATTTGGCTGATGTAGATCTAATGTGTGTAACCAGGGCCGTCTTTAATATTGATTGGACCCTGGGCAAGAATTTACTTGGGCCCCCTGGATCCCGCCTTCCCACACCCTAACATGTAATCATGGCCTCCACCACAACACACACACAAAAAAAATCCACACACCTGGTAGAGTCCAGTGAATGACTGTAAATACTTCCAGTTCTGAAGACTGCAGCGGCTCAGGATCAGTGCTCTGGGATGGAATTGGGGCCCAACGCCAACCCAAACGCCCACATACTGCGGCGGGGCACGGGAGTGCATAGCTCCCTGTCCCATCACCGATCACTGCCATAGGCTTCAGGCCTAGTAGGCCTGAGGCCTATGCGGTAGTGAAATCTGGGCGCAGGCGTGCGTGATTACGTCATTGCACGCCTGTGTCGGGTCACAGCACTGAGAAGTGTGCACGCCTGCCTCATCCCGCCTTCCTCTGCGAGCAAGCGCCTGGCCCTGGACATAGGTGAGTATTTAGCTTTTCATTTTTTTTTCATTTTTTATTTTTTTACTTCATGTGCCTACTTTGGGGGACAGGTGGGGGGGAGGGACACACAGGAGGACATATAAGGGAAGAGACATCGAGTACATGGGGGGAATGGGCTGTGTGGGGCCAAATTATTATGGGAGGGACTACTATGTGGGGACAAATTACTATGTGGGGGCAAATTATTATGGCAGGGACTACTATGTGGGGGCAAATTATGTGGGGGCAAATTATTATGGGAGGGACTACTATGTGGGGACAAATTACTATGTGGGGGCAAATTATTATGGCAGGGACTACTATGTGGGGGCAAATTATGTGGGGGCAAATTATTATGGGAGGGACTACTATGTGGGGGGCAAATTACTATATGGGTTAGTGTGGGGGCAAATTACTATGTGGAGGCAGTAAGGGGGCAAATTATTATGGGAGGGAATACTATGTGGGGGAAAATTACTATATGGGGCTGTGTGGGGCCAAATTATTATGGGAGGGAGTACTATGTGGGGGCAAATTACTATGTGGGGGCAGTGTGGGGGCAAATTATTATGGGATGGACTACTATGTGGGGGAAAATTACTATATGGGGCTGTGTGGGGCCAAATTATTATGGAAGAGACTACTATGTGGGGGCAAATTACTATGTGAGGCAAATTATTATGGGAGGGAATACTATGTGGGGGCAAATTACTATATAGGGCTGTGTGGGGGCAAATTACTATGTGGGGCAGTGTGGGGGAAAATTATTATGGGAGGGACTACTATGTGGGGGCAAATTACAATATGGGGCAGTGTGGGGGCAAATTACAATATGGGGCAGTGTGGGGGCAAATTACTATGTGGGGGCAGTGTGTGGGAAATTGCTATGTGGGGACAGTGTGGGATAATTTTTATGTGGGGACAGTGTAGGGTAATTTCTATGTGGGGACAGTGTGGGGAAATTGCTATGTGGGGACAAATTACTATGCGGGTGCAGTGTGGGGGAAAACTATTGTGTGGGGGCAGTGTGGGAGAAATTTCTATGTGGGGACAGTGTGGGGTAATTTCTATGTAGGGACAGTGTGAGGAAATTGCTAAGAGGTGGACAGTGTGGGGAAATTGCTATGTAGGCACAGTGTGGGGTAATTGCTATGTGGGGAGAGTGTGGGGGAATTCATATGTGGGGACAGTGTGGGGAAATTGCTATGTGGGGACAAATTACTATGTGGGGATAGTGTGGGGGCAAATTACTATGTGAGGGCAGTGTGGGGGCAAATTACTATGAGGGGGGAAAATTACTATGTGGGGGCAGTGTGGGGGAAATTGCTATGTGGGGACAGTGTGGGGTAATTTCTATGTGGGGATAGTGTGGGGGAATTGCTATGTGGGGACAAAGTACTACGTGGGGACAGTGTGGGGGCAAATTACTATGTGGGGGCAGTGTGGGGGCAGTGTGGGGGCAGTGTGGGGAAACTATTGTGTGGGGGCAGTGTGAGAGAAATTGCTATGTGGGGACAGTGTGGGGTAATTTCTATGTGGGGGCAGTGTGGGGAAATTGCTATGTGGGGACAGTGTGGGGAAATTGCTATGTGGGGCAAATTACTATGTGGGGCACTGTGGGGGCAAATTACTATGTGGGGCAGTGTGGGGCAAATTACTATATGGGGCAATGTGGGGGAAATTACTATGTGGGGGCAGTGTGGTGGAAATTACTATGTGGGGGCAGTGTGGTGGAAATTACTATATAGGGAAGTGTGGGGCAAATTACTATGTAGGGGAAATTACTGTGTGGGGCAAATTACTATATGGGGCAGTTTGGGGGAAATTACTGTGTGGGGGGAAATTACTATGGGGGGATTACTATATGGGGCAGTGTGGTGGAAATTACTATATGGGGTGTTGCTATTGGGGAGGCACTGTAGGGGAAATTCTATTATTTTTTGGGACACTATACAGGGATTATTGCCTGGAGCACAATAGAGGGTGGTATTATTACTGGGGGCACTCTAGGGGACATTATAGCGCCTGTGGACACTATAGGAACATTTGAGGTAATTTTTCAAACTGGTGTAAAGCAGAACTGGCTTAGTTGCCCATAGCAGCAAATCAGACTCCACCTTTCATATTTGACAGCTCTTTTGGAAATCCAGTTCTACTTTACACCAGTTTGATAAATGACTCCAATTATGTCTATTAGGGTCACTATTTTTTTTCGGCAGTATAGTACCTGGGGCATTGGGGATCAAAACGGGCACCGTATTGGGGGTGGCAGCAGGATGACACTGTGGGGACACCAAGATGGGGAGGTTGATGGAAAAATTTAGAAATCTAACGTGTCTGTGTTACAAACTGTAGAGATGAGATGTGGCTGAAAGAATTTGCCATGGTGGTCTGGGTCAAATGGAGGAGAAGAGGAAAGAGAAGGTCTACATGACAGGAGATGTCACTGGATGTAAGAGGTATGTGGTGCTGTATTCTCCTCCATGTCTTTTTTATTACAATTATATGTATTTTAAATTTGGCGACCAAATTTTTCAGTTTAGGACCCAATTTGGGGTATTTTTTCTAGTCTGAAGATGTCATATGGCCTAGTAAGAGACTGTGGCGCTCATGAAGCACCGCAGCTTCTTCATTAAAAAAAAAAAAACTAAACTAAAATGGAGGGAGGGTCCCAAGTTGGGTAGACAGCCCCGGGTATATCATGCACTTAATCCGCCCCTGCCTATAGTATACAGCACCCCACAGTATGCAGTATAGCACACTATAGTATACAGCAACCCACGGTATGCAGTATAAAACCCTATAGCATACAGCACCCCACAGTATGCAGTATAGCACCCTATAGTATACAGCAACCCACAGTATGCAGTATAGCACCCTATAGTATACAGCACCCCACAGTATGCAGTATAGCACCCTATAGTATACAGCAACCCACAGTATGCAGTATAGCACCCTACAGTGTACAGCACCCCACACTATGCAGTATACAGCACCCCACAGTGTACAACACTCCATACTATACAGTATACAGCACCCCACAGTATATAGTAGAGCAGTATAGCACCCCACAGTATACAACACCCCACAGTATACAGCACCTCACAATATACAGCACCCCAAACTATACAGTATACAGCACCTCACAGTATACAGTAGAGCAATATAGCACCTAACACTACCTTAATAACTGTGTTTAAGATGCATTTTGTATCTCACTGGACACTTTTGCAAAAGGGGTGTGACTTAGTAGATTTTGTAAAGTGCACCAGGTTTATTAAAGGCATTTGGCACAAAGCATTAAGTAAATAAGACATTATTGTTCTGGCATAAGGAAAAGCGTTTAATGTCTTACAAGAATGCAAATAACATACCTTGCATCCTTGTATTGAATTGGGTCCCTCTTCTGATTGCCTCCCCTAAATTTATGCTGTCTAAATTTGAAATCTTAAAAAATTTATAAAATGAATAAATCTCATTCCTTTTAAAATTAATATATATGTCCCAAAATTTATACTGCACTTATCCAACCTATCAACATGCTATTCATTTTTTTAATATTTTTTTGCTATTCTTTTGCATATACTAAGAGTACTGTAGATAAAAGCTGATTCTCATTTGGGACTATGTTCAGTCTGCTCAGCCACGCAACCATCATCTGCCAGTAATCTATCTTATTCTCTTCAGATTCTTATCAGTATCCCATGTGTAGAGCAGTGCTTGCAATCTATTTACTATCTTCATTATCCATTTCATTTAATTGTACGCCCTTTAAGATGTACAGCTCAGGCAGTGATTAATTAACCTCCTGCTGCCACTCTACATATTGATTCCTGATCAATAATTAAAATAATTAAAGCGTTTTATGTCATTAAAACAGTACATTTTATGTAATCCTTACTATTACACTTTACTATTTTTTTCATCAGTGTTGGGTTTGTTTAGTAAATAAAAATGTGGTGTGGTGACAATGTGACAGATGACTATGAGACAATATTCAGACGATTAATCATTAAAATGTAGACCAAGTGCCAATGAAGTAAAAACTGAAATTTGTGGACACAAAGACAAAGATCACTGTCTAGCACTGCAGCCTAACAACATAATGGAAGTGTAATGACCGGCAACACACACAGGGAGGAAAACAGGGAAAGCCCTGCACAAGGGAGAGGGAAAGGTGGTGACCCCTAACTCACCTTGCAGCTGGTACCTGCCTGCCCTGTCGTCCCTAGACGGGTTCCTCACCCGTGCGGCGATCACGTGCCTAAACCCTGGCTTTCCCTGAAATGAGCCCTAGATAATGAACGGGCCGGTGGGATCGCTAGTCCTCACCACTGCACTAAGAGGGAAACACCAGGGAGAGGACAGACAAACACAGACAAACACAAACACCCAGGTGGACGGCAACAATTGTCCACAAAGGTCCAACAGGGATCCGGAGGGTAGCGTTCTAAGGCAACACTCAGAGAACGCAGCAACACAGCTCCAGTGGGTCAGAATAGATGTCCAGGCAGGAAGCTCTATATCTGGCAACCAGAGAAGTGTGAGAGGGGAATATAAGGAGGATTGGGAGTGCTGGACAAGGAACAGCTGAGAGAAGGAGCTACGGATCCCTGAGTGAGCCAAAAGGGTTAGTAAAGCAAACCCAGAAAGCTACAATAAGGAAACAGCCCTATCTTACATAGAGCGCGCAGCCAACCGCTGCGACCTCCTGACCCCGGGTACAACGGAGTCAGGCGTGGCTCTTGACACCCTCGTGACAGTACCCCCCTCTGTACGAGGGGCCTCCGGACACTCAGGACCAGGTCTCTCAGGATGAGAGGCATGAAAAATCCGGACTAGCCTGTCGGCGTTTACCTCAGACGCAGGAACCCACATTCTTTCCTCGGGACCGTAACCTCTCCAGTGCACCAGATATTGGAGAGAGTGGCGGACCCGACGAGAATTAACAATTTTGGATATCTGAAATTCCAAACTACCATCCACGACAACAGGAGGGGGTGGCAGCGGTGACGGTTCTAGAGGTGGAACATATTTTTTGAGTAACGACTTATGAAAGACATTATGGATTTTAAAAGTCTGAGGTAACTCCAGGCGAAAAGCCACGGGGTTGATGATGGCTACAATCTTGTACGGACCAATAAACCTAGGACCCAGTTTCCAAGAGGGAACCTTCAACTTGATATTCCTTGTAGACAGCCACACATAGTCATTCACTCCTAGGTCCGGACCTGGCGACCGTCTCTTATCAGCCATGCATTTGTATTTACCTCCCATATTTTTCAAGTTAGCTTGCACCTTCTGCCATACTGATGAAAGAGATGACGAAAACCGTTCCTCTTCGGGAACCCCAGAAGACCCCCCCTCTTTGAAAGTACAGAATTGGGGATGAAAACCATATGCACCAAGAAAAGGTGACTTGCCAGTGGATTCCTGACGGCGATTATTTATGGCAAACTCAGCTAACGGTAAATATGACGACCACAACTCTTGGTTTTCAGACACAAAACATCTTAGATATGTCTCCAGGTTTTGGTTGGTACGCTCAGTCTGTCCATTCGACTGAGGATGGAAAGCTGAGGAAAAGGACAAGTGAACCCCTAAACGGGAACAAAAAGCTTTCCAAAATTTAGAAATAAACTGGGTTCCCCGATCCGAAACAACATCGGAGGGGACCCCGTGAAGCTTCACAATCTCACTGACGAATACCTGAGCAAGAGTTTTAGCATTAGGTAGTGCGGGTAACGCAATAAAGTGTGCCATTTTGCTAAACCTGTCCACTACTACCAAAATCACTGTTTTACCCGCAGACAAAGGTAAGTCAGTGATAAAATCCATAGACAGATGTGTCCATGGTCTATTGGGAATGACGAGTGGTAATAGAGACCCTGCAGGACGTGTATGTGAAACTTTTGCGCGCGCACAGGTAGAACAAGAAGACACAAAATCCAATACATCCTGACGCAACCTTGGCCACCAAAAACGACGAGACAATAGCTCTAAGGTTGCTTTACTACCCGGGTGCCCAGCAAGTGCCGAATTATGATGTTCCTTTAATAATTCGAGACGTAGGTTCAACGGTACAAACAACTTCTCTGAAGGGCAAGAGACCGGGGCGTCCCCCTGGGCCTCTAACACCTTCCCCTCCAAGGCAGAGTGTACCGCAGAGACAACTACTCCTCTTTGTAGAATGGGTACCGGATCACTCACATTACCCCCTCCAGGGAAACAACGAGATAGTGCATCAGCCTTGGTATTCTTTACCCCAGGACGATAGGTAATCACAAAGTTAAACCTGGTAAAAAATAGCGACCACCTAGCCTGTCTAGGGGTGAGACGCTTAGCTGATTCGAGGTACAGCAGATTTTTGTGGTCCGTAAACACAGTGACGGGGTGGACTGCCCCCTCTAAAAAGTGACGCCACTCCTCAAACGCAAGTTTAATAGCTAACAGTTCCCTATTGCCAATATCGTAGTTCTGTTCCGCTGCAGATAGTTTTTTAGAAAAGAAAGCACAAGGACGCCATTTGCCAGGAGACGGACCCTGAGACAGCACAGCCCCCACTCCCACCTCTGATGCATCGACTTCAACAATAAAAGGCTGAGAGACATCAGGTTGGACTAGTACAGGTGCTGAGGTAAACCTCTCTTTTAGAGAGGAAAAAGCAACTTTAGCGGCGTCAGACCATTTAGAAAAATCAGTCCCCTTCCTAGTCATGTCAGTAAGGGGTTTTACGATCACCGAATAATTTTTAATGAATTTCCTATAGAAATTCGCAAAGCCCAAGAACCGTTGTAGTGCTTTGAGGTTCTCAGGAAGATCCCAATCCAAAATTGCCTGGACCTTCCTAGGATCCATACGGAAACCTGACGCAGATAAATAATAACCTAGGAATTGTATCTCCTGAACGGCAAAAACACATTTTTCAATTTTAGCATATAATTCATTCGTCCGTAGGACCTGTAGTACTTGTCTGACATGCTCCTCATGTGTTTTCAGATCAGACGAATAAATTAAGATATCATCTAGGTATATTACCACAAACCTGCCGATTAGATGACTAAAAATGTCATTAACGAAATGTTGAAAGACGGCAGGAGCATTGGTCAGGCCGAAAGGCATAACTAGATTTTCATAATGCCCCTCAGGGGTGTTAAAAGCTGTCTTCCACTCATCCCCCTCCTTGATACGAATCAGATTGTAGGCCCCCCTAAGATCGAGTTTGGAGAACCACCTAGCACCCGCAATCTGGTTAAACAGGTCAGGAATGAGAGGAAGAGGGTATGGGTCTCGGATGGTTATCCGATTTAATTCACGAAAATCTAGGCAAGGACGCAGGCCCCCATCTTTCTTTTTAACGAAGAAAAACCCTGCAGCCACGGGTGAAGAAGAGGGTCTGATGTGTCCCTTAGCCAAGCTCTCGGAGATATAATCCTTCATGGCTTGTCTCTCTGGACCTGAAAGATTATATAACCTGGTCTTGGGTAATTTTGCGCCGGGAATGAGGTTAACCGGGCAATCATAAGGACGATGAGGTGGTAACTTCTGACAACCCTTTTCAGAAAAAACGTCCTCAAAGTCCGAAACAAATGTAGGTAGGGTAGTTATGGAGGCGACTAAGCAATTGCTATTTAAGCAATTTTCTCTGCACGGCTCACTCCACTCCAATATCTCCCTGGCCTGCCAATCCACCACTGGATTGTGCGCTACCAACCAGGGTAGGCCCAGCACCACCGGAGTGGGAAGCCCCTCCAGAACATAACATGAAAGCATCTCGTTATGGTGGTCCCCTACCCGAAGGTGTAAATTATGAACGATGTGGGTGAGGTTTCTCTGAGACAGAGGAGCAGAATCTATAGCAAATATGGGAATAGGTCTCTGTAACGTACAGAGAGACAAACCCAAAGTGCGGGCAAAATGGGCATCTATCAAATTTACCCCTGCTCCACTGTCTAGAAAGAAAGAAACAGTCTCTGTCTTATCACCAAAAACAATAACCGCTGGCAACAAAAATTGCGATGTACGTATGGAGGAAACGTATACCCCCCGGCTGACATCCTCCACACAGCCTGGGGTTAGTAGTTTTCCGACGGTTTTTTTGTTTCTGAGGAAAGAAGGACAGACGTTAATGAAATGACCCCTCTCCCCACAAAAAAAACAACCCCCACGCCTACGGCGAACCTCAGGAGGACGGACCTGACGAGTAGTTCCTCCTAGCTGCATAGGCTCGTCTATGTCCGTACAGACTAACTGCTGCTTGGGAGGGGTTATCAATGGCTCCGGTTTTTTCAACCTGTCCCTAAGGCGTCTATCTATACGGATAGAAAGGGACATAACTGCATCAAGGGAAAAGGGGGTCTCATACAATGCAAGCGCATCCTTAACCCTTTCGGATAACCCAGAGCAGAACTGACTCCTGAGAGCCGGGTCATTCCATTGGGTATCCGTAGCCCACCTACGGAAGTCAGAGCAATACTCCTCTACCGGCCGCTCTCCTTGTAGGAGTCTCCGTAATTTTGATTCAGCCAGTGCGACTCGGTCAGGGTCGTCATATATGAGACCCAAGGCCCCGAAAAACTCATCCACTGACCGAAGAGCCTGGGAATCAGTAGGTAAAGAGAACGCCCAGGACTGCGGGTCCCCCTGCAGCAGAGAAATAACAACACCCACCCGCTGTTCTTCATTACCAGAGGAGTAAGGACACAGTTTAAAGTATAGTTTACAGGCCTCACGGAACGTCAAAAACTTGTCCCTTCCCCCAGAAAATCTGTCAGGGAGAGGGACCTTGGGTTCCGCAACAACCTGGTTACCAGTAGCAACCGCTGGGCTTGCGGTCAGTTGTAATTGCTGCTGTTGCTGGAGGACCGACGCCTTCAATCCTGCCACCTCCAAAGACAGGCCATGAAATTGTTCGGACAGAGCAGCAATTGGATCCATACTGGATTCTAAGTAGGTAAAAATTTTTTTTTTTTTTTTACCTACACAAAAATAAGGGCCAGATATAATGTAATGACCGGCAACACACACAGGGAGGAAAACAGGGAAAGCCCTGCACAAGGGAGAGGGAAAGGTGGTGACCCCTAACTCACCTTGCAGCTGGTACCTGCCTGCCCTGTCGTCCCTAGACGGGTTCCTCACCCGTGCGGCGATCACGTGCCTAAACCCTGGCTTTCCCTGAAATGAGCCCTAGATAATGAACGGGCCGGTGGGATCGCTAGTCCTCACCACTGCACTAAGAGGGAAACACCAGGGAGAGGACAGACAAACACAGACAAACACAAACACCCAGGTGGACGGCAACAATTGTCCACAAAGGTCCAACAGGGATCCGGAGGGTAGCGTTCTAAGGCAACACTCAGAGAACGCAGCAACACAGCTCCAGTGGGTCAGAATAGATGTCCAGGCAGGAAGCTCTATATCTGGCAACCAGAGAAGTGTGAGAGGGGAATATAAGGAGGATTGGGAGTGCTGGACAAGGAACAGCTGAGAGAAGGAGCTACGGATCCCTGAGTGAGCCAAAAGGGTTAGTAAAGCAAACCCAGAAAGCTACAATAAGGAAACAGCCCTATCTTACATAGAGCGCGCAGCCAACCGCTGCGACCTCCTGACCCCGGGTACAACGGAGTCAGGCGTGGCTCTTGACACCCTCGTGACAGGAAGTGAATGGGGTCACTACGCAACTCACAAGTAGCCACTTCCATGACCCTAGAATCGCAAAAATCCAGCAACAGTTGTGGCTGTGGCATGCGACTCCATTATTTGCAATTCAGTCAGTGCTACACAGCAATCTTTTTTAGCAGCAACCAAAGTCACCAACAAACTAGACTGAAATGTATGCAGAAAACAAAGTTATACCAGCACCTCCAAACAATATGAAATAAAGTACAGGGGCATGCTACTATGGATGCAATGAAAAAGCAACAAACACTATAAGCAGCAGCTACAAAGATACACGCAAACACTGGAAACACGGCACAATCTGAATTGCATACCTGCTATACTTACTATATGAAAATTAGAAGCTCTTTGGGCATATTTTTCATCAAAATTGTGTCAGGGCCCTCTACCAGTGACAAGGTGGCTTCCACAAAAATGTTCATAAAGAGCTTCAAATTATCATATAGTAAGTTACACAATTAGATATAGCCATGCTTCCAGTGTATACATGTCTTTGTGCATGGAGCAGGGTGCTGCTGCTCATAGTTTTTGTTTGCTTTTACATTGCAGCACTGGTAGCATGCCCCTGTATTTTCTTTCATATTTTTTGGAGGTGCTGGTCTAACTTTGTCTTTTGCATTTGCAACAGGCGCCTCCCCCTAGGGTCTTCTATATAACGCGTCCCAGGTGTAGGAAATGCCGAGTAGTATAGTGCAGCCTAAAACGTCTCTTTATGTGTGTCACGATGCTCCTACCTGGATACCGCTGGACCCCAGGCTTTGGCTCCGAAGCAATAAATAAAGGGAATAATTGATGGATAAAAGAATAACTTGAGACCAGACCTTGAGATGAAGTTCAATAGCAGCTTTAATTTGCATAAACATTCTCCAAAACGGTTTACATACTTTGTCTTGGTTCCAGCAGGCTTTAGCATGAAACTGGCAGGCAAACTCCACTCTGCTGCATCTGTTCCTCTCGCAATCTGCTGTACTGACAGGCTGGCTGTATAACTTAGCTTCTTCTGTATGCTGCACTGCACTTTGTAGTCTGACTCTAGGTTATGCCAGGGAACTTTCCTTCTAGCTCCTGAGGCTTCAGGCTTTGGCCTCCATGGACAGCAGAGCTTAAGGTGCTCTGGCTGGCGTGGGCACGTCCAGCAGAGACAAGCTCCTGCACACCCTTCCCCTAGCTGGGGGTAAACTAGACTGACTAGAACTCCTGCCCCACCCTTCCTGCAGGAAGTAGGACTCGCCCACCTCTCTCCAGAGGCGGGAGGTGGAAAAGAATGTTCCATTCTATCTAAGTACAACTCTGCCGTGTTTGCTGCCACCTGCTGGTGAACCAGGCACATTACATGAACAGTTACATAACATTAGAAATGCACAGTGTGGAGGACCTGGAACAATGCATAGATGACTTAATGTTAGATCATTAAGGACAGTAGCAGGGTGTAGTAGTGGCAACACCACTCAGAGGTGTTACACATTCTATATATGAGTGAGTGGCTGTCATAGTTTTTACCATGCTGATCGTCTACCCAAAGCTTTTAAATAGAGTATACTACAGTTGGAATCTACACTGCCCTGAATTTTGGAGGCTTAGACTCAGGAGAGGCAAGTCTGTTAGTGCAGATCCCATCTGAGGAAGCTATCTTGTCGCTGGTAGATGAGCCTAACACATCAATGATCAAAAATGTGCTCAAAGAGCCTTTAATTTTCATAAAGTAAGTATTGCAATTATGTAATTCAGATTTAGCAGTGTTCAGAGCTGCTATAGACTTCTGTTTTCATTTACACCAAAAAATGTCATAAAAGAAGATAAATATGCTGGGACATTAGGCCCTGCCCACTGAATAAATGCCCTTGCCATTCCCCTTTTCATAAATTGCGAGCCAGTGGCAGTGGTTTTGAAAAAATTTGCAAACACGCTGTTTGCAACTTTCTTTATGCCATAACAATGGCATAGGGAGACAATAAGGCTACTTTCACACTAGCGTTTTAGTTTTCCGGTAATGAGATCCATCATAAGGGCTGAAACCAGAAAAAATACTTCAGTTTTGACCCCATTCATTTGAATGGGGGAAAATGCTTTCCGTTCCGTTTAGTTGCGTTCCCATACCAGAGAGCAAACTGCAACATGTTGTAGTTTGCTTTCCGTCCTGGGATGTGGAGCAAGACGGATCTGGCATGACCCCCACTGCAAGTCAAAGGGGACAGATCCGTTTTCTCTGCCACAATCTGCCACAATAGAAAACGGATCCGTCCTCCAATGACTTTCAATGGAGTTCATGATGGATCCGTCTTGGCAATGTTACAGATAATACAACCGGATCCGTTCTTAACGGATGCAGATAGTTGTATTATCAGTAACGGTAGCGTTTTTGATGAACCCTGCCGGATCCAGTAAAAACGCTAGTGTGAAAGTAGCCTAGCTCTCCCCCATAGTGTAAACTAAGAGGTTAAAGTATCAAATGCACTGAGCCAGAATTTTGGAGTGATTTTGGCTGTCTGTTGGTGGAGTAGGTATTCGTGTTAAATTTTTTAATAGGTTCGCATCTGTGATGAGGGGTGCACACGGCTGGTGCCCGTATATTGCGGACCTGCTGTTTGCGGGCCGCAATACAGGAACGGCTAACCAACGGCCATGTGTGAATCCTTAGCCCGATGTATTATTGCAACTTTACCTCACCTCAAAAAATCGCAAGAATACTCCAGGCCCGTGATGGCATACAGACTGTTGGAAACACCTATAATGATTGATTTTAGACTTTAGACTGAAAAATCCATTGGTATTTCATGCGGCAAATTTAACAAATGTATTCATTATCGCATCAGCAGGGGTTGAAGTCCTGGCACCCCCGCTGATCAACTGTTTCAAGCAGCTCCTGCACTCATCGGAGCTCTGGTGAGCAATGCGCGCTCCTGGCAGCTTTCTAAGGACAGCGCCATACATCATATAGTGGCAGTGCTTGGTATTGCAGCTCAGCCCCATTAACTTGAATGGGGCTTAGCTGCAACTAGACCATGTGACCGATGTACAGTGATGTCACTGGCCTGGGAAGAGGCTGAAGCCTTCAAGGCCTCTTCTAACCACTGATCAGCGGAGCTCCTGGGTGTCACACCCCTGCAGATCTGATACTGATGACCTATCCTGAGGATAATCCATAAATATCTTTTCCTGGATAACCCCTTTAAGCTATACCTCCTTTTTTCACCAAGTCACAACCTTTTTCCAGCCAAGCAAAAAGTGCAAATGCGTGAAAGTGCAAAAAATGGGGGAGGGGGGGGCAGTTGTACAGCTTTAACCAGAATTCTGGTGCATTTAGCTTAGTAAACATGTTAGTTTGTCAAGAACCAATGGTCAAGAAATGTGTACATATGTTTCAGAAATATTTGAGTGCAGGAATTCCTGCAACAAATCTGCCACATGTGGTTATTCTTTGATGTGTTTTTCTATGGAAAAATAGAGTCTTAATTAATATACTTTATGTACTAGATGCATTAGGGAAGAACTATTTATGCAACCTTTTAATACATCAATATAGGTAAACTGAAGGTGAATCTTCACTCTATACAGTGTATTGAACTTGAATTGAGGAGAAATATGCCATTATTTCATGACATAATCCATATTATTTGATCATCATGAAATATATAAAAAGACACTAAAATATTACATTGTTTCCTTCTATGCATGCTGCATTTATGAATAATCAAGATTATGGATCTTGATAATGCAGTTAATGTAAAATGGTGCCACTGCAATGTAGTATAAGCTATTATGCAAATGTTAATAAATGGTCTGGGTGGCAGCTTTTGCACTTAAGAAATTAAAAAAATAAAGAGCCTGATCATTGATTAAATCCATCCACATTGGAATAGAGCTTAAAGAATAGAACCCCAAAGATCGGTAAGCACTTCTGAATTAAATAGCCATTAAATATTCTCTAAGAAAGGGAAAGCAATATGTAATCATCTGTCTAATATGAACATATTTGGCTCTTTTAGCAAATGAGATCCAATTCAGTGATTTTTGCATATGCTCTGCCATAATGCTCCATATTGATTGTCCTACACACGTGAGCATGTAAATACTTTTTAAGAGGGAATGCATGAGAGACCTTTCAATATACATGTAATTTACATTTGTATGTAAATGGTATTCAGTTCACTTGAATTCAGAGCACACAACATTTGTGACTTCTCCAAGCTACAGGAAGCAAAATACAATAGAAAGAGAGGAAATGTTTTAATCTGTAATGTGTCTGTAGGTTGTGCTGATACACAAGGTATAACTGAAACTCATCTTATTCCAAGCCCCTTTGTTTTCCAATTTGCTATCCCATTTTTTTACTTAAAGGGGTTGTCCGAAAAATAATATTTTACAGTTTTCAAACCAGCACCTGCATCCGAATTCTTTTGTAATTGTATGTAATTAAAAATTTTGTGAAGCACCACCTACAGTTAGTTTTTTCTTATTTCTTTGACCTGCTCACTGAGATGGCCGCACATGCTCAGTTTCATCCTTCAACTGGCTCCTGAGCTGTGATAGGGAGAGCATGGACACGCCCCCTGAGCTGCAGCAGAGAAGACACTCCCCTTGAGCTGCCAGCTTGATATCAATCTAGCAGAGCATTGAATGGGGAGATCTCTGGATCCATGTGAGGTACAGGGCTGGTTCCGGCTTTCTTAGAAAGAGACTGTCATGTACTACTGTATATGATGTCAGATTTTTTTACATTAGTAATGGGATAACTCTTTTAAATGGTCACTTAAAGGCTGCTTTACACTGCTCAATTGATGAGGAAAAAAGCTTCCTTCCCGGCAATCACCTGCTCGTCAGTGGAGGAGCCCACTGCATTTAATGTAGAAATCCCCTCCACAGTATGGGGAGGAGCAATCGCTAATGCCATCGCTTATCCCCATACAGAATCATTGTTTTCTGGCAGCATAGTGCTGTTTAGATGACACGATCTGCTGCCGGCAAAGGTTGGTCTGCACCGACGATCCTATTACCCGATGAACAAGTGCCTTGCTAATAAGTGGCACCCTTGCACAGGCAGATTATTGCTAAGGAGCTTTCATGTGAACGCTTGTTAACAATGATCCTTCCGAGCATTGGGCAGTGTAAAGGGGCTTTAACTTTTCACATAACTTATCACAAATCAATCATACAAGTGACCATAAGAAACTTTGCAATATATCATAGAAAAAAGTATAGTTCTTCTGTTATCGGCTGTTACCTCTCCTAACCTTTCTTGCTAAATGCTTTTCTCTTGAAACCATCCAAGATGGAGCAGCTAACTAAAGGACCAGATTACACATGTCAATACAAGTCTATGGAGAGGGGGGTGGAGTAAGCAGGAACACAGCATGAAAGACTGCCAAGACAGTTTCTGTTTCAACCATAGTGCTAAATTCACATCCATACAGGTCAGGAAACTGTGTGTGCAGTGGATTAGAGCTACTCTACCCACCAGATCTGGGAGAACTGCAAACCAGAGATACAGCATGCACAGGGGAAAACTGCCACAAAAATACCAGATCCAAGTGATATAATGGTCAGAAGTAGTTTTACCCATGGGTAAAACCCACAGCATAAATTAACACAGCAAAAATAAACAGATAATCGTCAGCATAGGTCATTTTTTGCTTTAGGTTTTCTCTTCATATTTTCCACACAATTCTGCTGCAGAGAATCTGTACCATTTATTCTAAGTCTGAAGACACATAGGTGGCTAAATTTGGCCAAACTTGATGATTTTAGCAGGGCTGGCCAATTGTCTAGCCACACACTCTCTACATGGAGTTTTGGAAGCCAAAATCAGGGGTGGATCATAAAAGCAGAGAGAGGACAGATAAAACTTGTCTTTTTTTAAATTCACTTCTGATTTTGGCTTCCAAAACTGCATGCAGAAATCTTACCACGTGGCCATACCCTAAGTGGATTCAGGATATGGCGGTTCTGCGGTTGAGTACTGCATGGCCAATTAGACTGCAGCTGCCTCTTATTTAACTAATGAAGACCGCACTGTATAGGATTTGGCACATAGGATGTGAACCAAAACCAGGTGCTGGTCAAAAGCATAGAACAGGATAAAATCTTTCCATAAGGCCTTATGCACACGACAGTTGTTTTTCTCGGCCTCCGTTCTGTTTTTTTTTGCGGATAGAATGGGGACCCATTCATTTCAATGGGTCAGCCAAAAAATGCTGATAGTTCATTCGTTTGTGTTCCGCGTCCATTGTCCGCGTTTCCCTTCAGCAAAAAAAATAGTGCATGTCCTACTTTTTTCACATTTGCGGACAAGGATAGGCATTTATTTTGAGGGATCTGTGGAAAAAAACGGAAGCTCCCAAAAAAAAATATTGTTGCATCCGGTTTTTTTTTGGCAGATGTGCAATTTGCGGACGCAAAAAACAACTGTCATGTGCATGAGGCCTTATACCTTAACTCTTTGGAGGCTCCACTCCTGGTTTGGGCTCACAATCACTGATGGAAATCACTGGTCAAACCCTGACAAAACAGAGACTGTGTGAATAAGGCTTTAGGCTGGTGGAGGGAAGGGGTATTTCAGCATTTCTTTTTTACAGCATTTCTAAGCCATATACATGTTTTCATTTTTGCTTCTGCTTGAAAAAACTCATATGAATGTATGTTGCATTTTATGGAATTTTTTAATTAGAAATAATTATGCAATGGCAACAGAAATATGAAATGTTTTCAGCCATTATTCAAACACAATATAGGTGGTTGTGAGGTGTGGTAGCACGGTTTCTAGCAATACGTTTTGCCAACATGCCCAGACACTTCAAACTTCCTTTAAGGCCTCTGTCACACTACCATATGGCTATTTCAGTCTTTTTTCATGGATCTGTTGTTTCGGTTCCGTTTTTCCGTTCCGTTTTTGGCATATACTGTATACAGTAATTACATAGAACAAATTGGGCTGGGCATAACATTTTCAATAGATGGTTCCGCAAAAAACGGAACGGATACGGAAGACATACGGATGCATTTCTGTATGCATTCCGGTTTTTTTGCAGACCCATTGACTTTAATGGAGCCACGGAATTTGATTTGCGGCCAAATATAGGACACGTTGTATCTTTGCACTGAACGGAGATAAGGAAACACGGAAACGGAATGCATACGGAGCACATTCCGTTTTTTTTGCGGACCCATTGATATGAATGGTTCAGTATACGGACCATATACAGAACGCAAAAAATGGCCCACAAAACGGAAAAAGAAAACGGTAGTGTGAAAGAAGCCTAAGGTGGTATAAAAAAGTGATTTATCATTCTGGTAGTATAAAGCCCTATGGTACATTGTGTCTCATCTTCCCTTCAACACTTTCTAAAACAACATTACAGATTTAGACACATTTAACAACCCAAATTATAAACCTATCTTAATATGCCTGCCCCAATAAAAATAAAATAAAAATGATGGAGTAAAAAAATATGTAAGAAGGAAGCTTAAAAGCTTATCCTTTACAAATCTAAAACTCTTAAGAATCTTTGTGGATCAGAACAAAAATGAATCACAGGCTTCTATGGGGCAGACATGTACATATGTACAGTACACATTTGAAAAAAAAACAGTGTCTAAAACTTCAATCTTGACTTTAGTACTGTATACTTTTTATTTACTAAAATGGAATTATATTAATATATATTTTTTCAAATCCAATTACTAATAACCATAAAGGTGCTGTTACACGTGATGGAAAAATCCTCCAGAAAAAGACTGCCCCATGTTATACTATGTGGTTGAAAGTGTTAATCACTGCCCTGTGTTTCGCTGCGTAGTAAAGCCTTTTTTTTTTAATGGATCTGTTTTTCCGTATTTTTGTTTCAGTAGTGTTTCCGTTCTTCCATTCCGTTTTTTCCGTTCCATTTTTCCGTATGGCATATACAGTATACAGTAATTACATAGAAAATATTGGGCATAAAATTTTCAATAGATGGTTCTGCAAAAACGGAACGGATACAGAAGACATACGGAGTACATTCCGTATGTGTTCCTTTTTTTTAGCGGACCCATCGACTGTAATGGAGCCACGGAATGTGATTTGCGGACAATAATATGACATGTTCTATCTTTGTACGGAACGGAAATACGGAAACGAAATGCACGTGGATACACTTCAGGGTTTTTTTTGCTGTCCCATTGAAATGAATGGTTCAGTATAAGTAACGCATACTGAACTAAAAAAACGGCCAATATTCTGAACACAAAAAAGTTTGTGTGCATGAGCCCTTAAGCATTATTCACACATCCGTGTCTGTGATGAAATCCATGATATGATGGTCAGTGATTCATCTGTGAAGATTTCCATGAAGAATCCATGTTTGGTCCGTCTGTCCGTTTCTTGCTCTCAGTATGTCATCAGTGTTGCACAACTAAAAAGGAATTTTCAGAGTATCTTCTATAAATGGTCCGTGGAATAAGGATGAAACATGGATTGCGTCTGTGTTGGGTCGGTGTTTTTCACGGACCCATAGGCTATAATGAGCATTTTATATCCATAAGCGTAGGCAAAATAGAGCATGCTTCCATGCTAAAACCACAGTTCAACGGACTGTGCTAAAACACGGATGTGTACCCATAAATAGGTACGTGTGTTGTCTGTGGAGAACACGTACAGCACACATCCATGAATCACTGACGTGTGAAAAAGGCCTGACTCAGACATCAGCGAATCACGGACATGTGCCGCCCTTGTTCTCCTGAATGACCATGTTCATTTTGTATTAGATAGGGATTCCACACCTAAATCCCAACAGAATTTACTACCATTCTACTGGCAATACAGGTGACTGGAAGATTTTTCCACCAATTACATGTCCAGAAAAAGTAATGACCATGTAGGGGATTGCCAAAGCCAAATCAAGTTCTGTTTTGGTGTAGATTCTTAGTGGCTTTATTTGAGCCTAACATCTATGTCAGTGATAGCTAACCTTGGCACTCCAGCTGTGGTAAAACTACAACTCCCAAGATGTCCCGCTTGCTTGGCTGCTCTCAGAACTCTGTAGAAATAAATGGAGCATGCTGGGAGTCGCAGTTTCACCACAGCTGGAGTGCCAAGGTTAGCCATCACTGATCTATGTGAATCTGCACGTCAATCTGTGGTAGAAAGCAGTTTAAGCTTCTGAACAGATTATCATCAAAATTCTCAGAGAATTGTTCCACAAATTCTGACCCTGTGAACATACTCCCTAAATTCAAGTCCGTTCTATCAGGATCTGTCACTTTATAGTATTGAAATGCTATAATTTTGGCCCTAAAACTAAATAGATCCATATGAAATTAACAGAAAAATTGCTGGGAAGTCAGATTATGATGAAAACACTTTATATGTGATGCATAAAAACCCAAAATACCACGAAAAGAAGCTAGGGTGAATGTGCTAAACTGCAGGAAAATTAGTGTATTTTTATCACATGCTAAAGTAAAGTGGCTTCCTTCTACATGAAATTTGTGGCTTTCCCTTCAGATTGGAGAAATATATAATTAATCCCACTTCCAACTTAAAGAGGGATTCTCATCCTTGACAAAGGGGGCATATCGCTAGAATATTCCCTCATTGTCTGATAGGTGCGGCTCCCACCGTTGGGACCCGCACCTATATAGAGAACAGAGCGGGGAGCGCTATGGCTGGAGGACCCCAGATTTCCCGGGGTCCGTCCACCACCAAGCGCTAATCCCCGCCTCTCCCATAGAAGTGAATGGGAACGTGCCGTGCATGAGCGGCCCATGCTCCAATTCATTTCTATGGGGCAGACGGCAATAGCCGAGCCAGCGCTCGGCTATTTTCGGCGGCCCCATAGAAATGAATGGAGGGCGGCTGCGCATGCGCAGTGCGCACTTCTTCACTTTCGGGGCTCCGTTCTCATTGTAGGTGCGGGTCCCACCTGTAAGACAATGGGGGCATATCCTAGTGATATGCCCCCATTGTCTGAGATGAGACAACTCCTTTAATGTTTAAAGGGGTTGTCTGAGGTCAAAAAAATTTGGTACAAAGGCAAGCAATGAAATAAGATAACAAATGTGACATTACTTACCTGTTAGGGGTTCATGCACACAATCATTGTTGTTTTGCGGTCCGTTTTAAATGGATCCGTTGTTCCGTATCTGAGGGCCTTTTTTTTCCCTGTTTTGTGGCCGCATCCGTTCCGTTAAGCCACAAAACATATCCGTATGGTTTCTGTATGCGATCCGGAAACAGGAAGTTTGTTATTATTACTTTAATGGACTGTAATGTTTGCAAACAGTAAACACAGGGGCACTGTGGGCATGGATTCTCAAAATACGGATGACATACGGATGTGTTCTGCATGCATTGCATATTTTTTGCGGACCCATTTACTTAAATGGAACCACGGACCGTGATTTGTGGACAATAATAGGACATGCACTACTTTTTTGCGGAACAGAACTATGGACACACGGAAACGGAATGCACACAGAGTAACTTGAAATGAATGGTTCCACATATGGTCCGCAAAAAAAAAACTGAACGGACACGGAAAGAAAATACGTTCGTGTGCATGAGCCCTAAGGCAAGTTTACATGGGCTAATGGAGCAGCCGATTGTAGGGAAGGAAGCGTTCTTTCCTGACAGTCGGCTGCTCGCTAACTGATAGAGACAGTGCATTTAAATGCAGTGATCTCCTTCATAGTAGGAGGACGAGGGATCACTATAGCGATCCCTCGTCCTCATACAGAATCATTGTTTCTGGGCAGCAGCAGATCGCAGACCGCACAATCTGCTTCCCAGGAACTATGATTGTAGTGCCTGCACGAACAACAGCGTTTCGCATTAGAGATGAGCGAAGTTTGCCAAAATTTGATTCGGCTGCTTTGCCGAAGTTCACAAAGAAACAAATTACTTTATTAAGAATCGCATTCCAATATATGTACCAGGCGCAATGACAATCTCGCCACCACACGTCATTTAACCCCTCAGATGTTGCATTCAATGCTGATCGCAGCATCTGAGGATCAGCCCTATCAGGGGGTTAATTTGAGGTTAAAAAAAATGTACTCACCTCATCCATTTGCTCGCAGAGAGGCCGCTGCGGCCATCCTGATTGAAGAAAATGCGGCAGAAAAACTCTGACCCGGTGATGTCATTATTGATGTTCATCACCGGCCAGCGTGATGACGTGGTGACGTCACACAGCAGCGCGCGAGATTTAGTGTGTTTTCTTCAATGAAGATGCCTATCCGCGAGCAAATGGATGAGGTGAGTATTTGTTTTTTACAACCATTTCAGGAAAAATTGATTTGTTACCACAAAACACGAGGGGGTGTAACAGGTAAGTAATGCTTCTTTTGCTATTTTGTACCATTGACTATTTTGCACCTTGCTTTTATGATCCCAAACAACCTATTAGCTTTTAGAATGTGTATTCTAGAATTAAAAGTAGCAATGCTATTTTGGATAGAAGAAGCTACAGCTAATTTAAAAAAAATCAATTTAGTTATTGCTAGCTTTTTCTGTGAAATTATTTTCTGAACAGTGAGCCTTAGCAGAGATTGACTATTAGTTATTTTTAGACTTTTTGCTATGTTGCAATTTCCAATGCAAATGTAGCTGCAGTCCATAGGAAATTGTTGAATGTCCAGTATTTTAAGCATTCTATCTATCTTAATCTATTTATCTAGTATCTATCTATGTATCTATCTATGTATCTATGTATCTATCTATCTCATATCTATCTATCTATCTATCTATCTATCTCATATCTATCTATCTATCTATCTAATATCTATCTATATATTACAGTATCTATCTCATATCTATCTATCTATCTATCTATCTATCAGCTATCTCTCTATCCATCATCTATCTCTCTATCTGTATTAACATTACTGTAGTTGTTATAGTTTATCATTTACCCAGAGTACATAACAAATGGTATCCTATGTTAATCACTTCATGCTAGATATAAATATCTGTCTGAGGTGTGTGAGGGGTGTATGGAGTGGTCTCATGAGCTGAACACACTCCATATGCAGAAGGTGTCCACTGCTTAATATAGACTTTGAGAAGTCTCTCAGGCATGCCATTATAAACTGCTTGTTACTATGGGCTTAATTGGCAAATTCACAGAATCTCTATAGACTGCAATAGTACACTATTACAGTCTATGGTATAAGCAGGTCATCTAAGGGGACAAAAAAATTGGAAATTTAAAAAATAAAGAAAAAAGTAATATTCAAATCACCTCCTTCTCCCATTTTATGTATACATAATTTAAAAAAAATTAAGTATTTGGTATGATCATGTTAAAAAAAAAGTTAGAACTATTGAAATATAAAAGTATTCATCCTGCATGGTGAATGCCATAGTGGGGAAAAAAATCAAAACGGCTGAATTGCCTTTTTTTTTTTTTTTTTTTTTGCTTAACCCTGGAAAATTTTATAAAATTGACCAAAAGTTCTTATGTATCCCAAAAGTGAACTACTAAGAATTAGAGCTATTCCCAACAAAAAAAAAAGCCCTAACACTGCTCTGCTCAGAAATATGAAAAGTTAAAGGTGTCCAAATATGCGATGCAAGTAAAAATGTAATATTTTTTTTTACAAAGTAAAATGTGTGTGAGTGTGTGTGATTACATAGTTACATAAAAAAACACATATCCAAGATGCTATCATGTAACAAAACTGTCTAAAGGACCCTCCATTTACCCTCTTCCCTAACTAAATGTGCACTTCATTAATGTAAATTGGGGGTTTAATGCTCTTGTTGAAATTCTGAAGAAAGTGCTGCGGCCTTGCGAAATGCTTAAGCATCATTGCAAATTAGATTAGGGACCAAGAAAGCCAGTAAAATTAGAATGATAATGGTTGATATGGCTTCCTGACAGGCATGACTATTCAGGGATCAATGGAATGAAAACAGCTTCTAGAGCCGAAAGTGAAAGGCAGGGACAAACGTCAGCCTGCAGATGTGGCTTTGGCTATTGCTTTCAATTAGTTTCATTTGGTAAGTGGGGAAGGGGGGATTTGGAAGATTCTGTAGCAAATGTGTCAATTTCTCTCCATGCATGAAACGGTCAAATTCACTTTTGTTTTTGATGAAAGGAAACAAGAATTATAAGTCTGAAAAGTAGATTTTCTTTCCTCACGCAATGACTACTTTGGGGATAACAAGTGCAACCTTTGTGTACATTTTATGTGACCCTGTACATGGCGAGTCATACATCTCTATATTATAAATTAGTGGGCAAATCTAAATATTGTACTATTAAAACAGCACAAGATAAAGATTCAAGTAAAAAGGGGTTAAAAGTTCAACTAAGATGTTTTCTCTTAGCATAAATATAGATAGAAAATGAGAAAAAGAAAAGTAGACATAGATTATAGAAATAAACAACATGTAAAAGAACAAAGGCAATTTGTATTTTGTCACAATTTATTGGGCTCAAACTTCTTTTAGATGGGATTGTTAAACAAACAAAAAAAAGTTATATTTTTCATACATATGCTTACATATTAATGTTTATCATATTGCATTTCAAATAAGTTTAGCTTTTATATGTCCTTCTACAAAATGAATAGTCAATTTTATGAATATCGTATTTTTATAGAAAAATTACAATAACTTTCCAGATAGAAATGAGCCAAAGCAGTTAGTTTTAATTTAGCTTTTTAAGTTTTCTTTATATCTTGCTTTAGGTTGGCTTCGGCTGTAGCATTTGATAGTTTTTCACAGCATTTTTTTTACATTAGTGTGGGGGTGGGGCTAAAAAGTTGCATCCTTAATGTTAAAAGTCTATATTAACATATGAAAAGGTCCACAAACATAATGGTTTGTGATGTTTTGGTGGAGCTCTTGAGGGGTTACAGGAGGATATGGTTACCAAGTGGTTGTGCACCAGTATTAAAGGCTATTCCAAGTATTGGCAAGATTTTTGAGAAGTTTCATAGAAATACATGTCTATTATTGAGCCTTCTCTAAGGCGGACAAAGAAACATTTTTAGTCAATTAGCCATAGACTTTACTTAAGCAGATGTGGTCAAATGTTTTAACATGTTTTCACAGTAGCTACAGGGGTTATGTTTATTGATGACACATCAACTCATTTGGCCATTCTGAATTTGTATCTTTAGTTTTATAGAATAAGGGAGATAAGTGGCTTCCAGGAAACTCTTGCCAACAAATAAACAATCAGGTTATAATCTAATGTGTCAGATCACTTTGTATCTGAACAGAGGCATTAGAGAAGCATCTACAACTCTTCATAGTCTTTAGAGTGAGGACCGATTCCATTGCAATTGTGGGATCTGCCATGAAATCTTTATGTATACCATGTGCCTTTTTTACTGCATTGACCATAAATAACTATTAGCCATAAATAGACTATTCCATTGGTTCTAAAAATTAAGCTATGTATCGGTAGCAACAAACCAATTATTTGAAGCCAATTGAAATGTGGTTCAGCAGTCTAGGTACGCTGGAAAAGTTCTCTATACAGTTGGTGTAATCTTGAAATGACAAGATACAAAGTCATTTGCAGTCTGTAAACAAAAGGTTCTAGGTGTATTCATAGTCTGTAACTATAGGGATGCCTAGGTCTGCATAGAAGCTGTAGACACACTGACACACAAACATTAGGCACAGATAATTTTTACAGTTTTATATTTTTGTAAATACATTTTAAGGATAAGGCAATAAAGTTTTGTTTAAAAAAAAGGCCAGAATGGGTTAAAAAATAAGCAAACCACACTTCACCAATCCCCCGCCACTGTTGTTTGGGCTGCTCTGGTCCGTGCTGCTCACCACTTCCTTGTCCTTGCTGGACACACATGAATTGGCTGGAAATGACCCACTTCAACCAGGGCTTTTCTGTTAGCTGGTTCCCCTCAAAATTGGCAAATTTGGTCAATATTAATCTGTTCATGGCCACCATTTCATATATAGATGGGTATAATCATAAAAAATGTATCAGTATCTGCAATAAAAGAATTAGCAGAAGGGGCTTAGTTAACGAATGCCATTGTATGTAACTCACAGGGGGGATGATCTGAATGGGATTTCCGTGTGCATGCTTTAGCTTATCTTGTTAATACACCTTTTATCTCAGCACATAATTGTTTCCTCTTTGGGAATGGATGGTTAGGTGTGTCTAAACAGCCGTTACCCCCCTTCATAGAGTCTCACTTTCACTTGCTCAGCTTTTAAAGCAGCTTAGACTGTCATAGAAACATTAACATTTGGTTACTAATGCTAGATTGACCTTTATTCATAAAGTGCAAATGGTTGGAAGTTGAACAGATTGGTTGGCAGCAATTGGCTTTCATGTGCAGTTTAGAGTCTTTGATTTCACTTTCCTTTCTTCCTTTAATCCAACATCTCTGACTTGAATACATTTGCAGTCTATGTAAACAGGCCAGTTCAAGCTTTCCTTTTGAAGGGATGTTGGGAGGTGACATTCTAAAAGGTTTGCGTTTGGAATTAAACAAATGAAGAATGGATAAAACACTTGTGCTGGATGAGCTCTGCACAGACCTTTAAAGTGATCTTCACTTCTCCAGCATCAATGACTATACCAGAATGGAACAATTTATATTTAAAATAAAATGTTGTACTGTTGTAGGGAAAGCTTTTCTAAAGGCTAGGGCTACCACTACCGATATTTTCATAGGAGGCTGAAATTCTTGCATTCATAGGGAAGCAGTAAAGTGGTATTGCAGCTTTTAGACATTGATGATCTATGCTCTGTTCATCAATATTGGATTGATGGAGGTCTGACACCTGGCACACAACCCGATCAACTGTTTTCAGCTATGGAAGCTCAGCAGCTCAGCTCCCATTCACTTGAAGGGCCAAACAAGCTATCATGTGTACAGTCAGTCTAACATTTTTCAGCTATAAGAGGTATCCAGCAATATTTCCTTATATATTTTACATTTGAAATGTACATTTTTGCTTTCAAAACATTTTCAAGATCAAGATAGTGAGATTTATTGCCTAATTACCTAATATATTTTTCCTAGAAATACTGTTCTCTCCAGAATTAAATTACTAAAATGAGAGACAAATACAAAATTAACTCCTTATGGAAAAAATAAAGGATATATCCATCATATGCATGCAGGGAATGTATGGAGCAGTAGTTTGCCTGCTGCTGGTATCTGGCTGCAAAGAACGGGATCGTAGAAAATATTGATACCTGTCATTAGTGATGATCGAGCATGCTCGGCAGAACGCCAGTTCGGCTCGAGCATCGCGATGCTCGGCACATCACGGTGTTCAGCCGAATACGTATGTGCTTGAGCGCAATGCTCGAGTCTCCTTCCCGCACGGTTGTTGGCTGCTACGCAGCCAATAAACGTGCAGGTAAGTACTGCAATATATATTTTTAGCGCAACCTGCACTAAATAGCTTGCAATTTTTTGGCTGCTGCAGACAGCGACATTATCTGCGCTACATTTCCTGTGTAACGTGTGCTCAATCACAGAATATAATGCACTATAATAATAGATGCAAGCATAACATATGGACTAAGCCCTCACTCTATTGATAAAATCTGAGACACTTCTAAGCCCACCTACCAAGCGACAAGGTGGTCTCAGTTCAGGCGGGTCCTACGCTATACCTGCCTATGCCGTTATGCATTTATGTTCAGGAGCGCAGACCCTGTTATGCTTGCATCTATTATTATAGTGCATTATTTTCTGTGATTGTATAAATGTAGCCATGTACATCCGCAACATTCATTATCATATCGTGCAGGATGTTTTATTATTATTTTATTCCATGATTCGTTTAACTTGTCTTGAAGGAGTGGCATCTTCATTTGTGAATACGCTCCTATCTTGGGAGTAGTATTCATGTGCACTTTTGCCCCACCTATCTAATAGGCGACCTTGATAAGGTGGTACATATAAGGTGTGTGTGTTCCTCCTCCCACCGGTTGCTGTTGCACATGGCGGTAACTAGGAGCAACACACTATATGTGAGGGGTCTGCGCTCCTGAACATAAATGCATAACGGCATAGGCAGGTTTAGCGTAGGACCCGCCTGAACTGAGACCACCTTGTCGCTTGGTAGGTGGGCTTAGATGTGTTTTGATCAAAATGTATTGACCAAGTGTCTCAGTTTTATCAATAGAGTGAGGGCTTAGTCCAGATGTTATGCTTGCATCTATTATTATAGTGCATTATTTTCTGTGACTGTATAAATGTAGCCATGTACATCCGCAACATTCATTATCGTATCGTGCAGGATGTTTTATATATATTTTTTCCAGTGATTTGTGTAACGTGTGCGCAGCCTAAAAATATCTATGACATCCAGTCTACTTTTTCTGTAGATGGTGTCCACTGCGGACAGTTTCATTACCTGCGCTACATCTCCTGTATAACGTTTGCACATCCTAAAAATACCTGTGACATCCAGTGTACTTTTTCCGTAGACGCTGCGGACAGTGACATTATATGCGCTACATCTCCTGTTTATCGTGTGCGCATACTAAAACTATCTGTGACATCCAGTGTACTTTTTACGTAGACAGTGTTCACTGCAGACAGTTACATTACCTGCGCTGCATCTCCTCTAAAACGTTTGCGCATCATAAATATCAGTGACATTCAGTTTCATTTTTTCGACGCTTGTGACAGGGACATTACCTGCGTAAAATCTCCTGTATAACGTTTGCGCATCATAAATATAAGTGACATTCAGTCAAATTTTTTCGCTGCTGGTGGAAGCGACATTAACTGCGCTACATCTCCTGTATGTTTGCACATCCTAAATATCAGTGACATTTAGTTTAATTTATTTGTGCATGCAGTTACAAAACCTGCGCTACTGTACATGTGACATACTTGCAAGCATATATACCATTTAAAATGTAGAAGGCGAACAGTAAGGGACGGGGAAGTGGCCAGTGCGACCAGGTGGTCGGTTGGATTGCAGCAGATAATGCTTCCAGTCGGTTAAGCACCTCCCTGTCTTCCGCAAAGTCCAGTCTCAGTAGCCAAGAGTCTGGTCAACAGAATCCTCCTTCCACCCACCATGGAGAGTCTTGGCAAACAAGTGATCCCACACTCAGATATTAAGAAGAGCTCTTTTCATCGCCATTCCTTGATTTGGGCTTTTCGCCAATCCCGCTTGAAGAGGGACATGAGGACATTGTGTGCACTGATGCCCAAAGTCTTAAGTATCCACAGTCACAAGAAGATGGCGGTGGGGAACGGCAATTAGCGTTTCATGAGGTGGATGATGATGATGAGACACAGTTGCTAATAAGTCAAAGGCAATTAGTGTCTCAAGAGGTTGATGGTGAGGATGAGACACAGTTGCCAATAAGTGAGGTTGTTGTTAGGTCAACAAGTCAGGAGGATGACCAGAGTGAGGAAGTGGAAGAGGAGGTGGTGGACGATGAAATCACTGACCCAACCTGGGAAGGTAGCAAGCCGAACGAGGACAGTAGTACAGTGGGGGAGGGATCCGCAGCACCTCAACAGGCTGGAAGAGGCAGTGGGGTGGCAAAATGGAGAAGGTGGGCCACACCAAACAGGCCCGCAACTGTTTCCCCGAAAACCCCCTTGCAGCAATCTCCCTTGCCAAGGGGTAGATGTTCCACAGTCAGACGCTTTTTTGAGAAAAGATGATAAAAGGATTGTCATTTTCATCTGTGTCGTACCAAAATGAGCAGGGGCGTGAACACAAGCAAACTCACCACCACCAGCATGATCTGCCACATGGCATCAAAGCACTCTAATAGGTGGGCCGAACGCCTGGGTCACACCACTGCCTTCCCCTGTGTTACGTGCTGGCCAATCCCTTGTCCAAGAAGCAGGCCCAGATGCCTCCCGCCCTGCACCTCGACCTTCGCAAGCGCCATCAGCTAGCACATCCACTTCTGTGTCGCAGCGTACAGATGTCCATACCCCAGGCCTTTGAACGAAAGCGCAAATATCCAGCCACCCACCTACCCACCCACAGGCCATAGCACTAAATGCGCACCTTTCGAAAAATTGCTGGCCCTTGAAATGTTGCCATTTAGGCTTGTGGACACTGAGGCTTTCGGCAACATGATGGCGGTGGCGGTCCCTCGTTACTCAGTCCCCAGCCGCCACTATTTTTCCCGCTGTGCCGTCCGCGCCTTACACCAGCATGTGTCCCGTAATATCAGGCTTGACAAAGCGCAACACAAGCGCGAAACAGCTGTAGCCTGTTCATTCACCTGTGTTCTGTCCGCGTCCACAATGTGTATTTGAAAAATAAACTGCAAGCAGCAACTTTGTGACCAGTGGTGAGTGCCGCGGTGCTTTTTTCTTTATGCTATTATCGTAACTACTGTACCACCGATAGAGCACCATCGTGAAGGTTTGGGATCCAAGTGATTTATGCGCTCCAGTGACCATATAGGCACATGCAGCAGTGCCGGTTGCGTTCTTTTTCCCTCATCCCTGTGTCCAATATTATATAACCCGTGCCCTGACCAACAGAGTTATTGGAAAGGTCCACTTAATGACTAACACATGGAGAAGTGCTTGTGGCAAGGGACGCTACATTTCCCTGATGGCACACTGGGTGAGCGTTGTGGAGGTCGGGAGCGAGTCATACTCTGGGATGGAACAGGTGTTACGGAAGCCAAGGATTGCTAACCCTACTTCCATCAGGATTTCCGCCACCACCTACATTAGTGGCTGCAACCCCCATCCCCTTCTCCTCCTCCATTTCCACCTTTGAATTGTAATCTTGCAGCACCAGTGAGCCATCAGTCAGTAGCTGGAAGCAGTATAGCACTGCAGTGGGGAAGCGGCAACATGCTGTGCTTAAACTAATATGTTTAGGTGACAAACAGCACACCACTGCAGAGCTGTGGCAGGGTATAAGGGACCATTGACTATAATGGGGACGGGGTGGAGCTCCGGCGCAGCACGGCAGTGCACGACAAGAGGCCGCCGGACTAAAAGTTCTGCATGCGCCGGAGCTCCGCCTCGTCCCCATTATAGTTAATGGGGACAGAGCTGCGGTCCGGCGGCGCGGCGAAATATCCGACAGGGTGACTGCCAACTGCCGCTAGTGTGAAAGTAGCCTAAGCGTATCCGCCTGTCAACTGAAAATGCTGACAGGTTGATTCTTATAAAAATTAACAAGGCCTGGATTGACCATGACCTCGACTCCACCAGAGGAAAGCTGATAAACATAAAGGCACTTAAAATGTGTTGTATATAATGTACGGAATAAACTGTATTTCCATGCACCCCTTCCACCACAAACAAGGGTATATGGTTGAATCTTCCTTTTCTCATCCTCCTTCTCCTCTTTCATCATATCAACACATGCTTATTTATTGCATATAATGCACTCGCATATATGCCCTTCGCATATAATGTTTTACAGGATCAGCTCACCAGCAGGCCTTCACCTACAATGTTTTACAGGATCAGCTCACCAGCAGACCCTTGCATATAATTTGTTATAGGGTCAGCTCACCAGCAGGCACTCGCATATAATTTGTTATAGGGTCAGCTCACCAGCAGGCACTCGCATATAATTTTTTAGAGGGTCATCTCACCAGCAGGCCCTCGCATATAATGTTTTACAGGGTCAGCTCACCAGCAGGCCCTCGCATATAATTTTATAGAGGGTCAGCTCACCAGCACGCCTTCGCATATAATGTTTTACAGGGTAAGCTCACCAGCAGGCCTTCACCTACAACCTTTTACAGGGTCAGCTCACCTGAAGGAGTACGTAGCAGAGCGTGTCAGTGTCCTCAATGATCCCTCTGGACCTTACAACTATTGGGTTTCCAAACTGGACATGTGGCACAAATTGGCGCTCTACGCCTTGGATGTGCTGGCCTGCCCTGCCGACAGCATTTTGTCAGAGCGGGTATTTAGTGCTGCTGGGGGCATAATAACTGATAAGCGAATTGGACTGTCAACTGAAAATGCTGACAGGTTGACTCTTATCAAAATGAACAAGACCTGGATTGTCCCTGACTTCTCTACTCCACCAGAGGAAAGCGGCTGAACATAAATGCACTTTAAATGTGGCTTTTATGGTGTATTGAATACACTGTATTCCCATGCACCCCTTTTACCACAAAAAAGGGTATATGTTTCAATCTTCCTTTTCTCATCCTCCTCCTCCATCATATCAACATGCTTATTAGGCTACCCTCGCTCCTAATGTTTTAGAGGGGGGTCAGCTCAGCAGGAGGCCCTTACCCATAATTTTTTCAATGGTCAGCTTAGCAGCAGGTTCTCAACCATAATTTTTTCGATGGTCAGCTCAGCAACAGTCCCTCAGCCATAATTTTTTCAATGGTCAGCTTAGCAGCAGGCTCTCAATCATATTTTTTTGATTGTCAGCTTAGCAGCAGGCCCTTAACCATAATTTTTTCGATGGTCAGCTCAGCAGTAGGCCCTCAACCATAATTTTATCGATTGGCAGCTTAGCAGCAGGCACTCGCCAGTAATGTTTTTGATGGTCAGATCAGCAGCAGGCCCTCAGCCATAATGTTTTAGATGGTCAGCTCAGCAGCAGGCCCTCGCCCATAATGTTTCAAATGGTCAGCTCAGCAGCAGGCCCTCGCCCCAAATGTTTTAGATGGTCAGCTCCACAGCAGGCCCTCGCCCATAACGTTTTAGATGGTCAGCACAGCAGCAGGCCCTTGCACATAATGTTTTAGATGGTCAGCTCAGCAGCAGACCCCACCCATAATGTTTTCCATGCTCAGATAAGCAGCAGGCCCTCGCCCCTAATGTTTTAGAGAGTCAGCTCACCAGCAGACCCTTAACCATAATTTTTTCGATTTTCAGCTCAGCAGCAGTCCCTCACCCACAATTTTTTAGATGGTCAGATTAGCAGCAGGCCCTCGCCCCTAATGTTTTAGAGGGTCACCAGCAGGCCCTTGCTCCTAATGTTTTTGAGGGTCACCAGCAGGCCATCAATAATAATTTTTCAAGGGTGTGTATGATGCCCTCCTTTATGTGTAATAAAGGGTGTATTGAAGTGCCGATTCCTTGTAATTTTTGGCAGCCCTTTCACTTAGTGCATAGGCTTTATGAGTGTAGGATTCCCACTACCATAAAAATTGTACCGCAATGTGAATGAGGCCCTCCTTTATGTTTTATACAGGTTGTATCGGAGTGCCTCTTCCTTCTGATTTTTGTAGCACTTGCACTGTATATACAATTAAATATACAGGAAAGAATGTTTCCTAAAAAAATTTCCTCTAGAATCGATTTTATCTTCGGTTTTGTGCGTATTATTGTCAGTCTGTAAAATTGGCATACTACTCGGACAACATCATTCCCAGCAGCAATCTGGGAGTCCAAGATATATCCAGACATCCTCCCTATGCTGTTCCCGAACCATTTCAGTGGGGTTTCCATCAATTTCTGACCTTTTCATGTGAACCAGACACCCTCCCCTCTTCAGAGCAGGGGGTGCCTCCTGGTTTAATGTTCAGGTTCTCCCATTCACTTCTATTGTGCTCTGGTGCTCGGTAGAGCACCCGAGCATTCCGTGGTGTTCTACTCGAGCACTCGAGCACTTTGGTGCTCGATCCACACTACCTGTCATTTAACCCCTCAGGTGTCACAGCCATTAAAAAGGACCTTTCATCAGGCTAGCTCTAGTCTAATTATTATCCTACCTTATAGGGCAGCCCCCACTGATGCCATGGCACTTTTTTCTTCTTCTAAAGAACCCCCTGTTCGTCCGCTGATGGCCCGTATATCTTGGCGCTTATATTATAATGAGGAGCCTCAGTTATACTAGGCGGAGACTTATATTTTCCCTGGGAGTGGTTATCTTCTCCCTGGCTGTGAGCACATCCAATCAGAGAGCCCCACTCTTAGCCAGGGAGAATGAGCTCAAGTTCTCGCGAGAATCGCAGGGCACTCTGATTAGATGCACTAATAGCCAGGGAGAAGATAACCACTCCCAGGAAAAATACAAGTCTCCGCCTAGTATAACCGAGTCACCTCATTATAATATAAGACGCCAAAATATACGTGGCCAACAGTGGACGAATGGGGGGGGGTCTTTAGGAAATAAAAGTGCCATGGTATCAGTGGGGGCCGCCCTATAAGGTATGATAATAATTAGACTAGAGCTAGCCTGATGAAAGGTCCTCTTTAAAAATGGTGGCATATGAGAGGATAGACAGAGGGAGGAGGCTCCCCCTGCCCTCAGATAGACATTATCTCTGATCCCAGTGAGCCTGCTCTACACAAAATCACAGGGTTCTGATTCATTGCTAGGGCAGTAAACTGGAAAGACAGTAAAAATCAACAATCAAAGCATCACATGTTCAAGTCCTCTAAGGGGGGCTAAATATTAAAGTATTTTTAATTAGTTTTTGTTTTTAAAAATAAAAAAAATCAAATCACCTCTTTTCCCAATTTACATATAAAAATATACACTAACAAATAAACATGCTTTATATCCCAAAAAAATTCGGAACAATTAAAACATAAAGATATTTATAATGCATAGAGAACACTGTAATGGAAAAAAAAATGGATAATTCGACAACTTGTCATGCACTAAATAAGCCCTCATATGTCTCTTGGAAGGGGGGAAGAAAAAAAATTTACTTAAAGGGTTGTTTGACCAGCATTGATACCAAAATGCTTGACATATACATCAAGGTCCACAAAGGGTTTAATATAATGTAGGGTGTTCATCTCAAGGAAGTTTCTGTATTTGTACAATTACACACCTCTAGGACTAATTAAGACCATTTTCTGTGTCTTTTCCTGTCACAAAAGTGTGACAGACACAGACTAAAGATAGATATCTGGAAAAAAATGATCTCCTGTGTTATATAATTGGTTAAAAAAGACTTGCCCATCACATTAAACCATTTAACTCAAATTTGATCCAGAGGAAAGCTAAAACCACTCTAGAGGGGAGAGATCCAATTCTCCATAAAGTAGAAAAAAACTTCCTGATCCCTTCTGGCAATCAGACAGATCCTTGGTCAACATTCTATTTAATTGTACACTGTGGTTCACAAGAAAGATCTCTAAACCCTTCTTAAATATGTTTACACTTTCATCCTTGTGGCTTGTGACCTATGAGTGTGAACAGCAAGGGACAGGAGATGTGTCCCTGCCCGGCTCTTTCACAGGCCACTGTCTGATTTAGCCCTAAACCAGCCTGCGACCTTCAAGGGTGCATGAAGGGGTAGGGTGTCGGCCAGCTCTGGGCTCTCTATTGCAGTATGACACTGGGGAAAGTGCCCCCCCCACCATATCTGCCAACTGTGGGACATTTTTTGTTTTAACTTATGAGGAGGGGTGGAGATTTATCAAATCATTGGTTCCAGTTTTGTAATGATGGAACAACAGATTTACTTTAACTTACACCAGAATTTGGTGCAAATTATAGTGAAAATGTACACTTGCTCACTGCAAGGATAGACTTCAATTTGAGATGCACCAAATTTATAAAGAGGTGTATGCTTCTAGACCTAGAGTCACTGAACTCCAGCACACTTCTGTTTAAGATTGGCATATGAAATGCCAGTCTTAATAAATTCCCTCCATGGTGTCCACTCCTCATCCATAATGACAACCTTCACAAAGTAATGGTGGGCAACTAGTTATTCAGAATGGAGCCACCTAAATCACCTAATGTATGACCAGCTTTACTCTCTATAGGAACTACTGTTTGGTGGGATTTTAAAGGGACAGGATAGGAACAAGCAGAAAACCAAATGTAAATCCTGTGTCAATCTACCCCCTGCACTGCCAGTCTCCAGAAAAAGAAGAGAACTGTTGCTAGGTGTCTGTCCTACTCAGTACAACAAATGCTGTTTACAGACCACTGATTCCTGCAAGCTTATGCTACTTATCCAGTCTTTTTTCTTTGATCCTATGCTTGGCCTTAGAAAAAGCTTCTCTTTGAATCTATTCTATTTTTGAACTTTCAAATATTACACATTGTTTTTTTTGCCAAAGCTATTCTTTTCCCTGTCTTCAGTTCTGTATCATATCTGCAGTCATTAACTTACCACTCCATTTCCCAGCAATGTACACTTCCTCTGGTGATTGGGGCTGTACTGGTCTCTTAAGCAATGCTGGCAGAGGAGTCGACCGACATGCACCACAGTCACATTACCTGTTGATTTTTGTCTTTTTAACTCCACTGTCACTCACTTGCTATCTGGGCTATGCTATGTTGCCATATGAAGCAGGTTTGCTGACACATATCAGTGTTTTGGCTAGGGTTTGGTCAGTGATTCAAAGCCAAAACCAGAAATGGTGACTTCAGACATAAGCTATAATAGAAAGATTTGCACCTGTTCTGTGTTTTTGACCCATACCTGGTTTTGGCTTACAATCACAGATAAAAATCACTTACCAAACTCTGACTGCGTGAAAGAAGCCTACGGGGTGTTTCACATGACTAAGTCCATTGTGGGAATCACACTCCATGTGTGAACATCATCCTCCGTTCTGGACACTGCTCGTCTTGCAGGAGCGCACTGCATTATACTGATTTATAATGCTATGTGCCTCTGCTTGAACTTACTAGAACAGAATCATAGTGACATAAAGCGGCCAGTATGTGCAGTAAATGCTAATTAAAGGGAGTCTGTCACCAGAAAATTCACGGATAAACCAAGCACAATGCCTATGGGGCTAGATAAGCTGAAGGTAATGATAACTTTCACTTAGAGAACAGTTTCTTCATCTGGAGAACAAGTACTTTTAATCCATATGCAAATGAGTAATTAAGTGCACAGAGGGCCAGGGCCAAATTTCTAATTAGAAACTTGAGGGCAAGTGCCTATGGCACTGCCCAGAAGGTGATGTACCAAAAAGACAAATTTTCTTTTCTTCTCCCTTCCATGTAACCAGGTCACCGCAGGTAAGGGGTTGGTGAGTTGCCAGCAGTCAAAACACACTGTAACAGTCTTACAGCTATGAGTTCTAAGGCGGTGCGGACTCTGAAGACCATACGTAAAGAAGGGGAGGAGGGGGGGAGGAGAGCCAGTCTCCTTATCCTGCTGTGCACTGCTGCACCAAGTGTTAAGTTGATTGGTAGAGCAGCAGTGAGCAGGAATTGCGACTTTACCAATTGTTTCAGTCATACTTCAGTGACAGACATGGCACACAAAGGAGCACCTGCCCACCACTTTAGTCCATCTGCCAAGGAGAAGCAGAAGCGCCTCTGAGCAGCACTGTGTCACTCAATCTGCCCCCCGGACACACACCTCTAAGTGCTTCTGCCTGCCTGTCAGTGCCACAGACCTCCGATCCAGATCTGCTGGCTTTGTGGATCCTGGTGGCCAGCCTTGCCAAGATCGTTCAGTCTGATACCCTGTTTTGTGCCTCCTTATACCCTGTACTGTGCCTCCCTTTTCATACCCTGTACTGTTTCTCCTATTCTGTACTGTGTTCCCTACCCTGTCCTCTGCCCCCTACACTGTACTGACCCATAATGCCACACAGCTAAACAAACTGCAGATAGCCATCCCCTGTGATGTCACAGCCCTATAAAAAATCTAACACCTCGTGGTCTCCGCTATTTCACTGTGAGCTAAGCTTAGGGAGAGATGTTACAAGTGCTCATGTGCTAAGGACAGTGTTGCTACAAGCAGTTAAAAAAACAATATTAGAAAGAGAAAGTGCTGAAACAGCGCAGGGAGGTAGTAGGGAGAGTTTCTGAGACTGTAGGGAGAGCATAGGGAGAACATAGGGAGACTGCATGGACAGTGCAGGCTAAGTGTAATCACCCTGTGTATCTTGTTCACCTGCTGCAGCAATCATACTTAATCTGTTCTGTTATACATACACTTACTGTGTGTCAGACTTAGTCTCAACAGGCGGAATAATGGTATAAATAGTCGTGTTTTAACCAACAATCAAGTTGAACTGAAATGGTTAACTCGCTCTTCATCATCATCTCAGGTGACAACAGAATAGTGCTGAGCGCGAATATTCGAAAAGCTAATTTTTATCACAAATATCGGCACTTTAAGAATTTGCGAATATTTTGAATATAGTGCTATATATTCCTAATGATGAATATATATATTTTTTTAACACATCAGGTGATAATCCCTCTCTTCTTCTAGCTTGTGGGCCAATGACAAGGCTTTGTCACAGCTTAGCAACATCTCTAACAACCAACAGAAAAGTTTCCTACCCCTTACGATATAAGAACCTCCCCAGCAGCTATTTTCTAAAGTTTATTGCAGTTATGAAACTGTGCTTTGTTGTATTACTTTAGACAGTTAATATATATATATATATATATATATATATATATAGAAGAAAAATCCTGAGGGAGCACCACCTTCAATGTGGGTGCAAAATCCACAAGGGCGGCGGCAGAGACCCAATATTATAACTGAAGAAAGATAGGACTGCACTCCGGATAAAAGTGAAATTCTGTGAGGCTTTATTCACCCATAGTATGGCAACTTTGCTATACTATGGGTGAATAAAGCCTCACAGAATTTCACTTTTATCCGGAGTGCAGTCCTATCTTTCTTCAGTTATATATATATATATATATATATATATATATATATATACTGTGTATATATATATATATATAATTCAGATAGTTAGGGGGAGATAGTCAGTGTAGGTTATATTGATCTATATAGAACTAAAAAAGAAGGCCTTACTATAAAGCCGTAAAGTAGGGCAAACGGAGAACCAATCCCTGCTGTAGGCTGATACCTGTAGGCTGTTCAGGCATGCTGGGAGTTGTAGTTTTGCAACAGCTGGAGGGACGCAGTTTGAGGATGCCTGATCTAAAGTGTAGCTGATAGGTTCCAGTGCAGGGTGCTAGGCAGTGTAATAGGTTCTGCTGTCCATACATATATGCTACAGACATAGTGCAGTGATGTCCCAAGTTGCACATATGCGCATCATTAATTGACGAAAATTCGCAAGCACAAATATATTGGAGCATTCTTTCTGCATATAAAGCTATTCTAATGTTCTGCTGTGCCAACCATTATCTCCAGTCTCAGGAAACTAGCTTGAAAAAAAGCATAAGTGGCCCATACGTGAATAATACATTGCAGATTTTCGCAATCAAGAATATAATCTCGAATTCTCGAATTCGTGAATATATGATGAATATTCTACAAAATATTCGCAAAATATCCCAAATTTGAATATTGCCGCTCATCACTACAACAGATACACACAGTCAGGAATCAGTTGGTTCTTCTGATACCACATTTAGTTGGCATGGCCCAGGAGCTGTTTCTGTGATTTTATTCTCCTTCTGCTAGCCAAGTAAGGTATGTCACCGACTTTTTGAGGACAGTCAGCAGTTACAGGCCCGCACATACTTGGAGGAGAAGTCCGCTGCAGACTTCTCTAGGTGTGCAACTACCATTAAGGACAGTCAGGTGGAAACACATCTTGCGAGAGGTCAGGGACGTACTCAAGAGACAGGGGAGGGTGACATTAAATGATGATGTTGTCAATCACAGGGGGCAGCGGGGGGGGGGGCATTGTCATCATCAGGGGGCGCGGGTGGCAGCATGCCCATGAGACAGCAGAGTGGAAGTGTGACCATGAGACAGCAGGATGGAAGTGTGCCCGTGAGACAGCAGAGTGGAAGCATACCCATGAGACAGCAGGATGGAAGTAGTGGGAGATCTGCAGCCAAACGCGGGAGGGGTACACCATCTGCTACTTAGGAGACTACCTGTGAAGAACCCACTACAAGAGCACCCTGGCCGTGCCTCACCTTCTGTCCATATATCCTACATACTGCCACACTAATGTCCCCCAGCGAGTTGCTGAAAAATTCCCACACTGCCAAGTATGGTATTTTCCCTCCACCATTACGTGACGCCTGCCACTGCTTTTATGAAGCCGCTTTTATGATGACGCTGTGTCAACACATGGAGCATCAGCATAAAGTGGAGTGGGAAAACCGTGCAACTTATTTATTCATACAGCCTGATGCAGCAACTGCTGCATCTACCGCCGACCCGCACCCTCTCTCCCGCAGTCAATGCTCGCCAACGTCAGCAGAAGCAAGCTGTTGTTCTTTCCCATCAACTTACACGTTGTCTATAGCTCCTGCTGCTCCTCTTACCTCTCGTTATTTGTTCCAGCAATCAATCACCAAGGTGATTGCGAAATAACAACAGTATTAGTGCACTCATCCAACAGCGCAAAAGCTGTAAAAAAAAGCTGTACTAGCCCTTTACACGTACGTTGTACAGAAGGTGGGCCAGTCCTAGGGCCCCTTGGTGTCTGGTAAAGTTCAAACCAGTGCTGATTTATGGATGTGTAACTATGGTCAAGGATAATATATGTCGTTCACAGCCCACTTGGTAAATGTGGTTCCGGCCTAGTCACACCAGCAACTTGGCCAGGTGATGGCAATGTCGCCTTTGTGTTGTAATGCTGGGATTACTGCGTCAATGTCCTCCTCTGCCTCCTCATCCTCCACCTTCTACTCACCCTCCAATGTAGGAACAGTTCATAGTGGTCCTCCAGTCCTCATGCAGTTCTGCACCTGGTCAGCTCTGTGTCATTAAAAATGAAATCGAACACTGACCATCTCCTCACCTACTGGAGATAGGAACCATGGTTACTGATAACGGGATAAGCATTTTGTCTGCGCTGCATCAGGGAGGGCTGACCCATGTGCTCTGCATGGCGCACATCTTCAATCTCGTTATCAGCCAAATTGGCAAATGGAAAATTTGCGATTAAAAATTTTCAATAAAAAAATTTGTGATACAAAAATTTGCAATCAACACTACTCCTAGAGTCAAAGATATTGCAGCCATTGGCCCACAAGCAAGAAGCAGTAAGGGATCATGGGTACTAATGAAAAATCTAGAATATACGAAGATATAGCACTATATTCTAGATATTCACGAATTCTTGAAGTGCCAATATTCGCGATAAAAATTAGCGAATAGATTATTTGCGACCAACACTAGTTATGACATGGAGCAAAGAACTCTGGGAATGAGAGATCACCCATAATGCCATGCATGCAGCCAATCAGCAGCCAGCCAGCCCTGTGATGTGGTGAAGTGAGAAAATTACTGGCTTTTTTGGTGTCTATTAGTGGGGAAAAAAGGTATTATTTGCCGTTCGATGGTGCAGTTATATGTTCTAAAGCCTTTTTTGACGTGTATTAGTGGAAAAAATAAGGGCTTATTTGCCGTTCAGCGGTTTAGTTATATGTTCTTAAGCCTTTTTTGGCGTGTATTAGTGGAAAAAAATGTATTGTTTGGCGTTCAACGGTGCAGTTATATGTTCTAAAACCTTTTTTGGCGTGTATTAGTGGAAAAAATTCCATTCAGCGGTGCAGTTATATGTTCTAAAGCCTTTTTGGGGTGTATTGCTTCAAAAAAAGGGCTTTATTAGCCGTTGTGTGGTGAAGTAAGAAAAAATACTGCCTTTTTTTACGTGTATTAGTGGAAAACAAAAAGTATTCTTTGTGTTCTAAAGCCTTTTTTGGGGTGTATTAGTGGGAAAAAAGGGCTTATTAGCCGTTCAGTGGTGCAGCTATATGTTCCAAAGCCTTTTTTGGGGGTGTATTAGTGGAAAAAAATGGGCTTATATGCCATTCAGTGGTGCAGCTATATGTTCCAAAGCCTTTTTTGGGGTGTATTAGTGGAATAAAATGGGCTTATTACTTTTTTGGCGTGTATTAGTGGAAAACAAAAAGTATTATTTGCCATTCAACGGTGCAGTTATCTGTTCTAAAGCCTTTTTGGGCGTGTATTAGTGGAAAAGAATAAGGGCTTATTTGCCGTTCAGCAGTGCAGTTATAAGTTCAAAAGCATTTTGGGGGTTTTATTAGTGGAAAAAAAGGGCTTATTAGCCGTTTTGGGGTGAAGTGAGAAAATTGTTTACAAAAAGGGGGGGGGGCCCAACCTGGGTAAAGGTATTTGTATACACATATATATTATGGAATGGCCTAGACCTATCTTGACCCAGTTATAAAGCCATAACAAACCATTAAAACACTTTATTTCTACCCCAAAGAGTTGACGACTTAGTTGCTGCCAGGGTGCGGGAGATGTGCACTCCTATTCTCCTATTCACCACAACAATATCTGCAGAGCTTAAACATAGGGGGGCAATGTGTGGATAGACTAATGTAAGCAAACTACCTGTAGTTGCCTGCAAAAACTGATTAAATGGAATAAGTGACTGTGCTCCTACACACAAACGTACACAGAACAGAACACTACGTCAGTAGCTGTCAAGACGCATTCACACACTGCATACACGCTGCTAAGTGCTCCACCTAACTCAAAAAACCTTGCTATATTAAATGAAATGTCCTACACAAGGACTTCTAAGCTAATAAGCAACATTGGAGTGGACAACAATTTCTGCCCAAACCCCTGAAGAAGCCAGTGATCTGGTAAAACATTTTGGGGGGCAGTTGATTGTTTTAAACAATTGTTGTCTATTCCAATGTTGCTTAGTCCTTGTGTAGGACATTTCATTCAATATAGCAAGGTTTTTTGAGCTAGGTGGTGCGCTTAGCAGCGTGTGAATGCGTCTTGACAGCTACTGACGTAGTGTCAGACAAGTGTGCTGTGCTGTGAACGTTTGTGTGTAGCACAGTTACCTATTCCATTAATCAATTTTTGCAGGCATCTACAGGTAGTTTGCTTACATTAGTCTATCCACACATTGCCCCCCTATGTTCAAGCTCTGCAGATATTGTTGTGGTGAATAAGAGATAGTGCACATCTCCCTCACCCTGGCAGCAACTAAGTCATCAATTCTTTGGGGTGGAAACATTGTGTTCTAATTGTTTGCTATGGCTCACAGCCGTTTTATCATTATGTCGAATTAAAAGTGAAGTTTTAATACACACTTTATACCTGGGTCAAGATAGGTCTAGGCCAGTGGTGGCAAACCTTTTAGAGGCCGAGTGCCCAAACTGCAACCCAAACCCCGACTTATTTATCGCAAAGTGCCAACTTGTCCATTTCACCTGACTACTACAGTCCAGTATAGTGTATCTTTCATGTACTTTATCATTTAGCTATAATAGCTGCCTACATTCAATGCGCTGCCTGTGCTGTACATAGTGCGCCCTGTGCTGATGGAAGGCAGGAAAAGTCTAAGGCATATTAGTACAGCACAGACTTTTTCCAGGCTGCGGGTGCCCACAGAGAGGGCTCTGAGTGCCGCCTCTGGCACCCGTGCCATAGGTTCGCCACCACTGGTCTAGGCCATTCTTGGCATTAATATATAAGGGAGAAAATTACAACTTTTTTGGCATGTATTAGTGGGAAAAAAAGTATTATTTGCAGTTCAGTGGTGCAGTTATATGTTCTAAAGCCTTTTTTGGAGTGTATTAGTGGAAAAGGGGGCTTATTAGCCGTTGTGTGGTGAAGTGAGGAAATTACAGCCTTTTTTGGGGTGTATTAATTTCCTTTTTATTTATTTATGTCAGTATGTCAGACAGAGAAGTGACAGGCCCTGCACAGGGGAGGGGCAGAGGCTTAAATGTTTCTGGCGCAGGCACAGGTCTCAGCAGAGTAAGGAGGCGTGGCAGCAGGGGTCCCTTCGAGAGGCCTGAGCTAATGTCTTGACCAGCAACCGAACAGTATTTGAATGATTGACTCGGTCATCCACTTCGTCCCAAAAGTCAGTGGGTTCATCAGACACAACCCTTAGTTGGCATTGCCCAGGAGCAGGCCCTGTGCCCTCACCTGTCCTCAACCTGCCTCTGTCCTTTTCTGTTCCCTCCGCCAGAGAAGTACTATATGCTGTGGGCTCAGCTCCACTATACAGCAAGGAAGAGCTACTTGAGGCCCAGGCAGGATGTGGAGGAGACATCAGCTGCTCTCTCCAGTAGGCGGGCAAGTAGTGATAAGGAGAGTGGCGTGGGAGCTGGTGTTGTGAGCGGTCAGGATCCTGACCAAGAGACCGTTAAGGAGGACATCAGTGATGTGCAGACAGTACTTGATGATGATGATGTATCTGATCGCACTTGGGAGCCGGGTGAATTAGGGGCTTCATCATCATCAGGAGAAGAGGGTGGCAGCTTGCCCATGAGGCAGCAAGTTGCTAGCGTGGCCAGGAGTCATCAGGGTTGCAGCAGTGGGAGGTCGGGAGCCAAACATGCCCAGGGTTGACCACACGCTTCACTGGAGCCTACCTGCCCGGAAAGTAGTGATGCAGGGGAGTACGGAAGAAGAGGCAGTACCAGTCAGTCACTGTGGAGCGTTGGGGGTAAAATCACCTACTCAGCAGTGTGGCAGTGGCACGCACCCGATTTCAGGCAGTCAAGGCTCAACCACCTCAGCCGAAGGAAGCTGTCTGTCCTTCCCATCATATGCTGGTCCTGATGCTCCTACTCCTCCTCCTCGTCAGTCATTCTGTCAGCAATCAATCACCGAAGCGATTGCAAAGAGGCAACGGTATGTGTGCACTCATCCAACGGTGCAGAAGCTGAATGTGCTCCTGGCAAAGTTGATGGTGCTGCAATCCCTCCCTTTCCAAGTGGTGGACTCTGCACCTTTAGAGAACTGATGGCTTGTGCCGAGCCGAGGTGGAAAGTCCCAAGCCGTCATTTCTTTGCCAAAAAGGTAGTACCAGCCCTGCACATGTATGTAGAACAGAAGGTGGGACGGTCCTTGAGCCTGTCGGTGTCTGCCATAGTGCACGGCAGCGCCGATGTGTGGAGCTGTAACTATGGTCAGGGACACTACATGTCCTATATGGCCCACTGGATGAATGTGGTTCCTGCACAGCCACACCAGCAACTTGGCCAGGTGACGCGGCTTCCGCCTCCACATTCTCCACGTAGTGACACCACTGGTACTTCAACAATGTCCGCCTCTGCCTCCTCATCCTCCACCGTGTCTTTAGCCTCCACTGCAGGGACAATTCACAGTGCTCCTCCAGCATACCACATGTGCAGGGCACGGCGGTGTCACGCTGTTCTGCACCTAGTTTGCCTAAGTGAACGGAGTCATATAGTGGAGGAACTGCTCAATGTCCTTCATCAAGAAATCAAATCCTGGCTTTCTCCGTGACAACTCAAAATCAGAACCATGGTGCCTGATAATGTTAAGAACATGGTGTCGGTCCTGCTTCGAAGAGGGCTGAGCCACGCGCCCTGCATGGCGCACATGTTTAATCTGTTTTTTAAGCGGTTCCTGAAGTCTTCTACCCATCAGCAAGATATCCTAAAAATGGCCAGGAAAGTTTGCATGCACGTCAGCCACACGTACACCGCAAATCACACCTTCCTTGAGCTGCAGCGGCAGAACAGTATCCCCCAATATAGGCTGATATACGACTTTTCCACCCATTGGAATTCCACCCTCCATATGTTGGAGCGACTATATGAACAGAGAAAGGCCATAAATAATTTATTGATGATCTAAGCGTACTCCCCTGTGTAACTTCGATGTCAGCCAGTGGCAGCTCATGCGTGACACCTGTCGTTTGCTCAGGCCCTTTGAGGAGGCCACTTTATCTGTCAGTCACCAGGACTACGGGAGGAACCATGTAATTTCACTGCTTCATATCATGGAACAGATCCTAGTAAATCTGGCTGGTCAGGGGACTGGAGACGTGGCGCCTAGATCTCACGGGCACATGAGCCCTGTGGGGGCTGAACTGGAGGAGGAAGAAATTGGAGCACAAGCAATGTGTAGCGAAATGGGTGGTTTTCTACACAGGTGACAGTAGAAGGAGCAGCCAAAGGAGCTACAGGGCGATGAGGTAGACGAGGCAGAGGACCCAGACACACATTGGCAGTATGCAGTGGAGATGGAGGCAGGGAGTCCCTCCGAGCCACTTGCACAAATAGCCCATTGCATGCTCACTTGCTTGCGTAGTGACAGCCGAATTGTTACCATTCGACAAAGAGATGACTTCTGGCTCCTCACCTTGCTGGACCCTCGCTACTGGTCCAAAATGGGGGCCTTTTTTACACCAGCTGAGAGGAAGGACAAACTGAACTACTATAGAGACATCCTATGTAGTCAGTTGGCCACTGCCTAGCTGCACCTGTCCCAGTCCCTCAGGTGACTGATGTCAGGAAATCAAGGAAATTAGCTGAGCATGGATGACTCTAACAGCCTCCTTGATTGATCTTGATTCAGTGTTAATAGGGTTAATGACCACTTCTATTTTCTCAGCTGTTGCTCTCAGTGGTCATTACTTCTACCCTTTATTGTCTGACCCCACCCTTCTGACTATGTGGTAGATAGCTTCATTTGGGTTTGGCTGAGCTGGTGTGAGTTTGTCTCTGGTGTTCCTGCTCGTCCATCTCTACAGAAGTTAAGTGTTGCATTTATTTGTGTTTGTTATATTCCCTGTTGTTTGTATCTGGGCCTAAGACAGAGACTTCCATTCGTCCATCTGGGGAGGAATGGGTTGTCTCTGGTCCTAACCTTTTCCAGGGCCTTATAGGGATATAAAGGCCTAGGTATCCTGCATACGAATATTCATACCTTCAGGGTCTATTCATAATGATAGATACTGTAGTTAGGGCCCGGATTAGGGTTGTCTAGGAGGTGACCTGTTTCTTCCTTAGTTTCCAGGCCCAGTTACTGTTCCCCTTCCCTCCTGTGTTCATTGAGTCGGCTAAATGACTGAATCCAAGGCAGGCCAGATGGTTGCTGTTTTTCACCAGATTTAACTTTATTGTCACCTACCGCCCTGGGGTGATTCTAAAGATCCTAGTCCTATTTTGTCTTAAGGGGTAGTCATATCTGCCCTATATCCTGATCTTGAGGCTAAGATGTTGGAGGCCCAAGAGGATGCACCGAACTCTTGTCCTCCAGGGAATTAGTTTGTTCCTTCAGACTTATGTCATAAGGTATTTGAGGAACATCACTGTACTGTCTTGGCTGGACACCCTGGAAGTAGATCCACTGTCAATCTCATCTCTAGTGTTGAGCACGAATATTCGAATAGCGAAATTTTATCGTGAATATCGCCACTTCGAGAAATTCGCGAATATTTAGAATATAGTGCTATATATTCGTCATATCGAATATTCAGCATTTTTTTCCATATGAACACATGATTCTTCTCTGCTTCTTGCTTGTGGGCCAATGAGAAGGAAGCAATCTAAAGTTCACAACAATACTTAGTGCACTAATCAGTAATCTGTAGTCAGACCTGCTAAAATTTGAAGTTGCACTAGTGCGATAAAATATTCTAATCACTGCCGATTAGCACAATCAGCGAATATATTGGAGCACTTTACTCTATCTGCATATAAAGCTATTCTAATGTTCTGCCATACCAACCATTTTCACCCGTCTCAGGAAACTTATACCAGCTTGAAAAATGTAGCCAAAGTGACCCATGCTTGTATTTCGCGTTCCGAATTCGCATTGCACGATTTTTACATTGCAGATTTTTCACATTCAATAAAATAATCTCGAATTCTCGAAATTCACGAATATATGACGAATATTCTACAAAATATTTGTGAAATATTGCGAATTCTAATATAGCCCCTGCCGCTCAGCACTACTTCTGATCTTTTAGAAGGAAGGAATAATAAGATGCACAACGGATCCTGTCTATGTAACAGCTGTAAAGCTTTCATGACATGGTCCCTATTTTGCATCAGAATTGGCTTGCGATTTGGTAGCCAAAAGCAGGAGTGGGTACAATATACAGAAGACATGCAAATATTCCATTCACGTGTCATCTCTATTTTGGATCCACTCCTGTTTTTTTGGGCTTTAGCAATACTGATGGATTACTGACCAAATGCTGACCGAGTGAAGGCGGATGCTCCATAGACCGGATACGGGTTTTTGGGGTTATTGTTCTGATGGATCAGAGGAAGGGCAAAATAATCAGTGACGTCAACACAAACTTACTGCTGACACCCACTCCAGTCTGTTGGGGGGCTCTACTATATATAAGCGTTTAATAGAACAGGTTCTGTAGACATCTATGTGGAATCAGCTGCCAATGGTGTAAAAGGAGTGCACTTCTTCATGACGCTAACATTGACCTGTAAAACTGAGTTAACACTTGAGTTATTTGGTCAGTTTTGGCATCATAACTGTCAAAATAAGTGAAGTGTGCAGTGATTCTAAGAGCGACGCCTGTCATACATTTGCTGCCCTACATGTCATATGGACTCCCAGTATTGTTTCACTACCACAGCAGACTCCCTATGCGTGTTACTCCAAGGCACAGTGTTCTACACCACCATAAAGGCTCTCTGCAACCAGGAAATAGCCATTTTTAACGCGATTCGCCATGGATAAATTCGGATGGAACCATAATTCTTTCGAGAAATTCGGCAAACCGGACGAATCAATTTTTTTTTGAAATTCGCTAATCTCTAGTAGCTAGTATAGGCAGTAGTACTGTGAGTAAAAGCCTGCAGACTCCCCATAATTTCACATCCCTGGCTGTAATAAACATAGTTTACGGTTCCTTGCAATCTTTTACTCATCAGTAGCTCCTTATGGTTTATAGTCGTTCTTTCTAACTGTAATAAAAATCATTCCAATATGCAGTGACTGCTTGAACTTGTGCTTATACCCAAAGATCAATATAAATGTGCATTTAGTGTAAAGCATGGGGGAAGCACAGATCAGTATTAGTAATGAGCGGCACGGGTCATATTCAAATTTGTGATATTTTGCGAATATGAATTTGTATATTCATTATATTCTACATTCTTTTTTTTCACGCAAAAATCGGCAAGGTAATGATCACGTAATATGCGAATATTGTGTGCTCAATACAGGCTTGGGTCAAAAACTAATATATAGCACTATAGAAGACTATATATTCGAAGCTATATATTCGTTTTTAGAATATTCGTCATTTTTTTCCATCTGAACACATGATTCCCCCAGCTTCTTGCTTGTGGGCCAATGAGTTATTGGCCCACAAGCAACTTAAAGGGAACCAGTCACCGGGATTTTGTGTATAGCGCTGAGGACATGGGTTGCTAGATGGCCGCTAGCACATCCGCAATACCCAGTCCCCATAGCTCTGTGTGCTTTTATTGTGTCAAAAAAAACGATTTGATACATATGCAAATTAACATAAAAGAGTCATATCTTACTTGTGTGACCAGAGAAGAGTCATGTTTTCAAGCTCTGACTCATCTCAGGTTAATTTGCATATGTATCAAACATTTGCGCTCAACACTAATCATAACTTCATTAAAAATTGACTTCCAAACCCCCCATAAGGAGGAGCTACAAATTAAGAAAGCAGCTAGTACTAAATGAAAAAAAGAGCACAGAATTACATCCATTTTCAAATTAAAATTTGAAGTATATTATTTGGCTTTATCCTATTAAATGACTGTAAGATTCAGAAACGCTTGCTCTACCAGAGTTCTAAAAAGGAAAAAAATCATTGTTTGCCAGTTATTTCAACACTTCATATAGGTCAGATTAGACAAAGACTATTGCTGTGTGGATTTATGAAGCAAGTTATAAGAGGGAAATGGCTGAACGCGTGGACATGAGTCTGCAATGCATTATGGACTTTGGCAATCACTGACCAGCACTGTGATAATACCCACAAGAACAGGGGATTTAGTAAAAGCCCCTTCTGTTTAATAAAGTAATTTGTTCCAGTAACAGTGATAATAAAATTGGCCAAATGAAACGGCTTTGTACAATAAGGGCTTGAATCCAATTTGCTGTGCTAGTACCATTACAATTTATCTCTGTGTTTACTCATTTGTAGAATTGCTACCAGTCTTTTATGTGCAATTAATGGGATTAATAGCGCTCCAGAGCGAGGAAACAGCATGAAAGAGCAAAGTGCCTTTATTTGCATGTCAATTACATGATTCCCTTAAACAAGCAGTAGCCAGTGAGATAGTGGCATATTTGAATCCATTCTAATCTATCAAGTGTAATATTGTATTACTATACTGAAAATGCTTTTTTATGTATAAATGGTATCATGCTTAAATTTCATTAGGTCTGAGATCTTATTCTAATAGCTAGCTTTGAAGCATAGGATCTCTATAAACTTACTTTGCAGATATTATTGAGTTGCTTATGTATCAGTTTCCTAAAATATTGTCATCATAACAAGGTCATTATTATTATTAAGGCCCGAACACATCGCTATATTCGTGTGCTCGGCCGAGCACCCGAGTATAATGGAAGTCAATTGGAGACAACTAGTGATGATCGAGCACCAAAGTATTCGGGTGTTCAGGTGTTCGGCTCAAACTCATTGCTATATTTGTGTGCTCGGACAAGCACCCGAGTATAATGGAAGTCAATGGGAGACAACCAGGCACCCCCTGCTCGGAAGAGAAGAGGGTGTCTGGTTCATAAAAAAAGGTTAGAAATTGATGGAAACCCAATCAAAATGGTTTAGAAACAGCATTAAGAGGATGTCTGGATGCGTCTTGGACTCCTAATATCTATGACATACAATAGACAACAACACAAAGACTATATGCCAAAAGCCAGGTATGTGCAAGCCATCAATCTATCCATGAGACAGATAACAGCCAGCATACCTTACAATGGCAGCCTTGTGCACTATGAGATATTCCAAACCAGCTCTCATCTGACTGAGAACCAGTAAACTTCAAAGTTATTTTGCATCTGTTGGATGACTTGGGTGGACCTGCACACCTAGATCAATATCATTAGGGCAGCAAAAAGTTTTTTAATTGTCCAAACATAATATTCAATAATGTTTCTATACAGTTTTGTCATCTAAAAACTCATTTGCATAAACATGGGCATATGGGAAAGACATGCAAATGAGCAGACTCTGCCTTGTTTTTAAGCTGTCATAAGACTATTAAAACCAATAGATGGCGCTATTGAGTTATGAACAGCGCCTAATATTCTTGTCAGAAGACTATGAAACCAATAGAGGGCGCTGTTCATAACTCAATAGCGCCATCTATTGGTTTCATAGTCTTCTGACAAGAATATTAGACTGAGTCTTATGACAAGCTTATTAGTGTAGCCTTTTGCATGGAAAATTCGCTATAAAAATCCGTTATTAGAATATTCGCGATCTACAATAGGATGATATCTGACACTAGGAAAGCTGGGTAATAACTCAGCGATAAAATCTGATACTGGGAAAGTTGGGTAATAACTCGCGATCTACAGTGAGTTATTACCCAGCTTTTCCAGTGTCAGATATTATCACTGACTTACTACATAATTATTACATAATATTCGCTATATTGCTATATATTAGTTTGTTAGAATATTACAAATATTCTAAAAAATGAATATAGAGCAACATAGCGAATATGATCTCAGCGAATAGTCTTGTCATAACACTATGCAACTAATAGAGGGCGCTGTTCATGAGTCATGATTCTTGACTCATGTGAATCATAACTCATGAACAGCGCCCTCTATTAGTTGCATAGTGTTATGACAAGACTATTTGCTGAGATCATATTCGCTATATTGCTCTATGTAGAACTACACCTAGTTATGGCTTAGAAATATTGATGAAAAATAACTGATGGTTCATTTAAATTTATCAGAGAATATTCGAGGGTCACATTGAATTCCAAACCAACAGAAAAAAATGGCATGGTGTTAAACAGGCAGGAAATGCTCAAACCCATATGCAGTGGTGCATGTGTATACAGGGGAGCAAATCCTGCACTTGTAGCCCTTTGCTAATGGCGATCCACAGCAAAAATGCATACACCTTGGCGCGGTGCTCGGGCTCAGACATGTCCTCCACAGTAGGATATGTTGGCTAATCTCTCAATTTTAACATCAATATGAGGGTTTAGTAAGACCGTAGAGTGCACCTGTCTTTGCAAATGTTATTATATTGTTATATTGGTTATCACATCCACATAATTGCTATCTTGTATAGGATGTCTATTGTGGTACTTGTGGTCCGCTGCGGGCATCCTCCACTGTATGCATTTTTGCTGGGGATCGCCATTAGCAACGGGACACAAGTGCAGGATTTGCTCCCCTGTATACACATGCACCACTGCATATGGGTTTGAGCACTTCCTGCCTGTTTAACACCATGCCATTTTTTCTGTTGGTTTGTATATAGAGATGCTACATTTAGGTGCACCTGCGAGGCCTGGGCCATATCAGCTAGTCTTGAGAGGAACTCACAGACTCCTCCCTTCTCCCATTGCAAGCATGACTACATTCTGGAGGTAACTGGTGAGTTGGCTATGAGTCGGACCTTACGTTCCTGTAATTCACCCACTGGCTCCTGGTACTCACAGGTAGGTGAGTGTTAGGTCCTGAGCTACTTGAGAAACCTTGGCTGCGGTGCTCGGGCTCAGACATGTCCGCCACAGTAGGATATTTTGGCTAATCTTTCTATTTTAACATCAGTATAAGGGTTTAGTTGGACCGCAGAGTGCACCTGTCTTTGCAAATGTTATTAGATTGCCATTAAATTCCAAATTTTTTTTAGGCTAGGTTCACACCTGAGCGTTTTACAGTGCGTTCCTATGCGCTGTAAAACACTCAACAGGCAAAAACCAATGTTTCCGTATGGGCATGGTTCTCATCTGAGGAGCTTCTTTGGGGTGTATTGTCGGGTGTTCCCGCCCATAGACTTCAGCAGGAACGCGCCTAAATGGGCGTTTGCTTGTTTCCGGCCATTAAAAACACCCGATAAAAACGCCTGTAAAAAGCGCTTATCGAATACGCTCAGGTGTGAACCCAGCCTTAAAGTTCACTGTTAGGCTGGCCACTCACATAAAATCTTTGTTACCTGAACATGCAAAATCCAACCACAAACGAGTTATAGGCACAGAACCTTTAAACCACACAGAATAGTGGGAGATGCAACTATTTATTTATTATTATTTATTTTGTGCACTTATATAGCGCTACTATATTCCACAGCGCTTTACAGACATTAGCATTCAACTATCCCCAATGGGGCTCACAATCTAAGGTCCCTATCAGTATGTCTTTGGACATAAATAAGGAAGGTTAAATGACCACATAAGCAACACCTGGCCATTACCAGAAACAACACTGACACCTATTGATCCAAAAGGAAAACCTGTCAGATCAAACCACGTGTTGCCTGTCTCACAGATCTCCTGCCACTCACTGTCGCCGGGACATCCGCAATTCTCGGTACGTCCGTGACAAGACCATTGCATGTAAATGCAGCAGTCTCCACCAGCGAGCAGCAGATTCCCGATAAACTGCTGCTCTGTCATCCCATGGAACCTTTAAGGTGGATATAGATGTCATCCCATGGAACCTTTAAGGCATATTAAAGATCAGCTAATTGCCAAAAAATTCTATTTGGTCGGTTCGCCGAATTTTCGATAAAGATTCGATTTGATCCGAATTTATTTTTGGCAAATTGCGTTAAAAAACAGCATTTCCTGGCAGCAGAAATTCTGTATAGTGGTGTAGAACACTGTGCCTTGCAGAAACACGCAAAGAGAGTCTGCTGTGGTAGTGAAATAATACTGTGAGTTAGTATGAAATGCAGATTACAGGCATCGCTCTTGATAGGGGCATGGCCTGAATGGGCTTTGCCCCTCATGGTGCCATTGAAACATAGATTGTGGTTTTGTGGTGTTTTCTACCCCCCCCCCCCCACCCCTTTTTCTCTTGTGTTATTTCTCCTCAGGTAAAGTGAGACTGTTTTATGCTGGACAGCTTCGGGATTGGACAATTAGATGGCTGGTCAGGATTGCTATTGGTTAAATCGGTTGCTGTCCAGTTGCTGGGCCTGTTTCTATTTTTATCTAGTTCCCTGGTTGGTTTCTGGTGGTGTGCGGCGGGAACTTCACCTATTTATTGAGACAGCTTACCTGTGGATTTCAGTCGCCGTGTCAAGATCAAGAAGAAGCTCGCCCGCCCGCCTGCCCCCCCTACAATATTTGTCGCTGTGGCTAGTCGCTCAGAATTCTGGGTGGACTTAAATTAATTCAGTAATGGACTTTATTTATTCAGAATGGTATTTATATTGTTATTTTAAAGTTGGTTGATTTATGTAACCCCCAAGTTTTTGATAAAGACCGCAGCCTTTTCATCCACAAGAGGTTTGTGTCAATTATTTATTAATTAATTATTATTGTTGAATATGGCACCATAGAATCACTGCACTTCACTGATTTGGGCAGTTATGGGGCCAATAACTCAAGTATGAACTCAGCCTTACAGGTCACTGTTAGAGCCAGGTATAAAGAACTGTGCAGAGGCCCAAGATCCTACTATAACATGAAAGAGCGCACTTCTTTTAAACTGTCATCAGCTGATTCCTCATAGATTTCTACAGAGCCTGTTCTATTAAACGCTTCCACAAGTAGAGCCCCCCTGACAGAGTGGAGAGGGTGTCAGCAGTAAATTTGTGTTCACGTCACTGATTATTTTGCCCTTCATCTGATCTGTAAGAACAATAACCCCCAAAAAACAGTCTGTTGAGCATCCGCCTTTACTCGGTCAGCATTTGGTCAGTAATCTATCAGTATTGCTAAAGCCAAAGAAAACAGGAGTGGATCCAAAACAGAGATGACAAGTGAATGGAATGTTTGCATGTCTAAGCCAATTCTGATGCAAAATAGGGACCATGCCATACAGGCCTTACAGCTGTTACATAGACAGGATCCGTTGTGCGTCTAAATTTTCTTTCCTTCTGACAGATCAGAAGATGGGTCAAATAAATGATGATGTCAACTAGGCCAAAAAGGCAAAATAGTTGCCCAGTTATGGAGTGGGAAGGGTGGGAACAACATGAGAAGTCAACAGAGTGGCCCAATGACAGAGTGTTGAGGTGGCAGCAGCACAAGATAGCAGCTGAGTTGAGGAGGCAGCAGCATGACGAGACCAAAGAGTGGCCCAGTGACATAGTAGTGAGGTGGCAGCAGCATGAGGAGACCACAGAGTGGCCCAGTGACAGAATGGTAAGGTGGCAGCAGCATGAGGAGACCACAGAGTGGCCCAGTGAAATAGTAGTGAGGTGGCAGCAGCATGAGGAGACCAACAAGTGGCTCAGTGACAGAGTAGTGAGGTGGAAGCAGCATGAGGAGACCACAGAGTGGCCCAGTGAGAAGTGGTGAGCTAGCAACAGCATGAGGAGACTACAGAGTGTCACAGTGACATAGCGGCAAGGTGGCAGCAGCACGAGGAGACCACAGAGTGTCATAGTGACATAGTGGTGAGGTGGAAGCAGCATGAGAAGACCACAGAGTGGCACAGTGACATAGTGTTGAGGTGGCAGCAGCATGGGGAGACCGCAGAGTGGCATAGTGACAGAGTGATGCGGTGGCAGCAGTATGACGAGACCACAGAGTGGCCCAGTGACAAGTGGTGAGCTAGCAGCAACATAAGGAGACCACAGAGTGTCACAGTGACATAGTGGTGAGGTGGCAGCAGCATGAGGAGACCACACAGTGGCTAAGTGACATAGTGGTGAGGTGGAAGCAGCATGAGGAGACCACAGAGTGGCCCAGTGACAGAGTGTTGAGGTGGCAGCAGCATGAGGAGATCACAGATTGGCCCAGTGACAGAGTGGTGAGGTGGCAGCAGCATTAGGAGAACACAGAGTGACAGAATGGGAAGGTGGGAGGCAATACCAGTACCAGTTGAAGATGGTCGTGGCAGTAGGAGCACCTGGCAGCAGGTGTGGCACCAGGCGGGTGGCAGCATGAGAATAGTAGCTGAAGCAGCTAGCCAGAAGAAACAGGTCTTTTTTGACAAAGTTTAGGTGTGGCACCATGGATGATCTAGTCTGATGCATCAGGCACTGATGTTTTGAAAATCCTGGAAACCTATGTGAATAATGTCACAGTGGCTCATCTATCCCAGGCTTCTGGATTAAGGTGCACTATCCTCGGCGTACCCTCCGCCGACTAATAATCTCAATTGGTATATAATATTATGGCAGGCACTCTGTTCTCTAGTGTGGCATGAATAAGTAGATTGACATGATCATTATAAACGGTATTTATTTAAAAAAATACTGTCTACCATACCACTTATGGGACATATCGGGCTTGTATACTCAACCACAATAAGTGCAATATTTACGGTAATATACCGCAATATCCTACCATCAAGCAGCGTTTTTGTGGCGATTGTATATATGCTATAACTGCGGACCTGTAAGATCTATGGGGGGTCTGCAAGATTTTAATTTCATTTAGCTACACCATAGTATAGTACATTAGATTATTTTAGCATTTGAGTGAAGTTGTATTATTGCTGGTTTCATGTCATTTTAGCATTTATGTACTACTATATATAGAGTATTAATAAATTATTTTATGCAATTGTTTTATTACCATATTTCCATCTAGCGAGTGCCCCTCCACATTTTATCTATTATTGTATTTATTTAAAAAAATATATATTAAAAAAAGTATACAAAATATCAATCCCAATATGTCCCTTAATATGTCATGATTCGTATACACCCTGATATAGCATGATTATGTCACCAGCAATTCATTAATGTTGGACCTTATATGCAGTACCATGTAAATGATATTAATAAATAAAAATTGCAAATAAAAATAAAATAAAAATAATGCAAATAAAAAATAATAATTCCAAAACCATATATTAACTTCCTCATAAATGGTTATACAGTGGCGGAAATAATTATTTGACCCCTCACTGATTTTGTAAGTTTGTCCAATGACAAAGAAATGAAAAGTCTCAGAACAGTATCATTTCAATGGTAGGTTTATTGTAACAGTGGCAGATAGCACATCAAAAGGAAAATCGAATAAATAACTTTAAATAAAAGATAGCAACTGATTTGCATTTCATTGAGTGAAATAAGTATTTGAACCCCTACCAACCATTAAGAGTTCTGGCTCCCACAGAGTGGTTAGACACTTCTACTCAATTAGTCACCCTCATTAAGGACACCTGTCTTAACTAGTCACCTGTATAAAAGACACCTGTCCACAGAATCAATCAATCAAGCAGACTCCAAACTCTCCAACATGGGAAAGACCAAAGAGCTGTCCAAGGATGTCAGAGACAAAATTGTAGACCTGCACAAGGCTGGAATGGGCTACAAAACCATTAGCAAGAAGCTGGGAGAGAAGGTGACAACTGTTGGTGCGATTATTCGAAAATGGAAGGAGCACAAAATGACCATCAATCGACCTCGCTCTGGGGCTCCACGCAAGATCTCACCTCGTGGGGTGTCAATGGTTCTGAGAAAGGTGAAAAAGCATCCTAGAACTACACGGGAGGAGTTAGTTAATGACCTCAAATTAGCAGGGACCACAGTCACCAAGAAAACCATTGGAAACACATTACACCGCAATGGATTAAAATCCTGCAGGGCTCGCAAGGTCCCCCTGCTCAGGAAGGCACATGTGCAGGCCCGTCTGAAGTTTGCCAATGAACACCTGAATGATTCAGAGAGTGACTGGGAGAAGGTGCTGTGGTCTGATGAGACCAAAATAGAGCTCTTTGGCATTAACTCAACTCGCTGTGTTTGGAGGAAGAAAAATGCTGCCTATGACCCCCAAAACACCGTTCCCGCCGTCAAGCATGGGGGTGGAAACATTTTGCTTTGGGGGTGTTTTTCTGCTAAGGGCACAGGACAACTTATTTGCATAAACGGGAAAATGGACGGAGCCATGTATCGTGAAATCCTGAGCGACAACCTCCTTCCCTCTGCCAGGAAACTGAAAATGGGTCGTGGATGGGTGTTCCAGCACGACAATGACCCAAAACATACAGCAAAGGCAACAAAGGAGTGGCTCAAGAAGAAGCACATTAAGGTCATGGAGTGGCCTAGTCAGTCTCCGGACCTTAATCCAATCGAAAACCTATGGAGGGAGCTCAAGCTCAGAGTTGCACAGAGACAGCCTCGAAACCTTAGGGATTTAGAGATGATCTGCAAAGAGGAGTGGACCAACATTCCTCCTAAAATGTGCGCAAACTTGGTCATCAATTACAAGAAACGTTTGACCTCTGTGCTTGCAAACAAGGGTTTTTCCACCAAGTATTAAGTCTTTTTTTGTTAGAGGGTTCAAATACTTATTTCACTCAATGAAATGCAAATCAGTTGCTATCTTTTATTTAAAGTTATTTATTCGATTTTCCTTTTGATGTGCTATCTGCCACTGTTACAATAAACCTACCATTGAAATGATACTGTTCTGAGACTTTTCATTTCTTTGTCATTGGACAAACTTACAAAATCAGTGAGGGGTCAAATAATTATTTCCTCCACTGTAGCTGCATAGTAATATATCAAGTCCCGTCCTTTTGATGTATTGAATTGATGACTAGCTATAAAAACATCCACCTTATGGGGGATTATAGCAACCTATCAAGTTCCATATTAGTAGTTTAAATGGTATTATGTCCATTGTTGACCATTAGATAAATGATAGGTAAAAGTCTTCTATAAAGAATTATAAAGTTCCAAGGTATACCAACATATAACTGATAATGACCAGTATCGAAATTGGAATGGAGAAACTAGATGCTGGATTGCTCAAACGCCACTCTCCCGGCATCCCACGTGGCGTCCCAAGTGGTTGGGGCAGTGTCCTCAGTCAACCTTTATCTCCTTATTGAATGAGCGGTCTGCTCTGTTGTATGTTCCACTAATAGTTGATTGGCATACTTCTAAGTTATATGTTACATATATGAATGGATAAAAAGGGAAGTGGTAATTGTTGATAACCGCACAACTGCAAATAGCCGCAATTATATTCACCAGACATGTTTCGAAGCTGACACGCTCCATCTTCAGTCGTTTGGTGAATACAAGTGCGGCTATTTGTTCTTAATCAATTCACAAATCCTTATCCTGATAGCAGTACAGTAGTGATCCCAGACGTATCTTCAAAGTGATCATGGCAATATCGTATGAACCTTAACCTCAAGTGAAAAGTGCAGAAGTGCCACAATGTATCCGAAAACCCAGTGGACCTAAAGAGAAATTTTCCATGATGTTCCAGGAAATGAGATGCAACTGACGTCAAGGGTTTATCCTTCTTGAGTTTATCCCGAGAAGCCAATGTTGGAAAGATGTTGTTGAATCCTCTTACGTAGATCTTGTGAGGTTTGTCCAATATAAATCTTCCTGCGAGGACACAATTGTCACCGCCAGGTCTGTGAGAAGGTCTGTTAGACGTTCTTCTCTACCTCTTGCATGACGTTCTTTGTTTTGGTTTCACTTTGTCATCTCCTTTCCTTCTCCCAGCTGTCACCTATTTTCACTAATTGTCTCCCTTTATATTCCCTCCCATACTGCCTCATTTTGCGGTTTATACTTCTTCCTGGATGAGTTGTTCACTGCTGGAGCCTGCTTCTGCTGATTACTCAGATAAGTCTGTTTCCTTTATTTGTGTTTCCTTGCTGGCTTGATTCTAGGTGACCCTGACTCCATCCGTATTAAGTGCAGGGAGCCGGTGGTCGTGTCCCTTCACTATTATAGGGTTTTCAGGTGTCACATAGTATTAGGTACGTGGGCATGCAATCGTCTACCATAAAGACCTTTGCATGGGCATAGCAGTCAGGGAGAGCTCTAGGGGTTTTATAGGGCTCACCCATATGCTCCTTAGTTTGGGATCAAGCCAGTCAGATGTTTATTTATAAGTTCCAGCTTTCTGCAACACCATCCGTGACAACAATAGAGCATAAACCACATTTTTGGAACGACAATTTACATAGTTACTTAGCATAATTTTCTTTTGGTTCCCAGAATTGAGGAAGGTGTCCAAAGCATACAGGTGAAACTCGAAAAATTAGAATGTCGTGCAAAGTTCATTTATTTCAGTAATGCAACTTAAAAGGTAAAACTAACATATGAAATAGACTCATTACATGCAAAGCAAGATATTTCAAGCCTTTATTTGTTATAATTTGGATGATTATGGCTTATAGCTTATGAAAACCCCAAAGTCACAATTTTGAGGTACCCTTTGCTAAGGGGATATGGATTAATTAGCTGACTAGAGTGTGACACTTTGAGCCTAGAATATTGAACCTTTTCACAAAACTCTAATTTTAAGCTGCATTAATGCAATTCCTTTTAATTTGCATTACTTAAATAAATGGACTTTTGCACGATATTCACATTTTTTGAGTTTCACCTTATATTGGCAAACATTGCAATTGCCAAAAGGATATGTACCTTTGAGTCTAATGCCTCCCTCAGTAGTACCAGTCGAAAGCTGAAAGTGACTACGTACCAGTTTGTCCTTCAAATTAAGTGCCCTACGGGCAATAATTTTTGGTTTAACATCATACCAAGTCAATCTTTTGTCTGAGGTAAGTAGAAACAAATTTGTGCCCAGAATATTATATAGGTCAGACCATTGGTTGTTATATTGAGTATACTCAAAGTACACTATTTTATTATATAGCATTTTCTCTTGTTTAGGTTTTCTAGTGGGTTTCTTTTTCATATTTTTATTTGGTTTTTATTATTTGTGATTCATGGCCTATCTCATTCATTCTTGTAATGCGCTCCCACCTTCTGGAACACATCACTCTTCTATTTCCGGTCTTTGAAACACATGGTTTTCTCTCTTCTGGCCCTGCACCATTTTGTGCATGCTCAGAGCACCTTCTGGAGCCAATGATGCCTTCCGGTCTTTGGAACGCATCATTCGCTCATTTCCGGCCGTGCGCAATCTTGCGCAAGCCCAGTTTGATGACCAGAGCTGCAGAGACATTATGTACGGCGCCATCATACTTGGATATGGGTTCAGCACCAGGGACCTCAATTAAATCTCCCCTTTGCCTCGGACACATTTATCTCCACATGGGTGACCCTTATTATTGTTTAAATATACATGTACATATAGTGTGCACATTTACTCTAGCCTGTGGACCCCTAAAGAAGCCAGTTGGACTTGGTGATACACATGGGGCGTGTCTTCCCTATACACCATGCTCGCCGATTTGTATACTACGATGAGTATCTGCTATTTTTGATGCCTTTTGTTGTCTTATTTATTATATATTGTATATTATTGCGGCTGAGCCCATGTATATTTCTCTTTAGAAACTGGTGTTTATAGGATAGTGTGGTGGACATACATTTAGTCCACACACATTGTTTTCATTGTATACAATGATTTTATCTTTTTGAGTTGTTGTGCTTTTGTGTTTAATAAATTATATTTTGATTAATAGAGGTGCAGCCTTGTAAGCAGTAATTCTTTGTCTGTTCTTTACATGGTTGTTTTTTAGTACCGTGGCTGGCATTTGTTTATTGGTGTGCCCCTTACTTTAGCATTCCCATTTTGTAGGTTTTTGGTGAGGTGCTTGTTCGTCTTGCCATTCTAGGGTGTGGCACCCTTCACCTGTGTGTGGTTGTTTTTTTGATATGGCGGTCAATTTGGAGGCTAGAGAGGCCTTATGGAATTCACAGATCTCTTCTGTATTCCATGAGACAGTTGTTGGTGAGATGGGAGTGATTATAGATATCTTACTATGGAAATTATTGAAGAACACAAGTTGTTTACGCGGGTGTAGTGGAATGTTAAGAGTTTGGAGGAATATCTTAAATGCTCAATTGCTCCTAGGGGGTTAAGAGTTAAGAAATTTCCAGCATGGGAAGTGACCCCAGAGTTCAAACAAACTTGGGAACTGGGTTTACTTCAGTGTTCTAAAATTCTGATTAATACAGTCCTAATCAAAAGTTTAAGACTAGGGATGAGCGAACCCGAACTGTATAGTTCGGGTTCGTACCGAATTTTGGGGTGTCCGTGACACGGACCCGAACCCGAACATTTTCGTAAAAGTCCGGGTTCGGGTTCGGTGTTCGTCGCTTTCTTGGCGCTTTTTGAAAGGCTTGCCCCAAGAGGCCGTCACAGCCATGCCTACTATTGGCATGGCTGTGATTGGTCAGTGCAGCATGTGACCCAGCCTCTATTTAAGCTGGAGTCACGTAGCACCGCACGTCACTCTGCTCTGATCAGTGTAGGGAGAGGTTGCAGCTGCGACGTTAGGGCGAGATTAGGCAGTGATTAACTCCTCCAAAAGACTTCATTCAGTGATCGATCTGCAGCTGTGGATCATTGAACTGCTGCTATTCAATTGCTCACTGTTTTTAGGCTGCCAAGAGCGTTTTTCATTCACTTTTTTCTGGGGTGATCGGCGGCCATTTTGTGTCTTGTGGTGCGCCAGCACAAGCTGCCACCAAGTACATTTAACCCTCAATAGTGTGGTTATTTTTTGGCTATATCCTACATCAGGGTCAAGCTGTCACACCAAGTGCATTTAACCATCAATAGTGTGGTTATTTTTTGGCCATATACTACATCAGGGGCAAGCTGTCACCAAGTGCATTTAACCCTCAATAGTGTGGTTGTTTTTTGGCTATATCCTACATCGGTCAAGCTGTCACACCAAGTGCATTTAACCATCAATAGTGTGGTTATTTTTTGGCCATATACTACATCAGGGGCAAGCTGAGCCTGTCACCAAGTGCATTTAACCCTCAATAGTGTGGTTGTTTTTTGGCTATATCCTACATCAGGGTCAAGCTGTCACACCAAGTGCATTTAACCATCAATAGTGTGGTTATTTGTTGGCCATATACTACATCAGGGGCAAGCTGTCACCAAGTGCATTTAGCCCTCAATAGTGTGGTTGTTTTTTGGCTATATCCTACATCGGTCAAGCTGTCACACCAAGTGCATTTAACCATCAATAGTGTGGTTATTTTTTGGCCATATACTACATCAGGGGCAAGCTGAGCCTGTCACCAAGTGCATTTAACCCTCAATAGTGTGGTTATTTTTTGGCTATATCCTACATCAGGGTCAAGCTGTCACACCAAGTGCATTTAATCATCAATAGTGTGGTTATTTTTTGGCCATATACTACATCAGGGGCAAGCTGTCACCAAGTGCATTTAACCCTCAATAGTGTGGTTGTTTTTTGGCTATATCCTACATCGGTCAAGCTGTCACACCAAGTGCATTTAACCATCAATAGTGTGGTTATTTTTTGGCCATATACTACATCAGGGGCAAGCTGAGCCTGTCACCAAGTGCATTTAACCCTCAATAGTGTGGTTGTTTTTTGGCTATATCCTACATCAGGGTCAAGCTGTCACACCAAGTGCATTTAACCATCAATAGTGTGGTTATTTTTTGGCCATATACTACATCAGGGGCAAGCTGTCACCAAGTGCATTTAGCCCTCAATAGTGTGGTTGTTTTTTGGCTATATCCTACATCGGTCAAGCTGTCACACCAAGTGCATTTAACCATCAATAGTGTGGTTATTTTTTGGCCATATACTACATCAGGGGCAAGCTGAGCCTGTCACCAAGTGCATTTAACCCTCAATAGTGTGGTTATTTTTTGGCTATATCCTACATCAGAGTCAAGCTGTCACACCAAGTGCATTTAACCATCAATAGTGTGGTTATTTTTTGGCCATATCCCAGTCTAATTCTGTCCGTAAACATATACCTGTCACCCAGCGCCTAAATAATAGGCCTCAAATTTATAGTCAGCTAAATCTGTGGTTATTGCTGTGGCTGGGCAAGTTATTTAGTGTCCGTCAAAGCACAGTTTTTGTTCTGGGTTGAAATACAATTCCCAATTTAGCAATTCTCTAAATTAGTGGTTTCTGCTGTATCAGGCCTACTTTAAATCTATCCCTAAAAGGGTATATTAGATTCAAGGTGCTGATAGGGTCATTCTCAATAACTTCACACACACGCTACTGTGCATATCCAAGTCTAATTCTGTCCGTAAACGTATACCTGTCACCCAGCGCCTAAATAATAGGCCTCAAATTTATAGTCAGCTAAATCTGTGGTTATTGCTGTGGCTGGGCAAGTTATTTAGTGTCCATCAAAGCACAGTTTTTGTTCTGGGTTGAAATACAATTCCCAATTTAGCAATTCTCTAAATTAGTGGTTTCTGCTGTATCAGGCCTACTTTAAATCTATCCCTAAAAGGGTATATTAGATTCAAGGTGCTGATAGGGTCATTCTCAATAACTTCACACACATGCTATTGCACAATTCAAAGTCTAATTCGGTCTGTAAACGTATACCTGTCATCCAGCGCCTAAATACTAGGCCTCAAATTTATATTCAGCTAAATCTGTCGTTACTGCTGTGCCTTTATTAGTGTAATACGGTACCTAAATAGATAGCCAGATAGTGTTAGGTGTCTGTAAAAAAAGGCCTGAATTTGAATTCAATACATTGGGCCAAATAATATTTTTCTTATTGTGGTGAACGGTAACAATGAGGAAAACATCTAGTAAGGGACACGGACGCGGACATGGTCGTGGTGGTGTTAGTGGACCCTCTGGTGCTGGGAGAGGACGTGGCCGTTCTGCCACAGCCACAGGTCCTAGTGTACCAACTACCTCAGGTCCCAGTAGCCGCCATAATTTACAGCGATATTTGGTGGGGCCCAATGCCGTTCTAAGGTTGGTATGGCCTGAGCAGGTACAGGCATTAGTTAATTGGGTGGCCGACAATGGGTCCAGCACGTTCACATTATCTCCCACCCAGTCTTCTGCAGAAAGCGCACAGATGGCGCCTGAAAACCAACCCCATCAGTCTGTCACATCACCCCCATGCATACCAGGGAAACTGTCTGAGCCTCAAGTTATGCAGCAGTCTCTTATGCTGTTTGAAGACTCTGCTGGCAGGGTTTCCCAAGGGCATCCACCTAGCCCTTCCCCAGCGGTGGAAGACATAGAATGCACTGACGCACAACCACTTATGTTTCTTGATGATGAGGACATGGGAATACCACCTCAGCACGTCTCTGATGATGACTAAACACAGGTGCCAACTTCTGCGTCTTTCTGCAGTGTGCAGACTGAACAGGAGGTCAGGGATCAAGACTGAGTGGAAGACGATGCAGGGGACGATGAGGTCCTAGACCCCACATGGAATGAAGGTCGTGCCACTGACTTTCACAGTTCGGAGGAAGAGGCAGTGGTGAGACCGAGCCAACAGCGTAGCAAAAGAGGGAGCAGTGGGCAAAAGCAGAACACCCGCCGCCAAGAGACTCCGCCTGCTACTGACCGCCGCCATCTTGGACCGAGCACCCCAAAGGCAGCTTCAAGGAGTTCCCTGGCATGGCACTTCTTCAAACAATGTGCTGACGACAAGACCCGAGTGGTTTGCACGCTGTGCCATCAGAGCCTGAAGTGAGGCATTAACGTTCTGAACCTTAGCACAACCTGCATGACCAGGCACCTGCATGCAAAGCATGAACTGCAGTGGAGTAAACACCTTAAAAACAAGGAAGTCACTCAGGCTCCCCCTGCTACCTCTTCTGCTGCTGCCGCCTCGGCCTCTTCTGCTGCTGCCGCCTCGGCCTCTTCCTCCGCCTCTGGAGGAACGTTGGCACCTGCCGCCCAGCAAACAGGGGATGTACCACCAACACCACCACCTCTGTCACCAAGCATCTCAACCATGTCACACGGCAGCGTTCAGCTCTCCATCTCACAAACATTTGATAGAAAGCGTAAATTCCCACCTAGCCACCCTCGATCCCTGGCCCTGAATGCCAGCATTTCTAAACTACTGGCCTATGAAATGCTGTCATTTAGGCTGGTGGACACAGACAGCTATAAACAGCTCATGTCGCTTGCTGTCCCACAGTATGTTGTTCCCAGCCGGCACTACTTCTCCAAGAGAGCCGTGCCTTCCCTGCACAACCAAGTATCCGATAAAATCAAGTGTGCACTGCGCAACGCCATCTGTGGCAAGGTCCACCTAACCACAGATACGTGGACCAGTAAGCACGGCCAGGGACGCTATATCTCCCTAACTGCACACTGGGTAAATGTAGTGGCGACTGGGCCCCAGGCGGAGAGCTGTTTGGCGCACGTCCTTCCGCCGCCAAGGATCGCAGGGCAACATTCTTTGCCTCCTGTTGCCACCTCCTCCTACTCAGCTTCCTCCTCCTCTTCTTCCACCTGCTCATCCAGTCAGCCACACACCTTCACCACCAACTTCAGCACAGCCCGGGGTAAACGTCAGCAGGCCATTCTGAAACTCATATGTTTGGGGGACAGGCCCCACACCGCACAGGAGTTGTGGCGGGGTATAGAACAACAGACCGACGAGTGGTTGCTGCCGGTGAGCCTCAAGCCCGGCCTGGTGGTGTGCGATAATGGGCGAAATCTCGTTGCAGCTCTGGGACTAGCCGGTTTGACGCACATCCCTTGCTTGGCGCATGTGCTGAATTTGGTGGTGCAGAAGTTCATTCACAACTACCCCGACATGTCAGAGCTGCTGCATAAAGTGCGGGCTGTCTGTTCGCGCTTCCGGCGTTCACATCCTGCCGCTGCTCGCCTGTCTGCGCTACAGCGTAACTTCGGCCTTCCCGCTCACCGCCTCATATGCGACGTGCCCACCAGGTGGAACTCCACCTTGCACATGCTGGACAGACTGTGCGAGCAGCAGCAGGCCATAGTGGAGTTTCAGCTGCAGCACGCACGGGTCAGTCGCACTGCGGAACAGCACCACTTCACCACCAATGACTGGGCCTCCATGCGAGACCTGTGTGCCCTGTTGCGCTGTTTCGAGTACTCCACCAACATGGCCAGTGGCGATGACGCCGTTATCAGCGTTACAATACCACTTCTATGTCTCCTTGAGAAAACACTTAGGGCGATGATGGAAGAGGAGGTGGCCTAGGAGGAGGAGGAGGAGGAGGAGGAAAAGGGGTCATTTTTAGCACTTTCAGGCCAGTCTCTTCGAAGTGACTCAGAGGGAGGTTTTTTGCAACAGCAGAGGCCAGGTACAAATGTGGCCAGCCAGGGCCCACTACTGGAGGACGAGGAGGACGAGGATGAGGAGGAGGTGGAGGAGGATGAGGGTGAAGCATGGTCACAGCGGGGTGGCACCCAACGCAGCTCGGGCCCATCACTGGTGCGTGGCTGGGGGGAAACGCAGGACGATGATGATACGCCTCCCACAGAGGACAGCTTGTCCTTACCTCTGGGCAGCCTGGCACACATGAGCGACTACATGCTGCAGTGCCTGCGCAACGACAGCAGAGTTGCCCACATTTTAACGTGTGCGGACTACTGGGATGCCACCCTGCTGGAACAAGTGGAAGCCCAAGGCCAAGGCAGAGGAGGATCAAGAGGTCGCCAAAGCAGCTGTGTCACGGCCAGCTCCTCTGAGGGCAGGGTTAGCATGGCAGAGATGTGGAAAAGTTTTGTCAACACGACACAGCTAACTGCACCACCACCTGATACGCAACGTGTTAGCAGGAGGCAACATTTCACTAACATGGTGGAACAGTACGTGTGCACACCCCTCCACGTACTGACTGATGGTTCGGCCCCATTCAACTTCTGTGTCTCTAAATTGTCCACATGGCCAGAGCTAGCCTTTTATGCCTTGGAGGTGCTGGCCTGCCCGGCAGCCAGCGTTTTGTCTGAACGTGTATTCAGCACGGCAGGGGGCGTCATTACAGACAAACGAAGCCGCCTGTCTACAGCCAATGTAGACAAGCTGACGTTCATAAAAATTAATCAGGCATGGATCCCACAGGCCCTGTCCATCCCTTGTGCAGATTAGACATTAACTACCTCCCCTTAACCATATATTATTGTACTCCGGGGCCTAAATATCTGACAATGGACTGTTCCAGTGTTGGGTGACGTGAAGCCTGATTCTCTGCTATGACATGAAGACTGATTCTCTGCTGACATGAAGCCAGATTCTCTGTTACAGGACCTCTCTCCTCTGCCTGGGTGCCGGGGCCTAAATTTATGACAATGGACTGTTACAGTGGTGGCTGACGTGAAGCATGATTCTCTGCTATGATATGAAGACTGATTCTCTGCTGACATTAAGCCAGATTCTCTGTTACGGGACCTCTCTCCTCTGCCTGGGTGCCGGGGCCTAAATTTATGACAATGGACTGTTACAGTGGTGGGTGACGTGAAGCCTGATTCTCTGCTATGACATGCAGACTGATTCTCTGCTGACATGAAGCCAGATTCTCTGTTACGGGACCTTTCTCCTCTGCCTGGGTGCCTGGGCCTAAATATCTGACAATTGACTGTTCCAGTGTTGGGTGACGTAAAGCATGATTCTCTGGTATGACATGAAGACTGATTCTCTGCTGACATGAAGCCAGATTCTCTGTTACGGGACCTCTCTCCTCTGCCTGGGTGCCGGGGCCTAAATTTATGACAATGGACTGTTACAGTGGTGGGTGACGTGAAGCCTGATTCTCTGCTATGACATGCAGACTGATTCTCTGCTGACATGAAGCCAGATTCTCTGTTATGGGACCTCTCTCCTCTGCCTGGGTGCCAGGGCCTAAATTTATGACAATGGACTGTTACAGTGGTGGGTGACGTGAAGCATGATTCTCTGCTATGACATGCAGACTGATTCTCTGCTGACATGAAGCCAGATTCTCTGTTACGGGACCTCTCTCCTCTGCCTGGGTGCCGGGGCCTAAATTTATGACAATGGACTGTTACAGTGGTGGGTGACGTGAAGCATGATTCTCTGCTATGACATGCAGACTGATTCTCTGCTGACATGAAGCCAGATTCTCTGTTACAGGACCTCTCTCCTCTGCCTGGGTGCCTGGGCCTAAATATCTGACAATGGACTGTTCCAGTGTTGGGTGACGTAAAGCATGATTCTCTGCTATGACATGAAGACTGATTCTCTGCTGACATGAAGCCAGATTCTCTGTTACGGGACCTCTCTCCTCTGCCTGGTTGCCAGGGCCTAAATTTATGACAATGGACTGTTACAGTGGTGGCTGACGTGAAGCATGATTCTCTGCTATGATATGAAGATTGATTCTCTGCTGACATGAAGCCAGATTCTCTGTTACGGGACCTCTCTCCTCTGCCTGGGTCCCGGGGCCTAAATTTATGACAATGGACTGTTACAGTGGTGGATGGCGTGAAGCATGATTCTCTGCTATGACATGCAGACTGATTCTCTGCTGACATGAAGCCAGATTCTGTGTTACGGGACCTCTCTCCTCTGCCTGGGTGCCTGGGCCTAAATATCTGACAATGGACTGTTCCAGTGTTGGGTGACGTAAAGCATGATTCTCTGCTATGACATGAAGACTGATTCTCTGCTGACATGAAGCCAGATTCTCTGTTACGGGACCTCTCTCCTCTGCCTGGGTGCCTGGGTCTAAATATCTGACAATGGACTGTTCCAGTGTTGGGTGACGTAAAGCATGATTCTCTGCTATGACATGAAGACTAATTCTCTGCTGACATGAAGCCAGATTCTCTGTTACGGGACCTCTCTCCTCTGCCTGGGTGCCGGGGCCTAAATTTATGACCATGGACTGTTACAGTGGTGGGTGACGTGAAGCCTGATTCTCTGCTTTGACATGAAGACTGATTCTCTGCTGACATGAAGCCAGATTCTCTGTTACGGGACCTCTCTCCTCTGCCTGGGTGCCAGGGCCTAAATTTATGACAATGGACTGTTACAGTGGTGGCTGACGTGAAGCATGATTCTCTGCTATGACATGCAGACTGATTCTCTGCTGACATGAAGCCAGATTCTCTGTTACGGGACCTCTCTCCTCTGCCTGGGTGCCGGGGCCTAAATTTATGACAATGTACTGTTACAGTGGTGGGTGACGTGAAGCCTGATTCTCTGCTATGACATGAAGACTGATTCTCTGCTGACATGAAGCCAGGTTCTCTGTTACGGGACCTCTCTCCTCTGCCTGGGTGCCGGGGCCTAAATTTATGACAATGGACTGTTACAGTGGTGGGTGACGTGAAGCCTGATTCTCTGCTATGACATGCAGACTGATTCTCTGCTGACATGAAGCCAGATTCTCTGTTACGGGACCTCTCTCCTCTGCCTGGGTGCCGGGGCCTAAATTTATGACAATGGACTGTTACAGTGGTGGGTGACGTGAAGCCTGATTCTCTGCTATGACATGCAGACTGATTCTCTGCTGACATGAAGCCAGATTCTCTGTTACGGGACCTCTCTCCTCTGCCTGGGTGCCTGGGCCTAAATATCTGACAATGGACTGTCTCAGTGTTGGGTGACGTAAAGCATGATTCTCTGCTATGACATGAAGACTGATTCTCTGCTGACATGAAGCCAGATTCTCTGTTACGGGACCTCTCTCCTCTGCCTGGGTGCCGGGGCCTAAATTTATGACAATGGACTGTTACAGTGGTGGGTGACGTGAAGCCTGATTCTCTGCTATGACATGCAGACTGATTCTCTGCTGACATGAAGCCAGATTCTCTGTTACGGGACCTCTCTCCTCTGCCTGGGTGCCGGGGCCTAAATATATGACAATGGACTGTTACAGTGGTGGGTGACGTGAAGCCAGATTCTCTGCTATGGGACCTCTCTCAAATTGATATTGGTTAATTTTTATTTATTTTATTTTTATTTTTATTCATTTCCCTATCCACATTTGTATGCAGGGGATTTACCTACATGTTGCTGCCTTTTGCAGCCCTCTTGTCATGGAACCATGAACCAGACGTACAACAAGAGATAAGTGGAAATAAGAAGGCTTTATTGAATATCAAGCTGTAAGGCAGAAGTCCAAACGGATGGCTAAACCGAAGCAGGGTCTTGCGAAGCCAGAGGTCAGGAACCAGAAGGGTAGTCAGACGAAGCCTGGATCAGGAACCAGCAGGGTAGTCAGACGAAGCCAGGATCAGGAACCAGAAGCAGCAGCAGTCTTAGAAGCATGTGAACACAGGAGGACCAAGCAAGGAACTGAAGCCACAGACCTCCTATATATATGAGCTAGGCATCCAGCTCCTCCCAGTGGGAAGGAGAAGCCGCAGGGTGGGAGGCTACAAGAAACCCAGAAACCAAGATGGCCGCCAGCACATGTCAAACGAAGGAGAACAGCAAGAAGGTAAGACCATGACACCTCTAGCCCTTTCATGGGCTGTTTTACAGCCTTTTTAGTGCCGAAAAGTTCGGGTCCCCATTGACTTCAATGGGGTTCGGGTTCGGGACGAAGTTCGGGTCGGGTTCGGATACCAAACCCGAACATTTCCGGGAAGTTCGGCCGAACTTCTCGAACCCGAACATCCAGGTGTTCGCTCAACTCTATTTAAGACCACTTGAAAAATGGCAAAAAATCTTATTTTACATTGTTGGATCTTAACAAGGTTCCAAGTAGAGCTTCAACATACAACAAGAAGAAATGAGAGTGAGATAAAACATTTTTGAGCATTCAATTAATTGAAAATAACGATTAAACTGAAACAGGCTGATTTTCCGCTGATCCAAATTTTAGGACCACATGCCTTTAAAAGGCCAAATCTGTGCAAAGATGTGGATTCAAAATGTACAAATGGATATGAGGGGCACACCTACATCTAATTCACACCTACCACTGACCAGTGATAGTAAAAATTTATTAAATATACATACGGTACCTGATAGATCTAAAATGTATAGAATGCAAATTAAAATACAGCCATGCTAAGGGTTAATATTGTCATTAACTAAATATTATATTTAGTTCATGACAATATTAACCCTTAGCATGGCTGTATTTTAATTTGCATTCTATACATTTTAGATCCATCAGGTACCGTATGTATATTTAATAAATTTTTAATATCACTGGTCAGTGGTCGGTGTTAATTAGATGTAGGTGTGCCCCTCATATCCATTTGTACATTTTGATTCCTCTCAAAGGTTTGGGGTAACCTTTTTAGGGGGAGCACCCTTTTTTCATTGCCAACTTGGAGGGTGAGCCATCCCGATACATTTTACAAAGATGTGGATTCATTGTCATTTTCTGTCAGGTAGTCACACGTTGTGATGGCAAAGGCAAAAAAACTCTCCCTTTTTAAACGTGGTCGGGTTGTTGAACTGCATAAGCAGGGTCTCTCACAGCGCGCCATCGCTGCTGAGGTGGGACGCAGTAAGACAGTCATTTGGAATTTCTTAAATGATCCTGAGGGTTATGGAACAAAAAAGTCAAGTAGAAGACCCAAAAAAAATCATCAGCACTGAGCCGGAGGATCCAATTGGCTGTCCGTCAAGATGGACGATCCTCGACCCAAATTAAGGCCCTTACTGGTGCTGACTGCAGCCCCATAACCATCAGACGGCATCTGAGACTGAAGGGCTTCAAAAACAAAAAACGTCTTCAAAGACCTCGTCTCCTTGAATGCCACAGAACTGCTCGTTTGGACTTTGCAAGAGAGCACTAAACATGGGACATTCAAAGGTGGAAGAAAATGTTATTCTCTGTTGAGAAAAAAATTAACCTCGATGGTCCTGATGGTTTCCAACGTTACTGGCATGACAAGCAGATTCCACCTGAGATGTTTTCTACGTGCCACAGTGGAGCGGGCGCCATAATGGTCTGGGGTGCTTTTTGCTTCAGTGGAACAATGGAGCTTCAGGAAGTGCAGCGGCGTCAAACGACCGCTGGCTATGTCCAGATGTTGCAGAGAGCATTTCTCGTGACTGAGGGCCCTCGTCTGTGTGGTAACGACTGGGTTTTTCAACAGGACAATGCTACAGTACACAATGCCCGCAGGACAAGGGACTTCTTCCAGGAGAATAACATCACTCTTTTGGCCCATCCTGCGTGTTCCCTTGATCTAAATCCAGTTGAGAACCTTTGTGGATGGATGGAAAGGGAAGTTTACAAAAATGGACAACAGTTCCAGACAGTAGATGGCCTTCGTGCGGCCGTCTTCACCACTTGGAGAAATGTTCCCACTCACCTCATGGAAACGCTTGCAGCAAGCATGCCGAAATAAATTTTTTAAGTAATAAACAATAACGGCAGAGCTACTCATTACTGAGTTCATGTTTGGAAGTTGGATTTCTATTTTGAAGGGGGGGGTTCGTTTTTTTTTGGAGGTGTGGTCCTAAACTTTTGATCAGCTGAAAAACAGCCTGTTTCAGTTTATTCGTTGTTTTCATTAAATTGAATGCTCAAAAAATGTTTTGTCTCACATCCATTTCTTCTTGTTGCATGTTGAAGCTCTACTTGGAACCTTGTTATGATCCAGCCATGCTAAATATGATTTTTTTTTGCCATTTTTTAAGTGGTCTTAAACTTTTGATCAGGACTGTATGTTGATTGATCATGATAAGGAGCTGCTACAACAGACAAAACTTAGATTAAGAGATTTGGAAACTAAACTTGCGTTGTGTGACAAAGATAAGGTTGATATGTTTCATTCAAAATTGAAGGAAACATTGGAAAACTATTATAAGGAAATAATGGTTGGTAAGAAATCTAAATTTCACTGAGATAAATTGGATTTTGATATCAAACAGGCCTTTAAAGGGAACAGTTGAAGAGAAGTTAGTACTAGAGAAAGGCCTATCCTTCTCTCCAATGAGTACCTTAGATAAATTTTATTTTGTTAAAGACATTTATTTGTTTTGCATACAGTTATGTTTCAAATTGATGTATGATCACCCATTGATGGTCCATGATCTTGCGGAAGATGAACAGTGTTTTTTTTCTAGATCTTATGGATTTGCTTCAGGAGAGTGACTCCATCACATTACGTAGACCGTCTACCATCACACCTTCTTTGGGTCTTTTTCCCAATATCAATTAGTTTTTTCAAGCAATCCTACTAGAGATTCAGAAATTGAAACCGAACAGTATCTATGGCAGAAATTTGGACAAGGAGGAGCTTATTACGATCCAGAAACGACAACGTAATACTTCATATGTGATCAAGGAGGCGGATAAAGGTGGAAATGTTGTTCTGTAGGATACAGATCTCTATGTTCTGGAGGCAAGAAGACAACTTAATAATAGATCTTTTTACACTCTGTTGCCCACAGATCCGACTGGCGTTTTTAAGAAAAAACTGGAAAAGCTTCTAATCACAGCATTTAATATGAAGGTCATTACAAAGAGGGAACTTAAATTTTTAGAGGTTGGTTACCCTATAGTTGCCACATTCTATATGCTCCCCAACCCTCCTGGTTGTCTGACTGTGGCTGGAATCGGTGGCCTTTGTGAACAGGCCTGTATCAATCTTGATTTCTTTCTCCAACCCTTTTTTATAGGTTTAAATTCGTATGTTCACGATTCTAAGCATCTGATTGAAAACTTACATGACATAATTTTACCGGCCAACACTCTGTTGGTCACATGTGATGTTGAATTGTTGTACTCCAACATAGCACATATTGATTGTACAGCTGCCACAAAACATTTTTGGGCGAAATCTTCGATGGGTGACCCAGCTCATCATACCTTTTTGGTAAGTTTGTTGCGGTTCATCTTAATCACAAATATTTTGTGTTTGACCAGACTTTCTATAAACAAATTTCTAGTACAGCAATGGGTGCCCATTTTGCAGCCTCTTATGCCAACCTTTTTTGGGTTGGTGGGAGGAGGCACATGTGTACCCATTGAAGCTGTTTCAGGAACATGATTTTGGTTGGTTTCGCTACTTTGATGATGTCTTATTTCTTTGGCAGGGTACCAAAGAGACATGTGAACAGTTCATTGGCATATTGAACTAGAATCGACTGAACATTTTTATGACATACAACATTTCTGAAACAGAGGTTGATTTTTTGGACTTGAAAATTCGGATAGATGGTCCCCAAATTGTAACATCTCTGTTCCGCAAGAACACTGCTACTAATAGTTTACTTCACTACAAAGTTTCCACACAACTCATCTGAGAAAGGGAATACCAAAAGGCCAATTTTTAAGACTCCCCCGGAATTGTACATCTACGGTGGATTTTAGAGAGGCTTCTACCGAACTATCACTACGTTTCCAGAAGAGGGTGTACCCCAAAAAAGTTATGTCACATGCATATTGCTTCACAAAGTAGTTGAACCGTTTGGATCTGTTTAAACCACGACCCAGGATTTGCGATAATACAGTACGTCCCATAACTTTATATAACAGCCAATGGTCTGACCTATATAAAATTCTGGGCACACATTGGTTTCTACTTAACTCTGACAAAAGATTGACTCAGTACATTGATGTTAAACCAAAAACTATTGCCCGTAGGGCACCTAATTTGAAGGACAAACTGGTACGTAGTCACTTTCAGCGTTCGACTGGTACTACTGAGGGAGGCATTAGACTCAAAGGTACATATCCTTGTGGCAATTGCAATGTTTGCTAATATATGTTATGTTTGGATACCTTCATCAATTCTGGTAACCCGAAGAAAATTATGCTAAGTAACTATGTTAATTGTCGTTCCAAAAATGTTGTTTATGCTCCATTGTGTCCTTGTGGGAAGATTTACGTTGGACAAACCTCAAAGAGCTCCGCAAGAGGATACAACAACATCTTTCCAACATCGACTTGGCTTCTCGGGATAAACTCAAGAAGGATAAACCCTTGACATCAGTTGCATCCCATTTTCTGGAACATCATGGAGGTAGGCATAGTGGTCTGAGGATTGTGGGGCTCGATCTCATTTGTGGCAACATTAGGGGGGGCACGTATGGTCTCACAATTACTTAAATCTGAATCCAGATGGATTTTTAACCTGGGCTCTCTTACACCTTGTGGCCTGAAATAAAATCTTACCTTCACTGGCTATTATGCACAGTAAATTGTGTTTTCTCTTTTTTCTTTTTTCCTTTTGTAACTTTTTTACACATTTGGTAATTCATGTTATTAATTTTCTTTTTTAGAATTTCTCTTTAGGTCCACTGGGTTTTCGGATACATTGTGGCACTTCTGCACTTTTTACTTGAGGTTCAGACAATATTGGCATGATCACTTTGAAGTTACGTCTGGGATCCCTCCACTGTACTGCTATCAGATGACATAAATCATGGACTTGTATATATGTTTATTTACTTATGTATTTATTTTGTTGTATGATTTTTGTTTTTCACATCGCTTCCTCATTCCCCTTGGTTTGCTGGTGCGGACCCATTATATACATTCTCTTATTAATGTACTTGAATCATTTGAATGTATATTATGAATTTAAGATTTTTATCTATTTATATATTGTCCCTATTTATTTCTATATTGTCCCCTTTTTTGGTCTAATATTGCCTTATATATTTATATATTTGTATGACTTAATAATTATAATTAATTGGTAATACTACATGAATCATGGATCTCATTTCATAGCATGTTATCTAATCTATAAGTATTGGGTATTGTCAGTGTTAATGTTATTATTGAATTCACATTGGAATTATGAATTTGATTATATGTAATTGGTAATACTACATAAATCATGGATTTATTTTTATAGTATGTTATTTAAAGGGGTTGTCAGGATTCAGAGCTGAACCCGGACATTCCTCCATTTTCACCCAGGCAGCCCCCCTGACTTGAGCATCGGAGCAGGCCATGCTCCGCTGCTTTCCTTTGCCCTGCGCTAAATCGCGCAGGGCAAAGGCATTTTCCAGACTCCCGGTCACGTCCATGGGGTTGCCAGGAATCGGCACTGTAAAACGGCTAGGGCAGCGCTAAAGGGCGCCCATCAGAGCCGGTGACGTCACTGAACACACTGCTGGGTGAAAGCCTCCGTCCGGCAGTGTGGGTTTGTAAACAAAAAAGCCCTTGCCCTGCGCGATCTAGCGCAGAGCAAGGGAGTGCATCAGAGCATGAGATGCTCCGATGCTAACATCAGGGGTGCTGCTTGGGTGAAATTTTGGGCATGTCCGAGTTCAGCTCTGAACCTGGACAACGCTTTTAATTTATAAGTATTGGACATTGTTGGTGCTTATTTTATTTTATCATTGCACATTGAAATTATGAATTTAATCATGGACTTTAGATTATATTGATATATTCATTTCAACTTTCTTTTCACTTAATTCATAGCAATTCATATTGCTATGAATTATGAAAAAAAAAAAATCTTTCATTCTTCACAATAATATTCATATATATATGCGCATATATATTATATACGTTGTGATACTTAAAGGGGTTCTGCAGTTTTTTTTTTAACTGATGATCTATCCTCTGGATAGAACATCAGCATATGATCGGCGGGGGTCCGACACCCGGGACCCCTGCCGATTAGCTGTTTGAGAAGGCAGCGGTGCTGGCAGGAGTGCCACGGCCTTCTCGATGTTTAACGCAGGCCCAGTGATGTCACGACTAGTAGCAATGGCTGTTCGGGGCTAAGCTCTGTTCATTTGAATGGAGCTTAGCCCCGCCCAGACAATTGATACTAGTCATGAGGTCACTGGGCCTGCGGTAAACAGCGAGAAGGCCACGGCACTACTGCCAGCGCCGCTGCCTTCTCAAACAGCTGATCAGCAGGGGTCCCGGGTGTCGGACTCCGGCCGATCAGATGCTGATGATCTATCCAGAGGATAGATCGTCAGTTTGAAAAAACTGCAGAATCCCTTTAAAGTACACTATTTGATTATATAGCATTTTCTCTTGTTTAGTTTTTATAGTGGGTTTTCTTATTTTTATTTGGTATTTAATATTTGTGATTCATGACCTATCCATATGATTAATGTGGTGGTGTGCGCTGCTTGTTCCCAGCTCTCATTTATTCTTGCAAAGCGCTCCCACCTTTTGGAACACATCGCTCTTCTATTTCCGGTCTTTGGAACGCATAGTTTTCTCGCTTCCGGCCCTGCTCCATTTTGCGCATGCTGAGAGCATCTTCTGGAGCAAATGATACGTTCTGGTCTTTGGAACACATCATTCGCTCATTTCCGGCCGTGCGCAATCTTGCGCATGCTCGGTTTGAAGACCTGAGACGCAGAGACATTATGTACGGCGCCATCATACTTGGATATGTGTTCGGCACCAGGGACCTCAATTAACTCTCCCATTTGCCTCGGACACATTTATCTCCACATAGGTGACCCTCATTATTGTTTAGATATACATGTATATATAGTGTGCACATTTACTCTAGCCTGTGGACCCCTGAGGAAGCCAGTTGGACATGGCGATACGCGTGGGGCGTGTCTTCCCTATACACCATGCTCGTCGATTTGTATACTTATTATATATAGCATATTATTGCGGCTGAGCCTATATATGTTTCCATTTATAAACTGGTGTTTATAGGATAGTGTGGTGGACATACATTTAGTCCATACACATTGTTTTCATTATATACAATGTTTTTATCTTTTTGAGTTTTTGTGCTTTTGTGTTCATTAAATTATATTTTTATTAATAGAGGTGCAGCCTTGTAAGCAGTAATTCTTTGTCTGTTCTTTACATGGTTGTTTTTTAGTACCGTGGCTGGCACTTGTTTGTCATTGATGTGCCCTTTCAGCATTCCCATAATCGTGTTATATCAAGGTGTACAGTCGTGGCCAAAAGTTTTGAGAATGACACAAATATTAGTTTTCACAAAGTTTGCTGCTAAACTGCTTTTAGATCTTTGTTTCAGTTGTTTCTGTGATGTAGTGAAATATAATTACACGCACTTCATACGTTTCAAAGGCTTTTATCAAAAGTTACATGACGTTTATGAAAAGAGTCAGTATTTGCAGTGTTTGCCCTTCTTTTTCAGGACCTCTGCAATTCGACTGGGCATGATCTCAATGAACTTCTGGGCCAATTCCTGACTGATAGCAACCCATTCTTTCATAATCACTTCTTGGAGTTTGTCAGAATTAGTGGGTTTTTGTTTGTCCACCTGCCTCTTGAGGATTGACCACAAGTTCTCAATGGGATTAAGATCTGGGGAGTTTCCAGGCCATGGACCCAAAATGTCAACGTTTTGGTCCCCGAGCCACTTAGTTATCACTTTTGCCTTATGGCACGGTTCTCCATTGTGCTGGAAAATGCATTGTTCTTCACCAAACTGTTGAATTGTTGGAAGAAGTTGCTGTTGGAGGGTGTTTTGGTACCATTCTTTATTCATGGCTGTGTTTTGTGGAAAAATTGTGAGAAGCAACCCCACACATATTTTCTGCAGAAGATCAATCTGTCCCTGATGTTTTTTTTGGAGAGAAGTGGCTTCTTTGCTGCCCTTCTTGACAACAGGCCATCTTCCAAAAGTCTTCGCCTCACTGTGCGTGCAGATGCGCTCACACCTGCCTGCTGCCATTCCTGAGCAAGCTCTACACTGGTGGCACTCCGATCCCGCAGCTGAATGCTGAATTAAATATTTCTTTGCCCAAAATGTCTGTATTTCAAATGGCTGTATTTCAAATGCCTGAATCAAACCCCTGTATGTAAAGGGTGTATTTCACAGTGCCTGAACCAGTATAGGCCTGAATTAAAGATTTATTTGCCCAAAATGGCTGTATTTTAAATGGCTGTATTTCAAATGCCTGAATCAAACCACTGTATGTAGAGGGGGTATCTCACAGGGCCTGAACCAGTGTAGGCCTGAAGTAAATATTTATTTGCCCAAAATGGCTGTATTTCAAATACCTGAATCAAATCCCTGTATGTAGAGGGAGTATCTCACACGGTCTGAACCAGTGTAGGCCTAAATTAAATATTTATTTGCACAAAATGGCTGTATTTCAAATACCTGATTCAAACCCCTGTATGTAGAGGAGGTATCTCACATGGTCTGAACCAATGTAGGCCTGAAGTAAATATTTATTTGCCCAAAATCTGCATCAAAGGCTGCCAACTAAATTTTTTGTGCCCAAACGAGTGTTTATTTAACAACTGAATTTGACAGCAGTATATAAGCCTGTAATTTCACACGTGCTGATGCTGCAAGGCCTGAAAATAGTGTTTTTTGTCAAAAAGTGTGTTTTTCAAAACCCCAGAAAATGATGGCTGTATTTCTACCTTAAATTGCACACTGACTAATCAAGATGTTGTAGATTGCCCAAAAAAAGTGTTTTTTTTTTGTAACAGAATATGAAAGCTGTATATATTAAACTTGAATTTAACACCTGCAGATCTGGAAAATACTTTTTTTTTTTTTTTTAAGTGTGTTTTTCAAACCCCAGAAAATGATGGGTGTATTTCTATCTTAAATTGCACACTGACTAATCCAGATGTTGCAGTTTGCCCAAAAAAAATGGTGATTTGCAGTGTCCCAAAAGCTCAGATGTAGTGCTGGTGCACTGAGCATGCATAAAATGGCCGCCGTCCACCTAACTAACAGAATTATAATATTGTTTTTTTGGGGGTCAATGGCCTCAGGGCAGGGTGAAACGATTGTGCCCTGCACCCACACAACTATTTCTCTGTAGATCGCTGAGTTAGATTCTCTCCCTAAAATCACAAGTCCAGCAGCATCCTCTCCCTACACTTGTAACAGCAGAGTGACGTGCAGCGCTACTTGACTCAAGCTTATATAGGGCCTGGGTCACATGCTGCTCTGGCCAATCACAGCCATGCCAATAGTAGGCATGGCTGTGATGGCTTCTAAGGTCAGACAGTTAACCGCTTGTTGATTGGCTGCTGTGCAGCCTTTCAAAAAGCGCCAAGAAAGCGCCAAACCCGAACCCGAACTTTTACGGAAATGTTCGGGTTGGGGTCCAAAAATCCTAAAGTTCGGTACAAACCCGAACTTTACAGTTGGGGTTCGCTCAACCTCACATATAACTTTACTGCTGAACGGCAAATATTATATATTTTTTTGCCCCTAATACACGCCAAAAAGGGCATTAGAACATATAACTGCACCTCTGAACGGCAAATAATATATTTTTTTTTGCCACTAATACATGCCAAAAAGGGCTGTAATTTTCTCATTTCACCACACAACAGCTAAATAAGCCTTTTTTTCCCACTAATGCGATCCAAAAATGCTTTAGAACATATAACTGCACCGCACAAGGGCAAATAAGACGTAGAAATATTTTCTTGTAACAAACCCTGTTAATGGCTGTATCAAACAGCACTTGCACCCGAATAACAAGAACGATGTGCTGGCATTACAGAGCTGCATAATGGCAATTTGGATCCCCAGTCAGTGCAGCAAGGTGTAATAGGAGTGTTCCTATTACCCAGACTGTAAACTCCCCTAGTGAACCCTGTTCTGCTTCAATACTGTGGAATGATTTCTCCCTATCCTTTCCCTGAACTTCTATACAGAAAAATAAAAGTTTTAAAGTCTTTTCTACCACTGTCCTAGCGCTTGCTGACGTCTCTCCCTGCACTAAGTACACTGGAAAATGGCTGAATCCAAGACGGCTGAGGCTATTTATAGAGCTGTGACATCACAGGGCTGGCTGCTCATTGGCTGCATGCATGGCATTGTGGGTGATCCCTCATTCCCAGAGTTTCTTGCTCCATGTCCTAATACATGAAGCAGCCATTTTAGGAAAAAATGTGTTTCGTTACCACGAAGCGTGAGGAAATTCAGATTAGGTGCAAATCAAATTTTTTCAGAAATTTTGATCGAATTCCACTTCGTCAACTTCAAATCGCTTATTTCTAGCTTCATTTATTAAGGTAATTCCTCTGTTCCAGCAGAGGAATAGACTGATGGACTTACTGTATCCGGAATAGCCAGACACCACCAGGCACCGCTAGATACCCCACTCACCCGCTCCACAGCTCCAGGGATCTGGTGGTCCGGTCCGACCGGTGCTAACCTTGGCCTGTCCCTGACTACAGTTTTGCTTGACCAAGTGGTATCTTTTGATCCCCGTGGGTTAGCAGTCATTTGAGCAGAGACTACTCCAAGAGGTAGAGGTCTAGCAGTTCCTCTGCAGACGAGTCAAGATCCAGGAGTTTATTGGTGAAGGCCCGGGGGGCTACTTAGATAATGCCCTTAGGTGTGCCCTCTCTGTTGTCTCCTGGTACTTTATTTTAATAAGTATTAAGTTTGTTATTTTAGTTACTCCTTTGAACAGCTTGCTAAGCATGCTTACCTCTTTTTTTTTTTACCTACGCAATGCTGTTAGCTATACAGTGCAAGACACAGATCTCTTCCAGTCTGGGTCCTGAGCTGTATGCAGCCCCTGCTCAGGCGACACAATGATGATGACATAATTGCGTCAAGGACAGGGCGACATCGTCCTACGGATGACAATGCAGTTGAATATAGAAAGATGAGCACTTCCACAATGGAAGCACTAATTGCCCAGGTCCCTGCCTCCACTTGTCCCCAATTTCTTCGCCTCTTTGGCGGTGCGCTCCTGCATAAACCCCCACCCCTATGAACTGTGCCTGCTTCTGCCTCTGTTTTTTCTAATCTGCTATATTTCTCCCACATGCCCATGAACTGCCTGAACTGTGCTTGTTGCTGCCTGATCATTAGGTAGTGTGCCATATTCCCCCCAACTTCATCCACAGCCTCAAGTCCCAGTACACATGAACTTTTTATTTTGAAACTTAAGTCTTGTGACTTTACACAACTCCTGGTGAAGGTGCCGGCATGTCATAGCTTGCTGCTAGAAGTCCTGACTCCCCCGATTCTGTAAAGTTTCTCTGCTGGGCGCAAGGCAAGCCAATCAGCAGCAGGCTTTGCTACTACTGCTAATGCTGATTGGTCAGCCCAAGCCCATCAGAGAAGCAAAAGACAGCAAGTGCTCATCGGGAGGAAGGGTGGTGGCCCCGACTAGCACAGTGAAAGCATGTAACTAGAAGGTGGGGCCCAAGCCTCGTGCATAGACTCGAGATGGTTCAGGGCTCAGAGCCTGTATTCAGTGTAATTAAGGATAGGGGTCTTTTTTCCATGGCTGGGTCCACTTCACCCGATTGGTTTGCCTGCATTGGAGGTACACCACTGTTAACAAGCTCCATTGAAAACTGGGTGTTATTAGTTGGGGGGTATCAATAAATAGACTGATAGTTTCCAATGAGTACTGCTAGTTCCAGACTGTTATTACTACAACAAATAGTCCTTTAAATAGTAACTACACCATAATCTGCTCTGTTCAACATGCTAATTACAACCAAACCAAAAAAGAGCTGCAAAAATTTACCCTTAAAAAGAATCTTTATTTAGGGATGACATTAAAATACAAAAAAAGGATACAAACAAAGGATTGGGCTCCACACAATATCAGGCAAGATGTAACAAACAGGAAACCAGACATTTATAGTGGCTCCAAATAGTTAATGAGTATAAGTTTGTTTAGGTATGTTTCCTCTGAAAACAGTGATCACTAGTGTTGATCGAGCACCAAAGTGCTCGGGTGCTCGAGTAGAACACCTCGGGATGCTCGGCACAATGGAAGCACGAGCTGCTCAGAAGTGGGGGGCTGCGGCGGCAGGGTACAGGGAGATGAGCGCTTCCATTGTGGAAGAGCTCATCTCCATAGTCATCTGTATCGCCATCCTCAGGACAGTGATACAGATGCCTGTGCTGTGGGTCAGGGGAGGGAGAGGCCTGCATCGCATCGCTGACCTGGAGGTAAGTATAAGTGTTTTTTGTTTTTTTATATATATGTACAATAGTTTTACTCGCACATTGAGGGGGCCTCTTGTTACTGGCACATTGGGGGGGCCTCTTGTTACTGGCACATGGGGGGGGCTCTTGTTACTGGCACATTGGGGGGCCTCTTGTTACTGGCCCATTGGGGGGGCCTCATGTTACTGGCACATTGGGGGGGCTCTTGTTACTGGCACATTGGGGGGCTCTTGTTACTGGCACATGATGGGGGCCCCTTATTACTGGCACATGATGGGGGACATCTTATTACTGGCACATGATGGGGGCCTCTTATTACTGGCACATGATGGGGGGTGCTTATTACTGGCACATGAAGAGGGGTGCTTATTACTGGCACATGATGGGGTGCTTATTACTGGCACATGATGGGGGTGCTTATTATTGGCATGTGATGGGTGCTTATTACTGGCACATGATGGGGGCTCTTATTACTGGCACATGATGGGGGGGCTCTTATTACTGGCACATGATTGGGGGCACATTTTATTGGCATATTATTGGGGGCACTTATTACTGGCACATTATTGGGGACACTTATTACTGGCACATTATTGGGGGCACTTATTACTGGCACATTATTGGGGAGCTATAGGGGCATCTAATGAGGCCACAAAGAAGGGGTATTTTATATAGGGGATCTGTACAGTAGCATTTTATACTGGGACACATTATGGTGGGTACTATGGGGAAGGGGGAGAGGAGTATTATGGGGTCATCTATGGGGGCACTAGGAAGGGGTATTTTATACTTGCAAATTATGGGGGACACTGAGGGCATCTACTGGGGCACTATATATGGGGCATTTTATACTGGTACATTATGGGGGGCACTAGGAGGAAGGGGGAGAGGAGCACTATGGGAGCATTTACTGGGGGCACTATATAGGCCACTGTATTTTATACTGGCACAGTATGGGGGCACTATGGGGACATTAGCTCAACTGGGGGCATTACAAGGGGGTATTTTTTGCACTGTCACATTAGAAGGAGAATTATTTCTTATGGTGGGCTTTATTACTCCCCCATGGTATGAGCCCCCCTAGTAGCAGCACCATCCTCTCCCTGCTCTGCTATCCCTCTGCCCCTTCTCCAAATCCTTATTATAAAATCTTTCTCATTAGGATAAAACACATCAGCTCCTCCAAGCCCCCCAGCCAAAGTCTTGAAGTGGTGTCCGAGATCCCCAAGGGCCAAGCCAAATAATTGTAAGTTTTCATGTGAAATATGTTTATGTTATACACATATAGTATACACTGTGCCACACAATATACAGTATACCTCTACACTGTGTAGTCTGTTCTATAAGCACCACATTGTTTTGTGGCGGCGGACAGAAAATAATCTGGAAGTGCCCCTCCCGAGACCAGGCTCTGGATCCGCCACTGAATGGAAGTCAATGGGAGAAGCCAAACATTAAACCAGGCACCCCTGCTCTGAAGAGGGGAGGGTGTCTGGTTCACATGAAAAGGTCAGAAATTGATGGAAACACCACTAAAATGGTTCGGGAACAGCATGCAGAGGATGTCTAGATGCATCTTGGACTCCCAGGTTGCTGCTGGAAACAATGTTGTCCGAGTAGTACGCCACTTTTACAGACTGACAATAATATGCACAAAACCAAAGATAAAATCGATTTTAGAGGACAAATTGTTAGGAAACATTCTTTCCTGTATATTTACTTGTATATAAAGTGCAAGTGCTACCAAAAATTACAAGGAAGAGGCACTCCGACAACCTGTATATCACATAAAGGTGGGCCTCATTTACATTGTGGTACAATTGTTCAGGTAGTGGGACACTAATAAAGCCTATGCACTAAGTGAAAGGGCTGACAAAAATTACAAGGAACGGCACTCCAATACACGCTTTATTACACATAAAGGAGGGCTTCATACACACCCTTGATAAATTATGATTAATGGCCTGCTGGTGACCCTCAAAAACATTAGGAGCAAGGGCCTGCTGGTGACCCTCTAAAACATTAGGGGCAAGGGCCTGCTGCTTATCTAACCATCTAAAACATTAGGGGTGAGGGTCTACTGCTGAGCTGACCATCTAAAACATTAGGAGCGAGGGCCTGCTGCTGAGCTGACCATCTAAAACATTAGGGGCAAGGGCCTGCTGCTGATTTGACCATGGAAAAAATTTGCAGCAGGCCCTCGACCATAATTTTTTCCATCGTCAAATCAGCAGCAGGCCCTCGCCCATGAGCTGACCATCTAAAACGTTATGGGCGAGGGTCTGCTGCCGAGCTGACCATCTAAAACATTATGGGCGAGGGACTGCTGCTGAGCTGACCATCTAAAACATCATGGGCAAGGGCCTGCTGCTGAGCTGACCATCTAAAACATTATGGGTGAGGGCCTGCTGCCGAATTGACCATCTAAAACATTATGGGCGAGGGCCTGCTGTTGCTGAGCTGACCATCTAAAACATTATGGACGAGGGCCTGCTGCCGAGCTGACCATCTAAAACATTAGGGGTCAGGGTCTGCTGCTGAGCTGACCATCGAAAAAAATTATGGTGGAAGGCCTACTTCTGAGCTGACCCTCTAAAACATTAGAGGGAGGGCAGCCTAATAATAAGCATGTTGATATGATGGAGGAGGAGGAAGAGAAAAAAGAAGATTGAACCATATACCCTTTTTAGTGGTGGAAGGGGTGCATGGGAATACAGTGTATTCAATACACCATAAAAGCCACATTTAGAGTGCCTTTATGTTCAGCCTCTTTCCTCTGGTGGAGTAGAGAAGTCAAGGCAATCCAGGCCTTGTTCATTTTGATAAGAGTCAGCCAGGCAGCATTTTCAGTTGACAAGCGGAAGCGCTTATCAGTTGTTATGCCCCCAGCAGCACTAAATACCCGCTCTGACAAAACGCTGGCGGCAGGGCAGGCCAGCACCTCCAAAGGGTAGAGCGCCAGTTCATGCCACGTGTCCAGCTTGGACACCCAATAGTTGTAAGGCACAGAGGGATCATTGAGGACGCAGACACGGCCTGCTACGTACTCCTTCACCATCTTCCTCCTTGTGAAAGTAGGCCGCAGCATCAGGGTGAGTGTGCTGGCACGGTATCATAAAAATTGTCCCAGGCCTTGGAGAGTGTTGCCCTGCTTCTGTTGGAACTGTTGTGTGCCCCCCTCGTCTCCCATCCTCAGTTGCCCAAGGAACTACGTACTCTGCCACCAGCATTGTCAGCTGGAAATTTTTGGAGCAATTTTTCCACAAGGACCTTCTGGTATTGCACCATTTGCTAGTCTTCTCCATCACAGGAATGAGAGATGAGAAGTTCTCTTTGTAAAAGGGTGAACAACCAGTAATCGGTATTGGCCAAAATGTGCATAACGCAAGGGTCAAGGGAAAGGTAGCATAACATAAAGTCAGCTATGTGTGCCAGAGTCCCAATAGACAAAACTTTTCTGTCCTCATTAGAAGGATAACTCTCTGTCTCCTCATCCTCTGTTACCTAAGCAAATATGTTTCAGAAGGGCCTGTGCCGCGTCCCTAATGCAGTGCTACACTGCTTCCAGCTACTGACTGATGGCTGACTGGTGTTGCAAGATAACAATTCAGAGGTGGCAGTGGAGGAGGAGGTGGAGGAGGAGAAGAGAAGTTGCAGCCACTAATGTAGGTGGTGGCAGAAATCCTGATGGAAGTAGGGCCCGCAATCTTTGGTGTCAGTAGCACCTGTGTCATCCCAGGCAGGGGCGTACACAGAAATCACTGGGCCCCATAGCAAGAATTTAAATTGGGCCCCCATGCCCGTTCCTAGTCCCTCCTACTATGTGCCCTGGCTCCTCTCACTACCCTCCCTAACTTCTCCCCTGCCCCACCTCATGCAGAAGTATTTTGTTCTACAAAATGGCAGTACTCATGCCGGAACCCAACAGATCCATTATAGAGAATGGGATCTGGTAGGTCCCGGCGGTGTTCAGCATATATTGACAAGAATCTGGGGCATTACATGATGTAATACCACCCAACTTTCCTGCTGTCCAGCATTGCACATGGGCAGAGACATAAGAAAAGTTTGTGGAAGTGAGTGCCCCCCTTCCCCCATCATCTGTGTCATGCAGGACAGCTGGGAGACACGGACATTACTCGCTATCCTGCAGGACACATTTGCAGAGACAGGAGTCTCTGGGAAAGCTGGGTGAACCCCTCCCCCTGCCTTTCCATGTTCTTATTATTTGCATTTATGCCTTGCAAGATAGCAGGAAATCTGAGTGACATTACATGATGCAATAGCACCCAGCTTTCCTCCTGTCCTGCATGGCACATGAGAATAGTCTGAGAAAGCTGAGTAACACAACTCCCACCTCCCCTCATATCTTCTCATGCCTCTGCACTTGTGCCATGCAGGACATCAGGAAAGCTGAGTCACATTACATAATAGCACCCAGCTTTCCTCCTGTTCTGAATGGCATATGTGCAGAGGAGTAGCCTGGGAAAGCTGAGTGACCCCCCTCCTCCACACACATACACCTCTGCACTGTCCTCACGTCACTTACTTCATTACTGGTGGGGTTGTGGCAATCCAGAGGAATCAGGCGTGATGGAGCTAACAGGCGGGAGGCGGAGCTAGCAGGCGGGAGGCAGGGCTATGAGGCTGGAGGCGGAGCTAGGAGGTGGGGCTAGCAGACGGGAGACAGTTAGGAAGATAGATGGGGGCGGGGACTCTCCTCCACTGCGGGCCCCCCTTCCTCACGGGCAGCTGCGTGGTCTGCCTATATGGTAGGTACGCCACTGATCCCAGGGTACGACTCGCTTCCGGCCTCCACAATGTTCACCCAGTGTGCCTTCAGGGAAATGTAGCGTCCCTGGCCACAAGCACTTGTCCATGTGTCAGTTATTAAGTGGACCTTCCCAATAACAGCGTTGGTCAGGGCACAGGTGATGTTACGGGACACATGCTGGTGTAAGGCGGGGACGGCACACCGGGCAAAATAGTGGCGGCTGGGGACTGAGTAACGAGGGACGTCCGCCACCATCAGGCTGCGGAAAGCCTCAGTGTCCACAAGCCTAAATGGCAAAATTTCCAGAGCCAGCAATTTGGAATGGTGCACATTCAGTGCTATGGCCTGTGGGTGGGTGGGTGGGTGGGTATTTGCGCTTTCGTTCAAAGGCCTGGGGTATGAACATCTGTATGCTGCATTGGGACACAGAAGTGGATGTGCTAGCTGATGGTGCTGGAGAAAGTCCAGGTGCAAGGCGGGAGGCATCCGGCCCTGCGTCTTGGACAGGGAATTAGCCAGCATGTAACACAGGGGAAGAGGAGGCAGTGGTGTGACCCGCAGACCCTGATTGTGGACCCAGGCGTTCGGCCCACCTATTAGGGTGCTTTGATGCCATGTGGCGGATCATGCTGGTGGTGGTGAGGTTGCTAGTGTTCACGTCCCTGCTCATTTTGGTAAGGCACAGGTTGCAAATGACAATTCATTTATCATCCGCACTTTCATCAAAAAAGCGCCAGACTACGGAACATCTACCCCTTGGCAAGGGAGATTTCCTCAAGGGGATGCTCCGGGGAACAGTTGCAGGCCTGTTAGGTGTGGCCTGCCTTCTTTCTTTTGCCACCCCACTGCCTCTTCCAGTCTGTTGCAGTGCTGCGGATCCCTCCCCCTCTGTACTGCTGTCCTTCCCAGGTTGGGTCAGTGATTTCATCGTCCACTACCTCTTCTTCCACTTCCTCACTCTGGTCATCCTGCTGACTTGTTGACCTAACAACAACCTCACTTATTGACAACTGTGTCTCATCCATCTCTTGAGACAATAAATGCCGTTGACTTATTGGCAACTGTGTCTCGTTATCATCATCCACCTCGTGAAACACCAATTGCCGTTCCCAACCGCCATATTCTTCTGACTGTGGATGCTCAAGAGTTTGGGAATCAGGGCACAAGATCTCCTCATGTCCCTCTTCAAGCGGGCTTGGCGAGAGGCCCAAATTAAGGAATGGTGATGAAAAGAGCTCTTCGTAATGTCCGAATGTGGGATCACTTGTTTGCAAAGACTCTCCATGGTGGGAGGAAGGAGGATCAGGGCAAGGATTGTGTTGACCAGGCTCTTGGCTACGGAGACTGGACTTTGTGGAAGACAGGGTGGTGCTTAACCGAGTGGAAGCATTATCTGCTGCGATCCAACTGGCCACCTGCTCGCACTGGTCTGACTTCGAGAGTGGTGTCCTGCGCTGCCCTGCAAACTGGGACATGAAGCTAGGTATCGTGGATGAGTGTGTTTCTTGTGCTCTGCCAGCAGGCACAGTTTTACTGTGCCCAGGGCCACGACCTCTGCGTGCTCCATCAGCAGCACGGCCACTTTCCCGTCCCTTACTGCTCGCCTTCATAATATTCAATGGTATATATGCTTGCAAGTATGTAGCGCTGTTTTTTTAAGTGTATGTGCAAATAAATTATAGTCAATGTCACAGATATTTGGGATGCGGAAACGTTATACAGGAGAGGCACCACAGGTAATGGCGCTGCTGTCAACATCGGCTAAGAAAAAATTACAGTTGATGTCACTGATATTTGGGATGCATAAACGTTATACAGGAGAGGTACCACAAGTAATGGCGCAGCTGTCACCAGCGGCTACGAAAAAATTACAGTCGATGTCACTGATATTTGGGATCCTGAAACGTTATACAGGAGAGGTACCACAGGTAATGGCGCTGCTGTCAACAGCGGCTAAGAAAAAATTACAGTCAATGTCACAGATATTTGGGATGCGGAAACATTATACAAGAGATGTAGCGCAGGTAATGTCACTGTCCACAGCGTCTACGGAAAAAGTACACTGGATGTCATAGATATTTTTAGTTTTCGCACACTTTAAACAGGAGATGTAGCGCAGGAAATGTAACTGTCCGCAGCTGACACCGTCTACGGAAAAAGTACACTGGATGTCCGCAGCTAACACCGTCTACGGAAAAAGTACACTGGATGTCACAGACATTTTTAGGCTGCGCAAAGGTTATACAGGAGATGTAGCGCAGGTAATGTCGCTGTCTGCAGTGGCCAAACAATTGCAAGCTATTTAGCTCAGGTTACGCTAAAAATATATATTGCTGCCAGATATAACAATAGTTATAAAGACTTTTGGGTCTCTAACAAATTATTGCAAGCAATTTAGCGCAGGTTGCACTAATAATATATTGCTGCCAGATACAACAATAGTCCTTAAAAGGACTTTTGGGTATCTACAATTGCACGCAATTTAGCGCAGGTTGCGCTAAAAATATATATTGCTGCCAGACACAACAATAGTCCTTAAAATGACTTTTGGGTCTCTGACACCAGCCCTGCCTAACAAAACAATACAATTCTATTCCCTACACTATCTTCTGCAGCACAGCTCTTCCTAAGACTGAGCCGAACCACGTGTCATCGGGTGCTTTATAGCACCCGATGATGCGTTCCGGCCAGCCAATCAATGTAATGCCAGTAACCAACGTATCTGCACGTTTATTGGCTGCGTAGCATCGCGCACGAGTAAATGCATGTATTTGGCCGAAGCATGCTTGCTCAACACTAGTGACAACTAACTAACAATCTTTGTATTCCTAGGTACCCAAAAATATATGATATAAATATGAATATATGGCAATAAATCTGGCTAATCCAGACCGTCTTACTCGCGTATGTGGTCCAGCCACCATACCTCGACGTGCATTTCGCGTGTTACCGCTTTGTCAGGAGGATCCTTTTCAGAGGAAATGCATCATGTTGCACCTAAACAAACTTATAATCATGAACTACTTGGTGCCACTATAAATGTCTTGTTTTCCAGTTTGTTACAGCTTGCCTGATATTGTGTTAAGCCCAATCCCTTGTTTGTATCCTGTTTCCATACTACATCGGGTATTTTTTGGTATTTTAATGTCATCACTAAATAAAGATTTTTTTTATGGGTACATTTTTGTAGCTCTGCCGCTTTTTTTTTGTTTGGTTGTAATTAGCATGTTGAGCAGAGCAGATTATGGTGAAGTTACTATTTAAAGGACTATTTGTTGTAGTAATAACAGTCTGGAACTAGCAGTACTCATTGGAAACTATCAGACTATGCATTGATACCCCCCAACTAACAACACCCAGTTTTCAATGTATTAATAACGAATAGCACAATTTAGTGTTGTGCAAATGATGCCCCAGAAATTTTATTTTGTGGGGAATATAAACATTTTCTAAAAATAAAATGTCAGAAGTGATGACAGGTCCTCCCGATCCATACATTCCCTTCCTGCATCCTAATCAACTTTATCATGTGGGCACTCCCACTGATTCCACTTGACCAGCGGTGGGAGCTCTAAGAAAGCTGTAATTACACAACTGCCATGATAAGAGAAATTTCTGATCAAGTCAAGACTGTAGAACATGGGAGCCCCTTGTAGCCACGATTGCCAGCTTTGGCAACATGATCGCCGTGGTTGACATCACTATGGTGACAGCCTGGAACCAGGTAAAGGTCTCCTGGTGTACTTAGGAGAGATTCTGTTCCTGCCAAGCGGTTAGGCCTGACTGCTAGAGAATAGTTTCACAGGGATCCTGCACTGAGTACTGAGACAGTATGGAGGCCAGAGACTGGTAACAAAGTGATCCAGTGGAGGAGGAAGTGAGCCTGGTGTGGCAGCAGCCATGGTGAATCATGCAGTTGGCCACCCATGACCGCAGGTACTGCTTTTTTGTGCACTGCTGGAACTGTTACCAAAGAACTGTAAGTGCCTTCCAAGACTGTGCAGTTTATAGCAAAATGTTACTAAGGATTGAAACAGTGTTTCTTTTCTGATTACGGTGAAGTACATCTGGCTAGAGATGAGCAAATCAAATTCTAAACAAATTGTATTTGTCACAAATTTCACACACATTCTTACAACAAACGACTTTGGAAAAATTGTGCAAACTAGCACCTGACATTTTACTTTTAAAATTCAGTACTACAGAGGGAAACAGGGCAGGGATGATGATAATGGAGGATCACAAGTCCAGGGGGAGGAGTGCTTCAGCCAGCACGCTTGCCCAGAGTGCTTTGCAGGCAACCTGACAGACAATAAGGAGGCATAACATTGGTTGATCTATCAGACTCTGTGCTGAGCTCAGCCACTGATGTGAGAGGATATGTCTGTCATGTCTTCAATTAGAAACACAAGATGGAGCTGTTCATAATGTAATGTCCTGTACTGCACAAAAATTATTTAAATAGACAGAATACAGAACATAAAACTGCAATTTTGCTAATGTTTAATAATTAATATACCAAACTTGTGGCGTGTCATTGTTTAAATAGACTTCATAATAAAATGTCTGGTAAATGACACAGTGGAAAATAAAAGACCTGTGCCTTGTCATCTGCGAGTGGGTGGCTGTAGTAGTGAAAAGTGGTAGCAGTACAGTAGACACCACCCATCTGGCCAATAATAGTAGCAGCAGGTCACAGTTCTTCCTCGCTTCTGGTAGGGTACAAATTATTATCAAGGAAAAAGAGGATGACATGGTGGACTGATGGCTCACTCATCATGTCAGTCACAGCAGGATGATGCCAATTTCACATCTGAGTCTAACACCATATCTTTGAGCCTTGTGCGTCTCCTCCTTGCAGCCCTAGAGAGGCCTTTCATTTGCATCATATTTGTCTTTATTTTCCCCTTTTTGTAGGTCGCCTTCTTTTTTCCTAATAAGAGCCAACATCACCCCATGTGCTATGGTAATTACTCAAGATAGTTTTCCTGTTGATAAGTTGTGGTAGAACAGTCAGAGTTTGGACTGCCATGAGAAGGAGGTTCAGGCAGAGGCGGAAAGCCGATGCATAGCTGTGTTGGTGGTGTTTGTTATAGTGGCACTTTTAGCCACATTGGTTGCAGCAGGGCCACTGGTAGCCATGGCGACAGATGCATTTGGGGTAACTACAGAGTAGAGAATCGAAAAGGGACCAAGAAGCCCATGATCATACATTACAGTCTGGTAAAAGTGGTGGGGAAGGAGAGGATTATGATCTAGTGCTGGACAGGACCTGGTAGCTGGATTTGGGTGCTGAGGAGCAGGTGACATCAGAGGAGTGTGGTGGCCGCGGAGGTAATAAAGAGCACAGGCAACACAAGAACAAAACATCCAAAAAACTGCCAGGACCATGTCTGTTTATATTGTGGTCATCTCAGGAACTGGTGATGCCTCTGATACTGTGAATGCAAGCCAAAAACAAGCCTTTGTCATTGTCATCATCAGATACTGCTTCTCCTGCTCAGACTTCTCCTCCTTCACCTCTCTGTCATCGATAATGGAATGTGTGATCAGAAAACAACTATCTGCGCCCAGAAATCTGGCACATAGCCAGCTGAACTTCCATCTGGCAAAGCTGCTGGCAGTGCAGTTGCTGCCATACCACTTAGTATATTGCACTGCCTTTAGGGAACTGATGGCGAGTGCTCAGCCTCCAAGAAAGATACCTTGCCACTATTATTTCTCCAAAAAAAAGCCATCCCAGCCTTGTATTTTCACCTGGTGGAGAACGTGAGCCGCTCCTTGCAATTGTTGCTATGTGGCAAGTAGCGCACCACTGTGGACACCTTGAGCAGCTGTTATGGACAGGAACAGTACACATCATTCACGGCCCACTGAGTAAATGTTTTGCATGGCAGTGGCGGTGTACCACAGAAACAATGCCAGATCCTTTTAACACCTCCACATTTGTATTGGTCTGGTTCCCACAGCAGGCAATTATCCGCCTCCTCCACATCCTTCTCAATGAACATTTGCTTCCATTTCCCCTCCTTCCTATCATATGTGCAAAGTGAAGCCTTGACATGCTGATGACCCTGGGTGAGAGAAGCCTCAGAGCTGATCAGTTCCTAAAGTGCATAAAGAAGAAAACAGTCCAATGGCTGTTTCCCCGCCAACTACGACTGGGCAAGGTGGCCAGCTACAATGGCAGAAACTTCATGGCTGTGCTGAATTTTGGGGAAATAACACATGCTCCCTGCATGGTGCACATAATACATTTTGAAAACATATTGTTGCTTGCAGAAGGTACTGGCCATGTCCTGTAGAGTATCCCCACATTTCAGCAGTTCTTATGTGGCTAAGGACACTCTCCTGGACTTGCAGCAAAAGAATGGTCTGACTTTGCACCACTTGATCCACTATAGTCCAATTAACATGAGTTCCATTTTGCTTAACCTGGAGCATCTGTACAAGCAGCAGAAAGCCATCAATGATTACATCATGTACAAAACCACCAGAGCAGGTATTATGTGTTAATTTAAACTCAGGAAGTAACAGTTCTTCAGGGATGAGTGTCATGTACTAAGGCCCTTCAAAGATGCCACCAGATTCATCAGAAGGGAAAACTGTGGCATCAATGATGTCATCCTCCTGATATTTATGTTAGAGTAAATGTTCATACATGCTCATGCAACAAGGAATTATGGAAGAAGAGCTTCAACATCTTGCTGGACGCCCTGTAGATGTTGGGACACCCCATGGAAGAGGAGGTGTAAGACAACAAATATGGACAGACACCCCTAGTATGTATTCAATTGACACAATCCTGTATACCTATATTTAATATGCCCAAAAATCTTGTCAAAAGGATTTCTTGTGATTATCAAATAATTCCCTGGGTGCGATGAGTATTGATTGTAGTGTAGAAGAAGTTAAACATTGATCAGAGGTTTCTAAAGAGAAAGTAAAGCTGTATTTAACATACATTTCAATTAAAATGTTGGTCAGTTTGCACATTACCTAGCATTAAATTACCTTTTTCTTTTGGTGGATCTTGTGGTCCGCTGTGGGCATCCTCCACTGTATGCATTTTTGCTGGGGATTGCAATTAGCAACGGGACACAAGTGCAGGATTTTCTCCCCTGTATATATATGCACAACTGCATATGGGTTTGAGCACTTCCTGCCTGTTTAACACAAAGCTATTCTTGTTAGTTTGGATAGCAAATTTACTTTACAGGATCTTACACAATTTCCTGGCATATCTCACCGAAGATGAATCTGATTTATTCAAAATTCTTTGACAATTGAATTTAATGAATAATTTTTCATGTTAGCTGGCTTCCAATATATTATATCACCAGTGTAGAATGGATTTTTAATGAAAATGCAACTTTTCTTTCACCAGAATGATAGACTTTCAACATCTGATGGTTTTTGTTTCAGCCTATAAGAACTAAATTCGAATATGTATGTCAGATCATTTACCTAAATTTTATTAAACTTGGCTGGAAAATGCTCATTAAAGAACACTAATGACACAACTCAGTCATTTGGGATAAAAGAATAGCTGCAGCAGACTACAAATCAATGTCTTTTCCATCATTAAGTGTAGTAGTAATTTACATTGAAAGCATTGCATTCTCACAATTGCTTAAATTTGCAGATAAACGAATATGTGTTATTCTTTCATGTGCACTTTAAAGTCAAAGTAGTGAAATGTAATGCATAGTGATGTTTCAAATGCCTTCAAAGATTTTATTTTTTTACGATGCTCCTAATAAAATCTTTAAAGTTGGGTATACAAATTGCAGTATCTTACTGTGCGGCTTGCATTTTACCGTGCAACAAAATTGCATGTCCTTGCCACTTTTATTTTGGCTCACACTGTATTTACAAGCAAACCTCATTTTTTGACATTTCACCCGTAAAAAAAAAAATACCAAACATGCTTTTTTTGTAATTGGTCACATGGCACACTACTACAATGTCTAACCCCAGACTAAAATTGATCATACCACAAAATGTAAAGCAAATTTTTAGTTAGAAACGGGTCCTGTATATATTAAGAGGTTTTCCAACAACAAGGGTAGTTGACTTGCACTTTATAGCTCCTAAACCCCAAAACAGCTAGATACCTGTGGAGTAGCCAGGAACGAGATGCTATGACCTTAAAAGAGAGGTAAGTGTAGATTATGCAGTACTGCACCACGTGGAGAAAAAGCCGTTGTGATACCTGGAAACACAAACATGTTTATTGCCAGGGTCAGAAGTACAGAGGAATCACCAGAGGAATGCAGGAACAGGGAACAATGAACCTAGCTAGTGAGCCAAACAAGACTATCACTGGCAATGGTGTACGGCCAGGAAGGGATTTAAATAGAGCGCCGAGTCCCTGGATCAGAACCTGATAAGTCAATGACTCAGCACTCTATTAGTCAGAAACTCTAGTACACAGTAATAGAGAAGCTGAGCTAATCAGCCCACTGCTAATCTCCCCCAGCACATGCCTGCTGCAGAGAGAAACAGAGCATTGAATTCTGTTACTAAGGATGTGGTCACATCAGTGGGCATGGCTCCGCAGTGCGTCTCTCCCAACACAGCCATGTAAAGACTGAGAATTGCACCGCTGGAGTACGGAGAGGTGAATTTATTATATTACCGCTCCTCTTAGGAGGGGCCACCGCACCCTCAACTTAAGGAGCAGGGGAGTGTGCAACATCTTCAGCAGCGACCTTTGTCTTTTCTTCAGCACCATATTCCTTCCAGTGGATAAGGTACTGAAGAGAACCCTGGAATGTTTAGTTGGAGGAATCACAGAAGGAATGTACTTCTTCAGCAAAGATTTGTGAAAGACATTATATACCCTGAACAAAGAAGGTAATTGAAGACGGAAAGATACCAGGTTTATTATAGACTTGATTTTATATGGGCCAATAAAGGAGCAAGTTTACCAGTTGGTACCCTATTTTTTGCAGAAAGCCAGACAGTTTATCCCAAAACAAAGTTCGGACCAAAAGAATGCTTTTTATTTGCTTTATTATACTGGATGCTTTGAGCTTTTTCCAGGCTCTTGCAAGCCTGGGCCCAAACTGTGCACAGATCATTAACTATAGCATCCACCGCAGGACTCACAGAGCTTAATCCAGAAATTGTTTTAAAAAAAAATACATCCATAATTACAAACCATAATCAAAATAATTACAAACCATAAATCACAAATTAAAACCATAATTACAATAAAAAGATAAGATGCCACTAGAGGACCTGATAGGGGTGCAAACCACCATGTTTTTTTACTCACAAAAAAAATCCAGCTCCTAAAGGAGATACAGATGGTCAAATATGTTCTTTCTTCACAGTATCCTGGATATAATCTTTCATAGCCTGCCTTATAGGCCCTGGGAAATTCGGCCTTTGGGAAGTTTAGCACCAGGGACAAGCTCAATGGCGCAACTATACTCGCGATGAGAGGACAAGACTTCAGAGGCCACTTTGGAAAACACATCCTGAAAGTGCTTAATAAACACATGTAGTTGTCCTTCCTCCAGTTAAAGACCAGAGAGTTGGATAAATAAGCAATGATTAGAGTACTGAGGCCCTCATTTTACTAATTCGCCAGCACTCCAATTAGACAGGATTATGCGTCCTCAACCAGGGTAATCCCAAAATGACATCAGCAGACAACTTTTTCATGACAAATAAACACTTTTCAGAATGAATAGAACCGATCGTTATAACCAATTCAGGGGTTTTATACTCAATAAACCCTCCGGCTAAGGAAGTAGTATCCACCCCAGAAAGCAGAATGGGTTCAGATAGTTTACATACCACAAGACCAAGACTGACATAAAATTAAAATTAACAAAGTTAGCTACAGCCCTCAAATCCACAAAAGCTAAACCAGAAACAGACCTTCCGTGTGAAGACAGATTAAGAGGCTGTAGAACCCCATCAGTCTTTTCGGGAAATACCTATTCATCTGAGTGGCCTCCCTGATCATCAATCAGATGCTGAAGTTCTTCCACCTTCATCCTAGAAGGACAGGAACGCAATTGATGTGCAGGACTGCTGCAGTAGAAGCAATGGCTATTCTTCAGGTGGTGTTCCTTTGGTTGCTGAGAAGACATAGTACCCACTTGCATGGGCTCCTCAGACTCCACTGGCGCTTTGGAGAAAGAGGCTTAATGAACATAGGAAAAAAGAAGGATGGACAAGGACAGATCTTCCCCGTTTATATTCCCTAAGAAATCTTTCAAGTCGAATAACTAAAGAAAGACCCAGTCTAAACTGTGACCTAATGGCCGGATCATTACAGCCAGGGGCGGTATACCACTTACAGAATTCAAAGCAATAATCTTCTAAGGGTAATCTGCCTTGACATAAGGAAAGAAGTTGACTTTCAGCGTAAACTGCCCAATCTGGCTCATCATACAGGAGACTAAGAGCGTAAAAGAAACTGTCAACTAGTTCGGGAAAATAGTTCGGGAGAGTTGTGCTATACTGAGAACGCCCACTCCTGAGGGTCCCCCTGAAGCAGAGACATAATGATGCCTACTCTCTGTGCTTCCATACCCAATGAGTGTGGCCTAAGACAAAAAATTTTTATCGCTCTCTTTACAGTCACCAGAGAAGCGATCTGGGAGCTTAACCTTAGGCACTACTGGAGATGGAGCTGTAGCAATGGGGGACTGGTCTGGTGGAACTCTGCTGTTGGACTCTCTACATTAGATCCTGAACCAATTGGGCAATATCTTCCATCTGATTGGCCATGTTGCCATGGTATCCATAGCTGAGCAGGTCACCCAGAAAAATATTTTTGGGGCAAGTGATAATGTAATGCCGGTAGGGATAAGCAAGGACAGTAAGCCTAACCTACTCGCAGTATAACCGCTGCTTGGCAGAACCGCAACTGGACGACGCTCCCTATTCTAAATAAGTGAAGAGACGGACAATCACCAACAGACAACAAACACAAAAGCAGAGTCGTACCGCAATGGGTCAGAACCAGATGGGCTACTCAGTACCAAACGAGAGACAGAGAGTGGTCAGAAGACAAACCGGGGTGAGAAGCACACAGGAAACAGTACACAAATGCAGGAGCAGGGATCAAGGAACCCAGTTAGTGAGCCAAACAAGACTATCACTGGCAAAGGTGTATGGCCAGGAAGGGATTTAAATAAATAGCAGAGTCACTGGAGCATAACCTGATAGGTCGATGACTTGGCACTCCATCAGTCAGAAACACTAGTACATAGTAATAGAACAGCTGAGCTAATCAGCCACTGCTTATCTCCCCTAGCACATGTCTGCAGTGGGAGAAACAGAGCATTGCATCCTATTACTAAGGATGCTGTCACATTACTGGGGGTGTGTCTCAGGAGCGTGTATCTCCCAATAAAGCTGTGCCAAGACCGAGGATCATGCTGCAGGAGCACAGACAGGTACATTTATTACAGTTGGAGTACATCACAGTTACCAATCATAGATTGTAGCAGACTCTGCCCAACTGACCTTTTTACAAAAAAAAATATTTTTTTTTAAATAAATGTAATTGATCACAGATTAGTATACCTGATGTTTTGTTGCACAGTTACCAGCTATTTTTTTGTAGTGGACTCTGTTCAATTGACCATTAAAAAAATTATACAATTTTATTTAAAAAAGTTCAGTAGATTACAGACTAGTGTATCTATTGGTCTGCATTACATTTATACTGCAATTATACATTGGTTGGTGATGGTAGCAGTGGCACTTGTAGTCATGGTAGTGGTCATGGTAGGGGAATTGGTAGCCATGGTGGCAGTGTCATGGGGAAAATATAGAGGTGGGAATAATAAAGTGGGGCGAGGACTTCATGTCATACCAGCAGGAGAGGCCTAACAGACAAGTGCAGGCCATGTCCTGCAGCAGGAAAAGCCATGGGATTTTAAAAGCTGGGCCCACTGCAGGGGGGCAGAGGAAGGCAGGCAGGTACAGACTGCCTGGACAACAATATCAGAAACTGGGAGGATGGCTCCTGCGTAATTTTTTGACCACTTGTAGAAAAAAAAAGCCATTGCTCCTCTTCTCATGTTTCCATGTGTGAACAAACAGTGACAGGCATCTGGGATATTTTTGGAACTTTTTTAATTTTAAAAAGCATAAAAAATCTTACAGTGCAGTGTTTTTAAACAGGCTCTTAGTTAACACTGGATCACATCTGTTTACCCCTCACCATATATGTTGGTGTCATTTTGACATTACTAATGCTGCTTTGGCTTTCAAGAGTTTCAAAGGGGTTAGATACAGTCCTAGGAGACCCAGAGTGTCATACACAAAAATAAAGCTATGGCTATGGGAAAGGAGAAGTAAAAAAAAAAAAAATCAGGGCTCTTGGAAGGCAGGAAGAAAAAACTAAAATTGCCCTGGCCCCGAAGGGGTTAAATCCTTCTGTCTTTTTGCTATATGCCTGTTAATATTCATTACCCCCTTCAAGACCCCTGACATAATAAAACTTCATTAGGGTGCAATAGGTGTATGGATCATGGTCATCAGCTGATCTCACTTCATATGCAGCAGGTGCCAGCTGGGCAATGTAGCCAACAATGAACAAGATCGCAGATAACTTCAATACCAGTTATTTAATGCCATTGTCAATAGCTTCAGAGGCACCAGAACAGTTAGACAGTGGTAAGAGGGCTTCCTCTGCTCTCTGATCTGAGCCCTTGGGGCTCTGAACATTTGCTATGACAGACTGGGGCCTTGTGAAGGCTCCTAGGCCTGTCATAGTAAGCTGCCTGTTAAACCATGCTTGAGGCACAGCTTGATAGGCAGCTTGTAAAAATTTCATAGACTGCATTAGTATTCTATTGCAGTCTGTGGTAAAAGCAATCAGAAGATACATATTCAGGTCCCCTTAGGGTCCATTCACACGTCTATATGTGTTTTTCAGATCTGCAAATTGCATATCTGCAAAACACGGACACCGGCAATGTGCGTTCCGCATTTTGCGGCCCGCACATCTCCTGGACTCTCATAGAAAATGCCTTTTCTTGTCCGTGGACAAGTATAGGACAGTTTCAATTTTTTTGTGGAACGGAAAGTGCGGATCCAGAAGTGCAGATGAAAATGAATGGGTCCGCACCTGTTCCGCAAAATTGCGGAACGGATGTGGACCCATTTTGCGGACATGTGAATGGACCCTTAGGATGCAAAAAATTACAGTGATAAAATAACTCCCTTTCCCAATTTACATATAAACAATAAAAAAATACATTTCTGAAAATGTCCAAACTATTAAACTATAAAAATATTTTTCGTGCGCGGTATATGCCATAAATGAAAAAGAAAAAGGGGCGATTGAGCATTTTCTGGTCATCTTGCCCTTCCCGAAAATTAATTTAAAAAAAATATATATGTACCCCAAAATGGTAAATAAAAACTAGAGCTCACACCACAAAATGTACAGCTCTGTGGATGAAAAAATAAAAAAGCTATGGGTATCAGACTATGTTGATGCAAAGATAATAGTTTTTTTTTTTTCAATGGTTTATTATTTTAATATAGTGAAATAATATAAAAAGTACACAAATTTGGCATTGCTGTTATCGTACTGACCCACATAATAAGGGTGTCATGTATTTTTTAGCACATAGTGTACACTATAAAATAAAACCCGAGAAACCATAGTGAATTTAATGGTGCCATTAAAAATACAACTAACTTGTCCAGCAAAAATGAAGTCTTCATGAAGCTGTGTGAATGGAAAAGTAAAAAAATTATGGGTTTTGTAACGCTGAGAAGATTAAACAAAAGCACAAAAATGAAAATTGGCCTAGTTTTTAAGGGTTTCCCCTAGTATATGCATTTTGTTAGCATATTTGTGTGTATTGACCCAGATCATTAAAACCAATTATTCTTTAGTGATAAGCAGCAGGGGCAATATTCAAATTTACGATATATCACAAATATTGGCCAAATATTTGTGATTTCATAATATTTGTGATATTCTTTTCGATTGCTCCATTATGCGCGCATGCACATACGCAGGCACTATTAGCTACATACAGTAAGTGATGAAAATGGTTGGCAGAAACTTTGGAGATAGCGAGGAAGAACTCCTAATCATGGTAAGTAATTGTACATTACAGCACTGTTTTAGATTAAAATTCCATGCATGTCATAACAATAGCTATATATGCAGATAGAGTTTTTCAAAGTATTCGAGATTGTTCAAAGCGCCACTATTGATTTGAATATTTTAGAGCAGTACATACAACTTCACCTTTAATCAGGTCTGAAAACATAATACTGATAGTTGAACTTAGTATTGTTGGGACATCACAGCACTATGTCTGTAGCATGTATGTATGGACAGCAGAGAAATCTCTCTCACATGCACATTGCACATACCACACACTATAACCTATACTATCTAACACTAACTATATGGATTCTATATTTCAGCTAACTATCTCTATATCCTACACTACACGCTGCCCTGGACCCTATCAGCTATTCAGCTACACAATTCCCTAGTTACTATCTAGCACTAACTATCAGGATTATTTATATGTGATTTGGAATGTAATTTGAAAGAGCACAGCACAGCATTCAAGCTCCTCTCTCTCTCTCACATGAAACTACACAAAATGGCTGCTGGGGAGTGTCTTAATTTATATAGTGAAGGGGTAGGAAACTTTTCTATTGGTTGCTAGGGATGTTGCTAAGCTGTGACAAAGACTTCTCATTGGCCCACAATCTAGAAGAAGGGAGGGATGATAACCTGATGTGTACTGTGTTAAAAAAAAAAAAAAAAAAAAAAAAATATTCATCAGTACAATTATATAGCACTATATTCAAAATATTCGCGAATTCTCGAAGTGACTATATTCGCGCTAAAAATTTGTAATACGAATATTCGCCCTTAACACTATTATTCTTTTGCCTTCTCCATATGTATAACCTTGGACCGTCCCCTGACTATTCTCTTGCCTTTCATTGCTCTGCTGTTTGTCTCTCTTAGTGTGACGTGGCTTGTCTATGTTGAAGATACTGGCTGCTGATTTGGCTAATACGACCATTTTATCTGCTCACCTGCCAGTAGCTACCCTGTGATCACCACCTAGGATTCCATACTACCAGCTGGGATTGCTCATTGTGAGCTAGTTTAGGTTCCTGAGTGGGACTGCTCTTATTGGGATGACTAGTAGGCAGTGCCCTACTTAGTGATAGGGATGCTTCTCAGTAAGTAATCTATATCTTGGTTTTGCTAGACAGTTGACCAATACTTTGACAGCTTTGTTATGCATTATTCACCAGGCCACTGTATGGTTCTATTTATATTGCCACTGTATAGCAATATATATACAGTGCTGTGCAAAGATTTTATGCAGATGTGTAAAAAATGCTGCAAAGAAAGACTATTTTCAAAAATAAAAATGTTAATTGTTTATTTCTGTTATTTAACAGCTATTTTTCTGCACCCCAGCTCCTAGGATTTTGTGCATAGTTGAGTCACTTGTATCTAGATCAAAGGCATGGCTTTTTGGCTGCAATTCTTCCATGAAGACCACTTTTAGCCACACATCTTCAAACAGTAGACGTTTAACTGGTTTCTGACAGGTCTGAGCTGATGGCACGGCTGGACATCTGTCTTAGTCGACCACTGCATCTACAACATTCAATATTGTACGTTTTTGTGCTTCTTCAAAAGAGCTTGGACAGCACATCTTGAAACCCTAGATGGCTTTGAACTCTTTACCTGGGAGAGATTTGCCCAAAAGGTGTTTGATAGAGTTGAGGTCAGGGCTCTATGGAGGCCAGTAAAGTTCTTCCACACCAAACTCTGCAACCATGCCTCTATGAACCTTGCCTTATGCACTGATGGAACAGTAAGTGTCCTTCCCCAAACTGTTCCCATAAAGTTGGAAGCATAAAACTGTTAAAAATGTCTTGTCAAAAATACTGGGATGCTGTGGTTCCTAAACTCTTACATCTTCTAATAATACCGCTCACAGTTGATCATGGAATATATAGGAGAAATCTAGGTGCTGAATTTTATACATCTGTGGCAATAGGTCTGAAAGAAATATCTGAATTAATCATTAAAAGGGCGTCCTAATACTTTTCTCCATATAGTGTATTCAAAGTATTTATCCAGTATATTAACAGTATAAACTATTGGGGTCATTTATCAAAGTGGTGTAAAGTAGAACTGGCTTAGTTGCCCATAGCAACCAATCAGATTCCACTTTTCATTTTCCAAAGGAGCTGTCAAAAATTAAAGGTGGAATCTGATTGGTTGCTATGGGTAACTAAGCCAGTTCTATTTTACACCACTGATAAAGGACACCATATGTACTTACCCTGGTGCTAAATGGATTATTTATCTAAGCACTGCATTATACTATTTTGGGGTTGTATTGTGTTTCTTATTTTGTACATTTCCATCATTTGCAGTAACATCAATTTTGCTAATAGACAAACAAAAGAGAAAGAGAAAAAGGTAATGTGTGAGAATAAATCAAAGTAACCTGTTAAAGAAAAATAAACATTATTGTTTGAAGTCACAGGGTATTAGTGGAGAAAGCTAATAGACCTTTGCGATGGGTTTGGGTGACCTATCCCATCATTGTCAATTTCAGAAAAACCTGCGCATTAATTTTCCTATTTTTCCTGGCAAGTACTCTAACTTTATAAGAGCAAGATTGAAGTAGAAAGGATTTTATAGTTTCTCGTTTATAGATCAATAGTCCTTGTCTCTGTTAAGCCTTTCGGGTATTTAATATGGAGTCTTGATGGCATTAAGAACACTTTTTATATACGTCTATAGTGATAGAATGATTAAATCTCTGCTTTATTGATAGGTATTTAATGAGGAGCTGGACAAATTTCTTTTAGGAACACCCACAATAACCATACTAATATTCACACAATAAGATACACATAAAGAAATAGCGTAGAAAGTAAACACAAACAGTAGATACTTAAGACATTAATTTATATGAAATCCTTCAGAACAATTTTTTGGGAAATAGTATATATAGTATAGAACAATTGTATACTATTAAATAAAATAAAAAGAAAATCAACATAATTTTACTATGCCCAAACATATTTGGCGATTCCAAGAGGATCACACTCCTCCCTTATCCCCTATGTGGAGAACTTCAGCATAACTCCATAAAACTATGAATTAACACATGTGGAATTATATACATAACAAAAAAGTGTGAAACAACTGAAAATATGTCATATTCTAGGTTCTTCAAAGTAGCCACCTTTTGCTTTGATTACTGCTTTGCACACTCTTAGCATTCTCTTGATGAGCTTCAAGAGGTAGTCACCTGAAATGGTCTTCCAACAGTCTTGAAGCAGTTCCCGGAGATGCTTAGCACTTGTTGGCCCTTTTGCCTTTACTCTGCGGTCCAGCTCACCCCAAACCATCTCGATTGGGTTCAGGTCCAGTGACTGTGGAGGCCAGGTCATCTGGCGCAGCACCCCATCACTCTCCTTCATGGTCAAATAGCCGTTACACAGCCTGGAGGTGTGTTTGGGGTCATTGTCCTGTTGAAAAATAAATGATGGTCCAACTAAACGCAAACCGGATGGAATAGCATGCCGCTGCAAGATGCTGTGGTAGCCATGCTGGTTCAGTATGCCTTCAATTTTGAATAAATCCCCAGCAGTGTCACCAGCAAAGCACCCCCACACCATCACACCTCCTCCTCCATGCTTCACGGTGGGAACCAGGCATGAAGAGTCCATCCGTTCACCTTTTCTGCGTCGCACAAAGACACAGTGGTTGGAACCAAAGATCTCAAATTTGGACTCATCAGACCAAAGCACAGATTTCCACTGGTCTAATGTCCATTCCTTGTGTTCTTTAGCCTAAACAAGTCTCTTCTGCTTGTTGCCTGTCCTTAGCAGTGGTTTCTTAGCAGATATTCTACCATGAAGGCTTGATTCACACAGTCTCCTCTTAACAGTTGTTCTAGAGATGTGTCTGCTGCTAGAACTCTGTGTGGTATTGACCTGGTCTCTAATCTGAGCTGCTGTTAACCTGCGATTTCTGAGGCTGGTGACTCGGATAAACTTATCCTCCGCAGCAGAGGTGACTCTTGGTCTTCCTTTCCTGGGGCGGTCCGCATGTGAGCCAGTTTCTTTGTAGCGCTTGATGGTTTTTGTGACTGCACTTGGGGACACTTTCAAAGTTTTCCCAATTTTTTGGACTGACTGACCTTCATTTCTTAAAGTAATGATGGCCACTCGTTTTTCTTTACTTAGCTGCTTTTTTCTTGCCATAATACAAATTCTAACAGTCTATTCAGTAGGACTATCAGCTGTGTATCCACCTGACTTCTCCACAATGCAACGGATGGTCCCACTTCTTAAACCTGACAGGGCACACCTGTGAAGTGAAAACCATTTCAGGTGACTACCTGTTGAAGCTCATCAAGAGAATGCCAAGAGTGTGCAAAGCAGTAATCAAAGCAAAAGGTGGCTACTTTGAAGAACCTAGAATATGACATATTTTCAGTTGTTTCACACTTTTTTGTTATGTATATAATGTGTTAATTCATAGTTTTGATGCCTTTGGTGTGAATCTACAATTTTCATAGTCATGAAAATAAAGAAAACTTTGAATCAGAAGGTGTGTCCAAACTTTTGGTCTGTACTGTAGGTGTCTCCCAAAATATAATAAGACAATGTACAAGTGTCACCACCAGACATCTGAGAAGCTTCTTCAGGTACAATTGACATGCAAGTCAATTGTACCTGAAGAAGGGGTATGTCCCCGAAACGCGTTGTACCGCTTGCTTAATTAAAAGAACCCTCATCAATCCAACTACTGGGTGGTTTTTGCGCCGTGGGATATTCCTTTTTTCTATTGAACCACTGGCTTTCTGAGGGATTCCAGGCATCCCTGAACAGAAGTATCCATCCCGGGCTGCATACCATCCGTTGTGAGGGGCTTTTGCCAACTTGATACATGTCTACATTAGAGTTGTGCCTAATCTAGCACAACTCTACCAGGTGAGCCTCCATTTATTGGAGATACTACTTTGTATCTATTTTAAACGTTATTACCCTATGGTGCACGATTTTTTTGTTCTACAGCGGAACAAAGCCTGCTTTTAATATTATCTGGAGAAGTGGCGTCCTCCTTGGTCTGCATCCGTGGAACCCAGCAGTGTGCAGTGTCCGTTGGATTGTCTACCTTGAGACATTGCCACCAGCAGAGCCCAGATACACCAGGATGGCCTTAGTGGTGATCCTTGGATTCTTTTTCACCTCTCTAACTATCCTCCTGGCCAGCACAGGTGTCACTTTTGGCTTCCGACCACGTCCTCTGAGATTTTCCACAGTGCGGAACATCTTGTAGTTTTTGCTCAAATGTAAATAAAAGCTGAGAAATGTTTTTTTTTTCCACAATAATGCCTCTTGTACATCGTCGTATTATCTTTTGAGAGACACCTATGTCATTTCCCGTAAAAAAAATTACTTGCTGGTTGAATAAAAGTAACTTTAAGTCATAATTTGCCTGGGGTATGAATGAATAATTATGGCAGCACTGTATATACATATATATATATATATATATATATATATATATATACATATACAGTCGTGGCCAAAAGTTTCGAGAATTACATAAATATTGGAAAGTGGAAAAGTTGCTGCTTAAGTTTTTATAATAGCAATTTGCATATACTCCAGAATGTTATGAAGAGTAATCAGATGAATTGCATAGTCCTTCTTTGCCATGAAAATTAACTTAATCCCAAAAAAAAACTTTCCACTGCATTTCATTGCTGTCATTAAAGGACCTGCTGAGATCATTTCAGTAATTGTCTTGTTAACTCAGGTGAGAATGTTGACGAGCACAAGGCTGGAGATCATTATGTCAGGCTGATTGGGTTAAAATGGCAGACTTGACCTGTTAAAAGGAGGGTGATGCTTGAAATCATTGTTCATCCATTGTTAACCATGGTGACCTGCAAAGAAACGCGTGCAGCCATCATTGCATTGCATAAAAATGGCTTCACAGGCAAGGATATTGTGGCTACTAAGATTGCACCTCAATCAATAATTTATAGGATCATCAAGAACTTCAAGGAAAGAGTTTCAATTCTTGTTAAGAAGGCTTCAGGGCATCCAAGAAAGTCCAGCAAGCGCCAGGATCGTCTCCTCAAGAGGATTCAGCTGCGGGAAGAAAAGGTGAGCACTACCATCAGTCCTGTGGCATGCCAACAGTAAAGCATCCTGAGACCATTCATGTGTGTGGTTGCTTCTCATCCAAGGGAGTGTGCTCACTCACAATTTTGCCCCAAAACACAGCCATGAATAAAGAATGGTACCAAAACACCCTCCAACAGCAACTTCTTCTAACAATCCAACAACAGTTTGGTGAAGAACAATGCATTTTCCAGCATGATGGAGCACCGTGCCATAAGGCAAAAGTGATACTGAGTGGCTCGGGACCAAAACGTTGACATTTTGGGTCCATGGCCTGGAAACTCCCCAGATCTTAATCCTATTGAGAATTTGTGGTCAATCCTCAAGAGGCGGGTGGACAAACAAAACCCACTAATTCTGACAAACTCCAAGAAGTGATTATGAAAGAATGGGTTGCTATCAGTCAGGAATTGGCCCAGAAGTTGATTGAGAGCACGCCCAGTCGAATTGCAGAGGTCCTGAAAAAGAAGGGCCAACACTGCAAATACTGACTCTTTGCATAAATGCAATGTAATTGTCGATAAAAGCCTTTGAAACCTATGAAGTGCATGTAATTATATTTCACTACATCACAGAAACAACTGAAACAAAAATCTAAAAGAAGTTTAACAGCGAACTTTGTGAAAACTAATATTTGTGTAATTCTCAAAACTTTTGGCCACGACTGTATATATACATGTCAAATGGCTAGATATATTAGGCTGAAAGTTTTTGAAGTACACATGTTGAAAACAGTAAAAGTAAGGATCTCACCTCTGAACAATTGCCAAACTGTGTTAGTTAGATGGGTCAGAACATCTCCAATACAGCAGGTCGTTTGGGATATTTGCAGTTTGAAGTAGTTATTGTATACCAATACAGGTCCAGTGAAGGACAACTACTGAACTGATGACAGGTTCATGGGCATCCACAAGGCTTACTGTTGCACATGTGGAACAAAAGTTACTTTACCTCATCTGTTACAATCCCACAGAAGAGCTAGTGTAGCACAAATTGCTAAAAAAGTTAATGATGAATAGGACAGAACAGGACAGAGTGCCCATGCTGACAACTGCATACTGTCAAAGCGGCTACCATAGGCAATGAGCATAAGAACTGGATCCGGACTGTCTGATTAATCACATTTTCATTTCCATCATGTGGACACCGGGTTCCTGTGTATCACTTACCTGGGGTAGAGATGGCACTAGGCTGCGCTATGAGAAAAAAACAAGCTTACTAAGGCAGTGTAATGATCTGTGTGATGCTTTGCTGCAAAACCTTGGATCTTGAAATTCAAGTGCATATTTCTCTGAAACATACTACTTACCTAAGCATTGTACAGACCAAGTACACCCTTTTCATGTTAGTGGTATTCTCTGATGGCAGTGGCCTCTTTTCAGAAATGGTTTGAGGAACATGACAAAGGGTTCAAAGTAGTGCCTTGACCTCCAAATTGTCAAGCTCTCAATTTGATCATGCATCTGTTGGATGTGCAGCAAAAAGCAAGTCCAATCCATAGAGGTCCAAACTCGAAACTACCAGCTTGGTGCCAGATAGCATAAGACTATGCCCAACTAGACCTACTTTGGCAGCATAAGGGGGACCTACACAATATTATGCAGTTAGTTGTTATACTATGGCTGATTAATGTGTGTATGGATGGATAGATTAGATGAGTAGATAGCTAGATAGATAGATAGCTAGATAGATAGATAGATAGATAGATAGATAGATAGATAGATAGATAGATAGACAGGTAAGGAGGCAGTGCTGCTGTATTTTCATCCTTGTTGATAGAGCTATATTATTAGATATGAATCATAGATAGATACTAGAAATTATAGATACTAATCATTATTATTATCCAGAATTCCAATTATATTTCAAAATTCTGATCAACCACCACAGTCTTATGTCAGTGAAGGACCTAATGTTCATGCAAAGGTTAACATTCTCATCTTTCTCAGCACAAGGGTTAAAAGTAGTAGATTGTGTCTAATTTTAATTTTATTCTATTTTGTATGCTGTGGTAAGAATGACTAGTCTACACAAGGGAAAGAATCAATTGTAAAAAGTGGAATTAGTCATTCTAAATCATGCAGCCATGGTCGAAAGGAGCTCTTCTAAAAATCATTAAACAATCATGTATTCCTATTGATTTATTCAAAATACCTTCAGGGAAGGCAGATTAAACACAAGGTAAAAGGAAGCTAATGCAGATTAAATAGATGAAGGATGGGACAATAGTTCCCTAGGTAGTTTTTGTACTAATGAGAGGAAAATGATATGTACACTATTACCAGGATAAAAGGGTCTATTAGAGGCCTTTCACTTGACATATTTATGTATTTCAAAAACTAAGTAGCACAGTGAATTAGGTTTACTCTGGACATTTGTTAATTTTATTGCATCTCCAAGTGATAAACAGGGTCTTTTGTTGAGGGCAGCAGGCTGCCGCTTTCCCAAGGCCCTGTCTGGTTAACAAGTTGCTGAAGCCAAAGAAGCCTTCCGGATGTCAGCTGTTGACAAGCTAAGCACATTTTCTAACTGCCAGCAATAGTACACATGAGCAAAGCCCAGTTTTTTTAGCATTGTGTAGCCGCTAGCCTTGAGAAACTTCGGGAATCCTCTATCCATGTTAAATAGCAAACACTATGGCATGGTAATCTAAATTTTCTGTGGAGTGATTAGAAAATATATTTATGCATACTTTATATAAGCCAATGTTTTTAACATTTTATCTATTGGGAATACAAACACCTAAATAGTGGCAGGGCAAGTGTGAATTGGCTGTCCCTCAGGCGCACTTTAAATGTGTATATGTGCATTTATATATATCTACACATGATGTGACAGAGTGGAGAAGTAGTGGACAGGGTCTATGTGTGCAACCAGGGAAAGGTTCAGCAGAGGTCTACGCAGACCTCTCTGCAATTCGGGATTGTAAAAATAAAAAAATATATGTTTTTTTAGGGCCTGTGTTGCTGGAGTGGGGGGAGAAGGGTGGGGCCCCACTCCATCCGGACAGTCCGGGTTTTGGGCTGTAGGAACCCATGCCACACTGAGATACCTTGACGGTGGTACAAAAAGGCTCTGATGTGTTCCTGGACGGAATACATTGGCTAAAGTCTCAGTTCTTAACATCAGCTTGAGGGATTAGCCAGTGTTGTCAGTTGAATATCATTGTGGTGCACCTTTCGAAGTGATTTATGACATAGGGACATGTGAAACTAAAGTTTGTCCTCTAATTAGCATCACAGTTTTTTTAAAACTTGTAATCAGTCAGTATGCCTATTTGAAAGGTGAAAAGTAGTCGCCGTGCTGTATGGTGGATACCACACTGAACATGGACCAAAGAAAGCTAAGGAGAGAGTTGTCTGAGGAGCTTAGAAATAAATCATAGACAAACATGTTAAAGGTAAAGGCTATAAGACCATCTCTAAACAGATTGATGTTCCTGTTACTATAGTTGCACATATTTTTCAAAAGTTTAAGGTCTACGGAACTGTAGCCAACCTCCCTGGATATGGATGCAAGAGGAAAATTGATGAAAAATTTAAGAACTTTATTATATAAATGGTAACCCAGAACAACTTCCAAAAAGATTGGATGTTAACTCCAAGGTCAAGGTACATCAGTGTCAGATCATACCAGTCGGCCGAGAATGAAACCACTGTTGAAAGCAAGTCATAAAAAAGCGAGACTGGAATTTGAGAAAATGCATATTGACAAGCCACAAAGCCTCTGAGAGAATGACCTTTCAACAGACTAGACAGGTTTTTGGCAAGTCAAAAATGCAAAAATTAAGCATACAAAGAACAAATAGTGTGAAACATGCAGGAGGCTGGGTTATGTTTTGGGGCTGCTTTACAGCATCTGGTATCTTGAATCTGTGCATGGTACAATGAAATCTCAAGACTATCAATGCATTCTGGAGTGAAATGTGGTGCCCAGTGTCAGAAAGCTTGGTCTCAGTCGCAGGTTATGAGCCCTTCAACTGGACAATGACCCAAAACACACAGCTTAAAACATACAAGAATGGCTAAGAGCAAAACATTGGACTATTCTGAAGTGACCTTCTAAATAGTATTGAATATCTATGGAAGAAGCTGGAGAAGGCATCCTTAAAACCTGACACAGCTGGAGAAGTTTGCTCATGAGGAGGGTACCAACAATTGTGTCCACGTTTATGCAAATATATATACAGACGTGGACAAAATTGTTGGTACCCTTTGGTCAATGAAAGAAAAAGTCACAATGGTCACAGAAATAACTTTAATCTGACAAAAGTAATAATAAATTAAAATTCTATAAATGTTAACCAATGAAAGTCAGACATTGTTTTTCAACCATGCTTCAACAGAATTATGTAAAAAAATAAACTCATGAAACAGGCATGGACAAAAATGATGGTACCCCTAGAAAACACAGAACATAATGTGACCAAAGGGACATGTTAATTCAAGGTGTGTCCACTAATTAGCATCACAGGTGTCTACAACCTTGTAATCAGCCATTGGGCCTATATATATGGCTCCAGGTAATCACTGTGTTGTTTGGTGATATGGTGTGTACCACACTCGACATGGACCAGAGGAAGCAAAGGAAAGAGCTGTCTCAAGAGATCAGAAAGAAAATTATAGACAAGCATGTTAAAGGTAAAGGCTATAAGACCATCTCCAAGCAACTAGATGTTCCTGTGAGTACAGTTGCACATATTATTCATAAGTTTAAGATCCATGGGACTGTAGCCAACCTCCCTGGACGTGGCCGCAGGAGGAAAATTGATGACAAATCTAAGAGACGGATAATCCGAATGGTAACAAAAGAGCCTAGAAAGACTTCTAAAGAGATTCAAGGTGAACTTCATGCTCAAGGAACATCAGTGTCAGATCGCACCATCCGTCGTTGTTTGAGCCAAAGTGGACTACATGGGAGACGACCAAGGAGGACACCATTGTTGAAAACGAATCATAAAAAAGCAAGACTGGAATATGCCAAACTACATGTTGACAAGCCACAAAGCTTCTGGGAGAATGTCCTGTGGACAGATGAGACAAAAATCGAAGTTTTTGCCAAGGCACATCAGCTGTATGTTCACAGACGAAAAAATGAAGCATATCAAGAAAAGAACACTGTCCCTACTGTGAAACATGGAGGAGGCTCTGTTATGTTCTGGGGCTGCTTTGCTGCGTCTGGCACAGGGTGTCTTGAATCTGTGCAGGGTACAATGAAATCTCAAGACTATCAAGGAATTCTAGAGAGAAATGTACTAGCCAGTGTCAGAAAGCTTGGTCTCAGTCGCAGGTCATGGGTCTTGCAACAGGACAATGACCCAAAACACACCGCTAAAAACACCCAAGAATGGCTAAGAGGAAAAAATTGGACTATTCTAAAGTGGCCTTCTATGAGCCCTGACCTCAATCCTATTGAGCATCTTTGGAAGGAGCTGAAACATGCAGTCTGGAAAAGGCACCCTTCAAACCGGACACAACTGGAGCAGTTTGCTCATGAGGAGTGGGCCAAAATACCTGCTGAGAGGTGCAGATGTCTCATTGACAGTTACAGGAAGCGTTTGATTGCAGTGATTGCCTCAAAAGGTTGCGCAACAAAATATTAAGTTAGGGGTACCATCATTTTTGTCCATGCCTGTTTCATGAGTTTATTTTTTTACATAATTCTGTTGAAGCATGGTTGAAAAACAATGTCTGACTTTCATTGGTTAACATTTATAGAATTTTAATTTATTATTACTTTTGTCAGATTAAAGTTATTTCTGTGACCATTGTGACTTTTTCTTTCATTGACCAAAGGGTACCAACAATTTTGTCCACGTCTGTATATATATATATATATATATATATACATGAGGAAAATCTGGCAGCACTCCCTTCAACAGTGGCTCAGGGTGCCCGCGGTGGTCCCTCGATTCAGGACGGAAAACAATGAAGAAGATCCGCAGCACTCCTTAAAGAATAAAATGTGCTCTTTATTCACACATATCAAATATTGACAACGTTTCGTTTCTCTCGCAGAACCTTTCTCAAGTCACCTGACTTGAGAAAGGTTCTGCGAGAGAACCGAAACGTTGTCAATATTTGATATGTGTGAATAAAGAGCACATTTTATTCTTTAAGGAGTGCTGCGGATCTTCTTCATTATATATATATATATATATATATATATATATATATATACTGTATATATATATATATATATATATTTGCCTATTTACTATGTTATCCACAGATCTTATGTCTATTGTTAAGCTGGCCTTACAGGGAGTAATGTGTGCAGCTACGTATCACCTAATGCCAGTTGTGAATCTGCTGCTCATCCAATCGCACCCCAATGACTGAGAATGCCAACCTCATCCCAAGGAGTAAGAAAGCTTCAGCAAGAAAGGCTCATTTTTCAGAAGTGTAGTATTTTATCTGTCTTCAACAGTACTGGCCGTGTTGGAAAAAAATTGTTCATGTTCATCTCATATTCCCTTGGTAGAATTACTCCGTGTATGGCCATCAATGGAGACAGACCATGCAGTTGCTATGTTGTCCGATTAGTACGCCACTTTTACAGACTGACAAAAATGCACACAAAACCGAAGATGAAATCGATTTTAGAGGAAAAATTGTTAGGAAACATTCCTTCCTGGATATTTACTTGTATATAAAGTGCGAGTTTAGCCAAAAATGTTGTTGATTTTCACAATTGGAGCCATGATTAGGAGGGACGGCCAGTGGCATCCGTATTGCGCCACTAGAGGTGAAATTTGTGGACCGGCGCAAGACGAACCACAGTGAAAGCATTTGCCAAGAATGTTTTCATTAATCAACAATGAAAGTAAGAGGTTCGAAGACGAATCCAGTGATTTGTCTTTTTAATTCCGATAACCAACGAGACTCCTTCGTGCTAATTATTTGCGTGACCCCTGTCGGTGAGGATTGTGTTGACCAGACTCTTATTAGAGAGTGCCTGCTGCTAAGCTGACCATCGAAAAAATTATGGTTGAGGGCCTGCAGGTGAGCTGACGATCGCAAACATTATGGGCGAGGGCCTGCTGCCGCTTTGTTGACTCTAGATAACTTCTGCCTGATCGCAAGTCCCTGTGACGTTGATGATGTTGATTTGGATGTCTTCCCTATCAACTTTCAATGTTCTTTTATGCACCTAACATGGTGACCACGGGTAACGGGGAATCAGTGTTCGATTCCGGAGAGGGAGCCTGAGAAACGGCTACCACATTATAGGAAGGCAAGCGGGGGGGGGGATCGCAAATTAGCCACGCCCGACTGTCAGAAGAGGACAGCGTCTATTGAAAAAAAATATTTATGTCACAGAAACCATCTACTGAAAAATGTAATGTTATGTCACCAAAATATTTTAGAAGCGCACACTTTACACAGCAGATGTGGGCCTGGTAAAGTCACTGTTAGAAGCTGACACCGTCTACGGAAAAACTACACTGGATATCACAGATATTTTAGGGATGCGCACACTTTAAACAGGAGATGTGGTGCGGCTAATTTAATTGTCCGCAGCGGACACCATCTACAGAAAAACTGCACTGGATGTCACTGATATTTTAGGGATGCGCACACTTTAAACAGGAGATTTGGTGAGGATAATTTAACTGTCCGCAGCAGACACCATCTACAGAAAAACTGCACTGGATGTCACTGATATTTTAGGGATGAGCATACTTTACACAGGAGATGTGGCGCAAATAATTTAGCTGCTCTCAGCGGCCTATTACACGGTATTTTGCACATGATGCACTAAAAATATATATTGCTGCTGTCACACACAATAGTCCTTAAAAGTGTACATGTGCATGGGGTAGTAGAGAGAGATAACTATCAACCAAGTGAGTGTTTGGCTGAAAGCTAAAATGTATGGCCAGCTTTATTTATGGTGCTATATAGAACTAATGACATAAGCAGCAGGGGCAGACTGGCTATAGTTTCTACCAAGATGATTTCCAGTGGGTCGATGCCCAGTGAGCCACCCAAGCCCCATTATTTAACGATGGGAACACCAGGTACTTTTGTATTTAGCCAGCAGCTGCTAGTGCTCTCCAGGATTCAACTATATCGGCATCTTCAAGACAGCAATGCAGCTAAAAATTGTGGTGGGTCATTGAGAGCTGATGGCTTCACCCACATAGGCCTCAGGCGACTAGGCCTCAAGCCTATGAGGCAGTAGAACATTGCCTGTTCCGGGTCTCAGTCAGCGCTATGACATGATGATGGGATGCAAGAATATCACTGGGATGCAGGAATATCAGGATGCAGGCTGGAAGAGGCCTGTTCCTTGCTCAGAAACAAAAATCAGGAAGTGGGACCCAGGTAAGTATTACATTTTTATTTTATGTGGCCTCTTGGGGACCATAGGGGGCAGTACTGGTCCACTATAGGATGCACTACTGAGGGCACTATGGGGAAATGTTCAATACTGGGGGAATTATGGGGTATTTCAGAAGGCACTATTATAACCGGAGGCACAACAGGGGGCATTTTTATTGGTGGAGGCACTGTAGGGGGCATTATTATTACTGGGGGAACAATAGGGCAGCATTATGATTATACTGTATTATTATTATTAATTATGGTTTTTCCATTTGTCCATAAAAAAGCATTGGTCAGAGGTTTTTGAATAAGTTGTCCGAAAATTTCTGGTTGGCAACCCTTCACCTTTGCCTATGGGTGACCTGCACTGCACTGAGAAAGGCGGTGGCATAATAAGACACAAGGAAGGGTACCTGTCCCAGTATAAGTTTAATTTTACAAACATAACTCCCGAACATGATGTGAAAGAAACCTTTCACTAATACATTTCTAAATTTAAACCTTCTAATTGTGTAATTTGGTTACTCATTGTTAAAAATGACTGACCCGTTAAAACTTTATATTAAATTATGTAAATCGATTATTGTATTTAGAATGTGCCTATATTTACACAAGCCACGTGTCACCTAATGCCAGCTGTGAGTCTGCTGCTCATCCAATCTCACCCCAATGACTGAGAAAGCTTCAGCAAGAAAACCTCATCTTTCAGAAGTGTAGTATTTCATCTGTCTTCAGCAGTATTGGCCGTATTGGAAAAACACTGTTCATTTTCATCTCATATTCCCTTGGTAGAATTCAAAATTGTCTTATATAAACACTATCAGGTTTTGAAGATTGTTTTCTTAGCAAACTAGTCCAAAATGTAAGGATAGCTACTTTTGGATCCACCGTGAAATATTCCTGCCTCAGCAGCTTTGTACCATTTCCTGTTGAAACCTGACTTGTCAACCTAAAAAATACAGTATTCCAATTCTGCTAATTCTATAAGTGCAGAAATTTGGTTATAAGTGAAATGCATGTGAGAAAGAAACAATACTAGCATATTAGCTTATAAGGCCTCATGTACATGACCATATCCATTTTTGGTCCGCAAATTGCAAAATATCAATGCATTCCATGTGCCATCTACATTATATTTGTGGACCCACTATTTTTAAAAGGTCAGTGTTCCGTATTTTGCAGACCTAGTCTATCTTTTTGTGGAATAGACATACGGATGCAAAAAGCACACAAATAATTTGTGTACTTTCTCCATCTACACTGAACAAAACAAAAAAAAAAAAAACACTTTCGGTTTTGCTCCCATTTTGCATGAGCTGAACTCAAAGATATGAAACATATCTAAGGCACAGTCTAAGGCACACCTGTGCAATATTCATGCTGTCTAATCAGCACCCTGATATGCCACACCTGTGAGGTGGGATGGATTATCTCAGGAAAGGAGAAGTGCTCACTAACACAGATTTAGACAGATTTGTGAACAATATTTGAGAGTAATGGGTCTTTTATGTATGTAGAAAATGTTTCATATCTTTGAGTTCAGCTCATACAAAATGGGAGCAAAACCAAAAGTGTTGCGTTTATATTTTTGTTCAGTGTATATTGCCCATTCCGCAAATGTCCTATACTCGTCGGAAAATTATGATGTGAAACCGAAAGCATGTGTATTTTGGGTATCTGCAATTTGCGAACCACAAAACTAATATGGTCGTGTGCGTGGAGCCTTAAGTCGTAGGATACCAGCGCCGTACATGTGCGGCGCTGGAAACTGGAACAGAAATCCCAGCACTATACAGTTACAGCTCTCTAATCAGGTGGGCGGAGGAGCTGCGCCCACCCAATCAGCTGCAGCTGATAGCGGGACCCCTGCTGTATGCGCCAGGTGAAAACACTGGGGAACCTATGGCAGGGAAGGCAGCCCAATGTCTTCCTTAGGCATTGTGGCTGCCTTCTGTGAGAGCCTGTGAGATCCAGCCCCCTGGATCTCACAGGCAGAAAGCTGTAAGTGTATTACAGTGTATAATCCACTTACAGCCAATGCATTACAATACAGAAGTAAAATCAGACCCCCAAAAGTCCCAGAGTGGGACAAAAAATAAACTGAAAAAAGAAGTAAAAAAAATAAAGTTTTACAAAAGAATTAAAAGTTTCAAGTAAAAAAAAGCATCCTTTTCCCAAAATAAAGTACAATTTTTTTTTGACATATTAGGAAATGCCACATCCATATCAAGCGGCTCTAAAAAAGAAAATCACATGATCCACCCTGTCAGGTGAACGCTGTAAAAAAAATTACAGGTAGAGTCCCGGGTATCAAGATAGAGCGGAGGTGCGCCCCCTGAGCTGCCACCCGGTTCCCTGTCCCTGCCTACTTGCACCACCTTCCCTTGGTGACGGAGCGCAACTGGGCGACAATCCTAACCTACTAAGTGCAAGCATAGAGAAAGAGACAGCAGGGAAGAGGACAGTCACTGAGAAGTTACAATTAGCGGACAAGAGGCAGAACAAAAACGGAAGCCGAGGTCAGTCCAGGAGGTCACGTCAGAACAAGTGAAGAGGCAAAGACAAATCCGTAAACAAGCCAAGGTCAAAATCCGGGAGGTAGCGTCAAGGTACAGGGAGCAGGCAGAAGAGTTGTCAAGAGGCGGATCGAGGTTCAATTCTAGAGGTAGCTTAATAACAATAAAGTACACAGCCTATAGGACGAAAATCACAGGCAACCTGTAGCCAGCAGGCCATCTGTATTTATAGTGGGGAGTGAGAGGCCAGCGTCACGTGACCGACAGCCAGACAAGTCAAGCACCGAGTGATCAGCTTGGCGCTCAAGGCAGACCTAGGAGCAGGGAGCCTCCCAGCTAGCAAAGCTGCCCTGGGAACGAAGCCAAACACAGATCCTCGCTCCTGAAGCTAGGCAGCAGGTCTGCGACTGATGGGAGACTGAGTGCGCCTTTGGCGCCCCGTTACGGTACCCCCCCTTTTATGAGGGGCCACCGGACCCAAGCATTGTGGACAAAGTTTCTCAGGGTGTTCCCGGTGAAATTTAGTAATTAACCTGGAAGCATGCATCCTAGACATAGGTATCCAAGACCTCTCCTCAGGTCCAAAAACTTTCTAGTGGACCAGGTATTGAAAGGAATTTCTAATCTTTCTGATATCTATTCCTCCTGACCCTCAACCTCCACAGGTGAAGGAGGTTTTCTAACCGGAACCACTGGTGACATATTTCTTAAGTAACGACTTATGGAATACATCATGTATACGGAGGGAGTCGGGTAGCTTAAGTCTAAAATATACTGGGTTAATAAGCTCAATAATATTGTATGGTCCAATGAAACGCGGCGAGAATTTCTTAGAACATTGTTTCAAAGCAAGATTTTTAGTCGACAACCACACCTTATCGCCGAGTGCAAAATTTACCCCCTTGGAACGTCTCTTATTGGCATGTTTACACTGGGTTTCCTGGGTCTTTTCCAGGTTCTATTGAACCTGTGCCCAGACTGTGCACAGTCTAGAGGTAAAAGAATCTGCCTGCGGGTTGAGTGAGGATACAGAGGGATTAGAACTAAAGCGAGGATGTAAACCACTGTTACAAAAAAAGGAGACACCCCCATGGAAGAATTAACCTGATTGTTGATGGCGAATTCTGACAACGGCAGGTATCTCACCCATAAGAGTTGATTATGCGATACATAGCACCTTAGAAAAAGCTCCACTGCCTGATTTAACCGTTAGCTCTGCCCATTGGTCTGTGGATGAAAAGCAGACGAAAAGGACAAAGAGATGTCGCATCTTCTACAAAAAGCCCTCCAAAAGCTAGAAACAAACTGAACACCTCTATCAGAGACGATATTCTCAGGGACACCATGCTAAGGTTTTTGCATCAGGGAGCTTACTTAAAGGAACAAAGTGCACCATCTTGCTAGAGGGGCAGATCAGAAATAAAATCCATGGAAATGTGAGACCATGGCTTAGAGGGAATGGGTAGTGGTTGTAGTTCACCAGCGGGATATATTCTTGGGGTCTTAGACCGGGCACAAACATTGCAAGCTAAAACATAAGACCGTACATCTTTAGACAAAGTGGGCCACCAGAAAGACCTCAGCAGCAATTGCTTAGTGGCAGCAATACCTGGATAACCACAGAGCACGGAGTCATGACATTCACCCAATAATTGACCACGAAAACATTCAGGAACAAACAACTTATCTGCCGGTGTTTGTGGAGGAGCAAGTTGCTGAGCCTGTTGAATCTTAGAGGAAAGATCCGCAGAAACTGCTGCCTCAAAGATGTTTGTCAACAAGACGGGTTCCGGGGGGGGGGGGGGGGTGTCAGGAGGTTGGACGGCATTAAAACTCTGGGACAAGGCATCTGCCTTAACATTTTTACTTCCTGGTCTGAAAGTAACAGAAAAGTTAAAACGAGTAAAAAACAGGGCCCATCTGGCTTGTCTAGGATTAAGGCGTTTGGCCGCCTCAAGAAACACTAAGTTCTTATGATCCGTGAGAACAGTAATACGGTGTCTAGCCCCTTCTAAAAAATGCCTCCACTCCTCAAATGCCCATTTAATGGCCAGTAACTCGCGGTTTCCAATATCGTAATTTCTCTCCGAAGCGGAGAACTTGCGAGAGAAGAAGGTGCATGGTCTTAAATTTGTGAGGTTAGAGGCCCCCAAAGAAAGGACGGCCCCCACACCATCCTCTGAGGCATCAACCTCCACCACAAAAGGCTCCTCGATATTGGGCTGAACCAAGACTGGAGCCATTTGTAAACAATGTTTTAGGGTATCAAAGGTTCGACAGGCCTCCAATGACCAGTTTACCAGATCCAAACCTTTTTTAGTTAGATCCACAAGGGGTTTGGCAATAACAGAAAAATTCTTTATGAATTTACGGTAAAAATTGGTGAATCCTAAAGAACATTGGAGTGCCTTTAACCCCTTCACGACTGCAATCCGTATATATACGTGTTAGCTGCACATACCCCGTGCAGCTACCACGTGTATAGACGTCATAGCAGCTCCTTAATCCAAGCGCTGCAAAGCGCTTGGATTAAAGCTTCTGCCCCTGCCCTACTGCTGTCACGGACAGCATACAGTTCAGTAATGCCGGCAAGGGACCAATCAGAGTGGCCCCTTGCCGGCAATCGATCCGATTGGTAAGTCTGTGCAGACTAACCAATCGGATTGCGGCAGTGTTAAAATGCCGGTTTCAGGCTCTGATCTGCGTTCTGCAGATCAGAGCCTGAAATCAGATAGTGTCCTCGTGCCCCCCCACCGATCTGTGCCCCTCCAAGCCCCCCCCTCGGGTCCGCCTGCCGCCTGTCCCTGAAGCTCATCTCCACATTCAAGCAGCCTGCTCAGTGCCCTGATTCGGTCCGCCCCCTCCCTGCCCCATACATTCCTCCTGCCCCCATTTCGTGCTGCCTCACCTCCCTCAATGTTCGCCGTAACCCCCCTCCAGCACTGACCCCGATGCCGTGCGGTCCGCCGCCATTAGTAGAGAGTGTCAGCTCTATGCTGACACTCTGCTGTAACCCCAAGAGCATTGCAAAGTATAGTACAGCTATCAGCCCCACTGGATCTTCAAGAGCCAAGAGGGACTTGATTAAAAAAATTGAAAATAATAAAAGTAAAAATAAATAAATAAAAATGTAAAATAAAATAAAAAATTGGAAAAAAATACACATATTAGGTATCACCGTGTCCGTAACGACCGTCTCTATAAATATATCACATGATAGACCCCGTCCGTTAAACAGCATAAAAAATAAATAAAAAATGTGTAAAAAAAGCCATTTTTGTCACCTTACATCACAAAAAGTACAACAGCAAGCGATCAAAATGGCTTATGACCCCCCAAATAGTACCAATCAAACCGTCACCTCATCCCGCAAAAAACGATACCCTATTTAAGACAATCACCCAAAAAATAAAAAAGCTATGGCTCTCAGACTATGGAGACACTAAGGCCTCTTTCACACTTGCGTTGTCCGGATCCGGCGTGTACTCCATTTGCCGGAATTACACGCCGGATCCGGAAAAACGCAAGTGAACTGAAAGCATTTGAAGACAGATCCGTCTTCAAAATGCGTTCAGTGTTACTATGGCAGCCAGGACGCTATTAAAGTCCTGGTTGCCATAGTAGTAGTGGGGAGCGGGGGAGCGGTATACTTACCGTCCGTGCGGCTCCCAGGGCGCTCCAGAATGCCGTCAGAGCGCCCCATGCGCATGGATGACGTGCCATGCGATCATGTCATCCATGAGCGTGGGGCGCCCTGACGTCACTCTGGAGCGCCCCGGGAGCCGCACGGATGGTAAGTATACTGCTGCCCCGCTCCCCACTACACTTTACCATGGCTGCCAGGACTTTAGCGTCCCGGCAGCCATGGTAACCATTCAGAAAAAGATAAACGTCGGATCCGGTAATGCGCCGAAACGACGTTTAGCTTAAGGCCGGATCCGGATCAATGCCTTTCAATGGGCGTTAATTCCGGATCCGGCCTTGCGGCAAGTGTTCAGGATTTTGGGCCCGAGCAAAAAGCGCAGCATGCTGCGGTATTTTCTCCGGCCAAAAAACGTTCCGGTCCTGAACTGAAGACATCCTGATGCATCCTGAACGGATTTCTCTCCATTCAGAATGCATTAGGATTAAAAATGATCAGGATTCTTCCGGCATAGAGCCCCGACAACGGAACTCTATGCCGGAAGAAAAGAACGCACGGAGGATTTTTGCCAACGGAGCTGTGGTAACAGACACCAACAATAGCGCTCCCCTTGCTGCGCTTACTATTTTCTAAACCGGCCCGGCAGATCCCGATCACGTGACCAACACCAGGTCACGCTGACAACACATACCTAAGTAAAAGGGCGCGCGCGCCTAGAGACCACGAGGGACGCCGACAGCCGAGGAAGCCAACTGCAAGCAACAACTGGTCGGAGCACTGAAGGAAGACATCTCCACGTGGCGGGTAAGTGATCTCTGTACCCAAGACAGTGCGGGACGCCGCACCGAGGTCCAGAGCACCAATTCCCCCACAGGAACCATACATATTTTTTCCAGGAATACAAGACCCCACAATATTTTAAGCGCTACTTATGGGACATTATGATATATACCCAATGTATAGTACCTTTCTATCATTTTAAATTTTTATCTCTAGCGCTACCTTGGGACCACCTGATGACGAACTACACCATATAAGACTACACATTTTTTCCATTCTATCCCATTTTTTCATTTTTATTTTTATTTTTCATTTTTTATTTTTTATTTTTATCCTTTTATCTCACACCACTATATATTTTTTCACAAACACTGGGAAAGCTATCCCACTTATTTGAGCCAGCCACAAAAGGCTCTACCTCTTGTTCCCCACGGATTCATCCCTAGATCACCTAATACCAGCCACCCCCCATCTGACACCTGTACCAAGTGTCCAGACCACCACACTCACCTCTTTTCCTAACACATTTACCCAATTTTAGTATTTTAACTAAATAAAGACCATTATATTTATCCCATTTATGAGTGTGCCTGCTACCTTTTTATTCTAAATTGTCCCATAAAGTGCAATAATGAATGATCAAAAAATCCTATGTACCCAAAAATGGTACCAATAAAAACTTCAACTCTTTCTTCAAAAAACGAGCCCCTGCACAAGACGATCGGCAGAAAAATAAAAAAACATATGGCGTTCAGAAAATGGACACACAAAAACATAATTTATTTTTTAAAATTGCTTTATTATGTAAAACTAAAAAACAATCAAACAAAGAAAGTAGACATATTTGATATCATTGCGTCCGTAACAACATGCTCTATAAAAATAGCACATTATATACCCTTTTTTCAAAAAAAAAGAAAACTGTGCCAAAACAGCCATTTTTCAGTTACCTTGCCTCACAAAAAACTTAATATAGAGCAATTAAAAATCATATGTACCCCAAAATAGTACCAATAAAACTGGCACCTTATCCCCTAGTTTCCAAAATAGGGTTACTTTTTCGGAGTTTCTACTGTAAGGGTGCCTCAGGGGGGCTTTAAATGGGAAATCTGCCTTCCAAAAACCATACGGCGTTCCTTTCCTTCTGCGCCAGCAGGCCGCCTGTATTTATAGTGGCGAGTGAGGGTCATGTGACGTGGCCAGCGTCACATGACCGACAGCCAGACAAGTCGAGCACCGAGTGATCAGCTCGGCGCTCAAGGCAGACCTAGTAGCAGGGAGCCTCCCAGCTAGCAAGGCCGCCCTGGGAACGAGGCCAAACACAGATCCTCGCTCCCAAAGCTAAGCTGCAGGTCTGCGGCTAATGGGAAAACGAGTGCGCCTTTGGCGCCCCGTTACACGTTTTCTGGTCACCTTGCCTTACAAAAAGTGCAATACCAAATGATCAAAAAGTCTTATGTATCCCAAAATGGTACCTATCAAACCATCATCTCATCCCACAAATAATGAGCCCCTACCTAAGACAATCACTCAAAAAATAAAAAAAATAGGGCTCTCAGAAAGTGGTAACACAAAAACAAGATTTTATCCTGTTCAAAAATTATTTCACTGTGTAAAACTTAAAAAAAAATAATGATAGGGATATTAGGTATCGCCACATCCGTAACAACCTGCCCTATCAAAATATCACATTATATGCCCCCTCATGTGAATTCTGTAAAATAAAATTTTAAAAAGATTTTAAAAAATATGCCAAAACAGCAATTTTTTTCATCTTGCCTTACAAAAAGTGTAATACCAAGTGATTAAAAAGTCTTATGTACCCCAAAATGGTACCAATCAAACCGTCACCTCCTCCAGCAAAAAATGATCCCCACATAAGACAATCACTTAAAAAATAAAAACCAATGGCACCCAAAAACTTATCCATTAAAATCTGGGCTGCAAAAGCCATATGGCACTCCTTCTGTTCTGAGTTTTGCCATGTGCCCCACAGCAGTTTTCAAAATGAAAAATTTGGGGCTAAAGCAACATTTTATTCGAAGAAACTAAACTTTTCAATTTTACAGCCAAGTGTTTCCAAATTCCGTAAAACGCTTAGGGGGTCAAAGTGCTCAGTACCCCCTTAATATATTCTTTAAGGGGTTTACTTTCCAAAATAGGGTCCTTTTTGGGGTTTCCACTGTAGGGGTACGTCAGGGTCTCTTCAAATACAAAATGGTGCCTAAAAAACATTCTAGCGAATTCTGCCTCCAAAATCGATTTGGCGCTCCTTTCCTTCTAACCACTGCCAAGTGCCCATAGAGCAGTTTTTCCGCCACATATTGGATAGTTCTGTAAACTGCAGAATCAGAGTAATATATATTGAGGTTTATTTTGCTGTTAACCCTTGCTGTGTTGCAAGAAAAAATTGATTAACATAAAAAATCTACCAAAAAAGTGAAATTTTGAAATATCACCTCCATCATCCTTTAAATCTTGTGGAACACCTCAAGGGTTAACAAAGTTTGTAACATCAGTTTTGAATAATTTGCGGGGTGTAGTTTCTAAAATAAGGTCATTTATGGTTAGTTTACATTACGTAAGCACCTCAAAATCACTTTATAACTGAATTGGTGCTTAAAAAAATGGTTTTGGAAATTTTGTTGAAAAATAGCTTCTAAACTTCTAAGCCTTCTAAGATCCTAAAAGAATAAAATGACATTTACAAAATTATGCCAACATAAGGTTACTTTCACACTAGCGTTAGCACTGCCTGCCAGATTCGGAAATCCGTATGCAAACGGATATCATCTGACACATTTTTCTAACAAATGCATTGAAATACCAGATCCGTCTCTCCAGTGTCATCTGGAAAAACGGATCCGGTATTTATTTTCTTCACATTTTAAAGTCTACGCATGCACAGACCGGAAAACCAGATAAGTCAATGCGGAAATTTCCTGAACACTTGGTACCAGATCCAGCATTAATACATTTCAATGGAAATTAATGCCGCAATCCGGCAATTGTTCCGGAATGTCGGTCAGAGAAAAAAACGCAGCATGCTGTGGTATTTTCTCCAGCCAAATACTGTAAAAGGAACGAAACGGAAGACATCCTGATGCATACTGAACTGATTGCTTTCCATTCAGAATGCATTAGGACAAAATGAAGGCGTTTTTTTCCGGTATTGAGCCCCTATGATGGAACTCATAACCGGAAAACTTTAACGCTAGTGTGAAAGTAGCCTAAAGCAGACATGTGGGGAATGTTGATTGATAACCATTTTATGACGTACTACTATTTGTCTGAGGGCTTATGCACACAAACGTTTTTTTGCGTTCAGTATACTGGCCGTTCTTTTTAGTTTAGTATGCGTTACTTATACTGAACCATCAAGTGTGCATTCCGTTTCCGTATTTCCATTTTTCGTTCCATTCAAAGATATAACATGCCCTATTATTGCCCGCAAATCGCGTTCCGTGGCTCCATTCAAGTTAATGGGTCCGCAAAAAAAAGGAACACATACGGAATGTACTCCGAATGTCTTCCATATCCGTTTTGTTTTTGCAGAACCATCTATTGGAAATGTTATGCCCAGCCCAATTTCTATGCAATTACTGTTAGGCCTCATGCACACGACCGTTTTTTTTTTAAGGTCCACAAAAACGGGGTCCGTGATCCGTGACCGTTTTTTCCTCCGTGGGCTTCCTTGTTTTTTGGAGGATCCACGGACATGAAAAATGAAAAAAAAATTTGCCATTGAAATGATAGGAAAAAACGGACACGGATCACGGACACGGATGACAATCTTGTGTGCATCCGTGATTTTTCACGGACCCATTGACTTGAATGGGTCCGTGAACCGTTGGCCGTGAAAAAAATAGGACAGGTCATATTTTTTTCACGGCCAGGAAACACGGATCACGGATGCGGCTGACAAAAGGCTGCATTTTCCGATTTTTCCACGGACCCATTGAAAGTCAATGGGTCCGTGAAAAAAAATGGAAAATGGCACAACGGCCACGGATGCACACAACGGTCGTGTGCATGAGGCCTTAACTGTATATGCCGTACAGAAAAACGGAACAGAACCAGAAACACTACTTAAACTAAAAACAGAAAAACAAATCCGTTAAAAACGGCCCGCAAAACACTGAGCCCTTAAAAGTAGAAAATTATAATTTAGAAAATTGTGAATTTTTCCAAATCTTTGGTAAATTTTTGATTATTTTATAAATAAAGGTGAAATACAATCACCTAAAGAATTATTAGGAACACCATACTAATACGGTGTTGGACCCCCTTTTGCCTTCAGAACTGCCTTAATTCTACATGGCATTGATTCAACAAGGTGCTGATAGCATTCTTTAGAAATGTTGACCCATATTGATAGTTGATCTTGCAGTTGATGGAGATTTGAGGGATGCACATCCAGGGCACAAAGCTCCCGTTCCACCACACCCCAAAGATGCTCTATTGTGTTGAGATCTGGTGACTGTGGGGGCCATTTTAGTACAGTGAACTCATTGTCATGTTCAAGAAACCAATTTGAAATGATTTGAGCTTTGTGACATGGTGCATTATCCTGCTGGAAGTAGCCATCAGAGGATGGGTACATGGTGGTCATGAAGGGATGGACATGGTCAGCAACAATGCTCAGGTAGCCCGTGGCATTTAAACGATGGCCAATTGGCACTAAGGGGCCTAAAGTGTGCCCAGAAAACATCCCCCACACCATTACACCACCACCACCAGCCTACACAGTGGTAACAAGGCATGATGGATACATGTTCTCATTCTGTTTACGCCAAATTCGGACTCTACTATTTGAATGTCTCAACAGAAATCGAGACTCATCAGACCAGGCAACATTTTTCCAGTCTTCAACAGTCCAATTTTGGTGAGATCGTGCAAATTGTAGCCTCTTTTTCCTATTTGCAGTGGAGATGAGTGGTACCCGGTGGGGTCTTCTGCTGTTGTAGCCCATCCGCCTCAAGGTTGTGCGTGTTGTGGCTTCACAAATGCTTTGCTGCATACCTCTGTTGTAACGAGTGGTTATTTCAGTCAACGTTGCTCTTCTATCAGCTTGAATCAGTCGACCCATTCTCCTCTGACCTCTAGCATCAACAAGGCATTTTCGCCCACAGGACTGCCGCATACTGGATGTTTTTCCCTTTTCACACCATTTTTTGTAAACCCTAGAAATGGTTGTGCGTGAAAATCCCAGTAACTGAGCAGATTGTGAAATACTCAGACCTGCCCGTCTGGCACCAACAACCATGCCACACTCAAAATTGCTTAAATCACCTTTCTTTCCCATTCTGACATTCAGTTTGGAGTTCAGGAGATTGTCTTGACCAGGCCCACAACCGTACATGCATTGAAGCAACTGCCATGTGATTGGTTGACTAGATAATGGCATTAATGAGAAATAGAACAGGTGTTCCTAATAATTCTTTAGGTGAGTGTATATCAACTCAAATTTACCGCTGTCATGAAGTACAATGTGTCACGAGAAAACAATCTCAGAATGGCTTGGATAAGTAAAAGCGTTCCAAAGGTATTACCACATAAATTCACACGTCAGATTTGCAAAAATCGGCCTGGAATTTAAGGTGAAAAGTGGCCCGGTACTGAAAGGGTTAAATGTTTGATATAATGGTATATAATAAAAACTATAAAACATTATTATATACTGTACACTATTTGATTTGCGTATTTTGTATACCTGGGTATGCCTTCGTTTGAGTATCCGGGTACACCTTCATTTCAGTTCCCGCATGTACCTTAATTTCAAAATTTGGGATTACTCCTTCCCTAACAAAAATTATTTGTGATACACATACCTTATTTAGTATAGAATTATTCACTATTGTTATTGGAAAATCATGTAGCCATTAATGAACAAAACTGTCTTTTTTTTAATCATTTGAGTGTTCGCCATACAATATGTGTCATCTAGTCTTACAGTTGCTGTATATGTGCTTCCTTGTTCTTAAAGGGGTTTTCTGTAACTTTGTAATTTACTTCCTTTTCAGTCACCTCACACTCTGAAATAGGTCACTTGACTTGATCTCCCCGCTTCCGCTGAAGTGCTAGAGCACATGGTAAAAATGGTATGCTGCTTGTTTCTTTCCCCAATATTTGTGTTGTTAGTACTGGCATCACATACATGAACTGGCTTAAGTGTTATTTTTCACAGGGCATGCACATAGTACAGTATCACATGTGATGTGAGGGATAGGCAGTGGCACTTGAAGGCTGCCCATGCACATGATGTCAGTGCTGATGACATGTACATTGGGTAATCTGCTCCGTACTGTAGTTACCTGCTCAATACTTACCCCAAAATCAGAAGTACATAACGAACCTGGGGGAAGGGGATCACAACTACACAAATATAAGTGATTCATAATTATATTAAAAAAAGTATATAGTTTTATTTTTATTTCTTGGTAGAGATTTTTCAAGTGCCATTAAACTCCTTTAACCACTACCCGACCGCCTAACGCAGGATTGCGTCCTGCGGGCGGCTAGGTTATTCCTCCTGGACGCATCGGCACATCCTCTCACGAGAGGCAAAATTTCCTGTGAACGCGCGCACACAGGAGCGCGCGTTCACAGGATCGGAAGGTAAAAGAGTGGATCTACAGCCTGCCAGCGGAGATCATTCGCTGGCAGGCTGTAGATGCGATTTTGTTAACCCTTGAAAGGTATATCAGACGCTGTTTTGTTAACAGCGTCTGATATACCTGCTACTTGGTCCACTGGTGGTCCCTTTTGCTTGGATCAACCACCAGAGGACACAGGCAGCTCTGTAATAAGTAACACCAAGCACCACACTACACTACACCCCCCTGTCACTTATTAACCCCTTATTAACCCCTGATCACCCCCCTGTCATTGATCACCCCCCTGTAAGGCTCCATTCAGACGTCCGTATGTGTTTTGCGGATCCGCGGATCCGCTAAACACGGACACCGCGGATCTGCAAAACACGGACACCGGCAATTTGCTTTCCGCATTTTGCGGAAACGCACATTGCCAGAACTACAGGTCCTTCTAAAACAATTAGCATATTGTGATAAAGTTCATTATTTTCTGTAATGTACTGATAAACATTAGACTTTCATATACAGGTCCTTCTCAAAAAATTAGCATATTGTGATAAAGTTCATTATTTTCTGTAATGTACTGATAAACATTAGACTTTCATATATTTTAGATTCATTACACACCAACTGAAGTAGTTCAAGCCTTTTCTTGTTTTAATATTGATGATTTTGGCATACAGCTCATGAAAACCCAAAATTCATATCTAAAAAAATTAGCATATTTCAACCGACCAATAAAAGAAAAGTGTTTTTAATACAAAAAAAGTCAACCTTCAAATAATTATGTTCAGTTATGCATTCAATACTTGGTCGGGAATCCTTTTGCAGAAATCACTGCTTCAATGCGGCGTGGCATGGAGGCAATCAGCCTGTGGCACTGCTGAGGTGTTATGGAGGCCCAGGATGCTTCGATAGCGGCCTTAAGCTCATCCAGAGTGTTGGGTCTTGGGTCTCTCAACTTTCTCTTCCCAATATCCCACAGATTCTCTATAGGGTTCAGGTCAGGAGAGTTGGCAGGCCAATTGAGCACAGTAATACCATGGTCAGTAAACCATTTACCAGTGGTTTTGGCACTGTGAGCAGGTGCCAGGTCGTGCTGAAAAATGAAATCTTCATCTCCATAAAGCTTTTCAGCAGATGGAAGCATTAAGTGCTCCAAAATCTCCTGATAGCTAGCTGCATTGACCCTGCCCTTGATAAAACACAGTGGACCAACACCAGCAGCTGACATGGCACAACAGACCATCACTGACTGTGGGTACTTGACACTGGACTTCAGGCATTTTGGCATTTCCCTTTCCCCAGTCTTCCTCCAGACTCTGGCACCTTGATTTCCGAATGACATGCAACAGTCCAGTGCTGCTTCTCTGTAGCCCAGGTCAGGCGCTTCTGCCGCTGTTTCTGGTTCAAAAGTGGCTTGACCTGGGGAATGCGGCACCTGTAGCCCATTTCCTGCACACTCCTGTACACGGTGGCTCTGGATGTTTCTACTCCAGACTCAGTCCACTGCTTCCGCAGGTCCCCCAAGGTCTGGAATCGGCCCTTCTCCACAATCTTCCTCAGGGTCCGGTCACCTCTTCTCGTTGTGCAGTGTTTTCTGCCACACTTTTTCCTTCCCACAGACTTCCCACTGAGGTGCCTTGATACAGCACTCTGGGAACAGCCTATTCGTTCAGAAATTTCTTTCTGTGTCTTACCCTCTTGCTTGAGGGTGTCAATGATGGCCTTCTGGACAGCAGTCAGGTCGGCAGTCTTACCCATGATTGCGGTTTTGAGTAATGAACCAGGCTGGGAGTTTTTAAAAGCCTCAGGAATCTTTTGCAGGTGTTTAGAGTTAATTAGTTGATTCAGATGATTAGGTTAATAGCTCGTTTAGAGAACCTTTTCATGATATGCTAATTTTTTGAGATAGGAATTTGGGGTTTTCATGAGCTGTATGCCAAAATCATCAATATTAAAACAAGAAAAGGCTTGAACTACTTCGTTGTGTGTAATGAATCTAAAATATATGAAAGTCTAATGTTTATCAGTACATTACAGAAAATAATGAACTTTATCACAATATGCAAATTTTTTTTGAAGGACCTGTATATAGAAAATACCTTTTCTTGTCCGCAATTGCGGACAAGAATAGGACATGTTCTATAGGCTCTACAAAAAAATGCAGTGTTCGCCCGATCAGGCCTGATCTTGTGCGCACACTTGCGTTCAGTCCGCCCCACCGCAGTGGCAGAAATAATTTTTTTCTGATCACTGCAAAAACACTGTAAAATCGCTGCGGCGCTATAAAGATCACTTTTGAGGGGCATGGCGAGTTCATAGAAGATTTTTTTTTGGCACAAGTTAGCGGAAATATTTTTTTGTTTTGTTTTGTTTTTTCTTACAAAGTTTCATATTCCACTAACTTGTGACAAAAAATAAAATGACCTCACCATACCCCTCACGGAATCCAAATGTGTAAACATTTTTAGACATTTATATTCCAGACTTCTTCTCATGCTTTAGGGCCCCTAAAATGCCAGGGCAGTATAAATACCCCACAAGTGACCCAATTTTGGAAAGAAGACACCCCAAGGTATTTTGTGAGGGGCATGGCGAGTTCATGTAAAATTTTATTTTTTTGTCACAAGTTAGTGGAATATGAGACTTTGTAAGAGAAAAAAAAAAACATTTTCCGTTAACGTGTGCCCAAAAAAATTATATTCTATGAACTCGCCATGCCCCTCACGGAGTACCTTGGGGTGTCTTCTTTCCAAAATGGGGTCACTTGTGGGGTATTTATACTGCCCTGGCATTTTAGGGGCCCTAAAGCGTGAGAAGAAGTCTGGAATCCAAATGTCTAAAAATGCCCTCCTAAAAGGAATTTGGGCCCCTTTGCGCACCTAGGCTGCAAAAAAGTGTCACACATGTGGTATCGCCGTACTCAGGAGAAGTAGGGCAATGTGTTTTGGGGGTGTACTTTTACATATACCCATGGTGGGTGAGAGAAATATCTCTGTAAAATGACAACTTTGTATAAAAAAATTGGAAAAGTTGTCTTTTACAGAGATATTTATCTCACACAGTATGGGTATATGTAAAAATACACCCCAAAACACATTTCCCTACTTCTCCTGAGTACGGTGATACCACATGTGTGACACATTTTTCTGCAGCCTAGGTGGGCAAAGGGGCCCAAATTCCAATGAGTATCTTTACGATTTCACAGGGCATTTTTTACGCATTTGGATTCCAAACTACTTCTCACGCTTTAGGTCCTCTAAAATGCCAGGGCAGTATAAATACCCCACAAGTGACCCCATTTTGGAAAGAAGACACCCCAAGGTATTCCGTGAGGGGTATGGTGAGTTAATGTAAAATTTTATTTTTTGTCACAAGTTAGTGAAATATGAGACTTTGTAAGAAAAAAATAAATAATAATTTCCGCTAACTTGTGACAAAAAATAAAAACTTCCATTAACTCACTATGCCCATCAGCGAATACCTTAGGGTGTCTACTTTCCGAAATGGGGTCATTTGTGGGGTGTTTCTACTGTCTGGGCATTGTAGAACCTCAGGAAACATTTTGAACCATAGTTTGTAAACGCTATAACTTGTACCCAAACCAATAAATATACACTTATTGCTTTTTTTTATCAAAAACATGTAGAACAATACATTTAGAGAAAATTTTATCTAGAAATGTAGTTTTAATTGAAAAATTTTACAACAGAAAGTGAAAAATTTCGTTTTTTTGCAAAAATTTCGGTCAATTTCGATTAATAACAAAAAAATGTAAAATGTCAGCAGCAATGAAATACCACCAAATGAAAGCTCTATTAGTGAGAAGAAAATGAGTTAAAATTCATTTGGGTGGTAAGTTGTATGACCGAGCAAAAAAACCGTGAAAGTAGTGTAGTGCAGAATTGTAAAAAGTGGTCTGGTCATTAAGGGGGTTTAAGCTAGGGGAGCTGAGCTGGTTAAATGACATCCCCTCATAGTTTATTATAAATATTACAAATAAATGTTGTTTAGTGTTAAAGGTGGTATATTTATTCAAAGTAAAAATAATTTAATTTTTATGTTGTTTTAAATATCAAAAAAATTAAATTATAATTAATCATTTGAACTTAAAAATAAATAAGTGGTTGTAATATTCAAAATATAATCTCTAGAATGTGGTATAATAAAAGTTTTTAAAATATAGAAAAATTTGGGGTGTCCTCATCTGTAACTACTACCATTCAGTAGTTCTAGTAACGCAGTTTGGGCTGTGATAAGTTCTCATATACTCTAGTTGACCTTGTCAGTCTGTCCAAAGGTTAACCCCTTAAGGACCAGCACCCTCCTTCACCCACCCGATCAGCAGCACGGACCTGGCAGTCATTAACAGCCGGGTCCCTGTTGCATATGCCAGCATCAGTGTTAACCCCTTGCATACCACGGTCAAAGCTGACCACAGCATGCAGAGGGTTTGCAGAGGGTACGCGTGCCCTCTGCATCTCTATCGGGTCCCTGCGCTGCAGTGGCGGGGACCCAATGGCAGAGAACGTAGCCCAATGCCTTCCATAGGCATCGGTGCTTGCCTTCTATGGAAGCCTGTGAGATCCAACCCCTTAGGCTGGGTCTTACATGCAGATAAAAACTGTGCTAAAACAACCCTTTTTTTGTTACCTTACATCACAAAAAGTGCAACAACAAGCGATCAAAAAGGTGTATGCCCCCAAAAATAATACCAATCAAAACGTCACCTCATCCCGCAAAAAATGAGACCCCACGTAAAACAATAGAGCAAAAAATAACAAATAAACTATGGCTCTCAAAATATGGAGACACTAAAACATAATTTTTTTGTTTCAAAAATGCTTTTATTGTGTTAAAAGTAAAAAATAAATAAAATTAACATATTTGGTATCGCCATGTCCGTAACAACCAGGTCTATTAAAATATAACATGACCTAACCCCTCAGATAAACACCGTAAAAAAAAAATTACAAAGGTGTCAAAAAAGCCATTTTTCTCATCATACATCGTACCCATTAAACCGTCATCTCATCCTTCAAACAATAAAAAAAAACTATGGCTCTCAGAATATGGAGACAATAAAACATGATTTTTCAAAATGATGTTTCAAAAATGCTGTTATTGTGTAAAACTTAAATAAATAAAAAAAAGTATACATATTAGGTATTGCTACATACAAACCGGATTCCCAAAAAGTTGGGACACTATACAAATCGTGAATAAAAACTGAATGCAATGATGTGGAGGTGCCATCTTCTAATATTTTATTCAGAATAGAACATAAATCACGGAACAAAAGTTTAAACTGAGAAAATGTACCATTTTAAGGGAAAAATATGTTGAATCAGAATTTCATGGTGTCAACAAATCCCCAAAAAGTTGGGACAAGGCCATTTTCACCACTGTGTGGCATCTCCCCTTCTTCTTACAACACTCAACAGATGTCTGGGGACCGAGGAGACCAGTTTATCAAGTTTAGAAATAGGAATGCTCTCCCATTCTTGTCTAATACAGGCCTCTAACTGTTCAATCGTCTTGGGCCTTCTTTGTTGCACCTTCCTCTTTATGATGCGCCAAATGTTCTCTATAGGTGAAAGATCTGGACTGCAGACTGGCCATTTCAGTACCCGGATCCTTCTCCTACGCAGCCATGATGTTGCGATTGATGCAGAATGTGGTCTGGCATTATCTTGTTGAAAAATGCAGGGTCTTCCCTGAAAGAGATGACGTCTGGATGGGAGCATATGTTGTTCTAGAACCTGAATATATTTTTCTGCATTGATGGTGCCTTTCCAGACATGCAAGCTGCCCATGCCACACGCACCCATGCAACCCCATACAATCAGAGATGCAGGCTTCTGAACTGAACGTTGATAACAACTTGGGTTGTCTTTGTCCTCTTTGGTCCGGATGACATGGCATCCCAGATTTCCAAAAAGAACTTTGAATCGTGACTCGTCTGACCACAGAACAGTCTTCCATTTTGCCACACTCCATTTTAAATGATCCCTGGCCCACTGAAACCGCCTGAGCTTGTGGATCTTGCTTAGAAATGGCTTCTTCTTTCCACTGTAGAGTTTCAGCTGGCAACGGCGGATGGCACGGTGGATTGTGTTCACTGACAATGGTTTCTGGAAGTATTCCTGAGCCCATTCTGTGATTTCCTTTACAGTAGCATTCCTGTTTGTGGTGCAGTGTCGTTTAAGGGCCCGGAGATCACGGGCATCCAGTATGGTTTTACGGCCTTGACCCTTACGCACAGAGATTGTTCCAGATTCTCTGAATCTTCGGATGATGTTATGCACAGTTGATGATGATAGATACAAAGTCTTTGCAATTTTTCGCTGGGTAACACCTTTCTGATATTGCTCCACTATCTTTCTGCACAACATTGTGGGAATTGGTGATACTCTACCCATCTTGGCTTTTGAGAGACACTGCCACTCTGAGAAGCTCTTTTTATACCCAATTATGTTGCCAATTGACCTAATTAGTGTTAATTGGTCTTCCAGCTCTTCGTTATGCTCAAATTTACTTTTTCCAGCCTCTTATTGCTACTTGTCCCAACTTTTTTGGGATTTGCTGACACCGTGAAAATTTGAATCAACGTATTTTTCCTTTAAAATGATACATTTACTCGGATTAAACGTTTGATCTGTCATCTACGTTCTATTACAAATAAAATATTGACATTTGCCATCTCCACATCATTGCATTCAGTTTTTATTCACAATTTGTTTAGTGTCCCAACTTTTTTGGAATCCGGTTTGTACATAGCAACCTGCTGTATAAAAATATCACATGATCTAACCCCTCAGGTGAACACTGTAAAAAAAATGGTGTAAAAAAAAGGCAATTTTTTGTCACCTACATCACAAAAAGTGTAATACTAAGAAATCTAAAAGTCATATGCACCCTAAAATAGTACAAATAAAACCGTCATCTCATATCGAAAAAAATGAGCCCCCCACATAAGACAGTCGCCCAAAAAACTACAAAAAATACTATGCCTTTTAGAATATGGAGACACAAAAATTTTTAAAATGGGGTCACTTTTTTGAAGTTTCTACTCTAGGAGTGCATTAGGGGTCTTCAAATGTGACAGGGCAACTTAAAATTGTCCCAGCGAAATCTGCCCTCCAAAAACCATATGGCGTTTTTTTCCTTTTGCTCCCTACTGTGTTGCCAGTACAGCAGTTTACGACTACATGTGAGGTGTTTCTGTAAACTACAGAATCGGGGTAATAAATATTGAGTTTTGTTTGGCTGTTATCCTTAGCTTTGTTATTGGAAAAAATAGATTAAAATGGAAAATCTGCCAAAAAAGTGAAATTCTTAAATTTCATCTACATTTTCCTTTAATTCTTGTGGAACACCTAAAGGGTTAACAAAGTTTGTAAAATCAGTTTTGAATACCTTGAAGGGTGTAGTTTCTAAAATGTGTGGTTTCTATTATGTAAGCCCTAAAAAGTGACTTAGGACCTGAACTGGTCCTTAAAAATTGGGTTTTGGAGATTTTCTTAAAAATTTTAAGATTTGCTTCTAACTTCTAACGTCCCAAAAAAAGAAAATGTTATTTACAAAATGATCCAAGCATGGTGTAAACATATGGGAAATGTAAAGTAATAACTATTTTAGGAGGTATCTGTTTTAAAAGCAGAGAAAGTGAAATTTAGAAAATAGCAAATTTTCAATTTTTTGGGTACATTTTGTATTTTTTTATAAATAAAATGAAATATCTTGACTCAAATTTACCACTGTCATGAAGTACAATATGTGATGAGAAAACAATCTCAGAATGGCTTGGATAAGTAAAAGTGTTTTAAAGTTATCGACACATGTCAGATTTGCAAAAAATGGCATGGTCCTTAAGGTAAAAAAATGGCAGGGTCCTGAAGGCGTTAAGCAGTAGAATTGCTGTTTTGTTTAACCAAATGTGGGAAAGTAGGGATGCCCTGTCACTTTTAAGATTAGAAGCATGAAGAAAAAAAAAGTAGATTCCTTACCAAAGCAAGACTTAATATTGAAGCAGACATGACGAAACGGAAGCTATCTTATTTTGAAGACTTATCATGCCTAGTATAATTGAAAGAGGAAGAGAATGAGTATGATCAGGAACACATTCAATATATTTATTTAAAAATCTAGAAAGCTCTTTGAAAAACAGGAAGGTCTAATCAGACGACAGAAAAATGTTCTAGAACATGATTGCCCCTATAAACACTATAAGGCCCCTTTCACACGGGCGAGTTTTCCGCGCAGGTGCATTGCGTGAGATGAACGCATTGCACCCGCACTGAATACGGACTCATTCATTTCTAAGGGACTGTGCACATGAGCGGTGATTTTAACGCATCACTTGTGCGTTGCGTGAAATTCGCAGCAAGCTCTATATTGTGCATTTTTCACGCAACGCAGGCCCTATAGAAGTGAATGGGGCTGTGTGAAAATCGCAAGCATCCGCAAGCAAGTGCAGATGCGGTGCGATTTTCACACATGGTTGCTAGGATGAAAGTCTATTCACTGTTAGAGATGTCCCAAACTATTCGCCGGCGAACAGTTCCTGGCGAACATAGTTTGTTCGCATTCGCCGCGGCGGGCGAACATATGCGATGTTCGGTCCGCCTCCTATACATCATCATTGAATAAACTTTGACCCTGTACCTCACAGTCAGCAGACACATTCCAGCCAATCAACAGAAGACCCTCCCTCCCAGACCCTCCCACCTCCTGGACAGCATCCATTTTAGATTCATTTGGAAGCTGCATTCTTAGTGAGAGGAGGGACAGTGCTGCTGCTGCTGATTTAATAGGGAAATCGATAGCTAGGCCAGTGTATTCAGTGTCCACTACAGTCCTGAAAGACTCATCTGATTATCTGCTGATCTCTGCCTTTTTAGGGTGAGAACATCAGTCTGCTTTTTTTTTTTCCTGTGTAATCAAATTGCAATTGCCTGCCTGCCAGCGTGTGTGTCAGGCTCACAGCCCTGCAAGTGCATAGTGTCACCAGCACAACTCATATCTGGTGACACATTCGATTACATTTAAAGAAAAACAACAAATTTGACTGTAAATAACTAGCAGTCAGTTTCACACACGTGTTTGTGTGTTTAAGGCCCAGTGCCAGTGCATAGTGTCACTTCAGCGCCATCCATATCTGGTGTCACACTCGATTCCATTTAAGGAAAAAAAACATTTTGACTAAATAAATTACAGTCAGTTGCACACACGTGTTTGTGTGTTTAAGGCCCAGCTGCCAGTGCATAGTGTCACTTCAGCGCAACTCATATCTGGTGTCACAGTAGCTTGCACGCATAGTACAACTTAACTAATCTAAATAAAATGACAGGCAGAGGCAGGCCACCTCGCAGGGGCCGTCGTGGTCATGGTGCTGTGATTCCCTTTGGCCCTAGAATAATGCCCAGTGTTCAGAGGCCACGTACCCTGAACTCGAAAAGTTCTGAGGACATAGTTGACTGGCTAACACAGGACACCCAATCTTCTACAGCTTCAGCTCGGAACCTTGACGCACCATCCTCCTCCAGCTCAGCTTCGGGCACCTCTCAAGTTACGACTCGCCCTCCTGCCGCCACCACCAACACTAGCACCACAGCCACTTCACTTGATCTGTCAGAGGAATTATTTACACATCAGTTGGAAGAAATGAGTGATGCGCAACCATTATTGCAAGAGGATGTATATAACAGGAATATGTCTCAGTCAGGCAGCATTACACACATGGACGTACGGTGTAATGATGATGATGTAGTACCCGCTGCTGCTTCCTTTGCTGAGTTGTCAGATACAAGTAAAACGGTTGATGATGGCGATGTGTCCGTGGATGTTACGTGGGTGCCCGCTCAAAGAGAAGAAGAACAGGGGGAAAGTTCAGATGGGGAGACAGAGAGGAGGAGGAGACGAGTTGGAAGCAGGGAGAGGTCGTCGCAAGGAGCTAGTGGCACAGTCAGACAGCATGTATCGGCACCCGGGGTCAGCCAGACAGCACGCCAATCAACGCATGCTGTTGCCACCACCAGAATGGTACAAGGTACAACTGCTTTGCGACGGCACATGATCTCACATCACAAACGCCTATGGGATCAACACATGAGTAAAAGCAGCACACAAACTCAAAGCCACCATCCTCCTCCTGGTCCAGCATCTTCAGCCACGTCAACCACTGCTGTCCTCCTTGCCCCCTCTTAACAACCCGCCACTCCGCCTCTCGCCTTGAGCAGTTCCTGCTCATCTGCCCACAGTCAGGTGTCTGTTAAGGACATGTTTGAGAGTAAGAAGCCAATGTCACAAAGTCACCCCCTTGCCCGACGTCTGACAGCTGGCTTGTCTGAACTCTTAGCCCGCCAGCTTTTACCATACATGCTGGTGGAGTCTGAGGCCTTCAAAAAATTTGTAGCTATTGGGACACTGCAGTGGAAGGTACCCAGCCAAAATTTCTTTGCACAAAAGGCAATCCCCAACCTGTACTCGATTATGCAAAAGGAAGTCATGGAATGTCTGGCACACAGTGTTGGGGCAAGGGTCCATCTGACCACTGATACCTGGTCTGCAAAGCACGGTCAGGGCATGTATATCACCTACACTGCGCATTGGGTAAACCTGCTCAAGGCTACCAAGCATGGAATGCGTGGCTCTGCAGAGAAGTTGGTGACACCGCCACGACTTGCAGGCAGGCCTGCTGCCCCCTCCTCTACTCCTCCTACTCCTTCCTCTTCCATAACCTCCTCAGCTGTCCTCTTCTGCTGCTGAGTCTTTCTCCACATCAACGGCACCCCCCCAGCTCTCCAGGGGCTATTCCACATCCCGAATACGACAGTGTCACGCCGTCTTGGGGTTGACTTGCCTGAAAGCAGAGAGTCACACCGGACCAGCACTCGTGTCCTCCCTGAATGCACAGGTGGATCAGTGACTGACTCCGCGCCAACTGGAGATCGGCAAAGTGGTGTGTGACAACGGAAGCAATTTGTTGGCGGCATTGAATTCGGGCAAGTTGACACATGTGCCGTGCATGGCACATGTGTGTAATCTGATCGTACAACGCTTTATGCATAAGTACCGAGGCTTACAGGACGTCCTCAAGCAGGCCAGGAAGGTTTGTGGCCATTTCAGGCGTTCCTACACGGCCATGGCGCACTTTTCAGACATTCAGCGCCGAAACAACATGCCAGTGAGGCGCTTGATTTGCGACAGCCCGACACGTTGGAATTCAACACTCCTAATGCGAAGGCACCATCAGTGACATCATCCCATTTGTTTTCTTCCTGGAGCGTGCCCTGCGAAGAGTGCTGGATCAGGCCGTAGATGAGCGTGAAGAGGAAGAGTTGTGGTCACCATCATCACCACCAGAAACAACCTTATCAGGAAGAGGAGTTAGAGGAGGAATGTGGCTTTGAGGAGGAGGAAGACCAACCACAGCAGGCATCCCAGGGTGCTCGTTGTCACTTATCTGGTACCCATGGTGTTGTACGTGGCTGGGGGGATGAACAGACCTTCAGTGACATCAGTGAGGACGAGGAACAGGACATGAGGAGTTCGGCATCCAACCTTGTGCAAATGGGGACTTTAATGCTGTCGTGCCTGTTGAGGGACCCTCGTATAAAAAGGCTGAATGAGAATGACCTGTACTGGGTGGCCACGCTTCTAGACCCCCGGTATAAGCAGAAAGTGCCTGAAATGTTACTGAATTACCAGAAGTCGGAAAGGATGCAGCAGTTCCAAAATAAATTAAAAAGTATGCTTTACACAGCGTATAAGGGTAATTTCACAGCACAACGGGAATCTAACAGGGGAAGAGATGAAAGTAATCCGCTTCCTACCATGACCATGCCGGTAAGGACAGGACGCTTTACAGACGTGTTGTTGATGGAGGACATGCAGAGCTTTTTAAGTCCTACGCATCGCCACAGTTCTTCGGGGTCCACCCTCAGAGATTGACTCGACTGACAGGTAGCAGACTACCTCACCTTAACTGCAGATATCGACACTCTGAGGAGCGATGAACCCCTTGATTACTAGGTGTGCAGGCTTGACCTGTGGCCTGAGCTATCCCAATTTGCGATAGAAACATAGAAACATAGAATGTGTCGGCAGATAAGAACCATTTGGCCCATCTAGTCTGCCCAATATACTTCTGGCCTGCCCCGCTTCAAGTGTCCTGTCAGAAAGGACCTTCAGTGCAGCAGGAGGTATTGTCACTGAGAAGAGAAGTCGCCTAGGTCAAAAAAGTCTAGATTACCTCACCTTTATTAAGATGAATGAGGGATGGATCCCGAAGGGACTGACAGTGGGCGATACATTCGACTAAAAAAGGCCTGATGACTGAGATGAGCTGCCTTGGGCTAAAAATGGTCCACACGCTGCTGTATTTTATCTCTGAATGCCGGATGACTTCTGTGACCTATCCGCCACCAACTAGGGTTCAAGCCGCAATGTTTAAGGGCACTTTCTGCCTGGGAAACATCATTTTTTCTGCCCACTGCTACAGCAGCGGCTACAACAATACTTAATTTTTCAGGCATGTGTACATGCCTAATTTATCTGCCCTCTGGTGCTGCACTGTGGCTTAAAAAAAAACAACCAAAAAAGGCACATACATGTGTCAATTGCCCTTCGTGATCGTTACCTTGTTGTGGTGAAGGGTAGAGTTGAGCGAACACCTGGATGTTCGGGTTCGAGAAGTTCGGCCGAACATCCCGGAAATGTTCGGGTTCGGGATCCGAACCCGATCCGAACTTCGTCCCGAACCCCATTGAAGTCAATGGGGACCCGAACTTTTCGGCACTAAAAAGGCTGTAAAACAGCCCAGGAAAGAGCTAGAGGGCTGCAAAAGGCAGCAACATGTAGGTAAATCCCCTGCAAACAAATGTGGATAGGGAAATGAATTAAAATAAAAATTAAATAAATAAAAATTAACCAAAATCAATTGGAGAGAGGTTCCATAGCAGAGAATCTGGCTTCCCGTCACCCACCACTGGAACAGTCCATTCTCAGATATTTAGGCCCCGGCACCCAGGCAGAGGAGAGAGGTCCCGTAACAGAGAATCTGTCTTCATGTCAGCAGAGAATTAGTCTGCATGTCATAGCAGAGAATGAGGCTTCACGTCAGCCACCACTGCAACAGTCCATTGGCATATATTTAGGCCCAGCACCCAGGCAGAGGAGGGAGGTCCCGTAACAGAGAATCTGTCTTCATGTCAGCAGAGAATTAGTCTGCATGTCATAGCAGAGAATGAGGCTTCACGTCAGCCACCACTGCAACAGTCCATTGGCATATATTTAGGCCCAGCACACACACAGGCAGAGGAGAGAGGTCCCGTAACAGAGAATCTGGCTTCATGTCAGCAGAGAATCAGTCTGCATGTCATAGCAGAGAATGAGGCTTCACGTCAGCCACCACTGCAACAGTCCATTGGCATATATTTAGGCCCAGCACACACACAGGCAGAGGAGAGAGGTCCCGTAACAGAGGATCTGGCTTCATGTCAGCAGAGAATCAGTCTGCATGTCATAGCAGAGAATCAGGCTTCACGTCAGCCACCACTGCAACAGTCCATTGTCATAAATTTAGGCCCAGCACCCAGGCAGAGGAGAGAGGTCCCGTAACAGACAATCTGGCTTCATGTCAGCAGAGAATTAGTCTGCATGTCATAGCAGAGAATGAGGCTTCACGTCAGCCACCACTGCAACAGTCCATTGGCATATATTTAGGCCTAGCACACAGGCAGAGGAGAGAGGTCCCGTAACAGACAATCTGGCTTCATGTCAGCAGAGAATCAGTCTGCATGTCATAGCAGAGAATGAGGCTTCACGTCACCCACCACTGCAACAGTCCATTGGCATATATTTAGGCCTAGCACACAGGCAGAGCAGAGAGGTCCCGTAACAGACAATCTGGCTTCATGACAGCAGAGAATCAGTCTGCATGTCATAGCAGAGAATGAGGCTTCACGTCACCCACCACTGCAACAGTCCATTGGCATATATTTAGGCCTAGCACACAGGCAGAGCAGAGAGGTCCCGTAACAGACGATCTGGCTTCATGTCAGCAGAGAATCAGTCTGCATGTCATAGCAGAGAATGAGGCTTCACGTCAGCCACCACTGCAACAGTCCATTGGCATATATTTAGGCCTAGCACACAGGCAGAGGAGAGAGGTCCCGTAACAGACAATCTGGCTTCATGTCAGCAGAGAATCAGTCTGCATGTCATAGCAGAGAATGAGGCTTCACGTCAGCCACCACTGCAACAGTCCATTGGCATATATTTAGGCCCAGCACCCAGGCAGAGGAGGGAGGTCCCGTAACAGACAATCTGGCTTCATGTCAGCAGAGAATCAGTCTGCATGTCATAGCAGAGAATGAGGCTTCACGTCACCCACCACTGCAACAGTCCATTGGCATATATTTAGGCCCAGCACCCAGGCAGAGGAGGGAGGTCCCGTAACAGAGAATCTGTCTTCATGTCAGCAGAGAATTAGTCTGCATGTCATAGCAGAGAATGAGGCTTCACGTCAGCCACCACTGCAACAGTCCATTGGCATATATTTAGGCCCAGCACCCAGGCAGAGGAGGGAGGTCCCGTAACAGAGAATCTGTCTTCATGTCAGCAGAGAATTAGTCTGCATGTCATAGCAGAGAATGAGGCTTCACGTCAGCCACCACTGCAACAGTCCATTGGCATATATTTAGGCCCAGCACACACACAGGCAGAGGAGAGAGGTCCCGTAACAGAGAATCTGTCTTCATGTCAGCAGAGAATTAGTCTGCATGTCATAGCAGAGAATGAGGCTTCACGTCAGCCACCACTGCAACAGTCCATTGGCATATATTTAGGCCCAGCACACACACAGGCAGAGGAGAGAGGTCCCGTAACAGACAATCTGGCTTCATGTCAGCAGAGAATTAGTCTGCATGTCATAGCAGAGAATGAGGCTTCACGTCAGCCACCACTGCAACAGTCCATTGGCATATATTTAGGCCCAGCACACACACAGGCAGAGGAGAGAGGTCCCGTAACAGAGAATCTGTCTTCATGTCAGCAGAGAATTAGTCTGCATGTCATAGCAGAGAATCAGGCTTCACGTCACCCACCACTGCAACAGTCCATTGGCATATATTTAGGCCCAGCACCCAGGCAGAGGAGGGAGGTCCCGTAACAGAGAATCTGTCTTCATGTCAGCAGAGAATTAGTCTGCATGTCATAGCAGAGAATGAGGCTTCACGTCACCCACCACTGCAACAGTCCATTGGCATATATTTAGGCCTAGCACACAGGCAGAGGAGAGGTTCATTCAACTTTGGGTAGCCTCGCAATATAATGGTAAAATGAAAATAAAAATAGGATTGAATGAGGAAGTGCCCTGGAGTCCAATAATATATGGTTATGGGGAGGTAGTTAATGTCTAATCTGGACAAGGGACGGACAGGTCCTGTGGGATCCATGCCTGGTTCATTTTTATGAACGTCAGCTTGTCCACATTGGCTGTAGACAGGCGGCTGCGTTTGTCTGTAATGACGCCCCCTGCCGTGCTGAATACACGTTCAGACAAAACGCTGGCTGCCGGGCAGGCCAGCACCTCCAAGGCATAAAAGGCTAGCTCTGGCCACGTGGACAATTTAGAGACCCAGAAGTTGAATGGGGCCGAACCATCAGTCAGTACGTGGAGGGGTGTGCACACGTACTGTTCCACCATGTTAGTGAAATGTTGCCTCCTGCTAACACGTTGCGTATCAGGTGGTGGTGCAGTTAGCTGTGGCGTGTTGACAAAAGTTTTCCACATCTCTGCCATGCTAACCCTGCCCTCAGAGGAGCTGGCCGTGACACAGCTGCCTTGGCGACCTCTTGCTCCTCCTCTGCCTTGGCCTTGGGCTTCCACTTGTTCCCCTGTGACATTTGGGAATGCTCTCAGTAGCGCGTCTACCAACGTGCGCTTGTACTCGCGCATCTTCCTATCACGCTCCAGTGCAGGAAGTAAGGTGGGCACATTGTCTTTGTAGCGTGGATCCAGCAGGGTGGCAACCCAGTAGTCCGCACAGGTTAAAATGTGGGCAACTCTGCTGTCGTTGCGCAGGCACTGCAGCATGTAGTCGCTCATGTGTGCCAGGCTGCCCAGGGGTAAGGACAAGCTGTCCTCTGTGGGAGGCGTATCGTCATCGTCCTGCCTTTCCCCCCAGCCACGCACCAGTGATGGACCCGAGCTGCGTTGGGTGCCACCCCGCTGTGACCATGCTTCATCCTCATCCTCCTCCACCTCCTCCTCATCCTCGTCCTCCTCGTCCTCCAGTAGTGGGCCCTGGCTGGCCACATTTGTACCTGGCCTCTGCTGTTGCCAAAAACCTCCCTCTGAGTCACTTCGAAGAGACTGGCCTGAAAGTGCTAAAAATGACCCCTCTTCCTCCTCCTCCTCCTCCTCCTGGGCCACCTCCTCTTCCATCATCGCCCTAAGTGTTTTCTCAAGGAGACATAGAAGTGGTATTGTAACGCTGATAACGGTGTCATCGCCACTGGCCATGTTGGTGGAGTACTCGAAACAGCGCAACAGGGCACACAGGTCTCGCATGGAGGCCCAGTCATTGGTGGTGAAGTGGTGCTGTTCTGTAGTGCGACTGACCCGTGCGTGCTGCAGCTGAAACTCCACTATGGCCTGCTGCTGCTCGCACAGTCTGTCCAGCATGTGCAAGGTGGAGTTCCACCTGGTGGGCACGTCGCATATGAGGCGGTGAGCGGGAAGGCCGAAGTTACGCTGTAGCGCAGACAGGCGAGCAGCAGCAGGATGTGAACGCCGGAAGCGCGAACAGACGGCCCGCACTTTATGCAGCAGCTCTGACATGTCGGGGTAGTTGTGAATGAACTTCTGCACCACCAAATTCAGCACATGCGCCAAGCAAGGGATGTGCGTCAAATTGGCTAGTCCCAGAGCTGCAACGAGATTTCGCCCATTATCACACACCACCAGGCCGGGCTTGAGGCTCACCGGCAGCAACCACTCGTCGGTCTGTTGTTCTATACCCCGCCACAACTCCTGTGCGGTGTGGGGCCTGTCCCCCAAACATATGAGTTTCAGAATGGCCTGCTGACGTTTACCCCGGGCTGTGCTGAAGTTGGTGGTGAAGGTGTGTGGCTGACTGGATGAGCAGGTGGAAGAAGAGGAGGAGGAAGCCGAGAAGGAGGAGGTGGCAACAGGAGGCAAAGAATGTTGCCCTGCGATCCTTGGCGGCGGAAGGACGTGCGCCAAACAGCTCTCCGCCTGGGGCCCAGCTGCCACTACATTTACCCAGTGTGCAGTTAGGGAGATATAGCGTCCCTGGCCGTGCTTACTGGTCCACGTATCTGTGGTTAGGTGGACCTTGCCACAGATGGCGTTGCGCAGTGCACACTTGATTTTATCGGATACTTGGTTGTGCAGGGAAGGCACGGCTCTCTTGGAGAAGTAGTGCCGGCTGGGAACAACATACTGTGGGACAGCAAGCGACATGAGCTGTTTGAAGCTGTCTGTGTCCACCAGCCTAAATGACAGCATTTCATAGGCCAGTAGTTTAGAAATGCTGGCATTCAGGGCCAGGGATCGAGGGTGGCTAGGTGGGAATTTACGCTTTCTATCAAATGTTTGTGAGATGGAGAGCTGAACGCTGGCGTGTGACATGGTTGAGACGCTTGGTGACGGAGGTGGTGGTGGTGGTGTTGGTGGTACATCCCCTGTTTGCTGGGCGGCAGGTGCCAACGTTCCTCCAGAGGCGGAGGAAGAGGCCGAGGCGGCAGCAGCAGAATAGGCCGAGGCGGCAGCAGCAGAAGAGGTAGCAGGGGGAGCCTGAGTGACTTCCTTGGTTTTAAGGTGTTTACTCCACTGCAGTTCATGCTTTGCATGCAGGTGCCTGGTCATGCAGGTTGTGCTCAGGTTCAGAACGTTAATGCCTCGCTTCAGGCTCTGATGGCACAGCGTGCAAACCACTCGGGTCTTGTCGTCAGCACATTGTTTGAAGAAGTGCCATGCCAGGGAACTCCTTGAAGCTGCCTTTGGGGTGCTCGGTCCCAGATGGCGGCGGTCAGTAGCAGGCGGAGTCTCTTGGCGGCGGGTGTTCTGCTTTTGCCCACTGCTCCCTCTTTTGCTACGCTGTTGGCTCGGTCTCACCACTGCCTCTTCCTCCGAACTGTGAAAGTCAGTGGCACGACCTTCATTCCATGTGGGGTCTAGGACCTCATCGTCCCCTGCATCGTCTTCCACCCAGTCTTGATCCCTGACCTCCTGTTCAGTCTGCACACTGCAGAAAGACGCAGCAGTTGGCACCTGTGTTTCGTCATCATCAGAGACATGCTGAGGTGGTATTCCCATGTCCTCATCATCAGGAAACATAAGTGGTTGTGCGTCAGTGCATTCTATGTCTTTCACCGCTGGGGAAGGGCTAGGTGGATGCCCTTGGGAAACCCTGCCAGCGGAGTCTTCAAACAGCATAAGAGACTGCTGCATAACTTGAGGCTGAGACAGTTTCCCTGGTATGCATGGGGGTGATGTGACAGACTGATGGGGTTGGTTTTCAGGCGCCATCTGTGCGCTTTCTGCAGAAGACTGGGTGGGAGATAATGTGAACGTGCTGGATCCACTGTCGGCCACCCAATTGACTAATGCCTGTACCTGCTCAGGCCTTACCATCCTTAGAACGGCATTGGGCCCCACCATATATCGCTGTAAATTCTGGCGGCTACTGGGACCTGAGGTAGTTGGTACACTAGGACGTGTGGATGTGGCAGAACGGCCACGTCCTCTCCCAGCACCAGAGGGTCCACTAACACCACCACGACCATGTCCACGTCCGCGTCCCTTACTAGATGTTTTTCTCATTGTTATGGTTCACCACAACAACAAATATATTATTTGGCCCAATGTATTGTATTCAAATTCAGCGGGATATAAATTTGAGGCCTAGTATTTAGGCGCTGGGTGACCGGTATGGATTTAGTGACAGAATTAGACTTGGAAATGCACAGAAGCGTGTGTGTGAAGTTATTCTGAATGACCCTATGTGCACCTTCAATATGATCTACCCTTTTAGGGATAGATTTCAAATAGCTCTGATATAGCAGAAACGACTAAATTATGAAATTGCTAAATTGGGAATTGTATTTCAACCCAGAACAAAAAATGTGCTTTGACGGACACTAAATAACTTTCCCAGCCACAACAGGACAGCGGTAACGAGAGATTTAGCGGGATATAAATTTGAGGCCTAGTATTTAGGCGCTGGGTGACAGGTATGGGTTTAGTGACAGAATTAGATTTGGAAATGCACAGTAGCGGGTGTGTGAAGTTATTCTGAATGACCCTATGTGCACCTTGAATATTATATACCCTTTTAGGGATAGATTTCAAATATCTCTGATATAGCAGAAACCACTAAATTATGAAATTGCTAAATTGGGAATTGTATTTCAACCCAGAACAAGAAATGTGCTTGAACGGACACTAAATAACTCGCCCAGCTACAGCACTAGGGACAGATTTAGCGGGATATAAATTTGAGGCCTAGTATTTAGGCGCTGGGTGACAGGTATGGGTTTAGTGCCAGAATTAGACTTGGAAATACACAGTAGCGGGTGTGTGTGAAGTTATTCTGAATGACCCAATGTGCACCTTGAATATTATATACCCTTTTAGGGATAGATTTCAAATAGCTCTGATATAGCAGAAACCACTAAATTATGAAATTGCTAAATTGGGAATTGTATTTCAACCCAGAACAAGAAATGTGCTTGAACGGACACTAAATAACTCGCCCAGCTACAGCACTAGGGACAGATTTAGCGGGATATAAATTTGAGGCCTAGTATTTAGGCGCTGGGTGACAGGTATGGGTTTAGTGCCAGAATTAGACTTGGAAATACACAGTAGCGGGTGTGTGTGAAGTTATTCTGAATGACCCAATGTGCACCTTGAATATTATATACCCTTTTAGGGATAGATTTCAAATAGCTCTGATATAGCAGAAACCACTAAATTATGAAATTGCTAAATTGGGAATTGTATTTCAACCCAGAACAAGAAATGTGCTTGAACGGACACTAAATAACTCGCCCAGCTACAGCACTAAGGACAGATTTAGCGGGATATAAATTTGAGGCCTAGTATTTAGGCGCTGGGTGACGGGTATGGGTTTAGTGCCAGAATTAGACTTGGAAATACACAGTAGCGGGTGTGTGTGAAGTTATTCTGAATGACCCAATGTGCACCTTGAATATTATATACCCTTTTAGGGATAGATTTCAAATAGCTCTGATATAGCAGAAACCACTAAATTATGAAATTGCTAAATTGGGAATTGTATTTCAACCCAGAACAAGAAATGTGCTTGAACGGACACTAAATAACTCGCCCAGCTACAGCACTAAGGACAGATTTAGCGGGATATAAATTTGAGGCCTAGTATTTAGGCGCTGGGTGACAGGTATGGGTTTAGTGCCAGAATTAGACTTGGAAATACACAGTAGCGGGTGTGTGTGAAGTTATTCTGAATGACCCAATGTGCACCTTGAATATTATATACCCTTTTAGGGATAGATTTCAAATAGCTCTGATATAGCAGAAACCACTAAATTATGAAATTGCTAAATTGGGAATTGTATTTCAACCCAGAACAAGAAATGTGCTTGAACGGACACTAAATAACTCGCCCAGCTACAGCACTAAGGACAGATTTAGCGGGATATAAATTTGAGGCCTAGTATTTAGGCGCTGGGTGACAGGTATGGGTTTAGTGCCAGAATTAGACTTGGAAATACACAGTAGCGGGTGTGTGTGAAGTTATTCTGAATGACCCAATGTGCACCTTGAATATTATATACCCTTTTAGGGATAGATTTCAAATAGCTCTGATATAGCAGAAACCACTAAATTATGAAATTGCTAAATTGGGAATTGTATTTCAACCCAGAACAAGAAATGTGCTTGAACGGACACTAAATAACTCGCCCAGCTACAGCACTAGGGACAGATTTAGCTGGATATAAATTTGAGGCCTAGTATTTAGGCGCTGGGTGACAGGTATGGGTTTAGTGCCAGAATTAGACTTGGAAATACACAGTAGCGGGTGTGTGTGAAGTTATTCTGAATGACCCAATGTGCACCTTGAATATTATATACCCTTTTAGGGATAGATTTCAAATAGCTCTGATATAGCAGAAACCACTAAATTATGAAATTGCTAAATTGGGAATTGTATTTCAACCCAGAACAAGAAATGTGCTTGAACGGACACTAAATAACTCGCCCAGCTACAGCACTAAGGACAGATTTAGCGGGATATAAATTTGAGGCCTAGTATTTAGGCGCTGGGTGACCGGTATGGATTTAGTGACAGAATTAGACTGGGATATGGCCAAAAAATAAACAGACTATTGCTGGTTAAATGCACTTGGTGTGACAGCTTCACCCTGATGTAGGCTTTAGCCAAAAAACAACCACACCATTGAGGGTTAAATGCACTTGGTGACAGGCGCAGCTTGCCCCTGATTTAGTATATGGCCAAAAAATGAACAGACTATTGCTGGTTAAATGCACTTGGTGTGACAGCTTCACCCTGATGTAGGCTTTAGCCAAAAAACAACCACACCATTGAGGGTTAAATGCACTTGGTGACAGGCGCAGCTTGCCCCTGATTTTGTATATGGCCAAAAAATGAACAGACTATTGCTGGTTAAATGCACTTGGTGTGACAGCTTCACCCTGATGTAGGCTTTAGCCAAAAAACAACCACACCATTGAGGGTTAAATGCACTTGGTCGCAGCTTGTGCTGGCGCACCACAAGACACAAAATGGCCGCCGATCACCCCAGAAAAATGTGACTGACAAACGGTCTGGGCAGCCTAAAAACAGTGAGCAATTGAGGATCAGCAGCTCAATGATCCACAGCTGCAGATCGATCAGTTAATCAAGTCCTTTGGAGGAGTTAATCTGCCTAATCTCGCCCTACTGTCGCAGCCGCAACCTCTCCCTACGCTAATCAGAGCAGAGTGACGGGCGGCGCTATGTGACTCCAGCTTAAATAGAGGCTGGGTCACATGGTGCTCTGGCCAATCACAGCCATGCCAATAGTAGGCATGGCTGTGATGGCCTCTTGGGGCAAGTAGTATGACGCTTGTTGATTGGCTGCTTTGCAGCCTTTCAAAAAGCGCCAAGAAAGCGTCACAAAAGCGCGAAGAAAGCGACGAACACCGAACCCGAACCCGGACTTTTACGAAAATGTCCGGGTTCGGGTCCGTGTCACGGACACCCCAAAATTCGGTACGAACCCGAACTATACAGTTCGAGTTCGCTCATCCCTAGTGAAGGGGCTTGCGTATCACAATCAAGCGACCACCTCTATGGGTGTGTTGGCAATGGTAATGTTGGCACACCCCAGATGATAGGTCGTTGCTTCATTGTGAACAGACCAAATGCAATCGGCTGGATAATTTTGCATAGAAAAAACATAAATTTTCTTTGTGATCATCTAAGGTGATCATTAAAGCCTACTAGGCCAACAATGGGCCCACACTGCAGAATCATTGTTTTCTGGGTCACTTAACTGTCACTGAACTACCTCAGCACGACCATAGGCTTTGAAAAACAGCCATCGCCTGCAATCTCCCAAACGTGCGCACGAGCACAGTCATCACTACACCAAGATTGACGCATAGAGGAATACATTTATGTCATGAGTGTGTCAACTATTGGCAACTCTTTGCAGTTGTCTAAAATCTATTCCATACACGTCCCCTGATAGCGGACGTAACAGGGATTAAACTGATAGGAATAGTACTACTTAACACACCTTATATTAATAATAATAATACTAGTGAACGTAACAGGGATTAAACTGATAGGAATAGTACTATACTTAACACACCACACATATTGGGATTGCACAGTACATTACACAGCGCACGCGCAGTGCTCCCTATTGGAATTAAGAGGACCGACCAAGCATCTTTCTCCATCTCCCGGTTCCTAAAATCGATGCTATATACACGTCCCCTGATAGGGGACGTAACAGGGATTAAACTGATAGGAATAGTACTACTTAACACACCACTCATATCTGGTGGCACATTCGATTGCACACGCAGTGCCCCAAATTGGAATTAGGAGGACCGACCAAGCATCTTTTTCCATCTCCCGGTTCCTAAAATCGATTCCATATACACGTCCCCTGATAGGGGACGTAACAGGGATTAAACTGATAGGAATAGTACTACTTAACACACCACTCCTATCTGGTGGCACAGTATATTGCACGCGCAGTGCCCTAAATTAAAAGTAGAAGGACCAACCAAGCATCTTTTTCCATCCCCCGGTTCCTAAAATCTATTCCATACACGACCCCTGATAGGGGACAAAACAGAGATTAAACTAGGAATAGTACTACTTAACACACCTTATAAAAACGCAGAGAGAGGCGCCTGAGTCAGAGGAGGAAGGTGGCTTTGAGGAGGTGGAAGACCAAACACAGCAGGCGTCCCAGGGGGCTTGTTGTCATCTTTCGGGGTCCCTTGGTGTTGTACGTGGCTGGGTGGAGGAAGAGACCTTCAATGACATCAGTGAGGACAAGGAACGGGACATGGCTAGCTTGGTATCCAACCTTGTGCAAATGGGGAGTTTACCTGATGTTTTAAAGCACGTTGTTCCAAACAATTTAGGAATGTTAGGTGATTTATGCCCTTTATGGATTAAAACCCGACTCTGCGTCAACTACATAATTTTCCATGGGAGTTTTGACATGGATCCCTCTCCGGCATGCCACAGTCCAGGTGTTAGTCCTCTTGAAACAACCTTTCCATCACTATTGCGGCCAGAAAGAGTCCCTGTGGGTTTTAAAATTCGCCTGCCTAGTGAAGTCAATGGTGGTTCGCCCGTTTCACCCGTTCGCGAACATTTGCGGAAATTCGGAAAATTTTATGTTCGCGACATCTCTATTCACTGTATTATTTTCCCTTATAACATGGTTATAAGGGAAAATAATAGCATTCTTTAATACAGAATGCTTAGTAGAAGGTCAATTGAGGGTTACATTTTTTTTTTTAAATTAACTCACCTCCTCCAATTGATCGCGTAGCTTCGGGTCTCCTGTTCTTTAGGACCTGTCAAAGGACCTGTGGTGACATCACTGTGCTCATCACACATGATTCATCACCATGGTGAAGGACCATGTGATGAGCGCAGTGATGTCACCACAGGTCCTTTGACAGGTCCTGAAGAAAGAACAGGAGACCAGCAGCTACGCAATCAATTGGAGGAGGTGAGTTAATTTGTATTAATTTTTTTACCCTCAATTGACCTTTTACTAAGCATTCTGTATTAAAGGGTTTCTACCATCAGATTTACTGTCATGCAGCTGACTGACATTAGCTATGTGCTAATGTCAGCAGTACATAACAGTGTTCTTTTTACATTTGTCCCTGCGGCCGTTCTCCTAAAAAAAAAGAACTTTTGCAATATGCTAATGAGCCTCTAGTTGCTATGTGGGCGTTGATTCAGCACCTAGAGGCTCAGTCTACTAACTATTTATCCCACCCCGCTCCTCTTCATTGATGTCACGGTTCGCAGCATCGCTGATGAAATCCCGCGCCTGCGCCATCCACTTCTGTATTCGGCGCAGCCGCAGTGAGTGAATGATGTGCTCCTGGTGCCGGATTCCTCACTACACCTGCGCCGACTACATCACAGTGAGGAAGCCGGCACCACGAGTGCGTCATTCACTCACTGCGCCTGCGCCGAATACAGAAGTGGACAGCGCAGGCACGGGATTTCGTCATCAAAGCTGCGAACTCTGACATCAATCAAGAGGAGCGGGGCGGGCTAGATGGAGGAGCGGGGCAGGATAAATGGTTAGTAGACAGAGCCTCTGGGTGCTGAATCAACTCCCACATAGCACCTAGAGGCTCATTAGCATATTGTAAAAGTGTTTTTTTTAGGAGAACGGCCTCAGGGACAAATGTAAAAAGTGGAACATAGATCTTCATGGGAATTTACTGATTTGATTACCTCCTCTTGAATATATACTTCAGTGAGTTTCATACAAAGATATTTACCTTCTAATAGGCCTTTTTAACTGTGTATTGGTAGATTTCACCATTTTGTATCCTTTTTACAATTTTTTTAAGAAAACGCATCAAAAACGCACCAAAAACGCACCTTACCGCACGTGCGTTTTTTGTGCGTTTTTATTGGAATTAATGTTGTGATCACATCTACATTCATATCTTTTTAGTTTTAACAATTCATAGGATATTTTATACATATTAAATACCTTCAGCTTCAAAAATGAGAAATCTTTTCATTAGATCTTTATATAGATACCTGTATAGATAGGTGTGTGTGAAAACACACATGAAGGTTCAATGTAGACTGCAAGATTTGAGATAGGCGTCTTTATTGTCTTTTGGAGAAAACGCATCAGAGACGCACCGAAAACGCAATTGATCACATGTGTGTTTCTTGTGCGTTTCTATTATTATTAAGATTGTGATCGCATCTATATTGTTATTGTTTGAGCCGGACAAAAATTTATAGGATATTCTATGTATATTAAACATTTTTATTTGATGATGGATGTGGGAATTTTCGCATGTCATTTTATAGATATATGTATAGATAGGTGTGTGTAAGCACGCACATGAAGGCATATTATAAGACACAAGAGTTGATATATGCTTGTTTATATTCTATAATTCGATTTTATTTTTTAATGGGATTGTAATATGTCCACCACATCGATATTATGAATATCTCAGGATTTGATGTTTTGTTGAACTTTTACTGATTCCCACATTGGGAGTTCCTGAGGTCCTAATTAGGACAATATCACCTGTGATGAATTTCCTGGGAGGATATAAAAAGCTGTCCAGAGCTCACTGTCTCCACCACTGAGGAAGGGGTGTATACCCTGAAACGCGTTTGGGCAAGTTGGGACAGTGAGTCGTCTTTTCCCCGATACTACAAGTGACCGAGCAGTGACAACGCCGGTCGGGGTGATTCGGAGAACCAATCTCGCATCTGAGGTGGTGTTCAGAAATCTAAAGAGAGACGCTACTACAGCTACAATAGCTCTAGCTGGTGAGTCACGTGAGACGTCACGCTTCGACTCTATACCACGTGGGACGCCGCGTTCAGCTGTGCTAGGCTGACATTCCTCTCGATCACAGCGAGACTACTACAGGCTCACGGTAAGAAGTACCTATTGCCATTTTCTCCAGGACTTGATTATATCATCGACTTCTCTGCTCTGGAGGCCTGAAGTTGGACATTGTGTGGCAATATTGCTCTTATTGATTTCATCCAACCACACGCCTCTCATACCGCCACAAGGTGTTTGTGGATTTTTTGAGACTGATTGCTACTGTGGGCAGTGTCCCATGAACCCCTGAACTCTTGTGTTTAAGTGGGACCTCAAGGTTCATTTTATGTTGTTTTAATGAATGAAATGATGTGGTTTTTTATATAATAGTATTTCTGATGCGTGTGATTCTTAATAAATATCAATAAGATAACATTTATTCTGACTGCCGTCTTCTGTTCCCATTTAAGGAGTGCCCCTCTACTTTTTATTCTATTTTTATCTATTATACGGTCTGGGTGGACCGAGAGGTGAGCACCCACTTCCATCAGGGTCTATAGGTTGAGCCGCCGGTTTCCATTTTTTCGTCAAATGTAAAAAGGACCCTGTTATGTACTGCTGACATTAGCACATCGCTAATGTCAGTCAGCTACGTAACAGTAAATCTGATGGTAGAATCCCTTTAAAGAATGCTATTATTTTCCCTTATAACCATGTTATAAGGGAAAATAATAAAATTTACAGAATACTGAACCCAAACCCAAACATGTCGATTTTTCTCATGTGCATGCAAATCGCATTAAAACGCTTTGCACTCGCGAGGAAAAATAGCGCATGTTCCCGCAGAGCACCCGCATATTTTCCCGTAACGCACCCACAACGCCTATGTGAATGAGGTCTAAGTCAAGAAGATCAACTGAATTTTATTTAGAAGTAAGAAAAATGTAGTTGTTAGATGGCATAGATAGGCTCTTCAAGGTAGTATATTTGGTCATACCACATCAACAATGTGAATTGAATCATAAAGAAGAATTATTATAGACGTAATAATTATATATGTAATTGAGAAATGTGTTGCCAAATACTAAGGTGTAGACTAGAGATAAGCAAAGTTTTGAAAAATGTAATTCATCAGCTTTGCCGAAGTTCGACAAGAAATTGTATTCGTTACAAATTAATTTGTATAGAATTGCTATAAATCGGGTGTACCCACATGGAGCGGCCATGCTGCAGAGGGGTTGCAGCCATGCTGTGGTGAAAAATTAGCATGCAGCTGCCTTTCATTTAATAATGAAGACTACACTGTACTGTCGTACAAACCTAAAAATGTTGCTAAAAAACAACCATAGAATGCCCAGTATATTTAAAAATATATATACTTTATTATATTATAAATAGATCATGATTGCACAGATAAGAGATTGCACAAAATTCATTTGAAAAAGTCAGCAAACAACCTGGATGCCTTAGTCCCCCGGCCGGTGTCTCAATAACCCACCAAAAAGGTGGAACACATGTCAGGTGTATGTGTAATATGTAGTGGGGTGATTTAAAAGTAAGCAGTATCTGGTACTTAACCGCTACGAGTAACTGTAATCATCACTCCATTGCATAGCCATAAAGGGAGTATATACAGGTATAGGACCCTAAGTGCTACATAAATAGTAACAAGTTACACAATATCTATCTGACATACTCAAAGTCCCCATACACCAAACCATCTAATAGAGGCTATAAGCTAAAACTCGCCCATGGGCACCTGCTGGAAAATCAAAACATACCAAGAGACATGATGGAGGGCAGAGACAGCAGACACAGGACAGGCTGGAACCCCGACGCGCGTTTCGCCTCAGCTTCGTCAGGAGGTTAATGAAGTGTGGTCATGGCCCCCTCTTTATACCCCCCATGTAGCTTCAAGGTATGGACTAATTATAAATCGCAGCTGATACCTATTTATCGAGCGCTTGTGCCCGATGATGTGCGCCGAGTACATCATGGAGGCGCCGCATTCATCAGGAGGAGGGGTGGAACGCAAGCCATGCGTTCCAGCCCGCCTCCCAAGGAAACATAGCGGCGTCCCCACGTGACCCGGCGCACAGCGCATCACGGCCAAGCGCTGTATCAGTCAAACCAGCGTGAGTAGTATCCGGCTATGATGATACATATCAAACAAATAGATTCACACTCGAATGGCCCTAAACGAAGTCTACATAGGGTTCTTGGCAATATGGGGTACCAATAAAGAGCTGAATACATACTACTATCAAGGGGAGTGAAATGAGAGCATAACATCATGATTTCTAAGGGGTGAAAAGAGGTTTACACACCTATAAATACAGGATTTCATAGAAATACATAACCATAAATGCAGCACTGAATACATCATGATCTATCCCAAATACATAAAAATCCCCCAATATACATCGCCGACAAATACCATACATGATTATATAAGCATAATAAATAAGCTCCCTACAAACCTAGTATACATCACCAACAAGTACCATACATGATTATACAAGGGTAAATAACAGAATTCTATTTCCAGAATACCTAAACCGTAATTACTATAGGCAGTGTGAAAAATATTCCATATAACCCCTCTATCACCTAATAAAAATTGTATCAAGTATGGACAAACATTTTCAATAATATCACACTGAGTTTGTCATAATCAATAGTAGAGGGTGATCAGTGTGCCTTAGTGTGTCTGGGCAACATAACCTGTGGTTAACCCAGCTCAGTCAGGCACATTGCCACCCATCTGAAGTGCTGAATACATAGAATATAGTGAGAAACAATTGCCATATTTAAATCACCACCGTACACCATATTTAAATCACCACACTGTACTGTCGGTCTTCATTGTCAATAGCTGCAGGGCACCTTTAATGCACCTTTTAACAGGGACTGTACTGTACAGGTGGAAGCCCTTCTTCTGCCATCTGCATTTCCTCCTTTTCAACATCATCTAATATTGATGAGAATATGTCATCAGGAACATCCAGCTCCTACTCTCTCTGCATCCTGCTGACTTTTCTAGGACATGGAAGAAATAAAGCCAGCATAAGATGGTCACCATTAAAGAGGTTCTCCGGGAATTGAAAAAAATGAAAATACTTAAATATTATTTCATTGTAAATATATTCCCATATACCTTTCATTATTTATAATGGCTCATTTTGTTTAGGGAGCAATCATTAGGAGAAACAAATTGGCCACTGCCCTATTAGAACACACGAAATCTGTCCTAATCACACAGGAGGAAAAGTTACTTCACAACACTGAGGTAAAGAGTAGTTTTGAGCGCGAACATTCGAATTGCGAATTTTTCTCTCGAATATCGTAACTTCGAGATTTCACGACTATTTGGAATATAGTTCTATATATTCGTGAAATCGAATATTCGTTTGTTTTTTTTCATCTGAAAATATGATTTCTCCCTGCTTCTTGCTTGTGGGTCAATAAGCCATTGGAAAAATACACATATAGACTGCAATTTAGCTAATCTAGTGCTATAGTAATTTTTTTTAATAGTGTAAATATTTTCCAAAACTGAAGTTTAGAAGAGGCAAAAAAAAAAATCGGCAAAAAAAATAAAGACTATAGCACTATATTAGCTAAATTACAGTCTATATGTGTATTTTGCGAATATTCGTAATATTGCTCTAACTTCGTCTTTTAGAATATTTGTAATATTCTAAAAAGACGAAGTTAGACCAATATTACGAAAATTCATAAAATACACATATAGACTGCAATTTAGCTAATATAGTGCTATAGTATTTTTTTAATAGTGTATATATTTTCCAAAACTGAAGTTCAGAAGAGGCAAAAAAAGATTAAACTAAAAAAAAAAAAAAAAAGATGATAGCACTATATTAGCTAAATTACAATCTATATGTGTATTTTACGAATATTCATAATATTGCTCTAACTTCGTCTTTTAGAATATTTGTAATATTCTAAAAGACGAAGTTAGAGCAATATTATGAATATTCGTAAAATACACATATTAGCCTAGCCATAGTCAATGTCATAGGAACGTTGCCTTATACTGTCAAAAGAAAAATCGCAATACGTGAATAATTAAATCGTATATTATTCGCGATAAATAGAAAAATGACGAATATTCGATTTCAACTAATATAAGACGAATATTCAATCGAATATTCGCAAAATATCGCGAAATCGAATATGGCACCTCCCGCTCATCACTAGTAAAGAGCCACCTCATCCTCCTTTCCTACTTGTCAGGGGTTATGATCCCGAATACAGATTATAATAACTTTAACTGAATCTCTGTGGGAATGGAGTTCATGAGGAGACATAAAGTACAGAGAGGACGGACAGGACAGACTGTGGTAATGGAGACTGCATACAAGTGCTGTTGCCCATTATCCACATCACCCCCATCCTCCTCTCTACTTCATGCCTCCTCATGAACTCCATTTCTACAGAGATTTAGCTGAAGATCATATTTAACTGTATTCAGGATCATAGAAGAAGATAGGCAGCTCTTTGGCTCACTGCTCTGAAGTAACATGTTCTCCTGTGTGATTAGGACAGGATTTCTGTGCACTAATTGGATTGCAGCAATTTTATTTCAACTAATGATTGCTCCCTAGACGAAACGAGTCATTATTACTAATGAAAGGTATTTAGGAATACATTTATAATAAAATAATATTTAAGTATTTTCACTTTCCTGATTTCCGGAAAGCCATTTTAAGACCTGGCCCCAATAAGGAGTGCAAACTGGATGGTATTGGTTGGCACACTGGCAGTGAAATGATAAAGGCTTCTTTCTGATTGGTATTGATTTACATATCTTAGTTTACAGCTGATGTGGGAATAAGTAAATTTAGGAATAAATAAATAAAACTGACACAGAATAAGTCTCCCTGCATCCTCCCTGCACTCTCCAATATTTTTCTATAAATCATTTTCAGCAGCACTGTCCCTAGCGCATGAGCACTTACCATGTCTGCTCAGTTCACAGGACAATGGCGGAGACCACGCAGGATGAAGATTTTATAGGGCTGTGACATAAGCCGCTGTAGTAAATTAGGAGCATTTTTATACTGGAGATCAATAATACACAATAGCTCTATGCAAAATAAAGTTAAACAAACGATTGCTATTACAATTGTTCGTCCCCCATTTACTTTGCATATTGTTGTAGCACATCCCCTGTTTACCCATGCTGATTTTAGGTCCTGAATAAAAGATGCAGTCATCCAATTAGGCCCTAAAAGGCCCTAAGTTTGCATGCAATAATGTGACTTTATTGACCTGTGCCCCAAAGATTACGCAAGTTATAAAAATAGACAGTACACTTTAGAGCCTATCCGTTTAGTTTGGCCAGTAGCATATGTGCAGTCGTACCCTTCTCATGTAGTACACACCACACCAAAGATCAATTTGTGCAATTTGCATCCAAAGAACTCCTCAAAAAGACAACAAATATACTTAAAAACGTGGCACAAAATCTACAAATATTTGGACTAGTGTTTGGATATATTCCGTTCTTCACAAACACTAAGCCCTTGAAAGGCAGATCATTTTACAAATGAATGTGGTAGTCTTGAATTCATTTGCCATGCTTTATGGTGGCACCTGGCCTACAAGTGATGCTGAGATTTCATCTAAATATTATCACTTTGGCAAAATGTTATGCAGATAAGTTGTTCTTGGACAGACAGTCCACTACATACCTTGGCTGTTTGTTGATATAATGCTATAGAAAGTTGTGAAAAGTCTAATAGCCAAAACTCCATCACTTCATTTTCCTAGACTGAGTCATATGCTCACATTTTTGTCCTACATGGACTGTAACCAGACCACTGAAAATGTGTATTTCTCTAAGATATAACTTAAATATTTCTCTAATTTAAACATTGACACTTGGCCTCCTTTCTGATCTTAACTAAATTAGGAGCTTTACTTCAAATCTAAATGCAAAATCGTAAAAAAAATATTTTGATTCTCATAATGAACATATAGTCATATAAAAAGACCTTTAATATCAGACATATCAGTGAAAAAAGATCATACTTGCTGCTCCAGGGTTAAAACTCCAGTTCACTGCAGGATGCAGCCAGACCCTAAATACTGATGAACAACCATTTATATGCCTCTGGTCTATGACAGCGGTGGATGCTTAGAGTTCTAAATGCACTTCCATGAAGCTTCTATAAAGCCCCTTTCACACGAGCGAGTTTTCCAAGCGGGTGAAACGCGTGATGTGAACGCATAGCACCCGTACTAAATCCTGACCTATTCATTTCAATGGGTCTGTGTACATGAACGTTTTTTTTTTCTGCGTTGCGTGAAAAGCGCAGCATGTTCTACATTCACGCAGCCCTGGCCCCATAGAAGTGAATGGGGCTTCAGTGAAAAACCTTGGATTCAGCCATTTTCTAGTGTGCTTAGTGCAGGGAGAGACGTCAGCAGGGGCTAGGGACAGTGGTAGAAAAGACTTCATTGTGCTGAAAAAACAATTTACAAGTTCAGGGAATGATTAGTCAAGGTGTAGGGAATGGATAGGAAGGCATCATGTACACTATCAAAGGAGAACAGGGGGCAATAGTAGAGTGAACAGCCTGAGTAAGAGGAGCGTTTCTATTACACCTTGCTGCACTAATTGGGGATCCAAATTGGTGTTATACTGCTGCTTTTAGGTTGTTTGCACTATATAATACATCACTAATTCCAGCAAACCTTGCTTGTAATTGGGGTGCAAGTTCTGTGTGATACAGCCATTTACAGAGTGTATAAACAGGAAAGATACATACGTCCTATTAGCCGTTCTGCATTGATTTTACATTGTTTAACTTTTTTTGAGGGGTGTATTAATAGGATAAAAAAAATATATATGTCATAATTGCTGTTCAGCGGTGAAGTTACATTGTACTATAGCCATTTATGGGATGTATTAATAAGAAAGATACTTACATCCCATTAGCCATTCTGCGTTGATTTTACATTGCTTAATTTTTTGTTTGGGCGGTGTGTATTAATAGGAAAAAAGTGCCGTTCGGCGGTGAAGTTACATTGTACTACAGCCATTTACGTAGTGTATTAGAAGGAAATATATGTACTTCCAATTAGCCGTTCTGTGGTGAATTCTGATTGTTGTATTTCTTTTTTTGAGGGTGTAGTAATAGAAAAAGAATACGTATTAATTGCCATTCTGTGGTAAATTATGATTATTTTTTTTAGGGGAGGGAGTTTGATAATCAGAAAAAAATATATATGTCCTAATTGTGGTGAAGTTACATTGTACTATTGCCATTTACATAGTGTATTAAAAATAAATATATGCATGTCCCATTAGCCGTTCTGCGGTGAATTGTGACTTATATTTCTTTTTTGGGGTGTAGAAATAGGAAAAAAAAAGGAAAAAATATATGTCATAATTGGCATTCAGCGGTGAAGTTACATTGTACTACAGCCATTTGCGTGGTGTATAAAAAAGAAATATATGTATTTTGGTTTTGGTTAGGGTTTTCACTAGGAGGTGTCCATCTTCCTTCCCTAGTTCTCAGGCCTCATTCCCTGTTCCCCCCTACCCTCCTATGCTCGGTGTTGTGTTTCCCTCCCACACCAAAGCGTGACACAGGTGTTGCGAATGGTCAGGCTCCTGGCCCTGAGTCCGTTGAGGGGGACATCAGTGACATGCAGACAGTAGCAGATGAGGATATAGCTGATCGTACTTGGGACCCGGGTGAAGAAATGGCTTCATCATCAGAAGAAGAGGGTGGCAGCTTGCACATGAGGCAGCGGTTGAGCCAGCAGGGTGGCAGTGTGGGTGTGAGTCAGCATGGTGACAGCATCGGGAGGTCAAGAGCCAAACGTGACCGGGTAGACCACCCACTTCGCAGGAGCCTACCGGCCTGGAAAGTAGCAGTGCAGGGGTTCACGGAGGCAGCAGTAGCAGGCAGTCTGTGCGGAGTGTTGGGGAGAAAACGCCATACTCGGCAGTGTGACAATTTTTTGTTAGGCCGCCGGAGGAGGTGAACATTCTCATCCTCCACCGTGTCCTCAGCCTCCACTGCAGTGACAATTCACAGTGCTACACCACCATACCACATGTGTAGAGCACGGCTAGTTTGCCAAGGCGAACGGTGAGGAACTGCTCCTTTCTTTCATCAAGAAATCAAATCCTGGCTTTCTCCTTGACAACTGAAAATCAGAACTATCGGGACCGACAGCGGGAAAAACATGGTGTCAGCACTGCATCAAAGAGGGCTGAGCCATGCACCCTGCATGGCGCGCGTATTCAATCTGGTTGTAAAGTGGTTCCTGAAATATTCACCTCATCTGCTATACATCCTGAAAATGGCCAAGAAACTTTGCATGTACCACAGCCACTCGTACACCGCATAGCACACTCTTATTGAGCTGCAGTGGCAGAGCGGCGTCCCCCAACATAGGCTGATATGAGACGTTTACACCCTTTGGAATTCCACCCTCTATATATTGAACCGATTATATGAACAGAGAAAGGCCATAAACGATTTCTTGATGATACAGGCGGACAGAAGTTCTCCCCTGTGTAACTTTGATGTTTTCCAGTGGCAGCTCATGCGTGACACCTATTTGCTCGGGCCCTTTGAGGAGGCAACTTTATTTGTCAGTCGCCAGGACTACGGGATGAACAACATTATTCCACTGATTCATGTCCTGGAGCACATGCTGCTAAATCTGGCTGGCCAGGTGACTGGAGATGTGGCGACCACCTGAGCCCTGTGGGGGCTAAACTAAAGGAGGTCTGTGGTATCCTCATGCTGCCACCACCTCAGCACTATGTCACTGGGCCACTCTATGTTCTCCACATGATGCTGCCACCTCAACACTCTGTGGTCTCATGCTGCTGCTACATCACCACTTTGTGTTCTCCAAATGCTGCTGCCAGCTCACCACTATTTCACTGGGCCACTCTCTGGTCTCCTCATGCTGCTGTCACTTCACCACTATGACACTGTGACACTTTGTGGTCTCCTCCTGCTGCTGCCACATCACCACTCTGTGGTCTCCTCATGCTGTTGCCAGCTCAGCACTATGTCACTGGGCCACTCGGTGGTCTCCACATGCTTCTACCACCTTAGCACTATGATACATGGCCACTCTGTGGTCTCCTCATGCTGCTGCCGCCTCACCACTATGTCACTGGGTGTCAGAAATCAAACCAGGAGACTCCTGTGTCCCAGGCGGTAGCCTTTCTCACTGAGCTACCGGCTACTCAGGACAGCTGTGCTCCTAAACCTAGTGAATAGTTTCCTAGTCTTGGACAATCTCTGCTCATTTAGCCTAATCAGCCATAGCTTGGAACTTCCTATATAAACCAGACCTTGTCTAATTCCTCCTTGCCAGATTATTGTGCTTCCTGTCTCTATCTAGCTCCTGTGTTTACCGTATTTTTCGCCCTATAAGATGCACCGGCCCATAAGACGCACCTAGGTTTTTTAGGAGCAAAATAGGGAAATAGGGTGCTTTTGGTGGGTTTTGAACTAATGGTGGTCTGTGCATGACACTACTATGGGGGATCTGTGGGTGGCACTGTTATGGGGGGGATCTGTGGGTGGCACTGTTATGGGGGATCTGTGGATGGCACTGTTATGAGGGATCTGTGGATGGCACTGTTATGGGGGGAGATCTGTGGATGGCACTGTTATGGGGGGTGATCTGTGGATGGAACTGTTATGGGGGGTGATTTGTGGATGGCAATGTTATGGAGGGGGATCTGTGGATGGCACTGTTATGGGGGGTGGATCTGCAATGAGCAGAACACTGGTACAGTGGGTCAGCTATGCAGTGGGTCAGTATATATGTGTAGTAGTTTGTGACGCCAATTGCAGCTTACGCAGGTACTGTTGCAGGGCCCTTTAAGATGTTATAACTCACCTACCAGGTGAGGAATGCCAGAGGGGGATAATGTCTCTGTATAGCAGATATGGTAGTGTCAACGGTGTCTCCTACCTTGGTACAGCTGGACTCCTGGATCCTGGCTCACTTGCAATAAAATTTAGTGTGGTCAGTAGGAGTGATTGAGAAATGATGGAGATCCAGACAGGAGATATAATCCAACTTGTCTTTACTTAATGGCAACAGATATCCATATGAGTTACAGCATAAGTCTTTTGGGTCCCAGCAGGTATTGGCAATATGTGGCAGGAATCTATATATATATTCTGCTTCTGATCATATGCCTAAAGAATCTGGCAGGTATTTATCTTCTGCTCTGTCTGTCTTCTGCTTGTAGTGGGCCTGACTAGCTGAGGAGGAATTTGGCTTCTCCTAGACTCTGGATATGTACTCACAGGACTGCTCGCAGGGAATGATGTCGTCCTGGAGATCTGAAGTTCTGGAGGGTTGCTTGCTTGTCACCAGCTGAGGTAGATGACTCAGGCTGGGAAGATGGATCCTTGGCCTTAGCCAAGGCTGGATCCAGGGCTGGGATCCCTGGTTCTGGGAGCTCATACCAACACAACCTACCCCCAGCAGGGGTGGCTGGTACACTAACTAACTTCCTTCTCCTCCTCATGAGACAGGACATGGGAATGTCCCACTTCTGCTCATACAGGGGAGACTAGACTGGAATGGAATATTCCAGGCTAGGTATACTAAACTGGCTATGGACTGCTAAACATATTGCTGCCACCTGCTGGCGGACAGGGAAATGACAGCATAATATATCACACAGGCCTGGAAAATACATATACATAATAATAATTAAAATTAGAATAGTACCTTCACTTTAGATGTGGCCACTGTTCTTTCTGTACATTAAATACCTGCAGCAAGAATCTGCAGATAGGGGGAATTAAATATACTGTACGTGAATTTATAAACTGCCGTACATCTTACGTGGTATATGTAGTCTTTTGCCCCTGTAAACGTTTTTACATAGGCAAGACGATTCGCCCCCTATTTGAACGCATCCGGGAACACGTCGGTTCTATACAGTTGGGGCGAGGTAGCCCACGTCTCATTGACCATATCCGCACCGCCCACGATGCCCATCCGCGCTGTCTCTCCTTTGCGGGGATCGAACATGTCCGTCCCATCCCTAGGGGGGGTGACCGGCATCGCCTGCTCCTGCAGAGGGAGGCAAGGTGGATTATGCAAACTGGAGCGATGGGAGCGGCAGGGATGAATGACAAGAACGACATGTCAGTGTTTTTGTAAACCGGATGCGTTCACTTTAGAGGGGCGAATAGCTTGTAATGCGATTTCCTGTACTTGCGTTTTGCAGTATTTCCAGCTCGAATGCCACCTATGCATGAATTATAGCATATTGAACCACATTTGAACCCGCATCGCTGTACCTAACCCCCCTCGCCCGTTGCGATTGAGTCTGCAGCTACATGCCTAGCGGTATGGATATTGCTGCACAATTTTTATTTCACTTACATCCATTTAGTATGTTTCCAGCATTTGCATTTGTACCCGCTCGTTATGTTTTTAATTTACGTCATAGATCCATGGGCGCACAGCTGTGGCTGATGGTGCCGGCCGACCCTAGTCCGCCTCCATAAAGCGCAAGCTTGAGCGATGACGTACACAGCGGCCAGAGGAAGTGCGATCCCACGCACGAAACGGCCGTCGCCGCTTGCAACAGTGTGTCCGCCCCTGGATCCTTCATGCATTATCTTCTAAGGAAGTTTCAATAAAGCAGCAACATTGTTTTCTACTCCGGTGAGTGCCGCGATTTCTCTTCATCTTCTCTCTCCCAATCGTGAATCATTGACTCAACTTCTGTGTCGCTGAGCACCACGCAGCAGAGTATACTGAACCACATCGACGGTTTCCCACTATTGAAGGCTACATCAGGAATAGGCAGTGCCGCCTTGCATCTATTATCTCACACGTACCTTCATTATACCACTAGGTATTACCAACCAAGACAGAAGGACCCTTCCACCCCCTTTTCATCATCCTTGGGCCAATTTCTCATATTCTTGTCTGCCAACAATTCAGGTTCTGGCCACACAAAAGCAGGACGATGGCACCAACAGGGGCTGGGCCACCACTTCAAGAGCCTCATACCAACCAATTGATCTACCTTTATAAAATGTACATCCTTGATATTGTTCAATGAAACATTAGGCCTCTTTCACACAGTCGGTGTTGTTCAGTGATTTCCTACAGTGATTGCGAACCAAAACCAGGAATATAGCCTCCAAAGAGATAAGGTATAATGGAAATATTTTCTCCTGTTCTGTGTTTTTGACCTGCACCTGGTTTTTGCACACAATTCTGATATTAATCATTGACCAAACATCGACTGAAACACTGACATGTGAACGAGGTCAATGATGCCAGTTTCTTGGATAAATTATAGTAAATCTGTCAGGCTGTAGGATGCTATGCCCCCTAAGACTACACCACACCCACATTTTTGGGAAAAGTGGCAAGAGCGGCAAAAGTAACACGTTTGCACCATTGATATTTAAGCCAAAATTTGCAACTTTTATTCACTAGTTTTGTGGCTTATAACCATTGATATAGATATAGATTTACAATTCTACGCTTGAATTATAAATGACATATACAGTGGAGGAAATAATTATTTGACCCCTCACTGATTTTGTAAGTTTGTCCAATGACAAAGAAATGAAAAGTCTCAGAACAGTATCATTTCAATGGTAGGTTTATTGTAACAGTGGCAGATAGCACATCAAAAGGAAAATCGAAAAAATAACTTTAAATAAAAGATAGCAACTGATTTGCATTTCATTGAGTGAAATAAGTATTTGAACCCTCTAACAAAAAAAGACTTAATACTTGGTGGAAAAACCCTTGTTTGCAAGCACAGAGGTCAAACGTTTCTTGTAATTGATGACCAAGTTTGCGCACATTTTAGGAGGAATGTTGGTCCACTCCTCTTTGCAGATCATCTCTAAATCCCTAAGGTTTCGAGGCTGTCTCTGTGCAACTCTGAGCTTGAGCTCCCTCCATAGGTTTTCGATTGGATTAAGGTCCGGAGACTGACTAGGCCACTCCATGACCTTAATGTGCTTCTTCTTGAGCCACTCCTTTGTTGCCTTTGCTGTATGTTTTGGGTCATTGTCGTGCTGGAACACCCATCCACGACCCATTTTCAGTTTCCTGGCAGAGGGAAGGAGGTTGTCGCTCAGGATTTCACGATACATGGCTCCGTCCATTTTCCCGTTTATGCGAATAAGTTGTCCTGTGCCCTTAGCAGAAAAACACCCCCAAAGCAAAATGTTTCCACCCCCATGCTTGACGGTGGGGACGGTGTTTTGGGGGTCATAGGCAGCATTTTTCTTCCTCCAAACACAGCGAGTTGAGTTAATGCCAAAGAGCTCTATTTTGGTCTCATCAGACCACAGCACCTTCTCCCAGTCACTCTCTGAATCATTCAGGTGTTCATTGGCAAACTTCAGACGGGCCTGCACATGTGCCTTCCTGAGCAGGGGGACCTTGCGAGCCCTGCAGGATTTTAATCCATTGCGGTGTAATGTGTTTCCAATGGTTTTCTTGGTGACTGTGGTCCCTGCTAATTTGAGGTCATTAACTAACTCCTCCCGTGTAGTTCTAGGATGCTTTTTCACCTTTCTCAGAACCATTGACACCCCACGAGGTGAGATCTTGCGTGGAGCCCCAGAGCGAGGTCGATTGATGGTCATTTTGTGCTCCTTCCATTTTCGAACAATCGCACCAACAGTTGTCACCTTCTCTCCCAGCTTCTTGCTAATGGTTTTGTAGCCCATTCCAGCCTTGTGCAGGTCTACAATTTTGTCTCTGACATCCTTGGACAGCTCTTTGGTCTTTCCCATGTTGGAGAGTTTGGAGTCTGCTTGATTGATTGATTCTGTGGACAGGTGTCTTTTATACAGGTGACTAGTTAAGACAGGTGTCCTTAATGAGGGTGACTAATTGAGTAGAAGTGTCTAACCACTCTGTGGGAGCCAGAACTCTTAATGGTTGGTAGGGGTTCAAATACTTATTTCACTCAATGAAATGCAAATCAGTTGCTATCTTTTATTTAAAGTTATTTTTTCGATTTTCCTTTTGATGTGCTATCTGCCACTGTTACAATAAACCTACCATTGAAATGATACTGTTCTGAGACTTTTCATTTCTTTGTCATTGGACAAACTTACAAAATCAGTGAGGGGTCAAATAATTATTTCCGCCACTGTACCTTGGTATAGTCATACATTTCCAGTCATAGTTATTAATTGTTATGGTAATTTTTAGTTTAATTATAGGTTTATATGGCAATTTAGATCACCTAAACGTATCCAATGGTTTCATGAAGCCATCATTTTGAGTGAAATGAATCAATGTGTTACCAGGAGTCAATGAGGCAATTTTAGTAATCCAGTTTGTAAATGAGTTGACTTCTGAATCAATAAAATTTTGATTAATTTAAATCTTTTCATTTGCAGTTGGAAATAATGTGTTGAATTTAAATATTGGTAACCAGTAATGTAGATAAGCTGCAACTGTAGCTGTAAGGCCTCTTGCACACGAACGTGTGCGCCCCATGGCCGTGCTGCGGCCTGCAAATTGCGGGCTGCAATGCACGAACACCAACCATGGGGTAGCCGTAGCGGATCATGGACCCATTCACTTTAATGGGTCCGCTATCCGCCTGTTCCGCAAAAAGATAGGACATGTTCTATCTTTTTGCGGAACGGAAGTACGGGACGAAACCCCACGGAAGCACTCCGTAGAGGTTCCGTTCCATGCTCCAGTTCCGCACCATTCCGCATCTCCGGATTTGCGGACCCATTCAAGTGAATGGGTCCGCATCCGTGATGCAGAATGCACACAGAACGGCGCCCGTGTATTGCGGATCCGCAAATGCGGTCCCCAATATGGCCACAGAGCGCACACGTTCGTGTGAAAGAGTCCTGAGGCTACTGATAATAATCAGCAGAAAAAAGTTCCAGCACTATCATTGGTTACTGAAAATAAAGACAAAGCAAAAGAATCTTCATTAGTGCTGGAACTTTTTTCTGCTGTTTATATCTTGAGCGCTTACCTGGTTCGTTCCGTGCAAGGAGGATAAAGGATAAGATTACATGGTGAGCTGGACATTGGTTTATTAACTTACTGATATTCATGATGGTTCCTTGGATTCCAAAAGAACCTGCTAAACAGACTTGCAGCTAAAATTTCATTACATTTCACATAAAAGCCCATTTATACTGATCGATAGAGCAGGCGATTGTCCAGAAGAAAGAGTTCCTTCCCAGCAACCGCCTGCTTGGATGAGAGCTTTGCTCGTTTATCGGGTAATCAGCGGCACCTTTACGCCAGCAGATTATCGCTAACAAGAGTTGCTACAAATGCATGTTAGAAAATATCTGGCCAATGCTCGGCCAGTGTAAAGGGGCCTTTATCATTAAATCTTACTGGAATAAATATAAAATATATATTAAAAGGGTTTTCCAGGATTTCTTACTGATATTTTACAGTATCTAAACGATTGGGGTCCAATACCTGGGACCCCCGCCGATCAGTTTTGAGAAGGCAGCTGTGCTCCTATCTCGCAGCTTACTGAGCACAGCGCCGTACATTGTATAGCGGCTGTGCTTGACAATGTTTTGCCCCATTCGCTGAGCTGCATCTAGGCCACATGACACATGAATGTGTCAATACTCTGCCTAGGAAAAGCAGGAAGAAGGCCACGGTGCTCACAGGAGTGCCACTGCCTTCTCAAACAGCTGATCAGCGGGGGTCCCAGGTGTCGGATCCCCATCGATCAGATACCGGTGACCTTTCCTGATTTATTAAAATTTATTTTGTTGTCCCACCTTTCTAACTTTAGATAATTATTGTACTAAAAAAAAAAAAAAAAACACCAATATCTGTCACAGAAACTCTCTAAAATTTAGGGCCTTTTAACACAGGCCAAGGATCAGGGCAATTTTTGGGATTCCTACGAACGTTCATTCCCAATAATTTCCCCTTGTTAATAACAGTCAGTTGTCCCCTATTCACTTTGCATCAGTTAATTGGAAAGGCCTTTCAAATGAGCACTGGTTAATTTGTTTATTGCCCATCAGCACTATTTATTGATTTGGCGTCTGTGTAACAGAATCCTAAGGCCCCTTTCAAACGAGCGAGTTTTCCACACGGGTGCAATGTGTGACGTGAACGCATTGCCCCCACACTGAATCCTGACCCATTCATTTCAACGTCTGTGTACATGAGCGTTTTTTTTTCACACATCAGTTCTGCATTGCGTGAAAACTTAGCGTGTTCTATATTCAGCGGTTTTCACACAACCCTGGCCCCATAGAAGTGAATGGGGTTTCAGTGAATAACGCATTGCATCTGCAAGCAAGTGCGGATGCAATGTGTTTTTTACTGGTGGTTGCTAAGAGATGTTGTTTGTAAACCTTCAGTTTAAACGCATTGCACCCCGTGGAAACAACTGAACGCAATTGCAGACAAAGCTTACTAAACTCACTGAACGCATCCGGAGCCAATCCGTCACGCTCGTGTGAAAGAGGCCTAAGGCCTGCCATGTATACTTAGATAATTATTACTATTTTGTACTAAACCAGGAACAATTCAAATTTCTATTGTTTCTCAAAATATTTCAGTGGTAACGGAATCCATAAAGCAATACACCTCAACACGAACTCGAAAGTCAAAATATGAAGTTAGCTTATCCCTAGTGGTAGGTTAGAAAACAAAATGTTTATTTCTATCATTAGTCACTAAATTAGTGTGCACTGGTTCTCCCCTAGGCGCTGTCAAGCAGGGGCAGATTGGCCATAGACTTTACAGGGAAATTTCCCGGTGGGCCGATGCCCAGGGGCCGCCTCTGCCATCCTCGCGGCCCGACAGTGGAAGTTTTAAGGGATGTATTTTGTGCTGCTTTCGGCAGTATTTTGTGGTGCACTCTGGTAATTGGCTCTGTTGGGTGGTATAATGCAGTGGCGTAGCGTGTGGGGGGCTGTTGCCCCAGGTGCCAAATTGCAGGGGGCGCCAGGCAACAGGAATTTCATTGAGCTTATAAGGCAGTAGAGCGACGCATGACTCAGTCACGATAACCTCACTGTGACCTCCCCGCGTCGTATCTCGCGAGATGACACAATGGCGCGGGAAGGCACAGTGAGGCATTCATGGCCGCCTGCGCCGGGACACCACAAGCTGTGATGGAGAGAGGTTAGTAATTTTTTTTTATGTACCCTACCCTAATTACAGAGGTACTGGGGGCACTATAGGGGTGGAGGAGGAGCAGAAAGAGGAGGACCACCGAGGACATCATACTAATAAGAGTGGAGTGGCCATTATATTAATAATAAGGAGGGGACCATTATGGACCATTATATTAATAATAAAGAGGGGGGCATTTTATTAATAAAAAAGAGGGGGCCATTATAATATACAGGGGGAATCATATTATGGGGGACTATCTGTATGGCTCTAGCACAGTATTGGGGGGCAGCAGGATGACAGTGTTGAGACACCAGGAATGAGAGGATAATAGTAAAGTGAGGAACCTAAAAAAAATTCTGTGAAACTCTGCAGAGATGAGAAACAGCTGAAAGAAGGTATCATGGCGGTCTTATCTCTGACTGAAGACACTGAGGAAAGTCTACATCGCAGGAGACGTCACTGGATGTAACAGGTATGGTGCTGTATTCTACTGTATATAAAAATGTCCATCCACATATCTGTTTCACGGTAGGGTTGGGGGAGGAGATTGAGAATTTGGCCCACCCTGCCGCATCCTGGCCCCAGACTTCAGGTCACACGGTGCGTGTTCTGAATTCTGGGGGCTCACACACATCTACTACATTTTCTGTATTTGGAGAGTTATGACTGTGTTATATGTGGTGTTACATAGGACTGCAAGTGATCTACTACATTATCTGTTAAAAGGGGCGTGCCTACAGGCTGGGGGGGCGCAATTTTTGGTTTGCTCCGGGTGCTGGCATGTAATGTGTCCTGATATGGTATTGCTGGCCCTGCCTTCCATCAATTTGGACCCAACTACAAAACAGTGCCACTTTTAGTATTTGTTCCAGGGTCATTATAAGTTCCCAGTCCATCCCTGCTGTCAAGTACAGTAGGGTTGCTTTCAGATAATTGTACACAAGCACATTTTATCCCTCATATTAAGGTTGCAATACCACAGACCTCCTGCAATTCTAATGAACTTGACTTGACCTGAGATGATTCAAGTTCTGTTCAGTAAAAGTGCAGAAGGACCTGTGTTATTATTTTTTTAAATATGCTGTGTTTTGTGTTATTTTTATTTATTTTTTAAGGGGGGGGGGGGGCACCATTGAAAGCCATAGACATAGATGTTAGATGCTGGCTAATAGGATGCCCTACAGACATGTTTTGTTTTTGTTTGTTTTTTTAATTCTTGTTTTATTGATGTTTGGGTTTGTGATGTTGTTTTTTTTATATCAAAGCATGCCCTGGTCATGGTGCTTTTCCAGTTTTTGCCATAGGCATGCAATAGGGAAAACAAGGTCTGGAAAACACACAAGTAAAATGGGTGACTAAAAACATCACAAAAAAATAAAAAAATTCAATTTCATATCACTTAATATAGTTTCAAGGGACATCTAACAAAAATGATCAAAATGCTGTGCGTGAAACCAGCCCTTTTTTTGTTTTGTTTAACAGCACTTTCTCTGCAGTTTTTTCATGAGGCCAGATGTTATAGTGAATTATGAAATTCAGTACAGTTAAGGCTACTTTCACACTAGCGTTCGTCGGTCCGCTCGTGAGCTCCGTTTGAAGGGGCTCACGAGCGGACCCGAACGCAGCCGTCCAGCCCTGATGCAGTCTGAATGGAGCGGATCCGCTCAGACTGCATCAGTCTGGCGGCGTTCAGCCTCCGCTCCGCTCGCCTCCGCACGGACAGGCGGACAGCTGAATGCTGCTTGCAGCGTTCGGGTGTCCGCCTGGCCGTGCGGAGGCGTGCGGATCCGTCCAGACTTACAATGTTAGGCTACTTTCACACTAGCGTTCGATCGGATCCGTTCTGAACGGATCCGATCATAATAATGCAGACGGAGGCTCCGTTCAGAACGGATCCGTCTGCATTATTTTAGCATATAACAGCTAAGTGTGAAAATAGCCTCGTACGGATCCGTCCAGACTTTCAATGTAAAGTCAATGGGGGACGGATCCGCCTGAAGATTGAGCCATATTGTGGCATCTTCAAACGGATCCGTCCCCATTGACTTACATTGTAAGTCTGGACGGATCCGCACGCCTCCGCACGGCCAGGCGGACACCCGAACACTGCAAGCAGCATTCAGCTGTCCGCCTGTCCGTGCGGAGGCGAGCGGAGCGGAGGCTGAACGCCGCCAGACTGATGCAGTCTGAGCGGATCCGCTCCATTCAGACTGCATCAGGGCTGGACGGCTGCGTTCGGGTCCGCTCGTGAGTCCCCTTCAAACGGAGCTCACGAGCGGACCGACGAACGCTAGTGTGAAAGTAGCCTAAGTCAATGGGGACGGATCCGTTTGAAGATGCCACAATATGGCTCAATCTTCAGGCGGATCCGTCCCCCATTGACTTTACATTGAAAGTCTGGACGGATCCGTACGAGGCTATTTTCACACTTAGCTGTTATATGCTAAAATAATGCAGACGGATCCGTTCTGAACGGAGCCTCCGTCTGCATTATTATGATCGGATCCGTTCAGAACGGATCCGATCGAACGCTAGTGTGAAAGTAGCCTAACATGCTTCTTTTTTTACATTTTACATTGTCAAAATGCAGCATGCTCTAGTTATGGTGTTTATTTTTTTTTTACTGTAGGAATTTTTAAAGATGAAAAATGACTATTTTGAGTATACAGTATACAAAAAAGGCAGAATAAAATCTGTAATGATGTGAAAAACAATTATAAATGGTAGATTTAACATCCCCCAAAAAAAGTTAAGTAAATATTTAATAAAGAAGGCATTATCCCTTTACACATTAGCTATGTTATCATTTACATTATAAATACATAGTAAATACATTTTTGCTGAGATGGTTTTATTAGGTTAGTTATTTAAAAAAAAAAGAAATTGTAAAGGCAAACTTTAATATCATAACTAGGCATCTATCTGTTTACATGAAGATTTTATTCTGAATAATGCAGGTGCTCGTTTTGCCCTTTTTGTTGACAAAATAAATTGATAAAATTCTAGAGGAGCATTTGACTGGAATTTTTGATGACCCTTTCAAGATGGGAAATGATCAAAATGAAGAAAACCAAACAGAATACCGGTGGTTGAGAAAGTGATAGCTTATAGTCAGAATGGCCTGTTAATACAGTAATGATTTTTTTCCCTAGGATCAGGGTAATTTAACTGATTTCGAGCTGCGGGGAATGTATTTTTGTTTGAGGAGTAAATATACCTCGGTTCATTAGGAGAGTACATATTACACTAAGGATGTGATAGCCGGGCTGAGGATGTTAATATTTAATTTGAATTTGCACAATCTGTTCTGCTTGTGGGAGTCTTCCATGCAAAGGCCTTCAGAATGCTGAGCGCTGCAATTTGCCACCTATTCACAAGCCAAACTATTGATCTTTAAAATGCTGAACATGAGCAGTCTTCAGGCATGGTTATATATCGTCTTAGGCAGCGCAAGTGAAGCATCTCTACCTTTTCCTTTGGCTCGGTGGCTTCCTGTGTCCTTTATTAATCTGGCACTCTCATATTGTACTTCTATGATCTCTGCCATTAGAGGAGAAGATGCAAGTGTCAAAGGGAGTTTTACATTCCTTCGGAATTAATTCCATTAAAACCCACTTACGTTTACAACTCTTGTCTCTGGTTTTAAAGCCCTAATAAGTCACACCGCTGTAGAGGTGAAAGTGGCAGAATCCCAGATAGTGCTTAATTTCAGTTCAGCAATAAAAGAAATTTTAAGAGTCAGTAGGTTTTAGAGGCTTAGCCGTATAATCATCTAACAAGTGGTTATGACTTCTAGGTTATACTGGTTAAAGTCAATTAGCAAATATTGTATGATGAAAAATAAACCTAAATCATCCATCCAGCACTAGGCGACCTCTGCGGTCTCCTCCCAATGGAATCCATCCAAGATTGTTTACCACTGTCTATTCTCTATACTAGCAGACAGTATATCATATATAGGTTTAATGAGGTCAATGCAATTGTAGTAACACCCATAACTTTCATGTAATCAATGAGAAAGAAGGGACAGTCAGTACGTGGCGATCACCTTTCAATGCACTTTTATGTTAAGGGAATGTGTCACCTATATTGTTTTTCTACCAGTTATAACTAGACAGCAAAACCTTTTTCTTCTAATCTGTTTTAATTTTCTGATTGCAGGTTTTTAATTATATTTCCTTAACATGATTATAGGGGCAGACATCTTGCCTGGGCTGTTGTTAATAGTATTTAGACATATGCTTTACAGCAGTCACTATGTGCCAGGGCATAATTATAGCCAAAGCAGCCATAACATTTGAAATGGCGCCCACAGTTTAAGGTACCCCTATCAGGTGCAAGACCATTGTAACTTTTTGTGGAGAGTAACACTATAGTGGCTTTTTGCTATCATGTAAATTTTCTGATATACTGCGCTATTAAACATACCTTTAATTAATGGTACTAATGCTGCTGTTTTAATTTTCTTACACTAGGTGGTGGAAGCCCCATCATATTCTCCTAGGAATTATAGTTGCGCTCCTGTACAATGGTCTGGTGCTGACCTCAATGACTTATGGGGGAAATTTTCTGGGAATGATATGTGACCTGTGCAGAGGTCAGGAGGGAGTAGACAAACTGTGATATTAGGGTACTTTCACACTTGCGTTTTTCCTTTCCAGTATTGAGTTCCGTCACAGGAGCTCAATACTGGAAAAAACAGTTTTATCCTAATGCATTGTGAATGGAGAGCGTTCCGTTCAGGATGCATCAGTTCAGTTCCTCTTACGTTTTTTGGCCGGAGAAAATACCGCAGCATGCTGCATTTTTCTCTCCGGCCAAAAATCCTGAACACTTGCCTGAATGCCGGATCCGACATTAATTTCCATTGAAATTTATTAAAATTGCCGCATTGACGGAGCCGTTCTTCTGGTCCGCGTATGCGTAGACCTTTAAAAATGTGAAGAAAAAAAATACCAGATCCGTTTTTCCAGATAACAACCGGAAAGACGGATCCGGCATTGCAATGCATTTGTCAGCCGGATCCACATCCGGATTGACGGATCCAGCTGGAAGTTCCGGCGACGAAACTGCCTGCCAGAATCCTCTGCCGCAAGTGTGAAAGTAGCCTTACCTGTTGTGAATGGTGGATCCTGTAAAATATATATATATCTGTTAATGTAATCCTGCCTGTAATGATACTGAAATGACTTTTGTAAAGTGGACCAAAAAGTGGTGTCTATTATAAGGCTATGTAGCCAGTCCAAACATCTTATATTGCATTTATAGATTTTTTTTAAACTATAGATAGTGGGGGAGGTTTATTAAACTGGCTTAGTTGCCCATAGCAACCAATCAGATTCCACCTTTCATTTTTGACAGCTCAGTTGGAAAATGAAGGGTGGAATCTGATTGGTTTCTAGGGGCAACTAAGCCAGTCCTACTTTACACCAGTTTGATAAATCTCCCCCAATGAATTGTTTTAAAATAAAAAATAACCACCAAAATTCTTTAAAAAAAAATGCTTTTTATGTATTTTCGGATGACACATTCCCATTGAGGGCGTGGCCTGGCAGCCGATGAAGGAAGACGAGTGAGTGCTGAGCTCCGCTGCCGCGCCGCTGTCTTCCGTTCCCAAGCCCTTTACACCATTCCCCCATGGGTAAAAAGCTTTCCAGGAAGCCCCCATAGGGGGCCCTACCTGCCGCAGACCCTCCACCATGCGGCACGCTCCGCGACTTCATTCTACGGTCCAGTCAGAGCATGACACCATCGCCATCATCTTCTACCACTGCCCTGGCCCTGCCTTCGGGGGATGCGCTCACGCAGAGCTGCACAGAATGCCAGGACCATGAAAGCGGTCCCCCCACTACCAGGGAACACTCTACCCCTTCTACTGCAGCCCCCATATCCAGCCAGTCCCCGTCCTCGTTACAGCAGCCCTGTTCGTGGGCTCTGCATGACGGCGCTGCAATCAAGATAGCGCTCGCACATGTAGGAGCGCAACCAGTGGGGGAGGTGTCCCCCTAGGTCAGTGTTTATGAGGGACTCCTAGATCCCCCTCCATCAGCAGATTCTCCTCTCTTGGCTCATCTCTTGGTCAGACCATGCCCCTGTCATCCTCACTCTCTCCTCCCAACCCGTACCACAGCGTACCTGCCATTGGCGCCTAAACGATTCCTTGTTAAAATGTCCACCCGCGCTGACATCAAATGGCACATTCAAACGTATTTTAGAGAAAATGGCAAATCAGTCTCCTCCCTGGCGGTGCTCTGGGAGGCCCAAAAGGGTCCGGGAACTCACGGAGCAAATTAATTCTCTACCAACCTGACTACATGCTAGCCGAGACTTTACCTCCTCCGGGGGCTTGTGGCGGCCCGCGCAAAGATGAAAGAAACCGCCATGCACAACGTTTAATGTATGTTGCTTTAATCTAGACAGCGGTACTATGGGAAGGTTAACAAAGCCCACACAATTTTAGCGCGTCAATTATGAGACGCTGCCTCCAAGCATGCTTGGGGGTGAAGGACCCGACTGGCTGCCCCCATTACCACCCCAACACTGCTTCAGCGACTATTACGCTCGGCTCTACAATCTAAGCGTTACAAATACGCACCTTTCCCACATACGGGACTACCTGTCCTCCTGTCAGTTACCCAAACTCTCCTCAGAGGCGGCTTCCTCCTTGAACAGCCCCATAACCGCTGAAGAACTAACGGACGTGATCAAAACTCTCCCCGCAGGCAAATCTCCAGGACCTGATGGGTTCACAAATCTGTGCTATAAAACATTCCGATCTGAGCTCTCCCCCATCTCCTGGCCTTATTTAATTCATTCCTTCTGGGCTCCCCGATCCCATCATCTATGCTATCCTCCCATAAAGCTGGCAAGGATCCCCAGGACTGCGCAAGCTATAAACCGATAGCCCCACTTAATAAAGACCAAGTGGGATTAATTCCTTACCAACAGGGTGGAGACAACACCCGTTGGGTGCTCAATCTGATTGACGTAGCCACTCGCACAGCGACTCCCACAGTAATACTTAGCCTTGATGAGGAGAAGGCCTTTGACCAGCTTGACTGGTCTTTTCTATTTGAAACCCTTCGGGCCTTTGGCATCTTGGGACCTTACCTGCAAGCCATTCTCAGTCTCTATGCCCCTTCCGCCCTTGTCAAACTTCACTTCTGCTCCTCTACACTGTTTAACATTTCCAATGGTAGTCGTCGGGGACTCTATGTGGATGATGTCCTCGTCACACTGACTAACCCCCACATCACACTGCTCAACTTGCAGAAGACCCTATTGCAGTATGGCACCCTTAGGATATAAAGTCAACACTTCCAAAACAGAGCCCCTACCTGTCCTGGTACCCACCCCCGACATTGCACTACTCCAAAGTCGAACAGTACACTGAAGTACTTAGGGGTTTGCATTACCCCTACGTATACCACCCTATACTCTAATAACTTCCATTCCCTCTTTCGTGAGCTTAAGTCCCTGCGTATCAAGTGGGAACCTATGTACATATCAATGCTAGATCGCATAGCAGCAGTGAAGATGTCCCTCCTCCCGAAATTACTTTACTATTTTGAGACCCTTCCAGTACAAGTCCCTATGTCGGAACTACGCCTCCTTCAACAGGCCATTCTCGATTTTGTGTGGCAGGGTAAACATCATCATATCCCCGCAAAGTCATGCTTGCAGCTACGGACAGAGGTGATTTGTCAGTCCCTAACATAATGCACTATTACTGGGCTACCCATCTCCGTGTAATCCCATTCTGGGCATCCCAGTTGGCATTTACCAAATGGGTGAAAAGCTGTGGCTTGCCTCAGTCCACACGAATACTCTGTTATGGCAGCGAACCCCTGTACCCCCTCACATTCACCTATATTTCTCTACAATCCAGCTATTCCCTCCACCTTAACCGCCCAAATGGTTCGGGTCTGGTCATCATTGGGTTTATTTTGCTTGGCAGACATTGTGGATGCTTCCACTTTGACACTTAAACCCTTTGCGCAACTGCAGAAGCACCCGAATATACCGGAGATGAAGGGCTTCCACTACCTCCAGATCTGTCATTATATGAGTTCTATCTTTGGATCACTCCAGGTGTCACTACCCACCCCTTTTGAACATTTGTGCAGCTTGAGCACTGCGACGAGAGGTTTGATCTCTATTATTTACCACCTCCTGTCTACAGCGATAGAAGGTGAGACCCCCCCATCATGCATACATGGTTAAATGGACCACCGCCCTCGGGTCGCCTCTCTGGCACCACCTGGAAAACTATATGGAACAGGGCAGCCCAGTCTTCTATATACACAACATATAAGGAAACCCAGTACAAACTGCTTATGCACTGGTACCATACCCTTGCACTTCTACATTCTATCAACCCTACTATCCCATCTGTCTACTGGCAGTTCCTGAGCGATGTGGGTTCATTGTACCATATCTTTTGGACATGCCCCATTATCACTACATTTTGGGAGGAGGTGAAAGAGGCGGCACACTCCCAAGGGTCTACCTGCTCAACTTACCACCCGCAGGATTGAATAAGTGCTCCTCCAGGCTGTTTCTCTCAGTATGTACTGCAGCTAAATCCCTGATTGCTGCTGACTAGGGTTCGCGACATCAGATCCTTGGAGTATCTCACGGCATCCCTCAACAATGCAGTGGAGCAATTCCAGGCGACCTGGCTACCCTGGGACTCCCACTTGACATACTCCTAGAGGCTCCCCCCCACACACTCTTGCTTTCCCCTACCTGTCCCCCCCCCCCCCCTTTTGTTGTGTCGGTTGTCTTGTCCTGAGTGCTTGTATTGAACCGTTGATCATAGTTAGGGGACTTAGACTGCTCCATAAACTTTTCTTGCACTCTTCCCCATCTCAGTGGCTCTTTGACTGCCCTTACGTGTATTTTGATGTACCATTCTGTGTTCTTTCTTCTGTATTACTGAAAATATATACGTTTGTACTAATAAAAATCTACAGTTAAAAAAAAAATTATGCACAATTGTGATGCACTAAATTAGAACTTCAAATAATAATGCATGTGTACAATACCAATGCAATTATGAAGACTCCCTAAAGCAGTAGTCAGCAACCTTCGGCACTTCTGATGTGGTGAAACTACAACTCCCAGCATGCTCCATTCACTTCTATGGGAGTTTTGAAAACAGCTTAGTAAGTGTGCATGCTGGGAGTTGAAGTTTCACCACAGCTGGAGTGCCGAAGGTTGCTGACCCCTGCCCTAGAGGGATGACAAAATGCAGTAAAATCTCATGTTTCACAAATCACTAAAAGCCAACTTTTGTAAAAATTAATAATAATAAATAAATGAGGACTAGTTTTCTAAGGCTCATTTGAATTTACAAATGGGAAAGTTAGAAAATGGAGGATCTGTCATTTTGCACCTAAAAGAAAAGGGCAGCTGTACTGTCAGTGTGATTTATTTCATCCCACTACACTCATCCGTCTGCATATTGATACATTTTACATAACCACTACATATGCTAAGCACACGCGTCCACAATTACCATACTGAAACTGTGTTTCCTTGTACAACGCAGTCTCCGTACATTCACAGGCTGAGAAAACAAACAGGCCTGCTAATCAATAATTAATTATAAGTCTGCATTGCCCAAGAATATTTATTCTATAGGGAAATATATGACAAAAGTGTTAACGTTCATCAAGTGACAAGAAAGGTGTGCGTGTAATGGGGCAAATGATCCTTCCTGGAGAAACAAAGGGACAATTCCACCCGTTATTCATTAACTCACCACTGACATTAATACTAATTGTATTGCTGACATTAGGCACACGCTAATCGTTGCTGATGATTCAGCTGATAATGTGGCTCTCCGTTATTTTGTCGAATGGCAGCGGAAGGCCTAATAAGAGTACAGCGATTCCCCATGATCTATAGCTAAGGAGGCATCAAGTTAGTTTTTGATGTTAAATTGACAGTGACAACCATTTTAAACACGTATCTGTTAGTGTCAATGCTCCGTGCTATTCGCCTTGCATCATTGAGCGGCTTAGGGAGTTCTAATATGAAGTTACAAGCGATGACTGAAATAAGATAAATACCTGCTTTGTTGAATATGTTCTCCTCAGATATTTCTCACTTGCCGTTTGTTAAAATTGACACAGGAACCATGCAGGAGGACAGAAGCTCAGTTCCATGTGCTTCATTTTAAGAGGACACAGGGTCATAGAGCATAAATTAGACCCATTTTAAAGGGGTTGTCCTGCCATATATATTGATGACCTATCATCAGGAAGAGTCATCAATATCTGAGCATCATCTTTATTACACTGCATGTCGTCTTGTGCAGGGTAATGACAAGTATTCACTTCATTCTCTTGACTGGAGCGAATAATTGTAATCACGCTACACCATCGCTCCACGGTAGACAATGGGCAATGTAATGAACAGGAAGCTTGTTTTTTTATATAGGCCAGTCAAGACCCGGCCTGGAACATAGGGAGTAGTCACCAACCCAGCACTTTGACTACTCCCAGTAAGAGTCATCTGATGCCTAAAAACAATAATTTCACATCACTGATGCTTTCACCCAATGAAAAAATGTTTGCTTGATAGCGATTGGTAGCACCATTACATAGGCCACTTATTGAGAACAAATTCTGCAAGCCCCATAGGAGCAGGAGCGGAGTTTGGGAGTGATAGTAGCTCTGACTGTAATAGTTATTCATAGCGATAATCCTCACATGATGCTCCCTAAGGCCATGGCAATGAAAGGAGGTTGCACCTTTTCTTCCTTCAGGGCACATGTTGTGGCTCCTGCCTGATGGTAGTTGAGGTGTCCTTGGTGTTGTGGGTTTAGTGCTGGTGCGTGGCAAGAGATATAGATGCAGTTGCTGGCGGATGGTGATGGAGTAACCAGGTCAGCTGTAGAAAATAGACAAGTCTCTCTTTGCTAAATGGGAGTTGTAGTACATCCAAAGGTATCAAAACATAGTTTTGACTGTCAAAATCTTCCCAGGCCAGGATGGGGATTGTAGTACTCTTTCCATGTATCTCACCAAATTCTCTTTCTGCAGAATTTAAGGCTGGTAATAATTTTTTTCCAAGTTTGACTGTAAATCCCAGCTGAGGGGTACAGGATTAAGATATGATGGGCCAGACTGTGTCCACGAGTGAAAGGTGTTTTAACAATGTCCCTCTCACCGCAGTCGAGTCTCTATCAGCCTTAAACAGCAAATACCTTACTGATGGACTCCAGTGCTCATGTGTTCTAGTTATTCACTTTCTCTCTTTCTAAAGCACTTTTGAGTAGCAATGACTTTTATGTTCAGAGATGGAAACCACGCCTAGTTTTTGGGGAGTGACCACATGTAGCTTCTCTCACATCCTCAGCTAACACATTCATAAATGAACTATGGGTTGATCTAAGTCCATTTTAGCTTCCTGCAGGGGCAGAGTCGTGATAGTTAACCCCAACAGATCCATACAAAACTATGCTGGATTGTACAATGTATTCAAAAATATAACATAACATTATATAACAAGGACAATTTGCCAGTACCCTATTCTGGGTTACTGTGAGCATTCATATAATCTGTACATGTAAAAGGGATTTAAGACCTAGTTCATATGTCAGTGATTTGGTTAGTGTTTGATAAGTGATTTCTATCTGTAATTGTGAGCCAAAACCAGGTGTGGGTCAAAAGCGCAGAACAGGAGCAAATCTTTCCATTATACATATCTTTTTCACATAACATATGTACAGTATATTAAATTACTTGTTAAAATATAATATATCAATGTTATGCATAATTTAAATGTCTATATTATTGCTTACTCTATACAAATCAGAAATTGTACATTTGAGTTTGTTTTTCTAGGGATGTCATATATTGTCAGCATGGCCACATATGTCTATATTTGTACAATGATGAGTCTGTACTAGAGGCAATTAAGATATGGTTCATTAAACTGATAACACATCTAACAGCAGGGCCATTTCTAACCAGAGTTGCAGAAAAGACTCGCGGGAATAATAGGGAGCCATGTACTAGAAACTAGGTAGAAGACTATATCTAAAACTGACCTTAGATGTAAAGATTTGGCTATGTTTTTCTTTTAATTGGACCTCTTGTTGGAAAGGGTGTATGAACAAAGATATTTCTCATTATATGAATTATTTTTTGCAGTGAAAGCATTATTCATTTTATGGGAAATTTCTTGCACTTGAATTACCCTATATGTATTTTTTACCTGTAATTTAAACTTAATGTGGTTTCCAGAAATACTATGGTTTTTGACAAATATCTTGCTTACCTTTGTTTATATCTTCCCCGTGCTATTTTTTTTGTCCGGACTCTCGCAACCTCTTTTCACCATGTAAACAAATCACTTTGGTTTGTTTATATCCTATACAGTATGTAGCACTTCCTGTTGCTGTATCCAACCAAACCTATGATGCTCTTCTCTTTTCTCGGCCACAAAGCCTAGCTAGTTTATAGCTCCTCCCACCTATCTAGCTACATAGATACTCCCTATCCATGCCCCTTTTACTGCTTTGACACGCCCATGGACACAACATCACAAGAAATAATAAAAGGCTGCACGGACATGGTCACGTGACCACAGCCAAGAATAGATTTATCAACAAAGATGAAATAATTACACCATTACAGCTAACCCCATAAATGATTATTTATTAGGATGTTGATGCAAACCGGAAAACTCCTTTAAGAATCTACCAATAAACTGCAGTTTTCTTGCAGAAATGTTTGCATGTGTCCAATTCTTCTAAATAGTATATATATAACTATTCATACAAAATTATTTATTTTAGAATTGTTGACAGCTTTTCATTTTCTTTTCAGTAGTACTATACCATTCAAAATTGAATACAAATTACAGTCCAGTTGCCTTGATTTATTCTTTACAGATATATACCATGACCTGGATAAATGAGAACCTTCACAGACACAAAATACAGTGTTTCTGTAGCAGTCAACACAAATGATAAGACCTTGTATATAGATAGGTAATCTATGGTTAGTTTACTGCTGCTGGGGAGGGAGATTTTTCTGAAGAGTAATCCTTATCATAATAGTAGGTGTAAACTTTGGATAACAGCATAGGCTTAGAAAAAGAGAGAAGAGTATTGAATTGAGTGACCACAGGGGGGCTCTATATGGTCACATTTTTAACATGTCAGCTGCTGACAATAGTGTTGCCATCTGCAGCCTGTGCTGTCAATGCATAGGTTGCGGTAAGCCCAATTTTCACTGCCTTTCACCGCCTTAAGAAGGCACCTGGCCTCCAATCACCGAGCCCAGTGGGAGAAGTGCCGTCAGAATCCACAAAGCCACACTCCCGGTGCTCCACGTCCTCTTCTCCTCCTTCTTCTCCCATTTTTCCTCCACTCCACCTTTCACTGTGCCATTGTCGCATTCATCTGGCAGAAGGCAGGCTTCCATGGCCCAAATGTTCGAGCGTAAAAAGTTGACGCCAGGTAACCCTCTTGCCCAACGGCTGACCGCTGGCTTGTCGGAACTGCTAGCCCGCCAACTACTGCCATATAACTGGTGGACCTTTAGAAAATTTGTGGCCATTGGCACACCTCAATGGAAGGTCCACGGAAGGAAATATTTCTTCCAGAAGGGCATCCCAGAGCTATATGGCCACGTTCAGCGGCAAGCGAATATATCTCTGGCACACAGTGTCGGTGCCAAGATACATCTAACCACAGACACATGGTATAGCAAACATAGGCAGGGAAGGTACATAACTTTTACTGCCCACTGGGTAAAAAGTTGGAAGCCAAGAGCCACACTGGTCCTGCACTGCTTTCAGCTCTGAGGTCATAGGCTGATTAGTTGCTAACCCTGCTCAATTTGACAGTTGGCAAAGTGGTGTGCGACAACAGTGCCAATCTACTAAGCGCTGAAACAGGGCAAAATGACACACGAGCCGTGCATAGCACATGTCCTAAACTTAGTCGTACAGCGATTTGTTGTCAAATACCCCGGGTTGAGGACGTCTTGCGGCAGGCCATTTTAGAAGATCTGCCCGTTAGACGTCTGATTTGTGACAGACCGAAGCTCTGGAACTCCACCTTGTATATGCCGTTAACGATTACCTGTATGAACTCCGCTCATACCTGCGGCATCGCTTGATGCGCTAGAAGCACGGACGCCGAACCCCAGGGGGAGGAGGAGGAGTCAACGCTGCCGGCAATTAGTAGGCCGGGAGAGCGGTCACATGATCGGCGCGGCGCAGAGTGATGTCACTCAGATGCGCCTTGAGAAGAGCGCACTTTTTCAAATTGCTTGGCGTTCCTAGCTATTCTGGTGGCCAGCGAAGAGAAGCATGGAGGAGGACAAGCTTGTTGAGGAATCAGTCCCTCCAGTCTCGGTACCTCAGATGGGGTGAGTGCATTGGTGTCTTTTTTATGCTTCCCAATACTGATACATTCATGTTAATCAATTTCCAGACAAACCCTAAGAAATAATTTTTTAAAAGGAAGAACAAAGAGTGTGCCATACGTAAATCCGTTTTATATTCAGATTGGGAAAAGAAGATGTGCCAGCCTTGTATAGATAGAACAGTAGCAGAAGAATCTCCTTCATTTTATAAATGCTAACAGATGCTGGTTAGATCCGAAGTCAGCGCTACACTATCGTCTAGGAAAGGAATGGGGGAAAAAGACCCTAAAATTAAACACCAGGATTCTGTACAAGAGTATATATCCTCAGACCCTGAAGAGGAGGAGATACGCTCCTCTCTGTTTGATCTAACTGAAAATTTCTCTGAATCCTCCTCAGAAGACGGCGAAATTAGCGGTAGACCCTGTTTTCCCTTAGAAGACACAGGAAAACTCCTGAAAGCCATTCGCTCAACCATAGGCATTGAGGAAACAAGGGAGCCCCGTTCTATTCAGGATATTATGTTCGGGGGTCTAGAATCAAAACACCAGAATACATTCCCAGTCCACAAAAATGTTGCAGCCTTAATCAGGGGAATGGAAAAAGCCTAATAGAAAAATGTTTATATCGAAAAATCTAAAGCGTAAATATCCATTCAAAGAGGAAGACTCAGCTACATGGGATAAAGCCCTGAAAATAGACGTAGCTATCTCCAAAGTGTCTAGAAAGGCTGCCCTTCCATTTGACGACATGTGGATATTAAAAGACCCCTTAGATAAGAAGGCTGATACCTTTCTGAAAGGAGCTTGGGAAGCATCTGCTTCCTCCTTTAGGCCAGGTATAGCCTATACCTGTACAGCCAGGTCCCTTATTGTCTGGCTTTCAGAATTAGAACTTAAAAACAGATGTCCCAGGGAAGAGATCATTGCTTCCCTTCCAACAATTAAAAAAGCAGCGGACTTCTTAGCTGATGCTTCCTCGGATTCAGTGAGATTAGCGGCCATATCTGCAACATTATCCAACATGTAGAGCTCTTTGGATAAAAAATTAGGGTGGCAATCTCTCATCCAAAAATAAGCTTTGTGCTGTCCCATGTGAAGGGGAACACTTGTTCGGTCCCACTCCGGACGATCTCTTAGATAAGGCAGCCGATAAAAAGAAAAAATTCCCAGGTTTCCAAAATTTCTCCTTTTCCGGTAATAGGTTTAATCGTTCCTTTCGTTCCTTCAGGGGAAATCGAGACTCTGATAAAAAAAAAAACTGAGATGACAGATTTAGGAACCAGAGGAGGGGAAAAAATTACCTTTTTAACAAATCCTTTGGAGATAAAAAATAAACAAAACCAACAATGATGCCATATTTCCAGTGGGGGGCAGACGATAAAAAAGTTTTTCTGAGAATGGTCCCAAATTTCGTCAAGTTCCACAGGATTCCAAATGACCAAAACTCAAACATCAAGTCGAGAACAGATCTACCATGGAACAAGAGATAAAAAACCTAATTAAAAAATCGGTTTTGATTCCGGTAGGGGAACAAGAGAAAGGAACAGGATTTATTCCCCACTATTCTTAGTAAAAAAAACAGACGAATCCCTAAGGACTATTATAAACTTAAAGTTAAATCAGTTCCTCCAGTTCAAGAAATTCAAAATGGAGACTATCAAATCAGCCATCAACCTTCTATTGCCCCACTGTTTTATGGCGGTGCTCAACTTCAAAGACATGTATTACCATGTCCCAATCTCCACAGACCATCAGAGGTTCTTAAGAGTCGCCGTCATTGTAGAAGGTCAGTTAGAACATTTTCAATTTCAGGCCCTCCCTTTCGGCCTATCTATGGCTCCAAGAGTATTCACGAAAATCATCGCAGAAATGGCAGCTCATATAAGGGAAAGGGATATTCTCTTTATCCCTTACGTAGACGATTTTTTAATTGTTGGAACCACAGAAGATGGTTGCAAGAGGGCGGTAGCAGGGGTAATAAATGTCCTAAATACCATAGGATGGATAATACATCAGAAAAATCAAAACCATTTCCAACAAAAAGACAGCCCTTTCTGGAATTAATCCTAGACTCGTCCCTCCAGAGATGTTTTTTACCAGAGTAAAAAGTGAGACTCATCCAAGAAAGAATCAGGGACCTGTTAAGAGACCCTGTAATTTCAATACAAAAAGGGATGTCTATCCTGGGGTCTCTTACATCGTGCATCCCAGCTCTTACATGGGCACAGCTCCATTCAAGGAGTATACAATGGGAAATCTTGTCCCAATGGGAACAGAGCGTCTCTCTAGAAACAAAAATAAAGATATCAGCCCAGACCCTCCAGGACTTAACATAGTGGTTGGATGGAAAAAATCTAGTTCAGGGCATTCCATGGAAATTGGGAAAATTGATTTATCTAACCACGGATGCAAGCCCATGGGGTTAGGGTGCCCATATCCAGGAAGTCTCCCTTCAGGGCATTTGGGGACGTGTTCAAGAAAAAAGGTCCTCCAACCTGAAAGAACTGACTGCTGTGCATCTAGCAATGAGCTCTGTTATGCCGAGGATAACGGGAAAAGATTTAAGAATCCTAACAGACAACAAAACAGTAGTTTCATATTTGAACAAACAGGGAGGCATGAAGAGCAGTATCTTAATGCAGGAGGCCTACAAAATCCTAAATCTAGCAGAACTTGTATGTGCTTCAATCTCGGCAGTCCACATCAGGGGCATCAAGAACAAACAAGCGGACTTTCTGAGTCGTCATATCGTATCTCAGAATGAGTGGTCTCTCGACCAATCCATTTTTTGAAAAGATAATGGACCTCTGGGGACATCTGGAAATAGATCTATTTGCGACTCACCAAAACAAAAGTCGAGAATTTTTTTTCCCTAGACCAAACCGGATCTCCCTATGGGATAGATGCCCTGATTCAGAAGTGGAACTTTCACCTGGCCTACGCCTTCCCTCCATTCCTGTTAATTCTCTGTGTATTGTGGAAGATCCAGGAAGAAAAAACAAGAGTAATCCTCATTGCCCCCTTTTGGCCGAGAAGATCTTGGTTCACTTGGCTCCGGATCCTGTCGGTCTCGGACCCATCGGTGCTTCCAGAGATCCGGGGCCTGTTGAGCCAGGGACCAGTGTTACACTTTCACATACAGAACCTCCACTTAACTGCGTGGAACTTGAGAAGTATATACTGAGAAGAAAGGGGTTTTCTGAGGCCCTAATTTCTACCCTTATAAAAAGCAAAAAGCAGCTCACGATCACCATTTATACTAGGGTATGGCAGAAGTTTCTGACCTTTTGTGCAAATGGACATTAACAATATTCCACCTTTGGCTCCCATAAACTTTGTGCTAGAGTTTCTCCAAAAAGGGTTAGACAGGTCTAGCAGGTTGTATTCTAAAAGTTCATGATCTGAGACAGATCTTCCTTGGTGTCATCAGTCAGGCCTCCTCCTTGGGATTTGGATATAGTCTTAAAAGCCTTATCTTGCCCTCCTTTTGAGCCTATCCAAGCAAATGAGGACATAAAAGAGAATGATAGGAAGTAGAATACATGGAGTAAAAAATTACATCCAGAAAACCATTCTTCCATTTAAAAAAAAAACAAAAAAAAAACAATTACTGACAACATGGTGGTTCAGTGGTTAGTATTAACCCTGTAACCTAGTAGTTCTGGGTTTCAATCCTATCAAAAGAAAACATGAATACTGATGCTGTGGACAATGATGCTGTTGATGGTATAAAGTTTAATGAAATTTTAGAACTAGAATTGATCAGATATTTTGTACATGGTCAGGATATAAGTGGTCTCCTGACAGAAGATCTAGCAAGAGGCCAAATAGTGATGCTTTAGGGAAGACATAGCACTTTTCCATATACCCTGTGTTACAAAGGAGTCATCAATAGCAGAACTTGGAGCCCACTACTATCTAGTTACATGCAACTTGAACGCTATTTCAAGAAATCATTGTACTCTCAAATCAATGCTATTGATGCACATAACAATCCCTAAGACCTGCATGCTAGGACTACATTGAAAAGGGTTGTCCAGGATATTTATATTGATGATCTATCTTTAGAATAGGTAATCATCAATATCTGATCAGTGAAGATCAACTCCTGGCAGTCCCACTGATGAGCTGTTTTTTAGATGCTGCAGTGCCTGAGCTACAATACTAAGCACAGCCCCTATGCAATGTACGGTGCTCTGCTTGGTAAGCTGTGAGGAGGGCGCAGTGCTCACAGGAGCTCCGTGGATTCTTTAAATGGCTGATCATCATGGATGCAAAGCAGGGGATTTAAAGTGGCCCTGGAAAAAAAGACCTAAAAGTGGCCCCATTTTGTAAGCAGGTTCAAAATAACAGAAGGAGGGGCAACACAAGTAGGTGGGGTCAACAATCCCAAAGTGCAAAATAACATCCTAGCAGAACCAAATAACACTGTGCAGCACAATATACAGCCCCAAAAGCTGGCCCTTTGTGGTGGCCACCGATAGCTACCATTTTCTGTCCTCCTCCAGTTGTGTTTGAGATATGGAACAGGGGACTTAGGCCACAGCAGTTGAATTCAGGAGGGAGTGTGCGGTCGCTAGCTGGGTACATGAGTACCTGATTCTCTTAGCTTTAATTACCACTGAGAGCTCATTATTTACCCGGTCAGCGGCTGGACTTCGGGAAATTACCCTGTAAGGTCTATGGTCAATACACCCCTGGTTTAGAGAGTCTGCCTCTCCACTAATCTGACATTGATTACCTATCTTGAGGATATCAGAATCCTGGACAACCCATTTAACACAAGTAATACCAAAATACACATTCCTACAATATACTTGCATACAGTAGATGCAACAACTTGTGTCGTTCTCCCTGTGACTGAAGGGACATAACTAATAACCAGGTCTGAAGGTATCCATGGTAACTGGATAACTATATTTGATAAGGGCATCAGTTTATAGTTAACTTGTTGCCTTGAGAACATACATTTGTCACACTGCTGTCATTTGCTGCCGCACACAGTGCTATTTGATTTTTATTAATTGGGTGACACTATGAAGTCCTTCTCGTCTGTGTCTACATTGTTACCTGAGTGTCTATATATTACATATGGTGTGCCCACATGGCACACTTTCTATTTGATGGTATTGATAGCTTCTATAGGAAGTGTAGTGCTCAATGGCATGGAATAATCTACTAACGATCTATCAACACCCAGTTCATGAATGTACTTTCTATTAAAATGTGCTGCAACTAGCAGTGCTGATAAGTCTGCATTGACTCCTTAATACGGGGCCTACAGAAGACAATAGAGCCTTAATGTACTTACATATGCCTGCAGTTTCACACAGACATCTAACATGGCTTCAGAGTAGATATACAGGGTGTTATTTATTATCTTGAAATGCGCATATAGTAGGGGTATTCAGGCGCAGATTTTGCAACCTTTCCCCACTAATGCCAGGTCTAAAAAAGTGTGTGTGGCGTGGGCGAGGAAGGAAACGGGCCAGAAGGCCCAGCTCATTCATCATGTTCTAGAAAGCTGGCTTACATTCAGAATGGCATGGGATAAGCCAAAGTTATGTAGATGCCGGAGCCTTTTCATAACTTCGTTGGATCCACCGCCAGATATAGGGGTTATTAAGACCAGCGTCTGAAACGCCAGTCTTAATAAATGATCCCAACAGTTTTTTCAGTAAAGATGAAATCTGTTTAATACATTCATTGCAGGCATCTGAATGCCAGTGTTTCTTCACATTCACATATACAGTTTAATATAGCGTTGTGTAATGCTTTCATGTATTTTGTATATTGGTTGTGTATTCTATCCATCAGAATAAAAATGGGTATATTCACGCTCAGCAGATTTGGTGCAAAACTTTCTGAAAATCAGTTCCATTCATCAAAATGGGCTTATTTTGGTAGCAAGCACATGGAATTCTTCAAGCCTCAGTCAGAAGAATGCTAAGTGCTCTGGTTTTTTGTGCAGTCAAAATCAGGAGTGAATCACAAAAGGAGAAAAATGAAGGACAGATGTCTCTTCTTTCTTTAAAGTTTTTTTCCAAGACTTTTATTCTGATGACCCAGAGAATCGATCATTAGTAAAAAGGTTTTAGAAAACCCCTTTAAACCACTCCTTGCTTTGGTTTCAAAAACTGCATTAAATTACCTGAACGTATGGCTGTACCATAACAGGCACCATCCAGCAGCACAGATAAAAGACTCTCCGTAACTCCATACTGACCCTATATGAAACAAACAAAATAGTCAGCTCATCCACCACCACTCAGGACTTGGCATGCTCAGAACTCCTGGAGTACAGTAAGTTTCATCTGCAACAAACTTCCAGCACAGGCCACCATCCGGTTAAAACTTGTCTTTATTAGGATCTTCTTAAAATATTTCAATATAAAATGACATGTCTGATGACCAGTGCACAAAGTCAAGTTTACTTGTTTCGGTTAAGCGCCTTAATCATAACCTGACAGAGCTCCCGACTATGGCCCCATTTTAAACCAGCAGTACTATTGACATATGTTGAGTGCATGTGTTTAATAAATTAATCAACTCCTTAATATCTCCTTGAATAAATTTAAAAAAAACATACATAAAAGCAAAAACCAAAACACTTAGAAGGTATATCTGAAAAAGCAACTGATCTTGCAGTGGGAATAAAGCTAGTATTCATAAATCATATTTTATCCATGGTTGAGGCCCCTAGGAGCCCTGTTGGCTAAAGGAAAAATCAAATATGATTCTAGCTTGAGAATTTTCCATTCAGATTGCCACCCCCAGAAGGGTTAAACACCCTTTCAATGCTCAATATGGATATAGCACCCAAGTCACCGTTGTTTTTGTCGTTAAAATGTCTTGAAAACCGATTCGTTGTATTAACGGCTCTGTTAAGTGCTTCCTCATACAGACTTTTAAAGCATTACTTGAGCAACCTACATATCATGATTTACGCAACCTGCAGGTTGCAACATATACAGTATCTTACAAAAGTCAGTATACCCCTCACATTTTTGTTAATATTTTATTATATCTTTTCTTGGGACAACACTGAAGATATGACACTTTGATACAATATAAAGTAGTCAGTGCACAGCTTGTATAACAGTGTAAATTTGGTGTGCCCTCAAAATAACTCAACACTTAGCCATTAATGTCTAAACCACTGGCAACAAAAATGAGTACACCCCTAAGTGAAAATAGCTAATTGTGCCCAATTAGTCATTTTCCCTCTCCAGTGTCAGGTGACTTGTTAGTGTTACAAGGTGTCAGGTGTGAATGGGGAGCAGGTGTGTTGAATTTGGTGTTATCACTCTCACACTCTCTCAAACTGGTCACTGGAAGTGCAACATGGCACCTCATGGAAAAGAACTTTCTGAGAAACTGAAAAAAGAATTTTTGCTCTACATGAAGATGGCCTAAGTTACAAGATGACTGCCAACACCCTAAAACTGAGCTGCAGCACGGTGGCCAAGACCATACAGTGGTTTAACAAGACTGAGAACTGGCCTCGCCGTGGTTGAGCAAAGAAGTTGAGTGCACATCCTCAGCATCATATCCAGAGGTTGTCTTTCAAAATAGACGTATGAGTGCCACATTGCTGCCGAGGTTATGTTAAAGATGTGTGAATTTTATTCTATATGTAATGAGTTAACTTTTTCTACTTTCAAGTGCCTCCCACCCCTCTCTTTGTCTCAAGCTGGAGAAGAGAGTGGGGCAAAGAGCTGTGCTGTGGGTAGCATCTGTTTTCTCATCTTTGTACAGGTGTCCCAAGGGAGGTATATAGAGTGTCAAGGAATGCATAGTCCAATCATATGAGTTGATGGTATATACATATTATTCACTGCCTATAGAGAAGCACCTCTTTGAAGTGTCACACGTGATGTATGCAGTATTATTGTTAGAATGTCCACCATTACAAAATGGCGAACACTTAGATGTTTACATTAGTTCACATTCCAAAGTGGTACTCACTGCGCAGATGTTGAAGTGTTATCTCTGTTTCTCTTATCTCTTTTTCCTTTTTGACCAATGAAATAATGCCTGGGCTTCAGAAAGTACTGCCCTTTTCTGAAGATACATATACCACTTACCCTGTGTAATAAAAGTTAGAGATTGCTTTTACCAACTTCTGTGTCAGTGTCCAGTCTTTCAACCACGCGTGAATATTAACCCCTTGGGGGTACATTGATTTGGAGCACCAGAGTGCATCTCAAATGCTCTAATTTAGCGCTACTTTGACAGTTAAAGGGGTGGGGGGTCAGGCTGTCAGTGCTCAGACCATATGCTGAACACAGCATCAAATTAGTCTGCATAACTGTAGAAAGAAGCCTCTTCTAAGGATGATGTGGCAGCAACCAGGTGAGAAGCACAAATACAAATGTATCTTGCTTACATTCAAGCATAGTGGTGGAAGCGTCATGGTTTAGGGCTGCATGAGTGCTGCCGGCTGTGGGGAGCTACAGTTCATTGAGGGAACCATGAATGACAACATGTACTGTGACATATTGAAGCAGAGCATGCTCCCCTCCCTTCAGAAACTGGACTGCAGAGCAGTATTCCAACATTATAATGACCCCAAACACACATCCTCAAATGGAAGGTTGAGGAGCTCAAGGTCATCGTGGAGGAGTGGAAAAGGATTCTAGCGGCAACATGTGAAGCTCTAGTGAACTCCATGCCCAAGAGAAATAAGGCAGTGCTGTATCATCATGGTGGACACACACAATATTGACACTTTGGGCACAATTTGGCCATTTTCATTTAGGGGTGTACTCACTTTTGTTGCCAGTGGTTTAGAAATTAATGGCTGTGTGTGTTATTTTGAGGCACAACAAATTTACACTGTTATACAAGCTGCACACTGACTACTTTACATTGTATCAAAGTGTCAGATCTTCAGTGTTGTCCCATGAAAAGTTATAATAAAATATTTACAAAAATTTGAGGGGTGTACTCATTTTTGTGAGATACTGTAAAACATTTTTTGTGTTACAATTTATATATGACTTAATTATATATTCTAGAATCTATACCACTTACTTATGACATAACATTTTTCCCACAACAATAGGGGAGCATAATTTACATTTTCCATGACCACATCTATAGTATCCTGGTGTAGTTAACCAAATATGTGGTTTTGCTGCTTTATTTAAAAATAGACTGGCAGAAGTACTGTACCTAAGGTAGGTGCCTTCCTATAGGCTGTTCTAATACCTGGGTCTAGAATTTTCCACAGATATTCATTCTGGTACAAAATAAGGATATACTTCTGTATGATATTTTTCACTTGTCCAAATTGTTAACTATAAGTAGTGATAAATGTTAGCCGATCTATCATGCTTTTAACCAGGGTTTTCTATTTTTATTGTTTCGTATTCCTTTTATTCTGCAGGTCAGTATGATTACAGCAATACCACATACGTATAGTTTTTATTGCCCTTTATAGTGAAAAAAAACCTGAGAAATAATTTATTTTCTTGTCATCACCATCATATTCTGACCCCTATAACTTTTGTTTTGTTATGTGTACAGAGCTGTTTTGCTGTTTGCGGTATGGGAAAAATATTTTTACATTTTTATTTTCATTTTCGGGAAAGAGGGGTGATTTAAATTTTTATATTTCTTCATTTTGTATATAAAAAAAATGTATACTTCTTTTATAGTTCCCCATACGGAACTATAACAAGCAATTATTAGACTGCTTCTCTCATAGACTCCAATACATTAGCATTGGAGTCTATGAGAATTTACTGCTGGATTGGGGCTGCTACATCCATGCTTCAGCTCCCCTGATCCCCGCCGAGGGGAGCCGGAGCACCCTTAGAAGCGTGCACTTCCGGCCTTTAGGGCATCCAGATGCCAAGGTCATATTTGACCATGGCATCTGAAGGGATAAAAGTCTGCAACTGGCATTGCTGCAGGTTGCGTACATTAGTGCCAGGTGTCTACTGTTTAAAACAGCAGACTGCCAGCAACTATGGTGCTTGCTGCACACGCCGGCGGGTGCAATTTTTAAATGCCTGGCTACCAGGTAAATTTACCTTGGGCAGTTGGGTAAGGGTTAAATCAAGAAAAATCACAGAATAGAGTGGCTTTACTGGGAGGAAATGCTCGAACCCCAAATACTGTATCGTATTTATAACCGGGGGAGCAGGTCCTCCACATGTGATCCATTGCTAACGGCAATCCCCAGCAAAAATGCATACAATGGAGGATTTCGGCAGCGGACCACATGTACCACAAAAACATCCTACACAAGATGAAATAATGTATGGATGAAAATATAAGAGTAAATAGACCACTGCAAATGGTGCACCACACTAATATGCAACTGACAATACAAGGCTAAACCCTCACACTGATTTAAAAAAATTAGATGTTAGCCAATATATTCCTGTCAGGAACATATCAGAGCCCGCGCACCCCGCCAAGGTATCTCAGTGTAGCGCGGGACCTACCGCTAACCTACCTATAGTGTGTGAACACTGTCCGATAGGTGCCAAGGTCCGACTCACACTTGCATATTAGTGTGGTGCACCATTTGCAGTCAGGGCCGTCTTTAATATTGATTGGACCCTGGGCAAGAATTTACTTGGGCCCCCTGGATCCCGCCTTCCCATATAATATAGCTTACAGTTAATTACTGTAAATACTTACAGTTCTGAAGACTCCAGCAGGCTCAGGAACAGTGCTCTGGGCAGCTGGGCTCAGGGCTGGAAGTGGGCACCGCTCTGCAGTTCAGGAAGGAGACCGTGGCTCACCCTAACGTTGCAGTGCCTCCACGTGACGTCGTGGCACGCAGCGTACGCAAAGGGCAGGGGAGGTCGGGAGGAGCAAGCAAGTACTGTGGTTTTTTTGCTTTGTAAGATGCACCTGATAAGACGCACCTAGGTTTTTGAGAAGGAAAAGAAGAAGAAAAAAAATTTGAATCAAAAGGTGTGCTTTTCGTGGGTTTTGAACTAATGGTGGTCTGTGGATGACAATATTATGGGGGATCTGTGGGTGACATTGTTATGGAGGGGATCTGTGGATGACGCACTGTTATGGGGGCATCTGTGGATGATGCACTGTTATGGGAGCATCTGTGGATGACACTGTTATGGGGATATCTGTCGATAACACTGTTATGGGGACATGTGTGGATGACACACTATTATGGGGAATCTGTGGATGACACTGTTATAGTGGGGATATGTGGATGAGGCACTGTTAAGGGGGCATCTGTGGATGATGCACTGTTAAGGGGCATCTGTGGATGACACTGTTATGGGGATTTCTGTGGATGATGCACTGTTATGGGGGGATCTGTGGATGATGCACTGTTATGGCGGCATCTGTGTAGATGATGCACTGTTAAGGGGGTATCTGTGGATGACACTGTTAAGGGGGGATCTGTGGATGACACTGCTATGGGGGGATCTGTGGATGATGCACTGTTATGGCGGCATCTGTGTGGATGATGCACTGTTAAGGGGGTATCTGTGGATGACACTGTTAAGGGGGGATCTGTGAATGACACTGCTATGGGGGGATCTGTGGATGATGCACTGTTATGGCGGCATCTGTGTGGATGATGCACTGTTAAGGGGGTATCTGTGGATGACACTGTTAAGGGGGGATCTGTGAATGATACTGCTATGGGGGGATCTGTGAATGACACTGTTATGGGGGGATCTGTGGATGACACATATATAGCATCTTATGCTATAATATATGTGTCATCCAGAGATTCCCCCCCCCCCCCCATAACAGTGTCCCTGTGTAAATAGTGACCCGAGGGTGGAGGCCGGCAACTGGTGTTGTGTTGGAATTGCGGCGGGGCCCGCTCACAGCAGTCTTTATTATGTAAGTGTAGTCATGGCTGGGAGGCTGGAGCTAGTACTCACTATCAAACTACCTTAGCAGGTAGGCAGGCCAGCAGCTTAATGTCACTCACTCCGTCACATGCTTGCTCCTCCCACTTTATTAAGGCGGAGCAGGCGCATGACGGAGTGGGTGATGTTACGTGGCCGGCCGGCCTGCCTGCTACAGTAGTTTTCGGGACTGAGTCGGCGGAGCAGATATTTGGGGCCAGTGGCCAGTGGGGTTTAAGAGGTAGCTGCCTTGGGCCCCCCCAGGAGCAACTGGGCTCGGGGAAGTTTCCCCTTTTGCCCCGTGTTAAAGACGGCCCTGTTTGCAGTGATCTATTTACTCTTACATTTTCATCCACACAGTATTGCATTACTCTGTAAAAAAAAAATCTAAGTCTAAGTGTAAGTCAAACGGATCCCTCCTGACTTACATTGAAAGTCAATAGGGGGACGGATCCGTTTACAATTGCACCATATTGTGTCAGTGAAAACGGCTCCGTCCCAATTGACTTACATTGTAAGTCAGGACGGATCCGTTTGGCTCTGCATCGCCAGGCGGACATCAAAACCCTGCAAGCAGCGTTTTGGTGTCCGCCTTCAGAGCGGAATGGAGGCTGAACGGAGCCAAACTGATGCATTCTGAGCGGATTCTTATCCATTCAGAACGCATTTGGGCTAAACTGATACGTTTTGGGCAGCTTGTGAGAGCCTTGAAACGGATCTCACAAGCGGACCCAGATACGCCAGTGTGAAAGTAGCCTTAGTGCACCTACTAGACAAATTATTGTCCAAGTAAGGCACACTGTCTCCTGAGATGTCATGTGTGAACCTCAAATTCATATGATTTTTATGTATGTAATGTGCAAATTGCACAAATTCTTTGTCAGTGGAGTCCCAAACCAATATCAGATTTTTAATAAATCTGCCATACCACACATGTATTGCTGAAAAAGATTTGACTCATTAGATAAATTTCCCCCCAATGAGCCATAAATATATTTGCAAATGAGGAGGAAAATCTTGTACCCATTGATGCACCCATCATTTGCAAATAAATAGATCCATTGACGGAGAAATAATTATGGGTTAAAAGGAACTCCACAGACAGACATAAAAATTCTTAACTGGCCCTATACATATAACTCTGCTACATGTCTAAAGATGGCCATGCAAATTGTTTCAACCAAAACAATTGTCCGTCATATAAAATATAACAATAAACAATTTTAGAAGACCAATGACAGACTATCATCATCTGAGAAGAAGTCAGCCATGTTTAACATTTTTGTCTTTTGCCAGTCAGCAAACAGATCTAGTAACATAGCAACATAGTTTATAAGGCTGAAAAAAGACATCTGTCCATCCAGTTCAGCCTGTTATCCTCCAGGTTGATCCAAAGGAAGACAAATAAACCCCTGTGAGGTAGAAGCCAAAGAAAGATAATTCGTGGACAAAAGATCTTTCTTCGAAAAAAAGGCTCCCAGAAAGATTTTTCATCAATCACCAGGTTTAATTGTATGTAACATGCATAAGCATTTTGAACAACTGTAGCGGTCAGTATGGACTAAGGTATGGCCGTGAAATAATCATTCACCAGATGATCGTTCAAATGCTGTTCAACCATCAACCAACTTCTATCTAATGCCAATGGCTAGCTTTAGACCACATATACACAGGCCATATTATAGTTGTGTTTTATATAGGTGCACAGGGCTTTACTTACCTCTGTATGCCTCTGATTTTATAGGAAGGTATATAGAATGCTCTGAGTATGAGCATTTTTCAACACTGTGTACAGAGATCAGGCAGCTGCCATTGTGCTTCCTGCTCCTGTTCCAAAAATTGTTTTCCAACTTTTTTCTCATTTAAAAATTAGAATCACCTGATCAACACCCCTCCATTCCAGCTCCCTGGCACACTTCACTTGGCTTCCATCACTGACTGTAAACCTAGTTAAACGGGATCACATGTGCCACTGCAGCCAATGACTGGCCTCAGTGGTGACATGTCCCCCAATGGCAAGTGACTCTGCAATGATGTGCTTCTTGGGAACATGTCACCACTGAGGTAAGGCATTGGCTGCAGTAGCACATGTGATCCCATCAGTCAAGAAGTTTACAGAAAGGGACTGGAAGACCAGTAAAGAGAGCCAGTGGGACAGGATGCTAGTGTGGAGTGGCAGAAAGCAGGTGAGTATGATTTTTTCCCCAGGTAAAGAGACTGGACAACCCTTTAAGGGGGGCTCAATGTGTAAAATAAATACAAAACAAAAAAAAAAGAATTAAAAAACGCCAATAATTGCCCTCACCACAGTTTTTTGCCCCTTACTCCTTCCAGAGACTATAAACTATAAATCCCTAGATCATATAGGTTATAACTGAAAGAGGACACAAGTGAGAATATAGGGGGCCACTTATTAAACATTTATATTAGGCGTATTTCTGGCACAGATTGCGGCACAAAGGTCTAAATGTAAGACAGCAGAGAAGCTGTCTTACATTTAGAAGCGGTGGTGGATCCACTGAAGTTATGAAGAGGCTGGCACCTCTATATTACTCGGGCAAATCTACCTCCAGGTATAGGGTTTAGTAAGTTGGGTGTCTAAAACACGGGTTTTAATAAATGTGCAAATAATCCTTAATTGTGCAAGATTTTGCTCTTAAAGTGCAATGGGGCAGAGCTTCATTGTGAAGTGCTTTCTCTGCATTGAGCTGCTTCACTGTGTCTCCTCTCTGCTTTGAGTGGTGACTATAGGCTCTGAGGGATTGATTTCATACTACAGTCGTGGCCAAAAGTTTTGAGAATGACGCAAATATTAGTTTTCACAAAGTTTGCTGCAAAACTGCTTTTAGATCTTTGTTTCAGTTGTTTCTGTGATGTAGTGAAATATAAATACACGCACTTCATACGTTTCAAAGGCTTTTATTGACAATTACATGACATTTATGCAAAGAGTCAGTATTTGCAGTGTTGGCCCTTCTTTTTCAGGACCTCTGCAATTCGACTGGGCATGCTCTCAATCAACTTCTGGGCCAATTCCTGACTGATAGCAACCCATTCTTTCATAATCACTTCTTGGAGTTTGTCAGAATTAGTGGGTTTTTGTTTGTCCACCCGCCTCTTTAGGATTGACCACAAGTTCTCAATGGGATTAAGATCTGGGGAGTTTCCAGGCCATGGACCCAAAATGTCAACGTTTTGGTCCCCGGGCCACTTAGTAATCACTTTTGCCTTATGGCACGGTGCTCCATCGTGCTGGAAAATGCATTGTTCTTCACCAAACTGTTGTTGGATTGTTGGAAGAAGTTGCTGTTGGAGGGTGTTTTGGTACCATTCTTTATTCATGGCTGTGTTTTGGGGCAAAATTGTGAGTGAGCCCACTCCCTTGGATAAGAAGCAACCCCACACATAAATGGTCTCAGGATGCTTTACTGTTGGCATGACACAGGACTGATGGTAGCGCTCACCTTCTCCGGACAAGCCTTTTTCCTGATGCCCCAAACAATCGGAAAGATGCTTTGCCCCAGAATATGACTTTGCCCCAGTCCTCAGCAGTCCATTCACCATATTTTCTTCAGAAGATCAATCTGTCTCTAATGTTTTTTTGGAGAGAAGTGGCTTCTTTGCTGCCCTTCTTGACACCAGGCCATCTTCCAAAAGTCTTCGCCTCACTCTGCGTGCAGATGCGCTCACACCTGCCTGCTTCAATTCCTGAGCAAGCTCTGCACTGGTGGCACTCCGATCCCGCAGCTGAATACTCTTTAGGAGACGATCCTGGCGTTTGCTGAACTTTCTTGGACGCCCTGAAGCCTTCTTAACAAGAATTGAACCTCTTTCCTTGAAGTTCATGATGATCCTATAAATTGTTGATTGAGGTGCAATCTTAGTAGCCACAATATCCTTGCCTGTGAAGCAATTTTTATGCAACGCAATGATGGCTGCACGTGTTTCTTTGCAGGTCACCATGGTTAACAATGGAAGAACAATGATTTCAAGCATCACCCTCCTTTTAGCAGGTCAAGACTGCCATTTTAACCCAATCAGCCTGACATAATGATCTCCAGCCTTGTGCTCGTCAACATTCTCACCTGAGTTAACAAGACGATTACTGAAATGATCTCAGCAGGTCCTTTAATGACAGCAATGAAATGCAGTGGAAAGTTTTTTTTGGGATTAAGTTAATTTTCATGGCAAAGAAGGACTATGCAATTAATCTGATCACTCATCATAACATTCTGGAGTATATGCAAATTGCTATTATAAAAACTTAAGCAGCAACTTTTCCAATTTCCAATATTTGTGTAATTTTTCAAACTTTTGGCCACGACTGTACAGGTGTCCTTTGGAGCAGAAGTCAGGGGCTATGAAGCAGCACAATGCAGATAGTGCTTCACAGTGAAACACATTTTCTCTTGCTCTTAAGAAGTATAACCTGGAAGAATAAAATGTCATATTCACACTACTCATGATATTAGAAGTTTGACCAAAGATATGTTTGTATTTCTGTCTCTAGCCCCTGACTAGTGCTGTCAGCAGATTATCATGGTCCAAACCGCTGACAGATTGCCTTAAAAAATATATTTGTACTTTTTACTATTAAAAAAAAATCGAGAAAGTGTGAAAAATAAACTGTTCCCTTTCCCAGGTTTAAAAAATGAAGACAAAAAAATACTAAAAAAAAATTATTTAAGTAACCACATGAAAAAAGTTATTGCTTTCAAAGCTAAATAAACTGAAAAAAGTGTCTTTTCATGAAGGAGGGAACATGACCTGGCTTAAACTAGTTAGAAAACTACACCAAAAACACTTGTAAAAAATGTTATGAAAAAGAATTTAAATTAATGGTGCCTTGCACAAGTAAAAAGTATGCAGGAAAAAAGTATAGAGGTCTTATGCAGTACATGTCCAAGCTGCAGCCTAGAGATGAGCAAAGTTTAGAAAATTTAAATTTTCAATTTCAATTTAGCAACCTCGCCCAAGTTTGGCAGGAAATCTGATTTGTTATGAATTAATTCGTAATGAATCGCTATAAATCAGGTATACCCAGGCCACTCTGCCTTAGGGCACAGTTAATAATGAAGGCTGCACTGTATAGTCCTTCATTGGTAATGGCAGTGCGGCACCTTTAATCAGGAGCTGTTTCTGGTATGGGTTTGGCTGGTTAGGTGGGCGGGAAATATGCATATGCCTTCAATCTACTGCAGGTTATTTTACAGTAAACACAGAAAATTAATCAGCTCTGGTATACCCACTTCTCCAACCCCAGCGCTCTCCTGCCCTACAGTAAGAGCCCTTCTTCTGCCATCTGCTTTTCCTCCTTTTCCACATCATCTAATACTAATAAGAATATGTCATCAGGAACATCCAGCTCCTTCTCTCTCTGCATCTTGCTGACGTTTCTAGGACATGGAGACTTTGAAGGACGATTTGGAAGAAGTAAAGCTAGCAAAAGTTGAAGATGGTCATCATTAAGACCTGGCCTCCATAAGAGGTGCAGACTGGATGTTATTGGTTGGCACGCTGGCAGTGGAATAATAAAGGCTTCCATCTTATTGGTATTGCATTACATATCTTAGTTTATGACTGATGTAGGAATAAATAAATAAAACGGATGCAGAATAGGTCTCCCTGCAGTCTCCCCCTTCAATATTCTTCCATTAATTGTTTTCAGCAACACTGTCCCTAGCGCATGAGCACTTGCCACATCTCTCTCTCTCTCTCTGCTCCGCAGTATGGGGAGGAGCAATCGTTAATGTCATTGCTCATCTCCATCCAAAATCATTAATTCTCTTCAGCAGAGCGTTTAGACAGAATCGTTTGCTCATTCATCAGGTAATCGGAAGCACTTTTATACAGGCAGATCATCGCTAACAAGTGTTTCTATGAACGGTTGTTAGCGATGATCTGGCTGACCCTCAGCACCTCTAATACAGCCCTTACTCTTGGGCAAACCCAGCTTATCTAGTAAAACTGTTAAATTAATTAGGATGTTTATATTAAAGCGACCTTCTAGTACAAGGAAAAAATTCACATTAACCGGGGAACAAACTGAACACTTACCCTGCTTTCACACCTTAGCGTTTCTCAAACGCGCGTTTTACGTGCGTTTTTGTCGCACGTTTTTATGCGCGTTTTCTGTAATAGTAAACGCGCGTTTGACGCGCGTTTGTGTGATTGACTGCAGTGTCCTATGGCCACAAACGCGCGTCAAAACGCCCCAAAGAAGCTCAAGAACTTGATTATGCGTCGGGCGTTTTACAGCGCGATCGTACGCGCTGTAAAACGCCCAGGTGAGAACCATTCCCATAGGGAAGCATTGGTTTTCATGTGTTGAGCGTTTTACAGCGCGTTTGAACGCGCTGTAAAACGCTCAGGTGTGAACTTAGGGTTATCTGGTGTCCTCCTTTCATCTTGGCTCCACTTCTCCGACAGCCTGATGGATACTTTGCATTTGGTAGCCCAGCCCAAAACATTTCCTATTTTCCTTGGATTGGCCAGAACTGCTCACATGAACAGTTCCTGCCAATCCAATAGCAGGGCTTAACAATTAGGAAGTGTCTTGAGCCAACAATGCACAGTATGTATCATATAGTCTTCGAACTGGTGCAGTCATCCTGGATTACAGAAACGGAGCCCTAGAATTAGCAGATCAGCAGCCAAAATGATGAAAAGGAGGTCACCATGTACGTTTATTTTTGACAATTAATGTGAATTTTGTTTCTTGAACTGGAGGGTCACTTGAATGGTCATTTACTTAGTTTTTTCTTGGTTTTTTTGTTGCCTTATTTATAAATAAAATCATATTGGGCCAGATTTATCATGACTCTGACAGCTCACGCCACTTTCACATATGGCTAAAGTCAGTTTTAGCCAAGTCAGATTTATGAACGGCCCTTTAAGACTGTAATAAATGTGGTTTGACGGTATCCGTCGGTAAGCAGCTTTACAAAAGTCGCACATCTTTACGAAAAGGTTGCACGTCTTTACGAAAAAGTCGCACGTCTTTACGAAAAAGTCGCATGTTCTATAAAAAAGTCTCATAAGATAAGCATGGTCCTCACTGGAGTGAAATTGCGCAATTTTTTGCGACTTTTTTGCGACTTTTTAAATAGTCTCAATAGTAAATCTGTCTAGAGATTAATTTACATAAGAAAACACGCCCACTTTCAGAAAACTGGCGAGCATAGTGCAGAGCAGAAAAAAGTCGCAAATTTTTGCGCAGTTTTAGTGATTGCGCAAAAATTTGCGACTTTTTCACTCCATTATTCTGACTTGAGCTAATGATAAATCTGGCCCATTGAATTTAATATGAGGAGCAGGATTCTTACATTCTTATGTATAACTTTCTTGAGTTTTCAAAACTCAAAAAACATATTTAAAAAATCATAGCATAATCACATCATATTATAGATGTAATAAAAAAAGTTTTGCAAGATTTTTTAAAAGTTAGTTTAACTACTAAATGGACACATGCATCAAAAAGACCAGGTAAATAGAGGAGACATAGCCAGATGTATAGATACCTAAATGTACCAGTAAACAATACTGGTATCTTCCATACAGTACGTAACTGGGGTCTACTAGTAGAAAAAGATGGCCCATACCACCGCAAATAAATAATGAGAGAGAATAAAGACTCCAGCCCTCCAATAATATCTCTCAAACTAGTAAACGGTATCACAATAATAAAGCCAATAGTTGTAATTATTTCAAAGATCATAACTGAATAAGTGGCCTAGATATGTGTCACAGCTCAGACTATATAGCTATAATGCACATTACTACTGAAGAGAGAGGACTGAAAAAGAAGGTTGACTCAGATTTATGAAACTAAGTCCCATAGGTACCACTTTGAAATAGTCCTCTGTTGGTCCAGTTGTAAAAGAGTCCATTGGAAGACCCAATGCTTATTCTAATGCAGGGATGGGGCCCCCTGCCAGAAAATTCTAATGACTGTTTCCATTAGGGAAGTGGGTATTAGCATGCAGGAGGGACAGGAAGGTGAGAACAGCACATTGCTAGCTGTACTCACCCTTCCTGAATCTTCTTCCGGCCCCACGCTGTGTCCTGACACGTACAGTGTCAGGACGTAGTGCATGTAGATGCGCACTATGACTTGACACTGTGCCCTGTCAGGTCTCAGTACAGCGAGGCAGGAAGAAGACCAAGGAGGGTAAGTGAATCTTCCAAGAGACAGCGCCATCCGTACTGGACAGTTAAGTTTATTTTTTTTAAATGTCTGATCTGAGGTTAGATTGGGCCTGATCTGAGGGTGGGGAAGGTCTGATGGGGTCTGATCTGAGGCTGGGGGGTCTGATGGGGGGCTGATCTGAGGCTGGGGGGTCTGATCTGAGGCTGGGGGACTGATAGGGGTCTGATCTAAGGCTGGGGGACTATTGGGGGTCTGATCTGAGGCTGGGGGGTCTGATCTGAGGCTGGTGGGTCTCATGGGGGTCTGATCTGAGGTCTAGAGGTCTGATGGGGGTCTGATCTGAGGTTGGGGGTTTGATGGGGCTCTGATCTGAGGTTGGGAGGTCTGATGGGGGTGTGGTCTGAGGCTTTGGGGTCTGATCTAAGGCTGGGGAAGGTCTTATGAGGGTCTGATCTGAGGCTGATGTAGGCTGGGGATCTGATAGGAGGTTGATTTGAGCTGATCGAGGTGGGGGGGGGGGCAGATCTGAGGCCGAGAAAGTGGCAAAGGTAGGGATAGTTGCGAAGAAAGAGGCAGGGACGGTGACGGGGAGAATGGACCCCTCTGGGTTTAGTTTGGCTGCCAATAATGCCAAATAAAGAACTAAATATATACCATTCTTAACTTAAACATTAGACAGCTATGTGTGATCAAAATGGCCATTTAGTGTTGCAAAAATACAACGCTCTAGATTATTTAAATTGAAGCACAATTTCTGTAACTTACCCCTAAGGTTATTTTCACACTTGCGCCAGTGTGATCCGGCGGGCAGTTCCATCGTCGGAACTGCCCGCCGGATCCGCCGTTCTGGATGTGACTGAAAGCATTTTTGATGCTGGATGCGGATCCGTCTCACAAATGCATTGCAAGAACGGATCCGTCTCTCCGCTTGTCATGCGGACAGATGGATCCGTTTTGTATCTTTTTTTACATTTTTACCGGCCTGCGCATGCGACGGATCCGGCATTCCGGTATTTTTTCAATGCCGGCACTTATACAGTCCTATGTAGAAAAATGCCGGATCCGGCATTCAGGCAAGTCTTCAGTTTTTTTTCGCTGGAGATTTTTTGCCTGATCAGTCAAAATGACTGAACTGAAGACATCCTGATGCATCCTGAACGGATTACTCTCCATTCAGAATGCATGGGGATATGCCTGATCAGTTCTTTTCCGGTATAGAGCCCCTGTGACGGAACCCTATGTCGGAAAAGAAAAACGCTAGTGTGAAAGTACCCTTGCACTTTCAGTACTATGACTACCTGTAGCCACTTCATCATTTTACTCTGATTGCAGTTTTACATCTTTCAGTTGTCCTTGGAAGACAGGTCATTTTTCAGAGAAAATGCTGCCCTTTGTCTAGAATATGTTTTGTAATTGCTCGATGGGCAACCGCTGTAATTAGAGAAACACGAGAAAGGTTGGGATTTAACAAACACATGTATGACATTGACACATTTGCAGCGCATGCGGTATGAATACAAATGAAGGTTTAGAAATGTCAATTACGTCCGGTTAAACAAATTAAAATGTATTACAAAGCCATAGGAAACTTACCTAATTCTCCTTGTTGCAAAATTATCATTTTACATAGTTTTGACAATTTTACCTTTTTAATTGCTTCTGTGTGATGACATAATTAATAATGACCAGAAAACACAGAGAAGAGGGTATGTAAATGAGCTATTAGCAAGCTCTGCCACCAGATGTAATGCCACCAGATGTAAGGTAGCTATAAGTCAATGTTCAACCTTTTAAACAGGCCTTGAGACATGACTTGGCACTCTCCAAAAGGAGATATAGTGTCCCCAGAAAACACAGAATCATTATGGTCTGGATATAAATGGATGAGTATAGTAAAATAGCCAAATATTAATTATTGTCACTACTTTGACCCATTGTGGGCATGTTGGCACATGGGTACAGATTTATTAAAGTTTTGTTGTGCAAAACAACTGTTGCAAATTATGGCACATGACATTTTTAAAATAATTTGTGACTTTTTGTGCTTCTCGACAAAACTGGTGATAAATGTGGTGGGGTTTAGTGGGGTGAGCAGCTCAGTTTTGAATTTGTGGTCCATGGACTGCCAGAGACTGTGCTTCTCAATAAATTTGGTGCATCTTACTCCAGCAGTCTTTTTTACTACAACTGTCATGGAGTCTTAGGCCCCATGCACACGGCCGTGTGCGGGCCGTGGAACCGCGGCCTGGATCCCTCCTGAGAGCAGGAGCGCACGGCGTCACTGGTTGCTATGACGCCGTGCGCTCCCTGCTGCCGCCGCAATACAGTGATACACTGGTATGATCTATACCAGTGTATTACTGTACTGTGCCGGCAGCAGGGAGCGCACGGCTTCATAGCAACCAGTGACGCTGTGCGCTCCTGCTCTCAGGAGGGATCCAGGCCGCGGTTCCACGGCCCGCACACGGCTGTGAAACACGGCCGTGTGCATGGGGCCTTAGTAAGTCTCAGATCTTTCTGATCTGTCACTGCATTTAGATCTGTCCAAAAGGCCCATTTAACGCAAGTATAATTCAGGCTGAAAATCCCAGCCCCACTGTGAATTTTGCCATGCATTTTAATTTGGGTCATGATACCCATTGTAAAGCTGAGCATGTATGTGTTCTCAATAGGCAGAGTGGAGTAGGCCATTGCCAGACAGCTCTGGCTAACAAGAGGATTGGGCATGTTGACATCCAGATGATGGGGGTGATGCTCAGCTGAAATCAGGAGGTTCAGCTGACACAATGTGTTTGGCTGGCTCAAAGGCAAATTCACATGCAGCCAATTTGTTGCAGAACTATCTGCAACTGCCCTATTCATCTGATTGGGGCTTGCAAAAATCTAGATGACTGGAGCTGATTTCCAGATATAGAAATGTCTACAACAAATCAACAGCATGTAAATATTATAAAATGGATAAACAGGGCACTCACGGATAGCCGAGACCAAGTATTAGAAGCAATTATTAGCTTTTATTACTACAACAAATAAAGTCGATAAAACAATGTAGCACAGTGTGGCACAATAATAATAGATAAAACAATGTATCACAAAAAAAAAAAAACAGTATCGTAGGTGAGCTGTAGATAGGATATATTGTAGTCTATTGACCAACTGAAAAATGTTCAATGATGCGATCTAATATATCTCCAGTCCAATGACGTTGCATCCGAAAATGCTATCAATGAATCATTGACTGCAGTGTTTCAATTGAGAATGGCGGCGTCACGCCGAAGCAATAAGGTAGCGGCGTCCCGCTCCTGAATAGCTTGCAAAGAAAGATAATCCGTTACCTTTACATCGACCTGTAGTTCGTCCGGAAATGTCACTTTAAGCCTTCAGATGTTTTGTTCCCAGAATATGCCTTTTGTTGTATTTTAGCACTATTCCATCAGGATATTGAATTCGGCTCGTTTTTTTCCGTTACGGTCGGTTAGTTGGTAACTCCAATATTTCAGTACAGCAATGGGGTGTAGCACCAGACGCGTTTCGGGGTCCAAACCCCTTCCTCAGTGGCATGCTTCACCCCATTACACACCCCTCTTTTATACTGAATGTTCTTTGCTTTGATTAGTCCCAATTGGATCGTAACTTCCTGTTTGTCGATCATACTCAGGTGTTCTACCCTACAGCTCTAATATGGGCATAGTATTGCATGGGAAAGAATTGTCAAAATTGTAAGGCACCAAGAAAAAGTCTTCTTTAGCGGCTTTAGCAGTTTGATATAGTTCTGCAATTTCATCCAATTGTATATCTACAACTGCTGCATACTATGGAATAAAAAACGCATCTACACCTTATGCGTTTTTGATGCGGTTTTAATGCGTTTTCCGCTTTTATAAAAATTTTTTTTTTTTTAGTGGATAAGAGCAGAACTAGATCAACCAAAAGCGTCTTACTCATGTACAACATCACAATATTTATAAAAATAAAAGATTCCACTTTTTAGGGGATACTTTGTAACCCAGTAGCTGTTTATTACATACCACATCTATATATTACATAGTGTCGCTTATATAACCATATATAAATCAAACTTTAGTTAAAACATATTATGAGCACAAATATGATATTGCAAATAAAATAAAGTAAAAAGACTTCACCAATGTCTAAAATGTATAAAATATACATTATTAAAATGTTAAAATGTATATTTTATACATTTTAGACATTGGTGAAGTCTTTTTACTTTATTTTATTTGCAATATCATATTTGTGCTCATAATATGTTTTAACTAAAGTTTGATTTATATATGGTTATATAAGCGACACTATGTAATATATAGATGTGGTATGTAATAAACAGCTACTGGGTTACAAAGTATCCCCTAAAAAGTGGAATCTTTTATTTTTATAAATATTGTGATGTTGTACATGAGTAAGACGCTTTTGGTTGATCTAGTTCTGCTCTTATCCACTAAAAAAAAAAAAAATTTTTATAAAAGCGGAAAACGCATTAAAACCGCATCAAAAACGCATAAGGTGTAGATGCGTTTTTTATTCCATAGTATGCAGCAGTTGTAGATATACAATTGGATGAAATTGCAGAACTATATCAAACTGCTAAAGCCGCTAAAGAAGACTTTTTCTTGGTGCCTTACAATTTTGACAATTCTTTCCCATGCAATACTATGCCCATATTAGAGCTGTAGGGTAGAACACCTGAGTATGATCGACAAACAGGAAGTTACGATCCAATTGGGACTAATCAAAGCAAAGAACATTCAGTATAAAAGAGGGGTGTGTAATGGGGTGAAGCATGCCACTGAGGAAGGGGTTTGGACCCCGAAACGCGTCTGGTGCTACACCCCATTGCTGTACTGAAATATTGGAGTTACCAACTAACCGACCGTAACGGAAAAAAACGAGCCGAATTCAATATCCTGATGGAATAGTGCTAAAATACAACAAAAGGCATATTCTGGGAACAAAACATCTGAAGGCTTAAAGTGACATTTCCGGACGAACTACAGGTCGATGTAAAGGTAACGGATTATCTTTCTTTGCAAGCTATTCAGGAGCGGGACGCCGCTACCTTATTGCTTCGGCGTGACGCCGCCATTCTCAATTGAAACACTGCAGTCAATGATTCATTGATAGCATTTTCGGATGCAACGTCATTGGACTGGAGATATATTAGATCGCATCATTGAACATTTTTCAGTTGGTCAATAGACTACAATATATCCTATCTACAGCTCACCTACGATACTGTTTTTTTTTTTTTTTTTTTTTGTGATACATTGTTTTATCTATTATTATTGTGCCACACTGTGCTACATTGTTTTATCGACTTTATTTGTTGTAGTAATAAAAGCTAATAATTGCTTCTAATACTTGGTCTCGGCTATCCGTGAGTGCCCTGTTTATCCATTTTATATTATTTGCTGTATTGAGAGAGTGGTCTCAATTTACAGGAGCACCTGGTGTGGTTTCAGTGCCCTAGTGCGACATTTATATATTTATTGAGCATGTAAATATACCCTTATACTTCTAATGTTTGTCTATTGAGATTGCAAGACTATATATGCCTGATTTTAACACAGCATTGACAGGTAATGGATAAACCTACTTATTAGAAATAATGTCTTGAAACATTTGGCCCTACAGTATAAATGACTCATATACAGGGAGTGCAGAATTATTAGGCAAGTTGTATTTTTGAGGATTAATTTTATTATTAAACAACAACCATGTTCTCAATGAACCCAAAAAACTCATTAATATCAAAGCTGAATATTTTTGGAAGTAGTTTTTAGTTTGTTTTTAGTTTTAGCTATTTTAGGGGGATATCTGTGTGTGCAGGTGACTATTACTGTGCATAATTATTAGGCAACTTAACAAAAAAAAAATATATACCCATTTCAATTATTTATTTTTACCAGTGAAATCAATATAACATCTCAACATTCACAAATATACATTTCTGACATTCAAAAACAAAACAAAAACAAATCAGTGACCAATATAGCCACCTTTCTTTGCAAGGACACTCAAAAGCCTGCCATCCATGGATTCTGTCAGTGTTTTGATCTGTTCACCATCAACATTGCGTGCAGCAGCAACCACAGCCTCCCAGACACTGTTCAGAGAGGTGTACTGTTTTCCCTCCTTGTAAATCTCACATTTGATGATGGACCACAGGTTCTCAATGGGGTTCAGATCAGGTGAACAAGGAGGCCATGTCATTAGATTTCCTTCTTTTATACCCTTTCTTGCCAGCCACGCTGTGGAGTACTTGGACGCGTGTGATGGAGCATTGTCCTGCATGAAAATCATGTTTTTCTTGAAGGATGCAGACTTCTTCCTGTACCACTGCTTGAAGAAGGTGTCTTCCAGAAACTGGCAGTAGGACTGGGAGTTGAGCTTGACTCCATCCTCAACCCGAAAAGGCCCCACAAGCTCATCTTTGATGATACCAGCCCAAACCAGTACTCCACCTCCACCTTGCTGGCGTCTGAGTCGGACTGGAGCTCTCTGCCCTTTACCAATCCAGCCACGGGCCCATCCATCTGGCCCATCAAGACTCACTCTCATTTCATCAGTCCATAAAACCTTAGAAAAATCAGTCTTGAGATATTTCTTGGCCCAGTCTTGACGTTTCAGCTTGTGTGTCTTGTTCAGTGGTGGTCGTCTTTCAGCCTTTCTTACCTTGGCCATGTCTCTGAGTATTGCACACCTTGTGCTTTTGGGCACTCCAGTGATGTTGCAGCTCTGAAATATGGCCAAACTGGTGGCAAGTGGCATCTTGGCAGCTGCACGCTTGACTTTTCTCAGTTCATGGGCAGTTATTTTGCGCCTTGGTTTTTCCACACGCTTCTTGCGACCCTGTTGACTATTTTGAATGAAACGCTTGATTGTTCGATGATCACGCTTCAGAAGCTTTGGAATTGTAAGAGTGCTGCATCCCTCTGCAAGATATCTCACTATTTTTGACTTTTCTGAGCCTGTCAAGTCCTTCTTTTGACCCATTTTGCCAAAGGAAAGGAAGTTGCCAAATAATTATGCACACCTGACCCCTTCTCATTACAGAGAGGCACATCACATAATATGCTTAATTGGTAGTAGGCTTTCGAGCCTATACAGCTTGGAGTAAGACAACATGCATAAAGAGGATGATGTGGTCAAAATACTCATTTGCCTAATAATTCTGCACTCCCTGTAGTGCAGTGGTCCCCAACCTTTTTTGCACCAAGAACCAGTTTCATGCAAGACAATTTTCCCAGGGACCAGGGGAGGGGAGGGGAAGGAGGCGGGGGTTCTGGGATGGGGCTCAGGGGGTGGGCGTGGCTTAGTTTTTGTTTTTTATCTGTTACGGCGCTCACCACATATAATTTTTGGGGGATATTTTATTAGTTTGGACTTTTCAGACGTGGCGATATGTAATATGTTTATTTATTGGTTATATATTTTATATGTAAAATTGGGAAAGGGGGTAATTTATACTTAATATTTTGGTGGGTTTTTAATTTTTTTTAAATTTTTTTTACTTTTTATATAATAAATATTTCCCCCTTAGGGGCTAGAATCTGGGATATTTTCATCCCTTGTCCTATTCACTTTGATAGAGCTCTATTAGGGTGAATAGGACCTCACACTGTCCCTGCTGCCCTGTGCATAGTACACACAGCAGCAGGGAGATTACCATGGCAGCCAGGGTTCAGTAGCATCCTGGCTGCCATGGTAACCGATAGGAGCCCCAGGATTACACCGCTGGGGTTCCGATGAGAAGCTGCCACTGCCACCAATGAGGAGGAGGAGAGGGGACCCTGTGGCCACTGCCACTAATGATTTTAATATTGGGGGAGTGCACTGCGCCACAAATGATAATTAACCTTTTATACAGATACAGGAGGTGGGTGCAGCAGAATCACATAGCCGGCACTCGACCTCTGACAGGGAGCTGCGATCAGCAGCAGTTAACCGTACCCGACTCCTGTATCTGTAAGAGGACCTTTTATGGGTCCATACTTTATTAACTAAGTAGCAGGACATGAAGAGCGGTGCCCAGGGATCTCCCTGCACTTATTATTATATCTGGGCGCCTCTCTGTTCATCCGCTGTGGCCCCCATTACCATCTCCCGCTCTGTATGCTAATTACTACTATCGGAACACCAGGGAGGAGACATCAGCTTCTCTCCCTGGGCTTTCCTTCTCCAAGGCTGTAGCGCTGTCCAATCGTAGCGCAGAGCGTCACAGCCAGGGAGAAGGTGAGTTTTTTTTTCTCCCTGGCTGTGACGCTCTGCGCAGTGATTGGACAGCGCTACAGCCTTGGAGAATGAAATCCCAGGGAGAGAAGCTCCCTCCGGACCCATGAAAGGTCCTCTGGTTAATTATCATTGGTGGCACAGTGGCCACAGTCCCTCACCTCCTCCGCCCACTCTCTCCTCATCGGTGGCTGTGGCTGGCCAGCATCACAGTTGGAAGGAAGGAACGCTCTCCTTCCTTCCCGCTGTACGGCCACCCGCTGCGTGTGATGTGTGCGTCGGGCGTGCATGCGCCTGGCTTGTCCCTTCTCTGTATTGCCCGGCAAACAATCTTCCAGGGCCCGGTCCTGGACCGCAGGCCTGCAGTTGGGGACCGCTGATATAGTGCATTGCCCCCTCTTTATCCCTTCCTACACATTCATGATTGACAATCACTAATGTGTGCAGACACATTCGTAAACAGACGTCAATTATTGGGAGGAGCACTAGTCTCATGACTGTAGCGGACCCATAAGTATAACTATTTCTTCTTAATTATTAGAAAAACAGCACAATAATATTTTGTGGCTTGGGGTATAATTTTTCATTTAAATGGTTATTATAATATGCTGCCCTTAAATAGTGCATCATATTTTAATGGAAAAGTCTCTTCAATTATTATTATACTTAATTTTACATCTGTAAGTAGGTTCTTGCTTGACTCAAATGGATTTGCCTGCGGATAATGATAGGAAAAACATCAGTAAATGTGCCTTATCTGAATTATGAGTAAACACTTTTATAAATGCAAGTTATCGAGTAAATAATATTTTATTAGGTTATACACGGTATTAAAAAGTTAGTAATTATGGCGTCTTTATAGCCTTCCTTCATATCATGCTGTATGCAATCTGCCAAATTTTAGAGCCCTAATTCTAAAGTATAATTAATGGTTTACTGTGTCACCAATAAGGGAATCTCACACTGGTTACACTGACTTCATGCTTATAGCAGAAATACCTCAGTTTATTGTTTGTTTTAGTATAATTTACATCACATAAACTGTATTTAATATCCATAATACTACTCAACATTGAAATTGCAACACCAAGAAAGATAAGCCGCAAGGTTATACAAGTCAAAGAAGTAGCAGGTGTTGCTAATATCTGCAGATGATCATATTTTCAAGCACCTATCTTCAGTCTATGGTAAGTGGGACAGGTATAAAAGCCAGATTGAAAGCAACATTTTGTAACCACATGAAACCTCAAAAATCAAATCAAGACATGAGGGACGATTGTGCTATGCCTCATGTTCTTCGATGTGCCAGTTATCAACATTTATCGCAAACTGAGAGGAAAACAATTCTTTAACTGAGAGACCTGGGTTTATCACTCCAGTAGATCGATGCACACCTAGATCGAGATGTTAGCACTGTTCATTGATGTGTGGTTGGGAGAAAACAAATGAACTGGAATGACAGAATGAGGTTCACAGAGGCAAAACTTTGCATGGATTGATCATCTGATAAGAAGAATGGCATTTAGGGATCTATTCTGTACTGCAAGTGAAATTGGACATCACATCCCAAGCCTAGGACAGCAAACAGTGTCTACACAAACCATCAGTAGGTATTTTCATGATATTTGGCTAATAACCAGATGTCCAGCTATAGGTGTTGCATTGACCTCACAACACCCCTTTCAAAGGCTATCATGCTGCACAGCAAGGTGGCAATGGAGGCTAGAATGTACGCCTATACTCTTCAGCGATGAGTCCCGCTTTTGTCTTGGATACAATGATATCTAGAGTTTGGTCTGAAGACCACATTGGCAACACCATGAAGAGGCAGTCACAAGAGAACACATTAGGGATTATGGTGTGGAGTGACATAATGTAAAGTAGCTCGACCCCTCTAGTATTGATATCTGGATGATTAGTGTGCTCAAGTGTATTCAGCGCTGCAGAACTTTCCTCATAAAAACATTAATAACCTTATTGATGCCAAGGCATGTAAGTGTGCTCATACTGAATAAATTGAGATGTTTTGAATATTTTGTTTCCTTTTTTTAAATAATTTGCACATCATTAACATGTCTACTGATCCTGTTATTTCCATATTCAGCCATCTTCTAGAATTGGTAGTTGTTGAATGGAATGACACTGATTGATAAGTCAGAATCTTATATGTGCGTTAGGCCTCATGCACACGACAGTTTATTTTCACGGTCCGCAAAAACGGGGTCCATGGGTCCGTGATCCGTGACCGTTTTTTCGTCCGTGGGTCTTCCTTGATTTTTGGAGGATCCACGGACATGAAAAAAAAGTCGTTTTGGTGTCCGCCTGGCCGTGCGGAGCCAAACGGATCCGTCCTGACTTACAATGCAAGTCAATGGGGACGGATCCGTTTGACGTTGACACAATATGGTGCAATTGCAAACGGATCCGTCCCCATTGACTTTCAATGTAAAGTCAGGAGTCCCTTTACTTTCACACTTGCGTTCATATAATGCAGACAGTGGCTCCGTTCAGAGCGGATCCGTCTGCATTATATTGTTAAAACATTTCTAAGTGTGAAAGTAGCCTCAGACGGATCCGTCCAGACTTTACATTGAAAGTCAATGGGGGACGGATCCGTTTGAAAATTGAGCCACAGTGTGTCATCTTCAAACGGATCCGTCCCTATTGACTTACATTGTAAGTCTGGATGGATCCGCTTGCCTCCGCACGGCCAGGCGGACACCCGAACATAACTTGAAGTGTCCCCATCACCATGGGAACGCCTCACAGTGTGCGCCCACCATCGGCCCCCCCTCCCTCTATAGCAGTAAAAACATTGGTGGCAGTGTGCGGCCTCCCATCTCCCCCCCCCCCCCCATCATTGGTGGCAGCGGAGTTCCGATCGGAGTCCCAGTTTAATCGCTGGGGCTCCGATCGGTAACCATGGCAACCAGGACGCTACTGCAGTCCTCGTTGCCATGGTTACTTAGCAATAGTACAATAATAGAAGATTCATAGTTACCTGCTTGCTGCTGCGATGTTCGTGTCCGGCCGGGAGCTCCACCTACTAGTAAGTGACAGGTCTGTGCGGCGCATTGCTAAAGAACTGTCACTTACCAGTAGGAGGAGCTCCCGGCCAGTCACAGACATCGCAGCAGCAAGCAGGTAAGTATGAATCTTCTACTATTGTACTATTGCTAAGTAACTATGGCAACCAGGGCTGCAGTAGCTTCCTGGTTGCCATGGTTACCGATCGGAGCCCCAGCGATTAAACTGGGACTCCGATCGGAACTACGCTGCCACCAATGATCGGGGGGGGGGGGGAGATGGGAGGCCGCACAATGTGTTAGAATATACTGTCGGATATGAGTTTTCACGAAGTGAAAACTTAGATCTGAAAAGGCTTTTATGCAGACGGATCTTCGGATCCGTCTGTATGAAAGCAACCTACGGCCACGGATCACGGACACGGATGCCAATCTTGTGTGCATCCGTGTTCTTTCACGGACCCATTGACTTGAATGGGTCCGTGAACCGTTGTCCGTCAAAAAAATAGGACAGGTCATATTTTTTTGACGGACAGGATACACGGATCACGGCCTCGGCTGCAAAACGGTGCATTTTCCGATTTTTCCACGGACCCATTGAAAGTCAATGGGTCCGCGAAAAAATACGGAAAACGGCACAACGGCCACGGATGCACACAACGGTCGTGTGCATGAGGCCTTATGAGGTACATTTCACATACACTGCCTTTTAACACCCAGCTACCCATGCCAATTTGGATTGGGGCATGGTTCTTACTTGGGTTATACACAGAAATTATAGGGCCATAGAGCAAAACTTAGAATGGGTCAGAGCATTACCTAAATAGGAAAAAAAGGCAGATAAGAAAAAACATGCTATAGCAAGTAATACTGTATAAATGTGTATATACAAATACATTGTATGGAGAAAAGTATTGGGACACACGTATTAATAATTGAATTCAGGTGTTTTATGTCTCATTGACACAGCTGTATATAATCAAGCCCCTAGCCACGTGGTCTGTCTTTCTTTCTGAAATTTTGTAATCTGTCATTCTAAGGAGCAAACTGAATTTTAGTGTGCCACCATTCGAGTCTATTCATGAAATTTCTTCCCTACTAGATATTCGATCATCAACTGTTAGCAATATTATTGCAAAGAACCATAGCAACTCAGCCATAAAATGGAAGACCACAAAAGCTACAAAGCAGGGTAACTCATTGCATAAACATCACAAACACTCTGCCAACTCAATAACTGAAGAGTTTAAAACCACCTCTGCCATTAACACCAGCACAAAAATGGTGCGCTAGCATGGGTTTCCAGGGCACAATGCCAAGAATCAGATGAAGTGTCATGAAGCTCGGCGCCACAGGAGCTGTGGAAACATGTTCAATGGAGTAAGAAATCACACTTCTCTATTTGACAGTCTGATGGATGAATCTTGTTTTGGCGAATACCAGGAGAACCTTACCTGCCTGTCTGCATTGTGCCAACTGTAATGTTTGGTGGAGGAGGGATAATGTGAGGTTGTTTTTCAAGGGCTGGCCTAGGTCCTTTAGTTACAGTGAAGAGAAATGTTAATGTTTCAGCATACCAATACATTTTGGACAATTGTATGTTTCCAACTTTTTGGGAACAATTTGGGGAAGACCCTTTTCTGTTCCAGCATGACTTTTCCCCAGTGCACAATGCAAGATCCATAAAGGCATGACTGGGTGAGTAGGTATGGATGAATTTGGTTGACCTACACAGAGCACTGACCTCAACCCCATCAAATACCTTTGGGATGAACTAGAACAGAGGTTTGCGCCTTATCCAATAAGATAAGACACATTTGCTGTCTTATCCAACATTAATGTCTGACCTCACAAATGTTCTTCTAGATAAATGGATGGAAATTCCCACACAAAACTCCAAAATCTTGTAGCAAGCCTTGCCAGAAGAGTGGAAGCTGATTTAGCAGCAAAGGGGAGACCAACTCCATTTTAATGCCTATGAATGCCTTAGAATTAAATGTCATGAAAGCTCCTGTAGATGTAATATGTAGGTGTCCCAATACTTTGGACTATGTAGTGTATATAATGTACAGTATATATTTTGCTATTCCATTTTATAAAATCTATGAGAATTTTTTAATCTTTTCTTAGGGGTCAGATCTTTAGTCTTCTGATACAGAAAAACAAATCTCTACAAAAAGTCAGTCTGCTCTTAGTCACCTCTAAGGGGAGCATAATGTGTGTGTATATATTGTGGCAGTGGAGCTGCCAGAGGGCCACATGACGGCCATTGAAAGGGTGTATCTTACCCAGAGGAGCCTGGTTGAGAACAGAAAAGTCCCGGCAAAGCATGGAAAGGGGGTGTTGTTTGCACCAGGAGTGTGTCACCAAGGGGCCCGGCCATGGTGGAGTAAAGACCCTAGATATAGGTGGCCACTAAGCTAATTGGAGGACACCACGCTACTTAGCTTAGCTGGCTCCAGCTAGTCCAGGGTGGGCTTTTACTGGGAACAGGCAATGTGTTGGGTGGGTGCCTGTTCCCCATGCTTCACTCTGGGATTTAAGAATATGCCCATGCCCAGGGATGCTATTTAGTCCTATTGCTCGACTTGGGTGGGGCTCTCAGTCTGAGGAAGGAGCAGGCTGTGCTAAAGCCTGTGGGAGCCGGGATCCTCTGACCCTGTGTGGGGTAAGCACTGCAGTGTTTTGGGGAGCTGGGTGGTAGACCTGGATCCTGCTAGAGAGGGACTATACTGTTTAGTCAGTGGCCAGACGGCTGAGGATTTGTTTAGATTTATGTTTTGGCTGCTGTTTGTGCATGAAGACTGCCAAATAAATGTACTGTTTGGACACTAAAGCCTTTGTCTGGAAGACACCGGGACTAGAGACTGCGCCGAAAATGTGCAACATTGTGGTAAATGGCAATTCAGTCCAGGCAGTGAACCTGGTACGTGCCAGCTTGGTAGCTGGGGACCATGTGATGGACATGGACAGGGATAGCAAGGACTATACTGTGGTTCACACTGAGGGTGAAACTCCAGTGAGAACAGGGACTTATGAACTTGATGTTAAAAATACTCTCATGCCTGAGGGAATGTTCGGCCATAATTTCCCGTTGTTCTGGGGAAAGGGAAACACTCCTGCAGAACCTGAACCTATCCCTTTAAATGAGAGTGTGACGGAGATACACATTGCACACAGTGGTGTGAGTGAAATGACCATGGGAAACAATGGTGCAGATAAGGTGCAAGGTGACTGTACCAAGTTTACAGAACTGTATAATGAAAATGTGATGTCATATGAAATATGTGATAATAATGACGTGCTTTTCCCGCAGCAGGCTGTGATTGGGGAAGAAGCTGCCCCTGCTGGTAAAAATGTAATGGATGTAGAAATGCTGATAAATGTTGAGGGCATACAACTGAGAGAACCCACTGTAGACAATGTGGTGGGGCTAGAGTATGTACCACCCATACCAGAAGTGGATATGCAGTATCCACAGGGTTCTATGGTTGCTGGGGAAATGTCCAAGGTGGGGATTAGCTCATATGTGCCCCTAGAGGTCAGGATAAATAATGACATGAGTAGTATATGTGACATATGTGCTGTGACTGATAGCAACTCAGAGAGTGAGGCTACCATGTGAAATTCAGGTAGTCACTAGTAGCGATCAGACAACAGTTATACCTGACATGATGAGAGCTGAGTGGGGAGACGGCAGCCTAGTGTCTGAGACCCATATCCAGGCAGGGGTAAATGACCTGACGCGTCAGTACAGCTGCAATTCTGAAGATTTCTCTCTCTTCACACTGTCCCTAGATATAATAGAGAAGGGACTAGCTGTCTTCACAGAGTCACCAAAGAAGACTGCAGTAGACATAAACAAACTTAAAGGGACCCTGGGTGGAACCCCCACAGAGTAGCCAAAAGAGAATGGTGCTACTCCTACATCGGCTGCAGCAGACCAGAGTGAAGAGCATCTGGAACAGGAGGCCCTCTCCTTGGCTCGATCCCTTGAAGAAGCGCTTGAGAAACAGGCTGAACAAGCAACTCAGAGCATGGATAGAGGATCTCGTGAGCTCAAAGGATGACATCGGAAAGAACGTCTATGAGTTGGAGAAGTCTAAGTTAAAGCCTATTAAGAATGGGTCTGGAGATGGTGGCACTGAGGTGCTGGCTGAGGCAGAGAAGATGGAAGATTCTTCTGCTGAACCAGTTGATGGGGCTGATGTGGATGCCGAAGACCACAGAACCGTGGTAGAGTGTAGCCTCGGCCTGGAAGACGTCCCTCTGCCTACAAGGCCTTCCAAATAGCCAGCAGCCGGCTGGGGAAGGAGTACGAGGAGGTGAATGATCAGTTTTTGGACCCTGGCTATTACGATGGGCTGGCTCTCCTGACTCCTCCCCAAAAGGAGAACAGTGTCCTGGGTGAGCCTCCAGAGAAAATACCAGAAGACAAGGAATCTGCTGAAGTCCCCTGTGCCTCCTGCCTCAATGAGAAAGAGGGGGAGGAGTTAAGAGGTCAAGTGTATGGTGCCATGTCCGAGAAGGATGAGAAGGCTGTCAAAGAGACTGGAGACTCCAAGAAGACAAAGGCTGAAGAAGTTAAGGCCGATGTGTTGGTGGACGTGAAGTCCCCAGGTGCTGCAGAGACCAAAGTTAAGACAAAGGGAGTGACAGAAGAAATAGAAAAAGCCACTGAAGAAGCAGAAGACTCTGAAACTGAGCCCAAATCTGAGGAAACCACTGTGGAAAAAGAAGCGAGCGGGGCAAGCATGCTCTGCTGAAGGAGCGCCGCAAAGCCAAGGAGAAGGGGTCTGAACATGACCATGACTGGGAGAAACTATACAGTTCAGTGAACTATACAGTTCAGAGAAATGAAACAGTTCAGTTAAGAGCTGCAGCAGTCCAAGAAAAGACATGAGGAGCATGTGCGGGACGCAGAAATAGATGTGCGAAATTCCTTACATATTTTTAAATATTGACCAACATGATACAAATTTTTCTCACTTGGGTAGTTGCAAGACATGTCTAATCTGTGACATGTGTTTGCTTTTACTATTGTTGGCACCAACCAGTCCATTTTTATGCTGGGCAAAATGATAGCTATCAATATGAGAAAAATGTTCAGTAATTCGCAGATTGCACTTGATATTTTGGGTTATAAATGTATAGCTTCCTTAGATGATTCTGTTGAGTGTGGCTTTAAGTGAAAAACCTTGAAAAGGTTGGCGTCTATCACTGAATTTTTTAAAGTGGCTACATTAATTGCATTTAAAACCACCTGCTCACATAAAGGTTAAAGGGAATCTCTCTGACTCTTTTCGACTGAAGAGGAGCACTAGGCAGAGATGCTCGTTGTCGCCCCTGTTATTTGCTTTTGTGATGAAGCCTCTAGAGGTAGGATGTTGCATAGATCACCAAGAAAGTGTCATTGTATGCATATGATATGCCATTTGGATGACCCAGGAACCTCCCTTGAAGTTATTTATTTATTTTAAGCACTTATATAGCGCTACTATATTCTGCTGCAGCGCTTTACAGACATTAGCATCCAACTGTCCCAAACTGTGAATTGGTGAAAGTCTGTTCTATATTTAGTTAATGATGTTGAGGGTAGTGCCATTTGGAGATAACCAAATTTCATGTCTGATTCTTCGAACTGTTCAAAAAATCCTATTTGTGTCCAAATCGATTCTACCCAAATCTGTGGTTTACAGCAGACTCCAAAAACCAGCAGTGGTCCTCTGTAGGGATCTTATAAAGCCGTTACAAATTTAGTATACAGAGCAGGAGTGTATCTAACTAGTGATTTTACTACCAATATGACTGAAGTTTAAACTGCACAGAATTATTATAGTGAGGTATTTGGGGAAAGAGGAGAGAGCAGAGTATGGTAACTTTTTAGTCCTCATTTGAGAAACTCAAAACAAATGCATTACCAGATTATGAATTTTGGTCACAGCGTGGTATTAAATAACTTAATTATATGTTGAATGCCATTAAACCTTTTGGGGTTTAATCTTACTTTTTTTTTTTACTTGTGACATGCCTGCCTGGAGCAGTTTGACAAGAGTCCCATATGTTTGGAAAGTGGTGCTGTAGATACAGATGCTCATCAGAAAAAAAAAACTGTGCAACCAGTTTCCTCTTTTTATGGAGTCCTCATGTCACAGTAGCCCTCGCCCTTAGCTAAATCTTTTAACCATTGGAGCTCTGATATTCCAAACTCTGGAGGCCTGTGTACTCACTGTGGTGAAGCAAGAGGCCCCATAATACAAATGATATGGGATTGTCTGGGTATTATCATTTTGGGTTGAGTTTCATGAGCTCCTGGCCATCAAGTTGGGCTTACCAAATGTATGTTCCCTTAAGAACAGCTTATTGAGATTGGTTATTGTTTTTTCATAGGCTTCCGATGTTTTATGAAAGGAAATCCATCCTTCTAAACTGGAAACCCCATAAGACGCCTTTGATTTCTCATTGGATAAAACTCATTGATACTTTGTACATGTGCAAATTAACATTTTCTGCTAGAGGAACACCTGAGTGGTTTGACATAGTTTCAATCCCTTGGCACGAAGCTAAGTCTGCTTTTTGGATTGATTTCTGTATAGTGTTCCAGTGTTAAAGGCATATTAATGAATGTAGCTTTGTTATTTATGAGCAATGGATTGCGGTTACTACACAACTGTGAACATGTATTACTGTTGTTCATTTCATTAGTAACCTACTACTTTATTATTGTGATACTGAGTGTATGGCATTATTTCCTTTTTCCCATGATCTGCAATGGTTCTGTTTTTGTATTTGAAGAATAAATTTGAAAAAATCCCCATTTTCAGCATCCAGAAATGCTCAATTTCACTGTCAATTCCCATAGTTGGACTGCAGTTCATTTACTGCACTGCCAAACAATAAAGAGAACTGTGCATCTCTTAAATCACAGCTGCACAGTCCTCTCTGCCTTTTCTGCACTCATCATACCAATTAGTGTAGATGAAGGAAGCTGAACATGATTAGCTAGAGATAGGCTGACTTCCTTCAGTTTCCAGGGACCAATATCCAGTTCAGTGCTCCAGGCCACCATGCCCTTTACTATTACCCTAATTGCTATTTTAGTTTCATTTACAATTTAGACATTGGGAATGGGGACTTTTTTTAGGCACTGAATAGTTGTATTATATGTGCACTGTATGCATTTTTAGGCATTGTATGGCTCTACTCGGGTATAAATATTCAGGTGAATTAGCAAAGGTAAACTATATGAATTTATGGGAAAAATATATGAATGAATATGAATAGCAAGAGGTCTAGTTGCTTCTAGTTGTTATTTCCTAGTTTCAGGTCTCCTAGTTTCATTTTGCGACTAAGCGTAAGAAGTATATTTTTACATATTTTTACATATTATACCCGTATAGTCACTTGCCTTCTTAGAAAAAAATATGGCTTCAAATAATTTGTTATTTGATAAAGCTAAGGTTTGCCAGCGTTTGTTTTATCTGCAGAGAGCTATGAAGCCTTGAGTGACAACATCCAAAGATATTCAGCTTGATAAATAACTCGCCTAGACTTAAAATGGTTTGACAGGGTTTAAATATTAGCTATGTTCAGAGGGAACTAGCCAGGAAGACAATAGCATTTTATATCCACTTCCTTGAACAGCCATTACCTTCAATGTACAAACAAGTGCAGTACAATATGTTGCAGGAGTGATAAATTTCGCTCATGTGCTTAGTGAAGGCACTGAATGATTTTCTGTCTCAAACAATCTTCACTATCCAACATTGCTAAACTTCACAAACTTATTTTTTCACCAAAATGTTTTCTTCCCTTCCCAAGGCCTTCGATCTGCAGCTAGATTGCTGACTGCACGTGTCTAGCTCAGCATGCTCCTCAGATGTCCAGATTGAAATTATTAACTAGCTGGAGCGTTACAATGCATCATCATTGTGCAGTTTTATAAACTATCACTCCAGGCCACAAGCTGTCATGTCCCTGTTTAAAGTGTCATGTCACAATCCCCTTAAACCTGCTGTTTAATCAATTCAAAGCCTTGTAATTATTTCCAACTAACATGCACTGTTAGGACAAATCAATTAGTAAAGGAAATGTGTATGCACTTGTCAATTAGAATTTTTTTTTAACGTCTTTTGAATGGATAAATAGAGAAGATCCTCTGCAAAAGAAACACGAATGTTTAAATAATTTTTGGAGCAGTTATGATGTCTGACACAAGGCCATATAGGACATTGTACCAAAATGCTATATAAAAAATACAAACGTATAGCAAAACTACTGTGTGGTAGAGCATTTTTTAATTTGATTACATTTTCTGTAATAATATAAAAATAAATTTAAAAAATACATCAAATCTTAAAGTAATACTGAAATCATAGCACAAGTAACTGGTGTCCTAGTTATTCTTGCCATTTATTTTTTATTAATAAATGGGTTGTGCCAAGTTTAAAAGCATAGTAGATTACTAGCTGATCACTGGACATCCGACAGCTGGGACCCCCACTAATCACGAAAACAGGGATCCCTTACCCCCCCCTTTTTGGAGTGGCATGTTGTGGATGCATCTTGCAACTTCATTAATTCTGTATGGGAGTACTGGAGATGGCTGATCTCTGTATTCGGCTATCTCCAAGGCTACCAGAGAGAATGAAGGAGCCGCAGTGCACATGCACGACCTGCTTCTTCATCAGAACAGGAGAACAGAACCCCTGTTTTCAGAATTGGTGGGGGTCCCAGCAGCCTTACCACCAGCAATCAGCTAGTTGTCTTAACTAGACACTTTAAAACTTGGCACAACCCCTTTAAATCCTATTGTGAAAAACGCACTATACTTTTTGCAGGATACATTTGTTTTAAAAAGCATAATGGATGATTCTTTTTAATACAACAAAAAAAAAAAAATCTAAATATAATACCAAACATGTCAATCGGGCAATTTTTGCATATGTCTGTGAAGGTTCTCATTTATTCAGGTCATGGTATATATCTGTAAAGAATTATTCAAGGCAACTGGATGTACTGTAGATTTCTTGAAAACGTTTCACTTGTTCTTCCAACGAGCTTTCTCAATTCTGAGTGACTGTACAAAAATTCTGGGAATAAATATGTAACTGAATCCACATCTGGTAATTATACCCAGCATTGGGTCAAAGGTGTTGATTCCATTATCCTAATTGGAGAGACAAAACCTTTGGTCAAGATTCAGCCGTGTACTTACATCTAAAAGGAACAGGTCACACCTTTGAAGACAGTCAAGTACGTGTTTTGAATAAGGAGGCCGATTGGTACAAACGAGGCGTGAAGGAGGCCATCTACGTAAAAATGGAGAAGCCAAGCTTGAATAGAGGTGGGGGGGTTAGACATCTATTGTCTGCCACATACAATGCTGTCTTGACACCTTTTTCTGGGAGGTCTTTATCACCTACTGACTCCAATTAGGATAATGGAATCAACACCTTTGACCCAATGCTGGGTATAATTACCAGATGTGGATTCAGTTACATATTTATTCCCAGAATTTTTGTACAATCACTCAGAATTGAGAAAGCTCATTGGAAGAACGAGTGAAACGTTTTCAAGAAATCTACAGTACGTCCAGTTGCCTTGAATTATTATTTACAGATATAATTTTTGCATATGGTCGAGCCAGTATAGGCAATGAAAATATTCACTATATATGTGAGAGCTTTTGCAACTTACAAGGTAAGTGTACACCACAACATGATGTGACCATAGCCATAAAGAGGTTGAATGGGACTCCCACCAATCTGACATTGATGATTTAGCCTAAGAATAAACCATCAAAACTATAGTCCCAGAAAACCCTTAGGCCCCTTTCACATGGGTGAGTTTTCCGCGCAGGTGCAATGCGTGAGGTGAACTCATTGCACCAGCACTGAATCCAGACCCATTCATTTCTATGGGGCTGTGCACATGAGCAGTGATTTTCACGCATCACTTGTGCGTTGCGTGAAAATCGCAGCATGCTCCTCTTTGTGCGTTTTCCACGCAGGCCCCATAGAAGTGAATGGGGCTGAGTGAAAATCGCATTGCATCCGCAAGCAAGTGCGGATGCGGTGCGATTTTTATGCACAGTTGCTAGGAGATGATCAGGATGGGGACCCGATCTTTTATTATTTTCCCTTATAACATGGTTATAAGGGAAAATAATAGCATTCTGAATACAGAATGCATAGTACAATAGGGCTGGAGGGGTTAAATAAAATATATTTTTTAACTCACCTTAATCCACTTGTTCGCGCAGCCGCATTCTCTTCTGTCTTGTTCTGTGAAGAATAGGACCTTTAATGACGTCACTATGTTCATCACATGGTCCGTCACATGATCTTTTACCATGGTGATGGATCATGTGACGAACCATGTGATGAGCTTAGCGACGTCATCAAAAGTCCTATTCCTTACAGAACAAGACAGAAGAGATGCCGGCTGCGCGAACAAGTGGATTAAATTGAGTTAAAAAAATTTATTTTATTTTTTTAACCCCTCCAGCCCTATTGTACTATGCATTCTGTATTCAGAATGCTATTATTTTCCCTTATAAATAAAAATGACGTGAGGGGCACACCTGCACCTAGAAATCACATGGAAGGTCAGCCAGAACGTATGTGTAACAATACTTTTATTAAACACACTATATGTACAGATTGTATATAAATATAAAATGAGGATCCTCAACTTTCACATAAATCAATAAGTAAATATAAAAATTAAAATATCTGTGCAACAATTTAAATTGGATTAAATGGTGCAGACTTGTTGGATGTCAAATGCACAAAGATGGAGGCGCACTGACTCTGTTTAAAGTTCTGACTATGGTCAGTGGTAGTATCCAATCTTGATTGAAAAAGTTTTCACAGCTTGTATGACTTGCTTTGCTGAAAACCCGCTCTATGTAGCTGGTATATAGTCTAATAATGTAATAATAATATACCAGCTACATAGAGCGGGTTTTCAGCAAAGCAAGTCATACAAGCTGTGAAAACTTTTTTAATCAAGATTGGATACTACCACTGACCATAGTCAGAACTTTAAACAGAGTCAGTGCGCCTCCATCTTTGTGCATTTGACATCCAACAAGTCTGCACCATTTAATCCAATTTAAATTGTTGCACAGATATTTAAATTTTTATATTTACTTATTGATTTATGTGAAAGTTGAGGATCCTCATTTTATATTTATATACAATCTGTACATATAGTGTGTTTAATAAAATTATTGTTACACATACGTTCTGGCTGACCTTCCATGCGATTTCTAGGTGCAGGTGTGCCCCTCACGTCATTTTTATTTGTATCTAATTATTCTGAAAGATTGGGGATATCTTTTTTTGGGGGAGCACCCTCGCGTTGTGATTGATAGAGTGAGCCAACCCATCTATTTAAACTTTTATTTTCCCTTATAACAATGTTATAAGGGGAAATAATACAATCTACACAACCTTGATCCCAAACCAGAACTTCAGTGAAGAAGTTCGGGTTTGGGTACCACATTCAGTTTTTTATCACGCGCATGCAGAACGCATTGCACCCGCATTGCACTACTCGCGCGGGTTTGCCGCAACGCATCCGGACCTTATCCGGACACGCTCGTGTGAAAGAGGCCTTAGGCCCCTTTCACACGAGCGAGTTTTCCGCGTGGGTGCAATGCGTGACGTGAACGCATAGCACCCGCACTGAATCCTGACCCATTCATTTCAATGGGGCTGTGTACATGAGCAATGTTTTGCGTTGCATGAAAATCGCAGCAAGTGCGGTGCAATGCGTTTTTCACTGATGGTTGCTAAGAGATGTGGTTTGTAAACTCCAGTAAACTGTGCATGCACCCGCGTGGAAAAAACTGAACAACTGCACGCAATCGCAGACAAAACAGACTGAACTTGCTTGCAAAATAGTACGAGTTTCACTGAATGCACCCTGAACGCATCCGGACCTGTCCGTCACGCTCATGTGAAAGAGGCCTTAAAGTAATACATATCAATATCAGTGATGAGCGGCAGGGGCAATATTCGAATTTGTGATATTTCACGAATATTTGGGTGAATAATCATCATATATTAGAAAATTTGTGATCTTCAGTCATTATTTTCTTGATTGTGAAAATTAGCGATAAAAATTAGAGCTATGAAAATTGGCGATCAACACCACTCCTAGAGTCAAAGATATTGCAGACTTCTCAGTGTCCCACAAGCAAGAAGCAGTGAGGGATCATGGGTACTGCTGAAAAAAATCTAGAATATTCGCGATTACGAAGATATAGCACTATATTCTAGACATTCGCGAATACTCGAAGTGCCGATTTTTGTAAAAATTCGCGATTAGAATATTTGTGATCAACACTAATCGATATAAAAAATAAATAACCTAGTAACATAGTTTATAAGGCTGAAAGAATACATCTGTCCATCTAGTTCAGCCTGTTATCCTACAAGTTGATTCAGAGAAAGGCAAAAAAAACAAAGTACTTTAGTACTTTAATTAATAATAATTAACTAATGAAAATGTTAATGTTGTTTTACATAGCACAAGCAGATATTCATTATACTAATAATATAAAAAATAAATTATAATATTTTATTCCACTTTATAGTTCTATTTGTGTTGCTATGGAGGTAAACCAACAAGGTAAATCGCCATAGAGCTCCAGAAAGCCAAGTAAAACAGAAAGGAAGGAAGTTTGATAAAAGCAAAGGGTTAGACGAGAGAAAAGGCAAAGAAATTAAAAAGGGATGCTGTCAAATAAGTTCTTGCTTGTGTTAATGGCATTCTGACAGAAGATTAATTCAAGTCAGCTGCTGAAAATAATTATTGTATTATGGGAACAGTAATCATTATTTAGAACATGATTAAATATGTCTGAATCTATTGACTCTGCCTATGATTTATGTATTTGTTTAGTCAATAGTCTAATGTAAATGATGTAATTAATTATAGATGGTGGTGTCAGGTCATTGGTGAAAACAATCTGATGAGAACAAGGACTCTGTTTTTTAATGACAGATGCAGTTGGGGGGCAGGGCGGGAGTTGAGGGAATTCCAAGGGAGGATTTTCATGTATGAATGGTGGCTGGGATCTCAATTTGCATGTTGTCTTTCTCTTGTTCCGCACTCGTTTGGAAATTGAAATAACTTGTTAAGCAAAGGGGAAGGGAGCACATGATTGCAAAAGGGACGTCTGGGACCTGTGACGGCAAGGAGCTAAAGAGCCAGCTGCTCCCTAACACAAGGGAGCATGCTGCTATCATTTACCGCTTCATAAAATTAAATGTTTTCTAAATGAAATCAGTGGGCAGCATGCAAGAAGCCGACTATTTCTAATAACAATTTCTCAATCAATATTTCAGTTCGGTTAGATTCTGCTGCAGCTCAGCATGGTTAGAAAACACACACCATACAACATGCAATATTCCACATAGATAGATGGCTGGATAGATAGAACATTTATTTATGCATGGTAGAGTCTCCATTACTGCAAGTCTATTCCCTGTAGATTTTTCTCTTAACTGATAATTCGGTCAGCCACATTCCTCTAAGGGAGGTCGCAGGTCACAGCAGACCCTGTCAAGCCTCAGAGAAACCATTTCCATTTTAATGCTGCAGCTATAATCTATCAAAGATGTGATGTACAAGATACAATGAATTTAAGTGGTCTTCATATATCACTGAGCTTTCATGCCTTCACCTGGGTAATAGTCTGAATTACTCTCTTTACCTCACTGTCTGTCACCTCCAGTAAAATAACAGCCATTCTGTTGGTAAAGACAGATTTGAGGGCCATGATAGTGGAAGATATTAAATATCATAAACTTTTACCATTTACCATTTAGCCTTTCGGAGGTGGCCATTTAAAGGAATAAAGTAAATAAGTTTACTGACTGATAGCACTCATGTTTTTATTTATGAGCAAGGAAATACATAAAGAAACACATTAGCTATTGCATGGCTCTGATAGAGTGTTACATGCATCGATATATTTAAGCATGTCAACTGACATTATCCATAGGTAGAGATAGACATAGTGAATAGTCACTGCATCCACTTAGAGTGGCTATAGAAATATTGTTAATAATAATTATAAACCAAGATTATGGCTATATTATGACCCTTGTGGTTTTACTATTGTTATTATTGCGATTAATACGGTTTCTAAAGAGTTCAAATGATCAAGCACATGAAGCATCCATTATTGCCCAGATCTCGTAAATTGCAAGCCCTCGCGGGCCGGACCCTCTCTCCTTCTGTACCAGTCTGTAATTCGTCTTGTTCATGCCTAGTACAATTGTCTGTATTATGTATGTGCACCCCTTTTCATATGTACAGCAACATGGAAGAATTGGCACTTTAATAATAATAATTACAATAATTAGAGATGAGCTAATTTTCCAAAATTCGCCAGAACTTAAGTTTTTTTTTTTGCTTCGATCTGAATAAATTTGCGGCGAATTACGTTAAAAAACAGCTATTTCCTGGCTGCAGACAGCCTTTATAGGGGTGTAGAACACTGTGCCTTGCTGTAACACTCATAGGGAGTCTGCTGTGGTACCCACTCCTGCTTTTGGCTACTAAATGATAAGCGAATTCTGACCATAAAGGCCTTACAGCTGCTACACAAACAAGATCCATTGTGCGTCTCATTTTTCCTTCCTTCTGACAGATCAGAAGAAAGGTCAAATAAATTATATCAGCCAGGCCAAAAGCCAAAATAGTCGACCAGTCATGAAGTGGGGAGGTTGGGGACAGTATGAGAAGTCCACAGAGTGGACCTATGACATAGTGGTGAGGTGGAAGCAGCATGAGTAGGCCACAGAGGGGCACAATGACCGAGTCTGGAGGTGGCGGCAGCAAAAGGAGACCACAGAGAGGCACAATAAGAGAGTCTGGAGGATGTAGCAGAATCAGGAGACCATAGAGTGGCCCAATGACAGAGTCTGGAGGTGGCGACAGCAGCAGCATCAGGAGGATACCACAGAGTGGCAAGGTGACATAGTGTTGATATGGCAGCAGAATCAGGATACTACATAGTGGCAAGGTGACACAGTGTGGTTATGGCATCAGTAGCAGGATACCACAGAGTGGCAAGGTGACATAGTGTGGATATGGCAGCAGCATCAGCATACCACAGAGTGGCAAGGTGACATAGTGTGGAGATGGCAGTAGCAGGATACCACAGAGTGGCAAGGTGACATATAGTGTTGAGCGCGAATATTTGAATTGCAAATTTTTTTCTTGAATATCGCGATTTTGAGATTTCGAGAATATTTAGAATATAGTGCTATATATTCGCGAAATCGAATATTTGTTTTTTTTGGTTTTTTTTTATGCTCCAGTCAATGCCCGTTGCCGCTTCTGCCGACTTCCGTGCTCATGGAGCGTCCCCATCACCATGGGAACATCTCCATATACTAGAATGTACTGTCAGATTTGAGAATTACGTTGAAATCGCAATTCGATTAATTCAAGTTATAATAATCGAATTGCGATTTCAACTTAAGCACTGCTATATTCCATATTTGTTAATTCTAGCCTAATATGGAATATAGCAGTGCTAAGTTGAAATCGCCATTCGATTATTTCGAGTTATATTAATCGCATTGCGATTTCAACTTGGACCTGGTTTACTATGGTTGGCTTCAATGGCTTGGTAGAATTTGTGAATATGACGAATGTATTCGTCATATTCCACAAAACGAAGATAACGAATGTATTTGTCTATTCCACAAAACGAAGATTTTCTCCATCTTCGTTTTAGCTACCTATTCATCAACTTCGCGAATTCTAGCAATCATATAGGAAAGTTGACTATAGAGACAGCTAAGTTTAATTCGCTATGCGATTATATTACTTAGCTTTTTTAAAAAATAAATAGAATAATTATAATACCTGATAATTATTATAATTATTCTATTTATAAAAAAAAAGCTAAGTAATATAATTGCATAGCGAATTAAACTTAGCTGTCTCTATAGTCAACTTTCCTATATGATTGCTAGAATTCGCGAAGTTGATGATTAGGTAGCTAAAACGAAGATGGAGAAAATCTTTGTTTTGTGGAATAGACGAATACATTCGTTATCTTCGTTTTGTGGAATATGATGAATACATTCGTCATATTGGCAAATTCTACCAAGCCATTGAAGCCAACCATAGTAAACCAGGTCCAAGTTGAAATCGCAATGCGATTAATACAACTCGAAATAATCGCATGGCGATTTCAACTTAGCACTGCTATATTCCATATTAGGCTAGAATTAACGAATATAGAATATAGCAGTGCTTAAGTTGAAATCGCAATTCGATTATTATAACTTGAGTTAATCGAATTGCGATTTCAACTTGGACCTGGTTTAGTTGAAACCCAGCAGCAGCATCAAGTTGAAATCGCAATGCGAGTAATATAACTCGAAGTAATCACATGGCGATTTCAACTTTAGTACTGCTATAGTCCATATTCGTTAATTCTAGCCTAATATGGAATATAGCAGTGCTAAGTTGAAATCGCAATTCGATTATTATAACTTGAATTAATCGAATTGCGATTTCAACTTTTTACGTATATTCTTAATATTCTTAATATATTCACAAACTTGAAACCCAAAAGCACAAAATTCCCACCTCCAATCGAATCAAATACGATTGACCTTTTCCAGCATATAGTCACGAAAGAACTGGAAAAACTGGATCAAAAAAGAATTCAGAGTAAAATGAATCTAAATAAACTTGAAACAGAGGCTATGATCAAAATACAGGAAGACCATGACCTAATACTAAAACCCTCAGACAAAGGGGGGAATTTGGTGGTCATGGATCATGCCATGTATCAACAGATGTGTAACTCGATTCTAAATGACAAAAACTGCTACAACATCCTCGAAAGGGACCCCACTTTGGAATTTAATACTGATTTGGAGTCTTTACTTATACAAGCTCTTGATAACAAACTAATATCAAATGATGAACTCAAATTCATGCTTATCCCCTATCCTCAGACTGCCACCTTTTACACAATCCCTAAAAACAATGCGCATGCGCAGAGTGACGTAGTTCCGTATCCGCCTCTAACCCAAATGGAACGCACGCCGGAAAAAGAGCAATGGCGAGAAAAAGAAAAGGTATGTGAGCAATTAACACACCAATTAGACTTGATATAACGGTATATTTAAGGGCGCAGTTACAGACATCACTCTGGACTGCAATCTAGCTGGGACACCACCATAAAAGCGATTGAGCTGACGGTTACTATACCATCCAAACTATCTATTTCACCCCTGATGAATCTGTTAGCATCACCTGGCAGAGGAAACGCGTCGGGAAATACCTTTGAAAGAAGGGAAATACCTTTTAAAGTAACATCGTAACAGGACAGCATTGGAAGATAGCAGGGAAATACCTTTGAAAGAAGGGAAATACCTTTTAAAGTAACATCGTAACAGGACAGCATTGGAAGATAGCAATAGGGCCAGAATAACAAGGAAAGCCACCGAGAAGTGGGGTCGCTCCGCAGGGGGTGATTCTCCCGCATTTAGGCGGGAGACCTCTCCGCTTTTAGGCAGGAGAATAATAGTCTATCAGGGACATTCTCCTACCTGTCTGACCTACTGCTTCAAGCTACTCAGCAACTGAACTTTATCTGGAACCATATTTGTTTCAGCAGACAACGGTAACCACCACAGACCCCCTTGATCACGCAAGCGGTCGGAATATCTTGATCACACCTGGCCCATGCAACAAACCGTGAGTGGGGATCATAATAAATGGTCAAACCATTGTATTATATTTATGTGATAGGACTACATATGTGTATGCATAAACTGATGTGTTACATACATATACGCAGTACCTAATAATCTACGTCTGAGCAAAGTTATGTATGTTTTCCTTTTCATGCAGTCATCATTATTACTACTGTGGGACATATATTTTATATATAATATCTGATAAAAGCTAAGTTTTAAAGTAGGATAACTAATCAGTGATACACTATATTCTTAATATTGCTCTAACTTCGTCTTTTAGAATATTCGTAATATTCTAAAAGACGAAGTTATAGCAATATAACGAATATTCTAAAAGACGAAGTTAGAGCAATATTATGAATAGTCTAAAAGACGAAGTTAGAGCAATATATACACATACTGTAGATAGTAATTTAGCTAATATACTGCTATAGTAATTTTTTTAATAGTGTACATCTTTAACAAAACTTAAGTTCAGAAGAGGCAAAAAAGAATTTGAGAAAAAAAAAAAGATTATAGCACTATATTAGCTAAATTACAATCTATATGTGTATTTTACGAAATTTCGTAATATTGCTCTAACTTCGTCTTTTAGAATATTCGTAATATTCTAAAAGACGAAGTGAGAGCAATATTACGAAATTTCGTAAAATACACATATTAGCCTAGCCATAGTCAATTAGTCATAGGGACGTTGCCTTATACTATTAAAAGAAAAATCGAAATACGCGATTCATTAAATCGCATATTATTCGCGATAATTGGAAAAATTACGAATGTTCGATTTCGACTAATATATCACGAATATTCAATCGAATATTCGCGAAATATTGCGAAATCGAATATGGCACCTCCCGTTCATCACTAGTGACATAGTGGGAATATGGCAGCATTAGCATCAGGATACCACAGAGTGGCAAGGTGACATAGTGTTGAGGTGGCAGCAGCATCAGGAGACCATAGAGCAGCAAGGTGACATAGTGTGGAGATGGCATCAGCTGCAGGATACCACAGAGTGGCAAGGCAACATAGTGTGGATATGGCAGCAACATCAAGATACTACAGAGTGGCAAGGTGACAGTGTGGAGATGGCAGCAGCATCAGGATACCACAGAGTGGCAAGGTGACATAGTGGGAATATGGCAGCAGCAGCAGGATACCACAGAGTGGCAAGGTGACATAGTGAGGAAGTGGCAGGAGCATCAGGAGACCATGAAGTGACCCAGTGACAGAGTGGGGTGGTGGGTGGCCATACCAGTAGCAGCTGACAAAGGTGGGTGAAAGAACTTGGCATCAGATGTGTGGCATCAGGCGGCTGGTAGCATCAGAGTAGTAGCTGAGGCAGGTAGCCAGAATAAACCTGTCTCTTTTGTCAAAGTGTTGGTATGGCACCATGGATGATCTAGTCTGATGCATCAGGCATTGGTGGGTGGAAATCCTGGATGATCCATGCCTAAATCATCTTGACAATCGTCAGTCTCTTCATATTTTGGGTGGACAGGAAAGTTCTTATTGTGGTAACTATGACTCCCACCGCACTAAACACCCACTCTGATGCCACACTACTGGCCTGGCAGGACAGCTTTTCCAGGGCAAACTTGGCCAGTTGGGGCCACAAATCCAGTTTGGCTTCCCAGTAGTCCAGTAGATGTTCAATGTGGTTTGGCAGGGTGCTGTCCAAGTAAGCCACCACCTGCTGGTTCAGGTCCTGCTCCAGGTCTACCTGCTGCTGCTGGTGAATAATTTCTTCACTATGCGGGTAAAGAAAACTACTCATCAGCGACTGTAGACTCAGGCTCCTGATGATGGAGCTGGTACTGCTCCTGCCACCCAACCCCTCCCCAGCAGCCATGGCAGTGGAACGTGAGTGCAGAGGACCCCCCGGTCAGACCTGTGAGAGGATGGACGATGGCGCAGATAGGCAGTGGCAAACTGACTACATAGGATGTCTCTGTAGTAGTTCAGTGTGTCCTCCCTCTTAGTAAGTGTGAGGAAGGCCCCCATTCTGGACCGGTAGCGAGGGTCCAACAAGGTGGAGAGCCAGAAGTCATCCCTCTGCCGAATGGTGACAATTCGGCTGTTACTACGCAAGCAAGTGAGCATGCATCGGGCCATTTGTGCAAGTGACTAGAATGGACTCCCTGCCTCCATCTCCACTGCATACTGCCACGGTGTGTCTGGGTCCTCTGTCTTGTCTTCCTCATCTGGCTGCTCCTGCTCCTCCTCTCCTGTCACCCATTTCGCTACACATTGCCTGTGCTCCAATGTCCTCCTCCCCCTCCTCTTCCAGTTCAGCCCCCACAGGGCTCATGTAGCCGTGAGATCTAGGCGCCACGTCTCCAGTCCCCTGACCAGCCATTGTTACTAGTGTTGATCAAGAATGTTCGAATTGCAAATTTTTATTGCGAATATCGGCACTTTGAGAATTCGTGAATATTTAGAATATAGTGATATATATTCGTAATTTCGAATATTCTACATTTTTTTTATGTGTACACATGATCCCTCCTTGCTTCTAGCTTGTGGGCCTATGAGAAGGCTGCAGTATCTTTGACTTTAGGAATAATGTTGCTTACGAATTTTCGTAATGCAAATTTTTAATTACCGATTTCTGCAATCAAGAAAATAATGACTGGAGATAATAAATTCTCGAATTCGCTAATATATGGCGATTATTAGCGAAATATCACAAATTCGAATATTGTCCCTGCCGCTCATCACTAATTGTTACCACAATCTGTTCCAGAACATGAAGCAGTGGAATGACATCGTTCATCCTGTAGTCCTGGCGACTGATAAATAACGTGGTGTCCTCAAAACGGCCTGAGCAAATGGCAGGTGTCATGCATGAGCTGCCACTGGCTGACACAGGGGAGTACTCCTATCCGCTTGCATCATCAAGAATTCATTGATGGCCTTTCTCTGTTCGTATAGTCGGTCCAACATATGGAGGGTGGAATTCCAATGGGTGGAAACGTTGCATATCAGCCCATGTTGGGGGATGTCGTTCTGCCACTGCAGCTCAAGGAGGGTGTGCTTTGTGGTGTACGAGTTGCTGAAGTACATACAAAGCTTTCTGGACAGTTTTAGGATGACTTGCAGATGGGTGGAAGACTTCAGGAACCGCTTGACTACCAGACTGAACACGAGTGCCACAGTGCCGACGATATGTTCTTCCCGTTGTCTGTCACCATGGTTCTGATTTTCAGTTGTCTCGGAGAAAGCTAGGATTCAATTTCTTGCTGAAACACATGGAGCAGTTTCTCCCCTGTGTGACTCCGTTCGCCAAGGCAAACCAGCTGTAGAACAGCATGACACCACCGTGCACTGCACATGTGGTATGCTGAAGGGGCACTGTGACTTGCCCCTGCAGTGTAGGCTGAGGACATGGTGCAGGATGAGGAGGCAGAGGTGGACATTGTCGCAGGACCAACGGCGTGACAACATAAAGGCGGAAACGGTGTGACCTGGCCAAGTTGCTGGTGTGACTGTGCAGGAACCACATTCACCCAGTGGGCCGTAAAGGACATGTATTGTCCCTGACTGTAGCTACAGCTCCACACGTCGGCGCTGCCGTGCACTTTGGCAGACACCAACAGGCTCAAGGACTGGCCCACCTTCTGTTCTACATGTGTGTGCAGGGCTGGTACTGCCTTTTTGGAAAATAAATCACGGCTTGGGACTCTTACCCTCGGCTCAGCACAAGCCATCAGTTCTCTGAAAGGTGCAGAGTCAACCACTTGGAAAGGGAGGGACTGCAGCACCAGCAAATTGGACAGAAGCACGTTCAGCTTCTGCGCTGTTTGATGTGTGCACGCATACTGCTGTCTCTTGGCAATTGCTTCGGTGATTGATTGCTGACGGAATGACTGACAAAAGGAGTAGGAGGAGCAGGAGCATGTGGACCAGCAGAAGATGGGAGTGACAAACAGCTCCCTTCGGCTGAGGTGGTGGAGCCTTGATTGCCTGAAACCGGGTGCGTGCCACTGGGTGATGCAACAGTTGCTGCGGCAGGCTGGACCACTACATCGGAGCAACTGTTTTCCCAGGCCACTGTATGGCGATGCTGAATATGTTGATGCAGGGCCGTAGTGCCAGCATTGGCACCCTGGTCACACATTACCTTCTGACCACAGATTCTACATATGGCCACGTTCACCTCCTCCGGTGGCTTAACAAAAAACTGCCTCACGGGCAAGCTGCCACCCTCTTCTCCTGTTGGTGATGAAGCCCCTTTTGCACCCGGCTCCCAAGTGTGATCGGCTTCATCATTATCGAGTAGTGTCTGCACATCACTGATGTCCGAACCCACCGACTGTTGGTTGGGGGTGTCTGATGTCACTTGGGATGAAGTGGATGACCGAGTTAACCAATCAAGAACCGCTGGGTTGCTGGTCAAGACATGACCGCTAGATGACACCGGGAGCTCAGACCTCTTGCTGCGACTCCTGCTGCCACGCCCCCTTACTCTGCTGCGACCTGTGCCTGCGTCAGAAACATTGAGGCCTCTGCCACTCCTTTTTGCATGGCCTGGCACATCTCTGTCTGACATATTTTCAGCTGAACTAAATAAATTAAAAGCTAATTAAAACACCCCTAAAAGCGACGAATATATTTTTCTTTTTGTACCGAAATAGGCCACAAAACGCTTTTACCACAAATAATTGCAACGGTGATGTGCATATATATTTTTCTTACTGTACTGAAACAGGCCACTAAACGCTTTTACCACAAATAACTGCAACAGTGATGTGCATATATATTTTTCGTTCTGTACTGAAATAGGCTACTAAAAGCTTTCGCCACAAATAACTGCAACAGTGACATGTGTATATATTTTTCTTTCTGTACTGAAATAGGACACTAAATGCTTTTGCCACAAATAACTGCAACAGTGACGTGCGTATATATTTTTCTTTCTGTACTAAAATAGCCCACTGCACGCTTTTACCACAAATAACTGCAACAGTGACGTGCATATATTTTTATTTCTGTACTAAAATAGCCAACTACACGCTTTTACCACAAATAACTGCAACAGTGACGTGCATATATTTTTCTTTCTGTACTGAAATAGCCTACTAAACGCTTTCAACACATATAACTCCAGAAGTGAACTGCGTATATATTTTTCTTTTTCCACAGATATAAGTCACTAAAGGCTTTTCAAGATAGCAATTGCACCCCAAGAACAAATTGCTGGAATTACAAAGCTGTATAATGGCTACTTGGATCCCCAAATATTGTTTCCCTTCACTTGTAAATCACTTTTCTAGCACTGTCCCTAGCTCCTTCTGATGTCTCTCCCTGCACTAAAATGCTGTGTAATGATTCCTCCCTATCCTTTCCCAGCACTTATAAAAAGTTTGTTCAGATTTTTTTCACAATGAGGTTTTTCCTATTGCTGCCCCTAGCGCCTTCTCACCTCTGTCTGTGCACTAAGAACACTGGAAAATGTCTGACTCCAAAATGGCTGCCGTATTTACAGGGCTGTGACATCACAGGGCCAGCTGGCTGCTGATTGGCTGCATGTAGGCATATAAATCTGGATGATTCCACCTACCCAGAGTTCTTGGCCCCATGTCCTCAGTCCTCACACGTGTGGCCGCCATTTTAGGAAAAATTGCAATTCGTTACCATGAAGTGCGAGGAAATTTGAATTCGTTGCGAATTTAATTTTTCCTGAAATTCGGATCGAATTCCACTTCGTCTGATTCGATTAGCTCATCTCTAATAATAATAATATATTGATTTCACGTTTCTTAAGATGTGGAGGAGGCATCCGTCGGTTCCTCCGGTAGGCTGGCAAGTAGGGATGAGGAGAGTGGCGTGGGAGCAGGAGTTGCGAGCGGTGAGGCTCCTGACCCAGAGACCTTTAAGTAGGACATCAGTGAAGTGCAGACAGTACTCAATGATGATGTAGTTGATCGTACTTGGGAGCTGGGTGAATTAGGTTCTTCATCATCGGGAGAAGAGGGTGGAAGCTTGCCCATGAGGCAGCGGCGGAGCCAGCAAGTCAGTAGTGTGGCCGGGAGTCAGCAGGGTGGCAGCAGTGGGAGGTCGGGAGCAAAACTTGCCCGGGGTAGACCACCTGTTTCACAGAAGCCTACCTGCCTGGAAAGTAGCGGTTCAGGGGTTCACGGAAGCAGGAGTGGTAGCAGCCAGTCAGTGCAGAGTGTTGGGGGGGAAATCACCTACTTGGCGGTGTGGCATTTTTTTTTTTAAAGCCACCGGAGGAGGTGAACATGGCCATTTGTAGAATCTGTGGGCAGAAGGTGAAGCGTGGCCAGGGTGCCAATGTTGGCACCACAGCCCTGCATCAACATATGCACCATCACCATAAATTGGCCTGGGAGAACCGTGGCTCCGATGTGGTGGTCCAGCCTGCCTTAGCAAATGCTGCATCACCCAGTGGCTAGTGTTGAGCGTGAATATTCGAAAAGTGAATTTTTATCGCAAATATCATCACTTTAAGAATTTGCTAATATTTATAATATAGTGCTATATACGTATTCGTAATGGCGAATATTCGTTTTTTTTTTTGTTTTTTTAACACCGTACACATCAAGTGATCAATCCCTCCCTTCTTCTAGCTTGTGGGCCAATGAGAAGGCTTTGTCACAGCTTAGCAACATCCCTAGCAACCAATAAAAAGTTGCCTACCCCTTACTATATAAGAACCTCCCCAGCAGCTATTTTCTAAAGTTTATTGCAGTTATGAAAGAGACAGCAGTGTCATTGCTGTTCTCTGTGTTTTGTGTTATTACATTAGACAGTTAACTTATATATATAATTCAGATAGTTAGGGGGAGATAGTCAGTGTAGGTTAGATTGATCTAAAGTGTAGCAGATATTGCCGAAGATTCACAAGCGCGAACATATTGGAGCACTCTTTCTGCATATAAAGCTATTCTAATGTTCTGCCATGTCAACCATTTTCTCCAGTCTCAGAAAACTTATACCAGCTTGAAAAATGTAGCATAAGTGACCCACGCCTGTATTTTGTGCGCATTACGCAAATATTACATTGCCAATTTTCGCAATCAAGAATATGATCTTGAATTCGAGAATATCTGACGAATATTCGTGAAATATCGCAAATTCGAATATTGCCCCTGCCGAACACTACTAGTGGCACACACCCGATTTCAGGCAGACAAGTCTCCACCACCTTAGCCGAAGGGAGCTGTCTGTCCTTCCCATCATCTGATGGTCCTGATGCTCCTGCTCCTCCTCCTACTCCTCGTCAGTCATTCCATCAGCAATCGATCACCGAACCGATTGCCAAGAGACAACAGTATGCATGCATTTATCCAACAGTGAAGAAGCTGAACATGCTCCTGGCACGTTGCTGGTACTGCAGTCCCTCCCTTTCCAAGTGGTGGACTCTGCACCTTTCAGAGAACTGATGGCTTGTGCAGAGAGAAGGTGGAGAGTCTCAAGCCGTCATTTCTTTGCCAAAAAGGCAGTACCAGCCCTGCACACACATGTAGAACAGAAGGTGGGCCAGTCTTTGAGCCTGTCGGTGTCTGCCAAAGTGCACGGCAGCACCGACGTGTGGAGCTGTAACTACGGTCAGGGACAATACATGTCCTTTACAGCCCACTGGGTGAATGTGTTTCCTGCAGCCACATCAGCAACTTGGCCAGGTGACGCCGCTTCCACCTCACGTTCTTACGCTGTTGGTCCTGCGACAATGTCCGCGTCTGCCTCCTCATCCTCCACCATGTCCTCAGCCTTCACTGCAGGGACAATTCACAGTGCCCTTCCAGCATACCGTATGTGCAGAACACGGCAGTGTCAAGCTGTTCTGTACCTCATTTGAATGGGCGAAAGGAGTCACACAGGGAAGGAACTACTCCATGTCCTTCATCAAGAAATCTAATCCAGGCTTTCTCCACAAGAACTCAAAATCAGTACCACGGTGACAGACAACGGGAAGAACATGGTGTCGGCGCGGCATCAAAGAGGGCTGAGCCATGCGCCCTGCATGGCACATGTGTTTAATCTGGTTGTCAAGCGGTTCCTGAAGTCTTCCACCCATCTGCAAGACATCCTAAAAATGGCCTAGAAACTTTTCATGCACTTCAGCCACTCGTACACCTCAAAGCACACCCTCCTTGAGCTGCAGCGGCAGAACAGCATCCCCCAACATTGGCTGATATGCGACGTTTCCACCCATTGGAATTCCACCCTCCATATGTTGGACCCACTATATGAACAGAGAAAGGCCATAAATGTTTTCTTGATGATCCAAGCGGACAGGAGTGCTCCCCTGTGTAACTTCGATTTTAGCCAGTGGCAGCTCATGCATGACATCTACCGTTTGCTCAGGACCTTTGAGGAGGCCATGTTATTTGTCAGTCATTAAAACTATGGGATGAACAACATCATTACACTTCTTCATGTCCTAGAAAAGATGCTGGTAAATCTGGCTGGTCAGGGGACTGGAGACGTGGCGCCTAGATCTCACGGCCACATGAGACTTGGGGGCTGAACTGGAGGAGGAGGGCATTGGAGCACAAGCAATGTGTAGCGAAATGGGTGGTTTTGCTACACAGGTGACAAGAGAGGAGGAGCAGGAGCAGCCAGAGGAGCTACAGGGTGATGAGGAAGATGAGGCAGAGGACCCAGACACACCGTGGCAGTATGCAGTGGAGATGGAGGCAGGGAGTCCCTCTGAGTCACATGCACAAATGGGCCGATGCATACTCACTTGCTTGCGTAGTGACAGCCAAATTTTCACCATTCAGCAGAGGAATGACTTCTGGCTCTCCACCTTGTTGGACCCTCGCTACTGGTCCAAAAAGGGGGCCTTTTTATCACCCGCTGAGAGGAAGGACAAACTGAACTACTATAGAGACATCCTATATAGTCAGTTGGCCACTGCCTATCTGCGCCATCGTCCATCCCCTCGCAGGTCTGACCGGGGGGGTCCTCTGCGCTCACGTTTCTCTGCCATGGCTGCTGTGACAGGGTGGGGGGTAGGAGCAGTTCTTGCTCCATCAGCAGCAACTTGAGTCTAGAGTCGCTGATCAGCAGCTTTTTTCATTCTCCTAGTGAAGAAACTACTCATCAGCAGCAGCTAGACCTGGAGCAGGATCTGAACCAGCAGGTGGTGGCATACTTGGACAGCACCCTGCCACCCCACATTGAAGATCCACTGGACTACTGGGCAGCCAAACTGAATTTGTGGCTGAAACTGGCAGATTTTGCCCTGGAAAAGCTGTCCTGCCCGGTTAGTAGTGTGGCATCAGAGCAGGGGTTTAGTGCGGCAGGGGCCATAGTTACCCCAAGAAGAACTCGCCTGTCCACCCAAAAATGTGGAGAGACTGACCTTTGTCAAGTTGAATCAGATGTGGATCATCCAGGATTTCCACCCACAATGCCTGATGCATCAGACTAGATCATCCATGGTGCCACACCAACACTTTGACAAAAGTTTCTACTGGCTACCTGCCTCAGCTACTATTCTGATGCTGCCACCCGGCTGATGCCACACATCTGATGCCAAGTGCGCTTCTTCTCTCACCCACCATCTTCAGCTGGTACTGTTATTGCCACCCACCTCCCCACTCTGTCACCGGGTAACTCTGGTCTCCTGTTGCTGCGGCCACCTCCACAATATGTCACCTTGCCACTCTGTGGTCTCCTTATGCTGCTGCCACCTCCATGCTATGTCACCTTGCCACTCTGTGGTCTCTTAATGCTGTTTCTATCTCAACACTATGTCACCCTGCCACTCTGTGGCATCCTGGTGATACTGATGCTGCCACCTCCACACCCTGTCATTGTGCCACCCTTTGGCCTTCTCCTGATGCTGCTGCTGCTGCCACCTCCACACTCTGTCATTATCCCACTCTGTGGTCTCCTCATGCTGATACTGCCACCTCCACACTCTGTCATTGTGCTACTCTGTGGCTTCCTGATGCTGCTGCCACCTCCACTCTGTTGTTTTGCAACTCTGTGGCCTCCTCCTGATATTGCTGCCACCTTTACTCTCTGTCATTATGCCACTCTGTGGTCTCCTCATGCTGCTGCTGCCACTTCCACACTGTCATTGTGCCACCCTGTGGCCTCTTTCTGATGCTTCTGCTTGTCATGGTCTTACCTTCGTTTGACATGTGCTGGCGGCCATCTTGATTTCTGGGTTTCTTGTAGCCTCCCACACTGCGGCTTCTCCTTCCCACTGGGAGGAGCTGGGTGCCTAGCTCATATATATAGAAGGTCTGTGGCTTCAGTTCCTTGCTTGGTCCTCCTGTGTTCACATGCTTCTAAGACTGCTGCTGCTTCTGGTTCCTGATCCTGGCCTCGTCTGACTACCCCGTCGGTTCCTGATCCTGGCTTCGTCTGACTACCCCGTTGGTTCCTGATCCTGGCTTCGTCTGACTACCCCGTTGGTTCCTGATCCTGGCTTCGTCTGACCACCCTCCTGGTTCCTGACCTCTGTCTACGCAAGACCCTGCTTCGGTTTAGCCATCCGTTTGGACTTTTGCTACGGCTTGATTTCCAATAAAGCCTTCTTATTTCCACTCATCTCTGTTGTACGTCTGGTTCATGGTTCCATGACATTAGGACCAAGCCATGAATTCTGACGGTACAGGGCCATCCTCGCTACCTACGCTGGTTGCCAGACTTGATCAGCAGGATCACCTGTTGGGTCGGTTCGCTGTGGCGTTGCAAACCCTGCTTGAACGCACGGCTCATTTCGCTTCCGTTGCCGATGGGTCGGTTGTCGCTCCTGGGCCCGCTCCTACTGCCGCCCCGGTTGTTGCGCCAGAGTCTACCCCGACACCTGTTGCTGCGCCTGCGGTGTCTCGGGGTATGACCGGTTCTGCCCCCCTTCCACAGCGCTTTGGGGGAGAGCCAACTCAGTGCCGAGGTTTCCTTAACCAGGTGGGCATTTATTTCGAGTTGCTGCCACATGCCTTTCCTACTGAGAGATCAAAGGTGGGCTTCTTGATCTCGCTGCTCTCGGACAAGGCCTTGGCCTGGGCTAGCCCTTTATGGGAGAACAACAATCCGGTGGTTGCCGAGTTTTCCGGTTTTGTTGCTTCTCTTCGGAAGGTATTCGATGTGCCAGCTCGTGCTGCCTCTGCTGCGAAGCTCCTTATGTCTATCAGACAGGGTTCACGATCCGTAGCTGAATACGCCATTGAGTTTCGTACCCTGGCAGCAGAGGTGGGCTGGAATAATGAGGCTCTGGTCGCTGCTTTCTCTCATGGTCTCTCGGATGCCTTGAAGGATGAGGTTGCAGCTAAGGACCTACCAGTGGAGCTCGAGTCTCTTATTTCTTTCCTGATTTTGATTGACACCAGACTCAGGGAGAGACCTTCCTTTAAGGAGAGCCTGCGGAGGTCTCCTAACAGATTGGCGCCTACGTTTGCTGTCCCACCCGTGCCTCCCTCTCCTCCCACGCCTCCTGGGGATGACTTGTCTGGGGGTGAACCCATGCAGCGGGGGTTTGCTCGCCTGTCCGAGGGGGAGAGGGCACTCCGGAGACGCGAGGGCCGATGCATGTACTGTGGTCTCGGTGGGCATTTTCGGTTGGCATGTCCGAACCGTCCGGGAGAACGCTCGCACCTGAGGTCCTGTCGGGGGCAGATCTTGGGTGGAGTCTCCTCGTCCCCGGTTTCCCGTGTTGACAAACCACTGATCACGGTTGTCCTCTCCTGGGTCGGGGGCTCGGTGACGACCCAGGCGTTGGTGGACTCTGGTGCTGGTGGTTTGTTCATTGATAGAGTGTTCGTTGCCGCCAATTCCATTCCTCTGCAGCCTCGAGGTTCCCCACTGGCTCTTGAGGCGATAGATGGCAGACCCCTTCTGCCGCCACACGTGACTCATGAGACCCTTCCAGTGGGGATAGCCATTGGTGCCGTTCACAGAGAGTCAGTCTGTCTCCAGGTTATTTCGTCTCCACACTACTCTGTGGTCTTGGGGTACCCCTGGCTCCAGAAGCATAATCCGACTTTCGATTGGAGATCGGTCGAGATCCTCTCGTGGTCACCGCAGTGTGGGGTTAGTTGCATCCATGGGCCTGTCAAGTTGCTGTGTACTTCCTCAGACTCTCTGTTGCCTCCTGAATACGAAGAGTACCGGGATGTATTCGATAAGGTGCGCGCGGTTGCCCTACCTCCGCACCGCCCATACGATTGTGCCATAGAGTTACAATCCGGTGCCGTTCCTCCTCGTGGCAAAGTCTATCCACTGTCGGTAGCGGAGAATGAGGCCATGGAGGAGTACGTGAGGGAGGCGCTTTCACGCGGACACATTCGCAAATCCTCGTCCCCGGCAGGGGCTGGATTTTTCTTTGTGAAAAAGAAGGGCGGTGAGTTGAGGCCTTGCATCGATTACAGGGGTCTCAATCGCATCACGATCAAGAACGCTTACCCGATACCCTTGATTTCCGAGCTGTTCGATCGCCTCAAAGGGGCCACGGTCTTTACCAAACTCGACCTGAGGGCGGCATATAACCTGGTAAGGATCAAGGCGGGCGATGAGTGGAAGACCGCGTTTAACACCAGGATCGGTCATTATGAATCCTTGGTTATGCCCTTTGGGTTGTGCAATGCGCCCGCAGTCTTCCAGGAATTCATCAACGATGTTTTCCGTGACCTGTTGCAGCAGTGTGTGGTGGTCTATTTGGATGACATCTTGGTATATTCTGAATCCATGGAGGCCCACATTATGGATGTCAGACGAGTGTTGCAACGGTTACGAGAGAACAGGCTGTTCGGTAAGCTTGAGAAATGCGAATTTCACCGATCCCAGGTAACCTTCTTAGGTTACATCATTTCCGCTGAGGGGTTCTCCATGGATCCTGAGAAGGTTTCGGCTGTCTTACAGTGGCCCCAGCCCAGTGGTCTCCGTGCCCTGCAGCGCTTTTTGGGCTTCGCCAATTATTATCAGAAGTTCATCAGGGACTTTTCCATGCTAGCCAAGCCTCTCACGGATCTGACCAGGAAGGGCAGTAATTTCCAGGTCTGGCCGCTCGAGGCCATCCGAGCTTTTGAGGCTCTAAAGTCCGCCTTTGTGTCGGCTCCGATTATGTCGCATCCCAACCCTGGGTTGCCCTTTGTCCTCGAGGTGGACGCGTCTGAGACGGGAGTAGGCGCCCTTCTGTCTCAGCGTAGAACACCAGAGGGTCCTCTGCTTCCCTGTGGGTTTTACTCCCGGAAACTGTCTTCCGCGGAGTGCAACTATCAGATTGGTGACAGGGAGTTATTGGCCATCGTGCAGGCCCTTAAAGAATGGAGGCACTTGCTCGAGGGCTTGGTGGTTCCGGTTCTCATCCTGACGGACCACAAGAATCTGACCTACCTTTCTGAGGCCAAGAGATTGACACCACGTCAGGCCAGATGGGCTCTGTTCTTGTCACGTTTTAATTACGTGGTCTCCTACCTACCCGGTTCCAAGAACATCAGAGCGGATGCCTTATCACGGCAGTACTCCGAGCTGTCCGGGGAGGAGTCGATTCCGACTTCGGTCATACCTCCGAATCAGATCCTGGCCGCTATTCGCACCAGCCTGACCTCTCCCCTGGGTGAGCAGATTTTGGCGGCTCAATCTGGTGCTCCCTCTGGGAGACCCAACGGCAGGTGTTTTGTGCCTGAGGAGTTGCGCACTCGGTTGTTGCGAACCTACCATAACTCCAAGGCCGCGGGGCATCCTGGAAAGAACCAGCTGTCCTGGGCTGTTTCACGTCTGTTCTGGTGGCCTTCTCTACGTTCCGACATCGCCGCATATGTAGCGGCATGCTCCGTTTGTGCCCAGAGTAAGTCCCCTCGGCACCTTCCGTTGGGCCTTTTGCAACCCATAGCCACCGGGGAGCGCCCATGGTCACACCTGGGGATAGATTTCATTGTGGACCTCCCTGCATCCCGAGGCCATACGGTCATTCTCATGATTGTGGACCGGTTTTCCAAAATGTGCCACTGTGTTCCTCTCAAGAAGTTACCCTCTGCACAAGAGTTGGCCACGATTTTCGCCAGGGAGGTCTTCCGGTTGCACGGTTTGCCCAAGGAGATTGTGTCGGATCGGGGGAGTCAGTTTGTGTCCAGGTTCTGGCGCGCCTTTTGCTCCCAGTTGGGGATTCATCTCTCTTTCTCCTCGGCCTACCACCCTCAGTCCAATGGGGCCGCAGAACGATCTAATCAGGCCTTGGAGCAATTCCTTCGTTGCTATGTCTCCGATCACCAAGACAATTGGGTTGACCTCCTGCCTTGGGCTGAGTTTGCCAGGAACACGGCGGTGAACTCTTCCTCTGGGACGTCTCCCTTCATGGCCAATTATGGGTTCCAACCTGCCGTGTTACCGGAGGTATTCTCTCCCCAGGATACTCCGGCTGTGGAGGATCACCTTTCCGTCCTACGTGCTTCTTGGGTACAGATCCAGAGGTCCCTTGAGGTCTCTGCGCAGCGCCAGAGACTCCAGGCTGATCGCAGACGAGCGCCCGCTCCTTCCTACCAGGTCGGAGACCGTGTATGGTTGTCCACCCGCAACCTCAACCTTCGAGTGCCCACTCCCAAGCTGGCGCCTCGCTTTGTTGGTCCCTTCCGAGTGCTTCGCAGGGTAAACCCGGTAGCCTATGCCCTTGCGCTTCCTCCTGGCATGCGGATCTCCAACGTGTTTCATGTCTCCCTGTTGAAGCCGTTGGTGTGTAATCGTTTCACTTCCTCGGTTCCTCGGCCCCGTCCGGTCCAAGTGGGCAATCGTGAGGAATATGAGGTGAGCAATATCCTGGACTCACGCCTGGTCCGCGGTCGGTTGCAGTTTTTGGTCCATTGGCGTGGTTATGGTCCAGAGGAGCGTTCCTGGGTTCCCTCCGCAGATGTCCATGCTCCTGCTTTGCTCCGAGCCTTCCACGCACGCTTCCCTCAGAAACCGTTCCTTACTCCGCGGAGGAGGGGCCCTTGAGGGGGAGGTACTGTCATGGTCTTACCTTCGTTTGACATGTGCTGGCGGCCATCTTGGTTTCTGGGTTTCTTGTAGCCTCCCACCCTGCGGCTTCTCCTTCCCACTGGGAGGAGCTGGATGCCTAGCTCATATATATAGAAGGTCTGTGGCTTCAGTTCCTTGCTTGGTCCTCCTGTGTTCACATGCTTCTAAGACTGCTGCTGTTTCTGGTTCCTGATCCTGGCCTCGTCTGACTACCCCGTTGGTTCCTGATCCTGGCTTCGTCTGACTACCCCGTTGGTTCCTGATCCTGGCTTCGTCTGACTACCCCGTTGGTTCCTGATCCTGGCTTTGTCTGACCACCCTCCTGGTTCCTGACCTCTGTCTACGCAAGACCCTGCTTCGGTTTAGCCATCCGTTTGGACTTTTGCTACGGCTTGATTTCCAATAAAGCATTCTTATTTCCACTCATCTCTGTTGTACGTCTGGTTCATGGTTCCATGACACTGCTGCCGCCACCTCCACACTCTGTCATTGTGCCACTCTGTGGCCTCCTGATGCTGCTGCCACCTCCAATCTGTTGTTTTGCCACTCTGTGGCCTCCTCCTGATGTTGCTGCCACACGCAGACTCTGTCATTGGGCCACTCTGTGGTCTCTTCATGCTGCTTGGACCTCACCACTATGTCATATGGCCACTCTGTGGCTTCTCATGCTGTTCCCACCCTCCTCACTTCATGACTGGGCCACTATTTTGCCTTTCGGCCTGGCTGACATCATCATTTACTTGACTCTTCTTCTGATCTGTCAGAAGGAAGGAAAAATGAGACACACAACGTATCCTGTCTATGTAACAGCTGTAAGGCCTGCATGACATGGTCCCTATTTTGCATCCGAATTGGCTTATGATTTGGTAGCCAAAAGCAAGAGTGGATACAAAACACAGAAGACATGCAAATATTCCATTCACTTGTCATCTCTGTTTTGGATCCACTCCTGTTTTTTTGGGCTTTAGCAATACTGATGGATTACTGACCAAATGCTGACCAAGTGAAGGCGGATGCTCTACAGACAGGAACAGTTTTTGGGGGGTTATTGTTCTGACGGATCAGAGGAATGGCAAAATTATCAGTGACGTCCACACAAACTTTCTGCTGACACCCTCTCCCCTCTGTCGGGGGGGGATTTACTTGTATAAGCATTTAATAGAACAGGTTCTGTAGACATCTATGTGGAATCAGCTGACGAGGGTGAAAAAGGAATGCGCTTCTTCTTGACACTAACATTGTACTTTAGGGCTGAGTTCACACTTGAGTTATTTGGTCAGTTTTGGCCCTGATCTTTTTAGAAAGGATACTGATAGGAACAATATTCTTCATTGTTCAAGTGCCCATCCTCCAGCACTTAAGAGGGCTATTCCCAAATCCCTATATCAGCGTGTGCAGAGAATTGTGTCCGATCCAGATAAACAACTTACCAGGATTAACGAGATGACTAATAGATTTGAGGAAAGGGGTTACCCTCCTTCGATTTTGAGTAAAACAAGAGTGGAACTTGATAATCCTGATAAACTAGGGACAATGAAATCGCCTAGAGTGGCACTTGTGCACAAGTTTCATCCCTATAACCACAAACTGGATAATATCATATGCAGACATTGGCATCTGTTGGAGAAGGCATATCCCATGATTGAAGAGTTTAAGAATCCTCCCTTGATATGTAACAAAAGGAATTCCAGTTATAGGGACAAACTTGTGCACTCTGACATTGGGAGTACAAAAAAGACATTAAAACAAATGGTGTTAGCTACTCAATGTAAGGGCACCTTCCCATGTTTGCACTGTTCTCAATGTTCCCATATAATTAGAGATTCTACATTTTATCATCCACATAGTGGGCGACCTTTTTCAATTGAAGGTTTTTTTACATGTGAATCCACTAATGTGATCTATTTGATAAAATGTCCCTGCGGTCTATTGTATATTGGAGAGACCACACAAACAATTAGGGATCGTATTGGGAAACATAAATCTACTATCAGAACAAAGAATTTGATGTTACCTATTCCATTCCATTTTGATCAGTGCAAACATGGGATAGCCCAGCTTAGGTTCCAGGTATTGGAACAGGTTAAAAGACCTAGGAGAGGAGGGGACATGAAGAAACTGTTATTACGTAGAGAGGCCTATTGGATCCATATGTTGGATACTTTGCATCCGAGGGGCCTCAACAGGGATTGAGATTATGCATATTTGATATGTGATTTATTAATATTTTTATTATTTTTCAGACATCCATTATCCATTGAGGGATCACATACACCTGAAAATATGGTCTGTTATACATATATATATATTATTATTTTTTTTCATGCACTTTGAAACATAGTTTGAGACATGTACTTTGTCTGTCAGCTTCTGATACATGGATTGATACTTTGTTCGTTTGCCCACCCCTTACACCACCTGTTGAGTGGATGGGAGGTGGTCATGATGTCATAAGGGGAGGAGTTATCCTATTATATATACCTGTTATTTTAATATATCTGTATCCGTTGATAAAGGCATGCTTGCCGAAACGCGTCCTGGATTGAGGACATTTTTGATTTGATGCAATAAAACATCACGAATATTCAAGACACGACTGCTGGGATTTTTCCTTGAGTTTTGGCCCCATAACTGCCCAAATATGTGAAGTGTGCAGTGATTCTAAGAGCGACGCCTGTCATCTTCAAGTCATACTGACTCACAGTATTGTTTCACTACCACAGCAGATTCCCTATGCGTGTTACTGCAAGGCACAGTGTTCTACACCACTGTAAAGGCTCGCTGCAGCCAGGAATTAGCTGTTTTTTAACGCGATTCACCGCAAATAAATTTGTATCGAAACTAATTTAAAAAAAAAAATTGCCGAACCGGCCGAATCAATATTTAATGTTGCAGCATTTAAAGCTATAAAAGCATTAAAAGCTATAAAGCTATTTACTATTAATGAGAATCATAACAATCTTCATCGCAAAATTCACAATGACAAAACATCTTTTGCAATATTGATCCTGATAGTGTGCTGCCTTATGTATTGGTTTGTGTTACTGACCATGTATTGTAGTGGTCTCTGCCCAATTGACCTTTTAAAAAAAATAAAAATTGAAAGTTTAATAAAAAAAATTCTGTTCATCACAGGTGTAAAGTCCTAACTTTAGAGGTGTGTCACAGTTACTAACCTTATATTGTAGCTGACCATGTCCAATTGACCATTTTTCTTAATATTTCAAAGTTAATTAAATAAATTCAGTTGATCACAGACTAATGTACCACCTTGACGCATTGTTCTGCATCACAGTTATATTTCAATTGCACTGGACTCTGTACAGCTGACCAATAATCCACATGTGCAGTGTGTTTTTAGTGTTTTTAAAGAAGCTGTTTGTTACTACCTACTACCAACCGTTTATCCTCTGCTATATATGTGGCTTTCACTTTGACACTACTAATTTTATGTCATGATTTATGTGGCTTTCACTTTGACACTAATATTGTTATGTTGGTGCTATGGTGCTTGAAAGGGGTTGGATACAGTCCTGGGTGATGCCAGAGTGTCATATATGGCTTTTCAAGGTAATTGTGACACTTTGATTCTGGTCAAATTTATTGGAACCAAGTCAAATCTAATGGACAATTAAATATAATTCCAAGAAATTCACCCATCTTTAATTTTCTCTCTTCTCTTTGATTAAGTCTTACCTTATTTTCATTGTACAATATAAATTGGTCAATTATCAGAATTCGAGAAAATTCAAAATAGCTTTGCTCCAAAGGAGGAAACATCTCTCCAGAACTCATAAACTGCCATACCTATTCTGAATTGCACATTAGTTGTGGTGTATGAATGCAGCCTAAGAGTCCATGCATCTTAGGGGTGATGTGTGGCCACTAGTATAATGCATAGTATCCGTAATACATAGCTCCGTAATGCAAACCCAAAGAGGCTCCTTGGACCACCTTACAGAGTATTTGCCTGACTTTGCCATGGACATGAGACCTAAACATTTGGGCTTTCCAAAGTTATTATTCATACAGAAATATGAATACATCTCTACAGGGAGTGCAGAATTATTAGGCAAATGAGTATTTTGACCACATCATCCTCTTTATGCATGTTGTCTTACTCCAAGCTGTATAGGCTCGAAAGCCTACTACCAATTAAGCATATTAGGTGATGTGCATCTCTGTAATGAGAAGGGGTGTGGTCTAATGACATCAACACCCTATATCAGGTGTGCATAATTATTAGGCAACTTACTTTCCTTTGGCAAAATGGGTCAAAAGAAGGACTTGACAGGCTCAGAAAAGTCAAAAATAGTGAGATATCTTGCAGAGGGATGCAGCACTCTTAAAATTGCAAAGCTTCTGAAGCGTGATCATCGAACAATCAAGCGTTTCATTCAAAATAGTCAACAGGGTCGCAAGAAGCGTGTGGAAAAACCAAGGCGCAAAATAACTGCCCATGAACTGAGAAAAGTCAAGCGTGCAGCTGCCAAGATGCCACGTGCCACCAGTTTGGCCATATTTCAGAGCTGCAACATCACTGGAGTGCCCAAAAGCACAAGGTGTGCAATACTCAGAGACATGGCCAAGGTAAGAAAGGCTGAAAGACGACCACCACTGAACAAGACACACAAGCTGAAACGTCAAGACTGGGCCAAGAAATATCTCAAGACAGATTTTTCTAAGGTTTTATGGACTGATGAAATGAGAGTGAGTCTTGATGGGCCAGATGGATGGGCCCGTGGCTGGATTGGTAAAGGGCAGAGAGCTCCAGTCCGACTCAGACGCCAGCAAGGTGGAGGTGGAGTACTGGTTTGGGCTGGTATCATCAAAGATGAGCTTGTGGGGCCTTTTCGGGTTGAGGATGGAGTCAAGCTCAACTCCCAGTCCTACTGCCAGTTTCTGGAAGACACCTTCTTCAAGCAGTGGTACAGGAAGAAGTCTGCATCCTTTAAGAAAAACATGATTTTCATGCAGGACAATGCTCCATCACACGCGTCCAAGTACTCCACAGCGTGGCTGGCAAGAAAGGGTATAAAAGAAGAAAATCTAATGACATGGCCTCCTTGTTCACCTGATCTGAACCCCATTGAGAACCTGTGGTCCATCATCAAATGTGAGATTTACAAGGAGGGAAAACAGTACACCTCTCTGAACAGTGTCTGGGAGGCTGTGGTTGCTGCTGCACGCAATGTTGATGGTGAACAGATCAAAACACTGACAGAATCCATGGATGGCAGGCTTTTGAGTGTCCTTGCAAAGAAAGGTGGCTATATTGGTCACTGATTTGTTTTTGTTTTGTTTTTGAATGTCAGAAATGTATATTTGTGAATGTTGAGATGTTATATTGGTTTCACTGGTAAAAATAAATAATTGAAATGGGTATATATTTGTTTTTTGTTAAGTTGCCTACTAATTATGCACAGTAATAGTCACCTGCACACACAGATATCCCCCTAAAATAGCTAAAACTAAAAACAAACTAAAAACTACTTCCAAAAATATTCAGCTTTGATATTAATGAGTTTTTTGGGTTCATTGAGAACATGGTTGTTGTTCAATAATAAAATTAATCCTCAAAAATACAACTTGCCTAATAATTCTGCACTCCCTGTATAAACCCTCTAAATGGATCAGAACTTAAACACTGAGTCGCTTAAAATAGGCTAATAGTCCAAAGTGACTTCTATATTAAAGGGGTTCTCCGGGAATTAAGAAAATGAAAATACTTAAATATTACTTCATTATAAATACCCAAATACCTTTCAATAGTTATAACGGCTCATTTTGTCTAGGTAGCAATCATCAGGAGAAATAAAATGGCTGCTGTCCTATTAGTGCACACAAAACCTGTCCTAGATGGGCCAAATGGTTCTTATCTGCCGACACATTCTATGTTTCTATGTCCTAATCACACAGTAGGACAAGTTACTGAGCTGCCTCATCCTCCTCTCCTACTTGTCACGGATTATGATCTTGAATACAGCTGATAAGAACTTTAGCTGAATCTCGGTAGGAGTGGAGTTCATGAACAGATGTGGCTAATGAGCAGCAGCACTTGTCTGTAGTCTTCATTACCACAGTCTGTCCTGTCTGTCCCCTCTGTATATCATGTCCCCTTATGAACTTTATTACTAGAGATTGAGCTGAAGATCATATTAAACTGTATCCAGGATCATAATCCCTGACAAGTAGAGCAGAAAGGACGATGAGGCAGCTCCTTACCTCAGTGTTCTGAAATAACTAGTCCTCCTATGTGATTAGGACAGGTTTTGTGTGCAGTAATAGGACAGCAGCTATTTTGTTTATCTTAATGATTGCTCCCTAGACAAAACTAGCCATTATAACTAATGAAAGTTATTTTGGAATATATTTATAATGAAGTAATATTTAAGTATTTTTGTTTTCTTAATTCCCGGAGAACCCCTTTAAGTACTACACTGCATAACTCTGTGATACTACGTCTAGCAGCAGGGATGCTCTAATGAGAAGCTGTTGTATGTGTGTGTATATACATATATATATATATGATCCAGAAAATGAGCTGCACTCCAGTAAGTTAAAAAAAATTATTCCTTTAATCACCCGTGCGGTGCAACGTTTTGGCTCAGTACTAGAGCCTTTTTCAAGCTTGAAAAAGGCTCTAGTACTGAGCCGAAACATTGCACCGCACGGGTGATTAAATGAATCAGTTGTTCTTAACTTACTGTAGTGCCGCTCATTTTCTGGATTATTCACTGGGGTAAGAAGTCTATTCCCTTGCACCCGATTTTTTCAATATTTGCCAGTGCCGCCATTTTTCTCTGATATAGATATATATATATATATATATATATATACAGTTGCAAGAAAAAGTATGTGAAGCCTTTGGAATGATATGGATTTCTGTACAAATTGGTCATAAAATGTGATCTGATCTTCATCTAAGTCACAACAATAGACAATCACAGTCTGCTTAAACTAATAACACACAAAGAATTAAATGTTACAATGTTTTTATTGAACACACCATGTAAACATTCTGTCACGGACGGTGTACAGGAAACAAGGCAAAGCAACATGCATAAATGACTTGCTGGATCCAAAAACTAAGGAACCAAGGGGAGACCCCTGCAGAAGACCTGGCACTTTCCCTGGCTGCTCAGCCTATGCAAAGATCCGAATGGTGGAGGTTTGCATATCCACGTACCTTGACTATATAACCCCTGAGCACCCTACAATAGTGAGGGGACACGACCACCGGCTCCCTACACAAGATACGGAGGGAGTCAGGGTCACCTGGGATCCAGCAAACAGAAAATAACAGATAAATGTTCAACACTTAGCTTTTGTAGCAGACAGGAGAACAAGATCACCATGCACACACACTCCAGGAAGAAGTATAAGCCGCCCAGAAAAGCATTCTGGGGAGGAATTTAAAGGGAAGCAATTAGTCCAACACATGACAGCTGAGAGAGGCTAACGAGATGAGGAACTGAATACCACAACAAAGAAAGTCAAGGAGGAGGTTCTGAAAGGCCTCTGTCAGAGCTTCTCAGCTGTCTGGTTGTGACACATTCACAGTGCAGGTGGAAAAAGTATGTGAACCCTTGGATTTAATAACTGGTTGAACCTCCTTTGGCAGCAATAACTTCAACCAAATGTTTCCTGTAGTTGAAGATCAGACACATTCTTGACCATTCCTCTTTACAGAACTGTTTCAGTTCAGCAATATTCTTGGGATATCTGGTGTGAATCACTTTCTTGAGGTCATGCCACAGCATCTCAATCGGATTGAGGTCAGGACTCTGACTGGGCCACACCAGAAGGCGTATTTTCTTCTGTTTAAGCCATTCTATTGTTGATTTACTTCTATGCTTTGGGTCGTTGTCCTGTTGCAACACCCATCTTCTGTTGAGCTTCAGCTGGTGAACAGATGGCCTTAAGTTCTCCTGCAAAATGTCTTGATAAATTTGGGAATTCATTTTTACTTCGATGATAGCAATCCGTCCAGGCCCTGACGCAGCAAAGCAGCCCCAAACCATGATGCCCCCACCACCATACTTCACAGTTGGGATGAGGTTCCTCTGTGGTTTATTCCCATGAATTCCATTCTTACTTAGTGTTTTACATATCGTAGATTTGCTAACATGGATGTTAGCATATGCCAGAGACTTTTGTAAGTCTTTAGCTGACACTCTAGGATTCTTCTTCACCTCATTTAGCAGTCTGCGCTGTGCTCTTGCAGTCATCTTTGCAGGACGGCCACTCCTAGGAAGAGTAGCAGCAGTGCTGAACTTTCTCCATTTATAGACAATTTGTCTTACCGTGGACTGATTAACAGCAAGGCTTTTGGAGATACTTTTATAACCCTTACCAGCTTTATGCAAGTCAACAATTCTTGATCACAGGTCTTCTGAGAGCTCTTTTGTGCGAGGCATCATTAAAATCAGGCAATGCTTCTTGTGAAAAGCAAACCCAGAACTGGTGTGTATTTTTTATAGGGCAGGGCAGCTGGAACTAACACCTCCAATCTCATCTCATTGATTGGACTCCAGTTAGCTGACACCTCACTCCAATTAGCTCTTGGAGATGTCATTAGTCTAGGGGTTCCCATACTTTTTCCACCTGCACTGTGAATGTTTACATGGTGTGTTCAATAAAAACATGGTAACATTTAATTATTTGTGTGTTATTAGTTTAAGCAGACTGTGATTGTCTATTGTTGTGACATAAATGAAGATCAGATCACATTTTATGACCAATTTGTGCAGAAATCCATATCATGAGTGCAGTATCCCATGGTGTGACTGGTGTCAATAGAGTCTTAGGCTACTTTCACACTAGCGTTTTTCTTTTCCGGCGCTGAGTTCCGTTCTAGGGGCTCAAATCCGGAAAAGAACTGATCAGTTTTATCCCCATGCATTCTGAATGGAGAGTAATCCGTTCAGGATGCATCAGGATCTCTTCAGTTCAGTCTTTTTGACTGATTGGGCTTTTCAGAAAACCGTAGCATGTTGAATTTTTACTTCCGGCCAAAAATCTGGAACACTTTTGACTGAACGGTCTTTTTCCCATTGACTTGCAATAACGCCGGATCCGGCGCCGTGTGTTCCGTCAAACCGGATCCGTTTTTTGCATGTTAAACCCCAAAAATGTGAAAAAAATGTTAAAGTCCATAAATGGGCGGATCCGTTTTTTCCAATGCATTTTTTCATTGTGATCAAAATCCTTATCAGGATTCAAATGTAATCCGTTTTTACACGTTTTTTCCGGATCCGGCGGGCAGTTCCGGTGACGGAATTGAACGCCAGATTCAAACAACGCTAGTGTGAAAATAGCCTAAGTGATATTTTCTTTTGTAATAAAGTTATGTATGCTGAAAGTGTACTAGATCTAACTAAATGTAGAGCTCCTGGAAGAATCATAGAAAATTGACTGCCATTTAAACATGTATTACTACCACTCTATTTCAAGAAGCCTATCTATGTATTTAAGTTAAAGCATTTTATAGGGTGTCCAGACTGCTGATGATTGAAATACATCCTTATGTATATCTTGTATCAAACATTGGAGCTGTTTCCATTTATATGGAATTTCACATACAGAATAATTCCATTACCTCTTAGTTCATATATGTGTTTAAGGCTACTTTCACACTAGCGTTCGGGCGGATCCGTTCTGAACGGATCCGCCCATAATAATGCAGACGGAGGCTCCGTTCAGAACGGATCCGTCTGCATTATATTAGCTAAAAAAAGCTAAGTGTGAAAATAGCCTGGGACGGATCCGTCCAGACTTTCAATGTAAAGTCAATGGGGGACGGATCCGCTTGAAGATTGAGCCACATTGTGGCATCTTCAAACGGATCCGTCCCCATTGACTTACATTGTAAGTCTGGACGGATCCGCACGCCTCCGCACGGCCAGGCGGACACCCGAACGCTGCAAGCAGCGTTCAGCTGTCCGCCTGTCCGTGCGGAGGCGAGCGGAGCGGAGGCTGAACGCCGCCAGACTGATGCAGTCTGAGCGGATCCGCCTCCATTCAGACTGCATCAGGGCTGGACGGCTGCGTTCGGGTCCGCTCGTGAGCTCCTTCAAACGGAGCTCACGAACGGAAACCCGAACGCTAGTGTGAAAGCAGCCTTAAAGGTTGTAATTCCTAACATAGAGTCATTCAGGCATGGACTTTGTTTCCAATCCTAGAGATTTATCCAGACTTTTGGCCAAGGCTATACTTATCTTAAAGAATATTTCTCCCCATGTTTTAACATTACTGACATGCATAGTGCATAGTATAAACCCTTTTTTATGAGAGTAATTATAATACAGATGAATGGAATAGTCTGATTCCCCTCAAAGGTGATGTAAATCCAGACCCAGTTGTAGTGTAAAGACAACTGCCAAGTGTGGTTACACCAGACAAACATTCAGTGGACATTCATTTTGTAAAAACATATTTAGCATTTGGACAGCCAATATAAATATGCATTTCCTATGGACCATTTTCTAAAAGAGCTGCTGCAATAAAACAGAAAAATGGCAATACTTCTGTTTTTGGATTCAAAATGAATATTCTTTTTTGGTAAAAATGTAATATTTTGGAGGAAAATCAAGGTATGGATAGTAAATACCATGCAATGAGAACAAAGTAAGGGAGGCCACAAACAGACCTCTGATATGCTCGACAATGTAAAAGTTTAAATTATTCAAGGCTAAACCAAAAAATGCACGTAAACTACTCACAAAATGTTAGGGATATTTGGCTTGTGGGTGAAATTTCAGGATGAATCTAAAATGTACTCTGACCTTTACAGGTGAACTTAATGTGACCTTCTCTAAACTTTTGAATGCACATGTCCAACTTTTCTAAGTTTCAATGCTTTTTGCACAACTTGTTGTTCTCTTACAAGGAACGTAATGGCGAAATTCACAACATGTGTTTGATCCATGAATCGCCCAATACATTTCCTGGTTCAATTAGAATTTGTATTTAAGCAGTCCTCCTTATCATGCTATAAACATTTTGATATCATGAGACCAAGATAATAACTAACAATTGATCAACAGTACATCACCATTGCGAGGCTTAAAGTAGGATCTTCTCAGACGAAAGTAGCCACTGACCTTAGAGTGTCACAGAGTGTCATTATCATGTTGCAACAGAGATACAGAGAGACTGGAAGAGTCACAGAAAGGCATAGAAGTGGACGTCCTTTGGCCACATCCCACACTGATGATCGCTTCATTGTGAACAGTGGCGTATCTCCAATAGAGGTAGACCAGACAGCTGCTATGGGGCCCCTTGGGGAAAGGGGCCCACAGTGGAGGATAAGCAAGCTCACTAATTACAATTATATAGCTACCTGTGAAAAGAGAATGTAAGAAATGGAGAAGGACCTTTGGTGATGTCATCCTCCATGTGACCAGTGCAGGAAGCCAAGGAAACTCAGAGCAGTGAAGTCTGAAGGACCTTTGATGATGAGTGCAGAGGACTGGTGAAAGACATATGAGATGTGGCTGTGAGGTGGAGGAGCTTCTGTGTGGTGCCTGATGGAGCAGAGGTTAGTGGTATCCTGGGATAGCCCATATAACATCCTAGAGAAGCTGGGAGTTGTAGTTCTGTCCTATTATATCCCTCTCCATGTAATTTTATCTTATGCCCTAGTACAGTCTGGTAATGCTGGGATTTGTAGTTCTCTCCTCTTATACCTCCTCTCTTTAATGTACAGGTATACTGATGCCCCATAATAAGTCTGGCTCTACTGGGGGTTATAGTTATTTCCTTTTAAAGCTATCACCTAGTACAACTAGATGATGCCCTATAATAATCTGGACATGCTGGGAGTTGTAGTTCTCTCTTCTTAGGCTGGGTTCACATCATCATTTAGTTTTGTGTACAGGATTTTTTCCATCTAAAATAACGCATCTCAGACGGAAATGGCTCTGACGGATGCAGAATGTGCAGAACTGATGCTTGAAATACAGGATCAGTTTTTTTCTTTATTTTTCTGTTCCTCTGGTGGATCAGAAGTACGGAAAAAATAAACAGTGGTGTGAATCCGGTCTTATACTCTCTCTCACCTGGACATGCTGGGAGTTATAGTTCTCTCCATTTTACCTCTCCCTGCGTTGCCTACTAATTTCCAGTAATAACAATCTGGTGATGATGAGACTTGTAGTTCCCTTGTCACTATTATATTGTTCTGCAGCAGCTGAGGTGTATATTAGGCTTTGTTCACATCTGTACTGGTGACGTTCACTGTTCTGCCCTGTCATAGGAGCAGAACAACGAAAATCACTGTAGTTCCGTATCTGGCACTTCATGGACAACAACACCTGATGGACTATAAAATTGTCTCCAGCATTTATGAACTGATCTGTGAATGAGGCCCCAACACAGATGTGATCAAAGCCTTAAGGCTCATGCCCACGAACGTAAGAGCTCCATGCCCATGCTGCGGACCGCATACGGCGGTTCCTCAATACATGGGTCACCAGCCGTGTGCATTCCGCATAACTGATGCAGACTCATTCACTAGAATGGGTCCACAAATCCAGAGATGCGATGCAGAAGCCTGGATTGGAACCCCACGTAAGCACTACGGAGCTTCTGTGGTTTTTCTGGCCATGCCTCCGCAATGCAAAAAAGTTGTGTATGGACTACTTTTTTTGCGGTGCGGACCGTCGGATGCGGATCACGGACCCCTTTCAAGTGAATAGGTCCGCGATCTGCATGCGGCTGCCCCACGGTCGGTGTCTGTGCATTAAAAGCGCAATTTGCGGTCCACAGCACGGGCACGGAGTCCTTACGTTTGTGGGCATGAGCCCTTATACAGTATGTTCTCAGATTATGAGGTTCTGCAGCAGCTGAGGCATGTAGTATGAGGTTCTGCAGCAGCTGAGATGTGTATTATGATGTTCCATAGCAGCTGAGGTGTGTATTATGAGGTTCTGCAGCAGCTGAGGTCTGTGTTATGAGGTTCTGCAGCAGTTGATGTGTGTGTTATGAGGTTCTGCAGCAGCTGAGGTGTGTATTATGAGGCTCTGCAGCAGCTGAAGTGTGTATTATGAGGTTCTTCAGCAGCTGAGGTGTGTATTAGGAGGTCCTGCAGCTGCTGAGTTGTTCCTTAATAGGTTCTGCAGCAGCTGAGGTGTGTATTATGTGGTTCTGCAGCAGCTGAGGCGTGTATTATGAGGTTCTGCAGTAGCTAAGGTGTGTATTATGAGGTTCTATATCAGCTGAGGTGTGTATTATGATGTTCTGCAGAAGTTGATGTGTGTATTAGGAGGTTCTGCAGCAGCTGAAGTGTGTATTAGGAGGTTCTGCAGCAGCTGAGGTGTGTAATAGGAGGTTCTGCAGCAGCTAAGGTGTGTATTATGATGTTCTGCAGCAGCTAAGGTGTGTATTAGGAGGTTCTGCAGCAGCTGAGGTGTGTATTAGGAGATTCTGCAGCAGCTGAGGTGTGTATTATGATGTTCTGCAGCAGCTAAGGTGTGTATTAGGAGGTTCTGCAGCAGCTGAGGAGTGTATTAGCAGGTTCTGCAGCAGCTGAGGGGTGTATTATGAAGTTCTGCAGCAGATGAGGTGTGTATTATGAGGTTCTGCAGCAGATGAGGTGTGTATTAGGAGATTCTGCAGCAGATGAAGTGTATTATGAGGTTCTGCAGAACTGAGATGTGTATTATAAATTTCTGCAGCAGCTGATGTGTGTATTATGAAGTTCTGCAGCAGCTGAGGTGTGTATTAGGAGGTTCTGCACCAGTCAGAGAAACATCAGTTGTGACTGGATTAAATCCTTTAGTTTTCTGTGTGTGCACTTTGTAAAATGCCCCTGTCCTCTGCTAGCACGCTTCGCACTGTGACCTGACAGATCAGTTCGGAACGGACCAGATTCAGCAGTGACACCAGTCCAGACTCCAGTCCAGCTCGGTAAAGATCTGCTCCAGGCCCTGACTGCGCTCTGCCAGCAGCACAAACAGTAAGTCAGCATTGGGGAGGAGGTGAAGCAGCTGCAGGCACAGTCCATGGCGAAGGATGACACACTATATAAAAATTACTAGCAGCGGGCACAATTCATCGGGTGGCTAGGTAATCACTTGAGATCAGATTTCGGTATTCTGTTCCAGCATACTAGCAGAGTACCAGAATCATCAGATTCAGCATATGCCAAACACTGCTGGCACCTGCCGGATCCCATTCACAGTAATGGGGTCAGTCAAGATCCCGCACGCAATAGTATTTTGCACTTTGTTTTTGCCAGAATCTGCAACGGAGGCTTCTGCTGGAACCTCTGCAGCAGATGTGCGCATAGCCTAAGGGGTGCTGTGGGTCAAGGGTGCCCAATTCATATTCTTGCCATGGGGCCCAGTGATTTCTATGTACACCCCTAATTGTGAACAATGACTTGTAAAAACCGGATGAATGCCACACAACTCCAGTCACATTTAAGGGAGGTGAGAGGCACCCAAGCATCATGTCAGACCATTTGAAACCATCGTCTTGCATGGGCCATGGAGCATCTACGCTGGACGAGGGACCAGTGGTCCTCAGTGCTGTTCACTGATGAAAGGCGATTCACACTGTGCAGAAATGATGGCCGCCAACAATGTTAGAGACGTCAAAGAGCGCTATGCATCAACCACTGTTGTCAACAGACGAGCCTTTGGTGGCGGTGGTGTTACATTGTGGGTATTGTGGGCATTGTGGGCATTGTGTCTAGTCAATACAGAACTGCTATACACTTTGTGAATGGTACAGTGACAAGCCCATACTACTTGAATAACATCATAAATCCAGTCATTGTGCCTCTGCATGAACAACACAGGCCTAATTTCATCTTTATGGATGACAATGTGCCAGCTCATCAAGGTTGCATCATTAAGGAATGGCTGCTGGAGACTGGGGTACCTCAAATGGAGTGGCCTGCACTTTCTCCAGACCTGAATCCCAATGAAAACCTATGGGATCAGCTGAGTCGCCGTGTAGAGGCTTTAACTCTGTACCCCAGAACCTCAATGACCTGCAGGCCATCCTTCAAGAAGAGTGGGATGCCATGCCTCAGCAGACAATAAGTCGACTTGTGAACAGCATGAGACATCGTTGTCAAGTTGTAATTGATGCTCAAGGCCACATGACAAGTTTTTGAGGCATTGACATTTTTTGTGGGGGTATATCCACCACTGCTGTTGGCTTTTGTTTCAATAAAAAGTTTGATATGGGGAAATCACCATTGCATGCTTCTACTTAAATGCCCTAATTTTATTATATAATATCACTGCAGCGTGAACTTTTAAAATTTTTCATAAATTTCACCCAAAAGCCAAATATCCCTAACTTTTTGTCAGTAGTATATAACAATTCTTGTCTGGATTCAAGACTTTAGATGACATTTCAGCTATAGTTCCCCAAAAGACTATAAAATAAATTGTGATAAGAGTTAAAATATTTGGCCATAAATCATGTTGTTTGGTATAAGGCACTAATACCACTAAAAAGCATACAATTCCATCTGTGAAGTATGAAAATGATATCATCGTGTTCTGGGCATAAGGCCACAATGGCTTGTGAAAAGTTTAAAAACTTATTGTAAAATATAGGAAGATTCTAGAGGAAAACCTGCAGCAGTCTACAAGAAAACTTGCTAGAAAATGTATTTTCAAGACAACTGAAAATACTGCATAAAACCAAAGCTATAAAACCATACATGGATTGTTTACATGAATCACATTTAGTATTCTTGAATTACTATAGCCAAATCCAGGCCTCAGCTCAACTAAGAATACTTTTCCAAACTAGAAGTGCAGGAAAAAAGAGAAACATAAATCACATCAATATTTAGCGTGACAACCCTTTGCCTTCAAAACAGCATCAATTCTTCTAGGTACACTAGCACACAGTTTTCGAAGGAACTTAACAGGGAGGCTGTTTCAAACATCTTGGAGAACTAACCGCAGATCTTCTGGATGTAGGCATGTTCAAATCCTTCTGTCTCTTCAGGTAATCGCAGATGGATTTGAGTACCAGAATATCCCCCAGTGTGCTCAAGTTCTGATGCCATAATGGACCCCAAAGATCCAAGAAAAAAAACATTTGGCTGACTTTGGAGAAAATCAGTCACCACTTGGGTCTATTTCTGTGATTCAAAACATGTTTCCAAGATATAGAGGGTGGGCCTCAGGTATAATTTCCTTTGGTGGGCCCCAGGAACTACAGTCCAAAGCTGTACTCAATAATGTTGAGATCAGAACTCTGTGGTGGTCATTTAATCACTTCCAGGTCTCCTTGTTCTCCTTTATGCTGAATATTGTTCTTAATGGTTGGCTGTATGTTTGTTGTCTTTATCCTGCTGCAGAATAGATTTGGCGCTAATCAGATTAGAATATACTTGGCGCCAATACCCTGGTGGTATTGCATAATGGATAAGTATCTGCCAGTATTTCTCAGCATTGAGGATGCCTTTATTCCTGACAAAATCCCCAACTCCAGATTACATTTCATGCTTATCTATATATAATTATGTCGGCAGGAGTTTTTTTTATTTTTATGGATCGTCTTGTTTCTAGGCATGGACCTTGACAAACTTAAACACAAATATGCATGAACTTTCCAGGCACATTCAGTACACCCATAAGAATGGAAGGAACATCACCATAACATAGAAAACCACAGTTAATCATGGCATCCAGATCCTATATGTCCACAAGGCTCATTGGGCCTATACTATACGTACTTATTCCTCCAATTTCATACAAAAATGGTGGTGTGTTCTTTTATATGCTGTATTATGGAGACCTTCTCTCCTAGAAGGGGCACCACACAGTGCTTTAATATGTGCAATATTACTTCATCAATGCACATATTGTATACAATCCCTGATGCATACTTATATATGTCATCAATCTCAATAAGATTACTATTGCATGTGTACATTACAACAGGTGAAATTGACAAGGGCACTAACATGTATCATATATATATATATATATTTATATATATATTTATATTGTTTTATTTTTATTTATTTTTTTATCTTTTTTGCTGCACCTATTGGACTCAGGAAGGAAAATGATAGATTGATTCAGTATGGCAAACAAATAAATACATTTATTTTTCATAGGCAAAAGATTTCAGAAAAGAAAATGTGCATCTCTGAATGCTCGAGAAATTGGAGCAGCCACAGGACCATGGCTTTAAACAAACTTTATTTGGGCGCTTGACTGACTGGCAATTGTGTGCAATCATTTTAGCTGTCACAGAGCCCAGAGAAATGTGTGCGAGCTCTAGCATGAAATGTTTATATTTCATAAACAAAATGATGTGCTTAACAGTCAGAGCAATGGGAGGATTTCAGCTAATGCATTTTCCAATGTATGTGTCAGATTATTAATGCGCTCCAGTAGCTGTTAATTTCACTTTGCTGGAATGATTTATGGGGAGGTAAAGGAGAGAGACATAATCTAATTGAGATCAGAATCACTGTTCTAGCAAAAGAGCACAACATGGGGCCCAGCCACAGAAGAAAGATTAATTTCTAATAGGCAAATCATCTCTTAAATTATGATAAACATTGCAGCTGACTACCCTTTACTCTGCCAATACAATAATGTAGGTTCAAAGAAAATCAGCAATTTTGAGGAAAGTCATTGTGACTTACGCAGCGGTTTAGATGAAGAGCCTAGGTGACTGCACAGTGAATCCCAAGCCGTTCCAGAGGAAACACTTTGATGAATTTATGCAGTTATATGAACAACAATTGAAAGATCAGGGCAAGATCAATCACAATAGAAATAAAAGACAAGTGGTGTCTGGCAGATATGCATCAGACCTCAAAGTGTGCCTCACTTTCTCCATCTGCCCCTCTGTCTGTCGCTCCTCGCTGGTAATTACCATTCTGGCTCGTGCACACTCTCTTACTGCTTCTTTATTTGGGAAGTGGTTAAGTCCTGTCTAATGTAGACATCATGTAGAGGTCTAAAGCTGCTACTTTCAATTTTACACTTGACATACATTTCCTACAGTCCTGATAGCTTCAAAAAGCCTGACACTAAGGACTTTATTCAATGTGGATGGTTAAACAGAGTATTAAGAATATTCTGCCATGAGGATGGTTGGAGCTATTCACATAAATGAAGCATTAGGTTTAATAGTAAGTGGAAAACCTAATATTGTGATACTGTTGCTATATGTAATTGTATTATAATCTATACAGACAGACTGATTTAGCCGGTTGTACATTTTCAGAATTGTAGGAGCTTGCTGGAGTAGGGGTTTGGAAGTCATAGGGCAGAAAGAAGTTCATGGCAGGTCCCACAGCTTCTGCCCATACCTATTTAGAGAAAAATCCATCCATAACTGGCAATTATGTTAATAATCATCTTTTTTTTTTTGCAAACATTTAAACATAATACGTTGTATGTCTTTGGTCAGTCATAGGATGAAACTATTGAGTCTTAAATCTAGATGAGGCAGAGAAAAATGGCACAAGTTTTCATTATACACTTGAAACCATTTGTTGAAACCAGAAAATGTCTTTAAGCATGAGGGTCTATACTGCAAACAGAACCTCTGTCCTAGCTGTAGCCATTATCTGTATGGATTTATTTTAAAGTGGAATATACACAAATGGAACAATTCGGCTGCATCTGTTCTCTGGAGGACATAGACCATATTAACCTTCTGCCCTCACTGTCCTCCCATGCTACATCATGAACCAGCGCCTTACATCACTATTCTGTGTTTTGGAGGCACCTGCTCCTTCCACTATCTGTCATTCTGTTGCTTTATGCTTATTTGGATTCCAATCCCTTACATCATTGCCTCTGTCACATGCAGCTATGCCCACCGGATAACAAAATTCTGATGTTATCTCAGTTGTATTATCCCATCTGCTTCAAAACTGAAGACATCTCATCTGTATAAAAAGGTAGAGACTGCATTCAATGAGATGTTCCGAACCTAATACACTACAGTTAAAAAAAGATTATGGAAAACCAAACATCTGCCATGTTAGCTCTACTCCTTGAAGCTTTTTTTTAGAAAGTTTTTGAATAGAGATTTTCAGGCAAATCATAAATACGATGCCATGCTTATTCATTGGTCTAATCGCAAATCAAGTGTTCTGCTTGGTTCACAATAGACAATTGCTAAATTATACCCATCATACAAAAAATAATATTATTAGAAAAGATGGATGGCACATGGATCTGACCTCTCAGGTCACTAAAAACTACTGTTCCCAATATAATTCTTTCCCCCCCTTCTCCTGAAACAAACTGTTTGACTTGTAAATTATGGTGATAACAGCTGGCTGCCAATGAAGTGAACTATTAATTGTATGTTCCTAACAGTGGCGCTTGTAAATCAATGTGAGCAATGAACAGTTTCGTTCTACCACCACAGACACCCTATAGCTTACAATAATTTACAGCTGCTGGACAAGGAATCACCATCAGCGAATTCTGTTGACATAACCAAAAACAAAGTGCCGTTTATTCTCGGTGTAACCTCACTGTAAATCCATTGTTGGACAGAAATGCACAATGCAATGTTATTTGCAAAATGAATCGTAAATGTCTTTAAAGGAACAGAAGAATATCCAAGGTCGGCATTTTATTGCCTGTCATAAAGCAGATTTTATGTTCTCTTTTGTAGAAAGCACCGCGTCCCAAAAATGAAGCCTAATGTAGTTACGTAGGATTATAGAATGGACTGCTATTTACCTGTTTGATATAAAAAATTATGACATATTCAATATTTATAAAGGGTACCAGGTAGGCAGGTGTACCTACAAAATTTCCTTCAGGCCTCATCCAAAATAGCATACCACTGCTGTACAGTGTCATAATGCAATACTGTCATACCGTACCGCCATATGTCTCTGATTTCTTAAGATGGCACATAAAGGTTTTCTGTCAGAGTCATACAAAATCACACAGAAAAAAATGCTACATATTTTCCATCCTATGCTATATCACAAGGTAATACAATGACGTACAGTGGAATGGTATGGGAGCACACAAAGTGTCTGCTCCTCTCTAGAAGGAAAATCTGAGGCTGTGTGCTGCTGTAAAGTCACCAAAAATCCCAAAAGCTTCTCCACAAATAATGTTAAACGAAATGTGTCACCAGGATAATCGCTATTGAAGTAAAGCCATAGCCTAATAGCACTTAGTATCTTATTTCTAGATGTGCCTTTGTTCCAGCAATAGATGTTTTTTATCCTCTGAAAATCCAGTTTATTTGGTATGCAAATGAGCCAGTAAGGTGCCCAGAGGGGCGTCACTCTTGCAGGAAGGAGCCCATGCACGCCTCCTGCAGCAATGTGTCCACCCAGCCCTCCTACATCACATTCAAGCCATAGCTCTGCCCCCAGCATGAGGGCGGGCTTGGGCACTGGCAGGAGGCATGCCTGGGCTACTTCCTACAAGAGTGACGCCCCTCTGGGCACCTTACTGGCTCATTTGCATACCAAATAAACTGGATTTTCAGAAGATAGAAAACATCTATTGCTGGAAGAAAGGCAGATCTAGAAATAAGTGCTATTAGGTTATGGCTTTACTTCAATAGCGATTATCCTGGTGACAGATTTCCTTTAAAAGCATTGTATGTTCTTGAGTCTTGAAACTATAATCTGAAATGATTCAAATATTCCCTAAACGTTAGGGTATGGATTGAGAGGAAAATATAATAGAATTTATCAAATTGTGTAAAATTGACCTGCAAAAAAGTTCTAGATGGTTGGAAATCCATAACATTATGTTTTTTTGGGGTTTTTTTTTTGGGGGGGGGGGTTTACTGGATTGTATGCAAATTTAACGCTGCATAGTTAAAGAATTTTATAAACAAAGTTAAAATGCAAGTTGTACAACTCATAAAACCGTATAAATATAAGGAGTTTAAATGTAGTATCTGTGTACAATAATGTAGGCTACTTTCACACTAGCGGCAGCCTTCTCGTAGTTTTATTCCGGCTGCCTCTCGGCAAGTTTGCCGTGCCATTATAGTCAAAGGGGCCGGAGGGGAGTTCCGGCAGCACGATGCACTAGCAGCAGCAAGGATCCATCAGGCTGCTCCCCTGTCAGAACAGCCTGCCGGGGAAGGATGCCGCTAGTGTGAAACTAGCCTTAATATACATTTGGCATATTTGTTATTTATTCACCTTGCAAATTGAAGAACAATTACCCACTAACTACTACTTTCATGCCACTTTGTGTAAAATTATATGAACATATAAGAGATGCAAAGCCTAGTTTTCAGCAGAAAAAGTTCAATAAGTTTTATAGCATCTTTTACTGACTGATTCTTTAAAGACCGTATTTTTTTATTATTTTTTTTAAAGGCCTTAACACGCCATGCAGTAAATGTTAGTTATGATGTCATATATATTCTTGCCTTCCACTGGTATGTCCTTGCCTAATTCCAAGGGATGGATATTTCTGTACACAGACACAATGTACTGGCATGCATAAGTATGACAGTATACTATGCTGTAATAAAAAAAATCTATGTGAAATTAAAGTGACTTTATTAGATCAAGAATGTAATAAAACCTATACACTTTAATATAAAAAAAACACATAATTGGCATCATCATAATCCTAACAACATGTACTAGATATTTATACACTTATAGGGACATTTATCAATTATACTATGCTAGTTTTATGGCATAAAAATGTTGCAAGTGATGCCCCAGTGCATGTATTTTTGCGATATTTGGTAAAATTTTGCGACAATTAGAGAGCCTTTAGTATCAGAGTAAAAAGTAGGGCAAGATAACAGATTAGAACACCTTGAAGTATCACTTATGATGTGAGACATTTTAAAAAGTCGTATCCACACACTAGGCAACCCCCTGCTGTCCTTTTACAGACCTAGGCGTACACCAAAATGAACTTGAACCAAACATATTTTTACTGTGCGCCATTTCATAAATTTGATGCAATATCATAAAGCAAAGACAGACTTAAACCTGACACCAAAATCACCACAACTGATAAATTAACCTCTTAGTTTATATCAACATAAAAACTGGGGGTATAGTTTGAAATTTGTTACCCACAAAATTAAATTCATAGAAAATTTTAAACTGGTCCAAGGTGTTTTCCAATACTTATGCAGATGACCTGTCCTCTGGATAAATAAAATATTAAGAGCAGCACTCAATACCGTGTAGACATCAACTGGAATGCATCAGCCCATCCACGACCTTAGATCCACCTCGGTCTTACGATCAGCAAACAAAAGCAAATTGACAGCAGCATCTCCAGAAGTGAATTTTATTCACAGTGGGTCCATGAAAAAATGTGCGAATAGCGCCAAAAAGTGCAACATTTAGACTACCAAGTAGTCTTTATCAAGAAAGCTTGAAAAAGACTACTTAGTAGTCGAAACATTGCACTTTTTGGCGCTATTTGCACATTATTTCATGGACCCACTGTAAATAAAATTCACTTCTGAAGATGCTGCCATCAATTTGCTTTTGTTTGCTGTCCCCTGGATAAGTCATCAGTATCTGATGAGTTGGTGTCTGATACCCGGGACCAAAGCCTATCAGCTGTTTGAGAAGACATCAGCACTTGCAGTAGCACCACGACCTTCTTGCAGCTTAGCCTAGACCATGTGAAGTCACATTGGTTACATGGCCTAGGTGCAGCTCAGTCACATAGAAGTGAATGAGGGCGAGCGATACCAAGCAGAGCAGCTTTACAACGTACGACGCTGTACTTTGTGAGCTGAGAGAAGGCTGTTCCGCTACTGAAAGAACTGGTGCCTTCTCAAACAGCTGATCGGCGGGGGTGATCAGTGTTGGACCCCCACGTTCAAATACTGATGACCTATCCAGAGTATGAAAGTCTCGGAGAACCCCTTTAAAACAATCAGTCAGATTTCTAGTTTTACTTTCCAAGCTGCCAAGATGTCTAATATGGTTTGTTGTTATGAATGTCTACATCACTTGTCTGGACTGCTTTTTATTCATTTAGTCCTATTATGTGCACGTTGTCTGTATATCTGGTTCTCCAACATGTGGCTACCATCGGTGCCTTTCTTCTTGTTTTCCCTTCAAATGATTTAGCTTCTGATTCAATACTGCTTTGTTCCCACTGGTCTCCTCGTTACATCCTTTACATCTACAGTGGATATAAAAAGTCTACACACCCCTGTTAAAATGTCAGGTTTCTGTGATGTAAAAAAAATAAATCATTTCAGAACTTTTTCCACATTGAATTTGCCCTATAAACTGTACAACTCAATTGAAAAACAAACTGAAATCTTTTAGGTAGAGCTAAGAAAAAATATAAAAATAAAATAATATGGTTGCATAAATGGGCACACCCTTAAACTAATACTTTGTTGAAGCACCTTTTGATTTTATTACAGCACTCAGTCTTTTTGGGTATGAGTCTATCAGCATGGCACATTTTGACTTGGCAAGATTTGCCCACTCTTCTTTGCAAAAACAGTCCAAATCTGTCAGATTGCAAGGGCATCTCCTGTGCACAACCCTCTTCAGATCACCCCACAGATTTTCAATCGGATTCAGGTCTGGGCTCTGGCTGGGCCATTCCAAAACTTTAATCTTCTTCTGGTGAAGCCATTCCTTTGTTGATTTGGATGTATGCTTTGGGTCATTGTCATGCTGAAAAATGAAGTTCCTCTTCATGTTCAGCTTTCTAGCAGAAGCCCCAGTTCCAGCTGAAGAAAAACAGCCCCAAAGCATGATGCTGCCACCACCATGCTTCACTGTGGGTATGGTGTTCTTTTGGTGATGTGCAGTGTTGTTTTTGCGCCAAACATATCTTTTGGAATTATGGCCAAAAAGTTCAACCTTAGTTTTATCAGACCATAACACCTTTTCCCACATGCTTTTGGGAGACTTCAGATGTGTTTTTGCAAAATGTAGCCTGGCTTGGATGTTTTTCTTGGTAAGAAAAGGCTTTCGTATTGCCACTCTACCCCATAGCCCAGACTAATGAAGAATACGGGAGATTGTTGTCACATGTACCACACAGCCAGTACTTGCCAGATATTCCTGCAGCTCCTTTAATATTGCTGTAAGCCTCTTGGTAGCCTCCCAGACCAGTTTTCTTCTCATCTTTACATCAATTTTGGAGGGACGCACATTACCAGTCACTGTTGTGCCATATTTTCTCCACTTGATGACTGTCTTCACTGTGTTCCATGGTATATCTAATGCCTTGGAAATTATTTTGTACCATTCTCCTGACTGATACCTTTTAACAATGAGATCCCTCTGATGCTTTGGAAGCTGTCTGTGAACCATGGCTTTTTGCTGTGGGATGCGACCAAGAAAATTTCAGGAAAGACCAACTAGAGCAGCTGAACTTTATTTGGGGTTAATCAGAAGCACTTTAAATGATGGCAGGTGTATGCTGACTCCTATTTAACAGGATTTTGAATGTGATTGTTTAATTCTGAACACAGCTACATCCCCAGTTATAAGAGGGTGTGTACACTTATGCAACCACATTATTATTATTAGTTTTTTTTTACTTCCCTCCACCTAAAAGATTTCAGTTTGTTTTTCAATTAAGTGGTACAGTTTATAGGTCACATTAAAGGTGGAAAAAGTTCTGAAATTATTTATCTTTGTCTCATTTTATTACATCACAGAAACCTGACATTTCAACAGGGGTGTGTAGACTTTTTATAGCCAATGTATGTATTTTTGCTAGCACCAGTTTCTCTGGCATGCACTATGTCTGTCTTGCCTTCTCTGTATTCTTTTATCCAGTTGCCCTGTAACCTTTTATTTTATCTCTTTAGTTTATTCATATCATTGTTTTTAACATTTCTCTGGTTTCAGTCCTATGTCTTCCACACTGGTGCCAAATCAGCGTTTCTGATTTTACTAAAAGGTAAAGTAATTCAGTGGTTATTAATCAATTATAGCCCATATCTTCACATATATTACCAGAAATACTTGGCATTTGAAAATATTAACCCTGTTAATGGGGTTGGACATTTTCTGGTTACTGTTGACCAATGTGTATGTAAGATGGCTATATGGCACTTACTAATGTAGCCTTTTGTAAAAAATGATATGCTATTTTCAATATTTCATAAGTTTTGCCAATTCTTTTTTGGTGTCCACATGGAGGTCTCATCCATAAAATGGCTGCTGATGGATGGTCATGTGACCAAGCAAATCCCTGTCTTCTCCATTCAAATAGAGTGCACCTGCCATCTGCACTTGCACTGCTGGGAGTTTAGTGCAGGTGCGGTGTGTTTATATGAGGAGTCTAGTCACATGACCCTCTATAAGAGGCCATCTTATGGACCAGACCTCTATGTAGAAAGCACAGAAGATTTGACTAACAAGGGGACATGGCTTATAAAATATAGCGAATGGCACAGAATATCTACAAAGACTAGATTAGTAAGCGCCATATAGTCATCTTACATACACTTTGGTTACAAGCAGCCAGAAAGTGGCTAACCCCTTTAATGATTTGCCACCTGAGCATAGAAAGTGTCCAGTTTGTCAGGATCATGTATGTTATATTCACAATACAATCTATCCATTATGTGATAAATAGTAATAGTATAATTTATCATGGCTCTCTAGAAGGTCACCCACATGCTGAACTAAATTATATTGACCCTCATTTGCTGCAGTATTTTCAAGCATGAGTGTAGCCTGTACTTCATGATCTGTTCCACTCATTTGAATACATTAGTAGATTGTTTGTTAAAAGGAATGGCTCCATAAGGAGATAGCCCTTAATTGACTTTTGTCCTTATTATGTAAAGCTTTCTTAGCAGCTAAGAAATACGGAGCTATTAATTGATTTGCCTTCCCTGATGGGGAATAAATATAATGCAATCTTAGACATATGTCTTTTTAATAGTGGGAAGCCGCAACTAAAATGTGCTCTTTAGATGCTCCGGACACCTGCTCAGTATAACACACAGTAAATATCTTAGTGCATGTCCGTCTGTAGCTGTTACGGAGAAGTTAAGTCTATTGTTGTTTTATGCAGTGATCTAATTAACCTTTTGCCAGAATTAAAATGACCTTGAATTGGGCATTGTGACCTAAAACGCTTAACGTTGTTGACTTTTAACAAGCTTTTTGGGATGACTAGGAGCAGCATCTGCTAAAATGGGCAAAAGGTCGAATCCATTAATTTAGATGAGATACCGCATTGTCCTGGTCTCCTTTTAAAAATGGGAGCGTGAATATGAGCCCCAGCAGAAAACACAGACATTGACAGATTTCAAAGCCAGGCTATTGTGTTGTGAATGGTTGAGACCGGAGCAACAGCCCGATGCTTGTGACTGGTAAATGAGGCAGGATTGTGCCTATCCCTCTTTGTTTTTATTGTTGTCTTTTAGGTCATGTAAGTGCATTTAACTTTCATGTGGTATTTAACAGGATTGTCCAGGATTAGAAAAACATGACTGCTATCTGCCAAAAACATCTAGCCACAGGTTGTATGTGATATTGTAGCTCCATCCACTTCAGCGGAGCTGACCTTCCATAACAGACACAACCCATGGAAACCAGGAAAACAGCCAATGCTGGACAATACCTTCAAATCACTATATCACAAGATAAATTCTAAATTCTAACAGCAAATGTAACCCAATTTGCAGGGAACAAAACAGTGCTAAACCTGTCTTGGTTGTGTAGTTCTGAAACACAGCCATTACACAGTGTACAATGAAGGGGATGCAGTACTGGCCAGAGCACCACAGTCCCTTCAGTCAGCTGCTGGGAGTCGGACCACCACCAATGGGATATTGAAGGGCTGTACTTTGTGAATACATTACGTTACTTATCCTGTACCTATCCTCCTATTGTCATCCAGAGCAGAATGCACAATTCTGCAGGTTTCCCTGCTTGCATAGTGCAAAGGGTAGTTTTTACACCAAGCACCGTACAGAAATATGATGTAGGAAAACCTTATTTTTATTGTAGATTTGTGAAAACCAATAGAATTGTAAACATAGCTTCACATTATAATGCAGGTTGCAATTCAGGATTAGCACAAAATATGTATCATAATGGGGCAGATTTATCAAACTGGTGTAAAGTAGAACTGGCTTAGTTGCCTATAGCAACCAACCAATCATTTTCCAAAGGAGCTGTGAAAAATGAAAGGTGGAATCTGATTGGCTGCTATGGAAAACTAAGCCAGTTCTACTTTGCACCAGTTTGATAAATGTCTCCCAATGTATAATAAAAGCTATACAATTTTCCATGAAGAGTTTATCTTTATTTAAAAGGACAATCTCTATTCTCTGCCTTATGATAAGAAAGCTGACAAAGCACCTGGTCCAGGCACGAAACGCGTAGTTAATTATTACCAGTTTTCAAATAAATGTATTCTTATGGACAAAAGAATTTTATCCGTCTTGCTTAGTGACAATCCCAACGGATTGACCCTGCTTTTCAACTAATAGTATTGATTGTACTGGTCGCAGGCCTGGATACTGGAAAGTATCGGAGGTCTGCAGTGCCAGAAACAATTGCCTAAAAAGCAACTATAGGAGTTGTACCTCATCCTGCACAACCCTGAAAGGTGAGTGTATTACTACACAATCAGATTACACTGTACCTACTTGTAGACTCCACCGTACATCAAGCGCTCTCCTCCATTTTGTTTCTCAGCATCTCATTAGAAACCCATATACATATGCACTTCTTTTTAACTTGATTCTTTCACCTAGTGCTGGCTCATCTGGCAACATTCTCAAATCTCTTGAGAGTTCATAGAACCAACAATGAGCCACCCAAATAGGCAGCTTATAGGAGCTCATGCAGAAAGTATGTTAGGAAATGAAGTGGCTGGTAAGAGCACAGCTCTGGAGCACTAAAGCCATAGCCTTCATTATATATTCATCGTCACAGCTAATCAATAATGGCTATATTGTGGGCTAGATGACATCTAACCCAAGCTGCAGTAAAAGAGCTTGCCATTTATTACATGTTTATATGCATGTGTGTTAACGGTAACTGGCTTACTATGGAGTTGACCTCATCAAGTATATGAGTTTAAAAAAATTGCTGTAGGAAAATTTGATGTGACAAGGACTCACGTGAGTATAGCAACTAAATGTTTATTTTTCTATGACCAAAATGATATGCTAACAAATAATCTGAACATGGAAAAATATGATACAGCATTGACGTTCAAGAAACATTCTGAAGCAGTAGACTACATTCTCACCGCTGCCTTTAATTCAAGAAGAATTCCTATGGTATTCTTAGTCATGTAGCACGAATTATCTCTGTGCCTATGGTCATCTCAAGTGGAATTAAAAAACCTTCCCAAGCAATGGTGGAATGTGAAGTACACCAACCATTATATGCACATTAAAGGGCATCTGTCAGCAGATTTCTACCTATGAAATTGCCTGACCTGTTGCATGTGCTCTTGGCAACTGAAGGCATCTGTGTTGGTCTTATGGTTATATGTGCCTGCACTGAGAAAAATGATGTTGTAATAGATGCAAATGAGCCTCTGGGAGCAATGGGGGGGGCTTCACCATTACACCTAGATGCTCTGCTCTCTCTGCAACTGCCAGGCGTGATCACATTTACTATCTGGTCCTGTCAATTAAAGTGCATAGGGCATGGTGCAAAGCCTCTAGGTGTAATGGCAACACCCTTCACACCTGGACACGTCCTGGACAGACATACCTTCAAAACCCTATGTCCCGCAGTGGACATTACAGACATTATTGCCAAGCTACTGTTACCAGACATAGGTTCTACTCAGAGACTTTAGCAAGATAGAGAGGAAAGTTAGATGTACTACAACTATCATATTTGCATTACAGTAAAGATAGATATTTATTCTTCTACCACTGGCCTGGTTTTCTGACTCCATATGCTAGCCATTGCACTTTACACTTACTGCCTAGCACCTAACCAAAAATCTAACATCAAGGCACTCCCTCTACCATCAGGGTTTGCCCCAGGGGAAGAAATAGGTGCCCCCTCCTTTCACTGCATACCCCTAGGGAGCAACGGTGTGAGGACATACACTGTAAGAACTGCTGCCACCTCCATCCTCCACTCGTTGCTCTTGTTTCTCTGCAGTTTTTGAAGCCAAAACCAGGAGTGGATCCTGATTTTGGTTTCAAAAACGGCATGAAAAAATCTGTAAGCATGGCAGCAGTTTAACAGATATCTAGACGGAATTTTGCCTTACAAGTAGTGTTGAGTGGCAGGGGCAATATTTGATTTCGCAATATTTTGCGAATATATGGCCAAATTATCATCATATATTCATGAATTCGCGAATTCGCTATCTTTGTTCACATTTTTTTTTTCATTACTAAAATCGAAATATAAAATTCACTTAATGTGCATGCGCAAAAAGGAGCCTAGCAACTGTTTGCGAACTACCTGAAGTTTGAGGCGATTGGAAAAGATGGTCGGAAGCAATTTTCGAGACAGTGAGGAAGAACATCTGATCACTGTAAGTAATTTGACATTAAAGCAGTGTATTTGATTACATTTCACATGCATGTCAGACCAATCGCTTTATATGCAGATAGAGTGTTATAAAATATTAGTGATTGCGAAAATCAGCACTTATGATCCAATTTTTTTTCCGTGATACATATAACTTCACTTTTTATCAGGTCTAAGTAGATATCATTGATTGGTGCAGTTGTGACATCACAGCACTATGTCTGTAGCATGTATGTATAGACAGCATAGAAATATCTCTCACATGCACATTGCACATCCATTTTCCTGCCGCACACTATATACCCCACACACACACACAAACACAGTCTATAGATTAGAGTTTATGTCCTGTTGCTCAGGAGTAGCTTTATTTGTCTGACCGCCAGTATTTGCTGGTTTATTTAGAGTTACCCAGGATGCACCATGGGGAGGCGAACCAGCTTTACACCCCATATCGTACCATCACTTCACTAGACAGGTACATCTCTACTCAGCTGGCCAATATCCAATTGCTCAGACCCCACACACATAAAATCGCAATACAATCCGATCTTATAACTGTAACATTAAATCTAATATTTCCCCTTCGAAGAGGACATTATTTACAATACATGGATTAAAAAAAATTGGAATTATATGCTTGCATCTTTATCCTACAGCGAATGTTGGAACGGAGCTATGACCGGACCCAGGTCCACGCTGAGAAGCAGGCCATTGTGAGGGAGATCCATTCCTAGCTCAAGAGGAAGTTTAAGGGCAATCAGCCTAGGATGGCAATATTTAAAAAAAATGGCTGGATTTGAAGAAGAGGAATTCGGACCGGATCAGAGAGATTCGTGACAGAATATGCCCAAGTACAATGCTTACATTACCTTTGTATCTCTCGCCAACACTCTGTAATGTATATATACAGTTGTAAAAATAAGTATTTTATCCCTTTATAAATGATTACTTATTATCTGGTGTGACATGTAGCAAATCAGCCGGTTACATCATACATCTATTCATATATATATATTTATACACACGGCGAGGTACAGATGTATGATGTAACCGGCTGATTTTGTGCGTTTTACACACACAGAAATATATATATGTGTGTGCATGTGTATATATACATAAACTGCAATCATCATTCTGTATTCCAGTAAAAGGCCCCGTACATCATTACATTAGATACATCCCCCACTTAACTCCTTAATGACCGATGACGTACCTGTACGTCAGATCTGAACGTGACTTAAAGCCCAGTGATGTAAATGTACTCCATGGTGATCAGGTGGGTGCAGGAGCTGCACCCGCCCGATCAGGGGCAGGGGTTCAGAAGTCACTGATAGCCGGCCCCCTGCTGTATGCACCGGCAACGGTGAAATCACCGATGCCCGCGCATTACCCCTGCACGGCCGCGGTCAGAGCTGACCGTGGCATGTGCAAGCTGCTGTGATGGGCACCCGATCGTGGCTGCCTTCTGGGAGGGCCTGTGAGATCCAGCCCCCTGTATTACACTGGTAATACACTTACATCCAATGCATTACAATACAGAAGTATTGTAATGCATTGTAAAGGGGATCAGACCCCCAAAAGTTGATGTCCCGAGGGGACAAAAAAGAAACTGACATTTTATTTTTTTTAAATATAGGTTTTAAAACAAAAAAAATACATTTTCAAGAAAAAAAAAGCATCCTTTTTTCAAAATAAAGTTAAATTAAAATTGAAAAGAATAGTGAAAAAAGAAAAGTAGACATATTATGCATCGCCGCGTCCAGCTCTATAAAAATATCACATGACATAACTACTAGGTAAACACCGTTAATTAAACCATTTTTTAATCACATTACATCACTAAAAGTGCAACATGAAGCAATCAAAATAGCGTATAACCCCAGAAATAGTACCACATTAACCTTCACCTCATCCCACAAAAAATGAGCCCCTACCTAAGACAATCGCCCAAAAAATAAAACAAATATGGCTCTCAGAATATGGAGACATTAAAACATGATTTATTTTGGTTCAAAAATGCTATTATTGTGTAAAAATAAAATACAAAAAAAATATACATATTAGGTATCACGTCCATAATAACCAGCAGTATAAAAATGTGCATAAAAACATGACCTAACCCCTCAGGTGAACACCGTAAAAAAATAAAAAAGTAAAAACGGTGTCAAAAAAGCCATTTTTTGACACCTTAAATCACAAAAAGCGTAATACCAAGTGATAGAATTGTTGGTACATTTTGTATTTTTTTTTAAATACAAATGAAATTTTGTGACTTAATTTTTCCACTGTCATGAAATACAATATGTGATGAGAAAACAATCTCATAATGGCCTGGATAAGTAAAAGCGTTTTAAAGTTACTACCACATAAAGTGACACATTCCAGTTCCCTCTATACAGCGCAGGCCTTCTACTGAGGATATGGTGGTGGTTGTGGTCTCAGCATTGGAGGAGGTGGAGGAAGGAGGGCATGCTGGACCCTCCCAGAATGCAGATGCTCCACCACCACCTGATGTTGGCGAAATGGTGGAGGAAGAGGCTGGTCCCTCTCTACAGCCAACATTCCCCTCCAGCTCCTGATGAGGAAGAGGAGGAGGAGGTTGTCACCAGCCCCCGCCAGGAGGGTAAATATGTGCACACAGCAATATAAATTCTGCATCCATAACATGTACAGAAACAAAGTGCCAAAAAATTAGAGGAAAACACACACTACAGTAATGGAAAACAACAACACTGGACACTAACTATGTAATCTACATAAAAACTATAAACTAAACAACTAAATAACATTATACTCTACATAACTATCACAAACTAACCAACTAAATACAATTATACTGTTCTGAACTAGCACTAACTAACCAACTAAATAACATTATACTATACTGAACTATCACTAACTAACAAACTATATAATCATCATAAATATAATAAACTAGATGTAATATAAAGCGTCAGTAATTTAACAAATACTCCACACAATGCACTAATTGCTTCTTAATCTTAATTGAAAGTAATAAAAAAAAAATTTTTAATCCTAACAGTACTCAGTAAATAAAATAAAAATAATTATTGAGCTGCAGGAGGTCGACCAAAGGGCAATGCTGGAGATCAGCGCCCAGCAAAAGATAATACGGGAGCAGCAAAGAAGGTTACATCAGCAGCAGCGGCATCAGGATGAGAAGGTGTATCAGCTGGAGGAGCTGCACTGTAAGGGGATCCAGGAGTTGCTGGACCTCCATAAGCAACCAAAAAAGTTGCCTTAAAGGCATATTTGTTCATCAACATTGTTAATAAATATTTATTTACGTTCTAACGTGTACTTTTGTTTTTAGATATTGCTATGTTTTTGATTAGTTTTAACCTACAGGGTTGCAGAAAGGCCCCTTTAGTCCTGGGGCAAACTCATCTGGATCAGGACAGACAGCAGCAGCAGATAAAGGTAATGGTGGAGCAAACGGCCTACACAAAACTCAGCAGAATCAGGACAGACAGTAGCAGCGGCAGGTACATGGTAAAAGGTGTAGTATAAGGCCTACACATAGCTCGCCCAAACTCATCCGGATAGACATCAGTAGGTAAATGGTAATGGTGTAGTATAAGGCCTACACATAGCTGGGCCAAACTCAGTCATAACAGACTGGAGCCGGTTCTTTGTAGCAGGAATATGTTCCCAGGAATAGGCCCCCACCAGACAGGGGCAACCCCCCAAAAAAACTTATACACCTCTGACAGCAGTATGTTCTTTGTTGGCAGCAGGAATGTGTTCCCATGCATACAAATTGCAATATATTCCTTTGCCATTTTTGTATTTCAAAGGATTTTTAAGATTGTAAAGCCCACATGAAATAAAATAAAAAATTGCACCGCACGGGTGATTTAGGCTAGGTCTACACGACGACAGTTGTCGCGCGACATTTTGTTGCACCAATGTCGCGCGACAATTTTTATAATGGCAGTCTATGGTGTCGCACTGCAACATGCGACATGCTGCGACTGCGACGCGACAGTCGCAGAAAATCCATTCAAGATGGATTTTTCTGCGACTGTCGCGTCGCAGTCGCAACATGTCGCATGTTGCAGTGCGACACCATAGACTGCCATTATAAAAATTGTCGCGCGACATTAGTGCAACAAAATGTCGCGCGACAACTGTTGCGCCCTATCTGTCGCGCGACTTTTTGTAGCGCGACAAATGTCGTCGTGTAGACCTAGCCTAAAGCTGTTATTTTCTCATAACCTATTGGAGTGCCATTCATTTTTCTGGACTATAATTGGGGTAAGAAGCCTATTCCCTTAACCACCTCAGCTCCCCTAGCTTAAACACCCTTAATGACCAGACCACTTTTTACAATTCTGCATTACACTACTTTCACCGTTTATTGCTCGGTCATACAACTTACCACCCAAATGAATTTTACCTCCTTTTCTTCTCACTAATAGAGCTTTCATTTGGTGGTATTTCATTGCTGCTGACATTTTAACTTTTTTTGTTATTAATCGAAATTTACCAATTTTTTTGCAAAAAAATGACATTTTTCACTTTCAGTTGTAAATTTTTATTTTTTTTTTTAAATACATTTCTATATAAATTTTTCTCTAAATTTATTGTTCTACATGTCTTTGATTAAAAAAAATGTTTGGGTAAAAAAAAAATGCTTTGGGTAAAAGTTATAGCGTTTACAAACTATGGTACAAAAATGTGAATTTCCGCATTTTGAGGCAGCTCTGACTTTCTGAGCACCTGTCATGTTTCCTGAGGTTCTACAATGCCCAGACAGTAGAAAAACCCCACAAATGACCCCATTTCGGAAAGTAGACACCCTAAGGTATTCACTGATGGGCATAGTGAGTTCATAGAACTTTTTATTTTTTGTCACAAGTTAGTGGAAAATGATGCCCATCACGAAATACCTTGGGGTGTCTTCTTTCCAAAATGGGGTCACTTGTGGGGTAGTTATACTGCCCTGGCATTTTAGGGGCCCTAATGCGTGAGAAGTAGTTTGGAATCCAAATTTGTAAAAATGCCCTGTGAAATCCTGAAAGTACTCATTGGAAATTGGGCCCCATTGCGCATCTTGGCTGCAAAAAAGTGTCACACATGTGGTATTTCCGTACTCAGGAGAAGTTGGGCAATGTGTTTTGGGGTGTCTTTTCACATATACCCATGCTGAGTGAGAGAAATATCTCTCTAAAAGTCAACTTTTCAATTTTTTTTATACAAAGTTGTCATTTTAGAGAGATATTTCTCTCACCCAGCAAGGGGTATATGTATAAAGACACCCCAAAACACATTGCCCAACTTCTACTGAGTAGGACGATACCACATGTGTGACACTATTTTGCAGCCAAGATGCGCAAAGGGGCCCAATTTCCAATGAGTACTTTCAGGATTTCACAGGGCATTTTTACGAATTTGGATTCCAAACTACTTCTCACGCATTAGGGCCCCTAAAATGCCAGGGCAGTATAACTACCCAAGTGACCCAATTTTGGGAAGTAGACACCCTAAGGTATTCGCTGATGGGCATAGTGAGTTCATAGAAGTTTTTATTTGTCACAAGTTAGCGGAAAATGATGATTTATTAATTTTTTTTCTTATAAAGTCTCATATTCCACTAACTTGTGACAAAAAATAAAAACTTCCATGAACTCACTATGCCCATCACGAAATACCTTGGGGAGTCTTCTTTCCAAAATGGGGTCACTTGTGGGGTATTTATACTGGCTTGGCATTTTAGGAGCCCTAATGCGTGAGAAGTAGTTTGAAATCCAAATGTGTAAAAAATGCCCTGTGAAATCCTAAAGGTGCTCTTTAGAATTTGTGCCCCTTTGCCCACCTAGGCTGCAAAAAAGTGTCACACATGTGGTATCGCCATACTCAGAAGAAGTAGGGCAATGTGTTTTGGGGTGTATTTTTACAAATACCCATGCTGGGTGAGAGAAATATCTCTCTAAAAGTGAACTTTTCCCATTTTTTTTATACAAAGTTGTCATTTTACACAGATATTTATCTAACCCAGCATGGGTATATGTAAAAAGACACCCCAAAACACATTGCCCAACTTCTCCTGAGTACGGCGATACCACATGTGTGATACTTTTTTGTAGCCTAGGGGCGCAAAGGGGCACAAATTCCATTTAGGAGTGCATTTTTAGTCATTTGGATACCAGACTTCTTCTCAAGCTTTAGGGCCCCTAAAATGCCAGTGCAGTATAAATACCCCACATGTGACCCCATTTTGGAAAGAAGACACCCCAAGGTAGTTTCGTGATGGGCATAGTGAGTTCATGGAAGTTTTTATTTTTTGTCACAAGTTAGTGGAATATGAGACTTTGTAGGAAAAAACAAACAAAAAAAACATCATTTTCCGCTAACTTGTGACAAAAAATAAAAACTTCTATGAACTCACTATGGCATTTAAGGGTCTCCGCAATCATTATGGCCAGCATTAGGAGTTTCTGCTATTCTCCTTATAGTGAGCATACAGGTAATGAGATATTTTTTTCCCGTTCAGCCTCTGGGCTGAAAGAAAAACTGAACGGCACAGATTTCTTCATTCGCATCGATCAATGTGGATGAAAAAATCTCTGCCCAAAAAAAAAAAAAAGGAGGGGAAAGGCGTCTGCCAGGACATAGGAGCTCCGCCCAACATCCATACCCACTTAGCTCGTATGGCCTGGCAAACCCGATTTCTCCATTCACATCAATCGATGTGGATGAATAAATCATTGCCGTTTTTTAGGTTCTTTTTTTATATACAAAGTGTTTGCCAAAGCATATGAACACCACCGCCCCCTCAGCTCATAAGCATCGGCAAACATATATTTTTTACTGCAGAGGAGAAATATCGTCTTGCAGCGCCGCATACACCGACTTTTGTGTAATCTGACAGCAGCGCAATGCTTTTGTCAGAATGCACATCAGTGCTGCAGCTGGTCGATCGGTTGGTCCACCTAGAAGGTAAAGAGGAAAAAAACAGGCCGCAATGCAATAAATTTATTAACATGAACTTTATAATAGCTTTTGAACAGAACATTAACTTTTATGAACTTTGGAAACAGAACATTAACTTTTTTGCTTACCGGTGATTTTTTTTTTTTTTTTACCTTTATAGGGCAAACCTATCCTTCCCCATGGGACAATGTGCAAAGCGCAAATTGCCCAGAGATGTGGCAAAGTACATTATGCACTTTGTCCCAGGTGAAAGGAGAGGTTTGCAGCAGCTCTGTGTGAATGGGCCCTAATAGCCCTGTGTGCCTGTCCTGTAAGATGCAATCCCTATGCTAAGTGTACCTGTGTGTGGTACTTCCGGAAGCACTCCCCTAAGCATAGGGCAGGGTGGTCAGGGCAGTCAGGACAGAAATAGCGGGTGTCACGCCTTATTCCACTCCTGCTACAGACACAACATTTTTTTCGGGGTGGCGGTTGGTTTGAGGTACCGGCAACGACACTGGGGAAATGTCGCTCGTGTAGACGGCTCACTACACTGGTGGTTGGGGCAACGGAACCTCCTGGATGCAGGAGGTTCTCGATGATCTCTTCCTGAAATTTGAGGAAGGATCTTGTTCTCCCAGCCTTACTGTAGAGAACAAAACTATTATATACAGCCAATTGAATCAACTATACAGACACCTTCTTATACCAGCGTCTGGTTCTGCGGGAAAGTAAATAGGGAGCCAACATCTGGTCGTTGAAGTCCACCCCTCCCATGAGCGAATTATAGTCGTGGACACAGAGGGGCTTTTCAATGACACTGGTTGCTCGTTCAATTTGGATTGTCGTGTCTGCGTGAATGGAGGAGAGCATGTAAACGTCACGCTTGTCTCTCCATTTCACAGCGAGCAGTTCTTGGTTACACAAGGCAGCCCTCTCCCCCCTTGCAAGACGGGTGGTAATGAACCATTGGGGTAAGCCCCAGCGACTAGGTCGCGCGGTGCCACAACAGCCAATCTGTTCTAGGAACAAATGCCTGAAGAGGGGCACACTTGTGTAGAAATTGTCCACATAAAGATGGTACCTCTTGCCAAATAAGGGTGACACCAAGTCCCAGACTGTCTTCCTACTGCTCCCCAGGTAGTCAGGGCAACCGACCGGCTCCAGGGTCTGATCTTTACCCTCATAGATCCAAAATTTGTGGGTATAGCCTGTGGCCCTTTCACAGAGCTTATACAATTTGACCCCATACCGAGCGAGCTTGCTTGGGGTGTATTGTTTGACGCCAAGGCACCAGGTAAAATGTATAAGGGACTCGTCTACGCAGATGTTTTGCTCAGGGGTATACAAATCTGCAAATTTGTTGTTGAAGTGGTCTATGAGGGGCCGAATTTTGTGGAGCCGGTCAAAAGCTGTGTGGCCTTTGGGACGGGAGGTGCTGTTGTCGCTAAAGTGCAGGAAACGCAGTATGGTCTCAAATCGTGTCCTGGACATGGCAACAGAGAACATGGGCATGTGATGAATTGGGTTCGTGGACCAATATGACTGCAATTCATGCTTTTTTGTTAGGCCCATGTTGAGGAGAAGGCCCAGAAAAGTTTTAATTTCGGAAACTTGGACGGGTTTCCACCGGAAAGGCTGGGCATAAAAGCTTCCCGGGTTGGCGGTTATAAATTGAGTGGCATATCGATTTGTTTCTGCCACAACTAAGTCCAACAGCTCCGCAGTCAAGAACAGCTCAAAAAACCCCAGTGCCGAACCGATCTGAGCTGTCTTAACCCGAACTCCAGACTGGGCGGTGAAAGTGGGAACTACTGGTGCGGCTGAAGTTGGGGGCTGCCAATCAGGGTTTGCCAACACCTCAGGGACTCTAGGGGCTCTACGGGCCTTTCTGTGCGGTGGCTGCAACGGGTGAACTACTGCACGTGCCACCGTAACAGCTTCAGCTGTCCTTCTGGTGCTCGCCACTTCACCATGTTCTACGGCAGTGCTGGTACTAGGTCCAGGATGGGCTGCACTGCTTGTGTATGCCTCACCACGTAATCTGACAGCGCCAGCCCCACTCTGCTGCCCTTAAAGCGGATCCTGCGCAACCTGTTGTCTAGCAACACGGGGCCGGGTATGCCTGGTGGTATCAGGGACCTCAACCTCCTCGTCCGAACTTTGGGTCAGACTGCCACTGCTTTCTACAGGTTCATATTCTGACCTGCTGGATCCGTCAGATGAGGGTTCCCATTCCTCATCCGACTGGGTCAGAAGCCTGTAGGCCTCTTTAGAAGAATACCCCTTATTTGCCATTTGGACTACTAAATTAGGGGGTATTCCCTGAGACTACCCAAGAAAAAAAGCAAGCCTGTCTTACAAATGGGAGGCTAGCGAAGTACCGGAGGCTGCTGCGATTGATAAAAAATATCAAAACTGATTTTTTTTTTATCGCCGCAGCGCTTGTAAAGTGATTGTGCAGTGATTCTGCGGCGGGGCGGGCGCGGGTGAACGCACGTGTGGGTGACCGATCAGGCCTGATTCGGCAAACACTGCGTTTTGGGTGGAGGGCGAGCTAAGGTGACACTAATACTATTATAGATCTGACTGTGATCAGTTCTGATCACTTACAGATACTATAACAGTACAAATGCTGATTAGCGATACGCTAATCAGCAAATCAGTGAATGCGGTGCGGTGGGATGGGTGATAAACGATCACTAACTGCCTAACCAAGGGGCCTAAACTATCCTAAAACTATTAGTCAATACTAGTGGAAAAAAAAGGGACAGTTTACACTGATCACTTTTTTCCCTTTCACTAGGTGATTGAAAGGGGCGATGAAGGGGTGATCAAGGGGTTAATTGGGGTGATGGGGGTGATCTGGTGCTAAGTGTAGTGTTTGTTGTGTACCCACTGTGATGTCTGCTCCTCTGCTGGAACCAACCGACGAAATTGACCAGCAGAGGAGCAGAGAAGCCATTTAACACATTATATTTATAAATATAATGTGTTAGATGGCTTCTGATTAGATTTTTTGAAAATCATCAGCCTGCCAGCGACGATCATTGGCTGGCAGGCTGATGACGAAATTGTGCTTTAACTTTTGACCGAAATCTCGCGTCTCGCGAGATGACGCGCCGGCGCGTCCAGGAGGAATTACAGGGCCGCCGCAAAGACGCATCCCTGCGTGCGGCGGTCCTGAGGAGGTTAAGGATGTGCACCCAGACTTGCTTATTTGCCAGTGCCACCATTTTCCGTTGATATATATATATATATACAGACGTGGACAAAATTGTTGGTACCCTTTGGTCAATGAAAGAAAAAGTCACAATGGTCACAGAAATAACTTTAATCTGACAAAAGTAATAATAAATTAAAATTCTATAAATGTTAACCAATGAAAGTCAGACATTGTTTTTCAACCATGCTTCAACAGAATTATGTAAAAAAATAAACTCATGAAACAGGCATGGACAAAAATGATGGTACCCCTAGAAAACACAGAACATAATGTGACCAAAGGGACATGTTAATTCAAGGTGTGTCCACTAATTAGCATCACAGGTGTCTACAACCTTGTAATCAGCCATTGGGCCTATATATATGGCTCCAGGTAATCACTGTGTTGTTTGGTGATATGGTGTGTACCACACTCGACATGGACCAGAGGAAGCAAAGGAAAGAGCTGTCTCAAGAGATCAGAAAGAAAATTATAGACAAGCATGTTAAAGGTAAAGGCTATAAGACCATCTCCAAGCAACTAGATGTTCCTGTGAGTACAGTTGCACATATTATTCATAAGTTTAAGATCCATGGGACTGTAGCCAACCTCCCTGGACGTGGCCGCAGGAGGAAAATTGATGACAAATCTAAGAGACGGATAATCCGAATGGTAACAAAAGAGCCTAGAAAGACTTCTAAAGAGATTCAAGGTGAACTTCATGCTCAAGGAACATCAGTGTCAGATCGCACCATCCGTCGTTGTTTGAGCCAAAGTGGACTACATGGGAGACGACCAAGGAGGACACCATTGTTGAAAACGAATCATAAAAAAGCAAGACTGGAATATGCCAAACTACATGTTGACAAGCCACAAAGCTTCTGGGAGAATGTCCTGTGGACAGATGAGACAAAAATCGAAGTTTTTGCCAAGGCACATCAGCTGTATGTTCACAGACGAAAAAATGAAGCATATCAAGAAAAGAACACTGTCCCTACTGTGAAACATGGAGGAGGCTCTGTTATGTTCTGGGGCTGCTTTGCTGCGTCTGGCACAGGGTGTCTTGAATCTGTGCAGGGTACAATGAAATCTCAAGACTATCAAGGAATTCTAGAGAGAAATGTACTAGCCAGTGTCAGAAAGCTTGGTCTCAGTCGCAGGTCATGGGTCTTGCAACAGGACAATGACCCAAAACACACCGCTAAAAACACCCAAGAATGGCTAAGAGGAAAAAATTGGACTATTCTAAAGTGGCCTTCTATGAGCCCTGACCTCAATCCTATTGAGCATCTTTGGAAGGAGCTGAAACATGCAGTCTGGAAAAGGCACCCTTCAAACCGGACACAACTGGAGCAGTTTGCTCATGAGGAGTGGGCCAAAATACCTGCTGAGAGGTGCAGATGTCTCATTGACAGTTACAGGAAGCGTTTGATTGCAGTGATTGCCTCAAAAGGTTGCGCAACAAAATATTAAGTTAGGGGTACCATCATTTTTGTCCATGCCTGTTTCATGAGTTTATTTTTTTACATAATTCTGTTGAAGCATGGTTGAAAAACAATGTCTGACTTTCATTGGTTAACATTTATAGAATTTTAATTTATTATTACTTTTGTCAGATTAAAGTTATTTCTGTGACCATTGTGACTTTTTCTTTCATTGACCAAAGGGTACCAACAATTTTGTCCACGTCTGTATATATATATTTATATAAACACATTACATGGCACAGCCTCAAGAAAATTTGCATTTATTCAACCAAAAGTGATGTTTCAGTCCACACAATGGAACCTTTCTGAAGCAGTGACAAAAGTGAATGGTGCCAATTACAAATACAAACTCAGTTGATTATTTAATGAAAACTATTAATAATTGAATTAGATTTAATGTGTTTGATTCGTAGTCTGTCTAAACATAAAAAATAATGTTAAAAAAATGCAAAAAGAAGAATTTGATGCAATAATGTGATCGCATCGAAAGAGGAACACACACAGGCCGCTAGTGTCCATAGACAGGGTGTACACATGATAACAGATCACATGTTAGCACAAGAAACTGAATGCACTTCAAGTATTTGCAAATATTTTGAATACAGTGCTATATATTCGTAATCACGATTATTCGTCATTTTTTTCCATCTGAAAACGATTCCTCCCTGCTTCTTGCTTGTGGGCCAATGAGTTATTAGCCCGCAAGCAATTTAAGCAGGGAGGAATCATGACTTCAGATGGAAAAAAATGACGAATATTCTAAAAAAAACTAATATATAGCACTATATTTTTTCCATCTGAAATCATGATTCCTCCCTGCTTAAGTTGCTTGTGGGCAAATGTCTCATTGGCCCACAAGCAAAAAGCAGGGAGGAATCGTGTTCAGATGGAAAAAATTATGAATATTCTAAAAACTAATATATAGCACTATATTCTATATTGCTATATATTCATTTTTGACCGACGCCTGTATTGAGCGCACAATATTTGAATATTACGCGATCATTACCTTGACGATTTTCGCGTTATAAAAAAAGAATGTCGAATATACGAATTCGCGAATATATGATGAATATTCTACAAAATATTTGCGAAATATCACGAATTCGAATATGACCCCTGCCACTCGTCACTAAACAGGATTACCACACGGATGAGTATAACGCCAGTCACATCCAACCATGTGGAGAGATCAACATGGAAGTCAGGCATCCTGTTCAGAACGACAGACAACACTATGTTCGAACCTAAATACTGATTAAAACATACAAGTAAGTAATAAAACTTAATTAGGGTCCTCAATCAGTCCTGTACAATGTTAACTGCACAAGACCTTTTGAAAAGGGAAGCCCACATGCGGTCCCCATGTAGTTTTAGTAAGAACCACACCAGGGCTGCCCAAAACCCAAGTAAAGCAAAATTATAACAGATAAAATAAGTAAATAAAAATGTTTTTGGGTGAATGAAGCGCAACACCGCAGGATTATATTTTATTAAAAATAATTTATATGTAAATATTGACAAAATATGATGAACAGAGCACATGCGCAAAAAATGAAGCATGCACATCAGTTTAAGAAAAATCTAATATCCAATAGTTGATAAAGTCAAAGGGCAAATAAGTGGTCCATGGTGGTAGTCCTCAGAATGACCAGGACAGACAGCAGCAGCAGGTAACTGTTAAGGGCATAGTATAAGGCCTACACCTAGCTACACCAAACTCTGCAGGAGCAGGACAGACTGCAGCAGGAAAATGGTAACGCTGTAGTGTAAAGCGTACACATAGCTGGGCCTAACTCAGCAGAAACAGAACAGACAGCATCAGGGAAATGGTAATGCTGTAGTATAGGGCATACACATAGCTGGGCCTAACTCAGTAATATCAGGACAGACAGCAGCAGCTTGAAAATTATAATGCTGTAGTGTCAGGTGTACACATATTTGGGCGTAAATCAGAAGGAACAGAACAGACAGCAGGGAAATGGTAATGCTTTAGTATAAGGCATACACATAGCTGGCCCTAACTCAGCAGGAACAGAACACACAGCAGCAGGGAAATTGTAATGCTGTAGTATACTATACTGTGGCATACTCATAGCTGGGACTAACTCAGTAATATCAGGACAGACAGCAGCAGCTTGAAAATGGTAACGCTGTAGTGTCAGGCATACACATATTTGGGTGTAAATAAACTGGAACAGACAGCAGCAGGGAAATGGTAAGGCTGTAGTATAAGGCATACACATAGCTGACCCTAACTCAGCAGGAACAGAACAGACAGAAGAAGGGAAATGATAACACTGTAGGACAAGGCCGACACATAACTCATCAAGATCAAAACAGACAGCAGCAGCAGATAAAGGTAACAGTGGAGTATAAGGCCTACACATAACTTAACATGATCAGGACAGACAGCAGCAGCAGGTACATGTCAATGGTCGAGTCTAAGTCCTACACATAGCTCGGCCTAACTAAGCAGGAACAGACAGCGGCAGGTTCTTTGTTTGCAGCAGGAATGTGTTCCCAGAAATGGGCCCCCACCAGACCTGGGCAACAACAAAAATAAACGTATAGACCTCTTACAGCAGCAGGTTCATCGTCTACAGCAGGAATGTGCTCCCATGCATAAAAAAGCTATATTTTCCTTTGACAAAATTGTGTATCGATTGTATTTTAAGTTTGTACAGCCCACAATAAATTAGTAAGACATTAGCTCTTAGTTTCAGGCACATCAAGTTTAGAGAAGAACACTGCGGTAACACAGCCTGCCGCCCTGTATACTGATTCCTCCAAGCCAGAGGGCAGCAGGACTGGCGTGGTTTAGCAGCAGCTCTGTCATCCTCCTTTTGTCTGTGAAGAGGCATGGTTACCACAGATCGCATGACCCATACATGATCAGCGGCATACACGCCATGCTCCAGCCATCGGCAGCACCCGGCCGTCCTCTGCCCATCAGAGCACAGAAGCCAGTGAGGAACCAACTTGCCTCGGCCTGGGTGTGGAAGTGTCCCCGTCTCTGCCACCGGGATCAGTTCCCCTCCCCTCGGTGATGACTCAGTTGCGGTACCCGGCTGCTGGCGGAGTCCTCGGCGGCTGCCTCCAGTGTGCAGCCCGGATCATCGATCGCAGGTCATGCTGCAGAATAAGCCTTTAGCTGCGAGACTTGGCTACACATGGGGGGGTAGTGTCACACAGCCCGGGGCAGACTTCACCAAGAAGGAGCTGATAGGCACCGGGGAGCTTTGCTTCATCTTTGTGGATTTGACATAGAAATTCATATTCCTTTAAGTTCATGAAAAACGTACAGTAATCCGGTCCTATGCAATGCAGAGGTCTGGAGGAGTAGAATAATGCAGGGCTTCCAGGGAGAGATGGGGTAGATAGATATATACATGTTGTCCATCATGCTATAATCTATCTATCTACCCCATCTTTCCCTGGAAGCTCTGAAATTTTCTCCACCTACAAACATCTGCAATGTAGAGGACTGGATTACTGTACATTTTTCTGGGACCTACAGGATCTGATTTTCTATGTCAAGTCCAGAAAGATGAAGCACAGCTGCATTTGTTTTGTGGGGTAAGTTTACCGGCAGTTCTATGTAACTCCAGAACACATGGTGCCTTCAAAACAGACTCCAAACTCTGCTGTGCTAGATGATAGTGTAGGTGCTCCCCGATGCCTGTCAGCTCTTTCCTGGTGAAGTCTGCCCCGGGCTGTGTGACACTACCCCCCGTGAGTAGCCAAGCCTCGCAGCTAAAGGCTTATTCTGCAGCATGAACTGCGATCGATGATCCGGGCTGCACACTGGAGGCAGCCACCGAGGACCCCGCCAGCAGCCGGGGACCATGACTGAGTCATCACCGAGGGGAGGGAAACTGATCCCGGCGGCAGAGCCGGGGAAACTTCCACACCCGGGCCAAGGCGAGCTGGTTCCTCACTGGCTTCTGTGCTCTGATGGACAGAGGACGGCTGGATGCTGCTGATGGCTGGAGCACGGCGTGTAAGTGGTGCTGATCATGTGAGGGTCGTGCGAGCGTCAGTAACCATGCCTCTTCACAGACAAAAGGAGGATGAGAGCCCCCCCCCGCCAGTCCTGCTGCCCTCTGGAGGAATCAGCACACGGCGTGGCAGGCTGCGTTACCGCAGTGTTCTTCAGGTGCCCGATATGGAAACTGAGAGCAGACCGGTATGGGCAGCGTGTGGAGCGCTGTGCGCCAATTGGTATCTGAGAGGTCTTTCAGTATGGTTTATGTATGGTGGGCATTGTCCAGAGATCACACAGAGGGGGAGGGGGACACTAAGTGTTACACAATACTTAAACAATTAATCAATTTAATCGAGTTATTCGAAACAAAAAAACTATATGGTCAAGTTCCCTTGACATTTAAGATCTACTGTTCCTACTAATGTTTATGCACTACTGTTCTAGTGCCCGTTATTCTAACTGGCTTAATGTGTAGTGCAAATATATATATATATATATATATATATATATATATATATATAAATTGTAAATGAATGAATAAATCAATAAGAGGATTAATAAGTTAATGAAAAAGCTATAAATAAACTAATCAATTGGGGGGAAAAAAAATTTTGCCAAACAAATATGTAAAGAAATTCAACAATAGAGAAATATATCAAGTCATCAATAAATAAATATATAAAAAAATGCATCCATGAATAAATAAATACATAAAGAAATTCATCAATACAGAAATATATAAATAACGTTATAAATAAATATATTAAATATTCATCCATACATAAATGAATATATAAATAATTAAATTCATCAAGAAAAATATATATAAGTTAAAAAACAACGAAGTTTGGGAGGAAGAGCCAAGGATAGGGATTGACAAGGGACCCTTCAGCGCTCGGAACTGAAGGCGGGGACCAAGAAGTCACTGCCGATCCAGGACTCGTTCATTTTGATAAATCAGTGGACAGACAGGTCCGCTTGTCGGTGACCACCCCAACAGCCACGCTGAATGTCTGCTCAGACAGTACGCTGGAGGGGCATACTGAGCGAGCTTACGGCAGGTGTCCAGTCTGGCAACCCAGTACTCCATGGGGTCATCGGTGCTCATGCTGTCGGAAGCACCGACGGACCATGCGGGCCAGCCGCTGCTCCTGGATTGCGCAGACTGTTAGAACAACCTCATCTCACCCATAAGATCAACTGCTCGGCTAGAGCTGTTTGGGCCAGCCACCTGCTGGGTGAGATGGGCGGGGAGAACTGGAGCGTGAGGCTGAGGGTTTGCCTGCTCCAGCCGGAGGATCAGAGAGGCCCGCAGGTTATTCATACGTGCATCCCTCCGGCTGGCTGGGATGAACTGCTCCAGTTTCCCTTTGCAGCGAGGGTCTAAAAGAGAGTGGCCAACCAAAAATAATCCCCCTCCTTAATTTTCTTGATCTGGGGGTCCCTCCTGAAGCATCGTAGCAAGTAGGCAGCCATCAGGAAGAGGACAGCCCACTGTGACTCTTCTTGGCTGCCCGGGACCATGACATCTTGGTCCTCCTGCTGCTACTGCTGCTCCCTGTGGAAGCCTCCCCACCCCCGTACTAAAGATGCCCACAGCACCGGTTTTCCCTCCTGACCATGCCCAGACTCCTGGATGTCGGCAAACTCCTCAACAAATTCCCCCTCCTCCTTCTTGTCCAGGGCCTGGTCTTGGTGGATCATTGTTGCCTCTTCTTTCTCCACCAAGGCACTCTCCCCAGCATCAAGCAGGCGATCTAGTGTCCTGTCCAGCAGGAACACTATGGGGAGCATGTCATGCTCCCTGCTGACCATCTTGGTCGCCTGCTCAAATGGGGCTAACACATAGCAGACCTGGTGTATCTGTCCCAACTCCACATTGGGAATGTAGGGGAGTGAGTGTGATGGCCCAGAAGTGCCTTGGTCCAGCAGGTATTCTTTCACTGCCCGTCGCTGCTCCCATACCCTCTCCAGCATGTGGAGGGTGGAGTTCCACCACATCATGCTGTCAACAATCAGCCTATTAGGTGGCAGGCTGTTGTTCTGCTGCAATTTAGACAGGGATGCGGTGGCGGTTGGGGAGCGTCGGAAGTGGCTAGCAATCCTACGTACACATTGCACCATGTCCCTCAACCTTGTGTATGTGCGTAGGTACTTCTGTACCACAAAGTTAAGGACATGTGTTATGCAGGGCACGTGTGTTAGACTGCCAGCATTGAGGAGAGCGAGGAGGTTGCTGTCACAGACAACCATACCTGCCTGGAGCCTTCGGGGTGTCAGACACTTGTGGACCTGAGCCTGGAGGGCAGCCAGAACATAAAGTCCAGGGTGTCTACGTTCCTCTAAGCTCACAAGCTGGAGCACGGCCTGGCAGCGGACGTGCCCCACACTTGCATAGCTACGGGGACACTTGCTGGGGGGCTCAGCAGCAGTGGAGACAGTGGCTTGAGGGGGAGCAGCAATTCTCCCCTGGACACACCAGGGAGGCACCACAAACTGAGATGCCACCACATCTGATGATCCCTCCTCGGCACCTTGGAGGGACACCCAATGGGCTGTAAAACTGATGTATCGTCCCTGCCCATGTCTGTTGGTCCAGGCATTTATTGTCAGATGCACCCTGTCGCTGACAGCGTGATCCAGGGATACATTCTGAACAATGTGCTGGTGTAGGGCAGGGACACCGGTCCTGGCAAAGTAATGGCTGATGGAGACACGCCATCTGGGTTGGGCATGCTCCAACATCTGCCAGAATGGATTGCAGTCCACAATATTGAAGGGCAGCAGATGTTAGGCGATAACCCTTGCTAGGAGCCCATTGAGTGAAACCATGCGGTGAGGTGCGGTGAGTTCAAATGTGTTGGCAACCATCGGCTGGTGCCGGACGGCAGTGGAGGCGAGAGAGGAGGGTGTAGAGGAGGCAGAGGTCTGGCTGCCGGTACTAGTATCTCTAGGAGAGGGAGTGGGGAAGTGGAAATGCATTGTTGGAAGGGGGTGGGGTGACTGCAGGACAGTATCAGGAGCTGCTGTCCCCTGCGCACTGCTGCTGGTGCTGCTGTGACCACCCTGTATCTGTTCACACTCCCGCCAGTGGTTGACTCTCAGGTGCTGGGTAAGGGCAGTGGTACCTAGCCAAGCAACAGACCTCCCTCTCCTCACCGTGGCATGGCACAGCTGACATATGGCAATTGTCACATTGTCTACTGCCAGGGTGAAGTAAGCTCAAACATGCGACGTATGCACTGACCTCCTTTCAGATGGGGTGGTGCTGGCTTGCGCCTGTTCGGGCTCGGTGCGCACAGGTGGAGGAGGTGGCACCTGCTGCTGCTGCTGCCGCCTCCTGCTGCCATTACCAGTGGAGCCCCTTCCACTGGGCTCCCTGGTGACCTGGCGCACCATTTGCCTCGGGTACCTACAATAGACTTCATAGGGCCTACAATAGACTTCGGGTGCCTACAATAGTACATAGATTTCATGGGGCCCCATAGCAAAACTCAGAATTGGGCCCCCACTCTCCCCTTGCAATAAAAAATTGAATTATTGTAGCTGGTCCATTGGGGGTGTGGGGTTTAATCTGATATTGATGAGAAAAAAAGCTTGTGAAGTGTTTTTCGTAAGCCTTTTTTTTTTTACTTTGAATAAAATTGTATGTGTATTATGTTTATGTCAGCATGCATGCAGCATCTAAAGTGTTACAATGGCAGAACTGGAACTAGCTCCAATCCTGCCAGCTGCAGCAATGTATTACCTGCATGTTATAACGGACACCAACAGGAAATGGTGCAAACTCCTGTGTCTGCACCATGTATGTACATGTACATAGCAGTAGCAGATAATGAGGATTGCAAAAAATAATATTCATTTTATATATATATATATATATATATATATATATATAATGAAAAAACCATTGGCAGCACCACCCAAAACAGAGTATAAAGGAAAAAACGGGTGCAATGTCCAAGTATGGTAACTGGTGCTTACCCACTTATAAAAAGCAAGAAAATCGGACTGCACTCCAGACGGTTCTTCAGTAAAACAATGTGTTTTTATTCACCCATGTGGTGGCAAAGAGTGACGTTTCGGCTCGTACATGAGCCTTTCTTAAGCCATAGTCAGACCCTCGCTGACACCTGGGTCTGACTAGGTGTGGGGTTTCTGTGGCTGAAACCACCCCACCAGTTGGAAGAGATGTGACTGGGGTACTGACGGTCAGTACCCCCTCCTCCTCCTCCTCCATCCCTTCCAAAAGGTTCTGAGCATCCAGACCAAGCTCTAGATCACTCTCCTGCATTACCACCCCCAAGATGTCCCTCTCACTGTCGCTGTCAAACAGCATCAGGGTCGATTCTTGGGGGCTGATGGCTGGTCCTGCAGGAGAGCTGCTGCTGCTCAGAGCTGGGGCAGAGTACTCCGTGCCACTAACTTGTGTCACAAATGACACCACTGCTTTGGCATCTTGAGATGAAATAGGGCGTCTGCCACGGATGAGGATGAGGTGGATGCCCCTGCCACCTGCGTCCGCCCCTCTGTAGGTAGAGGAGCGGCCCCATGCTGGCAGCGGTCCAGCACTGGAACCAACTCCCCTAACACAACCGCGGCTGCCGGCACTCCCACATGCACTCATGATGTGTTTTTTTATACAAAAAATATATATAAGGAAAATAATGAGGAGATTTGGGGATTTGGGCAAACTTTATTGGGTAAAATAAAATAGACACAAAAACCTAAAACACAGGAAAATGAAAAAAAAATTACAGAGAAAAGACGCTGAAACTAATCACTACCCACACTAACCCACAAACACAGAAAAATACTTTGTTTTGGTTGTTTTTTTTTTTTTTTTCACAGACAAAAGACGATGACACTAATTAATCACTACCCACGCAAAACCCTAAAACACTAACCCTAAAACACAGAAAAATACATTTTTTTGTTTGTTTTTTCACAGACAAAGGACGCTGACACTAATCACTACCCACACGAAACCCTAAAACACTAACCCTAAAACACAGAAAAATACTTATTGTTTTTTTCAAAGACAAAAGATGCTGACACTAATCACTACCCACACGAAACCCTAAAACACTAAAACAGAGAAGCAAACTTTTTTTTTTCACAGGCGAAACAGACAGCAAAAGCTTACACTATACTATATCTCTATCTAACCTACACTACACCCTGCACTGGACCCTACTAGCTACACTATTCACTCACTAAGCTGCACTATCTGGATTATATATATGAGGTATCAGAAGTCACAGGAATTCAGCACAGCACAAAGATCACACTCCTCTCTCTCTCTCACAACTGCATGAAACAGCACAAAATGGCTGTGGGGAGGTTCTCTTATATAGTAAGTGGTAGGCAACTTTCCTATTGGTTGCTAGGGAAGTTGCTAAGCTCTTGCAGCCTTCTCATTGGCCCACAAGCTAGAATCAGGGAGGGATCATGTGTACTGTAAAAAACAAAAACTAATATTCGATTTTACGAATACATAGCGCTATATTCTAAATATTCGCAAATTCTCAAAGTGCCAATATTTGCAATTAAAATTCGCTATTTGAATATTCGCGCTCAACACTACTTACAAGAGAGAGCACATGTATGACAAGTTGGAGCTGGTATCAAGCTTATGTTGGTCTAAAAACTGTATAAGTATTAGAGGTATGCCAACCATGCACCATTGCACCAGCATCTTTCTGCAGTGCGGAAGCACGGACAGAAAATCCACGGAAGCACTCCGTAGTGCTTGCGTAGGGTTCCGTGCCACCGTTCCGCATTGCACCTTCTAGATTGTGGAGTTCACACTTCAGTTATTTGGTCAGTTATTTCCATCAGTTGTTATGAGCTTCACTACTGAATATAGCGTTGACGCCTGCACTCCGTTAAGAGGTCTGGTGCCCATGGTAGGTGAATGTTTACACTATCATATAGTTAGAACCATGGCTAGTGTTGAGCGAATTGAAGTGCACTTCGATACGAATTTCAGGGAAAGTTTGATTCACCGCGAAGCCGAATTTGCTCGTGCTTATAATAAATTTTCCCTGAAATGTTGTTAAAAGTACAGGTGAAACTCGAAAAATTTGAATATTGTGCAAAGTTCATTTATTTCAGTAATGCAAATTAAAAGGTGAAACTAACATATGAGAAAGACTCATTACATGCAGAGCGAGATATTCCAAGCCTCTATTTGTTATAATTTGGATGATTGTGGCTTACAGCTTATGAAACCCCAAAGTCACAATTTTGAGGTGCCCTTTGCTCAGGGGATATGGATTAATTAGCTGACTAGAGTGTGACACTTTAAGCCTAGAATATTGAACCTTTTCACAAAATTCTAATTTTAAAGGCCATGTCCGGTCATGTCCGTACTAATAACATGAATCCTAAACTGCCCTTATTAAACCTGCTTGTGGCTCTATTAGCCCAAAAAACAGGTTTGTATAAGCTGTCACTCACCTACCTAAGGTGTCCAAGGGGTTTTACGTTAAGCCAGGGTTTTTATGGAGTATTTCTGGCAATGACATATTTTACGATAGTCCGGATTTATTGTGACTGTACGCACTAAAAAAACTCTCTGCTTAATAAAAAACGGACAAGTGCTGTGGTTAGAGAGGAGCAAAGTTATGAAATCTTTGATTCGGCTGCTTCGCTGAATTTCACAATAGAAATGCTCCGATGCTCATATCGGGGGGCCAGAGGGGTGAAGATGGGACTACGGTATGTCTGGTTTCAGCTCTGAACCCGGAAAACCCCTTTAATTTCTTAACATATTTTATTGGGGTCAGATACAATAGTCTAAACTGCCTGTATGCATAAGGTTAAATGATAAAATCCTATTAACTGCAACCACCACAAGGGTGAGCTCATATGCTTACTGTAGGATCTCGCTCTTTAGATGACAGACTTTGTGTCCCCAAACAATGACAGCAGACAGGGATATTATCACTGTTAACAGCTGTTGTACGAAAATTATTGTGCTTTGTGAGTGCAGTCTGTGTGGTATGTCTAAGCAATTATCAGCAAGCAATTATCAGGAACAAACTGTTCTTTCTCGATATTTGCCTTCTCCTCAGAGGAGGTAAAAGCTGCATTTACATCTCCTCTGTATGTACGGCAATGATAAGGCTGTCTTCGGAGAAATTAAAGTCTGTGGGTGTATTCATACACCCATTGATTTAACAGACTGTAAATACTGACCATAAAAAAATAGGATGTCCTATCTTTGACCATTTTGACAGCATGACAGACCTCAATGGGCCCATTTAATGGCCATTCTACAGAATAGCATCCGTGGGGGAGCCTAATGGGAAGTTGGTTGCTAGGAAATGCTTAGGACAGGCAGGAAAAAACGCTACAGATCATCCTAGTAGGCACGTGAAGCATACTACAACCGCCACTGAAAATATGGCAGCTGGGCTACCGTGTAACCGTCCTGAGGGTGTTTTTAGGAGGTTGGAGAAAAAAAAGGCCAATTCATCTGTGCAGATGGTAAATGGCTGCTAAAAATGGTTAGAAAGCCAGGAAATGGACAAAAAAAATATTGTGAAAGATGCAAAATGGCCATGAAAAACTTTTCTTTTTTTTTTTACGGACATTTTCTCTTCAATTTTGTGTGTCTATAGCCTTATGAAGCTGTTATCCATGATTAAGGCGCAATCACAGTTTTTGGTGCACAGATTTGCCGCATTGGCACAGATTTTTGGGGCATTGAAATTTTCAATTTAAGCTAAACCAATAGGTTGTATAAAGTAGATTAGACAGTCGAAAGATCCACCATATTTATAATCCAGCACCAGCCACAATGATAAATGTGCTGCTTTTTAAGATTATGTTTACCCTGTCTACAAATTCGACAGGATTAGTAAATCTAGGCCACCATCGCCAAATGAATTTGATACGGCATTAAGCTACGAAGAGACAACTTTCATTATAAAAAGTTCTAACTAAATTAAATAGTCAAGGTATTTCTTATGATTCATAAAACATCTGCTCTAAACGGATTCCGTATTCTTCCATTCAATGCCATTTAGAAGCTATTTAGTGAATATTTGGCTTTTACGTTCCTTCTTGCATTACCCAAAAAGCCCATTTGGTCCCTGAAATCATCATTTCACTCAAGGCTATCATTGTACAGCCTGCTCATGTTAGCTAATTGTTTAAATGCCTACATTAAGTTCATCCAATTATCATTTGTATCAGTTATTTGTTGGTATGCTAGATGGAAGCTGGATGGCTTATTAAAATGCAGAGCGTCGCTTTAGCTGCTTTATCAGAAAGTTGTATGAGAGAGGCCTTGGAAAGTCAGATCATGATGCAAAAGCCATTTGTAGTACATTAACATAGTACATTAACATTTGCAAGGCACCAATTAATTTACATAATCAATACAATCAAGTACCTTTTCCTTGGGACCTCGCGTTTATTTACATCAATTCTACACACGTCACCTTCTATCAAGAGTGAAACCGATTTTCTTGTCCTACATATGCTCTCAAGATAACCTTAATTCCCCATAAAATAAATCTATGTGTGTTTATTATACGGAGGCTGCTTATGCTCCTGAGTGAGCAGAATTTAATCTGTGCGCTGGCTGGAAAACAAGCCTGCTATGGAGGATATGGGTTTTATTGCGGAGTATTATTATTATTGTTGTTGTTTATTAGGATTATTATTATTATTACTATGAGGAATCTCCGTTTATGACGTGATGCATTTGAGGCTAAGCACATTAGGTGCATTATTCATTGGGTACATTTGTCAGAACACGTGTGTGTATAAGAAACTAATGATCCATATTAAATTAATGATGTCATAAAGAAGAAAAATAGAGCATACACGCAGCTATGATGGAAGCGGCAGACTTTGATAAACCTATGGAAAAGGCCTAATCAGATGAAGCATTAGCTTATTCTGTCTAAGAAATTACATTTCTGGAAAAGGACTTGTACACAATGTTGGTTTTATTAAAACAAATTAATTCAGTCATTAAGCAATCATAAGGCAAGTGTCTCATAAGTCAGGACCTCCAGTGTAACAAATTGATTAAATGACTGTGTAATAGTCTCTTTAAACAAATCTAGTGTAACAAGTTAATAGATCTGCTCAATTACCATGCTGGGGTGATGAGGATTTGGGCCACTCTTTCATTAAATCTGTGAGATTGTTCTTGCTTTTTTTAACCTCTTGAAATTGATTGCCGTGCTGGCAATTAAAATAAAGAAATACCGGTGTGATGGTTTTAGGTGACAGTGATCTTTTTCTTCTCACCTGGGGATCCTCAATGAAGGAGAAGCCAAATGTGTAAATATACAAATTAACCTGTAATTTAAAGGAAAAAGAAGGGATAGAGAAAATGGGAGTGCAATATACATGGGAGCTACTGTATGTATACAGATGTTAAATACTTCCTTAAAGGGATTGTCCTAATGTAGAACCAAGTCTAGGCAGCTGAAAGACAAAGTACTGATATTACCGGGGGAAGCAGCAGATGGCATGATTCAGGGGTAATGTAGTATTGCATGGCATTCATTGAAATGAATGATCAATCATGTAAAACATTTTGGCATGAAATACAATGTCTTAGCAAATCCTCAGGAACCACTCTTTATATCAGCACTCCTCTCTTGGATATAGCCATAACTCAGCCACATTTTAATATCTGTATTACAGAGGTAAGAACCATGCCCCCACTTCCCCCTACAGTTTTACTGAACCAAACTTAAGCTATCCATACACATTAGATTAATGTCGGCCAAAGCAATCTAATGTGTATGGGAGAGTCCTGAATCTCCTCTGACAAATGTCAGGGAAAGAAGAGTCGGGCAAGTTGAATCTCTCAAACTCCAGTCCTTTTGTTTTTGGGGAGAGAAGCCACAGGTCATATATTTTGGATGATTATCAGTTCTAGACTCTGTTGCAGGGGAATAAAAAGGCTACTACCTCTTAAAGTAGTCGTTGTTTAGTAAAACTGATCAGTCATGTCAAGAGACACCAGCACCAAGGGAAATAGTAAAATCACAATCAGTAGATGAGCTAAGCTCACGGCAGACACAGTTCATTTTATATGGTTATCAGGCCCAAGGGACAGGCAGCACAAGGTCAACAAGAGAGTCAGGCAGAACACAGGTCAGGCAGCTAAGGGTCAAATATGGCAGGCAGAGATTGAGCATGGGAAGTCAGAACAGAATATTGTACACCTTCGGAGGAAGTAGGAAGCTAGAGTACTTATTGCTCAGGCACCCAACAGGGGAAAGTGCCTTAAATGCCTTAAGAAGGCTAACCATAGATACACCACTTATCGGTAGACTGAGTTACTGCAAACAACAAACCAGGATTGAACAGAGCAGTGCTACTCTGGCGGCCATGTCTGCCAGGAAGCAGAATAGAGATGCCAGCGGGCATGGGCCACTGGAGCACTGGTGAGGGGGGTTACAGGAATGATTTACTGACTGTCACTGCTGGGAACAGGATGATGCCACGGGTACGGACCATCTTGTGTGCAATGGCAAGAAATAACTCTCTTCAAATGAAAGATGTTGGTGTATTGAAAGGTTGAGCATGCTGAATTTCTACATGCCCATCATTTTGTTTTTAAAGAGACAAGCTCATGGCCATATACATTCTTTAAATGATGGCTGAATTTTCTAATTTCTGCAGGACCAGGCAACATTTAGGGAGTCATTTATTAATCTTGAAGACACCTAATGTCGGCGTATTTCAGGCAAAGAAGGCAGCGCAGTGGTTAGTTGTGCCATTATCTGTGACTTTTCCCCACTCACGCCAGGTCTAAAATTGTGAGAGGGGCCGGCAAGCTTGTCTAATTTATTTTCTATGCCTGTTTTAGGCATAGAAAATGGTCTAAATGTAAGACAGCTGTCTTACATTTAGAACTGGCGCTTTATGCGCCGAAGTTATCGAGAGGCCGGCACCTCTACATAACTTTGGAGATCAACTGCCAGCTCTGGGCGTTTATTAAGACTAGCGTCTAAAACGTCGGTCTTAATAAATGTGCCCCTTAATGCTTAGAGGAAAGTACAGACTTTCCCCCAATAGCAGATGTCAGCATCACCGCAGGAGAAATGAAAAATTACACAGAGCAGGAAACACTCATTGTAGCTACTGTCTACAGTGGTTTATAAATTAATGTAGGACTACCCAAATTTAACTCAGAATTCACTGAAAAGGTATTTGAAAATTGGTTTTCTAAATCAGCCAATAGTAAGGGCAATGTGCAGTCACGACCACCTTTCCACTGAATTCTATGCAGAATAGTCCCCCTTTTCCACTATTAACAAAAATTGACAGGGGACTGTGGTTATAAATGTTGTGTTAGTTCTGAGTATTACATGTTTTCAACGTAGTCTCGCAATTATTCCATGTGACAGATGTACGGAAGTTTCCTTATATGTTTAACCCAGGGTTGCCAACCATCCAGAAATTTTTGGACAGTCCGTAAAAATAAGTGACTTTTTTCCTGTGTCCATGAAAAAAAAAATAGAAGTGTCATGATTTTTTTGAGCCTGGTGGTAGATTATTTTGCTGGTAATTATTATCATTTTACAGCTGGTAATGAGTTCCTATCAGTATATTGAGCTATAGACAATAATTACTTATAATCTTCATCATTCATTATGGTTTTCCATGTTGGCTGATTGTGATTTTGTGATAAATTGTCCAGAAAAAAATAAATATTCTGGTTGGCAACCCTGGTTTAACCCTTTATGAAAAGTGGTATTGAAAACGCAATTGCAATCTGGCATAGTTTGTTCTTCAGCAGTCTTATTGGGGTATACAGTGTACTGTAGACCTGTATCCTATACTAACATAGAATTGTCAAACAGAATGTAAATTTTACCAGGCATACATCAACTACTGGACATAAATAAGTTTGATGGGAAGATTTTGGAAACTTTGCAGCAAAATTAGTAAGTTATTGGATGTCTATAATGGGTACAGTGTGGGTTGTGTTTTTACTGCTGTGAAAGGGTCAGTGTCCATGGCTCCTTCTGTCTCCTGATTGCCTATGCTTAGGATGGAACCCGTTATAAACTGTACTCTGACAGAAAGGTTGGTGGGGGACATTTCATAGCATGGAAAGACAGTCTTTTAAATGTACTACCTTCACTTTCCACTACAGACACTAATGACAAAGTTCTGATGGTACCTAATGCAGGTCACAAAGATGAGTATCCACTCTGTCATTTGGGTTACAATGACATCAACAGCCTTTTTTTTTGCAATCCTGCAAATCACTTAATACTACATTTGGAAAGCATTAAAGATGAGCGAATTTGTTAAATTTTATTTTGGGTCTGATTCTAATAAATCAGACAGCAGATTCGATTCAGTACGAATAAATTTGTTTCAGATCGAAAGTGCTCAGATGGCCCTGAAAGTTGTGTATGACACTTTGGTCTGTACACAACCCCTATCAAGCTCTTTCATGCAAATGCAGCGTTAATATTGTCAGAGTGACAGTGACACATATAGCCATAGGTAAATGCATGTTTGCCAGTGGTTACCAATAACTTGTTTATAAACAAACTTAAAAAATATTCCAGAAACTATCCTTATTGTTTAAACAAACACAGTAATATTGGAAAACGCAATAGCAAGTGGTCCAAAAATTATACCATTATGGTCAAAGATGCCTCCTTAAGTTTATTTACACACAACAGTTTCACAACAAACATTGGTTTGTTCTGAATAAGCTTTTCAATAATTGTCCCTTAATGGGGGCAGATGCCTGCTTGTATAAATAACCAAGGTATTGTTGGGAAAAAGCAGTGAACAAGAGGTCTAAGAATTAGCCTTTTTTGCGGGGAACAGCAGCAGTACAGTCGGGAACCTGATGACAAGGCAGGAGATGTAAGGCTGTGTAGGAATAGTAATAGTGGCAGTAGTAGATGCAACAGCAGCAGTACAGTTTGGAACCTGATTTGTTGATGTGTAGGTATAGTAGTAGTGGCAGTAGAGGTAGTAATAGCTGCAGTAGTATCAATACAGTATGGAACATAATAGAGGGGTTGACAGTGGCATAATTGGGCCAGTGATAATTACCTACTGTGATTAATGGCAGAAATAGCTATTGGAATCAGCTAGAGGTGTGTGAAAATCCTCATACATCCATGCCTGATTCATTTTCACAAATGGATTTTTTTTTACACTTGTGGGGGACAATTGTGTTTGCTTAAAGGGCTTCTGTCACCCCCAAAACACAATTTTTTGGGGGGGCTTTTTAAAATCCTTATTTAACGACAGAGAAGACGTCATTGGCGCAGGCGCACTGAGGCAGTGCTGAGGAGGTGAGCCTCCTTCTCTCAGAGCGCCTGCGCCGAATGAAGACAGGCGTGGCATTTGAAATGCTGAAAGGGCCAGCCGGAGGAGGAGAGCGTTCGCTGGCCCTGTCAATCAACAGGAGGAGGGGGCGTTTTTTTTAGACGCCCTACTTGCTGGTAGTGAAGTGATTTGCATATTTTGAAAGATCGATTTTTAAGGAAACAAAGCCACAGACAAAGGTAAGAGCCCTATATAGGGAATAGTCGTTAAACAAGGATTTTAACAAGCCCAAAAAAAATATTGTGTTTTGGGTGTGACAGAAGCCCATTAAGTGTGTCAATACCATTTGCCACACTGAATACCCTCTTTAACAGTGCAGTGGAGACTGGACAAGACAGTACTGATAAGGAACTGGGCCAGTTCAAGCCTCTGTTCCAATCAGCTGGCCCAGAAGTCCATAGGATCAAGGAATGGACAAAGTCAATGAATCTGGTTGTTCAGGCGGTTCATGTCCATTTGCTAATGTGCATAAGGCTAGTGCAGATCATTACAAATAGTGTTGAGCGGGAGGTGCCATATTCCATTTCGCAATATTTTGCGAATATTCGCTTGAATATTCGTCTTATATTCATCGAAATCGAATATTCATCATTATTGTATTTATCACGATTAATATGCGATTTAATCATTCGCATATTGCGATTTTTAAGCTTAGAATTAGAAGTTATAAATTATAACTTCTAATTGCCTTATAACTTAATAATAAGGCAACTTTCCTATTCTTTAATCTTGGAGATCTAGATTTAACATGAATATAGCGCTATATTCTATGTCTTTGTTAATAAAATTATCAAGATAGCGAAGTATTCTTTATTCTACATCAACGAAGATAGCGAAGTATTCTACATCAACGAAGATAGCGAAGTATTCTACATCAACGAAGATAGCGAAGTATTCTACATCAACAGAAGAATATATGTTCCTATGTTGTCCCAATACAGCATTGAAATCCTCCACAAAAGTTAGCATAACACCGTATTAAAGTTACTATTGCTTTAGAGACCCAGCAGCAGCTACATGTTAAAATCGCAATGCGATTAATATAACTTGAATTAATCGCATTGCGATTTCAACTTAGACCTTAGTTTACTAAATAACTTTAAATTAGCATGGGTGACGAATATATTTATTAGTCAAAACTGAATATTCTCCAGCTTTGCTAATTCAAGAAAGCCAACCATTGTAAACCAGGTACAAGATAAAATCGTTATGCGATTAATTCAAGTTATATTATTCACATTGCGATTGCAACTTGATTCTCACATCCGACAGTACATTCTAGCATGGAGGCGTTCCCATGGTGATGGGGACGCTCCAAGCGCACAGGGAGTAGATAGAGGCGGCAACGGGCACTGACTTGAGCTGGCAGGGAGCAAGGAATCCTCTCTTAAAAGTACTGCTTTTGGACAAAGCTAGGGTAACAATAAAAAAAAAACTACGAATATTCGAAATAACAAATATATAGCACTATAATAAAAATATTCACAAATTAGCGAAGTGCCGATATTCGTTTAAAAATTTTGATATTTGAATATTCGCGCTCAACACTAATTACAAATCTGTTTCATCATTTTCAGTAAAACTTTATAAGCTGCTGCCTCTGCTTGTACTACTACAGCCACCCACATTCTCACTTGTTTGAAGTGTAACAGTATAGAAGAATATACAGCACTCTCTAAGTTCAATGCAACAATTAGGTATATTTTATTGGATGGAACAGTTAATATTCACATTAGGTTTCAGAGGTTGAACATCCCATATGAGGAGAGATAGATTTTCAGTTTCCATTAACATTTAGATGTGGTTCACAACAGGTTTAACTAGTGATGACCGAAGTATTCAAAAATTAGATTCGGCTGCTTCAAATTTTACAAAAAAAACTTGCTTTGTGACTAATAACTTTTTACTGAAGTGCATTACTTTGTAAGCAGTGGATGCAATGATGGGGAGCGGCGATTGCGCAGCCCCCCATCATTGTACCCCTCAGATACTGCGTTCATAGTTGATCACAGCATCTGACAGCAAACATTTTAATTTTTTTAAATAAAATCATACTTACCTCATCCATCTAATCGTGAAGAGCCAACAACAGCCATCTTGATTGAAGAACTAGAACGAAATCCCACACCCCCGTGATGACGTCATCATGATGGCCAGTGTGGTGATGTCATATGTCACCACGCACAAGATTTTGTGCAAGATCTTCATATAAGATGTCTGTGGCCAGCTCTTCGCGCTCAAATGGATAATGTAAGTATGTTTTATTTTTATTTTTACAGCCACTGAGGGAAAATTGGTTCGCTACCATGAAGCACAAGGAAATTCGTCCTTGAGGCGAATTAAATTTTCCCTGAAATTTGGATCGACTTCCACTTTGTGGAGTTCAATTTGCTGAACACTAGGTGCGACTTATTACAATGTTTCAGTACACTGGAACCTTAAAGGCGTTGTGCAGCCTGTTTGTATTGATGACATATCTTCAGCTGTTTGAAGAGGTGCTCCATGCAATCGCAGCTTCCACTTCATTACACTACCCGTCATCCAGGAAGTGCAGTGCAATTTCAAGTACTCGCTCCATTCACTTGAACAAGGAAGGGAGACAACGCTTAGTTTAATGGAGCAGCTTCAAACAGCTGATTGGTGGTAGAGGTGTCGGGTGTCAGACCCTCGCTGATCACATACTGATGACCTATCCTCATGATAGATTATCAATATAAATAGGCTGCACAACCCCTTTAATCTACTATACGTGCTGCTGCAAACATAAGAGGAACAGATTAATTTAGGAAAATCTGTGAGGCTTTATATATGTACTTAAACTGTGTTATATTAAAATAACAAAGTATAAAAAAAAGCAATATACGGTCATGAGAAAAACAAAGTACGCCCTGAGCATGTTACTGTGTAATCTTTGAGTTAGCCCATCAGAGTCTTCCCTTTGGACATTGTAGACTGGACCTTCCGGAAACACTTGACGTTTCACAATATATGGCTGCGGTTCCCAGCCGTCATCCAAATTATCTGTAGGTCGTTTAGCATGAACCAATACTTTGTCACCCGGCGACTAGGGTGTAGTCTGCACCAGTTGATGATCCCTAGGGGTTTGTTGTTGCAACTTCTCATTGACGAACCAATGAACAGTCCTCAGTTTGTCTTGGTGCTCCTGCACCCATGAGTCAGCTGTCCTAGGGAACTCTTCTGAAAGAGGTCCAAGGTTCATTTCGGCCACTTCTTGTCCTTGGCGACCAAACAGCATGTGTGGAGTATAGCCGGTGGTGTTATGAACACGATTATTATACACCCAGAGTAGTTCAGGCAAGTATTTGGGCCAGCGCAATGTGCGTTCTTTCTCCAGAGTACGGAGCATCTGTAGAAGCCTCCTGTTGAATCTTTCACAGGCCCCATTGCCCTGTGGGTGGTACAGCGTCGTCCTTGACTTCTCAATCCCAAACAACTGACACAGCTCTCCCATGAACTTCCCTCTAAGCAAGCTCCTTGATCGGAATGAATCCGCTTTGAGCATCCGTACAACTGGATGAAGTGTTGGCTCACCGCACGGGTAGCTTACTCCACTGTCTGGTCATGGGTAGGTATTGCCACAGAGAACTTTGTAAAGTGATCAGTGATCACAAGGCAATATTGGTTGCCACTCACCAACTGGCTGATCAAAATGTAATCGATCATTAGAATCTCCAGTGGCGCTGATGTTTTAATCACTTGAATTGGAGCTATCTGTTCAGGAGGCTTCGCCATCTCACATGCTCGACACTTCTGGCACACTTCACGCACAATCTGCTCCAACTGCGGAAAATATACAAATCTCTGTATCCACTTGTATGTTTTCTCCGCTCCAAGGTGGGCACACTTTTCATGTTCCTTGAGGGCTACTTTACGGGCTAGGCTACTGGGTATCACTATTTTACACCTTTCTTCAAGATCAGGAGGTAGAAACACCCCCCAGTGCATGATTCCATTTCGGATTAGTAGCCAATCCTACTGATGCAGCAGCTTCCAGCCATCTGAGGACAAGCGACTTCTCTCTTCTATCTTGGGCCATAGGCCAGTCTTCACCCAATGCTTGATCTTGTTCAAGTCAGGATCATCATCTTGCACTTGAGCCCATTCTTCTTCAGTCTTCCCCAGCAACACCATGTTAACGGTGGCCACCCACTTAAACTGGCCACGGGTCACTGCTGTGGCACTCTTCCAAGATCAGGTATTTCAGTCCCTTCATCCTCTTCATTCACCTAACCTGCTAGGACTTCCAAGGTGACTCTGGACAGTGTATCCGCATTTGCATTGTCCTTACAGGCACAGTATTTGATGGTATAATCAAACTTCACCAGCCTTGCCATCCATTTCTGTTCCAAGGTGCCCAGCTTCACATTCTGCAGGTGAGCCAATGGGTTATTGTCTGTCCTTACTAGGACCTGTGCTCCTGTGAGATACCCTAAGAACTTTTCATTCATTGCCCAGACCAACGCCAACAACTCAACTATAATTTTCCGGATTGCGCTCATAGGCCTGTAGGAATCGACTAGCATATGCAATGACTCGTTCCTGCCCATCTTGTACTTGGGCTATTACTGCTCCCAATCCATGCAGACTTCCATCTGTGTAGAGTGTGAATGGTCTGTCATACTGAGAATATGCCAGGATAGGGGCAATAATGAGGGCTTTCTTCAACTTGTCAAATGCTTGCTGCTAAGGCAGTCCCCATGATATGGGTCATGTCTTTGGACCCTGGGGAATCCCTTTCAAGAGTTTGTGTAGTGGTCTGGTGATCTTTTATAAATCTTCGATAATACCCAACCAATCCTAGGAATGCTTTCACTTCTCGAAGCGTCTTAGGTTGCGGCCACTTACTCACTGCCTCTATCTTACTCTCCGCAGGACGAACTCCCTCAGCTGATACGACGTGTCCCAGATACTCGAGGCTTGTTTGAAAGAGATAACACTTCCTCAGTTTGACCTTAAGACCATGAGCATGGAGCCTACTTAACACCTGCCGTAATCTTCTCAAATGGTCTTCAAATGTAGGGGCATGGACTACTACGTCATCCAGATAGATCAGAATCGACTCAAAGTTCAGTTCACCCAGGCAGTGTTCCATTAGGCGTTGAACTGTACCCGGAGCATTCTGTTGAACTCGTACAGCCCCATGGGTAGGATAAAGGCTGCCTTCTGTATATCTTTCTCTGCCACAGGTACTTGCCAGTAATCGCTCGCCAAGTCCAGAGCTGAGAAATACTTGGCCTGCTGTAATGTCGTCAATGACTCTTCAATCCTGGGCAGGGGAAAAGCGTCCTTTACTGTGGCAGCATTTAACTTCCAATAATCCACATAGAATCGCAAGGACCCATCCTTCTTCCTCACCAAGAACACGGGGACGTCCCACGGGCTTTGGCTCTTTTTTACCACTCTACTGTCTAACATCTGTGACAACATTGTTTTCACTTCTTGGTAGAGAGTAGGCAGGATCTGCCGGTACCTTTCTCAAATTGGGGGAGTGTCCCCACTCGATATTTCATGTTCTACAGCCATTGTGCACCCGAAGTCCTCTTCACACCGGGAAAAGGTAGATTGAAACTCCCATAGTACTGCTTCAATCTTCTCCATTTGTTCAGCGATGAATTGGTTCGCATCAATCTCCATTTGTTCCAAGATCCGCTGACCATTCCACTCCGGAGTGGGTTCCCACACCGACTTCTGGTCCACTGCCAAGGTCCGGGTGTCATTTTCAGCACATAAAACTCCATTTTTTCACTAGCACGGAAGGTAACTTCATGGTCCTGTATGTTGACACACTGGACTAAAACATGGCCGTCCATTACTGTCACAATGGTCCTGGTGACCACTGGGCTTCGTCCGGCTTCCGACATGCCTAGAGGCTCTATCAGCACCCCTATCCCATTCAGTTTCCGACGGCTTCCAACAGACATCCTTATCATCTTTGCCTGCAGCGGAGGTATGGTACAGGCTCCTCCATATGGGGCATACACTGCTCTCAAGGGCTTATCTTCAGGGCTTATCTTCAGGGGTGCTTTTGCAGATACCGCATGTCCAGATCAACCTCTGGAATGACCTCTGGGTAGGCTTGAGGGAAGTAATTTTCTTCCAATAGCTTAGGCCCTCCTTTGTAAAGATGAGCTGGCCCTGTTCCCGCAGGACGTTCATCCCCAATACATCCGGAGCGCCACAACGAGCTATTTTCTCTACAAGCACCACTCTTGACGACATCTTGTCCACATAGCTTCATTCTCAATCATGCCACTCCAAACACGGGTATAGCTGTCTGATTTACCGCCATCAGCTTGATCACAGTGCCCTTGTCAGGCCTCATCAGGTGCCGAAGTGTTTTTCAAAGAACTCCACTAGCATCGTGGTTACTTCTGATCCTTTGTCTATAAGACATCCCACCATTTGTTCTTCCATCTGCACATTTAGGTAAGGGCTTTCGGGTACCAGGTCCTGGGGGTCGCTAGAGGTACCCTGGCAACTGGCCTACCCCACGGTGTGCCCCACTACCACGAGGGGTTCCCGTTTAACAGCTGCTGTTCTGGATCCAGGAACCTTTGTGGGCATTGACGGGAGATATGTCCTCTTTCTTGGCAAATGCAACACTGCGGCCCCCTAGTTTTCTGGTCCCTTGGAGGACCACACAACTGTGCCTCTGTGGATGGTGCCAGGCCAGCCCAGTGCATGGTAGAGTCTCTCACTCCAGCCCCTTGAGTTAATCGATATAGAAGGGGACCCATGGGGGTTGCACTGCTTTGCCAGTAATCAGGCTGAACTGGTGCCATTGATGGGGCCCGTAACTGTGCCAACTGTCTCTGAATTTCTCCCAGGGATGCCTTCACTGTCTCTCGCAGATCCCCCATCAGAGGGAGTACTTTGACTTCCTACAGCCTGCATCCTCATGGTGTAAGCTCCATACGCTTCTTCTTTGTCTCGGGCCACAGCCTCAGCTTGTATCTTCTGAAACTGCAGCGTAGCATCCACCAGGATACGCTCCCTGAGAGCTTGTCGAAGAGGAGGACTGCGCAATCCAAGAACGAACTGAGGATTTGATCTCCATTTCCAAGCCACCGCTGGCATCTCTCTTCTGTATATGGGCCCAGATTTCTTGGAGGGCGTTAGCAAACTGGGGAATTGTCTCATCTTCACGTTGGAAGCCAGTGTGTGAAACGTAAATACTAAATTTGAACACAACGTAATTCAGTCCATACCGCAAAAAGACTTTCCCACATATAACTGCAGCGCTGAACGCTGAATATATCTTGATTTTTGTACAGAAATACGCCACTAGAGGCTTTACCTCATATAACTGCAACAGTGAAAGCTGAATATATTTTAATTTTTCTACTGATATATGTCAATAAATGTTTTTCAAGATATAAGTGCAGCAACGAATGGCGAATGTATATTTATTTTTATACTGCTATACGCCAGTAAAGGCTTTACCAGATATAACTGCAACAGTGAACTGAGAATATATTTTTCTTGTAGTACTGAAATACGCCTCTATATGCTTTCACCAGAAATAACTGCAGAAGCGACCTGAGAATATATATTTCTTGTTGGACTGAAATAGGCCACTATACACTTTTAACAGAAATAACTGCAGAAGTGAACTGAAAATGTATTTTTTTTGTTGGACTGAAATAGGCCACTTTACGCTTTCACCAGCAGTGCGTATGTATTTTTATTTTTTTAATGAAATAAGTCCCTATACTCTTTCACCAGAAATTAATGCAACCGTGCAGTGCGTTTAAATGTTTTGTGTGTTACTGAAATACCGCCCTATGCTCTTTCCCAAGAAATGACAGCAAATTATTTTAGCGTAAATAACAATCCTGCTTCAATCAATTTTTTTGGGGCAACTGGTATATCACACTAGTAGAAATGATTTGTTCCAATGGCGTTTGTCACTCTGTGTAGCTGAGGTAACGCAGCTAAACCGCAAACTAATGCTGCACTACCTAAATGCACAATATAGAAATTATATTATTGGTATATAACACCCCTGCTTCAATCAGGTTTTTGTGGGGGCAACTGGTCAATCACAACAGTAGAAATTATTTGTTCCAATAGCGTTTGTCACTCTGTGTAGATGTGGTAACGCAGCAAAACCGCAAACTAATGCTGCACTACCTAAATGCACTATATAGAAAGTATATTATTGGTATTTAACACCCCTGCCTCAATCAGTTTTTTGGGAGGGCAACTGGTAAATCACACCAGTAGAAATTATTTGTTCGAATAGCGTTTGTCACTCTGTGTAGATGCGGTAACGCAGCAAAACTGCAAACAAATGCTGCACTACCTAAATGCACAATATAGAAAGTATATTATAAGTATATTACACCCCTCAGTATGTCACACCTATCGATAGCACACCTATACCAGTCCTTAAAAGGACTTTTGTGGCCCTATTAGCTAGCGTTTGGTGTCCCTAACAGTCTGTCCCTGCTCCACACAGCAACCTCTCCCTACACTGGAAAAAGACTGAATGTAAAATGGTATTTATAAGTTAGGGGGTATTTCCATGTGCTGAAACGTCTCAATTGGCTGTCCTGTACCACCTGGTGGATGTGTCATGTGTCAAAGTTCTTCACAATGTAAAAGAATATGGCGGGCGCGAATATCGCCATATGTTCGCCCATTCCGCGAACAGTGAACAAGCAAAGTTCGCCGCAAAACAACCGCCGGGCGAACAGCAAGGCCATCTCTAATGAAGACCGACTTGTATAGTCCTTCTTCATTGTTAATGGCCACGCAGCACCTTTACTGCACCTTTAAACCTCTATTGGATGACACGTTATATGTCTAATGGATGTTTTTTCTACTTTTACTTTTATGTACCAGCCTGATGAAGGGCATAATATGTAAGCCCAAAACGTTGCTTCTCAAAATTATGTAATGTCCGGCTGAATGAAACACTAATTGCATTTAAAACTTCATGTGGCGTGCTGTCTGAAACTCTGGTTAATTATTTCACTGCACCTTTAAACAAGAGCTGTTGCTGGTATGGGGTTTGGCTGTTTAGGTGAAAGGACAATATGCATATTATTGCTGTTCTGGCCTGCAATCTCCTGCAGGTTATTTGACAATAAACACAGAATATTAATGAGCTCTGGCATACCAACTTTTCCAAGCCCACTGCTCATCTGCCCTACAGGTGGGAGCCCTTCTTCTGCCATCTGCTTTTCCTTCTTTTCCATGTCATCTAATAGCAATGAGAATATGTCATCAGGAACATCCAACTTCTTCTTAGAATGCTTTGCTTCGCTCAGCACTAATTGGGAGGTTTGTTCAATAAAATTAGATTTATACTCTAGATCTATACTCTAGAGTATAAATACTCTAGATCTATACTCTAGAGTATAAATACTCTAGTGATTTATACTCTAGATTTATACTCTAGATGACTTGAAAATTATACTGACTGTCATTTGCATCGACTATTTAGGAAAATAACAGAAAAATATCATTTGCATAATAATTTGGAACGAGGTGTAAGAAAACCTCCCTCCAAAAGGCCCTGTTATGGAAACGACACCTCTCAAGATTAAACGTGAACAATAATATGCATATTTTAGCTCACTTTTTTTTATTTGTACAAGGGTTAAAAGGAGAAAAAGGTACTCAACGTTTGTGACACCATTTATTTTGAGTATGACAACACCCTCTATATGGTTACCAGGAGTAAGCCTCTCTTTCTAAGGGCTCATGCACACAAATGTGTGCCAGCCAGGCCTGTATTGTCGCCCACAAACAGTCAACCAATTCACTTGAATGGGTCCGCAATCCAGAACATACAGAGTGGAGGCACTGAGCCGAAGGCCACGGAAGCACCACGGAGGACTTCTGTGGCATTTCAGTCTGTGTCTCCGCACCGAAAAACAATAAAACATGCACTATTTTATCGGATCCGTCATGTTTTTTTAAGTGACTATAATTGGCAATTGTTAGATTGCCCATTGTGTTCTTTGATGGCTATATAACCATCATTGAACACTTCATTTACAATATACCAATACAGTGCTCCCACCTGGTTGCCTGTATTGGTATATTTTAGCAATCGCTGTCGAAGTGTGCTTGCTGTCGAAGTGTGATTGAGACTTCCGGCAATCATGCTAAGGTAACAGGTTCCCTGATCTCAGCCAGAGAACGCTGTTAGGGGATCGCAAGTGAGCCGCTTCTGCTTTTGAACCGCTCAGATGCGGTGGTCACATTTGACCATGGCATCCGAGGGGTTAAATCTATGTGATCAGCCTTATGGCTGATTGCATACATCCGCCATGGGTTTCTGCTGTTTGAAACAGAAGAAACCCGGTGGTTATGGTGCCACTGCCGAAGCGAGCAGGTGCCATTTTTAAAGTATTAACTTCCACCTTACATGTACAGCGGAGGCCACAAAGGGGTTGAAAGGGTATTGTTTTTTTAAAGTTGCTCCATAGGATAAGGGATAAATATCCAATCGGTGGGGGTCCTACAGATGTGACCCCCACCAATCACAATAATGGCGGCTTCATAATCCACGGAGATCCCTTGGAATAGACAGAGCATCTGGTTGGAAATGTGTCACCACTCCTTTTATTTCTATGCAAGTGCAGAGAAAGCTGAGCCGGGGGCGTCATGTATGACACTCTGAGGTCTCGCATCCAACCCCATTCAAGTGCAGCACACCAGGCCGCAGAAGGGAGGTGTGGTAGCTGGTGAGGAGGGGAGTAGTGGCAGTGTCAATAAGGAAGGCTGTAGTCCTCATGATGGCTAATTCCTCTCCCCAGCTTTTTTCCCATGTTCAGCTCTTGGATTCACATAACTGACATAGGAAAATACACTTCCCCTTAATGAAGGTTATTAACCTTTTTGCAGTGAACTAACTCTTTAGCAGTGATCCACTGGGTCACTGCACAACCTCTTTAACAGCATTGGTAAACAGCTTTTTTTTAAATGTCATAGTATGCTTTTGAAAACAATCAAAAAAAATGGTCCAATGAGTTTGGTGTTATAAAATGCAGAACAGTACAATAGTCAGTGACCAACGTTTGGAAAAGGGTCCCGTACAATACACGTGGCACAGAAAAATGCATCAGGTAGTATACTATCAGCACCAGGATTAATATTGTAAGATAGGAATATTGTAAGTTTTGTATATTTAATTGTGAATTATTTGGGGGTGGTACTTATTAATGAAGGAAATTGAGTGGCATAGCTTTAAATGTTTCTGCAGCACTCACTAAAAATGGCTGGCAGTTACAGAGTGAGTTACACAGTGGCACACTACATTGACTCCTGTCCTAGCTCTAGCAAAAATCTATCTGTCTGTGAAATAATTTATGTAACTAACTAGCTATTGCCTCACTAAACTCTCCCTGACACAAAATTAGCTTTCCTCTGTTTTTAAAGATAATACCCTTTCTTCTCTCTCTCGCTCTCTATCTCTCTCTATCTATCTCTCTCACTCTCTTTCCCTTTTTCAGACATCCTATCACATCAATGTGTAAGATCTTATATATTGCTTATGACACATGTTGGTATACGTCTTGATTGGCTAAGGCTGACTGCAAGACATTATGGTCAAATCTGCCATTCAGAATCTGGGGTCATATAATCCTCCTCCTTCATCTTTCCTGTCCTGCTATGCTGTCTTCTGGTCTGTAACATGGTGGATATCATTTTAAGTAATTCGTCCTAGAGAAATTACAAACTTTTTCTATTTTATAGAATCAAAATTTTCAGAGATATTGGCAACAAATGCTTTTAGAGTCAATTTGCTCATCTCTAGTGGATAATCATGTTAAAACTGGGGGTAAGTAAACATCATATGGGAATAGAAAATGCAAACAAGAGAAATATAGGAGAAAAAGAATATAAGAAGAGTGTGTGTGTAAGTGATAAGATTAACTTTTGAATGGCATGTTCTCAATATGGTAAAAACTAGAGGCGGACTGGGAATTTAAAGCGGCCCTGAAAAAAATAACGAAAAATGTTTCCTATGTTGTAGTTGGGTAAAAATTAACAGAAAGTGGGGAAACATAAGTAAATGCAGCCAATACAAGCCGACAGCGTCAGTAATACCATAAGGCAGCAAAGAATACTATCCCACAGAACCAAATACCACAGTGCAGCACAAAATACCTCCCCAGAAGCTGTTCCTTTGTGATAGCCATCAATGGCTGCCACGTTCTGTCCTCTTCCTCCAATTGTTTCTAATATACAGTAGATATGGAGCAGGGGCTTAGGAGGTGAGATGTGGGCCACAACATCAAGTCAGCCCTACCTTCAGCATGCTGCCTGGGCTTCTTCTGATAATGACCCCCAGTAATATGTACCTGGCCAGCAGCAGTGAGGAGGGCTCTGGTGGCCCTATGGACATCAGCCCACCAGGAAAATTCCCTATGTAGTCTATGGCCAGTCCACCCCTGGTAAAAAACACAATAAAAAATAAGGGAAAGTCGAATGTGTTTAGGAAGATATAAGAATAACTATATCAATGGTCTGTGAATTGGCCCACTGACTTTAATGGGTCACTGTTTAGTCTAGGTGCTGCCTATGCTAAACTTGGACTAAAGTCATCTAAATGAGCACCAAAAAACAAGAAGCTAGGAAACACTATTTGGGAAACATTGCAGCAGCTGGTTTTGCTGAAGCATGGCAGTAGGGGAAGTTTGGTGCTGTAAATTAATTATATTAATTTAGCCTATACAAACTCTTAGTATTAGAACTATTTTAACAAGTCTTGGTTTCTGTCTTTATCATGGGATTAGGAAAAACCATGCTCTTCTCACGCACAATAACAAGATGACCTGCTGTATGTGTTATCCAGGCTTTTCATGTATTCAAACATGAGACCATCCACAATCTTAGCTCTGGCCACAAGCAAACACATATCACAGCTTCCATTGGTCAGTTTCTGCAAGCAAATTAGCACTGTCAGCTTTGCTTACTGCTGAGCAAATATTTAGATTGGTCATGTAAGATTCTGTAATGTCCACAACTATGCATCTTCTAGCAAATACAAGCAGATTTCTTATTTGCACAGTTGCCATCTGCCAAGTAGCCTAATGTAGTTCTCATGTATGAAAACAAGTGTGGTCAATAAGGGGAATTCTTCATAACAACCAGTTATAGATTGCGCCTACATTTTTTTAATTAGCTCTTGACAAATGAAAGAGGCAGTGATTAGCTAGGTGAATAGGTATATGTCAGAACAAATACCGCAATCTCATTCCAGTAGGGGAGTGGGGTAAAAGCTAGACTAATAGTATCATTCTTAAAGATGGGCCAGATTTATCAAACATCATGCAACATTTGATCAATTTGACACAAATTACAGTATTACAGACTAAAAAACGGACTTCAAAAAATCCCCTCATGATAAATCTCCCCCATAATTTATGCCACGTTAATTTACTGGAGTAAGTTGTCATATGTTGTCTGAGAGGTCAAATTGTAATATATTAACCCCTTTGTGCGACCCATCGTATATATACAGTGGAAAAAGGGATTTTAAACAGTAGACACCTGGAGTCAGTGTCCGTGATCAGCGACAACGCCACTCACAAATGTTTAACGCCTCAGATGCCATTATCAATTGCAACCATGACAACTGTGCAGCTGTCTTTCCCTAGTACAGATGCACTTCTAGGGACCAAACGGCTCTCCCACACTGAGATTGAGGGAGCTGTTTGAGATTGAGGCTGCCATAGCTGTTTAACTGCTATCTATGACAGCCTCAGGCCTTCTGAAAGCTCTGAGGCCTGCCACAGGGAATCTATGGAGCCCTGCCTGTAGCCTCTGGCAGGCTCCATAGCAACATGGTGAATCTCCCATAAGCTGTAATGTTAAAGGGCCTCTTTCAGCAGATTTAGGCCCCATGCACACGGCCGTGTTTCACAGCCGTGTGCGGGCTGTGGAACCACAACCTGGATCCCTCCTGAGAGCAGGAGCGCACGGCGTCACTGGTTGCTATGACGCCGTGCGCTCCCTGCTGCCGCCGCAATACAGTAATACACTGGTATGATCTATACCAGTGTATTACTGTACTGTGCCGGCAGCAGGGAGCGCACGGCGTCATAGCAACCAGTGACGCCGTGCGCTCCTGCTCTCAGGAGGGATCCAGGCCACGGTTCCACGGCCCGCACACGGCTGTGAAACACGGCCGTGTGCATGGGGCCTTATTCCTATGAAACTGACTGTTGCATGTGAACTTGGCAGCTGAAGGCATCTGTGTTGGTCCCATGTTCACATGTGCTCACTTTACTGAGAAAATTGAAGTTTTAATATATGCAAATGAGCCTCTAGGAGCACCGAGGGCAATGCCTTTACTCCTAGAGACTTTGCTCTCTCTGCAACTGCCGCGCTGTCTCTACTTTGAGAGGGCCAGACAGTGTAAATGTGATCATGCCTGACCCTGACCTCCTAAAGTCAAACAAAGTGAAGAGGGTGTGTCAGTTACAGACAGAGCTGAGCCTCTAGGTGTAACAACAATGCGCCCGTTGCTTCTAGAGGCTCATTTGCATATATTAAAACATCACTTTTCTCAGCAATGTGAGCACATATGAACATGGGACCAACACAGATGTCTTCAGTTGCAAAGTGCACATGTAACAGGTCAGCCAGTTTCATAAGTACAAAACTGCTGACCGATGCACTTTAAATCAATGCAGTCTATGAGAAAAACAATTTATTGCATGATAAAGTCTGTTAAGGAGACTTAAAATAAGTGTTAAAAAAAGTTTTACTTTTTTTTTAACCCCTTGCCAACCTTTGACGTACTGTTACGTCATGGGAACCACTGAGTTCCCACAATTTGATGTAATAGTACGTCATAGTGATCGCGCAGGCAGGGAGCTGTGGGCGCGCGATCACTGCAGGGGCCCGGCAGTCCGTGGTAGCCAGGCCCCTGCTGTATCCGCCGGTTAGCGCTGACCGCGACTAGGAAGAGGTTTGTGTCGGGTGAGGGAGAGCATCGAGTCCCCGCACTGCTGTGGGGGGGACCCGATGCGACGCAAGGCAGCCCGATGCCGTGCAGAGGCTGCCCAATGCCTTGCACAGCATCGGGAACTGCCTTCTACGGGAGCCGAGGAGATCCAGCATCAGGCTGGGTCTCCTAGGCAACCTGTTAGTGTATAACTCAGTGCCATACACTAACAGGCAATGCATTACAATACAGATGTATTGTAATGCATTGCAGAGGGGATCAAACCCACAAAAATGAATTTCATAAATAAAGTAAAGTAAAAAAGTAAAAAAAAATTGTTTTTAATAAAATTAATAAAGTAAAAAAGCCCCTTTCCCCTTATTTTATAATAAAAAACAGAAAAAACAAACAAAACCCACACATATTAGGTATCGCCGCGTCCATAATGACCAGCTCTATAAATATATCACATGATCTACCCTGTCCGATAAACACCATAAAAAAAACTGTGTAAAAAAAAAGCTATTTTTGTCACCTTACATCACAAAAAGTGCAACACCAAGCGATCAAAAAGGCCCACCAAAATGGTATCAATAAAACCGTCATCCCATCCCGCAAAAAATTAGCCCCTACCTAAGACAATCGCCCAAAAAATAAAAAAACTATAGCTCTCAGAACATGGAGACACTAAAACATTATTTTTTTGTGTCAAAACTGCTATTATTGTGCTAAAGTGAAATACATAAAAAAATACATATTAGGTATCGCCACGTCTGTAACAGACAGCTCTATAAAAATATCCAATGACCTAACCACTCAGGTGAACACCGTAATAAAAAATAAACTGTTGTAAAAAAAAGCCATTTTTGTCACATTACATAACAAAAATTTCTACAGCAAGTGATCAGAATGGCGTATTCCCCCCCAAATAGTACCAATCAGACCGTCACCTCATCCCGCAAAAAATTAGACAGTACCTGAGAGAATCGGTCAAAAAATAAAAAAGCTATGGCTCTCAGACTATGAGACACTAAAATATGATTATTTTTTGCTTCAAAACTGCTATTATTGTGCTAAAGTGAAAAAAATAAAAAAAAAGTATACATATTAGGTATCGCCAAGTCTGTAACAAACAGCTCTATAAAAATATCACATGACCTAACCACTCAGGTGAAAACAGTAAAAAAAAAATTAACTGTGTAAAAAAAAGCCATTTTTGTCACATTACATCACAAAAATTGCAATAGCAAGTGATTAAAAAGGCGTATGCCCCCCAATAGTACCAATCAGACCGTCACCTCATCCCGCAAAAAATTAGATGCTACCTGAGAGAATCGGCCAAAAAATAAAAAAGCTATGGCTCTCAGACTATGAGACACTAAAATATCATTATTTCGGTTTCAAAAATGCTATTATTGTGTAAAAGTTAAATAAATAAGAAAAAGTAGACATATTAGGTATTGCCACGTGCGTAACGATCTGCTCTATAAAAAAGTCACATGACCTAATCCCTCGGTTAAACGCTATAAAAATAAAAAATAAAAATGGCGCCAAAACATAAATTTTTTTGTTTCCTTGCCTCACAAAAAACGTAATATAGAGCAATAAAAAAACAAATGCACCCCAAAATAGTACTAATAAAACTGGCACCTTATCCCATAGTTTCAAAAATGTGGTCACTTTTTTGAGTTTCTACTGTAGGGGTGCATCAGGGGGGCTTCAAAAAACCAGTTCAGCTAAATTTGCCTTCTAAAAACCATATGGCGTTCCTTTCCTTCTGCGCCCTGCCCGTACAGCAGTTTATGATCACATGTGGGGTGTTTCTGTAAACTGCAGAATCAGGGTATTAAATGGCTGTTAACCCTTGCTTTGCTACTGGAAAAAATTGATTAAAATGTAAAATCTGCCCAAAAAGTGAAATTCTGAAATTTCATCTCCATTTTCCATCAATTCTTGTGGAACCCCTGAAGGGTTAAGAAAGTTTGTAAAATCAGTTTTGTATACCCTGAGAGGTGTAGTTTCTAAAATGGGGTCATTTTTGGGTGGTTTCTATTATGTAAGCCTCATAAAGTGACTTCAGACCTGAACTAGTCCTTAAAAAGTGGGTTTTGGAAATTTTCCGAAAAAATTTCAAGATTTGCTTCCATACTTCTAAGCCTTCTAACGTCCCCAAAAAATAAAATGTAATTTTCAAAATGATCCAAACATGAAGTAGACATATGGGGAATGTAAAGTAATTACTATTTTTGAAGGTATTACTATCTATTATAAAAGTAGAGAAATTTAAATTAGCAAATTTGCTAATTTTTCAAAAGTTTGGATAAATTTTGTATTTTTTTATGAATAAAAATGTTTTTTTTTTACTTATTTTTACCACTGAAGTGCAATATGTGACGAGAAAACAGTCTCAGAATGGCCTGTATAAGGCCTCATGCACACGACCGTTGTGTGCAGCCGCATCCATGATCCGTGTTTCCTGGTCGTGAAAAAAATATGACCTGTCCTATTTTTTTCACGGCCAACGGTTCACGGACCCATTCAAGTCAATCACTGATGCACACAAGATTGTCATCCGCGTCCGTGATCCGTGTCCGTTTTTTCCTATCATTTCAAAGGCAAACTTGACTTAGATTTTTTTTTTTTCATTTTTCATGTCCGTGGATCCTCCAAAAATCAAGGAAGACCCACGGAAGAAAAAACAGACACGGATCACGGAACAATGGAAACCGTTTTTGCGGACCACAAAAAAAAAAGTCCGTGTGCATGAGGCCTCTGTAAAAGTGTTTTAAAGTTATCACCACATAAAGTGACACATGTCAGATTTGCAAAAAATGGCCTGGGCAGGAAGGTGAAAACAGGCCCGGGGTTGAAGGGGTTAATTATATATATTTTTTTAATCTAAAAATGCAATCCCTTCCCCCGTATTAAAAGTAAAAATAAATAAACAATAACAAAATAACTATTAAAATATTAAAGTATTTATTCCGGTAAGGAGAATTGTGTAATGAAAAAAAAATGACTTTAAGCAGTTTTTTGCTTTACCTCTCAAAAAAAAATATTAAAAAGTGATCAAAAAGTCATACACAGTAGGGATTGTCCCGCAAAAAATGAGCACTCACACAGCTCCATAAATGCAAATATATAAAAATATAGGAATGCAAAGAATAACACTTTTTGTTTTTATTTTTAAAGTATTAAAACACAAAAAACACTATAACTTTGTTATTATAATGTCACTATAATTGTTCTAACCCGCAGAATAAAGGTAATATGTTTTATCGCATAGGAAATGCTGTAAAAACAAAACCCCTAAAACTGTAGCGGAATTTAGTTTTTCCCAATTCCATCCCATTTGGAATTTTTTCCAGATTCCCACTACATTGCATGCAATATTAAATTATACCATTAGAAAATCAAGCCCTCAGATAGCTATGTGGACAAAAAAATAAAAACGTTATAGCTCCGAGAAGGCAAGGAGTAAAAAAAAAGAAAGCAAAAAACAAACAAAAAAATATATAACACTTGATCATGAGAGGGTTAAGAGGAATGTGTCTTCTAATATATTTGGTTCAAATGTTACCACTCTCCACATTGGCACAAAAATACATCAATCAGTAAATTAAGCTAAAAAAGATTTTCATTTATATTTATCTATATAGAGGGAGGAAGACAGAGGTAGGTCCAAGGAGAAAACTTTATTGAAACAAGCCAGGAAAAGTAAACACATTTCGAAGGAGTGCAGCCTTCTTCATCAGGTACATGATAGCAAAGACCAAACAGACAATAAAAAAACAGGAATCCTGGAATGACATCACAACTAAAAGTCGCAGGTGCAAGATTAGATTGTAAAGCGAACAATTCATTGGGACCACATTGTGCGTGTGTGAACCACACCAAGGGTGAACAAGTAAAAGAACACCTATATAGGGATAGATAGATAGATAGATAGATAGATAGATAGATAGATAGATAGATACTGCCCTGAAATTGTGTAGACCAACAGTCCAGGAGAGGTAAGTCTGTTAGTTATGGGAGTCAGAATATGGCAATGAAATGAAAAAAAAAATTCTAAAGTTTTTATTCTTTTTCAGTATTAAAGTACAAGAAATACTATACAAATATGGTCACCATATATCACCATAATCGTACTGACCTGGAAAAAAAGGATCATAAGTCAGTTTTACTGCATAGTGAACAATGTAAAAATTTAAAAATAAATAAAAACAAACATAAAACTGTGGTAGAATCGCATTTGGAATTTTTATCCAGCTTCCCACTACAACCTATGCAAAATTAAATGATGCCATTACAAAGTACAACTTGTGCCACAAAAGAAAAATGTTTCCAGGTAAATGGAAAAAAATAAAAAAAGTTGTGGTTCCGGAAAGGCAGGGTGTAAAAAAAAAAAAAAAAAAAAAAAAAAAAATGATAAATTGCCCGATCCTGAAGAGGTTAATTCTGTAACATATTTTGCAACAACAAATTTTGTGTTATTCCTCAAGTAGATTCCTCTTTTTAAAATAAAAGCTTTTTTGCCCAGAAATAGTTGATTCAGTAAATGAGTTACTCTTACGATGTCCAGTCAAGTGACAATAAATGTAATGACAGGGAACACCCGTAATGCCCTGATTGTACAATTCTTAGGACAATTTAAACCCATCACAGGAAGAGATCTATTTTTACATTGCACTTTGCCATATCACTGCAGGCTCTGCCAATAAAAGGCTTTGATTCTTCTGACACCCCATTGCCAAAGACATGGAAAGAATATCTATTACACTGCAGCCATTTTGTTAAGTGTTTGCTCCCTGGTGTGACCCAGACACTTTATCTGTTGATCTTTTATTTTCTGAGTTCACGTTACCCATATGTTACTCTAATAGTTGTAATAACTCCTGGGCAATAGGACTCGTATTTTACTGAGAGGAAATAAAAAAGAATGTACTTCAATAATAATAAAAAAGGTAATACTGTAATAGCTGGAAACTTGATAGAAGATGGATGAATTATGATTTTTATCATTGTAGTATACGTTGCCAGCATCTGCAGCACAGGTTATCCACAAAGAATATATATAGTGCACCTACACATAAATGCAACCATTATAAAATAATGAAATAAATATATGAAATGTTTTTTTCTCATTTATAAAAAAAGAGAATAGGGCTTTTATGGTTTAAAATTCAACATATAAAAAAATTACTTTGGTTGGATATCCATTTTATCTGATACTGAGCTCCAAAGCCCCTCCATACTTATAAGGGGGAATTTATTAAAGCTTCTATGCTAGAAAAGTAGCATAGAAAAGTTGCCATTTTTTTTGTTTGCAAGTTACCTTTAGTGCAAATCTTTATGGCTTTTCACTGATATATATCAAGCTTGCCACTTTCTAAAAAAAGGTGGGTTGGAAGCAATGCTTACACCAGAAAACTGGTCTAAATGACGCCTGAAATCTACACCAAGGGGGTATAATCTAGAAAGAACCAATCAGATTCCACATTTTATTTTGGACAGTTCCTTTGGAAAATGAAAGGAGGAATCGGATTTGTTGCCATGGTCAACTAAGCCATATCTACTTTACACCACTTTGATAAACGACCCACCAACTTTTTACTGTTCGATTTCCGATCCTCACACAAGATCTCCTAAGATACACCAAAATTAATGACAGGCATGTACCTCTTCATAAATTTGGAGAATCCGATTAAGAAAAAGCATCCAATAAAGAGTGGAGTACTGGTGACCAGTATTAATAAATCAGTTGCATAGAATTACAAGAAGAAGTTAAAGGAGTTGTCTGGTATTTTGATATGGATGGCCTATCCTTAGGATAGGTCATCAATATCTGATCAATGGGGGTCCAATTCCCAGCACCTCTGGCGATCAGCTGTTTAAAGAGGCTGCACAGCTCCGGCGAGTGCTGTGACTAGTGTTGAGTGAATCAAAGCATCCAAAGTGGAATTTGATACGAAGTTCAAAAAATTTGATTTGCAACCAATCTGAATTTCCTTGCGCTTCGTGATAACAAGTCGTTTCTTTCCTAAAATGCCAGCTTTTTGCCAGCGAAATCACCCATAATGCTGTGCAGACAGCCAATCAGCAGCTAGCCAGCCCTTGTTATGTCACAGCCCTTTAAAAGCCTCATGCCGCGCGGTCTCTGCCATTTCATGGTGAGTTGAGCATAGGGAGAGACATGACAATTGCTAGGGACAGTGTTTCTAAAAGCTTTTAATTGTGTAATATTGGAGAGGGAGAGTTCAGGGACAGTGTAGGGAGTTCATAGGGACAGTTTTTACACACTGTAGGGAGAGCATAGGGAGACTGCAGGGACTGTAATCTGAAGCTTATGGGATCCATAGGAGACAGCGCAGTTTGCATCAATCCCTGTGTAGGGTACAGATTTGGGTGAATAAGCTGTCTAGTTCTACTGTTATTGGGGTATCCACCTTGTCTTTTATGCTTTTAGTTTAGCTAGGGGTTAGCTAGGACTGTTGGTGGCCTGTACGACGATGCCCATGTCCATATACTGTATGTGACCTGCCTGTCATACTGACGCACAGTAACGGTTTCACTACCAAAAAGGACTAGCTATGCATGTTGCTGCAATGCTGTTACGGCTGTGTCATGGTCTGGTGGTAGTGGACCGTGACACTTTTGCCGTGCATGTTTGTTGCTGGTGGCAATGTGTAGTTTGTAGCATATTTTGACACTTTTCCTTTAAAGGGGTTGTCCGGGATCAAGATTTTTTTTAAAACCAGTTCAATCACTATTAATAGCGGTTTGAAGGTCCCCCCAGGTATTTTTACACTTCAGCAGGGCTCTTACAGTCCCCCACTGATTGTTTACCTCTCTGTTTTTGTGCGGTAACTTCCTGCCTCGATGCTTTCTGTGTCCCAACGCAGCATCGCGTTGTTTCGAGTGTGTGCCTGCTCCTCCGTGCAGCCACCCCCCCCTAATTCATATGCCGCCTCTTGCCGCAACTATTCCTCCGCCTTAATCATGCCCCTAAATGCCTCCTTCCTTGCTAAGAATGTGCCCTGCCCGGTGACTTCACCGGACCAGATGGGCGTGGCTTAGCACGGTCTGTTGCCGCCTAGTTACAGCCCCTCCATGCGCTTGGAATAATTAGAGGCTGACTGTGGCGTCACCGGGCTCCTTGCGAAGCGGAAGAAGAGGCTTCGCTATGCAGAAAGGGACCCGGTACGTCACTGACAGTGATAGAAACTGCACTTCCGGCTGAAAATTTGTGAAGTGAAAAAGGGCCATCAGAAATGTCTGGTAAGGGAAGGACAGGCATGAATGAAATATTTAGGCAGTGGCGCACCTACAGGGGGGGTCCAGCGGGTCTGGACCCCCCCCCCCCCCCCCCCAGAACAACCAGCCCAAACTTTTTTTTTTTATCCTTCAGGGCCGCACCGCCGATTAGCACAGGCAGCGCGGCCCTGGATGTAATTGCGGGCAGTTGCGGCGGCGGTGGGGGGGGCCTTAAGGGGATGAGCGCTTCCATTGTGGACTGTTTCTGCAGTATAGTATTGCGGGCACAGTATTGGGGCACGATCTGTGTGGTAGCAGCATTTCCAGGGGGACTGTTTCTGCAGTATAGTATTTGGGGCACTATCTGTGTTGTAGTAGTATTTCCAGGGGGACTGTTTCTGCAGTATAGTATTGGGGGCACAGCGGGCACAGTATTGGGGCTGGCAGGAAAGGGTGTTCAGAAGATGTGAAGATGATGGAAATGTGGGAAACTAATGTCTGTTTGTCTATCTCTACAGAGAAGGGAGATGGCTGAAAAATCATCATGGCGGTCTGGTCTGAATGGAGAAGATGAGGAAAGAGAACGTCTACAACAAAGGTGATATCACTGGATGTAAGAGGTATGGGGCGCTATGTAGGAGAGGAGATGCTTCCCCCCCCCCCTGCCATTTGCAGAAGGAGGATTCAGAGCTGGGTGAGGACAGCCAAAGGGGGCAGCAGGCAGATGGTGGGGGGAACCACAGGCCTTGAGCAGGATCTGGGGAGGGAGGAGAGCGGAGGAGCTTCCTGGCTGTAGCCGGCTGTTTATTGTATGATGTGAAGCAGGCAGTGCAGCCAGGACAGACCTCCCCTTCTCTCGCTTCGAGCGCCACATTGTTATTTTCCTACAGAACTTTTAGAATCGCCAAGTAAAAGAATCAGCGCAATACACTACACCCCGTCCCTGCAGTTTTAAATATAAAGGGGGCTTTGAAAAATCGAATTAGCACAGCGCACTACACATGCCACATTTTTTTGCCTTTCGGACCCCCCCTAGACAAAATTCCTGGGTGCTTCCCTGTATTTAGGGGACCATTGTACATGTACACCCATGTCCCCAATCCCGGACAACTCCTTTAAGTCTGGTTCCCTTCCCATTTCTGGTGTGTATGGGGTTTAGCAAGGTGGAGCTGGGTGTGGCCTCTTGTGTCTTATAGTACTGGTGTTTGGAGCCGAGGTCAGAGTTGACTTCAGCTTCTGGTGGAGCTGGAGTTATACTGTCATCCTGTACCTTTTCATCTGTCCCCTTGAGGGCCACCTTGTTGAACATAATGTCACGTGGGGAGTGGGGGAATCCCCCCACCGTACAATGAAGAATGGTGGGATTTGCCACTAGGCCTGGATACCAGTATAAGGGGAGCAGGTCACCTCCTAACGCCACCCTCATCCTATCCCTTAGCTCCTAACTGTATGATCCGGCCTCGATGGTTGAAGGGCTCATTCTCCAGTACCTCGGGTCCTACTAACCATGGAGATACCTGGAAATAATGTCAGGGCTAGGAGACAACCTGTTTATGCACGAAACGGATGAACCAGAGTATCCCACAGGCCTAGCAACCAGTAGCAACATGGAAAAAAACAACACTACAATCATGTTCTAGAGCGGATTCACTTGACCCCTAGAACATCACCCCAACTGTAGGAATCCCCATTGAAACACATAAACAGAAAAGACAGTGAGAAACCAAGAGAGTCGGCAGGTAAGACCTGAGACAGGAATTTCACTTGGATAACAAGCTCTGGGAAACATACGGTAGCACTTACCTGCCGAAGCAACGGGAAGAAAGACGCTCACTGCCTAGACTTGTGGTTCACCCCTCCTGGAAACCATGGAGCCCACTACCGCAGGCAGGTGGTCAATGCTGTTCCGCCTCCGAGGAACACAGAAGCCCCCTCACCAGAGGCACCCAGGGTAATGCCTTGCATACATGCCTGACATAAAACACCAACTGACCAGACAAGTAACAACAAGACGAGACACCACACCCTGAACATAAACCCACACTATCTATTTTTCACTACTTATAGCACTAATGTGTGTGGGAGCTATTGAAGGACTTGCACAGACATAGGGGGAATTTATTATAAGGGAAATATTTGAAGTCAGTTTTGCTTAAGTCTGCGTTAGAGTACTTTGTGTCATATTTATCAAATGTCTCATGTTATTTGATAAATTTGTCTTATCCTTAAACCTAACACATTTGTCTAGAAAAGCTACTCCAGTTTTCCTACTCCATCCTCCTACTGGAGTGAGATTGCAAAGTTTAGTGCGACTTTTTAAAAATTCTCAATGAAAAACCTGGAGTAAAACTCATTGACATAGCCACGCACACTTTTCCACCCATACTTGAAAACTGGAGTGGTATTAAACTGCAAAAATTCACAAAATTTTTGCGCGAGTGCAAAAAGTCGAAAAAGCCCTATTTTGCAACTTTTTGAAGCTAGAATTCTGGAGTAAAGGTATAATAAATCTGCCATATAGTCTTTATTTATTTGGAAGGTGGTTAGTCCTTCAGCAATATACTTATGGCCCATGAGTGGTATATATATCTCTAGTATACACATCTTTGAAGGGTCACTAACTTTTCACAAAGCTTTTCATATGTCATAGAGACATAGGGGTAATTTATTAAACTGGTGTAAAGTAGAACTGGCTTAGTTGCCCATAGCAACTAATCAGATTCCACCTTTCATTTTTAACAGCTCCTTTAGAAAATAAAAGTTGAAATCTGATTGGTTGCTATGGGCAACTAAGCCAGTTCTACTTTACACCAGTTTGATAAATGGCCCCCATAGTTTAAAATTATATTCTTAGAGTTAAAAATCATTGTAAAAATTGTACAATGAAGGATTAATCACACATAGCAAACAATGTGCCTTATTCGGAGAATACTGTATGTGACCTGCCTGTCATACTGGCAGGAAGCCCAACAGGGCCGGCTCCAGGTTCAGGTGGGCCCTTGGGCGATAAAGCCTCAGTGGGCCCCCTTGTGGCATTTTGCACAACAGACACGGCAATAAAGCTGCATGTGTTATAGATGTTGCCAAATACAATAGACAGAACACGCTACAGAGCGGATATATGCAAATCATCCTTATACCCCTACTTTTTAAAAGTATTGTGATACTTGATACCATTCGATACCACGCGAAAAAAATAAAACACCAAAAAAGCCGTGTGTATTCCACATTTTATGGAACGTCCGGCTCGTAATCGAACAGTCCTATCCTATTTTTTGGGGGGACAAGTTGACTACAAAACTGTCGAATCGCGCGTTTTTTTTCTGTTACGGCGTTCACCGCATAGGAGATATTTTTGATATTTTAATAGTTTGGACTTTTTGGACGTGGCGATATGTAATATGTTTATTTATTTATTGTTTATATATATATTTTCCTTTTTATTTAATAACTAGCCCTTGGGGGCTAAAACCTGGGATCTTTTCATCCCTTGTCCTATGTACCCTAATAGAGCTCTATTAGGGTGAATAGGACCTCACACTCTCCCTGCTGCCCTGTGCCGAGTACACAAAGCAGCAGGGAGATTACCATGGCAGCCAGGGCATCAGTAGCGTCCTGGATGCCATGGTAACCGATCAAAGCCCCAGGATTACATAGCTGGGGCCCCGATCAGAAGCTTCCACTGCCACCAATGAGGAGGGGGGCATGGGACCCTGTGGCCACTGCCACCAATGACTTTAATACTGGGGGGGGGGGCGTGAGGGCGCACTGCGCCACCAATGTTTTTAATACTGGGGTGGGGGGGAGGGTGCACTGTGCCACCAATGATAATTAACCTTTAATACAGATACAGGAGGAGGGTGCGGCAGAATCACATAGCTGGCACCCGACTTCTGACAGGAAGCTGCGATCAGTGGCATTTAACCCCCCAGGTGCCACACCTAAGGGGTTAACTGCCGCTGATCGCAGCTCCCTGTCAGAGGTCGGGTACCGGCTATGTGATTCTGCTGCACCCGCCTCCTTTATCTGTATTAAAGGTTAATTATCATTGGTGGCACTGTGGCCACAGCCCCTTCCCTCCTCCGCCCACTCTCTCCTCATTGGCTGACGCCAGCCCTGAAGCCCAGTTTATCAGTAGACATACAATAGAACATACCAGCAGAATTATATAAATCTTCATATACACTTTACTGCAGTTATACAGTATATTATTCTAAACCTGCATGTAAGGACAAGGAGATATCACCTCTGTGGATCTGGGCAGCAGATCTGAAACCATGATTCTTTATGAGGACGAGGGATCTCAGTAGAGATCCCTCGTCCTCATACAGTGAAGGAGAATACTGCATGTAAATGTAGTGGTCATCTCCACTGAGCGAGCAGCTGACTGTCGGGAAAGAAAGCTTCCTTCCCGACAATCGGATGCAGAATCGTCCCATGTAAATCCACCTTAAGTCAGGATCCACCATTCACAATAGGTGAATGTCAGAGTTTATCTATTTTTTCCTCGTACAATGACCTCTGCACAGGTCACAGAGCATGCCTAGAAAACTCTCCCATAGAAGTCAGTGAGGTCAGCTCCTGCCCATTGTGTCTATGGCCCATTGGGCTGCCATAAAGCAATTTTTTGATACTGTGTAAATGATGTTAAGAACAGCTCAGGCAAGATGGCCATCCCATAATCATGTTCAGAAAATATAATAAAAATATCTGCAATCTGAAAATAAAAACAGATACAGTATGTCCCTATCTGCTGTTAACTGGCAGATAACATTTTTGGAGACACATTTCCTTTAAGCCCGCCTGTTATGTTTCTCAATAAATATGAGAAGCTGGCTATGTCATGTCAGACCTCTCTTGAATTCAGAAATCTACGGTATGTCTGTGTTCTTTTTGCCTGCATTGACCAGCGTAATTTACAGTAGTACAAAATCAAAATATTTGAGGTGATGAGCCGCCGAGCAGACAATTATTGGGAAGGAATCATTCCTTCCCGATAAATGTCTGCTCGTCAGTGGAAGTGAAGAACTGTATTTACATGCACAATCACCTCTACTGCTATCGCTTGTCCTCATACAAATTCATAGTTTCTGGGAAGCAGATCCCTGTTTACACAGCACCATCTCCTGCCCAGAAACATTTAATTGAGGTATCCGCACCAAAGATCATTGCACCTGATGAACATGTCCTTACAGAGAGGTAGACTAGATAACAGAGGGACAGATAGGTAGATTTATGCAATGGTTATGCAATATGAAACTGGGAGATATATAATGACAAACAGCTTTAATTCCTTTAAATAATATAAATACAATGCATTCAGAAAGTCTACAGACCCTTTCACTTTTTTAACGTTTTGTTATGTTGCAGCCTTGTGGTAAAATAACACAAAATTCAAAATCTTTGCTAATTTATTGAAAATAAAAAAACTAGAACATTGCATTGTCAGAAGTATTCAGACCTGTTACTCGGTATATAGTTAAAGCACCTTTGGCAGTGATTGCAGCCTCCAGTCTGCTTGGTTATGATGCCACAAGGTTTGTGGAACTGAATTTGGGTATTTTCTGCCATTCTTTCCTGTAGATCTTCTCAAGTTCTGTCAGGTTTCATGGGGAGTTTGGGGACCATCGGTGGACAGCCATTTTCACGTTTCTCCAAAGATGTTCATTTGGGTTCAAGTCAGGGCTCTGACTGGACTACTGAAGGACAGAGTTATCACTAAGCCCCTCCTGCATTGTCTTAACTGTTGGAAGGTGGACCTTCTGCCCAGTCTGAGGCCCAGATCACTCTGGATCTGGTTTTAATTTAGAATATCGCTGTACTTTGCTCCATTGAGCTTTTCCTAGTCTCCCTGTCCCAGACGCTAAAAAACACCCCCACAGCATAATGCTGCTACCACTATGCTTCATTATAGGGATGGTATTGGGCAGATTACGAGTAGTGCTTGGTTTCCTCCAGACATGGCCTGTAGAACTGAGGAAATACTTCAAAATAGTTCAGTCTTAGTTTTATCAGACCAGACTTAGGCTCTTGTTTCTCACAGTCTGAGAGCCTTTAGGTACTTTTTTTTAGATTACTGGAATGCTGTAGTAGACCTTCTATAAGATTCTCCCATCTGCACACAGGTTATTTGGAGCTCAGCCAGAGTAACTATTGGGTTTTTGGTCACGTCTCTTACCAAGGGCCATCTTTTTTGATCCTTCAATTACCGTATTTTTCGCTTTATAAGACGCACCTGATGATAAGACGCACCTAGATTTCTGAGGAGGAAAATAAGAACAGAAATATTTTGAACCAAAAGGTGTGCTTTTAGTGGGTTTTAAACTAATGGTGGTCTGTAGATGACACTGTTAAGGGGGGATCTGTGGATGAGGCACTATTATGGGGGAATCTGTGGATGACACTGTTATCGGGGGATCTGTGGATGACGCACTGTTATGGGGGATCTGTGAATGATGCACTGTTATGGGGGATCTGTGGATGACACTGTTATGGGGGGAATCTGTGGATGACACTGTTATGGGGGGAATCTGTGGATGACACAGTTATGGGGAGATCTGTGGAGGACACTGTTATGGGGAGATCTGTGGCGGACACTGTTATGGTGGATCTGTGGATGACGCAGATCCATATGATACCGTGACCAGCATAAGATGATCTTATGCTGGTCACAGTTTCATATGTGTTACAGTATATTGTCCCTGTGTGAATACTGACCCCCATTACACCACCGAGCACCCGCTCACAGAAGTCTTTATATGTAAAATATTTTTATGTAATGCTCCAACAATGGCTCTGCTTTCTTCTGTAACAGTACTCACTATCAAAGCAGCGGTCAGGCCGGCAGCGTAACGTAACTCACTCAGTCAGTCACCCTCCTGCCAGCTTCATTAATGAAGTGGGAGGAGCAAGACCGAGTGAGTGATGTCACGCGCCAGCCGGACCGCTGCTTTGACAGTGAGTACTGTTACAGAAGAAAGCAGAGCCATTGTTGGAGCATTACATAAAAATATTTTACATATAAAGACTGTTGTGAGCGGGACCCAGGGTAATGGAGTACAGTGACTGCACGGAGCCCCGCCGTGAGTGAAACAGCAGTTTCCGGACTCCAGCCCCTCCTCCCACCTAGCTGATACATCGCAGGCCGCGCTGTGCAGCATAGTGGCCGGCGATGTATCAGTGTCAGACATTTAAAAAACGCCCCATTCACTTTATAAGATGCACTGCCATTTTTCACCCACTTTTGGGGGGGGGGGGAAGTGCCTCTTATAAAGCAAAAAATATGGTACTTACTTTGGCCAGCTCTACGAAGAGTTCTGGTTGCTCCAAATTTCTTCCATATAAGAATTATGGAGGCCATTTGGGAACTTTCAGTGCAGCGGAAATTTATTTATACCCTTCTCCAGATTTGTGCCTCTATACAATCCTGTTTCTGAGCTCCACAGGTAGTTCTTTCCTCTTCATGGCTTGGTTCTTGCTCTGATATGCAATATCAGCTGTGAGACCTTATATGGACAGGGGTGTGTCTTTCCAAATTATGTCCAATTCACTGAATTTCCAACAGGTGGACTCCTGTGCTGCCTGTTGCTATATTGCGGACCACATTTGCGGATCTGCAATACATTGGCGCCGGAATGTTGCGGAACGGAAGCACAGAACGGAAACCCACGGAAGCACTACAGAGTGCTTCCGTGGGGTTTCGTCACGTACTTCCATTCCGCAAAAAGATAGAACATGTCCTATCTTTTTGCAGAACGGGCGGATCGCGGACCCATTAAAGTGAATGGGTTCGCGACCCACTGCGGCTGCCCCACGGTTGTTGTTCGTGCATTGCGTACCGCAATTTGCGTACCGCAGCACGACCACGGGGCACACACGTTCGTGTGCAGGAGATCTAAATGGAAGGCCCCTGGAGCTAAATTTTAAGTGTCATAGCAAAGAGTCTGACAACTTATGTCCATGCAAAATATTAGTCTTTTCTTTTTCATAAATTAGTAAAAATTTCTAAAAATTCATGTTCTCATTATGGGGTATTGAGTGCAGAATAATGGGAATTTTTTATTTTTTTATTTTTTTATTTTAGCACAGGGCTACAACATAAAATAAGGAAAAAGTGAAAAGGTCTGAAGACTTTCCGAATGCATTGTAATTGATAACAGAAGTCAGTAAAGCATAGGGTAATTACATGTGCATGATTGTAGTATTATACTGTCCTGGCGGGAAAACTGATTAATGGATGTTTGCAAAATGACTATATCTTTGCATAATAAATAATATTGCACACAGCAGCCAGGATGAGATGTATTGTCCCTGGGTGCTCAGTTTCTGATTGTGCTGTGCCCCTGAATCCGCCATACAGCCTGCTCAAGCTCTCAAACTATGGTCAGGAACAGATGTTTCTGCTGCTCCAAGAGAATTGTAAGTGATGTTAGAGACAGCTGGCAAATGTCTCTGATTATAAGTAAATGCTATATACCTGCATGTGCATAGGCTGCTTACTAAACCTATTAGTGAGTTTTAATAAAATCTCATGAGTTAGAGTAAAAATAAGTAAAGGTGCGTGAATGTAAAAGAAAGCATTTTCATATCATTTACACACAATAAAAATACTAAAAAAGTTAGATATTGAAAGTGGCAACAATAAAAAAAAGCAGACTGCAATGATCTACTCCCACAGACTGTGCTGCCCCATTCAGTCATTGACTGGACTCCTAAACATAGAAAGAACAGAAATTTTAATGAATAAGTTGCACATTATACGGACTCTTTTCCCATAAAACTATATATATATCTACTCAGCTCCTCCTGATCTATAAAAACTAAAGACTACTAATGCTTTAATATCAGTTTATTTAGCCATAGATATGTATTATTTATAATCTTTATCATTTATCATTGTGGGCTTCCAATTAGGCTAAATGCACACAACCGTATATGTTTTGCGGTCTACAAATTGCAGATCCGCAAAAAAAAATAATATGACATCCATATGTCATCCGTTTTATTTTTTGCAGATCCATTGTAACGATGCCTAAAACGGACAAGAATAGGACATGTTCTATTTTTTTTTTTTTTTACGGGGCTACACAACGGACATACTGATGCGGACAGCACATGGTGTGCTGTCCGCATTTTTGGCGGATCCATTGAAATAAATGGGTCCGCATCCTATCCGCAAAAAAAAAACAGAACAGACACGGAAACAAACAACGTTCGTGTGCATGTAGCCTTATTCCATTAAAAAAAAAAGTTGCCTGTCCGTGATTTTGTCCAGAAAAAAAAAAATTTCAGGTTGGCAACACTGCATGGTATGGTCTGCCTCTATGATAGGTATGAGAGTAGTTAGTCGAGATTTACTGTAAAAATACAAGAAGAGGCAACAAGAGGTAAGAACTTGGGTCATAGGTTTGCTAATTGGTGTTCTTCAAACCTGTAAATCCCCCCTCCCCCCCAAATGCCCAGGCCCCTCATACAGACAATACTTACCTGGTCCCCAGCGCATGTGTCCTTCCGAATCCCTCCACAGCCGTAGCTGCATCTGCCCGTTGTGGAGATCACAACATCTGGTGATGGAGGTGGGTGGTGTTGCCAATAGCAGGGTGACCTGCCCCCTTGCGTCATGTGTGACATCACCCATGACGCCAGGGTATCAGGTCACCGTCGCAGCCTGCTATTGGCTGCACCCCGCTGTCGCTGGATGTTGTGATCTGCACGAAGGGGAGATGCAGCTACGGCTGTGGAGGGATTCGGAAAGACACACGTCGGGGACCAGGTAAGTATTCTCTGTATGAGGGGTTGTCACTTAATGATACTCTGCATTTTTCAAACCAGCACCTGGAACTGAATACTTTTTTAATTGAATGTAATTAAAAATTTAGCATAGCCACTGAGTTATTCAGTAAAACGTATCTGTATAGCGCCACTTCCTGTTTTCTCTTTTTCTTATTTCTTTGTATGGCTCACTGCGACGGAAGCACATGCTCAGTTCCATCCTTGAACTGCCACCAGCTGTGCCCCATGAGCAACTGCACGCCCCCTAAGCTGCCAGCTTGAAATAAATCTAGCAGAGCAATAAATGGGGAGATCTCTGGACCCATGCGAGTTACGGGTTCTTAGCTTGTTAAAAAGAGACTGCCAAGTATCATATGATGTTGAATTTTCATTTTGTATATTAATCATGGGATTAACCCCTTTAATTACATCTTTTTTCTTATTCTGTGATCTCTATTTGGTTTATCCTTTCTTGAAATTGTATTTCTGCAATAAAAAATAGTAATAAAGATAAAGCAAGCGTACCAGCAGCAGAAGATAATAATCATTTCTGTCCATAGGAATTTGTCCTGTATCTCTGCATTGAAAAAGGGGATGTGAGTAGTAAATGTAAAACGAGCATGCAAGTACCAGAAAATAATTAGCATTTCTGTCGATAGGAATTTGTACAGCATTTGATTGACTTAAATGAATAAGACTGGAAGACATTTTGAAATATGGTACAGAATGACATTCTTACATTTGTTCCTGTGTAACACCCAAGTTGTATCCCTTTGAAGTCACTTTGCAGAACTGATATTTTATGGTTCTCTAATTATCCTTGTACTGTGTTTTCAAATTGACCATCAATTATACCAACTAATGCACTTCTAGGTGGCCCCATGCAATCTTCCTCCGCTGCAGATGAGATAATAGACCAATAAAAGTCAGGCCGTGAAATAAGATGTTTTGGGTAGCTTGTAGGTGCTTGTCCTATGGCTTCCACAGGTCTTATTTCCGCCATTTCCTAGCTGATGCACATCTTAATTGTTTTAACTTAGCTGCAACCATTTGTTCTCTTCCGTCTTTAGTCTGCGTACTTTTACTAAACTTTTTACTGTAAGCCATAAAAATATGTTTGTCAATGCAATGGCTGTGTGTGATTTCAATAAGTTGAACTGGAACACAACCTACCATATAGGCAGCAGTATTTGTAGGACAAAAAGAGACTAAAGGCTATCTCCCCTGACTTCTTCCCAACTCCCCCATACACAGACATGTGCGGTTCGGCCAGGTATGTATGTGTATTTAATGGGAAGATGGGAGAAAGCTGCTGCCAGACACATTTGGCGTCAGCTCATCTCCTGGGAGAACAAAAGGATTGGCAGAGAATGTTCACTTTGACTAATCCTTCTCTTCCCCAACATCATCTGTTGGGGGAGAGTTGGGAGCTCCCCACCTTAAACTGTCAGCCAAACCCACCATTTTCAGCTGGTTCTGCCGACAATACACTAATGTATAGGGGCTTTAACGGTGGGGCTACACAGAGTCATGTGTAGTGTGACAGCAAGTCTCAGAAAAGCCTAACAGACAGAAACATTTGTATGATTTGCTGCAACTTACTGTTCCATGACTATTTTAGAGCTGTGATTTGGCTATAAAATGAGCCAAATTGTAAAAACTTGTAGGCACTCATGACTTGCATTGTTGACTATGATGATAAAATCACGTGTGACTTGCGACTAGAAATTCAACAATGATGGGGATTTTTCTCTCATAGTCAAGGCATGTTGTTTGTGACATCATAGCCCCATTGATAATCACTAGATCTGACTCTTTTGTGTAAAGGTGGATTTAGACAGACCGACTGAGGAGTCAATTGTCGGGAAGGAAACGTTCCTTCCCGACAGTTGGCTGCTCGTTTAGTGAAGGAGACCATGCATTTACATGCAGCAATCTCCCTCACTATATGAGTATGGAGGATCGCTATAGAGATCCCTAGTCCTCATACAGAGTCGTGGCTTCTGGGCGGCAGATCACTGTTTAGACAGCACGATCTGCTGCTCAGAAGTCATGATCGTTGGTTCCTGCACAAGCAACAGGAACACCTGATGAACGAGAGTGATTGGCGGCACATTTCAATGGCCAGATGATCAGGAAAGAATGTTTGTAGGAGTGGTCGTTCCTGATATTCCGGACAATTATTAGTGTGTCTAAATCCTCCCTTACTCAAGAAGCCAAACAGAGTAACACATTTTTTTTCAAAGTTGTTTTGTTTTTTGCAACAACTGTGGCAGCACAAGAAACAACTGCATCATGCTAGCACAGACTTAAGGCTGAGTTTACCCATCACAGATGAGTTGGGGTAAAAAAAATGAATACAATGGATTAATGATTGATTCGTACAAATCAAATTTGTTGAATCAGCCTCCTTTAGCAGCAAGAGCCTGGCCCTGCTGTATGGCAATAGGTTGTGGTCTGCCATTAGGGCGGCAACCACATCTCTTTTTTATAAGTGGGGTCTACAGCATCACTTTGATGCTGTCCAATCAGAGCATACAGCCTCAAAGTGATGGAGAAGCATAGCAGCATCACAAGCAGATGGAAGCTTCAGTGGGACATCACACTGCTGTCTGGTTGTCTGAAGCTGCAAGTCCCTGCTGAACCTTCCATCACCGTATGATGCCATTCGGTCCCAGAATGAGGTCTTCACCCATCCTAGTCTTGTGAGATGGGAAACATCTCACACGATCATGCTGGGATTCTGCATTGATTTAAGACTGTCCACTCTTTAAAGATTTATCCCAAAAAAATGATCCCTTATTTTGCTGCTGGGTTCCCCCATGATTCTTAGAATAAGGGGTCTCCAAGTTTACTCTCTAAATAGCATAGTAGAGTGTATGTGAGTCCACCAGAATGTATTATTGCCATAAAAGAAGCAGTGAGGGAAAAACCCAGAGCTTGGTAGAAGCTTGGCGTTGTATGAGTAGGAGCTTGGTTGTTGTCTTGTTTAATGAGCACAGATATTTTTAATGCTTGTGCGTGCAATACAAATTTAATTAAATCTTTTTTAAAGTTTGTTTGGTTTCACACTACTGTATTATATGTCTGCTTGTTCTTTCTGTCATTTGTACGTGTAAGGAGAAGATCCTTGAAATTTCTTAGTTTTTTTTCCTGATAAGATATCATAGTAACATAGTATATAAGTCCGAAAAAATACATTTGTCCATCCAGTTCGTCCTGTTATTCCTGCAAGTTGATCCAGAGCAAGGCAAAAAAAAACTGTGAGGTAGAAGCCACAGGGGATCACAATAGAAAAATAAAGGTAAAACACAGATATATATACACTTAAGGTGACTTTGGTGCTATAAAACTAATTTTACCAATCCCAGACAACCCCTTTAAGGGGAAAAAAAAAAATCCTTCCTGACTCCATTCAGACCATCAGATAACTTTCTGGATCAACGATCCCTCTCTACTAGCTATAGCCTGTAATATTATTACATTCCAGACATACATTCAGGCCCAGCTTGAACTCTTTTAGTGAATTTACCATCACCACCTCCTCAGGCAGAGAGTTCCATAATCTCACTGCTCTTACCGTAGAGAATCCTCTTCTATGTTTGTGTACAAACCTTCTTTCCTCGAGGCGCAAAGGATGTCCCCTTGTCACAGTCCTGGGGATAAATAGATGATCGGAGAGATCTCTGTACTGACCCCTGATATATTTATACATAGCAATTAAATCTCCCCTCAGTCATCTTTTTTCTAAAGTGAATAACCCTAATTTTGATAATCTTTCAGGGTACTGTAGTCCACCCATTCCAGTTATTACTTTAGTTGCCCTCCTCTGAACCCTCTCCAGCTCTTCTATGTCTGCCTTGTTCACAGGAGCCCAGAACTGTACACAGTACTCCATGTGTGGTCTGAACAGTGATTTGTAAAGTGGTAGGATTATGTTCTCATCAAGGGCATCTATGCCCCCTTTGATGCAACCCGATATCTTGTTGGCCTTGGCAGCAGCTGCCTGATACTGGTTTTTACAACTTAGTTTGCTGTTCACTAAAATTCCTAGGTCCTTTTCCATGTCAGTGTTACCCAGTGTTTTACCATTTAGTATGTACGGGTGACTTGTATTATTCCTATCCATGTGCATAATCTTACATTTGTCAGTGTTAAATCTCATCTGCCACTTCTCTGCCCAAGCCTCTAATCTATCCAGATCCCTCTGTAGTAGTATACTGTCTGCTTCTGTGTCAATTACTTTACACAGTTTAGTGTCATCTGCAAAAAAAATTATTTTACTGTGCAAGCCTTCTACAAGATCATTATAAATATATTGAAGAGATTAGGGCCCAATACTGACCCCTGAGGTGCTCCACTAGTGACAGTGACCCAATCTGAGTGTGTGCCATTAATAACCACCCTCTGTTTTCTATCATTGAGCCAGTTACTTACCCACATACAGACGTTTTCTCCCAGTCCGAGCATTCTCATTTTATATACTAACCTTTTATGCGGTACAGTGTCAAATGCTTTGGAGAAGTCCAGATATACGACATCCATTGATTCGCTACTGTCAAGTCTAGAACTTACCTCCTCATAGAAACTGATTACATTAGATTGACATGACCGATCCCTCATGAAGCCATGCTGATATGGCGTTATTTGATTATTTTCATTGAGGTGTTCCAAGATAGCTCTTAGAAAACCATCAAACAGTTTACCCACGACAGATGTTAAACTTACCGGCCTATAGTTTCCGGGCCCTGTTTATGGACCCTTTTTTAATATTAGCACCGCATTTGCTATACGCCAGTCCTGTGGAACACTCCCTGTCAGTATAGAGTCCTTAAATATCAGAAATAGGGGTCTGGCTATGACATTACTTAATTCTCTTAGGATACGGGGGGGGTGCAATTCGGTCCTGGCAATTTGTCTATTTTAATCTTTTTAAGACGCCGCTGTACTTTACTTCTTCCTCTGTCAGACAGGGCACTTGAAATGGGGAATTTACTTTTACATTCTGCATTTCATCTGACAGTTTATTTTCTTCAGTGAATACAGTGGAGAAAAAAATATTTAATAGTTTTGCTTTCTCCTCATCTCTCTCTGCAACTCCCCCCACATCACTCTGTAAAGGGCCGACACCTTCAGATTTATACTTTTTACCATTTATATAATTGAAGAACATTTTAGGGTTACTTTTGCTCTCTTTGGCAATAAATCTCTCGGTCTCTAGTTTGTCCGCTTTCATTTGTTTTTTTTACATATTTAATTTTTTTCCTAGTTTTTCAGTACTTCCTCACTACCCTGCTGTTTTAGTGATTTAAATGCTTTCTTTTTGTAATTTATTGCTTTCTTTACAGTTCTATTTATCCACATTGGTTTCTTCTTGTTCCTTAACCTTTTATTCCCATAAGGTATGTACCTCTTACAATTAGATTTTAGGATGCTTTTAAAAAATATCCCATTTTGTGGCTGTATTTTTATTTTTGAGGACTTTGTCCCAGTTAGTTAGGCCTATGGCCTCTCTTAGTTGGCTAAAGTTTGCTTTTTGGAAGTTTGGTATTTTTGTTCCTCCCTGAAGAAACACTCTTTTGAATGATAATTGGAAGGTTATTACTTTGTGGTCACTATTTCCCAGGTGTCCCCCAACCTGCACATCTGTTGTTCTGTCAGGTCTATTGGTTAATACTAAGTCTAGTATGGCCGTCCCTCTAGTCGGGTCCTGAACCAGTTGGGAAAGGTAATTGTCTTTGGTTATTGCCAAGAACCTATTTCCTTTATGAGATGTACAGCTTTCAGTTTCCCAGTCTTTATCTGGGTAGTTGAAGTCCCCCATAATAACAACCTCATTATTATTTGCCACCTCGTCTATCTCATTTAGTAGTAGATTTTATGTGGACTCTGGTATATTAGGTGGTTTATAACTCCTATTTATAATTTTTGTTTTTGCCTCCATGAATTTCTACCCAAATTGACTCCACATGTTCATGTCCCTCACTTATATCTTCTCGGACTGTGGGCTTTAGACAGAACTTTACATAAAGGCAGACCCCTCCCCCTCTCCGGTTTTGGCGATCCTTTCTAAACAGACTGTAACCCTGTACATTAACCGCCCAGTCATAGCTATCATCCAGCCATGTCCCAGTTTTTCCCACGATGTCATAGTCCTCACACATCACTAATTCCAGTTCCCCAGTTTTATTAGTCAGGCTTCTGGTATTAGTATACATACATTTAAGAGGTTTATGTATATTTTTTACCCTGAACTGTTTTAGTCCCTCCATACTTTCCTCCCCCAGTCCCATTACCTTGCCCCCGGTCTCTATCTGCACTATCTTCCCCTCCTATAACGTAATTACCCTCCTCCAGTCCCTAGTTTAAACACTCCTTCAACCTTCTAGCAATTTTCTCCCCCAACACAGCTGCCCCTTCCCCATTGAGGTACAGCCCATCCCTACGATAGAGCCTGTAGCCGAGAGAGAAGTCAGCCAAGTTCTCCAGGAACCCAAACGCCTTTTTTCCTACACCAGTTCTTGAGCCACTTGTTTACCTCCTTAATCTCCCACATTTCTTGTGTGGCTCGTGGTACCGGCAGTATTTCGGAAAATACTACCTTTGAGGTCCTTGCCCTAAGCTTTTGACCTAAATCCCTAAAATCTTTTTTAAGGACGCTCCACCTACCTCTAACTTTGTCATTGGTTCTGATATGGACCATGACCGCTGGATCTTCTCCAGCTTCTCCCAGTAATCTGTCAACCCGATCCGCGATGTGTCGCACTCAAGCACCAGGAAGACAACACACCGTTCGATGATCCCGGTTTTTGTGACAGATTGTCCTATCTGTACCCCTTATAATTGAGTCTCCCACTTCCAGCACCTGTCTGGCCTGCCCTGCTCTCCTGGTCCCCTGCTTACTGGAGCTGACATTTCCCTGACTGGCAGAGGAAGTGTCCAACTGCAGCAGTGCTCTCTCTGAACTGACATCCCCCTCATCTGCCAACCTTGAAAACTTGTTGGGGTGTGTCAGATCAGGGCTAGCCTCCCTGGCACTCTTCGCTCTACCCAGCTTTCTGTTACCCAGCTAGATACCTCACTTTCCTCAACCTCCTCGCTACCACCCTCCCCCAATCTACCCCAAAGAGTGCTTGCTCAGTGAGCAGCAAACTCTTTTCCAAATTGTCAACACCTCTTAGTGTTGAAACTTGCCTGTTTAGATACTCGATGTGTGATTCCAAACTGGCAATTTGCTCACATTTTGAACAAATATATGCACCCTCAAACGGCTGTTCCAGGACTGCATACATTAGACACGATGTGCACTGGACTGCGCTGTCAATAATGGAACACATACTAAATGGGGATTATGCAAGAAAGAGAAAAATACAAAAATACAAAAAAAAATGTTTTAATATTCTGACATTGATTTGAGCCTTAAAGGGCTTCTGTCACCCCATTAAACTCTTTTTTTTATTTTTTTTGGCTTCTTATAATCCCTATACTGCGATATATGAATACATAATGTTATTAGTCATTTTGGTTCAGTAGATAATGAATAAGATGTACTTTTATAATATGCAAATTACCTGTCTACCAGCAAGTAGGGCAGCTACTTGCTGGTAGCAGCCGCATCCTCCTATCATAAAGACGCCCCCTCCGCATGTTGATTGACAGGGCCAGCGAACGCAATCGTCCTCTGGCTGGCCCTGTCTGTTGCCAAGATCTCGCGCCTGCGCCGTAACGGTATTCAGTCGGCGCAGGAGCACTGAGAGGAGGACGCTCGCTCGGCCGCTGCATCCTTAATGCGCCTGCGCCGATGACGTCACATCTACACCCGGCGCAGGCGCACTGAGGAAGGAGCGGCCGAGCGACCGTCCTCCTCTCAGTGCGCCTGCGAGATCTTGATAGCAGACAGGGCCAGCCAGAGGACAATCGCGTTCGCTGGCCCTGTCAATCAACATGCGGAGGGGGCGTCTTTATGATAGGAGGATGCGGCTGCTACCAGCAAGTAGCCGCCCTACTTGCTGGTAGACAGGTAATTTGCATATTATAAAAGTACGTTTTAGTAATTATCTACTGAACCAAAATGACTAATAACATAATGTATTTATATATCGCAGTATAGGGATTATATGAAGCCCCCCCCCCCCAAAAAAAAAAAGAGTTTAGTGGGGTGACAGAAGCCCTTTAAGGTATTGTTTTATATGCTTTAAGTGAGAAACTATTGACTGTTTCGGGCTGTACCTGCTCAAGTGCAAAATGAACATACCTCCGACTATTTCCTTTTTAATGAGTGTTTGCTATAAAAATTATTTTGGTTCTTAAGGCCAAAAATTGCTCATTCTTCAAAGAGTTATAGCAAGCATGATAAACAAATACTGTACCTATAAATGTCATAGGTTTGATCGGTGAGAAATGTCATTGTCATTACGAATCAATCATCCTTTATGCATCAGGTTATCGTTTGTAAGGAATGACTTTGGCAATGCAACATCATTGAATTAGCAGTAGACATGTTGTAAAATGTTGATGGTGCTGCATGTGAAGTACAAATTAATAAGATGGGTGGTTGGGGCATATTTGATGAATGATAATGGAATTTCACCAGTTCATAAAATGCACACATGCAGAATGAAAGGGTTAGTGAGGTCAACACTCAAAGAAACAGAAAGATCGGCCCCACATTAAAGGTGCTAATTTGTTCATGTTTTTAATACCAGTGAACTTTATGTGTGCATTAAACTCAACTAAAGATTATTTGATCTTTTGCAACTGAATAGGCAAAGAAAAGGTCATTGTCCTTGAAAGTACACTTTTTAAAGGCTATATTTCTGCCCCTGAAATAACACTAAAAATATCTTGTTAAACAATTTACATTTTTATAATTTTTTACATATAAACCACTAACAAACAGACTAATTCAAGTCTCCTCTGGGTCACCTGAAAAAATAGGAGAGCAGTTATTTGCCTCAATTGTTAAAAGGTATGTGTCACAAATTTTTTTATCTGCCAGTTAAAACCAGATAATAGCCTATATCCTTTTTCTAACCAATTAGGAAGAAGTAAAAAAATTGCTTTATAGCAGCCCCATAGGCCATAAACACAATGGTCAGGAGCTGACTCGCTGACTTCTATGGGAGTTTTTTAGGCATGCTCTGTGACCTGTGTAGAGGTCATTGTACAAGGAAAGAATAGATAACCTCTGACAATCACCCATTATGAATGGTGAAATCTGTCATTCTAATTATGCCTGTAATGATGTCACACATCACTCCGTGCGAGATTTTGCACGTTATCTTCAATCAAGATTGCCACGACAGCCTCTCTGCGAGCAAATGGATGCGGTATCCAGCTGTTTCAGGAAAAAAAGATTCAGTACCACGAAGATGAAGGAAATTTGGCTTCGCTGCAAATCAAATTTTTCCTGAAATTCAGATGGAAGTCAATCAGTTTGGATTCGATTCACTCAACATTAGTAGTAATGTCTCAAGAGTGTTTGTATTTGTGCCAGGATCGGCTAGCTGAGAAGTACGTGCCTGTACCTACCTGAAGCAGTGGAGTTATGCCGGAACTGCTGTATTTTGAGGGTAGCCTGAAGGGGGCTACCCCAGTGTGGATTATGTGATGAAAGGGGAGGGTTGGGCGGGCAGACGTGCCGATGAAGGAGCAGCAGCAGCAGGTACCTCAGGCTGCCTCCTTTTAACCCTATGTGGCCCCGCCTCCCCTAGCACAAACCCAGCAATGTAAACATTGCTTAACACTTGTGCCAGGATCGGCTAGCTGAGAAGTACGTGCCTGTACCTACCTGAAGCAGTGGAGTTATGCCGGAACTGCTGTATTTTGAGGGTAGCCTGAAGGGGCCAAAAACCACACGGATGCAGGAAAGGTTAGGATCTGTGTATTCTAAGTGAAATTACAACAATAAATTATTGAAAGCAAGGGACATTTCCTGTTGAGGATCAGGCACATAACGAGCGTAGCATGCCGATTTCCACCTGCCCAACTTCTGAATGACGTGTGCCGGTACATTATTTTTGGAAGCTGCGGAGGCGGCACCTATGCGAAATGAATGCCCGGTGATGGCTAACGGGTTGCCCCCTGACGAGGAGATCAATAACCGAACGTATCTGAGAAAAGACTGAATGTTCAAGGGGGACCCATCTAGCTGGAAGAGGGGGGCCTCCGCGGGCATGTCCCCGGTGTACTGCAACCATTCGCGTAGGATCGTTACTGGGCACCACCTGTTGTTGGTGGCGAAGTACATGACCGGCACGGATTCCCCAGGTCGGCCCGTCTTGCTGGAGTCCAAGCTGAGGATGAGATGAATACCGTCCCAAACCAGTTGGTTTCTCCGCAAGAATTTTTTGGATGATTTTAAACACGTGAACTCACCTGGCCTGAGGAACCCGTAGAACGCCAGATACAATGCCGCCCTGACGAGTGAGCTGATGTAGTGTCCGAAGGGGTCGTTGGCCAGTGCGTCGGAGACTGTCCTCACCATGTTGCCGGTGAAAGGTTGCCTGGCAGGTCTTCTTTTGATGGCCTGTTTCTGGATGCCCCTCAGCAAGGATTTGACCGGATGGGCCGTGAACAGAGATGGTTGATCCGGGAACTGTACATACCAATGATGCTGTATGCCCGCGAGGTACAGCTTAATGGTGCTATAAGATAGCTTTAGCTGAGAGTGGCAAAAAGCTATAAACGCCAGCAGGTAAGTGATAGGACCCTCCCCGGCCGGAGGGTAAGAGATTTTGAACCTGTTGAACAACCGCCAGGCCGTCCTGTACGCCTTGCGTGTGTTGCTAGATAGAGAATCGGACATGATGTTCCTAGCCAACTGGAGAAAAGGTGCTATTCCAACAACAGCTGGCCATGAGGCGGGGTTGGTGTTTGGGAACGATCTGCCTCTGGAAAGACCTGAAAGAAGAGGGGAAAGTTAAAGCGAGATAGAGCATCGGCTGCGACATTGCGTTGGCCACTTATGTGCGTGCATATGAAGTTGAAATTGTTTTGCAGAGCCAGCCACACCAGCTTTCGCACGAACGCCATGATGTGCCTGGAGGCTGACCTGCCCTTCATTAGAATGTTGGCGAGAGCCTCATTGTCGGTTAGGAACAGGACTGTCTGGTTGCTCCACTGAGCCCCCCACGTGACAGCTGCTGCTACTATGGGATAAATCTCAAAGAGTGAGGAACTCCTTGAAAACCCTGCGATGCTGGTGACCTCTGCCGGCCATGATTGGGCGAACCAGTGAGTGCCGTGGATGGCTGCAAATCCAGCAGCGGGCGAGGCGTCTGTGTGGATCACTGGGGAATCACTGGATGCCACCGGGATGAACAGGGAAACCCCATTCCATTGGGAGAGAAAGTTGTCCCACATCACCAAGTCAGCGATGGCATCTTGGTCCAGCTGGACTGGGCTGTCTTGGCAGGGTGCTAGCGGGAGGAGTGCCAGGAGCCTTGAAATGAAGGACCTGCCCTGCGGCATGATGCGCATGGCGAAATTCAACATTCCAAGGAGCGACTGAAGATCCGCCCTGGTGGTTACCCTCACTTGTGCCAGTCTGTGAACAACCGTCTTGATTCTGGCCAGCTTGTCCTGAGGAAGACTGGACTTCATGTCTACTGTGTTCAAGTGGATTCCTAGAAAGGTGATCTCTGTGCTGGGTCCCTCCACTTTGTGCGGGGCCAATGGAATTCTCAGGTCTGAAAATGCCGTGCGCAGGACTTGTAGGTCTTGAGGTACTTGATCCGGGGATTCTATTAGGAGAAAATCATCTAAGTAGTGGATGACGTGGTTTGCCCTGAAGGTGTTGGTCAAGATCCAATGCAGCGCGCTGGCCAGCTGGTCGAACAACCAGGGGCTGGACTTTGACCCGAAGGTCAGTTTACTGGCAAAATAATAAGCACCCTGCCATTTCATGCCATGCCACTGCCATAACTCAGGATGGATGGGAAGTAATTTGAAAGCATCGGTGATGTCTGCTTTTGACAGCCAGGTGCCTCTGCCTAACCTGATTATGACCAGTATAGCTTCGTCTATAGATGCGTATCTCATGGTGAATTCTTCGGATGGAATCAGAGAGTTCAAGCTTGGTATGTGTAAAGAATGTGGGGCGGACAAATCATAGATTAGGCGTTTTTTATTATTAAATTTGCCGGTCACGATGCCTACTGGATTGACTCTCCAGCATGCGAAGGGAGGTTGGCTAAATGGTCCTATCAAGTATCCCCGGTCTAGCTCAGTGTGGATCAACTGGGTTACCGCCTCGGGGTCCCTGGCTGCGGACTGCAAATTGTCACACTCGAACGTGGTTTGAGGGAGTGCGAGAAGCCCTGTATGAAACCCGTGTGTCAATCCGTGGATGACAAACTGGACCCAGGCCGGGTGTTGATGTTCCGCCAATAATACCGCCAGCAGAGCCACGTTGACCACGCTTAGTCACGCTGGGCCTTGATTCCTTTGAGGGCATGCCGTGCGTGGATGGGCCCTAAAGCAAGTCGCACACAAGTGTAGCAACCTGCACTGGTTGTAGTGACAAATGGCGTAGTTATAGTTGTTACATATCTGGCTCCTGCCAAGGTATTTAATGGGACGACCTAACTTGTCTACCCCGGATGCTGGCTTGGTGTTGGATGGACCTGGGGCTGAGTAAGGTGGTGCCGGATCTGCTACGTGGCTTGTCTGAGAACACCAACCCGTGGTATGAGAGTACGAGTTGCAGACCGTGCAGGTCGGGGCTTTGAGCCCTGCAAAATGGCGGCAGAACAATTCTGTGTCTATATCCGACCAATCCAGCACGTGCTGACACTGGATGAGTGCAGCTGCTGCTTTGGCTGAGAAGGACCGATGATAGTCAAAGAATGCTGTGCCGCCATATTTGTAACCCAATTCCACCACCTTGTACATGTATAGATCCAGTTCAGCCCTCCTATGCGGGTTGACTGTGCAGATCACGTCCCGATATAAGCTGAACGCTAGAACGAATTCTGTGACGTTCAATTTCCTGTTAAGCCTAGCGTCCTTAGACTTCAGGATTACCGAGACCTCCCCACACGCAATGGTTCTATTGTCCGGGGCCTCATGTGTCGCAATAAGCAGGGACGCCAGGTTGACGTCTTTGCCCTCCAATATGTCCTGCCTTATACTGGCCGGAATGAAGTGGGACGGGGCGATTGAGGGAAAGTGGGATGACCCACCCGAAGCACCGGATGGCCCTGCCACAGGTTCCGCAGGTGTTGGTGTCGCTAATGCTGCCGCCGCCGACCTGGCTTCCACCGAATCCATTCTGGCTTGAAGGTCTGACATGGATGACGCCATATTGTTGATCACGGCGTGTAGTTGGGTTAGTGACGTCTGAATGGTACCCATGGAAACCTCGTCTTGACTCACTGGTGGTCCATCTGACATCAGAAGACGATATAACTCGGCTTTCCTTGCTGATGCTGGGAAGGGGATGCCTCTTCGGCGCAGCTCGGCGGACAACTTTGGGATGGTCCAGGAACGTAACGAGGGTCCCACGCTTCGCTCCGACTGGGTGTCCCCATTGTCTCGCGACGCGGAAGAGCCACCAGGAGTGAATTCTTGCGACATCTTCCTATTGGTTATTAATTGAGAGCGATTAGAACCCCCCTTTCCCGAGCTGCGAGTATGACCTTATGCTCGAGTGCCCCTGCGGGTGGCCGGGGCGGACCAGCGTGCTACCGCCACCTGCGTGATCGCCCCCCGTAGTCTCCCGGGCTGTGAGGCCCGAAGACAGAACCAGCCCTGGCCCGTATTGGGGATGTCCAGGTGGCACCTGTGGAGTGACCATGACTGAGAAGACGTCCTGGTACGTGTGCCTGTGGACGTGACAGGACTTCGTGCTGATGTGTGGAAGAGCGGTGGTGTGCCTGTAGGCGTGACAGGACTTTGACCAGCCTGTGGACGTGGAAGTTGTGTATGACAAGACTGCCTGTGGTCGTGACAGGACTTTATTGCGAGTCTGTGGACGTGACAGACGTTGAGATACGAACACCTGTAGTCGTGACAGGTTTTTTTTTTTTTTTTTTTTTCTTTATCAACTGCCTGTAGTCGTGACAGGGTTTTTTTTTTTTTTTTTTTTTTCTTTATCAACTGCCTGTAGTCGTGACAGGGTTTTTTTTTTTTTTTTTCTTTATCGAATGCCTGTAGTCGTGACAGGGGTTTTTTTTTTTTTTTTTTTTACTCTTTATCAAATGCCTGTAGTCGTGACAGGGTTTTTTTTTTTTACTCTTTATCAAATGCCTGTAGTCGTGACAGGGGTTTTTTTTTTTCCTTTTTCTTTACCGAATGCCTGTAGTCGTGACAGGATTGTATCGCAAGTCTGAAGACGTGACAGACGCGTTATGGATGCCCGTGGTCGTGACAGGACTTAAGTGAGTCTGAGGACGTGACAGACTTTTTTTTTTTTTTTTTTTTGGCCAACCCTCCACCGTGGACTTCACGCCGTGGATGACTGCCTGCTTGCGCTATGGCGGAACCTGATACATACCTTGTTTCCGTGTATGCCTATGGTACCACGAACTGTAAAACATGGACATGGGTTTTATTTTTCCCTGGCCTTCTGACCCCCCCCCCCGCCCACAAGGAGTGGCTGGCGACCGGGACTGCGAAGGCCGCCATCCCACCAGACCGTCGCCTGATGAGGACACGGCAAGTCGCATGTGACCTGATTGTGCGGTCGCCTGACCCTGGGGCGTGAATACTACGGCGGTATGAAGAGGTTGCTGAGGTACGTGTAGGATGAACAAAATGCATTTTGACAAGCACCAAAGCAGAACCCTCCCTGATGACATGCGTGGCGTGCCGGTGAACGTGACACTGTATTGCATCTGTGTAACCCTCCCCCCCCCCCCCTTGCATTCATTTGTTTATATATTTATTTATTTCCAGTGTGTGGCTGAACCATGTGGTGCCCTTGCTTGCAGCCAGGGGGGGGGCGCTGGACAACAGCCCTGGAGTTCAGCTTGCAGCAGCCTATGCCGAGTGCCAGGTCTCTGGCTGCCGCTGAACCCCCCCCCGACCGCGCCGCATGTGGCCACCAGGTGGCGCTGTGCAGAGCGAGTACCGCCGCCGGCCGTGCGGCCAGGAACGCGGTCTGCACTGCACCCATCAGCCGCCGGCTAGCAGAGCAGAGCGCGCCCGCCGGTGTTTGCCATCCCGCCCCCTCAGTGTCCTGAGACGTGCAGCCGCCCCTGTCTTACTTGGAGTCGCGATGATGCGACCTGCACCAGCTGCTTTCCAGACCCGAACCTGACCCTGAACGACCCGGAAGTGCCTCAGACGTGCCGATGAAGGAGCAGCAGCAGCAGGTACCTCAGGCTGCCTCCTTTTAACCCTATGTGGCCCCGCCTCCCCTAGCACAAACCCAGCAATGTAAACATTGCTTAACACTTATTCCTCATGTATCTTTAGTCTATTGTGGAGATTTCACAAAAATTGTGGACTTAAATTTTTGGCTGGATTCTATTGCTCTAGTGTCCAAATGAGCTTTATTTCTAATTTGTGTCATGTGTTAATGATGTCACAATAGTCTGTGTCTTCATTTTTGAGACATGTAGCACTGTGATTATGTCACAGGAGTTTTATCTTTATCCCTAGTCTGTTATCTGCCATGATGATGTCACAGGACACAATGCTTTCCTTTATAATAAACTATGTTCTGTTTTGATGGTATTGCAACAGCGTCCTCTGTGCGATGCTGTTCCTTTGCTTACCGCCTCAGTTGAGGGCACAGTGCTCATCTGTGATCGTGGTCTGTGCTTCCCTGTCTCTGCTGCAGCTTTGGGTTCTGCCTGTGTGGTTAGTATTATCTTGAAGATTCTGCTTCACAACTTCCATTTAACCTGAACACTGCTTGAACTCGGCTTCTGTTGTGCAGTACGCATCACTCCCTGGGCGGGGCTGACTTGTATCAGGTGATCTTGTTAACCTATCCTGGCTTTCCTGCAGGTAATTTAGTAGCTCAGCCCTCTACCCAGATGCCTTAGAGTCAAGGTCCTTATCTTGTGCTAAAGAGCTTGTTTACCACTCGTGTTCCTGGCTTAGTTCCTGGACTTCGTTTATCTCCTATCCCAGCCTGCTTGAATCGCCTCTCCTGTTACTGACCCAGATTGTCTGACCTTGCTCCTGTGCCACCTGCCTTGACCCTTTGCTCATCCTGATTATGTCTTTGCATTATCTTCTGGTTCCTGTCTTGTTGCTCCTGGTAATGACCCTGTCTGGCTTACTATGTCTGTACTGTCGGTACCTTCGCAGGTACCTCCTGGTCTGCCCTGACCAGCTGTCACTTACTGGTTTACACTCCAGAGTAGCCCCTGGCAACTACCGACGGTGACACCTATCCTCACCATCAGAAGCTCTAGTGAAATTCAGGTAGTCTCTGGAGTATTGCTAGTCAGTGGCACAGTGGATCCACATCCGCTGTTCCGTGATAGTACTCTAAGGCCATGGACCCCGCTGGTCACCCCAAGCCTGTCGTTCAACACCTGTTACAGGAATTAAAGCACCTGAGTGAACGACAAGATGTATTGATGCAGTTCATGCAGAATGCTGCTGCTCGACCTGGATGCAGTCTCCCCTCCAGCCACTGCAGGGTTGCCAGTCGCTCCCCCCTGCTATGGCTTTGCCGGTGATTCTGGCACATGGTGCCACTGGTATGCAATTCTCGCTGCCAACTCGCTACGGTGGTGATCCAAAAACATGTCATGGATTCCTTAATACACTTCGAGTTACATGGGAAGAGGTACCCCATGGAGCGGTCCAAGGTTTCCTTCATCGTGTCCCTGCTCTCGGATAGTGGCCCTTGCCTTGGTGAACCCTATTTGGGAACGTGGAGGTCCCGAAACTACTAATCTGCAGTCTTTCCTAACTACCTTCTGGATGGTCTTTGAGGAGCCGGGCCACACGTCCGCTGCCTCAGCACTGCTGCATCCTAGACAAGGGTCTGCGTCTGTGGGTCAGTACGCCATCCAGTTTCATACTTTAGCGGCAGAACTCACATGGAATGATGAGGCTCAACTGGCAGTGTTCTGGGAAGGCCTTTCTGACCACATTAAGGATGAGTTAGCTGGCCGCTACTGCCCGTCCACTCTGAATGAGCTGATCACATTGGCTACTAGGATTGATGTGCGTTTCAGGGAACACTCTAAGCAGGTCGCATACGCCAGAAGACCACCTCGTCTGGCTCCATCCTTCCAGAGACTGTTCTTCCTCTGGTATCCACCCCACCTGTGGAGCCCATGCAAATTGAACACCTTTGTCTGACTAACCAAGAACGTCTACGTCAAAAGGCGGAGAATCTATGTCTATATTGTGGAAGCAAGGGCCATTTTGTACATAAATTCTCCCAGAGGCCGGGAAACGCTACTGTCTAGGATCAGTTAGAGAGGTGGTCCTAGATTGGGAGAAGTACTCTGCAAAACTTTCACTTCCGGTGACTCTCTTTCACGTGGGAGCTAAGTTATCTGTGCCGGCATTCTTGGACTCTGGGTCAGCCGGTAATTTCAAGTGCTGGTCCATCAGTATCGGCTTCCAACCACCCGACTGGAGAGGACTTTGTCTGTGGCTTCAGTAAATGGACTACCGCTCCATGAACCAGTGCTCATTGTTACTGTGCCAATTAAGTTACAAATTAGGGTTCTGCACTCTGAGCTAATCTCTTACTATGTGCTGCCAGTCTTTGTGAATCCGATTATTCTGGGGCTACCCTGGCTACGTCGTAATTCGCCAATTGTGGATTGGCACTCCGGTCAGATCCTGCGATCGGGATCATACTGCGATATACCTGCTTCCACAAAGTACTGATTGAGGGGTGCGATATACCCACTTCTACCAAATATTGATTAACCCCTTTAGGACACCTTATTTCACCTTAAGGACCAGGCCATTTCTTGCAAATCTGACCAATGTCACTTTAAGTGGTGATAACTTTACAACGCTTTGACTTATCCAGGCTATTCTGAGTTTGTTTTTTTCATCACATATTGTACTTCATGACACTGGTAAAATGAAGTAAAAAAAATTCATTTTTGTTTATAAAAAAATACCAAATTTAGCAAAAATTTGAAAAAAATAGCAAATTTCCAAGTTTCTATTTCTCTACTTCTATAATACATAGTAATACCTCCAAAAATAGTTATTACTTTACATTCCCCATATGTCTACTTCATGTTTGGATCATTTTGGGAATTGTATTTTATATTTTGGGGATGTTACAAGGCTTAGAAGTTTAGAAGCAAATCTTGAAATATTTCAGACATTTTCAAAAACCCAATTTTTAGGGACCAGTTCAGGTCTGAAGTCACTTTGTGAGGCGTACATAATAGAAACCACCCAAAAATGACCCCATTCTAGACACTACACCCCTCAAGCTATTCAAAACTGATTTGACAAATGTTGTTAACCCTTTAGGTGTTCCACAAGAGATAATGGCAAATGGAGATAAAACTTCTGATTTTTTGGCAAATTTTCCATTTTAATCCATTTTTTCCAGTAACAAAGCAAGGGTTAACAGCCAAACAAAATGCTATATTTATTGCCCCGATTCGGTAGTTTGCAGAAACACCCCATATATGGCTGTGAAATACTGTACGGGCACACAGTAGGACGTAGAAGGAAAGGTGCGCCGTGTGGTTTTTGGAAGGCAGATTTTGCTGGATTGGTTTATTTACACCATGTCCCATTTGAAGCCCCCTTGATGCACCCCTAGAGTAGAAACTCCATAAAAGTGACCCCATCTAAGAAACTACACCCCTCAAGGTATTCAAAACGGATTTTACAAACTTTGTTAACCCTTTAGGTGTTGCACTCCATGAAAGTGTGGTACTCCCTGAAGCAACCAATAATGCAGAGGCCCGGATGATCGGGGCACGTGTCACATTGAGTAGTGGTGTCCTTCCGTATCCCCCTCCTGTGACACACTCTGCACCTTTTTTGGGTCCGTCCCTTCTTTCCAGTATGGGGGACCACACCTGGAAAGTGTTGGCCAGGGACGATCCGGGCGCCTCCAGTTCCTGAGGTACTCCGGCCTGCTCTTTCCCGGTCCCAAAAAATCAGGGCCTTGATGACTGCCTCATAGAACTGAAGGAATGTCCCTGTGTTGCCATCGCTCTGGGACAGCACAAAAGAGTTGTACAAGGCAACCTGCGCCAACTAGACCGCAACTTTTTTGTACCATGCCCGGGTTTTGCGCATGGCGTTATATGGCTTGAGGTCTTGATCAGAGAGATCAACTCCTCCCATATACCGATTGTAGTCGACGATACAATCGGGCTTGAGGACCGTTGACGCGGTACCTCGCACAGGGACAGGGGTGATGATGTTACCATGAATTGTTGACAGTACAAGGACATCCCACTTGTCCTTATATCTGACCAGCAACAGGTTTTCAGTGGTAAGGGCATGGGTCTCACCCCAGGGGATAGGTACCTAGAGGGGGTGGGCAGGGAGGCTGCGTTGATTTTTCTGCACGGTCCTACAAGCGGACGTGGATCTGGCGGCGAGGGACTGGAATAAGGGGATACTAGTATAAAAGTTATCCACGTACAGGTGGTAACCCTTATCTAGCAGTGGGTGCATAAGGTCCCACACAAGTTTCTTGCTAACACCCAGAGTGGGGGGACATTCTGGGGGTTGAATACGGGAATCTCGCCCCTCGTACCCACAAAACTTGTAAGTGTACCCTGAGGTACTCTCACAAAGTTTGTACAGCTTCACGCCATACCTTGCCTGCTTTGAGGGAACATACTGGCGGAAAATGAGTCTCCCCTTGAACGCAATGAGAGACTCATCAACCGCAACCTCCCTACCAGGTACATAGGCCTGTACAAATTTGGCCCCAAAGTGATCAATGACCGGCTGTATCTTATACAGACGGTCATAGGCAGGATCACCTCGGGAAGGACATGCTGCATTATCTGAATAATGCAGGCATTTCCGGATGGCCTCAAACTGGGAGCGTGTCATGACCGTACTGTAAAGTGTGGTCTGGTAGAGGACGTCGCCACTCCAGTAATGCCTGACACTAGGTTTTTTGACTAGGTCCATATGCAGCACGAGGTCCCAAAATGTCCTCATCTCTACTGCACTGACCGGCGTCCAGCCACCGGGCCTAGACAAAAAGGAGCCCGGGTGTTGAGCAACGAACTGTTGGGCGTACAGGTTTGTCTGCTCCACCATTAGATTTACCAGTTGGTCACTGAAAAAATGACTAAAAAAGTAATATTCAGTGAAGCCCACTGTGGAAATCTGGATTCCTGGTTGGCCTTCAAAGTCAGGAATCACAGGCTCATAATGCTCTGGGGTACACCAGACAAGTTCACGGCAGGGGGCTCCGGTGGATTTAACTGGTGGGCCGGAAATCTAGTACGAGCCCCAGAGCTGCTCGTACTAGGGTGGGCCACAGGGTCCCTAGCATGGCGGTCCCCTTGCTCCACCTGGCGGCGTCTCCGGATGACACAGATGACAACAGGAAAGTGGGGTCATCCTCACTGGGACTCTGGGACTCGGAGGCAAGCTGGGCGTATGCCTCCTCGGCCGAGAACATCCGGCGGGCCGTAGGGGAGTGTGTGTCTGCGCGTGTGTGTGTGCGTGCGTGTAAATCTTTATTCAGTGTGCGTGTGTGTTAGGGCACGGGTGTTCGCGTAATTATCCCTAAAACAAACAGAAAAAAAGACTAACTAAAAAAAAGGGGAAAAAATTTGAAAATGAAAAAAAAAAAAAACGCTGATCAACAGTCCGAAGTTGATCAGCGGTGGGGTGTGCGATGTGCTAACAGTGGCCGGCCGGCCACAGTCAGCGTACGCACAAAAGAAAAACAGCTTGTGCCCAAAAAAAGGTTGAGGGGGGCAGGGGGGCAAGCTGCAGTACCCCGGGGGGGGGGGGGGTCTAGGGTCACACAGCTGTGCTGATGCAATCAGAAACTTTTTTTTTACTTCCACTAACTTTCCCTTTATTATCCCTGCCTAACCCAACCTTTCACTAGCCTTTCCCTAAAATACCTGGGGGGTGCTGGGGCACAGATTGTGTGCTGGGCACAGATGGGGTGATGCCTGGACAGATGGGGGGTGCTGGCTGAGATCTGACACGTGCAGGCAGAGCGCCTCTCTCCTCGGCTTCCAGACACAAAAGGAGGAGGAGAGGAGCGCTGCTAGGATTTGAACCTCCCGCCGCCCGCCCACCTACCAATCAGAGGCGATCCTGAGAGGTGATGTCACCATCACCTCTCAGGATTGCAGGATGGTGATTGGTGGTGTATTATCACACCACCGATCACCATCCTATTCCGGGTTATCGGGTCCCCAGAGACCTAAATAACCCGGAAACACAGCAAACTGCAGGTCTGAATTAATCTGCGGTTTGCTGCGATCACCGACATAGGGGGTCACAGGAGAGCCCGGCGCATTTAGCCGGGCGACGGTGATCGGAACTATACATGACGTACCGGTGCGTCATGTGTCCTTAAGTGCCAGGACAACATGCCGTACCGGTACATCATGTGTCCTGAAGAGGTTAAGGGGTTCTATATACCTGCTTCCACACAATGCAAAATGAGGGATGCAATATACCTGCTTCCACAAAATACTGATCAAGGGATGCGATATACCTGCTTTCGCAAAATACTGATTAAAGGGTTTGATACACCTGCTTCCACAAAATACATATTGAGGGGTGCGATACACCTGCTTCCACCAAATACTGATTTAAGGTGTTCTATATACCTGTTTTCACAAAATACTGATTGAGGATTGTGATATACCTGCTTCCACAAAATACTGATTAAGGGGATTGATATTCCTGCTTCCACCAAATATTGATTGAGGCCTGCGATACACCTGCTTCCAAAAAATACTGATTAAGGGGATTGATATACCTGCTTCCACCAAATATTGATTGAGGCCTGCAATATACCTGCTTCCGCAAAATACTGATTAAGGGGTTTTTATATACATGCTTCCACAAAGTACTGATTGAGGGGTGCGATATACCTGCTTCCACAAAATATTGATTAAGGGGTTCTATATACCTGTTTCCACAAAATACTGATTGAGTGGTGCGATAAACCTGCCTCCACCAAATATTGATTGAGGCCTGCGATACACCTGCTTCCACGAAATACTGATTAAGGGGATTGATATACCTACTTTCACCAAATACTGATTGAGGGGTGCGATATACCTGCTTCCACAAAATATTGATTAAGGGGTTCTATATACATGTTTCCGCAAAATACAGATTATGGGGTTTTTATATACCTGCTTCCACCAAATACTGATTGAGGCTTGCGATATACCTGCTTCCACAAAATACTGATTGAGGGGTGCGATATGCCTGCTTCAGCAAAAAAATGAATAAGGGTTTTGATATACCTGCCTCCACAAAATACAGATTGAGGGTTGCGATATACCTGCTTCCAACAAATATTGATTAAGGGGTTCTATATACAGTTGCAAAAAAAAGTATGTGAACCCTGATCTTCATCTAAGTCACAACAATAGACAATCACAGTCTGCTTAAACTAATAACACACAAAGAATTAAATGTTACCATGTTTTTATTAAACACACCATGCAAACATTCACAGTTCAGGTGGAAAAAGTATGTGAACCCTTGGATTTAATAACTGGTTGAACCTCCTTTGGCAGCAATAACTTCAACCAAACGTTTCCTGTAGATTGAGGTCATGCCACAGCATCTCAATCGGGTTGAAGGCAGGACTCTGACTGAGACACTCCAGAAGCTGTATTTTCTCATGTTTAAGCCAGTTGTTGATTTACTTCTATGCTTTGGGTCATATTGCAACACCCATCTTCTGTTGAGCTTCAGCTGGTGGACAGATGGCATTAAGTTCTCCTGCAAAATGTCTTGATAAACTTGGGAATTCATTTTTCTTTCGATGGTAGCAATCTGTCCAGGACCTGATGCAGCAAAGCATCCCCAATCCCATACTTCACAGTTGGGATGAGGTTTTGATGTTGGTGTGCTGTGCCTCTTTTTCTCCACACATAGTGTTGTGTGTTTCTTCCAAACAACTCAACTTTGGTTTCATCTGTCCACAGAATATTTTGCCAATACTGCTGTGGAACATCCAGGTGCTCTTATGCAAACTGTAAACGTGCAACATTGTTGTTTTGGACAGCAGTGGCTTCCTGTGTGGTATCCTCCCATGAAATCCATTCTTGTTTAGTGCTTTACATATCGTAGATTTGCTAACAGGGATGTTAGCATATGCCAGAGACTTTTGTAAGTCTTTAGCTGACAATCTAGGATTCTTCTTCACCTCATTGAGCAGTCTGCGCTGTGCTCTTGCAGTCATCTTTACAGGATGGCCACTCCTAGTGAGAGTAGCAACAATGTTAAACTTTCTCCATTTATAGACAATTTGTCTTACCGTGGACTGATGAACAGCAAGGCTTTTGGAGATACTGTTATAACCCTTTCCAGCTTTATCCAAGTCAACCATTCTTAATCGTAGGTCTTCTGAGAGCTCTTTTGTGCAAGGCATTATTCACATCAGGCAATGCTTCTTGTGAAAAGCAAACCCAGAACTGGTGTGGGTTTTTATAGGGCAGGGCAGCTGTAACCAACACCTCCAATCTCATCTCATTGATTGGACTCCAGTTGGCTGACACCTCACTCCAATTAGCTCTTGGAGATGTCGTTAGTCTAGCGGTTCACATACTTTTTCCACCTGCACTGTGAACGTTTACATGGTGTGTTCAATAAAAACATGGTAACATTTAATTCTTTGTGAGTTATTAGCTTAAGCAGACTGATTGTCTATTGTTGTGACTTAGATGAAGATCAGATCACATTTAATGACCAATTTGTGCAGAAATCCATATCATTCCAAAGGGTTCACATACTTTTTCTTGCAACTGTACCTGCTTCCACAAAATACATATTAAGGGGATTGATATAGCTGCTTCCACCAAATATTGATTGAGGCCTGCGATACACCTGCTTCCACAAAATACTGATTGAGGCCTGTGATACACCTGATTCCACAAAATTCTGATTGAGGTATGGGATATACCTGCTTCCGCAAAAAACTGATTAAGGGGTTCTCTATACCTGCTTCCATAAAATACTGATTGACGGGTTTGATATACCTGCTTCCACCAAATATTGATTGAGGCTTGCGATATACCTGCTTCCGCAAAAAACTGATTAATGGGTTCTATATACCTGCTTCCATAAAATTCTGATTGAGGGGTGCGATACACAGGCTTCCACCAAATACTGAAAAAGGTGTTCTATATACCTGTTTCCACAAAATACTGATTGAGGTTTGCGATATACCTGCTTCCACAAAATAATGATTTAGGCCTGCGATACACCTACTTCCACAAAATACTGATTGAAGGGTGCAATACAACTGCTTCCACCAAATATTGATTAAGGGGTTCTATATACCTGTTTCCACAAAATACTGATTGAGGTTTATGATAACCCTGCTTCCACGAATTAATGATTGAGGCTTGCGATACACCTGCTTCCACAAAATACTAATTGAGGCTTACGATACACCTGCTTCCACAAAATAATGATTGAGGGGTGCAATATACCTTCCACCAAATATTTATTAAGGGGTTCTTTATACCAATTTTAACAAAATACTGATTGAGGAGTGCGATATACCTATCTTCCACAAAATACTGATTGAGGCCTGCGATATACCTGCTTCTGCAAAATACTGATTAATGGGTTTTTATATACATGCTTCCACAAAATACTAATTGAGGGGTGCAATATACCTGCTTCCACAAAATATTAATTAAGGAGTTCTTTACACTGGTTTCCACAAAATACTGATTGAGGGGATTTATATACCTGCTTCCACCAAATATTAATTGAGGCCTGCGATACACCTGCTTCCACAAAATACTGATTGAGGCCTGCGATACACCTGATTCCACAAAATTCTGATTAAGGTGTGCAATATACCTGCTTCTGCAAAATACTGATTAAGGGGTTCTATATACCTGCTTCCACAAAATACTGTTTGAGGGGTGCGATATACCTGCTTCCACAAAATATTGATTAAGGGGTTCTATATATCTGCTTCCATAAAATACAGATTGAGGAGTGCGATATACCTGCTTCCACCAAATATTGATTGAGGCTTGCGATACAACTGCTTTCAGAAAATTCTGATTGAGGGGTGCGATGCACCGTCTTCCACCAAATTCTGATAAAGGAGTTCTCTATATCTGTTTCCACAAAATACTGATTGAAAGTTGTGATATACCTGCTTCCACCAAATATTGATTAAGGGGTTCTATATACCTGGTTCCACAAAATACTGACTAAGGGGATTGATATACCGGCTTCCACCAAATATTGATTGAAGCCTGCAATACACCTTCATCCACAAAATACTGATTAAAGGGAATGGTATACCTGATTCCACCAAATATTGATTGATGCCTGCGATACATCTGCTTCCACAAAATACTGATTAAAAGGATTGATATACTTGCTTCCACAAAATACAGATCAAAGGGTGAGATATTCCTGCTTCCACCAAATACTGAGTAAGGGGTTCTATATACCTGCTTCCAAAAAATACAGATCAAAGGGTGAGATATGCCTGCTTCCACCAAACACTGATTAAAGGGTTCTATATACCTGCTTCCACAAAATACTGATTAAAGGGTTTGATATACCTGCTTCCACAAAATACAGATCAAAGGGTGAGATATACCTGCTTCCACAAAATACTGATTAAGGGGTTCTATATACCTGCTTCCAAAAAAGACTAAATAAAGGGTTTGATATACCTGCTTCCACAAAATACAGATTGAGGGAGATGTGATATACCTGCTTCCACCAAATATTGATTGAGGCCTGTGATACACCTGATTCCACAAAATTCTGATTGAGGTCTGCGATACACCTGCTTCCAGAAAATATTGATTGAGGCCTGCGATACACCTGTTTCCACCAAATACTGATTGAGGGGTGCGATATACCTGCTTCCGCAAAATACTGATTAAGGGGTTTGATAAACCTGCTTCCACAAAATACTGATTGAGGGGTGCGATATACCTGCTTCCATCAAATATTGATTGAGGCCTGCGATATGCCTGCTTTCATAAAATACTGATTGAGGGTTGCAATATACCTGCTTCCACAAAATACTGATAGAGGCCTACGATACACCTGCTTCCATCAAATATTGATTAAGGGGTTCTATATACCTGCTTCCACAATATACTGATTGAGTGGTGCGATATACCTGCTTCTACAAAATACTGATTAAGGGGATTGATATACCTACTTCCAACAAATATTGGTTGAGGCCTGCGATACACCTGCTTCCACAAAATACTGATTAAGGGTACTGATATACCTGCCTCCACCAAATATTGATTGAGGCCTGTGATACACCTGCTTCCACAAAATACTGATTTAGTGGATTGATATACCTGTTTCCACCAAATACTGATTGAGGCCTGCGATATACCTGCTTCTGCAAAATACTGATTAAGGGGTTTTTATATACATGCTTCCACAAAATACTGATTGAGAGGTGCGATATACCTGCTTCCACAAAATATTGATTAAGGGGTTCTATATACCTGCTTCCACCAAATACTGATTGAGGCCTGCGATACACCTGCTTCCATAAAACACTGATTGAGTAGAGCGATATACCTGCTTCCACCAAATATTGATTAAAAGGTACTATATACCTGTTTCCACAAAATACTGATTGTGGGGTGCGATATACCTGCTTCCACAAAATACTGATTAAGGGGATTGATATACCTACTTCCACCAAATATTGATTGAGGCCTACGATACACCTACTTCCACAAAATACTGATTAAGCAGTTTTTATGTACACGCTTCCATAAACTGCTGATTGAGGGTTGCGATATACCTGCTTCCGCAAAATATTGATTAAGGGGTTCTATATACCAGTTTCAACAAAATATTGATTGAGGGGTGCGATATTCCTGCTTACACAAAATATTGATTAAGGGGTTTGATATACCCGCTTACACATAATACAGATTGAGGGGTTCAATATTCCTGCATCCACCAAATATTGATTATGGGGTTGTATATACCAGCTTGCACAAAATGCTAATTAAGAGGATTGATATACCTGCTTCCACAAAATACTGATTGAGGGGTGTGATATACCTGCTTCCACAAAATTCTGAATAAGGGGTTTGACATACCTACTTCTTCAAAATACAGATTGAGGGTTGTGATATACCTGCTTCCACCAAATATTGATTAAGGGGTACTATATACCTGCTTTCACAAAATACTGATTATGGGGATCGATACACCTGCTTCAACCAAATATTGATTGAGGCCTGTCATACACCTGCTTCCACAAAATACTGATTGAGGCCTGCGATACACCTGCTTCCATAGAATTCTGATTGAGGGGTGCGATATACTGTACCTGGTTCCGCAAAATACTGATAAAGGGGTTTGATATAACTGCTTCCACAAAATACAGATTTAGGGGTGCGATATACCTGCTTCAACCAAATATTGATTAAGGGGTTCTGTATATCTGCTTTCACAAAATACTGATTGAGGGGTGCGATATACCTGCTTCCACCAAAATTGATTAAGAGGTTCTATATACGGCCGCCACCCAGGGGTCTGACGACAGTACCCAGATTAGTCCAAGGATGGTGGTCCCCGCTGTTGCTGCATACTCCGAGATCTCTAATGTCAGTGGTGGTGATGATGACAAGGATGACGTGTCGATAGACGTCACGCAGGAGCCCACAAGAGAGGAATAGGAGGGGAGTACAGAGGGAGAAACAGAGCAGCAGATAGGGAGGAGAAGGAGGAGAAGCAAGCAGAACTTGCAGTGCACCGGAGGCAAAAAGTAGACTTCAAATGTATCTGAAGTGAGCCATCCACCATGCACGGTCACATCTTGCTCTCCCAGGACACCGGCACATGGCTCCGCAGTGTAGTCTTTTTTTAACATGTCAGCTGCTGACAATAGTGTTGCCATCTGCAGCCTGTGCTGTCAATACATAACTCGTAGTAAGCCCAACACTCACCTAGGGATGACCACTTTAAGAAGGCACCTTGCCTCCCATCACCGAGCCCAGTGGCAGCAACGCCGTCATAACCCACAAAGCCACTCCACGTCCTGCCTCTTCTCCTTCTCCTCTCTCCTCCCATTTGTACTCAATACGTGGCCCAAATGTTTGAGCGTAAAAAGTTGATGACGCCGGATAACCCTCTTGCCCAATGGCTGACCGATTTCTTGTCGGAACTGCTAGCCCGCAAACTACTGCCATATAAACTGGTGGATTCGGAGGCCTTTAGAAAATTTGTGGCCATTGGCACACCGCAATGGAAAGTCCCCGGAAGGAAATATTTCTCCCAGAAGGGCGTCCCAGAGCTATATTGCCACGTTCAGCGGCAAGTGAATAATATGTCTGGCACACAGTGTGGGTGCCAAGATACATCTGACCACAGACAAGTGGTCTAGTAGACACAGGCAGGGAAGGTACATAACTTTTTCTGCCCAATGGGTGAACCTTCTGACAGCCTTCAAAGAATGTAACCCGTGTCACCAGTGTGGATTTGGTGTTACCGCCACAGATTGCATGCAGGCCTGCCTCTTCTTCTCCTCCTCCTACTCAATCCTCCGTCTCCTCCTTTTCCGCTGCAACCCCCAAGGTCCCCAGAACCTATTCGATGTGCTAGGTGAGACGTTGCCATGCTGTTCTTGGCTGTTGTGCCTGGAAGCCAAGAGCCACACCAGTCCTGCACTGCTTTCAGCTCTGCAGTCACAGGCTGATCAGTGGCTAAACCCGCTCAATTTCACAGTTGGTAAAGTGGTGTGCGACAACGGTTCCAATCTGCTGAGCGCGCTGAAACAGGGCAAAATGACACACGTGCCGTGCATAGCACACGTCCTGAACTTAGTCGTGCAGCTCCAGCAGCAACGTGCCGTTAACAACTACCTGTACAAACTCTGCAGTAGGGCAGGTTCTGGGGAGTTTGGTATCTTTTCACTGCGCCAGTGGCTGCTCATGCGTGATGCATGCAGACTTCTGCGGCCATTTGATGAGATTACCAAACTGGTCAGTTGAAGCCAGGGTGCCATCAGTGACCTCGTACCTTATGCCTTCTTTCTGGAGCGTGCATTGCGATGTGTCATTGATCAAGCCTTCGAGGAGCAGGAGCTGGAAGATGAGGAAGTCGCAATGCTGGATGAATTCCCAGTGGGGGTTACTCCGTCTGAGACAAGTCAGCAGCAGTGTGAAGAGGAGTCAGAGGAGGATGGTGGCTTTGGGGAGGAGGAAGAGGAGGAGCAAGAAGAGCAGGCTTTGAGGGGGGCTTTTAACTTTTTGAGGATTCCTGGTGTTGTCCGTGGCTGGGGGGAGGAGACCGAGGATGACATTCTCCTGGGCGATGAGCAGGAGCCAGGGTGCTCCACCGCTTCCAATATAGTGCAAATGGGGGCCTTCATGCTCCAGTGTTTGAAGAGGGACCCCAGTATAAAAAAAATAAAGGGCAAGCACCAGTACTGGGTGGCAACGTACTTAGACCCCTGGTACAAACTTAAAATGGCGGACATATTACCAGCATCACAGATGGCTGGCAGAATGCAGCATTTCCAGGCTTTGCTGCGAGAGATGCTGCCTTCTGCTGTTGCAGGCGCTTGCAGAGGATTTTACACCCACAGCGAAACAGGTGCGGGTACCAATCCTACTGCGCCTGCAAGAAGATGGTGGTTTGAAGATCTGTTGGTCACTTTGGATATGAGATCATTCTTGTAGCCAACCCATCGACAGCCACCCTCCAGATCCAGCCCCAGGGAACGCCTAGACCGACAGGTGTCCGACTACATCGGGTTAACGGCCGATGTGGACCCTCTGAGAAGCGAGGAACCCCTGGACTACTGGGTGTGCAGGCTTGACCTGTGGCCAGAGCTGGCACGATTTGCCATGGAACTCTTAGCTTGCCCCTCATCCAGTGTCCTGTCCGAAAGGACGTTCAGCGCAGCAGGGGGGATCGTGACTGATAAGCGCACTCGCCTAGCTCACGACAGTGTGGACTACCTCACATTTCTAAAAATGAATGAGGCATGGATCTCTGAGGAATTCAACACCTGTGACTACCATTTGTAATTGAATTTCCTCATGCCAGTCCAAACATATCCCCCACCACCCAGAACAAAGAATGGTCCTTCTCTTATGTATATACAGTGGTATAAAAGGCATTTTCTGTAAGGTGAATGCCTAATTTTTGGGGCCTCTACTTCAGTGGCATACCGTAAAAAAAAAATTCCAGTGACCGCTTAATGTACCTCCAGACACATAATCACAGGTTCTTTTCTGTCAGATGAATGTCAAATTTTTGGGACCTGTACTGACCTACAGTAAAAATTTTATCCACTGACTGTCTAATATACCTCCAGCCACATAATTACTTGTTCTTCTCTGTCAGGTGAATGTCTAATTTTTGGGGCCTGTACTCCACTTGCCAACAGTAAAATTGTTAATCAGTTACTGCCTAATGTACCTCCAGCCACATAATCACTTTTTATTTTCTGTCAGCTAAATGCCTAATTTTTGGGGCCTGTACTCCCATGGCCTAAAATAAAAAGTTTCTAGGCTCCAGCAGGGCATATTTTTGAGCGTTTCCCTTTAAGATGCATAAAAATGGCCCCTGATTAAAATACATATTTTTTGTGGGAAGTTTTGCCATTGATCCCCCTCTGGTATGTCACTGTCCATGTTGTGGGACTATTTGTGCACTTCTAGTAAGTATTTGGTGGATTCAAATATGACCTGAAGGTTTTTCAGGTTCGCCTGCCATTAAAGTTAATGGGGCCCGCCACGAACGCGCGGTTCGCGAACATCCCGGCCAATGTTCGTCCATCACTAGTGATAATGTCACATTATTGATTGTCTTTACTTCTAGGTTACATTCTATTGAGCTCATGTATTTATTTATATGCCATATTATATTGCATTGATGTGACAATTGACTGTGTCTTTATTTAGGGTCCCACCCCCAAAACACATCAGATTATTGTTAGAAGAACCCAGCTTTTACAGTGGGACCAGCAGAGAGTCTAATTTGTATGGGGAGCACCTTATACTATCCTGATAGAGAATGTTGGGGGAGAGATGAGTTGAATTTCAACTCCCGATCCTTTTGTTTCTCACAAAATAAGCTGGCACCAGAAATGTCTGGCAGCAACTTTCTCAGTTCATGTATGTGTAAGGGGGATAGCTTTCTGTCACGAATCCCAGCATGCACACTTGATTGACTGTTCTCATCATGCTGGATGTTGTAGTTTAACAACAGCTGGAGTGCCGGAGGTCGCCGACTAGGGTTGAGCAAACCCGAACTGTAAAGTTCGGGTTCGTACCGAACTTTAGGATTTTTGGACCCCGGACCCAAACCCGGGTTCGGGTTTGGTGTTCGGCGAGTTAATGGCGCTTTTTGAAAGGCTGCAGAGCAGCCAATCAGCAAGTGTTTAACTCTGTGCCCTTAGAAGCCATCACAGCCATGCCTGGTAATGGCATGGCTTTGATTGGCCAGTGCAGCATGGAGTTACGTAGTGCTGCACTTCACTCTGCTGTTACTAGTGTAGGAAGAGGATGCTGCTACTGTGAGGGAGAGAATAGGAAAGAATCTTTAATCAGAAGTGCTTGTTAACTCAGCAATCTACATAGATTTAGTTTTATGGATGCAGTGCGCAATCTTTTTACCCTGCCCTGAGCCCAGTGACACAGAAAAATAACTTTTATCCATCTGTTAGTTAGGTGGGCGGCGGCGGCCATTTTTTGCAAGCTCAGTGCACCAGCACAGCATATGTGCTTTTGTGACATTCAAATCTAAGCTTGAAATACTGTTAATGTGACAAACAAGCTAGAAACACTGTAATAATAATCTGGGTTTAAAAAAAACACAAATTTTTGGCAATCCCCTACATCTGGTGCCTTTGCAGCATTTGTCAGTGTGAAAGACAAGCTTGAAATACTTAAATAATTTTCTGGGTTTAAAAAAACACAAATTTTGGACAAAAAACTAAATTTGCAGCCTTTGCTGCATCTGTCAGTGTGAGATACAAGCTTGAAATAATGTAATAATATTCTGGGTTTAAAAAAAAAAAAAAAAAATTGACAATCCCCTACATCTGGGGCCTATGCTGCATTTGTTAATGTGACATACAAGCTTGAAATACTGCAATAATAATCTGGGTTTGATAAAACACTAAATTTTGGCAATACCCTACATCAGGGGCCTATGCTGCATCAGATACTGGTGTTCTATTCTGTTATTAAAAAAATACCCATTTTGGGCAAAAAACTAAATTTGCAGCCTTTGCTGCATCTGTCAGTGTGAGATACAAGCTAGGATTAGTGCAATAATATTCAGGGTTTAAAAAAACACCAATTTTGGGAAAAAAAACGAAATTTGCAGCCTTTGCTGCATCTGTCAGTGTAAGATACACGCATTAGATACTGGTGTTCTATTTTGTTATTTAAAAAAAAAAAATATTTTGGGCAAAAAACTAAATTTGTGGCCTTTGCTGCATCTGTCAGTGTGAGATACACGCATTAGATACTGGTGTTCTGTTATTAAAAATACACCCATTTGGGGCAAAAAACAAAATTTGCGGCCTTTGCTGCATCTATCAGTGTGAGATACATGCATTAGATACTGATGTTCTATTCTGTTATTAAAAAAATACCCATATTAGGCAAAAAACTAAATTTGCAGCCTTTGCTACATCTGTCAGTGTGAGATACACACATTAGATACTGGTGTTATATTCTGTTATTAAAAAAACACCCATATTGGGCAAAAAACTAAATTTACGGCCTTTGCTGAATCTGTCAGTGTGAGATACATGCGTTAGATACTGCTCCTATATTCTGTTATAAAAAAAACACCCATTTTGGGCAAGATCCAGAAATATGAGGAGAGCGTCAAATAAGGGACGTTGCCCCGGTTGTGGTGCTGCTGATGGAGCTCCTGTTGCAGGGAGAGGACATGGTCGATCTGTGCCAGCTACACGCACAAGTGAAACACCTTCCTCAGGTGCGAGTAGGTGACAGAACCTTCACCGTTATTTGGTCGGGCCTAATGCGCCTCTACGAATGGTAAGGCCAGAACAATTACAGGCGATAGTATAAACGTTCTCAACCTGAGCACAACCTGCATGACCAGGCATCTAAGTGCAAAGCACGAGCTGAAGTGGAGTAGACACCTCAAAAAACAAGAAAGTTATCTGGCTCCTCCTGTTTGCTCTTCTGCTGCAGTCTCGGCCTCTTCATCCACCTCTGGAGTGACAGTGCCACCTGCCACCCCGCAAACAGAGGATCTGCCAGCAACACCACCACCTGGGTCACCAAGCATCTCCACAATGTCCCACGGAAGCGTTCAGCTCTCCATTTCCCAAACACTGGAGCAGAAGAGAAAGTTCCCCCCTACCCACCCGCGATCCATTGCCCTGAATGCCAGAATTTCAAAATTACTGGCCTCTGAAATGCTGTTATTCCGTCTGGTAAAGATGGAGAGTTTTAAAAGCCTTATGGCGGTGGCTGTCCCACAGTTCGTCGTGCCCAGCTGCCACTACTTTTCCAGGTGTGCCATCCCTTCCCTGCACAACCAAGTGGAGGACAAAATCAGGTGTGCACTGCACAATGCCATCTGTGGCAAGGTCCACCTAACTACGGATATGTGGACCAGTAAGCACGGTCAGGGACTTTATATCTCCCTATAAGCACACTGGGTAAATGCAGTGGTGGCTGGGCCTGGGGAGGATAGCAGTTTGGCGCATGTCCTTCCACCACCGAGGATTGGGCCTCCATACGAGACCTGTGTTCCTTGTTGCGCTGTTTCAAGTACTCCACCAACATGGCCATTACGCCGTTCTCAGCGTTACTATCCCACTTCTATGCCTGCTTGAAAAAACGCTTCTGGCGATAATGGAAGAGGATGTGGCACAGGAGGAGGAGGAAGAGGGATCATTTCATAAGGTTTCCGGCCAGTCATTCACAAGTGGCTCAGAGGGTGGGTTCCTGCACTCACAAACGCCAGTTACACAATTGTCCAGCCAGGGCACAGTTCTGGAGGATGATGAGGTGGAGGATGAGGAGGAGGAGATGGAGGAGGAGGAATCATGTTCACAGCAGGGTGGCACCCAAACCAGCTCATGACCATCACTGGTGCGTGGCTGGGGGGATACAGAGGACACAGACGATACATCTCTCACAGAGGACAGCTTTTCGTTGCCTCTGGGCAGCCTGACACACATGAGTAATTACATGCTGCATTGTCTCCGCAACGAATGCTGAGTTGCCCACATTCTAACTTGTGCTGATACCTGGGTGGCCGTGCTGCTGGATCCCCGTTACAAGGAAAACGTGCCGTCCTTAATTCCGTCACTGGAGCGTGATCGTAAGATGCGCAAGTACAAGCGCACGCTGGTAGACGCGCTTTCGGTGGCATTCCCACCTGACAGCGGGGGGACAGTGGAAGCACAAGACGAAGGCAGAGGAGGAGGAAGAGGTCTCCAATGCAGCTGGGCACCACCAGCACCTCAGAAGACAGGGTTAGCATGGCCAAAATGTGGAAAACCTTTGTCACCATGGCACAACAACCAGCACCAGCAGCTGATATGGAACGTCTTAGCAGGAGACAGCATTTCACCAATATGGTGGAGCAGTCTGTGTGCACACACCTACACGTACTGAATGACGGGTCTGCCCCCTTCAACTTCTGGGTCTCCAAATTGGGCACATGGCCTGAGCTTGCCCTTTACACCTTGGAGGTGCTGGCCTGCCCTACAGCCAGTGTATTGTCTGAACGTGTGTTTAGCATGGCAGGCGGCGTTATCACAGACAAGCGCAGTCGCCTGTCCACAGCCAATGTGGAAAGCTAACGTTCATTAAAATGAACCAGGCATGGATCCCACAGGGCTTGTCCGTACCTTGTGCAGAATAGACATGTATACAAGCCTTAGCCAGCCATTGTTACACTACAGCACAATTGCTCATTGTTGTATTTTGGATATTTCCCACTCTTTTGGAGTGTACCCTAATTAAAAAAAAAAAAATCTAAAAATTAAAACCAAAAACCAGTGTTGGCTACCTCATCCTCCTCCACCGCCGCTTCCACCTACACCGCTACGTTCACCGCCTCCTCAAACTCCTACTCCATATGGATCTCCACCTCATAAATCAAGATTTTTTTTTTTTATTTGTACGTATTTTATTTTATGTCATTTCACTAATTTGTCTGTTACATTTTCAGGTGAAATTCACCAATTTTTGGGTGTGATATCCCCCTGCTGTACCTAGTAGACAGGTAAAAACATTTCACTAATTCGTCTGTTACATTTTCGGGGGAAATTCACCAATTTTTGGGTGTGATATACCCCTGCTCTACCTAGTAGACAAGTAACATTTGTCTGTTACATATTTGAGTGAAATTAACAAATTTTTGGGTGTGATATACCCCTGCTGTAACTAGTAAGCAGGTAAATAAATTTCACTAATTTGTCTGTTACATATTTGGGGGAAATTCAACAATTTTTGGCTGTGATATACCCCTGCTATACCTATTAGACAGTTTAAAAAAATTCACTAATTTGTTAAATTTTCGGGTGAAATTCACCAATTGTTGGCTGTGATATACCCCTGCTATACCTAGTAGACAGGTAAACAAATTTCACTAATTTGTCTGTTACATTCTCGGGTGAAATTCACCAATTTTTGGCTGTGATATACCCCTGCTATACACAGTAGACAGGTAAAAACATTTTACTAATTTGTCTGTTACATTCTTGGGTGACATTTGACAATTTTTGCAATGATTAAGCCCTTGCTCTGCATAGGTGACAGGGAGATAAACTTAAAAAAATCGGCTGCTACATTGTCAGGTGACATTTTACTTATTTTGCCGTTTATAAACCCCCGCTCTGCATAGGTGACAGGGAATTAAATTTCAAAAATTCTTCTTTAATTGATGCGCGCCCCCCTCCTTTCATTCAATGCCTAAACTTTAACAACTTGTCCCACATTTGTGCTTCAATAATTTGTCCCACTTTTCCGCTCGATCATATTTTATTTCAAACAATTAACCTCCCTTGGATGTGGTATCCCTTTCTCACACTCCCTCTCCAGCATGGAACCCTGATTCGCCGCTAACCGTGATCAACAAAGAACATCGAAAGTTGATAGAGCAGATATCCAATTGGATCGTTGACATCACAGGGACGTGCGACATGGTGGAGCAGTATGTGTGCACACTCCTACACGTGCTGACTGATGGGTCTGCACCCTTCAACTTCTAGGTCTCCAAATTGGGCAAATGGCCTGACCTTGCCCTTTACGCCTTGGAGGTGTAATTGCAGGTTATATTTCCCAATGTTTTGAGGTGTACCCTAATAAAAATTAAAAAAAAACTGCGTAGGCTACCTCCTCCTCCACCGCCGCTTCCACCTACACCGCCACATCCACTGCCTCCTCAACCTCCCACTCCATATGGACCTCGTCCTCCTAGATCAAGAATATCATATTTTTTTTATGTTATTTGAAGTCATTTCCCTATCCACAATCAGTCTCTCTGAACGGAGACTACTCACAGAGATAGTAGCTTTTTGGACCCTGCAGCAAAGTCCAGATCCTTGTATGGGGGTGAAAGAGTATAATCTAGGGATTCACTTTGACAATACCCTCAGGAGTGGCCCCAAACCTAATCCGTTCAGTAGGCACAGTGGGTCCACACACACTGCATTACAACATTTATATTGAAGCCTTATTGTTTATATAGGGCATCAATATGGGAAGGCTTCTGATTCCTAACACCCCCACAGATCTGCTGTTTGTAAAGGAAACCCGTCACCTCTACTATGCTGCCCTCACTGACGACAGCCTAGTGTAGTGACAGACCCACTGATTTCAGCAGTCTGTCACTTCTTGGCTGGGGGTCAGTTCACAAGTTTTTTGGCGCTGATTTTGGAGCGTTTCTGCCTCAAAATCTGCTCCAAATCTGCTCCAAAAACGCCTCAAAACAGCCTCCCATCCATTTCAATGAGAACCAACACTTGCTTCTTTTTTACACATAAGAAGCATCATGTCCTATACTGGTGCAGAATCAGCGCTGATAACACAACAGAAAAATAAAATAAAACAGATAGAGTTCACCACTGTGTTTTCTTCTTTGTGGCGTCGCAGACTACCGCGTGAAGCGGGCTTATTTACATTCAACATACAGTTCAAAGGAAGGTGTCGCACTGCCTCACTTGGCTGTGATTCAAAGGGCTTGATCAGGATAGGATACGACTTTTAGGTGATGCCAAACAACGAGGTTCCACAGGAGGATAATCTCGGTCACAAAACCACCCCTCTGTAGATATAAAGGTGCAGGCACATAGTGAAGGTCCACCAATGTTTCCAATGGTAATAGCTTTTATTATACTTACAAAGGTATAAGATCAGTAGGCATAAAACAGAATAAAATCTCTGTGGTTAGAACACCCGAGCGGTGTTATAACCACAGAGATTTTATTCTGTTTTATGCCTATTGATCTTATAAGCTGTCGTATCCTATCCTGATCAAGCCCTTTGAATCACAGCCAAGTGAGGCAGCGAGACACCTTCCTTGGAACAGTAAAAAACGTATGTATTTTCACAAATAAACGCGCCAAAAAATGCTTGTGGGAAAAAACCTGTTAAAAAATAACCATATCAAATACATCAAAAACAAGTGTAATTTTGAGGCGGAAAAATCTGCTTGGATTCAGCGCTGATTTTTTTACACATGTATTTTGACAATCAGCTGTGGGAACTGACCCTTTTAGTATTGACATGCTGAACCCCACAGCAGCTGCCAGATTAGACTCGCTGCCCCCACCCTCTATTACCTGCTGACAATGACTGGCAGGTTTCTTTCCTGTTGTGCATAGGAAACAAACCTGCCAGTCATTGTCAGGAGGCGGGATGGGACAGTAAGTCTCATCAGGCGCATCTCTCTCACAGTGCTGGCACGCACTGCTGGGTTCAGCATGTCAGTACTTACTGCCATCCAAGAGGTGACAGCCCACTGAAATCAGCAGGTCTGTCTCTACACTATGCTAAGCTCAGTGTGGGCAACATAGTAGAGATGACAGGTTGCCTTTAGGTAGCCTTTAAGGATAGGCTATCAGTATAAAAGTCCTGGAAACCCCTTTCGCTTTCATCTATAAAAGAAAATATGGAAGGTTCTATTGAAATATATACTACTATGGCAGCACCACATAAGATGGATCTATTCAAACAATAATACAGCCTATGAGTAATCCTAAACTTTATGGCCTTGATTTAAAAACATTTTAGTAGAAGTACTCCAGATCTAAGACCATTTGAGCAACCTATGCCGTCCATTTAACCTGTAAAAATAGAAATAAAATGTTTTTGATCACCCTCTCAGCAGGGCACCACAATAGAACTCAGATGATCAAACCCCTTCTTGAGTGGAAGTGAAACTACAAAATCAGTCAGCTGTTCTGTAGTTCACTTTTTTCTATTTTTTGTGATTACGGTATATACGAATACTGTCATTGAATATAATAGAGAAATTGACCAGGTGTCGGTGCATACAACAAAGATATAGTGTTAAAAGAAGAGAAGTTATTATAGTTTACAATGTGATATATGCCTGAGACCCTTTTAAAAAAAAATTCAATTCAAACAGTTAAATTGTTGCAAAAACACATTATCTTCAAGAGGTTTAAAGCTGAGTGACCTTCCATGTCAATAAATTTATTTTAAAAATAAATCACATATACACGGTAGAATAGTTCAAATCTTCAATTTATATAGGTTATTTTTTAACTGGCTTGATTCCAATATCTGGAACATATTTAATGTATATACTGTATATCCCAGGTCAAAAACTGCAATCACGTATTTACTTTGGAATCCCACCATTCCTTTAGATGTTTTTAGAAGTCACAAAGTATAATTTCATATTGAGAACTGATAATACAACTTTATCCACAAGATGGTTGAAAATACTCTCAATAGTCCGAAATAGAACAGTATTGATCAACATGAGAGCAATGCACAGAACATGTCAGAGCTGGGGAGGAAGTCCATCAGTCATATCCAAAACCAGCTATTTCCATATCATGACCCTTTAACACACTTTTTACAGTATTGGAAGCATATTAAGTGAAATATATTGTTCTGTCTCTAGAAATGATCCAGTTTAGCTAAAGATCCCTCCTTTTGGCATTATGAACAAATTGCTATATAAAAGAGGTACATCATCATCCAATGGCTGAGTGCTGCCAGTTAATGTACATACCTAATCAATTCCCCCCAAATAGTTGGAAGGTTATGTTGTCAGATTATTTATATACAATATGTCATCAAACTATATTGACATTTTTTTCTTCATGTAAACCATATTTAAAATGGCCAGCTCTGTCATCACTACTCACCATAATTGCGGACTTAAAGGGGTTATCCCATGAATAATGTAAAAAATGAAAATCAAACATCATATAGTACATTACAATCTCTTTCTAACAAAGCTAGAACCAGTTCTGTACCTCACATGGATCCAGAGATCTCCCCATTCATTGCTCTGCTAGATTTACTGTATATCAAGCTGACAGCTCAGGGGGAGTGTCTTCTCTGCTGCAGGGTCTCAGCTCTGCCTATCACAGCTCGGGAGGCAGTTGAAGGATGAAACTGAGCATGTGTGGCCATCTCAGTGAGCAGGTCAAAGAAATAAGAAAGAAACAACAAACAGAAGGTGGCGCTATACAGACACATTTTATTGGATAACTCAATGGTTGTATTAACATTTTAATTACAAGCGATTACAAAAATATTTACATCCAGGTGCTCCAAATTTTTTGACATAAAAAATGTTTGCAGGCAGCAGATAGTGATATCTAATCACAATCTGCGGTCGGCAAACCGCTATACAGCATGGGGACGAGCAATGGCATATCAATCGCTCCTCCCCATGCTGCAGAGGTGATCGCAGCATGTAATAGCAGGCGATTGCCAGGAGGAAAGCGTCTACCACACCAGGCTGTGTAATACAGCCTTTAGTCTTTAGAGGGCTGAACTGTCTTGATAAAATTATGAGAACAAAGAAAACTAAAAAACCTGTTACACCAACAGATTATCTGACAGATTTCTGACCAATCATTGATCAGATGGCCATTTAAACAGATCTTTTGTTATACACCAACTATTGGTCTGATTGGACAGAAATTGATTAGATAATCTGCTGACAACTGAAGGCTCACATGTATAACCGATTTAAAGGGGTTATCCAAGATCCCCCATAAGCCCGGGCCCCTCACACAGGTTGCACTTACCTCGCTCCCCGGCACCCACGTCGCTTCTGATGCCGGCATGGCCACCGCTGCATCTCCCTAGCATCACCAGTAAGCATTCCTAGAATGGGAGTAGTACTGGTTCAAGCCACTTGCTGAGCTGCCTATGGAGTGAGGGGTATGGACTCACTACACACTACACTCTTGCAATTGCATATACTACATAAGGGTGAGTTTTCCTGTCAGGCTGCTCAGCCATGATTGCATATCATAGACGGGATCACATCATTACCATCTACTGTACAGCAGTGTAGTGAGGTCCCAACCCCGAGGCAGCTCTGCAAGTGGTGGCAACCAGGCCTTCTCACATTCTAAGACAAGTTGCTGGAGGCCACGTTAAATCATTCCTGGAGAACCCCTTTAAATCAGTGATATATGTGAGCCTTCAGTTGTCAAAAGTATATTACCAGAGTATTCTGATCATAAGTCATTAGACTTTTGTGGCATTGTACTGTATGTGCTTTGTCAAGCACCAAAGTCTGATGATCCATCATTAAGGGGTTTGTCCAAGTAAAAATAATACATCCCCAGCAGCAGTAAAGGTGATAAAAGAAGAATGTCACATTTACTAATCTTCGCCCCTGCAGCTTCAAACATTGCACTCCTGTCCTGCAGCCCGACATCACCTTCCCGCCTGCAGCTCTGATGTTCCATACACACCAGGTCACTGTGCAGCCAATGACTGGCCTCTGTAGTATACAGTAATTGGCTGCAGCAGTGATATGGGATGCACAGCACATCACCACTGAAGCCAAGAAAAAAAACACAGATGGGGACGACAGGGAGAAAAGTGGTAAGTATGACTGCTTTTATCACATTTAACTTAATCAAATTTTGAGCATAGCCAAACTGGCTGCGACCGTTTTGTGTTTTATGCCTTGACATCTACAGTAAAACATTGTGGTCAAACAGTAGTTACTGACTATTTGGCTATAGATAGTCAAAAGTGTAGATATTGGGCTCTAATTAGTTAATAGTTAAAGGGGTGGTGTCACTTTAGCAAATAGCATTTATTATGTAGAGAAAATGAATACAAGCCACTTACTAATGTATTGTTATTGTTCATATTGCTATTATTCATATTCATATTGATACTACACTGCTTGTTTCCATGGTTATGACCACCCTGCAATCCATCCATGATGGCTGTTCCTGCACACTATAGAAAAAAGTACCAGCCTATGTGTGCCCCCACATCCCAGCCACCAGAGAGACTGGTACTTTTTACTATAGCGTGTAAGCAACCACCACTGATGGATTGCAGGGTGGTCGTAACCATCGAATTGAGCAGTGTATAATGTAATGGAAAAATGAATCCAGCCAGCAAAGGAAGCAAAAGTGCCTGAATTGAATAAATCGTGATAAAAATAAAATAAAAATAAGAAAAAATATAAAAATTATAAAATAGTATACACAATATTAGATGGATGTGGTTAAATCATCAGAGACCAAAAAAATTAGTACCTGATGGATGAGGCACATCACATCAATATACCCTACCCCAAAAAAGACGTGAAAAATATTGAAAAATAAAAAAGTGACCAAAACACTCATTTCTGATATGGTTAGTAATCTTATCTTAACAAGTCTATCCTCCCAAAGATGGATTATAGAATAAATAAAAGATAAACACAGATGTTCACTTTCTTTTTCTTTTTTTCTTCTCTTTTTCTTTTTCTCTCTTTTTTTCCCGTTTTTTTCTTCTTTTTTTCTTTCGTTTTCATTTTCACATTTCATTTTCTTTGTTGTGTTCTTTCTTCTATTTATATACAGTACAGACCAAATGTTTGGACACACCTTCTCATTCAAAAAGTTTTCTTTATTTTCATGACTATGAAAATTGTAGATTCACACTGAAGGCATCAAAACTATGAATTTTATTTCAAGACACGGAGGCTCATATTGCTTAACCCTTTCTTTACTTCTCACAAATAGCAGCAAAGAATTAAACAACCAAAATCCACCAATGGGCACACAGCCCTCCCCCTAGTCAGGGTATAAAGGGACCACCCCTTAAGTCCATCCTCCTCTTTCTTTGCTGCTGCACAAGTTAAGTATTCCACCCTCCTGCTTGCAGGGGTGGTGGTTTATGTTTAAATGTCATTATTACTGGTTTTTATCCCATTATAGGGTGTTTTCTTGCCCCCTGATGTTTCATGGCCGATTTTAACTGTTAGGGCTTTGGTGCCATAGTTTTCGGCCGCCGATTTTTCCTTACAGGTTCCCTCTTCCCCCCCCCCCCCCCTGCCCTTAATTGGGATCGGGGGGTCTCTCTTTTGTTTTCTGTGCGCCTGCTTGATCGGGTCGACGATTACCTTTTTTCGCCGCCGCTCCGTTCGCGTCCGAGATCTCTTAGCTTCTCGCGGGATCTCGGCCGCCATCTCGTCTTCCCCAGCTCGTTTCCCGCCGCTCCGGCGGCTACGTCCGAGATCTCGCGATACTGGGCGGGATCTCGGACGTCTTCTGTGGTAAGCCACACCGCTGTACTCGTGCAGCGTACGGCCTCTCTCCTGCAACTGTCCGGAACGGCGGCTCCTTCTGCAGCACAGAGTGACTAACTCTGCTTGCTTTTTTTTTCTCCCTGTAGCTGGGTTTAGGGTTAGTTATTTAGCGGTGCTCAGTTTCTTCCTTGGGGCTATATATATTTATATAGTGTATGAGAATGTCTGCCCAGAAGGCCCCACCATCAGTACTTGGGACTCCTTCCCTTGGAGACTCCCCTTGCCCTCCTCAAAATATGGGTGTTACCCCAGCTGCAAGGGGGCCTGCTCCGGTCCCAGCGGACCCGCAGGCACTTACCCTGCAAAGGTCTATCTCTGAGGCCATTATCTCTGCAATGGGCTCTATGTCCTCAGTATTAACTCACTCTATATCCCAGGTCCTTATCGCCAATACCTCATCTACGGTGGCCCCTAACCCCATGCCTTTGCCAGCCCCTGTTGCCTCCAGAAGTGATATGACTGATGGCGTTGTTCCATCCAATGACAGCGCGCCTCGGCCGCGCAAAAGAGCCTGTCCGCGCCAGGCAGAAAAAGCACGGCATTGGAAATCTGCTCGGTCCCACCCCGAGCTAGTTTCTGATTCTAATGGAGAATCTGAGGAGGAGGCTTTGATCGATTCATATAATGATTCAAATGAATATGACGATGATGATATGTCGCCTGCTCAGGGGACGTCTGTCTCCTTTTCATCAGCGCCTCAGCGACCGTTAGAGGTCGATCCGGTGAACCCGTCCCAATCCGTTTCCCTTTTGGATCCGGCAGGGGAGGCGCTCTTTGACCCGGACTCTTTACACCACCCCAGGTCCGCGGAATGGCTCCCGGCTCCCCACATCGCTAGTTACTTGGAGTCCATGGTCCGTAAGCTCCTTAGCAAGGAGGCACGAAACAAACTCCGGGCAGAATGCCCCCGCCCGGCGATACCTAATAAGGTATGCGAGACGCCGGTGGTGGACCCGAAGATGGTCCAATTCCTGTCTAAAACGGGATTTAGCCCCAAGAGAGGCCTAGACTCGGCCCTTAAAGCTTGCCAGGACAAGTTACTTGATATTATGGGCCCCCTGACAAAGATTTTTGATTTGGCGGAATCCGCCAAGGCTGAAGGCCGAATGGTCGACCCGGTTGAGCTCCGTGGTTGGGCCCAAAGAGCCATTTGCATGGCAGGTAATGCAAATACCTCCCTCAGTATTGAAAGGCGTAAAGCCATATTGTTAAAAATTGAGCCAAAATTGACCAATATGGCCCTGTCGGAGTCTGGCAAGCATGCCCAAGGTTTCCTTTTTGGGGATCCCTTCATTAAGGAACTAGGAAAGTTTGTAGGAACCTTCACCGCATTGGATAAAGCCCAAACGTCGATGCGTAGGGTTTTTAGTGGTAGGATTTCCACCAGGGCCGGCAGTTCAAGGGGCCGTCTGTCCGGCCGTTCCTCTTTCCAGACCCGTGGTTCGGGTCGAGGCTCCTACTCATCGTACCGTCCTCCTGCCAACGAACAAAGACACCAGCCGTCTTTCTTCCCTACCCGTGGTGCTTCCGGACGGGGAAGGCCTTACAGAGGAAACCCGAACCTCAGACGTCCATTTGGTAAGTCTACCGCCCCTTTGCCCTTTTTCGGAAAGCTGTGTAGGGGGCAGACTCCAACATTTTATGCATGCTTGGGAGTTCATTACCAACGACCCCTGGGTGTTGTCCACGGTTCGGGGTTTCCACATAGAGCTTGTCGCCCCTCCGGGGCTTCCAGTCCCACCCCCTCCCACGTTCTGTTCACGGGAATCCCAGAAGCTAATAGATATAGAGCTACGGGCTTTGTACCTCAAGGGAGCTATAGAGCCGGCTCCTCTCGACCACGAAGGGGTAATCAGCAGTATTTTCTTGGTGGAGAAATAGGGAGGTCAGTTACGCCCCATTATCAACCTCAAGGCTCTGAATGTATTCGTCAAATACAGGCATTTCAAGATGGAGGGCATCCATCTCCTGAGGGACATGCTACTCCCGGGGGACTGGATGGCCAAGTTGGATCTCAAAGATGCCTACTTGACGGTTCCGATTTCTCCTCCTTCCAGGGATCTTCTGCGCTTCCATTGGCAGGGAGCGGTTTGGCGCTTCTCTTGTCTCCCCTTCGGTCTTTCGTCCGCCCCCTGGTGTTTCACCAAACTGATGCGTCCAGTGGTGGCTTGGCTCCGCTATCGCGGGGTGAGACTCATAATCTATCTGGACGATATTCTGATTATGGCGGCGGACCGTCCCTCTCTGCTGTCGCACCTGCAGATGTCAGTTCATCTCCTCTCGGCTCTGGGTTTCATTATCAATCGGGAGAAGTCTTGGCTGATTCCTTCTCGGTCCATGGAGTTTCTCGGATTCCAGTTGGATTCTCTGTCCTTGACTCTCAGTCTCCCTCCTGTGAAGGTACGGTCGATCCGCAAGGAGTTGCGTCGCACTCTTACCCTTCCGCAGATTTCTCTGCGTCATTTGGCCAGGGTGATAGGTCTCTTGTCGTCCTCCATTCAGGCGATCTTTCCGGCTCCCCTTCATTATCGGGCCCTTCAGCACCTCAAAATCGCTCACCTGCATGCCGGGGCTTCTTATGCGGACCTTATCTCTCTGGATCAGGAGACGAGAGACGAATGGCAGGGCTCTGTTCGGCCCACGCCCGGATATTGTGATAGAGTCGGACGCCAGCCTTCACGGTTGGGGCGCTCACTGCGAGGGTGTTTCCACGGGAGGTCCGTGGTCTACAGTGGAGTCCCACTTACACATCAACGCTCTGGAGCTTCTGGCGGGGTCGTTTGCTGTCCGCAGTTTCGCCAGCGGGAGGGCCACGGCCTGCATTCGCCTTCGCATGGACAATATCTCGGCCGTCCGTTACATCAATGCCATGGGTGGTACCCGTTCGAGGATGTTGACGCACCTAGCCAAGGATTTTTGGGAATATTGCCTGTCCAATGGAGTTTCGGTAGTGGCGGAATACCTACCGGGTTTACACAATACGCTGGCCGATTGGAGCTCTCGCTACATCTCAGACGCCAGCGACTGGAGATTAGACGGGGAGATATTTTCCTCCATCGAGTCTCTTTGGGGCCCGTTTTCGATCGACCTTTTCGCGTCCCGTTGGAACACCCAGCTGCCCAGATACTTCAGTTGGAGGCCGGACCCGTCCGCAGAGGCAGTGGATGCCTTTCTCCAGTGTTGGTCGACGGACGTGATGTATGCATTCCCACCGTTCTCAATGATTCCTCGGACCTTGGCCAAGATACGTCTTCAAGCCTCGGAGCTGGTGCTGATTCTTCCTTTCTGGAGCACGCAGTCAAGGTTTCCACAACTGTTGGAACTTCTGGTGGAGATTCCCAGGTTGCTTCCTTTCCGGACGTCGCTGCTGCTGGATCCGCTGAACCATCCTCATCCGCTGATTCTGGAGGGGTCCCTGCGTCTTCTGGCTTGCAGAGTGTCGGGTTGTCCTGGCAGACCGAGGGACTTTCGGAGACGGCTATTTTCCTTTTGGAGAGCGCGTGGGCCCCAGGGACCAGAAGAGCCTATAGGTCGGCTTGGCGTTCCTGGGCTGATTGGTGCAGCCTTCGGAACTTGGATCCCACTACGGCCGCTGTAGGCAATGTGGTTCAGTTTCTCAGTACTCTGTATGAGGAAGGTAAAGCCTATCGGACTATAAATGTGTTCCGGTCCGCCATTTCCTCCGGTCATAGGGGATTTGATGGCTGTTCTGCCGGACGTCATCCTTTGGTGTGTCGGTTGCTTAAAGGCTCCCGCTTTGCTCGTCCCCCCAGGCCTCGGTTTTCTAGTTCTTGGGACGTTTCGTCCGTATTGTCTTTCCTGTCGGCTTGGCATTCTAACGAGGATTTGTCCCTTCGCCAATTGTCAGCTAAATTGGTCACTCTTTTTTGCTTGATCTCTTGTAAAAGGGTCTCGGACGTCCGGGCACTAGATTTTGACGCCCAGTCGTTTACACCGGAGGGTGTGACGTTCAATATTTCCCGGCGTACTAAGACCGGTATCACTTCGGTATCTGACCCTGTTTTTCCTTCTTCGGTGGCGCTCTGTCCTGTCGCGTGTCTGAAGGAGTACGAGTCCAGAACTCGATCCTTGCGGTCCTCTTCTGCGACCCAGTTGTTTATTTCCTTCCGCAGGCCTTTTGCTCCGGTTGCCGCGGTTACTCTGTCGCGTTGGGTGAAGTGGATTTTGTCTCTCTCGGGTATAGATACTTCCATTTTTACGGCACGTTCTGTTCGCGGCGCTTCCGCGACTTCCTTGACTCTGTCGGGTGCGCGCCTGGAGGACGTCATGAGGTTGGCGGACTGGTCACGTGTCTCCACGTTTAGGGAATTTTATTTTAGGCCGGATCCGCATGTTTTTGCTTCTATTGTGGATCGACTTTGAACTAGCAATATGAGCCTCCGTGTCTTGAAATAAAATTGTATGATTTTCCTAAAATATGACGTAAAGTCATGATTTTATGAAAGACACGGAGGCGAGTATTGCCCCACCCGTGTCTTCTCCCTCCCTGGGGTACTGTTATTTATATTTATATTTATGGGTTTATGTGCATGTATTTTGTCATTATTGTTATTCTGCCTGTTGAGAATATGATTAAATTATTTTATTTTCTTGCCTTGTCTGCCGCTATGTCACTGCTATGGTATTTCCACATGGCGTTGCTGGAGATTATCTGTTTGTTTCTCTTTTTAAGGTTGATCTCATCCAGTTCGGTTGAAAGTGGAGTGGATCTTCTGCGATCCCTGTTTGCCGTTTTTTCTTCGTGTCGATGGTTCAAGGCGTGTTGGTCTTCCGGTTAAAGTTTCTCCTGGTTCCGGTTGTTCCTGTTTGATTCGTTGATGGAGTTATGAAGACAAAGAAAGAGGAGGATGGACTTAAGGGGTGGTCCCTTTATACCCTGACTAGGGGGAGGGCTGTGTGCCCATTGGTGGATTTTGGTTGTTTAATTCTTTGCTGCTATTTGTGAGAAGTAAAGAAAGGGTTAAGCAATACTCGCCTCCGTGTCTTTCATAAAATCATGACTTTACGTCATATTTTAGGAAAATCATACAATTAACACATGTGGAATTATATACATAACAAAAAAGTGTGAAACAACTGAAAATATGTCATATTCTAGGTTCTTCAAAGTAGCCACCTTTTGCTTTAATTACTGCTTTGCACACTCTTGGCATTCTCTTGATGAGCTTCAAGAGGTAGTCACCTGAAATGGTTTTCACTTCACAGGTGTGCCCTGTCAGGTTTAATAAGTGGGATTTCTTGCCTTATAAAGGGGGTTGGGACCATCAGTTGCGTTGTGGAGAAGTCAGGTGGATACACAGCTGATAGTCCTACTGAATAGAATTAGAGACCAGGTCAATGCCACACAGAGTTCTAGCAGCAGACACATCTCTAGAACAACTGTTAAGAGGAGACTGTGTGAAAGGCCTCTTTCTTGTACATCTGCACCGGCCAGACCACAACACTGTCCCCCTTATTGGCTGGTTTAATAACCACCTCTTTCAAGTTTTTTAATTCAAGCAATGCTTGTCTTTGTAATTTGGTTAAATTGTCCCCTCTATTTTTGGAAACTATACTTGTCAGGTCCTTGCAAATCTTGTACTGGACCGCGCTGCTGAATTTCTCTCATCCGACTCCTCTTTACACCATAGAGCTCATTTCTGGTAACCCGGACATGGGAACAAGGGCTTGAATCCAACAGAACTCACTCCCCCAATCCACACAACCTGTAGGATACCAAGGGGTTTGCCACATAGTGAAGCACTGCCTCGTCCGTTTTAGTCCGTTTTAAAAGATCTCCACGCTGCCCGACCTGGGTTTCGCAATTAAAGGGAGTCTGTCACCTCCATATGGCCATATCCAATGTTTACATGGCTCTGTAGCACACCTATGCAGGATTGTAACGGTACCTTTGTTCTTTTCTTTAGACTTGCACCAGCAGCGCGGTCCTATATAAGATTGAATTATATGGTGACTTTGACCCACGTCACTTCTTAGGATCAGCATCACCAAGATTCCAGGCAACGTATCAGAGACTTCTGTTTTGTGACTTTTACTTGTCAGGTCCTGCTTAACTAACTTTAAAAAAAAAGTATCTACTGCAGGAAATAGTGTTTTGGGGGGGAAAAATTGTGATATCTGGTTAGGATGCATGGGAAACCTGTCCTCGTCTGATCCATACTGTTCCTCCAACAATGCTTCCAAATTCTGTAAAGCCTTTCATTCTGTAGGTGATGACCAAAGGGTCATGTCGTATCCCTACTAAAATGTTTTTTCAAAATTAATTTACGAGCAAATAATTCAAGATCACGCATCAGTCTCTTTCCTAGTGTCAGGTGGGTTATATTTATTAACATGCCACTCCACTTTTTATATTTACACCAGTGCAGTGTTGGTTACAATAAATTGCATGTATTTGTGAGCAGAAGATCAAGGAAAGGAACTAACTGTGCATAGAAAGTGGTCCTACTAATTGTCATTGTTAGTCATCTATATTTATAGGATTTGGGTAACACGTCTTGGTTGTAACTTAGCATGTTCAATGCTTACACTTCTTTTTTTGCCTGGGCCAGAACCGATAAAGTATAGAGATAGATATATATATATATATATATAAAAAGAAATGTTTCTGCCCTTTTGTTATTTGGTAGATACTATGGTGGCAAATGTTAATTGAATCAAACTAATCCATAAGGTCTACCAAAAATATAGCTATATTGCATTACTAAATTGTAATGACTTAGGTTTATTATTGCCATTTTTTTTATTATTATTATTATTATTATTATTGCTTTAGTGGAATTTTTGTCTATTTTCAAGTTATCATTTTGTAACGTAAGTATTAAAAGTAGCTATAGTAACATTTTCTTTGCACAGTATTGTTAAAATCCACTTATTCAGCCAACTACATCCACTTCATGATTTTATACAAATACTACATTGCTTTCATCTTACAAAAAAAATAATTTATGTCTGACACGAATGGAATGTCTAGTTTGCTGACTACTTAACAATTCTAGAAGTATGGCGTTGGTTTGAAGCTACCACCAGAGTATAGAATTAAAATTCAGCCATATTGAATGGAATGGAGTATCTAAAGGTCAAAAGTTGAACTCACTGTTTTTCCTCTCCTATCACAATAGGGAAGAGTATAAAAAATGTGTAACATCTATTGTATGATATGTAAGATTGTGCTGGAATGTCACAGATGCAAACTAATAAGTCAGTATTCTCCATATCAAAGCCGAGCAAAAACATAAATTATGTCTGGAGAAATAAAATTCAGTTTTGGGTTTGCAGGTCTTCTAATGGGGTCAGAAGACTCTCTATAAATTTGGCAAGTAGCAGTAACCTTTAATAGTTTGCTGACTAAGCGATGTAGTCATTATTTATTGCCCTACACCTATTATAAAAATGGATATGTGTAGCATTATCAGAAGGACAATTATGTCAGTGAAATTACATAATGAAAATAGATTTATGGGATGAGGATGATTTTTTTTTATCTTGGAGTTGTGAACCTCACTGAATTCTTATGGTCATACAAAGAAGTATAGACACATAACAGGTACTTGATAGAACATATATCAGGAATAATATGCTCCCAACTATCAGAAGGTATTAAAAATCACCAAAGTGGTCCATGATCAAATAATGGGGCATGGCTGCAGGTCAAGGATATTTTATATAAAGCATGACTGATCATCATTTCAGTAATAATTGAACATTAAAAATAAGTACACGTCAGCCTGCACCCATATGACGCAAGAACATGGCCGCATTATGGCTCCGTTGTGTATGGAGCCATAATGGTCCATAGGGCTTCTGCTGTATATCTGTTGTCCCCCAATGTCATACAGAGGCATGCAGAGAATTTTTTGCATGAATCAAACAGAAACTAATGCCGTGTTGACACTGCCTGATTGTTCGGCAGATTACCAGGGAAGAATGTACAAACACTGGTTCCTGATAATCTGTGTTTCTAAAGGTGCTGGAGATAACCTGATGAAGGAGCAAAATGCTCAATCATCAGGTGAAATAATCGTCCATGTGGGCACCTAAATTTTAGTTTCTGGGCAGCAGATCATGCTGTCTAAATGGCACTCTACTGCCCAGAAACAATGCAGCTGTATGAGGATGAAGCGGGCTCCGCCATACACCTTAAAGGGAAATTTCCCGCTGGTCCAATGCCCAAGGGGCCGCCCGAGCCCTCATCACAACTTCTGGCCAGGGTCATAACGATCTGATGCTCTCAACGTTAATTAATGCTAGGCCCATTCCGTACTTATGCACTCAGATGGTGGCTGCCCTCCTGATTTCAACTGTCCTCAGGACAGTGAAATAACTGAATGCTGCAGCAAGGACGACAATATTTTATACTGCACAGTGGTATTTGGCTCTGCTGGGGCAGTATTTTGAGCTGAAATAGATAGATCGATAGATAGATAGATATGAGATAGATAGATATTAGATAGATAGATAGGAGATAGATAGATATGAGATAGATAGATAGATATTAGATAGATATATAGATAGATAGATATTAGATAGATAGATAGATAGATATTAGATAGATAGATAGATAGGAGATAGATAGATATTAGATAGATAGATAGATAGATAGATAGATAGATAGATATGAGATAGATAGATAGATATTAGATAGATAGATAGATAGATAGATATTAGATAGATAGATATTAGATAGATAGATAGATAGATAGATAGATAGATAGATAGGAGATAGATAAATAGATATTAGATAGATAGATAGATAGATAGATATTATAGAGATAGATAGATAGATAGATAGGAGATAGATAGATATTAGATAGATAGATAGATAGATAGATAGATAGATAGCTAGATAGATAGATAGGAGATAGATAGATAGATAGATAGATAGATAGATAGAAGATAGATAAAACCTTTTTGTAAAACGTACATAAATTAATGGGGCCTGGAAAAATGAGGGTGCACAGTTTGTATTTTCAGTTTTATTTATTGATTTACCACATTTATTTGATGTCCATGCAGCACAACTTTTCCGTGTCATTCAGACGTGCTGGTTTTAGCAAATTGCTCTTTTGTTAAGTTCTCCTCATTGAAGGGATTGTCCCCTATAATATCAGCAGGGAGCGAACTGGGTAATTGTCCTCATTGACCTCAATTAGCATGTAAGAAAGTGCTCCAGCAAAGTAAGGCTGGGAACAACCACCCTTGCAATCAATATCCAACTGTTTTCACTTATGGGCAGATTAGCGTGGCCAGTCACCCTTCAACAAACAGCATCCTCTGCTAGAACATGGGTGTCCACAAATTATACCCTACCCATTGGTTTACTATAAGTCGCAGAACTTTAGTTGTGTTACATTGAAAAAAAAATATTTATATTGTCACGGGATGAGTATTAGGACATTGGCAAATGAAGTATGTAATGTATTTACATTGATCAGTAATTATTTTCAAATCCATATCGGATAATACAATACATTATTTATGGTATAGACCTTTGATATGAACTTCCCCAGGGGTAGTCCTTTCCAGCCACAGTTACAATACAAAATGCACAATACATAGTATAAAAGTGTATTTAATCTACGTCAGTTAACACTTTTATTCATAAACTCTGTGCATGTTCCCCGATGCAAACCTGAAGAAGCCATCATTACATATGTCATATCCATAATCCAATAGCTTGCTCCCAGTGTCATATCCCAGAAGTCATGTGGTATACACTGTCAAGGTCCAATAAGGCTAGGGCTACACAACGACATAGGGTACAACTACACTGCAATGCCGCTCGACATACTTTGTAATGCTAGTCTATGGTGCGACTGTGACACGACAATCACACAAAAATCTTGGATGGATTTTTTCCGACTGTCGTGTTGCAGTCACAGCCTAAGGCCACTGATATATACATTGTCCAGAAATTGTCCAGCCATTGCTAGTAACTAGCGATGATAAATAGAGATAGATTTCTTCTGAAATCATAGGAGTAATTTATTATGAAGAAAAAATTTTATGCTAGTTTTGTTTGAGTCTGCAAGGCAATAATTTGCGCCAAATTTATGAGATGTTGAATGTTGTTTGATAAATTTGGTAGATCTCTAATAATGACGCTTGGCAGTCGCATTTCATAAATCTTGTTAACACCTGGTTTCTTACCATGACCACTTTTTTAACCAACTTTTGAAAAGTAGCAAGAGTGGCATAAAAAAAAAAAAAAAAGTTGCAGATTTAGAGCAAAAGGGTGTGTGCCCAAAAAAAAATTCTCCCAAAAAAAACATTATACAGAGCTCCAGAAATTCCCCCTGGACTTTATGATATGCTGCAATGCAATGGCACATGGTAGGTAGGGGGAGTATTTTACCAAATTTGCACTGGGGCCCAGAAATTTGGATGGATCCCTAGAGTATAAATACCTTCACCTTTGCAAGGTGTCAATAAAATTGGTATACTTGGTTTCCAACTGATTTGCACAGTGACCCTTATGTATCACTGTTTCTTTCATATACTGGTGAAGATACTTCTACATCAGCACCTAAGTAGAGTATAAGTATAAGTAGAGTATATGTTAGCTTTACATGTGCAGTACCCCAGACATGTGGTACTACTATTGTAAATAGCTATGTATTGTATATTTTTCATATTATCTGGTCATTTGTTCCAGTAAAAAATGGTTAGCAAAGGTTTGCACAAAACAGGACTAACCACCTTGTTCCTCCCCTCTTGGTAGGAGAGGGCTGAAACGTATTCCTGCCAGGATGGGGAGTTATTGTCCAGAAATAGAGGAGAAAGGAAGCATACTTCAGAGCTCCTGCTCCTAAAGAGGTTCTCCAAAAAATTTAACTTGATCAAGTACACAAGTAAATCCTTGAGAAGACAGAGATCACAGTTAACAGCTACATCCAGCATCAAAGACACTGCTGCAAGGTGAGGGACTATGGCTAAGACACCCATCACCCAGACTACTACTAGGCCAGTATAATACTAGTGCTAAACTGCAGCCAACCAACCTTCCTCCATAATACTTACTGGTGCCAAGGTATTTGCACTTAAAATCTGCTGCTATTGGATGTAATTGAAGTTGTATGTTGCACTTAATAAAATAAACTTTTATATGTTTAATTCTGGCCTCATTCTTCAAAACTACAGTTCTACTGCACTGTTCTCCAGGGAACAACAGCCTGAGGCAGTACAGCATGACACAGCATTTCATCAGGGCAACTACCACTCCCATCCTCTGCATTGACTCCTCTGGGGCTCGAGGCATATGTACAATAATATCATGATATTTTACACAAACAGATTAACTCCTTGTAACAGGGATCAGTTTATCAAGTGTATTATCATGCCCATATACTTGCAATAGCTGTCAAATAAGTGACAGCTATCTCTCCTGATTGCCTCATACACATACATCATCAGTTCAGCCAAGCATGCATATGTTTTCGGTGGGAAGAGAAGAACAGGCCACTGCCAGTCACCTCCGGAGGTAGTTTATCTATCGGGAGAACAAAAAAATGATGGGGCACTGAAATTCGAAACACCTAGTCCTTCTCTCCCCCACCCTTATTTGTCGAAGAAGAGTCAGGAGTTCCCAATACACAATAGATTGTAGCCAGGTTCTGTCAAACAAGCAGACATGTTTTCCCAGAAACAATGATGACAAGATAAGAATGGAAGCTTAATGTATTGAACTTTCTAGTGATGGATCTTTAAAGGGTTTCTACCACTTAGGTGTCACATATTTAGCTGTCAGACACTAGCGATCCGCTAGTGTCTGCTCTGGCCAACCATCCTAATATAATTGCTTTTGGGGCGGTGGTTTGGCTAAAAAAACTACTTTTATTAATATGCTAATGAGCCTCTAGGTGCTATGGGGGCGTCATTAGCACCTAGAGGCTCCGTCTACCTTCAGAAACTGCCGCCGCCGAGCGCGTCCCTCCAGCCTGCCCATCTCCTCCTGAATGCGATCCTCCTTGTGAGCGTATGTATTCTGCGCATGCGCAGTGAATGTCTGACCGCTTCCTTGCTCAGACATCTCCACTGCGCCTGCGCGATGACGCCATAGTGCTCCGAGGAACAGGCGCAGTGGAGATGTCTGAGCAGGGAAGCTGTCAGACATTTACTGCGCATGCGCCGAATACAGGCGCTCACAAGGAGGATCGCATTCAGGAGGAGATGGGCGGGCTGGAGGGACGCGCTGGGCGGCGGCAGTTTCTGAAGGTAGACGGAGCCTCTAGGTGCTAATGACGCCCCCATAGCACCTAGAGGCTCATTAGCATATTAATAAAAGTAGTTTTAATTCAGACGGAACAGGATTATAGAGAGGCTAGAAAGTTACTCTCTAATTTTTGGGCTACCAAGAAGATGGTTGAGAGGAAAGGGATCCCTGAGGTGTACTTCTCTTTGGTATAACTATAATTTACAGATTTTGGATAAATTGGCTGGGGATCACTATTGGAAAAAAAAGTTATATTTTATATCTTGAACAGGTGGTAAGGAATGGAGAAATACTTCTGATTACAGAGTTACCACATCTCCATTTTCTTGAATGATTTGTTCGGGAATTTATTAATTCTTGTTCACCAGGACAAAGGGTGTTTCAATTTGATGCTTGGGGAAATATTTTTGCAAATTTAAGTTTTATATCTCACAATATCAATCGCGTACTAGTCCAATTTAATATTTTTGCACAGACTTTATGCCACCCCGAAATAGTTAAATAGATATGGTTTAAGAGTTAATTCTAATTGTCCACGGTGTGATTCACCTGGGGCCGATCTTTTACATATGCTATGGTCTTGCCCAGAATTGAAAGAATACTGGAATGCGATTAAAAATTTTGTTATGCATAAACTGAAAATTGAGGGTTCCTTTTGTTGTGGAATGTTGGATACTGGGTGATCTTTCTAAAGTAAACCGTCAAAAACATATGAACATTCTCCTAACGAAAATAATGTTTTTGGCTAGATTGTTGATTTCCCGAGTTTGGTTTTCACGTTATACTCCAAACTTGAAGTCATGGGTAAATCTGGTCAACAAGGTTAATAAATATGAAAACATACTATATATGCAAATAAATACTGAGCTGAAATGGACTAGGATATGGGAGCCTTGGAGGTTTTATTCTTCCTTGTCTCCATCTTTCTGTTTAATTTTCTTCCTAATTCTGTATTTTTTATTTTCTTCTCTTTTTCTTTTCCTCAATGATTGGGTTGATAGAGGGATTGGAGACGCATCGCAAGGGGAAGGAGGGCGGGATTTGGATTTGGGTGGGTAAGGGGAAGGTCATCTGATAACATCGATATTGTTATTTCTATGGGAAAGAAATTGTTTTGTATTTTGGTAAAAAAAAAAGAATGATAGCTTAAAAACACTGGAGACGTGCAGAGTAATGGTGCCTTCACACAAAAAAAAGTTTAAAGTAAAAAAAAAAAGAATGGAAGCTTAAGCACACTGGAGACGTGCAGAGTAATGGTGCCTTCACAAAAAAAAAGTTTAAAGTTAAAAAAAAGAATGGAAGCTTAAGCACACTGGAGACGTGCAGAGTAATGGCGCCTTCACATATGGCAGATTTTTGCAGAAATTTCTTGCCTCTGAAAATCAGTTCATCTGCAGGGGGTTGCATTGGCTGCAAGTGCAAGGATTTCTGCAAGATCCATTTAGGTGAATGGAACTGACTTTCAGACTATGCAACAAAATCTGCTGTTTGTGAGGCCACCCTAAATGTACAGCGCTGAATGCTAATAGTTAGAGGTTAGCACCACACATTTCTGCCACTGTGATCATGGGAACAGTCGTTGTGCCCGCACTATAGCTAGTGGGGGCAAGGAAGTGACTGACAGCCACCATTACACAGCAGGCATCTAACAGAACTCTATGAAAGCCATATAGGAGTTTCATGTGACAGTTCTGACATGGAGAGCAATGTCCTCATCCTGGCCATAGGTGATCTCCACATGTATCAATCTATAGCAAATAACATATGTTACATTTGCATGGGCACAATATATTTGTAAAGCCTAACTTATTTCTATTACATTACCTTTTAATCAATGCATCCTAATCTTTGCAGTTGCTATGTGACTCTGTCTTCAACAACCAAAGCAGTTAATATCACATTCATCCTCCGTTCTATAGACTAACCAGTGAGAAATTGCATCCATCTGTTGCTGACATTCCTGTCCCACTTAAACAAGTGCAATATAATAAACAGGATGGGGAACAAAAGTACATTGTTTCATGTCTCAGTCTTCATTGGAAGGCTCCTGCCCTGAAAGAAACTAGCATTTGGACACATGGAAAGTGACAATCAGATGAGCACCATATGTCCAGCCTGGCACAATATGGATGAATAATACACAGAGAACTCTTGTCACTAATAACATCACACTACAGCCACTACTATCTGGCAAGTGGATGAGAATTATTTTAGCCTAGAATTAGTATCTTCCACTTATTTACTCATTTTTACATATAAACCATGCATTGACTAGAAGAAGTTTGCATGCTAAACTCATGATGGGTGAGGGTAATATCTTCATGGAAGGACAGAAAGACAGATATAGATAGGTAGAAATAATAGATAGATAATAGATACTGAAATAAAAAAATAGATAGGTAGATAGACGGACAGACAGATAGAAATCTGTGATTTTATTAAAGAATTTTTAGTTTTTGGTAAATTCTGTTTAACTAACAATCCAGTGATGAAATAAACCTGTCCTATCTATACTTTTTCCCTATAACGTGTTTAGAAAATACTAAAATAAAATCCCAAAAGTAGACTAGGATATGTAACATATTAATTACCAATAAATATGTCATTCTTCAGTGGTTTGTGACATGAAGTAACTGTACTGTTATACCATTGCACACCATATTAAATTTCAATAAGAACAAAAAGTATTAATATGAATATTGTGATATTAAACACATAGGTCTTTATGGGATCTACTAGTTAAATAATATATATGGTATAAGTATAGATAATGATGATAAATAAATTAGATAGATAGATATTAAATAGATAAATATATATTAAATAGATAGATAAATAGATGGATATAAAGATGAATATATAGATAGCTGCGTCTATGTAGTATACAGCCCAGGGCCCATACTATCCAGTAGGGAATACCATTGCTAAGAAGGGGTATACTTGGTTTGCATCAATGTTGAGATAGTTTTTACATATCAAAGCAACATCCACATAAATGTCAGGACTCTGGGTTTCCCAGCAGAACAATGATCAGAACATCATACCACCACCACTGAGTTTCCTTCTTATCATAGTGCATCCCGATGCTATTCTTTACCCAGGTACACAAACCCAGCCATCCACATAATGGAAAATAAAATATCTTACATTTCTATATGGACCAGTACTGATGCTCTCATGCCCATGGTTGACACAGGAGACAGGGGTCAGCTTGGTCACTCTGGTCTGGCCAAAAAACAACAAGAAGGTTAGTTTCACACTAGCGGCAAGGAACTCCAGCAGGGTACATGTCATAGTTTTATTCTGGCCGCCTATCGGCATGTTTGCATTATAGTTAATGGGGCCGGAGCGGTAGTCCGGGGGCACGCATGCACTAGCAGCAGCACAGAACCGACAGGCTGTTCATCCGCCAGAAAAGTCTGCCGGAGTTCCTTGCCACTAGTGTGAATGTACCCGAGTCGACATCTATTTATCATAACCAGCATTACATTTTTCAGCAATCTTACTAACGGAGATCTTCTGTTGGAAAGGACCAGAAACTTCAGTCTTCTCTCCCCATGAGCATCAATAAAACTTGGGTGCCCATGAGTCTGTTGCTGGTTTATCAATTGACCTTATATAGACCATTTTTGGTAGCTAATAACCACTGGATACTCCTATAGATCTGCATTTTGGGGATGCTCTGATCCAGTTGTCTAGCCATTACAATTTGGCACTTGTTGAAGTTGCTCAGATCCTTATATTTGTTCATTTTTCTTGCATCAACTACAAGAAATGGCTTTTTACTTGATAACTAATATACTGCACACTTTTAAAAGTGCTATTGTCATTGACACAAGATGATCAATGTTCATCCATAAGTGGTTTCAATGTTGTGGCTGATGTAGAAAAGAAACAGTTAACTCTTCATGAAGGGTATTTGACCCACAAATAGCTAGCACAAGCTGTACAATGGCATAGAATGCAGATTCTTCTATCATAAGGGACCATAATGAAAGATCGGAACACTCATTTCCTGTTCAGAACATTCTTCCTATTGATTAGCCAATAAACTAGGAAACACTATACAATGTTTGTTAGCTAGTCAATTCATTAGTTAATTGCTCTATGAATTTATGTTCAGTAGTTATTTCCTGTGTTAATTCAAGCTTGCATTTTTATGGGGTTGTCAGAAACTATAGCTGTTGATCAAGCAACTTCAACTGACAGCTTACTCAAGAGGCTATAGCTAGCTTTGCTTAGAGTCCACCATTGCATTTATTCTAAGGGAGCAAATGATGGTGCAGACTCTGAGGATGTCATGATCTAATGATGCATACCCTGAGGATGATGTAATCTGGGAAAAGTTGGCATGGAAAACTCTAAGATAGAAGTAGAATGTCAAGTAAGTTCTGTTGCTTGTTCAAGAAACCATTGGAGGTACTACTAAATTAATTGACGGGGATTAACATTTTTTTGTGAACAAGAAACTTACTCCCTCAGATTCTTTGACATAACCTGGGAACCTTTGAGAATATATTCAACTGTGACTATCTATACTATCATCACTAATTGGCACATGTGCTACCCTATTGTTTTACATCTCTTGCTTCTCCTCTTTTTTGTAGTATGCTCTGTGCTATGTTGTGGAATTTCTCCAGCAGACCATTACTGTGTGTGGACCTTACATTTTTGTTAATGCATCTGGTTTTTAGTCCTAAGACACTGACTAGTATTTGATGCAACTAACCAGACCTTCAACAGGGTGTCATGGAACCATGAACCAGACGTACAACAAGAGATGAGTGGAAATAAGAAGGCTTTATTGAAAATAAAGCTGTAAGGCAAAAGTCCAAACGGATGGCTAAACCGAAGCAGGGTCTTGCGAAACCAGGGATCAGGAACCAGAAGGGTAGTCAGACGAAGCCAGGATCAGGAATCAGCAGGGTAGTCAGACGAAGCCAGGATCAGGAATCAGCAGGGTAGTCAGACGAAGCCAGGATCAGGAACCAGAAGCAGCAGCAGTCTTAGAAGCATGTGAGCACAGGAGGACCAAGCAAGGAACTGAAGCCACAGACCTCCTATATATATGAGCTAGGCATCCAGCTCCTCCCAGTGGGAAGGAGGAGCCGCAGGGTGGGAGGCTACAAGAAACCCAGAAACCAAGATGGCCGCCAGCACATGTCAAACGAAGGAGGACAGCAAGGAGGTAAGACCATGACAGTACCTCCCCCTCAAGGGCCCCTCCTCCGCGGAGTAAGGAACGGTTTCTGAGGGAAGCGTGCGTGGAAGGCTCGGAGCAAGGCAGGAGCATGGACATCTGCGGAGGGAACCCAGGAACGCTCCTCTGGACCATAACCACGCCAATGGACCAAAAACTGCACCCGGCCACGGACCAGGCGTGAGTCCAGGATATTGCTCACCTCATACTCCTCACGATTGCCCACTTGGACCGGACGAGGCCGAGGAATCGAGGAAGTGAAACGATTACACACCAGTGGCTTCAACAGGGAGACATGAAACACGTTGGAGATCCGCATGCCAGGAGGAAGCGCAAGGGCATAGGCTACCGGGTTTACCCTGCGAAGCACTCGGAAGGGACCAACAAAGCGAGGCGCCAGCTTGGGAGTGGGCACTCGAAGGTTGAGGTTGCGGGTGGACAACCATACGTGGTCTCCGACCTGGTAGGAAGGAGCGGGCGCTCGTCTGCGATCAGCCTGGAGTCTCTGGCGCTGCGTAGAGACCTCAAGGGACCTCTGGATCTGTACCCAAGAAGCACGTAGGACGGAAAGGTGATCCTCCACAGCCGGAATATCCTGGGGAGAGAATACCTCCGGTAACACGGCAGGTTGGAACCCATAATTGGCCATGAAGGGAGACGTCCCAGAGGAAGAGTTCACCGCCGTGTTCCTGGCAAACTCAGCCCAAGGCAGGAGGTCAACCCAATTGTCTTGGTGATCGGAGACATAGCAACGAAGGAATTGCTCCAAGGCCTGATTGGATCGTTCTGCGGCCCCATTGGACTGAGGGTGGTAGGCCGAGGAGAAAGAGAGATGAATCCCCAACTGGGAGCAAAAGGCGCGCCAGAACCTGGACACAAACTGACTCCCCCGATCCGACACAATCTCCTTGGGCAAACCGTGCAACCGGAAGACCTCCCTGGCAAAAATCGAGGCCAACTCTTGTGCAGAGGGTAACTTCTTAAGAGGAACACAGTGGCACATTTTGGAAAACCGATCCACTATCATGAGAATGACCGTATGGCCTCGGGATGCAGGGAGGTCCACAATGAAATCCATCCCCAGGTGTGACCATGGACGCTCCCCGGTGGCTATGGGTTGCAAAAGGCCCAACGGAAGGTGCCGAGGGGACTTACTCTGGGCACAAACGGAGCATGCCGCTACATATGCGGCGATGTCGGAACGTAGAGAAGGCCACCAGAACAGACGTGAAACAGCCCAGGACAGCTGATTCTTTCCAGGATGCCCCGCGGCCTTGGAGTTATGGTAGGTTCGCAACAACCGAGTGCGCAACTCCTCAGGCACAAAACACCTGCCGTTGGGTCTCCCAGAGGGAGCACCAGATTGAGCCGCCAAAATCTGCTCACCCAGGGGAGAGGTCAGGCTGGTGCGAATGGCGGCCAGGATCTGATTCGGAGGTATGACCGAAGTCGGAATCGACTCCTCCCCGGACAGCTCGGAGTACTGCCGTGATAAGGCATCCGCTCTGATGTTCTTGGAACCGGGTAGGTAGGAGACCACGTAATTAAAACGTGACAAGAACAGAGCCCATCTGGCCTGACGTGGTGTCAATCTCTTGGCCTCAGAGAGGTAGGTCAGATTCTTGTGGTCCGTCAGGATGAGAACCGGAACCACCGAGCCCTCGAGCAAGTGCCTCCATTCTTTAAGGGCCTGCACGATGGCCAATAACTCCCTGTCACCAATCTGGTAGTTGCACTCCGCGGAAGACAGTTTCCGGGAGTAAAACCCACAAGGAAGCAGAGGACCCTCTGGTGTTCTACGCTGAGACAGGAGGGCGCCTACTCCCGTCTCAGACGCGTCCACCTCGAGGACAAACGGCAACCCAGGGTTGGGATGCGACAGAATCGGAGCCGACACAAAGGCGGACTTTAGAGCCTCAAAAGCTCGGATGGCCTCGGGCGGCCAGACCTGGGGATTACTGCCCTTCTTGGTCAGATCCGTGAGAGGCTTGGCTAGCCTGGAAAAGTCCCTGATGAACTTCCGATAATAATTGGCGAAGCCCAAAAAGCGCTGCAGGGCACGAAGACCACTGGGCTGGGGCCACTGTAAGACAGCCGAAACCTTCTCAGGATCCATGGAGAACCCCTCAGCGGAAATGATGTAACCTAAGAAGGTTACCTGGGATCGGTGAAATTCGCATTTCTCAAGCTTACCGAACAGCTTGTTCTCTCGTAACCGTTGCAACACTCGTCTGACATCCAGAATGTGGGCCTCCATGGATTCAGAATATACCAAGATGTCATCCAAATAGACCACCACACACTGCTGCAACAGGTCACGGAAAACATCATTGATGAATTCCTGGAAGACTGCGGGCGCATTGCACAACCCAAAGGGCATAACCAAGGATTCATAATGACCGGTCCTGGTGTTAAATGCGGTCTTCCACTCATCGCCCGCCTTGATCCTTACCAGGTTATATGCCGCCCTCAGGTCGAGTTTGGTAAAGACTGTGGCCCCTTTGAGGCGATCGAACAGCTCGGAAATCAAGGGTATCGGGTAAGCGTTCTTGATCGTGATGCGATTGAGACCCCTGTAATCGATGCAAGGCCTCAACTCACCGCCCTTCTTTTTCACAAAGAAAAATCCAGCCCCTGCCGGGGACGAGGATTTGCGAATGTGTCCGCGTGAAAGCGCCTCCCTCACGTACTCCTCCATGGCCTCATTCTCCGCTACCGACAGTGGATAGACTTTGCCACGAGGCGGAACGGCACCAGATTGTAACTCTATGGCACAATCGTATGGGCGGTGCGGAGGTAGGGCAACCGCACGCACCTTATCGAATACATCCCGGTACTCCTCGTATTCAGGAGGCAACAGAGAGTCCGAGGAAGTACACAGCAACTTGACAGGCCCATGGATGCAACTAGCCCCACACTGCGGTGACCACGAGAGGATCTCGGCCGATTTCCAATCGAAAGTCGGATTATGCTTCTGGAGCCAGGGGTACCCCAAGACCACCGAGTAGTGTGGAGACGAAATAACCTGGAGACAGACCGACTCTCTGTGAACGGCACCAATGGCCATCCCCACTGGAAGGGTCTCATGAGTCACGTGTGGCGGCAGAAGGGGTCTGCCGTCTATCGCCTCAAGAGCCAGTGGGGAACCTCGAGGCTGCAGAGGAATGGAATTGGCGGCAGCGAACACACTATCAATGAACAAACCACCAGCACCAGAGTCCACCAACGCCTGGGTCGTCACCGAGCCCCCGACCCAGGAGAGGACAACAGTAATCAGTGGTTTGTCAACACGGGAAACCGGGGACGAGGAGACTCCACCCAAGATCTGCCCCCGACAGGATCTCAGGTGCGAGCGTTTCCCGGACGGTTAGGGCATGCCAACCGAAAATGCCCACCGAGACCACAGTACATGCATCGGCCCTCGCGTCTCCGGAGTACCCTCTCCCCCTCGGACAGGCGAGCAAACCCCAGCTGCATGGGTTCACCCCCAGACAAGTCATCCCCAGGAGGCGTGGGAGGAGAGGGAGGCACGGGTGGGACAGCAAACGTAGGCGCCAATCTGTTAGAAGGCCTCCGCAGGCTCTCCTTAAAGGAAGGTCTCTCCCTGAGTCTGGTGTCAATCAAAATCAGGAAAGAAATAAGAGACTCGAGCTCCACTGGTAGGTCCTTAGCTGCAACCTCATCCTTCAAGGCATCCGAGAGACCATGAGAGAAAGCAGCGACCAGAGCCTCATTATTCCAGCCCACCTCTGCTGCCAGGGTACGAAACTCAATGGCGTATTCAGCTACGGATCGTGAACCCTGTCTGATGGACATAAGGAGCTTCGCAGCAGAGGCAGCACGAGCCGGCACATCGAATACCTTCCGAAGAGAAGCAACAAAACCAGAAAACTCGGCAACCACCGGATTGTTGTTCTCCCATAAAGGGCTGGCCCAGGCCAAGGCCTTGTCCGAGAGCAGCGAGATCAAGAAGCCCACCTTTGATCTCTCAGTAGGAAAGGCATGTGGCAGCAACTCGAAGTAAATGCCCACCTGGTTAAGGAAACCTCGGCACTGAGTTGGCTCTCCCCCAAAGCGCTGTGGAAGGGGGGCAGAACCGGTCATACCCCGAAACACCGCAGGCGCAGCAACAGGTGTCGGGGTAGACTCTGGCGCAACAACCGGAGCGGCAGTAGGAGCGGGCCCAGGAGCGACAACCGACCCATCGGCAACGGAAGCTAAATGAGCCATGCGTTCAAGCAGGGTTTGCAACGCCACAGCGAACCGACCCAACAGGTGATCCTGCTGATCAAGTCTGGCAACCAGCGTAGGTAGCGAGGATGGCCCTGTACCGTCAGAATTCATGGCTTGGTCCTAATGTCATGGAACCATGAACCAGACGTACAACAAGAGATGAGTGGAAATAAGAAGGCTTTATTGAAAATAAAGCTGTAAGGCAAAAGTCCAAACGGATGGCTAAACCGAAGCAGGGTCTTGCGAAACCAGGGATCAGGAACCAGAAGGGTAGTCAGACGAAGCCAGGATCAGGAATCAGCAGGGTAGTCAGACGAAGCCAGGATCAGGAATCAGCAGGGTAGTCAGACGAAGCCAGGATCAGGAACCAGAAGCAGCAGCAGTCTTAGAAGCATGTGAGCACAGGAGGACCAAGCAAGGAACTGAAGCCACAGACCTCCTATATATATGAGCTAGGCATCCAGCTCCTCCCAGTGGGAAGGAGGAGCCGCAGGGTGGGAGGCTACAAGAAACCCAGAAACCAAGATGGCCGCCAGCACATGTCAAACGAAGGAGGACAGCAAGGAGGTAAGACCATGACACAGGGCTTTCGGAGATTTTGATATTGGCCTACCACTGGTCTGTCCTCAGAATTAGTCAGGGACAAGAGAAATAAAAAAATAAAGGGGATTAGTCGCAGACTCTTTGGGTATAAAGAGTCTGGGATATCCAGGCAGAAGTGATAGGAGAAGTGATAGGCTGCCACAGGCATATAGTCCAAATGAGGAAGATCCTAAGTGGACATGGTACAAAGATAGAGACAAGGGAGGGGGGAAAAAAGCCTGTATATGGCGCCAAATACCTCAGAGGTAATAGCCCACTAGAGATTAGTGACTAGTTGTGGGATATCTTTACTATGTAGTAAAGTTATCCCACAACTAGTCACTAATCTCTAGTGGGCTATTACTTCTGCTGTATTTGGTGCCATATACAGGCTTTTTTTCCCCTCCCTTGTCTCTATCTCAGAATTAGTCACCAGTATCAGATCAGTGGGGGTCTTACTCCCAGCAACCCCACGGATCAGCTGTTTCAGGAAACCTCCTCGAAGCTTACCAATGGGACTGAGCTGCACCTAGACCATGTGAACGATAAACGTGATGTCACTGGATTAGGAAGGATCCCTACAAACAACTGATCAGCCGAGGTTCTCTGGACTTGGACCCCTGATGATCAGATATTGATGACTTATCTTGAAGATAATCCATCAATGTCAAAATCTTGGACAACCCCTTTAAATGACAGTTTAAGAAAAAGAAACATTTTATTGGTTGGTGTTAATAAGTAAGCTTAACATATCTTCTAACAATTATTGCTATAAAGCTTTCCGAATTTGTGTCTGGTCATTTAGTACAAGGGGTTAATTTAATGTTTGTGTGTGTCATTAAAAGATATCGACAGGAGAGGGGAGCCTGACCGCAGAGTGAGATGGCTGCATGATTTAGCAGCTCCGCACAGACACAGTGATACTCCTTATCAGAAGTATCCACAACTTGACCTAAATAGGCAAAATCGGCAAAGAGAAGCCAAGGGTGCCGCTTCACTAGGTGCCGCCAAACAGCAAGTAGATATGTAAAAATTCTTGCATAAAGCAACGGCTCCTCAACCACAACGCACATTGAAGATGGCGCTGCTTCCCACCTCAGATGTGGTGGGAGACTCCGACACAGATGCGGATAGCCTTAACCCACAGGCAAGTGATCTCAAGCCATCACCAAGGCATTTCTAAAGAAAACGATCCTGCATGCCTTGAACCCTGTGCTACAGGAACTTTCAGGGATTAAGAAAGAGATCCAGACAATAGGACATAGGGTAGACCAAGTAGAGAAAGTAGTCTCCGACTCACTCACATTCTGCAATATGGCAGGTCAGATGATAAGAGCCCAGGAGACAGCTTAACAAAGCCTTTAACTTAATAGAAGATATGGAGAATAGAAGTCGCAGCAAAAACCTCCGAATCAAAAGACTGCCAGAGAAATAGGCCAGCGGTGCCTTATTCACCTCTTTTTTAAGCCCAGAAAGAGCTGCTAGGATCCTTATAGAGTGTATACACAGGGCCTTGCGTCTGACTCCCAAAGAAGAGCAAGCTAGAGATGTTATATACACTACGTGCAGAATTATTAGGCAAATGAGTATTTTGACCACATCATCCTCTTTATGCATGTTGTCTTACTCCAAGCTGTATAGGCTCGAAAGCCTACTACCAATTAAGCATATTAGGTGATGTGCATCTCTGTAATGAGAAGGGGTGTGGTCTAATGACATCAACACCCTATATCAGGTGTGCATAATTATTAGGCAACTTCCTTTCTTTTGGCAAAATGGGTCAAAAGAAGGACTTGACAGGCTCAGAAAAGTCAAAAATAGTGAGATATCTTGCAGAGGGATGCAGCACTCTTAAAATTGCAAAGCTTCTGAAGCGTGATCATCGAACAATCAAGCGTTTCATTCAAAGTAGTCAACAGGTTCGCAAGAAGCGTGTGGAAAAACCAAGGCGCAAAATAACTGCCCATGAACTGAGAAAAGTCAAGCGTGCAGCTGCCAAGATGCCACTTGCCACCAGTTTGGCCATATTTCAGAGCTGCAACATCACTGGAGTGCCCAAAAGCACAAGGTGTGCAATACTCAGAGACATGGCCAAGGTAAGAAAGGCTGAAAGACGACCACCACTGAACAAGACACACAAGCTGAAACGTCAAGACTGGGCCAAGAAATATCTCAAGACTGATTTTTCAAAGGTTTTATGGACTGATGAAATGAGAGTGAGTCTTGATGGGCCAGATGGCTGGATTGGTAAAGGGCAGAGAGCTCCAGTCCGACTCAGACGCCAGCAAGGTGGAGGTGGAGTACTGGTTTGGGCTGGTATCATCAAAGATGAGCTTGTGGGGCCTTTTTGGGTTGAGGATGGAGTCAAGCTCAACTCCCAGTCCTACTGCCAGTTTCTGGAAGACACCTTCTTCAAGCAGTGGTACAGGAAGAAGTCTGCAAGGTAAGAAAAACATGATTTTCATGCAGGACAATGCTCCATCACACGCGTCCAAGTACTCCACAACGTGGCTGGCAAGAAAGGGTATAAAAGAAGAAAATCTAATGACATTGCCTCCTTGTTCACCTGATCTGAACCCCATTGAGAACCTGTGGTCCATCATCAAATGTGAGATTTACAAGGAGGGAAAACAGTACACCTCTCTGAACAGTGTCTGGGAGGCTGTGGTTGCTGCTGCACGCAATGTTGATGGTGAACAGATCAAAACACTGACAGAATCCATGGATGGCAGGCTTTTGAGTGTCCTTGCAAAGAAAGGTGGCTATATTGGTCACTGATTTGTTTTTGTTTTGTTTTTGAATGTCAGAAATGTATATTTGTGAATGTTGAGATGTTATATTGGTTTCACTGGTAAAAATAAATAATTGAAATGGGTATATATTTGTTTTTTGTTAAGTTGCCTAATAATTATGTACAGTAATAGTCACCTGCACACACAGGTATCCCCCTAAAATAGCTAAAACTAAAAACAAACTAAAAACTACTTCCAAAAATATTCAGCTTTGATATTAATGAGTTTTTTGGGTTCATTGAGAACATGGTTGTTGTTCAATAATAAAATTAATCCTCAAAAATACAACTTGCCTAATAATTCTGCACTCCCTGTACGGCTTACTTAGCTTTGTGGACACAGCCGCCATTTAAAAAGCAAGCAGAAATAAACCTGACCTGCTTTACGACGATTATCAGATCCATCTATACCAAGATAACTCCCCTACCACATTAACGAATAGACACCTGCTCCGTCCTCTTCTTCAGAAATTGAGGGAACTCCAGCTGCCCTACACATGGATATACGCGTGCGACATGGCGATACATAAAGATGGCTGCCGGATCATCATCCACACACCCGGCAACCTCAAAGAAGCGTGGGACCGCCTGGGAATACCACCTATAGACATACCATCTTGCCTGCTGATTCCACCAGACATCTACTTGCCAGACCTACCACACATGGAGCCGTGGACAGTGGTGTGACGGGACCGACTCGCCAGGAAGAAAGGAGCAACTCTTAAAGGCCCCAGAGAAGTGCCCGTCTGAAGGTTTCTTGAACTCAAATACCAGGTTCTGAAATACCAGGACCATTAGTTTATTTGGGGAATTGCTCATAGGAAGTAAAAGGTTACAGGTAATTTGGGTATTTAGAGAAATACATGTCTCTGATTGTGATGCAGTTGCTAAATATAGATCTCAATGAGATAATATCATCCTCTTATACTGATATTCCCTTATGCTGCCTTCGCTTTGTATGGGGGAAGACCTTCTACAGGAGACTCCCCACCTACATGTTTTAGATATACTAAGGGTTAATATGTGGATCAAGCATAAATACATGCTTATACTCTTATATTCACGGAGTGGGCACAATGGGCCAGATTTATAATTAGCTCAGGTCAGAATAATGGAGTGAAAAAGTCCACAAAAAATGCGCAAACGCTAAAACTGCGCACAAATTTGCGACTTTTTTCTGCTCTGCACTATGCTCGCCAGTTTTCTGAAAGTGGGCATGTTTTCTTATGTAAATGAATCTCTAGACAGATTTACTGTTGGGACTATTTAAAAAGTCGCAAAATTCGCAATTTCACTCCAGTGAGGACCATGCTTATCTTATGAGACTTTTTAATAGAACATGCAACTTTTTCATAAAAACGTGCAGCTTTTTCGTAAAGATGTGCGATTTTTGTAAAGCTGCTTACTGACGGATAAACTGCTACCGTCAAACCACATTTATTACAGTCTTAAAGGGCCGATCATAAATCTGACTTGGCTAAAACTGACTTTAGCCATATGTGAAAGTGGAGTGAGCTGTCAGAGTCATGATAAATCTGGCCCAATGTGTCTTGGCTCAGGATGTTCTCTTCTCTCCTCTTTCCTCTAAGTTTTCTTCCTTTCTATCCTCCTTCATCCCATCCAACTTTATTTCTACCCTTCTGTTTATCTTGGGTATATACTGTTTTGCGTGACATCTTATATTTGACCAGGTGGCGCAATATTCGCATGCACTCTTGTTATTGTTTCTGTTTCACTGTTTACTATTTGCCTAATGCCTTGCCAGTTGAGTCCAGTAGTAGAGTAAATCACCCTCTTTATTACACAGATAGATGGTGGATCTTATAGTCTGCACATACAATGTCAGGGGGCAAAACACACCTACAAAACAAAATCATTTAATGACACTACTAAAAAGGGATAAGGTGTCCGTGCTGATGTTGCAGGAGACAGTCTTCAAAACACATAAAATACCGAAAATACCTACATACTACTTCTCGTCTTGGCTTCACCATACAAACGATGCCTCAGCTTCAAAGGGGGTGTCCATCTCCTTTCACAGAGATGTCCCCTTTACTAACATATCAAAATACGAAGATTCTTTTCTTAAGAGATAGAATAGGTAATACGACATACACATTTGCAAATATCTATGCCCCAAATACTTCTCAGGTTTCATGGACACTGGGCAAGTTGGAGGACCTGCAGGCATTCACAGAAGGGCCTATCATACTGGGGGGGAGATATCAATTTGGTTCTTAATCCCTCATTGGATTCCTCCTCAAAGTCTTCAGCACAGCCCAGAAATAGTCTTAACAGACTAAGGAACCATCTGCAACTGTTGGGCCTCTCGGAAGCCTGGAGGACCTTGCACCTGACTGAGCTAGATTACACCTTCTTCTCAAACCCACATAAATCCCACCAAAGGCTAGATTACCTTTTTATCCACGACAGTATCATACTGACTCTTAAAAAAAGCAAATATAGGACCTTCTACCTTCTCAGACCATGCTCCAGTCTTAATACATTTGTCCATTAGGGACCTACCTAAGAAGGTCTGGACTTGGCGTCTTAATGAAACCCTACTAGATGATAAGAAAGAAGTTGAACGCCTTACAATACATCTCCGGTTCTTTTTTGAGTCAAATACTACTCCTGATATTACTGAACCTATAATATGGGAAACATATAAATCATATATGAGAGGCCTCTTAATAGCACTTGGTGCGAGGGTCAAAAAAGGAAGGAAAAAAGCAATCCTAGCTCTCCTATCTCAGATTAAGTCCCAGGAAAAGCTACATAAACAAACCCCCACACCCCTCATACTCACCGAACTGTCTAAACTGAGGGATCAAGTCAAATTGTTATTGAACACAAAATTAGCTAAAAATGTATTGTATTACCATCAAAAAATATATGCCTAAAGGGATAAGGAAGGCAAATTAATGACTGCCTTCATTAAGAAGCGTAGGGAAAGATCCTTTATATCCTCCATAACCACCCAGACAGGTAATAAAGTAACCCGCACCTTCGAAATTGCAGCAACATTTAGTGACTACTACTCCTCATTATACAATCTAGCTAGCTCAAGCACCCCCGCTCACACATCTAACAAGCAAACTAATATTAGATCCTTCTTTGCAGATCTTCACCTCCCCACAATCTCAGAGATAGACACAACCAGTGACAATACAAGAAGTTAAAAACACAATGCTTTAATTCCCCTTAGGTAAAAGTCCAACTTAAGCTACTATAAAATCGACTTCTTTCGGGTGGAACCAGGTGGGACCGGGTGGGGACCCTCTCCTCCTAAAGCAAGCTCTTGAAGCACATATCACAATACTGTCTAAAGAAGGCAAAGACCCTAACCTCTGTGCCAGCTACAGACCTATCTCATTATTAAACGTGGATATCAAAATATGGGTCAAGTTACTTTCTAGACGCCTTACCACTGCACTACCTAATATAGTGAAACTTGATCAGATGGGCTTTGTTAAAGGAGGAGAGGGTAGGTTTACTGTAATACGCTTACTCAACTCTATACATTTAGCACACTCACAAAACAAGCCACTTGTACTTGTGGGAACAGATGCCGAAAAGGCGTTTGACACGGTCGCCTGGGACTTCATGTGCCACACACTAACACAGTTTAATTTTCCAGATACTTTCATAGAGGCAATCTTTACATTTTACACAACCCCATCTGCGAGTGTCAAGGTTAATGACACACTATCCCCTCCTTTCAGCATAACTAACGGCACAAGGCAGGGATGCCCTTTATCCCCTTCCCTATTCATATTGTCTATAGAAGTTCTGTTATAAAAACTTAGGCAAGATAATATTATCAAGGGTTTCAGCCAAAACTCAGAAACACATCTCATATCAGCTTTTGCAGATGATCTGTAACTACTGATCTTTAACCCTAATATGGCGTTGCCTAGATTATTAGAGCTTTTTGAACTATATGGCGACATATCAAACTTCAAATAAATCACTCTAAATCAGATCTGCTCAATATCTCACTCACTCAATCCCAGGCGACCCTGTTACGCCAATCCTCTCCATTTCATTGGGCAGAAAACTCTGTAAAGTACTTGGGGATACAAATCCCGAATAAAATAGAAGAACTCTACTCCTACATAGAAACATAGAAGGTGTTGGCAGATAAGAACCATTTGGGCCATCTAGTCTGCCCAATTTTCAACCCCTACTGCTCAAATTATCTAAATTACTTAAGGAGTATAACTTTTCGTACTTATCTTGGATAGGCTGCAAAAACTTACTGCAGACTTACATACTCCCCCAGAATATTTATTATTTACAGACGATGCCTATGTACTTGCCTGAGTCTTTCTTCGCCACAATTTGGAAGTATTTTTCCACTTTCTTGTGGAAAGGCAAGAAAACTTGACTATCATATCAAATACTTACTCAAAAAAAAATATAGGGAAGGCCTAGGACTCTCTAATATAAAGCAGTATTATACTGCGCTTCACTTACAAAGATGGCTTGATTTGGCAGTAGCCCCCCCCCCCCCCCTCGGAACCTTGCCAACGCTCAGACCTAATGGTATTGGGACCTGATTATCTGAAAATCCTTTGGCTACCGGATAATAATGATATACAAACTTTATCCAACACGCTAGTAAAGGGCACAGTTAAGTATGGCGAACTCTCACAAATTCCAATACAATTTTCAAAGCCACCTCACCACTTCTACCTGCACAATTATTACCACATGTAGTAAAACAAAGAGGAAGTAGTCATGAAATCATTCTGGTCAAAGTTGCAAGGAATTAACATTGCTTCCTGTTCGCCAGACAACAACATCCCAGAGTATATAACCATACAATCGCTTACTCCTTCCATAGTGGTAAATTTTAATATGAACACTTCAAAGTAATATGTTCATTATTCCTATCTGCCAACTCAGCAAGTAGACAATTATCTTGGTTTGAACAATTAATCCTACTTCACAACAGCAAAAAACTAAAATTAACCCATTTATATTCTCATCTTCTGCTTCATGCATCAGAAGATTCCCCCCCTTCTGAAGACATGGGAAAAAGAACTGGGCATAAGGCCTGGTTCACACTTGAGCGTATTTGATACGTGCATTTTACGCGCGTTTTTGTCAGACATTTTCGGGGTGTATTACAGCACATTTTTGGAAATAGGAAACGTGCGTCATGCACGCGTTCTTGCAATTGACCACAGAGGCGTACCCGTTGAAGTCTATGGGCGCGAACGCGCGATAATACGCCCCAAAGAAGCTCCTGTACTTCTTTGGGCGTAGGGCGTTTTACAGCGCGCTCGTACGCGCTGTAAAACGCGCAGGTAAGAACCATGGGTTTTCGCCTGTTGAGTGTTTTACAGCGCGTAGGAACGCGCTGTAAAACGCTCAGGTGTGAACCAGGCCTAACTCTCTCGGATGCAAATAAAAAGTTTATTTTAATGCACTCACATGGCTTCTCGACTTGTGTCAAGATACAAGAAAACCATTACAAACTTGTATCCATATAAAACCACTGATTTGTTATTTAAAATTTGATTATCAGACACAAAGTTATGCTGGAGATGTCATCTATCAGTAAGAACATTAAGTCACATCTGGTGGTCTTGCCCGGTGGTGAGCTCTTTCTGGACAATAATTCAGAAACACCTGAGGGCACTTGGCCCATCGTATTTTACTCTCACGGAAGGCTTGGTACTATTGGCCCAACCACAACGATATCGCCCATCCAAAAGCTCGCTGAAAACACATATGTTAGCAGCAGCAAAATGTTTAATCCCATTGCTATAGTTACAACCTTAACCACCTTCTGAACAACAATGGCTACAGAAAGTACATCAGTTGTGTCGCATGGAGGAGCTGACTAGTTGGCAGACCAATAGACATGATTCCTTTGTGAAAGTGTGGGACCCCTGGTTAATATACTGTATAGTAAAATCATTTAGTTACCCTTTGCTACCTGTAATTGTTTGCTCTATTATTTGCCCCACTATATTTCTAAACCCATTACAGATTTGAGTTCTAGCTCTTGCTCTACTACAACCAATAAGGTATAAGTAAAATAATTGTATTTTATTCTCTTTCCTGACTGGACTACTGGCATGGCAGAAACAGACATATTTTATTTTATTTATTTTTGTATCCACTCGATGCTATACCAAAAAATATAAGCAATTAAATACTTGTGGCATATCTGATATTGTAACTGTACAAGGAATCCATAAGATCTAGCCCCAAGACCTGGTATAGACATTGATTGGAAATTGTTACAGTGTTCTCTCTCATTTGTATTGTTTTACAATTGTATAATCTATGTATATGACGACATCAAAGCATATAATTGTCTGTTACTATTATGAAAATCTAATAAAAACAGATTTGATTAAAAAAAAAGATATTAACAGTATCCCCCATAACAATGACCTCTACAGCAACCCGCCCCTTTAACAGTGAACTGCACAGTCCTCCAACCTTTAATACTGACCCCGCCCACCTTAAAATGAGACCTCCACAGCAGCCCATCCCCCTAACTTTGACCTTCACAGCAGCCCGCCCCTTTAACAGTGAGTTTCACAGCACCCTTGACAGTGACCTCCTCAGGGGCAATCCCCCTTAACAGTGACCTCCACAGTACCCTCTCCCTTAACAGTGACCGCACAGTACCCTGCTGCCTTAACAGTGACCTCCACAGCAGTTGCCCCTTTAATAGTGGCTAAGATGGATTTTTCTGCGACTGGCGCATCGCGGTCGCAGCAAGTCACATGTCGCAGTGCAACACTATCATTATAAAAATTGTCGTGCGACATTGGTGCGACATCAGTGTCGCGCAACACATGTAAAACTGTGTGTATGTGGAGACTAAGGGCCTGCGAGATTCTATTGGCTGATAAGGGACATGTGACAGTGTGTATGGCAGTTGGGATATTAGTGAAAGCCTTGCAAGCTTCTATTGGCTAATGCAGGTAATTTTTGGGGAATATCTCAGGAACGGTATGTCCTAAAGAGCTGAGACCCGGTCTAAAACCTTCCCGGACACCTGAAGTACCTGTGTGCCAAATGTAAACCTTTGGTCGCGCATAAAGAACAGACAGACAGAAACTCATTGTGTACCAGCATGTTACCTCCATAGTATTCTTTCCCAGCTAGTAAGTGATATGTGTAACAAGTTTAGTAGAAATTTATTGATGGGTTTTTGAATTAGAGAGCAATATGTGTGTAGCAAAAACAGTTGGAGCATACAAACTCCATGCAGCTGCTGTGTAGGGGCGTATGACACCCACAAGATTTCTTTCCAGGTAGCTAGGGATGTGTATACCAAGTTTAATTGAAATCGATGGTTGCGTTTTTGAGTGATTGCGGAACATACATACATACACACATATATACGTCCTTCTTTATATATACAGTCATGTGAAAAAATTAGGACACCCTTTGAAAGCATGTGGTTTTTTGTAACATTTTTAATAAAAGGTTATTCCATCTCCGTTTCAACAATACAGAGAGATTAAAGTAATCCAACTAAACAAAGAAAACTGAAGAAAAGTCTTTTCAAGATCTTCTGTAAATGTCATTCTACAAAAATGCCTATTCTAACTGAGGAAAAAGATAGGACACCCTCACATGTATTCCCTCTTAAATTGGCTCAGATCTCACACAGGTATATCACACCAGGTGCACATAATTAGTAGATCGTTACTCTGCATGTTGAATGAGGCTTGCCCTATTTAAACCTCAGACATTTAGTTTGGTGTGCTCCTGACTGTTGAAGTGAGAGTGAGCACCATGGTGAGAGCAAAAGAGCTGTCAGAGGACTTCAGAAAAAAGATTGTAGCAGCCTATGAGTCTGGGAAGGGATTTAAAAAGATCTCAAAAGATTTTGAAATCAGCCATTCCACTGTCCGGAAGATAGTCTACAAGTGGAGGGCTTTCAAAACAACTGCCAACATGCCCAGGACTGGTCGCCCCAGCAAGTTCACCCCAAGAGCAGACCGCAAGATGCTAAAAGAGGTCTCCAAAAACCCTAAAGTGTCATCTCGAGAACTACAGCAGGCTCTGGCTACTGTTGATGTAGAAGTACATGCCTCTACAATCAGAAAGAGACTGTACAAGTTTAACTTGCATGGGAGGTGTGCAAGGAGGAAACCTTTGCTTTCCAAGAGAAACATCGAGGCCAGACTGACATTTGCCAGAGATAAAGTTGACAAAGACCAGGACTTCTGGAATAATGTTCTTTGGACAGATGAGTCCAAAATTGAATTATTTGGACACAACAGCAGAGGACATGTTTGGCGTAAACCAAACACAGCATTCCAAGAAAAGAACCTCATACCAACTGTGAAGCATGGAGGTGGAAGTGTCATGGTTTGGGGCTGCTTTGCTGCAGCAGGACCTGGTCAGCTCACCATCATAGAATCCACGATGAATTCTACTGTGTATCAGAAGGTGCTTGAAGAACATGTGAGACCATCAGTTAGAAAATTAAAGCTGAAGCGGAACTGGACCATGCAACATGACAATGACACAAAACATACTAGTAAATCAACCAAAGATTGGCTGAAAAAGAAGAAATGGAGAGTCCTGTAATGGCCAAGTCAAAGTCCAGATTTGAATCCCATTGAGATGCTGTGGGGTGACTTGAAAAGGGCTGTACGTGCAAGAAACCCCTCAAACATCTCACAGCTGAAAAAGTTCTGCATTGAGGAGTGGGGTAAAATTTCCTCAGACCGATGTCGAAGACTGGTAGATGGCTACAAGAACCGTCTCACTGCAGTTATTTCAGCCAAAGGAGGTAACACTCGCTATTAGGGGCAAGGGTGTCCTATCTTTTTCCTCAGTTAGAATAGGCATTTTTGTAGAATGACATTTACAGAAGATCTTGAAAAGACTTTTCTTCAGTTTTCTTTGTTTAGTCGGATTACTTTAATCTCTCTGTATTGTTGAAACGGAGATGAAATAACCTTTTATTAAAAATGTTACAAAAAACCACATGCTTTCAAAGGGTGTCCTAATTTTTTCACATGACTGTAGATTTTCTGTCATTCAGATGGTGATTTGTGGGTATCTGGGTCTTGTAGTGTTAATTTGGATGTTAAATGCAGTCATGTTACAGCTATGTGGAAAGACCCTTGAAGGGAAGGTTTTCCTTTGCAACCACATTTCTTGCATCCTTCCATCTAAAATGATAAATACAGCAATATTGCAAATAGTCTTAAAATGGGGAGATATACTAAGCTAATTGTGCCACATTTATTATGGGCTTTAGGCATTTTTGCGACTCATTTGACAAGAGGGCTTGGCCTAGGGAGAATGGGACATGGCTTGAGATGCATCAACGCATGCCAGCCAATAGGTGGTGTTAAGTTAGACAAAGGTGTCTAAACATTTATACAGTATGGTGTGAGCCACTTTGATAAATGCAGTGCATTTTTAGACTGCCTGTATAAAGTGGGAATTTATCAAACCCTGTGCTGGAAAATGTGAGTTCTAAAAGGTTTTGGTTATTAGTCCAAAAATGTAGCAATATTTTTCATTTTTGCACCGCTCACTCCAGTTTTGAAAGTGGGTGGGAAAGCGGTCGTGTTTAGCTATGACACTTAGGGCTCATGCACACAAACATATTTTCTTTCCATGTCCTTTCAGGGGGGGGGGGGGGGGTTTGCAGACTGTATGCGGAACCATTCACCTCAATGGGCCTGCAAAAAAAACTGAAATTACTCCGTGTGCATTCCGTTTCCATATGTCCGTATTTCCGTTCCGCAGAAAAATAGAGCATGTCCTATTATTGTCCGCATTACGGACAAGGATAGTACTGTTCTGTTAGGGGCCAGCTGTTCCATTCCTCAGAATATGGAATGCATCCGTATTTTTTGCGGATCCGTTTTTTGCGGACCGCAAAATATATATACGGTCGTGCACATGAGCCCTTAGTTTTGGTCCAGATTTAATACTCCAACTTTTTTTAAAGTCATGGAAAAAGTCAAAAACTCACTCCACTATGAGGGTGCTGTACAAAAATTTTAAAAAGCTGAGTAGCCTATCTCAAAAAATTGTCCTGCTTAACCCTTTAATGCTATATCAGATGCATGTAGATCATAAGCATTAAAGGGGTTCTCCGGGCTTTTGGTCTAATTAGTGCATGTTCCTAAACTGTGTAAGGAAAGCTATTTTACATAGGACTCACCCTCCCTCGCTCCCCATAGGCGCTGTCTCCATTGCAGTGACCAAATGCACGGAGAACCCGTGCTGAGCTTGCTTCATACATGGTTGGTGGGTGGCTTTAAAATACAGTGATGATGCTAATCCTTAGATGTCACTATCAATAGTAACCACAGCATCTATGGGGTTAGAAAGACCAATCGGAGCCCATGTGACAAAATCTTGGGGCTCTGATAGTTTGCTATGTCAATCTGAGGCCTTGTCAAGATTCTCATGCCTGTCACAGCAAACTGCCTGCAAAGCTGTGTCTGAGGCACAACTTCACAGGCAGCCTGTCAGAATCCCATGAACTGCAATAACATTCTATTGCAGTCTATGGAACAAATTATTAGAAGACCACGTGTACAAGTCCTCTAAGGAGACTAAACAGTAAAAACAATTATAAAAATGCAAAAAAAAAAAAAAAATGCAATTCAAATCACCCCCTTTCCCAATTTAACATATAAAAATAAACATTAAAAAATAAACATAAAAAGCATACAAAAATGTCCAAACTATTAAAATATAAAAACATTTTCCAGCACAGTGAACGCCGTAACAGAAAAAATTATTATAAAAATGCACTAATTTTCTAGTCACCTTATCCTCCTGAAATTTTTTTTATAGAAGTGATCAAAAAGTCACATATTCTAAAATAGTAACATTAAAAACTACAGTTCGCCCCACAAAAAATCAACCTTTCACATTGCTCTATAGATGCAAAAATTAAAAAATAAAGTTTTGAGTATCAGAATATGCCAATGAAAAGAAAATTATTTCTTCAAAGGTTTTTTTTTTTGTAGCAAAACTGCACAAAAACTACACTAATTTGGTCATCGCAATCATACTGACCCACAGAATAAGATTCTCATGTCACTTCTGGTACATACTGAATGGCGTAATAACAAAACCCTAAAAATCATGGCAGAATTTAGGCTTTTTCTCCCAAAAATGTTTCAAAAAGTTAAAGATGCGCCAAATTTATCAAACAACATGCAATATTTGATAAATATAGTTCTAATTATTTCAATGCAAACTGACTTACAAAATTATCCTCATGATTTACACTGTCTATTAGACAAGATTAGTAAATCTTCCCGTTTTTTTCTTTATTTTTCTGTTGTTCTGAGGGATCAGAAAAACAAAAATATAACGGTGATGTGAACTCTCCCTCATTGAATATTCTTAGAAAGTTAGCGTGAATGTCAGATGGATGAATGTATAGGGAAATTTATTAAGCCTGGAGTTAGGATGGGCTCATATCATGTTTCTGCTATCCGTTTGACGTTGTAAGAAAAAAAGGATACAAAAGAGTAGCACACCACATTTTTGCATCCTGCAGAGTCCGGTAAAAAAAACTTATATGCTAATGTATACGCTTTTTTTTTTTTTTTTTTACAGTAAAACTCTATGGAAAACAGATGCCACTGTATGGCATTAGTCTTAGGCATCCAATAACGTATATACTTTTTTGTATACACTAAATAGATGGAAAAAACATGATGTGACCCCAGCCTAAGATGCACCAAATTTATTAAAAAGGACAGGTGACTTAATAAATTTATCTTTTGCCAGCCCATGCACCAGTAAAGTAAATCTCTGACAACTTCTAACAATTTATAATGTAAATGTGTCAGAAGGGGGTGCCGCTTCCCTTCTACTATTTTTTTTTCTTTGTTTTTAAAGAGGGTGACATAAAATTTAGAAAAGTCACATTTATGTAAAAGTAATTGCTCAGCACAAAAGTCTATATAAGGGAAGAAGAAATAACAGTTTCATATAGCAGGACTGTCTAAATGTGATTGGTTGCCTTGAAATGTTGCTACTATATAAAGAATAAGTTACAAAAGAAAACTTATTATAAAACGGTCAAAAAAATTATTCTGGAGTTTCAAACCTGCTTACTAGTCATGTACCACTAGGGGCGCTGTTCCATTACATTATCTAAGAGCACTTTTGAAATATGAATGTTTGGATATTTAAAAAAATAAAATCGATTTTTTTAATTATATTTATAAATATGAATGTATATGAATATTTTAGGGGATAAACAGTTTTCAGTATTCAGCAATGACAAGGTGTGATAGATGATGCCTCACAGACTTATAGCCAGGAGCACAAGCCTGTGTGAAGGATGTAGAATGAGCCTTGTGATAGCTTCATCCATGAACATATAATCAGTCCTCACTGTCCATAGGGGAGAAATGAGTCAAATATCGTAATTCATGGCTCAGCAGCAGAGATAAAATTACAACTTCCAGCCGGTAAAAAGTTAAAAAAAAACTAGCTTTACACAATAATATTGATTAGTGTATAAATGTCACAGGTAGATAATGGTTATAATAATACTATGCCAATATGCACATTGTATATAGTAAAAATGCAACAACTACATATAACTTAGATCGCATAATAATATATAAGGTAGTTGTTGCATTTGTTCGCAAATGTCCATAATAGGAAGTAATATATGCATAATATAACAACACTAAACAATATTCTATATTCATCTGCCCAAATTATTAACCTGTTGCACATTATTGCTTTCCGTCGTCATTTTATGTCAAAATATAATTAGCCCGACAACAATCCGTCACGACTACCACATGTTTGTGTGTTTTCTAACACTATAGCTTGAGTTGAGTACAAAGTAAGTTTTTGATAAGAAAAGCAAACTATCCACACATATAGCACTGAAATAAAGGCTGTTAGATACAGCTCATGCCAGGTCTAGTAGAGACGATCATTTATTGTGGGTTCCACACAGATGTGGGTGATAGAGAACACAAAAAGTCTAGGTGAGACCATAGATACAGCTCTACAATGAAACCAAGGGTTTGTGTGCCTTTACTGAACACTTATAGACAAACAACAAAGTGCTGGAATCAATATAATAAGATGAAGAAAATGCAAACAAATATACAAACAATTGTTACCAGATTTATTAGATCTCTCCAGAGATCAATAGTCCAGGAATATTAATAGTTACTAGTATGCTTCTAGGTGACTTAGCTCCCCATGGATGGAGTCACCGTGAAGAGTCCTGGTTGTGTTGGTTACAACAAAAAGTGCAATGTATATTTATACTTTAGGGTCCTATGAAGTCCATGGTTTTCTCTTCCAAAGTTGGGATACTTCTTCTATAAATTAATAGCAGTAAATATCTCCTTGTAGCTGTAGCTTAAAAAGAATGTCCCTTAATATCACATAGTAAATCTTATCATACAAAAAGCTGCATATTGGAATATAATGTAACATCTTCTGCCAGGACTTGTAACAGAGAAGTGAGGCATTGGGGGATATAGTCCTATCTCCAGATCACCCCCCACCCCCACCCCCGCCCACCCCCCAACACACACATTCTGTAACATAATAATAAATACTAAGGCTTGTGTGACTCTATGCAAAGTAGAATAGGGACCATTAGAAGGTCCACACATGAGGGAGCAGAAAGAGAGCAGATGCTGGAGAGGGGTCATGTGGTCCCTTCTTCACCTCTCTCCCCATCACGATAGAAGGTTACTTTACATTTACACATTCTCAGTGCATTAACCTCCTGCCATTATTTACAAGAGCCTTGATTTAGGATAAGTCCTTCCTTACGGGTGAGAAGGTATCAGGGCCCTCAATTGGCCATTGGGATATGTGTAAGCTTGAGAGGGTTAATAATACTGTACTCTGTATTCATTCATTGGCTTACAGTTTATAAAAATATATATACATCTGATAAAATAAAAAGTCTTATCTGGCCCTGATGAGGACAGTGCTGTCAGTCCCATGCATCCCACCACTGCTGACCAGGACTGGTGGCAGGAGCACAGTCCTCTAAGAAGAGCTGTCATTCTCAGACTGTTGGTGAAGCAATGAGCTGTTAGACTTGTGTTTCTTCAGGAGCTGGGTGATTTTCTCATCATCTGAGTTAGGGTCCAACGGTTTGTTGTAGTCATCATCCTCATCCTCGTTATCTGAAGCCCCTTTCAGTCTCTCAGTCTCAGTGTCCTGCTTCTTCTTTGCTGTGGCCATCTCTGCAGCATGCTTCTTGCGCCACTTTGTCCTTCTGTTCTGAAACCACACCTGCAATGGAAGGCAACTAGGCTTACAAGTCTGAATACAAGATAGATAGATAGATAGATAGATAGATAGATAGATAGATAGATATATAGATAGATAGATAGATAGATAGATATTCGATAGATAGATAGATAGATAGATAGATAGATAGATAGATAGATATTAGATATAGATAGATAGATAGGCGATAGATAGATAGATAGATAGATAGATAGATAGATAGATAGATAGATAGATAGATAGATAGATATGAGATAGATATTAGATATAGATAGATAGATAGATAGATAGATAATAGATAGATATGAGAGAGATAGATAGATAGATAGATAGATAATAGATAGATAGATATGAGATAGATAGATAGATAGATAGATAGATATGAGATAGATATGAGATAGATAGATAGATGGATAGGTAGATAGATAGATAGATAGATAGATAGATAGATAGATAGATAGATAGATAGATAGGAAAAACAACAGTAAACGAACACATTGAATAAAACATACATTTTAGAAATGTTATTATTTATATAGCATATTATTATAGTCTTTGTGACATCAAATGGTTTTCAAAGCTATAAACATTTGGAAAATATGATAATTGTGTCATGTCACTGTTATGCATCCTGATGTGTTTATCAGGGGTCCTAAAGCACAGCTATACTTGAACTCTACAGATTCATCTCTACTCTGCTGAAACAATGCGATTAACTGTTCAACTGCTGCAATATCTGTGTATGTTGTGTCTTATATTCCAAAAAAGACTGAAGTAAAATTTAGAGAGAGAGAGAGAGAGAGAGAGAAGATAGATAGATAGATATGAGATAGATAGATAGATAGATAGATAGATAGATAGATAGATAGATAAGAGATAGATAGATAGATAGATAGATAGATAGATAGATAGATATGAGATGGATAGCTAGATAGATAGGAGATAGATAATATGAGATAAATAAATAGATAGATAGTATCCACTTACATGTATCTATTATTATTTTTTACTGTACTGTAATGTAGTGAAACTACATTAAATACTTTACATGAATTAAGTTAAATTCTTATACAATATTTTATAGGGAAAAATGAAAATACAAATGCTATAAAATGTAAAATGAACATATATAGATAGATAGATAGATAGATAGATAGATAGATAGACACACATTGCCTTTTTAATGGCAGTAGATGGAGTGGCATGCGCTGCACTGAGTGTAACACACATGGTTGCGGGTCTAAGTGTCGCCCTCTGTAGATTGGTGGTGGGGCTGGTGTCATCTCGGGTGGTCTAATTACCAATTACAGCTTGTGCATTGTATGATCCTAATAGCCGGTTATTACAGCAGAGCACAAGGCAATAGGGGCCCATACAGACGGCGCTGTTTACGGGTTCAAAAACGCACGATATACAAAGGGTAAATATAACACTAGAAATGATGTATTATAAATGACACTAGTATTATACTATATAATCAGATGATCAGTCCTGTGTCATATAAAGTGCAAATATACTGTTACCTTTTTATCAAACTGACTAGGTATAATATGAATTAATACAACACCCATACACCCATGTGTACTATTTTCTATGTCAATCACTGTTTTATTGTGGTTTGTATTATTTCTTTGTATTTTGTTATTTATTCTGGAATTCGTGTATTATCCTAAATCACTGTGCTATGTATTATTCTATTATTTCGTGGTGTTAACCATTAGTGCAGTGATTTATTACCGTCTTTGCTGTGGACGATTCAGTAGGAATAAAATAACGCAGCCGTAGTACCAGCACATGCGGCTCCAGCAGGTGTGTGTGTATAGGGGCTGGGGGGAGCTTGGGAATGCGAGGATGGAGGGTGAATAGGAATCCTGGGTGGGATTAGTGAATAGGTTGTAGTGTATTCACTCTCAGACATTTACCATGATGAATGAGGGGCTGCAGATAACACAGGACACACATGTCACAATGGGGACAGGTGATCCCCCCTTATTACACCGCCACAATGGCCCTTCTCTTACATCAGGCTGTAAACGGGGCAGAAGCCTCTCAGGTACCTTTATAAGGTCGGCGATCCCATGGAAGATGGATGATGATAAATATATGGGGCTAGCATGGCACTGTGTGCCGAGTGACTAACTCAGCTCTGCAGTATGTGTTTAGTCTACTGGTCGGATAATAGCAATAGTAACATCAGAGTCCCTATGGGGGTAGCAAGGGCACTTACCTTCACCTGGCTCTCGGTCATGCCCAGGGAATATGCCAGCCTGGCCCTCTCCGGACCCGCTAAGTACTTGGTCTGCTCGAAGGTCTTTTCCAAGGCAAAGATCTGCTGCCCGGAGAAGGTGGGCCGGGTGTGCTTCCTCTTCCCGTCCTTGTCCAGCAGCACCGAGCCCTGGTCTGCAGAGCAGGAGAAGACATTACTGGGGGTCCGGGGCCGCCGAGCCTGCCTCAGCAGGGGCAACTCTAGCATATTATCTATCGATATATCTATCTATCTATCTATCTATCTATCTATCTATCTATCTATCTATCTATCATATTGTCTATCTATCTATCTATCATATTATCTTTCTATCTATCATATTGTCTATCTATCTATCTATCTATCTATCTATTTATCAATCATATTATCTCTCTATTATCTATCATATTATCTATCTGTCTATCTCATATCTATCTATCTATCTATATACATATATATCATGTCTATCCATCTATATATCTATCGATACATCTATCTAAAAATCTGTCTATTTTATACATCTATTATCTATGTATCTATCACGTACACATCTATTTATTCATCTATATCTATCTCATATTTATCAATTTTCCATTTACCTATCTGTCGTATCTATCTCTATAAATATGTATCCATGTATCTATTTTCTATCTGATATTTATTATCTATACATTCACATTTCTTTATAATAAAGAACAGCGTTTTCCTATTTATAATTAAATCTGTGCGATTTATCTTTATTCACATTAGTTACATTAGTTACCGATTATTTATATTCCTCTGATTAATATAATTTCTATAATTTAAAAATAAGAGGAAGAATATGAATATATATATATATATATATATATATATATATATATATATATAGCTAACGTCCAGATATATTATGCTGATACTCATAATACATCATCCGTTTTTCTTAGCTACAATTAATTCACACTTGGTTCACACTTTTTGTTAGTACAAAGTTGTTCTATTAAAAAGAAAGAGCTTTATGCGATTGTCGTAAAATATTCTAATACTTTCCTTCAATTTTAATTTTATTTTTAGAAAAATGTATTTCCCTTTGTTCCTTTTCAATGGAATTATACCTATTCCCAGGTCCATAAATGAAATGAATTACTGATCATCTGTTTTACATAACTAATTTATGTGATTAACAACATTAAATATCCAGGAAATTATAAATTCAGAAGACACAATTCCCAGAGAGTAGCAATAAATATCTGACCTCCTGTGGTGCTCAATTAATGTTTGCATCCACTTATGGACTAGATAGATAGATATGGGATGGATAGATAGATAGATAGATAGATAGATAGATAGATAGATAGATAGATATGGGATGGATAGATATTAGATAGATAGATAATAGAGAGATAATAGATATATAGATATTAGCTAGAGATATAGATATTAAATAGATATTACGTAGAAAGATGGATAGATATTAAATAGATGTTAAATACTTATTAAATACATATTATATTAATATAAATATATTTATAGAAATATATATATATATATATATATATATATATATATATATTGAATAGATATATAGGATATGAAATAGATAAATAATAGGTAGGTAAATAGATAGATATGTAGATAGATAGGAGATATATAGATAGATAGATAGATAGATAGATAGAAGCAGATATTCCAGGTAATGTTTCTTTTGACCGGATTATCAGATTGGAAGGAAATCCACTATATCAGAACATCTTTCTATTCTATGTCTGATCACATTATATTATCTGTATGATCTATTTACTATTCCAGTTGTGAGCTATAAAGCTGTGATTTCCACAGATTATTTTTGTATATTCGGTTTGTGGTGATGTCAGTGGATCTCCTCATTATTGGGCTATTTTAGGGTGCAGTCAGTGCCGGAGTAAACTTTCCTTACTTCCATACCCCTAGTCACTTCTTCCATATTTCTAGAAGTCATTCTATTTCATTCCGTGTCTAGATAGGAAACTCATTTGTAGACTGCCCGGTCTGAAGGCGGCTAACAGCCAGCTTTACAGGAAGTCTAGTAATGAGGAAAGGTTTGTGAACCCCCAGACCAATAAGTAAGAGCACTTACGTGGACCACAGGCCAGTCGGGCGTCTCTCCAGGGAGAACTCTGCATCACTCCAGGCCAGAAGAGGGGGGTCCTGCCTTGAAGATCCGTCAGAGGCTTGGGGTACCGGGCCACGGCCACAGCAGCACTGGGGCTGAAGTAGAGTCCAGGGTGGGGAGGTGGGGGGGGACTGAGGCTGCTGAAGCGGGGAAGCCCTGCCAGGAGGCCAGCAGCTGGGGAGGAGGTGGAGGCCGGGGACACCGAGGTGCTGGGAGTCAGGGCTGCCCCAGTCAGGGAGGGCAGGCAGTGCATCACCGGCCGGCTCAGGATGTCATTGATTCCATGGGGGGTAGCCGCTGAGATATGGGGTGGAGGTGTCCCCAGGGAGGACAGTCCTCCTGCAGCGGGTGGAGAGGAGGACGAGGAATGTTTCAGGGACACCTGAGTTGGAGACCCCAAAGGAGGAGATGGTGAGGAGGAGGATGAAGGTGAGGATGAAGAAGATATGGAGGAGGAACAGGGCTGGCTGGGGAGGGCATAGGCTGGGTACAGAGGGGTCTTCATCTCAGCCATGCTATGTAGAGCTGCCAAGGGGGGGCTGCTGAGGAGAAAAGCGCTCTGCCTAGTGCCATCCATCTGCCCTAGAGCTAACATCACCAGGCCTGGAGACAACAGCTCTTCTAGCACCAAGAAGGAGAAGTGGATCAAAAGTCTCTCCCAAAGTTCCTCAGATCCTTCTTAATCACTGTCTGGGGAAATGAAGCAACACTTCTGTCTCTATAGGAATAGGGTTCATCAGAGTAGTGTCCAGGGGTGGAGCAGCCCAAAAGTCCACCAAATATGTCTGAATGAGCTCAGCAGCCACTATGGTGAGATCTTCCTTCAGAAGAGAAACTTCCAGGGTGCTCCTTCAGAGGGTGGAAGAGCTGTCTTGAGATTAGAGTTACTGCAAGTCCAGATCCCATGTGAACATGACATTCAGCAGCCCTCTTGCTTGCAGACACTTCTAGGTTGTTCAGCACTCTCTGGATGTCACCTGCTTTGTAGATGGCACTTTCTTCCCCTGGAGAGAGATTTGGATTGTCCTCAGCCTTCTCCTTGGAAGTGCTCCTGGCTGACAGCGCAGATGAAGCTCTCAAAGGTAATACAATCTTCCCATCATCTCCTACCTCCTTAAGGCGAGGGGATGGAGACTCAACTTTGAGCTGTCAATCACACAGCGTGGGCGTGGCCGTCCTCACCTATAGAATAGGAGCACTGGTGAAGATGTAGGCCGGTGACCCCACCTCGCGTTCTGATTGGCTATCGCATCTGTCCTAACGTTCCCTCATTTACATATGAGGCGCGCCCCCGATATCTCTCCTACAGGGAGCTGACGGGTCCATGGAGGGCGCTCTCTATTGTCCCGCCAGGCGGGCGCTCTCCAGGCCGGTGCAGACCGCATCCTCAGGGCGCACAGAATGGGGACCATTCAGCGGATTCATTAGCGCCATATGGCTCCCATAATGGCCAGCGTGTTACACTATTATGTGCGTCCCGACCTGAACCACGTCCTACGCAACAGGCGAATTAAGGGCTGCGAATCTCCACAGATATAGCAGAGCTGAGAGGCTTTCTGACACAGCTGAGAGCTGGCATGGGACTGCACTACACCGAGATTATATTAGACCACAAAGGGAAGGAGATCAATGGAGAGGTCAGCTCTGCTACATCTGTGCTCTAGCTTTACTTTCCAACTTTAGGAGCAAAAATAGAAAGATACACATGAGGGGTCGTTCCAAAATAATCACATACACCACCGATCTCTTCACTCCTTCCATGGGATTATCGTACATTTCTGGATTGATCCCGTGCAGGTCTGTGATTGTATATTCAGATATTCAGGTCACATAATCGTGTCCCCAAAGAAAGGGAAAGTATTGGTCCAAATCCCCAAACAGAAAGCGCCGCTAGTTGTGCGCTGCCTGCAAAGCTACAGAGATAGGTTCACTTAGACCTGAATCTCCTACTTCTTCCCATAGGGACAGCTTTTATTATATATATTCAAATGTATATACTAAATAAATAAATAAGCTATATTGAGATGTAAAAAATAAATAAATAAATATATAAATATATATTAATTACCACAGCAATACTGTGTGTGTGTGTGTATATATATATATATATATATATATATATATATATATAGTATTTACTACAGCAGTACTATGTGTGTGTGTGTGTGTATAATATATATATATATATAGTATTTACTACAGCAGTACTATGTGTGTGTGTGTGTATAATATATATATATATAGTAATTACTACAGCAATACTATGTGTGTATATAATATATATAGTAAATACCACAGCAATACTGTGTGTGTGTGTGTATATATATATATATATATATATATATATATTTATATAGTATTTACTACAGCAGTACTATGTGTGTGTGTGTATAATATATATATATATAGTATTTACTACAGCAGTACTATGTGTGTGTGTGTATAATATATATATATAGTATTTACTACAGCAGTACTATGTGTGTGTGTGTATAATATATATATATATAGTAATTACTACAGCAATACTATGTGTGTATATAATATATATAGTAAATACCACAGCAATACTGTGTGTGTATAATATATATATATATATATAGTATTTACTACAGCAGTACTATGTGTGTGTGTGTATAATATATATATATATATATATATATATAGTAATTACTACAGCAATACTATGTGTGTATATAATATATATAGTAAATACCACAGCAATACTGTGTGTGTATAATATATATATATATATATATATATATATATATATATAGTAATTACTACAGCAGTACTATGTGTGTGTATAATATATATATATATATATATATATATAGTAATTACCACAGCAATACTGTGTGTGTATATAATATATATATATAGTAATTACTACAGCAATACTATGTGTATATATAATATATATAGTAAATACCACAGCAATACTGTGTGTGTATAATATATATATATATATATATATATATAGTAATTACTACAGCAATACTGTGTGTGTATAATATATATATATATATATATATATATATATATAGTAATTACCACAGCAATACTGTGTGTGTGTATATATAGTAATTAGTAATTACCACAGCAGTACTATGTGTGTGTATATATAGTAATTAGTAATTACCACAGCAGTACTATGTGTGTGTATATATATATATATATATATATATATAGTATTGCTGCAGTAATTACAATGGAAACTACAGATGTGTAGAGCAGAGGGCACACAATACCTAACATTGTATATGACTCTTAGGTCCCTCGCCGTATTGTGAGGTATCAGTCTGTAGACAAGCAGGACATCAGATATAAGGGGATGTCTCCACTGATGGGCTACATGGCTAAATGTTGGCCCCTGCTCTGTAGCCTGTAAACCAGTCGGCTCCATAAAGGGCTCTGTAGAACGGTTAATAATATGCTAATCTAAGTGCTCTTCCTCGGGGATCCATGTTCATGCTAATTTCTGATAATATCCAACTGTCCTCATCCAGGTCTACAGTTTATGGATGTCTTCAATGTATGTATTCTATGTAATAGCCCATCAAACCCCTATGTTATACACTGGTCCAACCGCCACTGGTGTCCATCAGGTCTGGCCATCCACCAGTTACAGTTCTACTATCTATCTATCTATCTATCTATCTATCTATCTATCTATCTATCTATCTATCATGTATCTATCTATCTATCATGTATCTATCTATCTATCTATCTATCTATCTATCTATCATCTATCTGTATGTCTATCTATCTAATATCTATCTACCTATCCATCTATCTATCTTATATCTATCTCCTATCTATCTCCTATCTATCTATCTATCTATCTATCTATCTATCTATCTATCTATATTTCTATCTATTTATCTCCTATCTCTCTATCTATATTTCTATCTATATTAAATAGTATTTATCGCTAATATCTATCTATATGTAATAGATTTTATCTATAATATATATCTAGCTTTTCCTATATTCAAATTGTATCTGCATATATCATATATTTCATCTATCTATCTTTAATCTATCTATCTATCTATCTATCTATCTATCATCTATCTATCCATAGATCTCTGCCTGGCTATCGACCTACCTCCCCTCATACAGGATGAACCATACATGGTGAGAGTGTAGTTGGGTTCTCCTACAATAGCACTGCAGTATCTGGAATACATGAATGATATAGGAATATCTGGAAAACATGGCTGTGTCTATTGACCGATGAGATGAATGTATTAGTGAAAAGTTAATGATCTTTTAAATGAGCTCCCTATTGGCTTCACGGTTTAGGATGGAGGAGAGGTATAGTGGTGATGCTGACAGCTCCATATCTCTGTGCCATGATGTGTCCATACCCTGTATAAGAGGGGCATGAGTGGCAGCTCCTTCCTGGGCACTGAATACTCTCTGTGCTATTTATTTCTAAACCTAGGAGTGGGAAAGATTATCTGATATAAATATCTCATAACCTGTATAAGTCATCTATATCACATCTATCTATCCTTTGTGTTAATATGCATTTTGATCTATGTATTTATTTATTTTTTCTATTGTCTATACATGGCATTTTAAGATAGAATTCTATTTATCTATGTTATATATTCTATCTATTATATCAATCTACCTATTATTATGAATCTCTCATATCTATCAACTGATCAATTATCCACCTATCTTATATCTATCTCTGATATCTATTCTATCTATATATCTCATATCTATCTATCTATCTATCTATCTATCTATTCCCCTATCCATCATCTATCTATCTATCTATCTATCTATCTATCTAACTCCTATCTATCTATCTATCTATCTATCTAACTCCTATCTATCTATCTATCTATCTCCTATCAATGTATCTATCTCTTATCTATCTATCTATCTCATATCTATCTATCTATCTATCTATCTATCTATCAATTTATCTCTTATCTTTCTATCTATTATCTATCTCTCATTATCTGTCTGTCTAGCTATCTACATTTTCCTTCTATGTTTCTATAATTTATAAAGTGTATTTAAAGATGACATTTCCACCCAGTGTTCTCTTTGCTGTATGTGTTGGACTTGTAGAGAACATTACTTGTACATCTGTATATAACAATGGAATAAGCCAGATTTCATAGTTAAATATTATGAGATCTTACATTTTTTATAATGTTCCCTATTTGTGCTTTAGAAAGTCACTGGTATTCCTCTCTTCTGATTTGTGTCTACCCTTACCCTCCTCAAGTACCCTGTATATAACAGACCTACAGTATACAGTATATGTCTGGGAGAACTTTAGGGCCAGTGATTACTGCTACTATAGCTTGGTACAAGTATACAATATAACAACTCAGGCCACCCCTAAGTAATCTGCTGTGGTTTTTAAAGTCATCTCTAGAGGAGGAAAAGGGGACTTTCCAAGCTATGGTTACCTGAGCTTCATTCGCCCTCTAGTGGAAGAAAGGCTCAAAACTATGAACCCTCCAAACTAAAACTCTGGAATGAGCAGGTTAATACTCTCAATTTCAAAAGTAGACTATCAAAGATGTCTATGAAAGGACTACTGAGTACTTTCACTCCTATGTATAGTCCTGGGGGACACACAGAGGTTATTTGATCTTTTCCACTAAATGAGATGTAAAGTCAAATGACAATAGTCTTCATTACTTCAAGTCAATGCTGACAATACTCATAGCTCTTAGAACTGCCCACAGTGCTAGCCTTACAGATGTTCCAATAGCAGAAATGTAACAAGTGAAAAAATCTCCAACCCCCTTCACTGTATATGTGCTCTCTTCCAGGGGGGAAGTACTCCGACACCGCCTACTGACCACCTATGGTAGTGCACTCTGGACAGGAAGACAGAAGAAAAGAAGTGGATGTGATGTCGGCAGCAACCAGAGTTTAAATGGGTGGCGCTGTGCTTGATAAGCAGAAAGGAGACCATGGCACTCACCGAAACACCGCAGTCTCTTTAAACAGCTGATTAGTGGGGGTACCAAGAGTCAGATCCCCATTGATCTCATTTTGATGACCTATCTTGAGTAGGGGAGCACCCAGGAATTCTGTCTAGGGGGGTCCGAAAGGCAAAAAATTTGCCATTTCTTTTGCCTGCCCATTTTTCAAAGCCCCCTTCATATTAAAAAATGCAGCATGCCTAGCATGCTGCACCGATTCTTTTGCCTGGTCATTTCTAAAACTTCTGTATGAGTTTGCACGCTGCAATTTATGGGCCCGCCCTTTATTAAAAGCCCCTTCCACATATAATACCACTCCTAAAAAACACTGTACAGCTGAAATTCTATTGTTGAGGCCTGTCTCTACACATCATACAGAGAGGGGGGGCTGTCCTGGCTGCACTGCCTGCTTAACATTATACAATAAACAGCCAGCTACAGCCAGGAAGCTCCTCCGCTCTCCTCCCTCCCCAGATCCTGCTCAAGGCTTGTGGTTCCCCCTACCATCTGCCACCTGCCCGTGGCCTGCTGCCCCATTTGGCCGTCCTCACCCAGCTCTGAATCCTCCTTCTGCAAATGACAGGGGGAGGAGCCGGAGCATCTCCTTTCCTACATAGTGCCACATACCTCTTACATCCAGTGATGTCACCTTTCCTCTTCTTCTCCATTCAGACCAGACCGCCATGATGATTTTCCCGTCTCTGCAGAGATTGACAAACAGACATTAGTTTCCCACATTTCCATCATCTTCACATCTTCTGAACACCGTTTCCTGCCACCCCCAATGCTATACTGCAGAAACAGTCCTCCTGGAAATACAGATAGTGCCCCCTTAAACAATTATTGGCACACAGTGCTCTAAAAAATAACTGCGCTCAGACACTAATAGTATAAAGATTATGTCCCCCCAAAATAATTGTGCCAAGCTGATACTGTGCCAGGCTGCCCCCCCCAAAGTAACAGTGCTCCCCAAAATCCCACGAGTATAAATATTTATCTGAAGAGCACACTTAGTAGTTATAATGCCCCTATAGTGCTCATACTAGTAATTATGTTCCTCATAGCCCCCCAGTAGTAGCAAAGCTCTGCATAATACCCCCTAGTAGTAATAATTCTCCCTATAATATGACAGTACATGAAATACCACTGCTGAGTGCCCGCAGTTGAGCTAATGTCCCCATTATGTATGCCAGTATAAAATACCCCTATATAGTGCCCCAGTAAATGTCCTCAGTGCTCCTCTATCCCTTCTCTATAGTGTCCCCCATAATATGCTAGTAAAAAAAATGCCCCTTCCTAGTGCCCCCAGCAGATGTCCCAATAGTGCTCCTATCCCCCATAATGTGCCAGTAAAATATGTCCCTTCTTAGTGCCACCAGATGCCCCAATAGTGCTCCAATCCCCCATAGTGCCCCCAAATAATGCCCCACAGTGCCGCTCTCCCCTATAGTGCCTTCCATAATGTGCCAGTAAAAAATGCCCCCTTTGTGCCACCAGATGCCATAGTGCCCCCCATAATGTGCCAATAAAAAAGGCCCCTTTAGAGCCCCCACTTCCCTATAGTGCCCCCCAAATAAAGCCCCTATAGTGCCACCAGATGCCCCATAGTGCCACTCTCTCCTATAGTGCCCCCATAATGTGCCAATTTAAAAAAGCCCCTTAAGAGCCCCCAGATGCCCCCATAGTGCTCCTCTCCCCCATGGTGCCCCCCCCCCATAATGTGCCAGTAAGAAATGTCCCCATAGTGCCCCACCAAAATGGGCAAGAAATAAATGCCCCCAGAGTGTCACCCCCCAAAAAAAAACCCCCACTAATACTAACCTCCATCAGCAGTGATGCGATATAGGGCTCTTCTGGCCTATGTCCCTGCTGTGTGCTGCCCGGCTCAGGCGACGCAATGATAATGACGTCATTGCGCTGCCTGAGCCGGACTCTGATAATGCCTGCGGCCTATCAGAAGAACAGGGAAGGGAGACGCCTCTCCCTCCCCTGCCCCGGCCCTCCCCTGTATCGCTGTCCTGAGGGTGGCGATACAGATGAATATGGAGATGAGCGCTACCACAATAGCAGCGCTTATCTCCTACTGGCCCCCTCAGCTGCCTTCAGAAAAATGTAAATGAACGGGTGCAATTGTTCACGTGGCAGTTTGTTTGGGCAGTTATTTGCCCATGTGAAGGTCTATAAACAAGTGCCAATCAATATGTTATAGCGGTGATTGTCACGCCTTAGACTGGAAACTGTATAACTAGCTTAGAGATAGGTAGTTCAAGTGGTGGGTACCTTGTAATTGTGTGGATATTTCTGGAAATTGGTATCCTTAAAAAATAACTTTTATTGTTACTTGTATTAAAATAAATGCCCTTAGGTATTGGTGCATGAATAGAAAGATGGGGTGAGCGAGCACCCCACTCGTGGTGCGTGTGCAATAGTACTAGGGAGGGTAAAGGAAAAAGGGGAAGGGAATGCTGGGTCTCAGCCCCTAATATTGCCCTACTCAAAGGGCCCTTCTCCTGGTATACTCCAACCTCCTATATTGCCCCTATATGTGTCCCTATGCAGTGCTCCGACTGCCCAGCTTCGTCCTGAAGGGGTAGGGAAGGGGGGGATTCCCTAGTGCTAAATTAGTACAGCACCCACAGATGGGCTCCCAGAGCCCTGGGAAACCACTGTGTACAGTGACACTGGGCCAGTGGAGACCGGTGTCCTGCAAAAAGGGAGTTTTGGTGGGTGTCACAGCCGTGTATCACCCAACACTCAATGCTGCAATAAGCTGGAATGATCAATACTAATTGGTGGCCCGACGCGTTTCCCTGATGTGTGGCAGTTCGTCAGGGGCCCACAGAATTGATGTCAGCATTAATATCAATGGCCGACCCACAATTATGGGCAGGTCACTGGCATTTCAAACAAATATGTTCAGCAGTGCTTGGTTTACAACAACTGATAGATGTGTGGTTCAAACTTTATAAATTCCCATTGTGTGGCAGTATAGCATTATCATAGCATTAGCCGCAGTCACAAATGGGGTTAGAAGAATATTACTTATCTCGTCAGGAGACACCGGTCAGTGGACCTGTTCCCACGGTATGGACTGGTTGTGGTTTCGCGCCAGTCAGTGCGTTGAGTCCCGCGTGTGGCAGTCACGCCTTAGACTGGCAGATTTCTATGTGATTGGTGTATCAAAAAGGGTGCTGAATCTAAAAATCAGGATGACCCCTGATCAGAAGTAGGATGCTGAAATGTTCGAGTTTTCATATTCCATAAATATATGATATAGAAGTCCCATTTAATTTCTTAGGCCACTTTCACACAGTCAGTATTCGGTCAGTGATTTCCACCAGTGATTGTGAGCCAAAACTAGGAGTTAGGCTACTTTCACATTAGCGGCATCCTTCTCTGGCAGGCTGTTTCAGACTGTCGGATCCATGCTGCCGCTAGTGCACTGTGCCGCCAGAAGTTCGCTCCGGCCCCATTGACTGTAATGGAGGTGGGCCGGAGGTCCGGCCGCAGCACGGCAAACATGCCATGATGCGGCTGGAATAAACCTGCGACATGCCCCCCCAGGCAATCCGATTCCACCTTTCATTTTCCAGAGTGCCTTTGGAAAGGGAAAAGTAGAAGCTGATAAATCTCCCCCTAAGTGTTTCTCTTTATAATTTTATTTTCATATTCTGTGCCCTCATATTACCCACACAGCTGCATGGGCACTTGTAAGCCCTTTTATCACAAAGGGCTGGTTGGCTGCTGTACACAGCAATGCTGCCAGACCCTGGCAGTGTTGGTGGGCATGAGGAAATGCAGTAGGAGCCAGTAATTGTCAGCGCAGGCCCATGCAAAGCAGAACATAGTATTGCTTAGTGGTTTGAATGGAGAGGAAAGATGATATAGGGAGGAAATTAGGCAGTAGATGGACTGGCTATGTAAGGGACCTGCCCAGAGTAAGTGCACAAGCAGGCCTGGATACAGCACCTTGAGAGTCTGAGCAAAGCAGTGCCAATTTGTCCAATGTAGAGTCTAGAAGATCCAGAGTGCTTGAGTTGTTCTCCAAAATTAGGGAGAAGCCAGAGAGCTGAGAGACTGCAAGAATTTGGGAAATTTGGGAATTTCGGAAAGACTAGTGTATATTGAGAGACTGTCTGTCCTGTGACCAAGCGAGAGACCTGTTCATAGTGTGACGTGCACACTTGCTTGGTTAGTTGGGCATCTGTGAAAGCTAGGACCCACATAGGTGTGAAGCAACATCCAACTCCACAGATTTTATATGGATGAGCTAGGATGTCATTGGAAGCAGCTTCTCAGGAATCAAAAGCGGCACAGTAGAACTGTTGAGAGCTTAAAGGTACTTTGGCACAACCCAACTGTGGTGGAACCTCATGCCACTGTTGGGAAAAATAAACTTTTGTCATTCTACAGGTTTGCATCATTCTACAAGGAAGCCCCCTTGCAATGGTGTTGGAAATCCTCTAGTGCAGGGATGCCCAACCCGCGGCCCTCCGGCTGTTGCCAAACTACAACTCCCAGCAAGCCTGGGCAGCCTACAGCTATTAGGGCATGCTGGGAGTTGCAGTTTTGCAATGGCCGCAGGTTAAGCATGCCTGCTCTAGTGTATAGCTAGAGTGGATTTTGGGCATTAGAGCACTTGATGTAAATATGAAGATAAAATCCATGGATGTGAAACCATACAGTAAGAATCCAAAGCAAAACTTGTAAATTTTTCATTAACTGCCTTGTAAATGTAACACGTTTCTGGGCTTAAAGGAGAGGTCTCACTTTAGCAAATGGCATGTATCATGTAGAGAAAGTTAATACAATTCACTTACTAATATATTGTGATTGTCCATATTGCCTGCTTTTAAAGCTTCATTCATTTTTACATTATACACTGCTTATATCCAGGGGTTACGACCACCCTGCAATCCAGCAGTGGTGGACGTGCTTGCACACTATTGTAAACACAACCACCATTGCTGGATTGCCGGGTGGTCAAACCTCTCGATATGAGCAGTAGTGTTAATCACAAATATTCGAATTGCAAATTTTTATCGCGAATATCGGCACTTCAAGAATTCACAAATATTTAGAATATAGTGATATATATTCGTAATTTTGGATATTAGAGATTTTTTTAAATCAGTACACATGATCCCTCCCTGCTTCTAGCTTGTGGGCCAATGAGAAGGCTTCAATATCTTTGACTTTAGGAGTAGTGGTGATTGCAAATTTTCGTAATGCAAATTTTTATCGTGAATTTTTCATTTGCTGATTTCCGCAATCAAGGAAATAATGACTGGAGATAACGAATTCTCGAATTCACGAATATATGGCGAATATTCGCCTAAATATTTGCGAAATATGACAATATAATGAGCAGTGTATAATGTGATGGAAAAATAAATCCAGCCAGCAAAGGAAGCAATATGGACAATCACAATACATTAGTAAGTGCCTTGTATTAACTTTCTCTGCATGATAAATGCTATTTGCTGAAGTGACACAATCCCTTTAAACAATGCTGCCTCTTCAGATGCAGTGAGACAGTATATCACATTGTTGTACTAGGCGGAGTTCACACTTCAGTTACAGGTATTTGGTCAGTGATTTCCTTCAGTTAAGCTACATGTACTACATGCACACAACCGTGCCGTTTTTTGCGGTCCGCAAACCGTGGATCCGCAAAAAACGGAAGCCCTCTGTAGACATGCCTATTCTTGTCCGCAAAACGGACAAGAATAGGACATGCTATATTTTTTTTGCGGGGCCACGGAACGGAGCAACGGATGCGGACAGCACATTGAAGTGAATGGGTCCGCATCCGAGCCTGAAAAAACGACGGCTCGGATGTGGACCCAAACAACGGCCGTGTGCATGAGGCCTTATTGTGAGCCAAAACCAAGTGTGGGTCAAAAACACATAACAGATACAAATTATACCTGATCTCTGAGTAGGCGTCACTACTGGTTTTGGCTGACAGTAACTGATGGAAATAACTGACCAAATAACTGAAGTGTGAACTCAGCCTTAGTTACAACAACTTTGAAAGTTATAACTATGTAAAATAATATGTCAATATTCAATGTTATGTCATTTCTTAAAGCCTATGTCCCTCTCCTAATTCCTACATTGTGTTACTTATTTTTATTACAATGCAACTATAATCATTTAGTGCTCATAAAAAAACAAAGATAGTTCAATGGCACTCCACCTTAGCTATGTGGTGCAGGTGATGCGCCCCAATACACCCTGACTCTAAATAAAGTACAAGTGATACACGCCTTTTATTGTGAGGACTCCCAGTACATAAACGTTTTCAGCTCCAATGGCCTTCATCAGATACTGGATATGCTGTATAATACTATGTTATCAGTGACATATCAGTGAATGTCACTAAACACAATCTAGAGACAAGAGAGAGATTCGGGATATAAAAGCCTCCAATATTCAGGTTCATAATGAGAATGTACAAATCAAGTCTGTAATCCTCAGCAGTAATGGCAATAGTTGGAGAGAACAGGCTGGCAAGGCATCATCGGTAGATGGTAGTACAATCAGACTATAGACCAGGGGCATGCTAGGTTAAAACATTCAGAGCCTGGGCCCCTGATGTTTTGTCCCAGGCCCTGAATGTCCTGCTTGCCAGCTAGATACAACTGTATTGCACTGGAAGAGCTGAAGTACCTGTGAGGACATCACAGATCATGTGACCAGTAAAACAGGCAGTGGTTGAGACGGACCTGCCATGATGTCACCGTCATGTGACCAGTGCAGGAGAGGATGGCAGTGAAGAGGAGAAGTCCTGGGGGAAGAAGCTGTGGTGATGTCTGCTACATGATGACAGGTATATGAAGAGAGAGGCAGAGCAATGCTGGGAGTTGTGGTTATTTAACTGGGACTGTATGTTAGGGCTGAAGGGAAGGATGTTATGTACATGGGACTGTGTTGGAGGTGGCTGGGGAGGAGGTAATGTTATTTACATGAGACTGTATATTGCTAAGCAGCGCTGGACAGATTGATAATAGACAGTGTGGCTGAAGGATAACTACACTCTCTAAAGCCCGTGACTATTTACTGAGCACGTGTATAATAACTAATACAAACATTAGTGTCATACACAGACGCCAAATATTAGCGATTTACATGATAGTACCTGGGTGTGGGTGTAAGTAGAAAGGAGATATCTCTGTGTTGCTGCAAAATTACTGCAATATGGCATCTATGTAAGGAATGTAAGCAGAGAAGATATACATGCGCTGTGGACACGGACATAGGTGATGTGGCTGACGTCAAGCTACGTTGCCCAATAAGTTGTTGGTCAGCTACTTAGTGTGTGTGCAGCAATTATTACAGTATTAAGTGCTATATATAGATGCGCAATATCAGTAAGCTAGCACCAGGGGCTCCTCAATGTTCTCTCACCCCCAGTAGACACTGTTAGTATCAATAAATGGACGTGAGTCTGTCCATATAATACACTGTGAGTGTATAATATACATATATATACAACTGTGACACGTGAGAAGCAATAAATACACCACACAGGGTAGTATTAAAAACAGTGTTTAATAAGTACGGTACACAGTGAAACAAAGCATCAACTCTGTCCCCATCTGCTTGCTATAAATAAGATGACAATAATACTCTGCCAGTCCCTGATAGTTTTATATGTACATGGTCTGTCGGTCTTTAGCTTTGGGTTTTAAAATGTATCAAATAAAGATGTAGTTTTTATCGTGTAATAATTGTTAGGACCCCTCAAGGGATTTTTTTGGGGTCTAACGACCGTTATATAAATTGTTTTTGTATCCCGAGAGTCCCAACCAGGGCCTAGGTTGTAGTTAATTACTATGAGGGTGCACAATGTGTTTTTTTTTATTGTGAGGGCGCACAATGTGGGCATTACTACTTTGAAGAGGCAAAATGTGGATATAACTACTGTGAGGGGAAACAATGTGGGCATAACTATTGTGATGGGACACAATGTGGGCATCACTACTGAGAGGGGGCATAATGTTGATATAACTACTGTGAGAGGGCATAATGTGAACCGAACTACTGTGAGAGGGCACAATTTGGACATAACTACTGTGACAGGGCACAATGTGGACATAAGTAGTGTGAGGGGGCACAATGTGGACATAGCTACTGTGAGAGGGCACAATGTGGATATTACTACTGTGACAGGGCACAATGTGGACATAATTACTGTGATGGAGCTCAATGTGGCATTACTACTTAGAGTGGACACAATGTGGGCATTACTACTGTCACCGGTCACAATGTGGACATAACCACTGTGACGGGGAATAATGTGGACATAAGTACTGTGAGGGGGCACAATGTGGGAAAAACTACTGTGAAGGGCGCACAATGTTTGCATATCTACTCAGGGCACAATGTGGCTAATTCTCCTGTGAGGGGGCATATTGTAGCCATTACTATTGCGAAGGGGGCACAATGTAGGCCTAACTACTGTAAGGAGACACAATGTGGACATAAATACTGTGAGGGGGCACAATGTGAATATTTGTCTTATGAGGGGGCACAATGTGGCCATAAGTACTGTGAGGGGGCACAATGTGAATATTAGTCCTGTGAAGGGGCACAATGTGGGCATTACTACTGAGTGGTGGCACAATGTGAGCGTAACTACTGTGCGGTAACAATAAGGGGAAAGCAATGTCCTAGATTACCCTGTTATACCATTAGAATGGCTAGGTCATACATGGCCAGCACAGCGCCCCCTGCTAGGGATTTAACAGGAATGGTTACCATCCTATGTTTATGTTGTTATTCTTTTTGTTCCATCACCACAGTGACCTTTTTCCAGTTCCAGCAGATATCATGCTAGCAAAACCCTAGATGCGAAGGACCAGTTGGTTCTTAAATTTATCGCAAGTATATTGTTACCGCTGTGTACCCTATGATAGATTTAACAGGTGTACATATTATGGGTCATTTACAAAGACCTGCTTTTTATGCCAATCTTTGTTCCCCCTCTGCACTGCTAGAGGATTAGCCTAATTTATGAATGAGCTAAAGAGCTGCCTCATCCTCCTATCTGCTCTGCTTGTCAGGGATTATGATCCTGAATACAGTTGAATGTGATCTACAGCTGATTCTCTGTAGGAATGGAGTTCATGAGGAGACATGAAGTACAGAGAGGAGGGTGCGGATGTGACTAATGAGCAGCACGTGTATGTAGTCTGCAACATTACCACAGCCCCACATTATCACCATCTGTCTTCTCTGTCCTCTCTAGTTCTGCTGTCTTATAGGACAGGCCATTTTCTTTCCCCTGATGATTGTTCCCCAGACAAAACGAGCCATTATAAATAATGAAAGGTATTTGGGAATGTATTTATACTAAAGAAATATTTAACTATTTTTAGTAATTTTATTTTATAAATTCCCAGAAAACCCCTTTAAGGTCCAAAATAGGCTGGTCACTAAGGGGTTAAAGGGGTTCTCCAGGAATTAAGAAAATGAAAATACTTAAATATTACTTTATTATAAATATATTCTCAAATACCTTTCATTATTTATAATGGCTTGTTTTGTCTGGGGAGCACTCATCAGGGGAAACAAAATGGCCACTGTCCGATAAGTTCACACTAAACCTGTCCTGATCACACAAGAGGACAAGTTAGTTTACAACACTGAGGTAAAGAGCCGCCTCCTCCTCCTCCTTCTCTCTACTTGTCAGGGAATATGATCCTGAACACAGATGATAAGAACTTTAGCTGAATCTCTGGGGAATTTAGTTAATGAGGAGACATGAAGTACAGAGAGGATGAACAGGACAGGCTGTGGTAATGGAGACTACATACAAGTGCTGCTTCTCATTAGCCACACCTCACCCTCCTCTCACGTCTCCTCATCATCTCCATTCCCACAGAGATTCACCTGTATTCAGGATCATGATTCCTGACCAGCAGAGCAGAGAGGAGGATGAAGCAGCACGATGGCTCATTGTGGTGAAGTAACTTGTCCTCCCTCCTGTGTGATTAGGACAGGTTTTGTGTGTACTGATAAGACGGCGGCCATTTTATCTCTCCTAATGATTCCTCCCTAGACAAAACAAGCCATTCTACCCAGATCTGATTTCTGGAATTTGGAACAGGGAAGATACCATAACTTCCAAGAGTCCAAACTGAAAACAAGAATTAAAGATTCCTCTTTCCTGTCCTATTATAGTATCATTGGTCTACTAAAGGACAAACTGAGAGAGACTGCTCCAATGAAGTCTTCAGAATGACTTTGACCTAATGATTGGACAGAAAGACTCGATTACCACTCTTGTATCTTTATATAAAGATATAAGACGATCGATAGCAACAAAACATGTTACAAAAGCTTTTCATAACTGGAAAAAAGGAATACCGACGCTAAACACCCCAATGGAGGTGCTAGAGGGATGGAAGAAAGTATGTTTGTTAACAGTAAACGAAGTATGGAGGGAAACCCAATTCTGCATAATCCACAGAGCCATATATGGCTTTCACACTAGGAAGGATAAAACTGATAAAATGACCAGCTGCCCCAAGTGCCACTTGAAAAATACCAATCTTTTACATGGTCTCTAGCAGTGTCCTAGGTAGGTAGGGGAATTCTGGGAAGAGATACGCAGATTGTTATTGAACAAAATGCATAGACGACTTCCAGACTCACCAATGCAATATTTTTTCCAACATAATACATCCCATGAACATATTCCAAGGATAATACATCTCTTTATATTAGAAGCAAAAAGATGGCTAAAGCCATGTCCACAACCATCGGAGGTGATTTCCCAACTAAAAAATCGTTTCATGTTGGAGCAAGTAGAAGTCGAAAGTAATAAAACAAAGTTGACAAGCACATTTTGTAAAAAATTGAAAATTTTTATTACAAGTTTCTAAACAGACATAGAAATACAAAGAAATGCAGGCGCGCAGTATCGCCATCAGCCAGAGATTACCTGTGGAGCTGCCGATACACAGCTTGAATGCCAACAGACGTCACTCCGCAGATAACCATAAGCATCTGGTAAGAAGCGCATAGCGCTATATATCACGTATAAAGTCACCCAGTACACCACATGCAAGACGGATAAGGGACTGCACACGTAAGTGGATTTGTGTTCTACCACTAACAAATATCAGACGCATATACGGTTATGCACCAATATACTGGACACTCACCTAAGCTCCATAGAACTTTCCATTTTACAGTTGGGAGTATATCAATTCAGAAAATTGCAACGAAAATCACAAAGGGCTGCAGTCCAAATACGATATTGTAAGCTGCAAGAGCTCGGCAGCTTATTATAAAGGATGGACCGTGACTACAGTCACATTGCCATTTTATTTTATATTTGCATTGCTTTTTATATTGCTATATGGTATATTTATGTCAGTATTTAATAAGTGGACTAACCTATACACGATTGGTCCAGTATAGGCATGATTTTATAAGTGAAGAATAAATAAGATTTATTTTACTTCTTGTGAGCTGGCCATCTTCTATTTATTTTATATAAAGAAATACAAATGATAGTAACACCATTCCAATTAACAACATGGTATCTGTTAGAAAAGCAAGCCAACAGATTAGGTAGACTCCAGATAGATGATTAAATGATACTGTTCTAGGGACAAAAGAGGAGAGTAGTGAGAAATCACATATAGAACACCACAGATAACACTTGATGCATTGAATATGAAGAACCAAACATAACGCCAAGACAATATCAGAAAATGGACGACTGTGCTGAGAGAAGGGAGGGATGGGAGGAAAGGGAATTTGGGAAAGGGCCCTTCCCTTTCCTAAAGAGGAATTGGGGAAAGAAAGTCTCAAAATAATATTTTTGTAAAGTAATCGGTGTATGTGTATTATACCATTGTATATTTTCAATTACTTTACTGAAATAAAAAATAAAAAAATAAAAATAAAAGCCATTCTAAGTAATGAAAGGTATTTGTGAATATATTTATTATAAAATAATATTTAAGTATTTTCATTTTTTTAATTCCTGGAGAACCCCTTTAAGAACAAGGCCACAACATAACAAAATGTGAAAAAAGGGAAAGGGTCTGAAGACTTTCCAAATGCTTTGCAAATCACCAAAAATTGTCACTTATGGCGGTATTAGACCCAGAGATAGCCAGGTAGATCATCTCTAACAAATGCTCGTTTATCAGGCAATTGCAATTTTTAAGCAGGCTAAAAAATCATTTGCTAGCAGCAATTTTTGCTGTCTAATCCCACTCTGCTGACGGCAAATAATGATTCTGTAGGTGGACGAGTGATGGCATTAGCGATTGCTCCTCCCCATACTATGAAGGAGATCGGTGCATATAATAGCAGTGGTCTTCTTCACTGACGAGCAGGCGATTGCCAGGAAGGAACGCTACCTTCCCAACAATCAAAATGCTCATCTGCAGGTCTAATACAGGCCTTACTCTAGTAAAGCAAAACTGTAGTTTGGTATTCTGGAGTACTTAAAGTTGTATCTACATCATGGCAAGGACACAGAACATCAGCCATGAACTTAGAGGCCAAGAGGTACATAACAGGACACTGGGTTAATGCAACAGGACAATAATCCAAAGCACACCCGTATTACAACATCTAAATGTTGGTGGGAATGTAAAAAAACAAGGTGTTGAGATGGTCTAGTCAAAGAGATGCTGTAGGTGGATTTTAAAAGAGCTATGGAGTGAACCAAAAATTTCTCTAAAACCGTGACTGATAAACTCAAACAAAAAATCATTACTTCAAGTTAATGTTTCTAAAGGTGGTTTCATGTGTTAATTAGTGTTGATCGAGCATGTTCGGCTGAACACCAGTTCGGCTCGAGTATCGCGATGCTCGGCACATCGCGGTGTTCGGCCAAATATGTGATGCTCGAGTCTCCTCCCCGCACGTTTGTTGGCTGCGACAAAGCCAATAAACGTGCAGGTAAGTACTGCCACTCACTGTAATGCTGTAGCCATGTTGGTTACTGGAACGTGTCATCGGGTGCTATAAAGCATCCGATGACACATGGTTCAGCCAGTCTTAGTCAGGGAGAGCTGTGCTGTAGCAGGGACAGATAGTGTAAGGAAATAAATTTTATTTTTTTGTTAGGCAGGGTTGGTGTTAGAGACCCAAAAGTCCATTTAAGGACTATTGTTGTGTCTGGCAGCAATAAATTGTGTGCTATTATAGAGACCTGAAAGTCCTCTTAAGGACTATTGTTGTATCTGGCAGCAATATATATTTTTAGTGCAACCTGCGCTAAATTGCGTGCAGTTGTTTGGCCGCTGCATTACCGCTGCAACATTACCTGCGCTATATCTCCAGTATAATTTAGCGCATCCGAAATATCAGTGACATTCAGTGTCATTTTTTCGCCGCTGGTGATAGCCACATTACCTGCGTGCGCTACATCTCCTGTATAACGTTTGCCCATCCTAAAGATCATTGACATTCAGTCTAATTTTTTCGTTGCTGGTTGCAGCAACATTACCTGTGCTACATCTCCTGTATAATGTTAGCGCATCCGAAATATCAGTGACATTCAGTGTAATTTATTTGCGCATACACTTACAAAACCTGCGCTGCTGTACGTGTGACATACTTCCAAGTATATATACAATTTAATATGCGGAAGTCGAGCAGTAAGGGACGGGCAGTGGCCGTGCAGCTGAGGGTGCACGCAGAGGCCGTGCCCCGATGCGCAGTGTAACTGTGCCTGCTGCCAGAGCACAAGAAACACATTTATCCACGATACCTAGCTTCATGTCCCAGTTTGCAGGGCGGCGCAGGACAACACTCTCAACGTCACACCAGTGCGACCAGGTGGTCGGTTGGATTGCAGCAGATAATGCTTCCAGTCGGTTAAGCACCACTCTGTCTTCCACAAAGTCCAGTCTCAGTAGCCAACAGTCTGGTCAACAGAATCCTCGCCCTGATCCTCCTTCCTCCCACCATGGAGAGTCGTTGCAAACAAGTGATCCCACACTCGAATATTCAGAGGAGCTCTTTTCATCGCCATTCCTTAATTTGGGTCTCTCGCCAAGCCCGCTTGAAGAGGGACATGAGGAGATCTTGTGCCCTGATTCCCAAACTCTTGAGCATCCACAGTCAGAAGAAGATGGCGGTGGGAAACACGAGGTGGATAATGATGATGAGACACAGTTGCCAATAAGTCAATGGCAATTAGTGTCTCAAGAGATTGATGATGAGGATGTCAATAAGTGAGGTTGTTGTTAGGTCAACAAGTCAGGAGGATGACCAGAGTGAGGAAGTGCAAGAGGAGGTGGTGGACGATGAAATCAATGACCCAACCTGGGAAGGTGGCAAGCCGAGTGAGGACAGCAGTACAGAGGTGGAGGAAACCGCAGCACCGCAACAGGCTGGAAGAGGCAGTGGGGTGGAAAAAGGGAGAAGGCGGGACACACCAAACAGGCCCACGACTGTTCCCCGTAGCACCCCCTTGCGTAAATCTCCCTTGTCAAGGGGTAGGTGTTCTGTAGTCTGGCGCTTTTTGGATGAAAGTGCAGATGATAAAAGAATTGCCATTTGCAACCTGTGCCATACCAAAATGTGCAGGGGCGTGAACACTAGCAACCTCACCACCACCAGCATGATCCGCCACATGGCATCAAAGCACCCTAATAGGTGGGTCGAATGCCTAGGTCCACAATCAGTGTCTGCAGGTTACACCACTGCCTCCTCTTCCCCTGTGTTACGTGCTGGCCAATCCCCTGTCCAAGACGCAGGCCCGGATGCCTCCCGCCCTGTACCTGGACTTTCGCAAGCACCATCAGCTAGCACATCCACTTCTGTGTCCCAGCGCAGCTTACAAATGTCCATACCCCAGGCCTTTGAATGAAAGTGCAAATACCCAGCCACCCACCCACAGGTCATAGCACTAAATGCGCACCTTTCCAAATTGCTCGCCCTGGAAATGTTGCTATTTAGGCTTGTGGACACTGAGGCTCTCTGCAGCCTGATTGCGGCGGCCGTCCCTTGTTACTCTGTCCCAAGCCGCCACTATTTTGCCCGGTGTGCCACCCCCGCCTTACACCAGCATGTGTCCCGTAACATCATCCATGCCCTGACCAACGCAGTTGGAAAGGTCCACTTAACGACTGACACATGGACAAGTGCTTGTGGCCAGGGACGCTACATTTCCCTGACGGCACACTGGATGAATGTTGTGGAGGCTGGGAGTGAGTCGTACCCTGGGATGACACAGGTGTTACTGACGCCAAGGATTGTGGGCCCTACTTCCATCAGGATTTCTGCCGCCACCTACATTAGTGGCTGCAACCTCCCCTTCTCCTTCTCCACCTCCTCCTCCTCCACTTCCACCTCTGAATTGTCATCTTGCAGCACCAGTCAGCCATCAGTCAGTAGCTGGAAGCAGTGTAGCACTGGAAGCAGTGTAGTGGGAAAGCGGCAACAGGCCGTGCTGAAACTTATTTGCTTAGGTGACAAACAGCACACTGCCACAGAGCTGTGGCAGGGTATAAGGGACCAGACTAAGCTGTGGCTCTCGCCACTCTGCCTACAGCTAGGCATGGTTGTGTCTGATAATGGCCGTAACTTGTGGGCGCCTTTGGAGCTCGGCAAGCTCACACACATACCATGCCTAGCCCACATGTTAAACTTATTGGTTCAGCGGTTTCTCAAAACCTACCCCAATTTTCCTGAGCTACTGGTGAAGGTGTGCCGCGTGTGTGCCCGTTTCCGAAAGTCATCTACGTCTGCCGCTGGTCTGGCAGTGCTGCAGCAGCGATTGCAATTGCCAGCTGTTGTGCGATGTGAGCACAAGCTGGAACTCCACATTCCACATGTTGGCCAGGCATTGTGAGCAGCAGAGGACAGTAGTGGAATACCAGCTACAACATGGTCGTCGCCTTTCCAGTCAGCTGCCGCTCTTCACAAGTGACGAGTGGGCATGGATATCTGACCTCTGTGAAGTTTTACGCGACTTTGAGGAATCAACACAGATGCTGAGCGGCGGCGGCGCTAATATCAGCGTAACCATCCCACTTCTGTGTCTACTGAAACGCTCGCTCCACACAATGAAGGCAGATGCTTTGCATGTGGAAGAGGTGGAAATGGGTGAAGACAGTAACTATAGAAGGTTTATTCCATCTGTTCAGCGTGGATGGGCCGAAGAGGAGGAAGAGGATGAGGAGATTGACAGTCATCCTCCTGACGAGGACAGCGAATTCTTGTCTGTTAGGACTCTGGCACACATGGCTGACTTTATGTTATGCTGCCCTTCCTGTGACCCTCGCGTTATGCGCATTTTGGCCAACACCGATTACTGGTTGTTCACACTTCTCGATCCCCGCTACAAAGACAACTTCTCACCTCTTATTCCTGTGGTGGAGAGGACTAGCAAAAGGGTGCAATACCACAAGATCTTTGTGGAAACATTGCTCTAAAAATTTCCAGCTGAAAATGCTGGCAGCAGAGTACGTAGTTTCTTGGGCAACCAAGGAGGGGAGACGAGGGGAACACACAGTAGTTCCAACAGAGGCAGGGCAACACTCTCCAAGGCCTGGGACAGTTTCATGACACCCCGCCAGCACCCTCACCCTGATGCGCGGCCTAGTGTCACAAGGAGGGAAAAGTTATGGAAGATGGTGAAGGAGTACGTAGTAGACCGTGTCAGCGTCCTCAGTGATCCCTCTGTGCCTTACAGCTATTAGGTGTCGAAGTTGGACATGTGGCATGAACTGATGCTCTACGCCTTGGAGGTGCTGGCCTGCCCTGCTGCCAGCGTTTTGTCCGAGCGGGTATTTAGTGCTGCTGGGCGGATAATAACTGATATGCGCATCAGCCTGTCAACTGAAAATGCTGACAGATTGACTCTTATCAAAATGAACACGGCCTGGCTTGCCTCTGACTTCTGTACTCCACCAGAGGAAAGTGGCTGAACATAAAGGTACTTTAAATGTGGCTTTTATGGTGTATTGAATACATTGTGTTCCTATGCACCCCTTCCACCACAAAAAAGGGTATATGGTTCAATCTTCCTTTTCTCGTTGTTCTCCTCCATCATATCAACATGCTTATTAGGCTGCCCTCGCTCCTAATGTTTTAGAGGGTCAGCTCAGCAGCAGGCCCTCGCTTCTAATGTTTTAGAGGGTCACCAGCAGGGCCTCGTCCATAATGTTTTAGATGGTCAGATCAGCAGCAGGCCCACGCCCCAAATGTTTTAGAGGGTCAGATCAGCATCAGACCCTCACCCCTAATTTTTTAGATGGTCAGCTCAGCAGCAGACCCTCACCCCTAATTTTTTAGATGGTCAGATCAGCAGCAGGCCCTCGCCCCTAATGTTTTAGATTGTCAGATCAGCAGCAGGCCCTCACCTCTAATTTGTTAGATGTCAGCTCAGCAGCAGACCCTCACCCCTAATTTTTTAGATGGTCAGCTTAGCAGCAGGCCCTCGCCCCTAATGTTTTAGAGGGTCAACAGCAGAACCTTGCTCCTAATGTTTTTGAGGGTCACCAGCAGGCCATCAATCATAATTTTTCAAGGGTGTGTATGATGCCCTCCTTTATGTGTAATAAGGGGTGTTCCTTGTAATTTTTGGCAGCCCTTTTACTTAGTGCATAGGCTTTATGAGTGTAGGAGTCCAACTACCTGAACAATTGTACCACAATGTGAATGAGGCCCTCCTTTATGTGATATACAGGTTGTATTGGAGTGCCTCTTCCTTGTAGTTTTTGGCAGCACTTGCACTTTATATACAAGTAAATATACAATCGTTTCCTAACAATTTGTCCTCTAAAATCGTTTTTATCTTCAGTTTTGTGGGTATTAATGTTGTTTAGTAAAAGTGGCGTACTACTCGGACAACATCGTTCCCAGCAGCAACCTGGGAGTCCAAGATGCATCCAGACATCCTCCCCATGCTATTCCCGAACCATTTCAGTGGTGTTTCCATAAATTTCTGACCTTTTCATGTGAACCAGACACCATCCCCTCTTCAAAGCAGGGGGTGCCTGGTTTAATGCTCGGGTTCTCCCAATGACTCCCACTTTTTTCTAGGTACTAGGTGACCAAAAAGTGTTATTTGCCAATTTCCAGGGCAATTGGATTATATTTGATTTGGGTAAAATTGATTCGGACCCAACTCTTTTTTATTTTATTTGGCGAATTGGAGACAAAATTAGTTTCAAGAAATTTGCTCATCTTTAATTCAGACACCAGATAGGAAAAGTAATGGCACGCCATAACTCATTACCACTAGTGTTGATCGAGCACCAAAGTGCTCGGGTGCTTGAGTAGAACACCTTGGTATTCTCGGGTGCTCGTGAGCGAATTTCTTGAAACTAATTTTGTCAACTCAATTTGCCAAATCAAAAAATAAAAAATGTTGTTGGGTCCAAATCATTTTTACACAAATCAAATATGATCAAATTGCCCTGGAAATTGGTAAATAACACTTTTTGGTCTCCTATGACTTAAAAAAAATAAAATATATATATATATAAAGAGAGAGAGTGAGAGAGATCCACGCGTAATACTTCCGTTTTTTTCAGGACCCATTGAAAATGAATGGGTCCAGATCTGGTCCAGATCTGTTCAGCAAAAAACGGAACAGATCAGGAAACAAACAACGGACGTGTGAATAGACCCTTAGATGTGCAAGCCAGTTCTCCTTCCAAAAGGACAAGACTACTGAATGTCCCAGTATTATGCTTCTCCAAGTGAGATATGCAAGCCAGTTCTCCTTCCAAAAGGCCAAGAGTACATAGTGTCTCAAAAGAAAATTGCCCTAGTTAGCTGGGTGGCCTTAGGGGAGCTCTTTCTCAGTAGAGAAAAGACCTAGTTTGCATGAGAAGTATTGCAGTCAAGCAAACGCTGCTCTGCGTTTCTGAAAAACATATATGCAAATTAGCATATCTTACATCTGCTGGCATCGTATAGGCTTACTGTTCTTTTCTTTTTGGAAGGAAAGCTAATTTGAATATATTTCCTAGAAACCCAAACGTATGCAAATTGGCTTTCCTTCCATCAGCCAGCTTGCACTCAGAGAAATATTATCTCTCTCTCTCTTATTTACCCAAAACAAATAACAAAATGTCATTGTAACCAAAAGTTGTTGCTTATAGAATTTGATGAGCACCACATAATTGTTATTGAGGCTACTACTCACCTTATCCCATTCCACCAGTTGGAGCCTGCTTTTTAGGAAACTTGACTATGCTGTCCAGCAATGCTTTTTCCTGGCAGTTGCAGCATTGATGGTCCGTTGGTCCCTTTATGAAGTTACTGGTGGCCTATACAGTATATAGGTCTCACTATCTCACCTGCGTGGTGTCACTTGCAGGGATGCTGGGTGGTGCATATGCAGAACGCATTACTGCCAGTTAAACATAACAGCTTGGCCATTTGGTCCATCAGGTGGTCCAGCTGGCCGGCCAATCAAGAGGCTCAGTCAGGGGATGTATGTAACGGCAAATTAGAGCCTCTGGCTCAATATTTAACTTTCTTCAGCTCTCCTATGTTCGCCAGTTATTGTACCTACTTACCCCAGGCACACTGACCTTTTTTTTGTTTCCTGTAGTGCCTTCTGGATTGACCCTGCTCTGTCTTGGACTATGTTCTTGAATATTGTTTTGGCTGTGATGCTATTGCCCATTGACTTCTGGTTTTGCAGAGTCCAAATCCCTGTATAGAGGTTAAAGGGTGAAGACCTGAAGGTTCTGGGCAGTACATAGTCCGAATGGAATTGAATGCTTGTTATATACAGGGCCGTCTTTACCAAGGGGCAAAAGGGGCAGCTGCCCCGGGCCCAGTTGCTCCTGGGGGGCCCAAGGCAGCTGCCTCTTGAGCCCTGCTAGCTACTACCCCGGGTGTCAAGCTGTCTGTGTACTTTAACGTTGTGATCTAGGACCTTAGATGACATCATCACCATGTGACCAGTAACCTAGCAATTACTGGTCACATGGCTATGAGGTCATCACAGGTCCTATCAGGAGTGTTGCAGAAGTTAACTGTGGAGCTTTTGGGTGTGAAGATTACATCAGAAAAAGGTGACAGGGGCTGTTATGTTAATATACTGTAAACTACTGTATAGTGGGGTGCTGTATATTGTGTGGGGGCCTGTATATTGTGTGGGACTGTATACTGTGTGGTGGGCTGTATACTGTGTGGGGCTGTATACTGTGGGGGGGGGGGCTGTATACTGTGTGGGGCTGTATACTGGGGGGGGGGCTGTATACTGTGTGGGGGCCTGTATACTGTGTGGGGGCCTGTATACTGTGTGGTGGGCTGTATACTGTGTGGGGGGTTGTATACTGTGTGGGGGGCTGTATACTGTGTGGGGGCCTGTATACTGTGTGGTAGGCTGTATACTGTGTGGGGGCCTGTATATTGTGGGGGGGCCTTATACTGTGTGGTGGGCTGTATACTGTGTTGTGGGGCTGTATACTGTGTGGGGGCCTGTATACTGTGGGGGGCCTTATACTGTGTGGTGGGCTGTATACTGTGTGGGGGCCTGTATACTGTGTGGGGGCCTGTATACTGTGTGGTGGGCTGTATACTGTTTGGTGGGCTGTATACTGTGGTGGGCTGTATACAGTGGTGGGCTGTATACTGTGTGGGGGTGCTGTATACTGTGTGGGAGGGCTGTATACTGTGTGGGGGGGCTGTATGTTGTGGGGGGGCCTGTATACTGTGGGGGGGCTTGTATAGTGTGGGGGGCTGTATATTGTGGAGTGCTATACTGCTGTACTGTATACTGTGGGGGCCTGTATACGGTGGGTGCGGTATAGTGTGGAGTGCTATACTGCTGTACTGTATAGTGTGGGGGGCTGTATTGTGTATAGTTTGGGGTGCTGTATACAGTTTGGTGTTGTATACTGTGAGGTGTTGTATACTGTGGGGTGCTGTATACTGTGGGCTGCTATACTGCTCTACTATATACTGTGGGGTACTGTATAGTGTGGGGTGCTATACTGCATACTGTGTGGTGCTGTATACTATAGGGTGCTATACTGCATACTGTGGGGTGCTGGGGTGCACTGTAACACTAGGGTGAGCCGAGCCCTGGTCTCCTTCCTGCAGAGCGGTGCCCACTTCCAGCCCAGAGCACTGATCCTGAGCCGCTGGAGTCTTCAGAACTGGAAGTATTTACAGTCATTCACTGGACTCTACCAGATGTGTGGATTTTTTGTGTGTGTGTTGTGGTGGAGGGCGTGATTGCCTGCTAAGGTGTGGGAGGGTGGGATCCAGGGGGCCCAAGTAAATTTTTGCCCAGGGTCCAATCAATATTAAAGACGGCCCTGGTTATATCATTACACCATAGCTACCCTTTATCAAGTTTTCGTATGACTGCTTCACAGGCCAAAATATGAATCCCACTGGCACTTCAGCACATGCTGGCCCCACCATGAACTGTTGATGATGCAGTCACATTGTGGCATCCCATGATATGTCAGTGGTGATGAGATATTGATTAAAATGCCCATAGCTATCCTCACTGCAGATTGTGTGGCTGCATAACATATTTTGGTTATGTGCAAGGAAAGCAAAAAAAGAAAGTGATGCTCATCTTGACACACAACTTGTGTTTTAGAATCCTTGTATTTAATTTGAGATTATAGGGGGAACCTATGTGTACCTTTTTGTGATTTTACAAACTCTTGACATTTTTCAAAAGTGGGTGGGTGTGATTAGCTAGGCGAGTAGGTATACTCCAGAAAGGTTAGTTTTAAAGATGTAAGAAATTTGTCAAGCAAGTTGCAACTAACATTTGAGGCAAATTATGGCAATGCAAAACTGACTTAAAAAAGTTCCGCTCATGAGAAATCTCCATAAAGTCCATAAATCTCCATAAATCTCCCCATAACGTTTTTCTCTTTCATGGTAAATATTTTAATGCCTTTGCAATTTCAGTACATTTTGTATGCAAAGTTTAGGAAAAATTGTATACATCAGTAATTCCTACTTAAAGGAATGCTTCCCATTCATGGTTACACAATAGGCATAGTTAGAATGCTGGATAGGATCCGTAATACTGTCTTTGGCAAATACAAAATTAGTCCACTATTGCCATCTTGTGGTTGTTGAGAGGTATGAGCACATGTATAATATCAGTCCCTTTCTCCTCCCTAGGCCTACTTCACAAATATCACTTGTGCCCAGTCTGTTATATTAGGCTGGGAACCTGGCACAACTGGTATGTGTAGTGCACTTCAGTGCACAGATCCTGCCTCCATACACTGATAGCACTGGACAGGAAAACATAGTATGCACTGTTTTTCTGCCCAGCACTATTTGACATCCGGCATCATAAGTGATGTGCTGGATGTGTGAGAAGAAAACTATGGGATAAGTTGATTAGTTTGGGTTTCAGTTCCCATCTGGTGTTTTATGGAACACGCTGGAGGGGAACTGGGCCGGATTGCTGGATATATCTGAAGCAAGTCTAAAGCAACATTGAAAAGCACCACCAAAAAGCTGGAAGCAGTGTGCAAATACCGTATGTTAACCCAGTGGGAAAAAATGAAATCTGATTCTAAGTAGAATGTGTGTTTCAAACTACATATCTACACAACACAATAAACAAAATCACCTAATCCTGAATTTGAAGGGCTTCCTTCAAGTGAAAATGTCCCAAAAATATTTTTTCTACATATAATTGTCTGGTAGAAACATGGGCATAAGTACGTTGAGGAGATAACATTCACCTACCCGATTTTTACCTTGTCTCTGGTTACTCTTTTTAGGATATTTTGTACGTCACTTTGTTATCCTTGATACAGATCAGGGAAGGGGGTGCATTGACCTAGTATTGAGCGATATACAGACGGTGATCGCCCCTATTAGGCTCTGTACACTTTAGGTCCATAGCACCTCCTTTCCCTAGTACCTGCAAAAATGTCCACTGACTTCTCACCCTTTAAGAGCAGTATATATATTGAGTATAGGTGTTGTTATTAATTGGATATATTCACTATATGCCTATTAATTATATGTAATATTATTCTGATTATGTTAACATTGTGATTATTTTGAATAAAGATTATAAATTATTAACTTTATGGGATGTGTATTTACTCTTTTCAGTGTGGTATATATCTATATTTTGAGTATCCCAGTGACAGGTACTGTTACATTATTTTGACCTATCGGTGATTAATTACAGATATATAGAGGTTTATTGTTTATTTTATGTACTTATATAGCGCTACTATATTCTGCAGCACTATACAGACATTAGCATCAAGCTGTCCCCCTGGGGCTCACAATCTAAGTTTCCTATCGGTATGTCTTTAGAGGGTGTGAAGAAACCCACACAAACATGGGGAGAACATACAAACTCCATGCAGATTTCATCCTTGTTTGGACTCAAACCTAGAACCTCAGCGCTGCAAGGCACCAGTGTTAACCACTGAGCCACCATCCCGCCCAATAGATAGATAGATAGAGATGAGATAGACACAGATAGAAAGATAGATTGATAGATAGATAGATAGATAGATAGATAGATAGATAGATAGAAAATAGCAAAAAGGTAGCACTCCAAACTCAGAAAAAATGAAAAAATACTTTTATTCACCCATGTGGATACTCAATGTTTCGGTTCAACCCTAGAGCCTTTCTGAAGGCTTATGAAAGGCTGTAGGGTTGAGTCGAAACGTTGCGTATCCACATGGGTGAATAAAAGTATTTTTTCATTTTTACTGATTTTGGAGTGCTGCCTTTTTGCTATTTTGTATACTGGGCAATAGTCTAGTCCCCTCAGGAGTACACCTTTTTTGTTTTTGTTTAAGTTTGGATTTAGTGCTGCCAGATTTTTGCTTTAGATATGATAGATAGATAGATAGATAGATAGCAACATCGAGGTGGATGATGAAGGACAGTACCTGGGAGTTAAAAGATTATGGTGGTGATGGCTTGCAAATGGAGGTACGACAGTGGTCAGCTTTCACAGGATCTTCCGGAATACAAGAGGAAACTATCTTATGAGTATAGGTGCCCTTTGTATGTGCCCCCAATGTGGCATTTTTTTCTTTATTTTGCTGGACAATCTGTCTGTCTGTGGCCATCTGTAGGCTAAGTGAACAGAAGCATTGCTGGGGAGAAAAACTGCAGATCTTTGTTGGATTCTTAATCCTTGGGGCCTGCACTTCATCCTCCCAAGGCCTCATGCGCACGGCCGTTCTGCGGCCGTTCCGAGCATTGGGGACTGCAATTTGCGGCGGCCGGGATGGATCGAGACCCATTTAACTTGAATAGGTCTGTGATCCGTCTGCACCGCAAAAAATATAACATGTTCTATTTTTTAGCGGTCCGGAGGTACAGACAGAAACACTGTGTGCATCGCATGGAAAACTTTCCATGCAGTGCAATGCGCTTTGCACGCGTGTGAGAAAAAACTGAATGTGATACCCAGACCCGAACCCAGACTTCTTCACTGAAGTTCGGATTTGGGTTTGGTGTTCTATTCATTTTATTATTTTCCCTTATAACATGGTTATAAAGAAAAATAATAGCATTCTTAATACAGAATGCTTACAAAAATAAATAAAAATTTACTCACCTCATCCACTTATTCGCATCGTCTTCTTTCTCCTTCTTTCAGGACCTGCAAAAGGACCTTTGATGATGTGGTGAGCGCGGTGACGTCAGCGCAGGTCCTGCTGAATGAAGATAGAAGATCCTTCTATCGTCATTTTTTTTTTGCCTTTTTTTCATTGAAAAGCGTATTTTGAATGGAAAAAAAGCGTATTTTTATTGGAATTTTATTACTTAATAGATGTGTTTTTTTTACCTACAAGAGCACTATAACAGACAACATTCTGATTGATTTTAAAATGCAATGCACTGTCCGCTACAAAGGCTATGTACACCTTTAGGTGCACTTTTTTATGATTACAGTTTACTCATTTTGGGTTAAAAGTCATTTTTTCAATTTGCCTTTATTAAAGTATAACCGTCATGTTTTCATAAAATAAATTTTGCATATGTTACTGCTGCAGCAGCATTATGCATAAAGCAATCTTTGGTTTCTTCATATACCACTGTTTTCCTTGAGTTTTTCCCTCAGTTACGGTTATTTAAACATTTACAATATTTGGACCTTCTCAAGATGGCTCCTCTGCCAGTTCTCTGATTCCAAAACTTCTTTCCCTCACTTCCCATACACACTTGCTGTAGCCAGCAGCTCCCTGCCAGCCAATCAGATTGGATTACTGCGAGACACGCCTCCTCACTCTGAAGTCGAATGCAGGCATGCAGTGTGAAGGACCGCCCTCCGACTTCCTGTCTTCTTAGCCATAGACAGATAAGCCATAGCAACTTTCTTTTAAGGAAGCAGTGAAAAGGTACAGGAGACATTAATAAAAAGCTGTTATTATAAGGTAATTACAGATCTTTTGACAATCATTGACCGACTAACTCAGGTATACATGCCTAGCTCTAATAAACTAGCAAATAAATAAAAAATATGACAGTTACACTTTAAAAATATTGAGCCATTCTGTCACAAAGGGTTAAAGGGGTTGCGTCACTTCAGCAAATATCATGTATTATGTAGAGAATGTTAATACAAGCCACTTAATAATATATTGTTATTATCCATGTTGCTTGCTCAGCCAAGATAGAAGATCTGTTTATCTAGGATGGCTGTTCCTACTCCGTACAACCACATAGCAAACAACATGGGGCATTTATTGAATTTCCCAGTCTCTGCAACTGGGCATGCCACTTGTGAAATATGGAGCTGCAGCTATGTAAAGGGATACAAAGGAGCAGATCTATCAATACTAGTGGAAAGGGAAACTGTCCTAGTTGCCCACAGCAACCAATCAGATTCCACCTTTCATTTTTCAGAGCTCCTTTGGAAAATGAAACAATCTGATTGGTTGCTAGGGGCAACTAAGTCAGTTTTCCTTTGCACTAGTTTTGAGAAAATGTCCCCAAAAATGTCTGTTATAGTCCAGTTTGTAAATCTGGTAAATTCTGGCAGTAAGGATGAACCTTAACAACCACAAAGGAGCTATAAAGCTGAGCTTGTGATGTCTTGGCAGACTTTTGATGCCTGCAGATGTCTCGGCAGACTTTCAACTCTTTTTCAGTTTCCCGTCTCCCTTTCAAGAGTTCTCCTCTCAGTCCTCAACCAGCTCTTTTGTCACTTTCTCTGCACCATGCATGTACAGTGAGTTGCTGCCCTTCTGTACCTCATAAACCAGGGGGAGGAAGCCATAAGGTAGGAACATTTCTATTGTGAACCTGGAAGTGAGGGACCCTCGGGCTTTCTTCAACTGTGCAACTTGGCGAGCGACAATGGTGGAATAAACTTTTGCTACGCTATATGGTGGGGCATACATAGGCTTACATGGGTTTTCTATGCATGAACAATATGCTTCTAAGAGAGTAAGCTCCCAAACCAGCATATCTGGTTCCAAGAAAAATGTACACATGGACCTGCAAGTATAACAAAACCAGATTTGACTAAAACATTTAAAAACCCTATAAAATGCTATATCAAGGTCCCAAACTCTTGGCCAGGTTGGTGATCATTTCCAACATGGTTGAAGACCAAATACAACATACCATAGAATAATATTCAATTAAACCTATGCCAATGATCGATGATACACTATAACGTACAAATAAAAATTAAATGGGTTTTCCAAGAGATTTTATTACTGATGACCCATCCTCTGGATAGGTCATCAGTATCTAATTGGTGGGTGTTCGACATCCGGGATCCCCGCCAATCAGCTGTTTAAGAAGGCAGTGGCGCTCACAGTAGCACCGCGGCCTTCTCTCTGCTCACCAACCACAGCCCTGTACATGGTACAGCGGCTGTACTTGGTATTGCAGCTCAGCCCCATTCACTTCAGGAGGGCTGAGATGTGCCTAGGCCATGTGACCGATGAATGTGATGTCACACGGCCTAGGAAAAGCTGAAGAAGGCTGTGGTGCTACAGCGAGTGCCAGTGCCTTCTCAAATAGCAGATCGGCGGGTCCACCGATTAGATACTGATGACCTATTTAGACGATAGGTTATCAGAAAAAACTCTTGGAAAAACCTCTGTATATACACAGTAGCAGACACATAATAAACTAAAACAAATTTTCACTAATCGAGAACTGTAGTAGCAACTCTGGCACTAATCTCATCTAATCCAGAAAGGATAACGTGATAGCCTGTGTCCCCATCCAAATATTATACATCGTTTTATACAGTGTTTTACAGCAATTCACACCACCTCAAAGCATGAAAACTTGATGCTGTTATGGGAAGTACAAAGGATACATAAAAAATAAGATCAGCTGGCAGTAACAATCAGGGAGGACATCAGCCACATAGGTAATTTAGATGAGCGATGGATGGAAGACACTAATCCCATAGATCAGGAGAGTATGAAACAAAAGTGCAGCTCCAGTAGTAGATAAAGTAGTATCCATCAATAGTGATCCGTTAAAAACACTCCATTTTATTGGTACATTGTTATTTTTATTATGGAGAAAGGGCGTGATTTGAATTTTTAAAATATTTTTTTAAAACTTTTTTTTTACTTTTTTAAAGTCACTCTACGGCCTTTTTCACACGGGCGTCGCGTGTGAGGGCCGGATAGGATGCATGTGCGTCGCGGGAAAATGCCCAATTTTTCCGTGCGAGTGCAAAGCGTTTGAATGCGTTTTGCACTCGTGTGAGAAAAATCGGCATGTTTGGTACCCAGACCCGATTGGGATCGGTGTAGTATAAATTTTATTACTTTGCCTTATAACATGGTTATACGGGAAAATAATAGCATTCTTAATACAGAATGCTAAGTAAATTAGGGATGGAGGGGTTAAAAAAATAAATAAAAATTAAACTCAACTCATCCACTTGTTCATGCAGCCTGTCTTCTCATCTTTCTTCTTCTTTGATGACCTGGGAGGAAATGGACCTTTGATGACATCACTGTGCTCATCACATGGTCCATCACATGATCCATCACCATGGTGATGGATCATGTGATGAGCGCAGTGACGGCACCAAAGGTCCTTTTCCTCCCAGGTCATCATAGAAGAAGACAGAAGACGAGCCGGGCAGCGTGAACAAGTGGATGAGGTGAGTTTAATTATATTTTATTTTTATTTTTTAACCCCTCCATCCCTAATTTACTTAGCATTCTGTATTAAGAATGCTATTATTCTCCCTTATAACCATGTTATAAGGTAAAATAATAAAGATCGGGTCCCCATCCCGATCGTCACCTAGCAACCATGCGTGAAAATCGCACCGCATCCGCACTTGCTTGCGGATGCTTGCGATTTTCACGCAGCCCCATTCATTCCTATGGGGCTTGCGTTGCGTGACAAACGCACAAAGAGGAGCATGCTGTGATTTCCACGCAATGCACAAGTGATGCGTGAAAATCACCGCTCATGTGCACAGTCCCATAGAAATGAATGGGTCCGGATTCAGTGCGGGTGCAATGCGTTCACCTTACGCATTGCGCCCGCGCGGAAAACTCGCCCGTGTGAAAGAGGCCTAAGTGTCTATAAGGAGCAATTATTAGATTGCTTTTCCAATACTTTGCAATAAATTGCCATTGCAATGCATTGCTGATTTGCTGCGTTTATATGGAGTCCTGACATAAGAAGCGGGGGAGCTGTTCCGGCCCTTGGAGCTCAACGCTCCTGGGGAAAGCCACCTCAGATGCCGTGATCACAACTGACCCGAGTTGTTAAACGTCTATGATCGGTGTTATCACCGATTGCAGACATTAGTCCTGGGTGTCACGACAGCTATTTTTAACCCCTCAGTGACCACACGCATTTTTTAAAAATTGCATTCCAAGAGCTATAACTTTTTTGTTTTTTCATCAAAGTACTTGTATGGGGTCTTATTTTTTGCAGAACAAGTTATAGTTTGTAATGCACCATTTTAAGTACATGTAATGATTGATTTAAGCAGACTGTTTAGCTAAAAAACCCTTTGTTTACGTCAGTAAAAAGGCGTATTAGTGGTCACTAATGTCACTAAGTCTGAACTTCTACTATACATGTGTGCCAGAGGTCCAGAAAGGATTAAAATCACAATATGCTCATCTCAAAATGACAAAATACAAACCATTGATGTGATTCTGGTCTTATAGCAGCCCTTATTCATAGCATGTGTTCATTCATCAGCACCTATAAGATATACAGCAGGTAGCAACTTCCAGCAGCACTCCAGCTTTTCTGTAACTACAACTCCCAGAGTGCTCTATTCACTTCTATAGGAGTTACAAGAATGGCCAAGCAAATGTGCTTGCTGGGCGTTGTAGTTTTACAGTAGCTGGACTGACGAAGGTTGCTGACCCCTGATATAGAGGAAGTTACTAACGCGTACTAAAACCCTCCTCCCAGAAACTTGGAATGGATACATGGTTTGCATCAATATAAATGGAAAGGGAATAAATAGATAGAACCAAGATGAAAACATAAAGAGACATAATCAGAAATGGTAGACATACTTGGAATACACATATAAGGCAGACAGGTTAATAAAAGTACATAATGTCAGTGCGCAGATTTAGCCCATGTAGACTTCATGTATCCAAAGTAAAAATTCTGAATGTCTCCTTACTTAAAAGTGCTCTCCTCCTCTTTGGTGTTTATTAACCCTTTTTAGACCAGTGACACATAAGTCAGAGACATTTATGATGTGTTTGGACACTGCACATTTGGTTTTATTCAGTAAGGTGGTTCCATGAATATGCCCTAGCTATATGGGGTGCAGAGGTAGCAGTCGCTACAGCGCCCAGGAGCCCGAGGGGCCCAAAAACCCTTGTGCCGCATACAGTGGCGTACAGACAATCCATGGGGCCCCGATGCGAAACTGATCCATGGGGCCCCCTCCCCGTCGCCGCGCCCCCCCCCCCCAACCTGCCTCGTGCGCGTGTGTGTGTGTGTATGTATGTATATATATATATCACTATATACAAGAGGATGATATACGGTATAACATCTTCTTAGTATATAGTGATTTAGTGGACCACGCTGATGATATAAATTGGGTATCTCCTGTATATAATTATATATGTACAGCTGGTATAAGTTATACATCTTGTATATAGTGATATGGAGCATGCTGGTATAACATGATATCTTCTGTACATAATTATATATGTACAGCTGGTATAGGTTATACATCTTGTATATAGTGATACGGAGAATGATGGTATAACCTGGCATCTCCTTATATGATTATTATATACAGTACAGACCAAAAGTTTGGACACACCTTCTCATTCAAAGAGTTTTCTTTATTTTCATGACTATGAAAATTGTAGATTCACACTGAAGGCATCAAAACTATGAATTAACACATGTGGAATTATATACATAACAAAAAAGTGTGAAACAACTGAAAATATGTCATATTCTAGGTTCTTCAAAGTAGCCACCTTTTGCTTTGATTACTGCTTTGCACACTCTTGGCATTCTCTTGATGAGCTTCAAGAGGTAGTCACCTGAAATGGTTTTCACTTCACAGGTGTGCCCTGCCAGGTTTAATAAGTGGGATTTCTTGCCTTATAAATGGGGTTGGGACCATTAGTTGCGTTGTGAAGTCAGGTGGATACACAGCTGATAGTCCTACTGAATAGACTGTTAGAATTTGTATTATGGCAAGAAAAAAGCAGCTAAGTAAAGAAAAACGAGTGGCCATCATTACTTTAAGGCCTCATGCACACGACCGTTGTGTGCATCCGTGGCCGTTGTGCCGTTTTCCGTTTTTTTTCGCGGACCCATTGACTTTCAATGGGTCCGTGGAAAAATCGGAAAATGCACCGTTTTGCAGCCGAGGCCGTGATCCGTGTATCCTGTCCGTCAAAAAAATATGACCTGTCCTATTTTTTTGACGGACAACGGTTCACGGACCCATTCAAGTCAATGGGTCCGTGAAAGAACACGGATGCACACAAGATTGGCATCCGTGTCCGTGATCCGTGGCCGTAGGTTGCTTTCATACAGATGGATCCGAAGATCCGTCTGCATAAAAGCTTTTTCTGATCTAAGTTTTCACTTTGTGAAAACTCATTTCCGACAGTATATTCTAACACAGAAGCGTTCCCATGGTGATGGGGACGCTTCTAGTTAGAATACACTGCAAACTTTGTACAAGACTGCCCCCTGCTGCCTGGCAGCACCCGATCTCTTACAGGGGGATATGATAGCACAATTAACCCCTTCAGGTGCGGCACCTAAAGGGGTTAATTGTACTATCATATTCCCCTGTAAGAGATCAGGGCTGCCAGGCAGCAGGGGGCAGTTTGAATATCGTTGGTGGCACAGTGTGCGCCCACCATCGCCCCCCCCTCCCTCCCTCTATTGTAATAAATCGTTGGTGGCACAGTGTGCCCCCACCATCGCCCCCCCTCCCTCCCTCTATTGTATTAAATCGTTGGTGGCACAGTGTGCCAACCACCATCGCCCCCCCCTCCCTCTATAGCAGTAACATTGGTGGCAGTGTGCGGTCTCCCATTCCCCCCCCCCCCAACATTGGTGGCAGCGGAGTTCCGATCGGAGTCCCAGTTTAATCGCTGGGGCTCCGATCGGTAACCATGGCAACCAGGAAGCTACTGCAGCCCTGGTTGCCATGGTTACTTAGCAATAGTACAACAGTAGAAGATTCATACTTACCTGCTTGCTGCTGCGATGTCTGTGAACGGCCGGGAGCTCCTCCTGCTGGTAAGTGACAGTTCTTTAGCAATGCGCCGCACAGACCTTTCACTTACCAGTAGGAGGAGCTCCCGGCCGTTCACAGACATCGCAGCAACAAGCAGGTAACTATGAATCTTCTACAATTGTACTATTGCTAAGTAACCATGGCAACCAGGGCTGCAGTAGCGTCCTGGTTGCCATGGTTACCGATCGGAGCCCCAGCGATTAACCTGGGACTCCGATCGGAACTCCGCTGCCACCAATGATGAGGGGGGGGGGAATGGGAGACCGCACACTGCCACCAATGTTACTGCTATAGAGGTAGGGGGGGGGCGATGGTGGTTGGCACACTGTGCCACCAACGATTTAATACAATAGAGGGAGGGAGGGGGGGCGATGGTGGGCGCACACTGTGCCACCAACGATTTATTACAATAGAGGGAGGGAGGGGGGGCGATGGTGGGCGCACACTGTGCCACCAACGATATTCAAACTGGGGAGGGGGGGTCTGCCCCCTGCTGCCTGGCAGCCCTGATCTCTTACAGGGGAATAGGATAGTACAATTAACCCCTTTAGGTGCCGCACCTGAAGGGGTTAATTGTGCTATCATATCCCCCTGTAAGAGATCGGGTGCTGCCAGGCAGCAGGGGGCAGTCTTGTACAAAGTTTGTAGTGTATTCTAACCTGAAGCGTCCCCATCACCATGGGAACGCCTCTGTGTTAGAATATACTGTCGGATCTGAGGTTCACGAAGTAGCTCATATCCGACAGTATATTCTAACATAGAGGCGTTCCCATGGTGATAGGGACGCTTCAAGTTAAAATATACTGAAAACTCCAATCCGATGGTATAAAAGAACTCCAGACTTTACATTGAAAGTCAATGGGGACGGATCCATTTGAAATGGCACCATATTGTGTCAACATCAAACGGATCCGTCCCCATTGACTTGCATTGTAATTCAGGACGGATCCGTTTGGCTCCGCACGGCCAGGCGGACACCAAAACGACTTTTTTTTCATGTCCGTGGATCCTCCAAAAATCAAGGAAGACCCACGGACGAAAAAACGGTCACGGATCACGGACCCACGGACCCCGTTTTTGCGGACCGTGAAAAAAAACTGTCGTGTGCATGAGGCCTAAGAAATGAAGGTCAGTCAGTCCGAAAAATTGGGAAAACTTTGAAAGTGTCCCCAAGTGCAGTCACAAAAACCATCAAGCGCTACAAAGAAGCTGGCTCACATGCGGACCGACCCAGGAAAGGAAGACCAAGAGTCACCTCTGCTGCGGAGGATAAGATCATCCGAGTCACCAGCCTCCGAAATCGCAGGTTAACAGCAGTCAATGCCACACAGAGTTCTAGCAGCAGACACATCTCTAGAACAACTGTTAAGAGGAGACTGTGTGTGCAGAGGCAGAGGCAGACGTAACGGCATGATGTAGGACGTGCCGTGCTCCCGTCCCCCTCCCCTGTCTCATGGAGCGCGGCGCCTGAACGCTGGGCGTCCGAGCATCTGCCACCTACTTTCGGATGTCAGCGGTGCGGCGCAGATGGTCGGGTCAAGTGTTGTGGTGACGCGGCAGCTGATGCGGCGGTAGTGGACCGCGACCTCCTCCTCCCCCCACGGCTCCTGTGTTGCAGGGAGACCGCCCGGAGTGCCTGGGATCCGGTGCAGCAGGGGTCCCCCGATTGTAACAGCCGTTAAAGAAGAAGTGGAACGGGCTGTAGAGGATGCAGGGGGGTGTGGGCTCCTTCTTGATTTTCCTCACGTGCGGCTCTGTAAGGTCTCCATTTGCCTCGGATGTGACTGAGAAAGAAGAGAAAGAAGGTACTGGTTTTCTCTTTTCCTTTTTTTTCTTTGGGAAATGATGTGCTGGCAGCGCTGACTTCATGTGGGACCAGTTGGAGAGGAGAGAAGTGGACTTTGGGGTACGTACTGTCTCTTTAAAAGTCACCGGAGGTCTGGCTACCCGGGGGTCCCACCTGCATGACCCGGGGAGATGAGCACCGTGGGGAAAGAGTGAAGGGGGGAGAGAGGAGGAAGAGAAGGAAAGAGGAGGGAATCTCCTTACACTTTTCCCCGTGACGAGCGCACCGTCCCTTTGTCCTAGTCAACTTACTTAACCTGCCGAAGTACAGCATTTGTTTGTTTGTTTTTTTTTCTCCTTGCATCATTGGACATTTATGTTTGTTATCTGGATGTGCTCCCTCTTCCAAGTGCCTCTCTCCGGTCTTATGTGACTAGACGAACTGTTGAACATGAAGGAGGAGGAGGAGAGAAAGGAGGAAAAAAGGGGAAAAAAAGGAAGAGAGAGAGGTTTAACGGTTGTATCTGACTAGATAAGTTGTTGAGACGCTGAACACACTTCCCTGTATGTACTTGATATACACCTGCAAGCGGGTGAAGTGTTAAACAAGTAATGAATAAACTCGCTTAGAACGGTGGAACGTACTGCCTATAGGGTATGTAACTAAGAAGAGGATCCGCCGAATATATCTATTTGTGTAGAGGAGGCACCTCCAAGGAACGGATGAATATAACCTCCCTTTTTCTCTTTTCTTTTTTTTTTTTCCGGATGAAGGGGTTGGTTTGCTGGACATAAGTTAACTAAGTCTCCCTTGTGAATGATTTTTGGGATTATACCCTGTATAGTCTTCATAATAATGGAGTAATACCCAAGCACCATCTATTGACGAATTCTTTTTTTTTTCCCCGGAAATATTGTTCCAGACAGGTGGCGGATTATAACCTCTTAAAGGGATTATTGGACTGCATGTTGTCTATATACATAGATTGGGTAGATACTTTAATAGTCTAAACCTGGACGAGACTATGTACATGACTCCTCCCTCAGTAATGAATATATAATCATTAGCTAATTGTTATGTGTTGATATATCTATATACTTGTTGTCCTCTTATCCTTCTTATCCTTCCCCCTCTTCTGTAATTGTTTATTTTTTTTTTTTTTTTTTTTTTTATTTTTTTTATTTCCTTCTCTCTGGTGGTCGGGGGGATTGAACACATGCCTCCAAAGGGCGTAAATCGAAGATCCGCTGGCATGGCTGGCTCTTCCTCGCCAGGGGGTGGGAAGGGCAGCACTACAACAACTAGCCTGGAGAAATATCTTAGATCCCCCCCCTAAAATTAAGAGCTCTCTACGAGGTAATAAAGAAATACAAAAGGATAGTTGTGAAGTGGTCCCCCCCCCCCCCGAGGAGCATGGGAGAATGGAAATGAGGGTGGGTAGTGGAGTAGGGATGGAGGAAAGAATCAACCTGGTAGATAATAAGCTACTGGAAATCCTGGGCGCAGTGCAAAAAACCAATCATAGCCTGGAGGATTTGACAATTAAGATTGCTTCGGTACAGGTTGACCTTTCCTTCATAAAGGAGGATATGAATAAAGTTAGGGAGAAGGTGAAGGAGCTGCAAATAACATCAGGAACTATGAAAAAGGATATAGAGGGGTTAAAGAAAAGAGTGGAGGGAATGGAGGAGGAAAAGAAGACTCTTTTAGAGAGAGTTACAATAATGGAAGATGTATCCAGGAGATCAAATATTAGAATAGTCGGATTCCCTGAGGGAACGGAAGGTGAGGATACAACAGGGTTTATTCAACAGTGGCTGCAAGATAGCTTTAAAGACAAGGGCCTAACTAACCTGTTTTCAGTGGAAAGAGCCCATAGAATACCAGGGAGACCCCCTATAAAAGGGGCTCCCCCGAGGGCAATCCTTGCCAAAATACAAAGTGCTAAAGACAGGGATACAATAATGCGAACCAAAAGAATGTTGCAAACAATTGAGTTTAATGGAAATAACATAGCAATTTATCCTGACTTCTCTAGGGCCACCCAGATTAAGAGGCGTGAGTTCAAAGAAGTGAAAAAGAGATTAGCGGATGCTCAGATACAATATTCCTTGTTGTACCCTACTAAGCTACGTATAATATATCGTGAACAGGTTAGGTTTTTTGGCTCCCCGGAGGAGGTGGCGGAGTGGTTGGATGATAAAGGAATAGGAACATGAAAGGCGCCAGACTGATTCATGGGGGAGGGGTAGGGGGTGGGAAGGGGTCGTGTGTAAGAGGTGGGGGAAATTCTCGATTTCTACCGACCAGATGGTGGGGGGGGGGGAGAGGGAGGGACGAGGGGGGGGAGAGGGACTAGGGTGGGAATGGTTGTCTTGGGAGATCTAACAGGGTCTAAGGTGAAGAAAAAGTCAGTGACCAATCTAGATGAGTAGTATGAGTAGTATTATGACATGGAACGTAAGGGGCCTAGGAGATAGGGTTAAAAGGGTAATGGTCTTTGATATTGTCTGTAAACATCTCCCGGCGATTGTAGGATTAATGGAGACACATAGTATAAAGGATAAAATAAACTTGTTAAAGAAGAAATGGGCCCGGTATCAATATCATTCATGTTTCTCTACATACTCATCTGGAGTTAGTGTATATGTTCATTATAAAGTAGATTTCCGCCCAATTGACGAGAAAATAGATGACAGGGGTAGATATGTATTTCTTCATTGTCAATGGAATGGCATTGTATGCATTCTGGCCTTTGTGTATATACCTCCCCCATTTTCCCTAACGGTTATTCATAGATTAGTGGAGTATGCAGATTCAAGAGGTAAATGCCCCATAGTAATTATGGGAGATCTAAATAATGTTATGAATGACGAGTTAGACAGATACTCTGTGATCCCAAAGGTTAAACAGATGACAGGGCGACAATCAGTGCTGTGGAAAATATCGCAGGAACTATCCTTAATAGACGTGTGGAGATATCTCTACGATGACAAGCCAGGGTTTTCCTGTTTCAGCCGGGGAAATAAAATAATGTCCAGGATAGATTTGGCACTGGTTAGCTCAGAATTAGTACATAAAATTTCCAGTATGAAGTATGAAGTGAATAGTATCTCGGATCACTCCCCTGTTTGTCTGCGGTTTAAAACAAACTCAAGACCAACAACTCGTGAGTTTCGTCTGAACCCTCATTGGTTGAATTTAATTAAGGAGGAAGATGACATTAGAGTGAATATAGATGAATTCTGGAAATATAATTTAGGGTCAGCAGGCTCAGGATACGTCTGGGATGCCTTAAAGGCATTTCTACGCGGTATCTTGATAAGTAAAATTAAGGGCCTGAAAAGGGGATTTGCAGAACAGGAGAGAAAGCTGACAGATAGGATAAAAGAAATAGAAGCAGAACTTATGATTAAGAAAACCCCTGAATTGATAAGCCAGCTGGATCAGGCTAAAAGTACATTGAGGAATTATCTGAGCGATAAGGCACAACAAAAGGTGTTTTTTGAGGGGGAACGATACTTTAGAGAATCTGGGAAGTCGGGAAAATTGCTGTCCACACTTATACGGAATCAGAGGGGGGGTAATAGGATTGACGGTGTCGAGGGGAGAGCTGGGGGGCTGGTGTCCAGCCAAGGAGAGATAGAGCGTGAATTTGTGGAATATTATGGGGGCCTCTACTCCTCGGAGGGGGGGCCTGAAGAAATCAGAATCTTCATGGAGGGAGTCCCGATTCCCAGACTCTCGGAGGAGGAGAGGGACTGGCTGAACGGCCCTATTGAAGTTGAGTAACTACGAGACACACTGAAAACTATTCAGGGGAATACCAGTCCTGGGTTGGATGGCCTACCCTTTGAGATATATAGAAGGTATGGAGAGGTCATTCTTCCAGTGTTAGTACAGGTTTTAAATGAATCAATGGATAGTGGCGAACTCCCGTCCTCTCTCTCCGAGGCTGTAATAAGTTTGATACCCAAAAAGGGGAAGGATGAGAGAAAGGTGGAGTCGTATCGCCCCATCTCTCTCCTCAACACCGACTTTAAAATATGTGCTAAGTTGCTTGCAAACCGCCTAAGAAAAGTTATTGGAAAATTAATACACCCAGACCAAACTGGGTTTGTACCCAAACGTCAGGCTCAGACGAATATTAGACGGACATTGTTGAATATGCAGATGGTTGGGGAGGGCGCCCACTCCATCCTGTCGTTGGACGCTGAAAAAGCGTTTGACAGGGTGGAGTGGGCATACCTCTGGAAGACTATGCATGAGTTCAATCTGGGGGAGAAATTTATAAAATAGGTACAGCTTTTATATAACAACTCGAAAGTTAGGGTTAGGGTCAATGGAGTAATATCAGAGGCAATACCCTTGCAGAGGGGAACCCGTCAGGGGTGCCCCTTCTCCCCACTATTGTTCGCTATATTTGTTGAGCCACTAGCTTGTAAGATCCGAGCAGACGGAAAAATAAGGGGATTTGGGGGAGACGGTGCATTGGATAAGATATGCCTATACGCTGATGATATTCTGTTTTTTGTGGATGGAGGAATACCAATGGTACAGCATCTGATGGAGGTAGTTAACCAGTTTGGCCATGTTTCCGGCTTTAAGGTGAACTGGACAAAGTCGGTACTGCTCCCAATTGGTCAGGAAATTGGGCCGGATGAAATTAACATTAAAGTCTTGAAACCTACGGAATCGTTTGAATACCTGGGAATAAAAGTTAGTTCGAGGATACAGGAGTATTTAGAACTCAATATTGACCCTCTATTAAAAAGGGTTAGGGAAAAAACAAGTGTTTGGCAAAAGCTGTTGATCCGACAAGTGGACCGAATAGCAATAATAAAGATGGTTCTATTGCCACAGATTTTGTATGTTATCTCCTCGTGCCCAATTTGGATAGGGGACCATTTTTTCAATGCGTTAGAAGGAGCGATAAACGACCTTGTCTGGGGGAGAAAAAGGGTCAGGCTGAAACAGAAATACCTATGGCTAGGTGAGGAAGATGGAGGTCTGTCCATCCCATGCTTTAGGGGCTATTATTTTGCATCCCAGCTCCAGTGGTTAATGATGGAGGATGATAGACTGCGTCGTTTCTTGGAAGGGGAGTTGGGAGCTCTCCAATATAACATTATTAGTACATTGGAAGCAGGAATGATAAAAATTAAGGGGAGGCACTGCCCAATTAGTAAGATGGTACACTTAGTTTGGGTTAATACTAAAAAATTACTAGGAATAAATCACACACTAAAGGTTTCACCCATTTGGGGAAATATTAATTTAAAAGAATTCTTGAAGTTTGAGGATTATCTGTTTTGGATTAAAAAGGGTATTAGATTTGTGCCCCAGATAGTAGTGGAAGGAAGGCTGAAGACACCAGAAGAAATGGGTTTAAGTATAGATAAAGACTATTTCACATGGTTTAGATATAGTAGACTGAAACACGCTTTTGATAAAACGAAGAATAAAGAATACTTTACTACAAAGCACTCAGAATTTGTTGATTTTTGCTATCAGGGAATAGGGAGTAAAGTTTCAATCTCACAGATTTATAAAAGGATAAAGAAGGGCTTGGGAGGGGTGATTAGATTTAATAGCGAAAAGAAATGGGCACAAGAGGTGGCACCCTTAATCTTGGACTGGAGAAATATATATAAAAACGTTAAAAGGAGTACAATCTCCAGTGGCTTCCGATTGACGCAGTTCTTTATCCTTCACCGGACCTATGTTACCCCAAGGGTCATGAGCAAGATGTATAAAACAGGAGATGCAAAGTGTTGGAAGTGTGGAGAGGAGAGGGCCGATTTTGTCCATCTGATCTGGTTGTGCCCGACTGTACAGGGGTACTGGTCTCAAGTTTTCCAGCACCTCGAGAGAGAGAGACAAAGAAATCGGCTCCTTTTGAGATTAGTATAGCAGTCTTAGGAGATACTAGAAGAATAGGGGTAGATAGAGAAAGTGAAAGAAAATGGGAAAAAGGTCTGATGCTGGCACGTGTTGTTTTGGCCAGAGGATGGGGAGCGGATAGTCCGCCAAACGTGGTAGATTGGAAAAATTTATGTGAAAGGGTGACAAGATACGAGAAAGCCAGGCAGGTGAAGCCAATGAATAAATAAGGAGTAAAAAGGGGGGAATTACAAGATTCTGAAATGAGGTTACTGAAAGGAAAGGCCATTGGGATACTCCCAAGACAACCAAAAAAAAAGGAAAAAAAAAAAAAAAGAGGAGACTGTGTGAATCAGGCCTTCATGGTAGAATATCTGCTAGGAAACCACTGCTAAGGACAGGCAACAAGCAGAAGAGACTTGTTTGGGCTAAAGAACACAAGGAATGGACATCGGACCAGTGGAAATCTGTGCTTTGGTCTGATGAGTCCAAATTTAAAATCTTTGGTTCCAACCACCGTGTCTTTGTGCGACACAGAAAAGGTGAACGGATGGACTCTACATGCCTGGTTCCCACCGTGAAGCATGGAGGAGGAGGTGTGATGGTGTGGGGGTGCTTTGCTGGTGACACTGTTGGGGATTTATTCAAAATTGAAGGCATACTGAACCAGCATGGCTACCACAGCATCTTGCAGTGGCATGCTATTCCATCCGGTTTGCGTTTAGTTGGACCATCATTTATTTTTCAACAGCACAATGACCCCAAACACGCCTCCAGGCTGTGTAAGGGCTATTTGACCATGAAGGAGAGTGATGGGGTGCTGCTCCAGATGACCTGGCCTCCACAGTCACTGGACCTGAACCCAATCGAGATGGTTTGGGGTGAGCTTGACCGCAGAGTGAAGGCAAAAGGGCCAACAAGTGCTAAGCATCTCTGGGAACTCCTTCAAGACTGTTGGAAGACCATTTCAGGTGACTACCTCTTGAAGCTCATCAAAAGAATGCCAAGAGTGTGCAAAGCAGTAATCAAAGCAAAAGGTGGCTACTGTGAAGAACCTAGAATATGACATATTTTCAGTTGTTTCATACTTTTTTGATAAGTATATAATTCCACATGTGTTAATTCATAGTTTTGATGCCTTCAGCGTGAATCTGCAATTTTCATAGTCATGAAAATAAAGAAAACTCTTTGAATGAGAAGGTGTGTCCAAACTTTTGGTCTGTACTGTATGTACAGCTGGTATAAGTTATACATCTTGTATATAGTGTTATGGAGCATGCTGGTATAACCTGGTATCTCCTTATATAATTATTATATATGTACAGATGGTATAAGTTATACATCTTAATATACCAGATGTATAACTTATACCAGGCCAGCTCACATATAATAATATACAGAACATACCAAGGCCAGATAAGTAACTATTACCTGCTGGGCTGGCTCAGGCTGAAAGCTACTGAATCGACCTGCTGAAAGTCAGTGGCAACTGGCAAGGCTGAATGCTGGAGGCTGGCTGGGCTCAGTGTGGGCTCTGGCTGGCTGGCTGAATGAGTGCTGCTCCTGGGCCTGGCTCAGGCTGGCAGAAATGTCTAGCAGAGAGAGTGAGAGAATGAGGTGGGGTGAGTGACTGTAGTATAGAGTCAGACTACTGGGTAAGTGGGGAGTGGCAGACTAGCAGTGGCTCCCGTGCTCCTCTGTTCCCAACTTCCTGCCGGACCTGCAGCGCTGATAACTTTGTGACATCACGTAAGCGCGCAGTGTGATCCGGACATGCTGACAGGCCCTGCCCCCTGCCATTGGTACTTAAAGTGACCATGCCGTCCCATCATCCATAACAACAAAAAGGGGGACTTCTGGCTGTCCGTCCTGGCCTTGCACCAGACCAGGAGTCTAAAAAACGGACGTCTGGCCACCCTAAGAGCAGCAGTGGCAGAGAGACTCACTGAGGCCAGCAGCAGCCATTTCAGTCAGATTAGAGCCAAAGCTGCAGAGTGGCTGTAATCTGACTAAAATGGCTGCTGCTGGCCTCAGTGAGTTTCTCTGGCACTGCAGAGAGATCTCATATCAGCCAACTCAGCCCCCATCAGACCTCAGATCAGCCCAAAGGCGCCCATGAGACCCCCCACTCAGCCCCATCAGACCTCAGATCAGCCCAAAGACGCCCACTCAGCCCCCATCAGAATTTAGATTAGGCCAAAGACCCCCAGGTTCCCCAGTCAGCCCCCATCAGACCTCAGATCAGCCCAAAGACCCCCCTCAGACCCCCTCTCAGCCCCCATCAGACCTCAGATCAGCCCAAAGACCTCCATCATCATCAGACCCCCACTCAGCCCCCATCAGACCTCAGATCAGCCCAAAGACCCCATCAAACCCCCACTAAGCCCCCATCAGACCTCAGATCAGCCCAAAGACCCCCACTCAGCCCCCATCAGAACTCAGATTAGCCCAAAGACACCCAGGTCTCCCAGTCCGCCCCATCAGACCTTAGATCAGCCCAAAGACCCCCATCAGACCTCCACTCAGCCCCCATCGGCTCAGTTCAATCAGCGGCGGCAGCCCAGAGTGACCCCCATTCCCCCAGGCACCAATACTTACCTGTTCTTTGCCGCGGGGCTACTCGTCCTCTTTGGGCCTCCGGTAGAAGTCGCGCTCCGCTCCTCTCCTCTCTCTGTCTTCCCAGCTGGCGCTGCACTTTCACCTGACAGCGTGCAGTGTCAGGTCATACTGTACGCACTGCGTCCTGACGCTGTACGCGCTCAGGACAGTGAAGCGCTGACCGAGGAGGGGAGGGTAAGTATATTAAAGGGGCGGGCACGAGGAGCACTGGGCGGCGGGCACGAGGAGCACTGGGCAGCAGGCCCTGTGTACTACGGTACACACAGCACTACTGCAGGGCGGGGCCAGGGGTCCACAGGCGGCTGGGCCCAGTATGTACGCCAGTGGCCGCATAAGAAACCACTGGTATTATAGAAAGTGCATGCTGGTCAAGTTACCCCTCTGGCTGGAGGGAAGGGGTTAGGTCAAGAATTTGGCATGGGGGGGTGCAGTTAATTTTTTTTGCCTCATGCAGCACGAAGGTTATGTGCCTCCCTGCCCCTGGTCACTTAGAATTGTATTTTTAATCTTGGGGGAAGCCTGGTTCTATTCAATTATTAGTCCCCATTGAGCCCCACATCAGTCACCAGGTGTTTTTAATACTGTAGAGACCCTCAAATAATTTTCATACTATAACAGTAGTGCAAACTGCAATAAATTTCTTCTGGTTTTATTATTCAAACAATAAGGCCTCTTTTACACAGGCGTGATTTTACACAATGAGTGATTTTTCCGTGCAAGTGCAAAACATTGCAATGCGTTTTGCACGCGCGTGAGAAAAATCGGCATGTTTGGTACCCAGACCCGAACCCGGACTTCTTCACATTAGTTCGGGTTTGGGTTAGGTGTTGTGTAGATTTTATTATAATAGCATTCTTAATACAGAATGCTTAGTATATCAGGGCTGGAGGGGTTAAAAAAATGTTTAAAAAATTTAACTCACCTTAATCCACTTGCTCGCGCAGCCTGGCTTCTCTTCTGTCTTCATCTTTGCTGTGCACAGGAAAAGGACCTTTGATGACGTCACTGCGCTCATCACATGGTCCATCACATGATCCATCACCATGGTAAAAAAAAGCTCATGTGACGGACCATGTGATGAGCGCAGTGACGTCACCACAGGTTCTTTTCCTGTGCACAGCAAAGATGAAGACAGAAGAGAAGCCGGGCTGCGCGAGCAAGTGGATTAAGGTGTACTATGCATTCTGTATTAAGAATGCTATTATTTTCCCTTATAACCATGTTATAATGGAAAATAATAATGATCGGGTCCCCATCCCGATCGTCTCCTAGCAACCGTGTGTGAAAATCGCATCGCATCGCATCCGCACTTGCTTGCGAATGCTTGCGATTTTCACGCAGCCCTATTTACTTCTATGGGGCATGCATTGCGTGAAAAAGGCACAAAATAGAGCATGTTGCGATTTTCACGCAACGCACAAGGGATGAATGGGTCCGGATTTAGTGTGGGTGCAATGCATTCACCTCACACATTGCACCCAGGCGGAAATCTCGCCCGTGTGAAAGGGGCCTAAGAGCAAACTAAGCACAAAAAGTCATATATTTTCAGTCTGACAGTTTTAGGAGGAAAGCAGCTTAGAACAGATGTCCATTCAAGTGAAGAGGTGATATTGAATAAGCTGTGTCACTACTAAATAGTAACACTAGGGGGAGACAGATCTCTCTTCCTCACCAGTAACACATTCACTGTATGGTATAGTGTCCTGCAACTCATTTCCTCTCCCTATTAACACATTAACCCATTTCAGTACTACAGATCTACAAAGGGTAGCATAGTCCCCCCGGGCAGCCCCAGGCCTGCAAGCTTTGCATATAATTAATAATATAATACATTGCAATCATATTCTTCAGTGGTTCATTGCATTATTTCAGACATAACATAGGCTGGGCCTCCACCTATAAAACTGTGAATGATCTTGTAGAAATTATCAAGTAATCAAGGGCTTTCATGTCTCCTCAAATCTGTGTCTCCAGAAGTTGATGCAGGATAAATAAGACAAGTGCCTCTGTCACATGACAGGCTGGCTATTTTAAACCGAAAGGAGTTGTCCAAGATTTTTATTTAAAGAAAAAGGCCAAAGGAGGCGGTATGAAAAAAAACATTCCTGCGACTCTTGCACTGGTCCCTGCCAGGCCTGCAGTAGTTATGTGCTGTTCATTGGTCACATTACCGCTGCATCCAATCATTGGCCTCAGCAGTCATGAATAAATGAACGTCATGTGACCACTGATTTCAGTGATTTGCTGCAGTAGATGAATGGCACGTGACTACTGCAGGCCCGGCAGGGACCAAAGCAACTGAATATTTAGCGAGTGTGTTTATTTTCTCCTTCATTTCATACAGTTCTGACACCTTAAAAAAACTTGGAAGTCCCTTTAATTGTAGAAAATTTAAAGGGGTTGTCCAGGTTCAGAGCTGAACCCGGACATATCCATAATTTCACCCAGGCAGCCTCCCTGATGCTAGCATCGGAGCATCTCATGCCCCGAAGCGCTCCCTTGCCCTGTTCTAGATCGCGCAGGGCACGGCTCTTTTGTTTACAATAACACACTGCCGGGCAGAAGCTTCCGCCCAGCAGAGTGTTCAGTGACGTCACCGGCTCAGATGGGCGTGCTTTAGCGCTGCCCTAGCCATTTTACTGGCTAGGGCAGCGCTAAATCCCGCCCATCAGTGCCGATGACGTCACTGGGCTTTCTGGCAGCCCCATGGAGAGCCCCAGTACGTCACCGGAACTCTTGAAAATGCCTTTGCCCTGTGCGATTTAGCGCAGGGCAAAGGAGAGCATCGGAGCATGAACTGCTCCGATGCTCAAGTCAGGGGGGCTGCCTGGGTGAAAATGGGGGATATGTCCGGGTTCTGCTCTGAACCTGGATAACCCCTTTAATGGAATGTTCCAGCTTGTAAAAACGTTGGTCTACATTAAATGGATATCTGGACAATCCTATTACATGTGCCCTAATTGGGCAGTTGGACATCATAGTGGGGGGTGAGCCCCCTTAGGATCCCTCTCAATCATTCAAAATGAAGAGCAGCTGCAAACATTGGCTTCTGTTATGGTGGACTGGGCCCAGTTACCCGATCAAGCAAAGTGAAAACCAATATAGCTGCACTTCCTGTAGTCTAATATGCATAAATTGTCAGTGCATCAAGTCATAAAACATATGGAACTATTGCGCAAGCCTCCTATTTATTAATGCAGACCAGTTTTTATGTTTTAGCTCTCCTTCAGAAGGAAGAAACCTGTCCCTACGCTGTGCTAATGGAGCAATAAATACTAAACAGTGCAGTCTGTAGTTTGGCTGATATCCCTTATGGTTCGAGTCTCTTTGGTAGGTCGGAAACTCCTGCTACATGCTAGCTACCTATAGGTGGCAGGAGAACTAAGGGTACTTTCACACTAGCCTTAAAGTTTTCTGGTATAGAGTTCCGACCTAGGGGCTCAATACCGGAAAAAAAACGCTTCAGTTTTGTCTTAATGTCATACTGCTCCAGTATGCATCAGGATGTCTTCAGTTCAGTCACTTTTTTTCTCCGGCTAAAATTTCAGAACACTTGCCGGAATGCCAGATCCGACATTATTTTCCATTGAAATGTATTAATGCCGGTGTCGTATCCGGTACCAAGTGTTCCAGAAAAACAGATCTGGTTTTCCGGTCTGCGCATGCGCAGACCTTTAAAAAATGTGAAAGGAATAAATACCGGATCCGTCTTTCCGGATGACACCGGAGAGACAGATCTGGTATTTCAATGCATTTGTCAAACGGATCCGGATCCGGAAACAAATGGTATCCATTTGCACATGGATTTCTGGATCCGGTAGGCAATTCTGCCAACTGAACTGCCTGACGGATTCCTCTGACGCAAGTGTGAAAGTACCCTAATTTGCATACTTTACCATGAGAAACTTCCTAGACAAGCTGGATATCCGCAAGGAGTGCTAGTACCTTCTAAGGCAGAGATCATCAATCTGTAGCTGGATCAGGGGCGTAGCTATAGGGGGTACAGAGGTAGCAGTCGCTACTGGGCCCAGGAGCCTGAGGGGGCCCAAAGACCCTTGTGCTGCGTAAGAAGACACACAAAGCACTGAGGGAAGGGGGGCCCAAGTCTAACTCTTCCACCAGGGCCCATGAGCCTTTAGCTACGCCCCTGAGCTGGATATTACCTTGGCTTTCATCTTCTAGAAGATATTTTAATGAACTAGAGGCAATAAAAACTTTACTTTACAAACACCATTATAACACAGGTAAACCTAAAAGGTACATTTTACTGAACCAGCATTGTAAAGTGAAGCCTTAAAGGATCCTTGCACTGTACTTTTATATTGCTTGCATACAACCAATGAAGGTTTTAGCTGCAACATTATGATCACCTTTGGCAAGATAATCCTTTTATAGCCATAAATCTGTAATGTGGTTTAAAGTTAGAAGACACCTTTGCAGTTATCATGTTATCTGTAGAAAGAGAACATAATACCATTTACCTGGCGACTTGAATGTTACAATTTGATATCCTGAAAGATTTTAGCGTTTAACCCCTTCCTGACAAATCAATTTTCCATTTTTGTTTTTTACGCTTTCCAGAACCATCATTTTTTTATCCCTTTTGTTCACATAGCCATATCATTTTTTTATTTTTTTTTTCTGTGGGACATGTTCTTTCTAATGGCATCATTTAATATTGCGCACAATGGAATGGGAAGATGGGCAAAAAAATCCAAATGGGGCGTATTGGAAAACCATTGCAATTCCGCGACAGTTTTATGGATTTTGCTTTATGGTGTTCCCTATGTAGTAAAATTGACCTGTCAACTTCCTTTTCCAGGTCAGTACGATTAAAATATGATTATATCAAAATACATTTTTTCTTTGCATCGCCATATTCTGACCTCCATAACTTTTTCATAGTCAGGTTTACAGAGTGAGGGCTAATTTTTTGCAGGGTGATCTGTAGTTTTTATTAATGCTATTTTGGGTTATATGAGACTTTTGATCACTTTTTATTAATTTTTTTAGTAGGTGAACTGACAAAAAAACAGCGAATTGGCCAATTTGATTTGTATTTCAGTTATGGTGTTCACAGTAATGGTGTTTTGGTGCATGATGGTGAATATGAGCTTTATTGTTTTATTATGTATTTGTAGTATGATGAAAAGGGGGGCCTCAGAGACTACGGATGCCCGAAGCTGCCACAGCAAACGAACAGCTCCTGTGATCTCAGCACAGGAGAGCCTTTCTGGTCCTGAGAGTGCAGCACTCCTGGGGAAAGACCTCTCAGAAGCTGTGGTCCCAACTGACCATGACATCTAACAGGTTAAAAATCTGTGCTCAGCATTATGGACGATCACACACTATACTTCCGGGTGTCTGCTGTGTAAAACAGCAGTCATCTGGGGTCCACCTTTAAAGACCCAACATGCGCCTTACCGGAATGCATGTTGGGAAGCAGTTAATATGGACAAAAGGGGGTGAGTCAGTAGCACACCATCTCCATGCACTGCTCCATCCAACATACCCCACCTGAGCAGCTTCTAGTGGAGCTTTTATTTGCCTGCACCTGTGGGTGGAGCAGTAGCCAGGTTAACCTCTTAGTACCCAGCATGGAACATATCTCCCTTGCCAAATAAACCCGCTCACTTTATCACCAGGCCTGGACACTTACTCCTAACAAATAGTGTTGATCGAGCATGCTCAGCTGAACACCAGTTCAGTATTGAAATGGGATTTAGCATCTATTTCTGAAAAGTGTCTACTGAGATTTGAACTCCCACAACCCCTTGTACATTAGAGGCAAGGACCTTATCCACTCAGGTATAAAGCTGAATGCTAAACTGTGTCATAAAAACCTCATAGTGGTTTCTTATGTAGTGAAAATTCCTAATCAGCAGAAGACTTATTTTATATTTCTGTGCAGGTTAACATGTATCTTTATAGTGTAGTGGTTAACATCCTTGCCTTTAATGTACAAGGTTGGGAGTTTAAATCCCAGCAGAAACGTTTCAGAAATTAGATTTAAATACACTGAGGTATCCCCAAGCACTGACTCTTTATATGGAGTATAGCTATATATGGAGTCAGAGCAAGGACTCCTAAGCCGAACTAGAGTCCCGACACCCTCCCCTCTTCAGAGCAGGGGGTGCCTGGGGTTCTCCTATTGACTTCCATTGTGCTCGGGTGCTCCGTAGAACACCCGAGCATCGCAAAGTGTTCTACACGAGCACTTTGGTGCTCGATCAACACTACTAACAAACAATTAATCCGTGAAAGGGCATCAGCATTCTGATGTTTGCGCCCAGATCTATGTTGCACTTTAAATTTCTCACTCTAAAAACTCAGCTGAAGAGGCATACGCCATCCTTGCCTCCGATACTGAGTCTGCTGTTGAGGGAGAAGAGGATGCCACTTTCCTCTACTCCTCTACCCCCTCATCATCATCATCCGCTGATGAGGGACCCTCTAGAAAGCGCCCCAGAACAACAGCTGAGGCAGCCCCCAGAGTGAGCCCACCCCCTGATGATTATAAGCCCCAAATTCTGGATTTGGAGGGCAGCTCTGGAATACAGATAGACTGTGTGGGCTTCACTGAACTAGATTTAAAAAAAATCTTCTTGGGGACTTGTGCTGCATATGGGCGTTGTGAAGAAGCCAAACGTTAGACAATATTGGAGTTCGAACATTTTCTACCAGACTCCAATTTTGATTCTAAACTTCTAAGCCTTCTAACGTCCACAAAAAATTAAATGTCATTTTCAAAATGATCCAAACATGAAGTAGACATATGGGGAATATAAAGTAATAACTATTTTGGGAGTATTGCTGGGGTATTACTAGTATTTTAAAAGTAGAGAAATAAAAATTTGCAAATGTTTTATTTTTTGGGTAATTTTGTTTTTTTTTTAAATAAAAATCAAATATATTGACTCAAATTTACCACTATTATAAGGTACAATATGTGACGAGAAAACCTCTGAATGGCACAGATAAGTGAAAGCGTTTTAAAGTTATACATGTCAGATTTTCTAAAAATGGCTTGGTCCTTAAGGTGAAAAATGGCAGGGTCCTGAAGGGGTTATTTTCCTTTTACCCTTGTTTATACACTTTTTCCCTCCCAAGGAAACTTTAAATTACCATCATGGGAGATTCTTTGGGATCACTTTGGGAGATTCACTATATTACTGTGTTACCACAGGCAGGGCTCCTATAGGAACTTTGCTATTGTAGCTGTCACCAGGGTGTCAAGACCCACGCCTGACTCTGTTATACCCGGGGTCAGGAAGTCAGCAGCGGTTGGCTGCGCGCTCTATGTAAGATAGGGCTGTTTCCTTATGGTAGCTTTCTGGGTTTGCTTTGCAACCCTTTTTGGCTCACTCAGAGATCCGTAGCTCCTTCTCCTCAGCTGTTCCTTGTCCAGCACTCCCAACCTCCTTATATTCCCATCTCCCACTTCCCTGGTTGCCAGATATAGAGCTTCCTGCCTGGACTTCTATACTGACCCACTGGAGCTGTATTGCTGCGTTCCCTGTTTGTTGTTCCAGAACGTTACCCTCCGAATCCCTGTTGGGCCTTTGTGGTCTGCTGTTGTCGCCCACCTGGGATTATATGTTTGTCTGTATTGTCTGTCCTCTCCTTGGTGTTTTCCTCTTAGTGTCAGTGGTGCAGACTAGTGATCCCACCGCCCCGTTCACTACCTAGGGCTAATCTGAGGAAAAGCCAGGGTTTAGGCACGTGATCGGTGTACGGGTGAGGAACCCGTCTAGGGACGTCAGGGCAGTCAGGTGCCAGCCGCAAGGTGAGTCAGGGGTCACCACCTTTCCCTCTCCCTTGGGCAGGGCCTTCCCTTTTCCCTCCCTTTGCGTGACGCCGGTCATTACATTATATCTGGCCCTTATTTTGTGTAGGTAAAAAAAAAAACTTTTTTTTTTACCTACTTAGAATCCAGTATTGATCCAATTGCTGCTTTGTCAAAGCAATTTCATGGCCTGTCTTTGGAGGTGGCAGGATTGAAGGCGTCGGTCCTCCAGCAAAAGCAGCAATTACAACTGACCGCAACCCCAGCAGTTGCTACAGGTCTCTAGGTTGTTGCGGAACCCAAGGTCCCTCTCCCTGACAGATTTTCTGGGGGAAGAGACAAGTTTGTGACATTCCGTGAGGCCTGTAAATTATATTTTAAGCTGCGCCCTTACTCCTCTGGTAATGAAGAACGGCGGGTGGGGGTTGTTATTTCCCTGCTGCAGGGGGACCCGCAATCCTGGGCGTTCTCTTTACCCACTGATTCCCAGGCTCTCCGGTCAGTGGATGAATTTTTTGGGGCCTTGGGTCTCATATATGACGACCCTGACCGAGTCGCACTGTCTGAATCAAAATTACGGAGACTCCTACAGGGAGAGCGGCCAGTAGAGGAGTATTGCTCTGAGTTCTGTAGGTGGGCTACGGATACCCAGTGGAACGACCCGGCTCTCAGGAGTCAGTTCTGCTCTGGGTTATCCGAAAGGGTTAAGGATGCGCTTGCGCTATATGAGACCCCCTTTTCCATTGATGCGGTTATGTCCCTTTCTATCCGAATAGATAGACGTCTTAGAGACAGATTGAAAGACCCGGAGCAATTGGTAACCCCTCCCAAGCAGCAGTTGGTTTGTACGGACTTAGACGAGCCTATGAAGCTAGGAGGAACTACTCGTCAGGTCCATCCTCCGGAGGTTCGCCGTAGGCGTGGGGTTTGTTTTTTCTGTGGGGAGAGGGGTCATTTCATTAATGTATGTCCTTCTTTCCTAAAAAACAAAAGACCGTCGGAAAACTACTAACCCCAGGCTGTGTGGAGGATGTCAGCCGGGGGGTATATGTTTCCTCCATACGAACATCGCAACCCAGCGGTTGTTGTTTTTGGCGTTAGGACGGAGACTATTTCTTTTTTTCTAGACAGTGGAGCAGTTGCCCACACTATGGGCTTGTCTCTCTGTACGCTACAGAGAGCTATTCACATTTTCGCTATTGATTCTGCTCCTCTGTCTCAGATAAACCTCACCCACATTGTCCATAACTTACACCTTCGGGTAGGGGACCACCATAATGAGATGCTTTCATGTTATGTTCTGGAGGGGCTTCCCACTCCGGTGGTGCTGGGCCTTCCCTGGTTGGTAGCGCACAATCCAGTGGTGGATTGGCAGGCCAGGGACATATTGGAGTGGAGTGAGCATTGTAGAGAAAATTGCTTAAATAGCAATTGCTTAGTCGCCTCCATAGCTACCCGACCTACATTTGTTTCGGACTTTGAGGATGTTTTTTCTGAAAAGGGTTGTCAGAAGTTACCACCTCACCGTCCTTATGATTGCCCGGTTAACCTTATTCCCGGCACAAAATTACCCAAGACCAGGTTATATAATCTTTCGGGTCCGGAGAGACAAGCCATGAAAGATTATATCTCCGAGAGCTTGGCTAAGGGACACATCAGACCCTCTTCTTCACCCGTGGCTGCAGGGTTTTTCTTCGTTAAAAAGAAAGATGGGGGCCTGCGTCCTTGACTAGATTTTCGCGAATTAAACCAGATAACCATCCGAGACCCATACCCTCTTCCTCTCATTCCTGACTTGTTTAATCAGATGGCGGGTGCTAGGTGGTTCTCCAAACTTGATCTTAGGGGGGCCTACAATCTGATTCGTATCAAGGAGGGGGATAAGTGGAAGACAGCTTTTAACACCCCTGAGGGGCATTATGAAAATCTAGTCATGCCTTTCAGTCTGACCAATGCTCCTGCTGTCTTCCAACATTTCGTTAATGACATTTTTAGTCATCTTATCGGCAGGTTTGTGGTAATATACCTAGATGATATTTTAATTTATTCGTCTGATCTGAAAACACATGAGGTGCATGTCAGACAAGTACTGCAGGTCCTACGGACGAATAAATTATATGCTAAAATTGAAAAGCGTGTCTTCGCCGTTCAGGAGATACAATTCCTAGGTTATTTATTATCTGCTTCAGGTTTCCGTATGGATCCGAGGAAGGTCTAGGCAATTTTAGATTGGGATCTTCCTGAGAACCTCAAAGCACTGCAACGGTTCTTGGGCTTCGCTAATTTCTATAGGAAATTCATTAAAAATTATTCAGTTATTGTAAAACCCCTTACTGACATGACTCGGAAGGGGACTGATTTTTCTAAATGGTCTGACGCCGCTAAAATTGCTTTTTCCTCTCTAAAAGAGAGGTTTACCTCGGCACCTGTACTAGTCCAACCTGATGTCTCCCAGCCTTTTATTGTTGAAGTCGATGCGTCAGAGGTGGGAGTGGGGGCTGTGCTGTCTCAGGGTCCGTCTCCTGGCAAATGGCGTCCTTGTGCTTTCTTTTCTAAAAAACTATCTGCAGCAGAAAAGAACTATGATATTGGCAATAGGGAACTATTAGCTATTAAACTAGCGTTTGAAGAATGGCGTCACTTTTTAGAGGGGGCAATCCACCCCGTCACTGTGATTACGGACCACAAAAACCTTCTGTACCTCGAATCAGCTAAGCGTCTCACCCCTAGACAAGCTAGGTGGTCGCTATTTTTTACCAAGTTTAACTTTGTTATTACCTATCGTCCTGGGGCAAAAAATACCAAGGCTGATGCATTATCTCGTTGTTTCCCTGGAGGGGGTAATGTGAGTGATCCGGTACCCATTCTACAAAGAGGAGTGGTTGTCTCTGCGGTACACTCTGCTCTGGAGGGGAAAGTGTTAGAGGCCCAGGGGGACGCCCCGGTCTCTTGCCCCTCAGAGAAATTGTTTGTACCGTTGAACCTGCGTTCCGAATTATTAAAGGAACATCATAATTCGGCACTTGCTGGGCACCCGGTTAGTAAAGCAACCTTGGAGCTATTGTCTCGTTGTTTTTGGTGGCCAAGGTTGCGTCAGGATGTAATGGATTTTGTGTCTTCTTGTTCTACTTGTGCACGCGCGAAAGTCTCTCATACACGTCCTGCAGGGTCTTTATTACCACTTGTCATTCCCAATAGGGCATGGACACATCTGTCAATGGATTTTATCACTGACTTACTTTTGTCTGCGGGTAAAACAGTTATTTTGGTAGTAGTGGACAGGTTTAGCAAAATGGTACACTTCATTGCGTTACCCGCACTACCTAATGCTAAGACTTTTGCTCAGGTATTCATCAGTGAAATCGTGAAGCTTCACGGGGTCCCTTCCGATGTTGTTTCGGATCGGGGTACCCAGTTTATTTCTAAATTTTGGAAAGCTTTTTGTTCCCGTTTGGGGGTACACTTGTCATTTTCCTCAGCTTTCCATCCTCAGTCAAATGGACAGACTGAGCGTACCAACCAAAACCTTGAGACATATTTAAGATGTTTTGTGTCTGAAAACCAAGAGTTGTGGTCATCATATTTACCGTTAGCTGAGTTTGCCATAAATAATCGTTGTCAGAAATCCACTGGCAAGTCACCATTTCTTGGTGCATATGGTTTTCATCCCCAATTTTGTACTTTCAAAGAGGGGGGGTCTTCTAGGGTTTCTGAAGAGGAACGGTTTTCGTCATCTCTTTCATCGGTATGGCAGAAGATGCAAGCTAACTTGAAAAATATGGGAGGTAAATACAAATGCATGGCTGATAAGAGACGGTCGCAAGGTCCGGACCTAGGAGTGAATGACTATGTGTGGTTGTCTACTAGGAATATTAAATTAAAGGTTCCCTCTTGGAAACTGGGTCCTAGGTTCATTGGCCCTTACAAAATTGTAGCCATCATTAACCCCGTGGCTTTTCGCCTGGAGCTACCTCAGACTTTTAAAATCCATAACGTTTTTCATAAGTCGTTACTCAAGAAATATGTTCCACCTCTAGAACCGTCACCGCTGCCACCCCCTCCTGTTGTTGTGGATGGTAATCTAGAGTTTCAGATATAAAAAATTGTTAATTCCCGTCGGGTCTGCCGCTCTCTTCAATATCTGGTGCATTGGAGAGGTTACGGTCCCGAGGAAAGAATGTGGGTTCCTGCGTCTGAGGTAAACGCCGACAGGCTAGTTCGGGCTTTTCATGCCTCTCATCCTGAGAGACCTGGTCCTGAGTGTCCGGAGGCCCCTCGTAGAGAGGGGGGTACTGTCACGAGGGTGTCAAGAACCACGCCTGACTCCGTTATACCCGGGGTCAGGAAGTCGCAGCGGTTGGCTGCGCGCTCTATGTAGAAAGATAGGGCTGTTTCTTTATGGTAGCTTTCTGGGTTTGTTTTGCAACCCTTTTTGGCTCACTCAGGGATCCGTAGCTCCTTCTCCTCAGCTGTTCCTTGTCCAGCACTCCCAACCTCCTTATATTCCCATCTCCCACTTCTCTGGTTGCCAGATATAGAGCTTCCTGCCTGGACTTCTATACTGACCCACTGGAACTGTATTGCTGCGTTCCCTGGTTGTTGTTCCAGAACGTTACCCTCCGGATCCCTATTGGGCCTTTGTGGTCTGCTGTTGTCGCCCACCTGGGATTATATGTTTGTCTGTATTGTCTGTCCTCTCCTTGGTGTTTTCCTCTTAGTGTCAGTGGTGCAGACTAGTGATCCCACCGTTCACTACCTAGGGCTAATCTGAGGGAAAGCCAGGGTTTAGGCACGTGATCGGCGTACGGGTGAGGAACCCGTCTAGGAACGTCAGGGCAGTCAGGTGCCAGCCGCAAGGTGAGTCAGGGGTCACCACCTTTCCCTCTCCCTTGGGCAGGGCCTTCCCTTTTCCTTCCCTTTGCGTGACACCGGTCATTACAGTAGCCCTCAGGTCTGAGGCTGCCATAGCAACCAAACCACGATCTTGGAATGGGGACTTTACCCCCGGGGGTCTGCTGTGTAAAACAGCAGGCACCCGGGGTCTGTGGCCTGGCTCCGCTTCTGGGCAGGTGTCATCTTTGAAGACCCAACATGTGCCTTACATGTATGGCACGTCGGGAAGTGGTCAATATGGGCAAAAGGGGGTGATTTGAATTTTTTTTTTTTTTGTTTCTATAAGGAGATCAAACACCTTAAAGGGGTTTTCTGAGATTTTTGTATGTGCTATACCTGAAATTAATTTTCATAAGTGCGATACCAAGCACAGCCGCTATACAATTGTATTGTAAGGATATTTTTAAAAACGGATTCCTTGTAATGTATAGAGTTAGAGATAGTACCCATCCCCCATTGTGCTAAAGCCACATTCCTGAGAAGTGGTTATCTCAGAGACATGCGTGCTGGATACTTCAGGAGGGGCTAAAAGGTATAAACTCTGCTACACACATACTGTGTATTAGTGAGCCTGGCTCATGCACTTGAGAGGGGAGTGGTCAGTCACCAGGCGGAACTTTCTCCCCAACAAATAGTAGCAGAGAGACTCAAGTGCCCACTTGATAGCCAGGCACTTTCTCTCCACTATACTATACCTGGTTTTAGCAGGGGTGAGCTTGCGGCTTAAAAAGACAATGGGATGGTCCTCCCAGTTGACTTCCTGAGAGAGTACAGCACAGAGGCCTACTTCGGAGGCATCTGTCTGTACCACGAACTCCCTATTGAAGTCGGGCGAAAACCGGTGACCCGCAAAGGGCCGACTTCAAAGTGGAAAAAGCCTGCTCATCTGAGTGAACCATCACTGATTTTTGTCCCTTCAAGAGCTCTGTCAAGGGCGTAGCTATAATGGCAAAGTGAGGAACAAATCTCATGTAATAGCCTATCATTCCTAGGAACGACTTTACGTGTTTAGTGGTGACAGGTCGGGGCCAATTTCTTATCACCTCTATTTTGTTTACTTGGGGTTTGATCACTCCACGCCCAATGACATACCCAGGTATTTTGTCTCCTCTAACCAAATCGAGCATTTTTTTGAGTTAACGGTTAGTCCAACTTTTCGAAGGGAGTCTACTACAGCCTGCACTTTGGGCAGGTGACTTTCCCAGTCGGTACTGTGGATGACAATATCGTCCAGGTAAGCCAAAGCGTATCGATGATATGGTCACAGCACAATGTCCATAAGCCTTTGGAAAGTGGCGGGGGCTCCATGCAGACCAAAGGGTAACACTTTATACTGGTACAGTCTCTCCGGTTTGATGAAGGTTGTTTTCTCTTTGGCAGTCTCCGCTAAGGGTACCTGCCAGTACCCTTACCCTTTGTTGAGGTCCAAAACAGAAAAATACCGGGCTTGTCCTAACCTCTCAATCAGCTCGTCTACCCGGGGCATAGGATATGCGTCGATCTTAGATACCTCGTTTAATTTTCGAAAATCGTTACAAAACCGCAATCAGTACTATAGGGCTGGCCCACTCACTTCTAGACTCATCGATGACATCTAGCTGCAGCATTAGTTGTACTTCTTCAGAGATGGCCTGTCGCTGAGTCTCGGGTACTCGGTATGGTTTCAACTGGATTTTGGCCTGAGGCTCAGTGACAATGTCATACTGGATTATGGAAGTGTGTCCAGGGAGATCTTAGAACACATCTGGGTTCTTGCTGACAAACTCCCTGGCCTCCTGAGTCTGTTTAGAGGAGAGGCTGTCAGCAATCTTCAATGTGGCAAACGCTTCCCTTACATCAGACTTAGGGTCCGGAACTTCTCCCCTAGAAAACTCGTCCGCGGGCTATCATCAGTACTGGTCTCCCTATCCTTTCATGGTTTAAGTAAATTCACATGGTACACCTGCTCTGGCTTCCGCCACCCTGGCTGGCGTACCTTGTAGTTTACTTCTCCAACCTTTTCGAGTACCTTGTAGGGTCCCTGCCACCTAGTCAGTAACTTACTGTCCACTGTCGGTACCAGAACCAAAACCCGATCTCCCGGGTTAAATGTCCACACCCGAGCCTGCCGATTATACACCCGACTTTGAGCTTGGTGAGCTGCCTCCATATGTTCTTTTACCAGCGGTAACACGGTTTCCATATGTTCCTGCATCTGGGTGACATATTCAACAACACTTTTATATGGTGTGGGTTGTTGCTCCCACGCCTCTTTGGCTATGTCAAAAAGACCACGTGGATATCTGCCATATAGTAGTTCGAAGGGCAAGAACCCAGTAGAGGCCTGGGGCACTTTTCGCACTGCGAACATAAGATAGGGCAGAAGGAGGTCCCAGTCTTTTCCATCCTTAGCTACTACTCATTTTAACATAGTTTTTAACGTTTGATTAAACCTTTCTACTAGGCCGTCTGTTTGCGGATGATAGATGGATGTTCGTATCTGTTTGATATTCAGCAACTTACAGAGCTCCCTCATGACCTTGGACATAAAAGGAGTCCCCTGGTCAGTCAGAACCTCTTCGCATATCCCCACTCGGGAAAACATCTCCATTTACTCTTTTGCTATGAGTTTGGCCGATGTATGTCGCAGTGGCACCGCCTCCAGGTACCAAGTCCAGGACGACCAAGATGTATTGGTGCCTTCTAGCGGACTTTGGTACTGGGCCTACGAGATCCATAGAGATTCTCTCAAATGGTACCTTGATAATTGGGAGGGGCACTAAGGGACTGTGGAACAGGTGCTCGGGGCTAGTGGTTTGGCAAGTCGGGCAAGACTTACAAAAGTCATCCAACTCTCTAAAGACACTGGGCCAGTAAAAACGCTGTAGTATCTGGTCCTCTGTCTTCTGCAGTCCCAGATGACCCCTGGGTTCATGTTGGTGGGCTAACTCTAACACGCGTTTTTTGATAAGCCCCGGGCACCACCAACTGTTCAACAGGTTCACCCCGCAGCTGGTTTACCCGATATAGCATATTCTGGTGGAGCACAAAACAGGGAAACATCGACTCAGCTCCAGGTTGTTGGGGTACACCATCAAGTATTACCACATTCTCCCAGGCCCGGGATAGGGTTGGGTCTCGGCGTTGGGCTGTACCGAAATTCTCCCCGTAGACGTTGAGGTCTGCCAACCCAGGACCCGGTGGCAACTCCTCTACATCTCCCACCATTACCCTATGCAGGTTTTTTTCCCCCTCTTCCAACGTGGCAGTCACCCCTACTGCTGGCCCTTCGCCCTCAGGTTCCCAGGGTTCTGGCCATCCCCCTGAACAAGGCCAATCTCGTGGGCTTATTCTTGTCTCAGGGGTATCCTTAACTCTCACAACCGGCCATAGGGCAGGGAAACCTGGAAATTCTCTCCCTATTATGAGTTTATAGTGGAGATTTCTGGCGACTGACACTTCATGGGTCCACCTGCCGGCCACCGTGGTTAGAGACACCAGCGTGGTGGGGTAGTCTTTCAAGTCTCCATGAATGCACATCACCCCAACTTTCCAGCCAGTATACTCAGCAGACCGCACCAGGGTAGCCCTTACCAGGGTCACCAAGCTCCCTGAGTCCAGCAGGGCCTCCGCTTTAGCGTATCCCACTTACACCTGGCACAAGTGGTCTAGAGCCTCTGAGGTACCTGTGGCACACAGTTTATTCGCATATAGTGATTGTCGGTAACCACAATTAGTGTCCATGGGCTCAACCCGATGAGGACACTCAGCCCTGGTGTGGCCAGGTTCCTGACACTGCCAGCAGATTAACTGGGTCCGGCCCATAGGGGGAACCTCCCAGGGGGGTTTCATTGGCTCATACCGGTGGGCCTGGGGTGGGGAGTTCTGCAGTTTGCCTGCTATCCTCCCAAATGAACCCCTCTTGACACTCTTGGTGGCCTGATAGCGTTCCAACAGTTCCACCATTTCCAGGGTATTTCCAGGAGATACCGGGTCGATCCAGTGCTGGAAAGGGTGTGGCAGCGCCCTCCAGAATATGTCAGCCAATAGTCTATCCAGCATAGCCGTGGGACTCAGCACATCAGGCTGTAGCCACTTTTGCAAAAGGTGGAGTAATACTGGGGCCTCGCGGGCTTAGCCAGCTTAAACCCCCACTGATGTACCCGCTGGGCCCGGACCAACACATTCACACCAAGTCTTGCCAAAATCTTACCCTTTACCTTCGAATAGTCGGCCGCTTGATCGTCCGGCAAGTCGAAATACACCCGCTGGGACTCTGATGCCAGGGAAGGAGCAACAACCTCAGGGATAGCTTTTCCCTGGTGGCCACTTTCTCGTACATCTCCAGGTAGGTTTCAATGTCGTCTGCGGATGTCATCTTAGGGATCGCTGCACGGACTGCTTTCCGGGCATCGTGGCGCTTGGGGTTGCTCCTGCTGTCTGCAAAGCCGTCACGTTTTGGTCTTTTGCTGCTGCTTATTAGCCTCCCATTGGTGCAGGTTGGTCTCTCGCTGCTGCAAATTAGCCTCCATGAGGGCCTTCACAACAGCCTCCATTTTGGAAATACAGCTGGTTTGATGTACGACATACAACTGTGCCCAAAAGTGCAAACCCAAAAATATATCGGCGTTTATGCCAGCCTTACTGCGCTTGCACGCATCCTCCACCAATTGTGGGGATTTGCTCTGGAAGTTAGGACTAGCGGATACAGTATAGTGGCAAAGTACACAGTTCTTGAATCAAACACCAGTGTTTATTCACACATTGGTGTACAACAAAATGCAGATAATGTGTATCACAAAAGACAGGTGGCTTGGTGTTTGTTCACACACAAGGAAAGTCCATAAACAATAAAAGTCCTTTTTTCATGGGTGTTAATTTACACCCTGTTAGCTGTTCAGCCTCATCAAGTCCATAGGCGGCCTGTTCGCCTTTAGAGGGGCCTGAGTCCTCCAGCCCGGCTCAAACCTCAAATCCCAGCACAGCCCTCAGTTCACAGCACACAGACTCCTGCGCTCCACTGTCAGAGGGAGGTAAATCCACACACCTGGCAGTGCTGGCTGGTTTTTATGCCTGGCAAAACCCAGCCTGGAACATGGGGAGTAGTCACCCACCCAGCACTTTGACTACTCCCAGTAAGAGCCGTCCCGAGTCAGCTATGACAGCCATGCTAGATCTCACTGTGTCAATTAGTAAAAACTGCTGCTGACACATAAAATACCGGCTCTTACTTCACCGAGGCCAGGAACCTCTGTGACACATAACTTCAATGCACGATGATTCCAGGTACCTTCTTACAACTGCCTAATTAAAAGAGAAAGATCAGCCTCCTGTGTACAGCCTTGGGAATTGCATATGCCAGCTGTAAAGACTAGATTTCATTGTTACAGTGCTTATGTGAATCTCCTGTTGACCTGCTGCAGTAAAGAATAGTGAAGTTGTTGCAATTAACTTGACCTCATCATTGCTTCCTGCATTACTACTACACTGCAATGTGTTGGCGTCATGACAACTGATACCCTGCCTTGCACCTCAAAACCTACAACACCAAGGACACCTCAAACATCATGAGGCAGAAAAACCCAGAACTGGAGAGTGCCCCAAAGGGAAGAAAGGTGTGCCCTTCCCATCACTGCACAATCCCAGGTGGAATAAGGACCATGAGTAGTACAACAACTTCAATCAAGCTACTGACACACTCATCCCTGCAGAGCGCTGCACTCTGCTGCAAAGGCGAGATAACCCTATCCAAAAGTCCCCAGCTCTTCAGGAGTTGCCAGATCCAGGCAGTCCATCTTAATCTGTGTACCTCTGGATGGTAAAGAGGGCGCTGAAGGAGAAGATTTACTCATTATCAGAGTTATCAGAATAGGTTTTGTAGATTCTCTCGGAATTTTGCTGAGAACTGTGGAGATGAGGGGAAATTGAGGGATTACATAGACCAGATCCATGTCCCAATCCTGGGCTTGATGTGGCTACTGTATATCAGCTTCTGGAAACTCTTTTAGTTGAAGGCCTTTTCCAGGATATTGTCTAATACAGGCCCAAAAAGTGGAGCCTTAAAATGCATTTGCACATAGCCTGTTCTTGGAAGGGATGTTTCCCGAACAAGTTTTAGCCTAGTTGTGGTTGCATTGGACAGGGTCCCGTTTCTGGCTGCAAATCTGATGCATTCGTCGGAGGCATCAGCCATTAAGACTGCAGCTATTTTAAGGGGGGATAGTCGAGAATTTCTTCTTTAGAGGTTTGATCTTGATATGGTTCTCTAATTAGTTTAACTATAGAACATTCATCTAGCAACTGTAGTTGCTGCAATATTAGTGTTTATCAAGGCTTCTTTTCAAAAGGTCATACATCTCCCCATCTATGTCATCGCGAAGTTAGGAAGAACCTTTAAATGGTAATGGTGTATTTTTAAAACCATCAAGTTTGTCAAACTGAACAGCTTTTTGTACAATTCCTACAATCTTTTCCCACATGTAGCACAAAATTTTCCCTTTTTCTTCACATCCATATTAGACTTTTGGACTAGATCTTTGTCACCCCGATAACAAACACATACAGGACAAGGGACAATAAAACATGCCAGAACATGCAGCCAATAGTAAAGCCTGCATGAATATCACTTATGTGACCTACTGCAGGGTCTCTGGAACAGGGTTCCTTGTTTCGTGCTGGAAGTCACGGCGGGACCATGCGCTGTAAAAGATGAGTGCCATAAAATTAACGGGTCAGCATCCGTGAAACAGTGCGCACACAGCCAGTGCCCTTTTATTGTGGACCTGCTGTTTGTGGGCCACAATATGGGTATGGCCTGCATATATATTTGTGTGCACAAGCCCTTAGGCAGGTGATACACAGCAACACTCCAGTGTGCAGGAGTGGACATCACGTAAACATCTATGGGAAACAAAAACAACCCAACTTTATATCTGTGTTGTGAACTCCGGCATTCTATTCTAGTCACTGTATCCGGCGTATATGCCGGCTTTCAGCTGCATAAAAATACAGTGCTGCCCATAATTATTCATACCCCAGGCAAATTTTGGCTTACCTACTTTTATTCAACCAGCAAGTAATTTTTGGATAGCAAATGACATAGGTGTCTCCCAAAAGATAATAAGACGATGTACAAGAGGCATTATTAAGCAAAAAGTGTCCAGTCCAAAATTATTCATACCCTTCTCAATAATCAATAGAAAAGCCTTTATTGGCTATTACAGCAATCAAACCCTTCCTATAATTGCAGACCAGCTTTTTGCATGTCTCCACGGGTATTTTTGCTCATTCATCTTTAGCAATGAGCTCCAAATCTTTCAGTTTGGAGGGTCTTCTTGCCATCACCCTGATCTTTAGCTCCCTCTACAGATTCTCAATTGGATTCAAGTCTGGATTCTGGCTGGGCCACTCCAAAACGTTAATGATGTTGTCTGCTAACCATTTCTTCACCACTTTTGCTGTGTGTTTTGGGTCATTGTCATGCTGAAATGTCCACTGGTGCCCAAGGCCAAGTTTCTCTGCAGACTGCCTGATGTCGCTGAGAATCCTCATGTATTACCCTTTTTTTATGGTGCCGTTTACTGTGATTAGGTTCCCTGGTCCATTGGCTGAAAAACACCCCCAAAGCATTAGGTTCCCACCACCATGTTTGACAGTGGGGATGGTGTTCTTTGGGTTGATGTCACGGCGGACAAGCACTCAGACACACAGAAAAACAAACAACCAGGCTCTGAGCGAGAAGCAGGGGAAGGGTCACCTCCTAGCTAATCCCTGACCTCTCTCCCTGCACTGCTCAGCCCACAGGCAGACCTTGGTGGTAGGAATGCTGTGTCCTCATGCCTGGGCTAATACACCCTAACTTCCCTGAGATAGTGAGAAGGGGAAATAGGAGCAGCCTGCTCACACAGAACCTGGATGGGAGAGAAGATACCAACACAACTAAAACAGCAAACAACAAGAACAGAAACCACACTTATCTTAACTGAGCTTTGACAGAAAACCTTCCTTGCTTGCTTGCTTCCTAGGCCAGACTGATTTCTATACCCGCTCAGAGCACTGGAATTGAGAGCCATTTAAAGGGTTTCTACCACATCGTTTTGACATAATTAGCTATCAGACACTAGCGATCCGCTAGTGTCTGCTCTACCAAACAATGCTATTATAATAGCTTTTTGTGCAGCCGTTTCCATAACAAACTAACATTTATTGATATGCTAATGAGCCTCTAGGTGCTATGGGGGCGTCTTTTCAGCCCCTAGAGGCTCGGTCTACCTTCACAAAATGCCGCCCAGCGCATCCCTCCAGCACGCCCATCTCCTCTCGAATGTGATCCTACCTCTGTCTTCGGTGCATCTGTCTTCGGCGCAGTGAATGTCTGACCGCTGCCTGCACAGACATCTCGGTCATCGGCGCAGGCGCAGTGGAGATGTCTGTGCAGGGAGCGGTCAGACATTCACTGCGCCTGCGCCGATGACTGAGATGTCTGTGCAGGCAGCGGTCAGACATTAACTGCGCCAAAGACAGAGGCGCACGGCGCAGGTGCGAGAATTCGTCCGCTGACTCAGAGGTAGGATCGCATTCCAGAGATGGGCGGGCTGGAGGGACGCGCTGGGCGGCATTTTGTGAAGGTAGACCGAGCCTCTAGGTGCTGAAAAGACGCCCCCATAGCACCTAGAGGCTCATTAGCATATCAATAAAAGTTCGTTTTTTATGGAAACGGCTGCACAAAAAGCTATTATAATAGCATTGTTTGGTAGAGCAGACACTAGCGGATCGCTAGTGTCTGACAGCTAAATTTGTCAAAACGATGTGGTAGAAACCCTTTAAACTAATGACCCCTACCCAGTGCACCTGATGGGAGGCGGATCCAGCACGACTCCAAAACAAACACTAAAGACGTGCTGCTATTCTGGCCGACCTCCGCACATAGTCAGAGCCAGGGATGACAGTATCCCCCCTTCTACGGGTGACCTCCAGACACCCCGGACCAACCTTATCCGGATGGGATCTATGAAAAGCCCTCACCAGTCGGCTGGCACTGACATCCCGTGCAGGAACCCACATCCTCTCCTCAGGGCTGTATCCCCTCCAGTGTACCAGATACTGAAGGGAACCCCGAAGAACTCTAGAGTCGAGAACCCTGGAGATCTCGAACTCCAAATTTCCATTGACCAGAACAGGAGGAGGAGGCAATGGCCATGGTTCCACCGGTTTCACATATTTTTTCAGTAAAGACCTGTGGAACACGTCATGAATCCTCCAAGTTTGCGGAAGATTCCAGCCGAAACGCTACTGGGTTGATCACTGCAGATATTTTGTCCGGACCGATAAATCTTGGACCCAGTTTCCAAGATGGCACTCTCAACTTAATATTTTTAGTGGACAACCATACCAGATCACCCACACCACACAGGTCCGGACCAGTCACACTGTCTCTTGTCAGCCATTCGCTTATACCTCTCACCCATCTTCTCCAAATTCCCTTGGATCTTTCGCCAGATGGAAGACAAGGCAGAAGAAAATCTCTCCTCCTCTGGCATCCCAGAGGAACCAGTCCCAGAAAAGGTACCAAACTGAGGATGAAAGCCGTATGCGCCGAAAAACTGTGACTTACCTGTGGACTCCTGCCTACGGTTATTCAAAGCTCATTCTGCTAGAGACAAGAATGAGGACCAGTCCTTCTGATTCTCAGCCACAAAGCACCTCAAGTAGGTCTCCAGGTTTTGATTAGTACGCTCTGTCTGTCCATTCGACTGTGGATGAAAAGCCGAAGAGAATGAAAGTTGAATGCCAAGCCGAGAGCAGAACGCCTTCCAAAACCTGGAGACAAACTGCGTGCCCATATCGGAGACCACATCCGAAGGAATACCATGCAATTTCACAATATTATCCACAAAAATCTGCGCAAGGGTCTTGGCGTTAGGCAGACTAGATAAAGATATAAAGTGAATCATTTTACTGAAACGGTCAACTACCACCAAAATTACTGTTCTCCCAGAGGAACTCGGTAGATCCGTAATAAAGTCCATAGACAAGTGCGTCCAGGGACGAGACGGAATAGACAATGGAAGAAGTGAACCAGCCGGTCAAGTATGAGCAAACTTTGACCGAGCACAGGTTTCACAAGCTGCCACGTAATCAATCCTCAATGCTCTTACGTAACCGGGCCACCAGAACCTCCTGGACACAAGATCAAAGGTCGACTTACCACCAGCATGTCCAGCAAGGACAGTATCGTGATGTTCCTTAAATACCTTGTATCGCAGGCCCTCAGGAACAAACAACCTCCCTGGGGGACAAGAACCAGGAGCCCCCTCCTGGGCTCCCAACACCTCCATCTCCAATTCGGGGTACAGAGCGGAGACAACCACCCCATCCGCCAAAATCGGAGCAGGATCCTCTGAATCACCTCCCCCAGGAAAGCTGCGAGACAAGGCATCTGCCTTGACGTTCTTAACCCCTGGGCGAAAGGTAACCACAAAATTGAACCTGGTAAAAAACTGTGACCATCTGGCCTGTCTAGGGTTCAGACGCTTGGCAGACTGCAAGTAAGCCAAATTCTTATGGTCTGTATATACCGTAACGGGGTGAGACGCCCCCTCCAACCAGTGACACCATTCCTCAAAGGCCAACTTGATAGCCAGCAACTCTCTATCTCCAACATCATAATTCCTCTCGGCGACCGAGAGCTTCTTGGAGAAAAAAGCACACGGGACCCATTTGCCAGGAGATGAACCCTGCGACAGTACAGCTCCAACCCACACTTCAGATGCATCAACCTCTACGATGAATGGCTGAGACACATCGGGCTGCACCAGAATGGGAGCAGACGCAAAACGCTCCTTAATAGTCGAAAAGACCTGCAATGCCTCATCCGACCAGACAGATGTCAGCGCCCTTCTTAGTCATATCCGTGAGAGGTTTTACAATGGTGGAATAGTTTGAAATAAATTTCCTATAATAATTAGTAAACCCCAAGAACTGCATCAAAGCTTTCTGATTCTCTGGTCGGTCCCATTTCAGAACCGCCCAGACCTTTTCGGGGTCCATACGAAAACCAGAGTCAGAAAGCAGATATCCCAAGAACGGAAGCTCCTGCACCGAAAATAAACATTTCTCCAATTTAGCATATAATTTATTCTCCCGAAGGATCGTTAAAACCTGTCTCACATGATCCTGATAGGTCTTCAGATCAGGAGAATAAATTAAAATGTCATCCAAATAAACCACCACGAACCTCCCCACCAGGTGATGAAAAATGTCATTGACGAATCGCTGAAATACTGCTGGCGCATTCGTCAACCCAAAAGGCATAACCAGATTCTCAAAATGACCCTTGTGCGTATTGAAGGCCGTTTTCCACTCATCCCCCTCCTTGATCCTGTTCAGGTTGTAGGCCCCCCTCAAATCCAACTTGGAGAACACCTTGGCTCCCACAATCTGATCAAAAAGGTCAGAAATCAAAGGCAGGGGATATGGATCCCGGATCGTAATACGGTTCAATTCCCGGAAATCCAAACACGGTCTCAGCGATCCATCCTTTTTCTTTACAAAGAACAAGCCTACTGCCACCGGAGGCTTAGATGGCCTAATATGAACTTTTGCCAAACTCTCGCCGATACTTTCGCATGACCTCTCTTTCGGGTTGAGAAAGGTTGTAAAGCCGAGATTTTGGCAATTTAGCCCCAGGGATGAGATTAACTGGACAATCATAGTCTCGATGAGGGGGTAATTCCTGAGCCCCACCCTCCGAAAAGACATCCGCAAAATCTGAGATACTGAGGTAGTGGACACCCCAGAGATAGATGTGCCAAGACAATTATCCGAACAAAACTCACTCCAACCAATGATTTGTCTCGCTTGCCAATCTAGAATTGGGTTATGTTTAATCAACCATGGCAGCCCCAAAACTATAGGAGCTGGCAAATCCTTCATGACAAAACAAGAAATAATTTCAACATGTGCATCACCCACCCTTAAGTGAATACCATGATAAGACTCCTTTGAGAAAGAGGGGAAGAATCAATTGCAAAAACTCGAATCTCATTCTCTAAAGTGCAAGTACTTAGTCCTAGATTTTGAAGAAAAAGAGAGTCAATTATGTTTACCCCAGCACCACAATCAAGGAATACTTCAACATAAAAAATTCTTGACTCTAGCGCCACCACAGCTGGAAGGAGAAAACGGGAACTGCAGGGAGCTTGCATACCTGCCTGCTCCACCACACTATTCACGCTACCAAGTGACAGGGAATTTTTTGTTCTTTTTCACTTCCACCTGCAGTTTAACATAAGAACAAGCAAAAATAAAATGACCACTCTTTCCACAATGGTAACACAGTTTGTGCAATTTCCTAAAGTCTCTACTATTAGAATGGCAAGAAACCTGACCCAGCTGCATGGGTTCCTCCGCTATCCCAGAGTTAACTGTAACATCACCCGGGGAGGTATTAGAGACGAAACCACTCGCAGAAGAAATCCCTTGCGCGGAGGGAGCCCTACACCTTTCTCTGATACGTCTATCTAACCGTACTGCTAAAGACATGGCATTCTCCAAAGAGTCTGGGTATTCATGAAAAGCAAGGGCATCCTTCAATCTCTCAAATAACCCTTGACAAAACTGACTACGTAACGCAGGATCATTCTGATTCCGTAGCCCATCTCCTAAACTCAACACAGTAAGCCTCTGCAGTATGTTCACCCTGAAATAAATTACATAACCTCGATTCTGCCATCGAGACCCGATCTGGGTCATCGTAGATTAATCCCAGAGCCTTAAAAAATTCCTCCACCGACCGGAGGGCCTGAGAACCGGGTGGCAGAGAAAAGGCCCAGGATTGCGCGTCCCCTTTAAGCAGAGAAATGATTATTCCTATCCTCTGGCTCTCATCACCTGACGACGATGGACGCAGCCGAAAATACAATTTGCACGATTCTCTAAAATGGATAAAGTCATCCGTACCCCCTGAAAATCGATCAGGAAGAGCCACTTTAGGCTCCACACAAATTTGACCTGCACCTGATGCCAGAGCATTCTGACACCGTGTGACCGAACCACGTAGCTCCGCAACCTCTAGGGATAGCCCCTGCATGCGGTCAACTAACTGTCACAACCAGACAGCTGAGAAGCTCTGACAGAAGCCTTTCAGAACCTCCTCCTTGAGTTTTCTTGGTTTTGAATTTCAGTTCCTCATCTCGTTAGCCTCTCTCAGCTGTCATGTAGTTGGACTGATTGCATCCCTTTAAATTCCCCCCCATAATGCATTAGTGTGCGGCTTATACAACTTCCTGGAGTGTGTGTGCATGCTGATCCTATTTTCCAGCCTTCTACAAGATAAGTGCTGTACATTTATTTGTGATTTTCTGTTTGCTGGATCCCAGGTGACCCTGACTCCCTCCGTGTCTAGTGTAGGGAGCCGGTGGTCGTGTCCCCTCACTATTGTAGGGTGTTCAGGTGGTATATAGTCGAAGTACGTGGATATGCAATCATCCACCATTGGGATTTTCGCATAGGCTGAGCAAGCAGGGAGAGTGCCAGGTCTTATGCAGGGGTCTCCCTTTTGTTCCTTAGTTTTGGATCCAGTGAGTCATATATTCCTTTTTGCATTATCTTGTTTCCTGTACACCTTCTGTGACACTAACGCTTCAATTGATGACATCACAAAACCGCTGAGTAATGACAGTCAAAGTTTGGCGGGTTATAATGCAAACAACAAGAACAGAAACCACACTTATCTTAACTGAGCTGGGACAGAAAACCTTCCTTGCTTGCTTGCTTCCTAGGCCAGACTGATTTCTATAACCCACTCAGAGCATTGGAATTGAGAGCCATTTAACCGCCTCCGGACCGCCTAACGCAGATGTGCGGTCCGGAGGCGGCAGCGCTGCGCACAGTCACGCATATACGCGTCATCTCGCGAGACGCGAATATGCGCGCGCGCATGCGCAGTTCGCGCCAGCATTTCGTAGAGGGGGGTCGGGTCACCAGCCTGTCAGCCAATGATCGCGGCTGGCAGGCTGGCGATTTTTAAAAAACCAATCAAAGGCCAGATATCAGATCATATTAGTAAATATGATCTGATATATGGCTGCCTGCTCCTCTGCTGGTTCTTTTCGTCGGTTGGATCCAGCAGAGGAGCAGGCTTCACAGTGAGTAGCACCAAACAGCACACTTTAGCCCCAGATCACCCCCCCCTGAACCCCAATTAACCCTTTGATCACCCCTTTGTCAATCACTAGTGAAAGGAAAAAAGTGATCAGTGTAAACTGTCACTTTTTTTTCCCACTGGTATTGACCGTTAGGTTTTAGGTATAGTTTAGGCCCCTTGGTTAGGTAGTTAGCGATCAGTTAGCGCCCAGCCCACCGCACCGCAGTCCGTTATTCGCTGATTAGCGTATCGCTAATCAGCATTTGTACTTTTATAGTATCTGGAAGTGATCAAAACTGATCACGGTCAGATCTATAATAGTACTAGTGTCACTTTAGTTCGCCCTCCACCCAAAACGCAGTGTTTGCCCGATCAGGCCTGATCGGTCGCCCACACGTGCGTTCGCCCACACCCGCCCCACCGCAGTGACAAAAAAAAATTTTTTTTGGGTTCACTGCACAATCACTTTACACGCACTGCGGCGATAAAAAAATCTGTTTTGATATTTTTTATCAACTGCAGCGGCCTCCGGTACTTCGCTAGCCTCCCCTTTGTAAGACAGGCTTGCTTTCTTTTTCTTGGGTAGTCTCAGGGAATACCCCTAAATTTAGTTGCCCACATGTCTAACAGGGGGTATTCTTCTGAAGAGGCCTACAGGCTTCTGACCCAGTCGGATGAGGAGTGGGAACCCTCATCTGATGAATCCAGCGGGTCAGAATACGAACCTGTAGAAAGCAGTGGCTCTCTGACCCAAAGTTCGGACGAGGAGGCTGAGGTCCCTGATACCACCAGGCGTACCCGGCCCCGTGTCGCTAGACCACAGGTTGCGCAGGATCCGCTTCAAGAGCAGCAGAGTGGGGCTGGTGCTGTCGGATTACGTGGTGAGGCATACACCAGCAGCCCAGCCCTCCCTGGACCTAGTACCAGCACTGCCGTACAACCTGGTGAAGTAGCGAGCACCAGAAGGGCAGTTGAAGCTGGTACGGTGGCACGTGCAGTAGTGACCCCGTCGCAGCCACCGCAAAGACGTGCCCGTAGAGCCCCTAGAATCCCAGAGGTGCTGGCAAACCCTGATTGGCAGTCCCCAACTTCAGCCGCACCCGTAGTTTTCCCTTTCACTGCCCAGTCTGGAGTTCGGGTTGAGACAGCTCAGATCGGTTCGGCCCTGGGATTTTTTGAGCTGTTCTTGACTGCGGAGCTTTTAGACATAGTTGTGGCCGAAACAAACAGATATGCCACACAATTTATCACCGCTAACCCGGGAAGCTTTTATGCCCAGCCTTTCCGGTGGAAACCAGTCCAAGTTTCCGAAATTAAAACTTTTCTGGGCCTCCTCCTCAACATGGGCCTGACAAAAAAGCATGAATTGCGGTCATATTGGTCCACGAACCCGATTCATCACATGCCCATGTTCTCTGCTGCTATGTCCAGGGCACGTTTTGAGGCCATCCTGCGTTTCCTGCACTTTAGTGACAACACCGCCTCCCGTCCCAGGGGCCACCCTGCTTTTGACCGGCTCCACAAAATTCGGCCCCTCATAGACCATTTCAACCAGAAATTTGCAGATATTTATACCCCAGAGCAAAACATCTGCGTAGACGAGTCCCTGATACATTTTACCGGGCGCCTTGGCTTCAAACAATACATCCCAAGCAAGCGCGCCCGGTATGGGGTCAAATTGTATAAGCTCTGTGAAAGGGCCACAGGCTATACCCACAAATTTCGGATCTATGAGGGAAAAGATCAGACCCTGGAGCCGGTCGGTTGCCCTGACTACCTGGGGAGCAGTGGGAAGACAGTTTGGGACTTGGTGTCACCCTTATTCGGCAAGGGGTACCATCTTTATGTGGACAATTTTTACACAAGTGTGGCCCTCTTTAGGCATTTGTTTCTAGAACGGATTGGCGCCTGTGGTACCGCGCGAACTAGTCGCGCGGGCTTCCCCCAACGGCTCGTTACCACCCGTCTTGCAAGGGGGCAGAGGGCCGCACTGTGTAACGAAGAACTGCTCGCGGTGAAATGGAGAGACAAGCGTGACGTTTACATGCTCTCCTCCATTCACGCAGACACGACAATACAAATTGAGCGAGCAACCCGTGTCATTGAAAAGCCCCTCTCAGTCCACGACTATAACCTCCACATGGGAGGGGTGGACTTCAATGACCAGATGTTGTCTCCGTATTTAGTTTCCCGCAGAACCAGACGCTGGTATAAGAAGGTGTCTGTATATTTAATTCAATTGGCTCTGTACAATAGTTTTGTTCTCTACAGTAAGGCTGGGAGAACTGGATCCTTCCTCAAATTTCAGGAAGAGATCATCGAGAACCTCCTGTACTCAGGAGGTTCCGTGGCCCCATCCACCAGTGTAGTTAGCCGTCTACACGAGCGACATTTCCCCAATGTCGTTCCTGGTACCTCAACCCAACCGTCACCCCGAAAAAGATGTCGTGTCTGTAGCAGGAGTGGAATAAGGCGTGACACCCGCTATTTCTGTCCTGACTGTCCTGACCACCCTGCCCTATGCTTTGGAGAGTGTTTCCGGAAGTACCACTCACAGGTACACTATTAGCATAGGGATCATCTCACCAGGATAGGCACACAGGGCTATTAGGGCCCATTCACTCACTGCTGCTGCAAACGTCTCCTTTCACATGGGACAAAGTGCATAACGCACTTCGCCACATCTTTGGGCGATTTGCGCTTTGCACATTGACCCATGGGGAAGGAGAGGTTTGTTCTATAAAGGTAAAAAAAAAAAAAAAAAAAAAAAAACACCAGTAAGCAAAAAGGTTAATGTTCAGTTAAAAAGTTAAAGTTACATGTTCTGTTGCAAAGTTAATAAAATTATTGCGTTGCGGCCTGGTTTTTTCTTTTTTTTTTTGTCTTTTTACCTTCCAGGTGGACCAACCGATCGACCAGCTGCAGCACCGATGTGCATTCTGACAGAAGCATTGCGCTGCTGTCAGATTACACGCAAGTCGGTGTATGCGGCGCTGCAAGATGGGATTTTCTCCTCTGCAGTAACAGATATGTTTGCCGAGGCATACGAGCTGAGGAGGAGGCGGCGTTCCTATGCTTTGGCAAACACTTTGTATATATATATATATAAAAAAAATAATAAAAATCCCGGCAATGATTTATTCATCCACATCGATTGATGTGAATGGAGAAATCTGGTTTGCCAGGGCATACGAGCTAAGTGGGTATGGATGTAGGGCGGAGCTCCTATGTCCTGGCAGACGCCTTTCCCCTCCATTTTTTTTTTTTTGGCAGAGATTTTTTCATCCACATTGATCGATGCGAATGAAGAAATCTGTGCCGTTCATTTTTTTCTTTCAGCCCAGAGGCTGAACGGAAAAAAAAAATCTCATTACCTGTATGCTCAATATAAGGAGAATAGCAGAAACTCCTAATGCTGGCCATACATGTAATGATTGCGGAGACCCTCAAATGCCAGGGCAGTACAAACACCCCACAACTGACCCCATTTTGGAAAGAAGACACCCCAGGGTATTTGCTGAGGGGCATATTGAGTCCATGAAAGATTAAAATTTTGTCCTAAGTTAGCGGAAAGTGAGACTTTGTGAGAAAAAAATAAATAAAAAAATTTCCGCTAACTTATGCGAAAAAAAAAAAATTCGATGAACTTGCCAGGCCCCTCATTGGATACCTTGGGGTGTCTTCTTTCCAAAGTGGGGTCACATGTGGGGTATTTATACTGCCCTGGCTTTTTAGGGGCCCTAAAGCATGAGAAGAAGTCTGGGATCCAAATGTCTAAAAATGCCCTCCTAAAAGGAATTTGGGCACCTTTGTGCATCTAGGCTGCAAAAAAGTGTGACACATCTGGTATCGCCGTACTCAGGAGAAGTTGGGGAATGTGTTTTGGGGTGTCATTTTACATATACCCATGCTGGGTGAGAAAAATATCTTGGTCAAATGCCAACTTTGTATAAAAAAATGGGAAAAGTTGTCTTTTGCCAAGATATTTCTCTCACCCAGCATGGGTATATGTAAAATGACACCCAAAAACACATTCCCCAACTTCTCCTGAGTACGGCGATACCAGATGTGTCACACTTTTTTGCTGCCAAGGTGGGCAAAGGGGTACATATTCCAAAGTGCACCTTTTTGATTTCACCGGTCATTTTTTACACATTTTGATTGCAAAGTTCTTCTCACACATTTGGGCCCCTAAATTGCCAGGGCAGTATAACTACCCCACAAGTGACCCCATTTTGGAAAGAAAACACCCCAAGGTATTCTGTGAGGGGCATGGCGAGTTCCTAGAATTTTTTATTTTTTGTCGCAAGTTAGTGGAATATGAGACTTTGTAAGAAAAAAAAAAAAAAAAAATCATCATCATTTTCCGCTAACTTGTGACAAAAAATAAAAAGTTATATGAACTCACTATGCCCATCAGCGAATACCTTAGGGTGTCTACTTTCCGAAATGGGGTCATTTGTGGGGTTTTTCTACTGTTTGGGCATTGTAGAACCTCAGGAAACATGACAGGTGCTCAGAAAGTCAGAGCTGTTTCAAAAAGCGGAAATTCACATTTTTGTACCATAGTTTGTAAATGCTATAACTTTTACCCAAACCATTTTTTTTTTTGCCCAAACATTTTTTTTTTATCAAAGACATGTAGAACAATAAATTTGGCGAAAAATTTATATATGGATGTCGTTTTTTTTGCAAAATTTTACAGCTGAAAGTGAAAAATGTCACTTTTTTTGCAAAAAAATCGTTACATTTTGATTAATAACAAAAAAAGTAAAAATGTCAGCAGCAATAAAATACCACCAAATGAAAGCTCCATTAGTGAGAAGAAAAGGAGGTAAAATTCATTTGGGTGGTAAGTTGCATGACCGAGCGATAAACGGTGAAAGGAGTGTAGTGCCGAAGTGTAAAAAGTGCTCTGGTCATGAAGGGGGTTTCAGCTAGCGGGGCTGAAGTGGTTAAACTAATGACCCCACCCAGTGCACCTGATGGGAGGCGGATCCAGCACGACTCCAAAACAAACACTAAAGACGTGCTGCTATTCTGGCCAACCTCCGCACATAGTCAGAGCCGGGCATGACAGTTGAAGGCTTCTCCTTTTTTACGCTAAATGAAGGAAACATCATTGTGACCAAACAATTCAATTTTTGTTTCATCTGACCATAACACAGAAGACCAGAAGTCTTCTTCTTTGTCCAGATGAGCTTTTGCAAAGGCCAAGCAAGCTTTTGTGTGCCTTATCTGGAGAAGTGGCGTCCTCCTTGGTCTGCATTGCTCAGTGTCCGTTGGATTATCTGCCTTGAGACATTGCCACCAGCAGAGCCCAGATTCACCAGGATGTCCTTGGTGGTGATCCTGGATTCTTTTTTACCTCTAAATATCCTCCTGGCCAGCACAGGTGTTACTTTTGGCTTCCGACCACATCCTCTGAGATTTTCCACAGTGCGGAACATGTGTAAATAAAAGCTGAGAAATGTTTTTCTTCCACAATAATGCCTCTTGTACATCGTCTTATTATCTTTTGGGAGACACCTGTCATTTCCCATAAAAAAATTACTTGCTGGTTGAATAAAAGTAAAAATTTGCCAGGGGTATGAATAATTATGGGCAGCACTGTACTACACGCAGCATTTTTTGTCAGTTCGAAAGCTGGCATACATGGCAAAAAGCGGCCGGATATCTGCTGGATCCCATTATAGTGACTGTGGCTCTGGTGGTGCACGGTGGTATCTGGCTCATAAAGTGAACTCCAGCAGTCTGTTCCATCAGAGTTCGCAACGCAGATGTGAAAGTGGCCTCAGTGGTTTTTTTTTCTTTACAAATATCACCAATAAGTCCGGGTTCACATCACTGTTTAGCTTTCTGTTCTTCTGAACTGTCAGAAGAACAGAAAAATGTTAAAAGCGGTTCCGTTATTTTAAACACAATTTAGGATCAGTTTGTGTCACATCCGTTAGAGATCAGTATTTTTTTACAGTAGAAAAATGTATTGCTTATTGATCTCTGACGGAAGTGACTCAAACTTTGCTCAAAATAATGGATTCATTTAAAAAAAATGTTTCTGTTCTTCTGATGGATTAGAACAATGGAAAGCTAAATGGTGATGTGAACCCGGCCTAACTTTGTTTTACTGTACATCATTAATCCTGTGATTCTGCTGTGACACAAGTGTGGCCATCATGTAGCCCTACCGTCTCTAAACCTACTGTAATTGTGTACTATAGTAAACTTTATTGGAAAAAGAAGTGAGAAAAACATACTTCTACATATCCAAAGATGGATTTTTTTTTTATTACTAACATGAAGCATTATATTCCTTAGTCATCTAATATTAAGCATTCTGAGTCACTTCAGGCACTTTATCAGGCATTGCAAAGACTAGATTGTTTTTACAGTATTTCCTGGCTCTAGAACAATCACTCAATCATGTCTCATTACTGAAATGACAAGTACGTGCAGGTCTCCTCATTGCTTCTCAGAACCTGGGAAGCTGTTAGAATGTGTGAATAGCGCTACATGAGCCATACTGGATTTATATTATGAACACAAATCAACTCGCTGTATAAATGACTGCAGGAAGCAGATCTCGTAGACGGAGTAAATGCAAGTATGGAAAACACTGGGGCAGACTTACTAATCCTGTCTAATGTAACCTAAACCAGACAGTGTAAAAAAAAAAAAAAAAAACACCAAATTTATCAGTGGTTCTCCATGTGTGATAAATTCGGTACGTCTTGCTAGAAGTAAATGTGCTGCAGTAACCTGGACCAGACACTATTCTTTGACTGGACCAGTGTTTTTAGCTTTCTTCTCAGGGAACAGCTTATTGGTGGGGGTGTGAGCCCCCCCACTGGTTGGATATTGCTGATGACCTATCCAATATCAGGAGTCTGGAAAACCCTGTTAATACATTTGGGGGGTAAATTTATGAAACTGTCTACAAGAAAAACTGACTTTGTTGCCCACCTCACAGGGTAGCTTTCATTTATCAAGAGCACTAGAAGTACCGTATTTTTCGCCCTATAAGACGCACCTAGGTTTTTGAGGAGGAAAATAAGAAAAAATAATTTTGAACCAAAAGGTGTGCTTTTGGTGGGGTTTGAACTAATGGTGGTCTGTGGATGACACTATTATGGGGGCTCTGTGGCTGACACTGTTATGGGGGGTCTGTGGCTGACACTGCTATGGGGGATCTGTGGATTAAACTGTTATGGGGGCATTTGTGTATGGCACTGTTATGGGGGCATTTGTGTATGGCACTGTTATGGGGGCATTTGTGGATGGCACTGTTATGGGGGCATTTGTGTATGGCACTGTTATGGGGGCATCTGTGTATGGCACTGTTATGGGGGCATCTGTGTATGGCACTGTTATGGGGGCATCTGTGTATGGCACTGTTATGGGGGCATCTGTGGATGGCACTGTTATGGGGGCATCTGTGGATGACACATATAGCATCCTATGCTATGTGTCATCCACAGATCCCCCATAACAGTGTCCCTGTGTAGTGTGAATGACCTCCAATACAGAGGGTGGGGGCCGGCATCTAGTTTTGTAATGGCAGCGGGGCCCGGTGCAGTCACTGTATTCTTTTGCACCGGGCCCCGCTCACTGTAGTAATCCTATCTATAACTGTAGGCATTGTTTAACTATAATAATCTTCAATACAATACATTAATCTTCACTTACTAACGTCCGTATCAGGCAGGAGGCCGGGCGGGCACTTGCAGCGTAACTCACTATGTCATGCGCCCGCGCCGCCTGCTTCATTCATAAAGTGGGCGGAGCAGGCACGTGACGTAGTGAGTTATGCTGCCAGTGACCACCCGCCTGGCCTCCTGCCTGATACGGACGTTAGTAAGTGAAGATTAATGGATTGTATTGAAGATTATAGTTAAGCAATGCCTACAGTTATAGATAGGATTACTACAGTGAGCGGAGCCCGATGCAATAGAATACAGTGACTGCACCGGGCCCTGCTGCCATTCAAAGCTAGATGCCAACCCCCAGGCCCTCCTCCCTCCCCACTGATACACCCGCCGACCGCGCTGTGCAGCATGCGGTCGGGGGTGTATCAGTGTTAACTGCAGCATTCATCCCGTAAGATGCACTGCCATTTCCCCCCCCACTTTTTGGGGGAAAAAGTGCATCTCATAGGGCGAAAAATACGGTAATCAAAGCTGTGCAGTGATTGGTAGCTATGGGCAATAAAAAGTTATTTTTTTAAATAGTTTTATAAATCTCCCCCTTTATGAAAAATCTTGCATGTTGTCATATTTTCAAAAATAAACCATGCCCCTTTCCTTGTAAGGGTACTTTCACAGTAGCGTTATTATTTTCCGGCATAGAGTTCCATCCTAGGGGCTCAATACCGGAAAAGAACTGATCAGTTTTATCCTAATGCATTCTGAATGGAAAGCAATCCTAATGCTTCAGTTCAGTCTTTTTGCCATTTCAGGACGGAGAAAATACTGCAGCATGCTGCGGTTTTATCTCTGTCCAAAAAGATTTAACACTTGCCGGAATGCCGGATCCGCAATTTTTTTCTATAGGAATGTATTAGGGCCGGATCCGGCATTCAAATTGCCGCATTGACGGATCTGGTATTCCGGTCTGCGCATGCGCAGACCTTTAAAAATGTGTAAAAAAATAAATACCGGATCCGTTTTGCCTGATGACACCAGAAAAACTGATCCGGTATTGCAATGCATTTTTCTGACTGATCAGGCATTTTTCAGACTGATCAGGATCCTGATCAGTCAGAAAAAATGACGTGCGTTTCGCATACAGTTTGCCTGATCAGGCACTCAGTTCAGGCAACGGAACTGCCTGCCGGAATTAAACAACGCAAGTGTGAAAGTACCCTAAGGCCTCGTGCACACAATCGTTGTTTTGGTCCGCATCCGAGCCGCAGTTTTTGCGACTCGGATGCGGACCCATTCACTTCAATGGGGCTGCAAAAGATGCAGACAGCACTCCGTGTGCCGTCCGCATCCGTTGCTCCGTTCCGTGGCACCGAAAAAAAGATATAACCTGCCCTATTATTGTCCGTTTTGCGGACAAGAACAGGCAGTTATATTAATGGATGTCCGTGCATTTCCGCAAATTGCGGAACGCACACGGACGTTATCAGTGTTTTGCGGATCCGCAATTTGCGGACCACAAAACACACAACGGTCGTGTGCATGTAGCCTAAGTCTGAGATGGTAGTATTCTATGTACAACCACACTTGATTTTTTTTACTCTATTTTCTACTGTCTTTGAAATCAATATAAAGAAAACACACAAAAAAAGCACAACCAAAACTGCTGAAGCAGAAAAAGGTGTAAAAAAGTGCAGCACAAATCCCAATGCTAGCCCAGCCACAGAATATCTCTAGCATAATCACTTGTCAGACTTGTTAGTTTAGAAGTGCTGAGGCTACAGACTACAGGCCCTTTTAGGGCTCTTTCACACAAGCGGATCCCGTGCGGGTAATCCACTGCGTGAAAGACAGCCAAGCCGCACTCTGGACAGCAGAAACAAAGAGCATTACCATGACTGATTGTAAAGGATCTCCTGAGACCCCGACTACCTACCTCCGTTGATGGATGCTTCCAGTGCCTCCCGAGGACTCCAAGCACTCTTCTCGACACCCGATACCACCACAGGAACCAGGAACAGCTCTTATAAGCTAGAAGTAATAGCCAGGGGAGTATACACATATAGCAATCCCCATACACATGAGACGAGGCTCTATGTTGAATGTAAAACAGCAACTCTTTATTTGAACACACAGCATTGATTTATACACATCTTCCAACAAGGTTACCACCCACAGGGTTTTGTAAAAACAGCCAATAACCACGTACAATACACTCAGACACTCCCACACAAAATCCTCCCCTCTGCCTGTGATACAATTACCTCACAATGGGTTGATGTAATCATCACAGGCAGGGGAATACACAATGTCTTCTGTCCTGGAGACAACCGAGACGTAATTCATTTATCTCTCAGGACAAAGGGACATCGCCGACTTCCGGTTCCGGCGCTGAGATGGCAGGCGAGGAGTGAGTGAGCTCCGTCCGTCCCTCACCCATAGCAAGCTCCGGACGCTATACAACGGCACTGTGTGAGTCGGGATTGTGTCCCCGATCTCTCAAGCTGCCCAGCAAGCGACTCATGGACAGATACCTGCTCCGGAGCGGTAAAAAGCTTGTACGGAGCGGCGCTGCACAGACCGACAACAAGATGACAGGCAAGATGGAGGATCAAGTTCCCGCGTCTCCGTCGAGTGCGGTTGAAAGTGTAATTGATGCCTTACCTGACTCGCCACTTGGTGACACATCGGAGGGGGCCAGAATTAACTACAAATCGCTGGCAATAGAAGTAGCCAGGCACCTGGCACCCGATATAAAGGAGACGCTTTCCAAAACGCTGGCGGCATCTCTACAGCAGCTGCATGAGACTGTGGGGCAGCACGAGGTGTGCCTAGTGGATCTAGGTCAGCGCTGTACAACAATGGAGGAGGAAAACTCTAAATCCAATATGGCTATCCAGGAGCTACAAAAACACAATATCATATTGCGAGACCGTCTTGAGGACTTAGAGAACCGTTCCAGACGGAACAATTTGCGGCTCCTAGGCCTACATGAGGGGGTGAAAACTCAAGCCCTTAAAGAAATTTGTGAACTTGACCTCCCGCGGGCCCTGGGGCTGGATGGAAAGCACAAAGTTGAACGTGCACACAGGATCGGAACGCCACCGGACCAGATCAGTTCACCTGGCCGGAGCAATACTAACTCGGTGCAGAGACCCCGTCCAGTGATAATGAGGTACCTGGACTATTGCGATAAGGAGGCGATCCTCAGGGCATATAGAGCCAGGAGAGGCCCCTTGAGGATTAGAGGGCAGGTAATACTGCTATTTGCGGACTATTCTGCGCAAGTTGCGAAACAACGGAGGGAGTTTAGTGGTTTATGCTCAGCTTTGTTCCGATGCCAGATCAAGTTTCAGCTGCAATACCCGGCGACGCTGAGAGTAGCCATGCCAGATGGAACTTCTGCTGTATTTAGTGACCCCTGTGTGGCAACGGAATCTCTGCAAGATCTACTGACAGCTGAAGATGCAAGGGACTTGGCTGATCGGGATAGGGGTAAATACAAGAGCTGGGAGAGATCGAGCAGTCCGGAGGAGAAACGTCTTCCCCAAAGGGACCGGGGTCGTAGAAGTGGAGAGCAACCTCCTGGAAGGAGCCGCGCGCAGCGTGTCAGTTAAGGACGCTAGATGCACCTGATGTAGCTAATTGCAAAGTAGTGTTAACATTGGGGCTAATGTGACATGGACGTTAATTTATCATGGGGTCGGATGATGAGATGTTTAGTTCAGTGGGTTTAAAAGTGCTCCGATAGCCCCAAGGTGATATTATCTCGTAGGAATGTGTAGGGCGCCAATGCTGCATGATAGAAAATGTTTTCAATTATAAGAATAGGCAGATGCACAGTTGGTGAGGGGTGGTTGTGCCTCGGCAGCTCAGAAAAAAGGAAGTCCTAATAACAGAAAGTTTATACGGTGGGAGGAGGGTTAGGTTTAGCTGTTGGTATTGACGGTTATAGTTCAACAATTTTTCTTGAAAGGGGAGGGGAGATCCGACTTTATTTGTTGAAGATTCGTTGTTCTATCTCTCAGGGAAGAGTAATCTGATTAAATAGGAGACAAGGATCTCGAGCCGGTTTAGCACCCAGGAGTTTAGGAATATGAAAGTCATATCCTGGAACGTGAAGGGCCTAAGATCACCCCACAAGAGATGGATGGTGTTGCGTTACCTGAAAAAGGCTGACCCAGACATAGTACTTCTTCAGGAAACGCACCTCGCAGCAGCAGATTTCATGAGGATAAATAAATTGTGGGTAGGGAAAGTATATGGATCGGCCTCGGTGGGGAAAAGAGCTGGGGTACTAATCCTAGTTAACAGGAATCTAAACTGCCAGGTCCGTGATTCCTTTTCGGATGAGGAGGGACGTCTTGTCCAAATTCAGGTTGAAGTTCAAGGAATACTTTATAGCATCTATAATGTGTATGGCCCCAACAAGAATAATGGGAAATTTTTCAAGGATCTAGAATCCAAGCTATTGACGGATCCCTGCGAGAATAAAATAGTCGGGGGGGATTTCAATTCAGTGGCGAGAGAGGTGGAAGATAGGCAACGCAGTACTCCATCAAAGTCAGTTATCAGTCACCATGACAGAGCATTGGGCAGATTGATGGAGGGGGTGGTGCTGGTTGATCCATGGCGTCAATTGCATCCTGATGAAAGATCCTATTCATTTTATTCTCACTCTCAGGAATCCTGGTCGCGTATTGACTATATACTGACCAGCTTTGATCTGATGAGAAGGGTGGAAAAGGCGGCAATTGGCGACCTGGTGATATCAGACCATTCCCCGATTTGGATACAAGTGAGAGATACTTACCCTAAGGGACTTGACTACTTGTGGAGATTTCCTTCAAATCTGATAACTAATGAGGATTTTACTAATAAGTTGATTGCATGGTGGGAGGAATACATGGGAGACAACCAGGTGCATACAGATTCACCTGAGTTGCTGTGGAACGCCTCTAAAGCAGTTATGCGGGGGAAAATAATGAGCTATGTCTTTGGGCTTCGTAGACAATCCCAGGCCAAATTTGAGCAAACCAGCAGGTTAGTGAGGGATACTTACCAGGAATACAGTAGGAACCCCACAGTCCTCAATAGACAAAAGTGGATGGATGCTAGGGGAGCTTTTGAAATTAATGAAAAAAGCAGGGAAATACTAAATAATTCCAAATTGGAGGCAACTTTACACAAATTTGGAAATAAATCCGGGCGACTTATGGCTAATCTTGCTAAGGGCAGACGAGCCCATCAATTCATAGCTGGCCTCAAGGAGCAAAAGGGACGAGTGGTCACTGACCCCTCTAAGATAAATTCAATGCTAGGCGAATATTATGAGAAACTATACCAGGACGGCACTAAACCTGATCTGAAAGGTTCTCTATTGGAAAAGGTCAAACTACCATGCCTTAGTGCGGAACAATTACAATCCCTTAACAGAGAGATTAGTCTTGAGGAACTTCAATCTGTTATTCGTAAGTTAGGCAATGCTAAGGCACCTGGCCCGGATGGTTACCCCGGGGAATACTATAAAGCATTGTTAGGTCAGGTATCGCCGATTCTACTGAAATGGTATAATAAAGTACTGCAGGGTGAAGCATCTCCGGACCAGGAAAACATCTCCTATATCAAGTTGCTTCCTAAACCGGGTAAAGACCCTTTATCACCAGGGTCCTACAGGCCGATCTCATTAATCAATGTGGATACCAAAATCCTATCAAAGATTATTGCGGATCGTCTGGCGGCCTTATTACCTTCGCTTATCGGTAAAGAACAGGTGGGATTTGTACAGGGTCGTTCGGCGGTAACGAATCTTCGTACGGTATTAACGGTTCTAGATAGAGTTTGCCATCAACCGCGGCCTGGGGAAGCTCCAGCCATGCTCACCTTGGATGCTGAAAAGGCTTTTGACAATGTGAGATGGGCATGGCTGGAGGCAGTGCTAGATAAAATGGGGTTCTCGGGGACGTTCAGGGTCTTTCTCACGCAACTATACAGATTACCGAGAGCACGGGTATACACTCCGGGCTTTTTATCCAAGCCCTTCTGTCTCCAGAAAGGGACACGCCAGGGGTGCCCCCTATCACCCCTCCTGTTCAACCTTTCCATTGAACCATTAGCTAGGTTCTTAACCCATTCAGATCTATACGAAGGAATAAGGATTGGAGAAAGGCAAATTAAGGTCGCATTATTTGCAGATGACGTAATGTTATTTATAGCTAACCCTAGAAAACACATGGACAACATTTTTCAGGCTCTGACTCATTTTGGTTCCTACTCAGGGTATAGACTGAATGCGTCAAAATGTGAGCTGTTGGCCCTATCTCAGAAGGATGTGGGGAGCTATCAGATACCAAAGCATTTGAGTATAGCGAAAGCGCAAGGGAGCATTAAGTATCTGGGCATTCATATTGGCAGAGACCCGCATTCATTGTATACCCTGAATTTTCCCCCTCTCATAGCAAAGATAGTGCGAGAATTGGATAGGTGGCAGGGGTTACCGCTAAATCTGGTGGGCCAATGCCATCTCATCAAAATGATGAGTATGTCTAAGCTTTTATATCCACTCCAGACCATCCCACTCCTCATTCGCCATGCGGATATCCAATTACTGGAAAGCAGATTCATCCGTTTCTTATGGCAGGGAAAAAGACCTAGAATCTCACTGGCCAAACTAAAGCTAAGAAAGGAGGAAGGGGGGCTGAATTTTCCCGATATCAGGGGCTATAACTTAACGTGCTTATGTAGGCACATCTTAGACTGGGTCAACGGGACGAGTTATTATTCAAATTTGGCCTTAGAGCGGGAGCTGGTGCGACCCTGGGACCTGGTGGCTTTGCTGCATGCAAAAAGGCCTAATTTACCGGATTACATTAAGCCCTCTCTTATTGTAAGGGACACGACAATAGCTTGGAAAGCCCTTAGAACCCATTTTCGACTCCCATATCAGGTATCCAAGCATCTTCCTTTACGGGGGAACCCATTATTCCGACCAGGTAACGAAAATATATTCTTCAAAGAATGGGCTCTTAAGGGGTTGCGCAAAATAGGGGATTTGTTCCACGAGTCGGAGGGAAGATGGGCAACCTTGCAGGAACTAAAAAGCAAACTGGCATTGGGGAGCTCCTCGTTCATGCAGTATTCTCAGGTTACAAATTATTGCAGGACTTTATCGAGGGATCTGTCACTGGAATGGAAACCCAATGATTTTGATGCGTTTATTAGTGTCAGGACGAAGAGGTCATTGTCAATGTTGCACCATGTGCTGAGGGATAGGTGGAGAACCAAAGATCCCAAAGGAATTTTAAAAAAATGGGCTAAAGAGTTAGGGGTGGCGGAGATTCATGAAACAATTTGGTCAGGGATATCAGCACTGCGCAAGGCCGTAACGAATGAAAAATGGAGGGAAACGCATGTAAAAATTTTGCACCATGCTATATACGGATTTGATATCCCTAGTTCCCCGACTAGTCCAGGGAGACTTATAGCTTGCCCTAAGTGCGGCACCCCCAAGTCAGATCTGTATCACGGGTTGTGGAAGTGTTCGAAGTTAGGTGGATATTGGGAGGAAATCGGCCAGATGTTGGGGAAAATTAGCAAGTTACGGGCAGTTGTTACACCATCGGCGGCAATATTGCATTGTGAACCTAATGCTCAGCCAGATGCCCAAATATTGGGCGACAAAGGAGATGATCTTTCTAAAATACCATTGGTGGGTCACAAACTGTTTATGGTGGCGAAAAGGTGTTTGCTTCAGCTATGGATATCAATTGAGATTCCCACTATTGCAATGGTTGGGGTACAAATGGGCAAACTGTTTCATTTGGAGTGGTTAGAGGCGTTAAATTGCAAGGAAGCGCTTGGAAAGAGTTGGTTCCGGACCTGGAAACTGTTTATCCTATCGTATGTCCCAGACACAGAGTTCATGAAAATTATGAGCCCATTCAAATTGACAGAATGGTATCTGAAGGAAGATCTAAAGGGAGGCCTAGGTCCATTGCGAGTAGTCAGTTAAGGCTCAGGAGCCATTGTGAGTCTCAGTGGAGGCCAGATATTTGGGTGCTCTAAAAGGATAGTGAGGAGAGGGCTCTATTGGGATATTTACAGAACAACGGATCTTCATCGGGAAGGTTGGGGGGGGGAGGAGGAAGGGGGTTATACCGGTTTACTGGGGGGGGGGGGGAGGGAGGGGGAGAAAATTAAAAATGAGATTCTGAGTGTACTGTTTGACTTGATTTTACTGTACATTGATTGGCGCATTGTAACGATGAAAGGAGGACGATGTTATGCCTTCGAAAATTGTATGACATATGTACTTTGCTTGCTATTGAATGGAATCTCTAAAACTTAATAAAAAGATATTAAAAAAAAAAAAAAAAGGGACATCGCCAATACACACAGAGAGACAATGGAACAGACCTCACTACTCAACGTATACAATGTCCCATCCTTTACAATACACATACACATTTAACATCCCAAAATGGCACGAATTAGACCAGGGGTTCAAGTTAGTACAAGTCCTTTGTGAACAAAGGAAACCTGGCTGATGAGAGGGCCCATAATCCTGGGGCAAGAGGCTAGCAAACAGGCCCCTCCAAAACCCAGTGGCGAGGTTAGTTTTGCCACACATCTCCCCCTCCTAGGGAAGACTAACCAGGTACCTGACCTCACGCCGGTCGGTACCTGAGTTAGTCTTGCAGTCCACCCACAACCAAATACTGGACCTGTTGAATTTGGTAGCCTGTCTCTGTCCAGTGAGTCCACCAAGGTTATGTTGGTAACTGGTACTCCGAGTCTCTGTGTTGCTCCCTGGCTTGGAGTGGAGGTTGCTTTGTGGGCAGGGATCAGCGGTACTCTGCCCTGGTGCCAGCGTTACCACGGAAGAAGCCTGGTTGGAGCCTAGTTGTTGGAGGGGGAGACCGACTGTCTCCCCTTTGGATACCCAGCTCTGCTGCTGGAGGGGGGGGGAGACCGACTGTCTCCCCTTTGGATAAACAGCCCTGTTGCTGGGGGACAGGACCGACTGTCCCTGCCCCCTGTGCTGTAAGTGCAGAGACCACGGTCCCATCTGCACAGTTGTTGGGCTTACTGTCTCCCCCTGGTAAGTTAAGCTGCCGCTGGGGAATGGAGACTGGGTTCCCAATTCCCAAAAACTCAATCTGCTGCTGGAGGACAGGACCGACTGTCTCTGCCCCCTGTAACTCAGCCTGCCGCTGGGGAATGGGGACTGGGCTCCCAATTCCCTGCAATTCACACTGCCAATAGGGAGAGGGGGTAACAAGCTCCTCTCCCATACATACTTCCAGCCTCTGGGGAGGGAGACCGACTGTTCCCGCTCCCAATACAGTGTCCTGTTGCTGGGGAAAGGAGACTGGGCTCTCTATTCCCTGTAGGACACTCTGCCGCTGGGGGACAGGACTGACTGTCTCTGCCCCCTGTAACTCAGCCTGCCGCTGGGGAATGAAGACTGGGCTCCCAATTCCCTGCAGAAGCAGTGGAGAGACCTCGGTCCCATCGCCACCGGCCACCTGGGGTTCTTCCCAGTAAACATCCTCAATATCCTCCCAGCTGAAGGGCTCTGGACCTGGGTCTGACACTCTGCTCACCTGCTGAGCCTTCTCACTGGAGTGGAACAGCTGCTGGTAGCCCAATTCCAGCTCCATCTCCCGGGTCACTAGGTGGACCAGGTCCTGCTCAATCTCATGAGTGTCGTCCCAGTCATACCTGCTCTCCCTCCATTCCAAGAGATCACGGAACCGGGCTTGTGTAGGGCTCCCAAACTCCAGCTCTGAAAAAGTCTCCCATAACAAGCCAGGATCATCAAACTCCTCTCCCTCTGGCTTGTCATGCTCAGCAGTCCTGAGTAGGTACTGTGCCCCATACCACCAGAGCGCCTGGTAGGCATCTTCCAGCCACAGCTCCTGCCATGTTAGAAGTTCCAATTCCTTTACCCATTCCTCCCGGGGCTGCTCTCCCAGGAAGGGCATCCGCAGGGCTACTCGCTTCTGCAACCGCTGGTCTTCCGTGGGGAGTCTCTCGTCCCGCACATACTCCACAATACCCAGTACCTGGTACCAGATGCCTTTGCGGGCTGCATCTCGGTCATCCATGACACCCTCATCGTACTCCACTGCTGTTTCCATTCTGGTGCTGTCAGGGTCGCTGTACTAGGACATGCGTTGCCCTCAAATTGTAAAATCCATGGAATGGTGTTTCCTGTAGCTGTCCTTCTGGCTGTGGGAACGATCCCGCCGCTTGCCACCAATGTAAAGGATCTCCTGACACCCCGACTGCGTACCTTCGTTGATGGATGCTTCCAGTGCTTCCCGAGGACTCCAAGCACTCCGCTCGTCACCGATACCACCACAGGAACCAGGAACAGCTCTTATAAGAGCTAGAAGTAATAGCCAGGGGAGTATACACGTATAGCAATCCCCATACACATGAGACGAGGCTCTATGTTGAATGTAAAACAGCAACTTTTTATTTGAGCACACAGCATTGATTTATACACATCTTCCAACAAGGTTACCACCCACAGGGTTTTGTAAAAACAGCCAATAATCACGTACAATACACTCAGACACTCCCACACAAAATCCTCCCCTCTGCCTGTGATACAATCACCTCACAATGGGTTGATGTAATCATCACAGGCAGGGGAATACACAATGTCTTCTGTCCTGGAGACAACCGAGGCGCAATTCAATTATCTCTCAGGACAAAGGGACATCGCCAATGCACACAGAGAGACAATGGAACAGACCTCACTACTCAACGTATACAATGTCCCACCCTTTACAATACACAGACATTTAACATCCCAAAATGGCACGAATTAGACCAGGGGTTCAAGTTAGTACAAGTCCTTTGTGAACAAAGGAAGCCTGGCTGATGAGAGGGCCCATAAACCTGTGTCAAGAGGCTAGCAAACAGGCCCCTCTAAAACCCAGTGGTGAGGTTAGTTTCGCCACACTGATAATGTTCTGTGCCTCTCTATGATCTTTTTACTACAAAATCACGGTGACAACTTTATCTCACTGTGATTTTGTATTAAAAAGGTCACAGAAAGGCATGGAGCATTATCAACCATGTTAATGCTCCGTGTCTCTGCTGTCCGGAACAGGGCTTGGCACTCTTTCATGCAGCGGATTACCCGCACAGGATCTGCTTGTGTGACTGAGCCCTTACACTGTCTGTTTGTCAGGCAGATTATCGGGGACAAACGCTAACCGGACAGGGTTAAGCAACTCCAGCTGTGGTAAAACTATTACTCCAAGCATGCACACTTGCTTGACTGATCTCAAAACTCGAAGAAGACGTAAATTGAGCATGGTAGGAGTTGTAGTTTCATCTCAACTGGAGCGTCAGAGGTTGCTAGCACCTAGCCTACGACAATAGAGGAAACAGAGCTGATCTTAATGGGTTGTCCCTTTTTAACTACATACTTTAGCTAGGTGTGGTTACAACTCAATACCTTCAACACCGCCTGTTGATTTTGATATACAAATTGTCTATAGAAACACCTCATAAAGCCATTAACCACCTCAGCCCCCCTTGCTTAAACACCCTTAATGACCAGACCACTTTTTACAATTCTGCACTTCACCATTTTCACCGTTTATTGCTCGGTCATGCAACTTACCACCCAAATGAATGTTACCTCCTTTTCTTCTCACTAATAGAGCTTTTATTTGGTAGTATTTCATTGCTGCTGCCATTTTTACTTTTTTTGTTATTAATCGAAATTTAACGAACTTTTTGCAAAAAAATTTCATTTTTCACTTTCAGTTGTAATTTTTTTTTTTAAAAAAGACATCTATATATACATTTTTCTCAAAATTTATTGTTCTACATGTCTTTGATAAAAAAAAATGTTTGGGTAAAAAAAATGGTTGGGGTAAAAGTTATAGCGTTTACAAACTATGGTGCAAAAATGTGAATTTCCGCTTTTTGAAGCAGCTCTGACTTTCTGAGCACCTGTCATGTTTCCTGAGGTTCTACAATGCCCAGACAGTAGAAAAACCCCACAAATAACCCCATTTCGGAAAGTAGACACCCTAAGGTATTCGCTGATGGGCATAGTGAGTTCATAGAACTTTTTATTTTTTGTCACAAGTTAGCGGAAAATGATGAATTTCTCTTTTCTTTTTTCTTACAAAGTCTCATATTCCACTAACTTGTGACAAAAAATAAAAACTTCCATGAACTCAATATGCCCATCATGAAATACCTTGGGGTGTCTTCTTTCCAAAATGGGGTCACTTGTGGGGTAGTTATACTGCCCTGGCATTTTAGGGGCCCTAATGTGTGGGAAGTAGTTTGAAATCAAAATGTGTAAGAAATGTGGATGAAAAAAGGGGAAAGGCGTCTGCCAGGACATAGGAGCTCCGCCCAACATCCATACCCACTTAGCTCGTATGCCCTAGCAAACCTAATTTCTCCATTCACATCAATCGATGCGGATGAATAAATCATTGCCGGGATTTTTTATTATTTTTTTATATACAAAGTGTTTGCCAAAGCATATGAACACCGCCGCCCCCCTCAGCTCATATGCCTCAGCAAACGTATCTTTTACTGCAGAGGAGAAATCTCGTCTTGCAGCGCCGCATACATCGACTTTTGTGTAATCTGACAGCAGCGCAATGCTTCTGTCAGAATGCACATCAGTGCTGCAGCTAGTCGATTTGTTGGTCCACCTGGAAAGTAAAAAAAACAAAACAAAAAAGAAAAAAACAGGCCGCAACTAAATAAATTTATTAACTTTATAATAACATTTGAACGGAACATATAAACTGTATTTAACTTTTTGAACAGAACGTTAACTTTTTTGCTTACTGTTTTTTTTTTTTGTTTGTTTGTTTTTTACCTTTATAGGACAAACCTCTCCTTCCCCATGGGACAATGTGCAAAGTGCAAATCGCCCAAAGATGTGGCGAAGTACATTATGCACTTTGTCCCAGGTGAAAGGAGAGGTTTTCAGCAGCTCTGTGTGAATGGGCCCTAATAGCCCTGTGTGCCTGTCCTGTGAGACGCAATCCCTATGCTAAGTGTACCTGTGTGTGGTACTTCCGAAAACACTCCCCTAAGCATAGGGCAGGGTGGTCAGGGCAGTCAGGACAGAAATAGCGGGTGTCCCGCCTGATTCCATTCCTGCTACAGACACGACATCTTTTTCGGGGTGACGGTTGGGTCGAGGTACCAGCAACGACATTGGGGAAATGTCGCTCGTGTAGACGGCTCACTACACTGGTCGATGGGGCCACGGAACCTCCTGGATACAGGAGGTTCTCGATAATCTCTTCCTGAAATTTGAGGAAGGATCCTGTTCTCCCAGCCTTACTGTAGAGAACAAAACTATTATATACAGCCAATTGAATTAAATATACAGACACCTTCTTATACCAGCGTCTGGTTCTGCGGGAAACTAAATAAGGAGCCAACATCTGGTCATTGAAGTCCACCCCTGCCATGAGCGAATTATAGTCGTGGACACAGAGGGGCTTTTCAATGACACTGGTTGCTCGTTCAATTTGTATTGTCGTGTCTGCGTGAATGGAGGAGAGCATGTAAACGTCACGCTTGTCTCTACTTTTTTACTGCGAGCAGTTCTTCATTACACAAGGCAGCCCTCTCCCCCCTTGCAAGACGCGTGGTAACGAGCCATTGTTGGAAGCCCTGGTGACTAGGTCGCGCGGTGCCACAGCAGCCAATCTGTTCTAGGAACAAATGCCTGAAGAGGGGCACACTTGTGTAGAAATTGTCCACATAAAGATGGTACCCCTAGCTAAATAAGGGTGACACCAAGTCCCAGACTGTCTTCCCACTGCTCCCCAGGTAGTCAGGGCAACCGACCGGCTCCAGGGTCTGATCTTTACTCTCATAGATCTGAAATTTGTGGGTATAGCCTGTGGCCCTTTCACAGAGCTTATACAATTTGACCCCATACCGGGCGCGCTTGCTTGGGATGTATTGTTTGAAGCCAAGGCGCCCGGTAAAAGGTATAAGGGACTCATCTACGCAGATGTTTTGCTCAGGGGTATACAAATCTGCAAATTTGTTGTTGAAGTGGTCTATGAGGGGCCGAATTTTGTGGACCCGGTCAAAAGCTGGGTGGCATCTGGGACGGGAGGTGGTGTTGTCGCTAAAGTGCAGGAAACGCAGGATGGCCTAAAATCGTGCCCTGGACATGGCAGCAGAGAACATGGGCATGTGGACCAATATGACCGCAATTCATGCTTTTTGGTTAGACCCATGTTGAGGAGAAGGCCCAGAAAAAATTTTCATTCGGAAACTTGGACGGGTTTCCACCGGAAAGGCTGGGCATAATAGCTTCCCGGGTTGGCGGCTATAAATTGAGTGTCATACCGATTTGTATCTGCCACGACTATGTCCAAGAGCTCCGCAGTCAAGAACAGCTCAAAAAATCCCAGTGCCGAACTGATCTGAGCTGTCTCAAATCGAACTCCAGACTGGGCAGTGAAAGGGGGAACTAATGGTGCGGCTGAAGTTGGGGACTGCCAATCAGGGTTTGCCAGCACCTCAGGGACTCTAGTGGGTCTACGGGCCTGTTTGTGCGGTGGCTGCGACGGGGTAACTATTGCACGTGCCACCGTACCAGCTTCAACTGCCCTTCTGGTGCTCGCCACTTCACCATGTTGTACGGCAGTGCTGGTACTAGGTCCAGGGTGGGCTGCGCTGCTGGTGTATGCCTCACCACGTAATACGACAGCGCCAGCCCCACTCTGCTGCCCTTGAAGCGGATCCTGCGCAACCTGTGGTGTAGAAACACGGGGCCGGGTACGCCTGTTGGTATCAGGGACCTCAACCTTCTCGTCCGAACTTTGGGTCAGACTGCCACTGCTTTCTACAGGTTCATATTCTGACCCGCTGGATTCGTCAGATGAGGGTTCCCATTCCTCATCCGACTGGGTCAGAAGTCTGTAGGCCTCTTCAGAAGAACACCCCTTGTTTGACATTTGGACTACTAAATTTAGGGGGTATTCCCTGAGACTACCCAAGAAAAAAAGCAAGCCTGTCTTACAAATGGGAGGCTAGCGAAGTACCGGAGGCTGCTGCGATTGATAAAAAATATCAAAACTGATTTTTTTTATCGCCGCAGCGCTTGTAAAGTGATTGTGCATTTATCAAAAAAAATAAAAGATTTTGTCACTGTGGCGGGGCGGGCGTGGGTGAACGCACGTGTGGGCGACCGATACTATTATAGATCTGACTGTGATTAGTTCTGATCACTTACAGATACTATAAAAGTTCAAATGCTGATTAGCGATACGCTAATCAGCGAATCAGTGACTGCGGTGCGGTGGGCCTGGGCGCTAAACGATCGCTAACTACCTAACCAAGGGGCCTAAACTGTCCTAAAACCTATCAGTCAATACCTTTCACTAGGTGATTGACAGGGGCGATCAAGGGGTTAATTGGGGTGATGGGGGGTGATCTGGGGGCTAAGTGTGGTGTTTGGTGTACTCACTGTGATGTGTGCTCCTCTGCTGAGACCAACCGACCAAAAGAATCAGCAGAGGAGCAGAGAAGCCATTTAACACCTTATATTTATAAATATAAGGTGTTAAATGGCCTGTGATTCGTGTTTTTAAAAATCATCAGCCTGCCAGCGATGATCATTGGCTTGCAGGCTGATGATGTAACTATCTTTTGCCGGCCCGCGATGCGCATGCGAGGGCCGGCTGTGAGCGTCATCCCGCGTCTCGCGAGATGACGCGTATATGCGTGACTCTGCCTCACACTGCCGCCTCCGGACCGCGATCCTGCATTAGGCGGTCCGGAGGCGGTTAAAGGGCTTCTGTCACCCCACTAAAGTCATTATATTTTTTTTGGGCTACTTAAATTCCTTATACTGCGATATATGAAAATATAATGCTCTTACTTACTTTCCTTCAGCAGTTTTTTCTAAAAACTAACTTTTATAATATATAAATTAGGTCTCTACCAGCAAGTAGGGCGTCTCTTGAGATGAGGAGGCTCGCCTGCGCCGATGACGTCTTCTCTTTCGGTGATGTCATCGGCGCAGGCGCACTGAGGGAGTTCTGAGGAGGCGAGCCTCCTCATCTCAGAGCGCCTGCGCCGAATGAACACAGGCGCGCGATTTTTGAAATGCTGACAGGGCCAGCCGGAGGAGGAGATTGCGGCTGGCCCTGTCAATCAACACAACGAGGGGGCGGTTTTTTAAAAGTTCGTTTTTAGAAGAAACTGCTGAAGGAAAGTAAGTAAGAGCATTATATTTTCATATATCGCAGTATAAGGAATTTAACTAGCCCCAAAAAAAAAAATGACTTTAGTGGGGGGACAGAAGCCCTTTAAGTAACTAGTAGGCAAAATAAAATGCTGAAATGTGACTACTCAGCTAGCATACTAAAGCTACTTCACACTGGCGTTTTGGTTTCCATTTGTGAGATCCGTTCAGGGATCTCACAAGCGGTCCAAAACGGATCAGTTTTGCCCTTAAAGCATTCTGAATGGATAAGGATCAGCTCAGAATGCATCAGTTTGGCTCCGTTCCGCCTCCATTCCGCTGCAGCGTTTTGGTGTCCGTCTGACGAAACTGAGCCAAATGGATTCGTCCTGACACACAATGTAAGACAATGGGGAGGGATCCGTTTTCACTGACACAATATGGCACAACAGAAAACGGATCCGTCCCCCATTGACTTTCAATGGTGTTCAAGACGGATCCGTTTTGGCTATGTTAAAGATAATACAAACGGATCCGTTCTGAACGGATGCATGCGGTTGTATTATCTCAACGGATGCGTTTGTGCAGATCCATGACGGATCCGCACCAAACGCGAGTGTGAAAGTAGCCTAATATGCATAAGTTTTCCAAGATATTTAAAGGGGTTTTCTTAATAATGTAAATGACAATACCTTTCTAACAAAGCTAAAACCAGCCCTGTACCTCACATGGGTCCAGAGATCTCCCCATTCATTGCTCTGCTAGATTTATATCAAGCTGGCAGCTCAAGGGGAGTGTATTTTCTGCTACAGATAGGGAGAGCATGGACATGCCCCCTTATCTCAGCTCAGGAGGCAGTTGAAGAACAAGACTGAGCATGTGCGGCCATCTCAGTGAGCAGGACAAATAAATAAGAAAAAAAAAAAAACAGCAGGTGGTGCTATACAGATACATTTTATTGAATAACTCAGTGGTTTTTTATTACATACAATTACAAAAGTGTTCCGATCCAAGTGCTGGTTTGAAAACTGTAGAATATTTTTTGTGGGACAATCCCTTTAAAGAAAAATTGCCACAGAGCAAGAACCTGTATAAAATAAGATAAAAAATATTGCTCACCCTTTAAAGGGACTCTCTCACCACATTTTCACAAATTAAACATCTTTTGAGCCATATTTCAACTAACTGAAAATATACTAAGAGGTGGTAGCCAGGGCCAACTGAGCCCACAGAACAATCCCTTTCTAGATGTCTTGTAATGATTATACAGTTTATTGTCTGTATCACCGCCTGATGTTCTACTGATCTTTACTTAGAACAGGCTCAGTAGATCCGTGGGTGGTCTGAATGTTGAGGCCATAATAAAATTGCTAAAGTGTGGCTGTCCTGTGCCTTGTGAATCCAGTCTTACGCTGGGTTCACACCTGAGCGTTTTACAGCGCGTTCCTACGCGCTGTAAAACGCACAACAGGCAAGAACCAATGATTCCCTATGGGAATGGTTCTCACCTGGGCGTTTTACAGCGCGTACGATCGCGCTGTAAAACGCCCGACGCTCAAACAAGTGCTTGAGCTTTTTTTTGGGCGTTTGTCGCGCGTTCCCGCACATAGAAATTCGGGAACGCGCGACAATGTGTGAACGCCAGTCTCTGTATGCGCGATTGTAAACGCCCGTACAATCGCGCATACAGAGCGCTCGTTTCAGAACGCTCAGTTCTGAACCCAGCGTAAGTGTGAGGCCTCATGCACACGACCGTTGTGTGCATCCGTGGCCGTTGTGCCGTTTTCCGTTTTTTTTTCGCGGACCCATTGACTTTCAATGGGTCCGTGGAAAAATCAGAAAATGCACCGTTTTGCAGCCGAGACCGTGATCCGTGTATCCTGTCTGTCAAAAAAATATGACCTGTCCTATTTTTTTGACGGACAACAGTTCACGGACCCATTCAAGTCAATGGGTCCGTGAAAGAACACGGATGCACACAAGATTGGCATCCGTGTCCGTAGGTTACTTTCATACAGACGGATCTGAAGATCCGTCTGCATAAAAGCTTTTTCAGAGCTGAGTTTTCACTTCGTGAAAACTCAGATCCGACAGTATATTCTAACACAGAGGCGTTCCCATAGTGATGGGGACGCTTCAGGTTAGAATATACTAAAAGAACTGTGTCTATGACTGCCCCCTGCTGCCTGGCAGGTGCTGCCAGGCAGCAGGGGGCAGACCCCCCCCCCCTCCCCCCTGTAGTTAACACATTGGTGGCCAGTGCGGCCGCCCCCCCCTCCCTCCCCTGTTGTTAACTCATTGGTAGCCAGTGGGCCCCCCTCCTCCCTCCCCTGTAGTTAACTCGTTGGTAGCCAGCCCCCCCCCCCTCCCCTGTAGTTAACTCGTTGGTGGCCAGCCCCCCCTCCCTCCCCTGTAGTTAACTCATTGGTGGCCAGTGGGCCCCCCCCCATCCCTCCCCTGTAGTTAATTCGTTGGTGGCCAGCCCCACCCTCCCTCCCCTGTAGTTAACTCATTGGTGGCCAGTGGGCCCCCCCTCCTAATTAAAATCTCCCCCCCTATCATTGGTGGCAGTGGAGAGTACCGATCGGAGTCCAGTTTAATCGCTGGGGCTCCGATCGGTAACCATGGCAACCAGGACGCTACTGCAGTCCCGGTTGCCATGGTTACTTAGCAATTTGTAGAAGCATCATACTTACCTGCGAGCTGCGATGTCTGTGTCCGGCCAGGAGCTCCTCCTACTGGTAAGTGACAGGGCTGTGCGGTGCATTGCCTAATGATCTGTCACTTACCAGTAGGAGGAGCTCCCGGCCGGACACAGACATCGCAGCTCGCAGGTAAGTATGAAGCTTCTACAAATTGCTAAGTAACCATGGCAGCTGGGACTGCAGTAGCGTCCCGGTTGTCATGGTTACCGATCAGAGCCCCAGCGATTAAACTGGGACTCCGATCGGTACTCTCCACTGCCACCAATGATAGGGGGGAGATTTTAATTAGGAGGGGGAGGGAGGGGAGAGGGCCCACTGGCCACCAACGAGTTAACTACAGGGGAGGGAGGGGGGCCCACTGGCCACCAATGAGTTAACTACAGGGGAGGGAGGGGGGGCCCACTGGCTACAAATGAGTTAACTACAGGGGAGGGAGGGGGGGCTGGCTACCAACGAGTTAACTACAGGGGAGGGAGGGGGGGCCCACTGGCCACCAATGAGTTAACTACAGGGGGGAGGGGGGGGCCGGCCGCACTGGCCACCAATGAGTTAAAAAAAGGGGGGGGTCTGCCCCCTGCTGCCTGGCAGCACCTGCCAGGCAGCAGGGGGCAGTCATGTACACAGTTTTTTAGTATATTCTAACCTGAAGCGTCCCCATCACCATGGGAACGCCTCTGTGTTAGAATATACTGTCGGATCTGAGTTTCACGATGTAACTCATATCCGACAGTATATTCTAACATAGAGGCGTTCCCATGGTGATGGGGACGCTACAAGTTAAAATATACCATCGGATTGGAGAAAACGCCGATCCGATGGTATAAAGGGACTCCTGACTTTACATTAAAAGTCAATGGGGACGGATCCGTTTGCAATTGCACCATATTGTGTCAACGTCAAACGGATCCGTCCCCATTGACTTGCATTGTAATTCAGGACGGATCCGTTTGGCTCCGCGCGGCCAGGCGGACACCAAAAATCAAGGAAGACCCACGGATGAAAAAACGGTCACGGATCACGGACCTACGGACCCCGTTTTTGCGGACCGTGAAAAAATACTGTCGTGTGCATGAGGCCTTATGGTCACACTGAGGGTCATTTACAAAATATGTAAAAAATGTTTTCTGACACATACAGTTTTTGTGTAAATGCAAGTTTTGGAGTTTCATCCCACCATTACAGCCCCCCACACTATACAGTACAGCAGTATAGCACTCCACAATATACAGCACCCACAGTATATAGCCCCCCACAATATACAGTACAGCAGTATAGCACTCCACAATATACAGCACCCACAGTATACAGCCTCCCACACTATACAGTACAGCAGTATAGCACTCCACAATATACAGCACCCACAGTATACAGTATACAGCCCCCACAGTATACAGTACAGCAGTATAGCACTCCACAATATACAGCACCCACAGTATACAGCCCCCCCCACAGTATACAGCCTCCCCACAGTATACAGCCCCCCCACACTATACAGTCCCCCCACACACTATACAGGCCCTCACACTATACAGTACTTTACAGTATATTAGCATAACAGCCCCTGTCACCTTTTTCTGATGCAATATTCACAAAAAAAGCTCCACAGTTAAGGCAAACTTCTCCTGCAACACTCCTGGTAGAAAGGACCTTGATGACCTCATAGCCATGTGACCAGTAATATTGCTAGGTTACTGGTCACATGGTGATTATGTCATCTAAGGTCCTAGAGAATCACAGCTCTCACAGTACGCTGCCTGGAGTGCCGGCAGGCATGGCATGGCAGCACCCCCTGTGTAGCTGACAGCCTGACACCCGGGGCAGTGGCTAGCAGGGCTCAAGAGGCAGCTGCCTTGGGCCCTCCAGGAGCAACTGGGCCCGGGCAGCTGCCCCTTTTGCCCCTTGTTAAAGATGGCCCTGTCTATCTCTATGAACGTATCTATGCTTCAAGAGGGACAACTGATTAATTCCTTAACATATGGAAGCTCATAAACTCTCAGAAGAATCTTGTCACCCACACTTTTAAAAATATGAGGTTCTTAGCACACAATCTGGTGACATTGTGTGAGCCCATCTGCCACGTCAAGGCGACCTCATTCAGATAGGTCCCTACACTAAGACTGTTTTTTTTTTTTATAACATGATTTACACTGATTTGCACTATTAATTTGAAAAGCCAAACTGATAAGCAGTATATTGGTGTTTCTCTATAACAACTGACTACTGTATATAAAATAATGTAAAAGCACACTGTAAGTGATAACACCAGTTACACTCAATATATCCTGTTATATGTATAACGTGTTAGTGTAGGGACCCACCTAAACAAGGAGGGATTAAGCACTGCAAAAGGGCTAACAAAACAGATGTGAATTTAATATATGAAATAGAATTCAACCCATGTAATGTTATAACAATATTGAGTGCAACTGGTACACCATGCAATGTTTGTATAGTCAGTCACTGCAGAGGAAAAGCTTTTTTGTTTTTGGTGCATTATGTGGCGGAGGCCAAGCTTTGATTTTTCTAAAATGTAAAATTTAGGACAGAACTTTTCTCCTATAACTGTGTAACATTTTATGGATATCACGCAGGAAGTGATATCATACACTATATACACTACACTTAATCTATATACAGACACTATATAAATTACACTGATCCTATATACACACTGCATACATTTACCATATACATAGACTACACTTACCTTTCACATACACTATACAGATAGCACTTACCCTGTGTATGCACAGAATATATATATATATATATATATATATATACACACACTACATTACACCACTACATTACACTTACCTGATATACATACTATATAGACTACACTTACTGTAAATATACACTAGACTATTCTTACTCTATATATATATATATATATATATATATATATATATATATTACATAGAGTACATGTACCCTAAATATACACTATATACATTATACTTGCCTTATACATACACTATATACTGTACACATACCTTATACACACAATATTGACACACTTACCATATACAAGCACTATATACATGATATATACACTATATACTCTACACATACTCAATATACAGGCTAACTATAAAGATTACACCTATATACACACTACATAGACTACACTATACATATGCTATATACACTACATTAATCCTATATGCTGACACTATATAGATTGTAAAAAAGGTAAGTGTAGTGTGTATATAGCATGTATATGGGATAAGCAGACATTAAATATATTACACTTTTCCTAAAAGCACACTATATAGATTATACCTATCCTATGTACACACTATGTAGACTACCCTTACCTTACACATAAACTATATACACTACACTTACCCTATACACACTATATACACTATACAAACACTATATATACTACACTTACCCTATATACAGGCACTTTATAGAAAAATTATCCTATATACACACTATATACACACTACACTGCATATGTAACGCTATAATGACTACACATATCATATACACTGAACCTACACCATATACAGAAACTATATAAATTACACGTATCCTATACATGCAATATATACATTGCACTTACTCGACATATATATATATATATATATATATATTCACACACTACACATACCCTATATACAGATAATATATAAATTAACACTTACCCTGTACAAACACTATATACACACTATACATTTACTATATACTCTACACATACCAAATATACAGACTAGTTATAAAGATTATACTTATATATACAAAACATAAATACTAAATTTATGCTATATACATACTACATAGACTACACTATGCAGATATACAATACACTTACCCTATACATAAACTATATACACTGCATTTATCCTATATGCAGACACTATATAAATTGCTTACCCCTATATACACACTATATATACTACACTTACCTTATATACAGACATTAATTAGATTACACTTACCCTATAAGCACACTATATAGATTATACCTATGTACACACTATGCAGACTACACTTACCCTACATAAACTACACTTACCCTATATAACAGTATATACACTATACATACACTAACTACACTACACTTACCATATATACAGACACTATGTAGATTAATTATCATATATACACATTATATGCACTACACTTACCGTATGCTCACATTATATTAACTACACATATCATATACATACACTATATACACTACACTTACCGCATATACAGACACTAAAAATTACACTTATCCTATACATACAAATTATACTCTAAACTTACCCTATATACAGACACTATATAAATTACACAACACTTACCCTATAAAAACACTATGCATACACTATATACAGACTAACTATAAAGATTACACTTATCCTATATGCAAAACAAAGACAACACTTATCCTATATACACACACTACATATACTAGACTATAAATATACTATATACAGTACACCTACCATATGCATAAACTATATTTATCCTATATGCAGACACTATATAAATTGTTTATCCTATATAGACACTATATATACTACACTTACCTTATATACAGACATTAAAAAGATTAAGCTTATCCTATAAGCACACTATATAGATTATACCTATCCTATGTACACACTATGTAGTCTACACTTACCTTACACATTCACTATATACACTACACTTACCCTAAACACACACTATATACACTATCCATACACTATATATACACACTACACTTACCCTATATACAGGCAATATATAGATTAATTATCCTATATATACACACACTAAATGCACTACACTTACCGTATATATACACTGCATTGATGAGACATATTATGTGCATACACTATATACACTAAACTTACCCAATATACAGAAACTATATAAATTACACTTATTCTATACATACAATATATACATTACACTTACCCTACATTTATAACATATATACACTACACTTACCCTATATACAGACAGTATCCAGAAAACAAAGGATCAATTCCAGCTTCTGACGCATAAAATAGTTTGTTCTTTATTTGGCTTCCAAAATTTAAGATCCAACATACATCACATGGAGAGACACAAGGTAATTGTGATGCGTTTCAGGCTATAGTATTGAGCCCTTTATCAAGACAAGTATGTAGAATAACTATCATATATGCACACTATATGCACTACACTTACCGTATGTACACACTATATAGACTACATATACCATATACAGACAATATATATATTACACTTAGCCAATATACAGGCACTGTATAAATTACACAACACTTACCCTATAAAAACACTATATATACTATACATACACTATATACTCTACACATACCCAATATACAGACTAACTATAAAGATTACACTTATCTTATATATAAAACGTAGACTACAGTTATCCTATATATACAATACATAGACTACACTATATATATACTATATACAGTACACTTACACTATATAAACTATATACAGTACAATTACACTATATATAAACTATATACACTACATTTATCCTATATGCAGACACTATATAGATTGCTTATTCTTATATAAACGCTATATATACTACACTTACCTTATATGCAGACATTAAATATATTACGCTTATCCTATAAGTACACTATATAGATTACACCTATCCTATGTACACACTATATAGACTACACTTACATTACAAATACACTCTATTCACTACACTTACCCTGTGTACCCACTATATTAACTACACATACCCTATACATACACTATATACACTACCCTTATCCAGTATACAGACACATTATAGATTACACCAATCCTATATACACACTACATAGACTACACTTACCCTACACATACACCAAAATCATTGCACTTACCGTATAATACAATATATACACTACACTTACCCTATGCACAAACACTATAAAGATTCACTTATCCTGCATACACACTATGTAGACTACACTTACCTTATATACTGTAAGGGATCATCTCTCTTTCAGGGGGTCACACTCACAGACAGCTTCACAGACACCAGTATTTAAGGGCCAAACCTGTGTTTTATTGCGGCACAGTGAGACCACACACAGAGCCTCTGCTCCAGTATCACAGACACTTCTCCCTCCTCAGACTGACCTACTCTCAGGCGCTTTATGCCAGCCTGATTACAGCAGGCCTCACCTGCGATAACCTCAGGTAGAAAGGAAAACCCGTACTGGAAGGGTGTGGACTGGCAACTCCCTCTACCAAGCCTAGCCACCAGTCCAAGTAAAGCCCAGCCCAGAAAATGTATAAAAAAATATCTCAGCAAACTATGCTTTGCTGAGACTACTGCCACTCTCTGGATTTTCTGTCTCACCTATCTGAGGTACCTGAAGTGGGACAACACACCTTCCAGCACTGTGCACATTACCACAATACACACACACTATGTAGACTACACTTACCTTATATACACACACTATGTAGACTACACTTACCCTATGTACATACTGTATAGACTACATTTACAATATATAGAAACTTTATAGACAATACTTACCCTATATATACACTACATATATTATAGTTACCATATACATACACTATGTACACACTACACTTACACTATATAGATTACACTTATCCTACACACATACGCTATATACACTACGGTTATCCTATATACACACTATTACACTACACCTTATTCATACACTATATATACTTACCCTATATACAGACTAACTATAAAGATTATACCTGTCCTATATACACAACATAAAGACAACACTTATCCTATACACAAACTACATAGACTACACTTTTCCTATACATACACTATAGTTACACATATGTACCTTATACATTCACTATGTACATGACACATACCCTATACACACACTATATACACTACACATACATCATATATAGACACTATATTGATTACATTTTTCTATATACACACTATATAGGCTACACTGTATATACATACTATATACACTACACTTACCCCACATACAGATTAACTATAAGAATTACACTTTTCCTACATACACAACATAAAGACTACACTGATCTTATATATACAAACTATATGGACAAAACATGTCCTATAAACAAACTAAATAAACTACACTTACCCTATATATACGCTGCACTTACCATATAAATAAGCTATATACACTACACTTACTCTAGATACAGACACTATATAGATTACACGTATCCTTTATACACACACTAAATAGACAACACTTACCCCATACATACACTACACTTATCTTATACATACACTCTATACACAACACTTACCCTATACAACCACTATATACACTACATATACACTATATAAACTACAAGACACTGTATATATTGCTTATATAAACTACACTTACCCTATATACACTATAATTACCACATATTCACACTCTATAGACTATACCTAACCTATATATACACACTATATAAACAATACTTTTATTATATGCAGATTGCATAGCCTACACTAACCCTATACATACACTGTATACCAAGGATGCCCAATCTGCGGTCTTCCGGCTGTTGTAAAACTACATCTCCCACCAAGTCCAGCTGTAGGCTGTCCAGGCATGCTGGGATTTGTAGTTATGCAACAGCAGGAGGGCCGCTGGTTGGCATCCATGCTATATACACTACACTTACCCTTTATGCAGACGCTATAAAAATTATACTTATACTATATTCACACTATATTGACTACAGTTACCCTATACTGTATATACACACTACATAGACTACACTTGCCCTATACATACACTTACACTATATACAGACACTTTATAGATTACACTTATCCTATACACACATTATATAGTGCGTTTACCTTATAGACACACTGTATACATTACACTTGCCCTATACATACACTACACTTCCCCCTAACTATAAAGCTGACACATTCTATAAACACAACACATAGAGTACACTTACTGTTTATACACTAATACATACTACATAGACTACACTTACCCTATACATTATCTATATACCCTAGCCCTAAGTCACATGACAGTGACATTACTTACGGCAGCAGCTATTTTCCAATATTGAGGACATGTTGAGGACATATTGCAATAAAAACAGAGTAAACAGAGCTGTGGCAGGGACGTGGACTGTGACTCGGCACTTGTGCACATTGATCTGCTGCCACTTCTCAAACAGTGCAGATCCAGAAAGTGCATGCTCCAATGATGCAAGACTTCACCTGAAAGTGAAGGCACCGAACCTGGCACCTTCACTTCAGGGTGGACTGACATGTCTCGGTGCATGTGCAGTCGGAATCTGCTCAGGAAGCAGTAGATCAGGTCCACAAGAACTGAGTCACAGCACAGGCACGAAAATCCTGGGCTAGGCAAGATGTCAGGCCCTGTCAATCAGAGAGGAGATGGACATTTCAAAAGCGGAGCACCAAGGCTTCTGGCCATCCCCTTCTGCTCGAAAGAGCGAACTTGCATAATAATAAAAAAACTGATATTTAAGGAATGCTGCTATATATAAAGATACTAAGGTATCATTTTAATGGCATGATCAACCCTGCCAGGCAACATGCCTGGTTTAATAGGGTTGATCATGCTGACAGACGCTCTTTAAGAATATACTTTACACTGAGAATATATGTAATGCCTGTTGATGTTTTCTCCTGTGGTCCGTGAGAAGGTTCTCTGTGAAGACTGCGGAGACTGCGGAGACTGAAGATTGTGTCTGAATTAAAAAGAAAACATGACATAAATATTGCAGCAGTTGTTGGACTCTTTAACACATACTGTCTATCAGGATGGACCCCGTGCCTCAATCTTGTATCAAACAACGAGTGACCCCGATGTCCATTGTAACTTGTCACACCTCACCTTTCATTTGCTAGGTGAACTGGACAACTGCAACTTCTGATACTCACTAATTTCCAACATTCTGTCATTTTCTGTGATTTTGTTGATGTCGTCACATAAAAAATGTACATGTAGCCTCAGCCCAATGGAGACTTGGAAAGGGTTGCAAAAAGAGGTATAAAAAGTATTCCCAAATCGTGCACCGAGACCCTAATTAGCATATTCATTAAGATATCTCTACAACAGCAATTTGGGCAATTTGGGTAATAAAAGTAGCAAGCATATTTATATTTGTTATTCACATAGCCGTATCAGGGCTTGTCTTTTGTAGTACAAGATGTACTTTCTAATGGCGCCATTTATGGTTGCATACAATGTGAATGGGAAGCGGAAACAAATTTCAAATGGGGTGGAATTAGAAAAAACTAAACAATTCTGCAACAGTTTTATATTTGTTTGTTTTTTAACACCGTTTCCTATGCATTAAAACTGACCTATTATTTTTATTCTTGGTCATTACGATCACATTAGTCCCAGGTGCCTGCAGTTTAAAACAGAAGGCCCCTGGCGGATATCGCGCCCGCTCTGCTCATGCGGTTTTTGTTGCAGAAGCGCACAGAAATCCCTACAGAAATTTGTGCTGACTTTCTGCACCTTACCCTACACCTGTGTACAGGCACCCTAAGGCTTGGAGGGGAGTATGCAAATTAACTCATACCAGCCCAACCAACTGAATAAAAAATTACCCTTTTTGGGAGGGTTTTTCCGATATTTATATGACTGTGTCTGTAGTAATAGAGCAAGATTTGCATTTATGGGTTCAATACAAAAAAGCTGGTTTCACAAGCTAAGGCCTCATGCACACGACCGTGCCTTTTTTGCGGAAGCCGCCCGTGTTGCCTTCCGCAATTTGCGGAACGGAATGGGCGCCGGCAATATAAAAGCGCGGACAAGAATAGGACATGTTAGATTTTTTTAGCGGGGCCGCGGAACGGAGCCACGGATGTGGATGGGTCTGCATCTGAGCCGTCGAAATGGCGGCTCGGATGCGGACCCAAACAACGTTTGTGTGCATGAGGCCTAAAGCTGCAATGCATATGAAGAACCTCACTTACAGGCAACTACATGAGATGAGTTTAATGAGTTTAAAGACGCCAAGAATTATCAAAATTTTTCACACAGTCAGTGTTTGGTCAGTGATTTCCATCAGTGATTGTGAGCCAAAACCAGGAGTGGATCCTAGACAGACATAAGGTAGAAGGGAAAGATCTGCACCTGGTTTTGGTGTTTTGGACCAGCACTTGGTTTTGGCTCAAAATCACTGATGGAAATCACTGACCAAACACTGACTGTGCGAATAAGGCCCTAATGCAATCATCTGCAGTGTCTGCCATTCTTTATACTTCACCTTTCCTTAGGTAACTTCACCACAAGTGTTGTAGACCTGACCAAAAGTCCTATTTTCCCTAGACACATAATAAACTGTTCAAATTTAGGGAAAACGCTAACCATCTTTTCCTGTTTTATTGTATTTATTGTAGCTTACTAAAAACACACCAGTTTTATACGGAGATATCGCACACCCGAATATAACATTTAGATATATCTCAGTATCTTACCCCAGAAATCCCACCGTGAGCAGTGGGCGTAAAAGCAGCTCCTCCGGGTGTCTCCGAAATCCATCACTAACCATAAAATCAGTTTCATCTCCCAAGGAGCCAACTGATGATTTTTAGATTCAAGCCGACCAATAGCTGTCTGTTTACTGCTGTTGCCATGGTGATGTCAACATCAGAGTTAAAGGGGACATTACCTTCCTGATCACTTTTTCTTTTCAAATACTAATCTTGATGAATTCCTGCACTTGTGTCAAGTGTGAATGAAATCCAAATAATCTTTACATTTTATGCCATGGAGAGGTAGAAATTAAAGGGGGTTTGTCACCTATTTGTGCTGCCTTATCTCAGGGCAGTATATAAAGGTGACAGAAATCCCGATTGTTTTTTAAGTAGTGGCAATCTCCAACGGGATCTTAGTGCTGGAGCGCCTGTTAGGCCAGGTTCACATCACCGTTTAGCTTTCCGTTCTTCTGTATTGTAAGCATCCGTTATGCTCAGTTATGCACATGTTGCATCCTTTTTAGCTATTTCCGTCTGGGATCCGTTATTTTAGAGGGAAAAAATTCCGACATAAAGTGTTTTTTTTTGCAGTCTGAAATAACGGATCATAGACAGAAATGGCTAAAACGAAGGCAACATGTGCATAACAGATGCTTAAAATACATGTGAACTCAGCCTTAGGCCTCATGCACACGGCCGTTGTGCGGTCGTTCCGTACATTGGGGACTGCAATTTGCGGTCCCTAATGCACGGGCAATGTCCGTGCGGCGGCCATGACGAATCGAGACCTATTTAACTTGAATGGAACTGTGATTTGTCCGCACCGCAAAAAAACAGAACATGTATGAACCCGCAGCTCTGGATTACTGAAGTGACACAATCCCTTTAAGGCCTAATGCACACAGCCGTTGCCCGGCTGTGGGCAACGGCTGTGTGCATGAGGCCTTAAAGGGATTGTGTCACTTCAGTAAATAGTATTTATCATGTAGAGAAAGTTAATACAAGGCACTTACTAATGTATTGTGATTGCCCATATTGCCTCCTTTGCTAGCTGTCATTTTTCCATCACATTATACACTGCTTTTTCCCATGGTTACGACCACCCTGTAAACCATCAGTGGTGGCCCTGCTTGCACACTATAGGAGAAAGCACCAGCCTATGTGAGTTTCCACAGTCCTGGTCACCAGAGAGGATTACAGGGTGGTCACGCACCAGAGTGGCATTACCACTTCTTCACCCCGCTACTATCTCTAATGTGCTAATATCATGTCATCTTGTGTATTTATTTCAGGTCCACTACACTGTGCATTTCTAATGTTTGCAACTGTTGTGTTTAAATGTAATTTGCCTGGTTTACCAGCAGGTGGCAGCAAATACGGCAGAGCTATAGTTGGGTAGAATGGAGCTTTCCATTCCAAACCCCCTCGGTGGAGGAGTGGGCCAGTCCCACTTCCTGCAGGAAGGGTGGGGATTAGTGAGAGTCAGTTCCAGCTTACCCCCTGCCAAGGGAGGGTGTGCTGGGCACGTCTCTCCTGGACATGCCCAAGCCAAGCCATCCAGAGCACCCTCAGCTCTGCTGGACATGGAGGCCAAAGCTTGAAGCCTCAGGAGCCAGGAGGAGTATTTCCTTGCCAAACAAGGACTACTAAGTGTTGTGCAGCATAAAGAAGAAGCAAAGTTATACAGAAAGCCTGATAGTACAGCAGAGCCAGAGAGCAACAAATGTAGCAGTGATGAGTTTGCCTGCCAGAGTTTTAATGCTAAAGCCTGCTGGGACCAAGGCAAAATTGGAACTGCATCTCAAGATCTGGACTCAAGTTATTCTTTTATCCCTCAACTATTCCCCATATTTGTTTGCTTCGGATCCAACGCCTTTGATCCAGCCGTATCCATGTAGGAGCACCGTGACACTCACACCTCATATAAAGGGACATTTTAGGCCACCCTATACCACTCGGCCGTTCCTACACCTGGGACGCGACATAGAGGGCCCAGTGGCGCGGCCGCCCATTGCATATATTGTGATACCTCATCCACTTGCACACAAAGAGACAGTAACTCCTCTTTTGATTGAAGAGGATCTGTCGCGCTGGGAGCGTGCAATGACATCATCACGCTGAGCGCCGGTCCTTCGGCAGGTCCTTTTCATTCAATAGAGGAGCAAGAGGATGAGGTGAGTATATATTTTTTTTTCTGAAATGAAACATTACAGCAGGGAGCCACTATGGGGCATTATTACTGCAGGGGTCACTATGGCGAACATTATGGGCCACCATGGGGAACATTAGTACTGCTAATGGCCACTATGGGAGACATTATTACTGCCGGGGGGCACTATGGGGGATATTATTACTGCTGGGGGCCACTATGGGGGACATTATTACTGCTGGGGGGGTATTATGTACACTGAGGGCACTGCAGGGGTTGGGATCTTTGTTTTTTTTAAAAAAGCCATTTTTAACAGCCGTGAATAACAGATGCAAAACGGGCATTAAAAACTGACAGTGTGCCTTAGGAAATGGTTGGAAAATGGCCACAAAAATCTGACAGTGTGCCTTAGGCCTCATGCACACAGTCATTGTTTGGGTCTGCATCCGAGCCTGCTGGTCCAAAACACAGAACAGGTGCAGATCTTTCCCTTCTACCTTATGTCTGTGTAGGATCCACTCCTGGTTTTGGCTCACAATCACTGATCGAAATCACTGACCAAACACTGACTGTGTGAATGAAGCCCTAAAATTTGAAAATTCTTGGCGTCATCTCACGTAGTTGCCTGTAAGTGAGGTTCTTCATATGCATTGCAGCTTTAGGCCTCATGCGGATGCGGACCCATTCATTTCAATAGGGCCGCAAAAGATGCGGACAGCACTCCGTGTGCTGTCCACATCCGTGTCTCCGTTCCGCGGCCCAGCAAAAATATATAACATGTCCTATTCTTGTCCGCGATTTGCACCGTTTGCCATCCGCATCCGTGATCCGTGGTTCCAGTCCGTCAAAAAAATATAACCTGTCCTATTATTTTCGCAAAAAAGGTTCGCGGACCCATTCAAGTCAATGGGACCGCTAAAAAACGCGGAGGCGCACAAGATTGTTATCCACGTCCGCGTGTCAGTTTTTTTCCTATCATTTGCATTGCAAACCTGTCTTAGACTTTTTTTTACTTTCCTTTATGTCTGGTGGTCCTCCAAAAATAAAGGAAGACACACGGAAACAGATCACGGAACAACGGAACCCCATTTTGCAGAATGGAACACAACAACGGTCGTGTGCATGAGACCTAAATCTGTGAAAAGGGGGTCGGTGATGCCTCCATGAAGATATCTGTGAAGGATCCATGTGTGGTCCGTGTGTGCATATTTTGCTGTCCGTGTGTCATCCGTGTTTCACTGCACAGCTGAAAAATTATTTTCAAAGCATCTCTTCCTAATGATCCGTGAAACACTGATGGATCCGTGTTGCATTCGTGGTTTTCACGGATACATAAACTATAATGGGCATGATGGATCCATGAACACGGACAAAGTAGAGCATTTATCCGTGCTGAAAACACAGACCCACGGACCGTGCTAAAACTCTGATGTGTGAAAACACACATTAAAATGAATGAGGACGTGAGCTGTCTGTGGAGAACATGCACAGCGCACATGCGTGGAACACTGAGGTGTGAATGAGGCTTTATAGAGCTCAGAGCGTTTAGGACTGTACGGTAAAAGAATTCAGACATGTCGGTTCAGCATGTTAGGGATCAGCTCCCTGAAAAGATTGTACTGAAAGGCCCAATAGCCTTGTGCCATTTCCACTCATTAGTAGCTACAGTAGATGCATTTCTCCAGGGTGGAAATGGGGCCAGTTTTTTCCTTTGTAAGTAAAATGTATTTCACACCTCCACTAGGTGGCAGCAGTGTACTGGTTACCTGTTCATATGACTGCTGATATTGCCAGATATTCAGACAGACAACACAACACAGGTGTGAATACAGCCTTACCATAACTTGTTAACCCCTTCTCACCCTGTGACATTTTAATACATCATGGGAACTATGTAGTTCCAGCCAATTGACATAATAGCAGAAGTTGTTCCTGTGTGGTCGCTGTGGGAGGACAGTTTTGACTGAAAAGGCCTGGCTGTTTAATGCCTTGGATGCTGCAAACAATAGCAACCGTAGCATCTAAGGAGTTTAAGAGATGAAAGGGGTACCTATGTCAGCACGTTGCAACAAAATGGTGTGGTGCCACTGGGTTGCTATAGGAGTAGGAGGCCTGACAAAGGCCCCCAGGTCAGCCATGTGCAGAAGTGTAATAGCACCTATGGCAGAGTCTAATAGTATACTTTTTTATCTGTATTTCCCGGCCTGACCACGGTCATCTTAAACGGGTTGTCTCACTTCAGCAAATAGCATTTATCAGGGGCGTAGCTATAGGGGGTACAGAGGTAGCAGTCGCTACCGGGCCCAGGAGCCTGAGGGGGCCCAAAGACCCTTGTGCTGCATAAGAAGACACACAAAGCACTGAGGGAAGGGGGGCCCAAGCCTAACTCTTGCACCAGGGCCCATGAGGCACTTACTAGTGTAGTGGTATTATCCAAATTGCTTCCTTTGACTGGATTCATTTTTCTATCACATTATACACTGCTCGCTTCCATGGCTGCGACCACCAGCCTATATAAGCTCCCACTGTACCAGCCACCAGAGAGGCTGGTGTTTTTTTCTACAGTGTGTAAGCACGGCCACCACTGATGGATTGCCGGGTGGTCGTAACCATGGAAACGAGCAGTGTATAATGTGATGGAGTCCAGCCAGCAAAGGAAGCAATATGCACAATCACAATACATTAGTAAGTGCCTTGTATTAACTTTCTCTACATGACAAATGCCACTTGCTGAAATGACACAATCCCTTTAAAGGTAGGTTTTGTCAGCTCCAAAATCTTCTGTGTATCCCACGTCAGAATCCGATGAGCTGTGTTTTCTGCCACTGAACGAAGCTAAACCACTAGCAGGCTCTGGGTACGGCTTTGTGGGGGGCAATAACCCTCGGCTGCATGAACTGCCGCTTGGCCTCCCGTTGAATACAATGGGAGGCGGTTTCAGCGCATATTCAGACAGGTTTTCTGCACCAATGAAATGAACTCAGTGAGAGAGTGCAGTGAGAGAGTGCAGTGAGAGCACAGCATGGACACGCAAGATAAGGTAGACCTCGCGGCACATTGCATTTGCCACTCTAATATTTTGGTCAGTTATTTCTATCAGTGATTTTGAGCCAAGACCAGGTGCGGGTCTAACCACAGAACAGGTGCAGATCTTTCCCTTCTACCTTACGTCTGTGGAGGCTTCACTCCTGGTTTTGGCTCACAATCACTGATGGAAATCACTGATCAAACACTGATGTGTGAATGAGGCCTAACACTGCCCTCACTGATTGCACAGTATCAGCAGGGCCGGTGCAAGGATTTTTGCACACACAAGCGAAGCTACATTTTGGCACCCCTCCACAATTCGGTGGGGGTGATGTAAAAAGGAGGGCGTGATATGACATGGAGGGGGTTGAAATGTGACATGGGGGGGGGTTGAAATGTGACATGGGGGGGTTGAAATGTGACATGGGGGGGGGAATGTGACACGGGGGGGAATGTGACACAAAGCGGGTGATGTAAAAAGCAGGGGGTTATGTGACATGGAGGGGGAGAAATGTGACATTTCTCCCCCTCCATGTCACATCACCCCCTGCTTTTTACATCACCCGCTTTGTGTCACATTCCCCCCCCCATGTCACATTTCAACCCCCTCCATAGCGCATTTCTCCCCCCCCCCCCCATGTCACATCACCCCCTCTATTAATGTTGTGTAAAAAAAATAATTATGCCCCTCACCTGGGCCTGTTCCCATCTGCAGCAGCTCCCCTTCTCCTCTGTGTGGTCCTGGTATCTTCTCTCTGTGCTCCCGACAAGTCTTTGAGGACCTTTCCCACTCAGCCAATCAGTGGCTGCAGCTGTGTCATGTGCCAGAACAGTGAATGGCTCAGCAGGAAATCCCTGCCGTGACACAGCTGCGGCCACTGATTGGCAGAGTTGGAAAGGTCCTCAAACAACTTGTCAGGACTCGGGAGCCCAGAGAGAACATATGAGGACCACCACACAAAGGAGAACAGCCGCAGGTGGCCGGCGGCATGCAAGTGATTAATGAAAAAAAATAAAAAAGTTTCATTTTTCTGCCCCCCCTTCTCAGCGCCCTAAGGCGGCTGCTTGGTCTGCCTTATTATAGCACCGGGCCTGAGTATCAGAGTGGTAAAGAGAAATGAGAGCTGGTGGCCGCCCCGTGATATATAAATGCCCCAATAACAATAAGATCTCTTTCACACGTCCGTGATGACATCTGTGACAAGCTGGTCAGTCTTTCATCCGTGAAAATGTCTGTGAAGGATCCGTGTGTCCATTTTTTGCCCTCCAGGTGTCATCTGTATTCCATATACACTGCTAGGCTGAAAATGAAGTTTCAATCACAGCTCCTACCAATGGTCAGTGAATATCACTGAGAGAACGAAGTGGTTTTCACGGACCCGTAGACTCCAATGGGCTGGTTTGGTTTTAGGCAGTTTTAGGTAACAAGCTGCATCTGAGCAGCCTCCTATTTAGTTCACCACAGTGGAGAGGTCATGTTAGAATACCACAGCACCTGCCGCAGGAGCAAAGTAGTAGCTGTCGCTCCGAAATTATGGCTCAAATTCTTTGTCTTCCCTACCATCCCAGTATTTTGAAGCAATGTACCCACCTTTCAAAAACAGGGAGGATGCTGCATGCACGCCTGGACACATGGCATACTGCGGAAGACGCTTGTGGGTGCTTATTTTCCATGTTGTTAGCTGTTGTCTCCCAGTTGTTGACAAGGCAGGCGGATAGGGCTGATCTGACTGGTTAGGCGATAGGGCTGATCTGGCTGACTAGGCGGGCGTCCCCTTCCTCCCTCTACAGATGGTGAAGCTCCAGGTCTCCAGACACATCAAGCATGGCTCTGCAAATGGCCGTTTGTCCTTCTGTTATGGAACCTTCATCTGTGGGTTCTTTATGTCATAGACTTATGCATCTATGACATCAGCAGCACAGTTGCCATAGTTACTACAGGGGCTTATTATCGATACCTACCTCATGCACTTTAACTGTGAAGTCAGCCACAGTGGTCCCAAGTATTAACCCCTTCTTGACTGACTGGAGACTCTACAATATACTTGTCACTAGAAAGGCCCCTAATCACTATGGCATTTAAAAGCTGCCCTAACAATAGTAAGTTAGGGAGTGTAATGACAGATTTGAGGTGTAATATGCACACCCATGCCCTCAAGTCCATTTGCTACATCTGAATTTACACAGATTCCGGTGGACTTTTCTTTTGGTGCCAATAAGTAGCGATCTACCAAACCATCACAGTAACAAGATTTTAGTATAACCAGTTTCTTATACATTGTCTTTGAAATGACCAATAGCTCATCTAAAAATCAGCAAGGAAGCTTCCGCAAAGAGTACACATTCAAAACGAATAGGAATCAGGATTGGTACAGAGAAGAATTAAGGGGGTCATTTATCAAACTGGTGTAAAGTAGAACTGGCTTAGTTGCCCATAGCAACCAACCAGATTCCTCATTACATTTTCCAAAGGAGCTGTCCAAAATGAAAGATAGAATCTGATTGGTTTAATTTATGCTACAGATTTCCACTGTATATTTCACCGTTTGCAATGCGTAGGGTTAGATCTTTGGTAAATCCGCACCGAAATCCACTGTGGAATGTCAGCAACATCTGCAGTAAAATTTCCATGTTCGGCAATTTTCCCCATGTGGCCATGCCATAGCAGCCAGAACTGGTAGTGTACGTGCGTATGTCCTACCAGCTCTACAACATAATGAAGGTGACATTCCAGGATCTGCTTAGAGGGTGCTGTGTCCTCTGTTATTAAAGGGCTTGTTCTATCTGGAAATGTATGGCACATTCCCAGGTTACAGTGTCTAGGTTCCTACCTCTGACACCTGCTGTTGTCTCAAGAACGGGACCCTGTCACACACGGCCAGGAAAGGGGAAAGTGGCCAACGTTGTGCTGCTCTCTCCTTTCACTTTAGTGGGGCTTAAGAAAATAGCCAAGTAGGCGAGCTCCGCTCTTTTCGGATGTGACATTTTATATATGTATATAGCGTTAATGGGCAGATATTTTACCCCGCAGCGCAGGTTTTGTCTATCAATCTGAAACAGTTAGTTTCCAACCACATATTTACTATGCTTTTCTGTGCTTCTATAGGAACTTGACTTTATGGATTAAACACACAGCAGTCATAGCATCACCAAAATTTATGATGCAGCGACCAAGCAGGTCCAATCACCAACCACACAGAGACGCTTCCAACAGTCTTCCTATCTGCGTGGCATGCCGGTGGACGCCAGGCTGATAGTTAAGGCAAGAAGCTTTCAGGATACAAGCCCCAGACCAGCAACCCAGATGGAGAAACCAAACCGAGTCAACAGAGATCACAACAGTCTTCGTCTCCGTGTGCACATCCAACATGGAGGTCAGATGGGCATATTTCAATATATTTCCATCCTTCACAATATGTAAGTGAGATATACAGGTAAGTAGACCCCAATCAGGTGGAATTATCAATGGCTCTGATCCAGGGTCTTCCGACCGATGGCCTTTTCTCAGGGTCAAGAAGGATTTTTTTCCCTGTGACACAAACTGGCCAAATGTGTCCAGGTTTTTGCCTTCTTCTGGATCACAATTTTTCTCTGCAGGGATTTTGTTTTAATAAATGATTTTGAAATGGATAACCGTGTCTTATCGTATTTTTCGCCCTTTAAGACGCACTGGCCCATAAGACGCACCTAGGTTTTTGGGGGAGGAAAATAAGAAAAAAAATATTTTTAACCAAAAGGTGTGCTTTTGGTGGGTTTGGAACTAATGGTGGTCTGTGGATGGCACTATTACTGGGGATCTGAGGATGACGGACACTGTAATGGGGGGATCTGTGGATGACGGACACTGTTATGGGGGATCTGTGGATGACGGACACTGTTATGGGGGGATCTGTGAATGACAGACACTGTTATGGGGGGATCTGTGGATGATGGACAGTGTTATGGGGGGATCTGTGGATGACAGACAGTGTTATGGGGGATCTGTGGATGACGGACTGTGTTATGGGGGGATCTGTGGATGACAGACACTGTTATGGGAGATCTGTGGATGACGGACACTGTTATGGGGGGATCTGTGGATGACGGACACTGTTACGGGGGGATCTGTGGATGATGGACACTGTTACAGGGGGGATCTGTGGCAGGCACTGTTACAGGGGGGATCTGTGGCTGGCACTGTTATATATGTGCCATCCACAGACCCCCCACCCAATAACAGTGCCATCCACAGAACCCCCCAGCCTAAAACAGTGCCATCCACAGACCCCCACCCCTTAACTGTGCCATCCACGGATGTTATCCACAGATCCCCCCCCCCCCCGCCGCTCCAGTGCTGCACAAATATAAAATGTCTTATTCAATTAAAAGTGATTACACATGCCCCCTCACTCCTATTAGTACCGTACATCCTAACAGCTTCAGTAGAATGCCAGCAGGCAGGCCGGATGGCCGGCGCGTCACTCACTGACGTCACTTGCCTGCGCCGCCTGCTTCATTCATAAAGTAGGCGGCGCAGGCACGTGACATCAGGGAGATACGCTTATGGGGCGAAAAATATGGTATGTTTATTTCTCTATGTGATAAGGAGCCCAAATAAAAGTATCCTGCTGTTTTCCCCTATGACCACTTACACTGAAGTAAGCTATGACTTTCATTTTGAAACAGAACTGGTTAAGTGACATCTAAGAATTTTCAGGACAGTTGGAGGACTTTGAGGTTATTCATCAAGAATGGAATTTTCTGACCAGTTAGGTAGACGGCCTATCTTGTAGTGTGTATTATATATCTTATTGTGTGAGTTGTATCTCATATTGCAAACTAACAAGTGGTCCATCTGGACCTATTTACGTCTTTTTAGCATGTGCCTTCATGTAAATAAAACTTTACTTTTATCAGTGTGCCTTTAAAATCCTATATTATTACACACAACTTGTACTAGACAAATTAAAACCATCAGTGGTACGGGTAGCTCCGAATTGGGCTGTTACTTCACAGCTGGTGTGTGTCACCTCTATTGATTATACTCTGTATAGTTATATACCTCTTGCTTGTGGTTCCTATACTAGCTGTACATTAACTCCTATTAGGGAGCTCCCTGTCTACCACTTTTAATAGTTCGTATTGTGTGTCATATTCGTCACCACCAATGGGATAGCTTGGCGTCTTACACGCCTTCCTCATTACCCCTTCTACTATCTTCCTATAGGTTCTCCTTGATTGAGAACTTTTAGGCCAAGTCTCGCAATGTAACAGGTTTATTCGCGCATGCGCCCGATCTTTGAAATTTTCGGATCGGGTACCTGGCCTTCACGCATGCGCGCGGACTTGATGTTCTTGCGATGTGACAGATATACTTGTGCATGAGACTTTAGGATTTCCGGATCTTGTACCTAGCATTCACGCATGTGCTCAGACTTAGCCATTGATGGAGAATGTCTCTCAATATATCTGATACACTCTCGGGTAATATTTTCTTCCCAATTGTCTTATTACGTTCACCTATACTGGTACTGTTGTCTGGACATCCCTATATGTATTTTTTATACCCTTACACTTGTGCACGAACTTTGATGTTTTTAATCTGCCAATATCTATTGTCTATTTGCACCTGTGCACGAACTTAAAGCATTTCTCTCTTCCCTATATTTCCACTTACGTGGGGACATTTGAGGATGCTGTAGTTTTAAGTTGTCTACTCGCATCCATCTCTAGCTGGCGGTACATATCTTATTCTACCTATTTATACATATGCTTCTTCTTACAGTTTTTTGCATATTTTGTATTGTTATTCTAATATTCCCTCTATTCCCCTCTATAGCTTTTTTATATCTAGATCATCGCATAATTACATGGACGGTTCATCTTGTTTATGTCACATACAGTCATTCCACATCTAAGTGTTTTAGGGAATTTTTGATATCTATTTTCTATCCTGCATTGATATCTCGATGTTTACCTTCTTCCATAAACTGCTCTAGCACATGGGCACTTTGTCAGATCTATACTCTAATTTTTTCTTTTTACCCTCAGGGGTCTCTTCCAGATGATGTTACAGCCCATCTGGACCGGAGGAGGGACGAGCATCAGTCTTGATGGTAATTATTTAGTTTTTCTTGTGTAATTTTATTTTTCTTACTTTTTCTTTTAGTAGTATCTACATAGAAATGGTCCCCTATCTGTCTATGCCATTTGTATTTTATTTTTAGTTACTTCTATTTTTTTTAACTATTTTTACTGTTCTTTTCATGGTTATCTTGCTGTTCCTTTATTTTTCAGTTTGTTTCTATTATACATTATCAGAGAAATGGAGAGAAGGTGAACCCTTCATTTATTCCTATTGGTGATAGAGATTTCAGGCGGTATATCCATTTAGCTTCCTCATGTTGTAGCCTTATGTCGATATCTCCCTGTCTTGGGCCTGATTTTACTTTCTGTATTCCCCAGATTCTAAGGCCTGAGGAATTACCTCTATGATATTTATTCAGATGTCTTACAAGAGGGGTGTCATCCTTGGTTGTAAGGTTGCTGAGATGTTTAGAGATTCTCCTTCTCAGTTCTTGTATCGTCTTACCCACATATATTTTGGGGCATTCTCATTGTATCGCATATACTACTCCAGTAGTTCTACAGGTAATGTAGTCTTTTATGATGAATGTTTTCCCGTCATGGAGGTTTTCAAATTCTTTTTTTGTGCCATATATTTACAAAATGTACATCCTCCACAGGGATAAGATCCCTGTGTTGATAGCCAAGTGGTTTTAAATTTTTTCTTTTGAAAATGGCTATGCACCATGATCTTAGATTTTTCCCCCTTCTATAGGTAATGGATGGATTGTTGGATATTACCTCCCTGAGGTCCTTATCTGATCTGAGAATATGCCAGTATTTTTTAAGGATAGTGTATACCCTTTGGCGTTGGGAATCAAAAGTCATTATGCATCGTATTGTTTTTTCGTTATTTCTCTGTTCCTTCCTCCTAAAAAGGCTGTCTCTCTCTATATGTTTTGCTCTGTTGTAAGCCTTGTATAGTGTCTTCCTAGGATAACCTCTGGCCAAGAATCTCTGATATAGTAATTTGCTTTCCTCCTCAAAGGCTGCTTCATTTGTGTTATTCCTCTTTGCCCTCAAGTATTGGGCTACTGGTATGCCTTTTTTAAGGGGCCGAGGATGACAACTTTCCCAATGGAGGAAGCTGTTGGTTGCCGTTGGTTTCCTATATATCTCTGTGCTGATTTTACCACCGTTTTCAAGATTTATTTTCAAATCTAGGAAGTTGAGACTTTTCTTCTGTATCTCTGTTGTAAGTGTTAGGCCTAAATCAGATTCAGTGCCATCCCAAAAAATTAAAATATCGTCTATATACATTCCCCAGTATAAAATGTGATCAGTGTGTTGTGATTGTGTCTCAGTGAATACAAATTTATCTTTCCACCACCCCAAAAATAAATTAGTGAAACTAGGTGCACAAACCGTCCCCATCGCGGTGCCTGTTGTCTGTAAATAAAACCGTCCATCAAACATAAAAAAGTTGTGTGTGAGAAGAAAACGTAATAACGTGATAAGAAAATTATTGTGTTTGTGAAATTGGGTGCCCTTTGTGTATAGGTAAGTGTGAGGCAGGGACATGCCTCATGGTTGTTAGGGGAGATATATGGCAGGATTTGCTGTGTCTTTCCTCAGAATCGCCAGGTCTGAAGAAAGACCAGGTGCAGTAATCACCTGGGGATAAAGGAATCCTCAGAGTGAGAGGGGGTGGGGACTTGCACACAGAAGGCTGGAGTGGCTCTGTGTGGTCTGAGCCGGGAGGGCTGAGAGACCTCTATCCCCAAGGAGACATTGTTGTGGGAGCAGCCAGGAGGCTGTGGGACATTGGCTGACAAAGCCGCATGGGTTCACAGGGTGTGGACTGGGACTTAGGTGAGTCAGGAACGTCATGTTTAGTTAGAGCCCAGCCAGGCAGGTGTTTATTTTGTATTTATGTTTGGTTTGCTGAGGCGCAATAAATGCACTGTTTGGACCTGAAACCTGGTGTCCTGAAGCCGTATCTGTGAGAATGACCCCGAAGAAGAGCTAAACCCCCACAGTAATATTCTACCGCTTTGATACCTATTTCATGGTGTATGCTCGTGTATAATGCCTCAACATCTAGGCTTGCTAATAAGGTATTCTCATTCACATGTATATCCTGTAATTTAAGTACAGTGTCACTGGTGTCCTTAAGGTAGGAAGGGAGCGTTTGTATGAAGGGTCTGATGATTGCATCTACATAGGTGCTGATGCCTTCACACATATTATTATTACCTGAGATTATGGGTCTTCCAGGTACCGGTTCTCTTTTTTTGTGAATTTTTGGTAATGCATAAAATGTTGCTATTGTTGGATGTGGTCTGTATAATACTTTATACTCCTCTTTTGTTATTAATTCTCTGTCTCTGGCCTCTGTTTTTTTTCAGATCTTTATTATATTTCTCTGTGGGATTACTTTCTAGTTTTTTATATGTTACTTTGTCATCCAGCAATCTCATAACCATCCCTATATACTCTTCTCTATTCATCAATACTACATTGCCCCCTTTATCAGATGGCTTTATTATAATATCCTCTCTCTCAGTGATTTCTCCAATAGCCCTCCTTAGTATCCTATATTGTTCTGATCCTTCTGTATTTGATAAAGGATGACTTTCGGCTCCACTGAATCTGGGAGGCTGTGTGGTGATAGGAACATCTATTTTTTGATCCAATTCAATTATGCTAATACCAGATGTTGGGTCAACTGGGCCATTGTGGTATTGTTTAATAAGATAAGCACCAATCTTCACACAAGCAAATCACTTAATCCCATGGAACTGTATGGAGATCTAGAGATAAAGTCTCCACTAACAGCATGAGGTGGAGAGGCTGTAGGTCTACATAGGAATACGAGTAAATATACATATTAGGGCTCATGTACGCGGTCGTAAGTGTTTTATTGTCTGTAAATGGCGGATACGCTAAAAGCAGGATCCCAGCCGAGTGCATGCCACCATTTATTTTTAAACTTCTGTAGAAATTTCCAATCCTTGTCCACAAAATGGACAAGAATAGGACATGTTCTACCGTTCTACAGTTATTGGAGTGACTGTAAACACATTTGTGTGATCCTCTGAGGTGGAAGCAGGTAGACACAGACCCTGTTTTATCCTTAAAGGGGTTATCCCATGACTAATGTAAAAAATTCTAATCAGACATCATATAGTACATGACAACCTCTTTCTAACAAAGCTAGAACCAGCCCTGTACCTCACATGGATCCAGAGATCTCCCCATTCATTGCTCTGCTAGATTGATATCAAGCTGGCAGCTCAAAGGGAGTGTCTTCTCTGCTGCAGCTAAGGGGGCATGTCCATGTTCTCCCTATCCCAGCTCAGGAGCCAGTTGAAGGATGAAACTGAGCATGTGCGGCCATCTCAGTGAGCAGGTCAAAGAAATAAGAAAAAAAGCAAACAGCAGGTGGCTCTATACAGATACATTTTATTGAATAACTCTGTGGCTTTGCTAACTTTTTAATTACATATAAATACAAAAGTATTCAGACCCAGGTGCTGGTTTGAAAACTGTAGAATATTTTCTGCGGGACAACCCCTTTAAATGCTGTGGGGAGAAAAAATGTTTCCCTCTGTAATGGAGATCGCAAATTTGAATAATACATCTGGTATGTCACTGTCCATGTTGTGGGACTATTTGTGAGGTATTCCAGCTCCGCCTGCCTTTAAAGCGAATGGGGCCCGCTGCGAACTTGCGGTTTGCGAACATTTGGTCGCGTTCGCGAACCGTCCCGGCCGATGTTCGTCCATCGCTACACCCGGGACCCCTGTTTGAGAAGGCAGTAGTGCCACAGCTTTCTCTCAGCTTTCCCTAGGCCATGTGACATCACATTCATTGGTCACATGGCCTAGGTGCAGCTCTATACAATGTACAGCGCTCTGATTGGTAAACTGTGAGAAGGTCTGTTGCATTCTCAAACAGCTGATCAGCGAGGGTCCCGGATGTCAGACCACCACTGATCAGATATTGATGACCTATCCAGAGGATAGGACATCAGTATAAAACTCCCAGAAAACCACTTTAATGTGTGGAGGCTGACTCAAGGAGGAAGATGTTGAGCCAGACTGAAATTATCAGATATACAACTACATTAGGCATATTAATCCTAACATCTCCTTTTAGAGATGGATTGCACAAGGTATTAAATCATTCGTTGATATACAGTATGTACTAATTTTAGTTATATACCTTTAAAAGGGTATTGCGGTAGGAAAAAGTTATCAGATCAGGTTGGTGGGGGTACTACCTGTGGGACCCCCACCAATCACAAGAACAGGGCCCTGTACCCCCGGCAAGCCCCCTGCTGCTCCCCTGAAATGACCTGCGTGGCCGGTCGCACAAGCGCACGGCTGCTCCATTCATTTCTGTGGGTGTTCCGGAGATAGCCAAGCACTGTACTCGCCTATCTCCGGAACTTCCATAGAGCAGGATGACTTTCACCTACCGGAATACCCCTTTGAGAAGTTTTAGCCAAAGGCCTCTGATTTGTTAGCATATCTTCAGATTAAGGGCTTGTTCACACAAACGTGCCGTGTTTTGCGGTCCTCAAATTGCGGATCCGCAAAACACGGATGGTCCTTTATAGAAATGCCTATTCTTGTCAGCAAAACGGACAAGAATAGGACATGATATATAATTTTTGCAGGTCTATGGAACGGAGCAACGGATGCGGACAGCACACGGAGTGTCTTGGCGCTAACATGGACCTGTAAGGCTGAGTTCATACTTGAGTTATTTGGTCCGTTTTGGCCCCGTAACTGCCCAAATAAGTGAAGTGTGCAGTGATTCTAAGGCCTCTTTCACATGTTAAAACCGCCCTAAATTAGGGCATTTAAGATACACTCTGGTGTTCCAAATCAATGTACCCCCCCAGGGGTTAATATCCACGCGTGGCTGAGAGACTGGACACTGACACAGAAGTTGGTCAAGGCAATCTCTAACTTTAATTACATGGGGTAAGCGTATATACATTTTCAGAAGAGGGCAGTCCTCACTGAGGCTAAAACATTGTTTCATTGGTCAAAAAGGAAGAAGAGATAAGAGAGAGGAGATAGCACCCTGGCTTCTGCGCACTGGGTCCTACTTTGGAATGTGAACTAATGTAAACATCTGGTTACCATCGCCATTTTGTAATGGAGTTTATTCTAAAAAGAATACTGCCTACGTCATATGTGACACTTCAAAGAGGTGCTTCTCTATAGGCAGTGAATAATATATACATATCATCAAGCCATATGATTGGCTTACGCATTCCACCACACTCTATGGGACACCTGTAGAAAGATGAGAAATCAGACACTTCCCACAGCACAGCTCTTTGCCCCCCTCTCTCTCCTCTCCAGTCTTGAAACAAAGAGGGGGGTGGGTGGGCACTTGGAAGTAGAAAAAGTTAACTCATTACAATCCTAGATATACAAAATATAGAATAAAATTCACACATCTTTAACAGTCCCCCCTTGAATTTCATTCTCTCCCTAAACCTAAACATCTGTCCCAATGCTCCGCCTCCTCATCACCAGCTTCCACGACAAGCCATTCCTAGCGAACAGCCTCCCGTGACACTGGATTTGAGCACAGGGAAGTCAGATGATCTTTCCCTAACTGTCGTTGACATTATATGGGGGAGACTGGAGGTCATCAGTGCTTCTGATTTTCTGGATCAAAGTTTTCATACAATTTTTCCATATTCTTTTGAGTCATGATCAACAGTCACACAAGGGAAAACCAGTCTCAACACTTCCTTGAAATCAATCCAATTATCCTTGTCTTTGAGCTTCACTGTGCATGTGGTCAACAACACTCGGAATGGACCATCAAACCAGGGTTTTAGGACTTTTCTAACGTGTCTTTTTCTACCACCCAATCTCCAGACACAAGTGGGTGGGTTCCTGGTACTTTATCAAAACCTGGAAGTGAAGCAAAAACTCGAAAATGTACTTTAGTCAAATGCTTATACAAAACCGATCACATAATCTGTCAGACAACCATGTTGCATCTGAAGCTGCTGTGGGAAATAAAATCCTATTCTAGGGGCTGACCCAAAAAGGACCTTATAGGGACAAAGGCCTGTCTCACGGTTAGGCGTATACCTTACTAAAAGAGGGATACCAGCAGGCACTCTATTAAGCTACACCCGGGACCCCTGTTTGAGAAGGCAGTAGTGCCACAGCTTTCTCTCAGCTTTCCCTAGGCCATGTGACATCAATGGTGAGTGGTTTGTTTTTCTCAGCTTCTGGGAGTACTGATACAAACATGGACCAGGGAATTTTATCACTAATGGCCAACAAACAAAGTTCTTGGTCGTGGAGGGCACCTGTAAGCTTCACAGTGCCGTCCTCCTGATGTGAGATACCAGCATGTACTTTTGCAAACAAATCTGCACCTAGGAGGCAACAAGGGGCGTTACCACTGACCAGCAAATGGGCAAGCGCATCTTGGTTAGGGGCAAATCTAATATGGATGGTTTCTGTTGAAAAAAAGGGAGCGTACTACTTTCCCATCCACTTCTACCCAAAGGCTGGTGTCCTTGGAGAGTAAATCAGGGGAGGCCATGTTTGCTGTGCACAACTGTCTTGGCTGCTCCAGTATCAATCAAAAAACGGGACTACTTCTTTATCACCCAGAGTGAGGGATATCATTGGGCCAGACTGAATCTGCTAAAAATGTTTAAAAGTAGGGCCGATACTGGATTTCCTGTTTCCTAATCTTGATCTAACTCCCCCCCCCCCTCACCTGTCTGTGTTCTCCTTATGACAAAAAAAAAATATAGGTGTCTGTGGGGACGGACAGTGATCCGGGCATGGTCAACATAGAATACAATCCTCTCGTGTGGTGTGGACGAGGAGTACGAAACACAGCACAACACTCTCTCTTCTGGGATCTGGGTCCCACAGACTCTGCAGGCCCACCATAGGGTGGCAGACTTACTTTTCCCTCACTTCAATGAGGCGTTTGACATCAGGGCTGAAGCAATGTCAAAGGAACACTACCTATGGTTGGCACCACTGAACCACCCAATGCTGCTTGATGTTACTCTGCATTTTGGCTTACAGAAGTATCCAACTTTTCCTATCGCAGAATTAATAGACTGGAAAACAAAACAGGACTTCTCATCTTCCATGGGAGTGTCTTATAACTAGGGGATGGGCACAAGGGCTGTCGTTGTCTGTAACGTCCACCCCTATCCTCCTCCCTCCGCTCTGAGTCATCTAAGTCCACCCCCTTCAGTCCTCCTTTTGCTCGTCAGTAATCTGCCAGCTATCCATAAGAACAGAACTTTGATGTTTAGCACAACACTTAACATGTAACACGTAACTTCAAACATTGAAACAAACAGATCTGACAATACAGACATGAACACACAAAGGGCCCATAAGAAACTTTTCATTGACTTCAATTTAAAAATAAAATAAAATAAATAAATAAAAAAATGTACAGCTTGATCAATGCTGTTGGCACCAATAAAAACCAAAAGCTTCCAAGAAAAATAAAATAAAATCCTCAATGCGCATATTATTTAAAAATCAAATATCGTACTCCATACGCATTCATATGTTCATGTACTCATTTTCATTTTCACAAACAGCTCATAACCACGCCCTCATACATAAAATATGAATTGCATTCACAGCTCTGCTAAAAACCTCCATCAGTCTTCACACATATTTGCCTCAACTACAACTCAAAGCCACACCCATTCACATTCCACTGAATCATTTATGTCTTCCAACCCACATTGTTTAATCCCAAAACTTGCAGCACAGACAAACACAGCTTTCCTGGAAACAGATAGCCACACCACACCCAGAATTGCTGATGGTCTGTCGCTGTAAGACAATATACATGTTATAATCATACAATCATTTTGTTAAAAGCTGGATTCCCACAGTACCTTGCTTGGGAAAGAAGAAAGAAAATTATTGAACAATTCTTTGTCTTGTATAATATATTACACATCACTTACTCTGCATCATTCCCTCATTCCCTCCCCCCTTTTTCCTTCGCCTGCTCCCCTTATCTCAGGAATGTTTTTGTTAAGGTGGGGGAAGTGAGTCTCTGTAGCTCACACTGGATACAACACCTATCCATTAACTGACCATCTTTTACTGCTGTAATCTCTAGGATATTCCCTATTTAAACACACACATATTATTAGGGTAACAAAACTTAACCGGTTCATTTCGGAACATTTAACACAAGCGCCGTTCTGATTGCAGACACTGGGGCACTTTCTTTCTTTCTTGTTAATGCCATCAATTAACATCCTGACACTGCTCTGTTTCTCACTCATTAGAACTCCCCCCCCCCTCAAAATCACGGGAGTTCTGATGCCCACAGTCTGTAAGCTCTAACTTCACAGATTCTTACAGACTTTCATCCCTGTTGCCAGGGGACGACCTCTGTCCGAGTCTACACTTTCTCTAACATTCTTTGTCACATTTTTAACTTTATTTGTCACATTCTTAACTGTCTTTGTCACATTTTTTTTTTCTTTTCTTTTCAATTTTCCTTCTTTATGTGAGTGGGACTGACCCATCTCAAAACAACAGTATTTCAGACTGACACACACAGAAAACAGAGGAGTGATCAGCACCTTTAACCCTTTCCTCCGCAGACAAAGGATTCACCCTCCCCTCTGGTTGGCTCAAATCTGACTATCACGTCTGACTAGTCAGCTGGGACTCCCCGCACGTCTTCCCCAAGACCAGGGGTCAGAAGGGCTCCGTCGCATCTTCCTGGGGTCAGGTCAGGTGGAGAATATCTCCGCAGTCTTCCCTTATCTCAAGGATCTAAGGATCATACGGCTCCACGCGTCTTCCTAAGGTCAGGTCAGATGGAGAATATCACCGCAGTCTTCCCTTATCTCAAGGATCTAAGGATCATACGGCTCCGCGCGTCTCCCTGCCAGGTCAGCCGGAGTTTACTTTGTCCCACACCTCGGCGCTACAGCGCCCCCTTCCCAACCAGGAGGTTACTGTCCCCTCCCTTGTCTGTGGTCTTACTGTCTGTGCTCAACTCACTCCTCACATAAATCACAGACACACACAAAACATATACACACCAGAGTGATCTATCATTTCAGACTATTGGTTCTATAGACTCCAAGCTTTCAGCATTACAGCCGACTACTATACTTACATGGGTACCACCTCACAGCAGACTGAGCCATCTGAGCATGATGAAGTAACTAGCAGAAAGGCAGATGAGATAAAAAGTTTTCTCACCTTTCTTTGAGGTTGCAATCCTCTCTCCTCTGCCGTTCGTCAAGCTCAGGGGCCCGTCTTGTCAGCTGTTTGACGCTACGTTCACTCAGAGTGCCATCTGGGGTGCCATTTGTTAAAACCGCCCTAAATTAGGGCATTTAAGATACACTCTGGTGTTCCAAATCAATGTACCCCCCCCCCCCAGGGGTTAATATCCACACGTGGCTGAGAGACTGGACACTGACACAGAAGTTGGTCAAGGCAATCTCTAACTTTAATTACATGGGGTAAGCGTATACACATTTTCAGAAGAGGGCAGTCCTCACTGAGGCTAAAACATTGTTTCATTGGTCAAAAAGGAAGAAGAGATAAGAGGGAGGAGATAGCACCCTGGCTTCTGCGCACTGGGTCCTACTTTGGAATGTGAACTAATGTAAACATCTGGTTACCATCGCCATTTTGTAATGGAGTTTATTCTAACAAGAATACTGCCTACGTCATATGTGACACTTCAAAGAGGTGCTTCTCTATAGGCAGTGAATAATATATACATATCATCAAGCCATATGATTGGCTTATGCATTCCACCACACTCTATGGGACACCTGTAGAAAGATGAGAAATCAGACACTTCCCACAGCACAGCCCTTTGCCCCCCTCTCTCTCCTCTCCAGTCTTGAAACAAAGAGGGGGGTGGGTGGGCACTTGGAAGTAGAAAAAGTTAACTCATTACAATCCTAGATATACAAAATATAGAATAAAATTCACACATCTTTAACACACACGAGCGTGACGGATTAGGTCCGGATGCGTTCAGGGTGCGTTCTGTGAAACTCGCACTATTTTGCAAGCAAGTTCAGTCAGTTTTGTCTGTGAATGCAGTCAGTTGTTCATTTTTTTTCCGCACGGCTGCAATGCGTTTTGATGCGTTTTTCAAGCGCGTGATAAAAAACTGAAGGTTTACAAATAACATCTCTTAGCAACCATCAGTGAAAAGCGCATCGCACCCACACCTGCTTGCGGATGCATGCGTTTTTCACGTAGCCCCATTCACTTCTATGGGGCCAGGGCTGAAAGACGCAGAATGAAACGCGTGTGAAAGGGGCCTAAGAGTGACGCCTGTCATCTGCAGGTCATACTAACTCACACTATTATTTTACTACCACAGCAGACTCCATATGTGTGTAACTGCAAGGCACGGTGTTCTACATCACTAAAAAGGCTCTCTGCAGCCAGCAAATAGTTTTTTTACGTAATTCGCTGGGAATTCATTCGGATCGAACCAAATTTTTTCAAAAAAATTTGGCGAAACAGCGAATGGAATTTTTGAAAAATTCACTCATCTCTAGTTGCCAGGGGAGAAAGGTCAGCCTTTCAAATGGGAGACTATTTTGTTGCGTTCCAGTCTTCTGGACTCACAAAGGAGTGTCTTCGACTCCTATACACTGGGCATTCCATGACTGGTTTCATGATCCTCCCATCAATTGGTCCAGCAATTTCATTTATTCCTCTTATTAAAAATGTGATACAGCAATATTAATGTTAAATTAAAAATATCAATGTTTAATACCCTGAAGCACAAAAACACTTTTGTATTGATTCATCCAAACAAAACTAAATAAAAAAAATAATAAAAAGGAGGACAAAATTTTCTTTGGGCAAAAACACTTGTCTCACTTCAGCAAATGGCATTTATTATGTAGAGAAATTTAATACAAGGCAATTACTAATGTATTGTTATTGTCCATATTGCCTCCTTTGCTGGCTTGATTCATTCATTCAGTCACATTATAGACTGCTCATTTCCATGGTTACGACCACCCTGTAATCCAGCAGTGGTGGTCGTGCTTACACAATATAGGAAAAGGCACTGGCCTATGTGCACTCCCACAGTCCTGGCCACCAGGTGGTGAGGTGACAGGTTCTCTTTAAGTTCTGTTGAAATTAAGGGGGACATTTATTAGGCCCGGCGTTTTAGACGCCGGTCATAATAAAAGCCTGTAGCTAGCGGGGTATCCGCCGAAGTTATGAAGAGGCGCATGCCTCTGCATCACTTCCCCGCATCCACTTTCTACGCCTAAAACAGCAACTAAGCATTGACCCGCCATCTGTACCTGAAATAAGCCTAATTTAGGAGTATTTCAGTATAGTAAATGACCCCCTAAATCTGTGCAGCAGCTCTAGCCATTCTGACAGCTCCCTGACCGGATGTAGCTGCTTGCAGAATTGTTATATGTAATGTACATTCCAGGGGCATAGCAAGTAACTGTGGGGCTTCATAGCAAAATTGACTTGGGCCCCACTCTATCATGACCACCTTCTGCAGCAATTCCAGTACATGAATCTTATGATTATTATGGTCTCCCTGATGCACAAGGATAATGTAAAAGTTGAAGTCACTTTATTGTACATATTGTAGATAATTTTCACAGTCATGTCACAAAATAGCAATAATGCACACAGTGATGTCACTAGTAGGAGAATATAGGTCATTGCATAGGAATGACACACATAGAAAGGTCATCATGTATCCCTTCTCTATGTTGAGAAGGGGTAATACAGGGTGGCCCAGGAATTTTTGGGCACGTCGGAATATGTCGGCTGATACTACTTGTAATGTTGCGGATAGTGTTTGGGATATTTTCCTTGAGTTCATCCAGGGATGTGGATTGTTAGCGGACATTTTTTGAAATTCCCAACAGATAAAAATTGCATGAGGACAAGTCTGAGGAACGTGGTGGCCATAACCCCTTGCTCACAGTTTGCTCCTACATCAACAGTTCATGAATCCGTATGACCCTGTATACCCCTAGGTCATTATCATTTTCCATGCAATTTTTTTGGCATGGTAAATGGCTTAAATGTACACCAGCAAGAGGGCTGACTTAGAGTTAAATCTGTCGCATGGCCTGCCATACAAAGAGCCAAACTTATGTAGAAGCCTGCACCTCTACGTAACTTAGGCACTTCATCCAGCAGCTCAGAGGGACTTAATACCAGGGTGGAAAACGCTGGTCTTAATAAATGTCCCCTGATGTGTTTTATTTAACATGGGGTCCTATACATGACATACCGCCATAAGAGATACAGTATCATATTGAAGGACTGCAGTCTAAAGGCTGTGTTAGACAGCCCGATTTTGCCAATGATTTGCAGGATGGAAGTGTTCTGTCCCGGCAATAGCCTGCTCACTAGCAGAGGAGACTGCTGCTATTTCATGCAGCAATCTCCTCCTCAGTATAGGGAGGAGCAATCGTTATACCATCTCTCTTCCCTATAGTGAATCACTGTTTTGCCGGCAGAAGATCGTAATTAGACAGCACAATCTGCCTCCTGCAAACGATAATTTTTAAACCTGTCAAAAGATTTTGAGAGAGAGTGCTCTAAGATCTCAATTCCATGCACTTTCAAGGCAGTAAATAGCAAGAAAATTCTGTAATATTGCCAAAGGGATTTTGTATATTGATCGGATGCCTTATGTAGGTAGAACATAGTTTAGTTTGCTCCAATAGATTTTTCCTACAGTAAGCTAGAAATTAAGAATAAAATGTTAAACCTAATGATGGCACACAGAATTTCATTACTTACAAGACTTGGCATCCAGTGTCGTGGAATATAAAGATTATGGCTTATAAAGTGAATGATGTGTGAACCTCACCCCAGTTTTCAGACAAACCCTGCTACATATTACTGAGTAATGGGCATGTGACACCCTTAGACATTATCGTGTTATCTTAAAGTGAAGAACTTGAAACCATTTACCTCTTATAACCCTCATGGAATTGAATCTAGCATGTGAACATACAGATGCTCAGCTTTCCATGGATAGCTTTAAAAGTGTGGCGCTTGAGCAGCGAGCCCCTGATGAGCCAGTGTAGAAAATGGGAGTGATCATGGCCCTGATGACGTGTTATGTCATGGTGTACTCCCTCAGGCTGTTGCTCCCTGGGAATCAGTAAAGTGAAATGGTAGGTTAAAGAATCGGGCCAGAAGTAAAAGAATAAAAGCCTCTCTTTACTCAGTGCAAAATATACATTTGAGTACATCCAGCAGTAGTTTAGAAAGTGCAATTTCTATTCCAGATGATGAGGTGTGGTGGTAGGCAAAGTTAAAGTGGTTATCCCATGATTATTACAAAAAATGAATACCAGACATCATATAGTACATGACAACCTCTTTCTAACAAAGCTAGAACCATCCCTGTACCTCACATGGATCCAGAGATCTCCCCATTCAATGCTCTGCTAGATTGATATCAAGCTGGCAGCTCAAAGGGCGTGTCTTCTCTGCTGCAGCTCAGGGGGCGTGTCCATGCTCTCCCTATCACAGCTGAAGGGGAGTGTCTTTTCTGCTGTGTCCATGCTCTCCCTATCACAACTCAGGAGGCAGTTAAAGTATGAAATTGAGAATGTGCGACCTTCTCCGTGAGAAATTAGAAAAATAACAAACAGCAGGTGGCGCTATACAGATACATTTTATTGAATAACTTAGTAGCTAAACAAAATTTTAGAGGGAAGGCTGTCAATCACTGATAGGACCGTCTCCTTGTCTTCAGTCAGTGACTGACAGCTATCTCTGTATACAGAGTCATAGATGGAAGGCTGTCAGTCACTGATAGGACCGTCTCCTTGTCTTCAGTCAGTGACTGACAGCTATCTCTGTATACACAGTCATAGAGGGAAGGCTGTCAGTCACTGATAGGACCTCCTCCTTGTCTTCAGTCAGTAATTGATAGCTATCTCTGTATACACAGTCATAGAGGGAAGGCTGTCAGTCACTGATAGGACCGTCTCCTTGTCTTCAGTCAGTAACTGACAGCTATCTCTGTATACACAGTCATAGAGGGAAGGCTGTCAGTCACTCATAGGACCGTCTCCATGTCTTCAGTCAGTGATTGACAGCTATCTCTGTATACACAGTCATAGAGGAAAGGCTGTCAGTCACTGATAGGACTGTCTCCTTGTCTTCAGTCAGTGACTGACAGCTATCTCTGTATACACAGTCATAGAGGGAAGGCTGTCAGTCACTGATAGGACCGTCTCCATGTCTTCAGTCAGTGACTGACAGCTATCTCTGTATACAGAGTCATAGAGGGAAGGCTGTCAGTCAATGATAGGACCGTCTCCATGTCTTCAGTCAGTGACTGACAGCTATCTCTGTATACACAGTCATAGAGGGAAGGCTGTCAGTCACTGATAGGACCGTCTCCTTGTCTTCAGTCAGTGACTGACAGCTATCTCTGTATACACAGTCATAGAGGGAAGGCTGTCAATCACTGATAGGACAACCTCCTTGTCTTCAGTCAGTGACTGACAGCTATCTCTGTATACACAGTCATAGAGGGAAGGCTGTCAGGCACTGATAGGACCTCCTCCTTTTCTCCAGTCAGTGACTGACAGCTATCTCTGTATACACAGTCATAGAGGGAAGGCTGTCAATCACTGATAGGACCTCCTCCTTGTCTTCCGTCAGTGACTGACAGCTATCTCTGTATACAGAGTCATAGAGGGAAGGCTGTCAGTCACTGATAGGACCGTCTCCATGTCTTCAGTCAGTGACTGACAGCTATCTCTGTATACACAGTCATAGAGGGAAGGCTGTCAATCACTGATAGGACCTCCTCCTTGTCTTCAGTCAGTGACTGACAGCTATCTCTGTATACACAGTCATAGAGGGAAGGCTGTCAGTCACTGATAGGACCTCCTCCTTGTCTTCCGTCAGTGACTGACAGCTATCTCTGTATACAGAGTCATAGAGGGAAGGCTGTCAGTCACTGATAGGACCGTCTCCATGTCTTCAGTCAGTGACTGACAGCTATCTCTGTATACACAGTCATAGAGGGAAGGCTGTCAATCACTGATAGGACCTCCTCCTTGTCTTCAGTCAGTGACTGACAGCTATCTCTGTATACACAGTCATAGAGGGAAGGCTGTCAATCACTGATAGGACCACCTCCTTGTCTTCAGTCAGTGACTGACAGCTATCTCTGTATACACAGTCATAGAGGGAAGGCTGTCAGTCACTGATAGGACCTCCTCCTTGTCTTCAGTCAGTGACTGACAGCTATCTCTGTATACACAGTCATAGAGGGAAGGCTGTCAATCACTGATAGGACCGCCTCCTTGTCTTCAGTCAGTGACTGACAGCTATCTCTGTATACAGAGTCACAGAGGGAAGGCTGTCAATCACTGATAGGACCGTCTCCTTGTCTTCAGTCAGTGACTGACAGCTATCTCTGTATACACAGTCATAGAAGGAAGGCTGTCAATAACTGATAGGACAGTCTCCTTGTCTTCAGTCAGTGACTGGCAGCTATCTCTGTATACACAGTCATAGAGGGAAGGCTGTCAATCACTGAGGACCTCCTCCTTGTCTTCAGTCAGTGACTGGCAGCTATCTCTGTATACACAGTCATAGAGGGAAGGCTGTCAGTCACTGATAGGACCGTCTCCTTGTCTTCAGTCAGTGACTGACAGCTATCTCTGTATACACAGTCATAGAGGGAAGGCTGTCAATCACTGATAGGACCGCCTCCTTGTCTTCAGTCAGTGACTGACAGCTATCTCTGTATACAGAGTCACAGAGGGAAGGCTGTCAATCACTGATAGGACAGTCTCCTTGTCTTCAGTCAGTGACTGGCAGCTATCTCTGTATACAGAGTCACAGAGGGAAGGCTGTCAGTCACTGATAGGACCTCCTTCTTGACTTCAGAGCCCAGAATGAGCAGGAATTTAAATGAACAAAATACAACATTTTACCATAGCTTTACTGGAAAATGGGAAAAATTCTTTGTGCAGTTGAAAAAATGCCAATTCCACCAAGATTTTTTAGGTTTTATTTTTACGACATTCACTGTGCACTAAAAATGATATTATTCTGCGGGTCATTACATTCACCTGCACTAGGTCTACATGGCACTCTGCCTGGTTTAAAGGGGCTGCCCAAGACAATTTAGAATCTCGGACAAGCCCCCGAATTTCCTACAATAAAAAATCATGTTATACTCACCACTTTTTTACCTTTTCCAACTCGTTCAGGACCCGACTAGAGGGACGGCCATACTGGACTTAATATTAATCAATAGACCTAACAGAACAACAGACATGCAGGTTGGGGGAAACCTGGGAAATAGTGACCATAAAATAATAACCTTCCAATTATCATTCAAAAGAGTGTCTCTTCAGGGAGGAACAAAAATACCAAACTTCAAAAAAGCTAAATTTAGCCAACTAAGTGAGGTAATTGGCCACACAAGCGTTTCTATTTTCCGGTATTGAGATCCGTCATGGGGTATCAATGCCGGAAAAAAACGCTTCTGTTTTGTCCCCATTCATTGTCAATGGGGACAAAACGTAACTGAATAGAGAGCAATTCGCATATTGGGACACCAGAACGCCTCAACGTTTCTCAGATATATGGGGTCCATGGAAGAAGTTTAGAGGGTTTGTAGACTAAATCCAATGGTAACGTTTAGAAAGATATACCGTTCTCTAGTAATGGTGTTTGAAGTAACGATAATAGGAGATCATGATTTACATTATTCCCTACCCTCCACCTTTCAGACTCTCCCCCCCCCCTTTTGTCTTTCCCCTCTCTCCACTTTGTAATGGTTCTCCAAGTTCCTGTTCTTCCAGACAAAGTGGCACAACGATTATATAATTATCTTTACGAAGAATGTATTAGTTGTTGTAATAGCATGCCAATATACATTTGACATAGCCATTGTTAAATTTTCTTCTACCTGTCGGTATATATTCACTTTGAAACAATAAAAACAATTTAAAAATAAAATAAAACGTAACTGAACATAACGGAATGCTCCAAAATGCATTCCGTTCCATTTGGTTGCGTTCCCATACCGTAGAGCAAACAGCAGCTTTCTTTCCATCATGGGATACGAAGCAAGATGGATCTGTCATAACCCACAATGCAAGTCAATGGGGACCATGATGGATCCGTCTTGGCTATGTTATACAACCGGATCCGTTCATAATGGAAGCAGATGGTTGCATTATCAGTAACGGAAGCGTTTTTGCTGAACCCTGCCGGATCCAGCAAAAACGCTGGTGTGAAAGTAGCCTAACTGGGACAAACTTCTCAAAAATAAAAAGACAGCCACAAAATGGGATTTTTTAAAATATCCTAAAATCTAATTGTGAGAGGCACATACCTTATCGGAATAAAAGGGTAAGGAATAAGATTTTTTTTTTTGGATAAATAGAATTGTAAGGAAAGCAATAAATGACAAAAAGAAAGAATTAAAATCACTAAAACAGGAGGGTAGCGAGAAAGCATTGGAAAACTATAAGAAAAAAAAAGAATATGTAAAAGACAAATGAAAGCAGCCAAACTACAGACAGGGAGATTAATTGTCAAAGAAAGTAAAACTAACCCTGAAATGTTCTTCAATTCTATAAATGGTAAAAAGTATAAACCTGAAGGTGTCGGCCCTTTACAGAGTAATGAGGGGGGAGTTGCAGACAGCAAAGCTATTAAATATATAGTTTTTCTACTGTATTCACTGAGGAAAAGAAACTGTCAGATGAAATGCAGAATGTAAAAGCAAATTCTCCATTAAAAGTGGCCTGTCTGACCCAGAAAGAAGTACAATAGCATCTTAAAAAGATTAAAATAGACAAATCGTCGGCACCAGATTGCATACACCCCCGTAGCCTAAGAGAATTAAAGGTGTTGGCCACCATACACATAAAAAATAAAGGGTCCCAGATAAAAAACTAAATCCACAAGGTATTTGTATCATGAGAGATATACTGTGTACATATAATTTTTCTAATGTGTTCAGCATAGCATGCTCCCATTGATGAGAGGCTGTGTGGGTGGAGCAGCTTCAAAGTGAAAGTAAAAATCCCAGCATGCATCACCGCAAGCATCTTCAGAGGAGTGATCACATGACATCCCTGTCAAAACAAAACAAATCATGTTTTTTCTGTGTTACCATTTTCTGAAAGCTATACTTTTTCTGCCAATCATCTTGTGCATGCGGTCATTTTTTGTGGGAAGAGTTGATGTTTTTATTGGTACCATTTTTGGGTACATATGATTTTTGGATCATTCAATATCACTCTTTACGGGTCAAGGTGACCAAAAAAATTGGTTGTTTTGACACAGTTTTTATTTTATTGTTTTACGTCCCATTCACCTGAGGGGCTATACCATGTGATATTTTTTATAGAGCAGGTCGTTACAAATGCAGCGATACCTAATATGTCTACTTTAAAAAAATATATAATCTGTTTTACACAATGAAAGCATTTTTGAAAAAAAGTCAAGTTTTAGTGTATCCTTTTTCTGAAAGACATCTTTTTTTATTTTTTGGGCGATTGCCTTATGTAGGATGAGATAATGGTTTTATGGGTACTATTTTAGGGTACATGATTTTTTGATCGCTTTATATTACGCTTTTTGTTAGGCAAGGTAACCAAAAATAGCTGTTCTGAAACAATTTTTATTTTTTGCTTTTGTTCCAATAATTTTTAGTTTCAATAGTTTTTTATTTTATCAATAAAAACAAAGAGGTATGCGGGCATGGACAACATCACAGCAGTCCGCTGAGAGCATGAGCAACGACAATACATCTGTGGACGCAGCCACTGTTAAACAGTAATAAACAATAACTGTTATCAGAGGTCTGTCAAGTATAATCGACACCAAAACCGTACATATCAATAGTAAGACAGGTGTAGCACTAAAACACCTACAAGTGTTATCCATATTCCGCAGCATAGGCATTGCAGTCATAACAAACTGAGAGCACATAAATACACAAAAGAGTGACCCATGAGGTCGCTGTTTAGTGACAACCAACAGTATAAACAACAAACAAAACCAAGAGCTGTGGGTTACCACAGAGCAACCTAGGGTAAGGCCACTTCAAGGGAAGAGGAAATAATGGAGAGAGGGAAAAGGAGGACGCAGAAGGAAGGGGTTAAGAAATACCCGAATCATATTTCAGTTGTATCTCCGCTGCTTCCGCCTTTATCCAGGGTTCCCCCTCAAGGGGAGTAGAAGGGACTACGGATCCACCCACTCCAAGTCGCCAGCCTCAATTTAATGGGAATGGTTGATGAGGGTAAAGAATGTTCATACCTGCAAGTCTGATTAATCTCTTGCATAACTTCGGAAATTGAAGGAGGGACCTGGTTTTTCCAGTGTCGGGTAACTACCAGTTTGGCGCTGAGCAGAATGTGGCCTACGATGTGTCTATCCGGAAGCGGTATCCCCTTAATCCCAACGAACAACAAGGCTAACTCTGGGGATGGGTCTATTTTTCGCCCCACTAGATTGGAAACTAAACGGAAGACTGACTTCCAATAGTCATTGAGAATGGGACATGACCAAAGGATATGGAGTAAGGATCCGCCACCTCCACAGTTTCTCCAACAGTACAGTTCCAATAATTTTTATTAGTTTTTTTCAGGTAATTAACATATTCAAATATGTCTGTTGCCAGACATGTGTCATATTTCGCAAGAAGATGTACATAACAAAATATTCTTGTACATGTTCAGTAGTTTGTTACATAAAATTAAACAATAAATCATGTTTAACCGCCTCCGGACCGCCTAACGCAGATGTGCGGTCCGGAGGCGGCAGCGCTGCGCACAGTCACGCATATACGCGTCATCTCGCGAGACGACGCGCTATGCGGCCCGCGCATGCGCAGTTCGCGCCGGCATTTCGAAGAGGACCATTTCGTCATCAGCTTGCCAGCCAATGATCGCGGCTGGCAAGCTGATGATTTTCAAAAAAGCCAATCACAGAGCTATATATCAGATCATATTTGTAAATATGATCTGTTATATGGCTGCCTGCTCCTCTGCTGGTTCTTTTCGTCGGTTGGATCCAGCAGAGGAGCAGGCTTCACAGTGAGTACACCAAACACTACACTTTAGCCCCAGATCACCCCCCTGAACCCCAATTAACCCTTTGATCACCCCTTTGTCAATCACTAGTGAAAGGAAAAAAGTGATCAGTGTAAACTGTCACTTTTTTTTTTCACTGGTATTGACCGTTAGGTTTTAGGTATAGTTTAGGCCCCTCGGTTAGGTAGTTAGCGATCAGTTAGCGCCCAGCCCACCGCACCGCAGTCCGTTATTCGCTGATTAGCGTATCGCCCACGCCCGCCCCACCGCAGTGACAAAAAAAAATTTTTTTTTGATCCCTGCACAATCACTTTACACGCACTGCGGCGATAAAAAAATCAGTTTTGATATTTTTTATCAACCGCAGCGGCCTCCGGTACTTCGCTAGCCTCCCCTTTTTTTTTCTTGGGTAGTCTCAGGGAATACCCCTAAATTTAGTTGCCCAAAATGTCAAACAGGGGGTATTCTTCTGAAGAGGCCTACAGGCTTCTGACCCAGTCGGATGAGGAGTGGGAACCCTCATCTGATGAATCCAGCGGGTCAGAATACGAACCTGTAGAAAGCAGTGGCTCTCTGACCCAAAGTTCGGACGAGGAGGCTGAGGTCCTTGATACCACCAGGCGTACCCGGCCCCATGTCGCTAGACCACAGGTTGCGCAGGATCCGCTTCAAGAGCAGCAGAGTGGGGCTGGTGCTGTCAGATTACGTGGTGAGGCATACACCAGCAGCGCAGCCCTTCCTGGACCTAGTACCAGCACTGCCGTACAACCTGGTGAAGTAGCGAGCACCAGAAGGGCAGTTGAAGCTGGTACGGTGGCACGTGCAGTAGTGACCCTGTCGCAGCCACCGCAAAGACGTGCCCGTAGAGCCCCTAGAATCCCAGAGGTGCTGGCAAACCCTGATTGGCAGTCCCCAACTTCAGCCGCACCTGTAGTTTTCCCTTTCACTGCCCAGTCTGGAGTTCGGGTTGAGACAGCTCAGATCGGTTCGGCCCTGGGATTTTTTGAGCTGTTCTTGACTGCGGAGCTCTTAGACATAGTTGTGGCCGAAACAAACAGGTATGCCACACAATTTATCACCGCTAACCCGGGAAGCTTTTATGCCCAGCCTTTCCGGTGGAAACCAGTCCAAGTTTCCGAAATTAAAACTTTTCTGGGCCTCCTCCTCAACATGGGCCTGACAAAAAAGCATGAATTGCGGTCATATTGGTCCACGAACCCGATTCATCACATGCCCATGTTCTCTGCTGCTATGTCCAGGGCACGTTTTGAGGCCATCCTGCGTTTCCTGCACTTTAGTGACAACACCGCCTCCCGTCCAAGGGGCCACCCTGCTTTTGACCGGCTCCACAAAATTCGGCCCCTCATAGACCATTTCAACCAGAAATTTGCAGATTTGTATACCCCAGAGCAAAACATCTGCGTAGACGAGTCCCTGATACATTTTACCGGGCGCCTTGGCTTCAAACAATACATCCCAAGCAAGCGCGCCCGGTATGGGGTCAAATTGTATAAGCTCTGTGAAAGGGCCACAGGCTATACCCACAAATTTCGGATCTATGAGGGAAAAGATCAGACCCTGGAGCCGGTCGGTTGCCCTGACTACCTGGGGAGCAGTGGGAAGACAGTTTGGGACTTGGTGTCACCCTTATTCGGCAAGGGGTACCATCTTTATGTGGACAATTTTTACACAAGTGTGGCCCTCTTTAGGCATTTGTTTCTAGAACGGATTGGCGCCTGTGGTACCGCGCGAACTAGTCGCGCGGGCTTCCCCCAACGGCTCGTTACCACTCGTCTTGCAAGGGGGCAGAGGGCCGCACTGTGTAACGAAGAACTGCTCGCGGTGAAATGGAGAGACAAGCGTGACGTTTACATGCTCTCCTCCATTCACGCAGACACGACAATACAAATTGAGCGAGCAACCCGTGTCATTGAAAAGCCCCTCTCAGTCCACGACTATAACCTTCACATGGGAGGGGTGGACTTCAATGACCAGATGTTGTCTCCGTATTTAGTTTCCCGCAGAACCAGACGCTGGTATAAGAAGGTGTCTGTATATTTAATTCAATTGGCTCTGTACAATAGTTTTGTTCTCTACAGTAAGGCTGGGAGAACTGGATCCTTCCTCAAATTTCAGGAAGAGATCATCGAGAACCTCCTGTACCCAGGAGGTTCCGTGGCCCCATCCACCAGTGTAGTTAGCCGTCTACACGAGCGACATTTCCCCAATGTCGTTCCTGGTACCTCAACCCAACCGTCACCCCGAAAAAGATGTTGTGTCTGTAGCAGGAGTGGAATAAGGCGTGACACCCGCTATTTCTGTCCTGACTGTCCTGACCACCCTGCCCTATGCTTTGGAGAGTGTTTCCGGAAGTACCACTCACAGGTACACTATTAGCATAGGGATCATCTCACCAGGACAGGCACACAGGGCTATTAGGGCCCATTCACTCACTGCTGCTGCAAACGTCTCCTTTCACATGGGACAAAGTGCATAACGCACTTCGCCACATCTTTGGGCGATTTGCGCTTTGCACATTGACCCATGGGGAAGGAGAGGTTTGTTCTATAAAGGTAAAAAAACAAAAAAAAACACCAGTAAGCAAAAAGGTTAATGTTCAGTTAAAAAAAGTTAAAGTTTATATGTTCTGTTGCAAAGTTAATAAAATTATTGCGTTGCGGCCTGGTTTTTTCTTTTTTTTTTTTTTTACCTTCCAGGTGGACCAACCGATCGACCAGCTGCAGCACCGATGTGCATTCTGACAGAAGCATTGCGCTGCTGTCAGATTACACGCAAGTCGGTGTATGCGGCGCTGCAAGACGGGATTTTCTCCTCTGCAGTAACAGATATGTTTGCCGAGGCATACGAGCTGAGGAGGAGGCGGCGTTCCTATGCTTTGGCAAACACTTTGTATATATATTAAAAAAAAAAAAAAAAAAATCCCGGCAATGATTTATTCATCCACATCGATTGATGTGAATGGAGAAATCTGGTTTGCCAGGGCATACGAGCTAAGTGGGTATGGATGTAGGGCGGAGCTCCTATGTCCTGGCAGACGCCTTTCCCCTCCATTTTTTTTTTTTGGCAGAGATTTTTTCATCCACATTGATCGATGCAAATGAAGAAATCTGTGCCGTTCATTTTCTTCTTTCAGCCCAGAGGCTGATAGGAAAAAAAATCTCATTACCTGTATGCTCAATATAAGGAGAATAGCAGAAACTCCTAATGCTGGCCATACATGTAATGATTGCGGAGACCCTCAAATGCCAGGGCAGTACAAACACCCCACAACTGACCCCATTTTGGAAAGAAGACACCCCAAGGTATTTGCTGAGGGGCATATTGAGTCCATGAAAGATTTAAATTTTTGTCCTAAGTTAGCGGAAAGTGAGACTTTGTGAGAAAAAACAAAAAAAAAAACAATTTCCGCTAACTTATGCGGAAAAAAAAAAATTCGATGAACTTGCCAGGCCCCTCATTGGATACCTTGGGGTGTCTTCTTTCCAAAGTGGGGTCACATGTGGGGTATTTATACTGCCCTGGCTTTTTAGGGGCCCTAAAGCGTGAGAAGAAGCTTGGGATCCAAATGTCTAAAAATGCCCTCCTAAAAGGAATTTGGGCACCTTTGCGCATCTAGGCTGCAAAAAAGTGTCACACATCTGGTATCGCCGTACTCAGGAGAAGTTGGGGAATGTGTTTTGGGGTGTCATTTTACATATGCCCATTCTGGGTGAGATAAACATCTTGATCAAATGCCAACTTTGTATAAAAAAAATTGGAAAAGTTGTCTTTTGCCAGGATATTTCTCTCACCCAGCATGGGTATATGTAAAATGACACCCCAAAACACATTCCCCAACTTCTCCTGAGTACGGCGATACCAGATGTGTGACACTTTTTTGCAGCCAAGGTGGGCAAAGGGGCACATATTCCAAAGTGCACCTTTCAGATTTTGCAGGCCATTTTTTACACATTTTGATTGCAAAGTTCTTCTCACACATTTGGGCCCCTAAATTGCCAGGGCAGTATAACTACCCCACAAGTGACCCCATTTTGGAAAGAAGACACCCCAAGGTATTCCGTGAGGGGCATGGCGAGTTCCTAGAATTTTTTATTTTTTGTCGCAAGTTAGTGGAATATGAGACTTTGTAAGGAAAAAAGAGAAAAAAAAAAATCATCATTTTCCGCTAACTTGTGACAAAAAATAAAAAAATTCTAGGAACTCGCCATGCCCCTCACGGAATACCTTGGGGTGTCTTCTTTCCAAAATGGGGTCACTTGTGGCGTAGTTATACTGCCCTGGCAATTTAGGGGCCCAAATGTGTGAGAAGTACCTTGCAATCAAAATGTGTAAAAAATGGCCTGCAAAATCCGAAAGGTGCACTTTGGAATATGTGCCCCTTTGCCCACCTTGGCAGCAAAAAAGTGTGACACATCTGGTATCGCCGTACTCAGGAGAAGTTGGGGAATGTGTTTTGGGGTGTCATTTTACATATACCCATGCTGGGTGAGAAAAATATCTTGGTCAAATGCCAACTTTGTATAAACAAATGGGAAAAGTTGTCTTTTGCCAAGATATTTCTCTCACCCAGCATGGTTATATGTAAAATGACACCCCAAAACACATTCCCCAACTTCTCCTGAGTACGGCGATACCAGATGTGTGACACTTTTTTGCTGCCAAGGTGGGCAAAGGGGCACATATTCCAAAGTGCACCTTTCGGATTTCACCGGTCATTTTTTACACATTTTGATTGCAAAGTTCTTCTCACACATTTGGGCCCCTAAATTGCCAGGGCAGTATAACTACCCCACAAGTGACCCCATTTTGGAAAGAAGACACCCCAAGGTATTCTGTGAGGGGCATGGTGAGTTCCTAGAATTTTTTATTTTTTGTCGCAAGTTAGTGGAATATGAGACTTTGTAAGAAAAAAATAAAAAATAAAATCATCATCATTTTCCGCTAACTTGTGACAAAAAATAAAAAGTTCTATGAACTCACTATGCCCATCAGCGAATACCTTAGGGTGTTTACTTTCCGAAATGGGGTCATTTGTGGGGTTTTTCTACTGCCTGGGCATTGTAGAACCTCAGGAAACATGACAGGTGCTCAGAAAATCAGAGCTGTTTCAAAAAGCGGAAATTCACATTTTTGTACCATAGTGTGTAAACGCTATAACTTTTACCCAAACCATTTTATTTTTTTTGCCCAAACATTTTTTTTTTATCAAAGACGTGTAGAACAATAAATTTGGCGAAATTTTTTTATATGGATGTCGTTTTTTTTGCAAAATTTTACAGCTGAAAGTGAAAAATGTCATTTTTTTGCAAAAAAATCGTTACATTTTGATTAATAACAAAAAAAGTAAAAATGTCAGCAGCAATAAAATACCACCAAATGAAAGCTCTATTAGTGAGAAGAAAAGGAGGTAAAATTAATTTGGGTGGTAAGTTGCATGACCGAGCGATAAACGGTGAAAGGAGTGTAGTGACGAAGTGTAAAAAGTGCTCTGGTCATGAAGGGGGTTTCAGCTAGCGGGGCTGAAGTGGTTAACAAGCCAGAGTATTGTGAAGGTTTCATTTCTGTTCAACGGACATAATGCGACCTAGGTAAGGTAGATCTATATCAGGTCAACTTCTTGAGCTATATGTACTCTTAGACCATAAGTGCCATGTATTATGTAGAGAGTTGATTGACATAATAGAAGGTGTCAATGCTTTTTCATATTGCCATATGGTATTAATGGTTGATATTGCTTTTTCTATTGGAGGAGCTATGTGTTCCTTCCAATGTCTAGTAATCACTAGCTTAGCGATCACTAGGATTTTACCGCATAGTGTTCTACCTTTCTGAGGAATTTCATCTAGGTCTAAGTATAACAATGCCATATATGTTGAGTTGTGTATTGTAAAGCCCATAATAGAGGCTAGAATATGAAAAATTGCCTCCAAACATATCTTTAGTCTGGGACAGGACCATAGCTTGTGTATTAGAGTGCCCTTCTGGCCACAATTTCTCCAACACATTGGAGACGTTGTAGGATATATCTTGTGGAGTCTGTCTGGAGTCATATAACATCTTAGAAATGTTTTCATTGCCGCTTCATAGTGTGAGCTGCATTTGCATGGTGTATTTTTAATTTATTTTTAAACATATTTTTATTGAGGTAGACAGAGGATATCATGTTAACAAATTATACAGCGACAAATTACATCGATTTTGGTAACACAAATACTGCCAGTTTCTTTCTGAATACATCAAAACCGCGTTTGAGACATACATGACATTTTACTCTCTGCTGCCCATTTTATTTCTCAGAATCCCCCCAACCAACCGAACAAAACATAAAACTTCAAAACACATTTAGCTGAGTTCCATGGCTGAACCCGCCTCTTCCTGTCCTCCTTACTTTGCCCTATCTTCTTTGATTGGACCTTTCCTCATTCAGTGTCAATTCTCCCAGGGTACCTCTAATCTGTTCCTCAAGGAACCACTTAGTGTCCTTAAATGGCTTCAACACATCACTTAACTCTTCTTTTGTCAGGGAATTAACCATGAATTTTTTCCACTTCTGGAAAAAGTTTTTAGTCGCCTTTTCCTTATGTCTTTCTGTATCTAATCTGTCCATGTATAGTAAATGTTTCATGGTATCTATCACTTCCTTGAAGGTTGGAGAGGTAGGAACCAACCAATGTCTTAATATGTTCTATTTGACAGATAGCAATAGAAAATGAATTCCCTTTATGTTTATCACCTTTGAGGAGTCCCCATTAGGATCCAATGGGATATAATGAAAAATACAATGTTGTGGATCAGGTTGCATTTCCAATTCCCACATCCTCTTTATATAGTCAATAGCCTCCTTCCATACTTGGGTTAAGTTAGGACACTCCCATAATCCGTGTAACAGATTCGCTTTTGGTAATCGGCAGTTTGGGCAACAGCGAAGGTAATGTGCTGGGGCGTCCCTATAGGAAAGGTCATAGGCATATGTGGCTTTATGTATTATCCTGAAGTGCATTTCTCTCCAAGTCTCACTATGAGTTGCCTGTCTCACCCTCCCCACCCATTCTGATCTTGTATGTCAAGGAAGTGTTCCCTTTCCCACTTCTTATAAACCCTGTCTGCAAGTAGGTGTTTTGAATTTTTCAGTAGAGGGTCGACAGGGAGCTCAGCTCCCCTTCCCGTCCCATCAAGGCCCCAAATCACACCAGTTTTTCCGGGTCTCCCAATGTGTTTGCCTGTGATCTACAGTACGAAATTATCTGGCTGAAGCGGAGGAAGTGGGAAGTCGGGAGTTGATATTTACTTTGGAGCTCCTGCCACGAGAGTATCCCTGTTCCCGAGCACGATAGTAACTCCTTCACTGTGTGGATCCCCCTTTCCCTCATCCTCCTAAACATCTGAGATTGACTACCCGATGGGAAGGCCGGTAGGGACCATATTGTCATGTACGTGTGAGATACATGGGTAACCCATAGAGTTTTCTGACCGCCCTCCAGGTTGCAGTTGTATCCTTAATCAGAGCAAAGTTTTTAATCAAGGGTGGTATACCTTTAACTTTAGTGTGTATAGCGCCGTTAGGTCCCAATGGGCCACTAGCTCACTTTCCAGAGGTGTATTGGAGTAATATGACGTGTTAAAACAAAATCACAGAAATATAGTGGCAAATATGGGGGAACTGCTTAAACCCCAAACACTGTAACGTGTTTCTCATTGGGGGAGCAGTCCCACCGCATGTGGACCGCAGCAAACGACCATCCCCAGCAAAAAATGCGTACAATGGAGGATGCCGGCGCGGTCCACATGCACCACAAAGGAATCCTACACAAAACGGAGCATTGTGCGGATGAAAATATAATTATATAAATCACAGAAAAAAATGCACCAAACGGATATGCCAGTGACTATACTAGCAAGTCATACAAGCAGATATTAAAAGCTGAGGTTTTCATCCGCACAATGCTCCGTTTTGTGTAGGATGCCTTTGTGGTGCATGTGGACCGCGCCGGCATCCTCCATTGTACGCATTTTTTGCTGGGGATGGTCGTTTGCTGTGGTCCACATGCGATGGGACTGCTACACGCTACAGTGTTTGGAGTTTGAGCAGTTCCCCCATATTTGCCACTATATTTCTGTGATTTTGTTTTATATATATTGAATGTGCCTTTACCTGGCATTTAAACATTCTTTTGCACCTGGTAACCTCCATCACACGGTCTGATATGGGTGTGGCTTACAGTCTGGCTTTATTCACATTGCATTAGTAGTCCTGCTATGCGGTTGTGTGGAAGCTTGGCTGTGAGCTGGATTACATCACCTTCAGACCGTGTTCACACCATACTTAGCGTAGTGGTAGGACCCTTGCCATGCTGAGAGACCGTGACGTGGTGCATGATGTGCTCCGATATGTTCCTGACAGGAATATATTGGCAAAAGTCTCAGCTTTTAATATCTGCTTGTATGACTAGCTAGTATAGTCAGTGGCATATCCGTATGGTGCATTTTTTTCTGTGATTTATATAATTATATTTTCATCCGTACAATGCTCCGTTTTGTGTAGGATGCCTTTGTGGTGCATGTGGACCGCGCCGGCATCATCCATTGCACGCATTTTTTGCTGGGGATGGTCGTTTGCTGCAGTCCACATGCGGTGGGACTGCTCCCCCAATGAGAAACACGCTACAGTGTTTGGGGTTTGAGCAGTTCCACCCATATTTGCCACTATATTTCTGTGATTTTGTTTTATATGTATTGAATGTGCCTTTACCTGGCATTTAAACATTCTTTTGCACCTGGTAACCTCCATCACACGGTCTGATATGGGTGTGGCTTACAGTCTTGCTTTATTTACGTTGCATTAATTGTCCTGCTAGGCGGTTGTGTGGAAGCTTGGCTGTGAGCTGGATTTCATCACCTTCAGACCGTGTTCACACCATAGTTAGCGTAGTGGTAGGACCCTTGCCATGCTGAGAGACCGTGACGTGATGCATGATGGGCTTTGATATGTTCCTGACAGGAATATATTGGCAAAAGTCTCAGCTTTTAATATCTGCTTGTGTGACCAGCTAGTATAGTCAGTGGCATATCCGTTTGGTGCATTTTTTTCTGTCATTTATATAATATGACGTGTTCCCTATCCAATCTTTGACGTGTCTAATCAGAGCTGCTAAATTATAGTTTCTAATGTTAGGTAGTTGTAACCCCCCCTCCCATTTCAACAAACATAACTCTTCATAGGCAATTCTAGGTCTCTCATTCTTCCCAGGGCCGTCTTTAATATTGATTGGACCCTGGGCAAAAATTTACTTGGGCCTCCTGGATCCCGCCTTCCCACACCTTAGCAGGCAATCACACCCTCCACCACAACACATACAAAAAATCCACACATCTGGTAGAGTCCAGTGAATGACTGTAAATACTTCCAGTTCTGAAGACTCCAGCGGCTCAGGATCAGTGCTCTGGGCAGCTGGGCTCAGGCTGTAAGTGGGCACCACTTTGCAGGAAGGAGACCAGGGCTCGGCTCACCCCAGTGTTACAGTGCACCCAAGCACCCCAAAGTATGCAGTATAGCACCCTATAGTATACAGCACCACACAGTATGCAGTATAGCACCCCACACTATACAGTACCCCACAGTATATAGTAGAGCAATATAGCAGCCCACAGTATACAGCACCCCACAGTATACACCTTACAGTATACAACACCTCACTGTATACAGCACCCCAAACTATACACGATACAGCCCCCCACACTATACAGTACAGCAGTATAGCACTCCACACTATACCGCACCCACAGTATACAGACCCCCACAGTATACAGTACAGCAGTATAGCACTCCACAATATACAGCCCCCACACTATACAGGCTCCCCACACTATACAGGCCCCCCCCCACACACTATACAGCCCCCCACAGTATACAGGCCCCCACACAGTATACAGGCCCCCACACAGTATACAGCCCCCACAGTATACAGCCCACCACACAGTATACAGCCCACCACACAGTATAAGCCCCCCACACAGTATACAGCCCTCCACACAGTATACAGCCCCCCACACAGTATAAGGCCCCCCCACAGTATACAGGCCCCCCCACAGTATACAGACCACCACACAGTATACAGGCCCCCACACAGTATACAGCCCCTCCACACAGTATACAGACCCCCCACACAGTATACAGCCCCCACACACAGTATACAGGCCCCCCACACAGTATACAGGCCCCCCACACAGTATACAGCCCACCACACAGTATACAGGCCCCCACAGTATACAGGCCCCCACACAGTATACAGCCCCCCACACAGTATACAGCCCTACCACACAGTATAAGCCCCCCCCACAGTATACAGGCCCCCCCACACAGTATACAGCCCACCACACAGTATGAAGCCCCCCCCCCCCACAGTATACAGGCCCCCACACAGTATACAGCCCACCACACAGTATACAGGCCCCCCACAGTATACAGCCCCACACAGTATACAGCCCACCACACAGTATACAGGCCCCCACACAGTATACAGCCCACCACACAGTATACAGTCCCACACAGTATACAGCCCCCACACAGTATACAGCCCCCACACAGTATACAGCCCACCACAGAGTATACAGCCCACCACAGAGTATACAGCCCCACAGTATACAGGCCCCCCACAGTATACAGCCCACCACACAGTATACAGTCCCACACAATATACAGCCCCCCACTATACAGTAGTTTACTGTATATTAACATAACAGCCCCTGTCACCTTTTTCTGATGTAATCTTCACACAAAAAAGCTCCACAGTTAACTTTTGCAACACCCCTGCTAGGACCTGTGATGACCTCATAGCCATGTGACCAGTAATTGCTAGGTTACTGGTCACATGGTGATGATGTCATTAAGGTCCTAGATCACAACGTTAAAGTACACAGACAGCTTGACACCCGGGGCAGTAGCTAGCAGGGCTCAAGAGGCAGCTGCCTTGGGCCCCCCAGGAGCAACTGGGCCCGGGGCAGCTGCCCCTTTTGTCCCTTGGTAAAGACGGCCCTGATTCTTCCAGAGGAAGGACACAAAGACTTTTTGTAATTTCTTAATGTCTGCATGTTTTATTAATAGGGGAATCGTTTTCATGGGGTAAAGCAGCCTGGCAAAACTGATCATTTTTAAGAGGTGTGCTCTGCCAAAGAAGGATAGTGGTAAAGTTGACCATCTCTCCAGCTCCTGTTCTATTTTCCTAATCAGTGGTATATAATTTATTGTGTACAGTGAGGAGGGTTGCTTATCTATCCCAATACCCAGATATATCAGGTGATGTGACATGACCTCCACTTGATGGCAGAGTGTCAACCCAAGTTCTTGGCCTCGGAGGTAGAGGAGTTGGCTCTTATTTACATTAATTTTATATCCCGTGGCTTTCCCAAAGTAAAGGAATGTCTCCAGCACTTTTCCCAGGTACTTTTCTGGGGAATTCAAGAACAACAAAAGGTCATCCGCAAAACAGACAAGTTTTACTTCCCTTTGTCTTACCTGGATTCCTTGGAATGCATCCGATTGAATCAAGAAACGTGCCAAGGGCTCCAGTGCTATATTAAAGAGAAGGGGAGAAAGGGGGAAGCCCTGTCTGGTACCCCTTTGGAGGATAAATATCCCGGAACACATATTCTTGCCTGCGGACTTTTATATATGTCGTCCAAAAAGGATCTACGAACCCCTTATGCCAAAAGCATCAAGAGCCCGATTGAGCCACTTCCAGTTCACATTGTCAAACGCCTTTTCCGCGTCTACTGACAATAAGGCCGGATGACAACTTCCCTTATGGTTATAAGCAATGTGATCTTGGACCACTAGGACTGTCCTTATATTTGTCACTGCTGCTCTCCCTTTTGTGAACCCTACTTGGTGTGGGCCAATAATCACTGGCATGAGGTCCACTAGTCTATTTGCTATCAATTTAGATAAGATCTTTAAATCCTGGTTTACAAGGGATATTGATCTATACTAGCTTACTAGGGTTGAGTCTTTGCCTGGTTTTGGGATTACCCTTATGTGGGCCATATTTCCTGAGGACATTATTTCCCCTTCTTGTAAACAATAATTAAATAGGGTACAAGGGTCGGGGTTATCTCTCCACATAGTGCCTTAAAGAATTCAGCTGGGAATCCATCTGGCCCCGGTGCCTTTCCATTATGTAGTGATTTAATAGTTTTCTACACTTCCTCATTTGTTATCTGGGCATTAAGATAACCTAACATTTACTCTGTGACGTGAGGTAATTTCACGCCAGTCAGAAGCTCCTCTGGTAGCATCATACTCATCTTGTTGGTATAACTTAGCATAGAATCACCCAAAACAATCTCTTATGTTTTTGAGGTCAGTTAATTTGTCACCTGACTCACTGAATACGCCCTTAATCTGGGAAAACGATTTTTGGGCTCTTGTTAGGTTTGCTAGCATTTTGCCTGCCTTATTTCCGAATTTAAACAGTTCTGCTGACTTCTGGTCTAAGAACATTCTTGTTTTCTGTTCCAAGTAATAATCATTATTATGCTTTGTTTTGTTCTCATCCGTTGGATCTGACAAGAAAGTTGTGAATGCCTCTCTTAGGCTGCTTTCACACTAGCGTTCGGGTGTCCGCTCGTGAGCTCCGTTTGAAGGGGCTCACGAGCGGACCCGAACGCAGCCGTCCAGCCCTGATGCAGTCTGAATGGAGCGGATCCGCTCAGACTGCATCAGTCTGGCGGCGTTCAGCCTCCGCTCCGCTCGCCTCCGCACGGACAGGCGGACAGCTGAACGCTGCTTGCAGCGTTCGGGTGTCCGCCTGGCCGTGCGGAGGCGTGCGGATCCGTCCAGACTTACAATGTAAGTCAATGGGGACGGATCCGTTTGAAGATGCCACAATATGGCTCAATCTTCAAGCGGATCCGTCCCCCATTGACTTTACATTGAAAGTCTGGACGGATCCGTCCCAGGCTATTTTCACACTTAGCTTTTTTTTGCTAATATAATGCAGACGGATCCGTTCTGAACGGAGCCTCCGTCTGCATTATTACGATCGGATCCGTTCAGAACGGATCCGATCGAACGCTAGTGTGAAAGTAGCCTTAACATGTCAGTAGCTTGAGCATAGTGCGCTTGTACGTTCTTTTTTTTTTCTTGCTTGTGTAAATGATATTATGTCCCCCCCCCCCAGAATAACCTATGTTCATTTTTGCTCTTTGTTCTTGTCAAAGAATTCCCAACACCATCCACTCAGCCTGTCATTGAATTCCTCATCAGTGGCCAGGTGACCGGGAAGACGCCATATATAATCAGTTCCCCTAGGTATATTTTCGGCTATGTGTATGATCACTGGAGCATGATCTGATATGACCATGTCCACAATTTCTGCCAGATCCATTCTATGCATAAGCCGCGGAGAGGCCAAGACATAATCTAGCCTTGCCCATGACTGTTGGACATGGGAGTAGTGTGTGTATTCCCTTTCAGTCGGGTTATAAAATCTCCAGACATCTGTTAAGTCAGTGGACTCCAAGAAGTGTGTATACTCCTGAGTTTCTATTACAGGGGACGTGTCTATGATGGCGAAGGTCTTCTTGTATATCATGGACTACATTTATATCTCCTGCTACTAGTATTTGTTCCATTCCCTCTTGTATTATATCTATCGCCAATTCTTTAAAGAAAGTCGCCTGTGCTGAGTTGGGCCCATATAGTAAGCAATCCCGCATCTTTTGCCATGTTTACTTTTAATAAACAACCTTTTTTATCCTGATCTACTGAAATAATCTCATGGCGTAATCTTCTATGAATCAACAGTAAAACTCCCGCCTTCCTACCCTCTGAGCCTAATACCAGTCCCACCTAAAAATATTTCATTCTCCAGAAGTCAGTCTCCTCGAGGTGTGTCTCCTGCAATAATGCTATATCAACATTTAATCTCCTGAGGCGACGCAGGACCATTATCCTTTTTTGCGGGGCTCTCAGTCCCTTCACATTCCACACCACTACTTTCATGTTATAATACTTGGATATGATGCTTTTGGATAGCCGCCTGGAGGACCCTGCCACCCGTTTCGCATTCTGTTCCCCTTGACTTTAGTGCATCCACAGAGCTCAGCACAACTTTTAACTCCCCTCTCCCTCTCACCCTTCCCAATATTCAACATCTGGATCCCCTTTCTGGGGATAAACATCCAACGTGTCTCCCATTTGGACTTCACTTTTCTGGCTGGAATCGTTGTGCACTCCTACTTCAGAAAGTTCAGTTTTCTCCATATTATCTGCCTACTGTCACTCGTGTGACCTCAGGGTGTACTTAAGACATAAGTGTAACACTTCTCTCCTTTTTCCCGTGATGCTTGCCCCACGAATACTCAAGTGAGGAGGGGGAGGGACAATCAAAAAGGGAAATGTACAGAAGTAATAGTAGAACATATCTATCCGTATATATCAATTTTTACATTTCTTTTCAACTCCAGCTCTCCCCTCAATTATAACCTGTTGCCTATTGCTACAGTTTCATTTCTATTGCATCTTTATTGTCTCCCCTCCCTCTTTTCACTTAGTGCACCAAAGGATATCACCTCAGTCCCAATCTGGGCCCGAGTTCTGATGTGAGTCTTGTCTGGCTGGGGTGGGGGAGGATCCAAAGGACCTTTTTCGAGGTACTCCTTGGTGATGGTTTCCTCTCAGTGAGCAGTCCACTCTGGATGAAGAATCCCCTCTATTGCTGTTATGGGCGATTTCGCCCTCCAGTGCTGCCATGGCATCTCCCGGCGACATATACGTGTCAATGACATCTCCCGCTTTGAAGACTCGCAGGACAGATCAATGCAAACTTGATTTTCTTCTGTACCAGCTGTGTACATATGGAAGAGAAAGACCGTCTTTTCCTGGCTATCTCTGCTGAGTAATCGCCAAAGAGTAATATCTTGTGCCCCCTCACTTTTAGGGGCTGGGTTGCCCGTCTGTATTTAATCATAAGGGACTCTTTTTAAGCATAGTTGAGGTATATCACAATTGTAGGCCTCGGCCTCTGTATGGCTCCCTCCTCCCTGGTGTTTCTTGGGGGGCCTACCCAATGCGCTTTTTCAACTGTGAGTGGGCCTTGAATTCCTAGAGCCTGGGGCAATTCTACCGCGCATATCTGAGCAAGTTGGTTTGGTAAAATCGACTCCGGAATCCCAATAATTCTGAGGTTATTCCTTCTGGAACGGTTTTCCAGGTCCTCTACTTCATCTTTCAGCGCTTGGTTTGTCCTAAGCGTCTCCTGGACCTGTGTCTGTGCACTCTCTAGTTCGTCTCCTATGAGGCCTACTCTATGTTCCAGCTCCTGGATCTGCGCCAAATGGTGTATCACTTCGGTTTGGAGCTGTTGCATAGTGGAAGCCACGGTTACTTTTATATCTGGTGCCAGGAGTTTGGCCACTGCCATGGCCAGCTCTTTACACGGGATTGTCAGTCCCTGTATTTGTAGGGGAGCGTCCGGTGCTGAGGCGTTAGACTCACTATCTGTTGGTATCGGGGGAGGTTACGGTGACGAACGCATGAGTCTTGTCGGCCATCTTGCCTATCGGCTGGTTGCCGCTCACATGCTGCGAGAGAAGAGTTTCAGGTAGTGGGGAGCTGATGCGCACAATAAAATTTTCCATAGATATCTGCTGACTTGCGGGCACTGTTCTGGGGGTTCTGGTTCCCCGTTCTGCGGCTAATTCTACTGATATTGGGTCCCAGATCCTCTTCCCATTGTGTATATGGTTGGGATTTATAGAAAGAAACATGGGAGTCAATTAAACCATATGCATATTTCATAATCTTAGTTTTATTTTGGAGGATTGGTAATATTTGTGGATTCCCTGCATTGATTCTTTGATGGTGATTGTTGAGAAAATGTCTTATTCCAAATACTTAAATAATTCCATGTTCGGAATGGAGTATGTTTCCTTCAATTGTTCAAAAGTAAGTAATGTTCCATCATTGTATAATTGGGAGATTTGTGTAATACCTGTATCTGACCATTTAGAGATTTCTAAATCGCAAGTATGAATGTTCAAATATTGCAATAGTACCGTGTCCCAAGATGGTCGGTTTTCTCCCAAAGTTTTCAGGTGGAAATCCCTCCAGCATGGTAGTGTAGCCTGCGTCAATAGTAAAGCTTTTTCTATTTGGGGAGGCTTTTTTGTATGTTCAAAAGTAAGGGCTTGGAGAGATGTTGGGCGGACTCGGCTGTTTTCTATCTGTTTCCAGTTCGTTACTTCTCCCTTTTTCCATTTAGCTATCATTTCAATTTGTATCGCTATGTAGTATGCTTTAATGTTGGGTACTCCTATGCCTCCATATAATTTGTTTAGTTAACAATGAATAAGCTATTCTAGGTTTGCGGCCTGCCCATATAAATTGTGATATACAATGTTAGAGTGCTGTGAAGAATCTGGCTGGTATTTTTATGGGTACTGTGCGGAATAGGTATAATAATTTTGGTAATAGTAACATTTTAAAGGCTGCAATTCTGCCTATCCATGAAATTTCAGATTTAGATAGTCGGGATGTTTCTTCTCGTATATGTGATAGCATTATATTTGCACAAATGGCCAAATGTAGAGGAAATATTAGTGCCAAGATATCCTATCTTTTCTGTTTGCCAATCTAGTGGGAAATGTGTTTTTAAGTAATTCACGAAGGAGGAAGTGGGGGACACTGGCATGACATGTAATTTGGATGTGTTAAGTTTATATAAGGATATGCATCCGAACTGCAGAATCCATTCCAAGGCTTTGGATAATGAACATTCGGGATCAGATAGGGTCAATATCACGTTGTCTGCATATAACGAGATGGTATGTTCACGGTTACCTATACGTATGCTTTTTACCTCTGGGTCTGTCCTGAGAAGAGTCGCCAGTGGTTCTATGCACAGTGCAAATATTAATGGAGAAAGAGGGCAGCCTTGGCGTGTGCCATTGGTGATATTAAAGCTGTTTGATAAAGTTCTATTAGTCAGTACCTTGGCTGAAGGGGCCAAATATAGAGCTTTAATGGCCTGTAATATTCCATCTCTAAAACCAAATTGTTCCAAGACCGAGAATGCATGATACCAGTTGATACGGTCAAATGCCTTCTCGGCATCTAGGGATACCAACACTGAAGGTATTTTGTATTTTGTTTACCCATCAAGCATTGGGCAGCTGCCACAGCACAGCAGCAGCCTGATGGGAGAGGGAGGAAGCTCCCTCCATCTCTTAACCCCTTCTATACAGTGGTCCCTAAGGACCGCAGTATGGAAGGGGTTAAACGGCCGACATCGGTGCCAACACCGATGTCGGCCGTTTCAAGCATAGTGTGAGCTGTATATTATAGCTGATACTGTTAACCGCTTGGCCATCCTGAAACAGATCGGGGCGGTGGGGGGGGGGGGCAGAAGGGGGATCAACAGCACTGCCGCCGGCCATCCCGAAATTAGGGGGGCACAATGGGGGCTGGAGCCCACGGAGGGGAAGGGGGATATTATATACACACACATTTTAGAAGGTTCTGATCCTTTCAGCAGGCATTAGGACCCTGTGATTGACTAGTCTGTACAGACTAGCCAATCAGAGCGATCGCCAGGGAGGCAGACTGGGCATGCGCTGCTCTTAGGCAGATTAGGAAAATGCAGATACAATAAAGGCTCTCTCAGGGGGCGTGGCTTACTATAAAAAGATTACCAGACTGATTTTTTAAATAAAGTATATTTGGAATCTATTTTTTACCCTGCCTCCAACAATGTTGTGTAAAGTACTGATATAGTGGCCAACCCCTTTAAGTAATGTCATAGCCAGACCCTTATTTCTGACATTTAAGGACTCTATATTGACAGGGAGTGTTCCACAGGATTGGCGCATAGGAAATGTGGTACAAATATTCAAAAACGGTTCAAAAACAGAGCCCAGAAACTATAGGCCAGTAAGTTTAACACCTGTCGTGGGTAAACTGAAGGTTTTCTAAGAGATGCTATCTTGGAGTACCTCAATGAAAATAAGCAAATAACGCCATATCAGCATGGCTTCTCGAGGGATCGGTCATGTCAAACTAATTTAATCAGTTGCTATGAGGAGGTAAGGGTACTTTCACACTAGTGGCAAGGAACTCCGGCAGGCTGTTCCAGTGGGTGAACAGCCTGTCGGATCCATGCTGCCGCTAGTGCACGTGTGCCCGCGGACTACCACTCTGGCCCAATCGACTACAATGAGGGCAGGCCGGACTTTCGGCACCAGCACGGCAATGTCGTAGTTTTATTCCGGTCGCCTCTTGGCAAGTTTGCCGTGCTGCCGCCAGAACTCCTCCTATTCTAGTCAATGGGGCCGGAGCGGTAGTCCGCGGGCACACGTGCACTTGCGGCAGCACGGATCTGACAGGCTGTTCCGGCGGGTGAGTTCCTTGCCTCTAGTGTGAAACTAGCCTTCGTTCTAGACTTGACCGCGGCGAATCAATGGATATTGTATATCTGGACTTCTCCAAAGCATTTGACTGTACCGCATAAAAGGTTAGTATATAAAACGAGAATGCTCGGACTGGGAGAAAACGTCTGTATGTGGGTAAGTAACTGACTGAGTGATAGAAAACAGGGTGGTTATTAATGGTACACACTCAGATGACAGATCACTGTCACTAGTGGAGTACCTCAGGAGTCAGTACTGGGCTCTATTCTCTTCAATATATTTATTAATGATCTTGTAAAAGGCTTGCACAGTAAAATATAAATTTTCGCAGATGACACTAAACTGTGTAAAGTAATTAACACTGAAGAGGACAGTATACTGCTACAGAGGGATCTGTACAGATTTAAGGCTTGGGCAGAGAAATGGCAGATGAAATTTAAGGCCTCTTGCACACAACCGTATGTCTTTTTCAGTATTTTGTAGTCCACAAAAAACGAATCTGCAAAAAATAAGGATGATGTCCGTCTGCATTCCGTTTTTTGCTGAACGGAACAGCTGGCCCCCGATAGAACAGTACTATGCTTGTCCGTTATGCGGACAATAATAGGACATGTTCTATCTTTAACGAAAATACAGAAACGGAAGGCATACAGAGTACCTTCCTTTTTTTGCGGATCTATTGAAAATAATGGTTCCATATATATGGTCCGTAAACGGAACGCAAAAAACGGAACGTAAACGGAAAAAAGGCCTAACACCCTGTGCAAGAGGCCTAACACTGTCAAATGTAAGGTTATGCACATGGGAAGGAAAAATACATGTCACCAGTACATACTAAATGGTAAAACACTGGGTAACACTGACATGGAAAAGGACCTAGGAATGTTAGTGAACAGCAAACTGAGCTGTAGAAACCATAGTCAGGCAGCTGCCGCCAAGGCCAATAAGAAAATGGGTTGCATCAAAAGGGGCATAGAGGCCCGTGATGAGAACATAGTTCTACCACTTTACAAATCACTAGTCAGAATACACATGGAGAACTGTGTACAGTTCGGGGCTCCTGTGAACAAGGCAGACATAGCAGAGCTGGAGAGGGTTCAGAGGGGGGCAACTAAAGTAATAACTGGAAGGGGTGGACTATAGTATCCTGAAAGATTATCAAAATCTAGAGGAAAGTAGGTTTCTACACAAACATAGAAGAGGATTCTTTACGGTAAGAGCAGTGAGACTATGGAACTCTCTGCCTGAGGAGGTGGTGATAGGGAGTTCACTAAAAGAGTCCAAGCGGGACCTGGATGTACTGTATTTCTGGAGGGCAGTGCAACAGTAGAATAAAGGAGTGGGGGTGGCACTGCTGAATGTCCCTCTTACAGGTGATGGTCTCCCTCGTACCTTGTCAGACGCACAGTACAGGTGGTGCTCAGCCCGATGTATATGGGTTAATAAAATCACGTAGTAATAGATAAAGGAAAGAAGGCAGCACTTACCACTGTTGCAGTTACGTTTCTTTATTCTTTTCTCTTCCATGTACAAACAAGTATAAAAGATAGGGCTGGGGCGGACTATTTCTCACATAGAATGCTGAATGGTGAAGGCCGTTTCGCGCTACCGTGCTTCCTCGGGCCACTGACCTCATTGCGCAAGTCTGTGCCTCTTTTTAACGGCATTGCGCATGGTTGTCATAGTAACCTCGGATGCTTTTTCATTCATTAAAAACAAGTCTACACATTTACACACTATAATAAAATACTACGGATACATTTCATATAAAGACACTCAGGAATCATGGGGACCCATGGCTGCCGCCTGGATGATCCACCTAGACTCCTTTTGTAACAGTAAGCGGTGAATACCTGCAAAGGTTAGACAATTTGGGTTGCCTCTATGGGTCTCGCGTACATGATTAATAAGTCTCGGACATCCCTTTCCTGTTTTTACGGAATCCACATGTTCTCTGAACCTTTCATATAGGGGTCTAATTGTTTTACCTATATACACTGAACAAAAATATAAACTCGACACTTTCGGTTTTGCTCCCATTTTGCATGAGCTGAACTACATACACAAAATATCCATTACTCTCAAATATTGTTCATAAATCTGTCTAAATCTGTGTTAGTGAGCACTTCTCCTTTGCCGAGATAATCCATCCCACCTCACAGGTCTGGCATATCAAGGTGCTGATTAGACAGCATTAATATTTCTCTGGTGTGCCTTAGGGCTCTTTCACATCTGCGTTCTTTTCTTCCAGCATAGAGTTCCGTCGTCGGGGCTCTATGCCGGAAGAATCCTGATCAGTTTTATCCTAATGCATTCTGAATGGAGTGAAATCCGTTCAGGATGCATCAGGATGTCTTCAGTTCCGGAACGGAACGTTTTTTGGCCGGAGAAAATACCGCAGCATGCTGCGCTTTTTGCTCCGGCCAAAAATCCTGAAGACTTGCCGCAAGGCCGATCCGGAATTAATGCCCATTGAAAGGCATTGATCCGGATCCGGCCTTAAGCTAAATGTCGTTTCGGCGCATTGCCGGATCCGACGTTTAGCTTTTTCTGAATGGTTACCATGGCTGCCGGGACACTTGCGTTTTTCCGGATCCGGCGTGTAATTCCGGCAAGTGGAGTACACTCCGGATCCGGACAACGCAAGTGTGAAAGAGGCCTTAGACAGCGCACAATAAAAGGACACTCTGAAATGTGCACTGTTTTGCCTTACTGGGGAACGGGGGGGAAGGGGGGGGTCAGAAAACCAGTCAGCATTTTTGTCACACAGTGCAACACATCTCTGTCAAATAGAGTTGCTCAGGTTGTTGATTGTGGCCTGTGGAATGTTGGTCTACTCCTCTTCAATAACTGTGCGAAGTTGCAGAATATTGGCAGGAACTGGAACACGCTGTCGTATACGCCGATCCAGAGCATCTCAAAGATGCTCAATGGGTGACATGTCCGGTGAGTATGCTGGCCATGCAAGAACTTGGATTTTTTCAGCTTCCAGGAATTGTGTACAGATCCTAGCACTATGGGGCCGTGCATTATCATGCTGCAACATGAGGTGATGGTTGTGGATGAATGGCACAACAATGGGCCTCAGGATCTCGTCACGGTATCTCTGTGCATTCAAAATGAATGCCATCAATAAAATACACCTGTGTTTGCTGTCCATAACATACGCCTGCCCATACCATAACCCCACCGCCACCATGGGCCAATCGATCCACAATGTTGATGTTAGCAAACCGCTCACCCACACGATGCCACACACGTTGTCTACCATCTGCCCTGAACAGTGAAAACCGGGACTCATCCGTGAACAGAATGCCTCTCCAACGTGCCAGACGCCATCGAATGTGAGTATTTTCCCACTCACGTCAGTTACGATGACGAACTGCAGTCAGGTCCAGACCCCGATGAGGACGATGTGCATGCAGATGAGCTTCCCTGAGATGGTTTCTGACAGTTTGTGCAGAAATTCTTTGGTTATGCAAACAGATTGTTGCTGCAGCTGTCCGGGTGGCTGGTCTCAGACGATCATGGAGGTGAACATACAGGATGTGGAGGTCCTGGGTTGGTGTGGTTACACGTGGTCTGCGGTTGTGAGGCCGGTTAGATGTACTGCCGAATTCTCTGAAATGCCTTTGGAGGCGGCTTATGGTAGAGAAATGAACATTCATTGCATGGGCAACAGCTCTGGTAGACATTCCTGCAGTCAGCATGCCAATTGCATGCTTCCTCAAATGTTGCGAAATCTGTGGCATCGTGCTGTGTGATCAAACTGCACATTTCAGAGTGGCCTTTTATTGTGGGCAGTCTAAGGCACACCTGTGCAATATTCATGCTGTCTAATCTGCACCTTGAAAAAAAAAGTGCTCACGAACACAGATTTAGACAGATTTGTGAACAATATTTGAGAGTAATGGGTCTTTTGTGTATGTAGAAAATGTTTCAGATCTTTGAGTTCAGCTCATGCAAAATGGAAGCAAAACCGAAAGTGTTGCGATTATATTTTTGTTCAGTGTAGAAGGTAGGTACAATTTTGAAAAAAAATCCTTGATGTTTGGAGGTATGTATATAGCATAAAGTAACTCAATTCATTAAGTGCAGAAGTAATATGTAGTGTATCTACTGTTATGCTTCTGTGGTGCCTTCTATATAGGTAAAACAATAAGACCCCTATATGAAAGGTTCAGAGAACATGTGGATTCCGTAAATATAGGAAAGGGATGTCTGAGACTTATTAATCATGTACGCGAGACCCATGGAGGCAACCCGAATTGTCTAACCTTTGCAGGTGGAGTTAGGCACCGCTTACTGTTACAAAAAGAGGCTAGGTGGATCATCCAGGCGGCAGCCATGGGTCCCATTGGTCTTAATGAGAAGAATGACCTGAGTGTCTTTATATGAAATGTATCCGTAGTATTCTATTATAGTGTGTTGATGTGTAGGGACGATATGGATAAAATACGCTCCAGAGTTAAAGAAACAGAATTATCCCTAATTACTACTAAAAATGAAGTCTCCTTAATGGGGGAAAAAAGTAGAATCTTTTTCATCATTATTTATAGTCGAACGGGCACACAGGGTTCCTAACAAAAAACCGCCTGTCGGAAGGTCCCCACGTAGCCGTCTTGCTAAAACTCTCTGTACCAGTGATCGAGATAAAATATTGAAACGAAAGAGAGAACTAGGCGATTTGATGTATAACGGGAACAAAATCTCGATCTACCCAGATTATTCTTTCTCTACTCAACTTAGGCTACTTTCACACTAGCGTTCGGGGTTCCGCTTGTGAGCTCCGTTTGAAGGGGCTCACAAGCGGCCCCGAACGCTTCCGTCCAGCCCTAATGCATTCTGAGTGGATGCGGATCCGCTCAGAATGCATCAGTCTGGCACCGTTTGTCCTCCGCTCAGCAGACGGACACCTGAACGCTGCTTGCAGCGTTCGGGTGTCCGCCTGGCCGTGCGGATCCGTCCAGACTTACAATGTAAGTCAATGGGGACGGATCCGTTTGAAGATGACACACTGTCTCAATCTTCAAACGGATCCGTCCCCCATTGACTTTACATTGAAAGTCTGGACGGATCCGTCTGAGGCTACTTTCACACTTAGAAATTTTTTAACATTATAATGCAGACGGATCCGTACTGAATGGAGCCACCGTCTGCATTATATGAGCGGATCCGTCTCAGACGGATCCGCTCTGAACGCAAGTGTGAAAGTAGCCTTAAGAGGAAGCAATTTGGGGAGATTAAGAAACGTCTTATTAATGCCAATATTAAATATTCAATGCTGTTCCTGGCTAAATTGAGAATAGTATATAAGGATTCTGTTATCTTTCTTCCTAGTACTGAGGAAGCCTCCACCTGGCTGGATGCCAAGGGGCTATGAGAATCCTAGTCGGAGGGTCTCTCTATTTTTTATTTTTTTTTGCTTCTCGGTTTTCTCTTTTCTTTCGTGTTCAATCAAGAGTTATTTGTTCAGGGTATTTTTTGTTATTTAGGTATTGGTGATTCTCTGTACCGTATATATAACATGAAAGAAATTGTTTAGAGCGTCGGGGAGATGGAGGGGGGGCTGGGGGGAGGAGGCCTAGGCGATGTGTAAGAGAAGCATGGAACTTCATTGTCTTGTGCACCATGGGGTGGGGTTTCTTTCACTGCTGCGGGACCCGATGCAAAATTTGGGAAGGAAGCAGAAAAGCCTGACCATCCCCCGTTACTTTGTAAATGTCACGTATACTGACATGGAATGTCCGCGGATTGGTGGACAAATTTAAATGGAGGGTGGTATACGATACCATCTCCAGACATTAACCTGCTATCGTGGGGCTGATTGAGACACATTTCACTGTTGAAAAATTGAAATATATGCGAAAACCTTGGACGCAGTACGAGTACCACTCCCTCTACTCAGCCTATTCGCGAGGAGTTAGTGTCTACATACATAAGAAGGTGGATTATGAGCCGTATGATCAATAGATTGATAAGGAGGGAAGATTTGTTTTTCTATATGGCCAGTGGATGGGACTGGTATGCGTACTTGCGTTTGTATATATTCCTCCCCCTTTTCCTCGGAAGTGTTGAGGAAACTTGCAGAATATGTAGGTAAGTGGGATCCGTGCCCTATATTAGTGTCAGGAGATTTTAATTCCGTCATGGATAACAAGGATAGGGTATCTGAGCATAGTGGAAAGGGGAGCATCAACGTTCAGCCCACGACCCTTGGCAGGATCTGCCAGGAGATGGGCCTTATAGATGTGTGGCAGTCTCTGTACGGGAAAAAAAAATGGCCTTCTCCTGTTTTTGCAGATCCTGCAAGGCCATGTTTAGGATAGATTTATTTTTAGCAAGTCCAGAATTCCTGGAACTGATTCAAAAAATGAAGTACGAGCCACATGGTATATCCGATCATACTCCAATGTTACTTTCGAGGGCTGACTCTCTACCCTCAGTAGGGAGAAAATATTTTAGGTTAAACCCACATTGGATCCATGTGGTTGGTGACCAAGAAAGGATTGGGAAAGATATTTTAGAATTCTGAGCACTAAATTATGGATCCACACACATACATTACGTGTGGGATTCCCTGAAGGCCATGATAAGAGGGGCATACAGTATGCGGATAAGGAAGAAAAGGGCGGAATATGCAAAACTGAAAAAGAATTGGTAGAGAGAGTTGGGGCCCTTGAGGCGGACTTGGCTAATCAAAATGCGGAAAATACCCAATTATTACTAATAGAGGCGAAGAGGAAATACCAGACTTTTCTTTACGAAAAAGTGCAGCACAGACGCTTTTTTGCTAGACAGCAAGATTTTTTTGAGAAAGGAAAAACAGGTAGAATGTTGTCATCTGTAATCACTAATCAAAAGACCCAAATCCCAATAAAGCAAATTAAATTGCCCACTGGTGTACTAACCAACGACTGTTTTAAAATTAAAACTGCTTTTATAGAACATTTCACTAGAGTATATCGGTCGGATCTTGGGGTGGATGACGAAGCCCAGGCTCTTTTTTTTGATAGTGTGGCACTCCCTTGCCTTTCCGATCAAGATAGCTCCAAACTAAATTTGCCAATGACTCTTGACGAGGTGGAGAAAGCCGTTGATAGCATAATAAAGCAATACGGCTCTGGGCAGGGATGGCTTACCCTTTGAATTCTATAGAGCATATCACAAAACGGTACTGCCTCTCCTTCTTCCATTTCCTTAATTTTGAAGAAATATAAAGATAAGACTGAGGTGGGGGCGTATCGCCCAATTTCATTACTCAATACCGACTACAAGATACTAGCGAAAGTGCTAGCAAACAGGTTAAGTGGGTTGTTCACTGCCTGATCCATCCGGATCAGACGGGCTTTATCCCAAAACGAGATATACAATCCAATATCCGTAGGGCCTTTCTTAATGTATATGTTGTGGAAGGGGAGGACCGCTCCATCCTGTCTCTGGATGCCGAGAAGACCTTTGACAGGGTGGAGTGGCCCTTCCTTTGGGGAACTTTGGATAGAATGAATTTGGGAGAACACTTTATTAAATGAATACAATTGCTTTATTCTGATTCCATGGCCAGGGTTAAGATAAATGGGATTGACTCGGAACAGCTTCCCCTACAGCGAGGTACACGGCAGGGATGTCCCCTCTCACCTTTGATATTTGCCCTGGCTTTGGAACCTCTCGCTTGTAAAATCCGTCAATCAAATCAGATCGTAGACTTTGGAGGGAGAGGTGAGGAAGACTAGATCAGTTTATACGCGGATGATATTCTTGTATTCCTGAGGCAGGGATGGAAGGCTGTTACACCTGTCATGAATATCCTGAAAGAATATGGGGCATTATCGGGGTATAAAGTAAACTGGGATAAATCTGAACTTCTCCTCCTTGTCCGAGCACCTCCTGACAGCCCCTTAGGTATTAAGTTACTTGGACCAACTGACTCCATTCGATATCTGGGTATTAGAATAAGTGCGGATCTGTCTCGATATAATCTCTTAAATATAATTCCTATGATTAATAAGATCAGGGAGAAGATCCGGTCTTGGCAGAAGCTGCCCCTGTCACAGGAGGAAAGGATTGCACTGGTCAGGATGGTGGTCCTCCTTATCGCACTTTACCCTCTGACAGCATGTCCGATATGGATTGATGATTCCTTTTTTGGGTTGTTGGATAAACAGTTGAATGAGCTAATCTGGGGGAGGGGAAGGGTCAGGATCAAGCAAAAATATCTCTGCCTTTCGGAGAGAAGGGGTAGCCTTTCCCTTCCATTCCTCCAGGGATACTATATTGCAACACAGATAAAGTGGTGTTGGGGGGGGGGGGATCATCAGGCCGCTTTGCTACTAGGTTTCCTTTCAAGGGACTTTCAGGGGCCATATGGGGACATTTTTTCTATTTTGGAGACTGGTCACCCGGGCAAGAGGAAAAAACTGTGTCTAATTAGAGATACATTAAATAGGGTTTGGAATAAGATTAAAAAAAATATGAGGTGTAACATGCCCTACTCACTTTACCCCACTTTGGCACAATTATAATTTAAAATAATTTAAGTCAATTGTAGATTATAAATACTGGAAATCACGTGGAATTAACCGCTTAACTCATATAATATCACACAGTAATATTATTTCTTTAGATGAATTAATAAAAGGTATACCGGTAACCCTTTTAGATAGATATAGGAATGCACAAATTAGTCACGCATATATGAGCACTCAGAATAAAAGCCTATTGACTATTAGGGCAAGCCCTTTTTTGGATTATTGCTTTAGATCAGGCATGCCCAACCTGCGGCTCTCCAGCTGTTGTAAAACTACAACTCCCACAATGCCCTGCTGTAGGCTGATAGCTGTAGGCTGTTCGGGCATGCTGGGAGTTGTAGTTTTGCAACAGCTGGAGGGTCGCAGGTTGAGCATGCCTGCTTTAGATTTAAGGACACCCAACTTACACTCTCTCAAATATATCATAGATTTCGGGATTGTCTGGGGGAAATAACTACATTTAAAAGTGAGGGAGGCTGGGAAGCTGAACTGGGCGATGGGAGCATCCTGGAATGGGATACAGTATATCAAAATATAAAAAAAGTATTGATCTCTCAGATATATAGATTGATTCAGTTCAGGATTGTACATCGCCTATACTACTCCCCAGCCTTCCTCGCCAAAATATATAAGGAAAGGAAGGACTTGTGTTGGAAATGTTCATCAGAAAATGCGGATTTAGGTCACTTACTATGGAATTGTCCAGAAGTGAGTGGGTTTTGGACCAGTATTTATGAGGAATTATACAAAAGATAAAAGATTAAACTGAACCGAAGCTTTACGCAGGCAATACTTGGTCTCTTTTCCCCTTCTGAGTTGACCCCCCACCAACTACGAGTCAGTATGGAAGGCTTCATGGTCGCAAAGGCCTTAAATATTGGGGTACAAAGAATAGCCCTAGCTTCCACGAATGGAGGGCCCAGGTAGACACTATTGAGGCCTACAGAAGAATAGCAAGGAAACCGGTGTGACAATACTTTGAGAGGACAGGTTCTCTTCTTTGCTCCAGGTTCCCAAGACCACTTACAGTGGAAATTTTTGGAAACAGAAATTAAGGTAGAAATCAAAATACGGGCCCGCAGCAGTGAATTAAAAAGGGGAGGGGTGGGTTAAAAGGATCAAATGTATTAAATTGTGTAAAATATTTCTGTAGACTTGAATTGTTTGATATGGAAATCTATATATTTGGTTCAGAAAATAATAAAGGATTTATATATATAAAAAAATAATAATAATTGTGTGATGATGTGTAAACTTGTTTTTAATGAATGAAAAAGCATCCGAGGTTACTATGACAACCATGCCTAATGACGCTAAAATGAGGCGCAGACTTGCGCGATGAGGTCAGTGGCCCAAGGAAGCGCAGTAGTGCGAAATGGATGTTGCCATTCAGCGTTCTATGTGAAATAGTCCGCCCCAGCCCTATCTTTTATACTTGTTTGCACATGTAAGAGAAAAGAATAAAGAAACTTAACTGCAACAGTTGTGAGTGCCGCCTTCTTTCCTTTATCTATTACTACGTGATTTTATTTCTGGATAGCAATAATATTACAAGTTATAGTTACTAGATTTATGGAGAGGGGCCGTTGATCCAGGGAGTTATTCTGATTGCCTGATTGGAGTCGGGAAAGATTTTTTTCCCTTAGTGAGGAAAATTAGCTTCTATCTTACAGGGTTTTCTTCCTCTTGATCAACCTGGAGGATAACAGGCTGAACAGGTTGGACAGATGTCTTTTTTCAGCCTTATAAACTATGTTCTCCAGCGCCACTGCACGGTCCTCCTGTCGCTGCTTTTTTACAAACTACAGTGGTGATGTGCAGTATACCTGCATGTTACTGTGCATGTGTTAGGTAACTCTATGGCACATGACTACTGCAGCCAATCATTGTCCTCGATGGCAGACCACTGAGCACCACTTGTGCAAGCTTCGATGCCTGGCTCTATGAAGCTCACTGGGAAAAGAATGGCAACAGGGAAAATAGGTGGTGAAGTGGTGCCCTGAAGGGCTAGGCAAGCCTCTTGGTGCTCCCAGTACCTTTTTTGCATATAACTAATCATAAGTATTTATCTGCATTGGTAACACTAATTACAGAGATAAAGGGCTCCTTTAAGTCACCATGATCAACCCATTAACAAACATCACAGTCACACAGTAAGGCCTCCTGCACACGAACGTGTGCGTCCCGTGGTCGTGCTGCGGCCCACAAAATGCGGGCTGCAATGCACGAACACCGTAAGTGGGGCAGCCGCAGCGGATCGGAGACCCATTCACAAAAAGATAGGACATGTTCTGTCTTTTTGCGGAACGGAAGTACGGGACGAAACCCCACGAAAGCACTCCGTAGTGCTCCCGTAGGGTTCTGTTCCGCAGCATTCTCCAGATTTGCGGACCCATTAAAGTGAATGGGTCTGCATCCGTCATGCGGAATGGCCACAGAACGGGGCGCCCGTGTATTGCGGATCTGCAAATGCGGTCTGCAATACGGCAACGGGAAGCACACGTTTGTGTGCAGGAGGCCTAAAGCAAACAGCAGTCTCTGCGATCCTCTGTCTCCCCACCTCTCCTTTCACTGTGTTTTAGTGACAGAAGAGACAAACATCTGCAGGGAACGTGGAGAAAATCTTTACCGACTCTGTAACAATTAAAAAAAAGTGTAAAAAAAAAGAAAGAACATTTTATGATAGTTTTAGAAAACCATTAGGACTTGTATTAGAGGTTAGGTTGGACTAGGTATAGTGCTGCAAAAAAAAAAAAAAAAAATCTGTTACTGTTTTTCTTTTGTTCCTACATACTAAAAAAAATTGTTTTACATTTAATGTTCTGTATTTGCAGTCATAAAATATTACAATGGCGCATAGAAGCTACAGCGCAGAGGAAGGTTATGCTATTTAGTGCTCTGATTTGGGTAGCGACACTGAGACCTCCTCAAAAGGGAAATATTCCTGTAGTGATGACACCTCAAGTACTTCATCTGAAGCTTCTGTCGTAAGACCCTATAGTCCAATGGAGGAATCCAGTTGCCAAAGGTGCAAATGTGGAAAGTAGCGGTCATGTACTATCACCAAATATTTTTTGGCATCCTACAGAAAATTTTCACCACAGGTTCCCCAATTTATGGAAACTCCAGGCAGAAAAAAACTGATATTTCTGATTTTGCCCCATTCAATTATTTTCTAATATTTCTTATGAACGAGCTTCTACAATCTACTGCGAGGCAATATTTTAACAGAAAACTGCATCCTGTTATGCAAGGGTCTGGGCTGTATTTAAAATGTTTTTAGGGCTCATTTTGAACATGGGCATTGTGAAAAGCCGTTCAGCCCTGCATATTGGTCCACAAGATTTTCCCATGCAACCCCATTCTTTAGTTCGGTAATGTCAAGGGGTTGATTTGATCAATATGCTTGCTTTTATGCCATAGATTCACGGATAACAGTATAAGCACGCGTTGCGGCCCGTCCAGCCTTCATCAGTTGGACGGGCCGCAAAGCGTCCTTATACTATTATCCGTGAATCTATGGAATAAAAGCAAGCATATTGATAAAAGAGATAACGTCCGCTGAGAATTATTATACGAAGTACTGGAAGTTCTCCTCCTCGTGCGGACTAAGTCAAAAGTAGAGTGCCGACTGCTCTTTATCTTGATCAAGGGGTTGATTTGAGACATTAACGCAGTTCCTGCATTTTAATAACAATTTAAAAAATCCCCAAAGTGATCTAAGCTGTGATCGCCTTCACAAACTGTGGCCACTTATCACCACATATATGTGGCAGACGACTATATCTGTTTTGTGGTCTGTAAACTGCGGATTCACAAAACACTGACACTGGCTGGGTGCATCCCCCACTTTCCCGTCCCACCCTATTGTAAAAATGCCCATTCTTGTCCACGAAATGGGGAAAAATAGAACATTCTATTTTTCTTGCGGGACAGACATACGGCCACATGAATGTGGACGGCACGCAGATGACATCAGGACACCAGAATGTCCAGAAAACCGTGGTGCTGGTGGAAAAATTGTCTGGGACCTAATGTAGAGGTTTCTTCACAGGCTACAGACCATACATGGACAAATTTTACTCCAGTGTATCGCTATTCAAAAGCCTTCATGCTGCTAAAACAGGGGCCTGTGGGACCATCCGCAGAAATGAGAAAGAACTGCACCTACTTCTCTCAAATTGTCTAGCATAGGAAAAACCATTTGCTTTAGCAATGACCGCAAAGAGGTGTTCATGCTAAGCACTATACTTGCTGACACTAAGGTCACCGTAAGGCCTCTTGCCCACGAACGTAATGCACGGGCACAGACCGTGGGGCAGCCGCATGTGGATCATGGACCCATTCACTTAAAAGGGGTCCGCGATCCGGCCGTTCCGCAAAAAAGATAGAACAAGTTCTAATTTTTTGTGCAACGGAAGCACTTCGTAGTGCTTCCATGGGGTTCCGTGCTTCCGTTCCTCACCGCACCTCCGGATATGAAAGGCGCTCCTGTGGAGAGACACTATCACAGGGTACAACAGGTTCATGGGGGGTGTCGACCTCTCAGATCACGCTCTCCAACCTTACTTAATAAAAAGAAAAACATAAGCCTGGTACAAGAAGGTGGCATTATACCTGACGCAGGTGGCTACTTTTAACAGGACAGGATCCTTCATTACATTTCTTCTAGGTTTTATTCTGGAACGCCAAAGAACCAGGTATGGGAAAAAGTCTCCACTGGGCCGCTTTTCTCTGGCTTCTTCCACCTGACACAGCTTGACTGACAGGTCTGCATCCTCAGAAGACACATGTCTATGAGGCCAATCCAAGCAGGGAGAAGCCAGAGAAGAGCCGCCTAGTGGACAATTCTCTCTTTGCCTGGCAGCGTTTCAGAGTAAAACCTAGGTAAGGCCTCTTGCCGTATAGCTTTTTCATGGATCCATGGTTCAGTTTTTTGTTTCCGTTTCGCAATCCGTTTCTGTATGGTTTCCGTATGCAATCCGTTGTTTGCAGAATGCAAACAGAAACATAACATTTTTAATCATTAATGTAATGTACAGTAATGTGTTTTAACAGTATACACATGGGAAAAGTGGGCATGGATCCGCAAAAAACGCATGACATACGGATGTGTTCCGTATTTTTTGTGGACCCGTTGACTTGAATGGAGCCAAGTATCGTTATTTGCGGCCAATAATAGGACAAGTTCTATCTGTCAGCGGAACGGATATACGGAATGCATATGGAGTACATTCAGGTTTTTTTGCGGAACCATTGTAATGAATGGTTCCGCATACGGAATCTGCAAAAACAGAAGAAAAAAAAAACGTTTGTGTGCAAGAAGCCTAATTGGAATGAGGGAGACTGCCGGTATTTCATGCTGACTATAGTTTCTGACAAATTCCCTAATGTATCTTAAAATGAAGATAAATCCCTGGATGAATATCTTGTGCTGTATAATATAATACACGGGGACATAACTATCAGGGTAACCGGCACAGCAGCTACTGTGGGGTCTAGTAACTAAGGGGGCCCATCTCCACTCTCTGCATTTATTTCTGGGTTGATTCTGTACTGATTTATTTGTGTACATTACCATGCATTTTATCATACTGTAAAATAATGACATTACTGTGAGCTTTATTGCTATACTGTGACATCACTTTGCCCATTATGCCCACTGATGCAACATCGATTTGTCCATTATTCCTCTGCAATCGGAAAAGCCAACATAATCATGAGCTTCTGTGGTCATGGTGGACTAGGGTCCCATTCCAAGCTTTGTTGTCCTAGTTACACCGCACACAATATCTCAACAGTAATCTAGGAAGTTTGAAAATAGATGTTAGTTCATCAAGGTCAACCAATAATTCTACCTGGTTGATCTAGAGCAGGCATGCTCAACCTGCGGCCCTCCAGCTGTTGTAAAACTACAACTCCCACCATGCCCTTCTGTAGGCTGTCTGGGAATGATGGGAGTTGTAGTTTTACAGCTGGAGGGCCGCAGGTTGAGCATGCCTGATCTAGAGGAAGCAAAAATTTGAAAGAACTACACCTGTTGTAAGCACCCTGCAGGGTATTCTTCCCAGGTGGAGTCATGCACTCTTTATGATTTGACACCTCAGCCTCAGCAAACACAATATGAGGCTTAGGGTACCAGCACACGGGTGCAGGTAAACGCATGGAAGATCTGCACAACTTTCCATCTGGATTTCTGCACCCAAAACTACAATTTCTAATAGCAGTTTTCGGCGTAGTGTTGCCACAGATCTCTCATTAGAAAGGGTTAAAACTGCAAGATACAGTAGGTCAATTTCCGTGCAGAAAAATGGCAGATTTGTCTAATCTCTTACACTTTGCTGGTACTGTGCTATGCTGCTTTTTCCGCACTGGAACCCACGAGGAAAAACTACACGTAACCCCCCAACGTGTGCCAATACCCTTAGGCCAAAATGCCCCAATTCCGTTCTAGGCAATGCCAAGTGCCTAGTAACATAAAAACAGGAGGGATAGGAGAATTTTTATTTTATGTTATATATATGTATATATTTTGCTACATTTTGTGTGTCACTTTTCAGCAAAAGCCTGAAAAAAACTAGAGGAAAACAGGGCAAACTCTCCCCATTGGCGTGTACTTTTGGATGTGTGGTAATGCAAGTAGTGTGCTTTAGGGATGTTTATTCTTCTGCTTTTATGCTTTGCTCAACCAAGTAATGTCAGTTTATATCCCCTTTTTGAAAATATGATTTCCTTTTTAAATTTAAAAGACAACAACATATTTTAACCCCTTCAGGACCCTGCGATTTTCCGTTTTCATTTTTTACACCCTGCCTTCGCGGAGCCATAACTTTTTTATTTTTCCATTCACATGTGGGGTTTGTTTTTGTGGAACAAGTTGTACTTTCTAATGGCAGGATTTAATGTTGCATACAATACAGTGGGAAGCTGGAAAAATAAATCCAAATGGGATGAAATTGGATTTAAAAAAATGCAATTCCACCATAGTTTTATGGGTTTCGTTTTCACGGCATTTCCTATGAGTCAACACTGACCTGTACCTTCATTCTCTGGGTCAGTACAATGACAGTGATGCCACATTTGTATAGATTTTCTTGTGTTTTAAATACAAAAAACTTTGGAATTTTTTTTTTCTTTGAATTGCCATATTCCAACCCCCACATATTGGTTCTGTCTACAGAGCTGAGTGAGGGCTCATTTGGAGGGGGTGGGGTGATCTGTATTTTTACTGTTCTGAAGTCAATACGACTTTCTGATCACTTTTTGTGGTGAAGCGAATTGGTCTTTTTGATTTTCTTCTGTTACAGCATTCCCCGTACAGGATAGGAAGATGAATATGCCTTAGTAATGCTCATTAACAGAGCGCTGCTAAGGGACATTTCTGGGCAAGTTTTCAAAATAAACTATATTACAAAAATAAAAATTGACAGTCATGACAGTTACACTTTAGGCCCAGAATACATACAAGGGGAAGGGGTTAATAGGGTTGATCATGGTGACAGATGCTCTTTAATCCCTTCCCGAACAGCTGCGTTATAGTACGGCGCAGCGGGACATGACTTGCCGGGCAGCGCAGTACTACTACGGCGCGCTGATCAGGTGGGTGCAGATGCTGCGCCCGCCCGATCAGCTGTAACCGTTAGCCGGATCCCTGCTGTATGCGCCTGCATCAGTGAAAACACAGATGCCGGTGCATTAACCCCTTATATGCTGCAGTCAGCGCAGACCGCAAAATAGAAGGGGTTTGCTGCAGGTGAGGGAGCCAATGGTGACAGATGCTCTTTAACCCCTTCCCAACCAGCGCCGTAATAGTACGGCACAGCGGGACGTGACTTGCCGGGCAGCGCAGTACTTTTAAGGCGCGCTGATCGGGCGGGTGCAGATGCAGAAAGGGTTTGCTGTGGGTGAGGGAGCCCATCATGTCCCCACGCTGCTGTGGCGGGGACCCGATGGGTGAGAAGGCAGCCCGATGCCATCAAGAGGCTGCCCAATGCCTTGTACGGCATCGGGACCTGCCTTCTACGGGTGCCCAGGAGATCCAGCCTCAGGCTGGGTCTCCTAGGCAACCTGTTAGTGTATTACTCAGTGTAATACACTAGCAGGCAATGCATTATAATACAGATGTATTGTAATGCACTGCAGAGGGGATCAGACCCCAAAAGTCCGAAATAAAGTAAAAAAAAAAAAAAATAAGTGTTTAATAAAAAAAAGTTAAAGAAGAAAATGACGCCCCTTTCCCCTGATTTTTATATATATATATATATATATATATATATATATATATATATATGTATAAAAAAAAATAATAATAATATGAAAAAACACACATATTAGGTATCACAGTGTCCGTAATGACCGGCTCTATAAATATATCACATGATCTACCCTGTCTGATAAACACCATTAAAAAATGTTTTTTAAAAATGCCAATAAAAGCAATTTTTGTCACCTTACATCACAAAAAGTGCAACACCAAGTGATCAAAAAGGCGTATGTCCCACAAAAAGATACCAATAAAACAGTCACCTCATTCTGCAAAAAATAAGCCCCTACATAACAAAATCGTATTGTTTATTGTGTTAAAGTGAAATAAATAAGGTAGGTATTTCCGCGTCCGTAACAACCAGCTCTATAAAAATATCACATGACCTAACTCCTCACATGAACCGTAAAAAATAAAAACTGTATAAAAAAAAGCCATTTGTCACCTTACATCACAAAAATTGCAACACGAAGCGACCAAAAAGGCATATGCACCCCAAAATAGTAACATTCAAACCGTCATCTCATCCTGCAAAAAATAAGACCCTACCTAAGACAATCGGTTAAAAAATAAAAAAGCTATGGCTCTCAGACTATGGAGACACTAAAACATAATTTTTTTTGTTTCAAAAATGCTATTATTGTGTAAAACTTAAAGGGCTTCTGTCACCCCACTAAAGTGATTTTTTTTTTTTGGGCTGGTGAAATTAGTTATATTGCGATATATCACAATATAATTGTGTTACTTACTTTGATCCAGCAGTTTCTTCAAAAAACGAAGTTTTATCATATGTAAATTCGGTCTCTAACAGCAAGTAGGGCGGCTACTTGCTGCTAGCTGCTGCAGAAATCCGCCCCCTCGTCTTGTTGATTGACAGGGCCAGCCGGGATCTCCTCCTCCGGCCAGCCCTGTCGGCATTTCAAAAATCGCGCGCCTCTGTTGATTCAGTGCAGGCGCTCTGAGATGAGGAGGCTCGTCTCCTCAGCACTCCCTCAGTGCGCCTGCGCCGATGACGTCTTCTATTTCGGTGATGTCATCGGCGCAGGCGCACTGAGGGAGTGCTGAGGAGACGAGCCTCCTCATCTCAGAGCGCCTGCGCCGAATCAACAGAGGCGCGCGATTTTTGAAATGCCGACAGGGCTGGCCGGAGGAGGAGATCCCGGCTGGCCCTGTCAATCAATAAGACGAGGGGGCGGATTTCTGCAGCAGCTAGCAGCAAGTAGCCGCCCTACTTGCTGTTAGAGACCGAATTTACATATGATAAAACTTCGTTTTTTGAAGAAACTGCTGGATCAAAGTAAGTAACACAATTATATTGTGATATATCGCAATATAACTAATTTCACCAGCCCAAAAAAAAAAAATCACTTTAGTGGGGTGACAGAAGCCCTTTAAATAAATAAGAAAAAATATACATATTAGGTATTGCCACATCTGTACCGATCTGTTCTATAAAAAATATTACATGAGCTAACCCATCAGGTGAACGCTGTAAAAATAAATAAATATTAACTGTGCCAAAATTACAAATTTTTGGTCACCTTGTCCCATAAAGTGTAATCATGAATGATCAAAAAAATCATATGTACCCAAAAATGGTACCAATAAAAACGTAAACTCTTCCTGCAAAAAACGAGCCCCTGCACAAGACAATCGGCAGAAAAATAAAAAAAATAAGGCGCTCAGAAAATGGAGACACAAAAACATTTTTTTTTTCAAAAATGATTTATTATGTAAAACTAAAACAAAGAAAGTAGACATATTTGATATAATTGCGTCAGTAACAACCTGCTCTATAAAAATAGCACATGATCTAACCTGTCAGATGAATGTTCTAAAAAATAAAAACGGTGCAAAAACAGGCATTTTTTGGTTACCTTGCCTCACAAAAAAATGTAATATAGAGCAATTAAAAATCATATGTCCCTCAAAAAAGTACCCATAAAAAGGTCACCTTATCCCATAGTTTTCAAAATGGGGTCACTTTTTGGGAGTTTCTACCGTAAGGGTGCATCGGGGGGGGGGGGGGGGGGCTTTAAATGGCACATGGTGTCTAAAAACCAGTCCAGCATAACCTGCCTTCCAAAAACCATATGGCGTTCCTTTCCTTCTGCGCCCTGCCGTGTGCACTTACATCAGTTTACAACCACATATGGGGTGTTTCTGTAAACCGCAGAATCAGGGCAACAAATATTGAGTTTTGTCTGGCTGTTAACCCTTGATGTCTTAAAGAACAAAATTGATTAAAATGGAAAATGTCAAAAAAGTTACATTTTTAAATTTAATATCCATTTTCTTTTAATTCTCGTGGAACAACTAGAGGGTTAAAGTTTGTAAAATCAGTTTTGAGTAACTTGAGGGGTGTAGTTTCTACAACAGGGTCATTTATGGGGGGGTTTACACTATGTAAGCCCCCACAAAGTGACTTCAGACCTGAACTAGTCCTTAAAAAGTGGGTTTTGGAAATTTTCTTGAAAACATTTTAAGAATTGCTTCTAAACTTCTAACGTCCTAAAAAAATTTAATGACATTTACAAAATGATGCCAAAATAAAGTAGACATATGGGGAATGTTAAGTAATAAATATTTTATGAGGTATCACTTTCTGTTTTAAAAGCAGAGAAATTGAAATTTTGAAAACTGCTAATTTGTCAAAATGTTTGGAAAATTTGGGATTTTTTCATAAATAAAAGGCGAAATACAGTACAGACCAAAAGTTTGGACACACCTTCTCATTCAAAGAGTTTTCTTTACTTTCATGACTATGAAAATTGTAGATTCACACTGAAGGCATCAAAACTATGAATTAACACATGTGGAATTATATACATAACAAAAAAGTGTGAAACAACGGAAAATATGTCATATTCTACGTTCTTCAAAGTAGCCACCTTTTGCTTTGATTACTGCTTTGCACACTCTTGGCATTCTCTTGATGAGCTTCAAGAGGTAGTCACCTGAAATGGTTTTCACTTCACAGGTGTGCCCTGTCAGGTTTAATAAGTGGGATTTCTTGCCTTATAAATGGGGTTGGGACCACCAGTTGCGTTGTGGAGAAGTCAGGTGGATACACAGCTGATAGTCCTACTGAATAGACTGTTAGAATTTGAATTATGGCAAGAAAAAAGCAGCTAAGTAAAGAAAAACGAGTGGCCATCATTACTTTAAGAAATTAAGGTCAGTCAGTCCGAAAAATTGGGAAAACGTTGAAAGTGTCCCCAAGTGCAGTCACAAAAACCATCAAGCGCTACAAAGAAACTGGCTCACATGCGGACCGCCCGAGGAAAGAAAGACCAAGAGTAAGCTCTGCTGCGGAGGATAAGTTCATCCGAGTCACCTGCCTCAGAAATCGCAGGTCAACAGCAGCTCAGATTAGAGACTAGGTCAATGCCACACAGAGTTCTAGCAGCAGACACATCTCTAGAACAACTGTTAAGAGGAGACTGTGTGAATAAGGCCTTCATGGTAGAATATCTGCTAGGAAACCACTGCTAAGGACAGGCAACAAGCAGAAGAGACTTGTTTGGGCTAAAGAACACAAGGAATGGACATTAGACCAGTGGAAATCTGTGCTTTGGTCTGATGAGTCCAAATTTGAGATCTTTGGTTCCAACCACCGTGTCTTTGTTCGACGCAGAAAAGGTGAATGGATGGACTCTACATGCCTGGTTCCCACCGTGAAGCATGGAGGAGGAGGTGTGATGGTGTGGGGGTGCTTTGCTGGTGACACTGTTGGGGATTTATTCAAAATTGAAGGCATACTGAACCAGCATGGCTACCACAGCATCTTGTAGCGGCATGCTATTCAATCCGGTTTGCGTTTAGTTGGACCATCATTTATTTTTCAACAGGACAATGACCCCAAACACACCTCCAGGCTGTGTAAGGGCTATTTGACCATGAAAGAGAGTGATGGGGTGCTGCGCCAGATGACCTGGCCTCCACAGTCACCGGACCTGAACCCAATCGAGATGGTTTGGGGTGAGCTGGACCGCAGAGTGAAGGCAAAAGGACCAACAAGTGCTAAGCATCTCTGGGAACTCCTTCAAGACTGTTGGAAGACCATTTCAGGTGACTACCTCTTGAAGCTCATCAAGAGAATGCCAAGAGTGTGCAAAGCAGTAATCAAAGCAAAAGGTGGCTACTTTGAAGAACCTAGAATATGACATATTTTCCGTTGTTTCACACTTTTTTGTTATGAATATAATTCCACATGTGTTCATTCATAGTTTTGATGCCTTCAGTGTGAATCTACAATTTTCATAGTCATGAAAATAAAGAAAACTCTTTGAATAAGAAGGTGTGTCCAAACTTTTGGTCTGTACTAGGGGTGGGCGATATGGCCTAAAATGTATATTGCGATATAATTTTAAGCATGTGCGATATGCAATATATATCGCGATATATTGTTTTCTATATTTGGGGGGGGGGGGGGGCGTGTTTAAACTTTTTTTTTTTTTTTAAACTTTTTATTTAATAACTATTAGCCTCCTTAAGGGCTTGAACCCTTGTCATATTCACCCTAATAGAGCTCTATTAGGGTGAATAGGTCTTTACACTCTCCCTGCTGCCCTGTGCTTTGTGCACGCAACAGCAGGGAGCTGAGTCCCCTCCCCTAAACAGTGCCATCCACAGATTCCCCCTCCCCTAAACGGTGCCATCCACAGATCCCCCCTCCCCTAAACGGTGCCATCCACAGATCCCCCCCCCCTCCCCTAAGGCTGGGTTCACACCTGAGCGTTTTACAGCGCGTTCCTACGCGCTGTAAAACGCTCAACAGGCAAGAACCAATGATTCCCTATGGGAATGGTTCTCACCTGAGCGTTTTACAGCGCGTACGATCGCGCTGTAAACCGCCCGACGCCCCGAGAAGTACAGGAGCTTCTTTGGGGCGTCTTGTCGCGCGTTCCCGTACATAGACTTCCGAGAACGCGGGACAATGGGCGTTCGCTTCTTCAGGAGCCGCGATTGTAAACGCGCAGACAATCGCGCTCCATCCCGTACGCTCAGGTGTGAACGCAGCGTTAACGGTGCCATCCACAGATTCCCCCCCCCCCCCTACGCTCACAGGAATACATTTATAAACTAATCAGTAACTTTAACTTTATTCATTGGTAATCTCTTTACTGTATACCTTACTAGGTCTTAAGCCTAGTGGGAGGAGCAGGCGCGTGACGTCAGTGAGTGAGCGCCGCCCGCACTGCCTGCTGTTACGGAGTTAAGACAGAGTAAGGTATACAGTAAAGAGATCACCAATGAATAAAGTTAAAGTTACTGATTAGTTTTTAAATGTTCTACTGTGAGTGGCGTGACCCTGTATATTCTAACCCCCAGGCAAGCGTCCCTGTCACCATGGGAACGCCTGGGGGTTAGAATATACCATCGGATTTGAGTTTTCACAAGCTCACTGAGATCGTGAAAACTCAATGATTTACTGTCAGTCCCTCCCCTCCTCCTCCTCCTTGGTCATTGGTGGTCAGCGGCAGCCGCGCACAGTGGGGAGGGAGGGACTCTCTCCTTCTCCACTGTGCCCAGTGTGCCGGCTCAGGAGAACATAGTGCGCACAGAGAGCGCGATCATATCGCGGTCCAGCGATATGCACAAATTTATATCGCATATCGCCCACCCCTAGTCTGTACTGTATATCGACTTAAATTTATGACTGTAATGAAGTACAATGTGTCATGAGAAAACAATCTCAGAATGGCTTGGATAAGTAAAGGCGTTTCAAAGTTATTACCACATAAAGTGGGCAGGAAGGTGAAAACTGGCCCGGGGTAGAAAGGGTTAAAGGGTTGTGCAGTGTCATGATATTAATAACCTATCCACAATATCAGACTGACGGGGGACCAACTCCTGGCCGATCAGCTCCTTGAAGAGGCTGTGGCACTCATGCGAGCCCTGCGTCCAATATTTACCTGCATGCCGTCTAGTGAGGAGTAATTACTGCTCATTCGTGTGAACGGGAGACACCGCAGCACAATGTAGACCGCAAGCAGGCAATCAGGGGAAAGGACACAGCGCTCGCACAAGTGCAGCAGCCTCTTCAAACAGCTAAGCGGCCGGGAGTTGGTCTCCCGCCAGCCTGATATTGATGACCTAGTGACTTCTGCCCCCTCCCGGCAGTGCTTGCACTGGTGACCTCTGCCCACTCCCGGCAGTGCTTGCACTGGAGACTTCTGCCCCCTCCTCGCTGTGCTTGCACTGGTGACTTCTGCCCCCTCCTCGCTGTGCTTGCACTGGTGACTTCTGCCCCCTCCTCGCTGTGCTTGCACTGGAGACTTCTGCCCCCTCCTCGCAGTGCTTGCACTGGTGACTTCTGCCCCCTCCTCGCAGTGCTTGCACTGGTGACTTCTGCCCCCTCCTCGCAGTGCTTGCACTGGTGACTTCTGCCCCCTCCTCGCAGTGCTTGCACTGGTGACTTCTGCCCCCTCCTCGCAGTGCTTGCACTGGAGACTTCTGCCCCCTCCTCGCTGTGCTTGCACTGGAGACTTCTGCCCCCTCCTCGCTGTGCTTGCACTGGAGACTTCTGCCCCCTCCTCGCTGTGCTTGCACTGGAGACTTCTGCCCCCTCCTCGCTGTGCAAGCACTGGAGACTTCTGCCCCCTCCTCGCAGTGCTTGCACTGGAGACTTCTGCCCCCTCCTCGCAGTGCTTGCACTGGAGACTTCTGCCCCCTCCTCGCAGTGCTTGCACTGGTGACTTCTGCCCCCTCCTCGCAGTGCTTGCACTGGTGACTTCTGCCCCCTCCTCGCAGTGCTTGCACTGGTGACCTCTGCCCCCTCCTCGCAGTGCTTGCACTGGTGACCTCTGCCCCCTCCTCGCAGTGCTTGCACTGGTGACCTCTGCCCCCTCCTCGCAGTGCTTGCACTGGTGACTTATGCCCCCTCCTCGCAGTGCTTGCACTGGTGACTTATGCCCCCTCCTCCCAGTGCTTGCACTGGTGACTTATGCCCCCTCCTCCCAGTGCTTGCACAGGTGACTTATGCCCCCTCCTCCCAGTGCTTGCACTGGTGACTTATGCCCCCTCCTCCCAGTGCTTGCACAGGTGACTTATGCCCCCTCCTCGCAGTGCTTGCACTGGTGACTTCTGCCCCCTCCTCCCAGTGCTTGCACTGGAGACTTCTGCCCCCTCCTCACTGTGCTTGCACTGGAGACCCCTCCTCGCTGTGCTTGCACTGGAGACTTCTGCCCCCTCCGGGCTGTGCTTGCACTGGAGACTTCTGCCCCCTCCTCGCAGTGCTTGCACTGGAGACTTCTGCCCCCTCCTCGCAGTGCTTGCACTGGAGACTTCTGCCCCCTCCTCGCAGTGCTTGCACTGGAGACTTCTGCCCCCTCCTCACAGTGCTTGCACTGGTGACTTCTGCCCCCTCCTCCCAGTGCTTGCACTGGTGACTTCTGCCCCCTCCTCACTGTGCTTGCACTGGAGACCCCTCCTCGCTGTGCTTGCACTGGAGACTTCTGCCCCCTCCGGGCTGTGCTTGCACTGGAGACTTCTGCCCCCTCCTCGCAGTGCTTGCACTGGAGACTTCTGCCCCCTCCTCGCAGTGCTTGCACTGGAGACTTCTGCCCCCTCCTCGCAGTGCTTGCACTGGAGACTTCTGCCCCCTCCTCACAGTGCTTGCACTGGTGACTTCTGCCCCCTCCTCCCAGTGCTTGCACTGGTGACTTCTGCCCCCTCCTCCCAGTGCTTGCACTGGTGACTTATGCCCCCTCCTCCCAGTGCTTGCACTGGTGACTTATGCCCCCTCCTCGCAGTGCTTGCACTGGCGACTTCTTCCCCCTCCTCGCAGTGCTTGCACTGGAGACTTCTGCCCCCTCCGGGCTGTGCTTGCACTGGTGACTTATGCTCCCTCCTCGCAGTGCTTGCACTGGTGACTTATGCTCCCTCCTCGCAGTGCTTGCACTGGTGACTTATGCTTCCTCCTCGCAGTGCTTGCACTGGAGACTTCTGCCCCCTCCTCGCAGTGCTTGCACTGGAGACTTCTGCCCCTCCCAGCAGTGCTTGCACTGGTGACTTCTGCCCCCTCCTCGCAGTGCTTGCACTGGTGACTTCTGCCCCCTCCTCGCAGTGCTTGCACTGGTGACTTCTGCCCCTCCCAGCAGTGCTTGCACTGGTGACTTCTGCCCCCTCCTCGCAGTGCTTGCACTGGTGACTTCTGCCCCCTCCCAGCAGTGCTTGCACTGGCGACTTCTGCCCCCTCCCAGCAGTGCTTGCACTGGCGACTTCTTCCCCTCCCAGCAGTCTTTGCACTGGTGACTTCTGCCCCCTCCTCGCAGTGCTTGCACTGGTGACTTATGCCCCCTCCCAGCAGTGCTTGCACTGGCGACTTCTTCCCCTCCCAGCAGTCTTTGCACTGGTGACTTCTGCCCCCTCCTCGCAGTGCTTGCACTGGTGACTTATGCCCCCTCCTCACAGTGCTTGCACTGGTGACTTATGCCCCCTCCTCGCAGTGCTTGCACTGGAGACTTATGCCCCCTCCTCGCAGTGCTTGCACTGGAGACTTCTTCCCCCTCCTCGCAGTGCTTGCACTGGAGACTTCTGCCCCCTCCTCGCAGTGCTTGCACTGGAGACTTCTGCCCCCTCCTCGCAGTGCTTGCACTGGAGACTTCTGCCCCCTCCCCGCAGTGCTTGCACTGGAGACTTCTGCCCCCTCCTCGCAGTGCTTGCACTGGAGACTTCTGCCCCCTCCTCGCAGTGCTTGCACTGGGGACTTCTGCCCCCTCCTCGCAGTGCTTGCACTGGTGACCTCTGCCCCCTCCTCGCAGTGCTTGCACAGGTGACTTCTGCCCCCTCCTCGCAGTGCTTGCACTAGTGACTTATGCCCCCTCCTCCCAGTGCTTGCACTGGAGACTTCTGCCCCCTCCTCACTGTGCTTACACTGGAGACTTCTGCCCCCTCCTCGCTGTGCTTGCACTGGAGACTTCTGCCCCCTCCGGGCTGTGCTTGCACTGGAGACTTCTGCCCCCTCCTCGCAGTGCTTGCACTGGAGACTTCTGCCCCCTCCTCGCAGTGCTTGCACTGGAGACTTCGCCCCCTCCTCGCAGTGCTTGCACTGGTGACTTCTGCCCCCTCCTCGCAGTGCTTGCACTGGTGACTTATGCCCCCTCCTCCCAGTGCTTGCACTGGCGACTTCTTCCCCCTCCTCGCAGTGCTTGCACTGGAGACTTCTGCCCCCTCCTCGCTGTGCTTGCACTGGTGACTTATGCCCCCTCCTCGCAGTGCTTGCACTGGTGACTTCTGCCCCCTCCTCGCAGTGCTTGCACTGGTGACTTCTGCCCCCTCCTCGCAGTGCTTGCACTGGTGACTTCTGCCCCCTCCTCGCAGTGCTTGCACTGGTGACTTCTGCCCCCTCCTCGCAGTGCTTGCACTGGTGACTTCTGCCCCCTCCTCGCAGTGCTTGCACTGAAGACTTCTGCCCCCTCCCAGCAGTGCTTGCACTGGCGACTTCTTCCCCTCCCAGCAGTCTTTGCTCTGGTGACTTCGGCCCCCTCCCAGCAGTGCTTGCACTGGCGACTTCTTCCCCTCCCAGCAGTCTTTGCTCTGGTGACTTCTGCCCCCTCCTCGCTGTGCTTGCACTGGCGACTTCTTCCCCTCCCAGCAGTCTTTGCTCTGGTGACTTCGGCCCCCTCCCAGCAGTGCTTGCACTGGCGACTTCTTCCCCTCCCAGCAGTCTTTGCTCTGGTGACTTCTGCCCCCTCCTCGCTGTGCTTGCACTGGCGACTTCTTCCCCTCCCAGCAGTCTTTGCTCTGGTGACTTCGGCCCCCTGCCGGCTGTGTGTGGTACAGTCCCGTCTGGTTTGTTTTGCTCGCCTACTACTTGAATGGTGCTCGGTGTGCTCTCCTCGGTATCCCCGCCCTGCTGTCAGGAGTGGAGGCGGAAGGAGGGGTAAAGTGCACGGGCGGCAGCACCTCAGTCACCTGGTAACAAGCGACAGTGACGCCGCTTATTCCCTCCCGCTCACCTCCCGGGAAGAGAGTCCCGAGCCCCATAGAGGGGAGGCTGCAGCTCTCGAGCGTCTCCAGTGGCATGCTTCCGGGTGCAGCGCGGACCGCCTTGTCAGCCTGCAGATCCATCTGAGCTCTTCTATCCGCTTACCTGCACCTCATCCGCGCGAGACATGGCCGCGCTCCGGAGAAGAGGGGCCGCTGGAGAGGCCGAGCGCGACCACAGTGACCGGGTAAGTGAGCCCTGCATTCCACCTCCCCGCCCGTCACTGGCCTTGGCCTCATTCTGTCACCGTGCACTCGCCTGACACATAAAGTTTATTCATGAAAACTAGCAAAAGAAAAAAGGAAAAAAAAAAAAAAGACATCGCTGTTGCCTGTAGCAACCAATCAGCTTATCTATCACTCCAGGAAGCCGCCTCCTTGGTTGCAACAAGGAAATGCTGCATTTGACCTTTCCACTAGTTCCACATACCTGTGTTGTGGTTACACTTCTGGAGTTGGCTGTGTTCACACCTTGTGTTTATAAAGGAAGCCATGCTGCTTTGTTGGGTCCTTACTGCAGTACCATTGTCCTGTCAGAGCTGACGCAATGGGGGGTCTGGAGATAAATGTGAACAGGACCATAGAGAACCAGCAAAGGGCAGGTTGAATTGAGCACAGTTTAGAAAAACAGCACCATTCCTCTGCATGTGTTGTCTCTGGTATTGCAGCTTGGTTCCATTGGAGTCAATGGTGCAGGGCTGCAGTACTGCACACAATCTGTGGACAGGGGTGGTGCTGTTTTTGAAAAACAAAGAAAAACCAGCCATGTTTTTTTAACACTGGACAACCGCTTTAAGGATACAACCGCACTGTCCAGTCGTGTGGTGCTTGTGACACGGCCGGTAAAAAGGGCCTATGGTCTCAGCGGGCTCTAATTAGACTAATGAAGGATTGCTCGTTTCTTGCTAATCGTGAGTTTCATCCTGCTAAGGCCTCATTCACACATACGTGGATTTTCACGGAAACCCTGCCTGCCTTCCTTCCTGCTGAGGTTATGGCGCCATTGGTTGCTATGACGCTGTGCGCTTCGTGCCCCCCACTGCTGTACAGTAATACACTCGTATAGATCAGGGTATTATTGTACAGCGGTGGCAGCACGAAGCGCACAGCGTCATAGCAACCAATGGCACAGGAAGCAAGGCAGGGTTTTCACGGACCGTGGTCTGTGAAAATCCACGTATGTGTGAATGAGGCCTAAAAAAATGATCTTTCCTTAGTCACAGATCCGTTCGTATAATATGAAGTCCTCTACTTCACAGATCACACAGAGATGTGGTACTTTATAGTGAGCGATTAATGTGCAAGAGTGCGAACATCACTCTGTGTAATAAGTCGAAACATCTTTGCTCTATAATCGTTATCTGCTGGTCTAATACCAGCAACTGTTCTAAAACTACAACTCCCAGAATCCTCCTTTCACTCCAATGAGAGTTACAAGAACAGCCGAGTAACTGTGCATGCTGGGAGTTGTAGTTTCACAGCAGCTGGCGTGCCGAAGTTCGCTGATCCCTGATTTAGAGGGGATGTAAAAGTTAGGTTCTCTGTATCCCTTTAGCACTCCATGATGGAGGCAGCTACACGTCGCCATACCGTAAGCAGACTGCCATTGCATAAAACGATACCAGGCGGCATACTTTCTTTGGAGTCTGTGCTTATGTTTGCCTATAACGTAGCCTTCCATTGGAAAACTTCCAGACGTACACCACCCACGGCATGCACAGGGTAACATAGGACTCTTGGCTGCCCTCATCTCTGCCCCGTCATCTGCAGATAGGGCTCTCATTGATAAGATCTGGTTGTCACAGAAAGGAAACGGTGATCGGAGGCGGCACGAGCATAATGTGGCCCAGTGATTGGCAGTTGTCAGATGCCCCTACAAGGAGCGATGTTGTAGTGACCGGTGTTTAAAGTCTGATCATCCTTAGCCCCGTTCCCAGTTATGTGGCATCATTTTACATCAGAATCCTATGAGGAACACACAACTTTTCACACTTGTTCCTATAAAATGGTGTAGTGCAAGGCTGGAAAAATCCAGGTCGCCGGGGCGGAAAGTTTAGTCGGCATCCCTGCAGTCCTCCCAGACATTCAGTGTGGTGGAGTCTTCCTTTCTACCAAACATGTGGGAAAGGTGGTGCTACTACTGAGCGGAAGGCTGAGGGACCTACTACTACTACTACTACTACTACTACTAGCATTTCACCGAGGGGTGTATTTTTTACGTCTGTCTATATACCACTCTTTGTAATGACACCAGTCAGGATTGTTCCTAGCCCTGCCTGCTGCTATGTTTGGGTTAAGGGCATGAGGTTGGCCCCAATGTCCTGGACATGTAAAAACCTAAGAGAAGAATTAGGATGTACCGTAATAAAATGAGTACTGTATTACTCACCCGGAAAAGCTGCTGGTGATCCGGTGTTCTTGTCGGTCTCTGTGCTGCAGTGATGACATTGCAGGACCTGGCTGCTGCTGGAATTGCTGATTTATTTTATTTTATTTTCCCCATTTACCCACCCTCCCAAAAAAGAGTTAGGCTAGGAAAAAACCACGACAAAACGCACGGATTACATGCAGTTTCTGCTGCGGAAAAGCCAGCAGATTTTACCCTCTCCATTGAGAAGGGTGAAATCTGCAGGAGAAATCTGCTGTATAAATTAACATGCGGCAGATTTCAAATACGTAATACCGCTCTGCGTGTGGATGGAAATCCTCTCTTTGCTGGCACTGTACAACGCTGTGGATTTTTTACATAGTTTCATAGGTAACATGGTTGAAAAAAAGACATAAGTCCATCAAGTTCAACCAAGGGATAGGTGGGGACGCGAATCCCAGAAGGAAGTGAGACTCAGATTTCTACACATTTTCATTTACTTTTAAGAATTCGTCTAAACCCTTTTTGAAACTGTCCACTGTTCCTGCTGTGACCACGTCCTGAGGAAGTCTATTCCACAGCTTCACAGTTCTTACAGTAAAGAAGCTTTGACGCTTCTGGAGAACTGCCCCCTTGTCTTATGAGGGCATTTTTCATGGAACAGTTTTTCACCGTATTTTTTGTACGGCCCATTTATATATTTGTATAGGTTAATCATGTCCCCCCTTAGACGTCTCTTCTCAAGACCAAATAAATTAAATTATTTTAATCTTTCTTCATAACTAAGCCCCTCCATGCCCCTTATCAGTTTAGTCGCTCTCCTCTGTACTTTTTCCAGCTGCAGTGCATCCTTTCTATGGCCTGGTGCCCAGAACTGAACTGCATATTCCAGATGAGGCCGCACCAACGCTTTGTAAAGTGGTAATTACATCCCTGCTCCTTATCAATTTAGTCGCTCTCCTTTGTAATCTCTCCAATTTCCCTACAAAAATCCACATTCAGTGACTTGTGACCCCAGCCTTATAGATATCCAAAATTAATCAAGCCTTCTCGGTGAGATTGTTTGTTTGTAGGCCAGAACGGTACCACTGAAAAAATATAACTGGTCCTGCTAAAAAAATAAAAAGCCCTTATGAAGCTACGTGAACAAAAAACAACGTTGTGGCTCTTGGAATATAGTGGTGCAATTTAAATAATTATTATTTATTTTTTATGAAAAATGCCTTTATTGTGCTAAATAGGGATGAGCGAATGTTTAATCCAAAGTCAATTCGCATAAAACTTTGTTTCATTCTGTACGGGTCTCCCGCTCCGTACAGTATTAGAATGTATTGGCTCTGGTGAGCCGAAGTTATTACTTTGGAAAGTCTCATGAGACTTTGTGTTATAACTTTGGGAATAGATTTTTACTGTAAAAAACCTTGATACAGAACTCTGGTTCGGTTCCAAGGTAAACAAAAAATAACATGGTGCAATATATATAATATATATATATATATATATATATATATCATTTTTTATTTATTTTTTATAAAAAAATTATTGTACTAAATAGGGAGGAGCGAGTCGACTACCCAAGTTCGCTCCGTACAGTATTAAAATGAAGTTCTATGCGAATCGGCTTCAGATGAAGCATCCGAAGTACATTCGCTCATCCCTAGTGCTAAAGTAGTGAACTAAATAAAATAAAAAAACACTGAAGGAGATTTATCAAACTGGTGTAAAGTAGAACTGGCTTAGTTTCTCATAGCAACCTATCAGATTCCACCTTTCATTTTTCACATCTTCTTTGCAAAATTAAAGGTGGGATCTGATTGGTTGCTATGGGAAACTAAGCCAGTTCTACTTTAAACCACTATATATACCTGGTATAGTATTGACATAAATCTAGGATGCTGTAGAATAAATTTTAAAGGGTAACTGTCATATTTTTTTTATTTTTTATTTGCTAGTTTATTACTGATAGGCATGTATACCTGAGTTAGTCTGTTAATGATTGTCAAAAGATCTGTAATTACCTTATAATAACAGCTTTCATTAATGTCTCCTGTCCCTTTCCACTGCTCCCTTAAAAGACCTTTGCTATGGCGGCTCATCTGTCTCCGGCTAGGAAGACAGAGGGGCGGTCCTTCACACTGCATTCCTGCATTAGGCTTCAGAGTGAGGAGGCGTGTCTCTCAGTAAACCAATCTGATTGGCTGCAGGAAGCTGCTGGCTATAGCAAGTTTGTATGTCACCTGAGGGAATGCAGTTTTGGCCTCAGAGAACTGGCAAAGGAGCCATCTTGAAAAGGTACTCACCATGTAGGATTCAAAACAGCCGTAACTAAGGGGAAAACTCAAGGAAAATAGTGGTAAGTGAAGAAACTAAAGATTGCTTTATGCATAGTGCTGCAGCAGCAGTAACATATGCTAACATAGATTTTTTTTGATGAAAACATGACAGTTATCCTTTAAATGTATGCTGTGTGTTGGTGGCAATGACTGGCTTAAAGGGGTTGTCTAGGATTTTGATATTGATGGCCTATCCTCAAGATAAGGGCTGTTTTATACGAGCAAGTTTTCGGTATGAATGCGATGCGTGTAGCGAACATATGGCATCTGGGCTGAATCCTGACCCATTCTTTTCATTGGCTCTGTGTACATGTTTTTCACACATCATCTTTGCGTTCAGGAAAATCGCAGCATGTTCTATATTGTACGTTTTTCAAACAGCTCTGGCTCCATAGAAGTGAATGGGGCTTGTGTGAAAAACGGAAGGCATCCAGATACAATGTGTTTATCCCTGATGAGTGCTACGAGATGTAGATTGTTTTTCTTCATGCTTGTAAAAAAAAACGCCTTCAATGTGGACAAAAACAAACAAACGCTGATCGCAGAATAAACTGATTGAACTTGTGTGTAAAACCATCATTTTTTTCCTGAACAGATCCTGACAAATCCGTGTCACTCGTGTGAAAGAAGTTGCATGTGCGAAATGAATGGGGTTGAGCTGCGATACCAAGCACAACCACTATCAAATGGGCAGCGCTGTGCGCAGAGAGAAGGCCGTGACGCTCACAGGCGCCTTCTCAAACAGCAGATTGGCTGGGGTCCTGGGACTCCCACTGATCAGATACAGAGGATACGTCATAGTAACATATCGTATTTTTTGCTTTATAAGACGCACCTAGTTTTCAGAGGAGGAAAATGGGGGGGAAAAATAATTTGAACTAAAAGGTGGGATAAAACATTTTAATAAAATAGCATGTAATGTGTAGACATTACCAAACAGCTAACAGCAGCATTAGGAAACATTATTACTGTAATTAACGGTAACAGATGAGGAAAGATTTAGAACAGTTTCTTCCTTCACTGACTGCCATGAAGACTTCACCCACTCGCAGACTTGGGTGATAGTGGGCCTTTTCATCCGTCCACTGGGTGTACGATCGGGATTCCCAGCAGCCATCCACTTATTTCACTCCTCTCTCCTAAAAAAAACCTTGAATGGCTTGTTGCGTGACACATCCAAAAGGCTGCAGCTGGCTGGTAAGCCCCCCAGGAATCACCGCTAGATGAGTGTTCACATCCCTGAACCCCTTTTTTGTGGGTTCACTGATATGTGCCCTAAACTGGTCAAGCACAAGTAGGGCCGGTTTCTTCAGAAGCCCTCCAGGGAGTTTGGACCACACTTTGTCAACCCATATTCTCATTCCATTTTCGTCTATCCACCCTTTGTCGTGTACATGCACTACGCCTCTTGGAATCGCCTCTTTTGGCATGTTCTTCCTCTTGAAAATCACCAGTTTGGTCCAGTCTGTGCAGCAGGACAACACAAACGTGTAATGGGTTTTCTCTTGTCCTGAGGTCTTCACCATTACGTTTTTTTGCGCCTCTCACATCAACGGTCCTGTTCGATGGAACATCAAAAGTTAAGTGGACCATCCATATTCCTTATCTGGCCTATTTCATAGCCATTTTTCTTTCTTGCATCCAGCACATATTTGTGAAAAGAAAGATTCTTGGACTCATATTCTTTTGGCATTTGTTGCACAATTCTAGTTTTGGTGCGCATAGCAAGGCCGCACATCTCATGAACCTGTAGCACCATGAAGGGGATCCAGTGAACTCATCAATGCCTTTCTTCAGCTAGACACTTGGCTTCATATATGATCATTTTTGTAGATACGGAGAAGACATTGTTCCTGTGACGTGTGATCTACTCTTTCATTTCCACATCAGTCTGTGACCATTTTGCAGTATGCCCACGAAAAGTGTCTGATTTTATCTTCCTTTTGCAGCTGATCCTCCTGTTTCCTCCACTGTTGTATCATTTTTCTGTTGGAGGCGGCCCAGAATGTCTCTCAGCAGTCCTGTTTCCATGTTCTTTTGGCGTATTTTATCACCTCCAGTTTAAAAGGGATCTTATATGAAAGCCTTTTCTATCTTTCTAAGTTTGGATGCAGCAGGAGACTACAGTACGGTAGTTTTCTATGACAAAATACAGTAATAAAAGAACTGTCAGCATTGTGTCCTTCATAGTCATGGGGACACTGTAGGTGAGAATATCTGCGGATGACGCACTGTTCTGGGGGATCTGCGGATGACGCACTGTTCTGGGGGATCTGCGGATGACGCACTGTTCTGGGGGATCTGCGGATGACGCACTGTTCTGGGGGATCTGCGGATGACGCACTGTTCTGGGGGATCTGCGGATGACGTACTGTTCTGGGGGATCTGCGGATGACGCACTGTTCTGGGGGATCTGCGGATGACGCACTGTTCTGGGGGATCTGTTATGTGATTATAACCCCCCCCCCCCCCCCCCAGTAATATAAACACTGTCCAGGGACACTTTTGTAATTTGCATGTGTTTATATTAAATAGGACTGTAACCCCCCTCATCCATAGGAATCCACCCATATACTGCAGTACATGGGTGCATTCCTATGGATGAGGGGGGTTATAGTCATATTTAATATAGACCCATGCCAATTACAGAACAGTGTTTATTTTAACCTGCTCAGGACCGCCGTACGCAGGATTGGGTCCTGCCGGCGGCCCTGCTCTTCTGGGTGGACGCATATACGCGTCCTCCCACGAGAGCCGAGATTTCCTGTGAACGCGCGCACACAGGCGCGCGCGCTCACAGGAACGGAAGGTAAGCGAGTGGATCTCCAGCCTGCCAGCAGCGATCGTTCGCTGGCAGGCTGGAGATGTGATTTTTTTTTTTAACCCCTAACAGGTATATTAGACGCTGTTTTGATAACAGCGTCTAATATACCTGCTACCTGGTCCTCTGGTGGTCCCTTTTGTTTGGATCGACCACCAGAGGACTCAGGCAGCTCACTAAAGTAGCACCAAACACCACTACACCCCCCCCCCCCCTGTCACTTATTAACCCTTTATGAACCACTGATCACCCCATATAGACTCCCTGATCACCCCCCTGTCATTGATCACCCCCCTGTAAGGCTCCATTCAGACGTCCGTGTGATTTTTACGGATACATGGATCTGATCCGCAAAACGCATACGGACGTCTGAATGGAGCCTTACAGGGGGGTGATCAATGACAGGGGGGTGATCACCCATATACACTCCCTGATCACCCCCCTGTCATTGATCACCCCCTGTAAGGCTCCATTCAGACGTCCGTATGATTTTTACGGATCCATGGATACATGGATCAGATCCGCAAAACACATGCGGACGTCTGAATGGAGCCTTACAGGGGGGTGATCAATGACAGGGGGGTGATCACCCATATACACTCCCTGATCACCCCCCTGTCATTGATCACCCCCCTGTAAGGCTCCATTTTTTGCCCAAACATTATTATTATTTTTTTATCAAAGACATGTAGAACAATAAATTTAGCGAAAAATTTATATATGGATGTCGGTTTTTTTGCAACATTTTACAGCTGAAAGTGAAAAATGTCATTTTTTTGCCAAAAAATCGTTAAATTTTGATTAATAACAAAAAAAGTAAAAATGTCAGCAGCAATGAAATACCACCAAATGAAAGCTCTATTAGTGAGAAGAAAAGGAGGTAAAATTCATTTGGGTGGTAAGTTGCATGACCGAGCAATATACGGTGAAAGTAGTGTAGTGCAGAAGTGTAAAAAGTGGCCTGGTCATTAACCCCTTAAGGACCGGGCTCATTTTCACCTTAAGGACCGGGCCATTTTTTGCAAATCTGACCAGTGTCACTTTAAGTGCTCATAACTTTAAAACGCTTTGACTTACCCAGGCCGTTCTGAGATTGTTTTTTCGTCACATATTGTACTTCATGACACTGCTAAAATTGGGTCAAAAAAGTTATTTTTTTTGCATAAAAAAATACATTTTTTACCAAAAATTTAGAAAAATTAGCAAATTTCAAAGTTTCAGTTTCTCTACTTCTGTAATACATAGTAATACCCCCAAAAATTGTGATGACTTTACATTCCCCATATGTCTACTTCATGTTTGTAGCATTTTGGGAATGATATTTTATTTTTTGGGGATGTTACAAGGCTTAGAAGTTTAGAAGCAAATTTTGAAATTTTTGAGAAATCTTCAAAATCCCACTTTTTATGGACCAGTTCAGGTTTGAAGTCATATTGTGAGGCTTAGATAATAGAAACCTCCCAAAAATGACCCCATTCTAGAAACTACACCCCTCAAGGTATTCAAAACTGTTTTTTCAAACTTTATTAACCCTTTAGGTCTTCCACAAGAGTTAATGGCAGATAGAGAAACAATTTTGAAATTTCTATTTTTTGAAAATTTTCCAATATAATCAATTTTTTCCAGGAGTAAAACAAGGGTTAACTGCCAAACAACACTCAAAATGGGTTGCCCTGATTCTGTAGTTTGCAGAAACACCCCATATGTGGTCGTAAACTACTGTTTGGCCGAACGGTAGCACATAGAAGGAGGGGAACACCATATGGGTTTTGGAAGGCAGATTTTGCAGGACTGGTTTTGTTTATACCATGTCCCATTTGAAGCCCTCTGTTGCACCCCAAGAATAGAAATGTCAGAAAAGTGACTCCATCTAAGAAAGTACACCCCTCAAGGTATTCAAAACTGGGTTTACAAACTTTGTTAACCCTTTAGGTGTTCCACAAGAGTTAATGGCAGATGGAGAAACAATTTAGAAATTTCTATTTTTGGGAAAATTTTACAATATAATCAATTTTTTCCAGGAGTAAAACAAGGGTTAACTGCCAAACAACACTCAAAATGGGTTGCCCTGATTCTGTAGTTTGCAGAAACACCCCATATGTGGTGGTAAACTACTATTTGGCTAAACGGCAGGACATAGAAGAAGGGGAACGCCATATGGTTTTTGGAAGGCAGATTTTGCTGGACTGGTTTATTTACACCATGTACCCTTTCAAGCCCCCTGATGCACCCCTAGAGTAGAAACTCCATAAAAGTGACCCCATCTAGGAAACTACGGGATAAGGTGGTTGTTGTTTTGGGACTATTTTAGGGGTAAATATGATTTTTGGTTGCTCTATATTACTCTTTTTTGAGGCAATGTAACAAAAAAATTAAATTCTAAAATTGTTTCTACATTCGCTATTTAGTTTTGTGGAACACCTAAAGGGTTAACATAGTTTGTAAAGTAACTTTTGAATACCTTGAGGGGTGTAGTTTCTTAGATGGGGTCACTTTTTTGGAGTTTCTAGTCTAGGCTACATCAGGGGGGGCTTCTAATGGGACATGGTGTCAAAAAAAAAACTGTCCATCAAAATCTGCCTTCCAGAAACCGTATGGCGTTCCCTTCGTTCTATGCCCTGCCGTGCGGCTATATAGCCATTTACGACCACATATGGGGTGTTTCTGCAAACTACAGAATCAGGGCCATAAATATTGAGTTTTGTTTGGCTGTTAACCCTTGCTTTATTACCGGCAAAATGGATTTAAATTGAAATTTTGCCCAAAAATAGGTGTTTTGGCACAGTTTTTATTTTATATTTTTAACACCGTTCACCCGAGGCGTTTGGTCAAAAGTTATTTTTATAGCGACGACTTTTACGCACGCGACGATGCCCAATATGTATGGCTCTCAGACTTTGGACACACTAAGCAGGCATCCTAAAACTGCGGCCCTCCAGATGTTGTAAAACTACAATTCCCACTATGCCCTGATGATGGCTGTAGGTTGTCTGGGCATGCTGGGAGTTATAGTTTTACAACATCTGGAGGGCCGCAGTTTGAGGATGCCTGCACTAAAACTAATATTTTTTGGGGAAAGAAAAATAGTTTTCGTGTCTCCAAAGTCTGAGAGCCATAGTGTTTTATGTTCTCTAGTGAACTGTTGGGGATTATAAAAATTTAGTACTCCATGGAAGTGTGATACTCCCTGAAGCAATTGATAATGCAGAGGCCCGGATGATCGGGGCACGTGTCACACTGAGTTGTGGTGTCCTTCCGTATCCCCCTCTTGTGACACACTCTGCACTTTTTTTGGGTTCGTCCCTTCTTTCCAGTATGGGGGACCACACCTGGAAAGTGTTGGCCAGGGACGATCCGGGCGCCTCCAGTTCCCGAGGTACTCCAGCCTGCTCTTTCCCGGTCCGAAAAGATCAGGTCCTTGAGGACTGCCTCATAGAATTGGAGGAATGTCCCTGTGCTGCCAGCGCTTCGGGATAGTACAAAAGAGTTGTACATGGCAACCTGCACCAAGTAGACCGCAACTTTTTTGTACCATGCCCGGGTTTTGCGCATGGCGTTATATGGCGTGAGGACTTGATCAGAGAGATCAACTCCTCCCATATACCGATTGTAGTCGACGATACAATCGGGCTTGAGGACCGTTGCCGCGGTACCTCGCACAGGGACTGGGGTGGTGCCGTTACCGTGGATTGTGGACAGCATAAGGACATCCCTCTTGTCCTTATACCTGACCAGCAACAGGTTTCCACTGGTAAGTGCACGGGTCTCACCCCTGGGGATAGGTACCTGGAGGGGGTAGGCAGGGAGGCCGCGCTGATTTTTCCGCACGGTCCCACAAGCGAACGTGGATCTGGCGGCAAGGGACCTGAACAAGGGAATGCTGGTATAAAAGTTATCCACGTACAAGTGGTAACCACTATCCAGCAGTGGGTACATAAGGTCCCACACGAGTTTCCCGCTAACACCCAGAGTGGGGGGACATTCTGGGGGTTGAATACGGGAATCTCGCCCCTCGTACACACGAAATTTGTAAGTGTACCCTGAGGTACTCTCACAAATTTTGTATAGCTTCACGCCATACCTCGCCCGCTTTGTGGGAATATATTGGCGGAAACTGAGTCTCCCCTTGAACGCAATGAGCGACTCATCAACCGCGACCTCCCTTCCAGGTATGTAGGCCTGCTGAAATGTGGCCCCAAAGTGATCGATGACCGGCCGTATCTTATACAGCCGGTCATAGGCAGGATCACCTCGGGGTGGACATGCTGCATTATCGGAATAATGCAGACATTTCCGGATGGCCTCAAACCGGTGACGTGTCATGACCATACTGTACAGTGGGGTCTGGTACAAGGACGTCCCCACTCCAGTATTGTCCTGACACTGGGTTTTTGGACTAGACCCATATGCAGCACGAGGCCCCAAAATGTCCTCATTTCGGCTGCACTGACCGGCGTCCAGCCACCGGGTCTAGCCAAAACTGAGCCTGGGTTTTGAGCGACGAACTGTTGCTGGTGGGGGGGGGGGCAAGTGGCAGGGGGGGGTCTGGGTTAGGGTTAGATGGATAGATGGAAGTTTGGATAATTTTTTTTTTTTTTTTTTTTTTTTTTTTTTTTTCCTAACTTACTTTTCCCTTCTTTCCCTGCCTAACGGTGCCTCTCCCTCACTGACCCTAACCTACCTGGGTGGCGATGGGTGCAGGAGGGTGATGGATGCCGATTAGGGGGACACAGGAGCTGGTGCTGGACGATGCTGCCGGGTGCTCGTGCAGAACAGGAAGAGGAGGGGAGAGAGGAGCGCAGGAAGTTTGAATCTCGCGCCTCTCTCCCCTGCACCAATCAGCACCCTGGACAGCAGTGTTCAGCACCAGGGCCAGCACCGCCTCCTCAAATCCTCGGACTGCGATTGGTGGTGTATAATTACGCCACCGATCGCAGTCTTTTTCCGGTTCATCGGGTCACAGGACACCCGAATGGACCGGAAACGCAGAAAACCGCAGGTCTGAATTGACATGCGGTTTTCTGCGATCGCCGATACGGGGGGGTCAAATGACCCCCCCCTGCGTTGTTACGGGATGCCGGCTGAATGATTTCAGCCGAAATCCCGTTCCGATTAACCCCCGCGGCGCCGGAGTTACGGTTTTAAGTCAGGACGTACCGGTACGTCCTCGGTCCTTAAGGACTCGGGAAATAGGGCGTACCGGTACGTCCTCGGTCCTTAAGGGGTTAAGGGGGTTTTAGCTAGCGGGGTTGAAGTGGTTAAATATGACTATAACCCCCCACATCCATAGGAATCCACCCATATAGTGCAATACATGGGTGGATTCCTATGGATGAGGGGGTTATAGTCATATTTGGCACACCTTTTTCATTAGGGTACCATATATTGCCCCTGAGGTGTCCTCCACCAAGGGACTTGGGCAACAATCTATGGTACCAGGAAAAGGGAGAGCTGGCGGGAGAAATGTGGGGAGCGCGTCACCAATCAGCTGGATGGCCAGGCAGCACAGAGAAAGGGATCCTCCTGCTGCTGTGAGTAAAGGACATGCGGGCTGGTGGCAGTACAGTGCATACAGAGAAGCCGCCAGCCCGCCCAGCGATGTCAGTGAAAGCATCATTTAGTGAAGCCCCCAGCCCACCCACGGTGTTGCTTAGTGCCACGATGTATGCGCAGGCTGGAGGCTCCTGCTCGCCCACAGTTTGGCAGCTCAGAAGCCGTTAGTGAGAGGTCCTGAGCTGCCGCAGCCTGCACATTTGGGGTCACCTTGCGTTTATAAGATGCACTGACTTTTTCCCTCCACTTTGGATTTTTTGGGGGGACAAGGTGGCAATTCGCGTAGTTTTTATTAAATTTTTTCTGTTACGGCGCTCACCGCATAGGACATTTTAAAAAATATTTATAGTTTAGACTTTTCAGATGTGGCGATATGTTTATTTATTGTTTATATATAATTTTTTATGTAAAATTGGGAAGGGTGGTGATTGATATTTAATATCAATCTTTTTTTAAAACTTTTTATTTAATAACTATTAATCCCTTGTCTATTCACCCTAATAGAGCTCTATTAGGGTGAATAAGGCTTCACACTGTCCCTGCTGCCCTGGGCTTTATGCACACAGCAGCAGGGAGATCACCATGGCAGCCAGTAGCATCCTGGCTGCCATGGTAACCAATCGGAGCCCCAGGATTACACTGCTGGGGCTCCGATCAGAAGCTGCCACTGCCACCAATGAGGAGGAGGGGAAGGGACCCTGTGGCCACTGCCACCAATGATTTTAATACTGGAGGGGTTGAGGTGACGGGGCGCACTGCACCACCAATGATTTTAATATTGGGGGGGATTGAGGGGAGGAGGCGCACTGCACCACCAATGATTTTAATACTGGAGGGGTTGAGGTGACGGGGCGCACTGCACCACCAATGATTTTAATATTGGGGGGGTTGAGGGGAGGGGGCGCACTACGCCACCTATGATTTTAATACTGGGGGGGAGGGCGCACTATAATATAATTTACATTTAATACAGTAGGCGGTTACGGCACCTGAGGGGTTAACTGCCGCTAATCGCAGCTCTCCGCCAGCACCCGCCTCCGGGATTTGTATTAAACATTTAGTTTCATTGGTGGCACAGTGTACCCGCCCCTCTCTGGCGGCGGTTGAATGGTGGAATTGAGCATGTGTACCCACCTCTGTGAGGTGTACAGAAAAGTACAAGACTAATTGCTAGCTTTCATACGACTATTAAAAACTGTGCACCATTCTATTGCGCAGCCAATTCCGCCATCTCGACTGTGTTTATGTGCCTGCCTGACTGGCTGTGGGCTCTTCCACATATCTCAACCAGATATGCCCCAACGGCTCCCTGTTTAGCTGCATGTACATCATGTAGCTGAACAGGACGACATAGGAGCATATGTGGCCAAAGGCATTAGCCCAAATTGCGGAATCGGCGGCGCAGCGGAACTGTAAGTAGTTGTGAAACAATCTTCCTTACAGGTTATATGAAAACTAGAATTTTGTCAAAGCTCCGGTGGACCCCTTTATGAAAGGCCAGTAATATCACATTGTTGGGGATCCATATGATTGGTGGTTTGAAATGTTGCTACATGTAAGTGAGCATACTGTAAGGCTACATGCACACGACCGTATGCGTCTTGTGGTCTGCAAATTGCGTATCCCAAAAATAAAAATGGATGACATCCGTATGCCATCTATTTTATTTTATTTTAATTTTTTTTGCGGATCCATTGTAACAATGCCTAAAACGGACAAGAATAGGACATGTTCTATTTTTTTTTTTTTGCGGGGCTACGGAACGGACATACTGATGCGGACAGCACACAGATTTAAAGCGGTATCCCCATCTGGGACATTGATGATATATCACTAGGATATGCCATCAGTGTCGGATGGGTGCGGGTACCACCTTTAGGACCTGCTCCTATCTCCAGAAAAAGGCCTTTTAAAGTGAAGGAGAGTGTGCACTGCGCATGCTGCTTTTTCACCGTTCACTGCAATGGGACTTAAGAAAATAGCCCAGTAAGTGCACTTAGTGCAGAAGTCCCACAGCGGTAAATGGAGAGCAAGTCTCACAAGTGCGGCCACCTCTTCATTCGCCACTATACGATTGCCGGAAATAGCGGAGCCAGCTTTTCGGAACTCACAAAGCGGTGAGTGGCGGGTGGCTGCTCTCCGTTCACTTCATGGGCCTCATACTGGAGATAGGTGCTGGTCCCAGACGTAGGCCTCGCACCTGTCTAACATTGATGGCATGTCCAAGTGATATGCCATTAGTGCCCCAACGGAAAAACCCCTTTAAGCCAGATGTATCAACTGAGAATTGTCACAGGCGTGCTCCAGCAAATTGTGCAATATTTGATAAATTTGGTGCAAATTACAGCAACCCGGACTTCTGCAAAACTAACTGTAGAAATTCTCCTCAAGATAAATCTCGCTGTAAAAAAAAAAAATATATATGGTGTCCATTCCCTATTACTGAATCCAGCTAAGGTGGATTTCACAGGACCAAGTTTTCCGTTCGGATGCGATACATGTAGTGAGTCCTGACCCGTTCCTTTCAATGTGTCTGTGTACATGAGCGTCCTTTTTCATGTATCATTTTATGTGTTCGAGAAAAATCCCAGTGCGTTCTATCTTGTGCGTATTTCACACAGGCCTGGCTCCATAGAGGTGAATGGACTTTGCATGAAAAACAGAAGACATCTGGATGTGGTGCGGTTTTTCACTGGTGGCTAGGAGATGTTGAGTGTTATTTTATTTTTTTTCAGTTTTTCTTCACGTGCAGTAAAAAACTGAAACGCTGAAGGCAGTCGTAGACAAAAGTTATTCCATCCATTTTTTCCCTGTACAGATCATGATCATGGTGAACTCAGAAGTAAACTGCTTGATCCTTATGTCCCTCGAAATCTGCAGTTGGGGGGGAGGAAGGTGTCGGGAGGCCTTATACACCATCTAGGTCAGCCAGTCTCACCATAATTGGGGGGTTTAAGCCAACCGTAATTTAATGTGTATATATGGCCAACTTAAATGGGTTGTCCAAGATAATTAAAAATCTCGGAAACCCCTATAATGTCTTCACATAAACATGATAGGCTCACCCGTTTCTCCAGTGCAGTTCTCTGTGGCACTGATCTGGTATTCCCACCTTGGCTTCTTTTGTTTGCAGCGATGTACCAGTAGCGGAAAAGGCTTCCTGCCCACAGGTACTAATTTCCCAGCCGGCGGTGAAAATATCTTAGCTGATCTTATCTTACTATTATGGTTGTTGCGTGCCAAGCCGTGCTCGCCTGCAGCAAAATCGTGCAGCCATTGTCTGCCACTGGTAGGTATGGCTTGGCTGTGCGTTGTCAGCCATACCATCATGCCATATGCTTAATGCTTATTGTAGCTAGTGGAATTATACACTGATCAGCCCTGCCTGATACTAAGTAGGTCCTGCTCGTTACGCCAGAAGAGCTCTAACCCATCAATGCATGGACTTCACAAGACCTTTTGAGGGAGCCCTGTGATATCTAGGTCAACCTATTCCTGAACAAATTGTTTTCAATGTGACAGGGGGCATTATCCTGATGAAAGAGACCTCTGGCATGAAGGGGTGTACTTGGCCTGCAACAATGATTAAGTAGGTAGGTGCTACGTGTTAGGGAGCATTCACACAACCGTAAGTGTTTTGTGGTCCGCAAATTGCGAATCCACAAAACGGAGATACTGGCCATGTGTGTTCCGCATTTTGCGGACCGCACATGGCTAGGGCTATATAGAGAATGCCTATTCTTTTCTACAACCACGGACAAGAATAGGAGATGCTCCATATTTTTTTGCTGGGCTGCGGAACGGAAAAACTGTCCGCATCTTGAAATGAATGGGCCCACACCCGTTTTGCTAAATTGCGGAACGGATGCGGATCCGTTTATACGGTCGTGTGAATGCACCCTTAAAGTAACATCCACATGAAAGCTAGGGCCCATTTTTTTACAACAGAACATTGCCTAGTGTATCACAGTGCCTCCGCCAAGTTGTCTTCTTGCCATAGTGCATCCTGATGTCATCTCTTCCCCAGGTATACGATGTACATGTACCCACCTTCCACATGATGTCAAGAGAAATGTGATTTATCGGACGAGGCCATCTTCTACTATTGCTCCATGGTCCAGTTCGTACTCTCATGTGCCCATTGTAGGCAAACCTGAGTGTTGGTGCAGAATGGGCACTGTCACTGGTCTGCAGCTACTCATGCCACATAGGCAGCCAGCAGTGATGCACTGTTTTGTTATAAAAACTTTCTATTATAGCCAATGTAAACTTCTTCAGCAATTGGGGTGTGGCACCACTACAGGAGACCAGACAGGCTAGCCTTCACTCCCTACATGCATCAGGGACCCTTAGGTGCCGATGACCACCCTGTCACCAGTTCATTTTCTCTCCTTCCACTTATGGAACACCCCACAAGACCTTCCGTTTTGGGGATAAACGGACCCAGTCGTCTTGCCTTCACATTTGGCCTTTATCACTGTTGCTCAGATCCTTACATTAGCTTTGTTTTTTTGTTTTTTTCGCTATTGTGATGAAATGATTTTAATTCACTTTAGAGTTATGGCTGATCAGGTATGTCATTGCTCTAGATCAGAAGTCCCATAGGTTATGCATATAAGACATGAGCAGGTCAGGCTTTTGGAAGGACTTCTGCTCTACTTTGGAACCTTTGGCTTTCTGGAAGGTACATTCCCTGGCCACATGTTGTCTACCTCATATCTTTAGATAATAATGAGATAGCAGATACTGGATGACGGCCAATACAGTGATCATAGGGGTTGCCACCAAGTTATCCTCATATATTGAACGGTATTCTTGTTCCTTTGCAAGTGCTATTGGTAGAGACCGAAAACTCCTGGTGTATAAAAAGCTGGGGGACATTATGCTTGGGAAGTCCCAATATCCGTTACAAGAAAATACCCTGGCAAGTGCTGAATAGAGAAGATTACTTCTCAGGGACTTGGATTTCCGGGATATTTTTTATTTTTATTTGGAAAAATATTCTGGAATGATATTTTCTATTCCTTATATATTTGATATGTTACCGTTGTGTTTGAACTACTACTTTATTCCAAAGAAAAGAGCAAAGGAAATCCAGCGTATTATATTGTCACCTACCAGCTACATGTGACATTTAGTAGCTGCTAAGGCTGATCGGTGAGTGCTCCTAACAGAGGAGTCTTGTTTCAACACGTGGCATTGTGCCCTAGGCAAACAAAGGAGCGGAGATGCAGATGGAGTAATCCACCTTGGCTCCGTGGAAAGTCAATGCTCCTGTCCCACACTGGACTTTAGATCCATTGCCAGTGAAAGTCTTATCAGGACTACTACTTTCTAGGGGATCTCTGCACCTGTTAACAGCCACAGCTATGGATTATATTATCCGTTTCATACAGGGTGTATTTTTGACCTTATTTGCCACTGATTAATTTTTTGTCTCGTCCAGCGTTGATGAGTTGAGATTGCATTCATTGTTTGCTGTGGGTTTGCAGCAGTTTCAGGGCATGCTGTATGGGAACGTGTCGATGAACACGGTGTTTAAGCTACAGGCAGCATGTTATAGGATGGAGGAGCTGAGCAGATTTATATATAGTCATGTAGGAAAAGATTGAGTATAAGGGCTAATTTACACGACTGTGGACCGAAAATTGCGGCCAGCAATGCACAGGCACCAGCAGTGTGAATCCTGTATTGCAGTGCGGACCCGTTTAAGTCAATGGGCTGCAATATACGGCACGTTCTATCTTTTGCGGTGCAGAAGCACGGAATTGCACAGGTGTAGACCCATTGACTTGAATAGGTCTGCAAGATACGGCGCAGGGAGGAACGGAGGCATGGATTGGAAGCGCTTCATGTGCCTCTGCTCCGCACTGTGCTGTATCTTGCAGATTGCGGATCTATTAAAGTCAGTGGGTCCACATCCGTGATACGGGATTTACAGAGCCAGTGCCCATATATTGCGGACCTGCTGTTTGCAGTCTACAATACGGGCACGGATGGCCTACGGTCGTGTGAATGAGCCCTTGCTTGTACTTTATTCCTTTTATATCCATGCTCATACTGGGCTTTTGAAGCTAAGGAGGTGCTTCTGTAGCTCACATTGCATTTTCATGGTGACAGGTGCCCTTTAATTATTGTGATGGCATGGAGCTTGGGGCAGAGCACTTTGACCTTTGTTATCCTGAGAGTCCAGGACTCCGTGTGGTGAAGCGGCAGATTTTACTTCCCTGGTGACATGGAAGAGCGGCGTTTTCTCCTGGACCTTTTTTTAGGACTAGTGAACTTTAATGGGATCATTAGATGGCTATATATGGCCAAAATGATCCTCATCATTGCGTTGGAATAATAATAAAAAATTGCATGTTACAGATAACCGGTCGATTTCCACGGGCAGTATGTTATGTATTATTTACCTTGTGCTGCAAAGACATTGATAACTTGCTAAACAAGTTTCTCTGCCAATTGCTGTTCATGGCTTTAGATTCACAGTAAAAACAAAATTTTTATTTTTTTTTCTAATTTTTTTGCACAGTGGTATTTAATGACCTACATATGCCACTGCATACAATGGCATACATCTCTGTATACCTCTGATGTGCCTAAAACACTAAATAGAACGTGAAAGGCCGATAACCCCTGTGCGGTGTATTCAGACAGTGTGGCTGGGTTAGATAAACATGCATGCAGCTCTGCGATGGTTTTTGGCGCACTTGTATTAAATAAATGTTTCGCCTGTAAAAAAAACTCAACTGTATCAAAAAATAACGGCAAAAGTCCATCCAGTCCATTTTATTATTTATTTATTTTTTGTGCTGCTGTAACCACATTTAAGGGTAGGTTCACACCGCTATTAAAGGGATCCAGTGGGCTGTTACGGCAGAGAACTTACAGAGTTCACTATAATGGGATCCGGCAAGGATTCCGCCACTTTCCGGCATAAGTGCCAATTTTTGGCTAGACATTGCATGCAACGGTTTTTGTCCGTATGAAAGCTGGCATTTCACCTTATAGTAGCCGGATCCCATTAGAGTCAATGGGATCCAGCAGTGAACAGCAGTACCTGGCTAGGCCGGATCCAGTGAACTCCTGAAGGCTCTTCGATGCCTTAATGACGTGGCAAATCCATTCAATGGAGGTGTCAACCTACCCTTACCACACAGTCCTGTATTTTTCTGTATTTCTGTTCCATCTTAAGAACAGGAAGGTGAAAATAACTGCAGTGCACATGATGGACACCGGCGACGAGTGGAATAGCGTGGTAAACTAAGCTATACTGTCCAGGAGCGGACTGGAAACTTAAAATGGTCTCATGTTGTAAGCGGGTCCAGATTGACAGGAGGCAGGGACAACAGAAGTAGGCAGGGCCATCAGCACCGTAGTGCAACACAAAATACCGCTCCAGCAGAACCAAATATCACAGCGCAGCACAAAATACTGCTGCCCCCGCTTCAGTATTAAACTGTATCAGTTGGATTCCTGAAGGCTGCTGTGTTCTTTAGCCCGGTCCATAAGTACCTGATATAATCCTGAGAGCATCAGATATATACACTCACCTAAAGAATTATTAGGAACACCATACTAATACGGTGTTGGACCCCCTTTTGCCTTTCATTCTACGTGGCATTGATTCAACAAGGTGCTGATAGCATTCTTTAGAAAATATGTTGGCCCATATTGATAGGATAGCATCTTGCAGTTGATGGAGATTTGAGGGATGCACATCCAGGGCACAAAGCTCCCATTCTACCACATCCCAAAGATGCTCTATTGGGTTGAGATCTGGTGACTGTGGGGGCCATTTTAGTACAGTAAACTCATTGTCATGGTCAAGAAACCAATTTGAAATGATTCAAGCTTTGTGACATGGTGCATTATCCTGCTGGAAGTAGCCATCAGAGGATGGGTACATGGTGGTCATGAAGAGATGGACATGGTCAGAAACAATGCTCAGGTAGCCTGTGGCATTTAAATGATGGCCAATTGGTACTAAGGGGCCTAAAGTGTGCCCAGAAAACTTCCCCCACACCATTACACCACCACCACCAGCCTGCACAGTGGTAACAAGGCATGATGGATACATGTTCTCATTCTGTTTACACCAAATTCGGACTCTTTGAATGTCTCAACAGAAATCAGGACTCATCAGATTAGGCAACATTTTCCAGTCTTCAACAGTCCACTTTTGGTGAGCTTGTGCAAATTGTAGCCTCTTTTTCCTATTTGTAGTGGAGATGAGTGGTACCCGGTGGGGTCTTCTGCTGTTGTAGCCCACCTTTCTTTCCCATTCTGACATTCAGTTTGGAGTTCAGGAGATTGTCTTGACCAGGACCACAACCCTACATGCATTGAAGCAACTGCCATGTGATTGGTTGACTAGATAATCGCATTAATGAGAAATAGAACAGGTGTTCCTAATAATTCTTTAGGTGAGTGTATCTGGCTGATGATGTAAGGAGCACTTGGGCGGCCCACTGGACATCGGTCCACCAGGAAATTTCCCTGTAGACTCTATGGCTAGTCCGCCACCTTTACTTTCTACGGATAGAAAAGAACGCAAAGTAGGTGAAACAGAGTCCAAAGATGAATCCTTTGACGTATACCCTTGAAGGAAAGCCCAGTGGGGGGCTGAGCATTGTGTGAACTGCTTAGGCGACTTTCACACTAGCGTTAATATTATGGCTGCAACGATTAATCGACTTTATCTATAATATTCGATAACTGGATTCGTTGTCGGCGAAATCCAGTTATCAAATATTTGCCGATTCGTTGCTATGCGGGCGGGCGGTTTACTTTAAATCAGCACATCTTTATTTTACCTTACAATGAAGCTCCAGTAACAGGCAGAGCGGATGGCGGCGTAACGTCACTTACTCACATGACGCGCCTGCTCCGCCTCCTTTATTCATAAAGTGGGCGGAGCAGGTGCGTCACATGAGTAAGTGACGTTACGCCGCTGCCCGCTCTGCCTGTTACCTGAGCTTCATTGTAGGGTAATAAAGATGCGCTGAGTAAAAGTTACTGCCAGAATAGTCTGCTGTAAGCAGCGGGGCCGGGGCTGTTATGGGGAGGGGGATCTGTGGATGGCACTGCTATGGGGAGGGGATCTGTGGATGACACATATAGCATAAGATGCTATCATCCCCCTCCCCACAACAGTGCCACCCACAGATCCCCCTCCCCACAACAGTGCCACCCACAGATCCCCCTCCCCACAACAGTGCCACCCACAGATCCCCCTCCCCACAACAGTGCCACCCACAGATCCCCCTCCCCACAACAGTGCCACCCACAGATCCCCCTCCCCACAACAGTGCCACCCACAGATCCCCCTCCCCACAACAGTGCCACCCACAGATCCCCCTCCCCACAACAGTGCCACCCACAGATCCCCCTCCCCACAACAGTGCCACCCACAGATCCCCCTCCCCACAACAGTGCCACCCACAGATCCCCCTCCCCACAACAGTGCCACCCACAGATCCCCCTCCCCACAACAGTGCCACCCACAGATCCCCCTCCCCACAACAGTGCCACCCACAGATCCCCCTCCCCACAACAGTGCCACCCACAGATCCCCCTCCCCACAACAGTGCCACCCACAGATCCCCCCTCCCCACAACAGAGCCACCCACAGATCCCCCTCCCCACAACAGAGCCACCCACAGATCCCCCCTCCCCACAACAGCGCCACCCACAGATCCCCCCTCCCCACAACAGCGCCACCCACAGATCCCCCCTCCCCACAACGGCGCCACCCACAGATCCCCCCTCCCCACAACGGCGCCACCCACAGATCCCCCATCCCCACAACGGCGCCACCCACAGATCCCCCCTCCCCACAACGGCGCCACCCACAGATCCCCCCTCCCCACAACAGCGCCACCCACAGATCCCCCCTCCCCACAACAGCGCCACCCACAGATCCCCCCTCCCCACAACAGCGCCACCCACAGATCCCCCCTCCCCACAACAGCGCCACCCACAGATCCTCCCTCCCCACAACAGCGCCATCCACAATTTTGTTTTAATATGGCCTTTGAACATAATTTTTCAAGTAAAATCATATAAACCTCTTTGTTTTGTAATTTTTGTGTTTTTTCCCGATTTAATCAATTAAATCATCGACAACTAATCATATATTCAAATAATTGTTAGCTGCAGCCCTAGTTAATAATATTTTCTGTTAATACCAGAAAAAAACGCTTCCATTTTGTCCCCATTCATTGTCAATGGGGACAAAACGTAACTGAACAGAACGGAATGCTCCAAAATGCATTCCATTCTCATACCAGAGAGCAAACCAAGCATGCTGCAGTCTGCTTTCCGTCCTGGGATGCGGAGCAAGACGGAACCGTGCAAGTCAATGGGGATGGATCTGTTTTCTCTGACACAATAGAAAACGATCCGTCCCCCATTGACTTTCAGTGGTGTTCATGACGGATCCGTCTTGGCTATGTTACACATAATACAATATCAGTAACGGAAGCGTATTTGCTGAACCCTGCCGGATCCAGAAAAGACGCTGGTGTGAAAGTAGCCTTAGAAGTGCTGTTAGAGACTTGTGGTCTTGTTGAAGTCCCATTAAAAATGACCTTTTATTACCATGCTGTAGATGAGTACACTTGCCGTGTGCCCCATGGTTCACTGCAGACAATGGACAGATCTGCATAGAAGGAACTTGACTCCTCTCCATTATCCTCACGTTCCTGTCATCTGATTCTTGTAACATTTGCTCTTGGCATGGGTGTAAAGTTACTCTATTCACATGGCCGACCCGTAACTCAGCTTGATGTAAACTGGAATGGCAGCCAAGCTGAAGCGCCTCTCGAGTTTTCCTAAGCATGTGCTCTTGAGTTGGCAGTGGTTCTCACAGATTCTTTAGGCCTCTTTCACATGAGAGATCTGGAATATGTCAGGGTCTGATGGTTGTGCATGCACGTTCAGTCCGCTTTCTCTGTGATTGTATTCAGTGTTTCAGCTTTTTCTGTCAGGACTGCATCCACTTTGCATCCGTTTTTCACACGCGTGAAGAAAAACTGAAGAATAAGGCTTCATGCACACGGCCGTTGTTTGGGTGCGCATCCGAGCCGCCGTTTTGGCGGCTCGGATGCCGATCCATTCACTTTAATGGATGCGGACAGCACTCCGTTGCTCCGTTTCGCGGCCCCGCTAAAAAAATATAACATGTCCTAACGGAGTGCTGTCCGCGCTTTGCGGACAAGAATAGGCATTTATATTGACTGTCGTCCGTTCCGCAAATTGCGGTCCACAGTTTGCGGACCACAAAAAACAGAACTGTTGTGTGCATGAGGCCTAAGACACATGTGGTGTGTTTTTTTTTTTTTTACTGACCGATTGACCATAATGGACCAGTCCTGCATGAAAAACAGAAAAATAGAACAGGCAGCAATTTTTCCGGAATAGACAGATGGTCAGTGAAAAAACGAATGAATGAAGGGGTCAGAGTTCAGTCCGGAGGCTGTCCAATCGCAAAACAGATTGCATCCAGACGGAAAATTCGCTCCTGTGAAAAGTGTGCAGCTGGAACTAAAGTATGAAACTTCATTCAAAAGACAGCTGTTTAGGTGCTGTCAATAGGGGAGATTATCAAAAACTGGATTGGTTGCCCATAGCAACAAGTTAAAGGAGTTTTCCGGGATAGTAATATTGATGACCTATCCTTAGGGCAGGGGTGCAGGGTGTCGGACAGCTGATTGAAGAACGCAGCCTTCCCTTCATTGTTTACCTGCTCGCAGCTGACATCGCAGCGCTAAGCAGGTGTAATTACAAACTGTCCTATTCACTGCTATGGGACGGCTCCTGTCTGCACCATAGGTCCGTACCGAGAAAATCGCATGTTCTCTATTTGTTCGCTTTTCCTGAAAGACTCATTGAAATGAACGGGCCCGCAGGAAAAATGGACCAACCACAGACTTTATCCATGTGCGTTCTGTTTAAACATTTCTTTATGTTCACCATCTGGAACATGGACGAGTTTGCTATTGGCCGTCTGAAAGAGGCCTAGGGATAATTCTGCCTGTGGAGGACATTTACTAAGCTAAATGTGCCAGAAATTTGGCTTGCCGTATTTTTTGCCCCATAAGACACACCTAGGTTTTAGAGGAGGAAAATAAGAAAACAAATATTTTTGATTAGACCTCAGATAAGAAACATAGAAACATAGAATGTGTCGGCAGATAAGAACCATTTGGCCCATCTAGTTTGCCCAATATACTAAATACTATGGATAGCCCCTGGCCCTATCTTATATGAAGGATGGTCTTATGCCTATCCCATGCATGCTTAAACTCCTCCACTGTATTTGCAGCTACCACTTCTGCAGGAAGGCTATTCCATTCATCCACTACTCTCTCAGTAAAGTAATACTTCCTGATATTACTTTTAAACCTTTGCCCCTCTAATTTAAAACTATGTCCTCTTGTAGCAGTTTTTCTTCTTTTAAATATTCTTTCCTCTTTTACCTTGTTGATTCCCTTTATGTATTTAAAAGTTTCTATCATATCCCCTCTGTCTCGTCTTTCTTCCAAGCTACACATGTTAAGGTCCTTTAATCTTTCCTGGTAAGTTTTATCCTGCAATCCATGTACCAGTTTAGTAGCTCTTCTCTGAACTCTCTCCAAAGTATCAATATCCTTCTGGAGATATGGTCTCCAGTACTGAGCACAATACTCCAAATGAGGTCTCACTAGTGCTCTGTAGAGCGGCATAAGCACCTCCCTCTTTCTACTGGTAATTCCTCTTGCTATACACCCAAGCATTCTGCTAGCATTTCCTGCTGCTCTGTGACATTGTCTGCCTACCTTTAAGTCTTCTGAAATAATGATCCCTAAATCCCTTTCCTCAGATACTGAGGTTAGGACTGCATCACTGATCTTATATTCTGCTCTTGGGTTTTTACGTCCCAGGTGCATTATCTTGCACTTATCAACATAAAATTTTAGTTGCCAGATTTTTGACCATTCCTCTAGTTTTCCTAAGTCCTTTTCCATTTGATGTATCCCTCCAGGTACATCAACCCTGTTACAAATCTTTGTATCATCAGCAAAAAGACACACCTTACCATTGAGGCCTTCTGCAATTTCGCTGATAAAGATATTAAACAATATGGGTCCCAGAACAGATCCCTGAGGTACCCCACTGGTAACAAGACCTTGGTCTGAATATACTCCATTGACTACAACCCTCTGTTGTCTGTCCCTCAGCCACTGCCTAATACATTCAACAATATGGGAGTCCACTTTATTGATAAGCCTTCTATGTGGGACAGTATCAAAAGCCTTACTAAAGTCTAGATAGGCGATGTCTACTGCACCTCCTCCATCTATTATTTTAGTCACCCAATCAAAAAAATCAATAAGATTAGTTTGACATGATCTCCCTGAAGTAAACCCATGCTGTTTTTCATCTTTCAATCCATGGGATTTTAGATGGTCCACAATCCTCTCCTTAAGTATGGTTTCCATTAATTTCCCCACTATTGATGTCAGGCTTACTGGCCTATAGTTGCCCGATTCCTCCTTACTACCTTTCTTGTGAATGGGCACAACATTTGCTAATTTCCAATCTTCTGGGACGACTCCTGTTGCCAGTGATTGGTTAAATAAATCTGTTAATGGTTTTGCTAGTTCACCGCTGAGCTCTTTTAATAGCTGTGGGTGTATCCCATCAGGCCCCTGTGACTTATTTGTATTAATTTTAGACAGTTGACTTAGAACCTCTTCCTCTGTAAAGACACATGCGTCAAAAGATTCATTAGTCTTCTTTCCTAACTGAGGTCCTTCTCCTTCATTTTCCTTTCTAAAAACTGAACAGAAGTATTCATTGAGGCAGTCAGCTAGTTCTTTATCTTCTTCCATATACCTTCCTTTAGTTTTTAATTTGGTAATTCTTTGTTTTAGTTTCCTTTTTTCATTTATGTATCTGAAGAATGCCTTATCGCCTTTTTTCCCGGACTGAGCTAATTTCTCTTCTGCCTGTGCTTTAGAAGCTCTTATAACTTGTTTGGCCTCTCTCTGCCTAATCTTATAAATTTGTCTGTCATCCTCATTTTTGTTTTTTTTTATAATTCCTAAATGCTATCTTTTTGTTTTTAATAATTTTGGCCACTTCTGCTGAGTACCACAGTGGTCTCTTCCTTTTTTTGCTTTTACTGACAAGCCTAATGCAATTTTCTGTTGCCTTCAATAGTGCAACTTTTAAGTAGCCCCATTTCTCCTGGACTCCTATCAGACTGTTCCAGTCTGATAGGGACTCGTGTACCACTAATCTAATTTTAGAAAAGTCAGTTTTTCTAAAATCTAAAACTTTTGTTTTTCTGTGGTGTGACTCAGTCACTGTACTTATAGTAAACCACACTGACTGGTGATCACTAGATCCCAAGCTTTCCCCTACAGTAATATCAGATACTAAATTCCCATTTGTGAATACTATATCTAAAATGGCCTCCTTCCGGGTTGGCTCCTCCACTACTTGCTGTAGAGATAATCCCAGTAGGGAATTTAGAATATCTGTACTCCTGGCAGAACTAGCTATTTTGGTTTTCCAGTTTACATCAGGAAGATTGAAGTCTCCCATAATGATAACTTCCCCCTTCAATGTCATTTTAGCTATTTCCTCAACTAGTAGATCATCTAATTCTTTGACTTGGCTAGGTGGTATATATATCACACCTACACGAGTTACCTTATGATTATCAAGCTGCAAGGTAACCCAAACTGACTCCAAATTGTTCTCGCTAACTTGTATCAAATTAGATTTTATGCTATCTTTCACATACAGGGCCACCCCTCCCCCCTTCTTGCCTACTCTGTCTTTCCTGTATAGAGAGAACCCTGGTATTGATGTATCCCAGTCATTACTCCCCTTGAACCATGTCTCAGTAACAGCCACTACATCTATATTCTCAGATGCCATTATAGCCTCAAGTTCATTGATCTTATTCCCTAGACTGCGAGCATTTGTAGACAAGACTCTGAGCTTGTCATTTCTTAACCTTTGTGCTACTGGCCTCTTCTGGCATTGTTCCGGGGGGCAGTCGGACTGCTGGATTATCACTCTTTTGCCCCCCTTTCCTAGTTTAAATGATTCTTAGCAAATACTTGGAACTGTTCACCGAGGACATTCGTTCCCTTGAGAGAAAGATGCAAACCATCTTTCTTGTACAGTTCTTTTCCATTCCAACAAGAGCTAACATGAGACACAAAGCCAAACCCTTGGTTCAGACACCATTCACCAAGCCATACATTGAATTCCTTAATGCGCATCTTCCTGTCAACTGCAGAGAATGAAACAGTTGATGCAACCTCCTGTATATCCTTTCCAAGTGTGTGAAAAGCTTCCCTCACCTTTGAAACCTCATTGCATGCCAGATCGTTTGTCCCAAGATGGAGAATAACATCCACTTCCCTTTCCTGGGGAACCAGACCCACAATGTTAATAAGACCCTCAATCAGACCTCAGTTCTGATCCCAATGTACAAACCGGATTCCAAAAAAGTTGGGACACTATACAAATCGTGAATAAAAACTGAATGCAATGATGTGGAGGTGCAAACTTCTATAATATTTTATTCAGAATAGAACATAAATCACGGAACAAAAGTTTAAACTGAGAAAATGTACCATTTTAAGGGAAAAATATGTTGAATCAGAATTTCATGGTGTCAACAAATCCCCAAAAAGTTGGGACAAGGCCATTTTCACCACTGTGTGGCATCTCCCCTTCTTCTTACAACACTCAACAGACGTCTGGGGACCGAGAAGACCAGTTTCTCAAGTTTAGAAATAGGAATGCTCTCCCATTCTTGTCTAATACAGGCCTCTAACTGTTCAATCGTCTTGGGCCTTCTTTGTTGCACCTTCCTCTTTATGATGCGCCAAATGTTCTCTATAGGTGAAAGATCTGGACTGCAGACTGGCCATTTCAGTACCCGGATCCTTCTCCTACGCAGCCATGATGTTGTGATTGATGCAGAATGTGGTCTGGCATTATCTTGTTGAAAAATGCAGGGTCTTCCCTGAAAGAGATGACGTCTGGATGGGAGCATATGTTGTTCTAGAACCTGAATATATTTTTCTGCATTGATGGTGCCTTTCCAGACATGGAAGCTGCCCATGCACTCATGCAACCCCATACCATCAGAGATGCAGGCTTCTGAACTGAGCGTTGATAACAACTTGGGTTGTCCTTGTCCTCTTTGGTCCGGATGACATGGCGTCCCAGATTTCCAAAAAGAACTTTGAATCGTGACTCGTCTGACCACAGAACAGTCTTCCATTTTGCCACACTCCATTTTAAATGATCCCTGGCCCAGTGAAAATGCCTGAGCTTGTGGATCTTGCTTAGAAATGGCTTCTTCTTTGCACTGTAGAGTTTCAGCTGGCAACGGCGGATGGCACGGTGGATTGTGTTCACTGACAATGGTTTTTGGAAGTATTCCTGAGCCCATTCTGTGATTTCCTTTACAGTAGCATTCCTGTTTGTGGTGCAGTGTCGTTTAAGGGCCCGGAGATCATGGGCATCCAGTATGGTTTTACGGCCTTGACCCTTACGCACAGAGATTGTTCCAGATTCTCTGAATCTTCGGATGATGTTATGCACAGTTGATGATGATAAATGCAAAGTCTTTGCAATTTTTCGCTGGGTAACACCTTTCTGATATTGCTCCACTATCTTTCTGCGCAAGATTGTGGGAATTGGTGATCCTCTACCCATCTTGGCTTCTGAGAGACACTGCCACTCTGAGAAGCTCTTTGTATACCCAATCATGTTGCCAATTGACCTAATTAGTGTTAATTGGTCTTCCAGCTCTTCGTTATGCTCAAATTTACTTTTTCTAGCCTCTTATTGCTACTTGTCCCAACTTTTTTGGGATTTGTTGACACCGTGAAAATTTGAATCAACGTATTTTTCCTTTAAAATGATACATTTACTTGGATTAAACGTTTGATCTGTCATCTATGTTCTATTACAAATAAAATATTGACATTTGCCATCTCCACATCATTGCATTCAGTTTTTATTCACAATTTGTTTAGTGTCCCAACTTTTTTGGAATCCGGTTTGTAAAAAAGACCCCCCAATGTGAATTACCACCTAGACCTCAGATCAGAGCCCCCACATGAATGAGACCCCCCCCCTCATTTAAAACATCAGATCAGACCCCAATGTGAATGACCAAAAGACCTCCGATCAGAATCCCATTAAAGTGTAACTGCCGTTTCATTGTTTATTCCCTAATGGGTACACCCTGCTGTATAAGTGCTTTTGTGATTTAAAATTTAAACATTTTCTGTTTCACCTGCTAATGACTCCCACAAGTGCATGCTACTTTCCTATTCAGCAGCTCTCATCTCACAGCGTTGCAGTGTGCAGTCCGTCTTCTCAGTATTATAACAAGAGACAGATGAGCTCAGCCCTGACAGCCTGGAGCTGGGCTGGGGGAGAAAGTGGAGGGGGAGGGCTGCTTTAGATGGTGATGTCATCTCAATGGTAGCAGCTAGAAATATGCAACTGGTCTTGTTTGAAAGCTGACAGTCCAGCTTTCATACAAGACTAGAATGACCGCTCTAGTCCAAGGAGAAACAGAGGAGAAATCGCTGTTAGAAATAGAATCGGGAATAATACCTGGTAAAATCTGCTTTTACTGTCGGCTTCATTCACAGTACTGAACAGATTTATGTCATTTTGTTATTGTCAGCCTTCAGACAATACAAAGTGTCATGTAAATCACGTGCCTGCGCCGCCCCGTTTAGTATTGGGCGCAGTAAGTGAAGGACACGCTCCTGCTGCCGGCTTCCTTCCTTCGGCACAGGCGCAGTGAGGAAGCCGGCAGCAGGAGCGCGTCCTTCACTCACTGCGCCTGTGCCGAATACTAAACAGGACAGCGCAGGATTTACGGGACACTGAGGAGAACTCGAAAGTCAATCAACTAGACCTGGGTGTGCCAAAGGGTGCATAGACCGAGCCTCTAGGTGCTGAAGCAAGCCCTCATAGCACCTTGAGGCTCATTAGCATATTATAAAAGTCTTTATTTTGAGGGAACAGCGGCAGGCAGGGAGATTCTATTATGTACTGCTGCCATTAGCACATCGCTAATGTCAGCCAGATACATAACGTTATTTCTCATGACAGAAACCCTTTAATATTGGACTAATTTACTATTCAGACGCACAAACCTTTATACATTTGGTGTATCCTAAATCCTGTGCCAGATTTACACAAGAGATGATGTCCATCCACCAAAATTTTGTTCAACTTTCAGAACTATGCCGTTTTTTCCAGCAATTGAGAAGGCAGTGGGGATATAATCATGGTGAATACAGGACGAGTAAATTTGCCTCAGTGTTGATTTCAGTTCCCTAGAATTTACCAGGCATTCTGAAAAGGCTTCTTCTTTTTTATCTGTCATGGGTACAATTGGAAAACTTCTATAGCCAAGACGACTACAGTTGTCATAGAGTGGGGTCACCTACTGTGTGAGCTAGGACTGAGAACCACAAAGTGCTAGTGGGTGACGCCACCCCTGCAGTGGTGACTGGTGGTAAAATGTATGGCTGGTTTAACTTTCAGCTTTTATACAGATGCCAGCTTTATACCTAATAGGGTTGGTCCTGGTGAGAAATCTTTGCTAGAATTTCTTCAGTTTTCCATGGGTATTGGGTGAACGTGCAGTGATCTCTACCTGGCAGTAGATGATTCACTCCATACTGTAGAAGTTTCAGTTTCGGGATAGATGTGTCATCTTCATTACGGCAGGCACCTTTCTTGATTGCACAAAACTGACCTAATTCTAGTCTGATGTCGAAGTACCAGTTATTCAGACAATTCTTTGTTTCTTTATACGTGAATATTGGCTAAAATTCATACTCCGCCTTTCCAGTCACTTTAGTGATAAATGCTGCTGGAATGTTCTGCTGATGGTACAGCAGGATGTGCCCATGCCCAGCATCCCCATACACATATATACTCGACGAGCATGCAGGGGTTTTCAGTGGAAAGTTAGGAGAAAGCAACTGCCAGACACATATGGCACCTTACCTGCCAGAACTAGTGTTGAGCGAAGCGAACTTCGGATGCTTCATCTGAAGTCGCTTTGTTCAAAACTTCGGAATAATACTGTACGGAGATCCGTCTCGTACCTCGGAACCGAAGCCAAGTTCGGTGTCAAGTTTTAAAGTGGTTTTTCACTTTAAAAATCAACTACCGAAGTAATTCAACGAAGTCTCGCGCGACTTCGCAACTAACTTACTTTGCCTCATCGGAGCCCATACATTCTAATACTGTATGGAGATGGATCTCCGTACAGTAGTTTTCCAAAGTTTTTAATGAATCTACTTCGGATTAAGCATTGGAAGCTCGCTTCACACAACACTAGCCAGAACTAAAGGATCGAGCGTTGGAATTCAGATTGCTTGAGCCTTTTCTCCCCTCATGTCAGGAGGCCACCATACACATTAGACAGTTGGCCATCCCTGTAAAAAAAAAAAAAAAAAAACTGTGTTCAACTGGCAATAATCTTCCGTTTTCATATTTTTGCTCACAGCCCTGCCAAAACCATAACTGCTTGTTTTTTGCGGGACAAGATGCACTTTCTAATGGCACCATTTACAAATTGGGTGGAAACACCATTCTACCACAGTTTTATGAGGTTTTGTTTTTACACCGTTTCCTATGCGGTAAAACTGTCCCTGTTACTCTTATTCTCTGGGTCACTATGATTACAACGATACCACATGTTTATAGTTTTTATCACGTTTTAATACCGAAAAAAATTAAACTTTGGGGAATTTTTTTTTTTTCCCTTTAGTATTGCCATATTCTGACCCAGATAACTTTATTTTTTGCAGAACAATTTTGAGGTGTGTACGACTTTTTATTTTTTTATCACTTCTTATTAAAAAAAATTGTGGGCGGCGAAGCGACCCCCCCAAAAAACGGCAAATCAGCCATTTTGACTTTTTTTTTTTTTCATTTTGCAGTTTGCCATAAAGGATAAATATTTTAATAGTACGGGTGTTTTAACATGTGATTATGCCCATGATGTTAATTTTTTTACATTATTTATGTATTTTTATTTAAATTGTAGGGAAAGGGGGTGATTTTGAATTACATTTATTTTATTTTTTTAAAACTTTTTTTTTTTTTTACACTTTTTTAATAGTTCTCAGATTGCTTCTCTAAGGCCCCTTTCACACGAGCGAGTATTCCGCGCGGGTGCGATGCGTGAGTTGAACGCATTGCACCCGCACTGAATCCTGACCCATTCATTTCTATGGGGCTGTTCACATGAGCGGTGATTTTCACGCATCACTTATGCGTTGCGTGAAAATCGCAGCATGCTCCTCTTTGTGCGTTGCGGTGCGATAATCCACGCAACGCAGGCCCCATAGAAGTGAATGGGGTTGCGTGAAAATCGCAAGCATCCGCAAGCAAGTGCGGATGCGGTGCGATTTTCACGCATGGGTTCTAGGTGACAGTCTATTCACTGTATTATTTTCCCTTATAACATGGTTATAAGGGAAAATAATAGCATTCTGACTACAGAATGCATAGTATAATAGTGCTGGAAGGGTTAAAAAAAATTAAAAAGTTAACTCGCCTTATCCTCTTGTTCGCGTAGTTCGTTCCCGGTCTGTTCTTTGCTAGCTGTGGGCTTGGGCTAAAGGACCTTTGATGACGTCAGATCACATGCTCCATCACCATGGTGATGGACCATGTGATTGGAGCATGTGATCTGACATCACCACAGGTCATTCAGCCCAAGCCCACAGCTAGCAAAGAACAGACCGGGAATGAACTACGCGAACAAGAGGATAAGGCGAGTTAACTTTTTTATTTTTTTAACCCTTCCAGCCCTATTATACTATGTATTCTGTAGTGAGAATGCTATTATTTTCCCTTATAACCATGTTATAAGGGAAAATAATACAATCTTCAGAACATCAATCCCAAGCCCGAACTTCTGTGAAGAAGTTCGGGTTTGGGTACCAAACATGCGCGATTTTTCTCACGCGAGTGCAAAACGCATGACAATGTTTTGCACTCGCGCGGGAAAATTGTGCATTTTCCCGCAACGCACCCGGCTCTTATCCGGGCAAAAAACATGACGCCCGTGTGAAAGAGGCCTTATAGACTTCAATGCATTAGCATTGGAGTCTACTCCATGTTCCAAATTAATATGCAGATTTGATGTAAGTGTCACAAAGATGTAATTTTTTTGTTTTTCAATTGGACTCCTGGATGGTATTGTGTCTCAGGGCTCTTAGATCACTATGATTCTGTAGAAATAAGGTCAAGCAGAGGCACACAGCATTATAAGTCCGTATAATGCCGTGCGCTCCTGCAAGTCCAGAACAGAGGATCACACTCGCACACGGAGCACGATTCCTGCAATTGACTCGCTCATGTGAAACAGCCCTAAGAAGGATGTTCCACATTACTAAGGAGGCCATAAGTTTCAAGCAATATGGGAAAGAACAAGGATTGCTCTGCTGCTGAAAAGCGTCAAATAGTGCAATGCCTTGGACAGGGTATGAAAATATTAGATATTTCATGAAAACTCATCTTACTGTGAAGAGATTAGTGGCTGATTCAGAGCACAGAGGAAACTCAACGTATGGCCACCATCCTCCCCTGACCTCAATGCTATGGAATACCTTTTAGAGTATCCTCAAGCAAAAGATCTAGGAGGGTAGAAGGCAATTCACATCAAAACGTCAGCTCTGGGAGGCTTTTCTGACATCCTGCAAAGAACACCACGGCCAGGAGCGCGCGCTGCCGGTCTTTAACTTCCCAGATGACATGGTCACATTTGACCACAGCATCATCGATTGCATACATTAGTCCAGGGTGCCTGCTGTTTAAATGCCCGACTGCTGATGTAAATTTACGTGGTGTGGCCAGGAAGGGGTAAATCCTTTTCCGTTCTGTAACGGGCTATTAGTGCACAGACTGTGGGTAGTTAATGCTCTGTGCCGTAATAGCAGGAGCTGAGTCCGCACCATCGCTTGCTGGTGCCAGCTGTTTTATACTGCAGACACCCGGCTCCCACTACCTCTGATCAACTCTGATCCCGGAGTTTAGATGCCACAGTCAGTGTCGACCACAGCATCTGAGGGGTTAAACAGGAAGGTAGCATGCTCTATCCTGCAATTGGCAAATAGTTGCCATGTCCCAGCCACTATTATATCCTGCCTCTGACTGGATTTGGATGTGGTAGAGTCTACTTGTCAGAGTCACTACGTACATAAACATAATTGGTATCACTACGACCCAACCTATTAAAGGCCTCTGTCAGCAGATTTGTACCTATGACACTGGTTGACCTGTTACATGTGCACTTGGCAGCTGAAGGCATCTGTGTTGGTCCCATGTTCATATGTGCCTGCAGTACTGAGAAATATGTTTTACTATATGCAAAAGAGCTTCTAGGAGCAATGGGGGGCCTGTTAATTGTCTGGCCTTGTCAATCCAAATGAAGAGGGTGCACCTTGCCGGTGTCCGTGTTTTGCAGATCTGCAATTTGCGGATCCGCAAAACACATGCGGACGTGTTCAATGTGAGGGGCCCGGCATATGGGGGCATTTTATAGTCTTTGATTAACCCTTTAAATATAAATGCCTAATAGACGAGGGCTCTACCTTTTTGAACGGCTCTGTGACCACCTTTCACCAATTCACGTCAGCTGCTTTCTCCATAAAATTGAAAGGAGAAGTGGTGAGGACCATACCAGCTTGGCCTCCACTTTTTTACTTCAGTGTGAATCAGTCACGTAACCTCTGTTCCTCCAAAGTAGTAGGGTCCTAGGGGTGACATTTATGTTGCAGCCACCTTGTGACATGTCTATGAGGACTGCCTGACTATATCATCTCTCATGGTAGCACAGGTTCTAATACAGTCTTGCCCTGTTGTGTCCTCCAGACAGGCAGGTTATTGAGTAAGATGTGTGAGGTACAGTAGCTGTTTAGCTGCTCTGTGTCATACATCTGGTCCATGGAGAAGTGTGTATGGCCCTTGTGCCTAGGCAGCTCTAGGACATGTAGTGCTGTACTTCACTTCCCCTAAGTGAAACCCATTAGTATAAGTGGCTCCTTTATTTCAGCGTGGCCTGTGAAATCCTATGTACTTATCTTTTATCTTATAGGAACCGGTGGAGGACAAGTATGTCGAGGCAGATGCTGACTCAGCATTTGAAGGTGATGTTGCAGATGCCCCGCCTCCTACAGATGGCACCCCACAGCTGCTGAACAATGCTCTATCTGGCATGTCATCTAGGTACGTACCATATGTCCTTGTCTATCAGTCATTACAACATGGGTCAGGAAAACCGTTTGGAAATGAGAGACATCAGTAGATCATTGTAGAAGTGATTATATTAAAGGGGTTGTCTCACAAATGGCATTTATCATGTAAACAAAGTTAATACAAGGCACTTACTAATGTACTGTGATTGTGCATATTGCCTCCTTTGCTGACTGGATTCATTTTTCCATCACATTATATCACTTATACACGTTTACATAGATTACGGGCACCTCTGCAGCGCAGATATGAGGTGGCCTGTGTGCGTTCTCATGATCTTGGGCCACCAGGGAGCCTGGCACCTTTTCCTATACCGTGCAAGCACAACCACCACTGCTGGATTGTAGGGTGATCTTAGCCCCTGGATATGATGGGTAATGTGATGGAAAAGTGAATCCAGCCAGCAAAGGAGGCAATATGGACAATGACAATACATTAGTAAGTGCCTTGTATTAACTTTCTCTACATGACAAATTGCTGAAGTGAGACAACCCCTTTAACCCCTTAAGGACACATGACTTACCGGTACGTCATGTGTTGTTCCGATCACTGCCGTGCGGCCGGCTGTGATCGGAACAAGGTGCCTGCTCAAATCATTGAGCAGGCACCTCGGCTAAATGCGCGGGGGGGTCCCGTGACCCCCCCATGTCCGCGATCGCAACAAACCGCAGGTCAATTCAGACCTGCGGTTTGTTGCGCTTTCTGCAGTTTCTGATCGCTGCGGTCCCTGACCGCGGCGATCAGAAACTTTAGTGTGGCGAAAATATATATTTATCACCCCCCCCTGCACCTCTGAATGATTTTAGCCCGGTGGGAGGTGCAGGGGGGGTGTTGCGGGCGGTGGGGGCGGTGCGGGAGGCGGGCGGTGCGGCAGGCGGGATCGCGATCCCCCGCCCGCCTCCTATTGTGTAATCGTTGGTGTACAGTGGGTATACCAGGGTGCCAGCACATTGCTGGCACCCTGGTATAAACGGCTGACATCGGTGATGCGATGTCAGCCGTTTAACCCTTTCCATACAGCGGTCCGTACGGACCGCTGTATGGAAAAAGTTAACAGTAAGAGGGAGCTCCCTCCCTCTCCGATCGGGGGGCTGCAGTGCATTTGCAGCCCCCCGATGGAGAGGGAGAGAGCCCCCAGACAGCCCCCCAGAGCCCCGTCCTTACCCTTCCCCGTCTGCGCAGTTCTGACCATAACTGAGCAGACGGGGAAGGTTCCCATGGCAACAGGACGCCTGCTCAGGCGTCCTGCTGTCCATGGTGCTGAACAGATCTGTGCTGAAAGCATAGATCTGTTCAGTGTAAGTAAAATACAGTACAGAGCCCTATATAGAGTACAGTACTGTATTATACAGACATCAGACCCACGGGATCTTCAAGAACCAAGTGGGTCTGGGTCAAAAAAAAAGTGAAAAAAAGGTAAAAATCAAAAAACACATTTATCACTGATTAAAAATTAAAAAAATAAAATTCCCTACACATGTTTGGTATCGCCGCGTCCGTAACGACCTGATCTATAAAACGGTCATGTTACTTTACCCGAACGGTGAACGCCATAAAAATAAAAAATAAAAAACTATGATGAAATTGAAATTTTGTCCACCTTACTTCCCAAAAAAAGGTAATAAAAGTGATCAAAAAAGTCGCATGTACGCCAAAATTGTAACAATCAAACCGTCATCTCATCCCGAAAAAAATGAGACCCTACTTAAGATAATCGCCCAAAAACTGAAAAAACTATGGCTCTTAGACTATGGAAACACTAAAACATCATTTTTTTTGTTTCAAAAATGAAATCATTGTGTAAAACTTACATAAATAAAAAAAAAGTATACATATTAGGTATCGCCGCGTCCGTATCGACCGGCTCTATAAAAATATCACATGACCTAACCCCTCAGGTGACCACCGTAAAAAAATAAAAATAAAAACGGTGTAAAAAAAGCCATTTTTTGTCATCTTACGTCACAAAAAGTGTAATAGCAAGCGATCAAAAAGTCATATGCACCCCAAAATAGTGCCAATCAAACCGTCATCTCATCCCGCAAAAAATGAGACCCTACTTAAGATAATCACCCAAAAACTGAAAAAACAATGGCTCTTAGACTATGGAGACACTAAAACATTTTTTTTGTTTTAAAAATGAAATCATTGTGTAAAACGTACATAAATAAAAAAAAATTGTATACATATTAGGTATCGCCGCGTCCGTGACAACCTGCTCTATAAAATTACCACATGATCTAACCTGTCAGATGAATGTTGTAAATAAAAAAAATAAAAAACGCTGCCAAAAAAGCTATTTCTTGTTACCTTGCCGCACAAAAAGTGTAATATAGAGCAACCAAAAATCATATGTACCCTAAACTAGTACCAACAAAACTGCCACCCTATTCCGTAGTTTCTAAAATGGGGTCACTTTTTTGGAGTTTCTACTCTAGGGGTGCATCAGGGGGGCTTCAAATGGGACATGGTGTAAAAAAAAACAGTCCAGCAAAACCTGCCTTCTAAAAACCGTATGGCATTCCTTTCCTTCTGCGCCCTGCCGTGTGCCCGTACAGCGGTTTACGACCACATATGGGGTGTTTCTGTAAACTACAGAATCAGGGCCATAAATAATGAGTTTTGTTTGGCTGTTAACCCTTGCTTTGTAACTGGAAAAAAAAAAATAAAATGGAAAATCTGCCAAAAAAGTGAAATTTTTAAATTGTATCTCTATTTTCCATTAAATCTTGTGCAACACCTAAAGGGTTAACAAAGTTTGTAAAATCTGTTTTGAATACCTTGAGGGGTGTAGTTTCTTAGATGGGGTCACTTTTATGGAGTTTATAATCTGGGGGTGCATCAGGGGGCTTCAAATGGGACTTGGTGTCAAAAAACCGGTCCATAAAAATCAGCCTTCCAAAAAACAAACGGCGCACCTTTCCCTCTACGCCCCGCTGTGTGGCCGTACAGTAGTTTACGGCCACATATGGGGTGTTTCTGTAAACAGCAGAGTCAGGGCAATAAAGATACAGTCTTGTTTGGCTGTTAACCCTTGCTTTGTTAGTGGAAAAAATGGGTTAAAATGGAAAATTAGGCAAAAAAATGAAATTCTCAAATTTCATCGCCATTTGCCAATAACTCTTGTGCAACACCTAAAGGGTTAACGACGTATGTAAAATCAGTTTTGAATACCTTGAGGGGTGTAGTTTCTTAGATGGGGTCACTTTTAGGGAGTTTCTCCTCTAGGGGTGCATCAGGGGGCTTCAAATGGGACATGGTGTAAATAAACCAGTCCATAAAAATCAGCCTTCCAAAAACCAAACGGCGCTCCTTTCACTCTACACCCCGCTGTGTGGCCGTACAGTAGTTTACGGCCACATATTGGGTGTTTCTGTAAACGGCAGAGTCAGGGCAATAAAGATACCGTCTTGTTTGGCTGTTAACCCTTGCTTTGTTAGTGGAAAAAATGGGTTAAAATGAAAAATTAGACAAAAAAATAAAATTCTCAAATTTCCTCCCCATTTGCCAATAACTCTTGTGCAACACCTAAAGGGTTAACAACGTATTCAAAATCAGTTTTGAATACCTTGAGGGGTGTAGTTTCTTAGATGGGGTCATTTTTGGGTGGTTTCTATTATGTAAGCCTCGCAAAGTGACTTGAGACCTGAACTGGTCCCTAAAAATTGAGTTTTTGTAAATTTCTGAAAAATTTCAAGATTTGCTTCTAAACTTCTAAGCCTTATAACATCCCCAAAAAATAAAATATCATTCCCAAAATAATTCAAACATGAAGTAGACATATGGGGAATGTAAAGTCATCCAAATTTTGGGGGTATTACTATGTATTACAGAAGTAGAAAAACTGGAACTTTGAAATTTGCAAATTTTTCCAAATTTTTGTTAAATTTGATATTTTTTGGTGCAAAAAATATAATTTTTTTGACTTCATTTTACCAGTGTCATGAAGTACAATATGTGACGAAAAAACAATCTCAGAATGGCCTGGATAAGTCAAAGCGTTTTAAAGTTATCAGCACTTAAAGTGACTCTGGTCAGATTTGCAAAAAATGGCCTGGTCCTTAAGGTGAAATAGGGCTGTGTCCTTAAGGGGTTAAGAGATGAGCAATGATAGTTTCTAGATTATAAAAAAAAAAACTTAAGACACAGTGTTATGCAATGTTATGATGGAACTGTCTCTTGAGAGCTTGGTGGGGTTCTTTTGCAGATTCTCTTATTTCTGTCTTTCCGTGTTATTCCGGCCAGCCAGCCTCAGTAATGTTTAGATCAACGCACTATAATTTCAGAACTGTTTGTTTTACCTTGAATTTTGAGATCGAAGAAAAAAAACATAAGCTTAGCACAGGCTTGAAGAGGACCTTTCATCGGTCCAAACATTGTGAACTAAGTATCATGACATGACATATACAGCGGCGCCCAGGGATCTCACTGCACTTACTATTACCCCTGGGCGCCGCTCCGTTCTCCCGTTATGTCCTCCGGTATCTTCGCTCACTTGGTTATAGTAGGCGGAGTCTGCCCTTGTTCTGCTGGGCGTCTCCTTCTCCTAGGCTCTAGCACTGGCCAATCGCAGCGCAGAGCTCACAGCCTGGGAGTTTTTCTCTCCCAGGCTATGAGCTCTGCGATGCAATTGGCCAGCGCTACAGCCTAGGAGAAGGAGACGCCCAGTAGAACAAGGGCAGACTCCGCCTACTATAACCAAGTGAGCGAAGATACCGGAGGACATAACGGGAGAACAGAGTGGCGACCAGGGATAATAGTAAGTGCAGGGAGATCCCTGGGCACCGCTGTATATGTCATGATACTCAGTTCACAATGTTTGGACCGATGAAAGGTCCTCTTTAAAGGGATTCTGTCATCAGACTTAACCCCTCTAACCTAAACATATGCTCATGTCCAGACTTATAAGAAGAATCCTAAGCTGGCCTTATTAAACCTCACTGTGGCTCTATTTGCCCAAAAAACAGGTTTTTATAACCTGTCAATCACTTACTTAAGGTGCCCAAGGGAGGTCCGTTAATAGAGGGTGCCCGGCCGCACCACTCGCCATCCAGTGCCCAGCGCCGCCTTCCCCGTCTTTAGCGCCGCCTTCCCCGTCTTTAGCGCCGCCTTCCCCGTCTTTAGCGCCGCCTTCCCCGTCTTTAGCGCCGCCTTCCCCGTCTTTAGCGCCGCCTTCCCCGTCTTTAGCGCCGCCTTCTACAGCTCAGCCCCGCCTCCGCTATCCTCCCTGTCCCTCTGCCAGATCCCGCGCCTCGCACTAGTCGCAGCCTGATGCGCCCGTACGGACTCCTGGCAGCGGCTTCGTTGCGCGAAGTGCGCATGCGCCGGCCTGATGCGAAGCCGCTGCCAAGAGTCCGCACGGGCGCATCAGGATGAGCCTAGTGCGCAGGCACGGGATCTGGCAGAGGGACGGGGAGGATTTAGAAGGCGGCGCTGAAGACAGGGAAGGCGGTGCTGGGCACCGGACGGCGAGTGGTGCGGCCGGGCACCCTGTATTAACAGACCTCCCCTTGGGCACCTTAAGTAAGTGATTGACAGGTTGTAAAAACCTGTTTTTTGGGCAAATAGAGCCACAGTGAGGTTTAATAAGGCCAGCTTAGGATTCTTCTTATTAGTCTGGACATGAGCATATGTTTAGGTTAGAGGGGTTAAATCTGATGACAGAATCCCCTTTAAAGGAGTTGTCTCACTTCAGCAAATAGCATTTATCATGTGGAGAAAGATAATACAAGGCATTTACTAATGTATTGTTATTATCCTTATTGCTACCTTTGCTGGCTGGATTCATTTTTCTATCACATTCTACACTGCTTGTTTCCATGGTTACGCCCACCCTGCAATCCATCAGCAGTGGTTGTGCTTGAACACTATAGGAAAAAGCACCAGCCTATGTGCGCTCCCACGGTCCTGGCCACCAGAGAGGCAGGCACTTTTTCCTATAGTGTGCAAGCACGACCAACTACTGATGGATTGCAGGGTGGTTGTAACCATGGAAGCGAGCAGTGTAGAATGTGAGGGAAAAATGAGTCCAGCCAGCAAAGGAGGCAATATGGATAATAACTCTGAGGCAATATGATCTTATGAGTGCAGGACAATAGCCCCATGATGCTGTGCGCACAATGTATGCCGCTCCGGGACATATGACCTGCTCACGGACCGGATGTCTCGGATGGCATACGGTGGTGTGCATGAGCCCTTAGACCATTTTCTACACCTAAAACAGGCTTAAAAAATGGTAATTCAGACGGACCTGCTGGCCCGTCTCCTTTCCCATCCTTGCCACAGCTCCTTTTTTAAACATGGTGTGACCGGCCTAAGCAGCACTGCAAGTGGAGGCAACCAGTCCTGCTCGCATTTGCTGGCGGCCATTTTAACTGATTCCTGGAGAACCCCTTTAAGTTAATAACAACTCAGTCGTAATAGTAAATTTTTAATTACATGCAATTATTAAAGTATTCAGATCCAGGTGCTGGTTTGAAAAATGTAGAGTATTTTTCGTGGGACACCCCCTTTTTTTAAAATAAAGAAACTGCACCATGTTTGGACCAAGTAGACCTTTTATTGCAGAACAAACACATGCGGACAGTATCAGTCTACATAGTCTTCTCAGAGTAGAGATTGATGTAGATGGTCTACTGAACTGATGCACATCTGATGTGCTCCGCTGAATTTTCACATCACTTACAGGCCTTGTTGTAATTCTGGCTGATTGGATCACAGATCATAATGTTAAAAGCTGATTTAATATTTTTATATTTCAGATGGAAAAACTGGTGGATTCGGGGTATTTTCAGCTTAACAATGATTACATCGTTTTTTTTCCTCATCTACTTGGGTCCTGTCATGCTGATACTTTTGGTACGTTTTCCAGCTTGTTTTACATTTCAGCGAGTTGTTCTGTATTTCCAGAAACTGCGCCAAGCTTGTCTATGGGCTGCGTCTAGTATCTCAGTTCAGTCCCATTAACTTGAACAAAGCTGTGTGGGCTTTAACTAAACCGAAAACGAAAAATGCTGTTGTGATAAAATACCTTTTTACCACACCCTTCTTGTTTTGACCATTGCTTTGGCAAGGTTTACAGTTTTCTTTCCACTGACTTTTCATTGCAATCTGTTAAAAACCATAGCAATCCCAGAAACCCACTTTAATATCAGATTACACAGAAACTGCTGTTAACTGGAGCTTTTAAAGAGCCAATGAGTTGTGAAATTGGCCATTTAAAGGGGTTGTGCAGTGGAGTAATATTGAGAATTCTTGTATTTCCCATAATCTACTAATTTGGGATCCTTCGTTCTTCTATCTCTGCTATCTGCTGTTACTCCTCTTGTACATTTAGAATTACATTGATAACTGGGAGTCACCAGTTGAGGGTGTGTCCCTACACAGTCTAGCACTGTCAATGACCGTGTCAGATTGTGTAGGGACACACCTGTTGACAACATGAATGGTAACAATGTCAATTTATTAAGAATAAGAAGTACTGGATAATGTGGCTCTATTCAAGTCAACGGGTCCGTATAAAAAAACGGAATGCATACGGAATACATGTTTGTATGTCATCCGTTTTTGGGAGAAATGCTATGCCCAGCCCATTTTGCACATGTGTTTGGTGTTTGCAATGATTAGAAAGTTCCTGTTTTTGCGGAAAAATGGAACGAAAACAAAACGGAAACGCAACGAATTCCAAAAAACTGAACAACGGATCCATGAAAAACAGACTGCAAAAAAGCTTTCCAGAATTGATATTTCTCTCTCATAGACTCTAATAGTCAGGAGAGGTGACAGGGCCTTTTTAACAAAAGGTTTTTGCCATGCAGTGTTGAGTAGATGTAGAAGATATAATACTGCATTGTTATTTTGCATGTACAGTATGTGTTAGGCATAGTGATGGTTTTCATTTCTTACATAGGGATAAATGCTGAACTTGGACCTCCATGATATCAAAGGTTATATAAGGCTCTTGGCCTGTTCATTACATCTGCCGCCTTGTATTATCACCCTGCAGGCAAAGTCCTCATGTGTTCCTGTCTTGTTGTCTGTAGTTTATGGCTGATAAATTCACTAAATTGCTCTTGTTACTACATAGCAGTTGTACATTACTTAAAGGGATTCTCACTTTTGCATATTTTAATGTCTTATTGCACTAATGAGAGAATGACTTCTGTTACTATGCAAAAAGTTACTTTTACCACACATTGGGGCAGATCTAGGAAGACTGTCTCATCTCAGACAATGGGGGTATATCGCTAGGATATAAGGGCCTATCGCTTTATAAGTGTGGGCCCCACCGCTGGGACCTGCACCTATATTGGGAATGGAGCCCCACAAAGTGGTGGCTGGAGTACTCCGCACCGCGCCTGACTGGTCAGTGCTCCCATTCACTTCTATGGGCCCGACAGAAATAGCCGAGCCAGTGCTCGGCTATTTTTGGTGGTCCCTTAGAAATGAATGGAGGGCAGCTTCGCATGCGCAGTGAGCCCTCCTGTCACGCCTTGCCCTGTGAATGTGTGGAGATCTGTTAGACTGGCTGCACATGTCTGACTTCTTTGTTTTGATTTGGGTTTGAGCAGGATCCACCTTCCTTCAGGTGTACTGGGTTTCATTGTTAGTGAGGCTATTTATCCCTCCCCCAGTGGCCTGTGCGGGTTATAGTTCTTTCCTGGGAGCTCTTGATTTCTGGTGGATGCTCTGCTCAAGATAAGATAAGTCCTCTCCTTTATTTCCCTTTGTGTATTTTATCTAGGCCTCTAGGGAGACGCTTGCTTCCTTCTGGTTTGAAGAAGCAGGTAATATCTTCCCTTTTCCCTGCTGCTTAGGGTTTGCCCAGGGCGCTTAGGTTTTAGGCCCGAGGGCATGTGCATATCCACCCTTAGGGTATGCACATGGGCACAGCAGTTTAGGGAAAGCTTTTAGGGATCGCTAGGAGGTGACCCTTTTCTTGCTAGCTTTTGGGCCTAGTAGTTTGTTCTGTTTGTTTTCCCGTGTTTGGGTTTTTCCTCGCTCACCTAGCTGTCGTGACACCTCCACCACTTTCGGGGCTCCGTTCTCGATATAGGTGTGGGTCCCAGCATCAGATAATAGGGGTATATCCTACTAATATGCCCCCATTGAGATGAGACAACCCCTTTAAGTACTTTAATAAATGTGACCTGTCCATGCACCACAAACTGAAATCTATGCCAGCTATGAGTTGGTATGCATTTTAAGATCATTTGCCAGTTTTCTGTCCTAAATTATGATAAATCTATGTGCCCGAGGAGGCCCAGATCCTTTCTTTAATATCCACAAACATATTGAAAAGTGCCCTGAGAGGCATCAAAACTCAAGTCACAAAATTTAATTCAAAAATGGCGTTTTCAAAGTGTGCTACATTTTTCCACCTGAAAACTGGTGCACATGCCTTGATAAATCCCCCCTTTTCCCCCTTCCCCCTTTGAGTTTGAAAGGGAACTTCAGCTATAACAACTCTTTTTCACATTTCTAGTCCCATGGAGTAAACTGGTGGACATGCCTTGATAAACTGGTGCACATGCCTTGATAAATCCCCCCTTTTCCCCCTTCCCCCTTCCCCCTTTGAGTTTGAAAGGGAACTTCAGCTATAACAACTCTTTTTCACATTTCTAGTCCCATGGAGTAAACTGGTCTCTGGAGATTGAACATCCCCAGATGTTCAATCTAAACTTTTCACCAGGATGGGCAGATTAGATGGATATGATATATTTCCTTTGTAATGCTGTCATTTACTTCTGTGTTTCAGGTATCTGCGATCCAAGTGAAATGCTTCCATGAAATAATATCTATCGGCCACCGATTCTACAAGTCTTATGAGCTACCTTGGTTTAGAAGTCTTAGTTGGTAGGTAATAGTGTATGTGTTCTTTTTGGTTAAGTTGTAATTTCTAGAAGCATCTATGAAATATATGTGCTGAAACCACGAGAAGAATGTTGTTGTTGTGTTTTTTTTTTTTTTTTCCAGCTAAATGAATTTCATACATAGTTACCATTAAAATCAATAGGAGGCTGATTGGGAGCAGTTTCTGTGCTATTAAATTGAACATCTCCAATATTTTCTATTGTGCGCTTTTTAATCACGAGCTAAGCTGGGGCTGAGACTTAGATATGTACTGGATGTCCGTGTTTCCGCTTTGAAGGCTTGGCATGCTCCTTCCTGTTCTCTCCTTTCACTTAAGATTAAAATAGGCCAGAACACAGTGGGACTTAGGATGTTAACACACTGCATGAAAATCCTGTTCTTGCTCTGCTGCTGGGTGTAGCTGGCAAACACCTTACATTTGGCAAAGGTTGTTTCTGCAGTCATGAAAGCCCTGTGCTATATACAAATGTGCACATCGCTCTTTGCAAGGAATCAGGAATTGTTATCCGGGATAAAGAACGGGATATTATTTATTGTATACCATATTGTATTATACTGTCGCGCCTGAACTGCATTAAATCACCTGCTTGTCAGATACCCGGTAATTTGTCTCTGCATTTGCAGCATATACAGATTGCGGCTTCTAAGTATACAAGAAGTAAAGAAAACTTGCTCCAAATGTTTGAAGAAAAAAACATATAGCCTACATATGGTGTAATGCAGATCTGTTATCATAATGATTAAAGAAGTACTGTAGCATTTTTTCCTTAAAGGGGTTCTCTGAGAATTAATAAAATTAAAATTACTAAAAATACTAAATGTTACGTTATTATAAATATATTTCCAAATACCTTTCATTAGTTCTAATGGCTCATTTTGTCTGGAGGGCATTCATCAGAGGAAATAAAATGGCCGCTGTCCTATTAGTACACACAAAACCTGTCCTAATCACAGAGCAGGACAAGTTACTTCACAACACTGAGCTAAAGAGCTGCCTCACCCTCCTCTCTGCTCTACTTGTCAGGGATTAGGATCCTGGATACACTGATAAGATCTTCAGCTCAATCTCTGTAGGAATGGAGTTCATGAGGAGACATAAAGTACAGAGAGGAGGGTGGGGTATATAATGAGCAGTGCTTGTATGTAGTCGACTACATTACCATAGCCCCACATTACCACAGTCTGTCATATCTGTCCATCCTCTGCTAAAGAAGAATGTAGAAGCTCTTTTATATGGCTCCACTCTTTATCTCACCTCTTTCTTTACCTTCGATATAGGTCCCCGAAAGCAGCCTGCAATTGTCCTTATTTTTTGGCTCATCAGAGTCGTAGGGTTCACACTGCCCTTGCTCTCACTCCAATCTAAGGGCAGCAAGTGATAGATCAGCTGTCCACTAACTCATACTGCAGAGTCGCCTCTGTGTTCTATGAGATACTGCCTTACACTGCCCTTCCTAGTCCCATGATTGGCATGTACTGTATTTCTCCCTTTCAGCTCTTACAAGCAGGAGGATGGAAGAGCAGTGTGACGCAACATCTCATAGGATACTCTGGAGATGCTGCACACAGCAGATAGAAGAGAAAATCAGTGCGAGTCAGGGGAGTTGTATAACTGCAGCTAATCATTGTAGGGTCTTGCTTACTAGATCACTGTATGTCTGGTCTCTTAGATAGGACAGAAATGACATCTTCACCAACACTATATACACGTGGGGTATACAGTGAAACAAGGAAGGAAGAGCTTAAAGATTTGATAGATGATGATGCTGTCTAGAAGTTCAAAGGAAGTCAGCCATACAGGGAAGACTGACATCCTGTCTGCACAGAAGAGCAATCTCTGGATTGCTGGTTAGACTGGTGATCCCATGACAGAAGCTGCTCGTGATGATGGGGTTCTAAATATATGGATGCCACTGAGTGCGGATGAAACAAATCACATTGCTAGTAAGGTCTATTAATATATGTCCAAAAATTATGGAATGCCTCTTTAAGCCACTTTTCTGTGTAAATATCTACACCAAAATCACATGATAACTTCTATTAAACATCTTAACAGGTTCAATCATCTTAATGTCCTTTCTTTCAGGTACTTCCTTCTGTGTGTTAACTACTTTTTCTATGGGGAGACTCTGGCAGACTATTTTGCTACTTTTATACAAAGGGAAGAATTTCTCCAATTCCTCATCCGCTATCATCGTTTTATATCATTTGCACTTTATGTCATAGGTAAGTTGCCATAGTGTACTACCTTACCACTTTATGTGCAGTCATTATGTTTCGCTTCTTTGTTGACTATGAATGGAAAAGCAAACTATTGTAAGGTGGAGTTAGAATACTGAAGACCATGTATATGAAGACTGTCAACCACTCCTCTAACGTACAGGCATTAGCAGTTGTTTGACATACATCTGTGGTATGTTGTCATGCTCTGCAAATATTAAAGGGGTTGCCTTGGAGCCAGCAATCCCAGGGGTCCTAACCTGTGGTCCTTAACATAAAAAACCCTATTCATTTGTATGTGGACCTGTCATTGCTTCGTTCCTGAATGCTTCTGGTTCCATGACCACTGCAGCCAATCAAAGGCCTCCGCAGTCACATTGACTTAAATGATATGGCATACTTGTGTGAGTCCAACGGCTGGGACCACCATCAGTATGTAAGGGGTCCTATGTCCTCAGTTTGACACTACTATGCCAGCAGTGAGGAGGAGTTTAGAATGGTAGTCCACCATGCCTCCCACTGTCATACAGCTCTGTGGGAGATACAATACTTGGCATATAGATTTGTGTACTTACTCACTTCTCCCATAACCCCAGCATTCTTACTTAAAGGGCACCTGTCAGCAGATTTGTACCTATGAAGCTGGCTGACCGGTTACATGTGCGCTTGGCAGCTGAAGGCATCTGTGTTGGTCCTATGTTCATATGTGTCTGCATTGCTGAGAAAAATATTTTATTTTATGCAAATGAGCCTCTTTTGCAATTGTCGTGCCCTCTCCACTTTAATTGACAGGGGCAGGCATGACAATGTTTACACTTCCTGAATCTGTCAATCAAAGTGGATTGGACGTGGCAGTTGCAGAGAGAGCTGAGCCTCTAGGAGTAACAGCAACGCCCTCGTTGCTCCTAGAGTCTCATTTGCATATATAAAAACCTAATTGTTCTCAGCAATGTGGGCACATATGACCATGGGACCAACATAAATGCGCACATGCCACAGGTCAGCCAGTTTCATAGGTCCAAATCTGCAGACAGATCTCAGCTTTTCCTAGGACTGTGACTAGGTGCAGCTCAGCCCCATAGAAGGGAATGAGGCTGCGTGCCGTGGTGAGCACGGAGAAGGCCGCAGCGCTCACACGAGTGCAGGTGCCTTCTCAAACAGCCTTCTCAAACTCTTGGAAAACCCTTTACTGCAATTTTATGACAAAATTTAATTTTTTAAATAAAAAAAATTATTTAAAAATTGATTAGTGGTTAGCGGATAAAAATCGAACAGAAAGCTATATGCACCACACCTCCTAAAGTTCAACATGTGCAGAGTTGCCACAAACAACTTGGGCCTAAAGTTACATACACATAACTTCATGAAAGCATCAGAACTGGAAAAGACCAAAAATCGGATTTTAAGATGGAAATTTTAAAAAGTAACAAAAAATATAGGGATTACACTCCTTGAAAAGTAAGTGAACGCCCAAAACCTATATATTTGCAGAAAACGGATATACTGATGATTGCAGTTGCCTTGATGGACTATGTGCACCTTGATGTAATGTTGTGAAAAAGTGGAATTATAAAAAAAAAACTAAACATAAAAAATGCACCTCAAACACATATCTAAGCAGAAGTGTACATACAAAAGCAATGTGAAAACAATATATTGTGTAAAGCTCATATATGTGTACATCACAGCTTGTGCTCTTAAAAACACTGGAACAGAGGCCATGCAATGCAATTTGACCGTTATCCATAAACGCATTAAAAATGCCTGTTGTACGTGGTAAACAGCTGCCATGTTGCCAAAATCGACACAAAACATACTGTGTATACAATGATAACTTAATAATTAATAAACACTACCACCCTCACAAGCGACCTTGGAGCAAACCGTGCTTATATCGATAATTGGACGAAAATATGGGAGTAAAATGTGTACCCTAATCTTCAGGCCCCATGATAAATAAAATATAGGAGGTCATTTATTATACTGAAATAGGCATATATTAAGTTAGTTGCGCCACCATCTGCAACCCCGCACATGCCAGGTCTAAAATTGTGGGCAGGGAAGGGGATGGGCAGGGAGGCCAGTCTCATTTACCATTCTCTGCGTCTGTTTCAGGCGTAGAAAAAGGTCTAAATGTTAGACGGCTCGGAAGCTGTCCTACATTTAGAAATGGCGCTGGATGTGCCGAAGTTATGGAGAGGCCAGCTCCCCATAGTCCTCTAAAAACCATAAGATGGAAGGAGTTCATACATACCACACATGTCTACACACTAAAGAAATGCAAAAAAACCGCAGGAATGCCCCAGACAACTTTTGCATACAAAATTGGGAATTATGTAGTATATTCTGTAGTTTCCATACCCCTATACACACTGTAACCTTAATAAAAAAATGCTACATTTCGACAAAAAAACGAACGAAGACGGGTATAGTACGTGTGCTTTATTGTCTCCGTATTATATACACAACACCTCCTGGTTACCTCCATAATACGGGGAGAGAAAAAGCCCCTGTACTACACCAGTCAGAAAAGCGGCTGGATACATTTTATTTATATATTTTTTAATTTATTTTTTATTTAAAAAAAACAACGGTAAGTGAATATGATTGTTGGCAACAGTGAATAAGTGAAAATGTCTTTTCTGACGAAAATTTTTTCCATTGTCAGAAATATGTTTTCGCTGTTTATGCAGTGTGTAACTGGTATCGCTAGAGAAGTGCCCTGTATATTGTTCCCTGGCACTCATGCTGGAAAGCGGCTGGATCCCTGCCGGATGCCATTATAGTCTATGGAGTCCGGCGGTGAACAGCAGTATCCGGCAATGCTGGATCCGGTGAACTCCACGTTTTACCAGAGATGTGAACGAAGCCTTAGATGTTTCCTCTCGCTGGATGCACAAATGTATATTAAGCCGTCTGAATGTTTTTATTTTTCTGTCACACAGGTTTCTGCATGTTTGTCTTGAGCCTAGTGAAGAAGCACTACCGTCTCCAGTTTTACATGGTTTGTATCCGTTCTTTTTTTTCCTGTCTAATGATATCCTTTGCCAAGTGATAAGACTCCTGTATATACACTGGACTGCATATATCCATTTAATCCAATGCTATCTGTGAGCGTTGGTGCTTTTGGAGAACCATTTAGGTTACATCCACACAGGAAGGATACACAGCAGGTTTGTTTCTGTGGATTTTTGTGCAGGAAATCTGCAGCGTATTGGGGTATGACAAATCACTGAACTGACCGGGCAGGAGTCCGTATCCCAATATATAAGCGGTTAGGAATCAACACGTTTCTCATAGAATGGCCATCTATAAAACATAACCTTTATTATACTGTTAATAAAATGAAAGTCTCCTATTGTTAAAAATACTTTAAACGCAACAGAACCAACACCCTACAATCAGCCAATGTAACTAATAGCCCTGCCTATCAAAAAGGAATGGCCGCCCCAATAAGGCCGATCCCGTATCAGGAACCTCCTATAATTCCCTGACTGGAAAGAAGACCAACCCCGACAAAATGGCAGTACGGGTGAACAACACGTTTAACAAACTTGGCACAAATGTAACTCGTGGTGCTAGGTCATGTGGTCTGAGCCTGATTCCACAGGAGCAATACCAGGCTCAGACCACTTGACATAGGACCCATCATCCAGGACATAAAATACATAGTTCCTTGGGCTCATGCAAGTAACAAGCTTTCCCCATACCCCGGTGGAAGCTCCTATTGTCTATTATATGTAGTGGCTATAGATACCTTATTTATTGTCTTAGGGTGCCACTGGAGACACTATTATGTGGTAGTGGCTGTATCTGGGCAAGGTATCTTCTATCATGTACCCCAATTATCTTAGTGAGTGTGCTTTGAATGTCTTTATTGCCCCCTGATAAACTGTGGAGGAATCTACAGGGAAACGGTCAGGACACATGATTTGTGAATACGACAATATTTTAATCTGTCTGATTTAATGGATATATAGGAGAACACATAATTGGATATCAGTATGTGATTGTGGGGTTTACACCTCATTGTAGAAAGTATTTAAGGTACAGTATTGCTATGTTTCTAGTGACAAGCATTTAATTCACGGGTGATACTGAATCACAGCACACAAGTCCTAGTATGCACCTGTGGTGACTATCAGCGCCACGAGTGACATTTGTGCCAGGTTTTTTAAACATGATGTACACCCGTACTGCCATTTTTCAAGGGTGGCCCTCTGTCCGGTCAGGGCCTAGGAGGTTCCTGATGCAGGATTGCCCTTATCATGCGGCAATTCCATTTTTGATAGGCAGGGCTATTAGTTACATAGGGTGATTGTAGGGTGAATTTAACCCATCGCTAGCCCTTTTTGTTCTTCTGTGTTTAAAGTATTTTTAACAACAGCAGACTTTCTTTTTTATAGCAGCATAATAAAGGTTACGTTTTATCGGTGGCCTTTCTGTGAGAAGGCATATTACAGTACCAGAAATTTGGATATTTAAAGGGAACCTGTCACCCAAAAATCGCCTATTAAGCTGTTTACAGTACCTTATAGTGCTGTATAGTCGTTTCCTGATGCACTTTTTGTTAGTTTTGCAGCATGTATGCTCAGTCAGAAATCGATGTTATATTCAGCTGCTGCCCCGTGCTTCAAGTCAGGCTTGAAGTCACGGGGGCAGCGGCCTCGGCGTCTTACATGGCCCTCTCCCCGCCCCCTGCCTCTGTGACTGACAGCCGAAATCCGATTTCGGGACCGCGCTCAACGGCCGCATGCGCAGTAAAGGGCGGCAGGAGCGCGGTCCCGGCTGCCGCGCGTACTACGCGCCGTCTTACTTTCGCCGCACTGCGCATGCGCCCGACATCCTGTATCAAACGCGCCCGCGCCCGGCATCTGGGCGCGGGCGCGTTTGATACAGGATGTCGGGCGCATGCGCAGTGCGGCGAAAGTAAGACGGCGCGTAGTACGCGCGGCAGCCGGGACCGCGCTCCTGCCGCCCTTTACTGCGCATGCGGCCGTTGAGCGCGGTCCCGGAATCGGATTTCGGCTGTCAGTCACAGAGGCAGGGGGCGGGGAGAGGGCCATGTAAGACGCCGAGGCCGCTGCCCCCGTGACTTCAAGCCTGACTTGAAGCACGGGGCAGCAGCTGAATATAACATCGATTTCTGACTGAGCATACATGCTGCAAAACTAACAAAAAGTGCATCAGGAAACGACTATACAGCACTATAAGGTACTGTAAACAGCTTAATAGGCGATTTTTGGGTGACAGGTTCCCTTTAAGCGTAAATTGACCTATGAATTGATGGTTTATGCGGTGGATTTATCACAGCTGATTCCACCCTTTGCAATGCGGAGGGTGAAATCCACTTCAGATCTGTGGCAAAATCAGTTTCCTGTGTGGACGTACTTTTTTAAAGGGTTTCTTCACTTTTTGAACAAATTTTGGTTCTCCCTCTTCTCTCTGGACCTTGAAGTCACGCATACTTACCTGATCCCTTCAGAGCCGCTATTTTGTTGGTCAAGTAACAACATTTGCTGGTGAATACCTGTCTCCCAGGTTTAAGAACAGCTTAAAACTTATGTACACCTTTACAACCATTTTTATTTATCCAAAGTATCTAGAATTAAAAATGAAGCAACCTTTTAAAAAAACATCCTTCTGCAGCGTATATGCAGTCCTATGTGTCACCTTGGTTACAGACTACAAACAAGATCTGTGTTGTCTGATCCTGCAGATAGTCTCCTTTCACACTAAAGGAAGTATGACTGTAGGATCAGACAACACAAGGCTTGTTTGTAGTCTGTAAACAAGAGGACCTATAGGACAGTATAGAAGCTGTAGATTTTATTTTTTGAAGTTTCATTTTAGATCCATTGGAGCTATAAAATGGTTGCACATAAGCTTATGTAGCCCTCATTTCTGTTTTTTGGTGCTCTGTGATTATGACTAGGAGGGAAGATGTGGGATAAAGTGTGACTGGAGTTGTTCCTTTTAAGGGGTTCTCCGATTTCATAATGATCATTTTATGTGCCCAGTATATCCCAAACACTGCATATTTTGGCCCCCTATACCTATATCTTTCATGTCAACACTTTCCTTGCTCTTTTCTCAGCTTCACTGCATCCTGGCAGGATGTTTACATGCAGAGCTTCCTGGTTTTCTCAGCTTCCTGATGGGTTTTTCTAACCAAAATGCTTTGCTATGTAATGTTTCACAGGGCCCGCTAGCTAACTTGGAGAATGGAGTTCTAGAGGGTGTGGCTGCTGCCGTGAAAACAGTGGGGCAAATCATGTGACACATTACGGAGCAAAGAATACTGGGTTTGGTTATGTAACCCAGTAGGAAGATGAGAACAGGAAGTTCTGCTTCTAAACATTTTGCCAGGATGCAGCAATGCTGGGAAAACGGGAAGGAACGCGCTGGCATGAAAAACGGGTATATGAGACAAAAATATGCAGAGTTCGACATATGAAGAAGATAATAATGTGAACTTCAGAATGCAGAAAATTTTTGATTTAAAAAGAGTCCATGTTATTTCATAAACATATTAAAAACAGAAATTAAGTAGATTGCTTTTTGTTTGTTTTTTTACAGTGATGCGTGCATCCTGTTTTTTATTATGTTTTTGAAATACAATTATTTAAATTAAAAAATTCTACCTATTGTGGATGTTGCAGTTCAAATTATTATCTTCTCCTTCATATCAACCTGAAAAATAATCACAAAAAGGGGGGATGCTAAAAAGCTAAAATATTAAACGATCATCAATGTAGGAATAAGTGAATACCCCCCCCCCCCCCCCCACCCTTGTTAGTTCACACCAAATGCTACTTACTTATATAATAACTTCAAGCTGGGATACTTTTTCTTTTACAAAGGCCGAAGGTTGAAATAGAACAACCCCCAGGGCAACTATCCCTTAAAACCAAATTGAGTCAGCAATGGTGTAATGATACTGGTAAGCGGACGTAGGCAGCTTATTTGAGTTATAATATATGCCCAAACGTCCCAAACCACAACCAAAATAGGAACTATTTCTATGGAGACTGTTGTTATACCGTTGTGCCCTCATCTCTCCTGTTATTTATGAGAGCAATCGGCGATTTACCACTCGCCAAAACTCGTCATCTCTATGAAATGTTACTATTAATGTAGCAATTTGCCCTCTTTACTCTAAAAGGCTACACATCAACTTGTAATTGCGGCTCAGCGTGTTTCCACATCTATAATGATGTCTCATCAGGAGCCTAGAATGTGACCGAATATCTAGAGCCAAATCTAAGTGTACATAGGCAATAACAATGCGCAGCCCCTCCCTCACAGGGACGGCGCTATGATGGCCGTGGGCTTTGAAAAAGAAAGTATCCCAGCTTGAAGTTATTATATGAGTAGTAGCATTAGGTGTGAACTAACAAAGGTTTTTTTTTTATTTACTTATTCCTACATTGATGATCGTTTAATAAATATTTTTTGATTGGTCCTTTTTAGCATCTCCCTTTTTGTAATTATTTTTAAAGTATTAAGGGGTTGCAAACCTGGTTTGTTTGATTCTTTATGTGAGTTCATAACCACCTGGCCTCAAGTCCAGTGATTCTTCGGGCAACATGACTTCTGTAAACATCTTAACAACGGCTGTTTAATTTTGTGGACCGGTGAGCTGATTTCATTTTTTCCCTCAGTGTATGGGGTACTCTGGGCAGATAAAGTATTATTTATGAAACAGGAGAGCATCTTTAAACACAGCATAAGAGTACCTTAAATGATAGTAGGCTAAATAAGCAGCAAACAGCAACAAATGCTACTAACCACTTAATGACTGTGGTATTTTGACATACAATTTGTATGCGTATAATCTTGTTATTATTAGGGCTAAAAAAAAAAGCTTGTTTTGCTTCATTTTGCATCTAACCAGACTTTTCTGTGTGTGTATGTGTGTGTATATGTATATATATATATATATATATATATATGGGTATGGATCATCTTTACCTTGAATTGCTTCCTAATTGCAATATCATTTGCATCTGCAGAGTGTGAGTATGTGTAATTCCTTCATCTAGTTGTTGGTGCTGCTGAATGTGACATATCTGCCACGGCTCTGCTCCTGTTTCTGATGGCTCTCTCTGCTCTCCACCCTCCCTTGTGACAGTGCTAGAGGTAACAGCAGGAGGTTATTCACAGCATATGTGTGTGGAGGGGAGGAAAACGCACACCAGGCAGTTTTCAAGGTGAAGACTGCAGCATCCTGGACACACAGATCCTGCATGTATTACTAGGAGAGATCACAACAAACATAAGAATAGTCTATAGCCTCATTTTTTCCAGGTCAGAGGTGTCCGTAGTCTTTTTGTGTATATTCAATGGCCTGATTCATTCGACCCATTGGTAATTGTGTGGAATGATATGGTATTTAGGAAGTAGAGCTGTACCCTGTGCTCTTCCTCTAATGCCAGCTATGCTCTGCTGGTTGCTTGGCATATCTTCACCGGCACAGACTGGGGGTCTCTTTTGATATGCAGGCTGCATGCCACACTTTATTGATGGAGGAAGCGTTGATCCCTGTTTGCATGAGGAGAATTCTCTGGGAATCTGTAAAAGTAGGGTTCATCCTCAAGACCTTTCTCAATGGCTTTCTATACTGTACTCCAGCCTCCGGTATTCACTTTGTACTATTAATTCTATTAATCTGTCTTTCCATCCAGACATTATTTAATGTGCTATGTGACCTGCTGCGCGTGATTTATGTTTCTGAATACATGTATATGTCACTTTTTTGTTTCGTGTTTACCCCATTTCAGATATTAAATAAGGATTCACTTTTCTCTTCCCTTTTTGTCGGATGTCTGCTGTTTAGGTCACCCCAGAAAAATTAAAAATGTAAATAAAAAAATGGGGTCATATACCAATCGCCACAGAACTAGTCTGTCAGAAGATTTATGTCTATTAATTGATTGCCAGTGTATTGTAGGGTACTTCTGCGTATATGACACGGTATTAATTATACCAACACACTGTGAAGATGCGTTTGCGGTATATGTTCACACCCAAATATAACTGAATTGTATTGTGATTAGGAATTTTAAAACATAACATTTACTAAATCATTTAAAATAAATGCCACTTGGTGAGAAACATTGAGGACAAACACCTCCACTATAGCATAAATAAATAAAGGGTGGATCTTACCCCGTTTGATGGGTTCCACAGCCTGTGGAGGACGGTTCAGGTAGTAGGTGGACCACCGGAACCTGTGTGACCAAGGTGCTGATGTCTATAGGCAATATGGCACTCCTGTATAGCCCTAATATGTCTTTCCTACCTACATACAGGTGGGGGGCTACTTGAGCAGCTGCCTAGCACACATGGAACACCCGCCCCGACAGGGGCGACCCCATACCGATCCTGTCCCTCAGTATGGGCCTTGTGCTATTTTTTCCCTAATACAAAACCCTACATGCCATGTTTCGGTCCTAGACTCCAGACCTCCTCAGGGGTTTCATAGACGTATTCAGGGGTAATGAAAGAAGATCGTTTTTAGCCTCCTACTTTCAATCCGGATCTATGGTGTATGGTATCCGAGCCTTGACATGAGAGGTGTCCCAAGCAAGTGCTGTGTCTCACCTCAAATAGTGGCCTATTGAGGTGAGACACAGCACTTGCTTGGGACACCTCTCATGTCAAGGCTCGGATACCATACACCATAGATCCGGATTGAAAGTAGGAGGCTAAAAACGATCTTCTTTCATTACCCCTGAATACGTCTATGAAACCCCTGAGGAGGTCTGGAGTCTAGGACCGAAACATGGCATGTAGGGTTTTGTATTAGGGAAAAAATAGCACAAGGCCCATACTGAGGGACAGGATCGGTATAGGGTCGCCCCTGTCGGGGCGGGTGCTCCATGTGTGCTAGGCAGCTGCTCAAGTAGCCCCCCACCTGTATGTAGGTAGGAAAGACATATTAGGGCTATACAGGAGTGCCATATTGCCTATAGACATCAGCACCTTGGTCACACAGGTTCCGGTGGTCCACCTACTACCTGAACCGTCCTCCACAGGCTGTGGAACCCATCAAACGGGGTAAGATCCACCCTTTATTTATTTATGCTATAGTGGAGGTGTTTGTCCTCAATGTTTCTCACCAAGTGGCATTTATTTTAAATGATTTAGTAAATGTTATGTTTTAAAATTCCTAATCACAATACAATTCAGTTACTTCTGCGTATATGCCTTTTTGGCACAGAATAAAAAAACTTTAACCACTTGCCGACTGCCCATAGACTTTAAAGAGGCTCTGTCGCCAAGATCAACCCTATTCCAGACATACTGCCTGGTAGGGCTAATTATGCTTATTAAAAATATAACTGCTGCAGAGATATCAGCTTTTTTATACAGATGCAAATAAGCAAGTTTGAGCACCAGTAGGTGGAGCTGAATCCTTTTGAGCACTGCTTTGTAACGCCCTTTGTTCTCTGTACACCCCCCCTCCACTTGATTGACCGGGCTAGACTTCATGCTGAGTGCAGAGCCGTGTCCTAGCATCTACATATCAAATACACTATGTATTATAGCATTCCCACATTGAGATATGCTCAGAAAGCTAATATGCATATCACTACTTTATTCACAAGCACAATATATGATTCTAAAGACATCAGTAATATCTGTTAGCTTAGAAGTATATAAAAAAACATGCATCTCTATGTGTTAATGCTATAGCTTTGTGGTAAGTGTTTGGTTTTGTATGTAGAGATCCCAGGTTTGAATCTTCGGAGACACTTCAAGTTTTTTTTTTTTCCTTCAGATATTTTATTTTCTACCACATTTAACCCATTATAAAAGATTATATTCTTTAGCCTATCATGTTTCTAGGCTTAAAAAGCTAATATTGCTGGTTTCTTTATAATCATACAGTAATAGGTTTATGTAAGTCTCTCCTGGGACAGGAATTTAGGATCTCTACATGCATGGCAGACCACTTATCACTAAGCTATAGCATTACCACCTAGAGATACATGATTTTTCTGTGCTTAGAAGCTAACACATATTACTGGTGTCTTTTATGATCATGTGTTGTGCTTGTGAATAAAGGAGTAGTGTGTATATTGGCTTTGTGAGCAGCTCTCAGTGTGGTGAAGCTATAGTACATAGTGTATAAGATGTGTAGATGCTAAGACATAGCTCTGTCCTCAGCATGTCTAGCCCTGTCAATCAAGGGGAGGGTGTGTGTGCAGAGCACAGGGGGGTGTTACAAAGTAGTGCTCAAAGAATTCAGCCCCACCTCCTGGTGCTCAAACTTGCTCATTTGCATATGAATCAAATGCATATTTCTCTGCAGCTGTTTAACATACGGACAAGTACAGTTTTAATCAGCATGATGAGCCCTACCTGGCAGCGTGCCTGGTTTTAATAGGGTTGATCCTGATGACAGAGCCTCTTTAAATGTCTTGGCTGACAGCAACTAACTGTGAGGACGTCCCTGTCACTACTCTTCTTTGCTAGGGGAGGTTTTTCCTTGCTGTGACGATCCCTGTCACAGAGAAGCAATTTGTAGCATGATCTCGCGAAAACTGCGAGTTCTCACAAGACTGTGCGGGATCATAGTTCTGACGGGCCACCGTCTCCATAAGACACAGCTGCTGCCGGCCTGTTCTCGGCAATGTCTCATTCTGGTCTGAGTGAGACGCTGTCCTATCTGTACTATGACGTTGCCTGGACTCGTGAGAACTCCCAGTTCTTGCGATATTACGCTGCAACTTGATTCTCTTAATGGAGATCACAGAGAATCAAGTTGCAGCATCACCTAGCAAAGAAGAGGAGTGAATGGCACCACTATTCTCAGCGGACATAACTCCACAGTGGAGGGGAACCACATTCATGAAATACACAGTCTAAAATGCTGTGCCATACTAACCCAATGGAGCGCACTCCTGTGCACATGCACAGCAGTCCTGACAATGTATTTCAGAGCAGATTAAAACACTTACAGCAAGGGAACGGGGGGGCAGTAGGAAAATAAAAACTACCTTTCTTAATTCCTTATCTGCAGTACTACCTATGTATTACAGCATTTTAATAGTCCAGAGCTGTGGTGACAGATTCCCTTTGACAGAACCAGATCAGCTCTGTGGTAAGGCTCAACAGTCTTGTTGAAGCCAGAAAGGGCTGTATTCCCTTGTAACTGGGCCTAAAATTTCAGCACCAGTTACAGGAGAAATCAGCAATTAAAAAAATGTATTATTAAATGCCCCCTTAAGGTTTTATATGACCTTATAGGGGCACAAAATATAAAATAGTGAAAAGAAAATTAAAAAAACACCCCCACTGCAGCTTTTAGCTTTGCCCCGGCAGCTACAACTCATACATTCCCAGTATGAAAATTACTAATTTGGAAAGGGGACATTATTTAAAAAAGGGATTTTAACACTATTTTCCCTTTTTTTTACATTTACATTTACAAAAGTTATGGCTTTCAAAGCTGCATATGCTAAAAAAAATGCATTTGGTCTTGGTCTTGAGCTGGTTAATTGTGGATTCAAATTAGTTTGCACATGCCCTGAGGGGGGTCCCAGTTCCATCAAGTGCTCCAGTTCCCGCTTGTAAATCCTGCTCTCTGCTCCTCCCCTCTTTGTCCTTATTAACTTTAAATAGGTACAGTGCATTCGCAAAGTTTTCATACCCTTTTACTTTTTTCCCCATTTTGTTATGTTGTGGCCTTGTGTTAAAATAAAAATAAAAAGTTTAAATTGTTCCCCGTTATTTTATACTCGGTACCCCATAATGAGAAAGTGAAAGAAGAATGTTTGTAGCCTCCACCATGCTTCACTGTAGGAATGGTATTGAGCAGTGCCTGTTTTCCTCCAAACGTGATGCTTAGAATGGAGACCCAAAAATTCAATCAGTTTCATCAGGCCTTAGAATCTTGTTTCTCACAGTCTGAAAGTCCTTTAGATGCTTTTTTCATGTGTCTTTAAGGCTACATTCACACGACCGTAAATGTTTTGTGGTCCGCAAAACACGGATGCCGGCCCTATGACAGAAATGCCTATTCTTGTCCGAATAGGACATGCTCTGTTTTTATGTGGGGCCGTGGATCAGAAGTATGGTCCACATCTGTCCGCATCTTATGCGGCCAAATTGAAATGAATGGGTCTGCACATGTTCTGCAAAATACGGTCGTGTGAATGCACCCTTTTTGAGGAAAGGCTTTTTTCTGACCACTCTGCCATAAGGCCCAGATTGGCGGAATGCCGCATTGATGGGTTTCTCCTATCTGCACACAGGATCTTTGGTCTTTGGCCAGAGTGACCATTGAATTCTTGGTCGCCTTTTTTACCAAGGCCCTTGCCCCCGATCACTTAGTTTGGGAGAGGGGGGCAGTCGGCTTTAGGCAGAGTCCTGGTTGTTCTAAACATCTTCCGTTTAAGAATTCTGTAGGCCACAGTTAAGCAGAATTTTTTGTACACTTTTCTAGATTTGTGCCTCCATACAATCCTGTCTCTACATGCAGTTCTTTCCTCCTCATGGCTTAGGTTTTGCTCTGATATGCAATTTCAGCTGTGAGACCCTAGACAGGAGTGTGTCTTTCCAAATCATGTCCAATCCACTGAATTTACCACAGGTGGACTCCAATCAAGATGTAGAAACATCTCAAAGATGTTCAAGAGCAATTTGAGGCCCCCATAGCTAAATTTTAAGGGTCTGGATACTTAAATGCATGCAAAAGTTTGGGTTTTCTTTTGTAATAAATTTGTAAACATTTCTACAATTCTGTTTTTATTTTTAATATGGGGTATTGAGTGCAGATTAAGGGGGGAAACTTTTTATTTATTTTATCACAAGGCTGCAACATAACAAATTGTGAAAAAGTGAAAGTTCTGAAGACTTCCCAAATGCATTGTATAACAGTTGCAATTAAACCTTATTCATACCATATTGAAAGTTTTATTAAATTTTCCAGTATACTTTCTAGATCTGTTCCTTGTTTAGTAGGAACCTTCACCATTGGATATGAAGCTCTCCTGGTCATGTGATGGACACACAGGTACACGTTGCGGTCTCACTGCAGGATCTGCATGTGGATTACTGCTAATACCTGGGCCGTATTTGAACTTGTTGAAATAGTAGCAAGAACAGGTGCAGTCCAGCAATTATTGATAATCCTCCTATGAGTCCTGTTGCTGGACCACACTATGTAGGGGCACCCTTAAAGGGAATCTGTAACCTAGTTTTACCCTATAGAGCTGCGGACATGCACGGATAGATCTCCGTTAGCATGTCCGCAATATACCAGTCCCAAAGGGCTGTGTGGTTTTATTTAGTTTAAAAAATGCTTTTATTGATATGTAAATGAGCAAAGTTAGGTGCCCAAGGCGTGGTTACTTACTGTTAAGGAGCCAAGCCACGCCCCGTGAAGGAGCCCAGCACTGCCTGCATCCAGGAATCTCCTTGCTCACGAAGTTACAGTGCCATAATCTCGCAATGCGCAAACTGGTGCATGCGCAGTGTCGGCAAAGTGTTTGTTCCCTTTGCTGGCATCAGCTTCAGTGAACGAACTGCGCATGCGCTAGCTCGGGCATCGCGAGATTACAGCGCTGTAACTTCATGAGCAAGGAGGAGATTCCTGGATGCAGGCGTGGCTGGGCTCCTTAACCGTAAGTAACCACGCCTTGGGCACCTCACTTGGCTAATTTACATATCAATAAAATCATTTTTTAAACTAAATAAAACCACTCAGAGATATGGGACAGGTATATTGTGGACATGCTAGCGGAGATCTATCCGTGCATGTCTGCAGCTCTATAGGGTAAAACTAGGTGACAGAATCTTTAAAGAGCATTTTTCAGAGCTGTACTTTGCAACAAGCGGTCCAACACTGTGTCCGTCACATGACACAGAACCTTTCCATGGTTTATTTGTTTTACCGTCTTTCTCACACGTCCTCTCTGCAATTGACTTCATGCCTGTGAGTTGTCCTTGCCTCTAGCATAGTTTTGTCCTATTTACTGATTGTTGTGTTGTCTCCCCTATTAACAGTTTGGATGGACTCATGTCACTTTGCTGATTACTGTCACACAGTCTCATCTTATCATCCAAAATCTTTTTGAAGGGATTATCTGGTAAGATCTCACATCTGTGCAGTTACATATTTAATGTGCTCATTGACAGACCAAAGGTAACCAAAAGATAGTGTCCTCTGCAGTTGAAACTCAATTAGCTCGATTTACTGGATACTTTTTAATTGCTTTTCAGTGGTTTCATTATATCTCTGTTTCACAGCATATATAACTGTATGACACAGCAATGACATTTTCAATGTAGGCCACAAGGAAGGTTCTAAGGACAGGTTATTCCAGGTCATGACCATTTGCAGTACCCGAAAACAAAAATGCAAGCACAAAATCTGCTTATCGCTAAGAACAGGGTATTTATGGTAGATTCTGCAATTACAGCAGTTGTGTCAATGTAGGCCATAGAGACCCTTATAATGTATAGGTTTTTAGTTTGTGCTTATTTGAGGCCTGGAAAAGAATCATTCTCGATACAGTTTATTTATGTTACTATGTGTTTTGGTGTGTGTATAATAACCTTAGAACAGCAGAGCACAGTCTAAAATATACACACATACTATAGTGACATCACAACAGAGGAGTCAGGAAATATACACACATACTATAGTGACATCACAACAGAGGAGTCAGGAAATATACACACATACTACAGTGACATCACAACAGAGGAGTCAGGAAATATACACACATACTACAGTGACATCACAACAGAGGAGTCAGGAAATATACACACATACTACAGTGACATCACAACAGAGGAGTCAGGAAATATACACACATACTACAGTGACATCACAACAGAGGAGTCAGGAAATATACACACATACTACAGTGACATCACAACAGAGGAGTCAGGAAATATACACACATACTATAGTGACATCACAACAGAGGAGTCAGGAAATATACACACATACTACAGTGACATCACAACAGAGGAGTCAGGAAATATACACACATACTACAGTGACATCACAACAGAGGAGTCAGGAAATATACACACATACTACAGTGACATCACAACAGAGGAGTCAGGAAATATACACACATACTACAGTGACATCACAACAGAGGAGTCAGGAAATATACACACATACTACAGTGACATCACAACAGAGGAGTCAGGAAATATACACACATACTACAGTGACATCACAACAGAGGAGTCAGGAAATATACACACATACTACAGTGACATCACAACAGAGGAGTCAGGAAATATACACACATACTACAGTGACATCACAACAGAGGAGTCAGGAAATATACACACATACTACAGTGACATCACAACAGAGGAGTCAGGAAATATACACACATACTACAGTGACATCACAACAGAGGAGTCAGGAAATATACACACATACTACAGTGACATCACAACAGAGGAGTCAGGAAATATACACACATACTACAGTGACATCACAACAGAGGAGTCAGGAAATATACACACATACTACAGTGACATCACAACAGAGGAGTCAGGAAATATACACACATACTACAGTGACATCACAACAGAGGAGTCAGGAAATATACACACATACTATAGTGACATCACAACAGAGGAGTCAGGAAATATACACACATACTATAGTGACATCACAACAGAGGAGTCAGGAAATATACACACATACTACAGTGACATCACAACAGAGGAGTCAGGAAATATACACACATACTACAGTGACATCACAACAGAGGAGTCAGGAAATATACACACATACTATAGTGACATCACAACAGAGGAGTCAGGAAATATACACACATACTACAGTGACATCACAACAGAGGAGTCAGGAAATATACACACATACTACAGTGACATCACAACAGAGGAGTCAGGAAATATACACACATACTACAGTGACATCACAACAGAGGAGTCAGGAAATATACACACATACTACAGTGACATCACAACAGAGGAGTCGGGAAATATACACACATACTATAGTGACATCACAACAGAGGAGTCAGGAAATATACACACACAGTGCAGTGACATCACAGCAGAGCACAGTCTAGAAATATATACATTTTCTACAGTGACATCACAACAGAGGAGTCTAGAAATATACACGTTCTACAGTGACATCACAACAGAGCACAGTCTAGAAATATACACATTCTACAGTGACATCACAACCGAGCACAGTCTAGAAATATACACATTCTACAGTGACATCACAACCGAGCACAGTCTACAAATATACACATTCTACAGTGACATCACAACAGAGCACAGTCTAGATTAAATATACACCTTCTACAGTGACATCACAACAGAGGAGTCTAGAAATATACACATTCTACAGTGACATCACAACAGAGCACAGTCTAGAAATATACACATTCTACAGTGACATCACAACCGAGCACAGTCTAGAAATATACACATTCTACAGTGACATCACAACCGAGCACAGTCTACAAATATACACATTCTACAGTGACATCACAACAGAGCACAGTCTAGATTAAATATACACCTTCTACAGTGACATCACAACAGAGGAGTCTAGAAATATACACATTCTACAGTGACATCACAACAGAGGAGTCTAGAAATATACACATTCTACAGTGACATCACAAGAGAACACAGTCTAGAAATATACACACATACTAATGTGAAATACGGATAGTGTGAAATCATTATCATGCATTTATAAACACACAAAATGGTGATATCAGCGTGGGACATACAATATTAATACAGGCAGTACTGTTAATATTCACACCATTGTGATATTACCACAGTAGCACACAACCTTTGAATACACACAGTAATATGACGATATCACAATTGAGTGCAGCCATTAACCTTTTCACTGCCCGGTCAATCGTACACTTTTCACACAAATATAACCTAAATTATATAAAAAAAAATAAACCATATCATACCCACACCCATAATTTCTTGAAGTAGGCACCTGGCACCGTGTGCAAATACCACCCAGTACATTATAGTCATGGGTGCCTTCATGCAATTTTACATAAGTGTTAAAAAAGGAATAAGATTCGTGATTGTGCTAGAATATAAAGGTATACATATCACATATGTACCTATCATCAGAACACATTCACCAGATCTCAATAGACTAAAAGTCTCCATGATCCAGATGCCAGTTAACAAGTTAACTTTTGAGCCACAGAATTGAGAAATGTCCTGATAAGGCATGGGGAGTGATTAGATGTGTAAGTGTCCATCTTCTCAGTTCTTTGGTTACAACCCTCCCCCCAAAGGTGAGAACACATGTACACCCTGACTGATAAGAAAGGTGATAACATGAAGAAAAGTCCCTGTATTAAAGGGGTTGTCGTGAGAGTGGCATTTATCATGTAGAGAAGGTTTATACAAAGCACTTACTAATGTACTGTGATTGTCCATATTGCCTCCTTTGCTGACTGGATTCATTTTTCTATCACATTATACACTGCTTGTTTCCATGGTTACAGACCACTCTGCAATCCATCAGTAGTGGTATAGTCACACTATAGGAAAAAGCACTAGCCTATGTGCACTCTCATTGTCCCGGCCACAAGAGAGGCTGATGCTTTTTCCTATAATGTGCAAGCGTGACCACCACTGATGGATTACAGGGTGGTCTGTAACCATGGAAACAAGCAGTGTATAATGTGATGAAAAAATAAATCCAGCCAGCAAAGGAAGCAATATGGACAATAACAATACATTAGTAAGTGCTTTATATTACCTTCCTCTACATGATTAATGCACCTTACTGAAGTGAGACAACCCCTTTAGGCCTATTGCACACGGCCGTTTTTTTTTTTCCCGTTTACTGGCCGTTTTTTGCGTTCCGTATACGGAACCATTCATTTCAATGGTTCCGCAAAAAAAACTGAATGTACTCCGTATGCATTCCGTTTCCGTATTTCCGTTTTTCCGTTCCGTTTTAACATAGAACATGTCCTATTATTGCCCGCAAATCACAGTCCGTGGCTCCATTCAAGTCAATGGATCCGCTAAAAAAACGGAACACATACGGAAATGCATCCGTATGTCTTCCGTTTCCGTTCCGTTTTTTCCTGAACCATCTATTGAAAATGTTATGCCCAGCCCAATTTTATCTATGTAATTACTGTATACTGTATATGCCATACGGAAAAACGGAACAGAAACGGAAACACAACGGAAACAAAAAACGGAACAACGGATCCATGAAAAACGGACCGCTAAATACTGAAAAAGCCATACGGTCGTGTGCAATAGGCCTTAAGTTTCTAGGGAAGGCTAGAGCTAGAATATCGGGTCAATCCCTTTTAACGTGGTGTGGGACCTTTGTGTTTCATACATTCTGGACCATCAAATTCTGATTAATGTAATTATATAACTTGATAGAAGTTGAAATGTTTTTTCTTTTCTGATACTGAGCTTGGAATCTACTGAATTAAATGATACAATTCTGGCTGCCTGCAGCTGCTCCTCAGGGGTGCTTCTGGTCTACCATGTATACAGTGAAGTCAGTAGTAAAGTACACCGCCAGAATGTTAGCCATTAACTCCATCTATGCAGGGGATCTGGAGCTTTGTATAAAAAAAAAAGCCCCAGAGCTCTGACAGCACCGATTGTTAGATCTAAACATGCCATGGAGTTAAAAGGTGGAGGTATATGTTCAGACAAACAAGCTCTTGTTACCAATGATATCATCTTGCAGTTTTTCTAATTATTTCCGAGGAGCAACTCTCCATCCTAAATAGGTCTAGTGAAGGGGTGACTAAACCTTTGATGGAAAAATGAAGGGACAGAGAACTCTGCCCTTTCGGCTTTCATCCGCTACACCCCGGCATTTGGAGTGTGTGGAGTTCAGATATTTTCTATAGATCCGTACCCTTCACGCTCCAAAAGCCAAATGAGCAGTAGTTAGTATTTTAATCAAAGGTTTAGCTACCCTATAACGGTGTCACAATCTTGTGTCCTGAAGCCACTAACCGGACAATGTAGCGCTATATAGGACGGAAATAGGTTTGTAAAAATGTTACACTCTGAGGACTCTTGCACACGACCGTACTTATTTTGCGGTCCTCAAAAAACTGATCCGCAAAACATACGGATGACATCCGTGTGCATTCCGTATTTTGTGGAACAGAACAGCTGGCCCCGTAACGCAGACAATAATAGGACATGTTCTATTTTTGTCTGTGGATCCGCAAAAAAAACCTTATGCCATCCGTTTTTTTTTTTTTTTGCGTATCCATTGTAACAATGCCTAAAATGGACAAGAATAGGACAGGTTCTAATTTTTAGCGGGGCCACAGAACGGACATACTGATGCGGTGCTGTCTGCATTTTTTGTGGACCCATTGAAATGAATGGGTCCGCATCCTATCTGCAAAAAAACAAACGGAACGGACACGGAAAAAAACTACGTTTGTGTGCATGAGGCCTTATGCGGACAATAATAGGACATGTTCTATCTTTGAACGGAAATACGGAAACAAAAGACATACGGAGTACCGTTTTTTTTTTTGCAAATCCATTGAAAAGAATGGTTCCGTATACAGAACGCAAAAAACGGAACGTAAACGGGGAAAAAGTCATGCAGTGCCAGCTTGCAAACGCAGGCATGTGCAGTGCAAATATGGTGCCAAGGTCAGTACACCTCAGTAGATGCTGCTTGGAATTTTGAAGTGTAGGACTACTCCTGAGACTAGGACTATTCACAGGTAGTGTTTGCTACGTAATAAGTGATGTAAAAGTCTTACAGTCCTGGACTGGTCATAGTATTCATTAGGCCAATTGCACTTCAGATCACTAGAGCTTGGCACATTCTCATTTTATGGGTGACTGTGTTCCCACAGTAGAAACCAAAACTATATACAGCCAGGTCCATAAATATTGGGACATCGACACAATTCAAAAATTTTGGGCTCTATACACCACCACAATGGATTTGAAATAAAACGAGCAAGATGTGGTTTAACTGCGGACTGTCAGCTTAAATTTGAGGACATTTACATCCAAATCAGGGTGAATGCTGTAGGAATTACAACAGTTTGCATATTTGCCTCCCACTTGTTAAGGAACCAAAAGTAATGGGACAATTGGCTTCTCAGCTGTTCCATGGCCAGGTGTGTTATTCCCTCATTATCCCAATTACAATGAGCAGATAAAAGGTCCAGAGTTAATTTCAAGTGTGCTATTTGCATTTGGAATCTGTTGCTGTCAACTCTCAAGGTGAGACCCAAAGAGCTGTCACTATCAGTGAAGCAAGCCATCATTAGGCTGAAAAAACTAAACAAACCTATCAGAGAGATAGCAAAAACATTAGGCGTGGCCAAAACAACTGGAACATTCTTAAAAAGAAGGAACGCATCGGTGAGCTCAGCAACACCAAAAGACCCGGAAGACCACGGAAAACAACTATGGTGGATGACCGAAGAATTCGTTCCCTGGTGAAGAAAACGCCCTTCACAACAGTTGGCCAGATCAAGAACACTCTCCAGGAGGTAGGTGTATGTGTGTCAAAGTCAACAATCAAGAGAAGACTTCACCAGAGTGAATACAGAGGGTTTACCACAAGATGTAAACCATTGGGGAGCCTCAAAAACAGGAAGGCCTGATTAGAGTTTGCCAAACGACATCTAAAAAAAGCCTTCGCAGTTCTGGAACAACATCCTATGGACAGATGAGACCAAGATTAACTTGTAACAGAGTGTAGGGAAGAGAAGAGTATGGAGAAGGAAAGGAACTGCTCATGATCCTAAGCATAACACCTCATCAGTGAAGCATGGTGGTGGTAGTGTCATTGCGTGGGCATGTATGGCTGCCAATGGAACTGGTTCTCTTGTATTTATTGATGATGTGACTGCTGACAAAAGCAGCAGGATGAATTCTGAAGTGTTTCGGGCAATATTTTCTGCTCGTATTCAGCCAAATGCTTCAGAACTCATTGGATGGTGCTTCACAGTGCAGATGGACAATGACCCAAAGCATACTGCAAAAGCAACCAAAGCGTTTTTTAAGGAAAAGAAGTGGAATGTTATGCAATGGCCAAGTCAATCACCTGACCTGAATCCGATTGAGCATGCATTTCACTTGCTGAAGACAAAACTGAAGGGAAAATGCCCCAAGAACAAGCAGGAACTGAAGACAGTTGCAGTAGAGGCCTGGCAGAGCATCACCAGGGATGAAACCCAGTGTCTGGTGATGTCTATGCGTTCCAGACTTCAGGCTGTAATTGACTGCAAAGGATTTGCAACCAAGTATTAAAAAGTGAAAGTTTGATTTATGATTATTATTCTGTCCCATTACTTTTGATCCCTTAACAAGTGGGAGGCACATATGCAAACTGTTGTAATTCCTACACCGTTCCCCTGATTTGGATGGAAATACCCTCAAATTAAAGCTGACAGTCTGCAGTTGGATATTTATGGACCTGACTGTATGTGAAGTGATATGGTAGATTGTGTACCCATCTTTAAATTGCATGGGTAGTGGAGGCAGAGCACATGAAAATCCTTGTTACCTATATCCATAAGAATATGTTCAGACGCTCAAATTGCATTTTGGAAAATCGGACCTGTATTTGCTGTGGAATCTGCAGCAGAAATCCTAGGCCGACCCTCAGAATTGTGCCACAGATTTGTAGGCTAAATGCCGTAGAGCCAGCTTCAGCCCAAGGCTTATCCGGGTGCAGACACATGCTACGGTTTCAGCTCGATTTCCACAAGGAAACCATGCCATGAAGGGACATAAAGAGCAGCCTGGATTCCTATTAAATACAATGGGAAGACGTGTGGGGAGAGAGGCTGAGTGAACATGGGCTAATAATTCCATGTTGGGCGTATATTTTGTCCTACATGACCTCTTGATATTGAATATGGTCACATCTCCGTTGGTTCAGGGCCTCTGTCACACATTCTACCAAAAAGAGCGAACAAGATGCAGGACTTTTTCTCCTCTAAAAAATAAAATAAAAGCGGACACCTGAACGGACTTCATTATAGGTAATGGGATCTGTCCAGCTATTGGTTTCAGTTTTATGTGCCAAATTCGGCATTCCATTATATTTGGTCTTCTGCTCCTCTGACCGAGCAGAACAATGGCATAACCAGTGGTGGTGTAAACATGGCTTTACCTCTATAGTGGCTGGCTATTAGCAGGATGTGATTTTTTATTTTTATTTGATAAGACTTTTATTAGGTACATTTTGTGATATATTGCTGTTTTCACAGTATTTGTTAAATCTGAATTGCATGTACAATGCAGTATAGAGCTGACCTGTGGTTTGTTTTATAGGTTTTTAGTTCCAGTTTCCATTGTCATTTGTAATGACATCATGGCTTATCTTTTCGGGTTCTTCTTTGGTAGGACCCCGTTAATAAAGGTAAGCAGCAGCTAATCAGTTAGTACGGTCAGGATCGTATATCTGCTGCCCCCCCAGGCGAGCTCTCAATATTCATTAGGGGACAGAATGTGCCACAGAGAGTGCTAGCCTTATGGAAAGCAATGTTGTGTCCATGGATGTGTAGGAGGACTGATTAGTGATGTGACGCTTCGGTGTGACTTGTGAGGCGTCATCAGAAAATTACCTATTGTTTAAATCACGGGTTTCTGTTAAACATTTTTTATTTTTATTTTGCAATTTTCTGTGAGTTTTTGGTTACGTTTTTACATGTCACTCTCTAGATTAAAAACGTATGTAATCTCTGCAATTTCCACACGGGCCACTAGGTCTAATGAAAGGTCATGATTTCCTGTCCTATACAGGTAACTATTATCACTACAATGACAAGTAACACTTCTGTATAGATAACACAGGATCCACCATTCACATTAGGTGATATCACAGCTTGTCACCTCCCTTCTGATCTCTGCACAGGTCACAGAGCATGCCTAAAAAACTCTCCCCTACAAGCCAGTAAGGTCAGCTCCTGTCCATTGGGTCTATGGCCCATGTAGGTGCTTTCAAAGGACAGGAAGTCGTATTAATATTAGGCCTAGTGGCCAGTGTGAGAACTGCAAGATTATATGTTTTTTTTTTTTGTTTTGTTTTTATATAGATAGTGACAGGGGGGAAAAAAACTCACCACCATTAAAACGGGATTTAAACAATAGGTCAATTTCTGGTGACCCTGAAAAACGCAGTTTCATGACGTCCATTATTTTTTCTGGATAGCACGCTCCTTTTGCCTACTGTTAAGGGGACATGTAACATTTAAAAAAAACTTTTTCCCCCCCCCCCCTTTTTTGGGGGGAATATGAGTTGGTGGAACATGAGTGAGCGGGTGACAATGTCTGCCTATAATTGTTCTACTGAGTATTAAAATTCTGCTTAAAATTGTTCAGTGGGGATTCTTAACATTCAGCAACCCCTTGGTTAAGCCACATATCCCAGCATGTCCTGTATTGTCCATTGTTGTGGTCAGTGGCTATGTTTGGGATAGGTGTTCTCCTAGGCTAATGTATCCCTATAATTTTACTGTAGGGATTTCCGCACCATATGATTCAGTGGTATGCTTAAATGAAGAAACCGAATACATTGAAATTATATTTGTTTTTATCTTTTTAATTGTTACTCTTTGATATTTTAGCTGTCGCCCAAAAAAACATGGGAAGGATTCATTGGTGGATTCTTTTTGACTATAATATTTGGATTTATGGTGAGTTCTCCGAGTTTATCATTGCAGTTTAGAAGATAAGCGGTTCATCGGTCACCATAATGAAAGATTTCAGAGTACTATCTCTGTATTTTGCCAACTTATATGGTGTCATCTCTGACTTGCATTGTAAGGTGGACTCATAGAGCTCCAAGCACTGTGCATACAAATGATGATAGAAAATGGGATGGAAACACAATACGTGTAATATTCATATGCTTCAATTTAGAACATAAACATACTTTAGCATAAATGTGTAAGACTTTCTACTTGAATTTAAAGGGGTTATCTCATGATGTAAAAAATCAGACATCATATAGCCCATGAAAATCTCTAGCAAAGCTAGAACCAGCCCGGTACCTCACATGGATCCAGAACGCCCCATTCATTGCTCCAATTGCTCTGCTAGATGTATTTCAGCCTTGCAGCTCAGGGGGCATTTCCTCACTCGGGGTGTGTCTTTTCTGCTTGGGGCATGTCCCTGCTGCTGCTCCCTTCCTGTAACTGTCACAGCTTCTATAAGAAGATCCATCTGGAGCAGTTGGAAGGATGGAACTGAGAATGTGCCACCACTTGTGGAACTGAGAATGTGTCACCATGTTACTGAGGTGGATGGAGGAATAAGGAAAAGAAGAAACAGCAGGTGGCGCTATCCAAATATATTGTATTGAAAAACTCAGTGGCTATCCAAAATTTTTAGTTACTTGCAGTATTCAGATCAAGGTGCTGGTTTGAAAAATGTAGAATATTTTTCTTGAGATAACCCCCTTTAATCTAGCCTATATCTCTTCCATTCAGAACCGTGAAAGAGTGACAGAGGTAAACGGGTTATCTAACTTTAAACATTTTTTTTAACAGAGACCACTTCAGAATGGCAGACCCATGGTAGGGTTTATACTTGCTTGGTCCCCGTCACTGGGTTGTAGCTTCATCTCTCCATGGCGCGCCTCCGCATTGGCAAGTGATTGGCTGCAGCAGTCATGTGCCCCCCCCTCCACCTTCAACACGGTGTGGATTCCCAGAGACCCGGAACCTGCGGAGGCAGCCATGGAGTTATATAGGCCAGGACTCGGCAGCAGGGCCCAGGTAAGTCTAAACCCCACTGTGGGTCTGCCACTATGAAGAGGTCTGTTAAAAAAAAAAAAAAAAAAGTTTACAGTTGGATAACCCCTTTAAGATGGCTAAACATGCAAAATAATCTGGAGAGGCATAGTTCATGTATATCAGGGGTACTCTATCACTTTTTGTAAAGGTCCACAAATCTGGGACTGCTATTGGGTGAAGATCCATGCCAAAAATATGTGAAGAGAAACAGCACTAGTGGAGTGCATCTCACTCCAGAATTTTGTATTTTACAATAAGCCGCGATCACCTCTAGATCTGCCCATTCCCTTTTTTGCTCCCCACACAGTAATGGTGCCCCCTAAGTGCCCCACCACACAGTAAGGATGCTCTCTTAGTGCCCCAACACAGTAAGAATGTCCCATTAGTATGCTCCCTAATTCTCCCCCACACAGCCGGATGATCCTGTGGTGCTAATCTTTGCATATGTTGTTGCATTTTCTTTTTCATAGATTTAGCACCTGACGACATTGATGTCATTTAGAGTTTTTTCACTCATATTTTCTCACTTGCACTTTATATGCACTGGTCACTTTAGAGATTTATCTTTATTTATTTTTTCTTTGATTTATGTATTTGATGTGTTTGATCACTGAGATACAATACCTTATCAGGGGCAGATTGTGTGGGAGGTGGAGTTTTCTTTCATTATTATTTTTGCCGTACACCTCTCATGTAATCTTATTTTGTAATGTTTTTTTTAAACATTTTTTTTGATCATGTTTTGAATACATTTTGGGATTTAATCATGGTGTGCCCCATTTTCTTCATGTGCCCTTTATTATAATTGGTTGTAGTGCTTTTGCACATGGGCAGCATTCTTCTTTTCAATTGATATTGTGGTGCCTGCTTTCTACTACATTTACAATTCAAGTGAAAGGGCCTGAGCTGCAATACCAAGCACAGCCACTAGACAGTGTATGGAGCTGTGCTTGTGAAGAGACCGGAGCTCTGGTGAGCGCAGTAGCCTCTTCAAACAGCTGCTCACCGGGGGTGCCAGGAGTCAGACCCATCCTGAGAATAGGCCATCAATATCAAATTCCTGAATAAGGCCCCTTTCACACTTGCGTTGTCCGGATCTGGCATAGAGTTCCGTCGTCGGGGCTCTATGCCGGAAGAATCCTGATCAGGATTATCCCCATGCATTCTGAATGGAGAGAAATCCGTTCAGGATGTCTTCCGTTCCGGAACGGAACGTTTTTTGGCCGGAGAAAATACCGCAGCATGCTGTGCTTTTTGCTCCGGCTAAAAATCCTGAACACTTGCCGCAAGGCCGGATCCGGAATTAATGCCCATTGAAAGGCATTGATCAGGATCCGGCCTTAAGCTAAACGTCGTTTCGGCGCATTGCCGGATACGACGTTTAGCTTTTTCTCAATGGTTACCATGGCTGCCGGGACGCTAAAGTCCTGGCAGCCATGGTAAAGTGTAGTGGGGAGCGGGGGAGCAGCATACTTACCGTCCGTGCGGCTCCCGGGGCGCTCCAGAGTGACGTCAGGGCGCCCCAGGCGCATGGATGACGTGATCGCATGTACACGTCATCCATGCGCCTGGGGCGGTCTGACGTCATTCTGGAGCACCCCGGGAACCGCACGGACTGTAAGTATGCCGCTCCCCGCTCCTACTATGGCAACCAGGACTTTAATAGCGTCCTGGCTGCCATAGTAACACTGAAAGCATTTTGAAGACGGATCAGTCTTCAAATGCTTTCAGTACACTTGCGTTTTTCCGGATCCGGCCTGTACCGGATCCGGCAAGTGGAGTACACGCCAGATCCGGACAACACAAGTGTGAAAGGGCCCTAACCACTTTACGGTCAATAAATGCTCTTCTTCTTTTTTTATTTTTTTTTAGTTTTCGTACATTTTAGCACAGTTCCATTTCTTTGTGTGTCCTGTGGAGTATAACGGTGAAATCAACAACTTCTCGGCCAGCTGTAAACCATCCGAGCTGTTCAGACTCCATGATTACACAGTTCCCCCATTTCTGCACTCACTGTTGGGATGGGTAAGTGCTCGTCATTGTTTTTATAGAGACATTCTCCATTGAATTCCATAGGAGAGCGTAAGTCTAGGGAAGTGCACTGCTTCCTATTGTAACGTACGTGACCTGTGCCCGTTGGCATCCTCCTGTTTCCCCTGGTGGACACAGCTGCCAGAGCAAATCCCCTTGTTCCTCGGATCTCAGGCCTTAGGCTGCCTGGTCTCTCTGCCTTTTAACGCACAATTTTCGGCTCTTGGGGTGCCAGCGTGCATGCACCATCACTTGAACCTTACCGCCAGGCTATAGCTTTACCATATTTGGAATTGTGGAATTTCAATACTTAGAAATCTAAGATGTATTGCTAATTTCTTTATATTGATATATTGTGCTTGTGAATAAAGCAGTGATGTATATTCTGAACATAGAAATACACTTTTCTCCATGTGGAAAGTCTATAGTAAGTAGTGTTTGTAACAAAATCGATGGGAAAATCCAGCTCTTTTAAACAACAGGAAGCACTTAAAAACTTTCCAATCCTCATACGCAAGAAACAATCTACGCGTTTCGGACCCTCATGTTTCGGTCCTAATCATGGCATAAATGACATATACCAAGCAGTTGCTTATATACTCCTCCCACACCATCCATAGTGGTTTAGATGTCACATGACTAGAAGCTGCTTGATAAGATCAGAACACATAATATTATTTTAAAAAACTTTCACAATCTAATCAAATGAAAGAAAAATCTTCAATGCAATATTCGGCTGCAGACATATAATCAGTTATACTGCAAGATCAGATCCTGTCTTTTATTTAAACCTATTGGGATGCATGTACTTAGTTGGAACATCTCTGTTTAGAAGCTTCCTCCGATGGTCTCCACCTCGCAAGGGAGCGGTAACCCTTTCTATACCTTGTGCAATCAGGGCTGAAAAATCGCAGTGCAAAGTGCAGACACAGCAGGCAATACAATATTCCATGTCACTCCCCACGTGTTATTCGCAACATTCCCAAAGGGGAGATGATCCGCACCAGACGAAGTTGCACTGATGCGGATACATTTAGAAGGGAGTCCAATAAGGTTAAGAAAAGGTTGGAACACAGACTATATGCCCCAAAGATGATAACAGGCCATAGAGATCTAGCATCGTCACTGGATAGAAAAGTTCTGTTTTTTCCGGAAAATAAAAGTAATAATAATAAATATAAACAAGATGAGAACAATTCATCTAGTGACGATGCTACCATGTTCTCCACGTGTTACAGTGAGGAGTTTAGGGACATATGCCAAATTATTAAGAAACCTCTTCCTGTACTGAGTTATAAAAACTGGTCTAAGTACACAGTATTAAGTGTGTGGCGCGACGGGCGCCAACACTGGGAAATATGCTGAGCCCCAGTCTCTATGTCGATAACCAACAGAGGAAGCTATAAGTGCGGGCATGGCCGGTGTATTTGTTGCAGCCATATGAGAAAGAGCAGAACCTTTGAATCCACAGCAAATGGTAAGACATTTGAGATAAAGTCTTATCTGAACTGTAATACCAGATTTGCCGAGTATTTAATCACATGTGAGGTCTGCTCACTTCAGTATGTAGGCTGCACAACAAATGAAATAAAAACCAGAATAAGAAAACCTATTTCTGACATACCCCATTTCAAGACTAGAAACGTCTCTGCCGCCAGTCTGCACTTGGCTGTAGTGCATGGAGGCGATTTTATTTTTTTTCAGCGGCCCTGATTGCACAAGGTATAGAAAGGGTTACCGCTCCCTTGCGAGGTGGAGACCATCGGAGGAAGCTTCTAAACAGAGAGGCTTTCTGGATGTTCCGACTAAGTACATGCATCCAAATAGGTTTCAATAAAAGACAGGATCTGATCTTGCAGTATAACTATATGTCTGCAGCCGAATATTGCATTGAAGATTTTTCTTTCATTTGATTTTATTAGATTGTGAAAGTTTTTTAAAAGAATATTATGTGTTCTGATCTTATCAAGCAGCTTCTAGTCATGTGACATCTAAACCACTATGGATGGTGTGGGAGGAGTATATAAGCAACTGCTTGGTATATGTGATTTATGTCATAATTAAGGTCCGAAACGCGTAGATTGTTTCTTGCGTATGAGGATTGGAAATTTTTACCGCATCAATAAAGTGTTTCCTGTTTAAAAGAGCTGGATTTTTTTTCATTGATTTTTTTGTTACAAGTCCTAAGCAACAGCCGTGTCCAGGCTGGCGTCCGTGCTCACAACAGGTGCGAGCTGCAATTTTCTGTTTTCATAGTAAGTAGTGTATATGATATGTACATGTTAGGACACAGCTCTGCCATCAGCATGTTGATGTCTAGTCCTGTCAATCAAGCAGAGGGGGGAGTGTGCAGAGCACAAGGGCATTACAAAAGATGTGCTCCGAGGATTCAGCCCCGCCCACTGGTGCTCCAGACACCTATTCTGCATATGAATAAAGAGCAGATATCTTTGCAGCTGTTTAACTTATAGACAAAATAAAGGTGTTGGTTTCATCAGCATGATCAACCCTACCAGGCAGTTTGTCTTGTTTAATAGCATTGATCATGCTGACAGAGGCTCTTTAAGGGGTTAAAGGGTCACAGATTTTTCAGAAAACTTTTAAAATGTAATAGAGAAAGTTTTGATCGGTGGGTGTCCCAGCGCTGGGACCCCCACCAATTGCTAGAACGAGGAGTTGGAATTGAGATGGTCCCATAGACTTTATATTGAGCCTGTCTTCATTCCTCTCCTGCAGCAAACAGAGAGTGTAATATGCAAGCGCTTCCCTTCCCTCTCCTCTTTCTGGAGATCAGTGGTCTCAGCACTCAGTTGGGGTCTCAGCCTCTATAACATTCTGAAAACTCTTGAATATCAGCACGTTTGGGGCCCATCGTATTATGGATGTCCTCGACAGCATTAAATGGATATTCCGATTGTAGCAAGTTATCACCTATTCACAGGATAGGAGATAACCACTAGCTCGGTGGATATTTCTACTGCTTGGACCCCTGCAAACAGGGCGGCAGGTCAAGTATCTGCGCTGTCGCTCCATTCACCCCTATGAGAGTTTTGCTAGCTAATAGCTAAGCATCTATCATGGAACTGCCATAGAGGTGGAGTAGCATTCCCCATTCTCATGATCAGTGGGGGGGGGGGGGGGGGTGTCCCCATCGGTAGGACCCCTACTGATCTAATGGTTATCCCCTATCTTGTGGTTAGGGATAACTTGATACAACTGGATTACCCCTTTAAGCAGTAATCGTTATACCGCACACAGTGTAATTTGCAGAGATACTACAGAGACTAGACTATACTACAAATATTGCAGAGACTACAGTACTATGCCATGTGGTGGCCCCACTTGCACAGCTATTAAAGGGCTTCTATCACCAGAATCATTGTAGTGAAACAGGTTGATCTCTGACATTTGTGCAGGTTAGCAGAAGCTAGCGTCATCACGTCTGGCCCTGACTTCCCCTAGTCTTGCTTTTGCCATGCCCTTCAGTACCTGGTGAGGTCCAGGAGAGAGGCTCACCAGCAGTTCTTCTCTTTACTGCGCCAGGTACTAAAGCATGAGACTAGAAGAAGTTGGGGTTAGGCATGATGACGTTTACATTGCCTGGTCCTGTCAATCAAAGTGCAGAGAGGCGCAGCAGGTAAAATGGAGCCTGTAAGGCAGGCATGTCCAAACTGCGGCCCTCCAGCTGTTGCAAAACTACAACTCCCAGCATGCCCGGATAGCTGTAAGCTACCCAGGCATGCTGGGAGTTGTAGTTTTGCAACAGCTGGAGGGCCGCAGTTTGGACATGCCTGCTGTAAGGAGTAATGGCAATGCCCCCGTTGCTTTTAGAGACTCATTGTCATATATTAAACGTTCAGTTTTATCAGAAGTAAAGCCACAGATGGGGATGGGACCAAGACTGCTAGCTTTTGCTGATCTGTGCACGTGCCGCAGATCAACCTGTTTCACAAAAATGATTCTGGTGACAGAATCCCCTTTAACCCCTTAAGTCCCAGTGCTGTACATGTACAGTGGAAGGAGGGGTTTGAAATACGGTGCCTGCTCATGTTTCAAATGGCGGAGGCCCGGGGTTAATATCTGTGAATGGAGATAACAGACATTTAACCCTTTAGATGCCGTGGTCAAGTGCGACCATGGCATCTAAGTGCCGAAAAAAACAGAATCGCACGCTTCCAGGTCAGGAATGGCTCCCCATGCGGCGAACAGGGGAGCCGTTCCTTCACTGTCTTCAGAGAAACCCAGCCTATCATTGCTGTAGTTCCTATGGAGGCCTGCAGGTGTCAGGCCTCCATTGGATAACCGCAAATGGTCAGGTTTCTTAATGCAGTTTTGGAAGCCAAAACCAGGAGTTCAGAATAGAGAAGTCGTATTTGTCCTATGTACTTTCTCCCCTTTCCTGATTTTGACTTCCAAAACTGCATCATAAAACCTGACCTTGTTGCCGTACCCTTTTTCCATTCCTTTGCCTCCCGTGCTCATCACATAGGCCACTCAGAAATACTGTGTAAAGCTATATGTCAAGGGTTGCCCATGGTCATTGATTTCTCTATATTATCTGAGCGTTTAAGATGCAAGAATTTCACACTTACATTGACAATAATGCCTGTTTTTCCAGACAACTGTCCGCCTGTACCCATTTCAGATACACAGCATCGCCCTATCAACTTTTGGTTCACTGATTGGGCCATTTGGAGGCTTCTTTGCTAGTGGCTTCAAGCGAGCCTTTAAAATTAAGGTAGGCCCCATTTTTTTTTAAGGAAACGTGATTTCCACCACTTTGACAATATTCTTTCATTGTTCATGCCTATACTCCCAGAATAAAGTGCAAATGCCTAATGATATTTTCGGTATGATATTTTCCAGGATTTCGCTGACACTATTCCTGGGCATGGCGGGATTATGGACAGATTTGACTGTCAGTATTTGATGGCCACCTTTGTCCATGTGTATATTGCCAGCTTCATAAGGTAAAAAGGTCTCCCATTACCTTTAGCATAAGGGGGTGTAGGGAGTTATAAATTTTTTTTTAATGAGAATGATGCTGAAAAAAAAATATTTGAGGTTTAGAGGGGTCTCTGTATCACCTACACTACTGAATTGTACATTGTAATGTTAAAGAGGTTCTCCTGGCTTTTTAAAAGATCCATTTTATGTTCTGCCCTGTGGAAAGAAGATTGTTTAATAAGTGCTTACCGGTCCCTCTCGCCACTGATGCCGCCCTCCCCGCTGCACTCACACAGGCTGCAGGCTCCTATACCAGGGTTCTGACTGGATGTGTGTGCTTCTTTTTCTATTCAGCGGCCTTATAGTAACTGAAGCTGAACAGGAAAAGGGTGCACAACTGTCCAGGACCCTGGAAGAAGAGACCACAGCCTGTGTGTGCAGTGGGGATGGCCGCTTCAGCGGAGTAAGGGACAGATCTTTTCAAAGAAGGCAGTGGAACCCCCTTCAAAAAAATGTCCCTATTAGTTTTTGCTAACCAAAAGTTAAAATTTGGAGGCAGATACCAGTTAGTTGAGAGAATTTTGATGTAAAACATGTGGAGAATGCCGTTTCCTTGTGAATATTTGAAGTCATGATGTCTGAAGCTGGGGCTTCTTGTTTTGGATTTGGCATAATCAGATTATCTGCTAGAACTTGCCTATATGTATGATATTTCAATATTTAATATTTCACCTGACATCGGTCTCTCCGAAGTGTGTATGTATTTTCATTTTGAAGAGGGAAGAAAGCCTCTGCCAGACACCTCAGGAGGTGTCTTATCTCCCTAAAGAACAAAAGGATTGGGAGAAGAAAAATTATTTGCTAGATCCTTCTCTCACCCGACATCATCTGTTGGGACATTTGGGAGCTCCCCATACATGTTAGATTGTTGTCCTGTCCCACCAAAAACTGCAGGTTTGGTTGACAATACACAATGTGTCTGTGGGACTTACCAGCTTGAAAGAACATTGAAGAAACTTCAGACCCCCCAGTCCATTTTTATAGTTCTGACGGTATTTGGTATTACCAAAGAATTCCATATTAAGACACTGTTAAAGGAAATATTAATTATTACATGCAATCAGGGGTTACAGGAATGGCCCTACAAGGGTTAATGCAAGGTTGATGGCTAGGTAGGGAAAAGGGTTAACCTAGGGTTGGTGAAAGAGTTAACATAAGGTAATATTGCAGGGATATCGCTAGGTGGGCAGAATGTAGGGATATGGGAATGTATATGGTTGGTGGTATAGGGTAATGCGGGGGTTAATGCTGGGGTAGCTGTGGGCTATGGCAGGGGGGAGAGAGTTAATGTAAGGGTAATTAGTGGCAGTAGTATGCAGGGGTAAATGATTGGTGGCAGGAAATGCACCACATTTAAGCTAATATAAGTATATATACGTATATAGACCAACACAAACACACACATATATATATATATATATATATACACACACACACACACACAACCCGAGGCATATTAATGTATATATGGACATGCACACAATACAGGGCATATATGCATATCCATATATACACTGGGCCCAAATACAGGGGACATATACATCACACATATATCCCCACTGGCCATATAGGGCAAATAGGTAGAGATAAAAAAAATATATATCTATATAGTGTGTTTATGTGTAAATATATACCACTTCCCTCTACAGACACTGTATTTTTAACCCATCTTTTACTTTCTCCAGAGGTCCAAATCCCAGCAAAGTCCTGCAACAACTATTAACTCTGCAGCCAGAACAACAACTAAACATCTACAAAGTATTGAAGACCCACTTGATGGAGAAAGGGGTCCTCTAAGGAGCAACACTGACCTGACCTGTAACCTGTGTTCAAAGACTATTTCTATGGCGCCGGAGCTATTGCACTGACCCCAGAGCATTCAGCCAAAGCCGGTCAGTTTTCCCTTGCTAGTTCCCTGTAGAAAAGGCACAAGGCTGCCTTCCTCATGCACACTGAAGCATTGTAGCTGACTGCGTGAAGCTCTGAATGTCCATTATGGATACTGTGATCCAATAGCTCTTATTTCCATGTGCGTATACTAAAGAAGGGGGCAGTTTTCCTTTAGTGATGACTATGCACAGTTTCTCGCAGGAAGGGACTGACGTACGGTTTGCTGTTCACATTGTGTACCTCCTCCTGCCGAATAGATGGAATCCTGACTCCACTTTCTTCATATTGCTTTTATGGGATAGATTTTATGTTTTGCAATGTTTAAATGAGCATCAACATTTTTTTTAATAGATTGTATTCTTTTTAAGTTTTGTCCTTGGAGACAATGTAATGCATTTATGGTATTTATTGACTGTACCCGTGACACATTGAAGTCATACAGTGCTACCACATAATGCTGATTTAGAGCAGCTTTACATGAGTAGAAGGTTATGATGGCCTGCAATGCCTTCTTCTCATCCTTATCAAAAGGGAAATGGTTTTACATAAAAACAAAACTCCTAGGCATGGCATAGTCATGGAAGGAGGGGAACTTGTTCATGACAACCTATGTACTGAAATAGTACAGGATTATGCTAAAACCTGTGAACTCTTTCAGTTCTGTCCAAGTAGATTAGTGAATAATGTCCTCAGAATGTGGATATCTGTTTCTACACCCCATGTTGTACCCCAGCCAGAGTTCCTGGGGCTTTAGTATAGGACACATCCCTTGGATCTGAGGAGTCTGTCCTGTTCATGCCTCATGTTGTTCTTTCCTTTTGCATATACAGCCTTTGTGTGCACTAAATCCTTCTTCCTGAATGAAAGTTTACTGCAGTCGTGCGCTTCATGCTGCCGCTGCACTACAGTAATACACGTATAGATCATACGAGTGTATTACTGTAGTGCAGCGGCGGTATGAAGCGCACGGCGTCATACCAACCAATGACGCCGTGTGCTCCTGCTGTTAGCAGGAATCTAGGCCGGCATACCACGGACCGTTCACGGCTGCGAAACACGGCCGTGTGCATTCGGCCTAATACTGAGAGTCTGTGAGTAGAATATCATGTTTAGAGGGAAATACTGATCCTCACTGGGAAGGGTATGTAACCACAAGGGCTGACTATGACGAAGAGAGAAGTCTAAGTATCTTAAGTTTCCTGACGTCCTGATCCATCACAGCTAGGCATTATTTAGTTTTAAACACTGCGCAAAATTGCTTGAAGGGGTATTCCCATCTCAGACATTGATGGCATATCGCTAGGATATTTAATCAATGTCAAATAGGTGCACGTCTCACCTCTGGGACCTACTCCTACCTCTAGAATGCGGCACCCCAAAGTGAAGGAGAGCACACCATTTAGCTATTTTCAGAAGTCCTATAACTGCGAATGGAGAACGCACTGCGCATGCACGGCCACCTCTCCATACACCGATGGGAATGCCGGAAATAGACGCTCCAGCGCTCCGCTATTTTCAGTGTGCTTTCCTTCACTTTGGAGGGCACGATCTCTTGTGAGACTTTCATCGGGGACCATCAGTCCGTGCCCAAGAAGATCACAGTATTTCTGTGAAAAAAAGGAAGCTATCCGGACAGGTCGGAATAAGTATAAGTGTTCATATGGTTTGTCTGAAAGACCCCTCCATTATATATGATATAATGTGAACCTAGCACTCCCCTTAGGACCCTTTTATCAGACATGTCACACCACAATTGACTGTAGTCAAACTGGTATTTCTTCACTGGTGATTCTGTACATACTGGGGCAGATTTACTTATAGTGTCTTACTTTGCACTGTGTAAGAATATGAATCATATACGTAATGTTAGACAAATGTACTAGTTGTGGTGCGTGGACCTTTGTAAATTTGGAGTGTCGTAAATCCCGCACCAGATTTATGCTTGAATTTTGTCCCTGCGCCAAAAAACTGTCTAGTCTAAGTTATTGCCACATATAAGTTGGCTTAGTTTTACTCCAAAAATGCACCAACATTTTTGTGGCCACATTTAAGCTATGCCCCCTTGTTAGACGAGGTGAAAAAGGTTACAATAGTGTGTAAAATGGTTAGTAAATATGATACAAAGCATGCACCAAGTTTTTTGGCACAAACTGGCGCAGAGAATCTGCCCCTCTGTTGGTATAATCTCCAAGAATGAACTTGCATTTTAAGTTGAAAGATCATTTCCCATGGAGAATGTCTATGGTACTTATAGATATGTGTCATAAAGTTCAGATGGGTTGAGTCCTAGAAAGGGGATGCCTTCCTCCAGCCATATCAAGTGGGAGAGTGCCCTCACTCGGCTGTTTCTGTATCTGTCATATACTTCATTAACATTGGCAGTTTAGGAGGAAGACATAAAAGGATACCTTAAATCTGTATACATATACCGTATATCATGTAGTCTTATGGTCCACAGCAAAGTCCATGTCTAGAAGTAGCAGAACAGAAGGATGTCCCCATTAGTAAATCACCCTTTGTAGATGTGGTTATGTAACAATATCACTTTCATTGCGGTTCCTAAAGGAGATTACACTACTAGTAGTATTGAATTGCTAGTTAGGATAGTACTTCAATATTAGGATATCCCAAAACTCATTAAAGCATCTCTATATTAGCAATGAAATAGGTAGAATATATTCTGCTTCTTGCTGGCACAATGTCCAATATTTCTGAACCATCCAGTACTGTGATGCACAACATGTTTCTTCATAATCTGTTCTGTCGGGCACACCTCTTGTTACATTGCGTTCCAAACCTCTTCTATCCTATGACGGTTTATTGTCGGCAGATTTTACATTTACGTTTTAACTAACAGAATAGATCCTTTTTCATTATGGGAGAAGACATTAGAAAGCAAGTTCTAGTTCATGCCCTGAAAGATAAGCAGATAACTGCAATTTATCCATACACTGTAGCCCATTCTTCGGGTCTACATCTTCATGCTTCTATAAGCATATACTGTCATGGAGTAAATGCCAGATGTTAACAAAAGCCACATTTCCAAGGCATCTAAGAATTTAGTTTTTTGCCAACTTATTTTTTGCCCTTTTTCAAATCGGTATATATTTATTGGTGCCTTGGAAGTTTGGCTTTTCATGACATATGTTAGGATATTAGTAGAATACTACTCCACGTTGCACAGATTGGAGTTTGGTGTTGGAGACTCCATAGCCTACAGTAGGTAGAGGACATCTGTCAGCAGATTTGTACCTATGAGACTGGCTGCCCTGTTGCATGTGTGCTTGGCAGCTGAAGGCATCTGTGTTGGTCCCATGTTCATATGTGACTGCATTGCTGAGAAAAAAGTTTTACTATATGCAAATGAGCCTCCAGGAGCAACGGGGGCGGTGCCGTTACACCTGGAGGCTCTGCTCTCTCTGCAACTGCTGCACCCTCTCTACTTTTGATTGACAAGGCCAGGCATGAAAATGTTTACACTGCCTGGCCCTGTAAATCAAAGTTGAGCTGAGCCTCTAGGTGTAACAGCAATGCCCCAGTTGCTCCTAGAGGATGATTTGCATACAATTAAACTTCATTTTTCTCAGCAATGCAGGCACATATGAATATGGAACCAACAAAGATGCTGTCAGCTGCCAAGCTCACATGTAAGGGTACTTTCACACTAGCGTTTTGTTTTCTGGCACTGAGTTCCATCAAAAGGGCTTAATGCCGGAAAAGAACTGATCAGTTTAACCCCCATACATTCGGAATGGAGAGTAATCCGTTCAGGATGTATCAGTCCTTTTGACTGATTAGGCAAAAGAAAACCGTAGCATGCTACGGTATTCTATCTCCGGCGAAAAAAACTGAAGACTTGCCTGAATGCCTGCATTTTTTCCCATAGGAATGTATTAGTGCCTGATCCGGCATTCAAAATACCGGAATGCCGGATCAGTCCTTCCGGTCTGCGCAGAACCGAACAAAAGGTGAAAAAAATAAATGCCGGTGTCATCCCTTTTGCCGGATAACACCGGAAAGACTGATCTGGCATTTCAATGCATTTTTCTGATTGATCAGGATCCTGATCAGTCTTACTAATGCCATCAGTTGGCATACATTTTGCCGGATCCGGCAGGCTTGTCGGATCACTCTGCCGCAAGTGTGAAAGTAGCCTAACAGGTCAGCCAGTTTCATAGGTACAAATCTGCTGACAGATGCTCTGTAAAGAAAACCTGTCAAATCTCATCTGCAGGCAACGTATTATATAGAAGGAGGATGTGAGATGATATATGTAGTCTTCTGGGAAAAGATTCTGTACTTACTGACGATGCTTATTTTGGACTTGGGGTCCAGTGGTGGTACTTCTCAGTGATTGACAGAGTCATACAGTGGGTTATTAAATCATTGAGTAGGACCTCCCACTGGAATCCTAAGCCCGACAAGTTTATACAGAGTCTTTTTTCCATTAAACTATATATCAATGTGCTCCACTCCTCCTGCTCTAGAACATGCAGCTCACACACCATGTTCAACCTGACAGGTTCTCATTAAGTTACCATTAAGAACTAGATATGGTTTCAGTTAGATGAAGACCTAATATGTTATTCATCTATGTGAGATGTTTAACTAATGCAGTTCAAAAGCTCCAATGTTGAACATGTGAAAAAGATTTAATAAAATGTCCAATGCCAGAACTTTTAATAGGGACTGTTCCACGTATGCCATAGCAATTTAGAAGCTTCCCCATGTTTTGGTGCTGTATATATATTGATTTCTCTCTTGGAAACCCAACATGCACTAATGAATCATAACCAAGAGAAAAATAAATAACAGCACAGTCTCACATCAACGTCTTGTTTTCTGTTCTTCTGATCCGTTAGAAGAACAGAAAAAAAATAACTGTTGCAGGACTTTTTGTCCCATCAAAAATAAATGATCTCTGACAGAAGTGACACAAACGAATCATAGCTGAAGCTCAAAATAACAGATCCTATATTTTTTCCTGATTTGATGGATAGGAAGAACATAAATGGTGATTTGAACTCAGCCTTAAGCCTCATGCACACGACTGTATGTATTTTGCGGCACAGAACAGCTGGCCCCTAATAGAACAGTACTATCCTTGTCCGTAATGCGGACAATAATAGGACATGTTCTATCTTTTTGCAGAACGGAAATGGAATGCACACAGTAACTTCTGTTTTTTTGTGTGGAACAATTGAAATGAATAGTCCCGTATACGGTCCGCACCAAAAAAACTGAACAGAAACGGAAAAAAATATACGTTCGTGTGCATGAGGCCTTATCGGCACATCAAATAGAACTATTAAAAGTCAAGATATCCACCTCTTCTCATATATCGCCTGATGCAAAGGCTGTGAATAAACTGGGTTTCCTTCCTTTTCAGAATCACAGCTTAAACTAAAACCGGTTCATATCTGTAAGACCATATTCACACATGCCATACTTATTTTAAGAAATATGTGTTATTCAGTTTGTGAAATTGGGAGAAAACCCTATTCATATGCAATGGAATACATCAGCATGTATTTGAGAACTTGCTACAGATTTCACCTGCTATATTGTGAGAGGTGAAATCTGAGGCACAATGCACATGTGAATACAAAGGGAATATACAGCAGATTTTTACAGGATTCACGGTTTGGTAATGGAGCTTAAACTGCCCAGGAACCTTAGTTGGCTAGTCCACCAAACTCCCCTATACACATTCATGCTTGATTCAGCATGTGTCCTTGATGGAAAGTGGGGAATAACCTGCTGGCAGACACCACGGGAGGCAGCTTATATCCTGTGGGAACAAAGTATAACGCTTGTTGAAATCATTTATCTAATGTTTGTGGCCAGTTTTATAGTAATATTATAGGGACACATTTATTTTTTGTTTCATTTCTCAGTAACGAATACATTGCTGGTTTTTAAAGGAAGTCTGTCAGCAGTTTCAACTAGGCTAAACTGCTGACAGCACTAGGTGGGGGCTGGGGAGAGCAGTGCAAACATTTCTTTTGTGGAACTTTTATTTTCAGGAGTAGTGAGAATATAAACTTTTATTCACTGTTAAGTGATCTCTTCATAGAGTTGCTTCACAGCCCCTCCCCTGTGCTCTGAGTGACAGCTGTAGCACCCAACCAGGAGACTAGTACAGCTGTCACTTAGAGGAGAGGGGCTATGAAACAGTTCATTGCAGAGAACCTCCACCTGGGGAACCCACTGGAGCAAAATCTGGCAGAATAAAACTTCTTATTCACACTACTCCTGATAATAAAGACTCCACAAAAGACATGTTTGTACTGCTCTTCCAAGGCCCTACATACTGCTGGCAGCAATTTAGCATGGTCATAACTCCTGACAGACCCCGTTTAAAATTATACCCTCAAGCTGGTTTCACACGGGCGTTGCGGGAAAATGTGTGATTTTTCTGCTCAAGTGCAAACTGCTTTAATGCGTTTTGCACACGCGTGAAAAAAATCGACATGTTTGGTACCCAGACCTGAACTTCTTCACAGAAGTTCGGGTTTGGGATCGGTGTTGTGTAGATTTTATTATTTTCCCTTATAACGTGGTTATAAGGGAAAATAATAGCATTCTTAATACAGAATGGTTAGTGAAATGTCCATTGAGGGGTAAAAATAATAAACAAATTTAACTCACCCCATCCACTTGATCGCGTAGCGGATCTCCTCTTCTTTCTACTTTCTTCAGGACCTGGCTAAAGGACCTTTTGATGACGTCACTGCGCTCATCACATGGTCCATCACCATGGTGATGGACCATGTGATGAGCGCAGTGACGTCATCAAAAGGTCCTTTTCATCAAAAAAGAAAGAAGACTTGCCAGGCTGAGCGTTCAAGTGGATTAAGGTGAGTTTATTAATTGTTTTTGATGATTTTTTTTTTAACCCCTCCACCACTATTTTACTAAGCATTCTGTAGTAAGAATGCTATTATTTTCCCTTATAATTATGTTATAAGGGAAAATAATAAAGATCGGGTCCCCATCCCGATCGTCTCCTAGCAACCGTGCGTGAAAATCGCACCGCATCTGCACTTGCTTGCGATTTTCACGCAGACCCATTCACTTCTATGGGGCCTGCGTTGTGTGAAAAACGCACAATATAGAGCATGCTGGGATTTTCATGCAACGCACCAGTGATGCATGGAAATCAACGCTCACGTACATAGCCCTATTGAAGTGAATGGGTCCAGATTCAGTGCGGGTGCAATGCGTTCACCTCACGCATTGCACCCGCACAGAATTCTCACCCGTGTGAAAGAGGCCTTAAAGTTAAATTTAAGTCACAAGTAGCATTCCCTTCGAGTTCTGATTGAATATAGCCTATTAGGCAATATAACTACAGTACTTCCAAGACAATATTTTTTTAAGAGACCAAAGTAACCTAAGTAAATATAAGCACAAAAAACAAGGGAAACAAAGTATATATTTTTTCAGTTGGCTTTTAGGAAAAACATATTGTAACAAGCACTATTATTATTTTTTTTCTTAAAATGAAAAATTGCTGCTTTTTGATGCCAGACATGTAAGGGTACTTTCACACTAGCGTTAAAGTTTTCCAGTATTGCGTTCCGTCACAAAACATCAGTTTTGTCCTAATGCATTCTGAATGGAAAGCAATCCGTTCAGTAGGCATCAGGATGTCTTCCGTTCCGTCCCTTTTACGGTATTTGGCCGGAGAAAATACTGAAACACTTGCATTAACTTCCATTGAAATGTATTAATGCCGGATCCGGTACCAAGTGTTCAGGAAATTGCCGCATTGACTGATCCGCAGAACTTTAAAAATGTGAAAAAAAAATATTCCGGATCCGGTTTTCTGGATGACACCGGAGAGACGGACCCGGTATTTCAATGCATTTGTCAGACGGATCTGGAAACAAATGATATTCGCTTGCATACGGATTTCCGGAAACGGCAGGCAGTTCCAGCAACAGAACTGGCTGCTGGAGTACAGCAACGCTGGTGTGAAACTAGCCTAAGTAAACTAATTTAGGAAGACTTGAATATTATTTTTAAGTTTGATTCGTTAAATGTACATATTTATTTTTCTTGTGTTTATATGAAAATAAAGTATATTGAAACATATGTCTCTTTGTCTTGGTCCTGCATAAGAGGGATAATCCTCCAAAGTACTGTTCTTTGTATTTGATTTAAAGAGGACCTTTCATGGAATTTGTTTTGTTTAATTAAGTACCTTTACTTGTGGGGTACCTTCCGCTGATGCTGCCATCCTTTTTATTTTTTTTCAAATACCCCTCACATGAACTGCTGTGCTCCCCTGCTGAGCATCGGTTCCCTTGCAGTCCTCTGGCCCACACTCCACTCCTCTCCTCAGTCACCCTCCTCTGGCTTGGAGTTTCTCGCGAGCGCCGGCCACTACTGGGCCTGCGCATGTACAATGCTCTGCCCACTATGAGCAGAGGCACTGATCTTAGTGCACATGCACAGGCCCAGCGGTGACCGACGCTCGCGAGAAACTGCAGATCAGGAGGATGAGGCAGTAGGAGAGAAGAGTGGGCCAGAGGACTGCAAGGGGAGCGGTTATCTGGGCACATAGCTGAAGGTCCTGGGAACTTGCAGACATAATTCCGCCCGTGGGCACTTGCAGCAGCTAGTTTACATACCTTTTATAAAGTACTTTTTTCAGGATCTACGTGGGACAGATACAAGAGAGGTATTATTTTAATGTGGGGGAAACATTCTATAATGCAATCTGAGCAGTCTAAAATGTTCAGAGCAGGTGATAGACTCCCTCTAAGCTTAAAGAGGACCTTTCACTAGAATAAAACTTCTAAACTAACTATACAGACATGTAGAGCTGCGCCCAGGGATCCCCCTGCACTTACTGTTATACCTGGGCGCCGCTCCATTCTCCCGGTATAGCCTCCAGTATCTTCATAGTTAGGCTCCACCCAGGGGAACCTGCCGGCGTCTCATTCTCCCATGCTGTAGCGCTGGCCAATCGCAGCGCTCAGATCATAGCTTGAGAGGCTTTTTTTTCTCTCAAGCTATGAGCTGAGCGCTGCGATTGGCCAGCGCTACAGCATGGGAGAATGAAACCCTGGCAGGTTCTCCTGGGTGGAGCCTAACTATGAAGATACCGGAGGCTATACCGGGAGAATGGAGCGGTGCCCAGGTATAACAGTAAGTGCAGGGGGGTCCCTGGGCGCAGCTCTACATGTCTGTATAGTTAGTTTAGAAGTTTTATTCTAGTGAAAGGTCCTCTTTAATCACTGTATAAGGACTTATGCACCATATCCGTTTTGTGGCCAGAAAATCGTGGATCCGCAAAAAAGTAGATTTTTTGTGAAACTCACCTGTAAAATCTTTTTCTAGTCTTTTCCATTGGGGAACACAGACCATGGGTATAGCTTAGGCCACCACTAGGAGGAGCCACTATGCAAATAAGAAAAAACAGCTCCTCCTCCACTGGCTATACCCTCATGCTCCAACAGGAGGACCTCAGTGCGTGCAAAAGCAGTAGGAGAAGGAGACCAAATCCAAATATTAACACAGAAAAACTGAACCGAGGAATACAGCCATCTGGCCATTAACCATAAGGTTTTTTGTACAAAAAAAAGAGCAAGGATTTAACAAGGTAAAAAAAAACTCATTTTATTCAATATAAATCACATGATCATTACAGGTGAGACTCAAAAGGGACAGAACATGGAGACACAATGTGGAGAATCATAATGGGACCATATACAGCAGGTAAAAGACAATTGACAGAAGCTGTGAATATTGGAGTAGTTGCGGGTGCAATTGCTGTTCCCTAGTGTTGAACAACTACCTGACTCTTATTCACAGCATCCAAACAATGGATGCTGTAGAGTATACTAGGACGGTGCAATACTGCTCATAAAGATGGCATATAACAATAACTGCAAACCACTAGTCCCACCCTAATCCAGATACCATGTTACCTACCCATGTTGCTGCTGAAAAGTGGTGACACGGTTCCCCCACTGCTTCAACCTCGGCACGTGTTTCACCATGTAGGCTTCGTCAGGAGGTACGTTAACCATAAGATCCCAATAGAATAGAACCAACCCCTCCTGCAATAGACAAGAATGGGTGGGAGCTGTGTCCCCCAATTGAAAAGACGAGAAAAAGATTTTACAGGTGAGTTTCACAAAAAAAAAAAAAAAATCTCCTTTTCTCGCCCATTCCATTGGGGGACACAAACCATGGGACGTCCTAGAGCAGTCCATGGGGTGGGAAGACCAGCACCTCCAGAGGGAAACGTCCAACCGGTAAACAGGAACCACAGCCTGCAATACCTTGCGCCCTAGGGCAGCATCAGCCGACGCCAGAGAGTGCAGCTGGTAGAACTTGGTAAAAGGTATGGAAGGACGACCAGGTGGCCGCCTTACAAAGTTGTGATGTAGAGGCTCAATTGTGCCTAGCCCAGGAGGCCCTGGTGGAGTGCGCAGTAACCCCCGCTGGAGGAACCCTACCCCGGGACCGATAGGCCATGGCAATAGTCAACCGAATCCACCGAGCCACAGTGGCCTTGGAGGCTGCCAGACCCTTACTAGGCCCCTCGGGAACCACAAAAAGGGAGTCAGAGCGGCGAAATGGGACAGTAACCGACCGGTACACCCGCAGAGCACGGACAACATTTAGAGAATGGAGAGAGCGCTCCTTAGGGTTCGCAGGGGTGGGACCAAAAGGACGGCAGAATTATGTCCTCATTAACCGCCTAACGCAGATTCGCGGTCCGGAGGCGGCAGCGCTGCGCAGACTGACGCATATACGCGTCATCACGCGAGATGACGCACTTATCCGGCCCGCGCATGCGCAATGCGGGCCGGCATTTCGTCAAGGGGGGGTCACGTCATCAGCTTGCCAGCCAATGATCGCGGCTGGCAAGCTGATGATTTAAAAAAAAGCCAATCAGAAGCCAGATAACAGATCATATTAGTAAATATGATCTGTTATATGGCTGCCCTGCTCCTCTGCTGGTCCTTTTTGGTCGGTTGGATCCAGCAGAGGAGCAGGCTTCACAGTGAGTAGCACCAACACCACACTTTAGCCCCAGATCACCCCCTGCACCCCAATTAACCCTTTGATCCCCCTTGTCAATCACTAGTGAAAGGAAAAAAGTGATCAGTGTAAACTGTCACTTTTTTTTTCACTGGTATTGACTGTTAGGTTTTAGGATAGTTTAGGCCCCTTGGTTAGGTAGTTTAGGGATCAGTTAGCGCCCAGCGCACCGCACCGCAGTCACTGATTCGCTGATTAGCGTATCGCTAATCAGCATTTGTACTTTTATAGTATCTGGAAGTGATCAAAACTGATCACGGTCAGATCTATAATAGTATTAGTGTAACTTTAGTTCGCCCTCCACCCAAAACGCAGTGTTTGCCCGATCAGGCCTGATCGGTCGCCCACACCCGCCCCACCGCAGTGACCAAAAATATATATTTTTTGATCACTGCACATTCACTTTACACGAGCTGCAGCGATTAAAAAAATCAGTTTTGATCAATCGCAGCGGCCTCCGGTACTTCGCTAGCCTCCCATTTGTAAGACAGGCTTGCTTTTTTTCTTGGGTAGTTTCAGGGAATACCCCTAAATTTTGTTGCCCAAATGTCAAACGGGGTATTCTTCTGAAGAGGCCTACAGGCTTCTGACCCAGTCGGATGAGGAATGGGAACCCTCATCTGACGAATCTAGCGGGTCAGAATATGAACCTGTAGAAAGCAGTGGCTCTCTGACCCAAAGTTCGGACGAGGAGGCTGAGGTCCCCGATAGCACCAGGCGTACCCGGCCCCGTGTCGCTAGACCACAGGTTGCGCAGGATCCGCTTCAAGGGCAGCAGAGTGGGACTGGCGCTGTCGGATTACATGGTGAGGCATACACCAGCAGTGCAGCCCTCCCTGGACCTAGTACCAGCACTGCCGTACAACCTGGTGAAGGGCAGTTGAAGCTGGTACGGTGGCACGTGCAGTAGTGACCCCGTCGCAGCCACCGCAAATACGGGCCCGTAGACCCCCTAGAATCCCTGAGGTGCTGGCAAACCCTGATTGGCAGTCCCCAACTTCAGCCGCACCTGTAGTTCCCCCTTTCACCGCCCAGTCTGGAGTTCGGGTTGAGACAGCTCAGATCGGTTCGGCCCTGGGATTTTTTGAGCTGTTCTTGACTGCGGAGCTCTTAGACATAGTCGTGGCCGAAACAAACCGGTATGCCACACAATTTATAACCGCCAACCCGGGAAGCTATTATGCCCAGCCTTTCCGGTGGAAACCAGTCCAAGTTTCCGAAATTAACATTTTTCTGGGCCTTCTCCTCAACATGGGTCTAACTAAAAAGCATGAATTGCGGTCATATTGGTCCACGAACCCAATTAATCACATGCCCATGTTCTCTGCTGCTATGTCCAGGGCACGTTTTGAGGCCATCCTGCGTTTCCTGCACTTTAGCGACAACACCACCTCCCGTCCCAGAGGCCACCCAGCTTTTGACCGGCTCCACAAAATTCGGCCCCTCATAGACCATTTCAACCAGAAATTTGCAGATTTGTATACCCCAGAGCAAAACATCTGTGTAGACGAGTCCCTAATACATTTTACCGGGCGCCTTGGCTTCAAACAATACATCCCAAGCAAGCGCGCCCGGTATGGGGTCAAATTGTATAAGCTCTGTGAAAGGGCCACAGGCTATACCCACAAATTTCGTGTCTATGAGGGAAAAGATCAGACCCTGGAGCCGGTCGGTTGCCCTGACTACCTGGGGAGCAGTGGGAAGACAGTCTGGGACTTGGTGTCACCCTTATTCGGCAAGGGGTACCATCTTTATGTGGACAATTTCTACACAAGTGTGGCCCTCTTTAGGCATTTGTTCCTAGAACAGATTGGCGCCTGTGGCACCGCGCGAACTAGTCGCGCGGGCTTCCCCCCAACGGCTCGTTACCACCCGTCTTGCAAGGGGGGGGGAGAGGGCTGCCTTGTGTAACGAAGAACTGCTCGCGGTGAAATGGAGAGACAAGCGTGATGTTTACATGCTCTCCTCCATTCACGCAGACACAACAATCCAAATTGAGTGAGCAACCCGTGTCATTGAAAAGCCCCTCTCAGTCCACGACTATAACCTTCACATGGGAGGGGTGGACTTCAATGACCAGATGTTGTCTCCGTATTTAGTTTCCCGCAGAACCAGACACTGGTATAAGAAGGTGTCTGTATATTTGATTCAATTGGCTCTGTATAATAGTTTTGTTCTCTACAGTAAGGCTGGGAGAACACAATCCTTCCTCAAATTTCAGGAAGAGATCATCGAGAACCTCCTGTACCCAGGAGGTTCCGTGGCCCCATCCACCAGTGTAGTTAGCCGTCTACACGAGCGACATTTCCCTAATGTCGTTGCCGGTACCTCAACCCAACCGTCACCCCGAAAAAGATGTTGTGTCTGTAGCAGGAGTGGAATAAGGCGTGACACCTGCTATTTCTGTCCTGACTGTCCTGACCACCCTGCCCTATGCTTAGGGGAGTGTTTCCGGAAGTACCACACACAGGTACACCTAGCATAGGGATCACATCTCACCAGGACAGGCACACAGGGCTATTAGGGCCCATTCACACAGAGCTGCTGCAAACGTCTCCTTTCACCTGGGACAAAGTGCATAACGCACTTCGCCACATCTTTGGGCGATTTGCGCTTTGCACATTGACCCATGGGGAAGGAGAGGTTTGTTCTCTATAAAGGTAAAAAAAAAAAAAAAACACACCAGTAAGCAAAAAGGTTAATGTTCAGTTCAAAAAGTTAAAGTTTATATGTTCTGTTCCAAAGTTAATAAAATTATTGCGTTGCGGCCTGTTTTTTTTTTTTACCTTCCAGGTGGACCAACCGATCAACTAGCTGCAGCACTGATGTGCATTCTGACAGAAGCATTGCGCTGCTGTCAGATCACACGCAAGTCGGTGTATGCAGCGCTGCAAGATGAGATTTCTCCTCTGCAGTAAAAGATACGTTTGCCAAGGCATATGAGCTGAGGAGGAGGCGGTGTTCCTATGCTTTGGCAAACACTTTGTATATAAAAAATAAAAATAAAAATCCCGGCAATGATTTATTCATCCACATCGATTGATGTGAATGGAGAAATCTGGTTTACCAGGGCATACGAGCTAAGTGGGTATGGATGTTGGGCGGAGCTCCTATGTCCTGGCAGACGCCTTTCCCCTCCTTTTCTTTTTTTGGCAGAGATTTTTTCATCCACATTGATCGATGCGAATGAAGAAATCTGGGCTGTTCATTTTTTTCTTTCAGCCCAGAGGCTGAACGGAAAAAAAAAATCTCATTACCTGTATGCTCAATATAAGGAGAATAGCAGAAACTCCTAATGCTGGTCATACATGTAATGATTGCGGAGACCCTCAAATGCCAGGGCAGTACAAACACCCCACAACTGACCCCATTTTGGAAAGAAGACACCCCAAGGTATTCGCTGAGGGGCATATTGAGTCCATGAAAGATTTACATTTTTGTCCCAAGTTAGCGGAAAGTGAGACTTTGTGAGAAAAAAAATAAAAAAAATAACACAATTTCCGCTAACTTATGCAAAAAAAAAAAAATTTTTATGAACTCGCCAGGCCCCTCATTGAATATCTTGGGTGTCTTCTTTCCAAAGTGGGGTCACATGTGGGGTATTTATTACTGCCCTGGCTTTTTAGGGGCCCTAAAGCGTGAGAAGAAGTCTGGGATCCAAATGTCTAAAAATGCCCTCCTAAAAGGAATTTGGGCACCTTTGCGCATCTAGGCTGCAAAAAAGTCTCACACATGTGGTATCGCCGTACTCAGGAGAAGTTGGGGAATGTGTTTTGGGGTGTCATTTTACATATACCCATGCTGGGTGAGATAAATATCTTGGTCAAATGCCAACTTTGTATAAAAAAATGGGAAAAGTTGTCTTTTGCCAAGATATTTCTCTCACCCAGCATGGGTATATGTAAAATGACACCCCAAAACACATCCCCCAACTTCTCCTGAGTACGGCGATACCAGATGTGTGACACTTTATTGCAGCCTAGGTGGGCAAAGGGGCACACATTCCAAAGAGCACCTTTCGGATTTCGCAGGCCATTTTTTACACATTTTGATTGCAAACTACTTCTCACACATATGGGCCCCTAAATTGCCAGGGCAGTATAACTACGCCACAAGTGACCCCATTTTGGAAAGAAGACACCCCAAGGTATTCCGTGAGGGGCATGGCGAGTTCCTAGAATTTTTAATTTTTTGTCGCAAGTTAGTGGAATATGAGACTTTGTAAGGAAAAAATAAATAAATCATCATTTTCCGCTAGCTTGTGACAAAAAATAAAAAATTCTAGGAACTCGCCATGCCCCTCACGGAATACCTTGGGGTGTCTTCTTTCCAAAATGGGGTCACTTGTGGCGTAGTTATACTGCCCTGGCAATTTAGGGGCTCTAATGTGTGCGAAGTAGTTTGAAATCAAAATCTGTAAAAAATGGCCGGTGAAATCCTAAAGGTGCTCTTTGGAATGTGTGCCCCTTTGCCCACCTAGGCTGCAAAAAAGTGTCACACATGTGGTATCGCCGTACTCAGGAGGAGTTGGGGAATGTGTTTTGGGGTGTCATTTTACATATACCCATGCTGGGTGAGATAAATATCTTGGTCAAATGCCAACTTTGTATAAAAAAATGGGAAAAGTTGTCTTTTGCCAAGTTATTTCTCTTACCCAGCATGGGTATATGTAAAATGAAACCCTAAAACACATTCCCCAACTTCTCCTGAGTACGGCGATACCATAATTGTGACACTTTATTGCAGCCTAGGTGGGCAAAGGGGACACACTCCAAAGAGCACCTTTCGGATTTCGCAGACCATTTTTTTTTACACATTTTGATTGCAAACTACTTCTCACACATATGGGCCCCTAAATTGCCAGGGCAGTATAACTACGCCACAAGTGACCCCATTTTGGAAAGAAGACACCCCAAGGTATTTCGTGATGGGCATAGTGAGTTCATGGAAGTTTTTATTTTTTGTCACAAGTTAGTGGAATATAAGACTTTGTAAGAAAAAAAATAAAAAATCATTTTCCGCTAACTTGTGACAAAAAATAAAAAGTTCTATGAACTCACTATGCCCATCAGCGAATACCTTAGGGTGTCTACTTTCCGAAATTGGGTCATTTGTGGGGGTTTTCTACTGTCTGGGCATTGTAGAACCTCAGGAAACATGACAGGTGCTCAGAAAGTCAGAGCTGCTCCAAAAAGCGGAAATTCACATTTTTGTACCATAGTTTGTAAACGCTATAACTTTTACCCAAACCATTTTTTTTTTTATCAAAGACATGTAGAACAATAAATTTAGCGAAAAATTGATATATGGATGTCGTTTTTTTTGCAAACTTTTTACAGCTGAAAGTGAAAAGTCATTTTTTTTTTGCAAAAAATCATAAAATTTCGATTATCAACAAAAAAAGTTAAAATGTCAGCAGCAATGAAATACCACCAAATGAAAGCTCTATTAGTGAGAAGAAAAGGAGGTAAAATTCATTTGGGTGGTAAGTTGCATGACCGAGCAATAAACGGTGAAAGTAGTGTAGTGCACTGGTAAAAGTGGCCTGGTCATTAAGGGGGTTTCAGCTAGCGGGGTTGAAGTGGTTAAGGTGGAAGGCGGAGACCACCTTGGGCAAAAAAGAAGGGACTGGGCGCAGTACCACCTTACCCTTGTGAAAAAGGGCTCCTTAAAAGAAAAGGGCGGCCAGCTCAGATAACCTCCTCATAGAGGTAATGGCCACCAAAAAGACCACCTTCCAGGTGAGATAACTCAGGGAAATTTCCCTCGGGCTCAAAGGAAGCCGCCTGGAGAGAAGACAGAACCAGGTTCAGATCCCAGGGGGGCAGGGGAGGGACCACCCCCTGTAGGAAGGTCCGGACCGAGCAGAGGCAGAGACCGCTGAAACAAAATGGCCAGAGCGGAGACCTGGCCCTTCAGAGAGCTCAGGGACATTCCAATCTCAAGGCCCGACTGGAGAAAGGAGAGGACCACCGGAACAGAGAAACGAAGGGGAAAAAACGCCTATCTTCTCGCAAAAGGCAAGAAAGGAGAGTCTGAGTCTGAGAAGCCCCTCTTGTTCAAGATGGAGGTCTCAACAGCCACACCGTTAAACAAAGTGGCTGTAAATTCTGGTGGAAGAGCTGTCCTTGAGACAGCAGGTCCTCCCTGAGAGGAAGAGGCCACGGGACATCTGCCAGCATCCAAGTGACCTCCGAGAACCAGGCGCGGCGAGGCCAATCGGGGGCGATGAGGATGATCGGGATTCCTTCTGCCGCAACCCTGCGAAGATCCTTTGGGAGTAGAGGCAGTGGTGGGAAAACATATAGGAGTGCGAAGTCTTGCCACGGAGACACCAGAGCGTCCACCCCGTACGCCTCCGGATCCCGAGCTCGGTCCAGGAACGTAGGAACCTTGTTGTTAAGCCTGGACACCATCAAGTCCACGTTTGGGCGGCCCCAACGGCGACAGACGTCCTCGAATACGTCAGGATGCAGAGACCACTCTCCCGGATCCACCCTGTTGCGGCTGAGAGTCTGCCATCCAGTTTTCGACCCCTGGGATGTACACTGCAGACAATATTGGAACGTGAGCTTCCGCCCACTGGAGGATCCTTTTCACCTCCTGCATCACCGTCCGGCTACGGGTTCCGCCCTGATGATTGATGTAGGCCACAGCTGTGGCATTGTCCGACTGGACCCTTACCGGGAGACCCGCTAGGAGAGGGGTCCAATGAGACAGAGAAAAATTGCTCTGAGTTCCAGTATGTTGATCGGAAGGCGGGCTTCCGCCTCTGACTACACCCCCTGAACCGTCCGAGCCCAGAGAACGCCACCCCAACCCAGGAGACTGGCATCGGTGGTGACGACCGTCCAGGAGATTGGGAGGAAGGATCTCCCCCGAAGTCAGATGCTGAGGGGACAGCCACCACGGGAGTTCCATGCGAACCCGAGGAGGTAGGCGGATCTGAGAGTCCAGACCCCTCGATGTCCTGTCCCAGAAGGACAGGATCGCCTGTTGCAGAGGCCGAGTGTGAAACTGGGCAAAGGGGACTGCCTCGAAGGAGGCCACCATAAGCCCCAGAACCTGCATGCACTCCCGGATGGAGATACACTGGGAATGCAGAAGGCGAGACACCGACTCCCGTATCCGTGAGAACTTATAATCCGGCAGGAATACCCGGGCTACCGTGGTGTCCAGAATCATCTCCAGGAAGGTCACCCTCTGGGAAGGTTGGAGAGAGGACTTCGGGAAGTTGATCAGCCAGCCGAACTGTTACAGAGTCTGAACAGTGATCCTGACGCTGTCTTCGGCCTGGGGACGAGAGAGGAGCCTTTATCAGTATGTCGTCCAGATAGGGCAACAGAGATATGCCCCTGGTGCGGAGAAGCGCCATGAGCGGCGCCATGATCTTTGTGAAAGGAAAGGGCGACGAACTGATAATGACGGCTGCCAATGGCGAAGCGCAGGAATCTGTGGTGAGATTCTGCGATAGGGACATGCAGATAGGCATCCCGGATGTCCACCGACGCGAGGAACTCCCCTGGAAGAAAAGAAGCAATAACGGAGAGGAGGGACTTGTTTAATAGCTTCAGGTCTAGGACCGGACGCACTGATCCCTCCTTCTTTGGCACTACAAAGAGATTTGAGTAGAACCCTGTTCCTTCAGAGGAACTGGGGCAACTACTCCCCGGACCAGACCGCTTGTAAAAGGGCCGAGGCCCGGGCCGGATTCCCTGGGACTCGAGAAGGAAAGAAACGTTCGAGGTCTGGAAGCGAATTCTATCTTGTAACCGGAACTTACAATTTCCAGCGCCCAGGCGTCTTGAACATGATCTCTCCAGACTTGTTGCTGAAAGGCGGTGGGGGCGCCCCTTCAGGCGGAGGACTGCTTGGGAGCCGCGGGGCGGGTATAACTCCCCTGGAATTGTGCCCGCGGGCACCAGGAAGGCTGAAGCTTAAAAGAAGGCCTCTTGCGGGAGTCCTAAGAGCCGTCAGAAGAGGGGGCTGTCACAGACCTGGGAGGAGAAAAAGCGCCGAAAGGACTGGTTTCTAGAGCCAGAGGGGCGAGCTCTGAAGGCGCGCTTGGATCTAGATTGGGGCAGGTGTATGCTCTTGCCCCCCGTAGCGTCAGAGATAATCTCGTCCAGCTTAGCACCGAAGAGCCTGGAACCTGCAAAGGGAAGGTTAGTGAGGGAGCACTTTGAGGAAGCGTCTGCGTCCCAGACCTTTAACCAGACCTCCCTGTGCTGCGTGATCGAGAGGGCCGAGACGCGTGCAAAGAGAGTGCTCACGTCCAATGAGTCCTCACAGAGGAATGTTGTCGCCTGGGACATCTGGAGAACGAAGTTCAGGGTGTCCACAGAGGCATCCTGCTCCGCGAGGTCCTGATGATGGCGCTGCAACCACACCGAAAGCGCCCTGGCTACCCAGGCCGAGGCGAATGCAGGCCGCAGGCCTCTGCCCGCCAGAGTGAAAATGGCTTTGGAAAGAGAGTCCAGACGCTTGTCAACGGAGTCCTGTAAGGAGGACCCGTCCAGGACCGGTATTGACAGTGTTCTTAGTCAATCTGGCCACCAGCAGGTCGACCATAGGAGGAGAAGACCACTGCTGCACGTTATCTGCCGGGAAAGGATAAAGTAAAGAGTATCCATGCGCCTTGTGGCAGAAAAATGGTGATTAGGGCGCTCCCAGGCCTTAGAAAGGACCTTGGCGAACTCGCCATGAATGGGGAATGTGACTGCCTCTGGTTTCCTGGAATGGAAAAGAGCGAGTTCTTGGCTACTAGTGGAAGATGGTTCCCCCTGGATTTCAAAGGTGTCACGGACCGCCGTGACCAAGTCTGTCACCATGGTGGAGAGCTTAGGCGAGGGTTCCGGCTCAGTGTCCTCGTCCGAGCCGGACCTTTCCCCTTCAGACCTGTAGTCCCTGCGAGGGGAAGAGACTGAACACGCCTCCAGGTGAGGGGGGGGAAGCAGAGTCATCCGAGGAGGGATGCTGCTGTGTACACTGCCTCTTAACAGTCGAGCATCCTCTGTGGGGGGCATCGGGAGGTGGAGCGGTGCTAACCACAGGATCAGTGGCCGCCATGTTTTCCATAAAGGCCATGGCCACGAGCGAGACTTGGGCCAAGTCTGCGGCCGTCCTAGATATGGCAGAGGCCCAGGAGGGCTCTGCGGGCTCCGAAGGGGCGGTGGATGGACTGGGCTGGATTGGTAGAGGAGGAGGAGGAGGATGATCCTGTCCTGAGGCAAGGCAAGAGTCACAGGATCCTGAAACCGTGGCAGGCAGCATACCTTACAGGATCCCAGTGGGACCCGAGTTGCCGCTTTAGATTTTTGGGGAGCCCCAGGTCTAGGCATGATGGAGACAATCCCGGAGTCAGGGTCTCCAAAGCTTTGCAGAACGCTACAGTCCTACCGTGACCTGTGAGGAGCAGCCAGGAGTGGAGAAGCGCTGAGGCAAAGCAGAAGCGCCGGAGCAGACACGATAGGCTCTGCCCCCCAGTTGCATCACAGATCGCGCGAAAAATATGAAAAAAGGAAGACCCCGGCTCCGAAAATGGCATCCACTGCCAGGGATGAAGGGGTTAAAAAATAAATAAATAACTCCCCCTCAACCCAGCAGGCCCACCCTGATCCACAGGCAAGCCCCAAAGAAGCATGCACTCCCCGTGTCACACAGCTAGTACGGGGAAAGGGGGAGATTGCAGGAGAGCCGTTGTACTTATCTGAGTCCTGCAGTCTTTACCCTCTGTTCCAGAGCAGCGGGGTCACCTCTTCAGTCATCTGGCACAAGGAGTGGCAGTGATCTGGATAGAGGGCAGGACTAGGTGATCCCGGATCTAGTAAGCCCCCGGAGCTGCAGGTCGAGCCTGGTTCCACTTATCTTCTGGGGGGAAGGGGAGGTAGCCGGGGACGTCCATTCGACCCCGGCGCTCGCTCCACTGAGAGACCAGGGACGCACCACGCGACCCTGCGTCCTCAATTGAGAAAAAAAAACAGGAGAAGAGAAACTACAAGGACAACCCTGCACCTCCTTATCCCACACTAATCTAAAACTGAGGTCCTCCTGTTGGAGCATGAGGGTATAGCCAGTGGAGGAGGAGCTGTTTTTTCTTATTTGCATAGTGTCTCCTCCTTGTGGTGGCCTAAGCTATACCCATGGTCTGTGTCCCCCAATGGAATGGGCGAGAAACATGGATAACGGCCAAGTACATGCTGCCATTTCTTTTTTTACTCCTGCATCAATGTCCTATGCTTGTTCACAAAACAAACAAGTGTAGGATATGTTCTGTCTTTTTTAAGGGACCACGGAACGGACATACGGATGCGTACAGCAGCCGTTGTGCTGTCGGCATCTTTTGCCACCATATTAAAAAGAATGGGTCTACAAAAATTGCAGATCGGATGTTGATCAAACAAACGGTTGTGTGCATGAGCCCTAAATGAATATCTATAAAGCCCATCATTTTATATGGCAGTCTATCCCTCTCTAGCATCAGATGTGCTACAGTTTATATATAATATGAAAAAAAAAGTGCATGTCTCTATTTTTGGTACATATGTGCAGGTCCGTGCCCCTGATATTTACACTAGAAAAGAAGCTCACGTAGACTTTAGGAATAATCTTCAGTTTCCTGCGGTAGATATAGAGTTGCACCAGGTATCGATACTTTTGTACCCGGATTGATACGATACCAAGTTTACTAATGATACTAGGCTGCGCTGCTGCACAGCCTAGTATCCGTTTGAGAACATGACATGCACCACTCTCAGCGGATCTCTATTAGGGTAAACAGGACAAGGGGACTAAAAGTAAATAAAAAAAAAGGTTAAAAAAAAATACAAAGTTTAAATTACCCCCTTTCCGAATTTACATATAAAATATATAAACAATAAAAAAATAAACATATTACATATCACCACACCCGAAAAAGTGCAAACTATTAAAATATTGAAAAGTAACAGGAAAAACAATAGAAAAATTGCGCAATTCGCCTTTTTTTTTGTCACCTTGCCCCCCCAAAAAATAGGGCTGGACGTTCCATAAAATGCAGACACAAAACCCCCAAAGAGTCACAAAAATGGCAAGCAGGGCATACACTAAGCTTTGCAATGCAAGTTTTCTGGCTTGGGGCTCTTTCACACGAGCGGATGCCGTGCGGGTAATGTAGTAATGCCCCAGTGTAGGAAAACGCTCTGTACACAGTGCAGACTTATAGGTAAATTTTTTTGATAGGTGTGAAGTACTTTTTCGACCAAAAGTTATTTTTATTTTAAATATCTCTTGGACCAGTACAAGCAACATTTGCCTCATTTGTTGGTACAAGGCGATAAACCCATGGATCGGATTTTGTGTGTTACACACTTAAAACGATTGTTCATTACATATTTTAGCAGTAAAGGTCCCTTTACACAGGATTATTATCAGGCAGATTATTGGGATCAAATGTTTTTAGGACTACTCGTTCCCGATAATTGGCCTGTGTAAAGGTGCTGCTGATCACTAAGCAGATACTCATCAATCAGGTGAAATCATGCATCAACAGCGATCTGCTGGCCAGAAACAATAAATCATGTATGAGGATGAGTGATAGCAGTAGCGATTGCTCGTCCTTGTACAGTCGACAATGGCCCAATACACTGGAGATCAAAATTAGAGAACATACAATTTCCTTAATGTCACTGTGTAGTCATATTTTAAATTATCCAAACAGGAGTAAAAGAGCAGTATTTTAAGCATATTTTATAAGTTATACATATATTCTGAAGCACTGTATAAAAAAACTTTGAAAAAACACAAATGAAAATTAGAGAACACTTTCAGATACTTTAATCTGGCACCTGGTGCTAATTTCTTTAATTATTTGACAAATCTTATTTAACTGGCAGCCTAACTTTCCAGTTTTCACTGACTTTTCAAGACTGGTGAGCCGTTCTAAAGTGACTGAAACCCTCATTGTCCAGATGAAGGCCAAAGGGATGACCCTATCATCCATAGCAAGAAAAGTTGGTCATTCCAAATCTGTTTGATTTCTAGAATATTGCATCTTTACAGGTCCCCCAAGAAGGGTGGTCATCCATGAAAGACAAATATAAGAGAGGACAGGATAATGTGGGGAATCCCAATAGGCAATCGCTTCAACACTTCAGCTGGAATATGTCGCCAGTTCCCCACTGTCTTATCAAACAGTGTCTCAATGTTTAAGAGCATTTGAACTGAAAACCCACTCTGCAGTGACCAAACCTCTCATTAGCGGAAAGAATCAAAACACTAGATTAACCTTTGCTGAGGAGCATGTTGTGTGGACAGAGAAGTGGTCCAAAGTTCACTTTAGTGATGAAAGAAAGTTTAAATTATTTGGGTCCAATGGGAAACATTATTTGTGTTGTAAAACTGGGGAAAGACTGAACCCAAAGTGTGTAAAGAAGTCAGTGAAAGGCGAAGGAGGAAGTGTCATGGTTTGGGGAATGTTTTCAGCAGCAGGAGTTGGGCTTCTTATTAAGCTACGTGGAAGAGTGAATGCAAATGTTTACCAGAACCTTCTTTGACAACATATGGTTCTTTCCTTCATTACTCAAACAGCCAGCAGCTTTCATGCAGGACAATGGTCTCACACAGTAAAATGGGTAAAGTAGTTTCTTGAAAGTGAAAACATTGAAATAATGAAATGGCCAACCGAGAGTCTAGGTCTAAACCCAATAGAAAACATCTGGAAAATCCTTGGCAACAAAGTTATGGCCAAGAAACCCACTACAGTCACCGAACTGTGGAAGAGTGAACCAAAATCACACCAGAGCAGTGGAAGAGACTAGTGATGTCCTGTGGCCGCAGATCTGCTGAAGTCATTCAAAGAAAAGGCCTGGACACTTCCTACTAATCTTTCTGTGTTCTACAGTCATTGATCTCTATTTTGCAGAACATACATTAGTCAAAATTAAAGTATTTTTTGTTGAAATGCCTTGGTTATTTTGTAAAACACTGTTCTAGTATCATGGTATAGCCACAAGAAAAATTCCTTTAACTGTTGAGCAATGAAGATTACCGTATTTTTTGCCCCATAAGATGCATTTTTACCCCCTCAAAGCGTCTTATGGGGCGAATACTGACAAGCACTTCTATTATGGAAGCGCTCATTAGTACCGGAGGACCAGGAAGCAGTGTACTCACCGCTTCCTGGTCCTCGGCTGTGCACAGTGTGAGGGCGCTCTGCGACCTCACACTGTGTGCGTCAGATTACAGTACAGAGGAGGAGGAAAAGCGCTGGAGTAGAGGAGCGGCATTTTATTTTAATAAACATGAGGCTATAGGGGCTGATCTGAAGCAATGAGAATTGCTGGTGGGGGCTAACATGAAAGGCAATGGTGGCTGCTGGGGGCTAATATGAGGCAATGGGGGTGACTATGAGACTGCTGGGGCTGATGAGAGGCATTAGGCTCTTATTTGAGGACTGATTGCTGGTCATTCACATTGGGGTCTGATCTGAGGTCTTGTTGGGATCTTATTAACATTGGGGGTCTGATTGGGGCTGTTAGTTGAGGTCTGATTAACATTGGGGGTCTGACCTGAGGTCTAAAGAAAAATATTTTTTTCTCATTGTCCTCCTCTAAAACCTAGGTGTGTCTTATAGGCCGGAAAATACAGTACATTATTTCTGAAAAAAATTAATTGTTCATAAATTGTGATCTCCAGTATACATTTGTTTGTAACAGGGCTTACACACCAATTCATAGAAAGAAAGAAAGAAAGAAAGAAAGACACAGAGACAGCCATTGTATTGGTGGTAAATAGCAGGTATTTATTCATAATGAAAAAAATTAACTTAAGTACCTGACCTATTGCATTTAGTCATGTATTGTAATCGTGTTACTCTACTTTCTTGACTTTGAGACAGATATACAATAAACATTCAGATATTACAGACTGCACATTAGTTTCTCCAGGCGGGGAACATTTAACCACCAAAAAAAACAGGTACTGAATTCTGTATTACAGTACAAAATTCCTCTCTCTAGTCATCGACAGCTATTAATCATCTGCTGCCATATAAATACATGGCTGTCTGTAAGGCCGTACAAATTAATAATAGGACAAAATAAAATATACATTGCACTGACACAAAAAGTCAGCTGTGTTAATTACTCATGCAACAAGTAACAAAACTTGCTGAAATGAAAAATACTTCCTAAAAATTTTTTGCTTCTTTTCACTGCATAAATAATGTTTTTATACACAGTTTTTATCCCCTTATGAATCCAAATGTTTCAAAATAATACAGAACAAAAATAAAAAAAATTGGCTGCTACTGCTATATTACATAAAGGTGCAAAATAATTTATTGATAGTGTTCTACAAGACTGAGGCAGGCCTCTTCCAACGCCTGTACTATTAGAAAGCATTACAATACAATTAGATTACAACTTACAAATATGCTGGAGGATACAAGGTTGTTTGTATAAGTATGTGAATAGTTATGGAATTCACCATTTGTCACCAAGATAAACTGGTCTCATGTTTTGGGGGTGACCTTTCACTATATATGGTCAGGGACAACATATCTGTATTTAAGTTTTTCTAGGGAAAATCCCCCTTCCTTCCCCTCCCAAAGTTTGCTGTTCTCCATGCATCCGTAGAATAACAAAAGGTACCACTGAGAGCTTTTTATTAACACTGCTCAAAGGCATAATCCCCAATAGGTATATACAAAATTGGAATATAGGTAATCTCCACCCCTGGTCAATGGGCTACACTGCTTTCACTAAGCCCCAGCCCTCGATCATTGGAAAGTACACAGAATGGCTGGGAGGAGTGTAAAACATATAAAACAAATATCTGTCTAGTGCAAATTTGGCAAATCTTTTAATGGTTGCATTTAGTGAACATTTACTCCACCGAGCAATGTTGGTAATTTTTGAAGATCTTAAGGATCATGTAAATATATAGGTGGTTTTCAGTTATAATTATCATTAGGTCTTATGTACACAACTGTATTTTTGGCCCTGGTCTGTCCCGCATTATTTGCAGATTGCATGTGGGCTTATTCGTTTCTATAAAAATGTGGACAGCACACTGATGTCATCAATGTGCTGTCCGCATCCCTGTGGAAGTTTTGCAAATTACAGAAGTCTAATTCTTCTCCGTTTTGCAGACAAGAATAGGCATTTTGACAATGGGATGTATACAGTCGATACATTTTACGGGCCGAAAAATTGATACGGCCATGTGCATGAGGTCTAAAACTAACATAAGTCCTACACTGCAGACCCAGGGAGTAAGGCTGGGTTCACACCTGAGCGTTTTACAGCGCGTTCCTACGCGCTGTAAAACGCTCAACAAGGAGAAACCAATGATTCCCTATGGGAATGGTTCACACTTGGGCGTTTTACAGCGCGTACGATCGCGCTGTAAAACGCCCGACGCTCCAAAAAGTACATGAGCGACTTTTGGGGCGTTTGTGGCCATAGGACACTGTAGTGAATCACACAAACGCGCGTCAAACGCGCGTTTACTATTACAAAAACGCGCATAAAAATGCGCGTCAAAAACGCGCGTAAAACGCGCGTTTGCGCAACGCTCAAGTGTGAACCCAGCCTAAAGGAGAGTATTGCAACCATCATTTATAAACTATAGCAAGATTTTGGAAATAAAGGCAAGCACTTATCAGGCCATGATTACTTGCTGAGATATCCTATTTGTATTGGATCTATAGGGTCACCTATTGTTCTACGTAATAAGAGTGTAAGGGGAAGGCCGATACACAATTTGGTTGTTCAGTTGTATTTATTATGGGATTAACTTATAAACTATTATGTCTCAAACGCTACTGAGAAAAAGCTACCTGTACCCCTTAGATGCTGTTGGCTGAACACCGATTCTGTTAAGCATGCGTGTGTTCAAAATGGAGAGAAAGCTGCTGTCAGACACCTTGAGAACAAAAGGGCATGCTGAAATCCAATATGACCAACCCTTCTTTCTCCCGACGGATTCAGGACATTGCCATTCTATGGTTGGCCCAATATAGCACAGTAAGATTCTCCATCTCGGTAGGAACCATCTCAGTGACCACTTATCTTGATGAGACATCTCACCAGTCAAAACGTTAAAGGGACCTGTATCCATAAGTCTAAAGCTTACCAACTAATAGATTAGATAACGAGGCTTCAGGTAAAAAAATAGTCCAATAATAAATAATGATAAAAATGTACTAAAATGCAAAGCAGCTTTACATCGATTGCTTTATTGGAGGGGGGATTCATTTTTGCAGTTTAGCACAGGTCTCCACAAGCCATACAGTGAACACGTCTCAGCAGCAGTCATCAATCTGAAAATTCCCTTTAGTGGTAGGAGATAAAATTCATAGAATTTCATTAAAAATGTTATGTGCCTTTATTTAAAATGCCCTGTGCTGCAGCACACGTCTAAGCCACAGATCAACTGTACTGACTAAGAAATGAATGCTAACATTTTTGCTATGCATGGGACAATCAGCCATGCAACCCAAAATCTACCCATTCCATTATACCAGTGCACTGCAATCGATTATGGTTTGTGAGTTTCATTAGAACACGAGGCCACTATACTGCCTCTCCATACTACTGGCCACATACTACTTAGCCTATTCATCCTGGTGCAGGTGGCCTGAGCCGCGAGGAAGGTAACACAACACTGGTGTATATCCTATCCTTTCTCTCTTTCACATCACAAGACATTCCACAGACAGGTCAAATGTGCGCAGCTTTACTATCCTAGAGTGCACAACCCCAGAACCCCTATACATGCACAGAATTAATATACTGAAACGTACTAATGGATTGAGAGCTACTAAATCTGAATTTGAGTGCCGTTTGCTTGGCGACTGCAGCACATATTAATTATGGATCAAACCTAAGCTAATACTGTAAATCCCCGTGATGCTTTGAAGCAGAGTTGGGCTGCGAAAGTGGAGGTAAAAGGGATGCCTCAAAAATACGTACATGTTGGAAGATGCAGAAGAAAATTATAGTATAAAACAAAAGTGTATTGATGATCTATTACTTCAGTTCCTTCATGAAGATAAGTCCCATGTAACAGGCAGGTTAAGGTGGAGATTTCGATAAAAAGGCCAATATTTTATTTACAATAAACTGTACACGACTGAGTCATTTCTTTGTAAGCAACTTATTTGTCCGAAAAGCTATCTATTGGGTTACTGCGCCGAGGGACTGCTCTACAAAACAAACACAAGGTAGTATGAGAGCTGTTGGTTGGGCACTTTCTTCAGCCGGCAGACGTAGCAGCAGAACTAGATTAGACAGAAGCTCACCATATCGGTGATTCATTCGTGGTGAAGTCATTAGTGAGCCTAGTGATCCCTTTTTTCTTGCGGTGTTCAGAACACAAAACAAAGTTGCATGTAAACTGTTATTTTTTTTGACGTTCCAACCCATTTGGAGAGAATGTTGGTTACAGCACAAAGTGGAGCGTCTTATGTAATTAATGATGGCGGAGAGCAGTCTAGTTTCTTGAAGACTCCTCGGAGCCTCGCTCATGCTGTAAATTATAGTAACAGTTCTGGCACACTCTCACTGGAGAAGAGATCTTCAGGCGCTTGATTTCTGACTGGAATCGACTGCACCTGAAGATGAGAAAAATACAGAAACGGCATTTATTTTAGACAAAGTGAATGCACTCAGAATTCAGATTATTGGGACTTGCATGTAATGTTCAAGCTTATTATCTGTGCTTAACACTGGTGTAAAATCATCAAATCATGTTATTATTTCCGAGGGATTAAAGGGGTATTCGCAACTAAAACATGCTATCAAATTCCGATTTGTGAAGGTCCAAACTCTGGGACATCATCTTCTAAAGTAGCTGTCTAAGTGCACCACAACTCCATTCAAATCCCTTTAAGACTTCGTTCACATCACCGTTCAGCCTTTCTGTTCTCCTGCTCCGTTTAGGAGCAGGAGAACGGAAAGAATGGAGAAGGCACATAACGGAGCCGAACGGGGCCTAAGGACCCCATAGACTATAATGGGGTCCGTTATGTTTCCCCTCAGAAGATGATTTTGAAGCGGAAACAAAAGCCCTGCATGCACTACTTTTGTCTCCGCTCCAAAATCATCATCTGAGCAGAAACATAACGGACCCCATTATAGTCTATGGGGTCCTAAGGGCTCAGTTTGGCGTCAGTTATGTGCCTTCTCCGTCCATTCCGTTCTCCTGCTCCTAAACGGGGAAGGAGAACGGAAAGGCTGAACGGTGATGTGAACGATGAAGCCTAACCTTCCTCTTTCACAAATTAAAAAATATATATCAGATAACACTGGTAAACAATGGTACTATTCACTAGACAGGGAATCTTGTATTAGGTGGCAGCAGAGTCTATGTGGAAAGTTTTAGACTACCACTTGCCCTGACAGGGGGTACAATATATAAATCATGTGGGCAGGTCTTTCAACCTATTACACAAATGTAATACTGATTGAACAGATGACTAGGTGTGCATTCACAATTACACAAGTGTACATTACATGGAATGTGCCAATGCCAGGAAATAGAAAAAGAAAGAAAGAAAATGCTTCCAAACACAAAGCTTCCCGGACAAATACTTACTTTTGGCAAAAGAGCTGCCCGCAGTTTCTGCAATGATGTCTCCTCTCAGTCAGGGAAAACCTCACTGCACATCCTGAGCAGCTGTCCATCCCTTCATCCTTTACCCAGTGGTCGGCAGCAGATCGCCCTGGCTGATCACTTACTGACCAGCTGAATACCCGTCCTCTGCTGTCTCCAACCAGGATCCTGCTGTGATCCCTGCAGAACAGCGGAGAATGTAAAATGGTCAAACGTTTAAGTCAAGAAGGTTCTAAAAGAAAAAGATCAAAGAAATGCAGCAGTGTGTCCTATATCACAAACACGTAAAGTGGATCATCATCTCTAGCAACAAATGCAACCAGAAATGAATCCAGGGACTCATCATCAAAAAGACTGTCTCCTCATTTGGTATCCTTTGTATAAAGGGTTATGGTAAAGCACTTGCTTATGCCCACATGTCCTTTTAGCCCACATGTCCTTTTAGTGTACATATGTGTCACAAAGGGGAGTGCCCTGCTACACAGCCTCTCTAGAGCAGATGGCCATTTAATGGCTGCCATGTGAGACTACATTGTGACATATTGGAGGTGTACAGTGCAAGGATATTGAGCTATCCTCAGGATAGGTCATCAACATCAGATTGGCGGATGTTCTACTTCTGGCACCCCCGCCCATCAGCTGTTTGAAGAGGTAGCGTGCTTGTACGAGAGTTGCTTCCGCTTCAAAATTATCTGTTTGCTGGCTTCTTTGAAGTGCAATTACATCTGCTTGTCCTATTCACTTGAATGGGATGAGCAGTTAGAATTACGCTGTGCCACCTCTACGAGCAAGACAACACGCAGGCAATTTTTAAGTGGAAGCAGAGCTCGTGCAAGCACCAGTACCTCTTCAAACAGCTGATCTACAGGGGTGCCAGGAGTCGAACCCGCTGATTTGATACTGATGACCTATCTTTGCACTGCACAACCCCTTTAATGAAGGAATAAAGATAAAAACTAATGTGACACGATCCCAGTACAAGACAACCTATACCTGGAGAGACAATTATGACATGATGCTCCGACATGAGATACCATCACAACAGAACACAGCCTATACATACACTATTATGACATGTGTAACTTGATAATAGAACATCCATAAAAGAACAGAAAAAGTACTGTGACGTCATCACCATAAAATACAGCCAATAAACAACGTTATGATAGATCTCACTGGAAATCTGCAAGGATGAAAGGCACTACCATACAACATAGCCAGTGAATACAGGCAAAGAGTAGTGCAACATCACGACAGAACACAAACCTGACTGGGGCATCAAAGCTAAGGAACAGCTGTTATTACTGAAGAAATTGCTAACTCCTTTTTCTGCCCATCAAAGCCTCTGAAGTGAAGCACCACTTAAAGGGAACCGGTCATGTGGATATTTGATTATAATCTAACTAATTACATACAACCATTAACTACTAAAAAGTACCTTAGATGTATTCACTTACTGGTGTGACAGATGGTTACCTCATAATATACACACAAAGATGCTGCATGCTACATGCTAATGAGCCTGATTCGAGTCCGGGGTGATGTCATTGAGTCCAGCGTATATTTAATTCAGAGCTATAGCCACTCCCCTGCCCACCTGCTGCTGATTCATATGGAAACAAACTGTCATTCAGCAGCAGGTGGGCGGGGAGAGTCAGGAGCTCATGAATATTCATGACTCATCATTATGAGCTGGAGCTTTTCAATACAAGATGTTGGCAGATTGACTGGGTCAATTAAAGAAAGTGACCCAGCATTTTGCTAAGCGAATCAGCCACTTATTTATGTTGCCCTTAGTTAGGACACCATAAAACTGGTGACAGGTTCCCTTTAAGTCCAAGAACCACATGACAAATGGAAATTGATCACCTTCAGTCAATTAGAGATAACGCTCCAGGATTTCTGTTTGCACTTTGGATATTTTATTTAGTTTCACTGTCAAGTACATATACAAAGCAACATTTTTGGATGATGTAGCATCCTCTTTCAAGCAGGTAGCATTATTTGGTGAAAGTTCCTGTCCGGTCAATCAAGATAGTATGACCTCTGTCCCTGAAGTAGTCTGAAGGTGAACAGAGGGCCTACTACCTGGACAGGAGATTGAAGTTCACTGTAAAGATCATTGAATAGAGGAATAATGGGTGTGCTCCATACCTACAGAAGAAGTGCCTCAGTCCACTCGTGTTTAAAGGGGTTGTCCCATCCCGACCTTGCATGGCTGAGATGGGAACAGGCCACAATAAGCATTTGCCCGTGGTGAACAGAACTGTGGAAAAGGCCAAGCATCTGCTGTTATCTATGACTCTCATAGCAGTGAATGGGAGTTATACAAACAGCGACTATGCTGAAGAGTAAATGAACATGCTCAAGCGCAGAAGAGAATCTATCCAGGGACAGCATAGAAAGCGTTCACATAGGTGAATCACATCACATTGGCTAAGGATTGTTATAGTTTACACAGCCCAATGAGGGGGACCCATGGATATTCTGCTGCATGGTGGGGGTAAGTTATAGTGACATACAGACGTATGTCACACCAACCATAGATTAGGGGCTACAGCAAACCATTTTTAGAAATTGAGCAACCCCTTTAAGAAATAACTGAATGTGCAATATCCCTCTGTAGATCCCTTATATGACATTATTATTACGTGTACAGCAGATTGTAAAATGAAAAACTAATCAACTTTGATGCTCATCTAATAGATGTTAAAATCCCATAAGCCAATGAAAGTTTTGTTATCAACTCCAAATGAGACCAACCTTGTATTAATTAGATCTATGAGAGTAAGGGAGATCATTCATTCACCACAACCACATGAGGGCAGTGTAATGAGGGCAAGTATCTTATGAAGACGCCCTGTACTGTCAGCATGTCACCATTCAACACTGCGTGGTGTTCTGCTTCAGTTGTGTACTAGATGACAGTGTATGCCAAATATAAATCCTTCTTCCTGGAATGGATCTGTATCAAAGATCTACCAGTTTCATACATCTGGAACATTGACTGGAATATGCACAACATCTGTATTACAATCACTTACTTGGAGATGCCCAGTGATGTGATCTCTGCAGGGTGAGCGTTGTCTTTCCGATCAAATGCTGTGTGCATAGTAAGTTTGCTTCTAAATACTAACTGCCGCTCCCACCGGTATCCTGAAATAAAGCATTTGTGCATCAGAATAAAGCCATACATAGCAATACTGGGGCCTCCCACACTAAGATTATGTATCACGGTATGGTATTAGTGGCTGGGATTTCCAAACCCCTACACTACACGCAGTACATCGAGCGGACATGTCTGTTGTACTAAATATGTGTATCCTCCATCTTTGTCATGATTCTATGGTATAGATTCTCTGAAATTTATGAATGAATATACATGTTGGAGGGCACTCAGTTATCTGGTGTTGCATAGAATAATCAGATGCACATTTATATAAAAATAGAAATATTTTTATTACCAAAAATACATAAAGTAAAAATAAAATAAAAATATGGCTAAAAATGCATACGACTATGTATAGTAATGGTTTGCAGGGTGTAAATCTACATACAATGTTTAAAACTAATATCTTTAATAGTGAGCAAGAGGATATAAAGAAAATGATTATTATAATATATTAATATCATTCACTAGCTTCAATATAGTGACGAAAAATATAAATGTCTAATGTCCATGGTTTTTCAGACAAAAAATGAAGTAGATAATGGTATCTCATACACTAATATTTGTAGATGTTGGATAAATAAAATACTGTTTTCTACTGTATAGACAGACTAGACAGCTGTGGGGTCATTTTATTTTAGCAGGGCAGGACTGTTCCCCACTGGAGACTAGAGGAACAGGTTTCCCATAAACCATTGTGCCCAATACGATTAGTTCCCCTTACCAGTTTTCAGTTTGTTATAGTGTCGGCCTTCAGCTTGGGTTGTTTGACCACCACTTTGGACCTGTGGGAACTGCACTTTTGATTGACCTTCAGAATAATTAACGAAGACAAATCCATCTTTTTCATCCAAACTGAGATGATCTGACCAACGTCTGGAATCATCAGAGCTGCTGTCTGCGGACCATGCTGCCAAGCCGGCTCTGGCAGATGATGCTCTTGTCCTGGGAGTGACATTGCTAGGCTGAGTCTGAACATCCTTCAATCTGGTGTCCTGGCTTGAGCTCTGATCTTCCACATCTGAGTCGCTGCTGTCATCTTCCTGGGCTTCATGCCCTGTGTTTTGTTAGGGGAGAAAAAAGAACCAAAAAAAATTACATATCTGGTAATAGTAATAGTTGCAAGTTACAAGGACTAAGAAAAGTGAGGAGCAGGGTCCAGATACCTATTTGTGTCTCTGAGCATTCATCTGGCAGTTCCATGGTATCAGCTGGCTCTGGTGCTGGCGTCTCCGGAACTTGTAAAAACTCCATCCTCCAAAACTAGAATAATTAGGAACTTATTACTCTTCTATGTAACATACAGTATCTAAATATTATTGTGACAAGATAAAATTTGCCATACTGACCGCTGCTGCATTACTCTGATTGACAGATTTGCACTCAGGCACTGTTATGCCACAATTCCCTACAGGACTAGTGGACAACTACTAGATGTCATGAAAACGAGGGCCCCAGAACTTTTAGTGGTTGCTGTGAGATAACCCATAACTACAACCTTGACTCATCATTTTTGACCTGCTCTTATAGCTTTCACAGAGTTTAAAATTTCAGCATTTTGGTTCAACGCCTTAGACTCCAGAAGCAGTTTGATGCCCACTGGCCAGCTACAGACTGAATGCGGACTACAGGATGCCTTACATAAGGCATACATACTGTCTTGTCACACTATAAAAAAAAAAAGTGAAGGATTTTTTTTCCCCTCATATTCCGTACTGGTTGCTGCTGTGGTAGGTGTCATTTATATAATGTGAGGGCTGGGACTACTGCAATGTGATTGCCAGCTCTTGCTGAGCAGTCCTGTGCTGAGAGGTAATCTAATACACGACTATCTGTATAAAAACAGTTGTTGAAGGTTGTGCTCAAGTTTCTCCCAACTTAGCAGAAGATGCATAAATGAATCATAATTATCATAAATTCTAGTAGCGCTGATTAAATGTAAAGTTAAAGGGGTTGTCTCACGTGAGACATTGGTGGCATATCACTAGGATATGTCACCAATGTCAGATAGGAGTGGGTCCCAGATCTAGGACCCGCACCTATGTCCAGAACCGTTCCCCCCCTGAAGGAAGATTGTGGCTTCCTCTCCATTCATTTATATGGGAGTTCCGAAAATAGCCAAGCAAGCGCCATATTTAAAATTAAATGAATGGAGAGCGCATCACACAAGCGCGGCCACCGCTCCATTGACTTTTATGGAACTTCAGGAGATAGCTGAGCCCAGGCTCCGCCATTTTCAGCAGTCCCACAGAACTGAATGGAGAGCAGATGCACATGCACAACAGCTCTCTGCTCACTTTGAGGTCCCATTCTGTAGGTGGTGGGACCTGCACTTTTCTGACATTGGTGCCACCAATGTCTTAGATGAGACAACCCTCTTTAATGTAAAGTGCAGGCAGATGTATTCACTTACACGCACTACTCCGTCTGAATGTCCGGTGACAATAACATTCTGCGTGTCCCACTCATTCATTTCAGATAAGCAGCAGCACAGGATCTGTTGGCTTCTTCCGGTAAATGTATTTACACTGACAATTGGGTTACCATTAATGCTCCAGACATGAATGTAAGTACCAGCACACGACACAATGTCACCCTATAAGAGAATAGCTTAGGGTTACATAAGGACAATGCAGTATTGCAGTTTTTGAGTATTTCAGCTGTTATTTCCTACCCTCAGAAGTCCCAGGGATACAAGTCAGTTTTCAGATATAGGCATCTGTATTATGTTACTGTATTTATGTCATGTACCATCTGGTGTTAAAGGGAATCTGTCGGCTCCAAAACACCCCCCAATTCTAGAGTAAGTTGTGTATAGTGTACGTGGTACAGAGTACAGGTATATAATTTTCATCTTCATATTCATCTGCATTCCAACTCTGTACTCTCACAAACCAGCAGTATAACGCAGAACGGACTCCTCTTTGAGTCCTTTCTATTATGTGCATGGGCACGGAGGGGGTCTTCTGAATGCATTATACTGCTGGTTTGTCAGAGCACAAATTCAGTATGAAGATAAAAATTATATAACCAGAATCGGCGCCACTTACACTAGTTTGGGGGGTGTTTTGGAGCCGACAAATTCCCTTAAAAAGGTGCTTCATCCAGAATATGCCAGTTTATCAATTTCAGGTTTATACACAGAAGTGCCCACCCTGAACTTTCTGCAAATTTTCACAATACAAACTCAATACAATATTTTGACATGCCAGGCAGCAATTCACATCACAACCAGTGGGTGTCCATAGATAGACATATATCGCCTATGTATCTCCTGAGTGGCAGACTCATGTTTTTCCAAAACTGATCATCTTGATCCATACCTCAGGGATATGTCAAACCAAAAGGAAAGGTGAGGAAGGACACATCTGTGTTAAATACAAATTTCTAAATGAAGAACTCACGATTCCTTATATGCAACTACTTCCTGCATTGATCTGTATATTACAATCTACACCAATACATAGACACTCACTGTTAACTCATTTATACAGAGAGCCGACACTGGGGCTCTGTGGCCGCGTAACTGTGTCACAAAGGAAAGCTTGTTCAGGTCCCAGATGATGCAGGTGCGGTCACGAGATCCGCTGACAACTATGTGATATGCCAACGAAGCAGTCAGGCATGTTACTGTGTCTGTATGTCCAATCAGTGCCTGTACAGAACAGATAGGAATATCACAGTCATGTTACTGTATATTACTTACTATGTACATAAATCTAAGCTACAATGTAAAAAACTGAACTTAAAGGGGTTATTCAGGTTTTAGAATCGATGTCCTTGGCTTTGAATAGGCCATCAATGTTAGATGGTTGGGGTTATGGCATTCCACATATTGGCTGTTAATGGGACAAGCACGGCCACTATGAAGAGTACAGCATGTGCAGTGCCAACCAGTCTAAGAATCATTGTACACAATGGTGAGGCTGTGGCGCTGGCTAAGCACTGCAGTTCCTTCAAACAGCTGAGTTGAGCGTGTGCTGAAAAGGAGATTTTTGTATAACTTACCAGTTAAATCTCTTTCTCGCTCTTCCTTGGGGGACACAGACCTTGGTATAGCTCAGCTCCCTAGGAGGCGTGACACTAAGTAAAACTGTTAAGCCCCTCCTCCATCAGCTATACCCTCAGCCTGGAGATAGAGGCTACCAGTTGCGTGTCCAAGTAGTGAAAGGAAAACAACCAATAACGGAAACAACCAGCCAGCAACCCAACGGGGCGCCAGACCATAACCCTGTAACAAAACACAGAAGGGTGGGTGCTGTGTCCCCCAAGGAAGAGCGAGAAAGAGATTTAACTGGTAAGTTATACAAAAATCTCCTTTTCTCGCCCATTTTCCTTGGGGGACACAGAACTTGGGACGTTCAAGAGCAGTCCAAGAAGGGAGGGACCACAAACCCAAGGCGGACCACCACCGGAGCATCAGGAAACCGCTGCCTGCAAAACCAGGCGGCCCAAAGCAGCATCCGCTGATGCATGCGTATGCACTCTATAGAACCTTGTGAAAGTGTGCAGAGAGGACCAAGTGGCTGCTTTGCACAACTGTTCAGCCGAGGCCCGATGCCTCTGCGCCCAGGAAGCTCCGACTGCTCTGGTGGAATGAGCAGTGACGCTGAAAGGCGGAGCTCTACCCTTGGCTCGATAAGCCTCAGACACCGCCAGTTTAATGAAACGGGCAATAGCCACCTTGGAGACCGCCAAACCCTTGCGCGAACCCTCCGGAACCACAAACAGGGAGTCCGTGCGCCGAAAGGATCCGGTGACCTCCAGATAAATCTTCAACGCCCTGACCACATCCAGACGGTGCAGTTCCCGTTCTCTGGGGTGGGAAGGAGAGGGACAAAGCGACGGAAGGACGATGTCCTCATTGATGTGAAAGGCGGAGACCACCTTTGGCAGGAAGGACGGGACAGGCCGAAGCACAACCTTATCCTGGTGGAAGATCAGGAAAGGTTCGGAGCAAGAAAGAGCCGCTAACTCCGACACCCGTCGGAGAGATGTGATGGCCACAAGAAAAATGACCTTGCAGGACAGAAGGCGAAGGGAGACCTCCCGTAAAGGCTCGAAGGGGGCTGATTGGAGCGCCGAGAGCACCACATTCAGGTCCCAGGATGGAACTGGAGGGCGGTACGGCGGAACAGAGTGAGCCACCCCTTGTAAGAAGGTCTTAATTGGCCCCAGAGGGGCCAGGGGACGCTGGAGAAGAATAGACAGCGCCGAAATCTGTCCCTTCAGAGAACTGAGGCTCAGCCCCAGGTCCAGACCCGACTGGAGGAAGGACAGGATCGTGGGAAGAGAAAACCGGAGAGGTGGGATGCTCCGGGACTCACAGAACCCCAGATAGGACCTCCAAACCCGATAGTAGATCCTAGAGGACACGGGCTTACGAGCACGGATCATGGTGCGGACTACGTCCGCGGAGAAACCCCGTCGCGTTAAGACGGCGGTCTCAATAGCCACGCCGTCAAACGTAGCGAGCCTAAATGCTCGTGGAAGATCGGTCCCTGAGAGAGAAGGTCTTCCCTGGAGGGCAGTGGCCACGGTGCGTCTGCCAACAGCAACATTAGGTCGGCGTACCAAGACCGGCGGGGCCAATCCGGGGCGATCAGAATCGCGGGAACGCCCTCTGCCGCGATCCTCCGAAGAACCCGTGGCAGGAGGGGGAAAGGAGGAAAGACGTACAGAAGGGAGAAGTCGCGCCACGGAAGGACGAGCGCGTCGGCGCCGTACGCCTTCGGGTCCCGCGCCCTGGCCAGGTATCGGGGGACCTTGTGGTTGAATTTGGAAGCCATGAGGTCCACGTCGGGGCGACCCCAGCGAAGACAAAGGGCTTCGAACACCTCTGGGTGCAGGGACCATTCTCCCGGGTCGATGGTGGACCGGCTCAGGAAATCCGCCGCCCAGTTGTCCACCCCCGGGATGTAAATCGCGGATAAGGCCGGCACATGCGCCTCCGCCCAGAGGAGAATGAGGGTCACCTCTTGCATCGCTGCAGCGCTGCGAGTGCCTCCCTGATGGTTTATGTATGCCACAGCCGTGGCATTGTCCGATTGGATCCGAACAGGGTGGCCCCGCAGTAGATGGGTCCAGTGTCTGAGGGACAGAAGAATCGCCCTCAGTTCCAGAATATTGATTGGAAGTCTGGACTCCGATAGAGACCAGACGCCCTGGACGGACCGGGGAGGGAAAACCCCCCCCACCCCCGTAAGCTGGCATCGGTGGTAATCACCAGCCAGTTCAGTGGGAGGAAGGACCTCCCCCGTAGAGGGATATGCAACCACCAGCTGAGGGAAGCCCGAGCCAGGGGAGGCAGAAGAAAGGTCCTGTCCAGACTCCTCGGTGATTTGTCCCAGGCCGACAGAATTGCCCTCTGAAAGGTGCGGGATCGGAATTGTGCGAACGGCACCGCTTCGAAACAGGCAACCATCTTCCCCAACAACCGCATGCTGGATCTGAGGGAAGGGCGGTGATGACGGAGGAGACTGCGAACAGACCCGCAAAGGGCCAGACGCTTGTCCGACGGGAGGCGGACCTCCGCCAACTCCGTATCCAGGAGCATCCCCAGGAAGATCAGCCGTCTGGAGGGGGTAAGAGAAGACTTGGGGTGGTTGATGATCCAACCGAACCGCGTCAGGGTCTCCAGAGTGAGTCCCACACTGCCGGATGCCTGAGAGAAGGAGGGTGCCTTGACCAAGATGTCGTCCAAGTAAGGGAGAAGAAAAACACTTCTTGAACGCAGAAGGGCCAAGACAGGGGCCAGGACCTTGGTGAATACTCGAGGAGCCGTCGCCAGACCAAAGGGAAGGGCGACGAATTGGAAGTGATCGTCCCCTACCGCGAAGCGCAGGAAGCGGTGATGACATGGAGCAACCGGAACGTGGAGATATGCATCCTGAACGTCGATTGAGGCCATGAAATCCCCTCTTTCCAGGGAGGCCACTGCGGACCTGAGAGACTCCATCCGGAATCTCTGCAGTCGGAGAAAACGGTTCAGGCGCTTTAGGTCCAAGATCGGTCGCACTGAGCCTTCCTTCTTGGGAACCACAAAGAGGTTCGAGTAGAACCCCCTGAACCTTTCCGACGGAGGCACGGGGGCGACGACACCCTTGTCCATTAGAGAGCGAATGGCCGTGAAGAAGGCGGCCGCTCGTACGGGATCCCGCGGAGGACGGGACCGGAAGAAACGGTCTGGCGGAATGGACGCAAATTCGATCTTGTATCCGCAAGATACAATCTCGAGCGCCCATGCGTCTGAGATGTGGGCCCGCCATACGTTCCTGAACAGTAGAAGGCGGCCCCCCACCCGGGTGGGTGGGGGCGCACCTTCAGGCAGAGGGCTGCTGGCCTGTGGGAGCCCGTGTGGGCTGGGGCTTGCGCCAGGTAGATTGCGTCCGAAAAAAACGGCTTCTTGCGTCTATCCTGGGCTGGGCCAGAGGAAGAAGAACCGGCCGCGGGTCTAGACCCGGTGGGCTTGCGAAAGGACCGAAAACGGGACCACGGGGGGCGCCCCTCAGCCTGGACTGGGGGAGGAGAGTACTCTTCCCACCTGTGGCCTCAGATATAAGTTCGTCCAGACGGGTTCCGAACAAGCGGGAACCCGTGAATGGTAGGCCAGCCAAAGAGCGTTTGGAAGCGGCGTCCGCCGCCCAAACCTTCAGCCAGAGTTCCCTCCTGACAGAAACTGCCAGGGCAGAGGAACGGGCAATGAGGGCACCCGCATCAAGAGAGGCCTCACAGACAAATTTTCCGGCCTGGACAATTAGTTGGGCTAAGGAACGGAGGTCCTGTAGAGGGACGTCCGACCCTAACTCCCGTTCCAGTTGCAAACCCCATTCAGAGACCGCTTTACCAGCCCAGGCGGAGGCAAAGACCGGTCTAAGGGCCGAACCAGAGGCAGTAAATATGGCCTTGGAGAGGGATTCCGTACGACGGTCCTCAGCAGACTGGAGGGAAGATCCGTCTTGTACAGGAATAGTAGTGCTTTTGGACAGGCGAGCCACGGGAGGATCAACCTTAGGCGGGGACGTCCACGTGGTCACAGAATCCGCTGGAAAGGGATAACAAATGTCCAGCTTTTTGGGTGTAACAAAGCGGACGTTAGGCCGGGTCCAAGCCTTGGACACCACAGAAGAAAAATCAGCGTGGATGGGAAAGACCTTGGAGGCCTGTCTGGGGCGAAGAAAGGACACGCCGGCCTGTTCAGAGCTGGGGGGGTCATCGTGTATGTGAAAGGTATCACGGATGCTAGTGATAAGATGCCCCACCGCGGACGCCAATTTGGACGGAAGCTCTGAGTCCATGTCCACGTCCGAATCCGCCAGTTCTCCCTCAGAAGGCGTATCCCTTTGAGAGGATAGACTTGACTGAGCTCGCACGCATGGCGGAGAGAGCGAAGCATCTGGAGAAGATGTGCGCTCAACCCTTGAACGTTTCTGAATATGCCGGGCCCTGGAAGATTCGCTGGGAGGCAGGGAATCAGTGGGGGCGGCAGAAACGGTAGTCCCAGCGGGTGCGACAGGGATTGTGGCAGCCTGCGGGAGAGGCGGTCTATCCACGAGACGGCCCACTACGTGTGTAAGGCTTTCCACCGCCTGAGACAGAGACCTAGCCCAGTCAGGGGGTTCAGAGGCACCGGGGGGCGCAGCAGAAAGCGGGCCCTGCACCGGGGCCTGACATGCAAGGCAATGCGGCTCAGATTGCCCACGCGGAAAAAGTTCCTTGCAGGCGGTACAGGCATGGTACCAGGGTTTGGGGGCACCCGTGGGATCTGACATGTTGAAAGAGTGGTCGTACCCTGATACAGAGACCACAAGGGGTTGCAGCAGCTATGACCAGGAGGGTTAGGAGAGGGTTAACTGTCCTACCAGTGTCAGAAGAACGTCAGGAGTGAAGTCCAGATCAACAGCTGCAGAAAGGCAGCAACAGCAGAGAGCGTGCGTCCCAGAACGCAATCTATGCACCAGGAGTCTCCCACGTGGCTCAGCTTCCAGAACGGAGTGAGGAAGCGCGGCAAAAAACCTCAGCAGAGGCGCGGGAAGAAGCTCCGCCCCCTACACGTTTGAATGTCTCCTGTGAAGGAGAACGTAACCCCGCCCCCAATGACGCGCGCGCGCGCGAAAAAAGAGCACGCCCCCTGCTGCCGTGACTCTCAGGTTTATGTCCGTAGAATAAGGCCCGCAGGCCCAAGTGCGCGGCGATATGCAGGTGGGTGACCTCACCGAGCCTCCTCTGTCACAATGTCCCCCGCCGAGCCCGAACCGCCGATGTCGGGCCTAAGCCCCGCCCCCCGATCACGCACGGAGCGGCGGCGGCGGGGAGGGAGAAGGATGTCAGGAGAGTAATCCGGGCCCAATAAACAGCGTGGGGAATCAGCCATTGGGGAGCGGAAGCAGCCGCAGATGGGGAGATCTACAGAGCGCTCAAATGACGACCACGGGTGCCCCCCCAAACCCAGTGCAAATAGGGACAGGGTATGGGCTGGAAAAGCCATCTTACCTGTCTTCACCCTCAGTTCCTTCCAGCAGGGTCGCCCCTACAGCTACTGGCACCGCAGTGGCAGGAAGCTGGGAGAGGGGCTTTGCGTGCGGGCGACCCCCTAGCTGGCGGGATGTAGGGGAGCCATTGCTGCCCAGATCCCCTATTGCTTCTGTGGGGGAGGCAGCAGTGCAGATAGTTGGCACTGGCGCAGCTCACCCCGGGAGAGCAGAGAGGCCAATGCGTCTCTGGTATCCCTAGGAAAAAACAAAAATAAAATAACAAATTAGAGAAAAAATTACAACAAGGAGAAAACAGCCCTGCAGTAGCAGGGAGTGTCTTGCCTCCTTGGACACTAAGCTAAAACTGGTAGCCTCTATCTCCAGGCTGAGGGTATAGCTGATGGAGGAGGGGCTTAACAGTTTTACTTAGTGTCACGCCTCCTAGGGAGCTGAGCTATACCAAGGTCTGTGTCCCCCAAGGAAAATGGGCGAGAAAGTCGGATTCCCACCAATCTAATGAGAATAGGCCATCATAAAAATAAAAATAAATCTAGATAACTACACAGTTGGACTCCTGTTATAGGATCACTTCAAACGACACAACCAGACTGCTGTAATAGGAGGTGGTCCAGACTACAAGGCCATACTGTTATTATAGGGGGAGGTTCGGACTACACAATCAGACTGCTATTATAGGGGGAGGTCCAGACCACACAACCGGACTGCTATTATAGGGGGAGGTCCAGACTACACAGCCAGACTGCTATTATAACAGGAGGTCCAGACTGTACACCCAAAGTGCTATTATAGGGAGAGGTTCGGACTACACAACCAGACTGCCATTATAAGGGGAGATTCAGACTACACAACCAGACTGCTATTATAAGGGGAGGTCCAGACTACACAACCAGACTGCTATTATAACGGGAGGCCCAGACTGTACACACAAAGTGCTATTATAAGGGGAGGTTCAGACTACACAACCAGACTACTATTATAAGGGGAGGTTCAGACTACACAACCAGACTGCTATTATAAGGGGAGGTCCAGACTATACAACCAGACTGCTATTATAAGGGGAGGTTCAGACTACACAACCAGACTGCTATTATAAGGGGAGGTTCAGACTACACAACCAGACTGCTATTATAAGGGGAGGTTCAGACTACTATTATAACGGGAGGCTACACAGCCAAACTACTCTTATAGGAAGTGGTCTAGACTACAAAACTGTTAGAGTGTGTGGGGGAAGGATGGGGGCGTCCAGATGACATAACCAGACTGCTGTTATAGGAGGTGGTCCAGACCACAAAACCAGAATGCTGTAATAGGTGTTGGCTCAGACTACCCAACCAGACTGTTGTTGTATGTAGATGTGGAGACTATACAGCCAAATTTCTGTAATAAAGGGGTCCGGACTATATACTCAGACTGCTGTTAAAGGGGGGAAAGTCCAGACCAGACAAACAGAATACAGGTATATGTGGTGCTTCAGACTACACAGCAAGTTTTTTTACAAACCTGTTTCAATGTAAGGGATTTTGCCTTTTCTTTTGATGTTCCCATCTCCCATACACAGATCACCGTACTTGTTCCCCCAGTGATAACCATTTTGGGGTTTGGGCAAATGGCACAGAGAATCTGCCCCCATTCAGATAGACATTCATAGACAACAACAGCCTGGAAAACAAGAGAAATATTTTGTACCAATGTAACAAGCAAACGTTGCCTTAATATCAGCAGAGAAGGTCAGTATTACAAACCTTGTCGGACTCGTATGTTCCCAGTCTGCAACTGAGGTCTGCATAGCCCCATGCAAAAGTCTTGTTCCAGGTGGGTGGAATGAGAACTTTGTTCTGTTCTACAGCCAGAATGCCCTTATCTGTGCAGACAATCTGACCAACGGGCTCTTTCAGTTCTTAGAAAAATGACAGAGGTTTATGAATGCATGGATATTAATAAGCCTATATAACACATGCAGAGGTATAGGAGTGTAACAATAGGTCTTTTTCTACTGACACGTCACACTGGGGTGGGTGAATATGTAGCAGTACCATAATTTGCACACAGAGCCACTGGTCACGTGACAGGTGTTGTGTGCAAGATTGCAGGGCCATCACAGTGTAGTGGTGATCTCATACAAATTAATGGGGTCGCAGCACAAGTCGCACGTGTGCCGCAACTGGAAGCCCCGAATTGCAAAAAATCCAGCAGAGTTGGAATTTTTTGCGATTCAGGGGTAGCAGTCGCAGCACACATGCGACTCCCGCTGTGCCCTCCAACATTTCTATTCAACAAACATATCTAAATAATATCATTTTGTATTATGTCAAATAGAACGGGTGTATTTATGAGCTGGAGTTTATTGCAATGAAGACACAATGTATAGTACAGGCTTTGTTCTACTGTTATACTAGCTTGTGTTGATTTTGTGGTTAAAGTATTTTTTAGGGTGTGTTCACATCACGTTTTAGGATACCAAAACACAGCACATATACATTTTTTTTTTTTACAATGGAACTCTATGGTGAACAGATGCCACTTTATGGCATCAGTCTGAGGCATCCGTATAACCTATACTTTTTTTGTATACGTTAAACGGATGGGAAAAACGTGATGCGAAGCCACCCTTATTGACATCACAAAACTGTATTGGTAGGCCATGTGTATGTATAGGCTGTGTTCTGCTGAGATGATAAAGGTCTGTGTGTATTTATAGGCTAAGCTTATGTCTGATAGTATAAGTATATAGAGTGCTCTCTATAGTGAAGACACAATACTGTTTGTATTTACAGCTTGTGCTTTACTGTGATGCCATAATTGTGTAATAATAGCTGTAAGGATGTTACTAGTGTGTATTCTCTATTGTCAATACCTTTGACCGGAGCCAAGGATGGCCTCAAATTATCCAAATGATGAAAAAATATCTTGTCACATGCAGATCCCAAGGGCATAGACACTGATGATATGTCTCCATTCATGCGACTCCTAACACGTTTTGGTGGATGAGGTTTTTTAAATAGCTGAATGAGGAAGGAAAGGTAAGAAACATTCATATTAAGATATTAAATATGTTGAATTCAATAAAGTGAAGTCCACTTTTGCTGAATTAGCTACATGATGTTGAATATAGTTTGGAAGCATCTGGATTCATATACTTAAAAGTGAAGGCGTAACTGGAGCATTACGTCTAAGGGTACTTTCATACTAGCGTTTTTCTTTTCCGGCATAGAGTTATGTTCTAGGGGCTCTATACCGGAAAGGAACTGATCAGTTTTATCCCCATGCATTCTGAATGGAGAGCAATCCGTTCAGGATGCATCAGGATGTCTTCAGTTCAGTCATTTTGACTGTTCAGGACGAAGATAATACCGCAGCTTGCTATGGTTTTATCTCTGGCCAAAAAAACTGAACACTTGCCTGAATGCATTTTTTCCCATAGGAATGTATTAGTGCCGGCATTCAAAATACATTTTGCGCATGCGCAGAACGAAAAAAAATCAAAACGGATCAGTTTGTCTGTATGACAAACGGACAGACGAATCCGTTCTTGCAATGCATCTACAAATGCTGTCCGGTTGCATGCTGATTCCCTGATCCGGCAGGCAGTTCCAGCGACAGAACTGCTTGCCAGATCATTCTGCCGCAAGTGTGATGGTACCCTAATTATTTAGGCTTCAGAGTACTGGGCATTTGGTGTTTTCACATCTCATACATGAATGGCATGGAAAAGATGGGAAGACCAACAGTAGTGCACCCCCCCCCCCCCCCCCCACCACCACTCAATTAAAATTACAGATAAGGCTACTTTCACACTAGCGTTCGGGCAGATCCGTTCTGAACGGATCCGCTCATATTAATGCAGACGGTGGCTCCGTTCAGAACGGATCCGTCTGCATTAAAATGGCAAAAAAAAGCTAAGTGTGAAAATAGCCTCGGACGGATCCGTCCAGACTTTCAATGTAAAGTCAATGGGGGACGGATCCGCTTGAAGATTGAGCCATATTGTGGCATCTTCAAACGGATCCGTCCCCATTGACTTACATTGTAAGTCTGGACGGATCCGTACGCTTCCGCACGGCCAGGCGGACACCCGAACGCTGCAAGCAGCATTCAGCTGTCCGCCTGTCCGTGCGGAGGCGAGCGGAGCAGAGGCTGAACGCCGCCAGACTGATGCAGTCTGAGCGGATCCGCTCCATTCAGACTGCATCAGGGCTGGACGGCTGCGTTCGGGTCCGCTCGTGAGCCCCTTCAAACGGAGCTCACGAGCGGACACCCGAACGCTAGTGTGAAAGTAGCCTAAATTAGGCTACTTTCACACTAGCGTTCGTCGGTCCGCTCGTGAGCTCCGTTTGAAGGGGCTCACGAGCGGACCCGAACGCAGCCGTCCAGCCCTGATGCAGTCTGAATGGAGAGGATCCGCTCAGACTGCATCAGTCTGGCGGCGTTCAGCCTCCGCTCCGCTCGCCTCCGCACGGACAGGCGGACAGCTGAACGCTGCTTGCAGCGTTCGGGTGTCCGCCTGGCCGTGCGGAGGCGTGCGGATCCGTCCAGACTTACAATGTAAGTCAATGGGGACGGATCCGTTTGAAGATGCCACAATATGGCTCAATCTTCAGGCGGATCCGTCCCCCATTGACTTTACATTGAAAGTCTGGACGGATCCGTACGAGGCTATTTTCACACTTAGCTGTTATATGCTAAAAATAATGCAGACGGATCCGTTCTGAACGGAGCCTCCGTCTGCATTATTATGATCGGATCCGTTCAGAACGGATCCGATCGAACGCTAGTGTGAAAGTAGCCTTAAGGAAGTAAATAGCATATATGCAATACAACGGCCAGACAAGACGGAATCAATGCCGTGTGGTTGAATATAAGGCCCTCCATTCTTTCTTATAAGTATAATCCTCATAAATAGAAATACTTCAAAGCTTCTTTACCTGCTTAGGTATCTGGCCAAAATTATTAATGAAGCCTATGGTAGCGGTCTCTTTCAAAGGGTCATTAATGTTGTAGATGTCCACTTGTCCCTCATAGAAAAGGTGATGAAAAACATTGACAGCATCTACAGCAGCTGGCCCCTGTTGCTTGTACCCGAAGATCAGGTCTATCCATTCATGCAGGTGGGCACTGACGTAGTCACATTCCAGAGCCTGAGTGAACAGTAATAGCCTTTATGCTGAAAACTGGGACACATTGTCCGCTAAAGTAATAGACATTTATCAAAAGGAAAATATCTATAACAATTCTGGTACGCATTTACAAGCAAAAAGTGATATAGTTAAAAAATGTATTATATACTATATAAGTTGTTTTTATTTCATTTTTTAATTAATTATTCATATCATACTACGGATCCCATGTATAGAACGAGTGAGGGGCAGTAACGTTTTAAAATTTAAAGTTTAAGTTTTAAAACGTTACTGCCCCTCACTCGTTCTATACATTCCTTGTTACAGAGCAGTACACCTTGGGAGAGTGTTTAAACACCATCTCCCTCTAGGGACCACCCTTTTGGTTTTCAATACTACGGATCCCATAAGAGCAGCTCATAAAAAAAATGTACAGATAAACAAAACAGGCAACAGGTACCGATACAAGCACTATTTTGGAAAAGAAACTGGTATCTATTCAGTTGAAAACATCCATAGAATATAATGTATGTATGACATTGCCTTCTCCCTTTACCTCTCTATGCACACGGATAAATTCCCGAGGGTCCCCTTTGGCCCATGGGGGTAGTATTACATCACCAAGCTTTGTTCCATTTTGTTTACAACCTGCAGAAATAAAGGACAGGCAATACGGGATAATTAATTGGTTCATTTAATGGTACGTTGAAAATAATAATGCTAATTATAATAAAATTATAGATGATATGTTAATAACGGAAAAAAAACGAATCCAAAATGAGGTCTTATAAAATTCATATTTTCGCCATAAGAATTTGTCTTGCATTTTGAAGATTTTAATTTTCTTATTATTTCATTGTCATCAGTCTGAGCTGACGGGAATGCAATACAGTATTTCAGTTTAAAAGGGTTTTCTGAGATTTTGATACTAATGACCTCATCAGTATCCGATCAGTGGGTGTCTGACTCCCGGGACCACAGCCGATCAGCTGTTTGAGAAGGCACTGGCGTTTCTGTGAGCGCTGTTGCCCTCTTGCAGCTTACCAAGCACAGCACCGTACATTGTATAGCTGCTGTGCTTGGTATTGCAGCTCAGCCCCATTCACTTCTATGGGGCAGAGTTGCTCCTAGACCACGTGACTGATGAACGTGTCGTCACTGACATAGGAAAAACAGTGAGAAGACCTCGGTCATCAGTAGGAAAAGCTTGGAAAACCCCTTTAATACCAAAGACAACACATAGGGAGAAATGTATCAACCCCCATGCGTCGGAAAAGTGGCATCAAAAAGTTGCGCAACCACCATTTGCGCAAAAAAAAAAAGTTTTTTTCCACCATGCTCGCCACTTTTCTGAAAAGATAGCGTGGCTAGTGGGAGGGGAGGTGTCCTCCTGTGCAGTGATGGCCAGTTCGCATTGTTCGCCCACCACATGCGGGCTGCCATCTTAACTCACAAGTCCAGCGATGCACAGGTAAGCCCTTACCTGTGCCTGCGCCGCAAGCCGGTCTGAAACAAATGTGGTCACCCGGAGCAGGCAGTTCTGAGAACAGCCCGATGAAGGCCCGCAGCGGCTGTTCTCGGGACTGCCTGCTCCCGGTGACCGAATTTGTTTCAGACCGGCTCCCGTCACAGATAAGGGCTTACCTGTGCATCGCAGGACTTGTGAGTCAAGATGGCAGATCGCATGTGTTCGTTGGCGAACTGGCCATCACTGCTCCTGTGGCCAGGGAAATTTACAATAATTTATACCAGAAACTGGTGTAAATGATAGCTTACAGCTAGCATAGATTTGACTCTGGTTTATAAAGGTCCAGATGTGTCCTAAAAAGTAGGCACTTCTCACTTTAGCACAAGCTAGATCAAGACTGTCGTATAAAAGGCCTTGATAATGAACGTCTTGATAAGTTTTCCCCATGGTATATACAAATTTACAGGTTTCCCATAACCAGCTAGATGAAGAAGTGCTGACCCATCGGGGAAAATTTATCAAAATGAATGTAGGGAAAGGTAAAGAATTATACAAATAATTTGATTCCAGCTCTCAAATATCACTGGCTCATTGTAAAAAGTAGCAGCGAGCTTAGTTTCTACCTGCAACTCCTCCAGATTTCCCTTGCCTTGTAACATATTTGTTTTATTAACTACTGGTTAAGTCATGTACATGTATATAATAGAGGACGATATTACATGCTGTTTTCTTCCTATTCAGGGCTCATGCACATGACCGTTGGATGTTTTGTGGTCTGCAAACTGCGGATCCGCAAAACATGGATACTGGCTGTGTGCATTCTGCGCAACAGCTGGCCCCTAATGGAACAGTCCTATCCTTGTCTGTAATGCGGACAAATTTTTTTATTTTTTTGCAAGAACGGCCATGCGGACACGTATTTTTTGTGGCCCCATTGAAGTGAATGGTTCTGCATATGGGCCATGATCCCTTATGCATATGGAATAAGATTTAATACAGAAAAAGTAACAAAGTTTGTTGAGATTTGTAGATGTAGGTTCTGGTTACATCTCTGTACTGGTTAACATTCATAATGGAAGCCACAAACTTTATTGCAGATTCTCCCAAAAGTAACCTGACAGACCTCATTGATGTATAATGGGGTCCACTGGGGCTCCCATCATGTTGATGTCAACAGCAGCGCTGCATACTGTAGAAATCTTGCCATCAAAAGTGATGGAACTGCCGTCAGAGACTCAGAATAAACATATAGTCTTAAAGGTTTTTTTTTAGGCTCCTGATATTGATAACCTTTAGGATAGGTCATTAATGTCCAAATCAGTAGGGGCCCGACACCCCGCACGGTCGTACCTCCAGCGTCTAGCATCAGCACTAGCTCTTGGATGGAGCAGGAAGCAGAAAGCTCTGTTCCAAGTATAGTGGTTGTGCTGAAGTGAATGGGAGCTGAGCTGCCGGCACTCGATATGACCACTACACTTTGAACAGAGCTGTGCTTCCTTTTCCATTCAAAGTGCTACTTATAGCGCCAGAGGCTGCAGGAAACACCCGATTGCTGTGGGGTTTTGGGTCCCCATTTATCAGATATTGATAACAGGATAAGTCATCAATATCAGGAGCATGGAAAACCCCTTTAACCACAGCATGTGAATTTTTTCATTATGTTAAAATTTAGGCTACTTTCACACTTGCGGCAGTGTGATCCGGCAAGCAGTTCCGTCGTCGGAACTGCCTGCCGGATCCGCCGATCTGGATGTGATAAAGCATTCGTGAGACGGATCCAGATGAGGATCCATCTCACAAATGCATTGCAAGAACGGATTTGTCTCTCTGCTTGTCATGCGGATAGACCGATCCGTCTTGTATTTTTTTTCCACAGTTTTCCCGGTCTACGCATGTGCAGACCGGAAGGACGGAGTCGTCCTTGAGGCGTTTCTTATTGCCGGATCCAGCACTAATACATGTCAATTCCGGCAACTGATCAGGCATTTTGGACGGAGATAATACCGTAGCATGCTGCGGTTTTATCTTTTGCCTGATCAGTCAACAAGACTGAACTGATACATCCTGAACGGATTACTCTCCATTCAGAATGCATGGGGATATGCCTGATCAGTTCTTTTCCGGTATAGAGCCCCTAAGACGGAACTCTATGCCGGAAAAGAAAACCGCTAGTGTGAAAATACCCTTATTGCTATTTATTATTTTATAAGCTCATACCAAGGTCAAAGTTGTTGGAGTTGAGAAGAAACTCAGGCAGGTAGAAAAATTCCGGAATTAGTTCCTTCACATCTGCCATGTTGTGTTTGGATGCAGAGTACCAGGCCTCACGTACACTGTGGAACATTCGATCGGCCAGGTCAAAGTGTCCACCCTACAATGGGGAAAATGGATGGGTGTAATATTTACTATCAATATTTGTATTTCAAACTTATTTCCATTGATATATAGATTGCATAGAGAGAGTTAAGACAGATCAATAAAAGATGTAGATAGATTAGATATAGAGATATTGTTTTAAAAAATTAGGTCATTATGTTAACAGTAAATACATACCTGAAGCCTGAGGAAGATCTGAGTAAATGGCTCCATTCGGACTAGATACGATGCCACAATCATAGCGGAGGAATAATGTGTCCCGTAGTGATAAGCTGGTGTCTCTCCTACATAAAAAAACGCATAGTGAAAATGATAAATATTGAGGGTTTACAATGATGTAGACAACTAATAAACCTGCTTCAGTAATCGGAGGCTGAAAAGCAAAAAAAATAAAATAAAATTTAAAAAAATTATAATTGTTCCTACAGCAGTTGTTTTCACTGAGGCAAGTGCCATTGATGTATCTGCTTAGTGTGATACTCCTAGTTAAAGGGGTTGTGCCATAAACTAATAATCACTTTAAAGTGTATTTTTTATCAATTACTCTAGCTCCTGTTCATCCAATTTTTTCAGATTTACCCCATTTGCAGTTTTCTCTTACCCCCCATGCTTGAATCCTACTTCCTGATTTGTCATGTGTCTGCTATCCCATTATACCTTAGGGCAGTGAGAGGTGTCCTGACATCAGCAGGACATGTGACACTAACCTACGTCCTACATTACCAGGCTCCACTACAGGACGCAACCTACAGCAACTGAATATCAGAACAGATTTGCCCTAGAGTGTAATAGTAGGCTAATAACTTTAGAATAAGGCAGTTTTGATAAATGGTGGTATCTGGGGAAAGCTCAGGTCATCTTTGGCATTATCTGAAATATGGTATTACAAAAACTCACCATTGGGATCTTCCCAATCTTTGTAACGCTTCTTATACTGTGCCAGTCTGTCATCAGTTTGTGCTCCCATAGGCTTGGCAAGGTTTCTAAAAGTCTTAGGATTGATCAAGTCCAGCTCCTTCAATAGAATATAAGAAGTACACGTTATTAAATGGCCTCCATAACCGATACATTACGTTTTCCTAAAATGTTTAGGGGGGTTTTATCATCTGGGATATTAGTGGAATATCGCTAGTATATGCCACCAATGTCAGATAGGTGCGGGTCCTACTTCTGGGACCCGCACCTATCTCCAGAATGGGCCCCTGAAATTGAGAGAGAGAGTACCGCACATTTTCAGCAGTCCCAAAGAAATGAATGGAGGGCGGACATGCATGCGTGGTGCGCTCTCACTCACTTTGGGGGCTCTGATCTACAGATAAGTGTGGGTCCCAGAGGTGAGACCCTCACCTATCTGACACTGATTGCATATACCAGGATGAGTAGGTGCTCATTATTGACAGTTCTATCCCAGCTTGCAGAGTGCCGCCATGAGATTGTGGGAGAACAATAGATTTATTTAATGGTTGTCCAGTTTAAGATGAAAATGTTTAATTTTAATTCTCCTCTGCTTAGAATGTGTTACAATTTTATCCAGTCTAGACAATCCTCTGAAAGCTAAGTACCTCAGCAACACAAATCTCATCTGTCTGGATAGTTTTCTACAATGTATTAGTGTAGTTAAAAAGTGTTAGGCTACTTTCACACCAGCGCTTTTACTGGATCCGGCAGGGTTCAGCACAAAACGCTTCCGTTACTGATAATACTGATACTGATAATCCATTATGAACGGATCCGGTTGTATTATCTTTAACATTGCCAAGACGGATCAGTCATAACTCCATTGAAAATCAATAGGGGACGGATCCATTTTCTTTTGTGCATTGTGGGTCATGACTGATCCGTCTTGCGCCGCATCCTAGGACGGAAAGCACACAGCAGCATGCTGTGGTTCGCTCTCCGGTATGAGAACGAAACGGAATACATTTTGGAGCATTTCGTTCTGTTCATTGACAATGAATGGGGACAAAACGGAAGCTTTTTTTTCTGGTATTGAGACCACGGAACTCAATACCGGAAAATATTAATGCTAGTGTGAAAGTAGCCTTAAATGGTTTTTTTTTAAATCAAAAATGACACTGCACTTTGTGATCATATGCAACCTGCGGCCTTCCAGCTGTTGCAAAACGACAACTCCCAACATGCCCGAACAGCCTACAGCAGTGCATTGTGGGGGTTGTAGTTTTACAACAGCTGGAGGGCTGGAGGTTGAGCATGCCTGCTATAAAGCAAAGTAAGTACCTTGATGCATGTTTCGATCAAGATGAGCTTTCCTCATTCTTCCTGGTTGTGGGCTTGTCAGTTGCGATGCATGCAGCTCTTCTCAGCATCCACCCACTGCACCTCCTAGCAGCGATGATCCACACCCTCTACCTCTCATTCTCCCCCACCCATTACACCAACTGACTGCGCAGGCTCCTAAGGCTTGTTTGGGGGCCAGCTAATACACTCTGCTCCTACAGCGCTTGCGCAGAGATCCACTCTTGCACATGTGCTGCAGTAAATGAGCACAGGGGCAGACAATAAACGTGTTGCCGGTTATGATAACAGCTTCATTTTGAATTGGATGTAGCCATCACATGCACAATGAATGGCATGTGGTCTGGGCACTTAACGGAACTGCATTTACTCAGCTACCTCCAGCAGTCCCATAAAACTGAAGGGAAGTTGATAGTGCGCATGAATGACTGCCGCTCCTTTCAGACAGGAGAACACATGGTCCACATTCTCAAAAGGTGGGGCCCCCACCAATCAGACACTTATCCCATATAGCATGGATAAGGGATAACTGTTTGTCATGAGAAAACCCCCATAAGTCCAGAAGCGGCACAAAGATTAACGGAACACTATGGTGTTGTCGATTGTAGCAGCAATAAGAGCTGCCATATAAACTATTGTATTCCATGTGACATATCCATCACATAAAATGGACACCAACACCACCGACTGGGTTCTGTCACATTGTCTGTCACTTTGACAGGAAGAAAAGCGCTTCATGTTGCACTAATCTTCCCATTAAAGGGGCTGTGCAATGTGATGATATTAATGACCTATCCTCAGGATAAGTCATTAATAGTAGATTGGTAAGCGTCTAACTCACAGCACCTCTGCCGATCATCTGTTTGAAGAGGTTGCAGGTGGCTCGTGCACACGCTAAATCCACTCCAGTGTTTAATTGCGCGCTGTGTAGCATGTAGCTGCAGTGTAGGTTAATTATAGCTTCCTCTCCCATTCACTTAAATGGGACAAGCAATTGTAATTACACTATGCCGCCATCATGAGTTAGACAGCGTGTAGTTAAACCATGAAAAGGACGCTGCGCTCGTCGGCAGGGAGTTGGATCCCTGACAATCTGATATTGATTACCTATCCTGAGGATAGGTTATTAAGGGCTCATGCACACAAACTTATTTTCTTTCCGTGTCCATTCCGTTTTATTTTTTTGCGGACCATATGCGGAACCATTAATTTCAATGGGTCCGGGAAAAATAACAGAAGTTACTCAGTATTCATTCCGTTTCCGCGTGTCCGTAGTTCCGTTCCGCCAAAAAATAGAACATGTCCTGTTATTGTCCGCATTACGGACTAAGATAGAACTGTTCTATTAGAGGCCACCTGTTCCGTTCCACAAAATACAGAATGCACACGGACGTCATCCGTATTTTTGTGGATCTATTATTGCAGACTGCAAAATACATACGGTCATGTGCAACAGCCTTAATGTCATCACACTGCAAACCCCTTTAAAGCGGACCTGTCACCACAAAATGCAGTGCAATCTGCAGGCAGCATGTTATAGAGCAGGAGGAGCTGAGCAGACTGATATATAGTATTATAGGAAATGATTCAGTAAAACCTGTAATTTATACATTTATATCTTTGCTTTTTCCACCTCCTTTGAATACCTATTGGCACAGGAGGGAGGGGTTATCAATGATTGACAGCTATACACACAATGCTATCAATCAGTGATCACATCTCCTGTATGTACCTATTGTTCACAGGAAATGGAAAAAGCAAAGACATAAATGTATAAATTGTAGGTTTTACCGACTTTTTTCCCACAAAACTATACATCGATCCTCTCAGCTCCTCCTGCTCTATAACATGCCGCTTTCAGATTGCACTGCATTTTCTGGTGACAGCTCCTCTCTAAATCTGACATAACCTGCAAGGCTGATGTGAACAGAGCCTAACCGGACACCACTAAGAACAGTTCAGAAGGGGAGCTTTACCATTAGACCCATATCATCAGTTTTAGAAAGGTTTGTGAGCCCCAATTACCTCAGAGTCAAAATCTGCCAGGATCCACGGGAAGACCGGGTACTGCATGAGATCATTGTATGAGCGGCCGGCCAGAGTGTTTAAGTGCATCAGATACTGGAAATTGCTGATTTCTCCTCTCTGGATAGACACGAGAGAAGAGGATTAGACACACACCACAGAGGAAGACATTCAATCTCCCCGATTTTATGGAGCTCATCTCTACGGTGTTGCTGTGGTGAAATGAGGTACAAATAACATGCCAGCCAGGTGCACAGATTTAAGGGTCATGCCGGGCAATGGTTTGTAGAAATGCCAGCCCTAAAAGACCCAAAACTCAATAACAGCCCCACAGAGAACATGGGGGAAACTTGTCAAACTAGCGCAAAGGAATTGGTTGCCCTTAGCAACCAATCAGATTCCTCCTTTCATTTTCCAAAGGAGCTGTCCAAAATGAAAGGTGAAATCGGATTAGTTGCTATGGGTAACTAAACCAGTTTTGCTTTGTGCCAGTTTAATAATTCCCTCCCTATGTCTTTATTTCTCAAGAAAATAACATACAATGCAAAAGAAATGACACATGTAGATATGCAGCCAGCATCAGTGACCTGTACCGGATTAGGGTGGATAATGCGGAAAGACTACAGGAAGGTACGGTGATAACAAAAGATAGAAAATAATAGAGGGCACTATCCAAATATGCAGTCTCCATGGCTGGTCCTTCTAGGCCTCGCCAAGCTTACGGAGGGGTAAGGTTACTGGGGCATCCATTATATGGGTTATATATGGTCAATTCATTTCATGGTTCACTAAATATACGTATGATACAATATTATATGTTGGTATGTCACTTTAGACCGCTTTATTCCACAACGGCACGTGTCCATACTGTATAGTACCGTATTCTACAGGTAAAGCAAAGCTTCTATGGTATAAAACCTCCGTAATATGGCATGATGATGGAACATGTCATATATGAACTTGGAGGTACATTATGGGCCCCTAGATCTCTATGGGGTGCTGTATTGCAGATTATTACAGGGATCTGCTATAAAGCTGTGTGCATGTAATTAGGTATACCATGTTGTGCTTCTCATCTTGTAAGGACCTGGATTGTTAAGTAGTACTGGACAATTAAATGCCAGATTATAGGCATACTACTAAAATATGCCTTCTTCCTTACCTCCCATCTTTGAGTAACAGACTTTTCTCCAACCAAAGTGCTTAGAAGCCCAGACCTAAAAATGTAAAAAAAAAAAATTATGAGATAGATACGAGATAGATATATGGATATGAGATAGATACGAGATAGATATATGGATATGAGATAGATACGAGATAGATATATGGATATGAGATAGATACGAGATAGATATATGGATATGAGATAGATACGAGATAGATATATGGATATGAGATAGATACGAGATAGATATATGGATATGAGATAGATACGAGATAGATATATGGATATGAGATAGATACGAGATAGATATATGGATATGAGATAGATACGAGATAGATATATGGATATGAGATAGATACGAGATAGATATATGGATATGAGATAGATACGAGATAGATATATGGATATGAGATAGATACGAGATAGATATATGGATATGAGATAGATACGAGATAGATATATGGATATGAGATAGATACGAGATAGATATATGGATATGAGATAGATACGAGATAGATATAAGGATATGAGATAGATACGAGATAGATATATGGATATGAGATAGATACGAGATAGATATATAAATATGAGATAGATACGAGATAGATATATGGATATGAGATAGATACGAGATAGATACGAGAAGATATATGGATATGAGATAGATACGAGATAGATATAAGGATATGAGATAGATACGAGATAGATATATGGATATGAGATAGATACGAGATAGATATAAGGATATGAGATAGATACGAGATAGATATATGGATACGAGATAGATACGAGATAGATATATGGATATGAGATAGATACAAGATAGATATATGGATATGAGATAGATACGAGATAGATATAAGGATATGAGATAGATATATGGATATGAGATAGATACGAGATAGATAAGATAGATACGAGATAGATATAAGGATATGAGATAGATACGAGATAGATATATGGATATGAGATAGATACGAGATAGATATATAAATATGAGATAGATACGAGATAGATATATGGATATGAGATAGATACGAGATAGATACGAGATAGATATATGGATATGAGATAGATACGAGATAGATATATGGATATGAGATAGATACGAGATAGATATATGGATATGAGATAGATACGAGATAGATATATGGATATGAGATAGATACGAGATAGATATATGGATATGAGATAGATACGAGATAGATATATGGATATGAGATAGATACGAGATAGATATATGGATATGAGATAGATACGAGATAGATATAAGGATATGAGATAGATACGAGATAGATATATGGATATGAGATAGATACGAGATAGATATATAAATATGAGATAGATACGAGATAGATATATGGATATGAGATAGATACGAGATAGATACGAGATAGATATATGGATATGAGATAGATACGAGATAGATATAAGGATATGAGATAGATACGAGATAGATATATGGATATGAGATAGATACGAGATAGATATAAGGATATGAGATAGATACGAGATAGATATATGGATACGAGATAGATACGAGATAGATATATGGATATGAGATAGATACAAGATAGATATATGGATATGAGATAGATACGAGATAGATATAAGGATATGAGATAGATATATGGATATGAGATAGATACGAGATAGATATATAAATATGAGATAGATACGAGATAGATATATGGATATGAGATAGATACGAGATAGATACGAGATAGATATATGGATATGAGATAGATACGAGATAGATATAAGGATATGAGATAGATACGAGATAGATATATGGATATGAGATAGATACGAGATAGATATAAGGATATGAGATAGATACGAGATAGATATATGGATATGAGATAGATACGAGATAGATATATAAATATGAGATAGATACGAGATAGATATATGGATATGAGATAGATACGAGATAGATACGAGATAGATATATGGATATGAGATAGATACGAGATAGATATATGGATACGAGATAGATATGATATGAGATAGATATATGGATACGAGATAGATATGATATGAGATAGATATATGGATATGAGATAGATATGATATGAGATAGATAGATATATGGATATGAGATAGATATGATATGAGATAGATAGATATATGGATATGAGATACATACGAGATAGATAGGATATGAGAGAGATAGATAGGATATGAGAGAGATAGATAGGATATGAGAGAGATAGATAGGATATGAGAGAGATAGATAGGATATGAGAGAAATAGATAGATATATGGATATGAGATACATAGATAGATAGACATTAGATAGAGAGATAGAAATATATGAGATCGATATGAGACAGCTATATACCGGTAGATATATATGAGATATAGAGATAGACAGACATTAGATAGAGATACAGAGATGGATGGATAGATAGGCAGCATTGAGATAGATAGGAGATGGATAGATATGTAGATATATAGGAGATGGATAGATACATATATATTCTAGATATATAGACAGATAGTTGCTGCATAAAATTAATTCCCTAGATTATGAAGAATTCCCATGAATATCTGGTACAAATAAACAGGAGATGTCTCTTTCTGTTACATAAGACAACCAAGGTGGGTTCTGAAGTTACATAGTGTGTGTTCAGTCATCTGATTACAATGAAGTTCTACCTATTTCCCAGATGTCCCAGTTCACCAGTGTCCACAAGCCACCATTGACGGATCTGTAATTCTTATGATAGGTCTCAACTTAGCATTTTAAGAAAATAATGTACCCTTGATGTATTCTGTGAGTCTGATTCAGTCATGAATAGCCCGATTCCCCCTGCAGCAAGGATTCTAACACATGAATTAATTCACATAAATGAGAGAATCCCCAGTCCAAATAAAAAAAAAAAAAAAAAAAAAAGACAATATTTCAGTATCTGCGGGCTGCTGTGATCTATCCATTCGGTAAATGACCACAGGAAGTACATCCTATTGGTTGTAACTTTTGAATGATGGCAAACTATGACTTAACTTACTTATTTAGTAGAAAAATGAGAGTTGGACGACATTTTCTGAGAAGTTGAAGTGATAATCAAAACGGCTGCACAAATATCAGCTGCAGCAACTGAACAGAACTATTGGTATCGCTGTATTGCTGCACACTCAGATTTACCACTATATGGCCATTTTACATTGATGGGTGAAAGAGTTCTTTACCTATGGTTTGCTGCTTTTCTATAGCAGCAGCGCCTTCCCCATAGACAGGGACATTAGTCCTGTCGCCCCTGATGGCTGTAGTAGCTATTAGAGAGATTAACACACCAGAATGTGCTTTTTGTGTGTTATTTCTCCTCATTATTAATAGATGTTTGCATCTCCAGTAATTTCCAGTGATGAATAACACAACTCACGTTTGTCCCATTGGTTTTCTCCCTGACAATATAAGTACTTGCTTCCAAAGATAATTGCGGCAAAGTAAGTGCTAGATGATTATAGTGACAGGCAAAGGACGACGTCTCCATGTTTTCTATGCAAAGCTTTATAAAACCGTTTCACTCATATTGTGTCCTCAGTGTACAATAGGGAATATGAAGCACATGTTCAACTTCCGTCTACACCTTGAAGGCTATTTTCTTAAAACTGGTATACTTAAAAGTTTAATAGTGGCTATCATAATATGTTAAGGGAAAAAAATAAATCAAGGTAAATTATGGTTCTGTTCACATCTGCATCACGGCCGTTCAGGATCTATTATACATCGGATACCAGCTCATAACTGTTGTAGAAATATTAATAGTTGTAATCCACTCGCATCAAAGTTTTTGTAAGGAAAAAGGTAAATCCCTATTCCCTTAGCCGCAGTCAGAGCCAGATCCAAGTGTTACCATATTGATTGAATTCTTGCTGAGCACCCCCCTCCTCCCTGCTCAACCTGTTCCTTTTATTTACTCACAAAAGGTGTAAAAGGGGCTGGCCCAAGACAAGGATACAGGAAGTGATGACATATCAAAGGACAGGGAGGGGCAATTAATGTGGCTGGGAAGACAATGGAGACACCCCATCCCTGTATAAGGAAGGATGAGTCATGCCCATTGCCCGACCAGCCAGGTGGCCGCCCACCCCTTATCACTGTCAGCATGGACCTCATTCAATACTTCTCAAAAGTGACCAGTATCTAATGAAGATCATTCTACTGGTTCTTATAGGTTTGAGATTATCTGCGAGACATTGCTACGGCTATTGTCAGTATACGGTACGAGTATACCGACAAGGCAGAGATGCAGGTCTTAAAAGCAGATATGTATCCAGAAAGGGATAGCGAAGCCGCAGCAGGTGTATAATATGTATCTCTCGTTATGCAAACTTCACTTCTCTAATGTGTATAGACATTTGAAGGGAAGAAGCCCAGTGCTTGCACTTAGTGCTCACAAACCGGCAAACGCCCCCCTACACACTGAGAACACGTCTCCAAGCCCATGAGAAGGTTTTCATACTGACGGTTTTACCACTGGTCCTGATTCAGCCAAAGTACCCTCTGCTAGAGCGCTCTTTGGCTAAATCCGACACAGGGAGACAGATGACAATCTATAAAAACACACACATCCTAAAATAAAATGTCTGCATAATAAAATTTCCACAACAACTGCATTCTCAAATATGACAACTGCTGACAGAGGCTTCAAATAGACAGGCTGATGTAGAGGTAAAGAGAGTCTAAAACTTAGTTTTAAAACAACTTATTAAAAATAAAGTGGTTGCCTAGAGCAACAAAAGCAACTAATCAGATTCATGCTTTAAATTCCCCAAAGACCTCCTATAAATGTGCATTTCCTCCCATGTGCTAGGTTTAAAGTTTTTTTTTTCCGAGAGTTATGTTTACTATGACCTATCCTCAGGTTATCAGATTAGGGAGGATCCAACCCCCGGGACTGCTGCCGATCAGCTTCTCCAGCTTTGCCTAATCCATGTGACATCACGTGGCCTAGGTGCAGCTCAGCTCCGATAAAGTTAATGGGGCTGAGCCGAGATACCAAGCACAGCCGCTGTATAATGGACGGCTCTGTGCTTGGTGAGCAGAGGGAATGCTCCGGCGCTACTGGGAGTCAATGATGCTTCATCTGTAATACACATTAGGTAGAATACTGCATTTCTATAAAAATATATACATTACCCTTGCTCCACACTGGTATTAGGACGCTGCCCTGAAACGGACTCTGAGCTGTCTGTCAAAGAGGGTACAACTGCCAAGAACCTGCAAGGTGAGGAAAGAAGTTACCAGATTACCTTTTCAACATCCTTACTTTAAGGCAGCCATTGGTATTTTGTTAATAATGGCCGTATATTGCGTTTTACCTCTAAATTTCTAAATTGAAGGGCTCATTCTACATAAGTTTGTGGCAGCTCCAGCCAACGGTGATGGGGTCTGATAAATTTGATTTTTTAACATGTTAGAGCTACGACAAAGCACCCCCATTTTTGAGACCCTTCAAAATGATGAATTATTAAAATACCAGAGAATAATAAAACACTTATTATTTCCTGTCATTTTCATTGTAGACTCGCCTCTGGTAAACTTTGTTCCGAACTCCCTTTTGAAAAGACAGCAAATAGTTGCGTCCATCTGCGGAGAAGACTTCAACTGCAATTGGCTACAAAGAGAAAAAAAAACTCATGTTAAAATAACTCTGTATTAAACTACATACAAAAGTGCTAGGCCTCATTCACACAGTCAGGGTTTGATCAGTGATTTCTGTCAGTAATTGTGAAGCCTGTGTAGCCTCCAGTCCCGGTTTTGGCTCCCAATCTCTGATGGAAATCACTGATCAAACACTGACTGTGTTAATGAGTGAGTCCTCAACAAGGGTATATACAGGTCCTTCTCAAAAAATTAGCATATTGTGATAAAGTTCATTATTTTCTGTAATGTACTGATAAACATTAGACTTTCATATATTTTAGATTCATTACACACCAACTGAAGTAGTTCAAGCCTTTTATTGTTTTAATATTGATGATTTTGGCATACAGCTCATGAAAACACAACTTTCCTATCTCAAAAAATTAGCATATTTCATCCGACCAATAAAAGAAAAGTGTTTTTAATATAAAAAAAGTCAACCTTCAAATAATTATCTTCAGTTATGCACTCAATACTTGGTCGGGAATCCTTTTGCAGAAATGACTGCTTCAATGCGGCGTGGCATGGAGGCAATCAGCCTGTGGCACTGCTGAGGTGTTATGGAGGCCCAGGATGCTTCGATAGCGGCCTTAAGCTCATCCAGAGTGTTGGGTCTTGCGTCTATCAACTTTCTCTTCCCAATATCCCACAGATTCTCTATGGGGTTCAGGTTAGGAGAGTTGGCAGGCCAATTGAGCACAGTAATACCATGGTCAGTAAACCATTTACCAGTGGTTTTGGCACTGTGAGCAGGTGCCAGGTCATGTTGAAAAATGAAATCTTCATCTCCATAAAGCTTTTCAGCAGATGGAAGCATGAAGTGCTCCAAAATATCCTGATAGCTAGCTGCATTGACCCTGCCCTTGATAAAACACAGTGGACCAACACCAGCAGCTAACATGGCACCCCAGACCATCACTGACTGTGGGTACTTGACACTGGACTTCAGGCATTTTGGCATTTCCCTCTCCCCAGACTTCCTCCAGACTCTGGCACCTTGATTTCCGAATGACATGCAACAGTCCAGTGCTGCTTCTCTGTAGCCCAGGTCAGGCGCTTCTGCCGCTGTGTCTGGTTCAAAAGTGGCTTGACCTGGGGAATGCGGCACCTGTAGCCCATTTCCTGCACACGCCTGTACACGGTGGCTCTGGATGTTTCTACTCCAGACTCAGTCCACTGCTTCCGCAGGTCCCCCAAGGTCTGGAATCGGTCCTTCTCCACAATCTTCCTCAGGGTCCGGTCACCTTTTCTCGTTGTGCAGCGTTTTCTGCCACACTTTTTCCTTCCCACAGACTTCCCACTGAGGTGCCTTGATACAGCACTCTGGGAACAGCCTATTCGTTCAGAAATTTCTTTCTGTGTCTTACCCTCTTGCTTGAGGGTGTCAATGATGGCCTTCTGGACAGCAGTCAGGTCGGCAGTCTTACCCATGATTGCGGTTTTGAGTAATGAACCAGGCTGGGAGTTTTTAAAAGCCTCAGGAATCTTTTGCAGGTGTTTAGAGTTAATTAGTTGATTCAGATGATTAGGTTAATAGCTTGTTTAGAGAACCTTTACATGATATGCTAATTTTTTGAGATAGGAATTTTGTGTTTTCATGAGCTGTATGCCAAAATCATCAATATTAAAACAATAAAAGGCTTGAACTACTTCAGTTGGTGTGTAATGAATCTAAAATATATGAAAGTCTAATGTTTATCAGTACATTACAGAAAATAATGAACTTTATCACAGTATGCTAATTTTTTGAGAAGGACCTGTACAGTACATCATGGAGTTGCTCCAGCCTAGCTTAATCCAGACATACAGTAAACCAAGCCTGCTCAGATTGGCTTACCAGAGCACTAGAAGATCCTCTGGTGGGTCCAGGTTCTGACACAATAATGGGCTTCTTGGAGAAGACAATCCCATTTGGTGTTGAACTTGGAGACTTGCTCTACTTCGCAAGATGTGAGATGTGCTTAATTTATTAAAAAGGCTTCCGTGCAGAGGGTAGACACAAGCCATTATCACAGCCATATGGGTCCCATACATTTATTATAGTGGCACAACGGGCAAGTGATGTTGGGTGGCGCTCAGCATTCGCAGTCCATGGTAATCCAAATAACAGAAACAAGGTTGTGGCATATGCAACGATGAAAAAATCAGGCACTTTATCATATTCAATTAAAAGGAAGGCCTGATGAAGTGTAGGTAGTGCGAAATGACCATTATCTGACTGTACACTGGAGCGATCATCTGTTTTTATCAATATTTAAATTTATTAAGAGGTGTAAGCCTCTCAATAAATTAGGCACATCCCTGGCCCAGTTTAAGTCATAGTAAATCTTCCAAACCAGGCATGCTCAACCTGCGGCCCTCCAGCTGTTGAAAAACTCCAACTCCCACATGCCCGAACAGCCTACAGCAGGGCATTGTGGGAGTTGTAGTTTTACAACAGCTGGAGGGCCGCAGGTTGAGCATGCCTGTTCCAAACCATGGGACCCCATACCCCTTTCTGCTTAGGCCACACCAACATACCAGAAAGTTCAGCATACAAGCACAAGTCACACATTTTTGCACAAAATAGCTTGTGCCATAATTTTAATCACAAAAATGGTCCAAAGCACTTCACCAAGGGAAGTACAACGGTACACTCCTCAGCATACTAACAAACCACTATAAAAATTGGAGTGCAAAAACACCAGAATCATTAAAAATAGAATTTTTTTTTTTTTACAATGTTAAAAAATAATCATCAATTATATGACATAATAGAAGGGGACAACAGCCGCACAACACTTCTGTAGCTCACTCAAAATCAAGGTACAAAAGGGATATATAGGCCGATCTGTAAAGTGAATGGAATCAGAGCATACCCCCATCTATCTAAATAGAGCTGACAGCACTTACTAGTTTACTGGGTGCTCATCTGATGCCGCACAAATAAGCAGCCAAACTCATGCCCAATATCCTACATAAATAATCAAATTCCAATATATGGTACACATACCTAATTAGAAAATGGCGGCTACAGAGGTGGTGGCGCTCCTCGACACGCGAGTGTCGCGAGTAATCGCTTCCTCAGGAGGAGTGGTTATTAACAGGGGGACGTGATTACTTAAAAACGAAGTCCATACCAATAGAAAGGGTGAGCTGGAATCATGTGGTAGATGTTGCATTGAGTCATCACGCAAGCGGCGCATGACCAGAACTGAACCGCCACGTTATGATGCTTTCGCCCTCACTCAGAGGCCGACGCAGGAGAGGGCGATCAATGCGTACACACATAGATCGCCGTCGCCTCCGTCATGGCCAATTGGGAGAAGGGCGGAAACAGACGGGCGGGCAGAGGGGTCATGCGCACGGACGACTACAGAAACATGCAACTAATACAGACTCCAGGTCCAATTTCATATAAAAAAAGAGCTCTTTAACATTGTTGACAACTATGGTATTAGCAGGAGAGCAGGAGAAAATGGATGTCAACCTATAATTAAAATGTTGACAATAAATTTATATATAAGTTCTATAATTAAATATATCACAATCAGTTACTAAAACTGAATGAAAGTGCATCGTGCTCACCCTCAACACTAATATCAGTGGATAAATCAATATCAAAGCTGATTCTCAAAATGCTAAATGCATCCTAACCTAACCCTAAAGTATCACAAGCCATAATATACGTGCATAGTGTACATGATAAATAAAGTGCATGTTAGAACAAAAACTCACAATAAAGTGCTTGAATAAATAAATAATAAAGTATTATACAAATGCATATTGTGCCATCATTTGCAACTTTTTGATGTGGCTTCGGCATGGTGCAGAATCTCCATAAAGCAACCAGTTCTGTATGGAGACTTACTGGAAGTACTCGATGGTATGAAGACTTATTGGCAATGTTCCATGGGAGATGAATATGCAAAGAGTTATCTCCTATGGAGCATTGCCAATAGGTCTTCATACCATTGAGTACTTCCAGTAAGTCTCCATACAGGACTGGTCTCTTCATGGAGATTCAGCACCCTGCCTAAGCTGCATTCAAGGCATTGCACTCAGCCAGCCAGAATCCTACACCATATTGATGAGGGGCAGCACCCCGAAACAGCCGTCTATGGATGGATATTTGGCTTGGCAATATTCCCTTGTCCAAACCCAATGGTTGTTGAAAAGTCAGAACTTGATTCATAGAGAGATACTTCTTTGCATATTTGTTTCCCGTGTAGCATTTCTCTTCCAGGGAGTCTCCATACAGGGCTGGTCTCTTCATGGAGATTCAGCACCCTGCCTAAGCTGCATTCAAGGCATTGCACTCAGCCGGCCAGAATCTTACACCATATTGATGAGGGGCAGCACCCCGAAACAGCTGTCTATGGATGGATATTTGGCTTGGCAATATTCCCTTGTCCAAACCCAATGGGTTGTTGAAAAGTCAGAACTTGATTCATAGAGAGATACCTCTTTGCATATTTGCTTCCCGTGCAGCATTGCCAATAAGTCTCCGTAATATGGTATACTTCCATTGAGTCTCCATACAGGCTGGTCTCTTTAAGGAGATTCAGCACCATGCCTAACTGGCATTTAAGGCATCACACCCAGCCAGCATTAGTGGCACATCACCATTGAACTACTTTGTCTGAAAATGTTGAGGAGTGGTGGCATGGACCAGTGGCACGTGGGTGGCTGATTTAGAATTTTACTATGAACTCTATAGTCTCCTCCACCGTTTCTTTTTTACATGTAATTTTGTCAATGTAGAGGTAGACACAATTTAATGGGAGGCATTATATATTTCCAGGAGATACACATCTGTTTTATACTATAAACGCCCATAGATGTGCAGTGCAAATGTAAAAACAAAAAACCCTAAATATTTATCAGGCACATAACCATGTGCCGGCTGCCTCAAAGACTGGACAGCCGGTCACCGACAGCTAATACCCAATCACATATGTATTTATGGGTGCACAAAATATGTGCAGCTGTCAGCTCCATGTCAGCATACAGTACAGAACACTGCCATATGCACACCAACAAAGCCAAGTCTTGTCATTTGTGCCTGCGTATATTTTCATCAGACAGAGGTTAATGATTTTTAAATGCCTATATTACTAATAGTAAACTAAAACGATGCAAGCTTCCATGCATATTCACTGTCTGAATGAACATTCAGATATTCGCCTCCGGATCCCTATTCACTATAATGGGATCTGGACGCTTTCAGCCATATATGCTGGCTTTCGTCCAGAAAATGCTGTGTGTGTAGTATTGTTTTGTCCAGCCAGAAGCTGGCATATATATGCTGGATACAGTGACCGGAACAGAGTACAGAAGTTCACAACCTAGATGTGAACCCAGCCTAAATTTCTAATAATATAAAATAGGGAAATCTAAAAATCATATACAGTAGGTTATTATTATTCTTGTTGGTGATCATGCATCTCTTTGTAGTCATGACTCCCTAAATGAAAGCTTATCGTACATCAGCAATGACATAGATTAGATACACATCTGCATCCATTAGAAGACTGAGAGGTCTACCTGTAATAGATATCTTCGTTTATGAACCTCTTTGATGTCTTCATAGGCAAAAATGCTGCAAGTTCTTTTCAGCTGGCTGGGGCCCTGTCTTGCTCCTCGAGGAATGATTGGCTCATGCATGCTAAAATAAGAACGTCCATTGTTAGGAAAGCAATGAAAATGCATATCATATAACTCATGTTGTGTAAGCATCGAGCCACCTTGGAATGATGGCGGACCCCTGTAAACTGTGTTATTAAACTACTTTCACATTTGCAGAGAATAAAAATGTATCTGTAGCAAAAGTATCCATTGGCCCCCATTCAACGAAAGAAGCCAAACCATGTCTTTTTGGCCTCTGCAGGGCAGCATACTTCAAAATGCAAGGTGAAAGTAGCCTCAGATATTGAGAGAGCCACTTACTTCACTGGTAGAGTTTCAATATCCCGAATTTCTCTGTTGGCTGTCAGTGTAAATCCATCAACAACATAGAAGTGTTCTTTGCCAAACAACAGGAGCCCTTCACCAGTATCCAGGCCCTGAACCCTTGCACAGCGGTACATATGCTGAATCTGAAATAAATGTGTAAGAAACGGTAAGTAAATCAATCGAAATGACATTAAAATATTGCAAACGATATCTGAGAATAAACAAGAAATGTTTTTTTCTCAAACTGGTACATTATTCCACCAACAGGTGGCGCCATTGTATTCATAATTATAAAGTGTTGAAAAAAATTGCATAGAGGGGAATTCATCAAGCCTGGCACTTCAGGGCTCTGGCTTCAAAAAGTTGTAAAAAAAAAAATAGAGGCTTACTAAAATATTTAGCTTTTTTTTTTTTTTTTACACCACTCCAGTTTGGGAAAGTGTGTAAGTTAATTAACTTCACTCCAGATTCATTTTATTTATTTATTTTTAAGTCGCAAACTTACTCCAGTAATAGTGAAATATAGTAGAAAAAACCCCTGGAGAAATCAATGCAAAACTGACTTCAAATATTACCCTCATGATTTAATGATAAAATTACCCCCATAATCTTGCAACTTAAAAAAAAAAAAAAAAAAAAAAAGGGAAGAGAAATATGAAATGAAATATTTATTAATGTTAAAGTATCTTAGGCTATGTTTGCATCAGAGTTATGACCTCATTTTATAATGGAAGCCACAGCGCTGTGCCAAATCAGCCTCATGATAGACACTGACAATGCCCGATGGATCTACTGACTTAGGCCAGTTTCAGACGAGCATGTTCACTGTATGCTCTGTGTGGGAGAGTGAATTCCCATAGTAAACTCTGCTCCTTGGACCGGACCTCATGACATTATAATGATTTATAATGCTGTGTGTCTCTGTCCAACCTCAACTGCAATGATTTGTACTGATGGAATTATGTGAAAACAGATCTTTACAGCTGAGGACAGGCACACAGAATTATAAATTATTACAATGCCATGCGTTTTAGTTAAAGAAGCAGAGTTCACTACAGGAATTCACACTCCCACATGGAGCATGTTTTAGCTGGCCTTACAATGGGGCTGCTGCGGTATCCATTGCTTCAACAGGATCAAAAATAACACTGTATTTTTCCCATCTAAAGTTACAGAAATGCACAAAGCATGTAGACACAGATGTGAACAGAGTGAAAAAGTATATAAATGCTTACAATATAAAACTAAAATATTCTGTGCCACCACTGCCCTACATCATCATTACCAGCTACAGACACACCAATAAAAACTTCTCTATTCATGAATTTCTCACCTAAATTAGATTCACTTTCCACATTTCGAGCAATGAGCAAAAGTACACCAGAGGAAAACATACAAGTACACCGTCATTCACACTACCTACCTTCTCTCCTTCCTCAAGGAGCCTCAGAAGGGTCGTGCTGTCCATCTTCTCTTCCTCATCTATGGAAGAGCCTTCACTCAACTGGTCTTGTAAAAGCTCCTGGTTCTCATCTTCTCCACCATCAGGAGCAGATCTTGATCGTTTAAGAGGTGCTTTTACAAGGCCTGGAAGAATTACAATACTTTAAGTCTCTAATTAAGAAGATAATCAAGACTGTACTAAAATAAAAATCCTAAGATATCCTATCAAGATAAGGTTACCCTTAGAAGTCCTAATAGGCTAAGGACATCTTTGACATGAGAAAAACGAGTGACATTTCTACAGATTTTATGCTAAAGCAGTTGGGCTACATTTCATGTGGACATGTCCATCCCAGTTATACTTGCTGAATGTAAAGGTCTGTGTGTTGTGGATACTGCTTCCCTCTGTAAACTGCTTTGCTTATAATTTCCTCCATAGCTAAACAAGTGTGAACTACCCTCTGTGGATCCTCTTCCCATCTCCACACACATCTGCTATGTACAACAGAGAGAGCCGCTACAAAGTGGAGCAGAGCTCTGATGGATTATATGACATTCACCAGCGCCACCAGCTAGGTAAGAGACTCAAACTCTGCAGGAGCAAACCGGCAGGAGATTTTTTTAATGTAGATTATTGAGAAAGTTGCTTAATTTTGCATTTAGAAGGCAAACTGAAAATAAAAAAAGTTACTTAAAAGTTTTGCTGACTGTTACAGCCCTCCAATATCCTACTGACAACTGCAGAGATGTAGCACCAGACTAGAGCATTCTGGTCCCTCCATTCTGTCTAATTAGTGGGGTTCCTTGGGGGAAGACCTCCACCAAATAAGAGACTATGGGTAATTGTTTTAGGTCTATAAGTACATCAGATTACTTCCTCTTTCTCCCTCCCATGCTGTCAGTCAGTTTCATGTATAATATCCGCATAGTAATAACCCTTGAGTGCCTGCTTGGATTACCATTTCTGTGTAATACCCCAGGCAAAGACCTGATGAGACGTGGAGTGTTATAGACTGTAATAGCAGTTACTAATGCTTATGTTCTGCTACCTTTCACTTTGGCAATGGTGTCTTCTCCATGTTCCGGCTCATGGTGAGCTGCTTCCCCCTCCGAGCTGTCCTCCACTGTATCCTGAAACACTGCTGGGTTCCCTGGCATTAGGCGCATGTAATAATCTTTACTGTCATAGCTAATGGCACGACGATAACGAGCAGGTTTCTGTGGTGTACATAATGACAAAGAGAAAACATTTACCGGTACGTTAAAATATATACTGTTCCAACTACCATATCTCACTAATACTTATCTATGAGCACAAAGGAGGATATAAAACTGCGCTGATCGTGCGCCGTTTTTACACAATTTTTTTTGTGCAACACATACCATTATTGTGACTGTGCAACATAGTCCACCGTACAGTGCAGTACACCATACCTGAGCCATGTCCTGTGTATTTGTGTACTTCATGACGGCATCTGTAGAACACATTCTGTGCTAAGGAATGTAAGACACTTGGTCCAGACTCCTTTGACAGCTGCTGGTTTCTATACTAGATCACCCAGGCATGTTTGGCATGGCCGTATCAAATAAACCAGTCGCTCAGCCCCCTGGTATTCCCACAGGCACAAAGGGGCAGTGTGCAGAGAACAGACACACCACCGCCGGCCTGGTAACCTGTAATACACCGGCTGCAGAGAGAGAGGCTCTAGACTGCTCAGAGTAGCAGTTAGCTCATGCATAAGCGGAGAAGAATCCCACATCCTTGAAAATGAACATATAACACAGGGCAACAACATCGTGGTCACTGCCAAAATCCATACTTAAAGGCATTGCAACCTCACCTTATACTGTAATGGGATTTTACGTTATTACCTGGTTATAGCAGTAGTATGCCAACCAATTAAAATAAATTCCATTGGTCACTAACATTTATCGGGCATGGCGGCACATTTCTCTTGGGACATAAAGGTTACATTTGATACGTGATAAATACTGGGGCAGACTTGCAGTACTATTGAAAATGCATTTTTTTGCCACAATTTGTGCCAAAAATGTTGCAAATGCTTTGTAGTGGATAAAATGTTTTAGACACTTTTCCAACCTTTTAACACCTCGTCGGATGTGGGGGGGGGGGGGGGCTTTAATGTGTAACAAAAAGATGAAATGATCATAGCAGCAAACCATTCTATGTAAAAATATGTATCCTACTGGCTCCACCAGAGGTGACCCATGCAATAAAATTATGACATGGAGTAGAGGTGGCGGATACCTAACCTTTAAAGGCTATGAACAACTTCAGGGGCAATTTTTTATCATTGTATTTTACTAATTGCGAGATAAAATCCCTTTTTTTTTAATTAAAAGTTTTCGTTGCCTAGCCGTGAGCATCTTATTTGGACTGAGCCATTATCTGCCGGCTATGTATATCCCTTATCTTTGAACTACTAACAGCTCATAAATACTTATTTAAGCCACTTTCTTATTAGTATGGTGATAACTGAAGCAATAATGAGTTTTTGTGAGGTCAGGAGATCAGAAATAAGGAACTGTCAGCTGAGCTGCCCTGATGAGAAACCGTATAAACACAGAGCCGGACACTAGAGAATCTCAAGGCTGTACAGAGAGAGGGGCTGAAAAGTTTGAATAAAGCCCAATTGAATTTTTGCAATAATAAAAAATTGCTCCCAGAGTAATATTACCGCACTGACAGTGTGTAATTTCTCTCCTGAAGCAATGTGCAAATTCTCTCCTGTTGGTGTAAAACTACTCAAGGTCCAACCTGACATTATTGTATCAGCACTGATAAATGAGTTCTATTTCTTGAGACTATATAGACTTTCCCTCTTCTCAAAACCTTTGTATGTTTCAGAGAAATTAGCACAGGGGTTTCATATTTATGTTGTTTGGACTGGGAGACATATCTTTCCATCTATTAATAACTGAAAACTAGTATAAAGGCAATGCCCCGATATCTTGCTTGATATGCTTCCCAATTCTAATTATAATATCACTTTTATATTTGACATTACAATGCCTTTAATTATGTAAATCTGGCACCAGTTTAAAAGGGGTTTTGCAAGGATTTAAAAAATTGCGCAGGACGGATAGAAGTAGTAAAAAAAAAAAAAAAGTCATTGCTCATTTCACTAATCCCCTTCACTGCCATTCCAACACTTTGCCAATCCCCTGCTGAGCTCTACTTACCAGTCCTAGGCTTCACACACAACAAATAGCTTGGGATGCCTGCTTAGCCAATCACTGACAGGAGTGGGTCACTGCTGCAGCCAACGATTGGCTTAACAGACAGTTGAAGCCATTTCCTGTGTGTTAAGCCTGGGAGCAGCAAATGTAGAGCATCGGTGGACTGGAGCAGCTTTGCAACAATTTTTTTAATTATCCCCCTGGAAAAGCCCTTTTAATACCACAAAAAACAACAGCACAAGTAATAAAACACATCTGGTGGGATTTAGTCATCCTAAGATTCTTTACAAAAGTTAATTATGGTATTTTGCATTCCCAGAAACAGCCATGGTCTTTTTAGGGTCTAAGTAGGGATTTGAGAAACATGGCTGCTTTCTTCCAACACAACCACCATGCTTGTCCATGGGATTTGTCTGGTATTCCAACTCAGCTCCACTGAAGTGATGGGGCTAAGCTGTATTATTACACACAACCTGTGGACAGGCGTGGGGCTGTTTTTCGAAGAAAGCATCCACGTGGCTCTATAATTGTGGACAATCCATTTAAGTCATTGATGCTATACTCATTTTCAGAGTGGAACTTGTGACCTCAAAGATACTGGTGAAAAGCACTAGTTGTGTTATTATACATATGCAGAGCAGCCTGGATGTGAAGCTTCAGAAAGCTTTGTTAGAACATGCTCTAGTGATGCTCTTTAGTACAGAAGACTTCTTTACTGCGTTCTTTTACCTTCTCAAGAGATACAATGAAGACACCATCAGAGGATTCAGGCAGTGAACATGGAAAGTCAGACTAAAAAAATCATCAGAAGCGTACATTATAATAAAGTCCTATTGATATACCATACAGTAGATAGAGAAGGATTATAGAGTTCTGTCTGGTCAACTCTATTATTACATAAAGGCCATCAAGTCTTGCAAAATATTTAATACTACTAAATCCATCCAATCATGGCACAGCCAGTATGTAGAGCACATTGCTTAATCTTTGGATCATATGGAGGCAACAATTTAATAGTTTTCTATATTAATAAAAAGTGAACCCCGTCGATTCATTACAATTCTGTGACATCATGGAAATGGCTGAAGTCAATGACCTTTAGTGAAAGGATAGGCTCCAAAAATGTGTGCTTCTTTAAGAGAAGCACCTACAATCTATATACTGATGTAAAATATATATATATATATATATATATATATATATATATACATACACACATTGAAGACAACATATACTACTCTTATAGTCTACATTAAAATATAATAAAGTAATAAAGAGGTGGGATCTTTGGCCCAGAGGATGCTCACCATTGTGTTAGTATCTTGCTCCATTTCAGGGATGTAAGGATAATGAATATAGAACATGTCATTTCTCACAACTTTCTTCCTCATTCTACACGGCCCTTCTGTCATCTCCAGCATCCATTTATCTAGGTGGGAACCAATGGGTGGTCCCCACAGTCCTCTTTCCCGTAGTAGTTCATACTCAATCTGATTCCATTCTTCTGTCACATATTTCAAGACATTTTGTTGACGCTGTTTATATAAAAAATCATAAATAAAAAAATCATAGTAAGGATTTTATTTTAACAGTCAGATACATGCACATAGAAGACTACATAAAAAGGTCAATGTCGCTGTGCTTAAAGGATTTCATGGTCACTTGTCACCAACTAACATTGCACACATTGTCCTTGCTCAATGGTTTCCTTTGCGGTCTCACTAGTCAACCATAGTGATGGTTAAGAAATATAGGATACTTGATGCAGACAGCAATTTACTTAGATCCTTGATGCCCCATATCACAATGCAACTCACTACAATCTCACAGATATCCACAGAGCCCCCATATCGTAATACTATCCACTATGCTCCCGTTGATAATGCTTCCATTGACATGCACAGTGCCCCCATATCGCAATGCTAACCACTACACTCCCATTAATATCCACAGTGTCCCCATATCATATTATCCACTATGATCCCATTGATATCCACAGTGCCCCATACCATAATGCTATCCACTACACTCCCATTGATATCCCAGTCCCTCCATATCATAATGCTATCCACTACACTCCCATTGATATCCACAGTCCCTCCATATCATAATACTATCCACTATGCTCCCATTGATAATCCATAGAGCCCCCATATCATATCAAGCAATCCATTATGCACTCATCAATATGAACATAACCCCCATATAACAATGCTATCTAGTACACTCCCATTAATATCCAGTGCCCCCATATCATAACACTATTTTCCCAATGATATCCAAAATGCACCCATATCATACTGCTATCCGCTAAACTTTAATTGATATTCACAGTCCCCCCATATCCTTATGCTATCCAGTACAATCTATTGATATCCACAGTGCCCCCATATCATACTGTTCGCCCAATAATATCCAAAATGCCCCCATATTATAATGCTATCCACTACACCCCACTGATATCCACAGTGCCCCCATATCATAATACTATCCACTACTCCCATTGATATCCACAGTGCCCCCATATCATAATGCTATCCACCACACTCCCACTGATAACCACAGTGCCCCCATATCATAGTGCTATCCAGTACACTCCACTGATATTCACAGTGCCCCCATATCCTATTGTTCTCCCAATGATTTCAAAAATGCCCCCATATCATAATGCTATCCACTACACCCCATTGATAACCACAGTACCCCCATATCATAATGCTATCCACTACACCCCACTGATATCCACAGTGCCCCCATATCATAATGCTATCCACTACACTCCCATTGATATCCACAGTCCCTCCATATCATAATGCTATCCACTACACTCCCATTGATATCCACAGTCCCTCCATATCATAATGCTATCCACTACACTCCCATTGATATTCACAGTGCCCCCATATCATAATGCTATCCACTACACTCCCATTGATATCCACAGTACCCCCATATCATAATGCTATCCAGTACACTCCATTGATATTCACAGTGCCCCCATATCATAATGCTATCCACTACACTCCCACTGATCTCCACAGTGCCCCCATATCATAATGCTATCCACTACACCCTACTGATCTCCACAGTGCCCCCATACTATAATGCTATCCACTACACTCCCATTGATATCCACAGTGCCCCCATATCATAATGCTATCCACTACACTCCCACTGATCTCCACAGTGCCCCCATACCATAATGCTATCCACTACACTCCCACTGATCTCCACAGTGCCCCCATACCATAATGCTATCCACTACACTCCCATTGATATCCACAGTGCCCCCATATCATAATGTTATCCACTACACTCCCACTGATCTCCACAGTGCCCCCATATCATAATGCTATCCACTACACCCTACTGATCTCCACAGTGCCCCCATACTATAATGCTATCCACTACACTCCCATTGATATCCACAGTGCCCCCATATCATAATGCTATCCACTACACTCCTACTGATCTCCACAGTGCCCCCATACCATAATGCTATCCACTACACTCCCACTGATCTCCACAGTGCCCCCATATCATAATGCTATCCCCTACACTCCCATTGATATCCACAGTGCCCCCATATCATAATGCTATCCACTACACCCTACTGATCTCCACAGTGCCCCCATACTATAATGCTATCCACTACACTCCCATTGATATCCACAGTGCCCCCATATCATAATGCTATCCACTACACTCCTACTGATCTCCACAGTGCCCCCATACCATAATGCTATCCACTACACTCCCACTGATCTCCACAGTGCCCCCATATCATAATGCTATCCACTACACTCCCATTGATATCCACAGTGCCCCCATATCATAATGCTATCCACTACACTCCCACTGATCTCCACAGTGCCCCCATATCATAATGCTATCCACTACACCCTACTGATCTCCACAGTGCCCCCATACTATAATGCTATCCACTACACTCCCATTGATATCCACAGTGCCCCCATATCATAATGCTATCCACTACACTCCTACTGATCTCCACAGTGCCCCCATACCATAATGCTATCCACTACACTCCCACTGATCTCCACAGTGCCCCCATATCATAATGCTATCCACTACATTCCCATTGATATCCACAGTGCCCCATATCATAATGCTATCCACTACACTCCCACTGATCTCCACAGTGCCCCCATATCATAATGCTATCCACTACACCCTACTGATCTCCACAGTGCCCCCATACTATAATGCTATCCACTACACTCCCATTGATATCCACAGTGCCCCCATATCATAATGCTATCCACTACACTCCTACTGATCTCCACAGTGCCCCCATACCATAATGCTATCCACTACACTCCCACTGATCTCCACAGTGCCCCCATATCATAATGCTATCCACTACATTCCCATTGATATCCACAGTGCCCCATATCATAATGCTATCCACTACACTCCCACTGATCTCCACAGTGCCCCCATATCATAATGCTATCCACTACACTCCCATTGATATCCACAGTACCCCCATATCATAATGCTATCCAGTACACTCCATTGATATTCACAGTGCCCCCATATCATAATGCTATCCACTACACTCCCACTGATCTCCACAGTGCTCCCATATCATAGTGCTATCCACCACACTCCCACTGATAACCACAGTGCCCCCAAATCACATTACTACTCATTATGTTTGCATTGATATCCACTATGCCCTCATATCATAGTCCTATACACAGTTCTCCCATATCATAGCGCCATCAACAATGACCACGATATCAAAGTCCTATCCAAAGTTACCCTTTCAGATTCTTGCCTCTTCTGCCACAAGCAGGAAGTAACAAGCGCCATACGATGCACCTGGGTGAAGTATTATGTGACAGATGACATCTGTACTGAGTCGGCAGGACTGTACTGCTCAGTTCAGAAGACTTTTGTGAGGCATGCTGCTCCTCATACCGAAATATAGGGGGTGTTACAGTATATGGTGTACTTAACACATAATGTATAACTGTTGGCTGATTTCTATCTTGATAAGAAAAGGCAAAATCTTAAAAGAAATACAAAATTATAAAAATAAATGTCACCTGACCGCACAAGAATTGTAAGGAAAAATTGTAAGAAAATTCAATACAGAGGGCTGAATGTTTAATACTATGGTAATGAGCACACACTTGACGGTCCCTTACCTCTTGGTATTCTTTATACTGCATTTCCACTAGGTCACGTACGACGGCAATGTGAGTGAATATCCACTGGGAGATCTCCTTGGTAACAGAAAACATACCGCACATTACTAACAATGTCGCCTTGCGAACATGCTTCATTGTCTTCCCACATTTATACAGAACCTACATGGCCCTGACTAATGAACGCTATTAAATCCCAAAACGTACATGCATCTTCAGCAAGTCCACAATACGGGGACTATGTGACCTTGGCAAAATAACGCGCAGTGTTTCTAATGTAATATATTCCAAAAGAACACAAATTGCGCAAATTCTAAGACAGTTTATAGCGGATGTGCAAGAAAGGAGGGGGGGGGGGCATGGTTTTGGCAGTGAACGGATCCCTTTGGTTCATGTGACCATTTGTCATGACATAAGGGGAGCCGGTCACCTCCCTGGATATTTTCATAGAGGGATCCCAACAGAGAATCACAGGCCATGTAGAGAAGGAGCAGGGAACCAGTGCCGGGAAGCGGGTAAGTAAGCCTCTCTTTACAGGGCCAGCCAAGTGGGGAGGTTTGCCAAACATCATTCCTGTACAACCCCTTTAAAGAGAGTCTGTCTCCAGGAAATCCACTGATAAACCAGGTACAATGTCTTGTAGTAATAGATTAGATAAATGTAATGATACCTTTCACTTAAAGATCTGTTGGAGAAAGGGTACTTTTACCATATCCAAAAGAGCAGAGGGATTCTGTCACTAGGTTTGGGGCTATAGAGATACGGACATGCACGGGTAGATCGCCGCTAGCATGTCCGCAATATATCTGTCCTATAGGGCTGTGTGGTTTTACTTTCTTTAAAAAAGGATTTTATAGATATGTAAATGAGTGTTGAATGTGTCCAAGGGGCTGTACGAATCTTACTTGTGCCCAGCCGTGCCCAGGCAGGCCCGCCTGTGAAGGAGCCCAGCACCGCCTATGTCTCCTCCTTTCATCAACGATAGATAGCAGTAATCTTGCGATGCGCGAGCTCACACGTGCGCAGTTCTTTCCGTGAGGCTGATGCCAGCACAGGGGAGGAACACTATACCGGCACTGCGCATCGCGAGATTACGGCTATCTATCGTTGATGAAAGGAGGAGACATAGGCGGTGCTGGGCTCCTTCACAGGCAGGCGTGCCTGGGCCTGTCTTGAAGATAGACCATCAATATTACAATTAAGGAATAACCCTTTAAGGCTTATTTGCATGAAAGGCCTTGAACTTGAAGTCTATCTGTGTTGTGCAGCTGAATGTGTGTAAGCAGCTGATTCAGGATGTGATGACAAATTTACTCATTTATCTCCAGCCATGAAAACCTCTGGAGACATCTTCACATATGACTTCACGACATACAGAGCTCAGTTTATAGACTTTACATTCATCTGCTAGGTTTTGTACGCCATGAATGTACCCGATTCCAGCTACAAACATAGAAGAATACTAAAGAATTGTGAATAATTACTCATTTTGGTAAGGTATTTCTCCACATAGGACAATGGTAAATTTACAGCAAGAGAAGTCCCCTGTAGAGGTAGAAAGAAGAAAGTTCTCTTACGCATACCTGTGTGGAGAGATTATGTTTGTTGAGACCACTCTCCTTACGGTTTCTTCTTGACCCAGTTAGTTTGGAAAGACCAAAGCCACTACTGACACGTGACAACTTGGATTGAGAACTCGGGACTAAGGCTTCCCCTTTACTGATGCACTTCTTCTCATAAGCTGTTGGGACCAAAAATAAGCTTCATGTTAAACCTTTTTATTATTTTTAAACTTAAAATGCATCTGTCTGCATGGTGCCCATAAAGAGTTACACGGGATACTTCCAGCAGTGATGCTAGAACTCAGTCATTTCCATTTCTGCAATGGCCTGTGTTTTAATTCAGCCGGACAAGAGGAAGCTCACGTCTGAGAACTCTAGGAAGAGTTAAGTCAACTAGGAGGAGTCCCACCAATATGGTGTGCTGTAAGCACTCTGAGCTCCAATTGTGTTAATGAGGTTTTCCAGCCCATCCATCTAATAGAAAGATGGACTGGATCTACAAGAGCGAAGTGTGAATACTGAGTAGAGTCATGGATGGTCACAACCCCTTTAAAGTTCCACAAATATAAAAAAGAGTCAAGCAGAAATAGTAGCAAGAGAAACTGCTCACTTTTTGGTAGATGAAGAACAAAATGAAACCATTCTAAATCATAAATCCTTCACCTTTTTGAAATGACTTACCAAGATGATTTTGCCAAGCACGTAATGTTGCCTCTTCAATGAAAGGCCTGACAATAGCAATGTCCACATGTCCCCGTTCGTTGACAGGAAATGTCACTTTAAACATATCCTCCAGAACTTGTTTTTTGCTATGAATCAGCTCTATCCAAACTCTGTTGACAGCTTTTAAAAGGAGCTGGCGTCCTGCAAAACAAATTCAGTGCCCTTAATACAATTTTTGACCACATTTTATTCACATTTTTTAAAGTAAAATATGCAATTTTTTATTTTCCTCCATTACTGCGAGTGAAACCAATTGTTCGATCACGTATACCATAAGACTGCAATAGCATACTATTGCAGTCTATGGGATTTTTTTTTATTCTGGCTTCCTATTACACCCCGCTACAGGCATGGCCTAACAGACAAGCTGCCACAGCGACTTATTGGAACCCCATATTTTTGCTGTGGGCGTCCAATCAGAGGACAAAGGGAACCCCACTCTCTGTCTAACCTCTCAAACGCCATTGACAGCAGTATTTGATGGGATAAACGACTAGTTATGTCCGATCCAAGCCATTGTGGCCAGGTGTCGGCTGCATTACACAGATGTCACTCGCCTGCTCCATACATTCCCTGCATGTGTATGATGGATATATCCGTACTTCGTTATTAAGGCGTTAATGGAAATTTGTTGGTGGATCACTTATAACTTGCAAAATGGTGGATCGACCTATAACTTTGGAATCATTTATATAGACATTTGATGATGGACCACCTAGAACTTTGCTGAAATTTGGAATTTTTTATTGTTGGTAAGTCACAACTTTCTTTGACACGCCTCTGATTATTTTGCCATCTATTTCTTTTTACAATATCCAAAGTTCAATCACACAAAGGAGAAATATAAAAGGGATCATTCCATGTGCTTCAACATGGATTAATATACCAGCATTCCTATATTTACCTTCACTAACATCCTGGTATAGTCCATCTGGTTCTACTTCTGAGGGCATCATGATGTGCCAGGTGGTCATCCTGGCTTCAGCCTCCAATCCAAAGCCATCAGGGTTGCTGCAACGTGACATAGGACACAATTATTTGTTTGCTTTCTAGGGCAGCTGATCAGTAGCATACAATCTGCAGGGCTCTATTATGCACACGTTTCCATAGTAACAAAAAATAATTATGTTTTCAAAACTGTTAACCTTATTTTCTTGTTACATTGAAAGTAACTCAAAACTGCAAAATGCAAATTTACATGAGTAATCCTGTGGACTACTTACTTTTTCCCTAATACTAATTAGATCTATAAGCTAAGGTTTCCGACGGGTTGGAAATAAGCCCATTTAATGAAATTGTGCAGTGGGTAGATAATGATGACCTATCCTCAGGATAAATCATCATTATCAGATCTTTGAAGGTCTGACACCCAGCACCCCCTCCGATGAGCTGTTTAAAGAGGCGGCAGTGCAGTGTAGTTATAAGGGCTGATCCCATTCTCTTGAATGGGACGAGCACTTGTGATTACACTTCGCCGCCACTACAAGCAAGACTACGCGCAGTGTAATCTCGAAGAGGAAGCAGCACTCACACGTGTGCCTCCTGTTCAATCAGCTGATTGGCAGGGGTGCCGGGTGTTAGATTACCACCAACACGATCGGATTTCTAAGAGTGATTCTGAGGATAGGTCATCAGTATTTATCCACTGCACAACCCCTTTAACTCCTTGCCATCTCAGTGAGTTTTGGCCACAAAGAAACTATTCTTCTCATTATCTTTTTTTTTTACAATCTTTATTTTGAATTTTCATCAGTTACAGTTTGGAGGCACATGATGGTGGAGGCACTTGAGGGGGCACATGATGGTGGAGGCACTTGAGGGGGCACATGATGGTGCAGGCACCTGAGGGGGCACATGATGGTGCAGGCACCTGAGGGGGCACATGATGGTGCAGGCACCTGAGGGGGCACATGATGGTGCAGGCACCTGAGGGGGCACATGATGGTGCAGGCACCTGAGGGGGCACATGATGGTGCAGGCACCTGAGGGGGCACATGATGGTGCAGGCACCTGAGGGGGCACATGATGGTGCAGGCACCTGAGGGGGCACATGATGGTGCAGGCACCTGAGGGGGCACATGATGGTGCAGGCACCTGAGGGGGCACATGATGGTGCAGGCACCTGAGGGGGCACATGATGGTGCAGGCACCTGAGGGGGCACATGATGGTGCAGGCACCTGAGGGGGCACATGATGGTGCAGGCACCTGAGGGGGCACATGATGGTGCAGGCACCTGAGGGGGCACATGATGGTGCAGGCACCTGAGGGGGCACATGATGGTGCAGGCACCTGAGGGGGCACATGATGGTGCAGGCACCTGAGGGGGCACATGATGGTGCAGGCACCTGAGGGGGCACATGATGGTGCAGGCACCTGAGGGGGCACATGATGGTGCAGGCACCTGAGGGGGCACATGATGGTGCAGGCACCTGAGGGGGCACATGATGGTGCAGGCACCTGAGGGGGCACATGATGGTGCAGGCACTTGAGGGGGCACATGATGGTGGAGGCACTTGAGGGGGCACATGATGGTGGAGGCACTTGAGGGGGCACATGATGGTGGAGGCACTTTGGTGGCTGATGGATGTAGCAGAGCTGATTATGCTGCTGTTCAGCCATAGTTCGAGTGGGGAAGGGACTATTACAGATGTCAATGCTGGTGAAAGAGAAACAGATGTAGCAGAGCTGAATATGCGGCTGTTCAGACTGAGATTTTGTGTGTAAAACTGCAGAACAGCCACGTGTTACTGTGCACTGAGCTCACTTCACATGGCTCTCTGAGTGACCATTCCCCTCAAACACTGCAGGCTGCCGGACTGATGAGTCATACTCTTCACATGAACTAGCAGCAGGACTCAGCTCTCAGTGTGATGTCATAAGGAGGTGTGGCCGGCCTTCACTCTAGCTGCCTAAGCCCGCCCAGCCTTAGCTGCAGAAAACCAGGAAGTGAACAGCTAGCTGGCAGCAATTGAGACTGAAGTAGCAAGATGAGAAAACCCCTTTAATGTAAATAAGAAAAAGCATACATATTAGGTATTGCCACATCCGTAACGATCTGCTCTATAAAAATGTCAACTGACCCAACGCCTCAGGTTAACGCTGTAAAAATAAATAAATAAAAACTGTCCTTGGCTTTCTCCTTTGTGTGTATTCTCACCATAGTGCTGGGATAGTGCTATGAATCAGACTTTAGGGAGTTTAATGGTGGGAGAGCTCACATGAAGCAGCCACCATCCAGCGTGATCAGGCTCCGCTCCCCCCTTCTCATTATCTTTAATTAAACACACATCTGAATTGTTTTTAAACTTTTTTTTGTTTCTTAGTCACATAAGGGACCTAGAAAATGAACTGCAGCGATCAAGAAGGTATTAACCCATATATTTGATTGCCATGGTTACATATGCTAGTGGAAGATTAAGTGAATGCAAACTTTAATTTTCATTTATTTATTTTCAACTACTGTAAATGTCACAATGGACAGCTGTTATATCACAAAATGTTACAAAATGAAAACGACGAACTTTAATTTCATTTAAAGACCAGCCTGAGAACAAGAGATGCATATCATTACTGTAGAAATCCCTACACTTTTACAGTTAGATTACATGTCCTTGAATTTTTTTTAAAGGGGACTTGGGCTTTGAAAATGAATTTCCAAACATCCTATAAAGCATTCTGCATTAACAAAGGCGAGTTCCTCATTTATAAACCTGAGCAAATTAGTTGGAAAGAAGAGCAGTCACAAAAGAGCCCCTCTTTCTTGGGAGGATCTGGCATGTCCATGTGTTCTATAATTGTCTATTGATGCTTCATTTCCCCTGCGGTGGCACTGCAGGGGAACTGAGATCTTGGCTGCCAGATTCCCTTGCAAATTACAACTAATCGCTGCCGGCACCAGGAGTCCATATGATCAACTTATTTTCAGGGGATCAACCTAACAAGAATGGACTGTTCAAAGTAGACAATCCCTTTAAATGGGTTGTCCTAACTGAGACACTGGAGGCATATTGCTAGGATATGCCACTAATGTCAGATAGGTGAAGGTCTCAGAGGTGGGCCCTACACCTATCTCCAGAACAAGAACTTTGAAGTGAATAGAGTGCTAGCAATATGCCATCAATGTCCCAGGTGAAACAACCGCAACATCCAAGAAGTGCAATCAAAGTTTCATTTTTAGATGTTTTATCTTTGCAAAACCCTACTGATCGGTTACCTTTATGCTTTGAACAACTAGCTACACATAATAGCCCTGAAATAAAGGCTCTCAGTCACATTTGTATGCATGCAAAATCCGCAATGTAACAATTTTCTGTTAATCTGGTGAGATAAATGTCACAGTGATTGTGGTAGGACAACCAACCTACCTTCCAATGTAGAGGTTAATCAAGCAATGAGCAAGGCATGCAATGAAGTCTTGGTCATGATTCCCGGGTCCTAGCATCAGATTTCTATTCACTGTAAGTACTCGCAAAGAATCCAAAAGGGCTACTTGCTGAGGCACGGTTTTGTGGGCTCTGGAGAACTGGTATAGCACAGTCCGGTTCAAGCAGTTGTAAACTGCTTCAAGGGACACACTTTGGGAACGTCTTTTTGACTGCAGGAAAAGAAAAAAAAAATCTTCAAATTCATTGTCTACCATTGATGAAAATGCAACAATTTATTTTATTTACTCAACAGATACATTTGTTCCACATATCAAAGATGACCCTGGTTTCAGACACTACACTGCTACCATGAAAATGCAGTGGAATCTGCAGACAGCATGTTCTAGAACTGAAGGAGCTGAGCACACTGATACATAGTTTTATGGAAAAAGATTCAGTATAACTTGTATAATTCATTTAGCGGCATCCTCTGGGAATAATGTAAAATGGCTACCTGCAACCTGTCCTAGAAACTGTTTGCCACCACTTACAGGCGGGCGAGGGGCATGGTCTCACTACATGTTATGCTCTGGCACTTGCCTATACTACATAGTGGTGCGTTTTCCTTTCAGGCTGCCCAGCCATGATGACATATCATAGGCGGGATCACATCATTACCATCTATTGTAGAACTGTGCATACTGAGATAACTGTCAATTACGGATAGAACTGCCCACTGGGCGCCTAAACACATATTTATATGAATAAAATACAGCATTTTTTGCAAACACATTAATTTCAATGACTTAAAATATATCAGATATATTAAAGTCTCTCCTACAACAAAACAAGACTTTAATTACACTACAAGTCCCAGCATAAACGTGGGAACGCTGATAAACTTTATGAACAGCACGTATACCCAATTAATGAATCAGAATCTCAACAAAGCTATACTTGTATTATCATTATATGTGAATTTTTATGCGCGAGCTCCGCATCTAAAAATATACATAGGGACCAATTATTATTTTTATTGTTGTATTGCTGTATAATTTTATGCAAAAATTGATTGTGAGCCAGCCAAAGTTTCTTTTTTACGTTTTATTGATTTCAATGAGTCTGTATTTTGCAGCCAAGTATAGGAAATGTTCTATCTTCTTGCAAAACAGACATACGGATGCTCACCGTGTGCTTATCACATCTGTATGTCCCCATACTGTGGAGGAGATCTCTGCATGTACTGTAAATGCAGTGCTCTCCTCTGCTGAAGAGCAAGCCATTGTTGGGAAGGAATGCTGTGTAATACCAGCCTAAACTTTTTTTTTTTTTTTTTTTATCTGCTCTAATATTGCTTGATGAACAAGCATTTACTCATTAATTGGGTACTCGTCAGCACTATTACTGAAGCAGATCATCGCTAACGAGCGTTCCTATGAAGCGATGATCTGCCCAACTATTGCTAGGTCTAATACAGGTTTTGCAGTCACATCGTCCGTGACTGGTGGCTCTCCTGGTTAAACATGATTGGCGTCATTAGTTTAGGCTTTAGACAGTGGTGGATTGTCAAGTGGACGGTCCTCGGGATCAACAGATAACATGGCATCCACACCAACACACCACAAAATAAAGGCTATGGCTACACAGCAATATCGGTTGTGCAACAACGGTCACGCCCAAGTATCGTTGTGTAGCAGGACAGCCATAGAAATGAATGGGGTTGCAACATGACTGACTGTGACCCAAGAATCGCGGAAAAAAAAAAATGTATAGGTGAAACAATTCCTCTTGCTCTCTGCTCTTATGTTCCGAAGGAAGAATTGTCCATGGCCGCTTGACACATTTAATTGTTATTGTCTATTGGTACAATTACTGTTTACCACCTCCGGAAGGTGGTTGGGCATATTGACCTATATATGAGATCTGCTTGAGCATGTCCTATTATTCCCGGGTGGACATCTATAGTCCATTCTTTTGATTGTATACTTAATCTTATAAGATGTAAGTGTATTCTATGCAGAACAATAAGCTGAAGGTGTCAATACACCCAGTATCCGCATCTACAACTGCCTGCTCCTGGTGACCGCATTTGATTTTAGACCAGCTCCCGGTACAGGCACAGGTAAGGGCTTACCTGTGCGTCGCCGGACGGGTGAGTCAAGATGGCAGCCCGCATGTGTTTGCTGGCAAACACTGCGAACTGACCATCACTGCTCCTGAGGAACCTTTGTATAGAAAGATATTAAAGCCTGAGCTGTGCGCAAAAACCATTGGACTCTTACTGTTAATGTATTGCAAATCCTCTCTTCATTCTGGAAGTTCTACCTCTACCCTATAGGCTGTGCATTCTTCCCATACTCATGACCATTTCCTCTCCATAAAGGGCTGATTTTCCCAGGAGAAACTGCAGTCAGCAACGCGTTTCCCATAAAATAGGTAGTGTTACATGACAGCCATTCACATAAATAGCTTGTCTATGTAATATGGCAGCCATTCAGATGCATAGCTGTCCATGTAATACAGTCTAGTCTGCCAGAACAGGTGCTACACTTGCAGAGCAGCTTTTAGGCTAGGTCTACACGACGACATTTGTCGCGCGACATATAGGGCGCAACAGTTGTCGCGCGACATTTTGTTGCACCAATGTCGCGCGACAATTTTTATAATGGCAGTCTATGGTGTCGCACTGCAACATGCGACATGTTGCGACTGCGACGCGACAGTCGCAGAAAAATCCATCTTGAATGGATTTTCTGCGACTGTCGCAGTCGCAGCATGTCGCATGTTGCAGTGCGACACCATAGACTGCCATTATAAAAATTGTCGCGCGACATTGGTGCAACAAAATGTCGCGCGACAAATGTCGTCGTGTAGACCTAGCCTTAGGCTCATGGAGGGAAATCACCTTCTAAGGCTACTTTCACACTAGCGTTTTTACTGGATCGGCAGGGTTCAGCAAAAACGCTTCCGTTACTAATAACACAACCATCTGCATCTGGATCCGGTTGTATCATATTTAACATAGCCAAGACGGATCCGTCATGAACTCCACTGAAAGTCAATGGAGGACAGATCAGTTTTCTATTGTGTCAAAGAAAACGGATCTGTCCCCATTGACTTGCATTGAGTGTCATGCCGGATCTGTCTTGCTCCGCATCCCAGGACGGAAAGCAAACTACAACATGCTGAGGTTTGCTCTCCGGTATGGGAACGCAACTAAAAAGGAACGGAATGCATTTTGGAGGATTCCGTTCTATTCAGTTACGTTTTGCCCCCGTTGACAATGAATGGAGAGAAAACTGAATAGTTTTTTTTTCCGGTATTGAGACCCTAAGACTGATCTCAATACTGGAAAATATTAACGCTAGTGTGAAAGTAGCCTATGACACTCAGATATACCCTCAAAAGAAAAATGAGACAACTCCTATCAAAAATCTGTAAACCTGCCACCGATCATTGTAAAAAGTCAATGAATAAGTACAATAGAACAAAACGGTTCAATACCTGCAGTCTGTCCCTCACCTGTGAGATGAGCTGGATGATACAGTCTACTACCAGTTTAGAGTCTTTATTAAACATTCCTTGCCACAGCTTGTCCACCACTCGTTGGGTGAAATAAAACACATTATTTACCAGCACCTGATAACTACCTCCAGAGGTTACTGGTAATGAAGCGTCTTCCCCTATAAGAAGGAAAAAAAATATCACACATCTATACAAAAAAATAAAAATAAATCATCAATGATTTACATTTTCACTGCCTGGCCCTCTCAATCAAAGTGCAGAGGAGAACTGGCAGTTGCAGAGAGAGCAGAGACTCTGGGTGTGATGACAACACCCCCGTTGCTCCTAGAGGCTCATTTGTATATATTTAAACTTCATTTTTTCTCAGCAATGCAGGCACAACTACCCTAGATTATTAGATCTCAAAATGACATGATGTTAAAAGGTGACCATTACCTTGAAGTTAGTAGGTACATGCCATACAAGAGAAGATTTCATATGGCTATCCATTTTTAACGTGGCCATGCACATTAGATTAACCAGCTGAAACTGACAATTTCGGCAGTATTAACTGACCACCTTAAGGTTATGGAGCTGTACAAACAATCAACATTTGCAGATGCCGAAGGGTGGGGGAGTTTAAGGGACTAGAATGTCGGATTTTAACACGCTGAACCCTATTGTTCTTAAGGTAGAGGAGTCTGGCAGTGGCTTACTCTCCTCTCCCCCCAATGAAAACACATTCACGCTCAGCTGAGTGTATATATATATATATATATATATATATATGCGCAAAGTGAGATATTCCAAGCCTTTATTTGTTATAATTTGGATGATTATGGCTTACAGCTTATGAAACCCCAAAGTCACAATCTCAGGTCCCCTTTGCTCAGGGGGTACGGATTAATTAGCTGACTAGAGTGTGACACTTTGAGCCTAGAATATTGAACCTTTTCACAAAATTCTAATTTTAAGCTGCATGAATGCAATTCCTTTTAATTTGCATTACTGAAATAAATGGACTTTTGCACGATATATTCTAATTTTACGAGTTTCACTTGTATATATTGTGAGGGGTAGCTTACTTTCAGGGGATCATCCTCACAGATACGGCTTCAGGACACCAGATTTAAGGTCCAAACAGTGCATTTATTGTGGCACACCAGCAAAATCAGAACAAAACAATAAACACTCGCCCGTCCAGGCTCTAACTAATACATTAACATCCCTGACTCACCCATTAGGTACAGTTCACACCCTGTGAACCGATGCGGCTTTCCCAGCCAATGTCCCACAGCCTCCTGGCTGTACAGAGCACAGTACACCCACTGTCTCAAGTCCAATGTCTCTTGTGGGGGATTAAGGCTCAGTAGTCTGCCTGACTATGGCCCTGCAACCCTCCCAGGCGTTGCTGCGTCCAACTGTAGGCTACCACCCAGCCTCGTGGCCCCTTAGCCTTGCCCGGCTGAAACCACATTCCCAGAGCCTTCAGGCCTCTGTCCACAGGTAACACACTCCCCCTTTACTGACCCCCTGGGAGGTGCTTTATGCCAGCCTAAGTACCTCCAGCTAGTCTCACCTATAGTGGAATAGGGGTGTGGACTGCACCATCCACACCTTCCTTGACTCTAACCTGTGTAAGATCTGTGTGTATATATATATATATATATATATATATGTATATTATATATAGGTTTTGGCTGTAGATGACAGCTGTCTGAAGTGTATGGCCAGTTGAACATTTTCACAGTTTTTAGCTTATCTATCCTCGAATACAGTCTAGATTTCTCTTGGGAACTTCACAGTGCGAGTTTAGATCGAGTTTCAGTTTTTCTCATTTCATTAGAAGTGGCTCTCATTTTCAGATTGAAGTTAAACTTCTCTTATGTCAACTGGAAAAGTACAAACTTGAAATGTTCTTTATTTTAGTTATTATTTAAAAAAAGATGCTGCCAAGTTAGTCACCAGAAGTGCAAATGACCAAGTCGCTGGCACTAAAATCTCAGTATCTCATTTTTGAAAGCAACAGGTCAGAATATTAATATCTCCTACTGGTCTTACTTGTAGCTTGAAAAATAGAAATGCATATTAAAAAATGAGAACCCTGGAGCTAGTCTATGCTAATCACATAATTCAAAAAGAGCCCCCTCTATAGCACCTGAGACTTGTTGTAGGGAAGACCTCAGATCAGACGCCCAAGCTCCATCAGCCTGTCAGACCCCTTAACCTCCATCAGCCTCAGATCAGACCCACCCAAGCCTCCATTAGCCTCCCATCAGATCCCCCAGCCTCAGATCAGCACATCAGACTCAGATCAGACCCCCAATCGGCCTCAGATTGGACTCCCCAGCCCCCATTAGCCGCCTAATCAGACTCAGATCGGAACCCCCAGTCTGCATCAGCCTCAGATCAGCCCCATTAGACCCTTCTTCCCTATCAGACTCAGATCAGACCCTATCAGCTTCTAATCGGACCCCACCACCACACAGCCTCAGATCATACCCCCAGCCCCTATTAGACCTCAGATCAGACATTTCAAAAAATAAAATAAACTTACCTTGTGTGCTCCTGGCGGCGCCGTATATCCAGGATTTGACAATCAATTGCTTCTTCCGGGTCCCAGTGTGTACTGAGACCCGACAGATACCACAGCAGGACCCAGAAGAAAACCAGGGGAGGTGAGTACAGCCAGTGCAGCGCTGCCCTCACCTCCCCGTGCCTCCCGCATTCTAATGACAGCTTCCATAATAGAAAAATGTAAATATTCCTCCTAGCATTTTTAAGTATTTTCAGCAAAGCAGGGGTATGAAATAAGAAGCTGGGCGTTTTTCTGGCCATAACTTTTTTTTAACGTTGTCACTTGAGGGCTTGTTTTTTGTGAGAAAAATAGTATTTTTAGTGACACAATTTTGGTGTACATATAAATAATTACGTTTTTATTTTTATTCTCAGGTATCTGGCACTATTTCCTCTGATCCATACTGTAGCGTAGCTTAGTGGCTACCCTTCTAGCACCACTGTGTCTGATTATGGGATGTCTCTCTTCAAAGGAAAGTAGGTGAACACATGCAATAATGTGGGGTCCTTCACATTTCTGGTATACATACCTAACAGAACATCAGCAGCCAGTAGATGGTCCATTACACTGTCCAGTATATAGGTCTGGAATTCCTTTTGCTGAGCTCGTGTAGATCTTTCAGGAGAAGCCTGCAAAACAATAAATGTCAGCCATGACACTGTCTACAAAAGGTACAGTATTTTGGCAAGCTAATGTCGGTCACCTCCAAAATCGGCTTTAAAGTAAGCACACCTCCATGTAGGGTAGGTGCTCTGAAACATAACCATACTTTTTTTGTGAAAATCCATTCCTCTAAGGTTCCATTCACACGTCCACAGTGTTTTGGGGATTCGCAAAACACCGGGCCGGCACCCTAATAGAAATGTCTATTCTTGCTCGCTTTTTTTTTCCGGAGCTGTGGACCGGAAGTTCGGGGTGCTGTCCGACAGATGATCCTGTCGTTCATGCAGGCACTCCAATCATTGATCCTGGGCAGCAGATTGTGCTATCTAAACAGCGATCTGCTGCCCACAAACAATGATTCTGTATGGGGACGAGCGATCGCTATGGCAATCCCTCGTCCTCATACTGTGGAGGAGTTTGCTGCATGAGATCTTTAACCTTTTAATGGCAAAAGTAGCGGAATATAGGAAGGAAGGGAGGCTATGGAGGAAAATGCAGACAGGCGGCTGCAGGGGTTACACTGTTCTCATAGCACAAGTCTGTATGCAAGAGCCGGCCGAGCTCCACAGATGACTGTACTACACCCACACCAGTATGCACAATGCTGGTGGTGTGCAGGGGTATTCAGTAACTACTGTGAGACCTACAGCCTAAGGCTACTTTCACACTCGCGTTTGGTGCGGATCCGTCATGAATCTGCACAAACGCATCCGTTCAGATAATACAACCGCATGGATCCTTTCAGAACGGATCCGTTTGTATTATCTTTAATATAGCCAAGATGGATCTGTCTTGAACACCATTGAAAGTCAATGGCGGACGGATCAGTTTTCTATTATGCCAGATTGTGTCAGTGAAAACGGATCCTTCCCCACTGACTTACATTGTGTCAGGACGGATCAGTTTGGCTCAGTTTCGTCAGACGGACACCAAAGCGCTGCAAGCAGTGTATTGGTGTCCACCTCCAAAGCGGAATGGAGGCGGAACGGAGGCAAACTGATGCATTCTGAGCGGATCCTTATCCATTCAGAATGCATTAGGGCAAAACTGATCTGTTTTGGACCGCGTGTGAGAGCCCATGACGGATCTCACAAACGGAAAGCTAAAAGACAAGTGTGAAAGTAGCCTAAGTAGGTTAAAGTTGGCTTGTCATGCACTGGCTGTTACCACAGAGCAAATGCATGCAAGGAACTGTACAAAAAAAACTTAAAGTGGTGTGAAAGCCTCGTCCCTCTGCCAAACACCTTAGATTGCGCAGTCACTTGGAAAGCGAACAACGCCAACCAGAGAAGATGTACAGTCACTGCATTGTAATCCCCAACTGCTACAGCTGCATTGATAGGTCGCTTAAGCTACCTAGTGATGATGCTAAAAAGGTATGGACTGCAACGGGTGAACATTAGGAGAAGTTGTGCAGGAGTTCAAAGTTGAACTTTTGTACTGTAACCTTTTCTCTTTTTGCTCAGGCTTTTACTTCTAAAGGATAATTATGCCTTTTTGCAATTGCACGTTGTAATTTTAAAAAGATTTTACTTCTTTCTGTTGTATTTCTTCTCAATGAAACACAACGTCCCAATCCTCCATTCAGTGGATTACCTCTAAGAGAAGGTCGATCAAAGGGGTTTGCTTGCTGGCAGGAGTCAGGCGAATGTTTTCAATCACAAGGACTCTCATGAAATCAAACACAAACTTCTTGGCGGGGTGGCTGGACAGATAAGTCTTGGAGCCGACATTACAATATTCAGACTGGCTTCTGTTCATGCCCGAGTCTGATGAAAAGGCTTTAAATTCTTCAGCAGGCGATCCGACGTCATCATCAAGGTCAGTGACCTGGAAAATTCGGAAGGCATGGCACATTATTAACTTCAAGCGATACCTTACAAAATTATCGGAAGCTATTAATTCCATACATGGTAATAGAAAGACTTAAAAGGGGTTGCCCCACGAAAAACATTCTACAGTTTTCAAACCAGCACCTGGCTCTGAACATTTACATATTAATTTGTAATTACATGTAATTTAAAATGCATTACAGCTGCTGAGTTATTGAATAAAATGTATCTGTATAGCGCCACCTGCTGTTTGCACTTTTCCTAATTTCTCTGTCCTGCTCACAGAGATGGAAGCACATGCTCAGTTCCATCCTTTAACTGCCACCAGTTGTAGCTGAAAGGACATGTCCCCTGAGCTGACAGCTTGAAATCAATCTAGAAAAATAATTGGAGCAATGAATGGGGGGATCTTTGGATTCATGTGAGCAAGGGTGGACTGGAAACTTAAAGTGGCAATGAAAAAAAAACTTTAAAAAAAACTTAAAGTGGCCCCATGTTTTAGGCGGGTCTAAATTGATAGAAGGCATGGACAACAGAGGTAGGTCGGGCCTGCAATACTGTAGTGCAGCACAAAATACTGACCCAGCAGAACCAAATAGTACAATGAACAGCTCAGTTCAGGAGGGCCCCTGCGGACGTTGGCCAGGTGTATAAGTATCTAATGCTCCTAGCATTAATTAATGCTTAGAAGAGCATCAGATCAGGATTTCACTTAATAAACTATTACCAGTACCTTATAGATTATCCTCATTGTGTTTCAATGCATTCTTGTGCCGCTTTCCTGGGATGGATATTCATGAAAAAAACAAGTTATAAAGTCCTCATCTCCAGCTCCTGAAGTCAAGGGGGTAGCCCTTCCCTCACTCCTGGCTGTACCTCCCCTGCCCTAACCCCTCCTCTAAGTAGTGTAACTGACACCCGGCTCAGTCGCCGGGACCGCGCTTGTACAGGCGGCGCATGCGCCGTCGGACTCGAACACGATCCTGTAACTGAATTGCGCGTGAGGAAGAGAAGACAGGCAGGCATCGGGGACGGCGCATGCGCGATTCAGTTACAGGATCGCGCTCGAGTCCGGCGGCGCATGCACCGCCTGTACAAGCGCGGTCCCGGCGACTGAGCCGGGTGTCAGTTACATTACTTAGATGCGGGGTTAGGGCAGGGGAGGTACAGCCCGGAGTGAGGGAAGGGCTACCCCCTTGACTTCTAGCGTGACTTCAGGAGCTGGAGACGAGGACTTTATAACTTGTTTTTTTCATGAATATCCATCCCAGGAAAGCGGCACAAGAATGCATTGAAACACAATGAGGATAATCTATAAGGTACTGGTAATAGTTTATTATGTGAAATCCTGGTGAAAGGTTCGCTTTAAGTGTCTTCAGACTGGATTTTGCATTGTCTGATGGAGGTATACAATGGGAGAATTTCTTGATGTATATCTCTGATGGATGCCAGTGTACAGACAAAGTAGCATACGCCATCCATAGGCTCTCATGTATACCATGTGGTATATGTTTTGGCACTGGAAGCCCATGTATGGAATAGCACAGTATAGACACGTACCAGACACTCTTTAAAGGGAACCCGTCATCGACTTTATGCTGACCTCACTGAGGGCAGCATAAATTAGTGACAGCAATGCTGATATCAACAGAGCTAAAAGAAAGCGGTTTCTGAGAACCAGCATCATAATCATTGCAGCCCAGGCCTTGAAAAGAGTCCAATCTACTTGAGAAGAGTCCTGGTTATACATAAGCTCCTGCACTCTCACCCATCTGCTGATGATTGGCAGGTCTCTCCTAGAGAGAAAGGGAGAAAACTAGGTAGAAGACGGTCAGTCGTCAGCAGGTGGGCAGGGGAGCAGGAATAACCAGGACACTTCTCAGGTGGCCATGACTCTTTTCCAGGCCCAGTCTACAATTATTGTAATGTTGGTTCTCGGCAACCACTTACTTGTAACTTATAAATGACAGACCACTGAAATCATCTCTCCTGTCTGTACTTTATTCTGCCGTTCGTATGGGCAGCATAACGTTGATGACAGGTTCCCTTTAAGCCTCCAGTGGGTGAATGGAGGCCTATGGATACATTTGAAGCTCTTGGCGCAGCGGATATTGTAAAGTCACAACAGGACACCAATGACTAGGGAATAACATACCATGGACATTACATCTGCTATCCTGCGCTATTGTGTACAATGATTTCCCACTACATTAGTGATGTATTCATTCGTACGGTAAGATCAGCTCTGTCTACAGTTAGAATATCACAAGATGCCATCTGTTCTCGCCTGTGCCAGAGGGGATGGCAGCCCAGAAGTTTCTGCACCACCTATGGTTACTTCACTGCATCACACGCTTGGTTTTAGCAGCCGACATCAAATTTATTGTGTAGTGATACACAGAAATAATCAGGGATCTGTGACAATGCAGCGGATACAGATGGAAATGTGGTGCCAGCCACCTGCATAATGCTGCTACTTGGCACCAGAGGCCTGGCTAACATTAGGCAGATGAACGCACTGACACAATGAGCACAGGCATGCTCCAGACCATGTAGAAACAGCCTCCCATCCTCAGAGGCCTATTCAGCTCCATCTGTCACACACGCCGATCAGTAATACAAAGACATCTTTATAGTTTCCGGAAAATGTCTGCGCCACAGGCGTATACTAACAAGTGCACGCATATGTGGAGTAAAGGGACTCTTATTATCAGGGTCAAACAACCCATCCATCAAGACTTCCAATAGACAGGATCAGATGTCATGGTTAACTATAAAAATTCTCACAGGGTAATATTTAGAGATTGCCAATATACATAATGGAAGTCCTGTAAAATGCTATGGTAGTATGGTCGTCTAAGGCCATGTTCACGCCAAGTCTGGAGTCCGTCTTGCCTATATGGTTTGAGGGGAAGGACTCCACTGCTCTACCCATCAAAATAATACAGTCCAGTGGACTCCATGGACTTCTTTGTTGCGCAAAGGATCCAGCTAGGTATTGTGCATTCAGTTATATAGAGCGAACACAGCCTATGTGTGGACTATTTCCTATCCGACCCCGCTACCTCTGCTGATACCCGTATGAAATATAGGATCATTTTTAGTGAACTGCATGGGTGAGTGCCGCCTCCTTTACCTTCTACTACAACAGCCTAATAAACACACATCACTGGCAATAACTTACAGCCAACAACATCCACCATTCATTAAATGCAGTACTAATTCTCACACCATGGGGGGAGATTCATCAGAACTGGTGTCAAGTAGAACTGGCTTAGTTTCCTATAGCAACCAATCAGATTCCAATGGAGCTCTGAATATTGAAATGAGGACTCTGATTGGTTGCTATGGGCAACTAAGCCAGTTCTACTTTACACCAGTTTGATAACTCTCCTTCCATATGTACAGTACATTCAGCTCAGTGGAACATATCATTTTAGTAAGAGCTGCAGGTGACGCTTGATGCCCTCTCCCTCTACCTACTTATAACCTCAGGAGAATATTTCACCACCTCAGAAAGGGCAGCATAATGTGGTGGTGGAGGGGAGGGGGGGGGGGGGGCAGTTTTAGAGAAAGATACTCTTTACCATCCAGTCCTTGCTGTAAGCCAGGGGTCAGCAACCTTCGGCACTCCAGCTGTTGTGAAACTACAATTCCCAGCCTGCTCCATTCATTTCTTGTTTCACAACAGCTGGAGTGCCGGAGGTTGCCTACCCCTGCTGTAGCCTAACCCCGCCTTTCCGCCCATGATTGCCAGCTTTCTGCCTATTACTGTGTTGAGTGTACTTGTTATACATCATACCGTAGGCAGGGGATCTATACCCTGTATAATGGGGTCCGGGGGAGGTCCATGTGCATTCTGGCAGACAAGAGGAGAACCGGACGGACACAAACCACTGCATGCTGCGGTTTGTGGCCGCCGGATCCTCCGCTGCTGCTGGGACGGCCATGCTGAAGTTTCACACTGGAGGTGTCAAAATAGCCTAATCTAAAAAGTGGTTTGTCCAAATTCAACAATGAATGCCACTTTTAATGACTACTGCAGTCTCAGAATGATGGGAATACCCTTTAACTTGGACCATGCTCTTTACTTATGTCTTAAAGGGCTTCTGTCACCCCACTAAACAGTTTATTTTTATTTTTTTGTTTACTTATAATCCCTATACTGCGATTTATGCCTACATAATCTAAATAATCATTTTGGTTCAGTAGATTGTGTTAAAAACGTGCTTTTAAAATATGCAAATTACCTTGCTACCAGCAAGTAGGGCGGCTACTTGCTGGTAGCAGCCGCATCCTCCTCCGATCCTAAAGACGCCCCCTCCTCATGCTGATTGACAGGGCCAGTGAACGGGATCGTCCTCTGGCTTGCCCTGTCTGCTATCAAGATCTCGCGCCTGCGCCGTAACGGTATTCAGTCGGCGCAGGCGCACTGAGAGGCGGCCGCTCCATCCTCAGCCGTGCGGATCCGTCCAGACTTACAATGTAAGTCAATGGGAACGGATCCGCTTGAAGATGACACCATATGGCTCAATCTTCAAGCGGATCCGTCCCCCATTGACTTTACATTGAAAGTCTGAACGGATCCGCTCAGGCTACTTTCACACTTAGAATTTTTTCTAAGTTATTAATGCAGACGGATCCGGCCTGAACGGAGCCTCCGTCTGCATTAATATGATCGGATCCGTTCAGAACGGATCCGATCGAACGCTAGTGTGAAAGTAGCCTTAGGCTACTTTCACACTTGCGTTCAGGGCGGATCCGTCTGGTGTCTGCACAGACGGATCCGCACCTATAATGCAAACGCTTAGATCCGTTCAGAACGGATCCGTTTGCATTACCATGATAGTGCATGATAGTGTTCATGATAGTGCAAACAGATCCGTTTTGACTTTACATTGAAAGTCAATGGGGGACGGATCCGTTTGAAAATTGAGCCATACTGTGTCAACTTCAAACGGATCCGTCCCCATTGACTTACATTGTAAGTCTGGACGGATCCGTTTGCCTCCGCACGGCCAGGCGGACACCCGAACGCTGCAAGCAGCGTTCAGGTGTCCGCCTGCTGAGCGGAGGACAGACGGAGCCAGACTGATGCATTCTGAGCGGATCCGCATCCACTCAGAATGCATTAGGGCTGGACGGATCCGTTCAGGGCCGCTTGTGAGAGCCTTCAAACGGAACTCACAAGCGGAGCCCCGAACGCAAGTGTGAAAGTAGCCTTATATGTTCAGTTCCTGCATTTTTTTTCCGCAGTTGATGTCATCAGTTTTCTTGCATGTGAGAAAAAAAAACAAACAAACAAACAACTGAAGAATAACATTAAGCATCTCCTAGCAACCATCAGTGAAAAATAGACAGTCCTTCAGTGTGCTTCAAGTTTTTGTTTCACTGACGCATTGGCCTCTTTCATACGGAACAAAATCTGTCCATATTCCATCTCCAGAATACACATGGATTCCGGAAGACATACCATCAAGATTGTCATCGGTATTGCTTCAGTAATTCATCAGGATTTATATGCGTATTCCGTTCTTCCTACATTTTTTATGTACTCCCATAAGCTATAATGGGTGTGTTCGGAAGCAATTGCAAAACGAGGACATGCTGCGCATTTCAAATACTGACGGAAATTAAACGTCCATGTGAATAGCCTTATTCATTAACATTAGCAGTGGATTCACAAAATATGCGCCATATATGAATTGTAAATACGCTTGTGTGAAAGAGGCCATTGACTACAATGCACCAGTCCTGAGTGGAAAATAAATAGAGAGAACATGCTGCAATTTTACCTGGACAGACCAATGGTCAGTGAAAAACAATGCTCGTGTGCATATACCCATTGAAGTGATGGGTCAGTCCGGGGGCTGACCGCCGTAAAACCGAATCGGAACGGAACCATCCCCTGTGTGAAATAAGCCTGAAAGTGTCTCTTTGTGTTGAATCTGGAGAAACCACTTAGAGTTGAAAACTTAAAGTTGAAAAGTTCATAAAGGGCTCATTCAGACCGTCGTATGTTGCTTTCTGCATCTGATTTGCAATTTAGTGGATTAGATGTGGAGCCATTCACTTCTATGGGGCCCCAAAATATGCGCACAGCTCTCGGTGTGCTGCCCGCATCTTTTCTTCTGTTCAACGGCCCCGCAAAAGCCGTCTGAATGAGCCTAAATTTGGATAAAAATAGGGGGTTGCCACTGTAGTAACAGGCACTACTGATTTTAAGTGTCAGGGCGGCCTAAGGTACCCGTACATTTTTGAAGGTTAGTTGCAAGAAGTACATCCCCAACAGCTATGGAAGAAGTAGCTATGGAAGAGTGGCTACCTACATCTGCGTTCTGACTTTTCCAGTGTTTGTGCTGATTATAAAGCCCCAAAGAATGCCAGGGTGCCATAAAGTGCATATGGTATTCATAGGCCCTCAAGTGGAAGAAAAATATATAAAAGTACGCCAATGTGCACCTGCTCAATGGTTGTCAGCATCCAATGAGTCAATGGGGTCCTATGGATATTCTCAGTGTATACACCATCTTACCCAGCATATGTACCAAATGCATACTGCAAACGCAGGGTGAACATAGTCCAGGATTCCCATAATCTATATTAAAAGGGTATTCTCCGGGTATTCCGAAAATGAAAATACTTAAATATTACTTCATTATAAATATATTCTCAAATACCTTTCATTAGTCATGAAGGCTTGTTTTGTCTAGGGAGCAATCATTAGGAGAAATAAAATGTCCGCTGTCCTATTAGTACACACAAAACCTGTCCTAATCACACAGGAGGACAAGTTACTTCACAACACTGAGATAAAGAGCTGCCTCATCCTCCTCTCTGCTTGTCAGGGATTATGATCCTGAATATAGTTTAATATGGTTATCAGCTGAATCTCTGTAGGAATGGAGCAAATGTGGCTAATGAGTGCATTCTCCATTACCACAGCCCCACATTACTACAGTCTGTCCTCTCTGTACTTCAGGTCTCCTCATGAACTCCATTCCTACAGAGATTCAGCTGAAGATCTTATCTGTATTCAGGATCATAATCCCTGACAAATAGGAGAGGAGGATGAGGCAGCTCTTTATCTCAGTGCTGTGAAGTAACTTGTTCTGTTGTGTGATTAGGATAGGTTTTGTGTGCACTAATAGGACGGCAGCCATTTTTTGTGTCTCCTAATGATTGCTCCCTAGACAAAACGAGCCATTATAACTAATGAAAGGTATTTGGGAATATATTTATAAAAAAGTAATATTTACATATTTTCATTTTGCCAATTCCCGGAGAATAAGTCATCTAGATTCTTACTTCAATATCACAGTCACAGATCTTGCTTGTAAATATAATTTAGTCAAAACTGAAAGGCAGAAAAAAGATTGCATCTGTAGATGTAAATTAATACAGACAGGTCACAGCATAAATGTCAGGTACACAGGTATTCTACTAATGAACAGGACCCAACTGTGACGTGCCATTTGCAGTTCTATGTGAAGGGGTCCGCTGGTGCCATTTTCCACGTGGCCTGTTTACAAGACTAGAGAGGCTAATATGTATCACGGTCATTTCATTCCTGGTTTGCTAACTGCTTTCTTGTCCTTACTTTGCTGATGAACGTCAACGTGATATTTGTTCATACTCTACCAACTCACAGGCGTAAGCTTAGGAGTAATGTGGATAAATAAGAGAAGGTGAAAATAAAATTGACAGAACACGCAGAAGAAATAAAAGTTGGCTGTCAATTTCTAAGAAGACAATTCGAAAGTGACAACCAAATGTCAGCGCACTTCATGTTGCCGCTTACGCAAAAATGATTGTCACAACTAAATTAGAAAAATGATATTTCTGTGAGTAAAGAAACATAATTACCAGAATTTGGCCACATCTCGAATCTTCAGATTTACTTATATGTGGTTCATTTTTGTAGTGCAGGATAATCAGTAGAATTTAAGTGTGATGGGATGACTCAAGGTAGTCCATCAGCTGATACTGACCCTACAAAGCAGCTGACCGCTCTAGGTAGGAGACCTCAAAAGCTTTTTGAATGGTTTAAATAGCAGCATGACTGAGAAAGTGAGGTCTTTATCTTGCCACTACAAGTGTCATGTGGGGGTTCTCTAGTGCAAAGCACTTGGCTCTCTGCAATGAGCGCTCCAGAACCCCTCCGCTCTGATCTTCAGTGACAGCCATAGGTGGCTGTTAGATGAGCGCTACAGTCATTACTCGGGGGCAGAGGGGAGGGGTTGTACAGCAGCTCAATGCACAGATCTGAGGGTACTTCAGCGTGAAAGACTATCTTCAGGGCACTTGAGGCATAAGCACACTCTAGATTAAAACATCTCCCTTAGGGTCCATTTACACATCCGCAAAATGGGTCCGCATCCGTTCCACAATTTTACGGAACGGGTGCAGACCCATTCATTTTCAATGGGGCCGGAATGTGCTGTCCGCATCCGCATTTGCAGATCCGCACCTCCGCATCCGCATTTGCGGATTCGCACTTCCGCATCCATGCTTCAGTTTCCGCCAAAAAATAGAACATGTCCTATTCTTGTCCGCAATTGCGGACAAGATTAGGCATTTTCTAGTATAGTGCAGGCGATGTGCGGTCAGCAAATTGCGGAATGCACATTGCCAGTGTCCGTGTTTTGCAGGTCTACAAAACACTTATGGATGTGTGAATGGACCCCTAAAGTATCTCTAAAACTACATCAACCCATAAAGGAATGTTTAAACAGCTCTTCTATCTAGCGCCGTCAGCAGTTTCGCAGGACCAAAACTGCTAACAGACTCCTTTTAAAAAGGAAATGCAAATACAGTAAAAGTAAAGGACCATTACCATTTCAGAGTACGGTCGAATGTTAAAAGGGAACACAGTGGCTGCCAGGCCACAAAGGAAGTCAGGGCTGATCCACATCGGGGCAAGATCTGGAACATTGTGATAAAGGTAGCGGAAGAACTGCATCAATGTCACTGGATACTCCCGGAGCCAGGAGCCTTCTTCCTCAGACTGCCAGGGCTATGTTCAAAAGGGAAAAAAAAAAAATTAGGCAAATCTTAGAAAACACGTGAATTAGATATGGTTACATAGTCAAATCTACTGAAGCAAAACATCACTTACAGAATTCAGCATGGTCCTGAGCATGCCCAGTAAGAGAAGTGCGGCTTCTGTGCAAACATTGTGGATAGAGGAGAACACGTTTCCACCGGAGGCAGGCACCCCAAAGATAAAACTCCAGATGGAGTCCAGGTCAAACTAAGGAAGAAAAACATTGTCTTAGATTTGATGGCATGTGTGCTGATACAAAGAGCCTGGAACCCAGCAGGCGTTAGAGGCCTGGAAAACTTAAGAGCCTTTTTTATATTATTGCTTTACATTTTGTAATAGGCTTTTATTAACATTTTTGCACTGTTTGGCTGATACAGTGTCTCGTATTTCACACTATAGCAGCTACAGAAAGATGTCGTCAGACAGGCTGCTTGAAAGCTCAGTCTCCAGTCCCTCTCTGACCTCTCCTGCACGATCTTCTGAGTTGGCGCTTAAATCGGTTTAGAATATGGTTCATAAAACACTACCAACTGGGCCAAAACCAAGCAAAAAACGGTCAATTGTAATGTGTTGGAAGCCAGGGAAGGATTAGGATGTCAAAGTTTTATCTGGTCTGTAACATATTAAAAGAAACAGTAAGAACGCCTTTTAAAGGGAATCCGTCACAAGCGACCTCCCCATCAAACGGTTTGCATGGACACACAGCTGTGGTCCACTCGATTAAAAACACAGTTTTTCTTTTGTTACTCTGAAGCTCCGTTCTTGAGTTATGATACTTTTTCTTACTATGCAAATTAGGCCTTTGGTGCAATGAGGGTGTCTCCATTGTTCTTGTTGCACGCAAGCTCCTTTCTGTGACCAGCCCCTGATTGACGGGGCAAGGCAGTAAGAAAGCAGAGAGGGAGAGGCTGGCCACAGAAAGAAACTTGGAGGTAACTAGAGCAATTGTGATGCTCTCATTGCACCAAAGGCCTAATCTGCATATTATAAAAAATTATTGAGGACTTGGGAACGGAGTTTGGGATCAACAAAAGAAAAACTGTGTTGAACCACAGCTATGTGTCTATGCAAAAGGTCTGGATAGGGAGGTTGCTGGTGACAGATTCACTTTAAGTCTTGGTACCCCAGTGTGATGCTGGCATTGTTCCCATTTTTTTAGAAAGGGTACTTGGAAAAGTAGGGTCGCATTGCACAATAGGCAATCAGTTCATTTTTTTTGTTGTAGTGCCAGCCTTTAAATTGCCAGTATACATGGGCCTAGATGCCAAAGGATTTCCAGTTAATGGCTTTCATCACCCTATTACCTCTATAAAGCTAAGAAGGTCAAAACTAAAAAAGAGAAGGACAAACATACACTTGTCTTACTGGCTAATTCCTACCTGGCCACCCCGGTTACTTCGGTTGCTGGTGACAGGTGCACTGACCTGCAAGTTTTCAGGCAGTTCAGTGACCGGCTGCTGTAGGAACAGTGCCATGAGCATAAAGTAGAGTGCAGGTACGTTAGTGTGCTTGGGGAGAAGTGACTGAAGAACCGGGAAGCCGGGGAAATGACAAGCATCGCGGTTAATCTCCCTGACCGTTAACCTGCCTCCAGCGCTCCTTCCGACGTTGAAGCCTGTAGGGCAAAAATAGAGAATCTCAGAATTCTGAACCAATTTAGGTGACCTTAAAATAGACATTAGCCTATTTAACACAACTTCAGCAACAAAAGCACTGTAAACGGACCCACATACCTACATTGCTAAGTAAATTCTATGACTGATTACACCAGTTTGTCAGATCTGTAAAACCAGTTATTCATGAGCATGGTTCAATGTGGACAACCACCTTCTATACACCCAAGTAAGGATCTTGTCTATTTGGCAAATTACTTCAAAGAACTGCCCTCTCTCTGGAGGAGTGTAACACACCCATCTAATATACAGGCCTTCGCTGAACGCCATGCAAGGTTTTTATTTTCCCTACAAATTTGTCAAATGGTGTCCTATGATGACTGCTGCTTTTAGTGAATAATGTCTTGAGTGCAAAACCTTAAATTTTTAAACAACTGGGGTTATTTGGGGCATATATCATAAATCTCTTTGCCCATGCTGGTCCCATTGTTCCAATCAATATTCATGAAAAGCTGTTAAATTCAGCCCAAGCAGATTATAAAATTAAAAGCATTTTTGGTCCTTAAATTGGGGTCCAAATCTGACGCCCCTACAAATCAGCTGATTGAAGAGGATGCAACGCTCTGGGCCACTTCACTGTTCACCAGCCACAACTTCAGATATTTATTAACCTCTCCTGACAGGTCTGTTTTTTTTAGCTTCATGCATTCCCCATGTAACAACAATTCTGGAACATCTATTCTTATGTCTGTACATTGTGCCATTCCTTTATTATTCCTGCTAAAAGTTCTGAATGAATTCCCAGCAGTCTGCAGTAAGGATACAGAAAGGTGTTAACCAGTTGGGGGGGTGTCTCTGTACTGATTCACTCTATCCAATGACTGCTGCCATTTTCAGACTGTGCAGGGACACACCTCTAACTGGTTACCTCCCCTCTGTACCCTTACTTCAGACTGCTAGCAATTCATTCATAACTTCTAGTAGCAATAATAAAGGAATGGTACAACATAGGGACATAAGAATAGATCCTCCAGAATGCATGAAGCTATTAAAACAGACAAGTCAGGAGTGGTGAAAGGTCCTCTTTAATGTATGTTCCTGGTACTTGAACTGAGTCCCTTTCACTTGAATGGTGCAATACCAGGCACAGCCACTACAAAAGGTCTAGAGCTGAACCTGGTAAACAGTAAAGAAGCCAAAGCCCCTGCCTTCCCCCTTATCTGATATTGATGGTCTATTCTACGGATACGTTATTAATAGTCCTGGAAAACCTGTTAAAAGGGGTTGTACCACGAAAAATATTTTACAGCTTATAAACCAGCAAATGAGTCTGAATTCTTTTGTAATTGTATGTAATTAAACATTTAGTACAGCCACTGAGTAATTCAATAAAATCTCTCTGTATAGTAGCACCTGCTGTTTGTTTTTTCCTATGTCTTTGACCTGCTCACTGAGCTGGCCGCACATGCTCAGTTTCATCCTTCAACTGCCTGAGCTGTGATAGGGAGAGCATGGACACGCCCCCTTAGCTGCAGCAGAAAAGACACTCCCCTTGAGCTTCCAGCTTAATATAAATGTAGCAGAACAATGAATGGGGAGATCTCTGGATCCATGTGAGGTACAGGGCTGGTTCTAGCTTTGTTAGAAAGAGGGTATCATGTGCTATATGTTGTCTGATTTACATTTTTACATTAGTCATGGGATAACCCCTTTAAGATAATATATGGACTGTATTAACAATGACACTTAAGACACTTACCTAGTACTGTCCCGATCTTATTGGTCAAGACAGAATCTGTTTGGTCAAGCCATCCTCCTCCACTCACTCCTTCCTTGAACTTAATAAGGATTGGCTGGTTGCTCAAGAGTACCACCAAAATCCTCATGGCTGCAGTGACGGTTGTTGAATGCAGGTGTTCCTCCATGAACATGATGACCCAGTCAAAGCCAAGGGTCTTGACTAATTCTTCACAAGCTCTTAATAGAATAAGAACAAAGCAATGTTAGTAAATCATGTTGTGCAGTTACGCCTAAAAAGTGAGAATACATGCTGACCGTCCATATCTGCAGAGCTCATCTAAACTAGTGGATCCACATTTCTTCCTATAAATCGGTCAGCAGTTTAGGTGGGGGAGCCATTCTGGTTGTCACATTAGTTCACAAAAATGATCAGATATGAGCCCTATTAATATGATAGTCTACTACTGATCCATCAACTGACTCGTTCTTCACTGACACTTGCAGCTTCTCATACATCTTGACGACAGTGTCCGTATAGGATTAAATACAGAAAGCTGCCATTTGAGCAGTGAGTGCTCTCATGTGGGAATCAATCAAGTGAAAAGTGTATTTCAGCAAACTTCACTGTCCGTTCTCTAGGAGGGATGTTTTCTGTAACTAAATTCAAACACCTCAGCCTTAGGGCTCATGCATAGGAACGTAAGGGCTCAGTGCCCATGCTGCGGACAGCATACGGCGGTTCCGCAATACACGGGTCACAAGCAGTGTGCATTCCGCATCACGGGTGCAGACCCATTCACTTGAATGGGTCCGCAAATACGGAGATGCGGTGCGGAAGCACGGATCGGAACCCCACGGAAGCACTACGGAGTGCTTTTCTGGCCTTGCCTCCGCACCGCAAAAAAGTAGTGCATGCACCACTTTTTTGCGGTGCGGATCGTTGGATGTGGATCGCGGACCTCATTCAAGTGAATGGGTCCGTGATCCGCATGCCGCTGCCCCACGGTTGGTGCCCGTGTATTGTGGACTGCAATTTGTGGTCCGCAGCACGGGCACGGAGCCCTTACGTTCGTGGGCATGAGCCCTTATTCAAAGGATGAGCAAATCTATTAGCACTTTAATTGTACTACTTCAATAATTTACTTATTTTATTAATTTATACAGTGCCATATTCAGATTATCATCACTCACAATCTAAATTTTGTATTAACCTATCTGAATGTGTTTGGTGTGTGAGTACCCGCAGGAAACCTATGCAAATGAAAGTAGAACACACAGTCAGTGTAGATGATGCACTTGGTCAGAGCCGAACCCATAAATGTGATTCCATCTCTGGGACCCACATCTGTCTCAACTAGGCCCCGACTTACTCTGCCTGGCATGGAGAGGTGGCCACCCAAGCATGGCTCTCTCCATTCACGTCTAGGTAAGATCTGAAAATAGCTGAGAAAACGTCTATATATAAGTGAACAGAGAGAACCTTAAATGCATGGCCACCTTTCTATTCCCAGCTGCACAAGTTGGGGCTCCATTCTTGAGATAGAAATGGGTCCCAAAAGTGGGATATGCACTTATTGTACATTTGTGGTATATCCTGTGGATATGCCGTAAATGTATAGATCGGACAACCCCTTAAAGGCCTGTTTTCACAGGCTGAAGATCAGTGGAACAAGAGCTCAATGAACGTGTTTCCGCCATAATGTAAAGTGAACGCCCAGAGGGGGAAGGAGCAATCCTATTACTAATACTACAGTATACAACCAAACAAGGTTAGAAAATCCCAGAAGACATAAAATGTCTTGCAGAATGGGCCAAGGGTGGAGTTTTTTACTTTTTCCTAGTCTAAATGGCCACCAGTGGTCCTACATTGGGTATCCCATCAGAGACTACTTACTGGAGATTGACTGTGGTCTTTTCCTTTGTAGTATACAGGAGTTTTAGCAGCATATCCAACAGCCTATTTCTTAGAAGAATAAGACTGGCAGAAACGAGTCCCCCAAAGTCATCCTCATTTCCTTATTGGATCACACATATAAAATATATATATATTAAAATACAGTGACTTATAACCGGTCAGAACAGAAAAGAAAGCAAACCAGAAACGGCTCTTCAAAAAAATCTATTGTACAAATAGTTTTACATTGGAAAGTTTACACCGTCATCCATGTACTGTAATAATACTATAAAGTATTCCATAAGGTCACATAGTATTAAAAAAAACTACCGTAAAAATGTGGCTGTGGGTGGCAGAACTGCTCTCCTTACCTAGCTCTAACTTCTCCTCATTATTTACTTCCATTACAACAAACTTCTCACATACAGCAAAGGTTGGTAGTGTTGATGAGATGAACTGTCCAAACCTTCAAAGGAAAAAATGGACTGCATTTTAGGGACAATCTAAAAGGTAGGAAAGAAAATTGAGGACTGGGACAATTACTAGGAATGTACGTTCATTTCTGATCACTGCCCCATGTAAATGCAAATGTTTGATGTTGGGTAAACACATCTTTCATATAGCACCTAAAAACAATGAATCTGTATGGGGATGAACAATCACAATGACGATCATTCATCCCCATACAAAGGGGAGGATTGCTGCATGTAAATGCAACTGAATGAGCAGACAATGTTTGGGAACGAATAGTTCATAAATGGGACCGTAGTCCATCAACTAAATATTACCTGAGCAGGTCATTGTTGTTTGGAAAACCCTGTAGGAGATAACTTAGGACATTACTGATAGCAGATATGGTGGGCTGTGATAGGGACATGTCTCGCAGGGTCAGTAGCAACTTGGGTATTAGTTGGAATTCCCTCATGAGCTTTGCGTTCTTTGCGGCTTCACTGCAAAAAGATGACAATACGATTCAATGCAACATGTTTCTCTTGGTCTAAAGGTTCACCTATAATTTCTTGCAATCAGAAAATAGCATCCTTTTCGTTTTGCCAGTTCATGATACTACACCACAGATCGAAAGGCCAAGAGTATGTTCGCCCAAAATTCCTTCCAATGCCATGCGGACGAAGGGCATAATGGCCCATGGGTTGGTTTACACAGTCATTATTATTAGCTCATGCAATGCTGCTTGGTGGAGAAATATGGCCTAATTCACATGACTGTGCTCGGCCCGGGAAACATGGCTTGTGTATCGGCCGCATCTCCTGGATCAACGACAGCCTCCCTGACCCGAAACGCCTGCATCATAGTGATACAGTCAGTTCCCATCGCATTGCGGGTGATGATGTCAGTACAGTACATACGAGCAGTGATCAGACAGGAACTGGCAGTTCGGGTCAGCTGGTCCGGGAGATGCAGCCAATACACGGCCCATGTTTCCCGGACTGAGCACGGTCATGTGTATCAGGCCTAAGGGATCCACTTGAGCTGTGCTCTCCTACATTAAACACAGAAAAAGCTCAGAAAATAGGACAGCACTTCCACTCTTCATCTCTTTCGTTCCCTTGGTTCTATTTTGTATCTTATTACAACTGAGAAATATATGAAGACAGTTTCTCAATCAGCCCCAGATCAGTCATCCCCTCCCGCGTCCTGCTGCTCCGCCTCACTGTGCTGTAAGACAACTGGCCGGAGCAGTGCCCTGTCTTTTGTAGGACAAAATGACAAAGCCCTGTCCTGTTTGCTAAATCCCGGCCACCAGTCACAGATAGAACAGATAAGCAGAAGATTGACCCCTTTGTCCACTGCAGCATTTCTACAGGACGGTCTATGTCAGAAACATGCAAATGCTGCAGACTGACCGTCAGGCCAAGCACATGTCTACTTTTATCATTCACTTCTCTACCTCTGTACTGTGCAATCATGTGTACTTATATTTTAACACAGTATGCGTATTTTGGTTCAGTGACATCATTATGAGCATTATCCCTGCTCTGTGACATCACTATGTCATGTATCTTACATAGTAAGGAGATAGAGCGCCGCACATCGTTGTAGCTGGTGCCCGCAAAGACTGAATAGTTGTAATCAATAATTGCGTCACACAGGATATTTGCTTGCAATTTTGTTTATTTATCCATGATATCTCTGTGAAGGTTCTCATTTATTCAGATCATGGTATATCTGTAAAGAATAAATAAAGGCAACTGGATGTACTGTAGATTTCTTGAAAACGTTTCACTCGTTCTTCCAACAAGCTTTCTCAATTCTGAGTGACTGTACAAAAATTCTGGGAATAAATATGTAACTGAATTCACATCTGGTAATTATACACATGCTGGATGTGGATTCATTTACATATTTATTCCCAGAATTTTTGTACAATCACTCAGAATTGAGAAAGCTTGTTGGAAGAACGAGTGAAACGTTTTCAAGAAATCTACAGTACGTCCAGTTGCCTTTATTTATTTTTTACAGATATATCCATGATATTACATGAATAAATAACCAAAATTGCAAGCAAATATCCTGTGTGCCGCAATTTACACATTATTTATCTTCCGTAATGATGATGCTTATTACCCCTATATTTGGGCGTCACCATCATTATTATACCTGGCCGTGGTCCTTTACCTTTTCTTGTGACTTATCCAGTCTAGTTGTGAGCCTCTGTGACAGATTTTACAACAGGGCCCAGGTTCTGGAAGCAATTTTATTACAAAGTGCTCTGGTTTCAAACTATTAGGCTCTTTTCGCATCTGGGCTGGAGGCTGGGTTTGGACCTACCTTGATTCAGTGAGAAGTTCAATGAAATGTTCAAAGAGCGAAAGATGGAGCTCATATGGTGCATGGAGCCAGACCTAAAACACGTAGAAGGAAATGTAATTAATAATCATTTATATTATAACCATATTTAAATAAAAACATATAAAGGTCATTACAATTTCAAGCAAACCGCTAGACAATACACCGCTCCCAATTTCCGAGGGTGGGTCCCAGTGTTCTAGTTTTGCAATGGTTGACTTTAACATTTTCCCTTCTTTATCTGATTTACAACCATTATTTAGGCTTTCCAGGTCTTTTTACTCCTCTGTCCATTGAACAGGACTGCTTAAAGGGGTATCCAAGGATTTTGTTTTTGGTGGCCTATCCTCAGGACACAGCCGATCAGCTGTTTCAGTGCTGGAAGTACACAGCTCTGTCCATTGTGTAGAGCTGGTTACTGCCCCAATGAGGTTAATGGGAGCAGCACTGTGGTAACCAGCATCTAACCACTACGCAATGCATGGAGCTGTGCATTTCTGGTGCTGCCTTCCAGCTAATCGGCAGCGTTGCAGCGGGTCGTACCCTGACAATCAGGGTTCAAAATCCCAGACAATCTCTTTAAAGTGGATTTGTCAGGGTTCTTATGCCCCCCTATCTGAGGGCATCATAGGATAGAGGGGGAGATAATGAGCTTCCAGAAATGTATACCTTTTTTTATGATCTGATTCAAAAAGCTGCTTAAAGACCTTTCACCACTCCTGACATGCCTGCTTTAATAGCTTCATGCATCCCCCATGTAATAACTCTGGAGCATCTATTCTTATGTCTCTATGCTGTACCATTCCTTTATTATTGCTACTAGAAGTTATGAGTGAATTGCTAGCAGTCTGCAGTAAGGATACAGAGGGGAGGTAACCAGTTGGGGGGGGGGGGGTGTACCTGCACATGGCAGCACTGATTGGATAGAGTCAGACTGTGCAGGGACACACCTCCAACTGATTACCGCCCCTCTATACCCTTACTGCAGACTGCTAGCAATTCATTCATAACTTCTAGTAGAAATAATAAAGGAATGGCACAACATAGAGACATAAGAATAGATGCTCCAGAACTGTTATTACACGGGGAATGCATAAGGCTATTAAAGCAGGCATGTCAGGGGTGGTGACAGGTCCTCTTTAAATATTGCCAGGCCTTAAAGTAATTTTACAATGACCTATAATCAGGCCGATTATATGGGATGAGCGTTTGTATAAATGCTTGTTCCTGATAATTGGATTGTGTAAAAGGAGCCGGCAATTACCCGATGAATGAACAAACACTTCAGTGATAATGTCTTTCAGCCAGCATCTAAAACCATTGTTTCTGTGCAGCAGACTGAGGCTACTTTCACACTCGCGTTTTGGGCGGATCCGTCAAAGATCTGCAAAAATGGATCCGTTGCAATAATATAACCGCATGCATCAGTCACGAACGGATCCGTTTGTATTATCTGTAATATAGCCAAGGCGGATCCATCATGAACTCCACTGAAAGTCAATGGGAGACGGATCCGTTTTCTATTGTGCCAGAGAAAACGGATCAGTCCCCATTGACTTACATTGTGTGCCAGGACGGATCCGTTTGGCTCAGTTTCGGCAAACGAACAGCAAAATAGTTGTAGGCAGCGTTTTGGTGTCCGCCTCCAGAGCGGAATGGAGACTGAAGGGAGGCAAACTGATGCATTCTGAGCGGATCCTTTTCCATTCAGAATGCATTAGGGAAAAACTGATCAGTTCTGGGCCGCTTGTGAGAGCCCTGAACGGATCTCACAAACGGAAAACCAAAACGCCAGTGTGAAAGTAGCCTGAGCTGTGTGGGCAGGGATCCGCTGCCCAGGAGCAATGGTTATCTATGGGGATAAGTGATCACTGCATCACTCTTCATACAGTGGAGGTGATTGCTGCAGGTAAATGTAGCAATTGTCGGGAATGTCTAGTTCATTCCTGATAACGGTCTGACACGTTGGTCCATTAAGGCTGGTTTTGCACTAGCGTTAAAGAGATCCGGCAGGCTGTTCACACCTTGTGGGCATGGGAAGCACATTTGAGCTGAAGCATTTAACCACTTAAAGAGGACCTTTCACTAGTTTAAAAACTAAAAACTATCTATATCAGTGGGCAAAGCGGCGCCCAGGGGTCCCCCTGCACTTACTAGTATGTCTGGGCGCCGCTACGTTCGCCCGGTATAGGCTCCGGTGTCTGCAGCTCCCTCTGTTGTACTGGGCGGAGTTTTTGTAATAGGCGTGTCCCTTGCTGCAGTGCTGGCCAATCGCAGCGCACAGCTCATAGCCTGGGACTCCCAGGCTATGAGCTGTGCGCTGCGATTGGCAAGCGCTGCAGCAAGGGACAACCCTAATACAAAAACTCCGCCCAGTACAACAGAGGGAGCTGCAGACACCGGAGCCTATACCGGGCGAACGTAGCGGCACCCAGACATACTAGTAAGTGCAGGGGGACCCCTGGGCGCCGCTCTGCCCACTGATATAGATAGTTTTTAGTTTTTAAACTAGTGAAAGGTCCTCTTTAAGAACAATACAGGATAAATGTAAGCTATGTGACCATTGGGCTGTAAAACCATTTGGCATTCGCTTCTGTCTGCACAGATTCTTCTACTATCCTCTGATAATATTAGCTGGCACAGATACAAGTGTAACAGCCCACAGCCCCTAGTAGAAATACAGTGACAACTGGGTGTTACCGGTTCTGGCTGTGTCCCTGCACACGCTCACACCAGCCCGCCAGGGACATAACTTCCGCAAGGGGAATGGTAACACCCAGTTGTCAATTTAGGAGTACTCAGGAGGAATAACAGAGGAATGGCGTAATGCAGAGATACTCCAGACATGTTATTTAATTAAAACAGATATTTCAGGAAAGGTGACTGGTCCTCTTAAAGAAGACCCGTCACCACAAAATCCAATGCAATCTGAAGGAACCATGTTATAGAATAGAAGAAGCTGAATGGATTTATATATATAGTTTTGTGGTAAAAGATTCACTAAAACCTGTAATTCGGGGATGGCTAACCTGTGGTACTACAGCTTCCACCATGCCTACAACTTCCACCATGCCCTCCTGTAGGCAGTATGTGCATGCTGGGAGTGGTAGTTTTGCAACAGCTGGAAAACCTCAGGTTGGCCATCTCTGCTGTAATTTATACATTTATATCTCTGCTTTTTCTATCTCCTGTGAAGAGCTATGGGTACAGGAGGGAGGCGTTATCAGTGATTGGTAACATTCTGTATATGTGTGTGCATAAGAGATTGCTGTCCGTCACTGGTAACCCCTCCCTCCTGTACTTCTAGATCTAGATGTATAAATTACAGCTTTTACTGAATCTTTTCCCATAAAATGATATATCAGTCGGCTCAGCTCCTCCTGCTCTATAACATGCTGCCTGCAGATTCCACTGCATTCTGTGCTGACAGGTAGAGCAAATGTTAACTAGATGATATGCTGAACGTGGATTTCTTCCTGGGCCTCTTGGTCAGTCATGTTGGCCACTAACCTCAAAGTCACAGAGCAGGTCTTGGAAAGCTGTAGAGTTGGGTATAATGGATGTTTCATGACCACTGTCCACTGTCCCAACCAAAGAAAACGTGAGATGTAAAATGTGGCTGTTGAGAAGACCTCTCTTCTTCTTCAGCAGCATTGCCAGCAGCTACAAAAAAGGAAGATTATCAGTGCGTACATATCACAAAGTGCATACAATTTATGGCTAAGCCTCACTGGCACTACTAATTGATTGTGCCACTTTAACCACCACCTGAAAAATACTATGCAAACATAATTTTAAAAAGTTGTACCGGAAGATGTTTCAATGACCAAGGCCTGGACATGAAGGTGGTCCCATGTGAAGGCTGCATTACACCGGCCGATTTTTCAGCCGATGAAAGCCCATTAGCGATCATCTTACAGTGTAAGGGTCCATTCACACGTCCGTAGTGCATTGCGGATCCGCAATACACCCGGCCGGCACCCCCATAGAAATGCCTATTCTTGTACGCAATTGCGGACAAGAATAAGACATGTTTTATTTTTTTTACGGAGCTGCGGACCGGAAGATCGGCGGCGCGCTTCGGAAATGCGGACAGCACACTGTGCGCTGTCCGCATCCATTCCGTCCCCACAGAGAATGAATGGGTCCACACCGGTTCCGCACAATTGCGGAACAGATGCGAACCACAATTGCGGACGTGTGAATGGAGCCTTAACACTGCTGCCGAATGCCCGATGAACGAGTAACTCAGATTTTTAAAAATCAGTGCTTGCAGGTGGCAGATCGTGCTGTCTAATTGCAATCTGCCGCCGGCAAACCACTAGACAGTATGAGGACGAGCGATGCCATAGTGAGCACTTCTCCCCATGCTGTAGAGGAGATCTCTACATGTAATAGCAGTGGTCTCCTCCGCTAGTTAGCAAGCGATTGCCGAGAGGGAACGCTTCCCTCCTGACAATCGGCCTGTGTCATACAGGCATATGGGGTAGGTTGTCAGGAATTTACAATCACTGTTCCCCTCTCCATTCCTCTGTCTTTACATCCTGAACTCACACACATTAGACGAATGTCATCCAAACCCATTGACCAGTTAATCTGTACAATGGTGTCCCGATGGCAGATGTTGGGGGAAGTAAGGCTGGGGCTGTTGGGTTTCAACGTGACCAATCCTTTGTTCTGACAGCAGCTTAGTCCCTTCTTCCTACTGTAAACACATGCAGGCTCAGATGGACTGAGTATGCATGTGCATGGGGTGGGGGGGGGGGGGTCTCAAGCATTCAGAAGACAGTTATCTAAAGCACATGGCCTGCTATAGTAACCAAACCAACTCTCTGTCTTGCATATGATGTGCATCCGGCACAAAAACGCCATCCCCCAACCACTACACGACTGGATAAATATTCCCATATGATATACTACGTGAACCCAATTAACCTGAAAACTACTACAACCTTGAAATGACCATGTCTTGTAATTTTCTTCCCTGTGAGCTTAGACGGAATTCACAAGGCTTGTCAGCAGTTTGATGAATGTGTTAGCCCAAAGCAAAATATGCAAATTTAGCTTTTTGTAATAAACTTAGCCTACAGAGTATAGATGGATTTATTTAGTTTCCCTCCATTATACCTGGTCATCAATTCCACGAATAATTATCGAACTATCCCTGTACCTACCGCTCATCAAATAAGTCCTACAGACATGTCAGGGCTAATACATGGTTATTTATCAGTAAAAAACTAAAGGTGCGATGTTACAGCCGATTGTCGGGAAGGAACACTTCCTTCCCCACAGTCGGCTGCTCGTTCAGTGAAGGAGACCGCTGCATTTTACATGCACATTTCAGAAAAATTAACGTTTTTTTTTTTTTTTTTTTAAATTAAGCCAAAAAAGTAAAAAAATAAATAAAAATGGAATAAAAACGTCACCAACTTTATCCGATTCTAGGCCAGTAAACTGGAATAGCTCCTTCAAAAACATGGTGCTCATTCTGAAAACTATATTTTTCAAGTCTGGCAAAAAATACATAGAAAAATCCCCTGCTTCCCATCTGCCTGCAGACACCACTAGAGGGAGCTAAGTGCACAGGAATGTATACAGTTACAATTGGCTGAAATGGAAGCTGTAATCATCTGTTTTCATTTTTGTGCAAACATCATTAGGGGCATAGGGGGAGCTTAGTGCAGTGTTTTTTTTTTTTTTTTTAACATTGTAAAGACAAGGGGCCAGATTTATCATGACTGACAGCTCACTCCACTTTCACATATGGCTAAAGTCAGTTTTAGCCAAGTCAGATTTATGATCGACCCTTTAAGACTGTAATAAATGTGGTTTGAGGGTAGCAGTTTATCCGTCAGTAAGCAGCTTTACAAAAGTCGCACATCTTTACAAAAAAGTTGCACGTCTTTACGAAAAAGTCGCATGTTCTATTAAAAAGTCTCATAAGATAAGCATGGTCCTCACTGGAGTGAAATTGCGCAATTTTTTGCGACTTTTTTGCAACTTTTTAAATAGTCTCAATAGTAAATCTGTCTAGAGATTAATTTACATAAGAAAACACGCCCACTTTCAGAAAACTGGCGAGCATAGTGCAGAGCAGAAAAAAGTCGCAAATTTTTGCGCAGTTTTAGTGATTGCGCAAAAATTTGCGACTTTTTCACTCCATTATTCTGACTTGAGCTAATGATAAATCTGGCCCAAGGAGTTCCTCCCCTCATACCCCCCCTTCCTTCCCCAAGGCCCTGTGGCAGTCACGTGGTCTGCCTTCACTTAAAGTACACCACTGCTAGAAAGATTTTGGATTATCTATAAAATAATATTTCAGCCTCATTCCACTTTTTTGCAGCCAAATAATTATAAAACACTAAGCAAAATGCAACGTTCCCATCTGTATAATCTGATAAAGCCTCGCCAGCTGTCAATCAATAGAGGCTTATTCAGTGAGCACTCGATAAAGAACATGCAATTCACTCTGTTATTCTATGTAGCAAAGAAGAATAGTCCATGATATAGGTGAGGTGCATCAAAATGGTGTCTGGTTACTGCATAAACTAGGAGTCACATAAAAAGATGATGCATTAGGTTTCATCGGTGGAGTTATGCCACGTAATATTATATTACATATACTTGACAACATGTAGCAATATTATATAATCTTTGATGTCATCAGTCTTTTTTATTAGCCAGCATACCTGGTAACCTTTAATCCTTTCCATTTCTTTGCTGGCCAAAGGATTGCTCTTCACCACACACACAAGTGCCTTGACAGCGGCATAGAGACCTTCAACGTCAGATGCCATAGCTACTAGTCCAAGAATGGCTGCTGCACCTCCTATATACTGCAAGGTTGTGGCCACAGGTTTGGGGACAAATGTTCTTACTCCTAAAGTAAAACACAAGTGGGTCAAATATTGACACTAAATCATGATAGGTGCTCTAAAATATAAATCCTATTTAGTTTTTGTAAAGCTTTTGGAAGAAAAATGTTTTTTAATGGAAGTTCTACTTTAGCCAGAACTCCTGAATTTAAGGTTCTGATTGCTTCAAAATGAGTGACCAGTGTGAGAAGACCGTAGACTATCTAGAGATATATCCAGCAAAAGAAGGGAGACTGATCCTGTTGTAAGAGCTGTAGTGTGACCACATCTAGAGTACGGTGCTCAGTTCTGGGGACCTCACCTTCCAAAAGACACGTGTCCAAAGAAAAGATACAAAAATGGTGGGATGTCTGCCACATGGAACTCAAGAAAGACTTAAAGAACTTGAAGGCTGTAGACAACTTTTGGGGCATTCCTATTGCATTCTGCTCATTTTGGGCTAAAATAATTTTTTTCATTTGGTCTTTACTAATAATTTCCAACAGTTTTCCCGATACGGTTTTTTCAGATTGTGTATTTGCAGACTAGCAGGCTCCATAAATCGATCAAATAACGGCTCTCTCTGCTGGATCTGTAGCCTTTATCTGTGCTTTCCTAACATCCCATCTCAAATTCGTTTTTATGAGCTGTCAGAAGTTCAGAGATACGGGCTACAGACGAAGCCTTCAGAACAGGTCCTGCCAGTCCAAGTAATCTAGAAATTAGCGCACATAGGTTAAAGACATGGCCGCCTCCAAGAGGTAACAATTGTAGCAACACTGCATATGTGCGAGTTCTGCTCTCCTGAATTGAGATGCCCATACGACAGAGATAGGTATTACATACAGTGGGTTCCTGCCTGGACTGAGGTCACCTCGCCAGGGTAGGTGGGCACAGATATTTTTTTATCAAAATATATTTGCTAAGAACCTCATATTTATTTATCATATTAAATGCAGTGCTAGTTTATATATAGATTTTACATTTAATGCTATTTAATTGTAGCCAGGTACATCCGCATATCTATCATATCGTGCAGGATGTGTTTATCATTTTTGTGTTTGTTTGGTTGAGCAGAAGACCTAAGCCAGCCAGCCTCCTTCATAACGCTCTGACCCACAGGGAGGGAGATGAAGCTCCCGTTACCTGAGACCATGTCAACATGTCACAGCTTACAAGAAAATCTCAAATCAGGAAAGGGAAGTAAGGCTGCCAAGGGAAGCTGCTTTATTTCATAGCTGGACTACCCCTTTAAGGGGGTCTGCTGTTTTCTAATTGCATGCATGCAGAGAAACATAAAAGGACAAAAGATGGAGGTTGAATGAGGTTAAAGGCGTGCGTCCTCTCCTCAGTCACAGTGAGACATGAACCTGATCCTGACCTTTTTATAGATAAATGAAGGGTACAAATGTTACCTAGGTAGCCAATGAGCGCGGCTCCAATTGTCCGAGCAGGGCCATTCAGATGTCCAGCCGAGTTATGCAGCAGCTTCACAGGGGTGGCATTCTCATGAGATGATATTGCCAACTAACAAAACAAGAAATAAAAAGTTACATATTTCTGCAGTGCTTTTTATGCCACATTTTTTTGAATATCCACATTTTTTAAATGCTATTAGGCGTTAAAGGAAATCTGTCACCAGAATCGTCACCATTAAACTAAAACTATTGTCTTGCAGCACTTACTTCCTCCTTTCCAGATGTGCTTTTCTTTCCTTGCTGCTTGGTTTCTATCTTGAAAAAATCCACTTTATTCCTTGTGCAAATGAGCCAGTAAGGTGTCCAGAGGGGCGTTAATTTTATTCAAAGGTGACCAGGAACGCACCCATTGAGTGCCCAGGGCCCAAGCACGCCTCTCCCCGGCTCATACTCTACGCCCCCCAGCAGCGCCGTTGCCGACGCCCACTACATCGCCAACAGCAGATAATCCCGCCCACCCTTGCCTTCAGTGTTACTGACAAATCTCGCTGCGCTTCTTCTCTTCCAGCAGAGAATGAAAACATAACTAGGCACGGCGCATGCCCAGTGAAACATTTGAGGCTGAACACTGCCTGTTGCCATGCATCTGTCTGAATCCTTCCCTTGAGGGGTAAATCATAAGGCATCCTTCTGGAAACTAGGTATGTTGGATTGACCCATATAGGTTAGATTCATGAACTGTCCTTATTAGCAAGGTTAAATGTTTTCATTCCACAGCCACAATTAAATCGCGCTACCTGGTCCGAGAGTCGACCCGCAGGGTTATAAACAGGGATGTCATGTGACCATCACAGCTACACTTTACCGTACTACTATCTATCCAGTACGCTGCACTGAATTGGACATTGGGCACAGTGAGTTGCCCCCCTGATTACGGTGCTTATTGGTGATGGCCATATTGTGCATTTCCAATATACAAATGTGTATATACACGTCTTTCTTTCACAGAGACCCTCCCTCTATTCATGACCGCTACGAGACCCTTATCTGCTCTTTGAGTGGTCACCTGATCGTATATGCTTCGTCCTCCTATACATATCATCGCTGGGTCTAATATAAAAGCACCAACAACGGTGCTTTGCACCCGATCAACGGAGCTCGGTCTATTTACTTGCTCTCCGTTTTTTGATTATCTAGGTTTATCTGTTTTCTTTGATTATCCATATATCTAACTTCATCACCCCCTGATGATCCCACTCTGTGGGGGAAACGCGTCGGGGTTTTATTTGATTACTATCATATTATTGGGTGTTTTTTAGAATACTCAGTGCACCGTGTACCTCTTGATGTGGTCTCACATCATTAGGGCTGTATACATTGGGCACCTTTTCTATATGTTTGTTTGTCTGTTTTTTTGGTAGCCCACCACTTAGCCAGCATCCACCACCTGTCACCATTTTAGAGAAGGCAGGAGGCGGTAGTTTAGGCTCGAGGACAGGGAGTCCCCACCACCAGGTGGCGTCCCTGGGCTGAGGTGTAGCTCAGGGTATCAGCGTAGGGATACTATTCCCCCACCCACGATTAGCTCACCTAGCCATTTGAGGGTCTACCCTTTAATCAGCATAGTGGAGTTTGTCATGTCTTGCGTGTTTGATTCTCATTAAAATTAGTTATATTTTCTCATAAGGGTTGACTCTATTGCTGGACTAGATTGAACACTGCCTGTGCCTCTACTCTTCCAGTTCAACTGAGGGCATCAGCCTCTAATGTTTTACGGAGCATGCGCCGAGCCCAGTGACAGTTTCTATCCTCTGCTGGAAGAGATGGAGAAGAAGCGCGGTGAGATTTGTCAGCGACGCTGAAAGCAAGGGTGGGCGGAGTTATCTGCTGTTAGTAATATAGTAGGGGGGGGGGGGGGAGAGACCAACGGCGCTGCTGGGGGCGTAGAGTATGAGCCAAGGAGAGGCATTCTGGGCGCCTTTGAACAAAAATAACGCCCCTCTGGGCACCTTACTGGCTCATTTGCATAAGGACAGAAAAGCACATCTGGAAAGGAGGTAGTAAGTGCTGCAAGACAATAGTTTTAGTTTAATGGTGACGATTCTGGTGACAGATTCCCTTTAACTCACAAAGTGGCCCAAACTTGGCGATTCACAAAAATGCTAAATTACTAACCCCCATGCATCACAGTATGTGGTGTCTGTGCCTGCCTTTAAGATGTACGGTAACATATTTCATGATTTACAGTTGTGTTCAAAATTATTCAACCCCCACTGAAATTGAGTGTTTTGGCCAGTTTGACATTGATTTTGATCATTTCAGTCATCTTGTTTACAATTAAATCAAAGAGGCACTTGTAAGTCAGACAAATATAACATAACATTTATAATGAAATAACCACAAATGTCTTTTCTGTGCTCTCATCATTATCCGTTTTATTCAACCCCCAAGTGACATTCAATCTTAGTACTTAGTACAACATCCTTTTCCAGTTATAACAGCTTTTAAACATGAAGCATAGCTTGACACAAGTGTCTTGCAGCGATCTACGGGTATCTTCGCCCATTCTTCATGGGCAAAAGCCTCCAGTTCAGTCACATTCTTAGGCTTGCGCGCTGCAACTGCTTTCTTTAAGTCCCACCAGAGGTTCTCAACCTGATTTAAGGCTGGTGACTGCGATGGCCACTTCAAAATGTTCCAGCCTTTAATCTGCAACCATGCTCTAGTGGACTTGGAGGTATGCATGGGATCATTGTCCTGTTGAAAGGTCCAACGTCTCCCAAGCCTCAGGTTTGTGACTGACTGCATCACATTTTCATCCAATATCTCCTGGTACTGAAGAGAATTCATGGTACCTTGCACACACTGAAGCTTCCCTGTACCTGTAGAAGCAAAACAGCCCCAAAGCATGATTGACCCCCCGCCATGCTTCACAGTAGGCAAGGTGTTCTTTTCTTCATAGGCCTAGTTCTTCCTCCTCCAAACATAGCGTTGATCCATGGGCCCAAACAGTTCTAATTTTGTTTCATCAGTCCACAGAACACTATCCCAAAACTTTTGTGGTTTGTCCACATGACTTTTGGCATACTGCAGTCGACTCTTCTTATTCTTTGGAGACAGCAAGGGGGTGCGCCTGGGAGTTCTGGCATGGAGGCCTTCATTACGCAGTGTGCGCCTTATTGTCCGAGCTGAAACTTCAGTACCCACATCTGACAAATCTTTTTTCAGTTCCTCAGCAATCACACGGGGACTTTTCTCCACTTTGCGCTTCAGGTAGCAGTCGAAGTCAGCATCTTCTTTCTGCCACGACCAGGTAGCGTTTCAACAGTGCCCTTTGCCTTGAATTTGCGAATGATGCTTCCTATGGTGACTCTTGGTATGTTTAAAGAGGACCTTTCACTCGTATATAAACTAACTCTATCTGTGGGCAGGGCGGCGCCCAGGGGTCCCCCTGCACTTACTAGTATGCCTGGGCGCCGCTCCGTTCGCCCGGTATAGGCTCCGGTGTCTCAGCTCCGTCTGTTGTACTAGACTGATTTTTTGTAGGAGGCGTGTCCCTTGCTGCAGCACTGGCCAATCGCAGCGCACAGCTCATAGCCAGTCTATGAGCTGTGTGCTGCGTTTGGCCAGCACTGCAGCAAGGGACACGCCTCCTACAAAAAATCTGTCCAATACAACAGACGGAGCCGAGACACCGGAGCCTATACCGGGCGAATGGAGCTGCGCCCAGGCATACTAGTAAGTGCAGGGGGACCCCTGGGCGCCGCTCTGCCCACAGATAGAGTTAGTTTTTAGTTTATATACGAGTGAAAGGTCCTCTTTAACATCTTTGCAATCTTCTTATAGCCATTGCCCTTCCTGTAAAGAGAAATCACCCCTTCTCTTGTCTTCCTGGACCATTCTCTTGACTTCACCATGTTTGTAAACACACCAGTAAATGTCTAGAAGGAGCTGAGTATCACAGTCCTTTTAAATCTGCCTAATTGGTGCTTATTATGCTTGATTGCTGCTCCTTGACATCCACAGGTGTTTTCAATACCTGATCGAAAACACTTGAATGAACCTCTGTTCTTAAGAGTGGTAGTCTTTAAGCGGTTGAATAATTGTGTCAATGAAGAAATCACAAAAAAAAATAAAAATTAATACTGTATTACAAAAACAATTGATGTCATTTTAGTTGCATTTGGTTCTTTAAAAAGTCCTTGTAAGATTTCATTCTGAACACAATTACAAATGTACACTAAATTTCCTAAAACCCTTTATAGCATTGGGGTTTGAATAATTTTGAACACAACTGTATACCCAGTTATGTACTTATTCTTAATTTTTTTTTGACATTTTTTTGCTTTGTCTTCTCTTTCAAGGGAAAATTCAATTTAAAAAGGGGTCACTAAGACAATGTAAAATATATATATCCCAATACTTGCTCTTTTCATTCCCTCTTAGTTCCCTGTGTCTTGCTGGAGCAGGAGTGGGATTGTTTAGAAAAACCCCATCCCTATGTTGTTTGGAGCAGGTCAGTTAGATTACCCCTGTGTTCTCTGAAGGATTCTTAGAAGACTGATTAGGCCCTATTACATTACACCAGGGATGCTCAACCTGCGGCCCTCCAGCTGTTGTAAAACTACAACTCCCACCATGCCCTTCTTAGGATGATAGCTGTAGGCTGTCAGGGAATGATGGGAGTTGTAGTTTTGCAACAGCTGGAGGGCCGCAGGTTGAGCATGCCTGCATTACACAATTTTGGGCCAATTATAGGCAATACGAACACTTGTTCCCCATAATCATCTAGTATAATCGAGCAGCCGATCAGCTAATAAGTGAGCAGACATCAATCACTGGCTGATCGGCATCTTTCATCAGGATGAAAAATGACAATTATCAGCAGCACATCTCACTGTGTAATCAGAGGCGTGCTGCCATTAATGAACAGACTGTGGTAGCAATTGTTCCTCCTACATTTACGTAGTATGCGTTACCATGTGTAATCAGACCTGTGCCAACAAGCGCCAATGGATGTGTTATCTTCCACTGGCACTGCTCGAAGATTGTGCAGTGTAAGGGTGCATTCACATGACTGTAAGCGTTTTGCGGTCTGCAAATTGCGGATCTGCAAAACACGGATACCGGCCGTGTCTGTGCCACAATTTGTGGACCGCACATAACCAGTGCTATATAGAGAATGCCTATGCTTGCTATCCCCATCTTTTGCAGCCCCATTGAAATGAATGGGTCCGCATCCGTTCCGCAAAATTGCGGAACGGATGAGGATCCATTTATACGGTCATGTGAATGCACCCTAATACCAATCTTTGCTTCAGCAAAACAAAGAACATGCTATAGACTGACAAAGCGTGCAGGCACGTTTATCTCCCGATTACTTTTTTCTCCATATCTAGACTTGGGGTTCTTTTAACATACCCTTAGATGTTTATGCTTTTTTAAATTACTTTTTAATTACTTCTTTTTTATCATCAAGCATACCACTGGTTTCTGATACTTAGGATTGCCAGTTGCATTTTTGTATTGCTGGACACACAGAAATCACATTATTTTAGAAGATCAGACAACAGCTACCCAGTGGACCTCACCTGCTTAGCAATTGCTTTGCTGTCCAGTTTATTGTAAACTTTTCTTATTCTTGCCACAGTTAGAGAAGACACTGAAAGTGCATATAGGCCAAAGGACACCTTTTCTTCAGGCACCAGAGAAACCAGCAATGGAGTACCCGATTCAGGCTTCGAATCCTTACCTGTAATATAAATCAGAAGAGAAAGGGTTGATCCAAATAGGCAAACATTCAGGGGTTTTCTGGGTGTCTAATACTGATGACCTACCCTAAGGATAGATCATCAGTACCTGATAGGTGGGGGTCAACACCCGGCAACATCCAGTGACGTGTCGATTCATTGGATAGCTGCTGTGCTATAGCCACAAGACCCATGAAACTGACTTCACACCCTGGGATCAAACAGCTGTTCGGTGTTGGACCCCCACTGATCAGATATTGATGACCTATCCTGAGGACTGGTGATCAATATCAAAAACCCGGAAAACCCCTTTAAGCGAACCAAAAAATAATAATAATAATAAAAAAAAATCTAATGGAGCACTTGTACATATTGTATTTGTATAAAGGAAAAAAAAATTAAATTTTAAACACAAGGGAAATTATGGAAAGTGGTCAGGGCACTGGGTCGGTTCAGAGATAGATGGTTGCTTAGTGAAACCACTAAAACTGATGTGTTTCTTTTACCTGGTTGATCAAGGTAAAGAATTTGAATTTAGGAAGAATATTTAAAGGGATTGTCCCAGGCAGGAGATTAATCACCTACCCATAAGTGATAAAATGTTTGATTCCTGAAGTCCTCATTGATCACAAGAATGGAGATCTTGAGAACCACCTGCCTTTCACCCCACTGCATGACCTCAGCGAGGAGGAGTTCGAATGAAGCGTTGGTCAGAGGGCACCCTCCCAATACATTCAATGTCTATGGGACTGATGGAAACAGTAAATACAGTGCTCATCTGTTTCCAATGGCCCTATAGGCTAAAGCAGAAAGTGCACATTCGTGAACAATGCTCCATTCAAACTCCTCATTGTAGTAATGCAGTAAGGATGACAATGGGGGCCTCAGTTCTAGTGATCCCATCAATGAGACCCCACGCAATTAAACATTTATCACCTATCCACAGGATAGGTGATAAATGTCCTTTTTGGGCAACCTCTTTAAGGAACACTCCAGGTAAACAACTACTATATATGGTGTTTAGCCAAGTGTAGGGCTACACTTGGCTAAACACCATTACGCAGGAATTTAAAGAACATCAAGAAAATTATCCATGAGTCATACAAGTGACTTAGAATTTACAAATGGCGACAAGACTTTTTAGTCTTGTCGCCATTTGCGACTAGACCCGCAGCTCTGCAGTTGAATACAGCGGCGGGCACAGGAGATGATAGTTCTCTGCCCCGCCGCCGATGTTCTTCTCAGCAGCGCAGTGGAGGAGTCTCTCCCTTCCCCTGTGCTGCTGCCGCCGCCGCCAGTAAGAAGAGAGACGAGAGGAGGAGGGGAGGGGCTGTGGCCACTGTGCCACCAATTTTTATTATACTGGGGTGTTGGGGGGGGGGCGGCACCTGACCTCTATGACCGGGAGCTGCGATCAGCTGCAGTTAACCCTTAAGGTGTGGTACTTGAGGGGTTAACTGCAGCGGATCGCAGCTCCCTGTCATAGATGTCGGGTGTCTGCTATTTGATTCCGGCACCCACCTCCTGCATTTGTATTAACAGGTCAGTTATCTTCATTGGTGGCGCACCCCCACCCCAGTATAATAAACACTGGTGGCGCAGTCCACCCCCCTTCCCCCAGTATAATAAACATAACTCACCTCCTCCAATTGATTGCGTATCTGCCGGTCTCCTGTTCTTTCTTCAGGACCTGTCAAAGGACCTGTGGTGACATCACTGAGCTCATCACATGGTCCATTACCATGGTGATGAATAATCTGATGTACCATGTGATGAGCACAGTGATGTCACCACAGGTCCTGAAGAAAGAACAGGAGATCGGCAGCTACGCGATCAATTGGAGGAGGCGAGTTAATTTTTTTTATTTATTTTTTTAACCCTCAATTGACCTTCTACTAAGAATTCTGTATTAAAGAATGCTATTATTTTTCCTTATAACCATGTTATAAGGGAAAATAACACAGTGAATAGACTTTCATCCTAGCAACCATGCGTGAAAATCACACAGCCCCATTACCTTCTATGGGGCCTGAGTTGCGTGAAAAACGCACAAGATAGAGCATGCTGTGATTTTCACGCAACGCACAAGTGATACGCGAAAATCACCACTCATGTGCACAGCCTCATAGAAGTAAATGGGTCCGGATTCAGTGCGGGTGCAATGCGTTCACCTCACACATTGCACCCGTGCAGAAATCTCGCCCATGTGAAAAGGGCCTAAGGGTGAATAGGACAAGGGTTCCAGCCCCTAAGGGGGCTAATAGTAAGTTTTAAAAAACAAACAAAAAAAAAACACAACACAAACACTAAGGCTACTTTCACACTTGCGGCAGTCTGCCACCTGGATCTGCCGATCTGCATGTGACTGAAAGCATTTGTGAGACGCATTCGCATGCGGATCCATCTCACAAATGCATTGCAAGAACAAATCCATCTCTTCGTTTGTCATGCAGACAGGCGGATCAGTCTTGTATCTTTTTACACATTTTTACCGGTTTGCGCATGTGCAGACCGGAAGGACGGATCCGGTATTTTGAATGCCGGATCTGGCACTAATACATTCCTGTGGTGAAAAATGCCGGATCCGGCATTCAGGCAAGTCTTCAGTTTTTTTCGCCGGAGATAAAACCGACTGAACTGAAGACATCCTGATGCATCCTGAACGGATTACTCTCCATTCAGAATGCATGGGGATATACCTGATCAGTTCTTTTCCGGTATTGAGCCCCTGTGACGGAACTCTATGCCGGAAAAGAAAAACGCTAGTGTGAAAGTACCCTAAAATATTAAGTTTAAATACCCCCTTTCCCAATTTTACATATAAAATATATAAACAATAAATAAACATATTACATAGCGCTGCGTCCGAAAAGTCCAAACTATTAAATTATAAAAAAATATCTCCTATGCGGTGAGCGCCGTAACAGAAATAAATTAATAAAAACCATGCGATTTGCCATTTTTTAATCACCTTGTCACCCCAAAAAATAGGATAGGACTGTTCTATTATGGGCCGAACGTTTCATAAAATGCGAAATGCACGCAGCTTTTTTTGGTGTTTTTTTTTTTGTGGTATTGAGTATCGCAATACTTTTTTATGGTGACGAAAGCTAATCAAAATTTTGGTATCGAAACAACCCTACGCCGATCTGATCGGAGTAGCGTTGTCATGATATCAAAATTTTGATTCGGTTTCGATTTGGGGACAAAATGTAATTTGGCTCCTAAATTTTTCAGTTCAGGAGCCACTAGGTATTTTTTTTTTTGTCTGGAGCACTGCCTCCGAGACCCTTCACTAGACACAGAGTAGCGGTTTTGCCAGGAGCATTGTTTAGCACTGATAAATAGTCAACTGTAGAATCAAAGATAAAATAAACTCACATGGAGAACAAACCGCTTGAAAACTTCCAACATAATTTGGTCCCAGTTCATAAATGACAGCGACACTTGCTGCAGTCAAGACTTCCTCTAAAAAGTGAGTTGGCCCCAGGCGCCAAACAAGGGACGAGAGCTGGCGTTGAGCTGGAGGAGTGCCAACGTATGCGTAGACAGTGCTAACCACTGGGGGATTAGCTGAACCAGACACACCTGGACTGCTGTGTACATAATGCAGCTGTACGGATTAAAAAAAAAAAAACGCAATAAAATAATTATTACATTGTATTTAAATAAGACACAATATTAATACTCAGTTGATTACAATTGCTTAAACCGTGAAATGCTGTGAAAATCAGACCACCACTTTAAAGCAAACCCATCATGTTGAACATGCAGTCCGCACTACAGCATGTTATAGTGCAGAAGGAGCTGAGCAGATTCATATATAAGTTTGTTGGGAAAATATGCTGTATAAGGGCCCATGCACACGGCCGTGTTTCACGGCCGTGTGCGGGCCGTGGAACCGCGGCCTGGATCCCTCCTGAGAGCAGGAGCGCACGGCGTCACTGGTTGCTATGACGCCGTGCGCTCCCTGCTGCCGCCGCAATACAGTAGTACACTGGTATGATCTATACCAGTGTGTTACTGTTCTGTGCCGGCAGCAGGGAGCGCACGGCGTCATAGCAACCAGTGACGCCGTGCGCTCCTGCTCTCAGGAGGGATCCAGGCCGCGGTTCCACGGCCCGTACACGGCCGTGAAACACGGACGTGTGCATGGGGCCTAACTTGTCATCATTCATTCATTTAAATTCCTAGTCAGTGATTGACCGCTATCTCTGTATACAAACTTATACGGAAAAGGCTGCTCATCACAAATGAGCCCACCCACTGGACTACTAAGGCCAGAAAGATCACAGGCTTAAAGGTTACAGTTTTTTTAATTTTACTCATTTTGGGCTAAATTTTTTTTTCAATTGGTCTGTATTAAAAATATTCAGCCGTTCTATAAAAGGGTTAAATGTTTTTCTAGCAGTGTGACTCGTACTTTTGCTTTTACTTTGTGCCGGTCATCGAATGACCATTATCTCTAAACTACTAATAGGTTATAAACACTTAAATAAGTCACATTCTTAGGCTACATGCACACGACCGTATGTGTTTTGCGGTCCGCAATGGCATCCATTTTTTTTGCGGACCCATTGTAATAATGCTTATCCTTGTCCGCAAACTAGAAAAAAATAGGACATGCACTATTTTTTTTGCAGAGCAATGGAACGGACATACTGATGCGGACAGCACGCGGTGTGCTGTCCGCGTTTTTTGCGGACCCATTGAAATGAATGGGTCCGCATCCTAGCCGCAAAAAAAAAAAAAAAACGGAACTGACACGGAAACAAAATACGGTCGTGTGCATGAGGCCTTACCAGTAAGATGAGAATTGAGCTATAATGAGTGTTTATAAGGTCAGATATCAGAGATAAGGGGCTGTCAGTTGACATTCTTGATGGAACACAGTAAAATACAGAGCAGAGCATTCTACTAGAGAATCTCAAGGCTGTACAGAGAAAGGGACTCAAAGTTTTTAGTACTGACCTATTGAAAAAAAAATATTTTGCTCAAAATGAGTACAATTCAATAATAAAAATAATAATTGTACATAGCCTGCAATCTGCACTGCACGTGGCACTTGATAAACTATAATGTCTCCCTGTTGCCCCCATACAGTATAACGTCTCCTTGTGGCTGCCCCCATACAGTATAACGTCTCCTTGTGGCCCCCATACAGTATAACGTCACCTTGGGGCTGCTCTAGTGCCCCATACAGTATAACGTCACCAAGCGGCTGCCCCCGCACAGTATAACGTCACCCTGTGGCCCCTGCCCCCATACAGTATACAACCGTATACATCCTACAGATAGAACCGGCCCTTTGAGGGTGACCAAACTGCTGATGCGGCCCCTGATGAATTTGAGTTTGACACCCCTGCTTTACGGTAAGAGCAGTGAGACTATGGAACTCTCTGCCTGAGGAGGTGGTGATGGTAAATTCACTAAAAGAGTTCAAGAGAAGCCTGGATGTATTTCTGGAGCGTAATAATATTACAGGCTATAGCTAGTAGAGAGGGGTCGTTGATCCAGGGAGTTATCCGATTGCCTGATTGGAATCGGGAAGGATTTTTTTTCCCCCTTACCCTAAGTTCAGACCTGAGCGTTTTACAGCGCGTTCCTACGCGCTGTAAAACGCTCAACACGGAGAAACCAATGATTCCCTATGGGAATGGTTCTCACCTGGGCGTTTTACAGCGCGTACGATCGCGCTGTAAAACGCCCGATGCTCAAACAAGTTCTTGAGCTTTTTTTGGGGCGTTTGTCGCGCGTTCCCGCACATAGATATTCGGGAACGCGCGACAATGTGTGCACGCCTGTCTCTGTATGCGCGTTTGTAAACGCCCGTACAATCGTGCATACAGAGCGCTCGTTTCAGAACGCTCAGGTCTGAACCCCCTGTGAAGTGAGGAAAATTGGCTTCTACCTCACAGTTTTTTTTTTTTTTTTGCCTTCCTCTGGATCAACTTGCAGGATGACAGGCCGAACTGGATGGAGAAATGTCTTTTTTCGGCCTTATGTACTATGTTACTATGTTTAATTCTGCTCAGCTCCACCTGCTCTACAAACTTTAAATACTAGTCAGTAATTATGAATAAGTAAAATTATCTAAAAAAGCAAACCTACCTTTACAGTACTGACTAGCTGCCCATCAAGGTAGAGAGTGGCGGTGCTATTTTTCAACATGCCTTTACTCATGACTAGAACCAGATGATGCCATTGACCTTCCATTATCAGCTCGCTGCATCGAAATCGGGCACAACAAGGTAGGATTTCATAGAAAGAGGACTCTTCACTAAAGTCATCCACTGAAGAACAAATAAGTAGATATTCATTACTGACAATAAGACTCCAACGTACTTTAAACAAAAAAAAAAAAAAAAAAAAAAAAAAAAAAAAAGAGAGACCTAGAAACCCTTAAAGGGAACCTGTCACCGGGATTTTGTGTATAGAGCTGAGGACATGGGTTGCTAGATGGCCGCTAGCACATCCGCAATACCCAGTCCCCATAGCTCTGTGTGCTTTTATGGTGTAAAAAAAACGATTTGATACATATGCAAATTAACCTGAGATGAGTCCTGTACGTGAGATGAGTCAGGGACAGGACTCATCTCAGGTAAATTTGCATATGTATCAAATCGTTTTTTTTACACAATAAAAGCACACAGAGCTATGGGGACTGGGTATTGCGAATGTGCTAGTGGCCATCTAGCAACCCATGTCCTCAGCTCTATACACAAAATCCCGGTGACAGGTTCCCTTTAAGTAATTTTGGTGTCCACAGAGAGTGTACGGAGGTTTATCTGCTTTTTAGGTAATACATATTACATTCTGTATTCCATGGCTGATACTAGGAAAAGGTTGCTTAAAACAGTGCTGTTTAAACTTCTGCAAATGGCTGATTGGCTGGGGAAGCTGGGAGTCAGACCGCCTGATATTGATCAGCTATCCTAATGGAAACCCCTTTAATAGTTCTTAGACAACCCTAAGCCCAGGTTAGGAACTTGTGCAGAGCCAGGAATTTACGCTTCTGTGGCAGATATTGGACAACTGACCCTCTGATAGAATAGTAAAATCTCTCTTCTGACTCATGGGTAGAGTGTTAGCATAACAACTATTAAACAGCTCAGAAAAAGTAAATTTGCTTCTCTGAATCTAACGTCTTTCAATAAGATTCTATCCAATAAAGATTCTATCCAATAAGGCCTCATGGACACGACTGTGCAGTTTTTTTTGCGGTCCGCAAAAAACGGAAGGCGCCCGTGTTGCCTTCCGCAATTTGCGGAACGGAACGAGCGCCGGCAATATAAATGCCTATTCTTGTCCGCAAAGCGCAGACAAGAATAGGACATGTTATATTTTTTTAGTGGGACCGCGGAACGGAGCCATGGATGCGGACAGCACACGGAGTGCTGTCCGCATCTTTTGCGGCCCCATTAAAATGAATGGCTCCGCATCCGAGCCGCCAAAATGGCAGCTCGGATGCGGATCCAAACAACGGTCGTGTGCATGGGGCCTAAAGGAGATATTCCTACAGTTATTGCATATCCATCCACAGGATATTCCACAAAAGGTTTACACCTATCTGTAGAATGGGATTCCCCCGAGCCCCATCTTGGCCAGTGAGGCAGCACCCAGACGGACAATGAATGAAGAAGTGGCTGCACATGTTGATGCAGCATATAGTGCACACCTCATCAGCCAGGACAGAGTTTGGAGACCTCCGGAGAGGTGTAGGTCTCATAGGGGTACTCACATCCACCAGAAAGTTATGGCATATGACATAGATAAATATCCAGGGTGTTCCATTAAAGGGGGTACCCAGGAAATGGTAATGATGAGCGTTGCGCGCTCCGGGCAGCTTTCCAAGCATAGCACTATACATTATATAGTGGCTGTGCTTGGTACTGCAGCTCAGCCTCATTCACTTCTATGAGGCTAAGGTGCAGCTAGACCATGTAACCGATGTATGGTGACATCACTGGCCTAAGAAGAGGCTGCAGCACTCACAGTATGCCCGGCCTTTCCTAAAAGCTGATCGTCAGGGGTCGGGCCTCTGCTGATCCAATATGGATGACCAATCCGGAGGACAAATCCAGAATAACCCCCTTAAGGATCACACAACCATCCGAGGTCCCATTTGAGAGTTCGGGTATGCCCACTAGTTGAGGTTTCTGCATGCAGTTTTGGAAGTCAAAATCAGGAGTGGATCAAAAAGGACAGATACAATTTCTCTTTTTTGAATTCACTTTTGGTTTTGGCTTCCAAAACTGCATGCAGAAACCTGCCCGTGAGGCTGTACCCTTCTGTCAGGTTTGACAGCGGGGACAGGGCACCATAAAGTGGTAATATTTGCATGGAAAACTTCAGAAACTATGATGGATCCTATTAAAAGTCAATCCATCATACGTCTGATCTGGACCATGCCATGGCTTCTGGTTAGAAAGGAAGCCACTATGCAGACGTGAATAGAGCCCGATTTCACTAGTTTTTTGTATTGCACTTGTACAGTTTACTAACTAGAAAATGATTGCGCTCAAAGCTGGTATTTACCATGATTCTGAAGCAGTTCTTCCTTTGTGGACACCATCAGGGACTTGTCTTTTGCAGAAAGTACAATGGCTAGACAGACGTAGTGCTGCTCAGAGGAGTTTGCGCGCCGCACAATGGTGAGAAGTCTCACTGGGTGATTGTTTGGTGGAGTACTGAAATGCTCAATGCAGAACCAGGTGGAATACGATAATCCAGATGGTGGTGGAAAAAGATGTTCCCCTAAATGAAAAAAAAATAAAAATAATCATAATAACGTCAAAAAGTTTACAGAATGCTCACATGTATGAGGATAAGAAAGTACTGTATACTGCACTTAGGTTTGTATGTTCGAGAGCGGCATCTGATCTGTGGTTTGATATCATTTATGACAAATGGATGTCATGTCCTCCAGAAGGCACTTACTCACTGACATGAATTGGTGACGACATAATATAAATCTATATAGTAGCTGTGGTCAGCACTTTGCGTCACATCTCTATGTATTTCTAGTCACATTACCCAGACTGTGGGAGTGTTTATGCAGTAATAAGCATACATTAAGTAGTACACTTAGTGGATATCCCCAAGTACAGTACTATTTCAGTGCTGTACATGCTGTGTATTCATTAGCATGACTTACTTGAGAAGCCCATTACCTGTTCCTATGCCACTCAGCACTGTGCCATCCATAAGCCCTGTAGTAACTGCATTACTGTTTGGCGCATTGTGAGGAGCCAAACTTGGCAAGAAAAGGCACCTATTGAAGAGAAAATACATTGAAATCTTGAAAACCTGTCAATCAATTCAAACATTTCTGAAATACATGTGTTTCTACCCATGGGGTTCAAATAATAAAAAGCAGCATTTACTATATAACAATATCTTTTGGACTATAAGACTCACTTATAGTCTGCAGTCACGGTGCTCCAGCAGTGCCAGACCTCCGCCACTGCTTCCTTAATGATCCAGCAAAGAGCTCATACAGCACTTTGCTGGATTAGTGAGAGGTGTGCGTCTGGACAGCTCTCCCTCCCTGTCTCACACCAATCTATGTGATCAGAGCAGACGGGAGAAGAACATGCTGAAGGTCCCCAGGCAGTAGGAAAATATATGAAAGTTCTGACTTACTGTAGCTAAAGGATCTCTGGTGATGTCACCACTGGCAGGAGTTAGACCAGAATAAGAAGAGGACTACACAATGGGTACTGTACTATACACTGTAACGTGCGATTTTTAATTAGTATTTATTTTCTAATTTCCTGTTGTCTAAACCTGAAGGAGGAGTGTTAAAGGGCTTCTGTCACCCCACTAAAGTCATTTTTTTTTTTTTGGGTACTTATAATCCCTATACTGCGATAGATCAATACGTAATGTTATTAATCATTTTGGTTCAGTAGATAATGCAAAAAACTGACTTATCATATGCAAATTACCTGTCTACCAGCAAGTAGGGCGGCTACTTACTGGTAGCAGCCGCATCCTCCTCTCATAAAGACGCCCCCTCCTCATGTTGATTGACAGGGCCAGCGGTTGCGCTCGTTTTCTGCTGGCCCTGTCTGCATTCAAAATCTGGCACCTGCGCCGTACCGGTCTTCAGTCGGCGCAGGCGCACTGAGGGGGGGATGGCCGCTACATCCTCAATGCGCCTGCGCCGATGACGTCACATCTACACCTGGCGCAGGCGCACTGAGGAAAGAGCGGCCGAGTGAGCGTCCTCCCCTCAGTGCGCCTGCACCGACTGAAGACTGGTACGGCGCAGGCGCCAGATTTTGAACGCAGACAGGGCTAGCCAGAGGACGAGCGCGTTCGCTGGCCCTGTCAATTAACATGCGGAGGGGGCGTCTTTATGAGAGGAGGATGCGGCTGCTACTAGCAAGTAGCCGCCCTACTTGCTGGTAGACAGGTAATTTGCATATGATAAAAGTCAGTTTTTTGCATTATCTACTGAACCAAAATGACTAATCACATTATGTATTGATATATCACAGTATAGGGATTATAAGTACCCAACAAAAAAAAAAGAAAAAGACTTTAGTGGGGTGGCAGAAGCCCTTTAAGGTCCAAAAAATACAATCTATTTATTTTATTTTATGCACTGATATAGCGCTGACATATTTCGCAGCACTTTACAGGCATCATTACTCACTGTCTCCAATGGAGCTCACAATCAGATCACTATCAGTATGTCTTTGGAGTGTGGGAGAAAACCGGAGTACCCGGAGGAAACCCACACAAACATGGGGAGCACATACAAACTCCATGCAGATGATGTCCTTGGTTGGATTCAAACCTAGGACCCCAGCAATGAAAGGCACCAGTGTTAACCACAGCCACCATCATGGGAGTCTCTCCTTATACATAACAGATGCAGCATTACTTACTGGTTACAATATTCAAAACACTGGCCAATCAATTAAAATCAATAATTTTTCAGTGAACAGCTTGCATTTTTTATCTGACCAGACATGTTGGCCAGGAAAAATCCCATTAAAAGTAAAAAAATAAATAAAAAAAAATGAAATATATATATATAAAAAAATTATATATATATATATATATATATATATATATATATATATATACACATATATACACACACACACACACACACACACATAATAAGCAAGCTACCATAGCAACTATGTAGAAAAACAAATAAGTAGCAGCACACCTCTAAATGTACTAAGGTAAACAGATGGATGTGTGAACAGGGTCAAATACATGACTACCATAATTACTATTAAGCGGAGTAGAAGATCTTAGCTCATATAATTGATCAAAAATATGTCGGGCTCATCTACCAAACGTCAAGGTGACTTCTCATGAGATGGGACCTACTCTAACACGGAGTGTCCAGCTCCATTGTAACTCTGATTAAAAGCACCAGGCAGGTAGGCGGGAGTGTTAAGTTCCACAGAGGATGCCTACTCCTCTGCTATATATACTCTATATCCTCTGTGGAACATTCACCTGTTTACCTTAGTGCATTTAGTGGTGTGCTGTTACTTATTTGTTATATATATATATATATATATTCAGAAGAAAAAAATATTTTAAAGGCTGTGGACAACACTGACACGTTAGTAATTACTTTAAAAAAAGTTGCAGTGTATACTTAAATCCTTGATTTATTTTCATACCAGATTGATATATAGTTTTGTGGGAAAACATTCATTATAACTTGTATTTCATGCATTTAAATTCCTGTTCATTCTGGACTTTGAAGTCAGGGGGCGGTCCTATCAATGTTCGACAGCCTTCCCTCTATGACTGTGTATACAGAGATAGCTGTCAGTCACTGACTGGAGACAAGGAGACGGTCCTATCAGTGACTGACAGCCTTCCCTCTATGACTGTGTATACAGAGATAGCTGTCAGTCACTGACTGAAGACAAGGAGACAGTCCTATCAATGTTCGACAGCCTTCCCTCTATGACTGTGTATACAGAGATAGCTGTCAGTCACTGACTGAGGACAAGGAGACGGTCCCATCAATGATCGACAGCCTTCCCTCTATGACTGTGTATACAGAGATAGCTGTCAGTCACTGACTGAAGACAAGGAGGAGGTCCTATCAATGATCGACAGCCTTCCCTCTATGACTGTGTATACAGAGATAGCTGTCAGTCACTGACTGAAGACAAGGAGACGGTCCTATCAATGATCGACAGCCTTCCCTCTATGACTGTGTATACAGAGATAGCTGTCAGTCACTGACCGAAGACAAGGAGGAGGTCCTATCAGTTACTGACAGCCTTCCCTCTATGACTGTGTATACAGAGATAGCTGTCAGTCACTGACTGAAGACAAGGAGGAGGTCCTATCAATGATCGACAGCCTTCCCTCTATGACTGTGTACACAGAGATAGCTGTGAGTCACTGACTGAAGACAAGGAGACGGTCCTATCAGTGACTGACAGCCTTCCCTCTATGACTGTGTATACAGAGATAGCTGTCAGTTACTGACTGAAGACAAGGAGACTGTCCTATCAGTGACTGACAGCCTTCCCTCTATGACTGTGTATACAGAGATAGCTGTGAGTCACTGACTGAAGACAAGGAGACGGTCCTATCAGTGACTGACAGCCTTCCCTCTATGGCTGTGTATACAGAGATAGCTGTCAGTCACTGACTGAAGACAAGGAGGAGGTCCTATCAGTGACTGACAGCTATCTCTGTATACACAGTCATAGAGGGAAGGTTGTCAGTCACTGACTGAAGACAAGGAGACGGTCCTATCAATGATTGACAGCCTTCCCTCTATGACTGTGTATACAGAGATAGCTGTCAGTCACTGACTGAAGACAAGGAGACTGTCCTATTAGTGATTGACAGCCTTCCCTCTATGACTGTGTATACAGAGATAGCTGTCAGTCACTGACTGAAGACAAGGAGACGGTCCTATCGGTGACAGCCTTCCCTCTATGACTGTGTATACAGAGATAGCTGTCAGTCACTGACTGAAGACAAGGAGGAGGTCCTATCAGTGACAGCCTTCCCTCTATGACTGTGTATACAGAGATAGCTGTCAGTCACTGACTGAAGACAAGGAGGCGGTCCTATTAGTGATTGACAGCCTTCCCTCTATAACTGTGTATACAGCGATAGCTGTCAGTCACTGACTGAAGACAAGGAGGAGGTCCTATTAGTGATTGACAGCCTTCCCTCTATAACTGTGTATACAGAGATAGCTGTCAATCACTGATTGGACTGCCTCCCTGACCTCAGTCACCAGGTTCAACGTGACAAGTTCCCTGCTACTAGTACACACTGTCCTCATGTGGACATGTTACTCCCAGTAACACATGCTGGATGTAAGGTCTGTGTGTCCAGGATAATGCTGCCTTCACTAGCTTTTATGTATCATTCACAGCTTCATTCTTGGACTGATTTCCCAGTCCCCTTCCCCTGCAGACTGTCATGTGTGCTCTCAATAGATACATTTTGATAGAGTACAGCTTATGTGATCTGCCACCCCTGGGCACACCACTCCCCCTTGCAACACTCTGATCTGAAGTATACTACCACCTCCTCCCCCTCCCTTCTATCTATAAAACTGTAAGATGGGCGGGCAAGAGCAAAGCGAATTGACACAGCCAGGGGTTGTGTGCTGTCAGATCTATGTTAGAAGCAGGACAACCAGCTATGTAAGGTCTTGTTCAAATTTCCGTTCTTCACTGATGTGTGCTGTCCGCAAAAAAAAAAAAAAAAAAAAAAAAAAAAAAACCCACTTGTGTCCACAGACTTAAAAAAAAAGTTTTTCCTTTTACTCCTACAGGGATAGGATACAATTTTTCGTAAACTAAAAGAAGGAATATGGCATTTACATGAATGAACTGCGGCACGGATTCAATGCTTATGCAAATATAAAGGTAAAAACTTCATTACACAAAAGAAAACAAAGCATTACCCAAAGCCTTCCAGAGAAGTGTCAAATTCCACAAAGGCAGGAGTGACTGATGATCCATGAAGCCTAATGTCATGTGGTGTTGTCATAGAAACCAGGCACTTCACCCTGGTCAGGGGCACAGTGCATCCTTCTGCTGATTTTACCAAGCTGCGGCTTATCCGGTAATGCTTGTCTTCTACACAGAACACGCTGTCAGAGCCCAGCCCCTCGGTGGACATGATCATGCTACCTGTGTACAGGACGGAAACAGATATGTCACAGCCAAAATGGACAAAAAAAAATGTGCCAGCTTTCTATCTCCGCTACATTTACAACCTTGGCATCGAGTGGCACCTACTCAGCCAGGTGACAAATGAATATTATTGTCATATTGCTTACCGGGGCACCATTATTTCTGAATGACCTATTGTATTAATTATGTTTTTTATGTTAACCATATTTTGAAATAATTTTTTATTGTTAATTTTAATTTGCCATGTCAAAATCTGTATTCAAACAAAAAACATAAAATCCTGCAGTTTGCGCACTGGCCACTAAGCCTAAGAACAGGCGCTACTTCTTGGTCTGTACAGATCCCTTTCCTGCAGTCACCTCCTTATCACTACAGACAGGGTTACAATGACAGATATCTTCTATATAAAGGTAACACAATAAGGGACATTCACAATAGGTGATTGACTAAGCTTATCTATTCTTTCCTTGTACAATGACAGCCGGTCACAGAGCATGCCTAGAAAGCATCTCCCATAGAAGTCAGTGAGGTTCTCTCCTGTCCATTATGTTTATGGCGCATGGTGGCTGCTGTAAAACATATCTCTAAATGCTGTTAAGAGCAGCTCAGACAAGATGGCAGACCCCATAATCGTTTTTAGGGAATAGACCCCCAAAAAAATCTGCAATCAGAAAATAAAAACCACTTAGAAAAAGGATGTGTGTCACTATCTGGTTTTAACTGGTAGAAAAAAAAAAAATGTGACACATCGCAGTTAAATGCTACGTACACCTTCGGAGGCAATTAGTTTTTTTATGATTGCATTTTTGGCTAAAAATCTTTTTTTTCAATTGGCCTTTATTAAAAAAAATATTGAGCTCTTCTGTCACTGGTTTTCTAACTGTGTGACTGGTACTTTCACTTTGTGTTGGTCATCTAATAACCCTTATATCTAAACTACATAATGAGTGTTTGTAAGGTCACAGAGCAGAGATAAGAATTCCGTCAGCCCCTGGTCTGACAGAAAATCCAAAGGCTGCTACTAGAGCATCTCAGCTCTGTACAGAAAAAAGACCAATTGCAAAAATAATTTTTAGCTCAAACTGAGTACACTGCAATAATTAAAATAAAAAACTGCTCCCAAAGGTGTACATAGCCTTTAAGACACATACAAATGTATATCATTTATCTCATGACCCAGAAGCTAGAGTCACATTTAGAACATGTGCATTGTTTCTGCTCTCATTATATTGTAGTGGTATTTTTATATATATATTTTTTCTATTCACATTTAAAACAGATTTAGGAACAATTCACCTAACTGTTTATGTGAGAAGTCACATACATTGTATTCACATACATTTTTTTCATATATGTTAATGCAAAAAAAAAAAAATATATATATATATATATATATATGTATAAAAATAGTAAGTAATAATAAGTGGAAGTATATCTACACCCATGATCAAGGGTTTAACACAGGCACCCGTCGCACCATAGGAGGAGTGCTGCCCCATTTCCACATGTATATATATATATATATATATATATATATATATATATATATATATATAGTTAGTTTAAATTAGGAATTCTTGAACTACAGAATCCAATGTTCTTTCGCACAAAGCTCAAGCACTTAAAGGGCATCTGTCAGCAGCTTTGTACCTATGAAACTGGCTGATCTGTTACATGTGCACTTGGCAGCTGAAGGCATCTGTGTTGGTCCCATGTTCATATGTGCCTGTATTACTGAGAAATATGATGTTTTAATATATGCAAATGAGCTTCTAGTAGCAACGGGGGTATTGCCATTATACCTAGAGGCTCTGCTCTCTCTGCAACTGCCACGCCCTCTCCACTTTGATTGTCGGGGCCAGACAGTGTAACCATCATCACGTCTGGCCCTGTCAAAGTGGAAAGGGCGTGGAAGTTGCAGAAAGAGCAGAGCCTCTTGGTATAATGGCAATACCCCCGTTGCTCCTAGAGGCTCATTTGCATATATTAAAACGGCATTCTTCTCAGCAGTGTGGGCACATAATGAACATGGGACCAGCAGATCAGCCAGTTATTACATAGGTACAAATCTGCTGACAGATGCCCTTTAAAAAGCACAATCATGGATATTCCCATTCCTCCAGTCTCTGCTTTCAAGGTTCCGGTTTCAGCAAATAAATGTTACTTTTTGTACAGTAAAAAGTAAAACAATTCACTGAAAGAAAATAAAAAAGGTTCCCAATGGATGGCAGCAAGCAGATATAGTGTAAATGAGGAATTCATATACAAAGTATAACAATTGCTGAAACCAGAATACCTATTTATGAAATTGCTTAAAAGGAAATCCCGTAATATTCTGTTACCCTTTAGATGCGGGGAGTGATTTAATGGTCCACCCTGGAAACAATTAGCTCCATTCATGAAGACTTGCCATAGCCCTACAGATTTGTATGGGAAGGCTCTTGCTTTTCTGTGCAATTCCTCAATGTCAGTGACCTGACGGGTATAGGCTCACATTATGAGCAGTTTTCATTACATTAGGCAACTAAGCAAATGAATAATTATTTCAAATAATTCAAACTGGGGGCGAGATTGGAAAAACGTAAAGTGGCACTGATGAGTCACAAGACTAGAGCCACGCACGATAGATTACTAATAGGGATGTTTGCGGTAACGTCATATGAGCGTAATGCTGAATGGAAAGCTCTGAGGTGCATACTGTGATGAGGACTATATTAATATGCCAGCAGTGCATCAGGAAACGCGGGACAGCGTGTGGGAAGATAATCAAACAGATTGCATTTCCATCTTATCTACGGCTAAACCGTAATTTTGGAACATACAGGCTGACCGAACAGTTGTTCAAACTTGGAAAACTGAAAAGCAAATAAGCAATTTAAAGAGGAGGAGGGAAATGTCTACAAAATTACTATTGGGAATGAAGAGGGTTAGAAAAGGGGGGCTATGTGTAAAATCGGATTAATTTAGCCGTCTCAGACTGCTTCAAAATGATTACTTTGTAAGCATGATGAAAAGCCCTTAAATGTATGCCATTCTACTCATCAATGGCCTAACTGGTGACTTCAAGGCTAAACCGACACTGCACCATTAGCTATACATTGAGTTGAAATTAAATTGTGCTGGGACTTCCTGCTTGGAGAGGGGAAAAAGTGCTGATTCATTCATATATTTTAACAAGTTTTCTGGGATTTTATTACTGATAACTAGGGATGAGCGAACTTCAGTTCAGACATGGGTGTCGGACCCCCACCGATCTGAAATTGATGACCTATCCTGAGGATTGGTCATTAGTAGGGATGAGGGAAATTCTGTTTTTGAAGTTCGGGTTCAGGTTCCGGTCTACGCTGAATTTCGTTATGCATTCCGTCATAATAGAAGTCTATGGCCAGTATAACGGATCAGAGTCCTCTCCTGCATAAAGGAAACCAGACGGATCTGTTATGGCGGCCATAGACTTCTATTTCGACGGAATCCATAACGAAATTCAGCGTAAACCTTAACCTGAACTCAAACTTCAAAAGCTGAAGTTCGATCATCCCTACTGATGATCTATCCTCAGGATAGGTCATCAATATCAGATCGGTGGTGGTCAGACACCCACGTCAATCAGCCATTTGAAGAGAAGGCCGTGCTCTCCATCTACATTGCAGCGGTAAGCTGGTGTAATTACAAGCCGTCCCATTCACTTCTATGGGACGGCTCCTTCCTATATGCTTGAATACTACAGAGCTGTCCCATAGAAGTGAATGTGACGGCTTGTAGTTACACCTGCTGGCCACTGCAATGGGGTACATGCACACGATGCAGACTACATGCAATCTTTAAAACTGACCCGCTGTGGGGATTTTCAAATCTGCAGCATGTCAATTGTTTGTGCAATTCGATATCCTTATGTGGAGTGGCTTTCCCCATAGACTTTAATGTATTTATTAAAATAAATTGAAAATTTGCAGAAAAAAAAGCAAAATAAAACCTGCACAAAGAAATGCACAAAAGGCACAAAAAATAGTGCAGATTTATGTTCAGTTTTATCAGGTTTTCATGCATTTAGGGGACTGCCAATTGGGAGTAATTTTTTTAGGGTTAGTATCCAGGGTACAGCCGTCGATAAGTGGGGTCGCTCCAATAGGGAGTGATACTTCTGCATTTAGGCGGGGGCCATCTCCACTTTTAGGCAGGGATAGCCATTTGTGTAGGGCTAGATCTCCCATTTTTTGCGCCCTAATATATCCCTTCTTTTGAACCCTGGAATACCTACAGCCGGAAGGATCATATCTCCAGCACGAACAAGACATCAGACGACCAGGAATCTGGGAACCTTGCGAATATCCGTCAACAAACACCGAACGTCTGAATCGTGAGTGGTCAGATATGACCTAATATGTATTAATCATGAGTGGCCACATATGACCTAACGTGTAGTATATGTGTATCCGGAGTACTGTATACCCTATCTATACTTCGCTAGATTTATTTGCAGCTATCTAAAATAACATTTGTTTTTGTGGGAATTATTTTACTAATATCGTTATATAAAAGTTACGTTTTAAAGTAGGTTTAATACTTCAGTGATTTTTTCATGCAGTTAGCCTTAAAGAGGACATGTAACCTCTACTAATATATCTGTTCTAGTAACTACTTGCATTCCCCATGTAATAACAATCGCTGATTGCATAATGTCAGACTGTACAGGGACACCCCCCTCCCACCCAAATTGGTAACACCCATCTGGACCTTCATTACAAACTGCTTGTAATTCATTCATAACTTCTAGGAGAAATCTCATCATAGCGTTATAAGAATAGCTGTTGGCTTAATGGGTGAACAGGCCGATATAAAAATAATGGAAAATATTATGGAAAACAGATATGTTATATAAAAAAGGTAGAACAAAATCTGTCCACTCACTTCTCATTTCTGGCTCATAGCTGAGAGAACTAGGCTTGTGGACACGATACTGTTTTAATAGGCGTTTATCCCATGCTGCACAATTCAAGGGATTACCAAGACGAAGGAATTCTCTGAAAGCAGAAAGAAAGGATGAACTGGTTTAGGAGTATGATATGTAAAGCCCAAATATTCTCCCACATCTTTACATGCAGTGGACATTTTTAAGCAGGTTTTTTTTGGCAAACTGCCTGCTTGGCTGGAGCTGTAGAGATCACTTCCCTGCATCCAGGCGCCAGTTCCCCGCTCCTTCTCCTCCAGGCCTCTGATGTTCTGCTGGAGCCAGTCACTCCTGAGACCAGTTATTGGCTGCTGTAGGCAATGGCAAACTGGATGTTGACAGCGAGGGACGCTGTCAATATCCAGTTTGACATTGCCTGCAGCAGCCAATAACTGGTCTCAGGAGTGACTGGCTCCCCTTACATCATGACAAGTGGTCACACGATCAAGGAGATCCAGTCTTGAAATGGACCTTTATAGGTCCAGCCAAGTGTGGGGGGGTTGTCAAAACCTCCCTTGTTCTTGCATGACCCCATTAAAGCTATGATTGCCAAGGGATGTTCCTGACGGCCATACATTTCCCCCTGCAAAAAAATCTATAGTATTACAAGACAGCAACTTGTAGATTTCTGCTTTCGTTCACTGAAAGGGGTCCCAAGACAAAGACACCTCTCTATCTATGATAATAGGACATATATCCAGCGGTATCTGTAATGAGACAACTTCCTTGCCTTAGAAGTAAAAAATAAAAATAAAAACATAATTATTTGTAAGTCATTTATATAACATTTAGTTGAAGTACATACCTCAGCACCATGGGCTCCAGAGCTTGAGAAGCCAATCTTTCAAACATGCGCTGAAGTGGAGGGTGCAATGTATGGTCCTCATCAGCCAGCGCAGCGCTACATCGGTGTAATAACCGGGCATGCAGTCCTCCTTCACACATAACCTGCTGATTCCGCTCCGTGTGTACCAAGGACTGCAAGATGTTTGCGACAGCCACCTGGAGATCCAAGGCATGCTGCGAAAAGAGTCAATGCAAAAAAAGATTAAACAAGAAATATTGTATAACTAATTGATAAAGCACAGTCTGGAGTTTTATCAGTCATATATTACATTTTAACTAATAAAACTAGATCATGAAATATAATGTTTTTTTCTTCTAAGGTGTTCTATTTTCTGATTGTAGATGTGTTTATTCAACATGTATTTTCTGTACACAATTATGGGGGAATCTATCTTACGTGACAGTAGCCATGTGGTCATAGTAAACCTGTAGTCTGGAGATGACTTCTATGGGAGAGTGTTATGAGCATGCTCTGTGACCTGTGCAGAGGTCATTGTGCAGGGAGGGGGATGAGGTGAGCTGCTGCCATAACCAATTGCGTATGATGGATTCTGTGTTTTTTTTTATCTATAACTGTTACATCTCAATGTAAACCAGTCTGTGATGATAATGAAAAGCCTGCTGAAAAGTGATCTCTACATTTTTAAGCACATTAAAAAGGCATAACTCATGCGCTTTGCAACAAATAAAAAAGTGACAAAAACTGTTTAACATAATAAATATTAAAGAAATCTATGTATATAAAAAAAATATTTGGAATGAAATTTACTAGACTGCCACTTGAGATACATACCTCAGGTTGGGAGTCTGAATCCACAGATGCCAAAAGATCAAGCATAGAAAGCATGGCACCCGGGTGTATGATTACTGCATCTGATGTTGAAAAGGATGCTGGTCCGCCAAGAGGTTTTAGATCACTGATGTTTTTTGGAGGCATCAGGGAAGATGTGGACACTGTATGGTAGACATGTCTACAATAGAAAATTCATATACATATATTTCATGAAGATTAGTCTAAGCAACTTGCAGGGTATAATATAGCCTGTCGAAATGACATGACATGACATGATTTACAACATGTCTCTAAAGAGTGTAGGCATAATGAATTTCCAAACAGTGACAGCTTGTGTCACGTGAATTCTTCTTATAACATGGTTACAATAATTAGTCTGTATATATGGACCCCTAGAAACAGTCTTAACCTACTCACTGCAACAGAAATGAGAGGACAGTCACATTCTCTCTTCTCTGCTGCAAACATTTTGCTAAGAAATCTGGCCATGCCCATCTAACTACCATGTCTGGTATCGCAGCCCAGCTCCATTAAAGAAAACCACAAAATGCAATAGAAACACCTATGAAACCAATCCTGTGCACAATTATTAATGACAGCTATGTCAGTATATATACTTACACAGAGAATGCTCTCAAATCACTGGTAACACCTCCCCCGCGTAAAGCTATCAGTGACTGACCGCTATCTATGTATACACACTTACACAGAGAATGCTAAATCACTGATAACACCTCCCCTGTGTACAACTATCAGTAACTGAGAGCTATGTATACACACTTACACAGAGAATGCTATCAATCACTGATAACACCTACTATATGTATACACACATACACAGAGAATGCTATCAATCACTGATAACACCTCCCCTGTGTACAGCTATCAGTGACAGACAGCTATATGTATACACACTTACACAGAGAATGCTATCAATCACTAATAACACCTCCCCCATGTACAACTATCAGTGACTGACAGCTATCTATGTATACACACTTACACAGAGAATGCTATCAATCACTAATTACACCTCCCCATGTACAACTATCAGTGACTGACAGTTATCTATGTATACACACTTACACAGAGAATGCTATCAATCACTAATTACACCTCCCCTGTGTACATCTATCAGTGACTGACAGCTATATGTATACACACTTACACAGAGAATGCTATCAGTCACTGATAACACCTTTTCTGTGTACAACTATCAGTGACTGACAGCTATATATGTATAGGCACACAGGGAATGCTATCAATCACTGATGACACCTCCTCTGTGTACAACTATCAGTGACTGACAGCTATCTATGTATACACACTTACACAGAGAATGCTATCAGTCACTGATAACACCTCCCCCTGTGTACAGCTGAAGTCAACATACAAGGTATTGACCCCATCTTCTTGCATTAGTATGATAATAATCACACATTAACAACATACAGTAAAAAGCTTCAGCCAGCAACATTAATAATGTAAATCCTTGCGTGTGAGAGCCCGCCATCCCATGGAAAATAACGGCTTTCTAAAAATAAAAGCAGCTTAAATATTTAATTGAATGAAAATCTGCTGCATTATTCACCACCGTGTTTGAATCTGTGTTTCTGTTGTCTCTAGGCATTTTCAGAGATTTTTAATGAGGCGTTGTAAAACAGTAAAGGAGAGACAAAACACATTAATAGCAGAAAATGTAAGTGTTTCAGGAAGAAAAAAATTAGAGCGGCATAATTAAGATCATGCTGAAGGAATCGCAGACAGATCAAAACAAAGTGTAGGTAAAATGTGAAGCAGATGTGCAGTGGTGAGCTTAAAGGGGTTATCCAGGAGTACAATATTGATGACCTACCCTATTCTTAGCAGCAATCAGGGCCAGAAATAACAGTGGAGTGAGTCGGAAGCAGAAGGCTCTCTTCTGCTTTGAATTGGCTGTGCCAGGTTCCTTCAGCTCCACCGCCCTTACACAGTCCAGTGCCTCCTCAGAACCGCTGAATGGTGGGGGTGCCAGGTGTAGGACCCCAACCGATCAGACATTGATGACTTATCCTAAGGATAGGTCATTAAAATCTAGAGCCTGAAATCCCCCTTAAACAACACACAAAATGTTCCATCGATGATATAGGAAGTCGATTGACGGTCGTTTACTTTTTAGTTTCATTTGGCAATTATCGGGAGGGGTTTGAACAAATAATTGTTCTTACGATCTTTCGTTCAAATCCTGCTTGTCAGGAGCACATTACGTTTACATAGGGGGATGTGTTGTCTACAAGTGATCATTTTTAGATACTACCATACCGTGCGTTCTATCGCACCACAGCAGAAGTAGTGATGCTGGGGCTAGTATCAGACTGTTGAAACTGGCTCCCAATGCCTGAAAGGGCCAGGATATAATTGGCTGCATTTCTCTTTGATCTCCAGAAGGCTGCCACTGACCCTTTGTAAATGGACAGTGTAAGGGTCCATTCACACGTCCGCAATACTGTTCGCATTTTGCGGAACGGAATTGCGGACCCATTCATTTCTATGGGGCCGCACGATGTGCTGCCCGGATCCGTAAATGCGGACCCACACCTCCGGGTCCGCATTTCCGTTCCTGAAAAAAATAGAACATGTCCTATTTTTGTTCGCAATTGCGGACAAGATTAGGCATATGCTATTATAGTGCCGGCGATGTGCGGTCCACAAAATGCCGAACGCACATTGCCGGTGTCTGTATTTTGCGGATGCGCAAAACACACAAGGATGTGTGAATGGACCCTTAGGCAGCATTCACGGACCACAGTGCACGAGCGCACGGAGTCATTGGTTGCTATGACGCCGTGCGCTTCGTGCCGCCGCCACTGTACAGTAATACACTCGCATGATCTATACGAGTGGATTTTTGTACAGCGGAGGCACAAAGCGCACAGCGTCATAGCAACCAATGACGCTGTGCGCTCGTACACTCAGCAGGACACAAGCCGGGTTTTCACGGACCGTGGTCCGTGAAAATCCACGTATGTGTGAATGAGGCCTTAGAGAGAACAGTTGTGACGGTTCATATGAAACCTTATCTCTGACTTCCTGACCTCATAAACACTTATTTTGAGAAGAGTTTCGCTATAATGAGTGTTTATGAGGTCAGAAGATCAGAGACAAGGCTTCACACGAGCCATCAGCTGATGGGACTGAGAAGCGGCACTCTGCAAACAAACAGTTTTTGTTTTTTTTGCGTCTGTCGGAGGTACACATTAATAGCATTTATATATGTCCAAAGGAAGCTTTCTTGGCATACAGCCATTGACTTCCAATGTTAAAAAAAGTATACTGGGGGGTGCAAATATTTTTTTTTTACTCTGTCCATCTATTTAGAAAAGTATAGCGGACTACTCTTTCCTACAGAGTAATAAAAAAAGGTATGCCAACACAATGTTTTTTGGCATAAACTGGGCTGGGCGCCAGTGCACATTTTAAAGGGTCCATTCACACGTCCGCAACCATTCCGCAATTGTGCGGAACGTTTGCGGACCCATTCATTCTCTATGGGGCCGGAAGAGATGTGGAGAGCACACTATGTGCTCTCCGCATCCGCATTTCCGGATCGCGCCCCCGATCTTCCGGTCCGCAGCTCCGCAAGAAAATAGAGCATGTCCTATACTTGTCCGCAATTGCGGACAAGAATAGGCATTTCTATGGGGGTGACGGCCCGGTGTATTGCGGATCCGCAATACACTACGGACGTGTGAATGGACCCTAAATGTGACGTGAAAACAAGATGTGAACAGAGCATAACTCCCCAACATCCCAATCTGGGCACCTTCAACACCATGAAGTTGTATGATTTTTACTATATAGCAGCTGTAATATGAATCTGCTCCTCCTGCTCAAAGGAACAGACGGAATACCCAATGACAGATCAGTACCTTTTCCTGGATAGAGCAGGGGTGCCCCAGGGTGAAGGGAGAGTGGTTTCATTTGTCAAGCATGGCGGGATCTGTTCTGCCCGACTACAAAGGTGATAGGCATGAGCAGGATAGAAAAGTTAGAAAGACAAATGAAAAAGTTGGGTTAGTTGTACAGTGAGAATAGAATGGGATCACACAGAAAAGCACAAAGGACAGATACAGTATAGCAGACTTGAGACACTCATGCTGATTTCTTCCCCCACTGCTGAGAAATAGAAGGTCATCAAGAGTTAGTGCAAGCCCAGTTCTTCTTCCAGTCTGAAGAGGTCACACTAGATCACATGTAAGGTCCATGACTTATTCATGTGCGCCAAAATTTATGAAAATATTTGCCATAACTCCATAAACATGTTACTCAGTTTACGCTTCCTTACATGGGTGGTCCAGGCTCTACTAGGGGATGATCAATCCTCAGGACATCAACAGGATCAGTACTGTCCACTACAAGGTTGACAGAGCTGTGTAGTCTCGGCATCAACGGAGCTACACCCGAACAGCTGATCGACGGGGTGCCGGGTGTCAGACACCAATCGATCAGTCAGGATGGCCTATCCTGAGGATAGGCCATCACTTAGTAAAGGCTGCACAACCTCTGGGTTTCTACCACTTGGATTTCACCTAATTAGGTGTCAGACACTAGCGCTCCGCTAGTGTCTGCTCTGCCAAACTATCCTGCTATAATAGCTTTTGGGGCAGCCGTTTACCTAAAAAAAGAACTTTTATTAATATGCTAATGACCCTCTAGGTGCTATGGGGGCGTCATTAGCACCTAGAGGATCGATCGGACGTTATCGGCGCAGGCGCAGTGGAGATGTCTGAGCAGGGAAGCGGTCGGACATTCACTGCGCATGCGCCGAATACAGCCGCGCACGGCGCATGCGCGTGAAGTCGTCCGTTTGATGCATTCCGAAGCAGATGGGCGGGCTGGAGGGAGGCGCTGGGCGGCGGCATCTTGAGAAGGTAGACCGATCCTCTAGGTGCTAATGATGCCCCCATAGCACCTAGAGGGTCATTAGCATATTAATAAAAGTTCTTTTTTTAGGTAAACGGCTGCCCCAAAAGCTATTATAGCAGGATAGTTTGGCAGAGCAGACACTAGCGGAGCGCTAGTGTCTGACACCTAATTAGGTGAAATCCAAGTGGTAGAAACCCTTTAAAATCACCAATAGCGTATGCAAAATAATAATAATAAAAAAATAATAATAATTGAGCATAGCATTAATACATTTGGCACACTTTAGACTTTGCGCATACCCTCTTTTTCCAGACATTTTTCAAAATAGGTCACATAATACATTTTTATATTGGGGGAATGCATTATCATTGTACACCAGATCGTTGCCATGCTAAAATAGAAAATTTGGCGTAAACGCTTTTTTTGTGCCAAAATTTGCAGCTTTTTTCCCCATCACCCTTTGCCACTTTTACAAAAAGTAGACAGGCAGGTCACCTGAGACCCGACACATTTACCAATATGTGTGCCAGAAAAGTGGCGCACATTACACCTGACACCACTCCTGACTTGTCTGTTTTAATAGCCTTATGCATTCCCCATGTAATAACAACTCTGGAGCCTCTATTCTTATGTCTCTATGTTGTGCCATTCCTTTATTATACTAGAAGTTATGAATACTTGCTAGCAGTCTGCAGTAAGGGTACAGAGGGGAGGTAACCAGTTGGGGGGGGGGTGTACCTGCACATGGCAGCACTGATTGGATAGAGTCAGACTGTGCAGGGACACACCTCCAACTGGTTACCTCCCCTCTGTACCCTTACTGCAGACTGCTAGCAAGTATTCATAACTTCTAGTAGAAATAATAAAGGAATGGTACAACATAGAGACATAAGAATAGATGCTCCAGAACTGTTATTACACGGGGAATGCACAAAGCTATTAAAACAGGCATGTCAGGAGTGGTGACAGGTCCTCTTTAATAAGACTGGCATAAGAAATGCCAGTCCAGAGGTCGCAATAATGTTTGTACGGTCATTATAGATGCCTGTACAACCAATTTTATGCTTTGCAAAGAGTATCATGCAGCACCGAATGAGACAACGATACCGCTGGTGCCTGACGCAGCCAATAGTAAAGCGACTTACTTGAACCTAATGGTAGGTGGAGTCGGATGGCAAGCAAAGAGCTTGTTGTTACTATCTCTCTAACACAAAAGGACGCAACTGTATGCCAAGTATGGAGCGGGCGCAAAAGTGGAGTCTGCCCCTTACAAGATGGGTGCTGGCTGTGTAATACAGTTAACACCCGGCCGCAAATACTGGGATCAGTACCCCTCAGATGAAAAGTAAAAAATCCATGTGACTAAAGAAGGTGATGTCCCTGGCGTAGGAAGAGGCCGCAGTGCTCACCTCTTCATACAGCTTCCGGGAGTCAGACTCTCCCCAATCAGGTATTGATGACCTCTACTGATAAGAGGCCAGCAATATCAAAATCTCGGCCAACTCCTTTAAGTTTAAGAACACAGGATATGGTTTAACTTTTACAACCTGGATACATCAGATTAATTTAATCCCCTTCCAGATGTAAATCCATAAACTGACAAGATCTGAGGCTGGTTACATAATAGACAAAGCTGTAATGTTAAATACTTCAAGCGCCTCAATGTGATGTGACAAATGAATAAGAACATGCCCAGCAGGGTTACACTGCAGACATTTCACCTACAGACACTGACGGCAAGTATAAAAATGGAGTAGACAAACTCCTCCTGGCTTTGACAAGTTTTTTTTTAAAAAGAAACATTTTACAGGTCACTATTCTTGACAAAATATGAAAATGTAGCACCTAAAATATGGTTTCTAAATCTTTTTCTAATGGGGTCTCATCCACCCATAACAAGGATCATTGGTTGTCGTCCATTCAAAATTTTAAAAAGTTTCCTTTATCTTAAAATGTTGCTTCTCAAACCCAGCAAAACATTAAAATAAGCAAAAATAAAGGTTATGGACACCTTCTTTTTTATGATTACATTATATTATATTTCTTCAATTTTTATTAAAAATATTCTGACATTTTTGAGATACAGGGGTTAAAAATCCATCTGTTTGCATAGAAACAGGGGTTAGAAATCAGTCTGTTTGCACTGTATCACTTCTCAGTCCTAGCAGCTGACGGGACATGTGAAGCTTTATCTTAGATCTCCTGACCTCATAAACACTCATTTAAGCCATATTCTTATCAGGATAGGTCATCAATATCAGATCGGTGGGGATCCAACACCCGGCATTCCTGCCAATCAGCTGTTTGTAGAGAAGGCCGCGCTCCGCTTGAGCACCTTGAGAGGTGAGCAGGTGTAATTACAAGCCAAGCCATTCCCTTACATGGGACAGCTTGTTCCTGTTCAAGTGTATACTACAGGGCCATCCCATAGAAGTGAATGGGACGGCTTTTAATTACAGTACATCTGCTTACCTACAGCAAGCAGGTAAACAATGATGAGATGGCTACGCTCGCACGGAGCATGGCCTTCTCTTCAACCAGCTGATTGGCGGGGGTGCCGGGTGTCGGACTCCCACCGATCTGATATTGATGACCTATCCTGAAGATAGCTCATCCATATTAAAAATCCCCAAAAATCCCCTTTAAGCAAATAGACTGATTTTTAACCCCTGTATCTAAAAACATTTGAACATTTTTAATAAACACCAACTGAAAAAAACAATATTTTTTTAGCCCAAAATGAGTAAATTCAAAATCATAAAAAATCAAATGTGTCCATAGGTTTTAAAATGGGGATACACCACAGACTGCTGAAGCCAGATAACGGCCTTTGCCCAATACTTGCTTTCACCAACCACTAGGGGGCACACCACATTTTGAGAATCGTTGATTTAAAACAGCAGTTTCATTGATTTACATTGTAATACCAACCATAATTACTAGCATTTGGAGAGATGGAGATAGTAGTTTGTGAGCCTGTCCCACAAATGCATGGAACCCACTGGTTGAAGACCTGTGATCTACAGAATGGGTATGGTTTATCATTTTGTAATTTACTAAATTTCTAGATGGAGCTTGTAATGACTAGTAGTTAAAACCAGCTCACAATACCTATTGCTCCTCATGCATTTACTATTGAGATACAAACTGTAGTCAAATGTTTCGAAACAGCAAATATCACACATTGCTAAATATCCACCTACATAAAAAACATATATAGTCCAAGATTATGACTGAATGGAGAAGACTTCAGAGAACTGATAGAAATACGAATGTGAATAACTGCATTTATAATAAGTTTTTCAGATGCACCCCCAGAGTAGATATACTGTAGTTATAATACCTACCTGTCAAAGGAGTCTGTAGATAATTTATACAGGTATACAAAAAGTTTGCTGCAGTGCCTCAGTACTGGGCACACGGAGTCCAACTGCACCAGGTCTTCTTCTAGAAGTCTCTGAAATGGTTGATTATTGGATGGGAAGACATTTGATGGTCTAATTTTGCGGCATTCGGCAAAGCAGCCAAGTAACCGAATAGCATCAGCCAGTTTTTCATACTGGATTTCGGTTTTGAAGAAGTGCGAGTTTGCAGGTTCATATCGCATAGCTGCTGTTAAAGTGCAGAAAACAGTGTGCAGAAGTTCAAAGACCTGGTTCTGGTTCACTTTTTCCCAACCATTCCTTGGTGGAGCACTAAGAGACTTCTCCATTGCAACTAACAGAGATGTGACATAGACAAATCCACCAACTTTCCGAAAAACAGTCCTGGTCCGATGGCTTTCCCTCAGGACTATTAAAAGTGCCTAGAAACAATGACAAGAACATCTGAGATTATTTAAATAATGTAACAAACATAAAAGATAGGAGAATGAAAGATTTCCATAGGGTGACACCTTCAAAGTTGGTACCATGGCTTTTCAGTCAGTCATTCTCCTCATGCCGTTTTAAAAATAACTAGAACCCAAGCAATGCCCACATTCCTTCCAGTCCAAAGGAGCCCATACATGTTCAATAGCTGTTCAAAAGATGGCCTGACCGGTGGCTATCTCTCCTATACTTTAGCTCCCCATACATAATCAGGTGGTCCTTCTAAAAACAGCAGGTTTGGTCATACACTAATGTGTAAGAGGGTCTCAAAAATTAGCCAGATGTATCACAGTGGCTCATGCTGGATGATACATTTGTTGCATCTTTAGACTCTTTAGTCTAAGTTTATACCACCAAATACAGTGGATATAAAAAGTCTACACACCCCTGTTAAAATGTCAGGTTTCTGTGATGTAAAAAAAAAATGAGACAAAGATAAATCATTTCAGAACTTTTTCCACCTTTAATGTGACCTATAAACTGTACCACTCAATTGAAAAACAAACTGAAATCTTTTAGGTGGAGGGAAGAAAACAAACAAAAAAAAAACTAAAATAATGTGGTTGCATAAGTGTACACACCCTCTTATAACTGGGGCTGTAGCTGTGTTCAGAATTAAACAATCACATTCAAAATCATGTTAAATAGGAGTCAGCATACACCTGCCATCATTTAACCACTTCAGCCCCGCTAGGTGAAACCCCCTTCATGACCAGAGCACTTTTTACACTTCGGCACTACACTCCTTTCACCGTTTATCGCTCGGTCATGCAACTTACCACCCAAATGAATTTTACCTCCTTTTCTTCTCACTAATGGAGCTTTCATTTGGTGGTATTTTATTGCTGCTGACATTTTTACTTTTTTTGTTATTAATCAAAATGCAACGATTTTTTTGCAAAAAAATGACATTTTTCACTTTCAGCTGTAAAATTTTGCAAAGAAAACGACATCCATATATAAATTTTTCGCCAAATTTATTGTTCTACATGTCTTTGATAAAAAAAAAATGTTTGGGCAAAAAAAAAAAATGGTTTGGGTAAAAGTTATAGCATTTACAAACTATGGTACAAAAATGTGAATTTCCGCTTTTTGAAACAGCTCTGACTTTCTGAGCACCTGTCATGATTCCTGAGGATCTACAATGCCCAAACAGTAGAAAACCCCCACAAATGACCCCATTTCGGAAAGTAGACACCCTAAGGTATTCGCTGATGGGCATAGTGAGTTCATAGAACTTTTTATTTTTTGTCACAAGTTAGCGGAAAATGATGATGATTTTATTTTTTATTTTTTTTCTTACAAAGTCTCATATTCCACTAACTTGCGACAAAAAATAAAAAATTCTAGGAACTCGCCATGCCCCTCACGGAATACCTTGGGGTGTCTTCTTTCCAAAATGGGGTCACTTGTGGCGTAGTTATACTGCCCTGGCAATTTAGGGGCCCAAATGTGTGAGAAGAACTTTGCAATCAAAATCTGTAAAAAATGGCCTGTGAAATCCAAAAGGTGCACTTTGGAATATGTGCCCCTTTGCCCACCTTGGCTGCAAAAAAGTGTCACACATCTGGTATCGCCGTACTCAGGAGAAGTTGGGGAATGTGTTTTGGGGTGCCATTTTACATATAACCATGCTGGGTGAGAGAAATATCTTGGCAAAAGACAACTTTTCCTATTTTTTTATACAAAGTTGGCATTTGACCAAGATATTTTTCTCACCCAGCATGGGTATATGTAAAATGACACCCCAAAACACATTCCCCAACTTCTCCTGAGTACGGCGATACCAGATGTGTGACACTTTTTTGCAGCCTAGATGCGCAAAGAGGCCCAAATTCCTTTTAGGAGGGCATTTTTAGACATTTGGATCCCAGACTTCTTCTCACACTTTCGGGCCCCTAAAAAGCCAGGGCAGTATAAATACCCCACATGTGACCCCACTTTGGAAAGAAGACACCCCAAGGTATTCAATGAGGGGCCTGGCGAGTTCCTAGAAAGTTAGCGGAAATTGATTTTTTTGGTTTTTTTTCTCACAAAGTCTCACTTTCCGCTAATTTAGGACAAAAATTTCAATCTTTCATGGACTCAATATGCCCCTCAGCGAATACCTTGGGGTGTCTTCTTTCCGAAATGGGGTCACATGTGGGGTATTTATACTGCCCTGGCTTTTTAGGGGCCCTAAAGCGTGAGAAGAAGTCTGGAATATAAATGTCTAAAAATGTTTACGCATTTGGATTCCGTGAGGGGTATGGTGAGTTCATGGGAGATTTTATTTTTTGACACAAGTTAGTAGAATATGAGACTTAGTAAGAAAAAACAAAAACAAACAGAAAATTTCCGCTAACTTGTGCCAAAAAAAATGTCTGAATGGAGCCTTACAGGGGGGGGTGATCAATGACAGGGGGGTGATCAATGACAGGGGGGTAATCACCCATATAGACTCCCGGATCACCCCCCTGTCATTGATCACCCCCCTGGTAAGGCTCCATTCAGACGTCCGTATAATTTTTACGGATCCATGGATCGGATCCGCAAAACACATACGGACGTCTGAATGGAGCCTTACAGGGGGGTTATCAATGACAGGGGGTGATCAGGGTGATCACCCCCCTGTCACTGATCACCCCCCCTGTAAGGCTCCATTCAGATGTCCGCATGATTTTTTACGGATCCATGGATACATGGATCGGATCCACAAAACACATGCGGACGTCTGAATGGAGCCTTACAGGGGGGTTATCAATGACAGGGGGTGATCACCCCCCTGTCACTGATCACCCCCCCTGTAAGGCTCCATTCAGATGTCCGCATGATTTTTTACGGATCCATGGATACATGGATCGGATCCACAAAACACATGCGGACGTCTGAATGGAGCCTTACAGGGGGGTTATCAATGACAGGGGGTGATCAGGGTGATCACCCCCCTGTCACTGATCACCCCCCCTGTAAGGCTCCATTCAGACATCCGCATGATTTTTTACGGATCCATGGATACATGGATCGGATCCACAAAACACATGCGGACGTCTGAATGGAGCCTTACAGGGGGGTTATCAATGACAGGGGGTGATCAGGGTGATCACCCCCCTGTCACTGATCACCCCCCCCTGTAAGGCTCCATTCAGACATCCGCATGATTTTTACGGATCCATGGATCGGATCCACAAAACACATGCGGACGTCTGAATGGAGCCTTACAGGGGGGTGATCAATGACAGGGGGGTGATCAGGGAGTGTATATGGGTGATCACCCGCCTGTCATTGATCACCCCCTGTAAGGCTCCATTCAGACGTCCGCATGTGTTTTGTGGATCCGATCCATGTATCCATGGATCCGTAAAAATCATGCGGACGTCTGAATGGAGCCTTACAGGGGGGTGATCAATGACAGGGGGTGATCAGGGAGTGTATATGGGTGATCACCCGCCTGTCATTGATCACCCCCCTGTAAGGCTCCATTCAGACGTCCGCATGTGTTTTGCGGATCCGATCCATGTATCCATGGATCCGTAAAAATCATGCGGATGTCTGAATGGAGCCTTACAGGGGGGTGATCAATGACAGGGGGGTGATCAATGACAGGGGGTGATCAGGGAGTGTATATGGGTGATCACCCGCCTGTCATTGATCACCCCCCTGTAAGGCTCCATTTAGACGTCCGTATGCGTTTTGCGGATCCGATCCATGTATCCGTGGATCCGTAAAAATCATACGGACGTCTGAACGGAGCCTGACAGGGGGGTGATCAATGACAGGGCGGTGATCAATGACAGGGGGGTGATCAGGGAGTTTATATGGGGTGATCATGGGTGATCAGGGGTTTATAAGGGGTTAATAAGTGACGGGGGGGGGGGGGGTGTAGTGTAGTGTAGTGTGGTGTTTGGTGCGACTGTACTGACCTACCTGAGTCCTCTGGTGGTCGATCCTAACAAAAGGGACCACCAGAGGACCAGGTAGGAGGTATATTAGACGCTGTTATGAAAACAGCGTCTAATATACCTGTTAGGGGTTAAATAATTCGGATCTCCAGCCTGCCAGCGAGCGATCGCCGCTGGCAGGCTGGAGATCCACTCGCTTACCTTCCGTTCCTGTGAGCGCGCGCGCCTGTGTGCGCGCGTTCACAGGAAATCTCGCGTCTCGCGAGATGACGCATATATGCGTGACTGTGCGCAGGGCTGCCACCTCCGGACCGCACATCTGCGTTAGGCGGTCCGGAGGTGGTTAAAGTGCCTCTGATTAACCCCAAATAGAGTTCAGCTGCTCAACTTGGTCTTTCCTGAAATCTTCTTAGTCGCATCCCACAGCAAAAGCCATGGTCCACAGAAAGCTTCCAAAGCATCAGAAGGATCTCATTGTTAAAGGGCATCAGTCAGGAGAAGGGTACAAAAGAATTTCCAAGACATCAGATATACCATGGAACACAGTGAAGACAGTCATCATCAAGTGGAGAACAGTGACATTACCAAGAACCTCCAAAATTGATGAAAAGAAGAGAAGAAAACTGGTCTGGGAGGCTACCAAGAGGCCTACAGCAACATTAAACGAGCTTCAGGAATATCTGGCAAGTACTGGCTGTGTGGTCCATGTGCCAACAATCTCCTGTATTCTTCATATGTCTGGGCTATGGGGTAGAGTGGCAAGACGAAAGCCTTTTCTTACGAAGAAAAACATCCAAGCCAAGCAACGTTTTGCAAAAACACATCTGAAGTCACACAAAAGCATGTGGGGAAAAGGTGTTATGGTCTGATGAAACCAAGGATGACTTTTTGGCCATAATTCCATAAGAACACTGCACATCACCAAAAGATCACCATACCCACAGTGAAGCATGGTGGTGGCAGCATCATGCTTTGGGGCTGTTTTTCTTCAGCTGGAACTGGGGCCTTAGTTAAGCTAGAGGGAATTATGAACAGTTCCAAATACCAGTCAATATTGGCACAAAACCTTCAGGCTTCTGCTAGAAAGCTGAACATGAAAAGGAACTTCATCTTTCAGCATGACAGCGACCCAAAGCATACATCCAAATCAACAAAGGAATGGCTTCACTAGAAGATGATTAAAGTTTTGGAATGGCCCAGCCAGAGCCCAGACCTGAATCCGATTGAAAATCTGTGGGGTGATCTGAAGAGGGCTGTGCACAGGAGATGCCCCCACAATGTGCCATGCTGATAGACTCATACCCAAAAAGACTGAGTGTTGTATTAAAAGGTGCTTCAACAAAAGTATTAGTTTAAGGGTGTGCACACTTATGCAACCATATTATTTAACTTTTATATTTTTGCTTCCCTCCACCTAAAGGATTCCAGTTTGTTTTTCAATTGAGTTGTACAGGTCACAGGTCACATTAAAGGTGGGAAAAGTTCTGAAATGATTTATCTTTGTCTCATTTTTTTTACATCACAGAAACCTGACATTTTAACAGAGGTGTGTAGACTTTTTATATCCACTGTAATTGGCTTGCTTTGGGCAAGAATTTAACAGCAAAATTCTGGCACAATTTTAGTGCACAGTGTTGCCACATCCTTTCCAGTAAGCCACACTCACTCACCAAGCAAGACAAAAAACACTCAATAAATGTGGCTCACATCATGTGTACCAGAATTTTGGTTCAAGTTGAGCCATAATACTCATGGGTTTTTCAGATTCTGCTCAGTGTTCCTTTAAAGGGGTTGGCCCATCTCACACATTGGTGGAATACACTTTTATGGGAGTTCCAAGACGAGCTGAGTGAGTGACATGTCACCAGTGTGCGAGATGGGCCAACCCTTTTAAGCAGACTGTCTTCTGCGTTTATGCTGTCACTTAGGAGACCCAGATGATGGGCCCTGAGATTTAATGAGATTTAGTTCGGTAACTGCAAAACTTGACATTTCATATGCTAAATTTGTTTCTGCAGAGGAAAACAATTGAAACCTTAATTATTCATCGCGCTGTTGTCTATGAGTAAGTGTGATACATTAAAATCATTATTGGCTACCAATATAATCCATTTAAACTGAGCTGGATTATGGAAATGTGAAATGATGATGGCAATTTATCATAAAACAAAGCTAGACAGAGCTAATGTGAGAGAAGGAGTTATTTTATGTTAGATATTTTTGTTTTTTTCCACTCCAAGTCACAAGAAAATCACAAATTTGACAAAAATGGTAGCACCTTACCCTCAGAATGTCTGTCTTCAGCTGCAATTCTGTTGGTGGTGCTGAATGCATTAATCCTAAAAGGGTCCCCATGTCATCATCTCCACTGGGAGACAACATCAGTTGCTGGATCACCATGAGTGCGTGCTCTCTACACTGGGGGTACTTGACAATGTTGTGCACACACCTTGCGCCTCCAAACTCTCTAAAGACACCTATTAGGAGAAACACATCCACACATAACTTACATATATATCAATATCAACTAGTCACAAGGGATACTCATTTATCAAAGAACAACGTGTAGTTGGATTAAGGAAATATCAAGGCTAAGGGTATGACCCGATGGTGCATCTGGTCACATGCAGCCAAGCCATGTCCACTCATGGCAAGCAAATTTAGCAGTAAAATTGTGCAGCAATTGGCTGAGACAGGTGGGCGTGGGTTGGCCGCATACAGCCAACTGCACCATAGGGTTGTACCTTAACACCCGATGAACAAGTCATTAGTGTCAGGTGACACCACCAACTGTGGGACTGACAAGAATGTATCCTTTCAAAAGGGAATGTGCCCTGTTTACCAAACCTGACCCTCCTCTGCCCAACCCAACCACTGCCTATTTACCGCGATGACCATTCACTGCCTGCCATGACCTTGGATTAGTTTCATGGATTCACACAAACTCTGCCTGCCCTGACCAGTATTGCCTGACACGTTGGTGCTTTGCACCGGTGTCTCTAACTCTCGTGGGTCAGAAGCCGACCACACTAAGACTATTCCAAGAGGCCTCATGGCTCCCCTGCATCGATCCCTGTACAGGGTAAAAACCAAGAACAGCCAGGGTAACGCCCTTAGGACTAGCCCAAAGTCAAACAGGTTGGTTGGTACAGTGGTTCAACACCCCCTGTCCATAATAAAGGTAAAGGCCAGATACAAATAATCATTTACAGTATGGAAGGTCTTCCATGTCAAGAAGTTATGAGAAACTTACCAGCATTGGTATTTGATCCTTGTAGCAAAACCGTAAGAGTTTCCATCACCACTAATGCCAATTGCCTTTGGTCCTCAGTTGACTGTATTACATTTGTGGACCCTGTTAAAAGACATGTTTTAATAAAAACTGATGAAGAACAAAATGTATCATACAGTTGCCATAAAAATACACAACGTCTATACCCAAACTGCACAAAGATATAGGGCCAGATTTATCATTAGCTTAAGTCTAAATAATGGAGTGAAAAAGTGGCAAATTTTTGCGCAATCGCTAAAGCTGCGCAAAAATGTGCGACTTTTATTGGCTCTGCGCTATGCTTGCCAGTTTTCTGAAAGTGGGCATGTTTTCTTATGTAAATTAATCTCTAGACAGATTTACTATAGCGACAATTTAAAAAGTCTCAAAAATTTTTGCAATTTCACTCCAGTGAGGACCATGCTTATCTCATGCGACTTTTTAGTAAAGATGTGCGACTTTTGTAAAGACGCTTACTGAAGGATAAACTGCTACCGTCAAACCACATTTATCACAGTATTAAAGGACCATTAATAAAATCTGACTTAGCCAAAAGTGACTTTGGATATATGTAAAGGTGGAGTAAGATGGAAGTGTAATGATAAATCTGGCCCATAGTGTTTTAGGAGTTTATGGATTCATTACAGAAGGAGAACTCAACCTTAAAGAGGACCTGGCACCATAAAATGTACTGCAATCTGCAGGCACCATATTATAGAGCAATTAGATATATAGTTTTATTGGAAAAGACTCGGCAAAACCTATTTATTCATTTAAAACTTTGCCCTTTCTATGCTTAGGAGTCATATAGGTGGTTCTACTCACTGAGTGACAGCCTTCCCTATATGCTTAGGCATGCAGAGTTGACTGTCAGTCACTAATATTATCAACTAGAGAAGAGCCAATTTCATACTTTGAAATTTGTTCACGCTTTGTTTACTGGTAAAAGGTGAATTGCGTTATGGATTCCATTACCACGGACCATAACGTAATTCTATGATGGAATGCATATTGGAATGCCTTTAGAGGCATTCTGTTATTCATTCTGTCATAATAGAAGTCTATGGGCTGCATAACGGATCCGTACCATTTCAGTTTTGAAGGGAAGGCCTCCTCTGCATAACAGAAACGGAACGGATCCATTTTGCAGCCCATAGACTTCTATTATGACAGAATGAACAACGGAATGCCTCTAAAGGCATTCCGTCATAGAATTGCGTTATGGTCCGTGGAAATGGAATCCATAACGCAATTCACCTTTTACCAGTAAGCAATTTTCATAACCAAAAATTGGCTCATCTCGAGTGTCAACCACATGACTCCTAAGCACAGTATGAGCAGAGATTTAAATAAATAAAATTACAAGTTTTACTGAATTTTATTCCATAAAAAGTAGACCTCAATCTGCTCCGCTCCTCCTGCTCTACAACATGCTGCCAGCAGACTGCACTGCATTTTCATGGTGAACACCGTACGTTCAGATTCAAATGATATAAAGGTATATAGGTTCAGTCATAAAAAAAAAAGAGGCTATAAAAAGACACCATTCTGTAGACTTTAGGAGGCAGTCTGACCATTCCTGGAGCCAATTTAACCATTTTAGTGTCTACAGACATCAATTTAAAAATCTTTGGAAATTTAGACGTCGGTAGTCCATTCTGTAGGCTACCTGGCTCCTGGCTTGTTTCCAGCAGTGCATTAGTATATCAGTCCAAAATAGTATCAATCATTGTGGAGGTTAAGGGGAAAAAAAGTAGATCCCTAATTTGCATTGTAGGAAATGGTCTGACAATACAAATACCGCACAAGATATTGACTTACAATGCACTCAAAGCTCAGTAGATATTAAAAATTAAATATATATTATACACATTTTAAGGTACAATAAAATGCTTGGTCTTAATACCTCCTTCAGTGTATTAAAATAAGATAAAGCTTTAGGAGTCTACCTTGTTCAATATATGCTTGCGCTGGGTCCTTTAATACAGCAGCATACTTGTGCAAAAGGTTGACCATTACTTCCAAGAGTCCCACCTCTTTGAAAACATCTTTAAAAATGTGGTGATGCCGAATAAATTTTAGAAGAGTTTTGGTGGCTATAATGCTACAGGAAAAAGAGGTGTTGGACTTTAAAAGGATGCTGACACTTATCAGTTCTTTGCAAGGGATATAGTTCAAGCTGAAAACCACAAACTCGAGCATCTCAAAGTATTTCATTTGGACATCAGGCAGTTTAGTAATCTTCTCGGCAAACTGGGAAAGTGTGTGCTGGGATTCCAGAATGAAGTAATTGGAGTTGTCTGACATGTAAATATTGGTGATGGCATCCAAAATGATCTGTGCAAGGTAGCAGGTCTTTGCTTTAAGAAATGCATTCTGGAGGACTGCAAAGGCTTGGATGTTCCTCACACTCAAACCTGAAAATGAACATAAAACTGTTGTAAATGGTCATCTAAATGTAACCACGCTCGGCCACAATACGCCTCCACAGACCAAAAACCGAAGCAGTTTATTAGAGTTTTGATACTTATGTGTAATACTTTTGATGTTTTTTCTCATGCTCACTACTGTTTATAAAAAGACCTACTTGTTTGGGGTAAATGAAGCAGAGCAAATAGTTCGACAGAGAAGAAGGAGACATGCTCAATGTTAGCTCTTTTGGTAGTCTGCTGCTACAACATGACCACAAAGTGACTGCAGCCCAGTTTAAAGCTGAATTCTTATCAATTTGATAAGAACTCAGCTTAAAACATAGTGTTTATGAGCTGTCGAGAGTGCAGATATAGGGGTCAAGGAATGAGCCATCAGACAGGTTCTTTCAACAGATTTCTCAGTCAAAAAGAAAGAGCAGCCTACACTATATGCTGGTTATAGAGGACAAACTATTTAAAAAAAAAATCACTAAGACCTATTGGAAAAATGTTTTTCAGCCCAACATAAGTACAGTGAAAAATGCCCCCAAAAGGTGTCCATAGCCTTCAAAGAGGTTGTCTCACTTCAGCAAATAACATTTATCATGTAGAGAAAGTTAGTACAAGGCACTTACTAAAGTATTGTGATTATCCATATTGCTTCCTTTGCTGGCTGGATTTATTTTTCCCTCACATTCTAAACTGCTCGTTTTCATGGTTACGACCGCCCTGCAATCCAACAGTGGTGGCTGTGCTTGAACACTATAGGAAAAAGCACTGGTCTCTCTGGTGGCTGGGACCAGGGGCGTGCACATAGTCCAGTACGTTTTCCTATCGTATGCAAGCACGACCACCTCTTAAAGAGTGGTCTGTAACCATGGAAACAAGCAGTGTATAATGTGATGGAAAAAATTATCTAGCCAGCAAAGGAAGCAATATGGATAATCACAGTACATTAGTAAGTGCCTTGTATCAACTTTCTCTACATGATGAATGCCATTTGCTGGAAAGAGACAACCCCTTTAAGCTATGACCATATGCATTTGCTACACATTAAGGATTTGCAATTTCATGATTTCTCGTTTCACTACATTTGAAGGGATTGTAGGAGATAAAAAAATAAATAAAAAACAAAAAAGGTTGTTTTCTTCCAGAAACATCAGCATTCTTCTCTTGAACGAGGCCAATTTGCAATGCCAGACATAAGCAGATAGGCACTGTTTCTAGAAGAAAGCAACCATGTTTTGAGTTGAATGTGGCTCCTAAGATACAAATAGCTGTGGACCTCTGTTGTTGAAGTAAGGATACATGCCAAATAAAAGTAAAAGGCTTTCTTCATAAAAAAAACTATTACGGTAATGATTTTAGAAGATCAGTAGATTACAGGCAAGACATTGGAGACATAGTCATCCATGTTTCAGCTGCACAATACTGTATTTTTCAAATTGGCTTCCAATAACAAGAATATTTTTATTAAGAGGTGCTTTATGTAGGAATCCACCAATATACACTTTATAGTAATGTACAGTTAAACATTGATGGAATTGAGCTGTAAAGCACAGACGCTAATCTGATGGGGCCACAGTTGGGTGCCATAAAGACGCAAAACTCAGAAAAGCAGCAACAAAAAACATGGTGGGCCTGAAACCCAATGTAAACATTGAAGAAGCTGAGGGACTCGCATAAGCGCCATAGCCCCTTCAAACAGCTAATTGAGGGTGCCAAGAGTAAGCCCCCCGCACCACAGATCTAATATTGATAGCCTGTCCTAATGGTAGGATAGGAAATCAATTTTACAATGCTGGAAAACCCTGTTGACAAATACCATAAATCACAATGCAAAATGGACCGTAAAAAGGAGAGACAAAATGGCATAAAATCGGCTATTCCTTTACTTTTAAGTTTGGAAAGGCTAGGTCTAAGCGCTACAGATAGTATACATTGGCATGATTTATATTATTATGTGGTTTTCTTCTTCCACATAAATATGTTTACGGAGTTTGTTTTTATGACTCCAAACTTGGCGTAATGTAATCATACAGCGCACAAAAAAGTTAGTATGATGCAGTACACAAGGCTTTTCAAATCTGGAAAAACATGTCAATTCAGCTTCTTACCTTTGCCAGCAGGCTGTGGGACAGCAAAGCCTGGCAACAAAAAAGGTGCCCCCGTGGTTAAACCAGCTGGTTTCAGTTCATTGACACCGTATGTTGTTAAAGAAGTAATTAGGTTAACCAAGTCCTTCAGTGCATCTTTGGATTCGTTCTCTTTAGCTTGTTCTAGCCTACAGGAAAGACAGCATTACATTTCCTTCATGCACTATGCATTTAATCGCACCTAAATATAGACCATAATATTGCTTCTTAGCCGAGAAAGACATATGATGCTGGGGGAAAACACACATACGGTTTTATAGGCATACTTTTCAGTCTACACAAAAACATCTTCAAGTGTCTCCTCAGACAATAACATTATTTCCTATGAAAACAGAAAAAAGATTGGCCATCACAAACTAAATATCTAATTACGCTTGCCTTTAATTCTATAAACAGTAGATATCCAAACTATTTAACTATTTCACAAAGAGTGAACATCTGCAGATTTACTTGCACTGGCTTGAAAAATCTGAAGAGTCCAGAAAAGTCCTTGTAAGTATAGATCAAAGACAGAACCAAAATCCTTGGTCATAATTAGTAGCATCCGCCAGCAAATGAGAGCTGATTCCGTAAGTAACCCGTTAGTATTAACAAATGAACCCTGCCATGTACAAATAGGTCAAACATGATTCGTATGAAATGGACCCATTTTACTATGGACAATTACCCACTTTGCATTCATTACACTTCTCATTTTGTCCCCAAAAATATATTTTCCTATTGAATTATATATTATACACTGTATTTTTTGCCCTATAAAATGCACCTGCCCATAAAATGCACCTAGGTTTTAGAGGAGAAAAATAAGGAAAAACATTTTTTTTTCTCATCAGACCTCAGCTCAGACCCCCAATCATACCTCAGATCAGACCTACATAATGAATAAGTCCCCCAATCAGACCTCAGATCAGACCTACATAATGAATAAGTCCCCCAGTCAGACCTCAGATCACAACTCTATGTGAATGATCCCCATGCTCAGAGAAGATTAAAAAAATAAAAATAAACGTACCTTGCCTGCTCCGGATGCCGACGCAGCTCCCATCATGCACACTCTTCTTCCTGCCGCATGCTGTAACCCGACATGCACAGCATGAGGTCACAGAGCGCCGACGTCCTCACGCTGTGCGCAGTCACTGCACAGCAAATATCCGAGGAAGAACAGGTAGCGCTGAGTACAGAGCTTGTGGAGCACTGCATTCATCCCTTCCCAGTCCTCTTGTACTAATCCATAATAGAAGTGCTCATTAGTGTTTGGCCCATAAGACGCACTTTGGGGAGGGGGGGGGGGGGTCTTTTAGTGCGAAAAATACGGTAATATTATAAATATATATATATATATATATATACATACATACATATACACACACACACACACACACACACACACACTTTATACCTCCATACATGTACGGTACATGCAACGTTGACTTTACGGACAAAGTTTCTATTTAAAGAGCAATCCTCTTCACCCACTTTTATTACATCTATCTTAGGCACAGATATACCAGTCTGCAAGTGTTTTGCGGTCCGTAAATTGAGGACTGCACATGGCCGGCACTATAATAGAAATGCCTTTTCTTGTCTGTGTCTGTGGACAAGTATAGGACATGTTCTATTTTTTTTGCGGGGCCGCGGAATGGAAGAGCGGATGCGGACAGCACACTGTGTGCTGTCTGCATCTTTTGCAGCCCCACTGAAAATGAATGTGTCCGCACCCATTTTGCGGACGTGTGAATGGACCCTTAGTCTGATATGCTCGGCTACTTTCGGAACTCTTCTACTAGTGAAAGGCCGGAGGCCATGCAAGTGCAGCTACATTCTTTTCACTTTGGGAGCCCCATTTTGGAGATAGGAGCAGGTCCCAGAGGTGGGAACCGAACCTATCTGACATTGATGGAATATCCTAGCCAAATGCCATTAATGTCCCAGATAAGAATACCCCTTTAAGGGTCCATTCACACGTCCGTTTTTTCTTTCCTGATCTGTTCCGTTTTTTGCGGAACAGATCAGGACCAGATCAGGACCCATTCATTTTCAATGGGTCCTGGAAAAAATCGGACAGCACAATGTGTGCTGTCAGTTTCCGTTGTTCCGTTCCGCATGTCCGTTTAAATATAAAACATGTCCTATTATGTTCCTGAAAAATCGGATCCTGGTACAATGCAAAGTCAATGGTTCCGCAAAAAACGGAAGACATTCGGATGTCATTCCGTATGTCTTCCGTTTTTTGCGGAATCCGTTCCTGGAAACACATAGCAAATTTTTTTTTTTTTTCAAAGAAATCCAAACAACTTTATTTGATTATTGAAATGTATACATGTTTCCGTTTTTTGCGGATCCGCAAAAAACGGATGACATACGGATGACATACGGAAACATTTTCAGGAACAACGGATCCGCAAAAAACGGACCGAAATTCGGATTATAGAAAAATACTGACGTGTGAATGTAGCCTAAGTCTAATATCAGGTGTCTCCTGTACTAAGCTGCCAGGAATCCATAAAGGAGAGCCGCTAACAAAAACCAGCTCTTGGCTTCCCATAACAACATTTTCAATGGTTTCTGATCTGGGGAAAGACGTGGGGAAAGATGAGGAGATTGTTGACATATAGTTTGGATTAATAAGGAAAGCCTACAAGATCCTCTTCCTCCCAATTGAAACTTCACAGGACATTCAGGCTTTTATAGATTTCTCAGGCAGATAGACATGACAGTAGCAGATTGGTCATGAACAGTGGGTTCAGTTTAGGAAATAGTTCAATCTATCTACCCGGCTCAAACACACACACAGTAGCAGTTACATTCAGGGCACGTAAGAAGCCGTCTGCCAAGCTGAGAAATGTCCACCTTCTGCTAGAAAATAATATTGGTAATAGCAGAGGGATGGTAATGGTTCTTTGAACTTTCTACATATCTGTCCACTTGTTCACCAGGCTTGTGTTTCAGAGTGTGAAGCATCGGGCACCTCTCTGATAAGCAGCTTTTGTCAGAGTATAATTGCTGCTGCAATCTGGTTCCCGCAGTGTTCAGATAAAAAGAACATTCCGGACAATTGACGGGAGAAGCTTCCTGTATGCACCGACATTTATCAGCGCAGTAAAACCTGCGGACATTTGGATCTACAGCTACAGTAAAGGGGATTAGTTCTTTACATCCAAAAGCAGAAGACTGCTACCAATTACTTGCTAAATAATGGCTGTCAGGTATTATCTGCAGTGAGCTTATCCCTTTCCAATGGCATAAGTAAATATCTTACAAATTGTCAAGGGACACAATTCCAGGCCAATCTCACAGACATTCAAAAAACCCTGTGTGTATATATAGTATCTCTTATTTATAAAAATGAGTTTCTGCCTGTCTGTCTGTTCTTTATGCGCGACCAAACGACTGGACCAATCTTCACCAAATTTGGCACACAGGTACATCAGGTGTCCGGGAAGGTTTTAGACCAGGTCTCACCTCTCTAGGACGTACTGTTCCTGAGATATTCCCCAAAAATGACCTGCATTAGCCAATAGAAGCCTGCAAATCTTTCTCTTCATATGCCGACTGCCATACACACGGTCACATGTCCCTTATCAGCCAATAGAATCTCGCAGGCCATTAGTCTCCACATACACACAGTTTTACTCCAGGTTTCCATAACAACCCAGCCATTTTTCTTCACTGCTCTAGGTCAGCTTTAGGCTAGGGCTACACAGCGACAATAAGTCGCACGACACAGAGGGCACAACTACAATTTTTCTAATGATAGTCTATGGTGCTGCACTGCGACATGCAACATGCTGCGACTGTGATGTGACAGTCGCATAAAAATCCATTGATGGAATTTTTGCGACTGTCGCAGTCACAGCATGTCGCAGTGCAACACCATAGCCTATCGTTATAAAAATTGTTGAGACAAAATGTTGTGCGACACAGGTCGTCGTGTAGCCCTAGCATTAAAGGGGTAGGGCGCTGTGTAGGTCAGTGTTAAGGGGAACGGGCAATGTGGCGGTCACTGATAAAGGGGCAATCACTGTGGATGTTACTGTTAAGCGTGCAGACACTGTCAAAATCACTGTTAAGGGGGCAGGGGCCACTATTAAAGGGGCAACTGCTGTGGAGGTCACTGTTAAGGTAGCAGGGTACTGTGGAGGTCACTTAAGGGAACGGGGTACTGTGGCGGTCACTGTTAAAGGGACCGGGTGCTGTGGAGGTCTCTGTTAAGGGGGAAGGGAGCAGTGGAGGTCACAGATAAGGGGACGGTCCCATATGGAGGTCACCGATAAGGGGCAGGGTGCTGTAGAGGTCACTGTTAAGGGAGCGGGCCCCTAAGAAGGTCACCATCAAGGGAGTGGGGTGCTGTGAAACTCACTGTTAAAGGGGCGGGCTGCTGTGAAGGTCAAAGTTACAGGGATGGGCTGCTGTGGAGGTTCCATTTTAAGGGGGGGGGGTCAGTGTTATGGGGGATACTGTTGATATCTTTTAACGACACACACAAACATTAAATGAAATAGATGAAATATACCTTCTGCTAGTAGATTATAAAATACAGTAGGAAATGTGTTTACTTTCAATGGACAAAAATATCTACTAGCCCTAATGAATGACTTGATCTTAAAAAAACTTGTAGACAATAATAGAAAATGTTAGCATTCTTCAGGATACAAAAGAATAAACTACACCCCCCCCCCCCCCACCTACTTCTGCAAGACCAGTTGACCATCTGATGTGTATAGGGGTGTCCCATCATTTTACTAACAGCAGATGTCATGAGAGATAAACATTGAGTGCTTGGATTTCAACATGCTTCAACATGCATAGCCATCAGAAGGCTCTGGAGGCATCTTTCTCCCTATTCCAGAAATATCTATTAGGGGACTGGATGTTTGGCCAACAGATATCTAGAGTGTATGACCTGCTGATATGTAGGGGTGGATTTATTGATTGGGAGCCCCCTGTTGTACCTCTAAGCTCCACCCTGTCAACCTGCTAAGCCCCACACCATCAGCCCACTAAGCACTACCCCTGCTGGCCCACCTAGACCCACTCTTGGCTTAGGAGTGCAGCCTGAGCTCTTCTACTACTGCTCAACAGATGGGAAGTGCCCCCACTGGGTCCCTGTGCAGCTAAACCAGCTGGTATTTCTGCCCTTTTAGTCAGTTTTTTCAGTCACCCATTTGTGGCCAGAACCTGGCCCTCAGATCCAGGGGAGTAGCTATAGGGGGTGCAGAGGTTGCAGTCGCTACCGGGCCCAGGATCCTGAGGGGGCCCAAAACCCCTTGTGCTACATTAGACACTGGCATTATAGAAAGTGCATATTGGTCAATTTACACCTCTGGCTGGAGGGAAGGAGTTAGGTTAAGAATTTGGCATGGGGGGATGCCCTTTCAATGTTTGCCTCAGGCAGCAGGAAGGCTACGTGCTCCCCTGTCCCTTGCCAACAAGCACTGAGGGAAGGGGGGCCCAAGCTGAACTCTTGAACCAGAGCCCATGAGCTTTTAGCTATGCCCCTGCTCAGATCACTTGGGCCCCAAGCATTAGTTTGGTTTATTTGGTGGTAAAGTCCACCACTCAGATATGCCATATGCTGTGGTGAATTGTCTCCTCAGGTTGCAGTTTTGCTACTTCAGCTTTCAGTAAAAGATGGATAACTCCTTGTATAGTCTATATATTAATCCTTTTTAAGGCCCACTTATACAAGGCCATTTTATTATCTATTGGAACACGAAAATATTTTTGAGTACTACCCAATCATTTGCATACCTCCCCTGCCCCCCTCCTCACCCCAAAAAAGTGCTTATTGTATCACAATAGGCTTCTCCATCAGTGAAGCCGCAGCCTGTGAATGGCTGCGGCGATGTCAAACCGGATGTTAACATTGTTGGAGCCCAGGGTAGCATTGAAGGCCAGGAGAAGTAGTAGCAGGGTGGCAGCGCCGGGAAGCAGGTAAGTAAGCTTCTCTTTGAAGGTCCCGCTGAATAGGGAGGTTTGCCTAATACACCCCCATTCTTGCACACCCTTTTAAGCATAGTTTGCTGTATGAGCAATGCATTAGCAAATTGTGTAAATGTTCATAGTTTAGAAAACGGGTAAATGAGCCTTTAGTTAAAGGGAGTCTTTCACGCATATTCACCCTATTAACCTAATAACAGTGTTATGTCCACGGTATCCCCCCTATTAAAAATGTGCTTACCGTTAGTTCCTTGCTAGCATCGTTGTGCAGAAAACCACTTTTAATCAGTATACAAATTAGGCTGTGAAGGTGCCCAGGGGCGGCGTTACAACGGTCAGTGCCAAGGCCTCTAGGTCATTTTCATACGAAGCCACTCCCCCTCCGCCGCGTCTGCCCGCCCTTAGTCTCTGCTCTAACCTCCCGTCCGTAATCCCGCTCATGCGTCGATGAACGCGATATCGGCGCGCGTGCATTGAATGAGCACAGTCGGACCAGGGCATCGCAGTTTACCGTGCGTTATCGTGTTCATCGGCGCATGCGCGGGATTACAGACGGGAGGAGGGAGGTTAGAGCAGAGACTTAGGGCGGGCAGACGTGGCTGAGGGGGAGTGGCTTCGTATAAAAAAAAGAACCCAGGGGCCTGGGCACCTTCACAGCCTCATTTGCATACGGATTAAAAGTGTTTTTCTGCACAACGATGCTAGCAAGGAACTAACGGTAAGCACAGTTTTAATAGGGGGGATGCCGTGGACATAACACTGTTATTAGGTTAATAGGGTGAATCTGCGTGAAAGACTCCCTTTAAATATTTTGTCTGATCCCGCATTCATTTACAGCCATCTGTCATGAATGTGTGTAGGAGCAATGCACCATTTTTTTGTGTTATTGAAAGGCAGTGTCATCAAAAATTAAGTACCGGTACCTATCTCTCGCTAAAAGATTTTTGGTGAATTCATTCATTTTCAATACCACTACCTAAGTTAAAAAAATAAAATAATCCTAGAATCTTGCTGCTTTCACACCAGCGTCTGAGCCTAATAATAGGCGCCACTTCTTGGTCTCCACATATCACTTTCCAGCAGTCATTTCAATATCATCACATGCAGGAATACAAAGACAGGTAACATATGTATAGGTCACAGAGCGTGTTGTAAATCAAGATGGTCACTCCATAAATATCCACAAGAAGCAGAATCAAAAATCTAAATTAAGAATATAAAGACAGATTAGAAGTCAAGATGTAACCTAAGATGTCTGTGTTGTAAACTCTGCAGAGGCAAGACGCGGCTGAAAGAAGTTATCATGGCAGTTTGGGCTGAATGGAGATGATGAGGACAGAGGATGTGTATAATCACAGGAGATATCACTGGATGGAACATGTATGTAGAGACTATAAGCTCCTGTATGTTTGGTAGCAATGAATGTAAAGTTCATCCACATACTGTATGTCTTTAGCGCTAGGACTTTGGGGCGGGGGGGGGGGGGGGGGGCTGAGGGAGAGTTTGGTTCAAGAATTTGGCAAATAAGCATTGGAGAAATAAAACAATAGCTGCAACAAAGCACGCATCATTTGTGTTCTTTACAGACACTACATGACAAAATTTTATAGAAGGATGTCCGAATCCACTTTAATTTTTCGCTGAAAGTTTCATCTTTACAATTTGAATATATTTATGGCCAAGCAAACAGAAGCTCAACTTCACAATATCTCATTTGACTAGAACTGCCTGTACTGGCAAAGCATCACTTAATATAGAAGGATGCTTGCTACTTTGAATACAGAAGAGGAGTGACCTGCATATCAAGTTCTTCTTCTTGCCTATGAAAGCAGATATACTTCTCCTTACTGTTTCTACAGTGATCTATGAAGAGCTGCCAATCCACTGACTATTTCCTATTTCTGTCTTTTCTGGACATAGATTTACATACGTGCGATTTCTGAGGTGGTGGTGAAGAGTTAAAGGGGTTCTGCACCTTCATTTAACTGATGATCTATCCTCTGGATAGATCATCAGCTTCTGATCGGCCGGGGTCCGACACCCGGGACCCCTGCCGATCAGCTGTTTGAGAAGGCAGCGGCGCTCCAGCAGCGCCGCGGCCTTCTCACTGTTTACCGCCGGGCCGCCCGCCCACTGACGTCACGACTTGTATCAACTAGAGTGGGCGTGGCTAAGCTCTGTTCACTTGAATGGAGCTTAGCCGCGCCCACTCTAGTTGATACAAGTCGTGACGTCAGTGGGCGGGCGGCCCGGCGGTAAACAGTGAGAAGGCCGCGGCGCTGCTGGAGCGCCGCTGCCTTCTCAAACAGCTGATCGGCAGGGGTCCCGGGTGTCGGACCCCGGCCGATCAGAAGCTGATGATCTATCCAGAGGATAGATCATCAGTTAAATAAAAGTGCAGAACCCCTTTAAGCTATCCAGACACATTATACTTTTGTCGGCTGAACCCGTCAAGAACAGGGGATTTGGCCAACACACTATTGTGTGTGGGGAGCTACCGACTTCCCCCTTTGCCCCTGGAAGGAGACGAAGATCGGGCAAGATAAGGGCTCTTTCACACCTGCGTTCTTTTCTTCTGGCATAGAGTTCAGTCGTCGGGGCTCTATGCCGGAAGAATCCTGATCAGTTTTATCCTAATGCATTCTGAATGGAGTGAAATCCGTTCAGGATGCATCAGGATGTCTTCAGTTCCGGACCGGAACGTTTTTTGGCCGGAGAAAATACCGCAGCATGCTGCGCTTTTTGCTCCGGCCAAAAATCCTGAAGACTTGCCGCAAGGCCGGATCCGGAATGAATGCCCATTGAAAGGCATTGATCCGGATCCGGCCTTAAGCTAAACGTCGTTTCGGCGCATTGCCGGATCCGACGTTTAGCTTTTTCTCAATGGTTACCACGGCTGCCGGGACGCTAAAGTCCTGGCAGCCATGGTAAAGTGTAGTGGGGGAGCAGCATACTTACCATCCATGCGGCTCCTGGGGCGCTCCAGAGTGACGTCAGGGCGCCCCAAGCGCATGGATCACGTGATCGCATGGCACATCATCCATGCGCATGGGGCGCTCTGACGTCACTCTGGAGCGCCCCGGGAGCCGCACGGACTGTAAGTATGCCGCTCCCCCGCTCCTACTATGGCAACCAGGACTTTAATAGCGTCCTGGGTGCCATAGTAACACTGAAAGCATTTTGAAGACGGATCCGTCTTCAAATGCTTTCAGTACACTTGCGTTTTTCCGGATCCGGCGTGTAATTCCGGCAAGTGGAGTACACGCCAGATCCGGACAACGCAAGTGTGAAAGAGGCCTAAGTCTTCATTCTCAGGATCATTGGACTCTTGATATAGTTAGACCCCTACCAATCAGAAAGTAATGGCATATAACCTCTGAGACTGGGTACCCCTTTAGTCATACTAATAGAAGATGACAGCAATGCTTGTCTAGGAGGAGAAAATCCATTCCCTCGAATGCTGCAGTTCTCTGCAGAGTGGCTGGTCGTGAGCAGAGCTGTTTTAGAGAAAAGTCTTCTTTCTAATAATCAGTGTGGTCAATCTAGAACTCAGACTCCCCCAATTCAACATTAATGGCATTCCCTATTAATTTGTCCTCGTTGTATGGACTAGGACAAATAAATAATGCACAGAGGCAAGAAAAAAAAATCCCAAAATAAAAATAAAAAACGTCTTTTACACTTTACATAAAAGATATAGTTGTGTATAAAATAATAGCAGTGTGTTTAAGTCAATAAAGCTCAAAATCCTTCTAATAGCTTTTCTTTCCATACACACAAATGCATTGGGAACACTACACATTCTATTCCAAATCAAAACATAAAGAAAAATATATCAAATTTGTGTTGCTTCTCAAAAACAATTAAGAAAAGTGAATATTAGACTGTTCAAAAAAAAATAGCAGTGCTTGTATTCTTCTTTACAAACTCAAATATTCACTATATAAACTGAAACATGTTTGAAGATTTTGCTTTCCTTTGAATCACTTAAAGGGTTCTCCGGGTTCAGAGGTGAACCTCCTGAGGCTAACATCGGAGCATCTCATGCTCCGATGCGCTCCCTTGACCTGCGGTACATCGCGCAGGGCACAGGCTTTTTTGTTTTCAATAACACACTGCCGGGCGGAAACTTCCGCCCGGCAGTGTGTTCGGTGACGTTACTGATGGGCGGGCTTTAGCTCTGCCCTAGCCATTTAACCGACTAGGGCAGTGCGAAATCCCACCCATCAGTGCCGGTGACGTCACCGGGCTTCCTGACAGCCCCATGGAGAGCCCAGGTAAGTCACTGAATCTCCCAAAAATGCCTTTGCCCTTAGTGATTTAGTGCAGGGCAAAGGAGAGCACGGAGCATGAACTGCTCCAATCCTCAAGTCAGGGGGGCTGCCTGGGTGAAAATGGGGGTATGTCCGGGTTCTGCTCTGAACCCGGACAACCCATTTAACTAATATTTAGTTGTATAACCACTGTTTCTGAGAACTGCTGTACATCTGTGTTGCATGGAGGCAACCAACTTCTGGCCCCTGTGAACAGGTATTCCAGCCCAGGATGATTGGACTACATTCCACAGTTCTTTATTTCTTGGTTTTTCCTCAGAAACTGCATTTTTGATGTTACACCACAAGTTTTCTATTGGATTAAGATCCGGGGTTTGGCCTGGCCACTCCATAACGTCAATCTTGTTGGTCTGGAACCAAGATGTTGCACGTTTACTGGTGTGTTTGTGGTCGTTGTCTTGTTGGAACACCCAATTTAAGGGCATTTCCTCTTCAGCATAAGGCAGCATGACCTCTTCAAGTATTCTGATGTATTCAAACTGATCCATGATCCCTGGTATGAGATAAATAGGCCCAATACCGTAGTATGATAAACATCCCCATATCATGATGTCTGCGTCACCATGCTTCACTGTCTTCATAGTGTACTGTGGCTTGAATTCATTGTTTGCGGGTCGTCTGACAAAATGTCTCCAGCCACTAGACCCAAAAAGAACAATCTTACTTTCATCAGTCCATAAAATGTCTCTTTAGCCCAGTCAATGTGCTCTTTGGCAAATTGTAACCTCTTCAGCGCATGTCTTTTTTTCAACAGTGGGACTTTGCGGGGGCTTCTTGCAGATAGCTTGGCTTCACATAGGCGTCTTCTAATCTTAACAGTACTTACAGGTAACTTTAGACCTTCTTTGATCTTCCTGAAGCCGATTGTTGGCCGAGTCCTTGCCATTTTGGCTATTCTTCTATCCATTCGAATGGTAGTTTTTCGCCTTCTTCCATGTCTTTCAGGTTTTGGTTGCCATTTTAAAGCATTTGCGATCATTTTAGCTGAGCAGCCTATCATTTTCTGCCCTCTCCAATCAACTTTTTAATCAAGGTACGCTGTTCTTCTGAACAATGTCTGGAACGGCCCATTTTCCTCAGAATTTCAGAGAGAAATACACTGTAACCAGGATGTACTACATTTGCTGCCTTCCTTCTTTAAAGGGGTTATCCGACTTAAATAAATCTATTCTAATTGCTTTTATTGTAGTCCAGTGAAAGTTTATTAAAATCACTTTCATAACCTATCACTATTTGGCCAGTTAATTTCTGGGTCATGTGACCCCCGACGTCAGCAAGCCTTCTCCCTGCTTGAGGGAGTGGCCAGGCTCTGTAAACGAAACGTCAGAGCCTCTGGTGCCCTCCCCCCTCCAGCTCTTCTCACACTGCCTCGGCTCTGGTATGCGATCGCTCATGCTCAGTACATACCAGAGCCAAGGTGATCTCTTCTCCAGCAGCAGGGTATGTCATTCCCTCCTGCATTCACTGGGGCTAGAGGTGGCAGTTTGTAAACGTTCCCCTCTGCATCTGGGGATCGGTATTATTTTTTTATTAACTCGGATAACCCCTTTAAATAAGGGCAATAATTGTCACCTGTTTTTCAAAGAATGAATGACCTCACTAATTAAACTCCACACTGCTAATATTTTGAACATGCCCCTTTCAATAAGTGATTGAATTACAGAGAATCAGCATCATGTATGTCATGACTGTTGGGTCTGTTGGGTTTCTATTACTCTACTACACCTGCTAGTTATTTTCCATGTAGAAATATCATTTCTACCAAAAACAGTGATTGATCAGGTTAGTGATGTCTGACTGCTATTATTTTTAAACATAACTGTATGTAATGGCAGTGCAGCAGCTCAAACTTCTACCAATCTCCAGTAAGATGGGTTAATAACCCAGAGAGTTATGGAAATCTATGTGAGAAGTTCCCAACACACCTACTCATTTCAATGGGCTGCTCCCGTTTTTATCCTTAATAAGGGTCTGGTTGCCATTCTTAAGAAGAAAAAAAAAAGAAGATCCTTACATCTGGACCCCACCAACAAACACAACTGCTAGAAAATAGAATCGTAGAAATACTCTTGAAACTGTGTCATGAAAAGATCCATCCTTCGAAGACTAAATTTTCCACAAAATGGCGCTGTGTCAGCTTAAAGGGGTTTTCCTTTTTCCTCAGGATAAGTCATCAATATCAGATTGTGGGGGTCCAATACCTGGTAGACCCCACCGATCAGCTGTTTAGGGCAGCCGCTGGCGCCGTAAAGTATACAGCAGATGGAAGACTCTATACTTTGTAGTTTTAGGTGCCGGCATACTTCAGCCCACCTACCATTCACATGAATGGAATTGAGCTGCTGTAACCCAGAATGGTCACTACATAGTGGATGAAATCTTAGTCTTCTGGTTCTGTCCACTGTATAGTTTCTGGTGCCAGTGTATTCCCAAAAGAGATGACTGCTGTGGTACCCGGGTTTTACACGCCACCCACCAATCTGATACTGATGACCTATTCTGAGGATAGGTCATAAATATTTAAGTACTGGAAAACCCATTTAAGACAACCCTGTATTAGTTTGCAGGTTCAAACTAAATAAACTGATCAATGGAGTCTCACTACTGGGCACTCTAGTACCACAGCTGCGCTAGCTATAGCGGTTTCTTCACAATGTGTGTGTGTGTGTGTATAAGGTATCCATCAAGAGGATTTGGGACAGTTCGCGCCACTATTCCACATAGCACAAAATGAAAGCCATAGCTTATACTGCTAGCCAAAAAAAAATCATTCCTTCTTCGTTTGATGTGATAATCTGAATACATGGGCCCACTTACAGTACAAGTCTCAAAAGCACCCGCTTCATATATTAAAGCGACCCTCTGGTTCAAGAAAAAAAAAAAATCACACAGATACTAAGAAACAAACAGAACACTTACCTGGTGTCCTCCATTTCATCTTTTAGCTGTAGATCCGCTAATTCCTGGCTCCTCTTCTATCATCCATCTTTTCAGACTATCTGGTGCACACTGTAAATTGGTAGTCCAAGACACTTCTTGCCTGTCCAGCCTTGCTCTTGGATTGGCCCGCACTGCTTACATAAGTGCTCACATGAGTAGTGCTGACCAACCTAAGGGCATCAAGAAGTGTCTTGGGCTACCGAATGCACACAGTCTGAAAAGTGGTGCGCCCATCTTGGATGGCACAAGGAGCCAGGGAATTTATGGCTCTCCAGCTGAAAAGGAGGACGCAGGTAAGTGTTCTGTTCATTACCCACTTAACATGAATGTTTTTCTTCAACCAGAGGGTCGCTTTAAAAATACACTGCAAAAACAGTGTAGAAGACCGTAACCTTTTCTTTGGGATTTAGCATTACTGATGTAAGGGAATCTGTCACCACACTTTGGCCCCTATTGCCAACATTGCTATACAGGTGAAGCAGTAAGTAGATCAAACATATGTAAGTTGCCGATCTAAGTGGAAACCTAACGGAAAAAAAAGTTTTAAGCGATCATATGTGCCATATGCTAATTAGATGGCAAGTGTCCAGTGGGCGTTGAAGAGTCCTTGGCTCTCTGCTGTAAACCCTCCCTATCCCAACTCTTTGCTTTTGAGGACACACATGATGCAGGCGAATGCGAGAGCCATCACTAAAGACCAAAGGGGATGGGGTGGGGTGGGTTTACAGCCTAAAGCCCAGGAATCTTGACTGTCTGCCGGTATCAGATACGCATACCGCAAGTGATCGTTTTCTTAGTTTTTCCGATAGTGGAGTAAGAAGTTTTGGGACAGGGAGGTAAAAGTGATGATCAGTTCCCTTTAAGGGACCATGATAAGGCACACGGCATGAAATCAGACAACGAACTTAGGAACAAGAAAGTTACACACGCTACATGACTTCTAAAATCGGCACAACCACATTCCTGTGCTCCTAACACAGTTACCTCAGAAGGAGGTCAGACAGGAAGACGTATCCTTGGCATATTCTGAAGTCGTCCAGCAGAGTCTGAGATACTTCACTGGAATCTTTTAGAAAACAGGAAAGTCCTGCAAACATCTCCACAATTTCCAGAGGTGACAAATCATTTGACTGCTGCATGTTTTGGACACATGTGGCCAGGCATTCTTTCTCTGAAAGGGAAGAGGTGACGTCAAGTCAGCAACATGATTTAAAATAGACATTGTGAAAAGTGACACCATATTGTTTTTCTGCCAGATAGTGACATATCCTTTTTTCCTAATTTTCTGTTTTTATGATTTAATTGCCGATTTTTTTTATTCCATTTCCTGAACATGATTATGGGGGCGGCCATCTTGCCTGAGCTGTTCTTAACAGCATTTACAGATATGGATGAATAAAAAAAAATAATAATAATATATATATATATATATATATATATATATATATATATAGATATATAGACATCAGGTGCCCGCCCTGCACACTGTATGGAAAAGGTGCACTAATCTCTGACTGTCACCGGATAAAAATGTTTCAATAAAGGTAAACGAGAAATAGGCACTCTTCATCCAGGGTCACTATAAGATACAGATTATTCCATATACCATTCACCCTGGATGAAGAGTGCCTCTGTTGTTTACTTTTATTGAAACATTTACAGATCAGCTTTACAGCAGCCACGTGAGCCATTGACAATAGTCTGGAGCTGACTCACTGACTTCTATAGGACAGTTTTCTGGGCATGCTCTGTGACCTGTGCAGAGGTCAGGAAGAAGCTGATAAGCTGTGATATCACCTAATGTGAATGATGGATCCCATCTTATCTATATATTTAGGTGATATCTGTTGTTCTAATCCTGCCTGCAATGATAGGGGAAGATGACTGCTGAAAAGTTATCTGTACAAAACACAAAGTGGCTTAGCAACCAAGCATGATTTTTATTTTTTATTTTTTGTTTTTTTACATATAGATATTGACATGGAAAACCACCTAAATTCTTAAACGATAAGTTTAACATAAAAACTTGAAAAACTTGATTGAAACAGCAAGCCATTTTCTGATAACACATTTCCTTTAGAAAATGAAGTGAGCGTGATTCCTCCTCTTGCATAGCTGTATGCTTTGGGTATGCTGTGACCATGTTTTCCTCAAGGGAAAGACTCATTCCCTCCAGTATGGAAGAGTCAAGATAAAGAATTTGGGTGAAAGTGGCTGAATTGCAAGGAGCTTTGAAATGGAAACTCATATAAAACCTTGCACTTCATATAGACCGTGCAAAAACTTCAAGGGGCAGATTTATCAAAACTGGTGTAATGGAAAACTGGCTTAATTGCCCATAGCAACCACTCAGATTCCAGATTTCATTTTTCAGAGCTCCTTTTTGAAGATGAAAGGAAGAATCTTATTGGTTGCTACGAGCAACTAAGCCAGTTTTCCTTTACACCAGTTTTGATAAATCTCCCCCTAAATGTATATCTCAGGGATGGCCAACCTGCGGTTCTCTAGCTGTTGTAAAACTAGAACTCCCGCCATGCCCTAATGTAAGCTGATAGCTGTAGGCAGTCTAGGCATGCTGGGAGTTGTAGTTTTGCCTCAGGTTGGCCATGCCTGGTATATCTGAATCTAGGGCTTGGGTTCTATTGCCATTCACTTCTAAACTGCATGTAACAAACTAATATTTAAAAAGCATTTTATAACGATTAGTATCTTTCAAAAGATACCGTACCAGGAGGGAATGTTGATCGCATTCTTCAAGGTCTCAAAAGATTATGGTTCTACTATTACAAAAAGAAAACCATACAACCAGGTTCATATAAGGACATTGAACGTGATCAAGAAAGACGTTTACTGTCAAATCACAAAAAAACACAACCAAATATTCATGTGGTTTGGGGTTTTATTCATGCAACAGTGGCACCTCTATTTAAAAAACAAACACTAAAAAAGCCAAAATGATTTCCTATTAAAACACAAGCAATAACCCACATGGAAAAAAACTAAAACCTAAAAATAAGCTTGAAGGGAGTCTGTCACCAGGAAATTCACAGGCACAGTGCCTTGCAGTGCTAGCTCCGTTGAATGTAATGATACCTTTCACTTAGAGATCTATTACCTTATACTGGAGAAAAAGTACTTTTAACCACTTCATAACACTCACTGAACACGTACGGTGGATGTCAAGAGTTTAAATATGGCGCCTACTCCGGAACAGAACAAGCCCATAGCCGCCGGGTGCCTGTTTCAAACAGTAGACACCCGCAGCTAATGCCGACCGTGGACATTTAACGCCTCAAATGCCATGGTCAAATGTGAATACAGCGTCTGAGAGGGCTAAAACCCAGAAGCAAGTGCGCACTTCTGGGTCAGGAAGCCTTCCCTAGCAGCACTGAACTGTAATATAGTGATTTCTGTACAGAATAATGGAGCAAATTCTATTATGCTATACAAATAGCAATCTGATGATTCCACCAATGATTCAGGGTTTTGACATCACAGTGTTCACTATGCACTAAAAATGACCCGACGCTCTTATTCTGCAGCTCAATACGAATGTGGCGATACCAAACTTGAACATTAGTTTTTTTTTTTTTTTACTACTTCTGATAGTCAGAACTTTTTTATATTGATCGATTCAACTTTATTGTCATTACACATGTATAAATACAGAGTAACGAAATGCAGTTTGAATCTAATCAGAATTTTGGTCTACAGAGCTGTATAAGGGCTTCTTTTTTGCGTAACAAACTGTAATTTTCATTGATACCATTTTTTGTAGTAAATACAATGTTTTGATCACCGTTATTCAATTTTTTTAGTGGACAAAACAAAAAAAAAAAAAAAAAGGCAAATCTCGTGTTTTTCATTTTTACGGCGTTCACCACACAGGTATAAAAAAAAGTTCTGACATTTTCGGATGAGGCGATACCCAATATGTTTTTAAATTTTTTATTGTTTATGTATTTTTATATGTAAAATTGTGAAAGGGGGGTGATTCAAACTTTGAATATATTGGTGTGTTTTTTTTAACATTTTCTTTTCACTAACTATTAGTCCCCATAAAGGCCTCCTACATGGGATCTTTTGATCCCCTCTCCTATTCACCCTAATAGAGATCTATTGGGGTGAATAAGATTTTTACTCCCTCCCTTCTGAGCTATGCCTCTTGCATAGCTCAGCATGGAGAATGCAATGGCAGGCTTGGATGGCTTCAGAAGTGTTCAGGCTGCTATGGCAACCTATCGGAGACCTGCAATTTCACTGCGGGGGCTCAGATTGTGTGCCTTCACTCATGATCACGGCACCCGAGGGGTTAAATGACGAGGGGGGCGCGATTGACACTCCCCGTCAGTGCAGCCGGGTACTGGCTATATGATACAGCCAGCACACGGAGCGTATGGAGCATGGTCACTGCAGGGGCCCACTCCGTACACCCTGCGGGCATATACCGACGTATATATACATACAAGGTTATGGGTTAAGAGGTTAAAATGCAAGAAAAACGACACAAGTGTGGTATCGCCGTAATTGTACTGACTGGCAAATAAGAGCACAAGTCAGTTTTACCGCATAGTGAACACCGTAAAAGCAAAATCCATAAAACTGTGGTGGAATTGCATTTTTTCCCAATTCCACCCCATTTGGAATTTTCTTTCCAGCTTCCCTCTACATTGTATGCCACTGTGGCATTAGAAAGTACAACTTGTCCCACAAAAAACAAGCCCTGATACGGCTATGTGAACGTAAAGATAAAGTTATGGCTCCGGGAAGGCAAGGAGGGAGAAACGAAAATGCAACAATGGAAAAACGCTGCGCCTGGAAAGGGTTACTGTGTATGCAAATGAGTAGTGCATCAAAGGCAGTTCTAAGCCACTCTTTGGACCCTGCTCCTGTTTCCTGGGAGGGGCCTGGCAGAGAAAGCAGGAGGAGCAAGGGAGCACACAGAGTGGCTTTGGCCCGCCTTCGCTGCACTTAACTGCTTATTTGCATTTGGATTGAAAGTACATTTTCCTCAGAACGAAATAACAGATATCTAAATGAAAGGTATCATTACATTCAGCTAAGCTAGCCCTACAAATTAGTGGGCCTGGTTTAACAGTGAATTTCACATAGACATATGTCCTTTAAAATTATTGCCCATGCTTCCTTATTGGATTTTTGCCACACTGATTTTAATAGGTATGTAAAGACCTAAAAAAAAAAAAAACATCAGTGGTAAAGCATTTCACTATAGATAATAATATAATCCAACTACAACACTATTGAAGCCCAACGCGTTTCCCCCATATGTACACAAATGGGGTTCATCCGGTTACTTCTAAGGAGTATAGCTGGACATCTTAGGGGTTACACGTTCTTCATTGGTGACACTTACGTCAAAGACATTGTCCTGTGCACAACCTCACTGCCTTCATCTCCTTTTTGTACTGGGTACCATCCAACATTGTCTAGGTTATCAAAAGAGCCTTGTTTGAAGACAGAAGGATTGTACTTGTCACGGTGGCTATTACCCTCCCTAGGCAGGGATAGCACAGGGATATACTAGGCCACTTTGTTTTGTACGTAAACTCCTCTGTCTAGGTACCGCCCTGGTGATCTGTATTGTCATCCCTCATCCTGGTGTGACCCCAAAGTCTGCATTTACCACACCTGAATATCATGGGATGGTGTAGGGAGTCTAGGGACATCACTGAAGACAGTGGGATTGCCTTTTCAGGGTTGCTGTTCTGCTCCCTAGGAAGGGACAGTATAGTAATATTTTAGGGAAGGGTTCAATTGGATATTTTTACTTAGTTTTAGGGAATAACTTTTGTGATTTTTTTTATGTGTAGGTCTACTGTGCTGTAACTGGTTATTAGCAAACCTGATGAAAGCTGTGCTGTGACTGGTAGCTATGGGCATCAAACAGTTTGACTTTTAGCAAATGCAGGGAGATGAGAGGCAGACTGAAATGCAGGGAAGATGTAAGATCCAACTGACTAAGCAAAGAGGCACTCCCAAAATTAGCGTAAAGATGTTTCCTCCGTGAATGGGCATCTCAGGCAGAAGCAGGTTTTGCAAAGTTTGCAAGCATGACCAAAGTGTTAGGATAGCCTTACACATTCAATAGCTGTTGGCTGAACAATTAGCTATTTCTCAAGATTCCCTCCTGGCTCCCCCATACATATACGCACCCTGCATGGCCAAACGTGTATGTGTATTCAATGGGAGAGAGGACAAAGCCAATGCCAGACACTTCTGACAGTGGCTCATCTCCAGGGAGAACAAATGGATCAGGCGAAAATAATAATTTTGCCTGATCCTTCTCTCCCCTGAAATCATCTGCCGGGAAAGAGTCGGGAGTTCCCGAAACCACCAAGAATGGTGGTTTCTGCTAGCAATACACTAAAGTGTATGCAGGGCCTTTAAAGAAAAAAAAAAAAAAAAATAATGATTTAAAAATTAATGGAAGTTTTCTTTACCTCTCTAATGGGCCAAGACAACAAAGACTATTTCTAGGTAAGAAATAGTATTAGAAAATATTGATATAGATGTATATACGGTACACCCAGACAACGCCAGGTATATACACTAGTGTACAAAAAGGTGTTAAATTTACTACGTGGATGCAGTCAATGTGAAAGCTGCTTATCTAGGATCAGGCATCAGATCACATCTGTCATTTTGTCACTAACCCGCTGCTTACTAATAATGAAGTGCATGCTGTACAAGGAAAAACATGCAGGCGAGTATCATTTTGTACTGATGTTAACTTCCTCAGGACCGCCGTACGCAGGATTGCGTCCTGGCGGCGGCCCTGCTATTCTGGGTGGACGCACATACGCGTTCTCTCGCGAGAGGCGAGATTTCCTCTGAACGCGCGCACACAGGCGCGCGCGTTCACAGGATCGGAAGGTAAGAGACTGGATCTACAGCCTGCCAGCGGCGATCGTTCGCTGGCAGGCTGGAGATGCGATTTTTTTAACCCTTAACAGGCATATTAGACGCGGTTTTGATAACAGCGTCCAATATACCTGCTACCTGGTCCTCTGGTGGTCCCTTTTGTTTGGATCAACCACCAGAGGACACACGTAGCTGTGTAAAGTAGCACCAACCACCACTACACTACACTACACTACACCCCCCCTGTCACTTATTAACCCCTTATTCACCCCTGATCACCCCATATAGACTCCCTGATCACCCCCGTCATTGATCACCCCCCTGTAAGGCTCCATTCAGACGTCCGTATGATTTTTACGGATCCACGGATACGTGGATCGGATCCGCAAAACACATACGGACGTCTGAATGGAGCCTTACAGGGGGGTGATCACCCATATAGACTCCCTGATCACCCCCCTGTCATTGATCACCCCCCTGTCATTGATCACCCCCCTGTAAGGCTCCATTCAGACGTCCGTATGTTTTTTACGGATCCACGGATTGGATCCGCAAAACACATACGGACGTCTGAATGGAGCCTTGCAGGGGGGTGATCAATGACAGGAGGGTAATCAGGGAGTCTATATGGGGTGATCACCCCCGTCATTGATCACCCCCCTGTAAGGCTCCATTCAGACGTCCGTATGTGTTTTGCGGATCCGATCCATGTATCCGCGGATCCGTAAAAATCATACGGACGTCTGAATGGAGCCCTACAGAGGGGGTGATCAATGACAGGGGGGTGATCAGGGAGTCTATATGGGTGATCACCCCCCTGTCATTGATCACCCCCCTGTAAGGCTCCATTCAGAAATTTTTTTGGCCCAAGTTAGCGGAAATTTATTTATTTTTTCTTACAAAGTCTCATATTCCACTAACTTGTGTCAAAAAATAAAATCTCACATGAACTCACCATACCCCTCACGGAATCCAAATGCGTAAAATTTTTTAGACATTTATATTCCAGACTTCTTCTCACGCTTTAGGGCCCCTAAAATGCCAGGGCAGTATAAATACCCAATATCACTGAAATACGACTACCTAAAATTTAACATTTATTTAGGTCAATTAAAATTCCCTGAATGAGGGACACCTTGTACCGCAACACACAAAAAAAAATACATACAAAACAATAACCACACGAATGAGCAAGATCAGACAGGTGGGTTAGTATGAGAGGAAGAAAGGGGGGGAACGCGCCAGGGCAACCCGTGCCATGGCCCACTCAATCCCTACAATATCCCTTTAAAAACTTTTCCTCAGCCCGGAGATGTGTCTTGATGGTAGGCACACTCCGTCCCCGTACCTGTACTGTCTATCCTTAAATTGCCCTTTATACACTATCCCATATGGATATCCGGGTAATAGTGTATAAGAAAAGATATCGTTTGGATAGTCACGTGTCCCGACGCGTTTCCCCCCTTCCTCTCATTGAAGGGGTTCTTCAGGGGACAAAAACAGTGTCCATCGAGCATATAAAATGTTCAACAGTCGTCTGACGGATATCAGCCGAAAACGGATCAATCTGACGACCCCACACCAACAGACCAAGGGTCAGAAAACTGACAGAAGAGAAAGTCCGTACAAAACTATGTGTATAAACACAGACTTAAATACCAGTAATGAATATACTTAGCTGGCACAACTCCAGGTCAGCAGGTCCAGATACACCTGTTGTGGTGTGAGGCCTCCAGGGGGCAAGATGTGATGTAGCTCCAATGTGTATGGAGTTCCCACTGAAGCTATATAGCCATGTGGGGTTCGTCCCAATCATGAGGGACCAATCAGTGTTGGTAGTAACAATCATGTGGTACTCCAAGGGGGAGGAGCCACTCTAGAGTATCGAAACTATTGATCTAAACTAAAAGTAGGGATCAGGAATTAATCGATTGCAGCCAGGCTATAATATGCTGTGGCTCTTGTCTCAAAGTATGCACATCTATTGAGAAATGTGCTATCACGGCCGTCCGAGATACTGATGGAACGCACGCCATATGGTAACATGGCTGTGCGTTCCAACTTAGACCAATCAGGACGTTCCCGGAAGTGCGTCACAGGAAGTGACGCATTGGGGATTACCGTATGTTCTCCCAGCGGCCATTAGAAAGCTGCCACCAGGACGTACACCCTAAAGGACGCCCCGCCCGGGATGGCAGCTGGAACGCACGCCAACTGGAAAGATGGCTGTGCGTTCCAACCTCTGCCACTGGGGACGCGACCGGAAGTAGCTAGATGGAGCGCACGTCACAAGGAAGGTATCGTGCGCTCCACCAGCAGCCAATAGGGAGCCTCAGTCGTCCCGGATAGACACAATACTAAACCAGAGTGCTTCATACTAAAAACCATACAAAAGCAGGGTGTTTAATAAAGGTTGCAATCGAGAAAACCTAATTAAAGGCCCCCCGCACCATAGATCGATATAGCTATAATTATAAGGGCCAAACCATTTTTGAGAGATTATTGACCCTATCTATCACAGGGCGTGAAGGGCATCAATAGTTATAATTCGACACCAATCATGATACTACACTTATTGTCCACCTTAATTTGAACCTTTTGGGGAACTACCACATGATAATAAATAACGGTGTAGTTTCAATTAATGTTATGTTAATGGCACAAGCCGATTATAGCGTACGATAAAAAATGGGTAAATGATACATGTCACCCCTAAGATAAACACAAAAATGACACTTTACGTGTCGATGATAATTCTATCCTTAATATTAGGACCCAGTGCATAGGAGTATGCTAGGTATTTCCAATAGTATCTCTATAGACTCTAAAAATGCCAGTCTACAGAAAACATGTAAATGAAAGTTTTTCGTTCAAACCCCCAGGGGACTGGGATCGCAACCGATGAATCCATTCGGCTTCCTTCTGTAGGATCTTGCGGTCCCAGTCCCCTTTTCTAGGGGATGCTCTCACGATCTCCAGGGCTGCAAATTTAATAGATTTAGGATCCCCATTATGGCATTCCCAGATATGATTGGCCACAGGAGTTTCTTTACGTTTTTTAATATCATTAATATGTTCCAGAATGCGTCTACGGAATTCTCTGAAAGTTTTTCCCACGTAGTCCAGAGGGCATGTACATTGCGCCAGGTAGATCACTCCTTTGCTCCTACAATTCGAGAAATCTCTGATGACATAGTTCGTGCCAGTCGCCGAACAAACATTAATTTTTGTATTATTGATGTAACCACATGCCATACAGGCTCCGCAACGAAATGTTCCCAAGGGCTTACGGTCCAGCCACGTGCCCTCAGGGGTAGGTCTTATATAGTGGCTGTGTACCAGGCGGTCCCGGAGACTCCGACCCCGCCTGAATGTAATACTTGGACGTGCGGGAAGCACGTCAGCGACACCAGGGTCCATCAACAAGATGGGCCAATATTTGGTGATGATATTACGGATTTCCCTATTCCTAATATCATAAGTAGAGATAATCCTCATTATGTCATCATCCTTCTTGCTTGATTCCCTTGGTACTAATAATGTCTCGCGATCCCTAGAAACCGCACTCTGGAAAGCTCCCCGGAGTACGCTCTGTGGGTAACCCCTCGTTTTGAAACGTTCTTGTAGTTTTCTTGATTCTTGATAGAAACTATCATGACTGGAGCAATTTCTTTTCATGCGCAAATACTGTCCTCGTGGAATGCCTTTTTTTAGATTCATGGGGTGATAGCTCTCCCAATGAAGGAGGCTATTCGTTGCAGTTTCTTTTCTAAAAGTGGTGGTAACTAGTTTGTCACCGTTTTTGGTAATTCTAATGTCCAAAAAGGTGAGGGATTCATGGTGGAATTCAGATGTGAATGCCAATCCTAGGTCGTTGGTATTAAGTGTTTTTACAAAGAGCATGAATTCCTCCTCATTACCATTCCATATTATAAACACATCATCGATGTATCTTGTCCATAATGTGATCTTCTCTGCCCACCATGTCTGTGAATCTGGGAAAACCACTTTGTCCTCCCACCAGCCCAGGAAGAGATTAGCATACGACGGGGCACATGAACTCCCCATCGCAGTCCCCCTGAGCTGGTGGAAGAAACGCGTATCGAAAAGAAAAAAATTATGCGTGAGAACGAATTCCAAAAGCGTCAGAACAAAGATATTATGGGGTCTATGTGAGACAGCTCTGGTTTTTAGGAAGTCGGACACCGCCATCAGACCCCTATCATGAGGAATACAACTATATAAGGATTCTACGTCTATGCTTGCCAACGAGCATGATGTTTCAATACTAATAGATTCAATCTTTCGTAGAAAATCCATTGAATCACGTGTGTATGAAGGGAGAGCGGATACAAAACCCTTAAGTACACGATCAATATAAATTCCGCTATTTTGTGTTACCGAGCCCACCCCAGATACAATCGGGCGTCCCTTTAATGGGGAAGTCCCTTTGTGGATTTTTGGTAAACCATAAAAAGTGGCAATCTGAGGTGTGCTCGGCAACAGGAAACGGTATTCTACATCAGAAATTACCTTTTTGAAGAGGCCATCCCTCAAGATATTTTCCAATTCATTCAGGAAAATGTCTGTGGGATCCGAGGGCAAAATTCGGTAACAACTGCGATCATTCAATAGGTGTTCACACATATGTTTATATTCTATGTGACCCATAATCACTAGATTTCCCCCCTTATCCGCCGGCTTGATTATTATGGTAGTGTCTTTTTCAAGCCCGCGAAGGGCCTCCATCTCAGGACCAGAAAGATTATGATAATAAGGTGAGTTCGTGGGCAGTCTTTCAATCTCCTCTATGGCCATTTGTAGAAAAATTTCTATGTGATCGTAATTCATAGGAGGTGCAGGTTTTTTGCTTTTAGGTCGCAGATCAGTAAATGGACCTTGACCAGGTGTCCGTGTACCTTCCTCCATCAGATCACAGAGGATTTTGAAATCAGCATAGTCACTCTCCTGTAGGCCCAATTGTTCACATGTAGCTTTATTATTATTTTTCATGAACTTGTGCCATTTGAGTTTCCTTGAAAATAAATGTAAATCCTTTGTCCACACAAATGGATCAAATCTGGTAGTGGGGACGAAGGACAGGCCTCTTTTCAGAATATTTTCTTCAATAGTACTGAGAGACCGTGAGGAGAGATTAATAATTTGTAATTCATCAACAGCGACCTTACTGGTTATCTTTCCTACACGCGATTGCGAAGATCGTAAGGCCCCCCCCTGGCTAAAAAATTCCCCTGCGACGTGAGAGATGGGATAGATGTAGCAGAGGAAGAAGAGGACTGGGAGGGTGCCGAGTAATCGCCACCTTTCCCCCCTCTGTTGTCCGATTTTGCCCATTTTTTGTTGTTATAGCGGCCTCTTCCACCTCTTCCACCTCTTTTATGGCCTCCTCTATAATTGTTGTTAACCCTATTTTGTGGGGGTTCTGAGTCAGAGAAATCCTGCTCAGATGAAGAGACGTCCGTTTCAGAGGGGGGTTGGGATCCCCCAGTAAATAAGTACGCCCTGTTCTCCTTGAATTCTTTTAGGTCCTTGTTGAATTGTCTATGTTTCCTTTCTTTGATCAACCCCTGAAATCTTTCCACTGCCGTCTGCAGGGAAGCCTCCCTTCTATTGAAGTCAGGGTCCGTATTATGGGAAATAGCCAAATCAACAAGGCCTTTAAGTTTCTCTGAGGATCTCTCAAAATATAATCGTTCCTCTGCTAAGAGTATGTTCATTAATCTTAACGAGCTATTGGTCAATTCCTGCTCCCAAAGGGTAAGTAAACCTGGTGATCGTACCCTCTCTGCTGGTGTGATCCTTATTCGTAATCCTTGAGGGACAATTCGATATTCAAGGTAACTTTCGATGGACTTAATCTCCCACCATGATTTTATGTTGTTCTTGTATTCCTCATATAAGTCAGTAAATGTGAGTTTACATGTTAGTGAATTGGAAAGACCCGGCAACTCCTTATCAGAGAAAATATCCCTTGCTTCTTTAACAAGATCCTCTGTATACAATGTACCGGATAGAAAACTAGCCATGAGGACAATCAAAATAGTAAAGCTCTATTTATAGATGAAAGGGGTAGTCGTAGAATTATTAAATCAATATCACTGAAATACGACTACCTAAAATTTAACATTTATTTAGGTCAATTAAAATTCCCTGAATGAGGGACACCTTGTACCGCAACACACAAAAAAAAATACATACAAAACAATAACCACACGAATGAGCAAGATCAGACAGGTGGGTTAGTATGAGAGGAAGAAAGGGGGGGAACGCGCCAGGGCAACCCGTGCCATGGCCCACTCAATCCCTACAATATCCCTTTAAAAACTTTTCCTCAGCCCGGAGATGTGTCTTGATGGTAGGCACACTCCGTCCCCGTACCTGTACTGTCTATCCTTAAATTGCCCTTTATACACTATCCCATATGGATATCCGGGTAATAGTGTATAAGAAAAGATATCGTTTGGATAGTCACGTGTCCCGACGCGTTTCCCCCCTTCCTCTCATTGAAGGGGTTCTTCAGGGGACAAAAACAGTGTCCATCGAGCATATAAAATGTTCAACAGTCGTCTGACGGATATCAGCCGAAAACGGATCAATCTGACGACCCCACACCAACAGACCAAGGGTCAGAAAACTGACAGAAGAGAAAGTCCGTACAAAACTATGTGTATAAACACAGACTTAAATACCAGTAATGAATATACTTAGCTGGCACAACTCCAGGTCAGCAGGTCCAGATACACCTGTTGTGGTGTGAGGCCTCCAGGGGGCAAGATGTGATGTAGCTCCAATGTGTATGGAGTTCCCACTGAAGCTATATAGCCATGTGGGGTTCGTCCCAATCATGAGGGACCAATCAGTGTTGGTAGTAACAATCATGTGGTACTCCAAGGGGGAGGAGCCACTCTAGAGTATCGAAACTATTGATCTAAACTAAAAGTAGGGATCAGGAATTAATCGATTGCAGCCAGGCTATAATATGCTGTGGCTCTTGTCTCAAAGTATGCACATCTATTGAGAAATGTGCTATCACGGCCGTCCGAGATACTGATGGAACGCACGCCATATGGTAACATGGCTGTGCGTTCCAACTTAGACCAATCAGGACGTTCCCGGAAGTGCGTCACAGGAAGTGACGCATTGGGGATTACCGTATGTTCTCCCAGCGGCCATTAGAAAGCTGCCACCAGGACGTACACCCTAAAGGACGCCCCGCCCGGGATGGCAGCTGGAACGCACGCCAACTGGAAAGATGGCTGTGCGTTCCAACCTCTGCCACTGGGGACGCGACCGGAAGTAGCTAGATGGAGCGCACGTCACAAGGAAGGTATCGTGCGCTCCACCAGCAGCCAATAGGGAGCCTCAGTCGTCCCGGATAGACACAATACTAAACCAGAGTGCTTCATACTAAAAACCATACAAAAGCAGGGTGTTTAATAAAGGTTGCAATCGAGAAAACCTAATTAAAGGCCCCCCGCACCATAGATCGATATAGCTATAATTATAAGGGCCAAACCATTTTTGAGAGATTATTGACCCTATCTATCACAGGGCGTGAAGGGCATCAATAGTTATAATTCGACACCAATCATGATACTACACTTATTGTCCACCTTAATTTGAACCTTTTGGGGAACTACCACATGATAATAAATAACGGTGTAGTTTCAATTAATGTTATGTTAATGGCACAAGCCGATTATAGCGTACGATAAAAAATGGGTAAATGATACATGTCACCCCTAAGATAAACACAAAAATGACACTTTACGTGTCGATGATAATTCTATCCTTAATATTAGGACCCAGTGCATAGGAGTATGCTAGGTATTTCCAATAGTATCTCTATAGACTCTAAAAATGCCAGTCTACAGAAAACATGTAAATGAAAGTTTTTCGTTCAAACCCCCAGGGGACTGGGATCGCAACCGATGAATCCATTCGGCTTCCTTCTGTAGGATCTTGCGGTCCCAGTCCCCTTTTCTAGGGGATGCTCTCACGATCTCCAGGGCTGCAAATTTAATAGATTTAGGATCCCCATTATGGCATTCCCAGATATGATTGGCCACAGGAGTTTCTTTACGTTTTTTAATATCATTAATATGTTCCAGAATGCGTCTACGGAATTCTCTGAAAGTTTTTCCCACGTAGTCCAGAGGGCATGTACATTGCGCCAGGTAGATCACTCCTTTGCTCCTACAATTCGAGAAATCTCTGATGACATAGTTCGTGCCAGTCGCCGAACAAACATTAATTTTTGTATTATTGATGTAACCACATGCCATACAGGCTCCGCAACGAAATGTTCCCAAGGGCTTACGGTCCAGCCACGTGCCCTCAGGGGTAGGTCTTATATAGTGGCTGTGTACCAGGCGGTCCCGGAGACTCCGACCCCGCCTGAATGTAATACTTGGACGTGCGGGAAGCACGTCAGCGACACCAGGGTCCATCAACAAGATGGGCCAATATTTGGTGATGATATTACGGATTTCCCTATTCCTAATATCATAAGTAGAGATAATCCTCATTATGTCATCATCCTTCTTGCTTGATTCCCTTGGTACTAATAATGTCTCGCGATCCCTAGAAACCGCACTCTGGAAAGCTCCCCGGAGTACGCTCTGTGGGTAACCCCTCGTTTTGAAACGTTCTTGTAGTTTTCTTGATTCTTGATAGAAACTATCATGACTGGAGCAATTTCTTTTCATGCGCAAATACTGTCCTCGTGGAATGCCTTTTTTTAGATTCATGGGGTGATAGCTCTCCCAATGAAGGAGGCTATTCGTTGCAGTTTCTTTTCTAAAAGTGGTGGTAACTAGTTTGTCACCGTTTTTGGTAATTCTAATGTCCAAAAAGGTGAGGGATTCATGGTGGAATTCAGATGTGAATGCCAATCCTAGGTCGTTGGTATTAAGTGTTTTTACAAAGAGCATGAATTCCTCCTCATTACCATTCCATATTATAAACACATCATCGATGTATCTTGTCCATAATGTGATCTTCTCTGCCCACCATGTCTGTGAATCTGGGAAAACCACTTTGTCCTCCCACCAGCCCAGGAAGAGATTAGCATACGACGGGGCACATGAACTCCCCATCGCAGTCCCCCTGAGCTGGTGGAAGAAACGCGTATCGAAAAGAAAAAAATTATGCGTGAGAACGAATTCCAAAAGCGTCAGAACAAAGATATTATGGGGTCTATGTGAGACAGCTCTGGTTTTTAGGAAGTCGGACACCGCCATCAGACCCCTATCATGAGGAATACAACTATATAAGGATTCTACGTCTATGCTTGCCAACGAGCATGATGTTTCAATACTAATAGATTCAATCTTTCGTAGAAAATCCATTGAATCACGTGTGTATGAAGGGAGAGCGGATACAAAACCCTTAAGTACACGATCAATATAAATTCCGCTATTTTGTGTTACCGAGCCCACCCCAGATACAATCGGGCGTCCCTTTAATGGGGAAGTCCCTTTGTGGATTTTTGGTAAACCATAAAAAGTGGCAATCTGAGGTGTGCTCGGCAACAGGAAACGGTATTCTACATCAGAAATTACCTTTTTGAAGAGGCCATCCCTCAAGATATTTTCCAATTCATTCAGGAAAATGTCTGTGGGATCCGAGGGCAAAATTCGGTAACAACTGCGATCATTCAATAGGTGTTCACACATATGTTTATATTCTATGTGACCCATAATCACTAGATTTCCCCCCTTATCAATAGAAGGGAGGCTTCCCTGCAGACGGCAGTGGAAAGATTTCAGGGGTTGATCAAAGAAAGGAAACATAGACAATTCAACAAGGACCTAAAAGAATTCAAGGAGAACAGGGCGTACTTATTTACTGGGGGATCCCAACCCCCCTCTGAAACGGACGTCTCTTCATCTGAGCAGGATTTCTCTGACTCAGAACCCCCACAAAATAGGGTTAACAACAATTATAGAGGAGGCCATAAAAGAGGTGGAAGAGGTGGAAGAGGCCGCTATAACAACAAAAAATGGGCAAAATCGGACAACAGAGGGGGGAAAGGTGGCGATTACTCGGCACCCTCCCAGTCCTCTTCTTCCTCTGCTACATCTATCCCATCTCTCACGTCGCAGGGGAATTTTTTAGCCAGGGGGGGGCCTTACGATCTTCGCAATCGCGTGTAGGAAAGATAACCAGTAAGGTCGCTGTTGATGAATTACAAATTATTAATCTCTCCTCACGGTCTCTCAGTACTATTGAAGAAAATATTCTGAAAAGAGGCCTGTCCTTCGTCCCCACTACCAGATTTGATCCATTTGTGTGGACAAAGGATTTACATTTATTTTCAAGGAAACTCAAATGGCACAAGTTCATGAAAAATAATAATAAAGCTACATGTGAACAATTGGGCCTACAGGAGAGTGACTATGCTGATTTCAAAATCCTCTGTGATCTGATGGAGGAAGGTACACGGACACCTGGTCAAGGTCCATTTACTGATCTGCGACCTAAAAGCAATAAAACCTGCACCTCCTATGAATTACGATCACATAGAAATTTTTCTACAAATGGCCATAGAGGAGATTGAAAGACTGCCCACGAACTCACCTTATTATCATAATCTTTCTGGTCCTGAGATGGAGGCCCTTCGCGGGCTTGAAAAAGACACTACCATAATAATCAAGCCGGCGGATAAGGGGGGAAATCTAGTGATTATGGGTCACATAGAATATAAACATATGTGTGAACACCTATTGAATGATCGCAGTTGTTACCGAATTTTGCCCTCGGATCCCACAGACATTTTCCTGAATGAATTGGAAAATATCTTGAGGGATGGCCTCTTCAAAAAGGTAATTTCTGATGTAGAATACCGTTTCCTGTTGCCGAGCACACCTCAGATTGCCACTTTTTATGGTTTACCAAAAATCCACAAAGGGACTTCCCCATTAAAGGGACGCCCGATTGTATCTGGGGTGGGCTCGGTAACACAAAATAGCGGAATTTATATTGATCGTGTACTTAAGGGTTTTGTATCCGCTCTCCCTTCATACACACGTGATTCAATGGATTTTCTACGAAAGATTGAATCTATTAGTATTGAAACATCATGCTCGTTGGCAAGCATAGACGTAGAATCCTTATATAGTTGTATTCCTCATGATAGGGGTCTGATGGCGGTGTCCGACTTCCTAAAAACCAGAGCTGTCTCACATAGACCCCATAATATCTTTGTTCTGACGCTTTTGGAATTCGTTCTCACGCATAATTTTTTTCTTTTCGATACGCGTTTCTTCCACCAGCTCAGGGGGACTGCGATGGGGAGTTCATGTGCCCCGTCGTATGCTAATCTCTTCCTGGGCTGGTGGGAGGACAAAGTGGTTTTCCCAGATTCACAGACATGGTGGGCAGAGAAGATCACATTATGGACAAGATACATCGATGATGTGTTTATAATATGGAATGGTAATGAGGAGGAATTCATGCTCTTTGTAAAAACACTTAATACCAACGACCTAGGATTGGCATTCACATCTGAATTCCACCATGAATCCCTCACCTTTTTGGACATTAGAATTACCAAAAACGGTGACAAACTAGTTACCACCACTTTTAGAAAAGAAACTGCAACGAATAGCCTCCTTCATTGGGAGAGCTATCACCCCATGAATCTAAAAAAAGGCATTCCACGAGGACAGTATTTGCGCATGAAAAGAAATTGCTCCAGTCATGATAGTTTCTATCAAGAATCAAGAAAACTACAAGAACGTTTCAAAACGAGGGGTTACCCACAGAGCGTACTCCGGGGAGCTTTCCAGAGTGCGGTTTCTAGGGATCGCGAGACATTATTAGTACCAAGGGAATCAAGCAAGAAGGATGATGACATAATGAGGATTATCTCTACTTATGATATTAGGAATAGGGAAATCCGTAATATCATCACCAAATATTGGCCCATCTTGTTGATGGACCCTGGTGTCGCTGACGTGCTTCCCGCACGTCCAAGTATTACATTCAGGCGGGGTCGGAGTCTCCGGGACCGCCTGGTACACAGCCACTATATAAGACCTACCCCTGAGGGCACGTGGCTGGACCGTAAGCCCTTGGGAACATTTCGTTGCGGAGCCTGTATGGCATGTGGTTACATCAATAATACAAAAATTAATGTTTGTTCGGCGACTGGCACGAACTATGTCATCAGAGATTTCTCGAATTGTAGGAGCAAAGGAGTGATCTACCTGGCGCAATGTACATGCCCTCTGGACTACGTGGGAAAAACTTTCAGAGAATTCCGTAGACGCATTCTGGAACATATTAATGATATTAAAAAACGTAAAGAAACTCCTGTGGCCAATCATATCTGGGAATGCCATAATGGGGATCCTAAATCTATTAAATTTGCAGCCCTGGAGATCGTGAGAGCATCCCCTAGAAAAGGGGACTGGGACCGCAAGATCCTACAGAAGGAAGCCGAATGGATTCATCGGTTGCGATCCCAGTCCCCTGGGGGTTTGAACGAAAAACTTTCATTTACATGTTTTCTGTAGACTGGCATTTTTAGAGTCTATAGAGATACTATTGGAAATACCTAGCATACTCCTATGCACTGGGTCCTAATATTAAGGATAGAATTATCATCGACACGTAAAGTGTCATTTTTGTGTTTATCTTAGGGGTGACATGTATCATTTACCCATTTTTTATCGTACGCTATAATCGGCTTGTGCCATTAACATAACATTAATTGAAACTACACCGTTATTTATTATCATGTGGTAGTTCCCCAAAAGGTTCAAATTAAGGTGGACAATAAGTGTAGTATCATGATTGGTGTCGAATTATAACTATTGATGCCCTTCACGCCCTGTGATAGATAGGGTCAATAATCTCTCAAAAATGGTTTGGCCCTTATAATTATAGCTATATCGATCTATGGTGCGGGGGGCCTTTAATTAGGTTTTCTCGATTGCAACCTTTATTAAACACCCTGCTTTTGTATGGTTTTTAGTATGAAGCACTCTGGTTTAGTATTGTGTCTATCCGGGACGACTGAGGCTCCCTATTGGCTGCTGGTGGAGCGCACGATACCTTCCTTGTGACGTGCGCTCCATCTAGCTACTTCCGGTCGCGTCCCCAGTGGCAGAGGTTGGAACGCACAGCCATCTTTCCAGTTGGCGTGCGTTCCAGCTGCCATCCCGGGCGGGGCGTCCTTTAGGGTGTACGTCCTGGTGGCAGCTTTCTAATGGCCGCTGGGAGAACATACGGTAATCCCCAATGCGTCACTTCCTGTGACGCACTTCCGGGAACGTCCTGATTGGTCTAAGTTGGAACGCACAGCCATGTTACCATATGGCGTGCGTTCCATCAGTATCTCGGACGGCCGTGATAGCACATTTCTCAATAGATGTGCATACTTTGAGACAAGAGCCACAGCATATTATAGCCTGGCTGCAATCGATTAATTCCTGATCCCTACTTTTAGTTTAGATCAATAGTTTCGATACTCTAGAGTGGCTCCTCCCCCTTGGAGTACCACATGATTGTTACTACCAACACTGATTGGTCCCTCATGATTGGGACGAACCCCACATGGCTATATAGCTTCAGTGGGAACTCCATACACATTGGAGCTACATCACATCTTGCCCCCTGGAGGCCTCACACCACAACAGGTGTATCTGGACCTGCTGACCTGGAGTTGTGCCAGCTAAGTATATTCATTACTGGGATTTTAGTCTGTGTATCTATACATTATTGTGTGCGGACTCCCTCTATAGTCAGTTTCTCAGCCTTTTTGGTCTCTTTTTTTGGCCTTTTGGTCTTTTGTTTTGTGGCCTCCAGATTTAAGATCCGTTTTCTGTTTATATCTATCAGACGACTGTTGAATACTTTATGTATTCAATGGACACTGTTTTTGTCCCCTGATGAACCCCTTTGATGAGAGGAAGGGGGGAAACGCGTCGGGACACGTGACTATTTAAGCGACATCTTTTTTCTTATACACTATTACCCGGATATCCATATGGGATAGTGCATAAAGGGCATTTCAAGGATAGACAGTATAGGTACGGGGACGGAGTGTGCCTACCATTAAGACACATCTCCGGGCTGAGGAGAAGTTTTAAAGGGATATTGTAGGGATTGATTGTGTCATGGCACGGGTTGCCCTGACGCGTTCCCCCCCTTCTTTCCTCTCATACTAATTTACCTGTCTGATCTTGCTCGTTCGTGTGTTTATTGTACTGTATGTATTTTTTTTGTGTGTTGCGGTACAAGGTGTCCCTCATTCAGGGAATTTTAATTGACCTAAATAAATGTTAAATTTTAGGTAGTCGTATTTCAGTGATATTGATTTAATAATTCTACGACTACCCCTTTCATCTATAAATAGAGCTTTACTATTTTGATTGTCCTCATGGCTAGTTTTCTATCCGGTACATTGTATACAGAGGATCTTGTTAAAGAAGCAAGGGATATTTTCTCTGATAAGGAGTTGCCGGGTCTTTCCAATTCACTAACATGTAAACTCACATTTACTGACTTATATGAGGAATACAAGAACAACATAAAATCATGGTGGGAGATTAAGTCCATCGAAAGTTACCTTGAATATCGAATTGTCCCTCAAGGATTACGAATAAGGATCACACCAGCAGAGAGGGTACGATCACCAGGTTTACTTACCCTTTGGGAGCAGGAATTGACCAATAGCTCGTTAAGATTAATGAACATACTCTTAGCAGAGGAACGATTATATTTTGAGAGATCCTCAGAGAAACTTAAAGGCCTTGTTGATTTGGCTATTTCCCATAATACGGACCCTGACTTCAATAGAAGGGAGGCTTCCCTGCAGACGGCAGTGGAAAGATTTCAGGGGTTGATCAAAGAAAGGAAACATAGACAATTCAACAAGGACCTAAAAGAATTCAAGGAGAACAGGGCGTACTTATTTACTGGGGGATCCAACCCCCCTCTGAAACGGACGTCTCTTCATCTGAGCAGGATTTCTCTGACTCAGAACCCCCACAAAATAGGGTTAACAACAATTATAGAGGAGGCCATAAAAGAGGTGGAAGAGGTGGAAGAGGCCGCTATAACAACAAAAAATGGGCAAAATCGGACAACAGAGGGGGGAAAGGTGGCGATTACTCGGCACCCTCCCAGTCCTCTTCTTCCTCTGCTACATCTATCCCATCTCTCACGTCGCAGGGGAATTTTTTAGCCAGGGGGGGGCCTTACGATCTTCGCAATCGCGTGTAGGAAAGATAACCAGTAAGGTCGCTGTTGATGAATTACAAATTATTAATCTCTCCTCACGGTCTCTCAGTACTATTGAAGAAAATATTCTGAAAAGAGGCCTGTCCTTCGTCCCCACTACCAGATTTGATCCATTTGTGTGGACAAAGGATTTACATTTATTTTCAAGGAAACTCAAATGGCACAAGTTCATGAAAAATAATAATAAAGCTACATGTGAACAATTGGGCCTACAGGAGAGTGACTATGCTGATTTCAAAATCCTCTGTGATCTGATGGAGGAAGGTACACGGACACCTGGTCAAGGTCCATTTACTGATCTGCGACCTAAAAGCAAAAAACCTGCACCTCCTATGAATTACGATCACATAGAAATTTTTCTACAAATGGCCATAGAGGAGATTGAAAGACTGCCCACGAACTCACCTTATTATCATAATCTTTCTGGTCCTGAGATGGAGGCCCCTCGCGGGCTTGAAAAAGACACTACCATAATAATCAAGCCGGCGGATAAGGGGGGAAATCTAGTGATTATGGGTCACATAGAATATAAACATATGTGTGAACACCTATTGAATGATCGCAGTTGTTACCGAATTTTGCCCTCGGATCCCACAGACATTTTCCTGAATGAATTGGAAAATATCTTGAGGGATGGCCTCTTCAAAAAGGTAATTTCTGATGTAGAATACCGTTTCCTGTTGCCGAGCACACCTCAGATTGCCACTTTTTATGGTTTACCAAAAATCCACAAAGGGACTTCCCCATTAAAGGGACGCCCGATTGTATCTGGGGTGGGCTCGGTAACACAAAATAGCGGAATTTATATTGATCGTGTACTTAAGGGTTTTGTATCCGCTCTCCCTTCATACACACGTGATTCAATGGATTTTCTACGAAAGATTGAATCTATTAGTATTGAAACATCATGCTCGTTGGCAAGCATAGACGTAGAATCCTTATATAGTTGTATTCCTCATGATAGGGGTCTGATGGCGGTGTCCGACTTCCTAAAAACCAGAGCTGTCTCACATAGACCCCATAATATCTTTGTTCTGACGCTTTTGGAATTCGTTCTCACGCATAATTTTTTTCTTTTCGATACGCGTTTCTTCCACCAGCTCAGGGGGACTGCGATGGGGAGTTCATGTGCCCCGTCGTATGCTAATCTCTTCCTGGGCTGGTGGGAGGACAAAGTGGTTTTCCCAGATTCACAGACATGGTGGGCAGAGAAGATCACATTATGGACAAGATACATCGATGATGTGTTTATAATATGGAATGGTAATGAGGAGGAATTCATGCTCTTTGTAAAAACACTTAATACCAACGACCTAGGATTGGCATTCACATCTGAATTCCACCATGAATCCCTCACCTTTTTGGACATTAGAATTACCAAAAACGGTGACAAACTAGTTACCACCACTTTTAGAAAAGAAACTGCAACGAATAGCCTCCTTCATTGGGAGAGCTATCACCCCATGAATCTAAAAAAAGGCATTCCACGAGGACAGTATTTGCGCATGAAAAGAAATTGCTCCAGTCATGATAGTTTCTATCAAGAATCAAGAAAACTACAAGAACGTTTCAAAACGAGGGGTTACCCACAGAGCGTACTCCGGGGAGCTTTCCAGAGTGCGGTTTCTAGGGATCGCGAGACATTATTAGTACCAAGGGAATCAAGCAAGAAGGATGATGACATAATGAGGATTATCTCTACTTATGATATTAGGAATAGGGAAATCCGTAATATCATCACCAAATATTGGCCCATCTTGTTGATGGACCCTGGTGTCGCTGACGTGCTTCCCGCACGTCCAAGTATTACATTCAGGCGGGGTCGGAGTCTCCGGGACCGCCTGGTACACAGCCACTATATAAGACCTACCCCTGAGGGCACGTGGCTGGACCGTAAGCCCTTGGGAACATTTCGTTGCGGAGCCTGTATGGCATGTGGTTACATCAATAATACAAAAATTAATGTTTGTTCGGCGACTGGCACGAACTATGTCATCAGAGATTTCTCGAATTGTAGGAGCAAAGGAGTGATCTACCTGGCGCAATGTACATGCCCTCTGGACTACGTGGGAAAAACTTTCAGAGAATTCCGTAGACGCATTCTGGAACATATTAATGATATTAAAAAACGTAAAGAAACTCCTGTGGCCAATCATATCTGGGAATGCCATAATGGGGATCCTAAATCTATTAAATTTGCAGCCCTGGAGATCGTGAGAGCATCCCCTAGAAAAGGGGACTGGGACCGCAAGATCCTACAGAAGGAAGCCGAATGGATTCATCGGTTGCGATCCCAGTCCCCTGGGGGTTTGAACGAAAAACTTTCATTTACATGTTTTCTGTAGACTGGCATTTTTAGAGTCTATAGAGATACTATTGGAAATACCTAGCATACTCCTATGCACTGGGTCCTAATATTAAGGATAGAATTATCATCGACACGTAAAGTGTCATTTTTGTGTTTATCTTAGGGGTGACATGTATCATTTACCCATTTTTTATCGTACGCTATAATCGGCTTGTGCCATTAACATAACATTAATTGAAACTACACCGTTATTTATTATCATGTGGTAGTTCCCCAAAAGGTTCAAATTAAGGTGGACAATAAGTGTAGTATCATGATTGGTGTCGAATTATAACTATTGATGCCCTTCACGCCCTGTGATAGATAGGGTCAATAATCTCTCAAAAATGGTTTGGCCCTTATAATTATAGCTATATCGATCTATGGTGCGGGGGGCCTTTAATTAGGTTTTCTCGATTGCAACCTTTATTAAACACCCTGCTTTTGTATGGTTTTTAGTATGAAGCACTCTGGTTTAGTATTGTGTCTATCCGGGACGACTGAGGCTCCCTATTGGCTGCTGGTGGAGCGCACGATACCTTCCTTGTGACGTGCGCTCCATCTAGCTACTTCCGGTCGCGTCCCCAGTGGCAGAGGTTGGAACGCACAGCCATCTTTCCAGTTGGCGTGCGTTCCAGCTGCCATCCCGGGCGGGGCGTCCTTTAGGGTGTACGTCCTGGTGGCAGCTTTCTAATGGCCGCTGGGAGAACATACGGTAATCCCCAATGCGTCACTTCCTGTGACGCACTTCCGGGAACGTCCTGATTGGTCTAAGTTGGAACGCACAGCCATGTTACCATATGGCGTGCGTTCCATCAGTATCTCGGACGGCCGTGATAGCACATTTCTCAATAGATGTGCATACTTTGAGACAAGAGCCACAGCATATTATAGCCTGGCTGCAATCGATTAATTCCTGATCCCTACTTTTAGTTTAGATCAATAGTTTCGATACTCTAGAGTGGCTCCTCCCCCTTGGAGTACCACATGATTGTTACTACCAACACTGATTGGTCCCTCATGATTGGGACGAACCCCACATGGCTATATAGCTTCAGTGGGAACTCCATACACATTGGAGCTACATCACATCTTGCCCCCTGGAGGCCTCACACCACAACAGGTGTATCTGGACCTGCTGACCTGGAGTTGTGCCAGCTAAGTATATTCATTACTGGTATTTAAGTCTGTGTTTATACACATAGTTTTGTACGGACTTTCTCTTCTGTCAGTTTTCTGACCCTTGGTCTGTTGGTGTGGGGTCGTCAGATTGATCCGTTTTCGGCTGATATCCGTCAGACGACTGTTGAACATTTTATATGCTCGATGGACACTGTTTTTGTCCCCTGAAGAACCCCTTCAATGAGAGGAAGGGGGGAAACGCGTCGGGACACGTGACTATCCAAACGATATCTTTTCTTATACACTATTACCCGGATATCCATATGGGATAGTGTATAAAGGGCAATTTAAGGATAGACAGTACAGGTACGGGGACGGAGTGTGCCTACCATCAAGACACATCTCCGGGCTGAGGAAAAGTTTTTAAAGGGATATTGTAGGGATTGAGTGGGCCATGGCACGGGTTGCCCTGGCGCGTTCCCCCCCTTTCTTCCTCTCATACTAACCCACCTGTCTGATCTTGCTCATTCGTGTGGTTATTGTTTTGTATGTATTTTTTTTTGTGTGTTGCGGTACAAGGTGTCCCTCATTCAGGGAATTTTAATTGACCTAAATAAATGTTAAATTTTAGGTAGTCGTATTTCAGTGATATTGATTTAATAATTCTACGACTACCCCTTTCATCTATAAATAGAGCTTTACCAGTATAAATACCCCACATGTGACCCCATTTCGGAAAGAAGACACTCTAAGGTATTCCGTGAGGGGCATATTGAGTCCATGAAAGATTTAAATTTTTGTCCCAAGTTAGCGGAAAGGGAGACTTTGTGAGAAAATACAAAAAAAAAAATCAATTTCCGCTAACTTGTGCCAAAAAATAATAATAATTTGATGAACTCGTCATGCCCCTCATTGAATACCTTGGGGTGTCTTCTTTCCAAAATGGGGTCACATGTGGGGTATTTATACTGCCCTGGCATTTTAGGGGCCCGAAAGCGTGAGAAGAAGTCTGGGATCCAAATGTCTAAAAATGCCCTCCTAAAAGGAATTTGGGCCGCTTTGCACATCTAGGCTGCAAAAAAGTGTCACACATGTGGTATCGCCGTATTTAGGAGAAGTTGGGGAATGTGTTTTGGGGTGTCATTTTACATATACCCATGCTGGGTGAGATAAATATCTTGGTCAAATGCCAACTTTGTATATAAAAAAAAAAAAAAGGGAAAAGTTGTCTTTTGCCAAGATATTTCTCTCACCCAGCATGGGTATATGTAAAATGACACCTCAAAACACATTCCCCAACTTCTCCTGAGTACGGCGATACCACATGTGTGACACTTTTTTGTCGCCTAGGTGGGCAAAGGGGCACACATTCCAAAGAGCACCTTTAGGATTTCACAGGTCATTTTTTACACATTTTGATTTCAAACTACTTACCACACATTAGGGCCCCTAGAATGCCAGGGCAGTATACCTACCCCACAAGTGACCCCATTTTGGAAAGAAGACACCCCAAGATATTCCGTGAGGGGCATGGCGAGTTCCTAGAATTTTTTATTTTTTGTCACAAGTTAGCGGAAAATTATGATTTTTTTTTTCTGACAAAGTCTCATATTCCACTAACTTGTGACAAAAAAAAAATTTCTAGGAACTCGCCATGCCCCTCACAGAATACCTTGGGGTGTCTTCTTTCCAAAATGGGGTCACTTGTGGGGTAGTTATACTGCCCTGGCAATTTAGGGGCCCTAATGTGTGCAAAGTAGTTTGAAATCAAAATCTGTAAAAAATGGCCGGTGAAATCCTAAAGGTGCTCTTTGGAATGTGGGCCCCTTTGCCCACCTAGGCTGCAAAAAAGTGTCACACATCTGGTATCGCCGTACTCAGGAGAAGTTGGGCAATGTGTTTTGGGGTGTCATTTCACATATACCCATGCTGGGTGAGATAAATATCTTGGTCAAATGCCAACTTTGTATAAAAAAAAATGGGAAAAGTTGTCTTTTGCCAAGATATTTCTCTCACCCAGCTTGGTATATGTAAAATGACACCCCAAAACACATTCCCCAACTTCTCCTGAGTACGGCGATACCAGACGTGTGACACTTTTTTGCAGCCTAGGTGGGCAAAGGGGCACACATTCCAAAGAGCACCTTTCGGATTTCACCGGTCATTTTTTACAGATTTTGATTTCAAACTACTTCTCACACATCTGGGCCCCTAAAATGCCAGGGCAGTATAACTACCCCACAAGTGACCCCATTTTGGAAAGAAGACACCACAAGGTATTTTGTGATGGGGATAGTGAGTTCATGGAAGTTTTTATTTTTTGTCACAAGTTAGTGGAATATGAGACTTTGTAAGAAAAAATAAAAAAATAAAAATAAATCATAATTTTCCGCTAACTTGTGACAAAAAATAAAAAGTTCTATGAACTCACTATGCCCATCAGCGAATACCTTAGGGTGTCTACTTTGAAATGGGGTCATTTGTGGGGTGTTTGTACTGTCTGGGCATTGTAGAACCTCAGGAAACATGACAGGTGCTCAGAAAGTCTGAGCTGCTTTAAAAAGCGGAAATTCACATTTTTGTACCATAGTTTGTAAACGCTATAACTTTTATCTAAACCATTTTTTTTTTATCAAAGACATGTAGAACAATAGAGAAAATTTTATATATGGATGTCGTTTTTTTTGCAAATTTTTACAACTGCAAGTGAAAAATGTCATTTTTTTGCAAAAAAATCGTTAAATTTCGATTAATAACAAAAAAAGTAAAAATGTCAGCAGCAATGAAATACCACCAAATGAAAGCTCTATTAGTGAGAAGAAAAGGAGGTAAAATTCATTTGGGTGGTAAGTTGCATGACCGAGCAATAAACTGTGAAAGTAGTGTAGTGCAGAAGTGTAAAAAGTGGCCTGGTCATTAAGGGTGTTTAAGCTAGGGGGGCTGAGGTGGTTAAAAGTGTAAGGTTTCATATGTGGCGATAAACATGGTAAAATAAAACAAACACTATAAAAATTAAAAATATGTCATTTCCTGAAGCTTTTTTCTATGCAAGTACACTTAAAAGTTTAGGTTACTTACCATGTATATATTTAACTACATTTAAGCTAAGTCCATGTCGAGAAATGGTCATCAAGACTTCACCAGCACTTTTTCTCCAAGGAAGGTTATAAGGTGGACACCAAGATGTTATTGCACTGAAGAGGAGTTGAAGATCATCTTTTTGCGCTAGCTCCTCAGCTGGAGACACAAAGCTACACAACTTCACTAAAATCTGGGGGCAAAAATGTACATTTGTTAGCATAGACAGAAATGACATGGGCAAGATCTTGTAGTAAGGATTTAAATTAGTTTTACAATTTGAAAGATTGCAAAAAATTGGAATTTTGACACATCCTTCTATTCTGTGTAACTGTAAAATGAAAACGGCCATTCCCCAGCTTATGTCTGTAGTGCTTGTAATGAGGTTACAAGGGAAAAAATTTAATATTATATTTTTTATATATTATTATACATTAACGTTCCCCTAGCCCTTCAAATCTTTCATTTCACTAGACCTCTACACCATGCAATGAACTAGTTATCTCGACTCTCCGTCCCCTCCATCGTCACCTGGCTACCTTCGCTGACCTCTTAAGTATTAAAACCTCCCTCTCTAATCACAGTCAGTCACCTCATGCCCTATCCTACTCACAGATCGTATCCCTCTTTCTACTTCCACCTCATGCCCTATCCTACTCATGGATACCATTCCTCTCTCTACTTCCACCTCATGCCCTATCCTACTCATAGATACTATCCCTCTCTACTTCCAGCTCATGCCCTATCCAACTTACGAATACTATCCCTTTCTCAACTTCCAGCTCATGCCTTATCCAATGCACAAATACTATCCCTCTCTCACCTTCCACCTCATGCCCTAGACTACTCATGGATACAATCCCTCTCTCTCAACTTCCAGCTCATGCCCTATACAACTCACAAATACCATCCCTCTTTACTTCCAGATCTTGCCCTATCCGACTCACAGATACCATCCCTCTCTCTACTTCCAGCTCATACCCTACCCTACTCACAAATACTATCCCTCTCTCTACTTTCAGCTTGTGTCCTACCCTACTCACAAATACTATCCCTCTCTCTCTACTTCCAGCTTGACCCCTATCCTACTCACAAATACTATCCCTCTCTCTACTTCCAGCTTGAGCCCTAGCCTACTCACAAATACTATCCCTCTCTCTACTTCCAGCTTGAGCCCTAGCCTACTCACAAATACTATCCCTCTCTTTACTTCCAGCTTGAGCCCTAGCCTACTCATGGATACCATCCCTCTCTCTACTTCCAGCTCATGTCCTATCCAAGTTCTCACAAATACTATCCCTCTCTCTACTTCCAGCTTGAGCCCTAGCCTACTCACAAATACTATCCCTCTCTCTACTTCCAGCTTGAGCCCTAGCTTACTCACAAATACTATCCCTCTCTCTACTTCCAGCTCATGCCCTACACTACTCAAATACTATTCCTCTCTCTACTTCCAGCTTGAGCCCTATCCTACTCACAAATACTATCCCTCTCTTTACTTCCAGCTTGAGCCCTAGCCTACTCATGGATACCATCCCTCTCTCTACTTCCAGCTCATGTCCTATCCAAGTTCTCACAAATACTATCCCTCTCTCTACTTCCAGCTTGAGCCCTAGCCTACTCACAAATACTATCCCTCTCTCTACTTCCAGCTTGAGCCCTAGCTTACTCACAAATACTATCCCTCTCTCTACTTCCAGCTCATGCCCTACACTACTCAAATACTATTCCTCTCTCTACTTCCAGCTTGAGCCCTATCCTACTCACAAATACTATCCCTCTCTTTACTTCCAGCTTGAGCCTTAGCCTACTCATGGATACCATCCCTCTCTCTACTTCCAGCTCATGTCCTATCCAAGTTCTCACAAATACTATCCCTCTCTCTACTTCCAGCTCATGCCCTACACTACTCACAAATACTATTCCTCTCTCTACTTCCAGATTGAGCCCTATCCTACTCATGAATACTATCCCTCTCTCTACTTCCAGCTCATGCCCTATCCTTCTCACAGATATTATCAATCTGTCAACTTGTTATTACTGCTGGGGACATCTCATAATACTGGGCCCCCTTCAACTAATCCCCACCTCTCCATCTAAAGTTTGGCATTGGAGATGTAAATCTTGCTCTTGGCGCACAGTGTTTATGCTAATGTTAATGCCAGAGGCGATATGGACTCTGCAGCTATTGAGTCACCAGAGTGTTGGTGAATTCTATGCAACCACACTCTAATTTTGTGGTCTGATACTTTGTGGCTGAGTTGCTGTGGTTCCTAAATGCTTTCATTTTCCAATAATCCAATGGCTAGGAAGGGAAGACATTTCACAAACTGACTAGTTACAATGGTGGCATCTTATTTAAAGGCAACCTGTCATCAGTTTTCTGCTGCCCTCACTTTTAAATCCTAACAACTCCAGCACATGCCAATGAGTCCTCATATTCATGAGCTCACGGCTCTCCCTGCCCACCTGCCTCTGACTGACAGTTTAGCAGCAGGTGGGCAGAGAAATCCAGGAGCTCATGAATATTCGGGGCTCATTATGCACTGGAGCTGTTCAATACAAGATTTGGGCAAAACGGCTGGGTCAATTAAAGAAAGTGACCCGGCATTTTGATAAGGAGGATCTGCCACTTGTTTATTTTGCCCTTAGTTTTGATTCACAAAAGCGAGTTCATTGCAGGAATCACGCTCCATGTGCGAGTGTGATCCTCTGTTGTTGCTCCTGCAGTCCAAAACCAAGAATCACGCTCACACTCGGAGCGCGATTCCCGCAATGGACTCGCTCGTGTGAAACAGCCCTTAACGAATCACACTGGTATTCAGCAAGCTCCTTGCATGGCTGTGTGTTTGACAGTTTACTCATGTGGCAATAGCAGTGTATTAAGAGGTGTCATCTGAACAGTGATATGAACCACATGGCTTCTCTATTGCAAAGCAGAACCTGAAAGGGACATGTTGTACTTAGATTCCCTAAGAAGTACAGCTCGACAATTGAGCTTAAAACTTCAAATGCCCCCAACATGGCCACCGCACTTCACGTAATATCCGATGCACACTGTGCTTTGGTAGTCAGAGACACTCATCCAGTTGTCAGATTTCTGAGAAGTGGGAACGTTTCTTAGACTACTGATGCACAGTGTACAACGGTGTAGGAATTGGTGGATCAGCAACACAATGAATAAAAGGGACGGCTCCAGGTAATGGGCATTTCCTAGATATGTTATATATTTTGTGTCACATTGGAGGGACTCTGTAATGTATAATAAAGGGCCTTTTCAGACTTTTCAGTCTCTTCTGGTTTGTCTGCTATTAGGCAAGTACTACTGTAGAGGCAATTTGGGAAATCCTCAACATAAGTAACAGATCTGATGAGTCATAATTTCTTCCAGTTATGTCAGATTGCCAATACATGATTCTACCATGTGCCCAAGCAACAGCCGACACAAGTTGCCTACTTACAAAAACATATTTTTCTTCTGTGTTAATATAGGACTTATAATTCACGAAAATGTTGCTAACATTTGGTTTCTGAATGTATAATTTCCTTGTAATATTAGCCACACAAAGACGTTCAAGTCAACCACCGCCACAGAATATAATGAAGATGAAGTTTCTAAACTAGGACTGAAAATTCTCATTTAGACTGGCAATGATCACTGAGGCAGATGGCTTATCAAATATTCTATTAAGAAATTGCAGAGGGGATATTAAGCAGATCGATAACTGCTGACGCCAGATGGAAATAACTATTGCAGAGGCAGCAAGCAGTTCACGTAATGATTTCTGATGCAGATTCAGTTAAAGGGTTTACTTCATTCAACTCAACCAAGGTCTTAGTATTCCTGGTGCTGTTCCTCCAAGTTCTAGATGGCAAAATCACTTTATTGGCACCATTCCACCAAGTCAAAATCTCTGTAATGCAATATTCTGAACTCCAAAGCATATGAAAAAAGTACAAGAAAAAAAAAAAAAAAAAAAAGTACAATTTCCATAGCCTTTAATTTTCGGAACATTTTCTGTTAAATCCTATTAACTTAGTTGTTGCACCGGTATTGATACCCTCTGAGCTGCCAGAGGAAGCAACTAATAAAAAAATTGCAGGGGGCGCCAGGCAGCAAACACTTCAATGAGGGTCATAGGAGCCTATGGCTCCCGTCCCCTCCGTTCTTCCTCATAGGTTTCAGGCTAGTGGACTGCCTATGAGGCAGTAGAGCAAGCGTAGTGTCAAGAATGTAGTTGATCCTGGGAGGTATGATGTCAGGGGAAGAGGCGGCGTCTCGTCATCCAGGGGGCAGGGCCTAACGATGTGCGGGAGATTCTACAGAGCAGGAGCAGAGTCTGCAGGTAAGTATGTGGAGGAGAATAGTGACTGTTATTTTTACTTGGGGGGGCTTTTTGCAGGGGCTGAAGGGAGAAGGAATAATCTTTGTATTGGAGACTGTATGTTAGAGGGGTATGAAGAGAGGGTAGTGGGGATGATATTTACATGGGACTGTATGCTGGAGAGGCTGAAGGCGGGGGGGGGGGTGATATTTTACATGAGACTGTATGCTGGAGGGGCTAAGGCGGGGGGGGGGTTGTATCTTACATGGGACTGTATGCTGGAGGAGCTGAAGGCAGGGGGAGTGATGTGTTTTACATGGGACTGTATGCTGGAGGGGCTGAAGGCAGGGGGTTGTATCTTACATGGGACTGTATGCTGGAGGAGCTGAAGGCAGGGGGAGTGATGTATTTTACATAGGACTGTATGCTGGAGGGGCTGAAGGCAGGACGAGTGAGCATTTTACATGGGACTGTGCAAGAAGGGCTGGAAGGCAGGGGTGTGATGCATCTTACATGGGACTGTATGCTGGAGGGGCTGAAGGCAGACGGCAAAGAGAGGGAGTGCGATATTATTTACATAGGACTTATGTTGGAGGGGCTAAAGGCGGAGAGTGATGTATTTTACAGGAGACTGTATGCTGGAGGGGCTGAAGGCAGGGGGAAGGTTGTATCTTACATGGGACTGTATGCTGAAGGGGGGCATAATTATTACTATAATACTACAGAGGGGGCCATTATAATATTAATACAGAGGAGGAAATAATAATAATATAGAGGGGCCAGTATATATTATAATTATACAGAGGGCATTATAGTTATGGGCACTACGGGGGAGGGGAGGTCTGTTATCTGACGATGATAGTAAAGTGAGGAATCTAAAAAATAAATAAAAAAAATTGTGAAACTCTACAGAGATGAGACGCGGCTGATGGAAGGTGTCATGACGGTCCTATCTCCGAATGAAGATGCTGAGAAAAGTCTACATCACAGGAAAGGTCACTGGATGTAACAGCTATGGTGAGGTATTCTCCTGTATGTTATGTCCATCCAAATATTTGTTTGGGGGGGGGGTTGGGGGTGTGGATATAGAATTTGGGCCACACTGCCTCAGCCCGGCCCCAGACTTCAGGTCACACTGTGTGTGTTCTGAATTCTGGGGCCTCACACCCATCTAACACATTATCTGTACTCAGAGTTATCGCTGTGTTATCTGAAGTGTTACATAGGACTGCAGTTGACATCTACTGCATTATTTGTAAAAAGGGGTGTGGTCACAGGTTGGGGGCGCAATACTTGGCTTGCCCCGGGTGCTGGCAACCTACGCTACGCCACTGCAGAGCTGTCGTATATTTCAGTCTTCATTTGTGCCAGAAAACTGGCAAAAGTGCAGATAAGGCCCCATGCACACGGCCGTTGTTCACAGCCGTGTGCGGGCCGTGGAACCGCGGCCTGGATCCCTCCTGAGAGCAGGAGCGCACGGCGTCACTGGTTGCTATGACGCCGTGCGCCCCCTGCTGCCGGCACAGTACAGTAATACACTGGTATAGATCGTACCAGTGTATTACTGTACTGTGCCGGCAGCAGGGAGCGCACGGCGTCATAGCAACCAGTGACGCCGTGCGCTCCTGCTCTCAGGAGGGATCCAGGCCGCGGTTCCACGGCCCGCACACGGCTGTGAACAACGGCCGTGTGCATGGGGCCTTAATCTGTCACGCCCAGAGGCCATGAGCCCTAGACAACGCTAGTTTTACCAACTGTTCACTAGACTACAGGGACACCACTGTTGAATCACATCTCCGTAATAGTGGCAAGGCCTCTCTTCCTTTCACCCAGTCTCCTACCCAGCTTCATTTTCATCTCTTACTATAATCAAGATCCTCATCAATTCCACTACTCTCGTCCATTCACCATTACAAAGACTTGGAGAAGACCAGTTAACAACTGGCGCACACCAGAGAGATCAGTGTGCTAAATAGCTAGAATGAACATGGTGTTTGAGCTGCAGGCAGCATGTTACTGAGCAGGAGGAGCAGATTGTTATATCATTTTATGGGAAAAGATTCAGTGTAACTATCAGTGACTGACAGTCTTCCCTCTATGACTGTGTATACAGAGATAGCTGTCAGTCACTGACTGAAGACAAGGAGACGGTCCTATCAGTGACTGACAGCCTTCCCTCTATGACTGTGTATACAGAGATAGCTGTCAGTCACTGACTGAAGACAAGGAGACGGTCCTATCAGTGACTGACAGCCTTCCCTCTATGACTGTGTATACAGAGATAGCGGTCAGTCACTGACTGAAGACAAGGAGGAGGTCCTATCAGTGACTGACAGCCTTCCCTCTATGACTGTGTATACAGAGATAGCTGTCAGTCACTGACTGAGGACAAGGAGACGGTCCTATCAGTGACTGACAGCCTTCCCTCTATGACTGTGTACACAGAGATAGCTGTCAGTCACTGACTGAAGACAAGGAGACGGTCCTATCAGTGACTGGAAGCCTTCCCTCTATGACTGTGTATACAGAGATAGCTGTCAGTCACTGACTGAAGACAAGGAGACGGTCCTATCAGTGACTGACAGCCTTCCCTCTATGACTGTGTATACAGAGATAGCTGTCAGTCACTGAGTGAAGACAAAGAGGAGGTCCTATCAGTGACTGACAGTCTTCCCTCTATGACTGTGTGTACAGAGATAGCTGTCAGTCACTGACTGAAGACAAGGAGGCGGTCCTATCAGTGACTGACAGCCTTCCCTATATGACTGTGTATACAGAGATAGCTGTCAGTCACTGACTGAAGACAAGGAGACGGTCCTATCAGTGACTGACAGCCTTCCCTCTATGACTGTGTGTACAGAGATAGCTGTCAGTCACTGACTGAAGACAAGGAGGCGGTCCTATCAGTGACTGACAGCCTTCCCTATATGACTGTGTATACAGAGATAGCTGTCAGTCACTGACTGAAGACAAGGAGACTGTCCTATCAGTGACTGACAGCCTTCCCTCTATGACTGTGTATACAGAGATAGCTGTCAGTCACTGACTGAAGACAAGGAGGAGGTCCTATCAGTGATTGACAGCCTTCCCTCTATGACTGTGTATACAGAGATAGCTGTCAGTCACTGACTGAAGACAAAGAGGAGGTCCTATCAGTGACTGACAGCCTTCCCTCTATGACTGTGTATACAGAGATAGCTGTCAGTCACTGACTGAAGACAAGGAGGAGGTCCTATCAGTGACTGACAGCCTTCCCTCTATGACTGTGTATACAGAGATAGCTGTCAGTCACTGACTGAAGACAAGGAGACGGTCCTATCAGTGACTGACATCCTTCCCTCTATGACTGTGTATACAGAGATAGCTGTCAGTCACTGACTGAAGACAAGGAGACGGTCCTATCAGTTACTGACAGCCTTCCCTCTATGACTGTGTATACAGTCACTGATAGGACCACCTCCTTGACTTCAAAGCTCAGAATGAGCAGGAATTTAAATGTATAAAATTACAGCTTTTACTGAATCTTTTCCCACAAAACTATATATTCGTTGTTAATTCCGGTATTGAGATCTGGCAGAGGATCTAAATACCGTGATTAAATGGATCAGTTTTGATTTTGCACATCAGGATGCATCCGTTCCATTAGGATACAGTTCTGTGAAATCAAAACATAAAAAAAAAAAAGGGATCAGTCACTAAATACATTTAAAGTCAATGGGTGTGGTTTTTTAGACACCATTGTTTTCAATGCTGGATCCGTTTTTATGACCGGACACAAGATCGCAGCTTGCAGCGGTCTTGTGTCCGGTCACAAAACAGAAAGCTGATGGAATGGAAGACATCCTTATGCATCCTGAACGGATCTCTTTCCATTCAGAATGCATGAGGACTAAACAGAAACCTTTTTTTCCGGTATTGAGAACCTCTGACCATTCTCAATACTGGAAAACAACAACGCAAGTGTGAAAGTAGCCTTAATCTTCTCAGCTCCTCCTGCTCTATAACATGCTGTCTATAGCTTACACTGCATTTTCATGGTGACCGGTTCTTTCAAATGGCCACCAGCAACCTGTCCTAAAACGTGAGAAAGACTGGTTGCCACCACTTGCAGAGCTGCCTCGGGGTTGGGACCTCACTACACTGCTGTACAGTAGATGGTAATGATGTGATCCTGCCTATGATATGCAATCATGGCTGAGCAGCCTGACAGGAAAATGCACCAATGTGTAGTATATACAAGTGCAAGAGTGTAGTGTGTAGTGAGTCCAAACCCCTCACTCCATAGGCAGCTCAGCAAGTGGAGGCAACCAGTCCTCATCATAATCTAGGACAGGTTATTGAAAGCCATTTTAAATAATTCCTGGAGAATCTCTTTACCATCTGTTAGATCATGTAAAATGTAACAACTATTGAATTGGAATCATTAAAAAATCTGTTCCAGTGTCTAGATATTGCAGTTATATGCTTGCTATGGCGCACACAGTGTTCTTTTTTCTTATGTGTCCAGTGCTTGTTGACACACGTGCTCAGTAGCCCAGTCATACCAGCTGGTTCATCCAGTACACGGATAGCAGAGTGATGCCCACTATTGTGCAGGCCAGCCAATAAGAATTAGAATAGCGGACTTTTAATCAGTCTAAGGAAGAAATATCCCGCAAATCATGCAAAGTTTTTCAGTTACAATTGTTTTAAAAAAAAAAACTACTGCTGTTATATAATGATAGGGTGCCCCCAGTTTTGTAGCATTCCCATTATATAACAGCAGTATTTAATTGTAACTGAAAAACGTTGCATGATTTGTGGGATAAACCCTTTGAAGGGCTATTTCCATTTAAAAGGTACTTTCACACTTGCGGCAGAGGATTCCGGCAGGCAGTTCCATCGCAGGAACTGCCTGCCGGATCCGTCAAAATGTATGCAAACTGATGGCATTTGTCAGACTGAAAGGACTGATCCTTATGACAAATGCATTGAAATGCTGGCTCCGTCCCTCCGGTGTCATCCGGAAAAACTGATCCGGCATTTATTTATTTTTCAATTTTTTTGCGGTCTGAGCATGTGCAGACCGCAAAAACAAATCCGTTTTGCCGGAACACTCAGGCCAGAGTCGGCATTAATGCATGTCAATGGGAAAAAATGCCGGATCAGGCATTTCAGCAAGTGTTCTGGAGTTTTGGACGGAGATAAAACCGCAGCATGCTGCAGTATTATCTCCGTCCTTAAAAGTCAAAAAGACTGAACTGAAGACATCCTGATGCATCCTGAATGGATTGCTCTCTATTCAGAATGCATGGGGATATGCCTGATCAGTTCTTTTCCGGTATAGAGCCCCTAGAACATAACTATGCCGGAAAAGAATAACGCTAGTGTGAAAGTACCCTTAGACATTTATGGCATATCCACGGGACCTCTGGTACCCGCACCCCTCTCCACAATGAAACCATGACTCCAACAGAAATAAAATATCCATGGCCACCACTCCATTCACTCTCTAGTAGGATATGGCAGCAGATGGCGGCTCCATCAGACACGACAGGAGTCAGGGGAACTCATGTTCTGCAGAGGTGGGACCCTCATGTATATACAAAATGTCCATTTAGAGAGGACATGCCACCTCTTGTGACATGTTTAGTAAATAATTGTATTCCACATTAACTTACAACTGACTGGTGATCTACCCCCAACTGAAAACAGCCAGTTGTACTTGTATTGCAGACTAATGGTAATTAGTTCATAAACTTCAGATAGGAATAACAGAGGAACAAAACAGTTATATAAAAATATGCTCCAGAATTGTTATCACATTGGGAATGCAAGCAGTTCATACAACAGGCATGTCAGGAGAGGTCACAGATCCTCTTTAAAGGAATCATGAAAAACACAACACGTTTCCAGTTGGACTCATTAAAAAAATCCTCCTAGACTTTGCCATTATGTACATGTTATGACGCACCCCCCCCCCCCTCCCCCCAAGTTTTCTTTTGACTCTTCATCAACATAAAATGCAGTATTAACAATTCATTTAGAGAAGTGTGTGGCCTTGTCTAGAAAATTCCTGAAGCAATCCATCCATGAAATCAGTTAAGAACAAGGGCCCAGTAAAACTTTAACGTTCTCCCATGAATACACATTAATAAAACCTGGTTGACCAGTAATGGAAGTCACACCACAATGTGCAGATAAAAGGTTGTGATGGGCAAACTTCAAATGGTAACACTAGTCAAAAAAATAATAATAATTACTCTGTGATCTTCATATGGAGTACCATTGTATAGCCTTAGAGAGATTGGAGTTTCAGCCCGGTCATGGTCACTGCTTCTGCAAACCGGCTAGCTCAGGTCACACTTGCAACTCTTCCTTCAACTCCTCCCCACTGCTTGATTCAAGCCAATGAAGCTGCACCTCTGTTGAACCTTACAGATACGGTGGTGCTTTAGCAAGATTATGATCACCGATTGGACAAGACTGCTGGCTCACATCACACTTGCAACTCCTGCCTTCACCAATCTTAGTTTATGTCTTCACAGTGAGTAAATCAGTACCAAGGATGCCGTCATCACAAGACTTAAAGGGGTATTCCAGTTTCATAAAATTAAGGCAAATCACTAGGATATGTCATCATTTTATTATCACGGGGGAAGTAGGGGGGGAGGCATCAGTCTGACCACCCCCAAAAATCCTGAGAGCAAGAGGGCTGTTCAAGGAATTGAAGCTGGGCCTATACGGTTGAACTTAACTCTTGGGGTCCTGGAACCCACAATAACAGGTCATTTCCTGATTAGGGAAGATATTCAAGTTATTTTAGCCCTCTCCCTGTCTATGTACTTCTACAGCAAACAGACAGGGATGAAGTAAAGAACTGCAGTAATTGAAATCTCCTCCTACTTTGGTCCATATTGAATGGATTGTGACATACATTAAAGGAGTTTTTCAAATTTTCTGTATTGAAGGACCATCCTCAGGATAGGTCTACCAATACCTGATCGGTGGAAGTTCAACTCCCGGAACCCCTGCCAATCAGCTGTATGAAGAGGTTGTGGCACTCTGGTGAGCACTGTGGCCTCTTCCTAGGCCAGTAATGCAACACTGTACTTGGTAAGCTGCGAGGAGACTGCAGTGCTCACTTGAGCGCCACAGTCTCTTTAAAAAGCTGATCGGCAGGAGTACCAGGAGCCGACCCCCCCCCCCCCCCCCCAAATCACGTTTTGATGACCTATCCTCAGGAACTATCTTGAGTTCTTAGAACTCAAACAACTTTTAAATTTCCATTCTGAGACTGCTGTAATTATGTATTATCATATATTCTGTGGCTGCTACGGAAACCGAATTCATTTTTACCTGTACAAAGACTTTCTGGAGCAAGGCTCTACGCTCCGCCAAGGGTAACTCATTCTCTGCTCCTCCAGGTACCTCAGGCACATGCGGGAGGTCAAAAAACAGGTACAGGCATTTAATTAGGGTGGAAGGCACGGACATCGTTGTCATGCAGTCCACAGTTTTCTAAGGATAAAGAACATATAACATAATGTACACATATCAAACAGAGGAAGCAGCAACTATGCCTGAAAAAACTTTCTATATAGAGGTCTTATAAAAAGATATTGTAAACCACTGATGAACAGTTTGACCTATTGCTTCATTGCCATTGCCATTATTTCGTTTTTATGTTCTTCAGGTTTTTTGGGGTGAATTTTAACTAAAACTAAATTGTAATGTAACATAACATAAAAAAAAATCAAATAAAAAAAATCTGTTGTAACATTTAACATGTAAAAACAATTATAGTTCTGGAGGCAAAAAATAAATAAATGGATGCATAGTCCCATTTCTGATTTAGGAGAGCTTTAGAATTTGGCTGTACATCTTGCAAAATTAGTGCCATGCAAAAGAGCATGCCAGATGCTGAATGAAGCGATATGTCCTTCAAGAGCATCTGTCAGCAGGAGCAGCCCTATTAAACCAGGCATACTGTCTGGTAAAGTAGATCCTGCTGAATAAAATACCTGTCTTTAGAAATCGGTTGTGACGTTCCCAAGAAAAAATGCTTTTATTCTGTATGCAAATGAGGGCTTCAGTGTATAGAGGGGTGGGGCCTAGCATCACTGTCCAAATAAGCTCCTCAGCATTTCTAGTGCAGTCACGCCCCTCAGGGTAAGTAAATTAAGTCCTCATTTACTTAAAGGGGTTGTGCAGGTGATAATATTGATTACCTATTGTCAGGATAGGTCATCAATATCTGATTGGAGGGAGTCTGACACCCAGAACCCACATCAGTCAGCTGTTTTAAAGAGGAGACAGTGCTCCAGGCTTCCTGTTCATGTGTCGTCTAGCTTGCAGTGGCAGCATTCAAGTGAATGGAGCGAGTACTTGTCATTACACTGCACTGCAGAAATTTTTGAGACGAGGGGCAGTGTAATGAATAGGAAGCAGCGCTCATATGGAGCACCACCTCCTCTTCAAACAGCTCATTGGCAGGGTGCCAGTAATCAGACCCCCACCGATTAGACATTGATGACCCATCCTGATAAACCAACGTGCCCTTCAGATGATCTGGAAAAGGAGTTTATAGTACAGGTGCCCTGAGTTATCACAGTGGTGGTGGGTACATTGTATGTTGCTGTATGAATATGCTGTCAAAGTAAATCCACTGATATTAGTTCCATATGGAGAAGAAAGGTTTCAGGAAACCAAACATTCTTGGATGAGAAACGTTAGGTGGGACGATGCTCAAGATGACAGATTTAGGCCTGCTACATACACAAAATCATTGATACTGGACAGCCAACTTTGTCCTTGGCATTTGACAGCACACGTACCATAGAACAGCAGATTATTATAGCATTCTTGCCTCTACAGTGTTTTGTTGGCACCAGTCAACCATATACCAGACTGGTGCCAACTTTCATTTACCTCCAACTGAAGTCAGTCTACTAGACTAGAATCCTCTCATCGCTGTACCACTACTGAATATCGTAATTCTACGTTTAGTGGTTACAAGAAGTAATTAACAATATCTTTTTTTCTTTATTACTATTACCAATGTGCTTCATTACTACAATTGTATGTAGTCCAGGGGCTGGGTATAGAAGAACATACCTGCCCAGATGAGGCCAAGAGATTAATCACTGTAAGAAGCATCCACCCTCTGCTGGTCTCTTCACTCTGGTTGATTTCAAGGAACTGGACTATAGCTCGACTTGCAGCCTCTGGAAAAAGAGAGATGGAGGGTAAGGAATGTGATCAATTTGCCCCATATAATCTGTATGGATTTATTGTATTTAGACAAACGGATTAATCTTAGCATGGGCGTTAGGTCATGATCCAGAGTTCAAGGATTGCACATTAACACTTCTATATCAATTATACTAGTTAAACAACATCAGAAGTTGTTTTTTTTTTTTTTCATTTCTACACCTTTATTGATGGCAAGGCGCAAAGGTTGACTAGCATCCAGATTGCAGAAATCTTTGGCACACATGACTGTAAAGTGCTGGGTGGTATTTTCACTATGTTCTTGTTATCTAGTAACATAGTTTATAAGGCTGAAAAAAAGACATTTGTCCATTCAGTTCGGCCTGTTATCCTGCAAGTTGATCCAGAGGAAGGCAAAAAAAAAAAAACTGTGAGGTAAAAGCCAACTTTCCTCACTTAAGGGTAAATAAATTCCTTCCCGACTCCAATCAGGCAATCAGATAACTCCCTGGATCAACGACCCCTCTCTAGTAGCTATAGCCTGTAATATTATTACACTCCAGAAATACATCCAGTCCCCTCTTTTAGTGAGCTCACCATCACCACCTCCTCAGGCAGAGAGCTCCATAGTCTCACTGCTCTTACCGGAAAGAATCCTCTTCTATGTTAGGCCTAGTTCATACAGTAGATTTTGTAACTGTAAATGTACTAATTCCAGTGCACCAATGTTATTAGTCAGGTTTCTGACATAAGTATAACCCCTCCATTCCACCCCAGTTCCATTACTTGACCCTAGGTGACCATCTTTTCCTCCTATAATGTAATTACGCTCGCACTAGTCTATAGTTTGAACACTCCTCCAACCATCTATCCTCCCAATACAGTTACACCCTCCCCACTGAGGTGCAGTAAATCCCTAATGTAGAGCCTCCCCAACAGAAAAGTCGGTCCAGTTATCCAGAAACCTGCTACTCTGTCCATTTCGGGGGGCCCAGAGAGGGTTATGGAGTCCCTGTTCTTGTAATTAGTGGAGGTCCTAGCACTAGGACCTCTACTGATCTAATCGCTATCCCCTATCCTGTGGCTAGTGGATAATTTGTCGCTACCACAATACCCCTATATGGGTTATTCATCAAATTTTTGAAAATGTGTGTATGGCTATATGACATGATTTATAATGAATATTTGTGTTTGTTAAAAGGGGGAACAGTGTGCTGGCGGGGGAAGGGTTCAGCTAGAGTTTCATTTTAAGTAAACTGTTAAAAAATCCTGAGATTTCCAAATAAGGGATGGCTGACACGAAATCAAGTTGGGTTAATAGAATTGACTAACACCTCAGCTATGTTCTAGCAACAAACCTGTGGACTTGTTGGATGCTCTCCTTCGTATCTCAGTGACCATCAGTCGTGAAACTTGTGTAGTAAATTGTAACAGGTCAGAGAACTTTTCAGTCATTGTGCTAGGAGGTGCACTTCCAAACACCTAAAAACAAAAGCATTAAATTACTTATTTTCTGCATATGTCCCATTTACATACTTTGCAGCCCACCCCTATATGGGTGTATAGGTAGCAAATTCAACCTGAGCTCAATATATACGTAATTAAAATTGCATTTTACATGGGTTCTCTGCCATCCCTCAAGTCCATGGGCACCTTTTTTTTTTATTGCGTTGGCTGTATTATAGGATATAAAACAAAAAAAAGTCTTCTGCATCCTGCATGTATTTTCATTGCAGGCTGCTCGGTTCCAATCAGAGTGAAAATCGCTCAGACAAGCTGTTTGATAGCCCGGAACTCTGCTGTCCTGAATGTTCTTTTTAAGCCGACATCTTTAGTAACAAAGAAAAAATCTTAAAATCTAAAAGTTGTCAGCATTACAAATGTCTAGGAGAGAAGAGAGATGGACTACAGACTAGGTCTTCAAGGAAATCATTACACAGAACAGGACAGAGCAGCCTGCAGTGCAAGACAATACACGCAGGTAGCAGAAGAGAAATGGTACTCATTTTGTAATACAACCCAACTGCAAATAGATTTTTGATTCCAGTTTTTGATGACTAATGCAAAGAGGCACAGAAGGAGCACAAGCTGTGGGTTTATATTGACTAGGGGACTAAGTGACTATAAGAGTAAAACAAAAAAAATGAGAAGTAGAAGTGGGAACGAGAGAGAAGGGAAGCATTAGTATATTCCCTTCTTACAAAAGATGAATGGTTGATGAAAAATAAAATGACAGCTCCCCACAGTGTGAATACAGAAGGCTATGACCGCTACATTCTGGTCACCAGTAACTGAAGGAAAAGAAGCTCTGGAGAGCAAAGTACTGCTCTAGAAAAAAGTTTTATTATTTTTCCCTTTTACATGATCTTGCTGGGCATTTTAAAACAATGTAGAAATAAGAGAATCCATGATTTACTATCACACACATCATAATATTACAATACTTAGATTGAGGACAATGTGACATCATAAAATTGCTAATAATGTGCAAACCAGGAAATCCTAAATAAATTTCACTTTACCCTGTTAAAGACTGGCAGCATCATGTAAAGCTTTTCTTCCTGTTCCTTCTGGGTCATGTGTCTGGCAGGATGGCAAAGCTCCGAGAAGAGCCGCCTTAGATGCATTAAGCCAAGCGCATTGTCCTGCGGGCTGCACTCCTCTTGCCGAGGCCGGCCCATAATTCTCTTCACCATATTCATGGTTGCACTTTTGTTGATGCAACCCTCTCACCTATAGGAAGATAAAGAACATAAGTAAATGCATAATATGAATACAAGGTGACAGTTGGGGTGCCCCGATACACATTAGATTGTTGGAGAATCCCACCTTGAAGGTATGAGGTTCCCACAATGTAACGTTTGACTTTGGGGACTCTCTGCAATTAGGACGGTCGTAATCAACTTATCTTTTAGGGACAAGCAATTTCAGAATGGTTAGCAAACAAATTCTTTTGAAACCTTTACACCAGAGAATGAAAGCTGAATTTAAACATTTTAAGCAATATATTCAATAAAACCATGATTGAGACAAAAGCAGCATCCAACTGTCCCTCAACAGCAGATGTCAAGGGTGAGAAGGATTGATCCTTTGTCAGTTCTTGAAGGTCACCCACGTTTAGATGAACATGGCTGCTTGCTTCAATGGAGCTGGCTGTAATACCACACACAATTCCTGTACAGGTGTGGTCCCATTTATGGAAGAGCATATCTAGGTGAAAAAACTAGTCACAGGGCAGAGGTTTCCCAAAATCAGTGTAAAAAGTGAGGCATATATTGATAGTTCCAAGACAAGCAACCAATTTTACTGCCGACTACTGAAGACAAGAAGCTGTCTGCGATCAAACTTCCTCTCAAGACATGACTTAAAGGCTATGGACACCTTTGGGACAAATTTGTTTTATTTTATTGCATGTAATTTGAGCAAAAACAAATTCTTGTCATCTGTTTTTGTTAAAAAATTCTGAACCATTTTTGTTTTGCAGCCTGCAGTTATTCCAATACAAAGCAAGCTGCAAAATGCCATTTGCTGTAAAATCCATTAGTCAGGTTGTCTGATAGCTCAATCTCCAATGGCTCCTGTGAACTTCTAAATGCTGACATGAGCTCGGTTATGATAAAATCAGTTGATGACCATTCTGTAGATCACGGAAGTCACTGGAGAATAAGCCATTAGACAGTCCTATAGATGCATTTTGATGTGATCAGCATTCTGAAGCCTGCTATAAATTGAAATGCATTCAGGCTGCTAAACGAAAAATATTTTTAGCTCAAAGTCAAAATACCGGTACATGCAGTAAAATATATTTTTTTCCCTGTCCACAGCTTTTAAGGCAAACATACACTTCCCCACTACCGCACCTGTGTAGGGAAGCATACACTTACTCCATGCCTCTCTGTTCCAGGTCCTTTGGTCCAGAACTGCATTTTTTGGGGTCACGTGTGCCGCTGCAGCCAATGACTGGCCACAGCAGTGACTCTTCAGTATTGCGGCCAAATGTTACAGCGACGGCTGCAAGCCGGTGCTCCACTCGCCCTACCTGATAGCCTGGACCTGCCTCTCGCTGTCTTTTTCCAGGTTGGCCCAGCTGCTGGTCTTGCTCTGACCCTCCATGAAGGTTGCAGTCTTAGCTTGCTAAGTTTCTGCAAAGGTGTGCTGTATCCTGTTCTGCCTGTGTTCTGACCTCTGCCCATTTACTGTATTCTGACCCTCCACTGTCTGACCTGTGCCTGTCCTACGTATTGACCTTTCACTGCCTGCCCTCAGACTGTTTACCGTATTGCTCATACTCTGTTTGCGCTAACCTCGGCCAGTTCCCGACTTTGATTTTGCCTCACTCCTAGCGTCCCCCTGCATAAAAGTCCAGATCACGGTATAGGGGTTAAAGGGTGAATACCAGGTTCTGCCAGGATAATGCCCTTAGGATCAGGCCTAACTCAAATCTGTTGGTTGACACAGTGGTTCCACACCCACTGCCATAACACCAAAAAGTGTTAAACAGCTGCTTGCCAACAGATCCTTCCAGTGAAAGTGGTCGCATGCCTGACAGGAGCTACCGTATATGCTCCACACATACTGCTCTGCTATGAGAAAACAGGGTTACGAGGCATATAACAATGAAGGTTGAAATAAGAAAAATATTTTGCATATGTAAGGAAGTGAATTTCAGCTTGATACAAATTATCATTTCAGTTGTACTCTGTAAAATTTGTTTTAGCAATATCAACCCTTGGCATTCCTAAACCAGGGAGTGTGTGCGCACCATAATAGAGTACGTTTTCTCATCAGCCCATTACCGCACCAAAAAGCGGAGATAATATCATAGCACGCTGAGTGCCCCTCAGCATGCCTACAAAAACTAAATTATGTTGTCATATCCAATAAATCTCAAAGATGAACCCAGACCATTTTATTTTCCCCAAACAAAAAGAGTCTTTCGGCTTCTTTTCTCATTAAGCTTAAACTATACACTTCCAATTGCTGTAGTGTAGAAGCAAAGAAACATTCATATCCAATGATTAACCATTTAATTCCTGGTGAAACTTGGAAATCAGGATGAACACTCTACATTAAGCAAAAAAAAACTCTGCATTAACTCATAGGTATTTCAATATACATTGCCATGTATGTGAATGCTATCCACAAAGCATAACGATACACTGAATGGGGTCAGCAAAGGCAAACATCGCTTTTGTATTATTGTGAAAATTAAGTTGTATGGTTATACCACCCAAACAATTATCCAGCCAACAACTACCGTATCTTGATTTTATGGTCAGATTTAAAAAGGGAACCTGTCATCAACCTTATGCTAACCTCACATCATAAAATAGTGACAGAAATGCTGATTTCAGCGGTGTGTCTCTCATGGGCTAAAAGTAAGCGGTTTCTGAGAACCAGCATCATAATCATTGCAGCCCAGGCCTGGAAAAGAGTCAGATCTACCTGAGAAGAGTCCTGGTTATACATAATCTCCTGCTCTCCCGCCCACCTGCTGATGGTTGGCAGTTCTCTCCTAGAGAGAAAGGGAGGAAACTAGGTGGAAGACTGTCAGTCATCAGCAGGTGGGCAGGGAGAGCAGGAGTCCATGAATAACCATGACTCTTCTCAGGTGGCCGGGACTCTTTTCCAGACCCAGGCCCAGTCTGAAATGACTGTGATGCTGGTTCTCGGCAACCACTTAATTTTAACCTTTAAATGACAGACCGCTGCAATCAACTCACCTGTCTCTACTTTATGCGACCGTTAGTATGGGCAGCACAAAGGTGATGACAGGTTCTCTTTAAGGCTTGGTTCACACCTGAGCGTATTCGGTATGCGCATTTTACAGGCGTTTTTTGGGGCGTTTTTGTATTTAGGAAACGCTCGTAATACGCGCGTTTGTGTGATTGACAACAGAGGAATTCAATAAAAAACTGGGGCATCTGTGGAGGAGAGCGTTATGGGGCATCTGTGGAGGAGAGCGTTATGGGGCATCTGTGGAGGAGAGCGTTATGGGGCATCTGTGGAGGAGAGCGTTATGGGGCATCTGTGGAGGAGAGCGTTATGGGGCATCTGTGGAGGAGAGCGTTATGGGGCATCTGTGGAGGAGAGCGTTATGGGGCATCTGTGGAGGAGAGCGTTATGGGGCATCTGTGGAGGAGAGCGTTATGGGGCATCTGTGGAGGAGAGCGTTATGGGGCATCTGTGGAGGAGAGCGTTATGGGGCATCTGTGGAGGAGAGCGTTATGGGGCATCTGTGGAGGAGAGCGTTATGGGGCATCTGTGGAGGAGAGCGTTATGGGGCATCTGTGGAGGAGAGCGTTATGGGGCATCTGTGGAGGAGAGCGTTATGGGGCATCTGTGGATGGCGCTGTTATTGGGTGGATCTGTGGATGGCACTGTTATAGGGGATGTGTGCTATGACAATTAGGGCCATGAGGGGGGCCAGCATAAGACACACATATAGCATCTTATGCTGGTCCCCCTCATAGCCCTGTGTGTCCCCTCATGTGTCCTAAATTGCGCACATAACTGGCTTTGTGTAAAAAGTATTTTACTACTGTGTGAAACGAGCTCTCTCCTGTTGATAAAATGGCCAACCTCTGTACTCACTTTTATGAATACACTGCAGCGAGCTGGCCGGCCGGCACATGACTGATGTCACTTAGTAACGCTCCTCCCACTTAATTCAGGAAGCAGGAGCGTTACTAAGTGACGTCAGTCACACGATGGCCGGCCAGCTCGCTGCCGCTCGCTGCAGTGCATTCATAAAAGTGAGTAAAGAGGCTGGCCATTTTATCAACAGGAGAGAGCTTGTTTCACACAGTAGTAAAATACTTTTTACACACAAAGCGGCGCGTATGTACGCGCGTTTTTAAATTAGCAAACAAGAAACGCCCATTGTCGCGCGTTCCCGCTGAAGTCTATGGGCGGGAACGCGCAACAATACGTCCCAAAGAAGCTCCGTACGTGCTGTAAAACGCTTAGGTGAGAACCATGCCCATAGGAAAGCATCGGTTCTTGCCTGTTGAGCGTTTTACAGCGCGTAGGAACGTGCTGTAAAACGCTCAGGTGTGAACCCAGCCTAAAGGGCATTACCACTAGGTACTGTGCCAACAGCATATCCACAATAGCACAAACGTTTTCAGCTATTCCTATAACTCCCTTAGAAAAGAAGGAGAGAGCTATGTACATGTGCAGTTATCCCTCCATTCTTTTCTGCTTGGATGTAGTGGTCTCTTCACCATGAGGAACAGAGGTCAGGATTCATATTCTTTAGATTGGTGATCCAGGAGATGGGATCTACAACTACCAGACAATTTATGAATATCATCTGTGAGTATATCACTGCCATGTATGGCAAGTATAGGCTAGTGTTACAATGTGATTTGTACACCTTGTTGAGGATGTGAAAGGTAAAGAACCTTTAAAAAGGATGTATTCACAATGCAGTGAACATCGGAGGCGGACATTAGTAGGATTTCCACATGTATGCCGCTGCAGTGGCAAATGCTGCTCATAGGCTCCCTATTCAAAATTATCAGGATGTCTCTGGAGTCAACTTAAAAATGAGAACCACTATACTGAGAAATCAAGCACAAGAACAGAAGATGCAAAAGTAAGATCATGAATTACGACTACACATATATTTTTAGCTGTTTAATGCTGTAAAAAACAAAAGCTGTAATTATTTCTCTCCGATGCTAATCTTTAAGGCTCACCGATCGAGCAAGATTCGGGAAATGAAGCAGAAGATATTGACCTTCTCCAACTACAACTGCTCAGTATTACAAATGTTACAAAAGATTATTGAACTGTTTGCAAGTCTTTTTAGGACTGTGTAGGAGAGACCAAGATATACATACAGTGTGTATATACAGGTCCTTCAAAAAAATTAGCATATTGTGATGAAGTTCATTATTTTCTGTAATGTACTGATAAACATTAGACTTTCATATATTTTAGATTCATTACACACCAACTGAAGTAGTTCAAGCCTTTTATTGTTTTAATATTGATGATTTTGGCATACAGCTCATGAAAACCCAAAATTCTTATCTAAAAAAATTATCATATCATGAAAAGGTTCTCTAAACGAGCTAATAACCTAATCATCTGAATCAACTAATTAACTCTAAACACCTGCAAAAGATTCCTGAGGCTTTTAAAAACTCCCAGCCTGGTTCATTACTCAAAACCGCAATCATGGGTAAGACTGCCGACCTGACTGCTGTCCAGAAGGCCATCATCGACACCCTCAAGCAAGAGGGTAAGACACAGAAAGAAATTTCTGAACGAATAGGCTGTTCCCAGAGTGCTAAATGATAAAAGAAAACGAATTCCAGCTCTTCACAATAAAAGGCTTCTTTATTCCACTTCTTTAAAAACAGACATCAAAAGCAGAGTAGTATGCTGTGACGCGTTTCGGGCTGTTATATCTTAGCCCTTCATCAAGAGAACTAAACAAACTTAAAATCTCCTTTTTATACACAGTGAGGAACAACCCTTCCCATCTGATTGGTCAGCTTCCATGCTCCAGAACAGCATCAGGTGTTCCTGACCTGTTAATTACTAAGGAAAACACCCCAATCAGGTGGGAAGTGATCCACAGTTTCAGAAAAGACAGAAAATACTTCATTTATATTGTAAAGTTAGGTCATGTTTCCTATTCAATCCTCTAGGTATACATGTTCCTAAATTAAACATCCAGTATGTTTCACGACTGTACAATTTTCGCCTACGGTCTCCTCCTCTAACTGGAGCCATGACTCTCTCAATTCCTTGCACACAAAACGCAGAGGTATCGCCCTTATGTACTACCGCAAAGTGTGATGTGGCTGCTGAAACATTGCGTGTTGCGATATGTGGGATGTCGCTCAGATGCTTCCGAATTCTTACTTTGAGCTGGTTGATTGTACATCCCACATATTGCAGCATACAAGCACGGCATGTGATGACAGATTACATACTCAGTATTGCAATTGATATATTGCCGCATTTTATGTATGCTGTTATTCGATGTAGATGCAATATCTTTACTCACTGACATGTGTGTGCAACATATACATTTTTAGCTTCCACATTTGAAGTTTCCTTTAGTACTCAGCCAGACTGGTTCACATCCTGCGTTTTCCATATATAAACTAGGACTGACTTTTTGTCCTACAGTTGGTGCTTTTTTTGCGATGCATCTAATACCTGCCTCCGCGATGTTCCCCCAACCCTCATCAAAACCTATAACCGGGAAATGTCTACGTAAAATGTTGCAGATAAGGGGGTACTCTACACTAAAATTAGTGACAAAAGTCGCAGGATTGCTTGAATTTCGACTGCGGACCTGCGTGTTATTATTTTTTCCTCGATTTTTTCTTTTCTTTTTGTTCGCATTCTTAGCTCGAGTAAATATAAGTGACTCTCTGTTCACCGAAGTTGCATATTCCTTGGCTTTTCAAATATTTTCTCTCGAATATCCCCTGATCTGCAACCTGGTTGAAATGTCAGATGCCTCCTTCTCAAATAGATCGAAAGATGAGCAATTTCTACGTGCCCTCAACATCTCCCCTTTGGGTATATTCTTGGCCACATGTGGGGGATGGCAGGATGATGCATGAAGCAATGTATTCCCAGCTGTAACCTTACGATGGGTACAGGTGTCAACTTTTTTGGTCATATGATCAGCTGATAATACTAAATCCAAAAAGACAATTGAGGTAGGATCGCTGGTCATAGTCAGTTTTATCGATGGAATACAACCATTCAGAAAATCCATAAATATTATCAAGTCTTCTGCATCACCCTGCCAAACCCACAACATGTCATCAATAAAGCGCCCATACCATTTCAGAGATGTTAAATAGGAGTTATGGTCCGAAAATAAAAAATTCATTTCCTACCATGACATGAACACATTTGCCACTGAAGGCGAAAATTTAGCACCCATTGAAACTCCGGATATCTGTAAGTAGTATAAACCATTAAACATAAAATAGTTATGCTTAAGTAAAAAATCAGTACATACACAGACATAATCACGGAGTTCCAAGGTGTAATTGCTAAATGTATCTAAAAACCATGTTAGGGCTGAGATTGCCAAGTGGTGGGGGATATTGGTATACAAAGAGTTAATGTCTGCAGTGACCCACATGAACTCCTTCTCCCATGTGAATTGTTGGAAATTCTGAAGTACACTGCATGTATCTCTCAAATAGCCAGAGTGCTGTATCAAGGCCCCTCAGTGGGAAGTCTGTGGGAAGGAAAAAGTGTGGCAGAAAACGCTGCACAACGAGAAGAGGTGACCGGACCCTGAGGAAGATTGTGGAGAAGGACCGATTCCAGACCTTGGGGGACCTGCGGAAGCAGTGGACTGAGTCTGGAGTAGAAACATCCAGAGCCACCGTGTACAGGCGTGTGCAGGAAATGGGCTACAGGTGCCGCATTCCCCAGGTCAAGCCACTTTTCAACCAGAAACAGCGGCAGAAGCGCCTGACCTGGGCTACAGAGAAGCAGCACTGGACTGTTGCTCTGTGGTCCAAAGTACTTTTTTCGGATGAAAGCAGATTTTGCATGTCATTCAGAAATCAAGGTGCCAGAGTCTGGAGGAAGACTGGGGAGAGGGAAATGCCAAAGTGCCTGAAGTCCAGTGTCAAGTACCCACAGTCAGTGATGGTCTGGGGTGCCATGTCAGCTGCTGGTGTTGGTCCACTGTGTTTTATCAAGGGCAGGGTCAATGCAGCTAGCTATCAGGAGAATTTGGAGCACTTCATGCTTCCATCTGCTGAAAAGCTTTATGGAGATGAAGATTTCATTTTTCAGCACGACCTGGCACCTGCTCACAGTGCCAAAACCACTGGTAAATGGTTTACTGACCATGGTATTACTGTGCTCAATTGGCCTGCCAACTCTCCTGACCTGAACCCTATAGAGAATCTGTGGGATATTGGGAAGAGAAAGTTGAGAGACACAAGACCCAACACTCTGGATGAGCTTAAGGCCGCTATCGAAGCATCCTCGGCCTCCATAACACCTCAGCAGTGCCACAGGCTGATTGCCTCCATGCCACGCCACATTGAAGCAGTCATTTCTGCAAAAGGATTCCCGACCAAGTATTGAGTGCATAACTGAAGATAATTATTTGAAGGTTGACTTTTTTTGTATTAAAAACACTTTTCTTTTATTGGTCGGATGAAATATGCTAACTTTTTGAGATAGGAATTTGGGGTTTTCATGAGCTGTATGCCAAAATCATCAATATTAAAACAAAAAAAAGGCTTGAACTACTTCAGTGGTGTGTAATGAATCTAAAATATATGAAAGTCTAATGTTTATCAGTACATTACAGAAAATGATGAACTTTATCACAATATGCTAATTTTTTTAGAAGGACCTGTATACATACACAGTACAGACCAAAAGTTTGGACACACCTTCTCATTCAAAGAGTTTTCTTTATTTTCATGACTATGAAAATTGTAGATTTACAGTGAAGGCATCAAAACTATAAATTAACACATGTGGAATTATATACATAACAAAAAAAGTGTGAAAATACTGAAAATATGTCATATTCTAGGTTCTTCAAAGTAGCCACCTTTTGCTTTGATTACTGCTTTGCACACTCTTGGCAGTCTCTTGATGAGCTTCAAGAGGTAGTCACCTAAAATGGTCTTCCAAACAGTCTTGAAGGAGTTCCCAGAGATGCTTAGCACTTGTTGGCCCTTTTGCCTTCACTCTGTGATCCATCTCACCCCAAACCATCTCGATTGTGTTCAGGTCCGGTGACTGTGGAGGCCAGGTCATCTGGCGCAGCACCCCATCACTCTCCTTCATGGTCAAATAGCCCTTACACAGCCTGGAGGTGTGTTTGGGGTCATTGTCCTGTTGAAAAATAAATGATGGTCCAACTAAAAGCAAACCAGATGGAATAGCATGGCACTGCAAGATGCTGTGGTAGCCATGCTGGTTCAGTATGCCTTCAATTTTGAATAAATCCCCAACAGTGTCACCAGCAAAGCACCCCCACACCATCACACCTCCTCCTCCATGCTTCACGGTGGGAACCAGGCATGTAGAGTCCATCTGTTCACCTTTTCTACATCGCACAAAGACATGGTGGTTGGAACCAAAGATCTCAAATTTGGACTCATCAGACCAAAGCACAGATTTACGCTGGTCTAATGTCCATTCCTTGTGTTCTTTAGCCCAAACAAGTCTCTTCTGCTTGTTGCCTGTCCTTAGCAGTGGTTTCCTAGCAGATATTCTACCATGAAGGCCTGATTCACACAGTCTCCTCTTAACAGTTGTTCTAGAGATGTGTCTGCTGCTAGAACTCTGTGTGGCATTGACCTGGTCTCTAATCTGAGCTGCTGTTAACCTGCGATTCCTGAGGCGGGCGACTCGGATGAACTTATCCTCCGCAGCAGAGGTGACTCTTGGTCTTCCTTTCCTGGGGCAGTCCGCATGTGAGCCAGTTTCTTTGTAGCACTTGATGGTTTTTGTGACTGCACTTGGGGACACCTTCAAAGTTTTCCCAATTTTTCGGACTGACTGACCTTCATTTCTTAAAGTAATGATGGACACTCGTTTTTCTTTATTTAGCTGCTTTTTCTTGCCATAATACAAATTCTAACAGTCTATTCAGTAGGACTATCAGCTGTGTATCCACCTGACTTCTCCACAAGGCAACTGATGGTCCCAACCCCATTTATAAGGCAAGAAATCCCACTTATAAAACCTGACAGGGCACACCTGTTAAGTGAAAACCATTTCAGGTGACTACCTCTCAAAGCTCATCAAGAGAATGCCAAGAGTGTGCAAAGCAGTAATCAAAGCAAAAGGTGGCTACTTTGAAGAACCTAGAATATGACATATTTTCAGTTGTTTCACACTTTTTTATGTATATAATTCCACATGTGTTAATTCATAGTTTTGATGCCTTCAGTGTGAATCTACAATTTTCATAGTAATGAAAATAAAGAAAACTTTGAATGAGAAGGTGTCCAAACTTTTTGTCTCTAATATATATATATATATATATATATATATATATATATATATATATATATATATATAAATAAATACAATTTTATTTCCTTTGGATTTATAAAAAAAAATTATATAGCTTTGTAGGCATAACTTTAGGCCTAATGCACGACTGTATTTTTAGTCCGCGTCCAATCTGCATTTTTGCAGATAGCACACAGACCCATTCATTTCTATGCGGATGTCATCCTTGTGCTGTCTGTACCCATGCGGCCATATGTCTGCACCGCAAAATAAATAGAACATGTCCTATTCTTGTCCGTTTGTCAGACAAGAGTAGCATTTTAACAATAGGGCGGGACACATGGGCCGCTTCCATATTTTGCGGATCCGCGGTTTGAAGATTACAAAATGGTTACAGTCATGTGCATGAGACCTTAAAGGGGTTGTCCCACAAAAAAATATTCTTAAGTTTTCAAACCAGCACCCGGAATCTGAATAACTTAGTAATTGCTTGCAAATAAAAATGTAGTATAGCCGAGTAATTCACTGAAGTCTGTATATCACCACCGGCTGTTTTTTTTTTTCTAATTTCTTTGTCCTGCTCACTGAGAAGGTCGCACATGCTCAGTTTCATCCTTCAACTGGCTCCTGAGCTGTGATAGGTAGAGCTGAGACACGCCCCCTGAGCTGCAGCAGAGAAGACGCTCACCCTGAGCTATCAGCTTGATATAAATCTAGCAGAACAATGAATGGAGAGATCTCTAGATCCATGTGAGGTACAGGGCTGGTTCTAGCTTTGTTAGAAAGAGGTTGTCATGTACTATATGATGTCCGATTTTCATTTTTTTACATTAGTCATCGGATAACCCCTTTAAGAGCTATTAATTTAATGGTTTCCCAGGCGCCAACTAGAGAGACGATATTAGATCCTACAGGGTTCAAATCTTCCTCAGTTCCATTTGAGAGCTCAAACGTTCAGGTCACACAAAAGGGATGAGCTCTGAATACCGCAAAACCTTTCTAAATAAATCAAGTGGACAAGCCTAAAATTCAACTTAACTCAACTCAAACCATGGACCGCTCATAACTTCAATACCAAAACAAATTATCTAAAAATACTTGAAAAAGAATATACTGTTTTTTTTTTTTTTATTAAATCAGTATTATAACCTAAAATAGGTTTACCAACACAAAAACGGAGAAGAAAATAAAACTGCACACAGAGGTCATCTTCAGTCCTATGTGAACCCAGAGCCCCTTTTCTGCGAGACAACCATGTGAACCAGGCAGACACGTCCCACCTCATTTCCAAGAGAACTCAATTTTTTCTAAAGTAAAGAACTGTCACCTCTCCTAACATGTCGGTTTTAGTAAATACTTCAATTCTTCATGAAATAACAATGCTGCATCATCTTTTCTTATAACACTATTTTGTGCCATTCCTCTCTTACTCTTCCTAGAAATTTAAAGTATAACTGTCATATAATTTTTTTTGGGGAGTATTGGATTGTGGTGAATAATATCACCTTGGTGGCCCTATTTCAACTTTTTACTGTGTACTCAATTACCCCTTAATTCCACATTTTTGTTCCCTGTACTGCCTACTTTTACCTGTGCTTAAAATAGAGTTGCTAGGCATGGTCCGTCTATCTGTTGAAGGACGGAGGACGCAGAAGCAGGCTGCGTGCAAGGTCACATTACTGACAGCCGGGGACTGTAAGTAAATGATTAAAGCCAGGTCCTCCCCAGCAGCTAATAACAGTGCCTGGGCTGTGTGCACTTCTCCTTGTCCCTGCGCTTGGCAGATGCTCCCTCACTCAGCAGAGCTGGAGAATGCAGAGTTGGTGCAGCGCAGACCAGGGAAGGGAGATCTGCCATCTGCTCAGTGTATAAATGAAAGCAACATGTGGTAAGAGGACCCCTTTGTGCTGCAGGAGATTAACCCTTTAGGGGGAGGGCTGTGGTTACTGACACTTTTGGGGGCTATTGTTACTAGCTAGTGAGGGCAGGCGGGATTAGCCTCAGGTTGAGGGCAGTGGCGGCCATCTTAATTGAATAGTGAAATTGCAGTTTTATGCAGACTGGTTGCTAAGGGCTGAATCTTATTAAATATGGGGTAAGTCAGTCTAATAGTAACTGATTCTGGAATATCATGTTATTAGTAACTACATATATGAAAATTGAAATTGGGGTCTAAGTGTGACAGTTATCCTTTAAGGATCAACTGACCTCCTGTTACCAGTTGATGGGTGTTGCTATACACTGTCCAATCAGTCCTCACGCTGACAGGCAGTGTAGGGACACGCCCCTTGGCAAGGGGAAATTTAATGCAACATTTTTAATTTTAGTCATAAAAAGTCAGGAGGCATAACAGAGCAACAATGCAACAGAGTTAGGCTACTTTCACACTTGCGTTGCTAATTCCGGTATTGAGATCCAGCAGAGGGTCTCAATACCGGAATTAAACGGATCCGTTTTGATTTTGCACATCAGGATGCACCTTTGTCCGTTAGGATGTGGTGGTGTGAAATCAAAACGGAAATAAACAGATCCGTCACTACATACATTGAAAGTCAATGGGTTACAGAACCAGTTTTTTTTAGGCTCCATAAAAAAACGGATCCGTCACCATTGACTTACATGGTTTTCAGTGCTGGGTCCGTTTTTATGACCGGGCAGAGAACCGCAGCTTGCAGCGGTTTTGTGTCCGGTCACAAAACAGAATGCTGACGGAATGGAAGACATCCTTATGCATCCTGAACTGATTTCTTTCCATTCACAATGCATGAGAACTAAACAAACGTTTTTTTCTGGTATTGAGACCCTCTGCCGGATCTCAATATCGGAAAACAACGACAGGACAAGAGTGAAAGTAGCCATAGGAGACAAGAATTTTTAAGGTGTGATGATCTAGTAAGGTTCAGACCCTATATGTGGAAAATAAACATGGGTCCTTGTATAAGCGCAGATATTGTGCCCGGTAATGCATGTCAATTGGCGCTCTTCAGTATGGGTACGAATATTGGTGTTTCCATGGGGCGGTGTGCCATAATTTTTAGCGGTGCATACAAGATCCGATCACCCAATGGGTGACCATTTGATAATTGGCAGGATGTTTACATGTGGCAACAATCGGGATCAAGCGTTGTTCATTCCCAATCATCGGCCAAGGTAAAACACCCCTTAGTAGCCCTTGTTGAATCTGATACATTTAATAACATGTTGGAAAACCTAGGTTGAAGGAAATGAAGCTTCCTTTTTGGAACGTGCCCATTTATAGCTACGCAGCCTTCTTTACCCTTATATCAAAACAGAGCACAAACGGCTTGGCTCTTTTTAAAGGTGAATCTGTAATTAAAAAGACAATAGGAGGAAGACACTACGGAATTACCATAAATACACAATTACAATCATGTGGAGAGATAAGTGAAAAACAGCACAGAATTAATTAGCATGTTTGAACACTACATTTGCAGACGGGAGTGGGCGGCAGCAACTGGTCGGCATGGTATTTTTAGTGATAGTAGTCTGGAAAAGCACTGTGCAGTATGGCCGCTGCAAAAAGGGTTTTTATTTAATTAAGGTCTCCTATAATTACACTAAATAAGATCATAAATTGTTTTACTACAAAAAAAAAAAAAAAATACCACTAAGATGCACCAATGCTTCCATCCTTATCTTCCATGTCTACATGTCCACGGAGCAAGCCTCTTACAATGTACAATATCTTTACTAGAGGTGCTGTAAGGAATATGGATTAATGTTTACCGTCAGCCATGTTCCCACACCAGCCATCAGCTGTCAGATAGAGGTAGTGAACTCCACAGGAGGGCCCTGCTTCAAAGCCCAGCCATCTGGCAGAGAACTTCTTGCAGGCCACCTTTGTTTACAATTTCACACATCCATTCAGCCAGCCAGGAACCCAGCTAATGGAACAGGAAAGACCTCTCTGCAGGGGGTCTAAGCCAGTCCCCAGTCCAATCAAATTTAGCAGACAGCATGGAACCGGCGATTTATAGGGAATTATAAATCGCCCGTCCATCACAGGCATAAACCCGAGAGCTATAAGCATTAGCAATGCGCTGCACAGACAGAAGAAGGAGCGCCCAGCGGCCACGGCACACGTGAGTATAATGCTGCTCACTGACTTACCATGGCAGCCAGGACTTCAGTTGCGTCCTGGCTGCCATGGTAACCGATCGGAGCCCCAGCATTACACTGCTGGGACTCCAATCGGAACTGCCGCTCCGTGGTCATATCGCAGTCTGGCGATATAGGCGATATGCACAAAATCCATATTGTGGCACAAATTTATATTGCATATATCGCCTATACCGCCCACCCCTACCTCAGATCACTGTATATATTCCTTGTGTGTATAGTGTTAATTCTAGTGAGCCCTTAAGGCAATTAAATATATAAAATTTAATCTTGTGCTGTCTGGTATCTCGATCACGAATCCCCACGTCCTTGTTTCAGCCTAGTAATACACTACCGCGGGTTGGTTTCTTACCCTATATAATCCTGTTAATGGACCGGGCTTATATCCATCAAGGATCTGGTGACAGTCTTTCCGGGCTGTGAACGCGCTGTTTCACTGGGGCAGTGAAAAGGCTCTCTCAGCTTGTTGCCTCTCTGTGCCCGTGTGGACAGGAGGAATCTGTAAAAACTGTAACAAGACTGACCTTACCCGCTCTCCCAGGAGCGAGTAACGTCACGCCTTGGTAACCAGTGACCATACCGTATCTCGTGAGCTCGACGTAGTTGATGTCAAGCGGGCACGAGGTATGGTATTTGTCACAGGTGCCCATACCAATTACACTACTGTCCACCAAACCCGACTATTATGGCAGGACTGACCAACCATCTAAGGGCCCGATTACACTGCTGAATGCGCAGGCATTGATGAGGACACATTCATCTGAGCTTGTTTGCACCAGTCTGAATACATAGGCCGATGCAGCTACTACAGTCATTCATCCCTCATTAAGTTTTGTTGATTATTGGCATTACATCCCTGATTACACAGGGAGATGTGCTACTGGTAATTGGGCATCCTTCATCCTGATAAAAGATGCCCATGAGCCGACAAATTAGCGTTTGTTCGTTCTTTGGCTGCTAAACTATACAAGCCAATTATTGGGAATGAGCATACCTATCCTGAGAACTGGCCCGAAAATTGTGCAATCTATTTGGGCCCTAAAGGGGAGACTCCTGATTCTCCCCCAACCGCAGATGTCAGGAAAAAGAAAGATCGGGCATGTTGGATTTCAATAAGTAGCTCATCTCCTTGAGAGCACATGCACACTTTGCTGAGCATGCTCATTTATGGAAAGTTGGGAAGAACTAAAACATAAGTGATCCAATAGGAGGGAAATTAGGAGCTAGTCATTACATTTTACTAAAAAGTAACCAAGGACGAGTACAACGCTATTATCATATGGTCAACGTATCAGATCATATCTGCATATGTAATTTCTATGGGAGTTGTAAGACATCTTTTGCCATCTCTTACCATAGGAGATATGAAGCATTACACAATGCACAGTCAATAAGCTGCTCATGTAATACTGGATCTTCCAGAAGAAAAGAAGCTGGCCAAACACATTAGACTGATTTCGGCAGCAACAGACAACCTTCTAAAGTATACCGGACCCTTCCGACTCCCCTGATGACAAACGTTGGGGGAAAGAAGAGTCGGACCAGATGGAGTTCAAGACGCCTGATCCTTTTGTTCTCAATGGAAGATAAGCTATTGCCAGGCGACCATCTCCACATAGAGAACATATAAAACTCAGTCTGAGTATGGGAAAGTCAGAAGGCTGGCCAACAACCACAGTATCTTAGATGTATGGCCACCTAGTTTTTTGTAGCTGCTTTCCACTCTGGCTAACAAAGGTCAGAATGGGGTATTTGACCTTTTGCAGCAGGTGGAAGAGCACTCATTTTAGGATGCCCTGTCCGGCAGTCTTTTCACTTTTCAGAGACCATAGGATTTTAAGACTGAGGACCTATCCTCAGGATTATGTTCTCTTACCGACTACCAATTTTTCCCTATTTCGTCCTACTTATTTTACTTTATGTTGTTCCAGCATATGCTCCCATAGCGGTCTACCACTTGATCCAACCCTGACAAGTGTGTCACACAGTCTACAGGGAGTGCAGAATTAATAGGCAAGTTGTATTTTTGAGGATTAATTTTATTATTGAACAACAACCATGTTCTCAATGAACCCCAAAAACTCATTAATATCAAAGCTGAATATTTTTGGAAGTAGTTTTTAGTTTTAGCTATTTTAGGGGGATATCTGTGTGTGCAGGTGACTATTACTGTGCATAATTATTAGGCAACTGAACAAATAACAAATATATACCCATTTCAATTATTTATTTTTACCAGTGAAACCAATATAACATCTCAACATTCACAAATACTGTATACATTTCTGACATTCAAAAACAAAACAAAAACAAATCAGTGACCAATATAGCCACCTTTTCACCTATACACCATGCTTGCCTGTATCCAGATTTGATAAGTATTTAACATTATTTGAGGTCATATTTATCGCATAATATGAATTTTGTACCTCTTTGGCGGCGTACATTTGTCCATATATTCAGGACTTGGTGATCATAGGGATGTGTATTGGATGCCGTTTTGTCCTAAGGCTACTTTCACACTAGCGTTTTTCTTTTCCGGCGCTGAGTTCCGTCCTAGGGGCTCAAATCCGGAAAAGAACTGATCAGTTTTATTCCCATGCATTCTGAATGGAGAGTAATCTGTTCAGGATGCATCAGGATGTCTTCAGTTCAGTCTTTTTGACTGATCAGGCTTTTCAGAAAACCGTAGCTTGAAACACTTTGACTGAACGCAGGATCCAGTCTTTTTCCCATTGACTTGCATTAACGCCGGATCCGGCACCGTGTGTTCCGTCAAACCGGATCCAGCTTTTGCATGGTAAACCAGAAAAATTTGAAAAAAAAGTTAAAGTCCATAAATGGCGGATCCGTTTTTTTCTAATGCATTTTTTGATTGTTCTCAAAATCCTGATCAGGATTTAAATGTAATCAGTTTTCACACGTTTTTCTGGATCCGGCAGGCAGTTCCGGTGACGGAATTGAACGCCGGATTCAAACAACGCTAGTGTGAAAATAGCCTTACACATGGCCTTAATTGTAAACAATGATTTTAACTTTTGTCTTGTGTTGACAAATAAATTATACATTTTAATATTAAGATGTGCAGCCTTTGTATGCAGTCTTGCGTTTTGTCATTTCACATTAAAGGTCTAAATCAACCGAATTGTCTTCACAGACATCAGTCTGTAAGAAGTTCCTCAAACCTCATTACATGGAGATACTGATTAATACCGAGCACCATATCAGCGCTCCAGACTAAAACAGTCCTATACTATGTTGTTTTTTGGGGGGAGGGAGGTGAATGGCAAATGGCGCGTTTTAATTTTTTTTCTGTTACGGCGTGCACCTCCCACCTCATAGGAGACATTTTTTCATATTTTAATAGTTGCCACTTTTTCAGGCGTGGCGATATGTAATATGTTTATTTTTTTTATTGTTTATAAATTTTATATGTAAAATTGTTAAAGGGGGCGATTTAAACTTTTAGTATTTTTTGCGTTTTGCATTGCGCCACCAATGAATATAATTAACACATTAATTTAAGTGAATACAGTTTATGCCTGAATACAAACGCAGGCTGCGGGTGCCGACCATATCCCATACCCTGCCTCTATGACTGCGCACTGCGATCCGCCGCAATTAACCCCTCAGAGGCCGGGTATGGGATATGGCCGGCACCCGCAGCTTGTGTTTGTATTCAGGCATAAACTATATTCATTGGTGGCTCAGTGGCCACAGTCCCTCCTCCCTGCTATCAGTTCATTGGGGGGGGGGGGGGTTGGACTGCCTCCTTCTCCCCTGTGCTGCTGAGGAGAACATGGCGAGCGCTGAGAGCAGCGCGTGCCATGTCGGTGCAACTCGCGTGCGTCTGCTGGATGAAAGCCCTTTCTTCTTAAAAAGAGGCAGAACAGCGGATGGTCTAGGCGAAATGGCGACAAGACTACAACGTCTTGTCGCCATTTTGGAATTCTAAGTCGTATTGGCGACCATTTTGGTCGCCATCTGGAGCCATGCATATTAGGATTTCTTTTGCTTTATTTTGATCTCTGATTTTTATTTTGTTTATGCACAAAATCTCACATAAAACCTTTGTTCGCAAAGTGTGTGTGGCTTTATTTGCTCAACTATCCTCAGGATAGGTCATCAGTATCTGATCAGTGCGGATCAGATACCCGAGAACCCTGCAGATAAGCTGTTTTGCGAAGGCACCGGTGCTCCTGTGGGCGCTGCAGCCTTCTCTGTGCTTTCCTAGTACAGAGCTGTACATTGTATAGCAGCTGTGTTTGGCATCGCGCTCAGCTCCATTCACTTCTATGGGGCTGAGCGTGATACCAAGCAATGCCGCTATACAATGTAGAGCGCTGTAATTAGTAAGCTGCGAGAAGGTTGCGGGGCTCACAGGAGCACCGGTGCCTTCGCAAAACAGCTCATCGGCAAGGGTCTCGGGTGTCGGACCCCCACCGATCAGATACCGATGACCTCTCCAGGGGGTGGGTCATCCGTTTTAAAATCTCTCGAAAACCTCTTTAACAACTGGCTTCTGAATGACAATTTTCCACTTCTATTGTCTGTGGGGCAGCACAGTGGCTGAGTGGTTAACACTGTTGCTGAACACTATATATAAGCAACCACAACAAATAATAAAATATAGCGTTCATATTACATTAATGTACCAGCATACGGACTGCAATTCTCTCTGGCGTTACTGGTCCCCTAAGCCTCTATGTAAATCTTCTGCATCATTAACAAACGCCGGAAGAGTCCTCATAGCACTATGCAGAGTTCTTGAAGAACTCGATTATAAAAAGAACAACACAACTAAAAATAAGCAAAGTGACATCATTTTTACTTACACTGGTTCTACTGACATGCACATTAAAACTAGGCTAGAGAGAGCAAATTAGGTGTGGACAAATCCCAGGGTCCAGGTAGAAAACCACCCAGATTTACTGTGTCTGCACCTAGAATCGGTTTAAAAAGTGGTACAAATAGGGCTTCTACGATTTTTCTGACTTGCTCGAAAATGGGGTGGAATTTAACAGGAAGGGAGCCCAGCTTTGATGAAAAGGCGGCATGGCGTAAGATGTGCCATTTTGAGCCAAAATAGTATCACAACTGTGACAAACAATTCTGTTGCAAAGTAAGCCAACTAATAGTCTATCCGCGCACCACATACAGTATGTCATCCAGCCTGAGCCACTGTGATAAAGCTAGTGACTTACCTGCCCCAACGTGCCTACATATTCTGTCTCCTCTAGAGCCAATCAAGTTCCTGCATTCAGATGGAAATTAAAGGGGTTCTGCACTTTGTTTAAACTGATGATCTATCAGCATCTGATCGAAGGGTGTCCGACACCCGGGACCCCCGCCGATCAGCTGTTTGAGAAGGCAGCGGCGCTCCAGCAGCGCCGCGGCCTTCTCACTGTTTGCCACAGGCCGAGTGATGTCACAACTTGTATCAACTGGCCTGGGCGCAGCTAACCTCCATTCAAGGGAACGGAGCTTAGCCGCGCCCAGGCCAGTGATACTAGTCGTGACGTCGCTGGGCCTGCGGTAAACAGTGAGAAGGCCACAGCGCTGCTGGAGCGCCGCTGCCTTCTCAAACAGCTGATCGGCGGGGGTCCCGGGTGTCGGACCCCCGCTGATCAGAAGCGGATCATCTATCCAGAGGATAGATCATCAGTTTAAACAAAGTGCAGAACCCCTTTTAACTTAGAACTGCACCACGAAATGAAGGGCAATCTGCAGGCGACATGTTATAGAGCAGGAGGAGCAGGGCAGACTAATATATCGTTTTTGTGGGAAAAGATACAGTTTAAATTGTAATTTATGAATTTAAATCTCTGACACTTCTAATGATGCAGTATTAATCTCCTTATTAGTGCCATAATCTTGTGGAATGATACCAGGTCTGATACCATATAATCAGAAGTGACGTCTATAGAATTGCAAGTAGGTGTTTTTTCTCAGCAAAAAATAAAATAAAAAGTGCTCCCGAATGTAAACCTCTAATGGATTCCATTATAGTGAATGGGATCTGTTACACTTCATTCCTGTCAGTTATGTGTCGCACCTGGCACTTCCGTTATTTTTGCTCTTCTGCTCCTATAACGGAATTAATAGCGATAATGTGAAAGGAGCCTTACCGAACTTCAGCAAATGGCATGTATCATGTAGAAAAAGTTAATACAAGGCTCTTACTAATGTATTGTGTAGGGATCAGGGAATCGAGGTACCAAGGTCAGGAAATGTTTTTTTTACAGTAAGAAATGAATTTATGAAATTATTTTGCAAACTCTTGAGAGACTTCGCGAAGTAATAACTTCGGCTCATCGGAGCCAACACATTCTAAGACTGTACGGAGCGCTCAAAGTTTTATGCGAATCGACTACGGATGTTTCATGCGAAGTCGATTTGCTCATCCTAAGGCTACTTTCACACTTGCAGCAGAGTAATCCGGCAGGCAGTTCCGTTGCCGGAACTGCCTGCCGGATCCGTCAAAACGTATACCGGAAGGACGGATCCGGCATTGCGGTATTTTGAATGCCGGATCCGGCACTAATACATTTCTATAGAAAAAAATTGTGTTGTGGATTTTTGGCCGGAGATAAAACCGTAGCATGCTGCGGTATTATCTCCGTCCTGAACAGTCAAAAAGACTGAACTGAAGACATCCTGATGCATCCTGAACGGATTTCTCTCCATTCAGAATGCATTAGGATAATCCTGATCAGTTCTTTTCCGGTATTGAGCCCCTAGGACAGAACTCTATGCCGGAAAAGAATAACGCTAGTGTGAAAGTACCCTTCGTAATGTGACCGTCCATATTGCCTCCTTTTCTGGCTGGATTCGTTTTTCCATCACGTTATACACTGCTTGTTTCCATGGTTACGACCACCCTGCAGTCCAGAAGGTTTGGCCGTGCTGTCACACTATAGAAAAAAAAAAAACGGTGGTCAGAACCATGAGAGTATGCATAGTCAGGCGCTTTATCCTGTAGTGTGCAAGCACGATCGATTGCAGGGAGGTCGTAACAATAGAAACGAGCAGTATATAATGTGATGGAAAAATGAATCCAGCCAGCAAAGGAAGCAATATAGACAATCACAATACATTAGTGCTTTGTATTAACTTTCTCTACATCAGGGATGCTCAACCTGCAGCCCTCCAGCTGTTGCAAAACTACAACTCCCGACATGTCCTAATAGCTGTAGGCTGCCCAGGCATGCTGGGAATTGTAGTTTTGCAACAGCTGGAAGTCTGCAGGTTGAGCATCCCTGCACTAAATGCTAAATGCCATTTGCTGAAGTGAGACAACGGCTTTAACTGTGAGGCCGCGAGTCTCAGCATTCACACATGTAGGTAGAGGAGATCACAAGTTTTCGGCCGACTATACTTTGGAATATTACTGCATACGCGTGCACTTATCAATTTTGGAGATACCAGGAAACCATGTGGAAAATTATAGAGCGGTAAGCAACGCTGCTTCTACGCAAGAACAGCTGCAATACTGGTAAGCCTTAGGCTACTTTCACATTAGCGTTCGGGTGTCCGCTTGTGAGTTCCGTTTGAAGGCTCTCACAAACGGCCCCGAACGGATCCGTACAGCCCAAATGCATTCTGAGTGGATAAGGATCCGCTCAGAATGCATCAGTCTGGCACCGTTTGGCCTCCGTTCCGCTCAGGAGGCGGACACCCGAACTCTGCTTGCAGCGCTCGGGTGTCCGCCTGGCCGTGCGGAGGCAAATGGATCCGTCCAGACTTACAATGTAAGTCAATAGGGACGGATCCGTTTGTCCTGGCTCCTCTTTGACACGGATCTGTTAGAAACCGTTCACGTCTCTGCGCATGCCCAGTACCTTCCTGTCCCTCCCCTCATCGTCGGCCATTTTGGATCATCGACTTGATGAGCCTGGTAAGTATATGAAGTTTTGTCTCTCTTTCTTTTTTTTCTATCTATCTCTCTCTCTATTTCTAGGAGGGGGAGGCTGCTGGCATTTGGGAAGGGGTGTGTATGTGTGTGGAACAGTGGGGGCTACTGGCACTGCGGGGGGGCTGGAACTGGGGGGGGGGGGGGGGGGGGGTCTGCTGGCACTGCGATGATGTTTGTGCCTGGAACTGTGCGGTGCTTCTGGCACTGCCGGGGTTTATGTGCCTGGAACTGTGCGGTGCTTCTGGCACTGCCGGGGTTTATGTGCCTGGAACTGTGGTTGCTGCTGGCACTGCGGGGGTGTTTGTGGCTGGAACTGTGCGGTGCTTCTGGCATTGCGGGGGTGTTTGTGGCTGGAACTGTGCGGTGCTTCTGGCACTGCCGGGGTTTATGTGGCTGGAACTGTGCGGTGCTTCTGGCACTGCAGGGGGGGGGGGGGGGGGGCGGTGTGGCTGAAACTGGTTGCTGCTGGCACTGCGGGGGTGTTTGTGGCTGGAACTGTGCGGTGCTTCTGGCACTGCAGGGGTTTTTGTGGCTGGAACTGTGCGGTGCTTCTGGCACTGCGGGGGTGTTTGTGGCTGGAACCGTGCGGTGCTTCTGGGACGGCATGGGTTTTTGTGGCTGGAACTGTGGGGTCTGCTGGCACTGCGGGGGTGTGTGTAGCTGGAACTGTGGGGGCTGTTGGCATTGGGGGGGCTTAGGGCACTGTGGGAAGGTTGTTTGGAACTGGGGGGCTGATGTCAATGTGGGGGGCTGCTGGCACTATGCGGGGCTGCTGTCTCTGGTGGTGTTTATGGCACTTGGGGGGGATTATGGCTACTGTTGGATTAATTTTTTTAATAATTTTATTATTAGGGTTGTTCCAAAAAAATAAAAAATAAAAAATAAATTGCTATTTAAAGAAAGTTCTGCGGTGGGCAAGCACCAATCTATATTTTAAACAGTAAGTATTAAAAAAAATATAAATTGTTGATATATGTGGAAATAGTGTTCTAAACAGGTTCCTTTAACGTTATCTGGATTTTGTCTGGTATTATGTTGCGTACAGATGTCATCAAAGAAGACATCGATCGATTGGAAAAACCCACCCAGAAGGCGCCAGCGCATTCAGTGACCGGTAAGTATAAAATCAACACTTGGAGTTTGTATTGTTTGATTCGTTGCATTAATCAGTATGTGCTCTTATTATAGATTTCTTCATCATCAGCGTCGCAGCGTCCAGGGAAGGTGGACCAAGCCCGGACCCGGGGCTGTCAATACGTATATATATAATAATTAGATATACCGTATTTTTCGCCGTATAAGACGCACCGGCCTATAAGACGCACCTAGGTTTTTGAGGAGGAAAATAAGAAAAAAAATATTTTGAACCAAAAAGGTGCACTTTTGGTGGGTTTTGAACTAATTGTGGTCTGTGGGTGACGCACTGTTATGGGGGATCTGTGGGTGACGCACTGTTATGGGGGATCTGTGGGTGACGCACTGTTATGGGGGATCTGTGGGTGACGCACTGTTATGGGGGATCTGTGGGTGACGCACTGTTATGGGGGATCTGTGGGTGGCACTGTTATGGGGGATCTGTGGGTGACACTTATGGGGGAGCTTGGTGGCACTTAGGGGGGATCTGTGGGTGGCACTTATGGGGGATCTGTGGGTGGCACTTATGGGGGATCTGTGGGTGAGCACTTATGGGGGATCTGTGGGTGGCAACTTATGGGGGATCGTTGGTACACTTATGGGGGATCTTGTGGGTGGCACTTATGGGGGATCTGTGGGTGGACACTTATGGGGGGATCTGTGGGTGACACTTATGGGGGATCTGTGGTGACACTTATGGGGGATCTGTGGGTGACACTTATGGGGGATCTGTGGGTGACACTTATGGGGGATCTGTGGGTGACACTTATGGGGATCTGTGGGTGACACTTATGGGGATCTGTGGGTGACACTTATGGGGGATCTGTGGGTGACACTTATGGGGGATCTGTGGGTGACACTTATGGGGGATCTGTGGGTGACACTTATGGGGGATCTGTGGGTGACACTTATGGGGGATCTGTGGTGACACTTATGGGGGATCTGTGGGTGACACTTATGGGGGATCTGGTGGGTGACACTTATGGGGGATCTGTGGGTGACACTTATGGGGATCTGTGGGTGACACTTATGGGGGATCTGTGGGTGACACTTATGGGGGATCTGTGGGTGACACTTATGGGGGATCTGTGGGTGACACTTATGGGGGATCTGTGGGTGACACTTATGGGGGATCTGTAGGGTGACACTTATGGGGGATCTGTGGGTGACACTTATTGGGGGATCTGTGGGTGACACTCTATGGGGGATCTGTGGGTGACACTTATGGGGGATCTGTGGGTGACACTATGGGGGATCTGTGGGTGACACTTATGGGGGATCTGTGGGTGACACTTATGGGGGATCTGTGGGTGACACTTATGGGGGATCTGTGGGTGACACTTATGGGGATCTGTGGGTGACACTTATGGGGGATCTGTGGGTGACACTTATGGGGGATCTGTGGGTGACACTTATGGGGGATCTGTGGGTGACACTTATGGGGGATCTGTGGGTGACACTTATGGGGGATCTGTGGGTGACACTTATGGGGGATCTGTGGGTGACACTTATGGGGGATCTGTGGGTGACACTTATGGGGGATCTGTGGGTGACACTTATGGGGGATCTGTGGGTGACACTTATGGGGGATCTGTGGGTGACACTTATGGGGGATCTGTGGGTGACACTTATGGGGGATCTGTGGGTGACACTTATGGGGGATCTGTGGGTGACACTTATGGGGGATCTGTGGGTGACACTTATGGGGGATCTGTGGGTGACACTTATGGGGGATCTGTGGGTGACACTTATGGGGGATCTGTGGGTGACACTTATGGGGGATCTGTGGGTGACACTTATGGGGGATCTGTGGGTGACACTTATGGGGGATCTGTGGGTGACACTTATGGGGGATCTGTGGGTGACACTTATGGGGGATCTGTGGGTGACACTTATGGGGGATCTGTGGGTGACACTTATGGGGGATCTGTGGGTGACACTTATGGGGGATCTGTGGGTGACACTTATGGGGGATCTGTGGTGACACTTATGTGGGGATCTGTGGGTGACACTTATGGGGGATCTGTGGGTGACACTTATGGGGGGATCTGTGGGTGACACTTATGGGGGATCTGTGGGTGACACTTATGGGGGATCTGTGGGTGACACTTATGGGGGATCTGTGGGTGACACTTATGGGGGATCTGTGGGTGACCACTTATGGGGGATCTGTGGGTGACACTTATGGGGGATCTGTGGGTGACACTTATGGGGGATCTGTGGTGACACTATGGGGGATCTGTGGGTGACACTTATGGGGATCTGTGGGTGACACTTATGGGGGATCTGTGGGTGACACTTATGGGGGATCTGTGGGTGACACTTATGGGGGATCTGTGGGTGACACTTATGGGGGATCTGTGGGTGACACTTATGGGGGATCTGTGGGTGACACTTATGGGGGATCTGTGGGTGACACTTATGGGGGATCTGTGGGTGACACTTATGGGGGGATCTGTGGTGACACTTATGGGGGGATCTGTGGGTGACACTTATGGGGGATCTGTGGGTGACACTTATGGGGGATCTGTGGGTGACACTTATGGGGGATCTGTGGGTGACACTTATGGGGGATCTGTGGGTGACACTATGGGGGATCTGTGGGTGACACTTATGGGGGATCTGTGGGTGACACTTATGGGGGATCTGTGGGTGACACTTATGGGGGATCTGTGGGTGACACTTATGGGGATCTGTGGGTGGACACTTATGGGGGATCTGTGGGTGACACTTATGGGGATCTGTGGGTGACACTTATGGGGGATCTGTGGGTGACACTTATGGGGGGATCTGTGGGTGACACTTATGGGGATCTGTGGGTGAACTTATGGGGGATCTGTGGGTGACACTTATGGGGATCTGTGGGTGACACTTATGGGGGATCTGTGGGTGACACTTATGGGGGATCTGTGGGTGACACTTATGGGGGATCTGTGGGTGACACTTATGGGGGGATCTGTGGGTGACACTTATGGGGGATCTGTGGGTGACACTTATGGGGGATCTGTGGGTGACACTTATGGGGGATCTGTGGGTGACACTTATGGGGGATCTGTGGGTGACACTTATGGGGGATCTGTGGGTGACACTTATGGGGGATCTGTGGGTGACACTTATGGGGGATCTGTGGGTGACACTTATGGGGGATCTGTGGGTGACACTTATGGGGGATCTGTGGGTGACACTTATGGGGGATCTGTGGGTGACACTTATGGGGGATCTGTGGGTGACACTTATGGGGGATCTGTGGGTGACACTTATGGGGGATCTGTGGGTGACACTTATGGGGGATCTGTGGGTGACACTTATGGGGGATCTGTGGGTGACACTTATGGGGGATCTGTGGGTGACACTTATGGGGGATCTGTGGGTGACACTTATGGGGGATCTGTGGGTGACACTTATGGGGGATCTGTGGGTGACACTTATGGGGGATCTGTGGGTGACACTTATGGGGGATCTGTGGGTGACACTTATGGGGATCTGTGGGTGACACTTATGGGGGATCTGTGGGTGACACTTATGGGGGATCTGTGGGTGACACTTATGGGGGATCTGTGGGTGACACTTATGGGGGATCTGTGGGTGACACTTATGGGGGATCTGTGGGTGACACTTATGGGGGATCTGTGGGTGACACTTATGGGGGATCTGTGGGTGACACTTATGGGGGATCTGTGGGTGACACTTATGGGGGATCTGTGGGTGACACTTATGGGGGATCTTGTGGGTGACACTTATGGGGGATCTGTGGGTGACACTTATGGGGGATCTGTGGGGTGACACTTATGGGGGATCTGTGGGTGACACTTATGGGGGATCTGTGGGTGACACTTATGGGGGATCTGTGGGTGACACTTATGGGGGATCTGTGGGTGACACTTATGGGGATCTGTGGGTGACACTTATGGGGGATCTGTGGGTGACACTTATGGGGGATCTGTGGGTGACACTTATGGGGGATCTGTGGGTGACACTTATGGGGGATCTGTGGGTGACACTTATGGGGGATCTGTGGGTGACACTTATGGGGGATCTGTGGGTGACACTTATGGGGGATCTGTGGGTGACACTTATGGGGGATCTGTGGGTGACACTTATGGGGGATCTGTGGGTGACACTTATGGGGGATCTGTGGGTGACACTTATGGGGGATCTGTGGGTGACACTTATGGGGGATCTGTGGGTGACACTTATGGGGGATCTGTGGGTGACACTTATGGGGATCTGTGGGTGACACTTATGGGGGATCTGTGGGTGACACTTATGGGGGATCTGTGGGTGACACTTATGGGGGATCTGTGGGTGACACTTATGGGGGATCTGTGGGTGACACTTATGGGGGATCTGTGGGTGACACTTATGGGGGATCTGTGGGTGACACTTATGGGGGATCTGTGGGTGACACTTATGGGGGATCTGTGGGTGACACTTATGGGGGATCTGTGGGTGACACTTATGGGGGATCTGGGGGGACACTTGGGGATCTGTGGGACACTTATGGGGGATCTGTGGGTGACACTTATGGGGGATCTGTGGGTGACACTTATGGGGGATCTGTGGGTGACACTTATGGGGGATCTGTGGGTGACACTTATGGGGGGGTGGCACTGATCTGTGGGTGACACTTATGGGGGATCTGTGGGTGACACTTATGGGGGATCTGTGGGTGACACTTATGGGGGATCTGTGGGTGACACTTATGGGGGATCTGTGGGTGACACTTATGGGGGATCTGTGGGTGACACTTATGGGGGATCTGTGGGTGACACTTATGGGGGATCTGTGGGTGACACTTATGGGGGATCTGTGGGTGACACTTATGGGGGATCTGTGGGTGACACTTATGGGGGATCTGTGGGTGACACTTATGGGGGATCTGTGGGTGACACTTATGGGGGATCTGTGGGTGACACTTATGGGGGATCTGTGGGTGACACTTATGGGGGATCTGTGGGTGACACTTATGGGGGATCTGTGGGTGACACTTATGGGGGATCTGTGGGTGACACTTATGGGGGATCTGTGGGTGACACTTATGGGGGATCTGTGGGTGACACTTATGGGGGATCTGTGGGTGACACTTATGGGGGATCTGTGGGTGACACTTATGGGGGATCTGTGGGTGACACTTATGGGGGATCTGTGGGTGACACTTATGGGGGATCTGTGGGTGACACTTATGGGGGATCTGTGGGTGACACTTATGGGGGATCTGTGGGTGACACTTATGGGGGATCTGTGGGTGACACTTATGGGGGATCTGTGGGTGACACTTATGGGGGATCTGTGGGTGACACTTATGGGGGATCTGTGGGTGACACTTATGGGGATCTGTGGGTGACACTTATGGGGGATCTGTGGGTGACACTTATGGGGGATCTGTGGGTGACACTTATGGGGGATCTGTGGGTGACACTTATGGGGGATCTGTGGGTGACACTTATGGGGGATCTGTGGGTGACACTTATGGGGGATCTGTGGGTGACACTTATGGGGGATCTGTGGGTGACACTTATGGGGGATCTGTGGGTGACACTTATGGGGGATCTGTGGGTGACACTTATGGGGGATCTGTGGGTGACACTTATGGGGATCTGTGGGTGACACTTATGGGGGATCTGTGGGTGACACTTATGGGGGATCTGTGGGTGACACTTATGGGGGATCTGTGGGTGACACTTATGGGGGATCTGTGGGTGACACTTATGGGGGATCTGTGGGTGACACTTATGGGGGATCTGTGGGTGACACTTATGGGGGATCTGTGGGTGACACTTATGGGGGATCTGTGGGTGACACTTATGGGGGATCTGTGGGTGACACTTATGGGGGATCTGTGGGTGACACTTATGGGGGATCTGTGGGTGACACTTATGGGGGATCTGTGGGTGACACTTATGGGGGATCTGTGGGTGACACTTATGGGGGATCTGTGGGTGACACTTATGGGGGATCTGTGGGTGACACTTATGGGGGATCTGTGGGTGACACTTATGGGGGATCTGTGGGTGACACTTATGGGGGATCTGTGGGTGACACTTATGGGGGATCTGTGGGTGACACTTATGGGGGATCTGTGGGTGACACTTATGGGGGATCTGTGGGTGACACTTATGGGGGATCTGTGGGTGACACTTATGGGGGATCTGTGGGTGACACTTATGGGGGATCTGTGGGTGACACTTATGGGGGATCCTCTCTGGATGAGGATGAGGATCTGTGAATGACAGTTATGGGGGGGATCTGTGGATGACACATATATAGCATCTTATGCTGTCATCCACAGATCCCCTCCATAAGTGTCCCTGTAGTGAATGACCCTCAATACAGGGGGTGGGGGTCGCATCTGCTTTAATGACAGCGGGGCCCGTGCAGTGACTATTCTACTACACGGGCCCCGCTTACTGTATAATCATATCTCTCTAATAGTTAATTGTTCTATGCATGTAATCGCATAATGAGCGCTAATGAGCGCTGTGTATTACCGTACTTAAAACTAGCAGCGCTCGCCGTTCGGAGCAGAGAGGAGGAAGGAGGCAGGCCGGGAGGACGGGCGCTTGCAACGTGAGTCATACGTCACGCGCCTGCGCCGCCTGCTTCATTCATAAGTGGGCGGTGCAGGCGCGTGACGTATGACTCACGCTGCAAGTGCCCGTCCTCCCGGCCTGCCTCCTGCCTCCTCTCTGCTCCGAACGGCGAGCGCTGCTAGTTTTAAGTACGGTAATACACAGCGCTCATTAGCGCTCATTATGCGATTACATGCATAGAACAATTAACTATTAGAGAGATATGATTATACAGTAAGCGGGGCCCGTGTAGTAGAATAGTCACTGCACGGGCCCCGCTGTCATTATAAATGCAGATGCCGCCCCCAGCCCCTCCTCCCTCACAGCTGATACACCCGCCGCGCGGCATCGCGGCGGGTGTATCATTGAAAACTGGGCAAAATAAGCTACATTCGCCGTATAAGACGCACTGCTATTTTCCCCCCACTTTTGGGGGGGAAAAAGTGCGTCTTATACGGCGAAAAATACGGTAGATATCTTTATAAAATATAAAAAAATTGTTTCAGCAATCTGCACCTAGAGCCGCCAGCGAGGATCCCCCAGTCGCCTCCAGAGTCCGCGGGAATGAGCGTGGCGGTCGTAGACGTGTAAGTCTTGAATTAAGTAGTTTTAATTTGCATTTTGTATTAGGATTTACATTTAATTTTGCATTTCCTTTTTATCAGGGTTCCGTAGGCTCCACCAGGGAAGATGAGGAGTTCGGGGTTCCGACCATAAATAACCTGCTCCTCATCCAACTGGTGGAGGCGCGTCCATCATTATGGGACCACTCCGACCGCCACCATGCTGATCATCGTCGGACCTGGGGGGATCTAAATGCGGCGGCTCAGGAGAATTATGGTAAGTAAAACAATATGTATTTTAATACATTAAAATATTGTTCTTTTCTTTTCATCATGCCGATTATTATTTTTTTCTACAGTCAAACTGGTTACAACGCGTTGGCGATCTATCCGGGACCGCTTCAGGAGGGATTTTAATAAGGAGGTTCAGGCCCAGAGTGGCTCCGGAGGAACCTCAGGGACCACATACATCCATACGGCAGCCCTGGGGTTCCTACGAAAGGCGATGGCACCAAGAAGGTAAATATTTTTAACAACTGTTAAAAAAAAAAAAATTGTAAAGGGGCTGTCTGAGACAGGGTAGCAGTTTGGCTCCGCTGTTTTGGCCAGCCCCCTACAGTCAGAGGGACAACTGTTCTCTCCATCTGAGTGTAAGGGACTGTCTGAGACAGCGGAGCGTTTGGCTCCCCTGTTTTGGCCAGCCCCCTATGGTATACAGTAGACATAGCATAGAACATGGATGTTTTATTTAAAGAACAATTCCTAACTTTCCTTATTTTCTTCCTACAGAAGTGCCAGCAGCACTCGGGAGCCTGAACAACCTCCTGAGGCGGAACCGGAACAGATCGCCAGAACCAGCCCTCCTGTCCCTCATGTATCGGCTCAGGATAATCTCTTAGGTTTTCGCCAAAATTTGAGAGCCCTGGTGAGCGGGCAGAGATCTGGTAGGCCAAATCGAGCTGATTATGCGAACCTTGTAGAGGTCATTTCCGACGCTCTAGAAGGTTTTGCCGAACATCAGAAGGAGTTTGGTGCTGACTTGATTCGCTGCTGGGAGGGGGCAGAGTCGGCGATTCAACGCAGCCCAAACTACCATTATGGGCTATGCATGAACAGTTTGATGGACTCAATGACGCCCGAGCAGTTGCTTGAGTTTAAGATCATGCTAGAGAACGGGTCATGGGAAATTGTGCACCGCCACCCCCCCCCCCCCCCCACCTATCCCCCATCCCACACCAGTTGCCAGTACTGCCAACCTTTCCCTTCCCACCCCCCACCCCCGAGCATGTGTTACCTTCTGTTTCCTATTCTTCTCCTGCCCAGTATTTTCCTCCTCCTTCTTTTCAAACTCCCTCCACCTCTACACATGCTCGGGTCCCCTCCTCCTCAGACCCTTCCTTTCTCCATACCCCACAATTACGCCCTGCATCCTTTCCTGTGGCCCGTAGTTTCACCTCAGTAGATCGCCAGGACAAGGGAGCTACCATTGGCAGCCCCAGACCATCAAGCCCACGACAGTCCATCTCCCCTCGCCATTATGAAGACTTATAAAGATTTTTTTTTTTAATATTTAATTTTTTTATTGTATCAAAAATAAAACATTTTTTATAGTTTACTGCACTGTGTCTGTGTTTTTATTGTCCTGTACAGGGAACCTTGGCCACTACAGCCGTGTTGAAATTAAAACTACCCTAGTCTCACTACTGTGCATTTATTATAACACCCTTGGTAGTTACCGTATTTTTCGCCCCATAAGACGCACTTTTTCTTTCCCCAAAACGGGGGAGAAATGCCCCTGCGTCTTATGGGGCGAATGCTTGCCGTTTTTACATCGCAAGCTGCAATGTAGATGCGAGCGGGCACTCGGGGAGGGACTGGGAGGAGGAGCTGGGGCCGGCAATAGCGGCGGGGCGGTGCAGTCAGTGTAGTATCCCCGCCCCGCCGCTCCGGTATAGTAATATAAGATGTCATAATCATTTATTGGTTATTAAACATGCCCCCTCAGTCGTATTACTACCTTATATCCTAATCGCATCTGTAGAATTCATGCAGGCCGTGCGGGCAGCAGCAAGTCTTGTCATGTGCCTGCGCCGCCTACTTTATGAATGAAGCAGGCGGCGCAGGGAAGTGACGTCACTGAGGGACGCGCCGGCCGCCCGCCTGGCCTGCATGAATTCTACAGATGCGATTAGGATATAAGGTAGTAATAGGACTGAGGGGGCATGTTTAATAACCAATAAATGAATATAACATCTTATATTTGTATACTGGCGGCGGCGCCAGGGGTGGGGGCGGGGGCTGCGATCTGTGGATGGCACAGTTATGGGCTGGGGGGGTCTGTGGATGTCACTGTTATGGGCTGGGGGGGGTCTGTGGATGGCACATATATAACAGTGCCAGCCACAGATTTCCCCCCCCCTGTAACAGTGCCAGCCACAGATCCCCCTGTAACAGTGTCCGTCATCCACAGATCCCCCCGTAACAGTGTCCGTCATCCACAGATCCCCCCGTAACAGTGTCCGTCATCCACAGATCCCCCCCGTAACAGTGTCCGTCATCCACAGATCCCCCCCGTAACAGTGTCCGTCATCCACAGATCCCCCCCGTAACAGTGTCCGTCATCCACAGATCCCCCCCGTAACAGTGTCCGTCATCCACAGATCCCCCCCGTAACAGTGTCAGTCATCCACAGATCCCCCCCCATAACAGTGTCCGTCATCCACAGATCCCCCCCATAACAATGTCAGTCATCCACAGATCCCCAGTAATAGTGCCATCCACAGACCACCATTAGTTCCAAACCCACCAAACACACAGCACACCTTTTTGGTTAAAAATATTTTTTTTCTTATTTTCCTCCCCAAAACCCAGGTGCGTCTTATGGGCCGGTGCGTCTTATAGGGCGAAAAATACGGTATTATATCAAAACAGCATTAGTGCCAATGTCGTAAGATCCATTAACATGACCATCAATAATGAGCTATCTTTTGGCTCTTTATTGATCGTGGACCCTATGATTGGCACATGAACAAGCAAATGCTTGTTCATTGTTCAATCTTGTGCCCTTTCATATGAGCCCTTGTGGGAGTCACGGTCCATCAGCATCATCAGGAATTCATTAATAAATTGTGATTTACCGTTTAATGATTTCCCGATGACGCTAATATAACTAGTGTGATTACCACAAGGGACATACAGTTTTTAAAGGGGTATTCACAGACAATCGGGGGATTTCGCTTGAATATGCCACCATTGTCTGATAGGTGTGGGTAACATTGTTAGCACCCGCACCTATATCGAGAACGGAGCGGGGAGAACTGTTGCTGGAGGACAAGAAATTTGCCATTGTATGTCCACCTAATCCCCGCCTCTCCTATAGAAATGAATGGAGGGCGGCAGCGCAGTGCGACCTCATCCACTTTCTTGGCTCCGTTCTCAATATATGTGAGGGTACCAGCGGTGGGACCTAAGACAATGTGGGCATATTTTAGTGGTATGCCCCCATTGTATGAGATGAGAAAACCCCTTTAAAGGCCTCTTGCACACGACTGTATGCCCCAAGAGACATACGGTCCGTGCGCACGAGAGTACACAGCGTCATAGTGTACAATGATTCTGTGCAAGTTGAGCTGCCCGCGGGGATATAGTCTTGCACTAATAGATCATATGAGTGCGGGACAATAGCCCAGTTTGCGGCACAACATGGTCAGCATCATGATGCTCTGTACTCCCGAACGCACGATCAATGACGATCAGGGACATATGGCCCGCTAACGAACACTATACATTAAGTGCATGTAGTCATGTACAAGAGTCCGAAAGGTGTGGTCCATTATCAAAGCCGGACCAACTTTGAATTTCAACAAGATAGCCCTGGAGAAATATAGGCGCATTAGAACCCTATGGATCTGAATACATGAAGATGGAACCTAGAAATGCTTTTCATTCCAAAACGGATGCGCTAAATGGATGGCAAAACGGAAACAAACGTGACAAACGGATCAGTCTGAATGGCTTCCGTTTGTCTCCGTTTAGTCAGTTTATTGACGGATCCGTTTGAAATGCAAGTGTGAAAGTAGCCTAAGTAACACCAATATTTTTCTACAAGAGACAGACTATAATTAATAATTAGCAACTACTGACTGAGTGGCTTTCATTTTTTTTTAACCACTTCCAGACCGGGCCATTCACCCCCTTCCTGACCAGGCCTAATTTTGCAAATCTGACATGCGTCACTTTATGTGGTAATAGCTTTGGAACGCTTTTACTTATCCAAGCCATTCTGAGATTGTTTTCTCGTGACACGTTGTACTTCATGATAGTATAGTCATAAATTTGAGTCAATATATTTCACCTTTATTTATGAAAAAATTCAAAATTTACCCAAAATGTTGAAAAAAATTAGCAATTTTCAAAATTTCAATTTCTCTGCTTTTAAAACAGAAAGTGATACCTTATAAAATATTTATTACTTAAAGGGTTTCTGTCATGAGATTTTACCCCTATAACCTAAACATATGCTCATCTCTGGAGTAATAATAAGAGTCCTAAGCTGGCATTATTAAACCTCACTGTGGCTCTATTTGCACAAAAAAACAGGTTTTTATAACCTGTCAATCACTCACTTAAGGTGCCAAGGGGAGGTCCGTTAATACAGGGTGCCCGGCCGCACCTCTCGCTGTCCGGTGCCCAGCCCCGCCTTTCCTAGCTCAGCGCCCTCCGCAATCCTACCCGTCTCTGCCAGATGCGCTGCAGACTCCTGGCAGCGGCTTTGTTGAGCGAAGTGCGCATGCACATCAGCCGTGCGCTCCTGCAATGCCTGTCCGGTATCTCACGGACTGTGTTCCACAGTCCAGACATCTGCATGAGGCTTAACTTGTAAAAAGTTAAACGTTTTACTGACTTGAGTTGTATTTGGGAGCTGACTGTATTTGGGATCAGTGAGTGATAGCATTCTCTGTGTAAGGCCCCTTTCAGACGAACGTTTGTCACGCTGAGAGTCCGCAGCGCAGCTCCCGGCCTGACCATCCAGCATTGACTGGGTCACATAGCATTATATTGATCTATGATGCTATGTAACCCTTACAGTTCTGGAATGTATTGGATAACACTGGCAACATAATGTCAGTGTCATCTAATACATTCCAGAACTGTAAGGGTTACATAGCATCATAGATCAATATAATGCTATGTGACCCAGTCAATGCTGGATGGTCAGGCCGGGAGCTGCGCTGCGGACTCTCAGCGTGACAAACGTTCGTCTGAAAGGGGCCTTACACAGAGAATGCTATCACTCACTGATAACTCAGCTCCCAAATACAACTCAAGTCAGTAAAACGTTTAACTTTTTACAACTTAAGCCTCATGCAGACTTCCGTGGAACACAGTCCGTGAGATACCGGACAGGCATTGCAGGAGTGCACGGCGTCATAGCAACCAATGACGCCACCCGCTCCTGCAATGCCAGTCCGGTATCTCAGGGACCGTTTTCCACGGACGTCTGCATGAGGCTTTATACTGAATGTTTTCCCATAAAACTACATATCGATCTGCTCAGCTCCTTCTGCTCTATAACATGCTGCCTGTAGGATGCGATGCATTTTCTGAAGACGGGTCCTCTTTGACAGGACATTCTACTCTCCAATCAGCTACAGTCTATCTAAATAGCCACTGTATTTATTGATTAAATATAATGTTAAATTGGGTCACTAAATAGCTGCTATAATTTAACAACTACGTCACTTCATACACGCACACAATAAATTATTTGCACCATTAGTATTTTTATTAGCGTTTGATTTTGGTTTTATTCTAGCTTTGTATTTGACATTTACCTCCCGTCCAAACTGAGCCTAGTTTTCCAAATCTGCCGTTTGTCACTTTATGTGGGGATTTTAGAAACGGTATTAACCCTTTAGGTGTTCCACAGAAATTAAACCAAAATGGAAGTGAAATTTAAAAAGGTCTTTTTTTTTTGTGCAGAATTTCCATTTTAATCAATTTTTCCTGTAACACAGCAAGGGTTAATGGGAGTCTGTCACCAACTTAACACGTTTTAAACGGCTCATACTGCTCTGTGGGACACACATACATAAAAACAGATGTTACCTTTGTTTGGCTTTTGAGAGTCTGTAAAGCATAAAAAAACATTTGAAGCATGTGCAAATGAGGAATTGCAAGTGCCCAGGGGCGGTGTCTATGCTGGAAGTGCCCAGGCCCCTTGGTGTTACCCATGGCTAACTCCTCCCCCGTTTATACTACAACAAGCCCTGTAATCCTCTGATATCACTTTTCTGTGTCCGAAATCCCACACCTACACACATCACCACCAGGCCTAGGCATGCACGGTACACTGCCCAGTGCGGTACCCAGGGGTGTAGCTAAACGCTCATTCGCCCTGGTGCAACAGTTCAGCTTGGGCCCCTATTCCCTCAGTGCTTTGTGGCCAAGGGCAGGGAAGCACATAGCTTTTGTGCTGCCTGAGGCAAAAATTTTAATGGCACCCCCCCCATGCCAAATTCTTGAACTAACCCCTTCCCTCCAGCCAGAGGTGTAACTTGACCAGTATGCACTTTCTATGGTGTCTTCTTATGCACCACAAGGGTCTTTGTGCCTCCTCAGGCTCCTGGGCCCATTAGCGACTGCTACCTCCGCACCCCCTATAGCTACACTAGCTACATCCCTGGCAGTACACTATTCCCTTTCTTTTTCCAAAAATTACCATAGGCACTCAAAGATGTAGAACTAGCAGTGGCTTCTCTTTCTCCCCACAGAAATAGGAAGCCTCCTTGACCAATGTAAGTATGCATATTTTGGAAAGATGGACATCTGATGAATAAGCATTTGACCAAAAGATATTGAAAGTTTATGGCCAACCTTATTTCGCATATTAAAATAAAGGGTATAGTAGGCTTTGTAAACAGTCAGAAAAAGTATAAGAAAGCAAAAAGAAACAACACACATGGAGATACATTTTATGAATTAAGAGCGAAAGAAAAACTTGACTTCTCAACCACATCCCTGAATCATCTCTATCAACTTTGTATAGCGTTACAAAGTCATATGTATTAAGCTAAAAAAAAAAAAACTGGTGTAAAGTAGGACTACTGTCTTAGTTGTCCATAGCAGCCAATCAGATTCCATCTTTCATTCTTCACAGCTCCTTTGAAAAATGAAAGGTGGAATCTGATTGGTTGCTATGGGCAACTAAGCCAGTTCTACTTTACACCAGTTTGAGAAATCTCCCCCAATGAAATTATGTCACAAACAAGACAACTATAATTTCTTAGACCCAGCACTCACAACGTTTGCTTCAGCAGGCCCTTACAGAGTTCTAACTGCATACTGTCCACTTACTGAAGCACTTCCATATGGCTTCGCTGAGGAGGGCAGAAGAGCACAAGGTCTATATTCCAGCAGCCATCTGCCTTGCACGATGAGAACATGAATAGGGAGGGTAGAAGCAACAGCTGACTGATAGTTTCTTTAAGCACACTGCTACAAGATTCTGTGTGAGGCAATGCCATTCCATCCGCCCAAACACATACTTGTGTCAGGTCAGAGCCCACACAGTGGCTTCCTTGATGCATTTCTCTGCCAGCAATCTAATATAACAGCTGAGCTAATCTGCAGTACCATAGCAATGACTGCTGAATGCCGCAAGCCTCTGCCAGACAAAAGAAGAACTTGAGAACATAAAAAAAAAAGCATTGTGCCCATTTCAAGGACCAAAACGTCCTCGTAGATTTCAATGCTTCAAAGGAGTCATGTATGGCCATGCTAAATCCCGAAAACCTGTCGTTCCTGAAAACCTCCAATTTTGATGACCTCAAATTCATCAGACCAATGTAGAGGTATAAATAAATTAGCTAATCGGGGGGGGGGGGGGGTGAAGGGTATAAAATAAATAAATAAAATACTTTTGAAAAGTCCCGCCTTTCCAATGTGGTTACTCCTGTCCCCGATGCTTCGATTCGCCTGGTCCTGCTGCGACTGCATGTTGATTGCTCTTGGGTTTCAGGCCCAGCCAAGGCATTATTGCTAATGTGTGTATGAACGGCGTGTGACCGCATAGGCAAGCGACCTGTCATGTGAACGATAAATGGCACATGACGCTGCAGGACCACCGTAGGTCGCAGTAACAAGGACCAGAGCAAGGGAGCAGGATCGGTAGGACATTATCTCTGACAAATGTTAAAAGGTATCTGACCAGGTTTCTGTGGCCCCGAGACCAGAATAAAGTAGTGACAGATGTACAGCATGGGACAAGCACTGTGTGAGGCAGGAGCTCTAAGTATTCTTATGCCGCAAGCTACCTTGTCGACTAGCCACAGATTGACAGCTTCCTCATGCACCGAAAGCGGTCAAGCAGCAGAGAGAGATGGTAGGGATGAATGCAACTTTGGACAAAACAGGACCATCAAAATCTGAGAATGTTTCATATGTAACTAGATGCATATGGAGGAAGAAAGCCATCGGACAAACAGCCTGTGTCCATTCATGAGTGGCCAAACTTTAGTGATAATATTTTTGGGAAATTATATTCTGCTACTGTATAACCAAGTCCCTGAGAAGTGAGATTTGTTATCTAAAGACTGCTCCCAAATCACAGGGTTCAGACCGAGATGGCCACGAACATAGCCCATGTCTATGAATGAGGTGAGGGCAACCAATCGCCCACTCCTGCCACATGACTGGACAGTATAAAAGTGGACAAACATAAAAATAGATTACGGTACCTTTTATTTCTGCTCATCAAAGCTACAAATGGCAGGGGTCCAATTTCTCACTCAGAATCCCTGCTAAATTTGCTTTCCCATAGAAGGTAAAAGACACTAAAGATTCCTGCGAAAAAGCAAAAAAAAAAATGAAGCAAAATTTTGACCCAACACAAAAAAGTAAGCACTGAGTAACAAGCAGCAGGGCATACAATCAAACATGTCTAAACAGATGAAATAGTAAGGAAACTGGAGCCCCTCTGAACAAAAAAGATATACATTTGGCATGGGAATTATTTGGAAATGTGAATTGGTTGACATTCTGTTCAGAAGACAATCACTGGTACAAATTAATGGCAGGACATTATTTCAGACTGGGCCACATTCTGAACAGTAGTCATCCTTCCTAGGAGTGTGGCTACACAGACTACGACCGCGAGAATAAAAAAAGTCAATTAAAAGGGATTATACCATGAATTTAGAAAACAAAACATAAAAATATTTGGAGTAATGCAGACCACGATTTGGACTATATCAATGCAATCATGTTTTATCAATTGCATCTGCTTAGGCTACATTCACACTTGCGGCAGAGGAATCCGGCAGGCAGTTAACGTATGCCCACTGATTGCATTTTAAGACTGATCAGGATCCTGATCCTTCTTACAAATGCATTGCAAGAACGGATCAGTCTCGATTTTCATTCACATTTTTACCGGTATGCGCATGAGCAGACCTGAATGACGGATCCGGCACTAATACATTCCTATATAACAAAATGCCGGATCCGGCATTCAGGCAAGTCTTCAGTTTTTTTGGCCAGAGGTATTATCTCTATCCTGATCAGTCAAAAAGACTGAATTGAAGACATCCTGATGCATCCTGAACGGATTACTCTCCATTCAGAATGCATGGGGATAAAACTGATCAGTTTTTTTCCGGTATAGAGCCCCTATATCTGTAAAGAATAAATTAAGGCAACTGGACGTACTGTAGATTTCTTGAAAACGTTTCACTCGTTCTTCAAATATTCTGGGAATAAATATGTAACTGAATCAACATCTGGTAATTATACCCAGCATTGGGTCAAAGGTGTTGATTCCATTATCCTAATTGGAGTCAGTAGGTGATAAAGACTTCCCAGAAAAAGGTGTCAAGACAGCATTGTATGTGGCAGACAATAGATGTCTAACCCCCCCACCTCTATTCAAGCTTGGCTTCTCCATTTTTACGTAGATGGCCTCCTTCACGCCTCGTTTGTACCAATCGGCCTCCTTATCCAAAACATGTACTTGACTGTCTTCAAAGTGTGACCTGTTCCTAAGTACACGGCTGAATCTTGACCAGAGGTTTTGGCTCTTCTATGCTGACATATAGAGCCCCTAGGACGGAACTCAATGCCGGAAAAGAATAACGCTAGTGTGAAAGTACCCTTACTCACTCCCTCTGTATCTCTGGTCTCTTCAGTATTTGTGGGCGGGCAGCAGCTCCTCACATGACAATCAAGCAACTGCATCACCCAGGAGTGCACTGAAGTCATCTCATTAACCCCTATACCTCTGCATAGAAAATAATCCCTCACACACAGCCCCAGCAATTCCAATAATAAGTAGCACTATGGTATGTAACGCCCCTTCCGAATTTCCTTCTCCACTGCCTAGATAGAGATATATGTTTTTTTTTTTTTTTTAAGACAAAGTAATATCTATATATTTCTGTGACTTTATAAGTAGGGATGAATCAATCTATCAATGAATGGTACGTGGGCAGCTTCACTATGAGACGACTATGCTGGCATAGAGGGGGAAGGGAGCAGGGAAGCTACTGCACGTGTGTGCTCCACCACCGAATGCAGAAAAAGGTAAACAAGAATGATAAAACAGCAGGGGGCGCTACCAAAGTGGAACATGTAATGTATATAAAAAAAAAAAAAAACTTACAAAATGTTATAATAACAACCCTTCATTTGCAATGCCCTATTCTGTGCATAGTCTTTTTCCAGTCTTTTTCATGGGATAACCCCTTTAATAATCTTCAGAGAATCACGCGGCAGTCAAAACAAGTTTCAGTTTTTACTTTTACTTCGAGATTTAGTCAAATAGTTTATGGCAATGAAGCAAGTAAATAAAAATCAAAATAACTGAAGCGGCAGCCACTGCTTCTGGGAATTTGTTGCAGTAGACCCATTTTATGGAAAGATGTGGGACCTAATCATGGTGAGTAGAGGTATGGAGATGACTGACCTAAAGGAGGTGGTAATGGTCACTTAGCAGACAAAATGCCCTGGCTGGACCTGAAAGTCAAGAAAGACAATCTAAGTTAGGCCTCATGCACACGACAGTTTTTTTTCACGGTCCGAAAAAACGGGGTCCGTGGGTCCGTGATCCGTGACCGTTTTTTCGTCCGTGGGTCCTCCTTGATTTTTGGAGGATCCACGGACATGAAAAAAAATGTAGTTTTGGCGTCCGCCTGGCCGTGCGGAGCCAAACGGATCCGTCCTGAATTACAATGCAAGTCAATGGGGACGGATCCGTTTGAAAATTGAGCCACAGTGTGTCATCTTCAAACGGATCCGTCCCCATTGACTTACATTATAAGTCTGGACGGATCCGCTTGCCTCCGCACGGCCAGGCGGACACCCGAACATAACTACTTCGTGAAACTCATTTCCGACAGTATATTCTAACACAGAGGCGTTCCCATGGTGATGGGGACGCTTCAGGTTAGAATACACTGCAAACTTGGTACAAGACTGCCCCCTGCTGCCTGGCACCACCCGATCTCTTACAGGGGGATATGATAGCACAATTAACCTCTTCAGGTGGGGCACCTAAAGGGGTTAATTGTACTATCATATTCTCCTGTAAGAGATCAGGGCTGCCAGGCAGCAGGGGGCAGACCCCCACTCCCCAGTTTGAATATTGTTGGTGGCACAGTGTGTGCCCATCGCCCCCCCCTTCCTCCCTCTATAGTTAAAATTCGTTGGTGGCACAGTGTGTGCCCATCGACCCCCTCCATCTCCCCCCCCCCCCCCCATCATTGGTGGCAGCGGAGTTCCGATCGGAGTCCCAGTTTAATCGCTGGGGCTCCGATCGGTAACCATGGCAACCAGGAAGCTACTGCATCCCTGGTTGCCATGGTTACTTAGCAATAGTACAATTGTAGAAGATTCATACTTACCTGCCTGCTGCTGCGATGTCTGTGACCGGCCGGGAGCTCCACCTACTGGTAAGTGAAAGGTCTGTGCGGTGCATTGCTAAAGAACTGTCACTTACCAGTAGGAGGAGCTCCCGGCCGGTCACAGACATCGCAGCAGCAAGCAGGTAAGTATGATTTTTAACTATAGAGGGAGGAAGGGGGGGGGGCGATGGGCACACACTGTGCCCCCAACGATTTTTAACTATAGAGGGAGGAAGGGGGGGGGGGGGGCCATGGGCACACACTGTGCCCCCAACGATTTTTAACTATAGAGGGAGGAAGGGGGGGGGGGGGCGATGGGCACACACTGTGCCCCCAACGATTTTTAACTATAGAGGGAGGAAGGGGGGGGGGGGGGCGATGGGCACACACTGTGCCACCAACGATTTTTAACTATAGAGGGAGGAAGGGGGGGGGCGATGGGCACACACTGTGCCACCAACGATATTCAAACTGGGGAGGGGTGGGTCTGCCCCCTGCTGCCTGGCAGCCCTGATCTCTTACAGGAGAATATGATAGTACAATTAACCCCTTTAGGTGCCCCACCTGAAGAGGTTAATTGTGCTATCATATCCCCCTGTAAGAGATCGGGTGGTGCCAGGCAGCAGGGGGCAGTCTTGTACCAAGTTTGCAGTGTATTCTAACCTGAAGCGTCCCCATCACCATGGGAACGCTTCTGTGTTAGAATATACTGTCGGAAATGAGTTTTCACGAAGTGAAAACTTAGATCAGAAAAAGCTTTTATGCAGACGGATCTTCGGATCCGTCTGTATGAAAGCAACCTACGGCCACGGATCACGGACACGGATGCCAATCTTGTGTGCATCCGTGTTCTTTCACGGACCCATTGACTTGAATGGGTCCGTGAACCGTTGTCCGTCAAAAAAATAGGACAGGTCATATTTTTTTGACGGACAGGATACACGGATCACGGCCTCGGCTGCAAAACGGTGCATTTTCCGATTTTTCCACGGACCCATTGAAAGTCAATGGGTCCGCGAAAATAAACGGAAAACGGCACAACGGCCACGGATGCACACAACGGTCGTGTGCATGAGGCCTTACTAAGAAGCAGGGTGGATTTGATTTAAATCACTAGTCAGTAAGGCTTGATTTAAATCATAGTTTTTTACATAAAGATTCATATTTGGACATTTTTTCTGTTGTACTTAGGAAGGAGAAAAATAATCATTACCTTAATAACAATTTAAATAGGATTTATTCAACTGAAACAATAACATTACAGCATGTTATTTGCTTAAACATCCATGTTTGTTAACTAATTTGGCTAAAGAAAATATATATATTTTAAGAAACTTAGACTGTCAGCCCAGCCTACACAAGAAAGTGATATTTTGAAGTGAAAGTGATGAATAAATATTGTTTATATTCTATTCACTGTACTTTTTCTCAACTCTTTTCATGTTATAAATTCAGTTTTGAGAACTCCAAAATTAAACCAAGCATCTGTGATAATATCTTGTAGGCAGAGAAACTGCCCAGTAATCTTACAAAAACCTCTGGAAGAGCATGACATTGTGAATGGATTAAAGGGAACCTGTCACCCAAAAATCGCCTATTAAGCTGTTTACAGTACCTTATAGTGCTGTATAGTCGTTTCCTGATGCACTTTTTGTTAGTTTTGCAGCATGTATGCTCAGTCAGAAATCGATGTTATATTCAGCTGCTGCCCCGTGCTTCAAGTCAGGCTTGAAGTCACGGGGGCAGCGGCCTCGGCGTCTTACATGGCCCTCTCCCCGCCCCCTGCCTCTGTGACTGACAGCCGAAATCCGATTCCGGGACCGCGCTCAACGGCCGCATGCGCAGTAAAGGGCGGCAGGAGCGCGGTCCCGGCTGCCGCGCGTACTACGCGCCGTCTTACTTTCGCCGCACTGCGCATGCGCCCGACATCCTGTATCAAACGCGCCCGCGCCCAGATGCCGGGCGCGGGCGCGTTTGATACAGGATGTCGGGCGCATGCGCAGTGCGGCGAAAGTAAGACGGCGCGTAGTACGCGCGGCAGCCGGGACCGCGCTCCTGCCGCCCTTTACTGCGCATGCGGCCGTTGAGCGCGGTCCCGAAATCGGATTTCGGCTGTCAGTCACAGAGGCAGGGGGCGGGGAGAGGGCCATGTAAGACGCCGAGGCCGCTGCCCCCGTGACTTCAAGCCTGACTTGAAGCACGGGGCAGCAGCTGAATATAACATCGATTTCTGACTGAGCATACATGCTGCAAAACTAACAAAAAGTGCATCAGGAAACGACTATACAGCACTATAAGGTACTGTAAACAGCTTAATAGGCGATTTTTGGGTGACAGGTTCCCTTTAATGGAATTTAACAAAAAATTAAACATACACAGCCTTATTCTACATAATTAAAAAAGTAATCTTTATTTCATAATGAAATAACCTTTGGATGGTAATATATTTTCCTCAAAAAGCATTTTATATTAAAAAATCTGATTTAAATAAAAAAAATCTGATTTTTCCGATTTAAAAAAAAAATAAAAATCATTGATTTCTATCCACCCTGCTAAGAAGGTTAAAAAAATAAAAAAAATAGGACATGCTTCTATTTCAATGAACCTATTACACGGTAATAGGTTACACCATGTAAGGGTACTTTCACACCAGCGGTTTTTGTTTTCCGGTATTGAGTTCCGTCAATACCGGAAAAAAATGATCAGTTTTATCCTAATGCACTCTAAATGGAGAGCATTCCGTTCAGGATGCATCAGTTCAGTCCCTCTTACGTTTTTTGGCCGGAAAAAATACCGCAGCATGCTACAGTTTTCTCTCCGGCCAAAAATCCTGAACACTTGCCGGAATGCCGGCATTAATTTACATTGAAGTGCATTAGATCCGGCATTAAGTGTTCCGGCAAAACGGATCTGGCTTGCCGATCTGCGCATGCGCAGACCATTAAAAATACAAAAAAAATAATAATTATTAATACCAGATCAGTTTTTTTTCAGATGACACCAGAGAGACGGATCCGGTATTTCAATGCATTTTTGCGGATCAGTCTGACAAATACCATCTGTTTACGTCCGGATTGCGGGATCCGGCAGGCAGTTCCGGTGACAGAACTACCTGCCGGAATCCTCTGCCGCAAGGGTGAAAGTACCCTGAGTAGGGTGCGATAGTCGGCAAGACAAACTTTAATTAGTAACTAGATTTGCATTTCCTGAAGGAAATACATAGTGCGTGTAAAGAGCTCAAAGAGTGTGTGCGCCTGTGCGTGTGAGAGAGGAGGGGCCCTACTTGTGTGTGCGCTAGTTAGACTGTGACATCATCCAAGGCAGTTAAAATTTGAATATCTGAACACGCCACCATTCATTTCTAAGGGTGTTTTTTTTATCATAACTTTATTAAAAAGTACAAATCTGATCGACTTTAAAAATATACAGCTCACCCCTCAGTGCCGTGTGCTGCGAAAAGCAATTTGATCGGATTCTATATTAGGGTTGTTTCGGGTATCGAATTTTCGATACCCAATCAATACTTTTGCCTGATATTGGACTCGATACCAGGATTTGCCTTTTTTTGATAGTAGGCTTCGCTATTGTGCAGTCTAGTAGCAGAGAACAATGAACACGCTGCGCTGCTCTCAGCGCGCTCCATGTCCTCCTCAGCAGCACAGGGGATCTCCCTGCACTTACTATTATCACTGGGCGCCGCTCCCTTCTCCCGTTATGTCCTCCGGTATCTTAGGGGACTTGGTTATAGTAGGCGGAGTCTGCCCTTGTTCTCCTGGGCTTCTCCTTCTCCCAGGCTGTAGCACTGGCCAATCGCAGAGCAGAGCTCACAGTATAACCAAGTCCCCGAAAATACCAGAGGACAGAATTTTTTGCCAGATGAAAGATCCTCTTTAATATAAATCCCGCCTCCTGTATTACATGTTAATTATATCATCATTGGTGGCGCAGTGTGCCCTCCCCATCCCCGTATTAAAATCATTGGTGGCACAGTGCGCCCCCTCCCCTCAACCCCCCCCCCCCCATATTAAAATCATTGTTGGCGCAGTGCGCCCCCCAACCCCCCGTCAGTGTTAAAATACAAATAAAATAAAAACTGTGCAATTCGCCATTTTATTTGTCACCTTGTCCCCTCAAAAAATAGAATCGGACTGTTCTATTATGGGCCGGACGTTCCATAAAATACGGAATGCACGTGGCTTTTTTTTTTGTTTTATTTTTTTGCGTGGTATCGAATGGTATCGAGTATAGCAATACTTTTTTATGGTATCGAAACAACCCTAGTCTATATGGTAAGCGGTTTGGTCTGTGGTAATCGCAGAAAACATGGCCCACGTGTCCCCCCTGACCCGAAATGGGGAGGGATTCAAATTACAGTCAGTTCGTATCAGATCACAGGTTTATTGTACTGTACTCAAGTAAGGGCGCCTAAAGTTGATGATTGTTTCCATTTAAATGTGGTATGCATACAGAAAGCACTTCAAAAAAGGAATGCTGAATAGACCAACCATGCCTGCCAAAAATAATATTTAAAATAGTTCTTTATCTAGCCTTCAGGCCAATATTGCTAGATAATAGCGATAATGTTTCATATCTGTGTTACTTATGAGTTTTAAATTATGTGTAGGTAACATGGTTAGGTAAAATAAATGTAGATCGTTCATTAAAGGGTTTGTCCCACAAAAATGTTTTACAGTTTTGAAACCAGCACCTGGAACTGAATACTTCTGTAATTGCATGTAATTAAACATTTTGTATAGCTACTGAGTTATTCAATACAATGTATTTGTGTAGCGCCTCCTGCTGTTTGTTCTTTTTCTTAATTGTTTGTCTGGCTCACTGAGATGGCCGCACATGCTCAGTTTCATCCTCTAACTGGCTCCGGAGAGCATGGACACGCCCCCTTAGCTGCAGCAGAGAAGACACTCCCACTGAGCTGGGATAGGGAGAGCATGGACACGCCCCCTTAGCTGCAGCAGAGAAGACACTCCCACTGAGCTGGGATAGGGAGAGCATGGACACGCCCCCTTAGCTGCAGCAGAAAAGACACTCCCTTTGAGCTGTCAGCTTGATATCAATCTAGCAGAGCATTGAATGGGGAGATCTCTGGATCCATGTGAGGTCCAGGGATGGTTCTAGCTTTGTTAGAAAGAGGTTGTCATGTACGATATGATGTCAGATTTTAATTTTTTACATTAGTCATGGGATAACCCCTTTAATTAAAAGGGGTTATGCCAGTTTTCTGGCATATAAAAGTCACAATTTGGTACCAATCCAGTTTTGTGACAAAATTACAAACTTTGCTCTTTTTTGACACCCTTGCTATTTACTCAAAAGTAGAGGAGGCGGGCCATGGGAGGGACCTCAGCAGGTCAACTCATTTACCATTGTGCGCCAGAAAACTAACGCACATTACACCTGAAATCCAGGCTACCTCCTGGCTGGAGTAATTTTAGGTTCTGGTGAACAATCGGCCTGACATGTACTCCTCTTTATATTTGCGGGTCATCTTATGCTGGTGTCAGACAAATAAAGACTGGTGTACACAACACCAGTCTTAATAAATCTCTCCCTTAGGGCTAGTACATTGAGGGAAAGTTATTAGGACTGACGTTTCTAATGCAAGTCTTGGGGGGGATATTTATTAATACCAGCGTTGCGTATATTAGTCTTTACGTCATGAGATATGTTACAAATTATAATACACTTCCTGACACATTTTTTTTTACTCCCCGTCTTCCAGGAGCCATATTTTTATTAATTTTTTTCCATTCACATAGCCATATGAGGGGTTGCTTTTGTAGGACAAGTTGCAATTTGTAATGGCACAAGTCATTAGCTGGAAAAAAAACATTCTAACGGAGTGAAATGGGACAGAAAAATGCAATTCCGCCATAGTTTTATGACTTTTGTTTACCACTGCAGTCTATGGGAGAATTACTAAGTTCCTGTCAACTTCTGCCACGTCAACCAAACGGCTTCCGCAACCTCATTGCGGGGGAGCCGTTTGGTCATGGGGCTTAAAGTTCATCACTGGTGTTAAAACAGCAGGCACTTGGGGGCTATGTCGCCTACTCAGCTCCAACTTCAGACCCAATATCCACCATATATGTAGAAAAGATCCTTAATTCTTAGTTTGAGACAGCACACCAATTGATCTTCAAAGAATTGATTTTTATTGGTTTTTCAACATCAGTGGTACATATTATAGCAACGTTTCGGGCCCAAATTTGGTGCCCTTCATCAAGCTGTATAATGTGGATATCCGGTTTCACGGTGTGCATGTAGGAAAGATGTCGGGAAAAGGTTAAAGGGACACTGACAGGCCCAATTAGCATATTTAGTTATATATATGGCAGTACAGGTCTTATAAAGTCTATTAAAATCATCTAAGTATCCCCCCTGTCCACCTTATAAATAGGGAAATATAACGTTTTATAACCTGCTTGTCCGGTCACCAATCTGCCCAAGGGGCGGCGTTTCATCTGAAAATGCGCCCAGCCAGCTGCTCCCAACTGCCGTTCTGAAGCCCCGCCCAGCTCATCAATATTCACTTCGCTGGGCGGCGGCTACAACTCTCCACGGTCACGATCCTGCGCATCCTCCTGGCATCGATCATGTCTAAACTTCTGCGCCTGCGCCCCGCCGTGGTTAGATCGCGCCTGTGTACACACCCTGCCTGCGTCCCCGAGGCCGCTGCAGCCTCTGCCGCATGCGCCAGGCACTGTTCATAGCAGCGCTTCAGAGCGCTGCTCACTCACATCTCAAAAGGGGTTAATGATAGGTGCCCATGCGCAGGATCGTGACCGTGGAGAGAGTTGCAGCCGCCGCCCAGCGAAGTGAATATTGATGAGCTGGGCGGGGCTTCAGAACGGCAGTTGGGAGCGGCTGGCTGGGCGCATTTTCAGATGAAACACCTTGGGCAGATTGGTGACCGGACAAGCAGGTTATAAAACTTTATATTTCCCTATTTATAAGGTGGACAGGGGGGATACTTAGATGATTTTAACAGACTTTATAAGACCTGCACTGCTATATATAACACTAAATATGCTAATTGTGCCTGTCAGTGTCCCTTTAAGAAGCTCAGGCTTCTTAATAATTATATGTCGCACTGCCTGTGCATCAGAACTTAAATCTATTGCAGCCAGGTTTCTGGCGCATATGTTGTTAAAGGGGTTGTCCAGTTTCTCTATATTGATGCCCTATGCTCCGGACAAGTCATCAATATCAGATCGACTAAGGTCCAATTCCTGGCACCCCACTGATTAGGCTACTTTCACACCAGGGTTTTTGCTGGATCCGGCAGGGTTCAGCAAAGCGCTTCCATTACTGATAATACAACCATCTGCATCCGTAATGAACGGATCCGGTTGTATTATCTGTAACATAGCCAAGATGGATCAGTCATGAACTCCACTGAAAGTCAATGGGGGACGGATCGTTTTCTATTGTGTTAGAGAAAACAGATCCATCCCCATTGACTTGCATTGTGGGTCAAGATGGATGCGTTTTGCTCCGTGTCGCAGGACGGAAAGCAAACCCCAGCATGCTGCGGTTTGCTCTCCGGTATGAGAACGGAATGGAATGCATTTTGGAGCATTCCGTTCTGTTCAGTTACGTTTTGCCCCCATTGACAATGAATGGAGACAAAACGGAAGCGTTTTTTTCCAGAATTGAGACCCTATGACAGATCTCAATACCGGAAAATATTAACGCTAGTGTGAAAGTAGCCTTAGCTGTTTGAAAGGGTCGCAGCGCTCATGCGTTACTTTGTCTTCAATGTTTACCTGCAAGCCACTGACATTCTAGCGGCGGTGCAGGGTAAGTGCTACTGCCCATCCCATTCAGGTGATGGTGTAGAACCTTGATAAATCTCCAATGCGCTGGAGAGCCATGCGCCAAAATCATTAAGAGGTGCTCGCCACTTAATTATGGCACATCTTAGCGGGTCCATGCGGCAGGATCTGAAAGCTAAGTCAGCTAGGAGCTGGTGCAGGTTTTAAGCATTACGTGTTCCAGAAAACTGGCGTATGTGCTGAAAAATGTGTTGGGCCATGAACCCTCCCAACCATGCCCTGCCCAGCCCACAGTGGACAAGGGCAAAAAGCTGAACATTTTTGTGCAAACGGGATTTAAAAAAAAAAAAAAAAAAAAACGTGCAACTTTTTGACACCGGGGGTAGGATATATCTCCTTGAGTGGTAATTACGCAGGCAGGATTTAGCTTTCTTGCTGCTTATACTGCATATAGTGTATTCATTCACCAGTGCTGTATATGTTACCAGTTCTACCCAATCCCATTTCCTATCACACAGTCTACCGCAACTGAAAATTTATTCCATTAAAGGTTAGAAAAAAAGTGTTTGGAAACTTTGAAAGAAATGGAATATAGCGAATTAAGATTTCCTCTCCCCGGAAACAAGCGATCTACCAACCATGGATTTAGCGCGTTCGTTCTTATTTAACAGTTTTGATGTCAATCTGGGTAGTTAGTTGCTAATCTGCCTAATACGAAAAATCCAGAGCAAAAGCAATTAAAGAAATCTTAATCCATTTAAAGCAAGACTCCAGTATTAGACCAACAATGAGGATTTTCTCCACATACTTAGGCATCTTTCCCATCCGGATGGGATGTCTGCAGTGAATACACGGCATCCGGACTGAATCCTGACCGGAATTTTTACACATTATCTTTGTGTTCAAGAAAAATCGCAGCATGTTCTTTATTGTGCGTTTTTCACAAAGCTCTGGCTCTATCGGAGTGAATGGCGTTTATGTGAAAAACGGAAGACATCCGGATGCAATGCGTCTGTCACCGATGGTTACTCTTCAGTTTTTCTTCTAGATACAATCCGCACAGATAAAAATAAAAAAAATAAAAAACGCACACACCGAACGTAATTACTGAAAAAAAATATATAAATATATGATTACATTTGCGTGCAAAACCAACAGTTTTTTTCCTGAACAGATTCTGACACAATCCGTATCGTTCGTGTGAAAGAAGCTTGAGGGATCGCACAGTGATTTTTAAATGTAGATAAAATCTGCCACCGAATCCGGAGTCTGACGCTGGGATTACTGCCATGGAATTGCAGAATTAGCTTCCATTTAATGGTTAATCCGCAGGCAGCTAGCTCTGGTTTGCACTGGGAAACTTTTTCAAGAACTAATATGCCTAACATTTTTTCCCCCACAACGCGGATTTCAAATCCAAGAAAGGAAAAAATCTGCGTCTTGGGAACTACCGCAGAACGCATCCCAAAATCCACATGAAAGATTCGCTGCATGAACTGACCCCGTGTTGATATTGCGTTGAATCTGCATCTAATCCAGCTCACGCTGCTGTCTGCGGATATTCACACTGTAGTTTATAGGACACAGATTTTCCACACTGGTCGTAAAAGAAAAAAAGGTGGCATGTTAGGTATGGTGGCTACAAGAAGGTTATCCTCCCTGAATGGGGCTAAATCCACCTGCTAGATCCACTACATGGACAATTGCAAATCCATGGCAGAAATACAAGGGTCAGCCTTCGGAGTCCTGAAGCAGATTCCGTGGCAGATTTGAAAAACACATGTTATGATATGAGATACATTTTTTCTTGAGCTGCCAATGCTACAAGCATGCACATGGAGGTACAAGCACGTGGTAGACAACTGGCGGCCCTTCACTCCCTTCTTTCATCTGTATGCCGTACAACGCGTCCAGAAGACAGCTGCACCCTCTGCTGCATGGGCTACACAAGTAACGGACATGCACAAGGAAAGAAACACACATGCAGCTTCGCCATTCCAAATCCACAGGCAACAATATGGAGATGGTTCTTCTATATGCAGCTAAAAAACTGATTTTAACTTTTCTAGGAAGGCTTTCTAGATTTGTCTGTGGGAATTTTGATGCATGCATTCGATATTGTTTAGGCTACATGCACACGACCGTATGTGTTTTGGGGTCCGCAAAAAATAAAAATAAAAACGGATGACATCTGTATGCCATCTTTTTTTTTTTTTTTTTTTGCGGATCCATTGTAACAATGCCTAAAAGAATAGGACAAGAATAGGACATGTTCCATTTTTTTTTTTGCAGGGCTACAGAACGGACATACTGATGCGGACAGCACACAGTGTGTTGTCCGAATTTTTTGCAGACCCATTGAAATGAATGGGTCTGCATCCTATCTGCAAAAAAAAAAAAAAAACTGAACAGACACGGAAACAAACAACGTTCGTGTGCATGTAGCCCAAGACACAGATGCTGGACGGAAGGGCCTGATTTGCAATCTCTATTATAGCGCATGCTAATGGTGTTTGAGGTCAAGTCTCTGTACGGACCAACCAGGTTCTTCCACATCAAACTCTCCAAACCATGCTATTATGGACCTTGCTTTGTGCACTGGGAAACAGTCATGCTGAAAGAGGAAAGGGGCTTCCCCAAACTGTTCCTACAAAGTAGGAAGCATACAATTGTCCAAAATGTCTTGGAATTTCTGAAACAATAAGATTTCACTTCACTGGAAATAAGAAGCTTATGCAATTCCTGAAAAACAACCGCATAGCATTATCCTTCCGCCACCAAATCTACAGTTGGCACAATGCAGTCAGGCATAGTAACATAGTATAGAAGGCCGAAAAAAGACATTTGTCCATCCAGTTCAGCCTGTCATCCTGCAAGTTGATCCAGAGGAAGGCAAAAAAAAAAAAAAACGGAGGTAGAAGCCAATTTTCCCCACTTAAGACAGCAAAAATTCCTTCCCGACTCCAATCAGACAATCAGAATAACTCCCTGGATCAATGACCCCTCTCTAGTAGCTATAGCCTGTAATATTATTACACTCCAGAAATACATCCAGGCCCCAGGTAATGTTCTCCTGGAATTTACCAAATCCAAACTTATCCATCAGACTGAGGAGCACAATTTGTGATTTCACAGAACACATTGCCACGGCTCCAATGGTGTAGTGCTTTACGCCACTACATCTGACACGGTGTACATTGTGCTCGGTGATGTGAGGCATGAGAGCAGCTGCTCGGCTATGAAAACCCATGCCATGGAGCTCCTAACACAGCATAGTTTCTGGACTAATGTTATTACCAGAGGAGGTGTGGACTCTGCAGTTACGAGTCAGCAGTGTATCGGTGACTTATCTGCCTCAGCACTGACTGGTCTGACACTTCATGGCCGAGATACTTTTTCTAAAGATTTCTAGTAATAATACTACTCACACGTGGAATATCTAGGAGGGAAGAATTTTGCAAACCTACTTGTTATAATGGTGACTAGTGTTGAGCGAACTTGGGTTATCTAAGGATTCCACTACCAAAGACCATAACTTAATGGAATCCATAACGGAATTCTTAGATAACCCGAACCTTGTACGCCGAACTCGAAGCCACAAGTTCGCCCAAAACGAATAGTGACCTTTTATAATACCATGTGCTAGAATTCAGTGAGCTCTTTAGAAAAAACACATTCTTTCATAAATGTGTGTACAGGAAGACTACAGGAATAAGTGCTGGATTTTATACACCTGTTGCAATGGGACTGAATAAAACGCCTGAATTCAGTGACTAAAGTGCATCTGTCAGCAGATTTGTACCTATGAAACTGGCTGACCTGTTGCAGGGCTTCAGATAGCGACCAAAATGGTCGCCAGTGCGCCTTGAAATTTTCAGATGGCGACAAGACTTTTTAGTCTTGTCGCCACTTGCGACTGGACCGCCGCACTGCTGCGCAGCCTAGTATCAGTTAAAGAACATGGCACACGCCACGTTCTCTTCACTAGCACAGTGGAGAAGAAGGAGGGAGTCACTCCCTCCCCACTGTGATGCAGTGGCCACTGCCACCAATGGGGAGATAGCAGGGAGGGGGTGTGGCCACTGCGCCACCAATGAATGTAACATATTAATACAAGTATAGGCAGCGGTATTACAGACCCGGCCTCAATAATAGGGCATGCGATCCGCGGCAAATAACCCCTCAGGTGCCACATCTGAGGGGTTAAATGCCGCGGATCGCATGCCCTGTTATTGAAGCCGGGTGCTGGGTCTGTGATACCGCTGCCGACACTTGTATAAATGAGTTAAAGAGGACCTTTCACGGGTCCCAAAAATTTAATTGGCGACAATTTTTTTTAGTTTAGGCCTGGTTATTCTTTTTTTTGTCTGAAGCACTGTGTTGCATCTGCCCTTGAAAGCTGAAGGCATCTGTGTTGGTCCCATAATCATATGTGCCCGCATTGCTGAGAAAAGTGATATTTTAATATATGCATATGAGCCTCTAGGAGCAATGTCAAAGAGAGCTGAGCCCATTGCACCTAGAGGATAATTGCATATATTAAAACATCATATTTCTCAGCAATGCGGACACATATGAACGTGGGACCAACACAGATGCCTTCAGCTGCCAAGTGCACATGTAAGGGTACTTTCACACTTGCGTTGTTTGATTCCGGCAGGCAGTTCCGTTGCCTGAACTGACTGCCTGATCAGGCAAACTGTATGCAAACGGATTTCATTTTTTCTGACTGATCAGGCATTTTTCAGACTGATCAGGATCCTGATCAGTCTGAAAAATGCCTGATCAGTCAGAAAAATGCATTGCAATGCATTGCAATACCGGATCCGTTTTTCCAGTGTCATCAGGCAAAACGGATCAGTTTTTTTTTTCCCCCTCATTTTTAAAGGTCTGCGCATGCGCAGACTGGAAGGACGGATCCGGCAATCCGGTATTTTGAATGCCGGATCCGGCACTAATACATTCCTATGGAAAAAAATGCCGGATCCGTCATTCAGGCAAGTCTTCCGTTTTTTTCGCCGGAGATAAAACCGTAGCATGCTACGGTTTTCTCTTTTGCCTGATCAGTCAAAAAGACTGAACTGAAGACATCCTGATGCATCCTGAACGGATTACTCTCCATTCAGAATGCATGGGGATATGCCTGATCAGTTATTTTCCGGTATAGAGCCCCTGTGACGGAACTCTATGCCGGAAAAGAAAAACGCTAATGTGAAAGTAGCCTAACAGGTCAGCCAGTGTCATAGGTACAAGTCTGCTGACAGATGCCCTCTAAGGGCTGGGTAAACCTGGCGACATTAGCAGTTTCAGCCAAGTTGTGCTTAGTCATTGAAACCATTCCATTCTTGCTATACTCTTTTCTACTTATTGCCTAGGTCTTAGATACAGGACAATACAGACACACAATGATGTCCATTTCCAGTCTGTATGAGGCCACAGCTGGGAGTGCTTTTGCAGCCTTTATACTGTGCTCTTCCAGCCCACACAGCCATTCCAGAAATGGATAAGAATTAAATGTAAAATTCCATGCTTAAATCACATTACACATTTGGCTGGAGGACAGAAAGTTCATACCCACCAGTAATGCGATTACCTATCCATCCTATCCGATATGCCAATTATTATTATCATGTTAACACACCATACATAATCTTCCAGCCTATTGCTGGGTAGCACAGAGGCCAATGCTGGACTGAACAATGCACCTACTAATCTGTAGTGCAAATTATATGATACTAAAAGGAAAAAAATTGATAATGCCTCATCAATGACATATTATACAATGCATTTGGAAAGTCTTCAGACCCTTTAGCTTTTTTTTTTACATTTTGTTATGTTGCAGGCTTGTGCTAAAAATTAAAGTAAAATGTTAAAACATTTTCCCCATCATTAGAAATCCGAACATTAGAAATCTTTGCTAATTTATTGAAAAGAAAAACTAAAATATTGCATTGACATTCCATATTTTTCGCTTTATAAGATGTACTTACGGTAGGTATTCGAGGAGGAAAAAAAATAAAATAAAAAAAAGTTTTTTTTTTTTTTTTTAAATCAGACCCCCAATAATCATCAGACCTCAGATCAGACTCCCAATCTTCATCACACCTCACCCCAATCAGACCCTCAAAAATCATATGACCTCAGATCAGACATAAAATAAATAAATAAATAAATGAACTGTCCCTGCATATGTGTATTGATGACCTCTCCTAAGGATGAGTAATCAATATTACCCAAAAAAAATAAAAATGCAAATTCCACACAATGCTGCAACAGGTTATCAAAATCCTTGGAAGGCTTCAGCTCACATCACAAACACTGGGTGGTCGCACATAGACACATATTACACAGACACATCTCGTGACAGATATCACAAAATCATGCTTGGTTTTGTTTTTCTTTTTCCTTTTTTCAAAGCTTGTAATGCATCTGGTGTGGACCTAGTATGGTACCGAGCGGACTTGGCTTAGGGCTACCCCTAAGGAAGTTATCTAACTGGTCCCCCTGGTCTTCACCCTTTAACCCATATACAGGGATGTGCACTCTGCTGCAGGAAGACCACCAGGCCACTATCTCTTGGAGTAGTCTCTGCTCAATGACAGCTGACCCAGGTGGATCAAGAGAAACCCAAAAGGGCCAGTGAACAGTCAAAAGGTTGGGGCAGGCAGCTTAGGCTACTTTCACACTAGCGTTCGGGCGGATCCGTTCTGAACGGATCCGCTCATAATAATGCAGACGGAGGCTCCGTTCAGAACGGATCCGTCTGCATTATATTAGCAAAAAAAAGCTAAAGTGTGAAAATAGCCTGGGACGGATCCGTCCAGACTTTCAATGTAAAGTCAATGGGGGACGGATCCGCTTGAAGATTGAGCCACATTGTGGCATCTTCAAACGGATCCGTCCCCATTGACTTACAGTGTAAGTCTGGACGGATCCGCACGGATCCGCACGGCCAGGCGGACACCCGAACGCTGCAAGCAGCGTTCAGCTGTCCGCCTGTCCGTGCGGAGGCGAGCGGAGCGGAGGCTGAACGCCGCCAGACTGATGCAGTCTGAGCGGATCCGCTCCATTCAAACTGCATCAGGGCTGGACGGCTGCGTTCGGGTCCGCTCGTGAGCCCCTTCAAACGGAGCTCACGAGCGGACACCCGAACGCTAGTGTGAAAGCAGCCTTAGGATGACAATAATAAACAGGCCAAGGTACAGGGAAGGTGGGCAGAAATAAGCTAGGAAACCTTGTTGCTCAGGCACCTTTCCAACGAGGAGGGCGCTTTAAATACCCAGAAAAAAAATATGCCATACGCTGCGAACAGAATAGGGGCCTTTAAAAGCCAAAGAGAGCATAAATATGCCATACGCTGTGAACAGAATAGGGCCCTTTAAAAGCCGAAGAGAGCATGAGTGACCGAAGGCAGAGATGCTGCACACAGCAAGCGAATAGGCGGCAGAGGCCTAGAAAGGAGGGGTTGTAGCATCAGTACTTCAGTAGACGAGTCTGCCGGGAAGAAACCGCCAGAGAAGGCACAGCACACAGGTGAGCATTCCAGAAGCTGTGCCCACTGGGTGATGCCAGCGCTCTATATTAGTCAGTTAAAGGATAACTGTCACACTTAGAACCTAATTTCAATTTTCATATACGTAGTTACTAATAACATGATATTCCAGAATCAGTTACTATTAGACTGACTTACCCCATATTTAATAAGATTCAGCCCTTAGCAACCAGTCTGCATAAAACTGCAATTTCACTATTCAGTTAAGATGGCCGCCACTGCCCTCACCCTGAGGCTAATCCCGCCTGCCCTCACTAGCCAGTAACAATAGCCCCCCAAAAGTGTCAGTAACCAGAGCCCCCCCCCCCCTAAAGGGTTAATCTCCTGCAGCACAAAGGGGTCCTCTTGCAGCATACGGGTAGGCTACCCGACACTGCTAGATTGTAATGTGTATTTCCCTTTAAGCCAGTCAGGCCTGGTACAGGCGATCCTTGTCACAGCCAGCAGAGAGAGTCCCCAGTTCAGTATAAATAGGCTAGGGCCTAGCCCAGGAGGAGAGTTCAGAAGTTTCTAGACTCAGTGCTAAGAGGGTCAGAGCTCAGTCGGCAGTGCAGAGATTGCATCTCTGGTGTGGAGGGTCATACCCACCCAGCTTTCCAGGTTAGTGATACCTGAAGAACTCCAAAGACAGAGCCAGCCGTCAGGAGGGAAGAAGACCTCTACCAAGTATTTGCTCAAGGGTTATTACCAAGAATTAGGTGTCTGGACCTTGAGGGTTTTGCTGCAAGTAGAGTAAGAGGAAAGCCCTGATCCTAGGAGGCCTGTCTCGAAGTTAACCTTGTTGTAAGTGAAAGCCTGAACCACCACTGTTAACTGCATGATAAAGTGTGAAATAACTCGGGAACTGTGTTAGGCTACTTTCACACTAGCGTTCGATCGGATCCGTTCTGAACGGATCCGATCATATTAATGCAGACGGAGGCTCCGTTCAGTACGGATCCGTCTGCATTAATAACTTAGAAAAAATTCTAAGTGTGAAAGTAGCCTGAGCGGATCCGTTCAGACTTTCAATGCAAAGTCAATGGGGGACGGATCCGCTTGAAGATTGAGCCATATGGTGACATCTTCAAGCGGATCCGTTCCCATTGACTTACATTGTAAGTCTGAACGGATCCGCTCGCCTCCGCACGGCCAGGCGGACAGCTGAACGCTGCAAGCAGCGTTCAGCTGTCCGCCTGTCCGTGCGGAGGCGAGCGGAGCGGAGGCTGAACGCCGCCAGACTGATGCAGTCTGAGCGGATCCGCTCCATTCAGACTGCATCAGGGCTGGACGGAGGCGTTCGGGTCCGCTCGTGAGCTCCTTCAAACGGAGCTCACGAACGGACCTATGAACGCTAGTGTGAAAGTAGCCTTATCTGGCTGTTTACCCTACTACATATCCATGCAGTAAAGTTGACCTGTTGTATGAATACCTGAGTTACTCCATTATTCCACCTATCATTACACTGTGTGTCACCGTTCAATTGACACTGGCGTCACGACATTCATCACCTGCCTGTTCCAGTGCTGACCCGTTTGAAGACGACAGTGAGTCCCAGGTTAGTGGGTTACCCTGCACTATAAAGCCCAGCATACCTAAAGCTACACTACTGACCCCCTGGGACACTGCATCGCTCTTTTTGGCGTCACGAACAGGATCCGCATGCTTCTGGAGTGCAGAGAAATGTGAACTGTGTGCTTTAACTATTCCACCACCGTATTGCAAGGACTGTACCCTTTATTCCCAAGTCGGTGGATTACAATTGTGCCTGGGAGGAATCGGAGGCGCTGTGCTGTGTTGCGCTACCCCCAGGAAAAGAAAATCGTGGTTGTGGATTACAATTTATTAACTTCTCAACAACCCTGCTTGCTGTCAGGGAATGGTGACCAAGATGGCCACCGGCCGCCTGGAGTAAAGTTTCCCGCGCTGCTGAGGACCTTCGTGGGCGGATCCCTTCAAAGACACCGAAAATCCCGCCCCTCTTCATCATCGCACCGCCGCGGCCCTGTGTCTTCTACGTCACCGCGGTCTCAGGAAGTCCGGAGTCTCTCGAGATTTGGCCTGCGCAAACCCGGCGATACCGGTAAGAACTTGTAACCGGAGCGAAGAGGATTGTTCCGGCCCCTTTAGTCACCAGCGGCCACATCGTAATAAGTTAACATGTCAGATCCGGGAGTTGCCGAGCGGCCGGCCCCGGGAGAGCTTGCGGCTCCTAATCATCCTATAACCCACAGCGTGATGCCCTTTACTATGCCTTACTATTTTGGGGCCCCATGGTTTCCCCGCTATAAAGGGGAGGCCCATACCTTAAGAGACTTTAAAGAAAAGTTGCTGGCATTATTCAAACTGTACCCCATAAATGCCGATCAGCAAATGGAAATCCTGCTAGCACAACTGGAGGGAGCTGCCCGCAGAGAGGTATTATCCTGGCCTGCTGCTGAACGGAGTACTCTAGAGCAGATATTCACCCGCCTCAGGGCCACTTTTGAAACGAGGACTGCCTCAGAGATAAAGATGCACTTCTTTGGCAAGAAACAGAAGTCCGGTGAGTCCCTCCGTGACTATGCCCTATCACTTCAGGAGGCTTTGGGGGCTGTAATCCAGATAGATCCCAAGGAAGCTGATAACCAGGACCAGACCCTGAGGGAACAATTTATTACCGGAGTGTCTAGTGAGCAAATAAGGACCCAATTAAAGATGCTGTCCGCCCAACACCCTAACAGTACCTTTCTGGACTTTAAAGAACTGGCTATAAAAATTCTGGGGTCAGCAGTATCTACCGAGTTGAGCACACCACCTGAGTCATCAGCCTGCAGGTTAAAACCGCTTATCATTAACCGAGCTGAGGGCGGTCAAGCTGTTCAAGCTGCAGCTACCGATACTATCGCCATGCTGACAGAGCAAGTAAATCACCTCACTAACAGTCTAGAGAGAGTGTGCAGAAAAATAGAGGAATGGGAAAAACCCATAATGTCAGAAGAAGAGTTCCTGTCACCTCCTAGGCCGTTCCCACCTCCATACCAAGAGACTCACCCCAGGGATCCTGGGAGGCGTAATAGGGATCGTAAGCGGCCCGTGTGTACATACTGCAAAAAGGTGGGACACACAGAATTCACGTGCTGGCAGTTAAACGGGCAACCCCCGAGGCTGAGGACCACCCCTCGGGAGGTAGAACACTAGGTCCAAAGGATCCAAATTGGATGCCACAGTATGTAGGATCCCATCCTAAAATCAATGTAGAGATCAACGGGGTCCCCTTTGAAGCCCTATTAGATACTGGGTCTCAGGTCACTACTATTCAGCTGCCCGCCTTTGAAAGATTCTGGGACACCAACCAATTGACCCAGCCGCCTGAATCCTGGGTAGAGATTATCGCCAGCAATGGCAAACCAGTAAAGATTCATGGATACTGGGAACCCACCCTGCAGGTGGGAGAAGTAACCTTGCCTCAACAGGGGGTGATAGTAGTACAGGCCGGCGACAGAGGAGGACATCCTGTCATTCTAGGCACCAATGTCTTCAAAAACTGTTATTCAGAAATACTTGCCGTATTACACCAGACTCTGCCCACTGCTCCTCTGCATCCAAGAGGGTGATTCAAAAGACTATCACTGTGTTAAGTGCCCAGCAGAGGTTTGCTAACGGGAAAGGAGAAATTTGTACTGCCAGGATTCGTGATATTAAGCCTGTGACTTTGCCTCCTAATTCCCAAACTCTCTTATGGTGTCGTGCTGTCCTGGGAGTCCAAGGCCGAGATTATCCGGCCCTGGTGGAACCAATCCAGATGGAGAACTACCCTTATGTGAGAGCTGCCAAGTGCCTGGTGAACGTCTCCCAAGGTAAAGTACCTGTCCGTCTGATTAACCTGAGTGATCATCCTGTTGCGCTTACTAAGCATTACCCTGTTGCCCAGCTTTCTCAGGTGTCCTTCCAAGACATCATTCGTCTTCCAGTGACAGAAAAGCCGCCAGCTGCAGTCAGCGGATGTCCGCCGGAGCCCCAGTCACAAGTACCCTGGTGGGAAGAGCTCCATGTCGGGGACGAGACTACCCCCCAACGTCAACAAGAAGGGATACTACAGCTTGTCAAAGAGCACCATCAGGCCTTCAGTAAGCATGCTACTGATTATGGAGAGGTTAGTGCCATACAACACACCATACCTACTGGCTCTCATCCTCCTATCAAGGAGAGATACAGACCCTTACCGCCTACTTCATACCAGACTGTAAAAGAAATGATCCAAGAGATGAAAGACTCTAATGTAATCCGGGACAGTCGTAGCCCGTGGGCAGCACCCCTGGTCCTTGTAAAGAAGAAGGATGGTGGTATCCGTTTCTGCGTGGACTATAGGAAAATTAATCAAATAACCCACAAAGATGCATACCCACTGCCCCGCATTGAGGAGTCACTAACTGCTCTGGGCTCCGCTGCCTATTTCTCCACATTGGACTTGACTAGTGGCTACTGGCAAGTACCCATGGCCCCGGCAGATAGGGAAAAGACTGCTTTCACCACTCCCATGGGCCTGTTCGAATTCAATTGTATGCCGTTCGGGTTATGTAATGCCCCAGGAACTTTCCAGAGACTAATGGAGCGGTGTTTGGGTCACAAAAACTTCGAAACAGTGCTGCTGTATCTAGATGACGTCATTGTGTACTCAAAAACATATGAAGACCATCTGAAACATTTAGCAGAGGTATTTGAAATCCTTATCAAATATGGCCTGAAGGTAAAGCCATCCAAGTGCCACTTGCTCAAACCTGCAGTAAAATACCTGGGGCATGTGGTAAGCGGAGAGGGCGTGCAACCTGACCCTGATAAGTTAGCGGCTGTCCGTAACTGGCCGGTCCCCACTACCGTCAAAGAGGTGAGGGGTTTCCTTGGTTTTGCCGGCTACTATAGACGTTTTATCCCCCATTTTGCTCAAATAGCCGATCCTATCCAGGAACTCCTGAGGGGGCAGCCCAAGAAAAGTCCTAGAACTCCTGTGCCCGTTGAGTGGAATGAGGAAAGAGAGATAGCGTTCCAATTGTTAAAAAAGAAACTGACCGAGCCTCCCGTGTTAGGTTATCCAGACTACAGCAAGCCCTTCCATCTGTATACCGATGCTAGCAAGCGAGGCCTGGGGGCTGTGTTAGCCCAGATCCAAGAGGGAAAAGAAAGAGTGATAGCTTATGCAAGCCGCTCCCTGAAAGGAGCTGAGAAAAATGACCAGAATTATAGTTCCTTCAAACTAGAGTTCCTGGCATTAGTGTGGGCAGTGACGGAGAAATTCAAAGATTATCTAGCCGCTACCCCATTCATTGCATTCACTGACAATAACCCTCTGGCACATCTAAATACAGCTAAATTGGGGGCTTTGGAGCAAAGATGGGCCTCTCGCCTCGCCAACTATGATTTCTCTGTAAAATATCGTGCTGGACGTACTAATGATAATGCTGATGCTTTATCCAGGCTTCCCACGGAGACAGCTCCTGATGATGTGCGAGATGCTTGGGAAGATTTAGAAATGCCGGCCTTCTACAATAAATTTGCTCAACAGGATCAGGCTCGAGCTACCAGTGACAGAGCTGCAGTTCCTTCACCCTCCAGTAGGCCTGAACTCAAAGAAGAAAGGTGGGTGAAACTACAGTCTGAAAGTAGAGTGCTGGGTGAGTTGTTGGACTTCATTACTAGTGGCAGAGCCCCTGAGAGGATTCGGCGTAAGAGTGCAGATCCTGAGCTCATCAAACTGTGGAGACAGTGCCATCAGCTCTTCATACAAAAGGGCCTATTGCTACGGAGAAGCCTAGACCCAGTGTCCAACGAAAGAGAGTGCACCAGATTCTCATACCCCGACGAGATGCAGGTATGGGGTTGGAGATGTACCACGATCAATCCGGTCACTTTGGGGTCCAAAAGACTGAGGCTAATATCCGCCAGCGGTTTTACTGGGTGGGCATGAGAGAAGACATGGAGAAGTGGTGTCGGGAGTGTGTAGCCTGTGCCTTAAAACGAAGTGAACACCATGATCAGAGGGCACCACTGAGACCCATTGTAAGTACTCGTCCTCTTGAACTTGTCGCCATCGACCATGTGAAACTGGAGCCTAGTCGCTCAGGGTATGTTTATGCCATGACTATTATTGACCATTTCACTAAGTTTGTTGTAGCGGTGCCTGTGAGAGACCAGACGGCCAAGACTACAGCCAAACTGTTCTGGAAACACTTCCTCCTGCCTTACGGATGTCCAGAAAAGATCCTCACCGATCAAGGACCTGCTTTTGAGTCCCATCTGTTCCATGAACTGTGCCGCCTACACAACTGTAAGAAGATCCGGACAACGGCCTACCATCCTCAAGGTAATGGATTATGTGAAAAAATGAATCAGACCTTGATAGAGATGCTGAGGGCCGTGCCTCCTGAAACCAGAGGAGATTGGCCTAATCTGTTGCCACAGCTCATGTTCACGTACAATCATACCATACATTGTTCCACCGGGTATACCCCCTTTTATTTGATGTTTGGGCGCCAAGGGATATTACCTGCTGATTACTCCTTGGACGTACACGTACCTGATTGCATCAACCCATTACCTAATACCGACTGGGTTGCTGAGCACCAAAGGCGATTGAATACGGCCCAAGCTATTGTTCAGGAACGTATGGACTATGCTAGAGACCGACAGCAGAGAGACTATGATCAGGCAGCCCATGCAGAACCCTTGACAATAGGGGCTGTGGTATGGTTAAAAAATAACCGCCGTACCAGTAAACTGGACAGTAAATGGGAGCAAAGTCCCTATGTTGTCACTGCAATCCCAAATGTTGGAACTCACACTTATGAGATCACTCGGGAAGGCAGGGGATCCCAAATTGTACACCGAAACCGGTTAAAGCTCTGCCTGACACCAGAACCCAGTGCCAAGAGTTCTATATCTGAACTCCCTGTGTCAGAGTCATCAATACAGCCCGAGGATCCTATGCAGGCTGTCAGTAATCTAAGGTATGACGCTGATCCCATGCATTGGCTTCTGACACCATGGTTGAACTTGTTGGTGCCCGCTCCGGCACCTACTGTACCTTCACTTCCAGAAGAGCCGGTTCAAGATGCCCCGGATCCAGTTCCTCCTCTAGTGGATCCTGTTGTCCCTGTTGTTCCTGACCAAGGTCTCACGGATGGAGATCCTCCTGTTGCTCCTCTCTCTTCTACCTCGTTGCTAAGGGAAGAGGAGACCCCTGTGTTGAGAAGGTCCACCCGGATGACCAGGGGACGTCCGCCAGTCCATTTAGGAGACTTTGACTATGCTGGTGGTGTCTCCTCCCGAACAGTTGCTACTAGAAATAGCTTGCTTGACGTTTGTGCGCAAGAATGGACTCCTCCACGTGAGCCCTTGCCTGTTCTACACCCACAGGAAAACCCTGTGTAGTTCCTTATTATACTTCAGTCAAGAAAAATAGACTAACCTGGTTCACCTTAAGTCCGCTGTGCCAGGTCAGCGGCCGTGCCTAAGAAGCAAGAAGACGCCCCTTTTCCTTGCGTCATTTGTTCGTTAAGTCACAAATGTTATATTTTCTGTGTGAAATAGTTATTTATCATATTTATAATGTAATGTTTAAATTGTATACCATCTTATGCCGGTTCAGGCATGTGTGTGAGTACGAGGCCTTACTCACGTTAAAGTCTGGGGGTGTGCAGCATACGGGTAGGCTACCCGACACTGCTAGATTGTAATGTGTATTTCCCTTTAAGCCAGTCAGGCCTGGTACAGGCGATCCTTGTCACAGCCAGCAGAGGGAGCCCCCAGTTCAGTATAAATAGGCTAGGGCCTAGCCCAGGAGGAGAGTTCAGAAGTTTCTAGACTCAGTGCTGAGAGGGTCAGAGCTCAGTCGGCAGTGCAGAGATTGCATCTCTGGTGTGGAGGGTCATACCCACCCAGCTTTCCAGGTTAGTGATACCTGAAGAACTCCAAAGACAGAGCCAGCCGTCAGGAGGGAAGAAGACCTCTACCAAGTATTTGCTCAAGGGTTATTACCAAGAATTAGGTGTCTGGACCTTGAGGGTTTTGCTGCAAGTAGAGTAAGAGGAAAGCCCTGATCCTAGGAGGCCTGTCTCGAAGTTAACCTTGTTGTAAGTGAAAGCCTGAACCACCACTGTTAACTGCATGATAAAGTGTGAAATAACTCGGGAACTGTGTTATCTGGCTGTTTACCCTACTACATATCCATGCAGTAAAGTTGACCTGTTGTATGAATACCTGAGTTACTCCATTATTCCACCTATCATTACACGGTGTGTCACCGTTCAATTGACACTGGTGTCACAACATTCATCACCTGCCTGTTCCAGTGCTGACCCGTTTGAAGATGACAGTGAGTCCCAGGTTAGTGGGTTACCCTGCACTATAAAGCCCAGCATACCTAAAGCTACACTACTGACCCCCTGGGACACTGCACTCTTACCACATGTTGCTTTCATTTATACACTGAGCAGATGGCAGATCTCCCTTCCCTGGTCTGTGCTGCACCAACTCTGCATTCTCTAGCTCTGCTGAGTGAGGGAGCGTCTGCCAAGCGCAGGGACAGGGAGAAGTGCACACAGCCCAGGCACTGTTATCAGCTGCTGGGGAGGACCTGGCTTTAATCATTTACTTACAGTCCCTGGCTGTCAGTAATGTGACCTTGCACGCTGCGTACATCTGCGTCCTCCAACACAGACGGACCATGCCTAGCAACCTTATTTTAAGCACAGGTAAAAGTAGGCAGTACAGGGAACAAAACTGTGGAATCAAGGGGTAATTGAATACACAGTAAAAAGTTGAAATAGGGCCACCAAGGAGATATTAATCACCACAATCCACAAAAAAAAAAAAAATATATGACAGTTATACTTTAAAAAATGAGTATACCCCAATGAAAGTCTTAGGCGCAAAGCTTAAGTTAAGATCTAAACAGGAGCGTCTTCTTGAGAAGGGGTTAAGAAAATCGCAAGTATAAAAAAGCAAACTGGGTTGTTTCCCATGACCCAATACGGCGTACACTGCGGGGGAACGGTATGCATGAGTGTCGGCCACGAAGGAAGCCTCTCCTAAAGCCTATGCACAAAAAAGCCTGCCTACAACTTGCCAGGGCCCAAGCTGAAAAAGATGAAGACTACTGGTATTCTTTTCTCTAGAATGATGAAACCACGATGGCTTCAAAACTGTATGCCGTTGCAAAGGTCAGAAGTACAAAGGAAAAGTAATGGTGCCTACAGTGACACATGGTGGTGGCAGTGTCCTTATGTGGGGCTGTATGAGTGCTGCTGGTGTCCAAGAGCTGCATTTCTTTGATGGTAATCTGCTCTATATTGAAAGAAAAGATGCTACCATCATTCTGTGCCCTTGGTGGTCATGTCATTTCCAAAATGACAATCCAACACACATCCAAGGCCAATGGAGCATTATTGAAGAAGAACAGCGTGAAAGTGATTCAGTGGCCAAGTATGTCTCCTGATCTGAACCCAATCAAATGCCTATGGGGAATACTGAAGAGACATGTTGAGCAATACTCTACATCCAGCATCCAGGCTCTAAAAAGAGGTCATTCTTGAAGAATGGAAAAAGATAGATGTTACAATATCTCTCCAACTTGTTCCTTTCATACCTAGAAGACTTAGTGCTGTCCTTAAAACTTATGGAGGTCAAACAAAATACTAGATGTAGTAGTTTTCCATGTGGGGCGCATTCATTTTTGCATGAACAAATTTCAGGAAAACTGAAGATTTTGAAATCCTAGTTATATTATTAACCTTACTTTCATGGTATGGGTTAAACAAATGTTCTTTGAAACTCAGCCTTGTCAAAATCTGGGAAATTGCTCTTGTGCTCAGTGAGATATTGATTCAAATCTTATTTTTCCAAGGGGGTGTACTACTTTATGATGAGCACAAATTATATATATATATATATATATATATATATATATATATATATATATATATATATATATATATATATATATATATATATACACACACACACACACACACACACACAAGATCCTGCACAGTGCTTGGTAGTTGGCATGGTTTCTCAGCATCTCCAACTAGAAACCACTGGAGAGAAGGCCGATTTTATCAGCAAAGATAAACACCCAAGGGATCTAGCTCTGACATATGCAATCCTTTCTCTGAACACACAGAAATATAATACACGCTACACTACAATGCAAGTCTTTGTTTTCCGCAATAGAAAAGAAAACTGATGCAAGGTTACAAGGTAGAAGGTATTTGGTACTGCGGTAGATGTTCCCCTGAAATTCGTTGTAGAGAGCAGATGCTTCTTCCTTGACACAATTCAATTTCTTTCACTTTGCAGTATTGCTTAGAGGGGACGTCTAACGCAATGTATTTCAAGGTGAAGTCAAGGACAGACATTTTCAAAAGATTTATTGCTACTGGCTGATGTGAATACATTGGAAATCAGAGGCGTAGGATCTGCAGAGTGAAAACTGCTCTTTCCCGTGTCCTTGAGGGTATTGACCACGTAATTATACCTTGAAGAACAAATGCAACAGAGGGACATAAAGGCACAGCCAATGATAAATTATATATTGGACTAAAACACAAAACTGTCTAATAATCAGTTTCATCAACTAATTACAGCATGCTAAAAACATAAAACAGATGGACACCATCAAATGTGAGCAGTTCCATAATCTTCAGTGGTATCTAGTCAGGTCCGCCTGCATCCTATATAGAACGATTATGTAATGTCTGGCTGGGGAAGTGCTCTAGAAATCAATAGGGCAGATTTACTAATCCTGTGTAAAATGTATGTAGACAGCAATCCCAGATTAAGAGGGTGTATATAATATATATATATATATATATATATATTGTAGGAGAGTCCCCGGAATAATAATGGACGGACGATACGTGCCACCAGAGGTCCTGGCCTCGGTGGAGTAAGAACCGGATCATTGCGGTTACAGCGGCGAATGCTGCTGGCGCAGCGTGTCCGGGCCGGTTCTTACTGTTCCCCACGGCCAGCCCAGGTTTTTGGTGGAGCTGGGCCTTTAAGAACCCAGCCTGCTGATGATGGGGGTGGGGTGTGTCTTGCTGAGCTGGAGATTTCCACAGACAGAGTGAGTGCTGGTGAAGGAGAGTCTGGGCGCAGCACACATTGAAGGATAGCCCTGGGACCTGTGGTGCTACGAGCCGAAGGGGCTCTGGCCTGAGGGAGACAAAGGCAGATAGCCTAGAAGCCTGCAGAACTGCTGTGGTCTGTCCAAAACAAGGTGACTCAAACCTGCTGTTTATTTTCTATGGAAGGACTTTTGTTCTATGCACTATGTGGATATGCACCTGTGTGGTCTGCACATTGCCTGTTATGCCGTTGGTGTGAATAAAGTCACAGTGTATCACAAAGACTGTCTATGATTGCCTCAATACTGCCGCCGCTACCGTAGCCTACCACGAGCACATCCCCACAATTGGTGGCTTGGAGCGGGCATTCCTGCAGTGAGGCAGGCCTGAGGCAAAAGTTGTGTTGGACTGCATGTCATATATCAGGCCTGCAAGTTTTATGGTTCCTGACAAGATGGAGGAGGCCATTAAGCACCTGATTCAGAGTAATGTACAGCAGCAACAGGCATTGCAGGCTCAGAAGGAAAGACATGATGAGGCTATGTGTGCACAGCAGCAAACAAACACTCTCCTAATGCAGCAGCTGGTAGCCATGCAAGAGTCGGTGCGAACATCCCTGCAAGGAGTTTCAACTGCGACAACCCCGACTGTGTCTACCGCCAGGGACAAAGTCCGATCCGCCCTGAGGAAAATGGGTCCGGGAGATGATATAGAGGCATTCCTGATGGTATTCGAAAGAACCGCGGAGCAAGAGAGGCTGCCGTTGGAGCAGTGGGCCGAGGTGGTGGCGCCTTTTCTGGTGGGGGACGCACAAAAGGCCTATTTTGACCTCAGCTGCGATGAGGCCAAGGACTATGAGAGGCTAAAAACTGAGGTGTTGGCCAGGTTGGGGGTAAACACCTATGTGCGAGCGCACAGGGTGTATCAGTGGGTGTTTGCCGAGTCCCGACCCGCCCGGTCACAAGCCTATGACTTACTTCACCTAGTAAAAAAATGGCTTCAGCCTGAAATATTGAGCACTTCTCAGATGGTTGAAAGGGTCGTGGTCGACAGGTTCGTGCGTACCCTCCCGAGAGCCATACAGCGCTGGGTGGGACAAGGCGATCCAGGCAACCTGGAACAACTGGTTAGCCTGGTGGAGAGGTATATGGCCACTCAGGATTTGGTGCGGGACTCAGCGGTACTACCGAAGTCACGTCAGCCCCCGTTGCCGACCCGGGATCCTGAAAAAGGGATCCCACCACATAAGGAGGGGAGTGGATCTCCAGTCCGTGGGAGGAATACCCTGGGGAGGAGGGAGGCTGCGAGGATCAGATGTTGGCATTGTCAGGACTGGGGACATGTGGCATCCAACTGCCCTAGGGCATCTGAACCCATGGACTGCGGGTTCGCTCGCCGGTCCTCTTTTTATGCCCAACCGGTGTATATAGCTGACCCCCTGCTGGCGGCGGACAACCCTCCGGTGTGTGATGTCGTTGTTAATGGACACTCCGTGCAGGCCCTGCTGGACTCTGGGAACCTGGTAACTCTGGTCCATGAGTCGCTGGTAACGGAAAAACTCCCAGAAAGGCGAACCCTTACCATTGTCTGTATACATGGGGATCGCAGGGAGTATCCCACCACTAAGGTTACCCTGGCAGTGTGTGGAAAGGAGGTACCACATGTCGTCGGGGTGGGGAGACGGCTCCCTTATGCCGCAATATTGGGGAGGGACTTTCCCCTGTTCTGGACTTTGTGGAGGAACGGGTTGCCTACCTATGGGGAAGGAAAATGTCCAGGTCCCGAGCCCGAGGACCCCGAGGCAGGGACCCCAGCTGTAGGGGTCACCGTAGAGGAGGTAGAGTGTAACCCTGACCGGTTTCCCCTAGAAGTATTGGCGGGTGAGACAGTAGAAAGTTCGTCCATCCTGGATCTGGAGGTACCCCGAGAAACCTTCGGGACCGCACAGCTCCAGGATTCGACGTTATTGCGGGCTAGAGAAGGTGTGTCGGTGGTTAATGGTGTTGCCCAGCGTCCCGGCGCCGATACCGTATTTCCTCACCTGGCCTATAACCAGGACCTGTTATATAGGGTAGACAAGGTGAGGCAGGAGGTGGTGGAACAACTGGTGGTGCCCCAGCCTTACCGGCGAATGGTCTTGGATTTAGCGCATGCGCATGTGTTGGGTGGTCATCTAGGGGTTAAGAAAACGCTGGAGCGAATTCTACAACGGTTCTATTGGCCTGGGATATATGAGGAAGTCCGGAGGTTCTGTCAGTCCTGTCCAGTGTGTCAGCTGACTAGCCCCCAACCTCACTATCGCAGTCCACTGGTACCTATGCCCATTATAGAGGTGCCCTTCGAAAGGATCGCCATGGATCTGGTAGGCCCCATTATTAAGTCAGCCCGAGGTCACCAACACATCCTGGTAGTGTTAGACTATGCCACTCGCTATCCGGAGGCGGTCCCATTGCGCCATACGTCGGCCAAGGTAATAGCTAAAGAGCTCATGAGTATGTTTGCCCGGGTGGGGATACCAAAGGAGATTCTGACGGACCAGGGGACACCCTTTATGTCCAAAGTAACAAAGGAATTGTGTAAGCTATTAAATATTAAACACCTGCACACGTCCGTCTACCATCCCCAAACCGATGGGTTAGTAGAACGGTTTAATAAGACCCTGAAGTCCATGCTAAAAAGAGTCGTGGCTAAGGACGGGAGGGATTGGGACTTACTGTTGCCCTATGTTTTGTTTGCGGTACGGGAGGTGCCCCAGGCGTCCACGGGGTTCTCGCCCTTTGAGTTGTTATATGGGCGACATCCCCGTGGGCTACTGGATATCGCTAAGGAAGCATGGGAGCAACAGCCTACGCCTCATAAAAGTGTGATAGAGCACATAGGAAAAATGCAGGACCGAATAGGGGTCGTGTTGCCGATCGTCCGTGAGCACATGGAAGCGGCACAACTGGCCCAGAGTCGGGTATATAACCGAACCGCCCGGGTAAGGACATTTCACCCGGGGGACCGAGTTCTTGTACTCGTGCCCACGGTCGAGAGTAAATTCTTGGCCCGGTGGCAAGGACCCTATGAAGTTAAGGAGAAGGTGGGCCCAGTTGATTACAGGATATACCAGCCAGGGAGGCGGAAGCCCGAACAGGTATATCATGTGAATCTACTAAAACCTTGGAGAGACAGAGAGAATTTGTTTGCAGACAGCCCGCCCTCTGTCGGGACGTCAGGGAGTGACCCGGGGTCACCAGGTGTTCCGGAGAGCGCCGCTGGGGTGACGATAGGGGACGGACTGTCGACCAAACAAGCACAAGAGGTGAAAGAATTTGTTAGTCGGAATAGGGACGTATTCTCTGACCTTCCTGGACGTACCACCTTGATCGAGCATGACATTATCACCGAGCCCCGGGTGAAAGTCCGCCTAAGACCATACCGAGTACCGGAGGCTCGGCGACAGGCCATTTCGCAGGAGGTAAGATCGATGCTACGTCTAGGGGTCATAGAAGAGTCAAAGAGCGAGTGGGCTAGCCCGATTGTCCTTATTCCCAAACCGGATGGTTCATTACGGTTCTGTAATGATTTTAGAAAATTGAATGAGGTATCAAAATTTGACGCCTATCCCATGCCTCGGGTAGACGAGTTGATAGAGCGGCTGGGAAAAGCCCGGTATTTTTCGATCCTAGATCTCACGAAGGGCTACTGGCAGGTACCTCTGACGGAGGCGGCAAAGGAGAAGACGGCCTTTGTCACCCCGGAGGGGCTTTTTCAGTATAGGGTGTTGCCTTTTGGGTTACATGGCGCTCCGGCTACGTTCCAGCGTCTGATGGATGTCGTCCTCAAGCCCCATCACCAGTATACCTCCGCGTATCTGGATGATATAGTCGTGTTTAGCCCAGACTGGGAGGGTCATTTGTCAAAACTTCAGGCAGTGATAGATTCTCTAAGGAAGGCGGGGTTAACTGCCAACCCAAAAAAATGCTCGGTGGGACTAGAGGAAGCTCGCTATTTGGGGTATGTGATTGGACGCGGAGTCATTAGGCCCCAAGTAAATAAAGTTGAAGCAATCCGGAATTGGCCCAGGCCTCGTACGTCCAAGCAAGTACGGTCATTTTTGGGCCTGATTGGGTACTACATGAGGTTCATTCCCCATTTTGCCACCTTGGCAGCCCCGTTAACCGGCCTCTTGAAGGGTAGAAAGTCGGTGATGGTTCGCTGGGGGGAGAAGGAGGAGGAGGCGTTCTCCCGTTTGAAGTCGGCCCTATGTGAGTCCCCAGTTCTGGTGACGCCCGACTTCAAGCGGGAGTTTGTAGTTCAAACAGATGCCTCGGGAGTAGGACTAGGGGCTGTGCTTTCCCAGGAGCTCAACGGGGAAGAGCACCCCGTGGTTTTTCTAAGCCGCAAGCTTACCCCAGCAGAAACCCGGTATAGCATTGTGGAGAGAGAGTGCCTCGCCATCAAGTGGGCACTCGAGTCTCTCAGATATTACCTTCTGGGGAGAAGGTTCCGTCTGGTGACCGACCACTCCCCTCTCCAGTGGATGAGTCGGGCTAAGGAGGGGAGCGCTCGGGTTACCAGGTGGTTCTTGTCCCTCCAAAACTTTAAGTTCACTGTTGAGCACAGGGCCGGCTGCTTACAGGGGAACGCAGATGCCCTGTCCCGGGTACACTGCTGTGCGTGTGTTCACCCCCTCAGGCTTGAACGGTATGTTCAAGCCCTCAGGGGTGAACAAAGGGGGGGGATATGTAGGAGAGTCCCCGGAATAATAATGGACGGACGATACGTGCCACCAGAGGTCCTGGCCTCGGTGGAGTAAGAACCGGATCATTGCGGTTACAGCGGCGAATGCTGCTGGCGCAGCGTGTCCGGGCCGGTTCTTACTGTTCCCCACGGCCAGCCCAGGTTTTTGGTGGAGCTGGGCCTTTAAGAACCCAGCCTGCTGATGATGGGGGTGGGGTGTGTCTTGCTGTGCTGGAGATTTCCACAGACAGAGTGAGTGCTGGTGAAGGAGAGTCTGGGCGCAGCACACATTGAAGGATAGCCCTGGGACCTGTGGTGCTACGAGCCGAAGGGGCTCTGGCCTGAGGGAGACAAAGGCAGATAGCCTAGAAGCCTGCAGAACTGCTGTGGTCTGTCCAAAACAAGGTGACTCAAACCTGCTGTTTATTTTCTATGGAAGGACTTTTGTTTTATGCACTATGTGGATATGCACCTGTGTGGTCTGCACATTGCCTGTTATGCCGTTGGTGTGAATAAAGTCACAGTGTATCACAAAGACTGTCTATGATTGCCTCAATACTGCCGCCGCTACCGTAGCCTACCACGAGCACATCCCCACAATATATATATATATATATATATATATATATATATATATATATATATATATATATATATATATATATATATATATTTATTAATACACATACATACACACACACACACACACAGTACAGACCAAAAGTTTGGACACACCTCATTCAAAGAGTTTTCTTTATTTTCACGACTATGAAAATTGTAGATTCACACTGAAGGCATCAAAACTATGAATTAACACATGTGAAATTATATACATAACAAAAAAGTGTGAAACAACTGAAAATATGTCATATTCTAGGTTCTTCAAAGTAGCCACCTTTTCCTTTGATTACTGCTTTGCACACTCTTGGCATTCTCTTGATGAGCTTCAAGAGGTAGTCACCTGAAATGGTCTTCCAACAGTCTTGAAGGAGTTCCCAGAGATGCTTAGCACTTGTATGCCCTTTTGCCTTCACTCTGCGGTCCAGCTCACCCCAAACCATCTCGATTGGGTTCAGGTCTGGTGACTGTGGAGGCCAGGTCATCTGGCGCAGCACCCCATCACTCTCCTTCATGGTCAAATAGCCCTTACACAGCCTGGAGGTGTGTTTGGGGTCATTGTCCTGTTGAAAAATATATGATGGTCTAACTAAACGCAAACCGGATGGAATAACATGCCGCTGCAAGATGCTGTGGTAGCCATGCTGGTTCAGTATGCCTTGAATTTTGAATAAATCCCCAACAGTGTCACCAGCAAAGCACCCCCACACCATCACACCTCCTCCTCCATGCTTCACGGTGGGAACCAGGCATGTAGAGTCCATCCGGTCACCTTTTCTGCGTCGCACAAAGACACGGTGGTTGGAACCAAAGATCTCAAATTTGGACTCAACAGACCAAAGCACAGATTTCCACTGGTCTAATGTCCATTCCTTGTGTTCTTTAACCCAAACAAGTCTCTTCTGCTTGTTGCCTGTCCTTAGCAGTGGTTTCCTAGCAGATATTCTACCATGAAGGCCTGATTCACACAGCCTCCTCTTAACAGTTGTTCTAGAGAGGTGTCTGCTGCTAGAACTCTGTGCGGCATTGACCTGGTCTCTAATCTGAGCTGCTGTTAACGTGCGATTTCTGAGGCTGGTGACTCGGATGAACTTATCCTCCGCAGCAGAGGTGACTCTTGGTCTTCCTTTCCTGGGGCGGTCCACATGTGAGCCAGTTTCTTTGTAGCGCTTGATGGTTTTTGTGACTGCACTTGGGGACACTTTCAAAGTTTTCCCAATTTTTCGGACTGACTGACCTTCATTTCTTAAAGTAATGATGGCCACTAATTTTTCTTTACTTAGCTGCTTTTTTCTTGCCATAATACAAATTCTAACAGTCTATTCAGTAGGACTATCAGCTGTGTATCCACCTGACTTTTCCACAACGCAACTGATGGTCCCAACCCCATTTATAAAAGGCAAGAAATCCTACTTATTAAACCTGACAGGGCACACCTGTGAAGTGAAAACCATTTCAGGTGACTACCTCTTGAAGCTCATCAAAAGAATGCCAAGAGTTTGCAAAGCAGTAATCAAAGCAAAAAAGGTGGCTACTTTGAAGAACCTAGAATATGACATATTTTCAGTTGTTTCACACTTTTTTGTTATGTATATAATTTCACATGTGTTAAATCATAGTTTTGATGCCTTCAGTGTGAATCTACAATTTTCATAGTCATGAAAATAAAGAAAACTCTTTGAATGAGAAGGTGTGTCCAAACTTTTGGTCTGTACTGTATGTGTATATATATATATATATATATATATATATATATATATATATATATCTCATCATCTTTATTACATATCTATGGTTAAATGGGTTTTCCAAGATTTTTATACTGATGACCTAGCCTCGGGATAAGAGGGAGGGTCAGTGTCGGACCCCTACTGTTCAGATACTGAGGACTTGCTTTGAGGATAGGTCATCCGTATTAAAATCAAGGAAAACCACACCAAACAGGCCCACAACTGCTCCACGCAGCACCCCCTTGCGGAAATCTCCCTTGCCAAGGGGTAGATGTTCCGCAGTCTGGTGCTTTTTTGAAGAAAGTGCGAAAAGAATAGTCGTTTGAAACCTGTGCTATACGGAAATGAGCAATGACGTGAACACTAGCAACCTCACCACCACCAGCATGATCGCCACATGGCATCCAAGCACCGTAACAAGTGGGACGAACGCCTGGGCCCACAATCTGTGTCTGCAGGTCACACCGCTGCCTCCTCTTCCCTTGTGTTACATGCTGGCCAATCCCCTGTCGAGGGCGCAGGCCCGGATGCCTCCTGCCCTGCACCTGGATCTTCGCAAGCACCATCAGCGACCACATCAACTTCCGTGTCCCAGCGCAACGTCCAAATGTCCATGTAACCACGGACACATGGACAAGTGCATTCGGCCAGGGACGCTACATTTCCCTGATGGCACACTGGGTGAATGTTATGGAGGCCAGGAGCGAGTCGTACCCTGGGATGGCACAGGTACTAGCGACGCCAAGGATTGCGGGCCCTACGTCAATCAGGGTTTCCGCCAGCACCTAAGTTAATGGCTCCAAACCCCACTTCTCCTCCGCTTCTTCTTCCACTTCCACCAAAATATCCACATGCATCACCAGTAAGTCATCAGTCACTAGCTGGAAGCAGTGTAGCACTGCAGTGAGGAAGCGGCAACAGGCCGTGCTAAAGCGGATATGCTTAGGGGACAAACAGCACACCGCCGCAGAGCTGTGGCAGGGGATAAGAGATCAGACTGATCTCGCCACTCAACCTAGAACCAGGCATGGTTGTGTCTAATGATGGCCGTAACTTGGTGGCGGCTTTGGAGCTCGGCCAGCTTAGACATATCCCATGCCTTGCCTAGGTCTTCAACCTTGTGGTTCAGCAGTTTCTCAAAACCTACCGCAATTTTCCTGAGCTACTGGTCAAGGTTCGTCTCGAGTGTGCACATTTCCGCAAGTCACCAACAGCTTCAGCACTTGAAATTGCCAGCTCACCAGCTGTTGTGCAACGTGAGCACACACTGGAACTCTACGTTCCACATGTTGGCCAGGCTTTGTGAGCAGCAGAGGGCAGTTGTGGAATACCAGCTGCAACATGGTCGCTGCCTTTCCAGTCAGCTTCCGCTATTCACAAGCGAGGAGTGGGCATGGATGTTTGACCTCTGTGAGGTTTTAAGAAACTTTGAAGAATCAACACAGATGGTGAGCGGCGATAACGCCCTCATCAGTGTAACCATCCCACTTCTGTGTCTACTCAAACGCTAGCTGCTCACAATTAAGGACTAAGCTTTGCATGTGGAAGAGGTGGAAATGGGGGAAGACATTACACAGGGTGATAGCCAGACCACCCTCAGTTCGTCTTCTCAGCGCGAATTGGACGATGAAGAGGAGAAGGAGGATGAGGAGGAGATTGAGAGTGATCCTCCTGATGAGGACAGCGAAGTCTTGCCTGTTGGTACTCTGGCACACATGGTCGACTTTATGTTAGGCTGCCTTTCCCGCGACCCGTGCGTTATATGCATTTTAGACAACACGGATTACTGGTTGTTCACCCTTCTCGACCCCCTGCTACAAAGACAACTTATCTCTCATTCCTCTGGTGGAGAGAAGACGAGCAAAACTGTGCAATACCAGAAGATCCTTGTTTAAAAATTTCTCCAAAAATTTCCATCTGACAACGCTAGCGGTCCATAGTTCCTTGGCCAACCAAGGAGGGGAGACAAGGGGAACACACAGCAGTTCCAACAGAGACAGGGCAACACTATCCAAAGCCTGGGATATTTTCATGACACCCGCCAGCACCCTCACCCTGATGCGCGTAGTGTTACAAGGAGGGAAAAATTTTGGGAAGATGGTGAAGGAGTACATGGCAGACCGTTTCAGCGTCCTCAATTATCCCTCAGTGCCTTACAACTACTGGGTGTCCAAGCTGGACACGTGGCACGAACTGGTGCTCTACGCCTTCGAGGTGCTGGCCTGCCCTGCCGCCAGCGTTTTGTCTGAGCGAGTATTGAGTGCTTCTGGTGGCATTATAACAGATAAGCGTATCTGCCTGTCAACTGAAAATGCTGACAGGTTGATTCTTATAAAAATGAACAAGGCCTGGATTGACCATGACTTCTCTACTCCACCAGAGGAAAGCTGATGAACATAAAGGCACTTTAAATGTGTTGTTTATAATGTACTAAATACACTGTATTCACATGCACCCTTTCCACCACATTCTCCTCTTCCATCATATCAACATGCTTATTCGCCAGATATAATGCCCTCGGATATATGCCCTTCAAATAATGTTTTACAGGGTCAGCTCAGCTGCAGGCCCTCGCATATAATTTTTTAGAGGGTCAGCTCACCAGCAGACCCTTGCATACAATGTTTTACAGGGTCAGCTCACCAGCAGGAGGTCGCATATAATTTTTTAGAGGGTCAGCTCACCAGCAGGCCCTTGCATATAATTTTTTTTACAGGGTCAGCACAGCAGGCCCGCACCTAAAATCTTTTACAGGGTCAAATCACCTGCAGGCCCTCACCTAATTATACCTAATAGGTAATTTGCGCACATGCTGCCTTGCTTGGATGTGGCAGCCGTAGCCGTTTCTCAGGCTCCCTCTCCTGATTCAAACACTGATCCCCCGTTACCCGTAGTTACAATTGTTTGCGCTGAAAATAACATTGAAAGTTGATAGGCCAGACATCCGAATAGATCATCGCCATCACGGGGACGTGCAATCGGCCCTAGGTTAACTAGAGTCACCAAAGCAGCAGCAGGCCCTCACGCATAATGTTTTAGATGGTCAGATCAGCAGGCCCTTGATCCAAATGTTTTTAAGGGTCACCAGCAGGCCATCAATCATAATTTTTCAAGGCTGTGTATGATGCCCTCCTTTATGTGTAATAAAGGGTGTATTGGAGTGCCGGTTCCTTGTAATTTTTGGCAGCCCTTTCACTTAGCGCATAGGCTTTATGAGTGTCGGAGTCCGACTACCTGAACAATTGTACCACAATGTGTATGAGGCCCTCCTTTATGTGATATACAGTTTGTATTGGAGTGCCTCTTCCTTGTAATATTTGGCAGCACTTGCACTTTATATACAAGTAAATATACAGGAAAGAATGTTTCCTATCAATTTTTCCTCTAAAATAATTTTTTTTAAATTCGGTTTTGTGCGTTTTATCATTCCCAGCAGTGACCTGCGAGTCCAAGATGCATCCAGACATCCTCCCCATGCTGTTACAGAAGCATTTCGGTGGTGTTTCCATAAATTTCTGACATTTTCCTATGAACCAGGCACCCTCCCCTCTTCAGAGCAGGGGGTACCTGATTTAATGCTCAGGTTCTCCCATTGACTTCCATTATACTCGGGTGCTCACAGCCCAAACCCCCGTGCACTACGGTGCTCAATCAACACTATTGTCTAGTATTCCTTTCTGTGCTGTGTTATGTGTGCTTAGTCACTGCTTTTTAAATGAGTTATCACCATGAATATTTATTAAAGATGATTATTATATTACAAAGGGGAATGGTGTCAGTCTTTGTATGTTTGCTTTTTGGTTTTGTTTCTGACTGATTCAGATGGGCAATGTGACAAAAGGGCTATTTGTGCTAGTCAGAGTAAAACTAGACTAAACAGTCTAAAGATACCAGAAAAAAAAATACCCAATTTATCCCAGTGGCTCACACTAGATAATACACTTCATGTATTTAGATGCTGCAAGAAGCAGTCAGTTGTCGGAAAGGAAGCGTTCCTTCCTAACAATTGGCTGCTTGTTAAGTGGAGGTCAAGTGCTGCATTTACCTGCAGTGATCACCTCCACAGTATGAGGATGAGCAATGGCTACTGCTATCACTCGTCCTCATACAGAATCATTGTTCCATGGCAGCAGATCGCTGTTTAGACACCATGAGGACGATCATTGAGGTGTGCACATCTCAGATCAGTTCACCTGTTAAACAAGCATTTCATTTGTTTATTGGGGGATCTGCGACACCTTTAGACAGGCAAGTTTATTGGGAAGAAGTGTTAGTAGGACATGCGATCCAGCATAACTTTATACCACTAATCAACAAGGATTTTGTAGTGCAATTGTATTATAAAATGTCACGTCTTAAGGCCATGCCCCGTTCCCACATATAATGGATCCATTGAATAGCTAATTCTAATAATTATTAACAAGTGACAGTAAAGTCCCTTACTCATTATCTCTACTGAAGTGTCCAGGCTGGCCAGTGGGATACGTTGTTCTGGTGATGACAGTGTGACACATGGTGGGAATTTATCAAGCACTGCACTCCAGAATTCTGTCTTCAAAAAGTTGCAAAAAAAGATTTTGCTACATTTTTAGGTCACCTGCGCAAAAAAGTACCAAAGCTACACCAGTAGATGGAGGTGCAGAAATCTGGAGTACAATTTCTAGAGAAAAGTTATTATCCACATGATAAATTCCCCCTAAAATATTCAGAAATACATTTTAAAAGGGATTGTTCAGGATTAGAAAAAAAACATGGCTTCTGTCTTTCAAAACCAGCACCGTCACTGTCCACATATTGTGTGATATTACACCCCAGCCCCATTAGCTTCATTTAATAGGAGAACAGTATCATTTAATAGAAGAACTGTATTACAATAAATACAGTCGTGGCTAAAAGTTTTGAGAATTACATAAATATTGGAAACTGGAAAAGCTGCTGCTTAAAGGGATTCTGTCACCTCCCCTCAGCCAAAAAACGATTTTAAAGCAGCCATGAAGCACAGCTTACCTGGATTAGGCTGTGCTCTTTTATCTTGCAATCCGTCCAGCAGTTACTGCAAAAAACGACTTTTATTGATATGCAAATGAGTCCTGAGGGAAAGAGCTAAGCATCGGACGTCACTGGGCTCAGGCGCATGCCCAGTGACGAGGATGAAGCTCCTGCCCTCAGTCTCCTGCTGATCGCACAGGCGCAGCCCTCAGTGGGTACTGCGCCTGTGCGAAAGTTTGTTCAGCGTGAGGGAGGGGGAGGAGAGGGAGGAGAGGCTGTGGCAGGCTGGGGGCGGTTAGACAGTACAAGGAAGGCGGGCTGGGCACTGAAAGAGGGGCGGTACTGGGCTCTCTAAGGAACAAAACGCCCCTCTGGGCACATTCAGGACACATTTACATATCAATCAAAGCCGTTTTTTGCAGTAACTGCTGGACGGATTGCAAGATAAAAGAGCACAGCCTAGGGTTGGGCGATATACCGGTATCACGATATACCGCGGTATTAAAAAAACGGCGATATGGCGATATCGCCGTTTCCTAAATACCGCGGTATTTTCTGACATCATCAAAGCGGTCAGCGCACATTGTGCGCTGACCTCTTCTAAACGTGCAGTCCGCCCGCCCCTGCACCTTGCATAGCGCTGGGTAATTACTTCCTCTCGCTCCTGGCCTGCCTCCTTCTTGCTCCGCCTCCCTTAGTCAAGTCTCCACCCACCATCTGACGTCGTCATCCACCAGTGCCGGCTCTGTGTGTGGCGAACTGGCGATCCCCTGTGTGAGTACTGGTGTCTCTGGAGAGACTTTTTCTGCGGCTGTCTCACTAGTGTGTGCTCTGTCTGATGACGAAATTATAAACCTACTACTTCCTGCAGCGGCCGCCCTGACTCTCCCTCCTCCTCGCTCCCATAAGACCTTATTATAACGCCTCCTTGTGGCCCCCCATACAGTGTAACGCCTCCTTGTGGCCCCCCATACAGTGTAACGCCTCCTTGTGGCCCCCCATACAGTGTAACGCCTCCTTGTGGCCCCCCATACAGTGTAACGCCTCCTTGTGGCCCCCCATACAGTGTAACGCCTCCTTGTGGCCCCCCATACAGTGTAACGCCTCCTTGTGGCCCCCCATACAGTGTAACGCCTCCTTGTGGCCCCCCATACAGTGTAACGCCTCCTTGTGGCCCCCCATACAGTGTAACGCCTCCTTGTGGCCCCCCATACAGTGTAACGCCTCCTTGTGGCCCCCCATACAGTGTAACGACATCTCCCTGTGGCCCCCCATACAGTGTAACGACATCTCCCTGTGGCTGCCCCCATACAGTGTAACGACGTCTCCCTGTGGCTGCCCCCATACAGTGTAACAACGTCTCCCTGTGGCTGCCCCCATACAGTGTAACAACGTCTCCCTGTGGCTGCCCCCATACAGTGTAACAACGTCTCCCTGTGGCTGCCCCCATACAGTGTAACGTCTCCCTGTGGCTGCCCCCATACAGTGTAACGTCTCCCTGTGGCTGCCCCCATACAGTATAACGTCTCCCTGTGGCTGCCCCATACAGTGTAACGTCTCCCTGTGGCTGCCCCCATACAGTGTAACGTCTCCCTGTGGCTGCCCCCATACAGTGTAACGTCTCCTTGTGGCTGCCCCCATACAGTGTAACGTCTCCTTGTGGCTGCCCCCATACAGTGTAACGTCTCCTTGTGGCTGCCCCCATACAGTGTAACGTCTCCCTGTGGCTGTCCCCATACAGTATAACGCCTTGTGTTTTTTTTTCTTTTAAATGGGCATTTATCGCGATATATATCGTTATCGCGATAACTTTTTTAATATCGTTATCGTCTGAATATTTTTGATATCGTCCAACCCTAGCACAGCCTAATCCAGGTAAGCTGTGCTTCATGGCTGCTTGAAAATCGTTTTTTGGCTTAGGGGAGGTGACAGAATCCCTTTAAGTTTTTATAATAGCAATTTGCATATACTCCAGAATGTTATGAAGAGCGATCAGATGAATTGCATAGTCCTTCTTTGCCATGTAAAATTAACTTAATCCCAAAAAAAACTTTCCACTGCATTTCATTGCAGTCATTGAAGGACCTGCTGAGATCATTTCAGTAATCATCTTGTTAACTCAGGTGAGAATGTTGACAAGCACAAGGCTGGAGATCATTATGTCAGGCTGATTGGGTTAAAATGGCAGACTTGACCTGTTAAAGGGAGGGTGATGCTTGAAATCATTGTTCTTCCATTGTTAACCATGGTGATCTGCAAAGAAACGCGTGCAGCCATCATTGCATTGCATAAAAATGGCTTCACAGGCAAGGATATTGTGGCTACTAAGATTGCACCTCAATCAACAATTTATAGGATCATCAAGAACTTCAAGGAAAGAGGTTCAATTCTTGTTAAGAAGGCTTCAGGGCGTCCAAGAAAGTCCAGCAAGCGCCAGGATCGTCTCCTAAAGAGGATTCAGCTACGGGATCGGAGTGCCACCAGTGCAGAGCTTGCTCAGGAATGGCAGCAGGCAGGTGTGAGCGCATCTGCACGCACAGTGAGGGGAAGACTTTTGGAAGATGGCCTGGTGTCAAGAAGGGCAGCAAAGAAGCCACTTCTCTCCTAAAAAAACATCAGGGACAGATTGATCTTCTGCGGAAAATATGGTGCATGGACTGCTGAGGACTGGGGCAAAGTCACTGTGGCGAAAGCCACTTCGCCACAGTGTTTTGGAGGGGGCTGTTTGTTCGCCTCCTGCCCCTGGATTACAGGCCCTCTCATCAGACAGGCCTCCTTTATTCACAAAGGACTTGTACTAACTTGAACCCCTGGTCTAATTCGTGCCATTTTGGGATGTTAAATGTCTATGTGTATTGTAAAGGGTGGGACATTGTATACGTTTAGTGAGGTCTGTTCCATTGTCTCTCTGTGTGTATTGGCGATGTCCCTTTGTCCTGAGAGATAATTGAATTACGTCTCGGTTGTCTCCAGGACAGAAGATTATTGTGTATTCTCCTGCCTGTGATGATTGCATCAACCCAGTGTGAGGTAATTGTATCACAGGCAGAGGGGAGGATTTTGTGTGGGAGTGTCTGAGTGTATTGTACGTGGTTATTGGCTGTTTTTACAAAACCCTGTGGGTGGTAACCTTGTTGGAAGAGGTGTTTAAATCAATGCTTGTGTGTTCAAATAAAGGGTTCCTGCTTTACCCCTTCATGAAGTTTTGGCTCATGTTTGGGGAATGGGATAACTACACTCTTGGGGATTGCTATATCACAATACTCCCCTGAGTATAAGCTCTTGTAAGAGCTTGTTCATGGTTCCTGCTCTCTGGATTTAGGAGAGGTTCACTCACTGGAAGCTGAAGCCCGGTCTTGGGTCCAGCATGGGTGGAGGACGGTGAGACCCCAACCAAGCTGCGGCGGTTCGTGGGGTCTGTGGTGGTTATGGTGTCAAGTTGAGTGCTTGGAGCCCTCGGGAAGCACTAGGAGCATCCATCGACGGAGGTACCCGGTCGGGGTGCCAGGAGATCATTTACAGTCATATTCTCCGATGAAGCCTCTTTCCGATTGTTTGGGGCATCAGGAAAAAGGCTTGTCCGGAGAAGAGAAGGTGAGCGCTACCATCAGTCCTGTGTCATGCCAACAGTAAAGCATCCTGAGACCATTCATGTGTGGGGTTGCTTCTCATCCAAGGGAGTGGGCTCACTCACAATTTTGCCCAAAAACACAGCCATGAATAAAGCATGGTACCAAAACACCCTCCAACAGCAACTTCTTCCAACAATCCAACAACAGTTTGGTGAAGAACAATGCATTTTCCAGCACGATGGAGCACCGTGCCATAAGGCAAAAGTGATAACTAAGAGGCTCGTGGACCAAAACGTTGACATTTTGGGTCCATGGCCTGGAAACGTCCCAGATCTTAATTCCATTGAGAACTTGTGGTCAATCCTCAAGAGGCGGGTGGACAAACAAAAACCCACTAATTCTGACAAACTCCAAGAAGTGATTATGAAAGAATGGGTTGCTATCAGTCAGGAATTGGCCCAGAAGTTGATTGAGAGCATGCCCAGTCAAATTGCAGAGGTCCTGAAAAAGAAGGGCCAACACTGCAAATACTGACTCTTTGCATAAATGTCATGTAATTGTCGATAAAAGCCTTTGAAATGTATGACGTGCGTGTAATTATATTTCACTACATCACAGAAACAACTGAAACAAAGATCTAAAAGCAGTCTAGCAGCAAACTTTGTGAAAACTAATATTTGTGTCATTCTCAAAACTTTTGGCCACGACTGTACATGAGCAATTATGATAAGCAATTTTGATGCCATTGGAAAAATATACGGTAGATCATTCTTAGCTGGAAGCTTATGTAGCTTGTATATCTGCATGCACAGCAACTATAACATAAAAAGAGGCAAAAAAAATATATATAAAAAAAATAGCTAAACTAGTTCTTATATTTAATAGATACTAACATATAGTGGCCTCTTCATGAGAAATGTATAGGCGATAGAAACTTCCACCAGCTGTTGGATGGAGATGTGAGGAGCTGGATCTGTTGCATTGCATGAGGCCTTATTCAGGCTTCAGTAATTGTGAGCTAAAACCAGGAAACACAAAACATGTAAATCTTTCCTTTCTACCTTATTGATGGGTACCCTCCATTTCTGGTTTTGTTTCACAACCACTGATGGAAATCACTGATCAAACAAACAGTGACGGTGTGAATAAGGCCTAAAAGCTGGTGGGGGAAAAAAAAAAATAAAAAATATTATAATATATATATATATATATATATATATATATATATATATATATATATATATATTTTTTTTTTTTAACAGAACCCCCTCACTTAGCTGGAACTGTACTATAAATTATGAATGTACTGCAGAAAAATTCCAAATTTGCCAATCTCATTTTTGTTAATTTAAAGGGGCTGTCCACCTTTTCTTTCCAGACTTCCCATCGAGGCCAGATTCGCAGTTGTGAGCACAAGTTACCTGATCACTGCTGCTGGGTTCCGGTTCCATCGCTTTCCCTCATGCACCGCTGGTTTTGTAGCTACCCACATCAACAGGCAATGACTATTTGTGGTGGTGACATGTCACCCATGAGCCACCAGTAATTGGCTGTGGTGGTCACGTGACTCGCATCATAAAGGATGCTGACGTGGGTAGCTACGGGATCAGAGGCGTACAAGGGAGAGCGATGGAGTCAGAAGCCAGCAGCGGGAATCACGTATGGTCACCGGCGCAGGTCGGCCAGGCTGGGGTGGCCATTAAAGGGGAGAAAAAAAAAAAAGATGAAAAAAGGTGGACAACCTCTTTAAAAAGGGGATTTTCCGGGATAAATGTGATTTTCAACTTATATGCTCATGAAGGAGCTTACATTGTACATGATCCCCAATTTGGTCTCCCCTGACCTATTTTCACCATATAAACAAATCTTGTTTGTGTATATCCTGTGTGTAGCATTTCCTCTTACTATATCCAACCAAACCCATGATGCACTTCTCCTTTCTCTGACCATAGCTCCGGCTATGCCCCTAACAACACCCAGCTAGTCACATAGACACCCCTATCACTGCCACACTGTTGCTTTGATAGGTCCATGGATATATAATCACAGGAAATAAGAGCTGCATAATGCAAATGCCCGATCCAGCACGTAACCAAGACAAATATCATATAACAGATCCCATTGATATGGGGTCCATTAGGTATTCATTCGGTAGTCAGCATTTTGACATAATCTGTGATGGAGCCTCTGATGCAGATGTGAACATAACCTAATGTGTATGGCCAGCTTAACACAAGAATAATCAAATGTCAATGAAGACAGCACTGACCTTGGATGTTATGTCTGGAGCTAGATAGGATTCTATCCAGAACACGGAAGCCAGCACTGCCGCATCTTTACGGTTTGGTCATTTCATTTCTTGTCTGTGCCCCCTGTACAACAAAAGCAGTATTCCATCAATGCCAAATGCTAAAGTCAAAAATTATATTAATAAGTTCTAATTACTGAAAAGGAAGCATTAAAACTAAAACAGGAGGCTCGGAGTGGATTTAGGGTCCATTCACACGTCCGTTGTTTCTTTCCTGATCGGTTCCGTTTTTTGCGGAACAGATCTGGACCAGATCTGTACCCATTCATTTTCAATGGGTCCTGAAAAAAAATCAGACATTGTGCTGTCCGATTTTTTTCAGGACCCATTGAAAATGAATGGGTCCAGATCTGTTCCGCAAAAAACGGAACAGATCATGAAAGAAACAACGGACGTGTGAATGGACCCTAAAAAATAAAATAAAAAATAATCAATCACTCTACAGTTACGCACAGGTTCCTTCTGGTCTATACTTTCTGGCCTCTTTTTCCTGATGCAATAGCCTTTTTAATACAGCTTGTTAGGCAATGTTCTTTGGGTCTTATATTTTTGGTTCTTTTATTTTTATTTTTTCGAGCAGTGACTGAGGGTGTGGTGCATGACAAAAGGATTTCCTATTTGTCTTCTTAAGAGTCTGTGCCATGCACCACCCCCTCATCACCTCAAAGTGTTTCTTCAAACAGAAAAAGAGAAAACAAAATAAAAACAAAAAAAAGCAAAGAATAAAAGTCAAAACTTGACGGATCTATCTTAGAAATTTGTTTGCGAGCCCAAATAGAGCATCACTAGCAGGGATTTACAAATCATAGAGGTCAGGTAATCAATGGGACTGAAAAAATATTTCAGTATTTTTTCCAGAATGTTTGGTGATGTACTGTTTCTTTAGAAAATTTTGACTGCTGAACAGTATTTTATTCACTCTAGATAAGCTAAGTTTACACAGGACAATTCTGGAGATATGAAAGAATCGCGTCCGGTATACTGTTGAGGCCAGCGATTGGCTGCATGGCGGCTCATGCACATGGAACGTCACTGCTGCAGCCAGGAATATGACGTCACTGGCGGGAAAGACCAGAACACAGAGCTGGATGCAGGAAACAAAATGGGTGAGTATTGCTTCTTTTGAAATTTTAGCACATCTACATTAGCTTCCCAAGCTTTTATTTAACTAACCAACTAATGACCATTTTACTTAAGTTTTTCCAAGTTTTCCTCAAGTTAGGCTAAAAACGCATATTTAATAACTGCCTATCACTCAACACCACACAGGTCACAGAAGTTGTAACACAACTACAAGTAGGTTTAGAGCGAATAGACAGAGAGGCACAAGTTAGTCCATTCAGAGATTTTTTTTTTTTTTTTTTTTTTAAAAGGAGACCTTTTAATAGCTGTACTTAATAGAAGTACTGGTCAAGATCAGAAATAACAAAACTGATGGAGGTGTTGCAATACACAGAGTGGTGCCTTGGACGGAAACGTATGATTCTATGATTCTTTGGAGGCTCTCTTAGTAAACCATGGCCCAAACCTCAATACTTACACCTCTAGTGACTCATGAGCATTAATGTTTCTAGGTTCTCTAGAAGGCTTATTTTTTTACTTTTAAGTATAAAAATAAATATTCTGAACCTTGGGTTTTTAAATTCCCAGATTGCGGGCATCATGAGGAGCACTACATTGGATTGAGAGCTGACCAACCAAGCAACTTATGCCAATTTTAAATTGGAGCAGATGTGATCTACATGCGTATTCTCCCACAACTTATCACCGATATGCATTTATCCCTTTAAGGTCCTGCAATTCTGGCCTATCCTGTGGATAGGGGATAGCTTTTAAACTTAGCATAACTCCTTTAAGTCGGGCAATATCACTTCAACCTGCCATCTTGAGATATTTTCTTCGCTTATTTATCATAGTGCTCGGATCCTAGGTTTGAATTTTACCCAGGGTAATATCTACTGTTCTCCCTCTGTTCAGAGTGTTTTACCTCCGTTTACTCCACTTACCTCTTACCCACCAATATACATGCAGATATGTACATTTAGATTGTGAGCCCCAAAGGGGACAAGGACTGATGCGAGTGATCGAATATGATGGAGCTCTAAAGAAATGAACTTGTGTTTGACTTTCTTCTCATGGATCCATTATTTGTTTCTGGCTACCTTATGATTTTCTGTACAAGTCAATGAAAAGTTTATAGTAGAACTCGAAGTATGCTATGGTATTTCTGGATAGCCTATTACTAGAATTGATATCTTTTTTGGTATATAGTTTAGCGTCTTCTTGAAGTTTATAGTAGAACTTGCCGTTTTCTACTTGACAAAGTGGTAGTAATAAAACATTGGCTAGTTCGATGAGTAGATGGGCCATTCTTATTTTCGAAATTGTAATACAAGTTTCATCTTCTTCTCCAAAGACAGATCCATGAGGTCTAGCTCTGTCTTCAGCACTGGGTAATGCTACATTCCACAAATGACCCTCTACTCCTTTGTAGAGGTTTGTTTAAATTGAACATTTCGCCCTGATAGTCAATGGAAACGTTCCCGACATCGTTCCCACAATTAAGAATTTGTATATAAATTCACAGGGCTCTGTGGTTACTCTTACACCTTGCTGTTCGCTCCTTCACTCGCTCATCAATCAGAAAGTAAAAGGTATTTTTATATGTCTATTACAGAGAAGGCGCCAAACAGAGCATGAAAAGTACGTTTCATTTGCAAGCACGCCAGGAGCTGTCAAACTGCATGATTTCAGGAATTTAATTTTTTTTTCTTCCTTCTCGACGGACTGCACATCCTGTTTAATGAGAAGCATCAAGATCCCAGAACAAAACTGATGGGATCACGACACAAAGGCCAAGCACCTGTCCATCCTCTACTGTCCTCCTGTTATATTCTGCATAGATAAAATATCAATGGCCTCGACATGAAAATGGCAGACTACAATAAAGCTTATGGTGCAGAAAATAATATACAGTAATATTGTACAGCGAGCATTTGAAGAGAGCCGTTACATCTACACAGCAGATGAGCACGTTGAGAAGTGGTGGATTTGCGCCTAGAAGTTTAGCAATTTCATGTGGTGGCAAATAAATGACCTGTTGCCTCGTGATATATTTTCACATCGCCAACATCGAGAACAAATGAAGCTGCACCGAGGAAAAAATAAAATACTTGTCATCGCTACTTGTGTTACCAAACGCAGAACTGGCAGAGGTTTTTCTGTTTCTGGCCTCCTTCACCCATACATTATATTTGGAATCTGAGGAAGTGCCCGTGTTGCATTTTTTTCCGTTTTACATATGCGTTTGTGGCATTTTTTTTTTTTTTAGGTAGTTTTGGGCCAGATTTACTAATGTGTGTCTTAGCCAGAAATTAGTCTAAAAGAGTGGCAAAATTTGACGCATCTAGGGATTCTATACTTTTCTTTGAACATGCTAAATGGGGTGGTGCTTTCTAGAAAGAGGTGGAGATTTTACAGCTGATGACCTATCCTCTAGACAGTTTCTGATTGGTGGGGAGCAGATACCTGGTTTGAGAAGGCATCAGCAGTTCTGTGAACGCCGTTGCCTTCTCCTTACTTACCAAGTACAGCACAGTATATTGTATAGCAGCTGTGCTTGGTATCGCAGCTCAGCCCCACTCACAGGAGCACTGTGCCTTCTCAAACAGCTGATGGGGGGGGGGGGGGCGCTTCCTGGGTGTGGGACCCCCACCAATAAGATACTAATGACAGGTCATCAGAAGTAAAATCTCAGAACACCTCTTTAAGGCTACTTTCACACTTGCGGCAGTGTGATCCGGTGGGCAGTTCCGTCGTCGGAACTTCCTGTCGGATCTGCCGATTTGGGTGTGAATGAAAGCATTTGCAAGAACGGATCCGTCTCTCCGCTTGTCATGCAGACAGACGGATCCGTCTTGTATTTTTTTTTCACATTACCGGTCTGCGCATGCGCAGGCCAGAAGGACGGATCCGGCATTTTGAATGCCGGATCTGACACTAATACATTAGTATGGGGAAAAATGCCAGCATTCAGGCAAGTCTTCAGTTTTTTTCGCCGGAGATAAAACCGTAGCATGCTACGGTTTTATCTTTTGCCTGATCAGTCAAAACGACTGAACTGAAGACATCCTGAACGGATTACTCTCCATTCCGAATGCATGGGGGTATATCTGATCAGTTCTTTTCCGGTATAAAGCCCCTGTGACAGAACGCCAACCAAATAAGCCAACCAATAGTTGGTACAGAGTCAGATAAAACTGTCTATCCATGCACCACATATATCATCCAGCCTGAGGCACTGTGGTAAATAAGGTGCAGGTCTAGACAACCTGTCTATGTTTATGCCATCTACGGGTTTAATAAATCTGGGCTAGTGTTTTAGTACATCCGATCTTGTTGGCTTTTGTCTGCAAGTCAAACAGGAAAGTATGTACCCCACTAATCAAAAAAGACATAGAAAAACCAAAACATAAAACAATGCAATGTGCTATTTTGCCCTGCTTGAAAAGATCCAGTAGGTGTCCATGGATCATAAAAAACATCATGGATCCAAAGAGTATAGAGAAATAGCACTACAAAAAATGCATTTTTATACTGTGTTTCATAATTCCCATAGAATTATAGACATCAACTGATATAAAATATAACAAAGTCCCATCAAAACTCAAATATAACCAAAACAAAAAAAGGACCCTTAAAATATACTCTTTATTAAATTCATTAAAAACAGACTTGATAGATCTTACGGCCCACTTTTGCAGCGCTCAATAGTAGACACGTATATTAGATACTGAAAAACTACAAAAATTGATACAAAAAATAAATAAATAAAAAAAATCATCAAAGCATAGGGTCAACAAGGGGCAGAGGGGAGGCAGGTCAATCATTAAATATCCCTGCAAATGCCCTATACTGACCCTCAGCCCGGAGACAGCCCCTAGTGGTGGAGCCTCTCCATCCTGCTACCTTTACTGATTATCCCTAATGAATGACCTTACTCCTAATTACCCTTACGGGGAACCATCCCCATTCCTTAAAGATTGACGCTTGCGGGCAGATCATTCTCATGTTACCATACATGTACAGTTTGCAGATGAAACATCTGATACATTGCTAGAGGCACTGATAGAAGCCTCTGCTGAGGAGTCCTTCATATCTGTATAATGCTACATGCAGCAACAGACCCAACTGTAGATCAGTGGTGTTCATCGGTCACTGTTGGGGTCCATCAGGAGATGAATCCAGAACTGTGGAAAAGATGACGCAGATGTGAACAGAGCCCGAGTCGCGCACACCATAGCCCCTACATTCTTCAGATTGCCACAAGAAAGAGCGTGGCTTTGTCCGCTACTGCAGCTCTGACTCATTCACCTGATTCGGAGTAGGCCTGCATAAAATATAGGAGAAGCAACAGATGAGCCTGGTAAAACAGTAATGAAGAACCTTCATTCTGATCGGATCGGACCCCCACTGATCAAACAATATTGGCTTCTCATATGTTCAAGCTAGAATGGAAAACTCATTATATAAACAGTAATATATTTCCATAAAAAAAGGACCAGTACCATAGTACTATCATAGCGTCTGGCATGTATATATAGCTCCAGTGCACATCTTCAATAATGAACCACTGTTTACTACAGGGAATTCTCCAGCATGGCGTTTCCTGAAGAGGAGGGTTTGTCTGAGAGCAAGTACCAAGCAGAGCGGGGCAAGCAGCCAAACTTACTCTAACAAACTACAGCGAGAAATAAAGTGAAAAGAAGTGCTAGCCAGCAGACAGAAGTACTCACGTCATCAAGATTCCCCCCAGGGCATCAAAGGGTCCGTCCCTTCTAACACTCAGTAATTGGTTTCTAATTAAGAAGGTAGCAGTCGGGCTACTGTCAAAGCACTGGCCTTATTGTACTCGCTTTCAGGAGCATTTCCAAAGCAAGAACAGATCCAGAAGTGATCAAAATCAAATTAAAATAGCAATACTGCCTAATTTACTGTTTTCTAGTTCATCAAAATGCCCTCCAATGTGATAGGACTTGGGGTGAACTTAACAATCCATGTGCGCTAGAATTCTGGCAGGAAAACCGTCACACTCATTTTGGTGACTTATGATTTTTCAACGCCCTAGCCACTTTTGGAAATTAGGTGGAAAAGTAGACGTGGCCATTTTAATTAGGTGCACACTGCTATTATCAATTGCACCTTCTCAAAATTTTTTCGTAATCTCACTCCAGTACAGGGGTGGTGTCAAAAAGCCTGTGATTACAGATTTAAAGATGTGTCAAATTTATCAAACAATGTGCCACATTTCATAAATTTGGAGCAGATTATGGGAAGGCAGACTCTAGAAAAACTAAAAAAAATGATAGGATTGCCCAAAATTCTTGTGGCTTTGATTAAAGGAGTTTTCTGGGAATAGAATATTGATTACCACGAATATCAGACTGGTGGGGGTCTCTTGTACATCAATAATGGTCACAGCACTATTTTTGTTGGGTGCACGTCCCTTTCATGACCTTCTGCACCCAAGATAGAACTTCAGACGGCGCTCCAAAATTTGTGGTTTCACACGAAAATATTTAATTATCCAGCCGAAAGGTAGTGCAGCAGTAGTTGCACCAACGTTTTGGGCTTGGAATGTGTGTGGAGCTTTTTCAGTATGCCAGCTGTCGTGTGGTGCCTGACACCACCACCAATCAGCTGTTTGAAAAGGCCATGGTTCTCTGGCGAGTGTTGCGGCCTCCTCACAGCTAGCCAAGCACAGCGCCAGACGTTTCTAGTGGCTGTGCTTGGTATTGCAGCCCAGGTCCATTCTGAGCCACACAAAGGCCAAGTGGCTGATGAACGCAACGTCACTGCCCAGGAAGAGGCCGCAGTGCTCACCAGAATGCCATAGCCGATGGGCAGAAGTTCCAAGAGTCAAACCCCTGCGGTTCAGATCCTGATGGCCTATCCTGAGGATTCTACTCCTGGAAAACAAAGTCCAAGGGTAAGTAAAACTGCGCTTTAGATTAGACTTTGCTTTTAACTAGCATTCGGTTTGCTTGTGACATTGCTGTGTGTGTATCATAGTCACATATACAGTATACACATTTCAGTCGTAAAAGATGGTATTAATTGCTGTCAATGCCTCGACCTCCCTTTCTCCAGAACGACTGACTTCTAGCATTTATGTTCACAGGCTGCTCCTTGAGACTTGCATAAAAGGTCAGCTGATCGACCATCAGGAAACCATGAAAAGGAAGACTGGAAAGAACAGTCCCGAGTCAGCACTATCTGCTGGTCTGCACTACAGATGCCAGACAGGAGCCGTGTTATTCATGTAAACAGGCAGGCAGATAACACGCCGGTCCACCATTGTCATTGTTATATAGCAAAGAAAACAATATGGGTCATTACACACAAAAAACACAGAAATAGCAACTTGTACAGTATTTGTGCCAAGAACTGGCCTCAATGACAAGACTATTTCCGCTCGAGATGCTGCAGGCATTTTCCTGATCATGATCAGGTTTTTTTTTTAACCCATGCTATGATGTCACCATTTGCACAGTGCACATTTTTGCAAACAATATTCATATGCTATGCATTACTATTGTACATGCACATCACTGTATAATTCATGCTACCTTCACACTCGCGTTTGGTGCGGATCAGTCATGGATCTGCACAGACGCATCCGTTCAGAGGATAGATCATCAGTTTAAACAAAACTGCAGAACCCCTTTAAAGGGGTTGTGCCACTAATAACACTTATTCCCTATCCACAGGAGCGCTGTAGGGTAAGGTAGTGATGTAGTGTCCCAAGAAGTGAATGGAAAAGTGGACATAGTAAGGCTGCATTCTCTTGGGGGAGTTTGGCAGCACTTGCAGACCCCGATTCTCCTGATCGCTGGAGTGCCAGCGATCAAACACTTAGGAGCTCATTTATTAAGACCCGCTAATAACACACCAGTTTTAAGTGTCTCTGTACTGATGGAGGAAGCATCAAAGTTATGTGGAGGCGCAGGTCTCTACATAACTTTGGCCCTTCATCCAGCAGGCCATGCAATAAACTTGAACCTACACCTGCTCCCTTGCTGGCGTAGATTTAAGCTATTTTATTTACCAAAAGTTGACGTAGAAAATGATGAATGAGTTGGGCCTGCTGGCCACCCTCTTCTCCACCCACGTCACTGCCCATTTTCTCGACCTGTCAGAAAGGTGCCGGAAGCAGGAAAAAGTCACTGATTTTGTCTCACACTATTCTGTGACAAAAGCTGCAATTTTTTTATGTATGCCACGCATTTATAAATGAGCCCCTTAGTCTCTATCCTGTGGATAAGGATAACGTGTTAATAGTGGCAAACCCCCTTTAAAGATACAGTAAAATGTATCAAACATCTTGTGACATTTGATAAATTTGGCATGGCAGACTTCTGGAAAACGGACTTCAAAAATTCCCCCTAATGTGTCTAACTATCACTAGTAGGAACTCACACGGTAGAAAGTATATCCACAAATGTCAGATCATACCTTATGGGGTAAGTAGTACCATGCAATGGACATTCAAATTCGAGTTCAAATCCTCACTGGTGCAACTGCAGGCCATTACAATCCAACAGTATTCCCTATCAATTATATGCAGTCACCTTGAAGTATCCTAAGGAACACAAAATCAATTGTCCCATCTATCATGGAGCTGCAGTAAATTCAAAAAGAACACAAGCGGCGATCCCCTCATGGCCATAGCTCTATAATGAATGAAAGAAAACAGACTGTGGAGACCCTTGTTCTTAAACTTACTAAAATACAAACCAACTGCTTGAGGACTGGATCCTTCAAAATAAGGTCTGCACCTTGTTATGGCCTAGAAAATAAGCACTACATCCAAGCAGATGTGTGTTTGAACAACGCACTGACTAAACTATGATATCTTTATATAATCAGTACTGATACTACAAATGCTCAAAATAGTCCAAGGAAATCCATATTTACTACATTGAAGCCTGTAGGCACACAACCATTGAAGTCATGTCCACCTCCATGTTACTTTCCTAGCTTTTTAGGGGACTATCTGAGCATCATGGGAAAGCCCAGTGATGGCTAACCTTGGCACTCCAGCTGTGGTAAAACTACAACTCCCAAGATGCCCCCTTTGCTTGGTTGCTCTCAGAACTCCATAGAAATAAATGGAGCATGCTGGGAGTTGTAGTTTCACCACAGCTGGAGTGCTAAAGTTAGCCATCACTGGGATAGCCCAACCCCTGTAAAACTCAGCAATTTTTCATTTCTGCCTGGACATAGACTTAAAATGGAATAATGGTATATAACAGAATCTTAACTTCTGAAGACATGGTGTAGACCAGGAATCAGCAACCTTCGGCACTCCAGCTCCTGTGAAACTACGACCGCCATCATGCCAACTTACTCGGCTCAGGCTGTTCTTATAACTCTCACAGAGGTCAAAGGAGGATTCTGGGAGTTGCAATTTCAGAACAGCTGGAGTTCCGAATGGTTGCTGAACCCTGGTGTACACCAGTGTTCCCCAACTCCAGTCCTCAGGGCCCATCTGTCAGTCATGATTTGAGAATATCCCACAAAATGAATACCAGTGATAAGTCCTGATGCATTGACACTAATTATATCACCTGCTCAATACCAAGGAAATCCTAAATACATGGCCGGTAGGTGGGCTCCGAGGACTGAAGTTGAGAAACACTGGTGTAGACTATGAGGTGTACACCTCGAACAAAAATTCCATGCCTAACACCCTCTGACTTAAAGGAAATGTGTCATCAAAATTTGTTTCTGCCAGTTAAAAAACAGATAGTAAAGGTGGATTTAGACAGTCTGACTGAGCGGCCGATTGTCCTTCCCGACAGTTGGTTGCTCATTCAGTGAAGGAGACGACATATTTACATGCAACAATCTCCTTCACTGTATGAGGATGGGATCGCTATAGCAATCCCTCGTCCTCATACACAATCATGGCTTCTGAGCAGCAGATCTCTTCTTAGGCTACTTTCACACTTGCGGCAGGACGGATCCGACAGGCTGTTCACCATGTCGGATCCATCCTGCGGCTATTTCGCCGTGCCCGCGGACCGCCGCTACGTCCCCATTGACTATAATGGGGACGGGGGCGGAGCTCCGGCGCAGTACGGCGGTGCACGGAGAAAGCCGCCGGACTAAAAAGCCTGACATGCAGTAATTTTAGTCCGGCGCCCTTTCTCCGTGCACCGCCGTGCTGCGCCGGAGCTCCGCCCCCGTCCCAATTATAGTCAATGGGGACGTAGCGGCGGTCCGCGGGCACGGCGAAATAGCCGCAGGACGGATCCGACATGGTGAACAGCCTGTCGGATCCGTCCTGCCGCAAGTGTGAAAGTACCCTTAGAGTAGAATATAAGAGATCCCCCCCCCAAAGAAAAAGTCATAACTACAAAGACACAGGACTATTTCCCAACAAGAGCCATAGCTTATATCTACTACCCACGGCACCTGCCAATACACATATAGCTGCAAGCAAGTGGTGCAGCTCATTGTGCAGCTTGTGGATGTATAGCTGTCGATCATTTGACTCATCATTCATATAAAAAAAAAAGCTAATACTGCAAGACTAATATAGAAGAAGAAAAACAGTTTTTACATAATTCTGAATAAAATCAGAGAATAATATATATACTATTGAGCTTAGTGTCTACCCCTCCAGCCCTATGTTTTTTCTTACACAGAGATTAAACTTCATTTACATAAAAATTGACAAATTCTTCAGCCATAGAGGCAGACTGACTAATAGGGATATGGCCTTCCAGCTATGACCTTCTACGTGGGGTTTTCAGGCAGTGCATGTCTAGGATCCAGTCTAGCCTGAAGCTAACACATTGATCCAAGGGGAGAAAAATAAAGTTTGACAAAATTCTAACCAGGTTTTTCTATGTCCTTCTCCGTAATAGTTATGAAAAAGTTTAGTACAGAGTAATTTAGGTGCTGAATCTTGTAATATATGCTTCAGTTTCTCTTTAGGCGGATCGCTTTCCTTGAAGAGCCTGTAAACACACATTTATCTCAACTGGTTCTATGTGAAATTGTCCTTAACGTGTCTAAAAGGCAGAGTGTAATCCTCTGCATAAGAAACTATTTCAGGTTCAATTATACCGAAAATAGGTTTCTTTTTATACATTAAAACATATATTGAAAATAATTCCTTACAATAAAGATGCAAAAGCCTAACAGTTCTTCAATCCCACCGTTCTGTCCGCTAGGACAAATAGTCTCCACCATGTGAAAACAAACCCACTGCTCAGTTTCCATTTCTAGGTGGCAAGCTCTAAGTAGGCCAGTAGACAATGAAGAAACCTGGGCAGATATAACAACTAAATGGGGCATCAATGGTGTCAATAGATTAAAGCCAATCAACCAAAGATACAGTATATGTGCCCCTGGTGTCAGGTGCAAGAAATGTCACCTCCCTTACATAGGCGTCCTTCCTCATGTTTGCTCTCGGCTCAACATATCCATAGGTGTGTTGCATGAGGTGGCCAGCTTTAAAAAAAAAAGAAAAAAAAGAATTTTGCAATATTGTGCCACAAGATGTCTATCCTATATATACACATGCATATGTTGCCACCAAGTGGTTGTGCTGTGAATTGTAAGATGGAGTATGGAATAATCTTATTGAGGTATACATTTTACTTAAAAGGGGTTATACACTGGCATTGATGTCTTTTTCTCTGGATAGGTCATCAATATCAGATCGAGTTCACATGAATGAGAGCTGAGCAGCAGTACACCAGCATGGCCACCACTACACAGTATAAGGAGCCTTCTGCTTCAGGCGAAATACACAGTACATGCACTCCTTGTGCTAGAAATGCCACCTCCCTTACAGTATAGTCCATGAATAGCCAAAGCTCAAACATTGAATCCTTGACTAACATGTAAACCAGTCCCCTGCAGCTCGATGCTCACTACAGTGCTTTGGACTGCTCTCTTGCCCATTTAAAAACCATCATGTTCTGGAACCCCAGTGGATAGAGCAAAATATACTTTGCACACCAACTGTGGAGGTAAAATCCTGACCAGGTCAACATCTGTATAGGGTTAAATTTGCACCACAGGTTTCTCAAGAGTGGAGCTTCATCTTCATAGATAACAACATCCTGAAATTCTTTGTGCACCAAGTCACAGGTTTTGGGGGGATTAGTTTCTGCAAAGTCTAATGATGAAAACGTGCCCAACATTCCAGGTTCTCTCTGAACTTTGAAAAACATAGGCTCCACCACTCAAAGTCTCCAACCACAAGCCTCTCAAGAAGCCCCACAGCTGTAACGCAGACCCTGCATCTGTTCTCTATAGTCAGGTGGATAAGGGAATGAAGAATGTTGTGGTTTTATCTATTTGTTTGGCTGGGATCCTGCTTGAACAGACTATATGAGCTTTCCAAGGCTAGCACTAAACTGCTAAATCACTGTAATTAATGGGCACTTTGAAAATGAATGTTACTGCACATCAGTTTTCCCTTGTTTAGGATGTTCAGCTTTTTGACAATGGGAAAACTCTGCAAAGTCAACAGATTTAAACAGTAGGCATTCAGACATGAAGGATATGACCAAGGATGAAAAAAAAAAAAAATGGTGATATATAGAGCAATTTCATCCTCCTGTGCAGTCTGTGCCAGTTTCATCAACAGGGCATTTGTAAGGGTTCTATCTCTTGTAGTCCAATGTGTGCACCACATGTGCAAAACTGATAAGACTGGTGTCAATGCTAATATACATCTCAGGTCAACTTCTCCTCCTACACGGGCCAGATACTCCTATCTAATTAAGTGACGTGATACATGATAACTTTACACGATAGGAATGCCCATTTAAAGAAGCACAAATTTTATTCCCTTATAGAAAGGTACATGATGTAAACTGTAGTGAAGGTCATCTTGGTAATCTTCTCACCAGTAACTGTATTTGTGAGTTATAACTACCCTTCTGATCCTCAGCTGTGTCATGTGACCAACATTCTGATCTCCAACTGATACAGGAGAGGAAGTCAGAGTGATGGTCACATGATACAGCTGAGGAACAGAAGGGAGGTTATAACTCACAAATACAGTCACGGGTAAGAAAATTACATTCACTACAGTTTACATCATGTACCTTTCTAAAGGGTCAGAATTTATTTTATTTTTTTGTGGGAGTGCTAGTTTAAACCAGCCATTAGATGCATATCAGATGCAATGGATGTAATGAACCTTTGTCCTCACAGTATTCCATACATTCATAACCATGCACAGAGACAAAACACTCATTTTATAAGATTCCTCATTGATTGATTGTACCATAAAAGGTTATATTCTCATTTAAAGGGGTATTCTTAAAATAATACACCGTCTATATTATACACCACTTTTAATTTCTATTATTTATAAAGATAAAGAACTAAAATGTTATAAATGCCATATGGATAGAGGGGACTATAAACATCTTTTATGGGAATGCTCAGGTATAAAAGATTACTGGTTTAAAATATTCTGTAAAATACAGAACAGTTCCCCCCTTAAATATGAAGTCTGTATTGAATATGCGATTCTTGGTAATCTCCTAGAGATTAATAAACATAAAGAGGAGCAATTACTTTGGTTGAGGGGGATCACCCTCGCTAAGATTATAATAGTGAAGTATTGGGGCTCGTGCAAATATTCACCCTTCCAGGAATGAAAAGAGTATATTGATAGGGCGATGGAATATGGACTTGGCCTCGTCCGGACAGAGGGGAAGAAATCAACCTGGTTACGGATATGGGGTAATTGGAATTAAGCCGCACGATAGTGGCTCCAGGGAAATAGGGGTTGTTGGGAGGGAAAGGGGGGTTAAGATAAGAAGACGGATATTATGTAACGTTTTGTACTTTGTGCTTCGGGTATGCCCGATATATCCTTGTAATTGTTAAAACTAAATAAAAAAGAAATCCCCCCAAAAAGGGGTATTCTAAATGTGTAAAGGTATCCCCTACCCACAGGATAGGAGATAACTATTAGGTTAGTGAGGGTCCAGTGGTAGGACCACCGCCAATCACAGTGAGGCATGCGTTTGTGGCCGCTCCATTCATTTCTATGGGGAAAAAATAAATAAAAAATCAGGAGATAGCCGAGAAATGAATGGGGCAGCTGTGCACATACCAGACAGGGTGTAGGGTCCCTGTTCTTATGATTATTTGGGGTACCTGTTTTTATGATTATTGGGGGTCCCAGCAGTAGGAACCCAAACGGTCTAATAATGATCTCCTATCCTGTAGATACGGGACAACTTTACATAACTGGAATACACCTTTAAGCCATTTATGACCGATAATGGAATACCTATTTGATGATCAGAGATGGCCAGGGATATGGAAACAGACAAGTGTGCTGTGCCAGGGTCTCTCCACAATGCAAGCGAAGTACCGTTTTATGTTACAACTACCATCCAACGTGGCAGATTTTCTTTCAGTTATGGGTCACCTCCACTAAAGAACGCTGTCAATTAACAGCCAAAGATCTAGAGAAACAGTAGTCAGATGTTTTGGTAGTATTGATGCATGATGATCTTTTGAAAAAGAAATAAGCAAAAAAATAAATAAAAAAATCTAATAATCGTACTAAAACATGCATATTTTAACAATGAAAGTGTTCTTATGATTAAATCATGAAGAATTGTTCAAATATAGTTCTGTGCCTTTTTAAATTATGTACTCTTGGTGTACTAAAGTCTCATGACAGCTCCAAGCATTTGTACCAGCTATGATATATTTGCAATGACTTAAAGGCTATATACACCTTCGGGGACAATTTTTTAAAAATGATGTTACTCATTTTTGTCTTAAAATATTTTATTCAATTTGCCTTTATTAAAAAAATATTGAGCTGTTCTGTCACAAAGGGTTAACTGGTTTTCTAGCTGTGTGACTGGTACTTTCACTTTGTGCTAGTCATCTAATAAACCTTATCTCTAAACTACTAAGAGGTCATAAACACTTATTTAAGCCACGTTCTTATCAGTAACATACCAACTGAGCTATAATGAGTGTTTAGGAGGTCACAGAGCAGAGATAAGGAGCCTGTCAGCTCCTTGTCTGAAGGAAAAGACAGAAAAACAAAAGGCTGTTACTAGAGCATCTCAGCTCTGTACAGAAAAAGGACGCCATATTTTTAATAAAGACCAATTTAAGAAAAATATATTTTTATCTCAAAATGAGTACAATGTAATAAAACAAAATTGCCCCCAAAAAGTGTACATAGCCTTTAAGCTATGGAAGCGTATGAAAAGGTCTCATAAAACTTATGCACACACATTAAAAATATTGCACAAGGACACATATCATGTCATACACCTGAGATATGACAAAGAACAGAAAAAAGATTTAAAGGGCTATTCCAATATGGACATTTAGGACATACCCAGGCTACTTTTGCACACATTTTATCATCATGTATACACACACACACACACACACACACACAATCCTGTGGTAAAACATATAATAAAGAGCAAATAAAAATGTATAAAAGAAAAAGTATACAATGTATACGTCAGAGATAATATTCTGCACTCATCAGCACCCATATCCTTCAATGAAAATGTTATGATAATAATGCAGATTATACTGATCAGGCAGGGCGCAGGTGAAGGTTATCATAAGGGCTCATTCACACAACCTTAGGACTCCTGTTTCCGTATTGCAGACTGTAAACAGCGGTTCAGCAATATGGAATTCACACGGTCGGTGCCCGTATATCACCACTGCAGATCCACCGACTTGAATGGGTCTTCAATCCTCAAGATACGGCACGGTGTGGAGCGGAGGCACGTATCGGAAGACCACAGAAGCACTCTTAAGTGTTTCAGTGGGCTTTTTGGTCCGTGCCACCGGACCGCAAAAGATAGGACATGTCCTATCTTTAGCCATATATTGCGGATCGCGGACCCAATCAAGTCAATGGGTCCACAACGCAATACAGGATTTACAAGTCCGGTGCCCGCGCACTGCAGACCACTTACATTCGTGTGAATGTAGCCTAAAACAATAAACCCATAGCACTGGTTCAACTTTTCATTTTGGAAATTTAAAGTGTGTCAGATGTACAGAACCCAAAACAGTCAATTTTTTATTTTATTTTTTACTACTAGAACACTTGGGGAATGGGCATGTAGGGGAAATAGATCTTTATCACAAAGTGTGGGAAATATTTTGAATTTGCACTGCTCCACATGAATTAGTCAGTCGCCAGAAACTGTCGTAAATAAATAAATAAAAATTGTACGGCCCCATTTTGCTTTTTTAATACCTGTGCATATATATTTAGGGTGAGTTGTAGTCCCAGTTTGAGGGTGTGGCAGAGGTGGGACCATTAGCCCCAGCACATTCACTAACATTTACACCAGTTTAATGGAATAAACAATGACTGAACTCTACTTGTACCTAATTTATGATGAGGTCTACGCCTTGTCAAAAATATAGCACATCCACCAGCAGCACAGGGGATATCACATGGGCTCAGTCGTTAGAAATAGTGCCTTACAGCGCAGGTGTTCTAGGTTCGAATCCGACCAAGGACAACATCTGCATGGAGTTTGTATGTTCTCCCCGTGTTTGCGTGGGTTTTCTCTGGGTACTCCAGTTTCCTCCCACACTCCAAAGACATACTGATAGGGGACTTGGTGTCCCCCTGGGGCTCACAGTCTTTGATGGTAATGTCTGTAAAGTGCTGTGGAATATGTCAGTCCAGGTTCTCTCCGTAGATCATAGGCTCCACCTCTCAAAGTCTCCAACCACAAGTCTCTCAAGAAGCCCCAAAGCTGTAACGCAGACACTGCATCTGTTCTCTATAGCCAGGTGGATAAGGGAATGAAGCATGTTGTGGTCTTAACTATTTAATGCAAGACTTACAGGTGCTCCAGATGGCGACCAAAACGGTCACCATTTGCGACTGGACCACTGAATATTGCAGCGGAACACGGGAGGCAGGGTTTGAATCCTTCTTTTCAACCTTGTCCCGGCTACGGCCTGCCAGGTACCTTCAGCTTTGCAGGTTTAAGTAAGATGCTGCAAAGTTCTCCGGGCCCCGTTACGGCCTCCGCCTCCCTGTGGTCAGACACCAAACTCCAGCTGCCCTCACAATGTCTCTCATCACCGCCGAACGCCTGTGCGCTCGTATTCTCGGGGCTAAGGCGAGTATTAGAATTGGACTATGAGTGGCCATAGGCGGACGCTTCCTTCTCATTACCAAGGTGCTGAGTAACCCCTGCCCGGTGTGAGGGGAGCCCTGTAGGTGCCCATGTGGCTGGTCCTCCCTGGTTGCATTTTCTGTCTGGGTTCTGGACATGGGGTACGAGCCGCCCCCTCCCCGCTCCTTCAGCCAGTAGCCGTGTGACCTGGACTGTGGTCTAGCAGCCATACTGCTGCCAGTCTTCTGCATGGTGTCACATCAGGGAGCTGCCATTGTGATCGGTGACAGCCATTGATTTAGAATGGCTTTGGCTGCACTGTAGGGTCAGTGGACTCTTATTAGAGGACTGTCACACAGGAGACAATGTCAGTCTGTCACCCATCAGTTGTATTTGGGGTGAGGCACCCTTGATGTGCCAAACAGCCCCCTGAGCTTCCAGGCTGGGGGAGGGGGGAAGGTAAGGTTACTGTATAGAATAAAGTAAATGCACCATCTTTCCATGTTAGGGTACCTTATGCCAGCTGACTGAAATCTTACCCCCAGTGAAAGGTGACACCTCTGAATGCTGGGCCATGAAGACTGCGGAGTGGATCGCAGGGCACACACTGGCATTTCAGGGTCAGCTCCATGTGATTCCTCCCGCTCAGTAGGAGATCAGCGGAAGGACTTGTGAGGTCATTTATTAAACTGGTGTAAATTAGAACTGGCTTAGTTGCCCATAGCAACCAATCAGATTCCACTTTTCCTTTGGAAAATGAAAGGTGGAATCTGGTTGCTATGGGTAACTAAGCCAGTTCTAATTTACACCAGTTTGATAAATGATCCCATTGGTCTATAGATGGCACTGGCGGACATTACTGGCCAGAAGGGTGGCACTGGTGGACATTACTGGCCAGAAGGGTGGCACTGGCGGACATTACTGGCCAGAAGGGTGGCACTGGCGGACAGTGTGGGGGGGGAATTACAACTTTGGGGCATATTGCTATGTGCAGGCAGTGTGGGGCATATTACTACTGTCGGGCAGTGAGGGGGTAAGTTACTATGTTGGGGCAGTGTAGGGAAAATTACTATTGTGGGGGCAGTATGAGGGGAAATTACTATTGGGGAGGCACTGTAGGGGCATTTCTATTATAGGGACATTATTTTTGGGGACACTATACAGGCATTATTACCTGGAGCACAATCTAGGGTTTTAATATTATTACTGTGGTCATTTACAATAGCTGTTGACACTATAGGGACATTTTTTCTACTAGGATCACTATTTTGTCAGCACTATAGTACCTGGGGCATTGGGGAGCACACTGGGCACAGTATTGGGAGTGGCAGCAGGATGCCCAGGATGGGGAGGTTGATGGAAAAATTTAGAAATCTAACGTGTCTGTGTAACAAACTCTGTAGAGACTAAATGTGGCTGAAAGAATTTGCCATGGTGGTCTGGGTCAAATGGAGGTGAAGAGGAAAGAGAAGGTCAACATGACAGAAGAGGTCACTGGATGTGAGGTATGTGCTGCTGTATTCTCCCATATGTAGTGCTTGCTCACTACTGTGACCTGCATCTCATCTTCCCCGCCAAGTCCATTTTTTTATTAGAATTATATGCATTTTAACCCTTTCATGACCAAAGGTCATTGATGCCCCAGTGCCCAGGTCAAAATTTACAAATCTGACATGCGTCACTTTAAGTGGTAATAGCTTTGGAACACTTACTTATCCACGCCATTCTGAGATTGTTTTCTCGTGACACATTGTACTTCATGACAGTCTTAAATTTGAGTCAATATATATCACCTTTATTTATTAAAAAAATCCCAAATTTACCAAAAAATTAGCAATTTTCTAAATTTCAATTTCTCTGCTTCTAAAACAGAAAGTGATACCTCATAAAATATTTATTACATAACATTCCCCACATGTCTACTTTATGTTGGCATCATTTTGGAAATGTTATTTTATTTTTTTAGGACATTACAAGGCTTAGAAGTTTAGAAGCAATTCTTAAAATTTTTAAGAAAATTTCCAAAACCCACTTTTTAAGGACAAGTTGAGGTCTGAAGTCACTTTGTGGGCTTACATAGTGGAAACCCCCCATAAATGACCCCATTGTAGAAACTACACCCCTCAAGTTACTTAAAACCAATTTTACAAACGTTATTAACCCTTTAGGTGTTCCACAAGAATTAAAGGAAATGGAGATAAAATTTCAAAATTTCACTTTTTTAGCAGATTTTCTATTTTATTACATTTTTTTTCTTTAACACATTAAGGGTTAACAGCCAAACAAAACTCAATATTTATTACTCTGATTCTGCGGTTTACAGAAACACCCCACATGTGGTCGTAAACTGATGTAAGGGCGCACGGCAGGGTGCAGAAGGAAAGGAACACTGTATGGTTTTTGGAAGGCAGATTTTGCTGGATTGGTTTTCTGAACGCCATATGTTTTTTTTTTTTTCTACCGATAGTCTTGTGCAGGGGCTCATTTTTTGCAGAAAGAGTTGAGGTTTTTATTGGTACTATTTTTGGGTACATAGGATTTTTTGATCATTCATTATTACACTTTATGGGACAAGGTGGCCAAAAAATTGGCTGTTTTGAAACTTTTTTTTTTTTTTTTTTTACAGCGTTTATCTGAGGGGTTAGGTCATGTGACAGTTTTATAGAGCAGATCGTTACGGACGTGGCAATACCCAATATGTATACTTTTTCTTATTTATTTAAGTTTTCCAGAATAATAGCGTTTCTGAAACGCAAAAAATTATGTTTTAGTGTCTCCATAGTCTGAGAGCCATAGCTTTTTTATTTTTTGGGCGATTGTCTTAAACATGGGCTCATTTTTTGCGGGATGAGGTAACTGTTTGATTGGTACTATTTTTGGGTATATACGCCTTTTTTGATCGCTTAGTGTTGCACTTTTTGTGATGTAAGGTGACAAAAATGGCTTATTTTTTTACACAGTTTAAATTTTTTATGGTGTTTATTGGACGGGGTTGATGATGTGATATATTTATAGAGATGGTCGTTACGGACGCGGTGACACCACATATGTGTGGTTTTTGTTTGTTTTGTTATAGGAAAAGGAAATTTATTTTTTACATTTTTATTTATTTATTTTTATTATTATTTTCACTTTTTTTTTTATCAGTTCCCTCTTGGATCTTGAAGATCCAGTGGGGCTGATGGTTGTACTATACTTTGCAATGCTCTTGCATTGCAAAGTATAATACAATCAGATGCCTGTAGGTGGCAGCACTGGACGCCTATACCATGGCAACCGGACGCCTTTGCAAAGCGTCCGGTTGCCATGGCAACCATTGGGCGCTGCGATCGCAGCAGCCCTGATGGTTGAGAGAGAGGGAGCCCCCTCCCTCTATTAACCCCATGGATGCTGCTACCGCGGCATCTATGAGGTTACAGCAGTGTCAGCATAGAGATGACACACGCTGCTGATGGCGGCGGCTCAGGAATGGAGCCGCCGCCATCACACACACAAGGGGGACCGCATCGGGGGCAGGGGACAGGGGCCAGCGGACATGGGCAAGCGCTGGAAACGGGGGAGAGGGGGGCAGCATTTCACTTATTACAGATCGCGGCAGGAGGGGGCGGACCGCATCGGGGGGCAGGACAAGAAGGGGGCACAGATTGGGGGCTTCAAGGGGGCACAGATCGGGGGCTTCAGGACACATTACCGATTTCAGGCTCTGATCTGCAGAACGCAGATCAGAGCCTAAAACCGGCATTTTAACACTGCCGCGATCCGATTGGTTAGTCTGTGCAGACTAACCAATCGGATCGATTGCCGGCAAGGGGCCACTCTGATTGGTCCCTTGCCGGCATTACTGCACTGTATGCTGTCCGTGACAGCATTCAGAGCAGGGGCAGAGCTGCCAGAACGTATATATACGTGGTAGCTGCACGGGGTATGTGCAGCTATCACGTATATATATATATACAGATTGCAGTCGTGAAGGGGTTAAATTTGTCGACTAAACATTTTATTTGGCTGCAAAATTTTTCAGTTCAGGAGCCAATGGCTCCTGGTTATTTTTTTTGTCTGCAGTACAGGTACTGGTAACAAGTTAGGGGTGTACCTGCACAGTCTGAAAATGGAAGCACTGACTGGATCGAGCGAGTCTGTGCAGGTACACCCCCCCCCCCCCCCCCCCCAACTGGTTACCTCCCCTCTGTACCCTTACTGAAGGCTAATAGCAATTTATTCATAACTTCTAGTAGCAATAATAAAGGAATGGCAGAACATAGAGACATAAGAATAGATGTTCCAGAATGGTTATTACATAGGGAATATATGAAGCTATTAAAACAGGCATGTCAGGAGAGGTGACAGGTCTTCTTTAAGGCACCTCATTCAGCCATCTGGTATCCTGCTCGGTACTGATGAGAAGCAAGGTCTTCAATGAGATAAAACACATTTAAAGATGGTAAAAAAAAAAAATAATAGTCAACAATAAATCCTTATGGCCCATTAAAACTTGTGTATATTAATGAAACCAGCAGTAGAGAAGACCCTGAATAAGTAGTGACACCTTAGTGAATATCATAAAATATAAAAAAATCTTAATATAGACAAAGTGCTATACAGGTGAAATTTGAATATCGTGCAAAAGTTAATTTATTTCAGTAATGCAACTTAAAATTTGAATATTGTGAAAAGGTTCAATATTCTAGGCTCAAAGTGTCACACTCTAGTCAGCTAATTAATCCATACCCCCTGAGAAAAGGGTACCTCAAAAATTGTGACTTTGGGGTTTCATAAACATTTAATAATCATCCAAATTATAACAAATAAAGGCTTGGAATATCTCGCTTTGCATGTAATGAGTCTATCTCATATGTTAGTTTCTCCTTTTAAAGGGCTTCTGTCAGCCCACTAAACCCTTTTTTTTTTCCCGTTAATATTAATACCTACACTGCAAGCTCCCTGTACATATGCTAAATATTAATTTTCGTTCAGTAGATATTGTTAAAAATCAAGTTTTATCATATGTAAATTACCTTGCTACCAGCAAGTAGGGCGGCTACTTGCTGGTAGCAGCCGCATCCTCCTCTCATCATGACGCCCCCTCCGCCGTTTGATTGACAGGGCCAGGGAACGGGTTCGTTCTCTGCTGGCCCTGTTCAAATTCAAAATATCGCGCCTGCGCCGTACCTTTCTTTAATCAGTGCAGGCGCACTGAGAGGCGGCCTCTCTCTCCCGGCCGCTCCATCCTCAATGCGCCTGCGCCGGGTGTAGATGTGACGTCATCGGCGCAGGCGCATTGAGGATGGAGCGGCCGGGAGATAGGCCGTCTCTCAGCGCGCCTGCGCCGATTAAAGAAAGGTACGGCGCAGGCGCGATATTTTGAATTCGAACAGGGCCAGCAGAGAACGAACCCGTTCCCTGGCCCTGTCAATCAAACGGCGGAGGGGGCGTCATGATGAGAGGAGGATGCGGCTGCTACCAGCAAGTAGCCGCCCTACTTGCTGGTAGCAAGGTAATTTACATATGATAAAACTTGATTTTTAACAATATCTACTGAACGAAAATTAATATTTAGCATATGTACAGGGAGCTTGCAGTGTAGGGATTAATATTAACGGGAAAAAAAAAAAGGGTTTAGTGGGCTGACAGAAGCCCTTTAAGTTGCATTACTGAAATAAATTAACTTTGCACGATGTTCCGATTTTTCGAGTTTCACCTGTATACAGTATACAAGACTGAATTTGAGCCCTGAGGACACATTTACTAATGCCTTGTGAGACTCCCAGTTCTTACAAGAATAAGAATGAAAGGAGTGTGAATGATTGTTCTAATGTCTAGTTTACATTACCCTGGAGGCATTGGGACCAGATACTCAAGCTCTCCTCATAAAACTCTTCTGCTGCAACTTTGCTCCATAGGGACCCGCTTGGTAACCTGCCACCAACATCTAAAACGAGCTTATTTCCTAACAACATGTCCTGCCATATGAAAATACAGGAAATTTTAGAGATCAGTCGTCCTTCTTAGGTCAGGGCTGGAAAAATCCTGGATTGAGACCTAGCCGCTTTGCCATTTTAGGCCGTTTTCTACTGATACACATTAAATTACTGCTGGCCTATGAATCACGTCAAGTTGGCACCTGAGGTAATCGTAACTGGCTCCCAAAGCCCAGAGCATCTTGATCATCCATGGTGTATGTACAAATAGTGGAATCAAGTGGATTTTTGGTGGGGTAACATTAGTTTAAAGCAGGCATGCACAACCTGCGGCCCTCCAGCTGTTGTAAAACTACAACGCCCACAATGCCCTGCTGTAGGCTGTTCGGGTATGCTGGGAGTTGTAGTTTTGCAACAGCTGGAGGGCCGCAGGTTGATCATGCTTGAAAGGAATACTTTGGGCAGAACGCCTACATTCATTCAACTTATAGAATATCACCAATTTCAAATTACAGAAGGGCTAACATCTCCGACACCAGATCAGAAGAAAGGGAGTAGTGTTGCTATGAAAATCTAAGGGTAGGTTCACACTTTTTCTGGAGGAGGTTTTGAAGCAGATTCTCCTGCAGGTTTTTCAGCCGAAGTGGATTTGAAAGGAATGGGAAACAAAGGTCTTCTACTTCTCCTTCCTGCTGGATCTGCTTCTGGCTTTGGCTGAAAAAGAATATGTAGCAAAATTTGCCTCAAAGTCCTCTCCAGAAAACTCAATGTGAACCTACCCTAAGGGGCCTTTCGCACTGCATTTTTCTGTAGATAGCAGCCTCAAAATTTTGACAAAATCCCGCCGTCAGCCGAGTCTTTAATGCCTCCCATTCTTTGCGATAGAAGATAGATTTAAAGCCGAGGCGAGAAAGGACATGTCATTCCACGATCATCAGTGATGTCTCCCATTGCAAAGAATGGGAAATAGAATGGCCGGGGTTTCAGCGCAGCTGTCCGTGCCAACATTCTGGGTTACGAAACCCTTAAATGTATGTTCACACAACAAATTCAGCACTTTTTTTTGCAGGTTTTTAACTTTACAAAAAAAACAAAAAAAAAAAAACGGGTCAATACAAATAAATAAATAGAAAATGCACAAAAACTGAGTAGACACATACAGGTTTTTTTTTTATGCGTCCCATTTATTTTAATGGGAGGTTCGGTGTGGAATCTGCCCCAAGATAGGGCATGCTGCTTTTTTTTTTTCTCCACGTGAAAAAAAAAGAAAAAAAAAAAGGGTTGCATCCCATTGAAACGCGTCACATTGTGTGAACTCGCCCTTATAGTACTGATAAGTTCTCATATTGGGCTTTTATATACACGAGTATGTATTTAGTACATACAGGGCTGAACAAACCGTTCCAAATCTTGCGCCTGTGCCGTATCGGTCTTCAGTCGGCGCAGACGCTCGCTCGGCCGCTCCTTCCTCAGTGCGCCTGCGCAGGGTGTAGATGTGACGTAATCGGCACAGGCGCACTGAGGAAGGAGCGAGGTCCTCCTCTCAGTGCGCCTGCGCCGACTGAAGACCGACGCGGCGCAGGCGCGAGATTTGGAACGCAGACAGGGCCAGCCGAAGGAGGAGAGCGCTCGCTGGCCCTGTCAATCAACAGGAGGAGGGGGCGTTTTTTTTTTTTTAAAGCAGGATGCGGCGGCTACCAGCAAGCAACCACCCTACTTTCTGGTAGCAAGGTAATTAACATATTATAAAAGTGCAGTTTTTAAAGAAACTAAGTAACAGAAAAATGTAAGAACACTATATATTGAATAATCGCACTGTAAGGATTTTAATTAGCCGAAAAATGACTTTGGGGGGCGGGGGGGTGACAGAAGCCCTTTAATCACTTCTCATCTATGCATGTATTCATATTTTCAACTTTTTCCCACATTAGTTATATTCAATATTTGTAGATAAAATTAAAATAATTGCAACATATTTCATTTCCCGCTAAGTTATGCTAAATTCACAACTAAAGCTTTCTGTTAAAGAACAAAAAAAAAAAAAAAAAAAAAAAAGAGAAGTGTCTGCTAATATCACCATTGATTTCAGTAGCATCGGTAGGTGATCATTTTTACAGATGTGTTTGTAAATCTTTCCAGTCAATACTGTTGAAATATGAAGCTATGTTACCGTCATATAGGCTCCATTACAGTTCCATCATATCTCATGAAACATCATATAGGTTCCATCTAGAGATGAGCGAATTTCATATTTTGAAATTCGTTCACGCTTCATTTATTGGTAAAAGGTGAATTGCGTTATGGATTCCGTTACCACAGGCCACAACGCAATTCTGTGACGGAATGCATTCAGTCACAGAATTGCGTTATGGTCCATGGTAAGGCAATCCATAATGCAATTCACCTTTTACCAGTAAACAAATCGCAACTGAATTTCATAACCGGAAATTCACTCATCTCTAGTTCCATCGCATCACATGAAACCAATGGAAACGTCCTATAGGTTCCATCATGTCACATGAAACCGTCCTAAAAGGTTCTTTCATATCACATGAAACCAATAGAAATGTCCTATAGGGTCCGTCATATCACATGAAACCAAGGGAAATATCATATAGGGCAGTGGTGGCGGAGCCCTCTCTGTGGGCACCCGCACCCTGAAAAAAGTCTATGGTGTACCAATATGCCTTAGACTTTTCCTGCCATCCATCAGAGCAGGGCGCACTATGACCAGCACAGGCAGCGCATAGAATGTAGGCAGGCTATTACAGCTACATGATAAAGTATGTGGAAGATATACTATTGGTATTCAGGGTAAATTGCAGTGTTGGCACTTTGCGATAAATAAGTGGGTTTTGAGTTGAGGTTTGGGCATTTGGCCTCTAAAAAGGTTCACCATCACTGATATAGGGTCCATCATATCACATGAAACCAATGGAAACATCATATAGGTTCAATCATATCACATAAAAGCAATGAAAACGTCCTAAAAGTTCTTTAATATCAAATGAAACCAATGGACATGTCCTATAGGTTCTATCATGTCACATGAAACCAATGTAAATCTCATATAGGTTCCATCATATCACATGAAACAAAGTTTACATAACTTCACCATTTGAACAAGGTGACATATAATGTAATATCACATGATGGTAAAGCCACACGTTCAGGTTTCTTGATGCAGTTTTGGAAGCCAAAAAAGTGGAGAAGTTGTATCTGCTCTTTATACCTTTTCTCCTTTTATGATCCACTCCTGATTTTGGCTTCGAAAACTGCAACAGGAAACCTGAACATATGGACATACCTTTAGGGTAGGTTCATACGTATTTATTTGGAGGAGGTTTTAAAACAGAATTTCCGGCAGTTTTCCTGAACAAAGCCAGAAGTGGATCCAAAAGGAAGGAGAAGTACAAGCCCTTATTTATGATTCATTTCAAATCCGCTTTGGCTGAGAAACTTGCAGGAAATCTTCCTCGAAGGGTACAGCCAAACAGAATTTTTTGGATGAGGTTTTGAAGATCTGCCTGCAGGATTTTCTGTGGATTTGAAAGTTATAGGAAATATAAAAGGAGGGATTATTGCGGATCGGATTCAGACCCATTCATTTCAATGGCCCCACAAAGCCCGTGGCACCCGCGGAAAAAAAAACAGAACATGTCCTATTCTTTTCCGGACAAGAATAGGCATTTTTATGATGGAGAAGGATGTTCCGTTCCACAAAATGCGGAAGTCACAAAGCTGGTATCTGTGTTTTGCGTATACGCAATTAGAGGTCCAGGAAAACAGATATGGTCGTGTGAATGAGCCCTTACACTTCTCCTTTGGTCTCTGGCTGAAAATCCTGCAGAAAGATTGGCTTCAAAAAACTGTGTGTGGCCAAGAGAACCTCCAAAGAAATCCAAGAGAACCTATCCTAAATCTACCTTGTAATCTGGACCACCACCGCTCATAAATGCAGATAATAGAAAGATCTAAGGAAATATGCATTCACAAGATATAAAAGCATAGTTTCATCTCTGAACCATATTCCATGGACGGGAATTTAGAGAACTGCATAAATAACACTTCTCTAATTATATTTTTGAAATGTGTCCTTCAGAGTGGTTTCACATTTTTCTTTGTAAAAAGCATGCTTTTTTTATTTTATTTTTTACAGTGAAATATGAATATGCTATGCCACTTTTTTTTTCAGACTGCGCTGCCAGAGGCAGTCCAGGTGCCTTCTCTGGCAGTCCAGGTACTAAATTGAAAGTACTTCAGCTGGGAGCCGCCGCAGATTTCAGTCGTCAGTTACACCATTTTCTGGAGTAAAGGATGATGAATGTGCCGGAGCTAATGGCCCCATCTAACCCCACCCCACCACAACACCTTAAAGAAGCATTCACACAACCGCGCCGCAAAACACGGAAGGCCCGTTAAAGAGATGCCTATTCTTGTCTGCAAAACGGGCAAGAATAGAACACACGCTGCCTTTTTTGCGGGGCCACGGAATGGAGCAACGGATGAGGACAGCACACAGCATGCTGTCCGCATCTTTTGTAATGAATGGGTCTGCACCCGTTCCGCAAAGTTGTGGAACAGATGCATACCCATTAATTCCGTTGTGTGAATTCGAGAGCAGCATAAAAACACCAATTGTGACTAGATTTGGTAGCAACAGCGTTTAAAAAGTTGCCTAAACAGATTTTGCCAATTTTTTATGTCTGAAAACTGGCAAATGGGGAATAATAAATTCCCTCTGTATGTTTTTAGGTGTAATTGTATTAAAGTTCCCTGGCTTTGTTTGTTATGCTATTATTTTCCCTTATAACCATGTTCTAAGGAAAAAATAACACAATCTACACAACCTTGAACCCAAACCTGAACTTCTGTGAAGAAGTTCCGGTCTGGGTACCACATTCAGTTTTTTATCACGCGCGTGCAAAACGCATTGCACCCGCGCGATAAAAACTGAAGAAACGAAACGCAATCGCAGTCAAAACTGACTGCAATTGCGTACCTACTCGCGCGGGTTTGCCGCAACGCATCTGGACCTTATCTGGACACGCTCGTGTGAAAGAGGCCTTAGTCTAAAGTTGATCAAAATGGACGATTTCAACCAAAACGCTCATTCGTCGGGTGAAATTTAACAATGAACAATCATTTTAGCTGACCAGTTAGGCCTCTGAAATTTTTCTCAGATAGTCAAAAGGGGCTTGGATGTATTTCTGGAGCGTAATAATATTACAGGCTATAGCTACTAGAGAGGGGTCGTTGATCCAGGGAGTTATTCTGATTGAATGCTTGGAGTCGGGAAGGATTTTTTCCCCCTTAAAAAAAAAAAAAAAAAAAAAAAAAAAAGGACCTTTCATCGGTCCAAACATTGTAAGATAACTATCAGGCTGTGTAGAGCGGCGCCCAGGGATCTCACTGCACTTACTATTATTCCAGGGCGCTGCTCCATTCTCCCGTTATGTCCCCCGGTATTTTCGCTATATTGGTTATACTAGGTGGAGTCTGCCCTGTTTCTCCCAGGCTGTGAGCTCTGTGTTGCGAACTGGACAGCGCTACAGCCTGGGAGAAGGAACGCCCAGGGAGAAACAGGGCAGACTCCGCCTAGTGTAACCAATTCAGCGAAAATACCAGGGGACATAGCGGGAAAACGAAGCGGCACCCCGGAATAGTAAGTGCAGTGAGATCCTGGGGCGCCGCTCTACACAGCCTGATAGTTATCTTACAATGTTTGGACAGATGAAAGGTCCTCTTTAAGTGGGGAAAATTGGCTTCTACCTCACAGTTTTTTTTGCCTTCCCCTGGATCAACATGCAGGATAACAGGCCGAACTGGATGGACAAATGTCTTTTTTCGGCCTTATATACTGTTACTAGTCGGATGAAAGTTCTTTCTTTGAAAGACGTTTCCCGGAAAGATCTTAGGGGTAATTTATTAGGGGACTTGGGACTATTTTAGTCGCAAGTCCCTTTTTTACCGGCCGTGTGACAAAATAAAGTTGCATGGCCGGTTTTACGCCATGTTTGGCAGTTGGGGGACAGGGACTTCGGCCCCAGAAAATGTACTAATCTTTACAGGTGCCAAGCGCACAGACTGCCGTAGGTGCGCCTTAGCCATCAGAAGGCGCACGTCTCTTGAGATTTGGTTACTTTATGACAGCACCGTAGGTGAATCCAAGCCGATCTTCGTAAATGACCCCGCCTGGTTTCATTGTATGTAAAATATATGGGCAGTTTCAACTGTAATGACCAATATGGAGTAAAATGTGTCTGAGAAACCATAGTTTACCACAAGATTGTCTGTTCAAGCGCCATGTGAAATTGCAGGTCTGTAAAAAGACAGCAATGGGGGGGGAATTTGTGCCCAATAAGTATACATGCCTTGCACTGGATTTATCTTGTGTTTTAGACACTTTTCTAGCCTTTTTATGTCACCTAACATGGAGGTTTGACTTCGCTGAAGGGGCCTTGGTTTTGATGGGAGGGGGCATAGCTAAACTGCTCCTCCGTGTGCCAAACATTCCGGCGTAAAACTATGCCGACTTATCAATGGTGAAAACTGAGATTAGACCATCTAAAGAAGCTATAGATTTATTATCCAATATATCCGGCATATTGTAGGGCCTCATGCACACAACCATATTTTTCATCCGTGTGAAACCTGCATTTTTTGTATCCATAGCGCACTGACTGACCATTCATTTCCATGGAACCAATCACATATCCGTCTTTTTGGCCATCCTGCAAAGTATAAAACATGAGGGGTCATTTATCAAACTGGTGTAAAGCAAAAATGCCTTAGTTGCCTATAGCAACCAATCAGATTCCTCCTTTCTTTTTCTAAAGGAGCTGTCCAAAATGATAGCAGGAATCTGATTGGTTGCTGTGGGCAACTAAGCCATTTTTTCTTTACACCAATTTGATAAATGACCCCCCCATGTATTTTGGTCCTTACTGTGGATGAGAATGTGAAAAATATAGAATGCACACAAAAAGCGCCCATATTTTGCGGATCCAAACTTCGGCACGAATCCCTAATTTAGTATTAGGGTACTTTCACACTTGCAGCAGAGGATTCCGGCAGGCAGTTCCGTCGCATGGCATTTGTCAGACGGATCCGGATCCATCTGAAAAATGCATTGAAATACCGGATTCGTCTCTCCTGCGTCATCCGGAAAAACTGATCCGGTATTTTTATTTTTTTGTATTTTTAAAAGTCTGTGCATGCGCAGACCGGAAAACCGGATCCATTTTGCCGGAACACTTAATTCTGGATCCGGCACTAATACATTTCAATGGAAATTAATGCTGGATCTGGCATTCCGGCAAGTGTTCAGGATTTTTGGCCGGAGAGAAAACTGCAGCATGCTGCGGTATTTTCTCCGGCCAAAAAACGTAAGAGGGACTGAACTGATGCATCCTGATACATACTGAACGGAATGCTCTCCATTCAGAACGCATTAGGATAAAACTGTTTATTCCGGTATTGACCCTGTGACGGACCTCAACGCCGGAAAAGAAAACCGCTAGTGTGAAAGTACCCTTGCCCCCCTGTTGTCAGCCAACCTGGAGGCTTTCTCCACAGCACGGAAGGTCATTACACTACTACATAAGTAATTCCTCTATACGAGAGCAGTTCCTCCACATAAGGCACTTACTGCACTAATGACTGCAGATATTTCTCCAGACACAGGCCCAGATATTCCCATCTATCATGAGTACAAATGACCAGAAATCACAGGAACCCGCAGCATCCCATGAGCCGTCCATGCTACACAATCAATACACCTCTGCAGATTTTTACAGGAGGTCAAGATAGGACCGGAAGGCGGCCAGGATAATGCCCAACGTATGGGCAGCTCGGCACAGACCAGCAAAGGGTTAAACATATATATATATATATATATAACGAATCCATTATGTATGGTATACTACAGTGGTCTCCTCTTCTGTACGGCACTGCAGACTACGTTGGTGCTATACTCGTCGCCGGCAGTCATCTTCTGCTTATGCATTTCCCCAATTCATTTAACCTTTTCATGACTGGTTTAGCTAAAAATCAGCAAATTCACATATAACTCAAGAGGATGGAGAAAGTTGGAAAATGGGAAAGAACAAGGCCCAGTCTCTTCATGACATAACATTCCTCCATATCTGCTGGGGGCACTCAACGATGCCATCCGGGCATTAATCTGATGCCCAATGCCAGTCTACAGTAGGCGAGCTATTGGAGGTTGTCAGGTCTGAGCCAGGCTTACCAGATGGTTATTTTTAATACGGTACCTATAATCTATAGGCATAGATGCAGCACTTGTTCACCGATAACGATCCCATCCATTATTACTATCTCGCAATATATTCTTCTTAGAACCGACACCATGGCTCATCCAGAGCCTCCTGGTTCACAATCAGCACTATTGATAGGGTAGACAGGTGTAAATCTAAGCACTCATACGCATGTATATACTGTGACAACCCCGTTTAGCTGTGATAAACCACTCTGGGGCTGTGACAACCGTTATGGGGCTGCAATACCCGGCATCGGTGGTTGTCATTTCTGTAAATCCAGACAGATCCCATTTGATGGGGAAATGCTGCGCACAGAAACCACTTCTGCTTATTAGAGAAGTCTGACTATGCTGGTTCATCATGAGAATATTGGTCACTGGGGACAGGATGTAATACTCAGCACAATGGTGGAAAGGGGGGTCAAGAAGCCTCCCGGCTGGGCAATGCCACCCTATACAGAACAGAGATAGATATATATATATATATATATATTCCCTATTCAAGGGTCATGCACAGACCATCCAAACAGGAGTGCTTGCCTTGACTTCTCCTAGATCTGCAGAGGCCCCCAGCCATCACCAACCCAATGCTCACTGCTGGCCAGGCCTATGTCCCCAGCCCTGGGGCAGCACCCCTCATGGCATGTCCACTCACCTCACAGCAGGGTGGCACAGGGTGGCTAGCTTGCTCCTCTTCCCTGCCCTCCTCCTTTAATGCAGTGGCCCGGCTGCTGCTCCTCCCGGCATGCGATCCCTTCCCAGATAAATTAATCCACGGCCACTGGGATGAGAGTGCGGCCAGAAGACAGTGATCAGAGGAAACAATGCGATCATCCAAGTGTCAAGGTGAGGGAGGAAAGAAAGGGAAGGGGCTGAGGCTGCCTAGGATCCAGTGGGTGCCCCCTCTCCTGCGCCGTGCCTACAGATCAGTGCCAGCTTACTGCCCCTTCTCCCTTCCATCAATGCTGACCGGCCCTGCCAGTCTCCCTATCCCGGAAAGTCAGGAGTTGTTACTGTTGCCAGCAGCTGCTGGTGGCCATTTTTAATCTTTATTCCTCCTCCCTCTTCCTGACTCAGTCGGAGATCTTCCCTCTCCCTCCGTCCGTCCCTCCCTTCCCCCTCCGCCGTGTGATGACAGTGCCTGGCTCCTCTCTCCCTGTGTGGATGGCGCTGAGGAGAATGGCTGCGCACTTCCCTCCCTGTATGCTGCAGGCCATGGTAGACCCTGGCAAGCCTCAGCCTGGACCATGCCCGCTGAGAATGTGCCCCCTAAATCCACATACATGTAACCTATAGAAAAAACTGGCCTCAGCCTGGACCATGCTCCATGAGAATGTGCCCCCTAAATCCACATACATGTAACCTATAGAAAAAACTGGCCTCAGCCTGGACCATGCCCCATGAGAATGTGCCCTCTAAATCCACATACATGTAACCTATAGAAAAAACAGGCCTCAGCCTGGACCATGCCCCGTGAGAATGTGCCCTCTAAATCCACATACATGTAACCTATAGAAAAAACAGTCCTCAGCCTGGACCATGCCCCGTGAGAATGTGCCCTCTAAATCCACATACATGTAACCTATAGAAAAAACAGTCCTCAGCCTGGACCATGCCCCGTGAGAATGTACCCTCTAAATCCACATACATGTAACCTATAGAAAAAACAGTCCTCAGCCTGGACCATGCCCCATGAGAATGTGCCCTCTAAATCCACATACATGTAACCTATAGAAAAAACTGGCCTCAGCCTGGACCATGCCCCGTGAGAATGTGCCCTCTAAATCCACATACATGTAACCTATAGAAAAAACAGTCCTCAGCCTGGACCATGCCCCGTGAGAATGTGCCCTCTAAATCCACATACATGTAACCTATAGAAAAAACAGTCCTCAGCCTGGACCATGCCCCATGAGAATGTACCCTCTAAATCCACATACATGTAACCTATAGAAAAAACAGTCCTCAGCCTGGACCATGCCCCATGAGAATGTGCCCTCTAAATCCACATACATGTAACCTATAGAAAAAACTGGCCTCAGCCTGGACCATGCCCCGTGAGAATGTGCCCTCTAAATCCACATACATGTAACCTATAGAAAAAACAGGCCTCAGCCTGGACCATGCCCCATGAGAATGTACCCTCTAAATCCACATACATGTAACCTATAGAAAAAACAGTCCTCAGCCTGGACCATGCCCCATGAGAATGTGCCCTCTAAATCCACATACATGTAACCTATAGAAAAAAGGCATGACCACAAATGTGAACTATGCAAACAGGGATAGCCCAGAAAAAATTAATAAAAGTGGCCCTATGTTGTAAGGGCCCGGCACAGGCGGTTGTGATGACGTCATTGTGCCACCTGTAGCCTGGCGCTGGCAGCCATCATGGTACTGTTTAACAACCGCCATACCATTCATACCCCATAGGCTCCAAGTCTAGTGATCTAGACTCACAAGCGAGTTTTCCGCCGGGGTGCGATGCGTGACTGAATCCTGACCCATTCGTTTCGATGGGTCTGTGCACATGAGAGTGGTTTTTCACGCAATATTTTTGCGTTCAGGAAAAATCACAGCATGTTCTATATTCTGCGTTTTGCACGCAGCCCTGGCTCCATAGAAGTGAATGGGGATTACGTTAAAAACAGAAGACATCTGGATGCAATGTTTTTTTACTGATGGGTTCTAGGAGATGTAGATTGTTATTCTTCAGTTAATTTTTTTTCACGCAAGTGAAAAACACATCAAAAACTGAACGTAATCGCAGACAAAACTGACTGAACTTGCATGCAAAACCATCCGTTTTTTTCCTGAACAGATCCTGAGACAGTCAATATCGATTGTGTGAAAGAGGCCCAAGGGTGAATGGTGGAGCAGGGTCCCACCGCTATGTTCAGCTGTATTGGCATCCACAGTTGAATTTGGGAGGGCATCAGCGGCCGTCTGCCGGGTACATTGGACTGTCATGGGCTCTGCCCATTGCCAAGAAGAGGGCTCGAGTGGCCCCCTGGGTATCAGCCTACTGGGAAGTCCCCGGTCTGCTCCAGTATGCAAAATATTACCCATACTGATCTTCTCGATCATGCGTGTTTTGAAATAGACCGCCATGCGTGTTAAAAAAATACACATATAAAAAACTGAAATGTGAGTAAAACTAAATGTATTGTCAACGGAATGATTAAGGAACAGTTGTGCGCAACAGTGAAGAAGCCCTTAGTCAGATGCATTGAGGCTTCTGTTCTATAGCCAAAGCCACCGACTCAGATCCAATGTACGACTGACACCAGTGACAAGCAAAGGACTCCCATGGAGATAATGGGGTGATCGGATTCCTCCAAGGTCTTCGTCATTTTGAACACTGCTATATTTCCTGTAAGTGACTGAATCTACCACCATATAAGAACAATCAAAGGGCTGGGTGACACCTGAGAGTCAATATAGAAGCTATAATGGCAAATTGGAGGCTACCCGGCCTTCCCCAAACAGAAGAGGTCAACTCAAGGATTCTCTACTTAGTCAAATTCCAAAAATAAGTTGGCAGCATTTTCCTTCCTCCTGTGCTTACATTTCAGTGTAATATAGTGGTTGTATCACTAGGGAGCAGTACATTAATTTATGTACGTACAAGTACAGATAGTACTACCACCACATATATCACTATAAATGTTGGCACAGATAGTACTGTTTTTCCCTGCCAATAATATAGGTACAAAAGCAATGTCTCCTTTTTAATCCCTGTAAATGCTGTATCCATGAATAGTACTTCTTCTCCCTGTAGATGCTGTGACCGTGGATAGTACTGCTTCTCCCTGTAAATGCTGTAACCACGTTTAGTATTGCTTCTCCCTGTAAATGTTGTAACCTACGGATAGTACTGCTTCTCCCTGTAAATGCTGTAGCCACAGATAGTACTGCTTCTCCCTGTAAATGTTGTAACCACGGATAGTACTGCTTCTCCCTGTAAATGTTGTAACCACGGATAGTACTGCTTCTCCCTGTAAATGTTGTAACCACGGATAGTACTGCTTCTCCCTGTAAACGCCATAATCACGCATTGTACTGCTGCTCCCTGTAAATGTTGTAACCACGGATAGTACTGCTTCTCCCTGTAAATGTTGTAACCACGGATAGTACTGCTTCTCCCTGTAAATGTTGTAACCACGGATAGTACTACTTCTCCCTGTAAATGTTGTAACCTACGGATAGTACTGCTTCTCCCTGTAAATGCTGTAGCCACAGATAGTACTGCTTCTCCCTGTAAATGCTGTAGCCACAGATAGTACTGCTTCTCCCTGTAAATGCTGTAGCCACAGATAGTACTGCTTCTCCCTGTAAATGCTGTAGCCACAGATAGTACTGCTTCTCCCTGTAAATGCTGTAGCCACAGACAGTACTGCTTCTCCCTGTAAATGTTGTAACTATGGATAGTACTGCTTCTCCCTGTAAATGCTGTAACTATGGATAGTACTGCTTCTCCCTGTAAATGCTGTAGCCACAGATAGTACAGTCGTGGCCAAAAGTTTTGAGAATTACATAAATATTGGAAATTGGAAAAGTTGCTGCTTAAGTTTTTATAATAGCAATTTGCATATACAGTACTCCAGAATGTTATGAAGAGTGATCAGATGAATTGCATAGTCCTTCTTTGCCATGAAAATTAACTTAATCCCCAAAAAAACCTTTCCACTGCATGTCATTGTTGTCATTAAAGGACCTGCTGAGATCATTTCAGTAATCATCTTGTTAACTCAGGTGAGAATGTTGACGAGCACAAGGCTGGAGATCATTATGTCAGGCTGATTGGGTTAAAATGGCAGACTTGACCTGTTAAAAGGAGGGTGATGCTTGAAATCATTGTTCTTCCATTGTTAACCATGGTGACCTGCAAAGAAACGCGTGCAGCCATCATTGCGTTGCATAAAAATGGCTTCACAGGCAAGGATATTGTGGCTACTAAGATTGTACCTCAATCAACAATTTATAGGATCATCAAGAACTTCAAGAAAAGAGGTTCAATTCTTGTTGAGAAGGCTTCAGGGCGTCCAAGAAAGTCCAGCAAGCGCCAGGATCATCTTCTAAAGAGGATTCAGCTGTGGGATCGGAGTGCCACCAGTGCAGAGCTTGCTCAGGAATGGCAGCAGGCATGTGTGAGCGCATCTGCACGCACAGTGAGGTGAAGACTTTTGGAAGATGGCCTGGTGTCAAGAAGGGCAGCAAAGAAGCCACTTCTCTAAAAAAAAAACCACCAGGGACAGATTGATCTTCTGCAGAAAATATGGTGAATGGACTGCTGAGGACTGGGGCAAAGTCATATTCTCCGATGAAGCCTCTTTCCGATTGTTTGGGATATCAGGAAAAAGGCTTGTCCGGAGAAGAAAAGGTGAGCGCTACCATCAGTCCTGTGTCATGCCAACAGTAAAGCATCCTGAGACCATTCATGTGTGGGGTTGCTTCTCATCCAAGGGAGTGGGCTCACTCACAATTTTGCCCAAAAACAGCCATGAATAAAGAATGGTACCAAAACACCCTCCAACAGCAACTTCTTCCAACAATCCAACAACAGTTTGGTGAAGAACAATGCATTTTCCAGCACGATGGAGCACCGTGCCATAAGGCAAAAGTGATAACTAAGTGGCTCGGGGACCAAAAGGTTGACATTTTGGGTCCATGGCCTGGAAACTCCCCAGATCTTAATCCCATTGAGAACTTGTGGTCAATCCTCAAGAGGCGGTTGGACAAAAAACCCCACTAATTCTGACAAACTCCAAGAAGTGATTATGAAAGAACGGGTTGCTGTCAGTCAGGAATTGGCCCAGAAGTTGATTGAGAGCATGCCCAGTCGAATTGCAGAGGTCCTGAAAAAGAAGGGGCAACACTGTAAATACTGACTCTTTGCATAAATGTCATGTAATTGTCGATAAAAGCCTTTGAAACATATGAAGTGCGTGTAATTATATTTCACTACATCACAGAAACAACTGAAACAAAGATCTAAAAGCAGTTTAGCAGCAAACTTTGTGAAAACTAATATTTGTGTCATTCTCAAAACTTTTGGCCACGACTGTACTGCTTCTACCTGTAAATGCAGTAACCACGCATAGTACTGCTTCTCCCTGTAAATGCTGTAACCAATTATAGTACTGCTTCTCCTTGTAGACTCTGTAACCACTGTAGCCATGAGTAGAACTTCTCCTACCTGTAAATACTGGAACTACAGATAGTAATTCTTCTCCCTGTAAATGCTGTAACTATGTATAGTACGAGTACCGTCTTCTCCTTGTAGACTCTGACCGTGGATAGTACTGCTTCTCCCTGTAAATGCTGTAGCCATGGATAGTACCGCTTCTCGCTGTAGATGCTGTGACCGTGGATAGTACTGCTCCCTGTAAATGCTGTAACCATGGATAGTACTTCTTCCTGTAAATGCTGTAACGATTTATAGTACTCCCTGTAAATGCTGTAACCATGCATAGTACTGCTTCTCCCTGTAAATGCTATAAGCACGGATAGTACTGCCTCTCCCTGTAAACGCCATAATCACGCATTGTACTGCTTCTCCCTGTAAATGCTGTAGCCACGCATAGTACTGCTTCTCCCTGTAAATGCTGTAACCACGCATAGTACTTCTTCTCCCTGTAAATGCTGTAACCACGGATATTACTGCTTCTCCCTGTAAATGCTATAGTCACATGTAGTGTACATGCAAAATAAGTTCTCACCCCCCAGCCATCTGATGTCAGCTAGCAAGGGAGGAAGCCCCAGGGTTCAAGGAGGCCCCAGGTGGATGAAGTCACACCTCAACCAGCCAGGTTGGAGGCAAGCTAATCCTGCAGGAAAAAACCCCAGTAGGAGGTCTCAGCCCTTGCCTAGGAGCAATGATACCTCCTAGACATGTTGGCACCTACATTTCATAAGGAATTATGAATCGTCCGTCCATCCCAGGCATAATTTGGCTATCTTTTTGCGATCCTGGGACAAAGCCGAACATGGACGTGGACCTGGCTTGATGCTAGGATGCCTGGGAGGGGAGATATACATATCTCCCCACAGAAGCCAAATAACGGTACCATGTTTGGACTCTAGTTGTAGCCGACATTCTGGTCTGGGGCTATGAGCCCTAAGGAGTCTTATGGGTCATTTTCTGCCAGCACCAGAGAAGGAGGGGTGGACCCTACCCATAGACGGGGGCGGCCGGCTACAGGTCATAAGCCCATGCAAGCCAGTGGGCGGTGTCTTTTCTGAAGGGGGTCACAACGTGCCAATGTGTTTGGAGAGACCAGGAACCAGCTGACATCACTGCCCCCGCGTGAATGCAGCCAAGGACTATTCTACCCTCATAACCCAAAGGAACTTTCATCTACCCGGTAACTGACTTTTGCTTGGCTTAACCTTGTTGTACCTATATCATCTGTATCTGTAACCTCAGACCACTGTATATATTCTCTGTGTGTATAGTGTTATATCTAGTGTGCCCTTAAAGCGATTAAATATATAATTTAATCTTGTGCTATCTTGTATCTCGATCACGAATTTCCACGTCCGTGTTTCACCCTAGTTATAAGCTACCGCGGGTTGGTTTCTCATTCTATATAATCCCATTAGTGGACCGGGCTTATATCAAACGAGAAGCTGGTGGCAGATTTCCCGGGATGAGACAAGTCTGTGTAAACTATACCAAGCTGACCTTACCTGCCCTTCTGGAGGGCGTAATGGCACGTTTTTGGTAACAAGTGACCATACTGCGTCTCGTTACGCTCAACGTAAGTGACGTCAAGCAGGCACGAGGCGTGGTATTTGTCACATATTGGTGGCAGCAAAGTGGGATTAAGATACTAGTGTGTGAGTGTGGGACCCATACTCCCAGACACTAAACACGACCAGCAGTAGCTTTTTCCGCTGGAGTCTTAAAGAGGACCTTTCACCTGGAAAAACATTGTGAACTAAGTATCCTGACATATACAGTGGCGCCCAGGGATCTCACTGCACTTACTATTATCCCTGGGCACCGCTCCGTTCTCCCGTTATGTCCTCCGGTATCTTCGCTCAGTAAGTTATAGTAGGCGGAGACTGCCCTTGTTCTTCTGTGCTTCTCCTCCTCCTAGGCTGTAGCGCTGGCCAATCGCAGCGCACAGCTCACAGCCTGGGAGAAAAAAACCTCCCAGACTGTGAGCTGTGCGCTGCGATTGGCCAGCGCTACAGCCTAGGAGAAGGAGACGCCCAGCAGAACAAGGGCAGTCTCCGCCTACTATAACTTACTGAGCGAAGATACCGGAGGAAATAACGGGTGAACGGAGCGGCGCCCAGGGATAATAGTAAGTGCAGTGAAATCCCTGGGGCGCCGCTGTATATGTCAGGATACTTAGTTCACAATGTTTTTCCAGGTGAAAGGTCCTCTTTAAGATCAGCTTAACACTAGACAGGAGGACACGAGAGGAGGTAGAAGGCAACTTTATTCAAGGCGAAGGGGAGCACAGGCACAGCTACTCAAGGAGCCAGTTGCCGGAGGCGAGGTCCGCGGTGGGCCTCACTCCACCTGCCCATCCCCACTCCAGCCTGGCAGGCTCGGCTGCTCTCCTACAAGATGCCTTGGACCATCTCCAGGCTGGAGACCAGGTAGCCTCAGAGCTCCTCCTGGCGTCTGCAGAACGTCGGGAGAAAGCAGAAGCTGCAGAGCGAGAACATGAGCATGCAGAGCGTGAGTACCAGCTACAAATGCTCCAGCTGAAGCACCAATTCCAGCAGCCAGATGTGAGTCTCCAGAGGTCTGGAATCCCAAACTCCAGGCTGAGGACTTTCTCCTACTGGACAAGGATGGGGACCTGGACACCTTTTTGTTGGCATTTGAGACCGCCTGCATCAGTACCAGCTGCCAGATGACCAGTCGGTCAGATTCCTCACGCCACAGGTCAGAGGAAAATCCTGCCCAGCAAGACCATCCTGAGCTATGAGGACATCAAATAGGCTCTGGTCAGTCAGTATAACTTAACCCCTGAGTCGTACAGGAAAAAGCTCAGGAATTTGCAGCAGGGTTCTACCCAGAGCTGGGCTGATCACATGTTGAGAGCGGTCGACCAATGGACCACAGGATTGGAGATCACCACCGTCCAGCAGCTGAAGAAGCTCATTGCCACAGAGTAGTTCTTGTGGAATTGCCCGGAGGACCTACAGCAGTACCTCCGCGGGCATCTGCAACCGCAGCCCTGGATGATGAATACACCAACAACAGGACTTAAGAGGCCCAGAACCCTGTGGGCTTGAGAGGGGGTAATACACACACTGCCCCTAGGCCCAAGTGGGCATCAGCACCGGCTTCACTTTCTACGTCAGTGGGGGAACACCGACTTTACCACCTGTGTAAGCAGCCAGGAAACTTCAAGGCCACGTGTCCCCAGCGCCCAAGGGACCCGTCCAAGTTATCGACCCGGAAACCGTCCACTGTGTTGTATGTGGGTGGTGTTGGTGGGAGGTCGCTTGACAATGTTCAACCGGTCACCGCGGGCCAGGCCATGGCCATGGGACTTAGAGACACCGGCGCTGAGATGACACTGGTTCGGCCTGAACTGGTGGCACCCCATGATTTACTGCCCAGGAGATTCCTTACTGTCTCCGGGATTGGAGGAGTAGAACCGTCGCCAAGGTCTATTTGGACTGGAGTGCCGGTCGAGAAGTAAGGGAGGTGGTGGTATCCGTAAATATCCCTGCCAGTGTTTTGCTGGGGACTGACCTGGGGCGGCTTGTGTATAAGTACCTGGCCGCTGGTCCGATTCCCAAGAATGTGATGTAATGTCCACCCCTGATGATACTGTGAATGTTCATAACATGCCTGTTGATGGGGATGTGGGAGATGTAATGTGTACCTCTCCCCTCAGTGCGGAGGGGGTCATTCCTGCCAGCTGTGCTGAGGCCCCAGGGTATGGCCAGCAAGCCTGCTGGAACCTGTTGTCCTCTGGTGTGGTGACTGAGGGGACAAGCAGGGGGTATACAGCTGCGGGGGAGGAGGATACAAATGAGGTCAGGGCTGTCCCAGGAGAAGTAGTGCTGCCAGATGAAGCCTCAGTGCAGGGTTCCTCCACCACTGGGATGTCAGAGGGTCAGGTTAGTCCGTCTGGACTGGCAACTTTGTCGGAAGCCAAGGGGAAGCAGGCGGTGGCAGCAGCCATAGCTGGTGTCACGCGCAGTGGGAGTGCTGGGGCCCTAGGGGCCCCTCAAGGGTCTGATGGCTTTCCCCCTCCCGACCAAGTGGCTGCCAAGTCAGATGGTAGCCAGGAGACAGGTCCCGGAGACGTGGCAGTCTTGTCTATTCTTGCCACATCCAGTCAGGAGTTTCAGGCAGTGTTAGTGGCTGACGCCAGCCTGAACGCTCTCAAGGAGCAAGCGGAACAGCCCCCCTCGGACTCAGACCTCGAGCGGATGGTCTGGGACCAAGGGCGGCTGTACCGGGTCACGGTCCAGCAGGGCTCACCGGAGGCGTGGCCTAGGGACCGACAGCTAGTGGTACCCTATTAGTTCAGGACGGAGTTGTTGCGGGTTGCACATGAGATTCCGATGTCTGGACACCTAGGGGTCGCTAAGACAAAGGCCAGATTAGCCCAGCATTTCTACTGGCCAAAGATGGGGGCCGATGTGGTTGCCTACTTCCGTTCATGTGACACCTGCCAGCAGGTGTGGAAGACGGGCCGCGCCCCAAAGCCCCACTGGTAACGCTGCCCATAATTGAAGAGCCTTTCAGGAGGGTGGCTGTGGATCTGATTGGACCGCTGTCCATTCCCAGCAAATCCGGGAAACTCTTCATATTGACGGTAGCAGACTACGCCACCCGGAGGCGGTAGCCTTGTCATCCATTCGGGCCGACAATGTGGCCACCGCCTTGCTGGAGATTTTCTCCAGAGTGGGCTTTCCCCAGGATGGAGTCCCTTTGCAGGCAAACACAGGTGCAATATCTGGTGACTAGCCCGTACCACCCACAGACCAACGGCCTGTGCGAACGGTTTAATGGCACCTCAAAGCAGATGCTTAAGATGTTGGTTGACTCTCATGGGCGTGACTGGGTGCGGTACCTCCCACATCTGCTGTTTGCCTACCGAGAGGTCCCACAGGCCTCCATGGGGTTCTCCCCTTTCGAGCTTCTGTACGGGCTACGTGTGCGGGGGCCCCTGGCTTTGGTAAAAGAGGCCTGGGAGGGAGATGTAGCCACCCCTGGAGTGTCGGTTATCGAGCATGTCATGCGCTTTCGAAACAAGATGCAGGCCTTGTCGCAGCTGGTGCATGATAATATGGAGTGGGCCTAGGCCAACCAGAAGCGATGGTACGACCAGAACGCTTGTGAGAGGACCTACCAGGTGGGTCAAAAGGTATGGGTACTGGTCCCAGTACTTTAGGACAAGCTCCTCATAACAGTGCCAGCCACAGATCCCAGTCAGTTCCCTGGACTGGAGAAGATCGTCTTGAAGACAGGGAGGGCTGGGCATTCAGGGATAGTCTTATACGGCGAGTATAGCCCAAACCCTATATTTTAAATGGAAAAGTTGGGGGTCGTCTTATACGCCCAGTCGTCTTATACGCCGGAATATACGGTAACTAAAATCATGTATTGACGCGACCGTATGGTCGCCGTACCCATGTTGCGGACCACAAATAGCAGTGTGCAATGCACGGACACCGACCATGTGAATCCCATATTGCGGTGTGGACCCACTCACTTGAAAGGGTCTGTGATACGCAAAATACAGCAAAAGTTGGATGTCCTGTCATTTGTGGTGCGGAACCAGGGACCCAAAAGCCCACGGAAGAGCTTTGTAGTGTTTCCGTGGGCTTCCGATCCATGCCTCTGCTCCATAAAAAAATAAGACGTGTGCTATCTTCTGCTGTGTTTCGCAGATCGGAGTTCACATGGCAGATGCACGTGTATTGGCTGACCGCTTCTGGTTTTCGTTTTTTAAATAACGATGAAAAATAGTGACCAAAAAGAGAAAAAAATCCCACTGTAATTACACGGCTCCGCCGCTACAAAGCAGATAGCATACAAGTAAGCATTAAAGAGCCCTCGCCCAAGCACCACTGCTCCGATCGGTGGGGGTGCTGGGAGTCGTACCACCACCGATCTGATACTGATAGGTCACCAGTAACATGAAACCAGCAACACCTTTAAAATCTGAGGGCAACTTGTAGTTCGCTGATTGGTATTTGTTTGGGGCTGTAATCGCTCCATGTTAATGATAATGGTAATATCTGTAAAGCACTGCAGAATGTGACAGCCCTATATAAGTGTATGTACGTATAAGGGTATGTTCACACTGTAGATTTCTGGAAAGAATGTCAGAAACTCAAGGCTGACCCTTTGGTTTCTCTGCGGTTTTCTATGTTGCATGTTGCGTATCCACCGATGGCTTCAGCCCCATTCAGTCTGCTGCGGTTATCATCAGTTTCCACATGGAAGGACGCAGTCTGAAAATCTGCACATAAATATTTTGTCGCCGTGTGGATGGTAACGCAGACTCTCGTTGACAATGATTGGAGGCGGTTTCTGCGCAGAATTTGCACGGAAATCCACCATATAAAGCAGCTCTTATGTGCCTATACCTTCTATCCCCTGACATCTGAGAGAGATTCTAAACACCCCCATAAGCAAAACATTTGCCAAACAAAGTGCATAGGCCCACTGACCACATCATGGTTTTTCTTTGAGTGATCACAACCAAGGTCGGACTGGCCTACCAGAGTACCAGAGGATCCTCCAGTGGGCTCAAGCTGTGACAATAATGGACGCCTAATAAACCATAATTATTTACTCTGGTGGGCCAAAGCATCGTCAGTGCCATACTGGTCACAATAATATTTGCAGGCACAAGACCTAGCAGCCCAACAGCACCCCTGTTATGAGACTTAGGCTACTTTCACACTAGCGTTTCTATTTTCCGGTATTGAGATCCGTCATAGGGTCTCAATACCGGAGAAAAACGCTTCCATTTTGTCTCCATTCATTTTCAATGGGGACAAAACGTAACTGAAAAGAACGGAATGCTCCAAAAACTAGTGACCTAGTAATGGTGTGCATCAAAAATTGTATGTAAGCTAACCTGCATATCTTTGCCGGAGATCCCAGTGACTGCATTTTTATAAGTCATTATTTCCTGTTTGGAGTTTCAAGTTTCTAAGTCTCAGCAAGTTTGAAGTTCATTTTTTACCATTTGCATTAAAGTTGGCTGGCTGGTATCTGCGCAACACTGGCACCCTCCCCCTTCATTCCTCCTGTCCTTTCACTGTGCTGTCCTAGCTCAAGCCACAATTTGTGGATTAACCCATTATGTAGTAGTAACCAAGGTTACCAGACGTATTCAAAAGAGAGCATAATTTAACGGTAAAGTCCTGCCCTGTGTGTTTAAAACTTTATTCACTGAATCATCTTTGGTTTAGGTTTTTTCTTTTTAATTTTTTTTTTAGAAGAAATGGTTTAATAATAGAATAATTGGTTTAAACTCAATGCCAGATTTACCATTTTCAATTTTCCCCCTCAAAATTATTATAATTGTTATTAATATTTTTTTCTTTTTAAACGCATTTTATCCTGAAAATAAATTATATCTGGAAAACTGATGCAGACATTTTGTAGTCCATTGTCATTGGTTTCTTTGTTTTTAATGGTTTCAAGCAGTCTTTATGGCATTGTTGCCAGCTTTTTTCTATACTGAATTATGAAAGTCTCTACAAAGTATTTTTTGCACGGCTTTTTTTTTTTCTAGCATTTTTTGTTTCTTGTCATAGGTTTTCAAGCGTTTTCTCCTAGACTTTGAAAAAACATCTGAAAAGGTGTCTGTCTAAAACAAATGCTAAAAACAAGCTGAAAAATGAATTAAAAATGGTGTAAAAACAGCAAAAATGCATACCATTTTTACCACCAAAGGCCATGAAAAAACTTACTTCTACAGCATGGATGTCAAACTCATGGCCCTCCAGATGTTGCAAAACTACAACTCCCATCATTCCCTGATAGCTGTAGTATGCCCAGGCATGATGGGAGTTGTAGTTTTGCAACAGCTGGAGGGCCACGAGTTTGACATCCCTGTTCTACAGGATCATAGTGACATAATATGATCCTGTATCAGTAAGGTCAAGCAGAGGCACATAGCATTATAAATTATGATAATGCTGTGCACTCCTGCAAGTCCAGAATGGAGGATCACACTCACATAGAGCGTAGTTCCCGCAATGGACTTCCTCATGTGAAACAGCCCTCAGGTTGTCTTTACCCATTTTTTGTTGGTATAAAGTCCATTCATTTTTACTGCTATGTTATAATTTTTGTAGGGCTTTTTTTTTAGCTATTTTTGTGTAACATGCATATTTTGTCCTATACAAATGAATTTTGCAACAAACACCAAAAACACAAAAATAAATAAACACGAAACAAAAAAAGCTGTGAAAAAAAAATGCCTTTCTCTGTGGTCCACTTTATAAAGTAGCATCTGGCTGCAGCAAAATAGGCCACAAAAACAGTAAAAATGGGGAAAAAAGAACAATGGGGGAGATGCATCATGATGGAAATCAGATTTTCCGTAACGTGTCAATTTTATAAAATGTTGCATGCTGTGTGATAAATTTGGGGCATCTTTAGGCCTCCTGCACACGACCATAGGTGTCCCGTGGCGTATTATGTTCCGCATTTGCGGATCCGCAATACACCGGCACCGTTCCACGTGCAATCCTCATCACGGATGTGTGCCCATTCACTTCAATGGGTCCGCAAATCCGGAGATGCGGAATGGTGTGGAACGGAAGCACGGAACGGAACCCTACTGGAGGAAAAAGATAGAACATGTCCTATCTTTTTGCAGAACGGCCGGATTGCGGACCCATTAAAGTGAATGGGTGTGCAATCAGATGCGGCTGCCCCACGGTCGGTGTTCGTGCATTGCAGCCCGCATTTTGCTTGGCCGCAGCACGGCCATGGGGCGCACACGTTCATGTGCCGGAGGCCATAGGCCTCTTTCACACTTGCGTTGTCCGGATCCGGCGTGTACTCCACTTGCCGGAATTACACGCCAGATCCGGAAAAACGCAAGTGTACTGAAAGCATTTGAAGACGGATCCATCTTCAAAATGCTTTCAGTGTTACTATGGCACCCAGGACTCTATTCCTGGTTGCCATAGTAGGAGCGGGGGAGCGGCATACTTACAGTCCGCGCGGCTCACGGGGCGCTCCAGAGTGACGTCAGAGCGCCCCATGCGCATGGATGACGTGCCATGTGATCACGTGATCCATGCGCTTGGGGCACCCTGACGTCACTCTGGAGCGCCCCGGGAGCCGCACGGACGGTAAGTATGCTGCTCCCCGCTACACTTTACCACGGCTGCCAGGACTTTAGCGTCCTGGCAGCCATGGTAACCACTCTATAAAAGCTAAACGTCGTATCCGGCAATGCGCCGAAACAACGTTTAGCTTAAGGCCGGATCCGGATCAATGCCTTTCAATGGGCATTAATTCCGGATCCGGCCTTGCGGCAAGTCTTCAGGATTTTTGGCCGGAGCAAAAAGCGCAGCATGCTGCGGTATTTTCTCCGGCCAAAAAACATTCCGGTCCGGAACTGAAGACATCCTGATGCATCCTGAACGGATTTCACTCCATTCAGAATGCATTAGGATAAAACTGATCAGGATTCTTCCGGGATAGAGCCCCGACAACGGAACTCTATGCCGGAAGACAATAACGCAGGTGTGCAGGAGGCCTTACACAAAAAGTCAGTAAATCATGGACGTGCGCTGTCCGTGGTCTCGTAGGACAGCTCCTGTATCCATTCACTTTATTGTGTGTAATTCACACATCAGAAGTTTTCCTCAGACCATGGGTCAACGGTGACACTGTTTTTGTCCATGATTACTGATCCCTCACACACACATATAGTCTATGGGTCCGTGAACACCACTGACAACACAGATGGCATCAGTGGTCTGTCAGTGATTTTCCCAGACCATTGGTAGTAGATGCTCTTGAGATTAATTTTCCGCCTAGCAGTGTATGTGGAATAGACATGACACACGGAGGGCAAAAGCAAAGACATGGACCAAAAATGGAACCTTCATGGACATCTTTATTAATAAACCACAGACTGTGACACACTTTTATCTACAGAATGTTACTCCATTTTCTACTCCACCCCCAGACTTTACCACTTTTCGGTAATTAACATAAGTAACCACTCTCACTTTTCTACCCATTTTCAAACGTGGTGCAAAACATGGAAGATGTGCAAATGTTTCCATTTTATTTTTCTCTCTACAGATTCCACTCCTGCATTTTAGCAATCAGACCTCAGGCACACGACCGTATGTATTTTGCTGTCTTCAAAACACGGATCCCCAAAATATGGTTGACGTCTGTGTTGCATCTGTTTATTTTTTTGCAGACCCATTTACTCCAATGGGTCCGTCGTCCACATTTTGCAGACATACTCTATCTTTTTGCGGAACAGACATACGAACGCAGAAAGCACATGGATGATCCGTGTGCATTCCGCATCCGTATGTTCTTTCTGCAAAAGATATAACATGTCATATTCTTGGCTGCAAAATGTGGACCACGGACCCATTGAAGTTAATGGGTCCACAAAAAAAGCACATACTCATGACATACAACATGGACGTCATGAGTATTTTGAGGATCTGCATTTTGCAAACTGCAGAATACATACAGTCGTGTGCATGAGACCTTACTGATGGCTAATACTTACCAAATCTTGACCATGTGAAAGTGGCCTAAAAAGGAATAGAAAGTATGGGTTGGAAACGGAATGAACGGAGTGCATTTTGTTAACATGTCTTCACTCTTTCCACTTGAGTTGTTGTACACTTGTCAGTGCAGCAGAGAAAGTGCATGGTAAGTCTGTCTTCAGCGTTAGAACCATATTTTTCAATTCCTTCAGATAAATTTAGCTTATGTACTATAGCACAATAATACTGACCCGAATGTGAGACTAGAAAGTGCAAATTAGAACAGTTCTCACCTCACAGCAACTTGAAATATTTTATCCTGAACCAAGAACATCACTGTTACATTGTACCTCAATTTAGGACTACAGAATAGAAATTAAGACAGATTATAGCACATTTATTTTCGCCTTTATTTTGTAATGTAGTCTTTTAAGCCAAACGCAGGGCTGATTGCAAAAGAGACAATTAGCAGTCTTTCGCAGTGGCGTATGTTCAATAGAGGCAGAACACGCAACTCCTATGGGCCCCAGGAGGGGAGTAGGGGGGTGTCCTTACACTAAACTCATTTTCCAGACAACAGAACACTTATAATTTTTAAGGATTCTCTAGGGACTGGTACAGTGCCAAGTAATTGGAGCAAGGCAAACCTGGTGCCCATATTCAAAAAAGGATCAAGGTCTTCCACAGGTAATTATAGACCAGTTAGTTTACCTTCTGTTGTGGGAAAAATGTTTGAAGGACTCTTAGAGGACTATATACAGGAGTATGTGACTATAAATTATATTATAAGTGATAACCAGCATGGGTTTACCAAGGACAGAAGTTGTCAGACTAACCTGATTTGTTTTTTTGAGGAGGTGAGGAGTAGCCTGGACAGAGCGGCAGCTGTGGATGTAGTGTTTCTGGATTTTGCAAAGGCTTTTGATACTGTCCCTTATAGACGTTTAATAGGTAAAGTAAGGTCTATAGGCTTGGAAAGTATACTTTGTAGTTGGATTGAAAACTGACTGAAGGACCGTGCCCAGAGAATTGTGGTCAATGATTCCTATTCAGAATGATCCCAGGTTATAAGTGGTGTACCCCAAGGTTCAGTTCTGGGCCCTTTATTCTTTAATTTATTTATTAATGATATCAAGGAAGAGATTAATAGCACCATTTCTATTTTTGCGGATGACACTAAGCTGTGTAGTACTGTACAGTCTATGGAAGATGTCTACAAACTATAAGCTGACTTGAACACTCTGAGTGATTGGGCATCAACTTGGCAAATCAGGTTCAATGTGGGTGGTAGATTAAATTGCAGAATACAATGTCAATCAGCTGCTTCTAAGGCCACCAGGTTATTGTCATACATTAAATGAGGCATGGACTCGCGGGGCAGGGATGTAATATTACCACTTTACAAAGTGTTGGTGTGGCCTCATCTGGAATATGCAGTTCAGTTCTGGGCACCAGGCCATAGAAAGGATGCACTGCAGCTGGAAAAAGTACAGAGGAGAGCGACTAAACTGATAAGGGGCATGGAGGGTCTTAGTTATGAAGAAAGATTAAAAGAATTGAAGTTATTTAGTCTTGAGAAGAGACGTCTAAGGGGGGGACATGATTAACCTATACAAGTATATAAATGGGCCGTAGAAAAAATACGGCGAAAAGCTGTTCCATGTAAAATGCCCTCAAAAGACAAGGGGGCAGTTCTCCAGAAGCGTCAAAGCTTCTTTACTGTAAGAACCGTGAATCTGTGGAATAGACTTCCTCAGGACGTGGTCACAGCAGGAACAGTGGACAGTTTTAAAAAGGGTTTAGACGAATTCATAAAAGTAAAACACATTAATGCTTATGAAAACGTGTAGAAATCTGAGTCTCACTTCCTTCTGGGATTCGCGTCCCCACGTTTCTTTTTTCAACCATATTAACTATGTAACTATGTCACTTCATTTTAATGCAGCCGCCACTAGGGTGAGCTCGATACATAAAGATTATTTCAGTTTCTATTCCATTAAGTAGTAAATGTATAAATTCCTATGCACTGAGCTCCCCCTAGTGGTGGCTGCAGGCAGCCAGCTTTGCAATAGAAAGGAAGCAGATTTATGATGTATTTTTGCCAGTTGTCTGGTATAAATACATTTAATTATTTTTATTTTAAGCACTTACATAGCGCTACTATATTATGCAGAGCCTTACAGACATTAGCATCCAACTGTCCCCAATGGAGCTCACAATCAGATCCCTATCAGTATGTCTTTGGAGTGTGGGAGGAAACTGGACTGGAGTGCCCGGCAGAAACCCACGCAAACATGGGGAGCACATACAAACTCAATGCAGATGTTGTCCTTGGTTGGATTTGAACCTAGGACCCCAGCACTGCAAGGCACCAGTGCTAACCACAGAGCCACCGTGATATGGTGTTTTTTTTTTCCATAAAAATTTATTCCGTATAATAAAAATAAAACTACGTTTGTCGGAATTCTGGTGCGTTGCACTTTGTGTTGCCACAGATTGATTGTCACACATGTACTGGGAAACTGGCTGGGGCCCTATGAGATCTGTGTACACCCCTAGTCTATTCTTTATACTTTTCCTATTCAAGGGATCCACTCATGGCTTTGGTTCATAAAACTGCATTAAAAACTTCCATGAAAAACTGCATGTGCGATTCCAGCCTTAAAGGGAACCTGTCTACTGGTTTAGGACAACTTAATCACCAGCATGCCATTATGTATCTGGGTTAACTGGTTTTGAACCTATCCATCTTTATGAAGAATAATAAATGAAAATTAAATTTACCATGAAATTCGTCCGGGACTCATTTCCAGCAGCATCGGTCGCATGAACATTGTACTGATTAACCTGAAGACAGTATACCTTGCTTAACTCTGCATGCACTGCTCATCCTGCACATTTGCAGTGAGGTGAGGTGTGCAGTCCTCGGCTTCATCAGTGAGCATGCACGCAGTGCCACTGGAGAGAAGTCCTGGACTCACCTCCTGCTAGGTTCGATTTTAATTTTCTCTTCGTTACATGAGTTTCCTCTGGGCAGGTTTAGGCCCCTTGCAGACAAGCGTTCCTCCCGCAGCGAGTCCGCAGCGCAGCTCCCGGCCTGACCTCCCAGCACTGACTGGGTCACATAGCATTATATTGATTTGTGATGCTATGTAACCCTTACAGTTCTTGAATGTATTGGATAACACTGGCAGCATTATGTCAGTGTCATCTAATACATTCCAGAACTGTAAGGGTTGCATAGCATCATAAATCAATATAATGCTATGTGACCCCCATCAGTGCTGGGAGGTCAGGCCGGGAGCTGCGCTGCGGACTCGCAGCGTGACACACGCTTGTCTGCAAGGGGCCTTAGGCCAGACACAGACGAGCGTGGCAGTGTGAGTTCCTGTTCTGAACTCTGGTCCTCTGACCGGATTGCATAGTGTAATAATAATTTATAACTCTGTGTGACCCTGCGACACCTAGAATCTATTGAATTACACTGACATACTGTTGTCAGTTTACTTCAGTACATTGTAGGACTCTCAGGGTCACACAGCGTTATAAATCATTATAATGCCTTGCAATCCTGTCAGATGAGCCACACTCAGCGAGTTTCTCTCACTGAACCTGCTTGTCTGGCCTAAAACCCAACTGCGTAACTGCATGCTGGTGGTTTAGTGGCACCAAACCAGCTGAGAGGTTCCCTTTAAGGACTTGAATCAATTAAAGGGGTTGTCCGGGTTCAGAGCTGAACCCGGACATACCCTTATTTTCACCCAGGCAGCCCCCCTGAGGCTAGCATCAGAGCATCTCATGCTCCGATGCGCAGGGCACTGGCTTTTTTGTTTATCATAACACAAGTTTCCCCCCGGCAGTGTGTTGCCGATGCTCAAGTCAGGGGGGCTGCCGGGGTGAAAATGGTGGTGAGGGACGCATCACAAAGGGGAGAGAATTGGGGGGGGGTTAAGGGTTAAAACATTTTAATGAACCATTTTCATGTTTTATTTTGTCTGGAAATATTGTTTTGGTCTTTTCTAATAAAAAAGAAATATATATATATATATATATATATATATATATATATAAAAAAAAAAACTACGCTCATGTACACATACCCATTGAAATTCATCCGTCTACATCCGTTCCACAATTTAGCGAAATGGGTGCAGACCTATTTATTTCAATGGGGCCGCAAAAGATGCGGACAGCAGTAGTTCCGTTCCACGGCCCTGCAAAAAAGATAGAGCATGTCCTATTCTTATCCGCAATTGAGCACAAGAATAGGTATTTCTATTATAGTGCCGACCATGTGGGGTCAGCAAATTGCGGAACGCACACAGGCTGGTATCTGTGTTTTGCGGATCCGCAATTTGCAGATCAGTGCATAAATAGGTTTCTATGAGTGGAGAGTGGGGCCGCAGGGCAGTCATGGAAACCATTTTTTCTTTAAAGTAACAATCAGGCCACACATGCTTCATACAATCTCCCAGAAACAGCTGACTGCAGATGAGGTGCTGGCTTATCTAATATCCGAGTCATGTCTCAAGGCCTATTGAAAGGTACGACCATTGACTTATAGGATAGCTACCTTACATCTGGTGGCATCAGAAGCAGAACTTGTTAAAAGCTCATTTGAATCCCTTTCTTCCCAGAATTCCAGAGAAGCATGTATGGCCTATAAGTCTCCTCACTCTTATTGAGGCGCGCTCTCTCCCCATGGAGAAATAGTACCCCCCCCCCCCCCAAAATAAAAATAATTAGGCCTCTCACCCAGTTAAGCCAGTACTCTCTGTGCTGCATTGATGAGGGGCAATCACCCTGAAACAGCTGTCTGCAGATGGGGTGTTCGCTTATTTATTATTCAAGCCATGTCTCAAGGCCTATTTAAAGGGTTGAACATTGACTTATAGGATAGCTGCCTTACATCTAGCGGTATCAGAGGAGGAACTTGTTAAGAGATCATTTGCATCCCTTTCTTTCCCATACTGACCTCCTTCACGGATCACTGATGCTGGACTTCACTCTATACTACAACTTACTGATGTGCCTAATGAATATTGGGCCTGATACTAATGTTCAGATCACACTGATTTTCACTGTTCCATTTCACTGTGCTCCCTGATGTCCTCCTCTCTTATTCATTGAAGTCTTGGCTCATACTCTTTACTGATGTCTTTGCTGCTACTCCATGAAGTCCTTCTCCTGTCCTTCACTAAAGTCCCTATCCACTCCCCCCATCGCTGAAGTCCTGGATCCTGCCTTTCATTGAAATCCCCTATGCTCCAGTTCACAGAAGAACCTGCCCACCCCCCTCATAATATCCCAAGGTCCCTGCCCCTTTATCCAAATGCAGAAAGCAGCCTAGGACATGAAAAGAAAATACCCATTATGTATGTATGCTGTATAAGTTAACATATATGTTCATGTATCAGTATGTGAATGTATGTGTGAGACTATGAACAAGAGTGAATATATACAGGGAGTGCAGAATTATTAGGTAAATGAGTATTTTGACCACATCATCCTCTTTATGCATGTTGTCTTACTCCAAGCTGTATAGGCTCGAAAGCCTACTACCAATTCAGCATATTAGGTGATGTGCATCTCTGTAATGAGAAGGGGTGTGGTCTAATGACATCAACACCCTATATCAGGTGTGCATAATTATTAGGCAATTTCCTTTCCTTTGGCAAAATGGGTCAAAAGAAGGACTTGACAGGCTCAGAAAAGTCAAAAATAGTGAGATATCTTGCAGAGGGATGCAGCACTCTTAAAATTGCAAAGCTTCTGAAGCGTGATCATCGAACAATCAAGCGTTTCATTCAAAATAGTCAACAGGGTCGCAAGAAGCGTGTGGAAAAACCAAGGCGCAAAATAACTGCCCATGAACTGAGAAAAGTCAAGCGTGCAGCTGCCAAGATGCCACTTGCCACCAGTTTGGCCATATTTCAGAGCTGCAACATCACTGGAGTGCCCAAAAGCACAAGGTGTGCAATACTCAGAGACATGGCCAAGGTAAGAAAGGCTGAAAGACGACCACCACTGAACAAGACACACAAGCTGAAACGTCAAGACTGGGCCAAGAAATATCTCAAGACTGATTTTTCTAAGGTTTTATGGACTGATGAAATGAGAGTGAGTCTTGATGGGCCAGATGGATTGGCCCGTGGCTGGATTGGTAAAGGGCAGAGAGCTCCAGTCCGACTCAGACGCCAGCAAGGTGGAGGTGGAGTACTGGTTTGGGCTGGTATCATCAAAGATGAGCTTGTGGGGCCTTTTCGGGTTGAGGATGGAGTCAAGCTCAACTCCCAGTCCTACTGCCAGTTTCTGGAAGACACCTTCTTCAAGCAGTGGTACAGGAAGAAGTCTGCATCCTTCAAGAAAAACATGATTTTCATGCAGGACAATGCTCCATCACACGCGTCCAAGTACTCCACAGCGTGGCTGGCAAGAAAGGGTATAAAAGAAGAAAATCTAATGACATGGCCTCCTTGTTCACCTGATCTGAACCCCATTGAGAACCTGTGGTCCATCATCAAATGTGAGATTTACAAGGAGGGAAAACAGTACACCTCTCTGAACAGTGTCTGGGAGGCTGTGGTTGCTGCTGCACGCAATGTTGATGGTGAACAGATCAAAACACTGACAGAATCCATGGATGGCAGGCTTTTGAGTGTCCTTGCAAAGAAAGGTGGCTATATTGGTCACTGATTTGTTTTTGTTTTGTTTTTGAATGTCAGAAATGTATATTTGTGAATGTTGAGATGTTATATTGGTTTCACTGGTAAAAATAAATAATTGAAATGGGTATATATTTGTTTTTTGTTAAGTTGCCTAATAATTATGCACAGTAATAGTCACCTGCACACACAGATATCCCCCTAAAATAGCTAAAACTAAAAACAAACTAAAAACTACTTCCAAAAATATTCAGCTTTGATATTAATGAGTTTTTTGGGTTCATTGAGAACATGGTTGTTGTTCAATAATAAAATTAATCCTCAAAAATACAACTTGCCTAATAATTCTGCACTCCCTGTATGTAGGCTGTGTGCATGTATGTAGAGAACGTGTATCTGCATGTTTAGTTGTATGTAGTATGCATATGTGTGTAGAATATGTGCATGCTGGAAAATCACCCAGGAGCCCCACTAAGTGTCATGATCTGTACAGCGGTGCCCAGGGATCTCACTGCACTTACTATTATCCCTGGGCGCCGCTCCGTTCTCCCGTTATGTCCTCCGGCATGTTCGGGGACTTGGTTATAGTAGGCGGAGTCTGCCCTTGTTCTGCTGGGCGTCTCCTTCTCCCAGGCTGTAGCGCTGGCTAATCGCAGCGCAGAGCTCACAGCCTGGGATAAAAAAAAAGCTCTGCACTGCGATTGGCCAGCGCTACAGCCTAGGAGAAGGAGACGCCCAGCAGAACAAGGGCAGACTCCGCCTACTATAACCAAGTCCCCGAACATGCCGGAGGACATAACAGGAGAACGGAGCGGCGCCCAGGGATAATAGTAAGTGCAGTGAGATCCCTGGGTGCCGCTGTACAGATCATGATACTTAGTTCACAATGTTTGGACCGATGAAAGGTCCTCTTTAACCTCTTAAGGACACATGACGTACCGGTACGTCATGATGTCCTGGTACTTAAGGACACATGACGTACCGGTACGTCATGAATGGTTCCGATCACCGCCGCTCGGCGGGCGGTGATCGGAACCCGGTGCCTGCTCAAATCATTGAGCAGGCACCTGGGGCAAATGCGCCGGGGGGTCCTGTGACCCCCCCATGTCGGCGATCGCAGAAAACCGCAGGTCAATTCAGACCTGCGGTTTTCTGCGTTTCCGGGTTATTCGGGTCTCTGAAGACCCGATAACCCGGAACAGGATGGTGATGGTGGTGTGATTTCACTCCACCAATCACCATCCAGCGATCCTGAGTGGTGATGGTGACATCACCACTCAGGATCGCTTTCTGATTGGTCAGTGGGCGGTCCGGCGGCAGATTCAAAAGAGGCAGGCGCTCCTCTTCTCCTCCTTTTGTGTTCCGGAGCCGGAGGAGAGAGGAGCTGCCTGCACGTGTCTGCTGCCGCTGCCTGCACCCGATCTGTGCCCCCAGGACCCGATCTCTGCCACCAGCACCCCCCATCAGGTACATAGGGACAGCTAGGGAAAGTTTGGGTTAGGCAGGGAAAAAAAGGGAAAGTTAGTTTTTTTCACTTTTCATTGCATCACCCTAGTTAGGGTGTCTGGGGTCCACAGCACAGCTGTGTGACCCTAGACCCCCCAGGGGTGCTGCCACTTGCCCCCCCCCCCTGCCCCCCCTCCCCCCCCCCCCCCACTTTTTTGGGGTGCAGGATTTTTTTTTTTTTTTTTTGTGTACGCTGACTGTGGCCGGCACTCTTAGTGTCCGGCCACTGTTAGCGCATCGCACACCCCACCGCTGATCAACTTCGGACGGTTGATCAGCGGTTTTGTTGAATTTTTTTTTCCACATTTTTTGGCCTTTTTTTTAGTCAGTTTATTTTTTTATTTTTTTAGTTTTAGGGTGAGTTCGTGAACACCCGTGCCCCCACACACACGCACACAAAATAAAGAGTTACACACACGCACATATACACGCAGACACACACTCCCCTATGGCCCGCCGGACGTTCTCGGCCGAGGAGGCATACGCCCAGCTTGCCTCCGAATCCGAGAGTCCCAGTGAGGATGAGGATAACCCCACATTCCTGTTGTCATCCGCATCCTCCTCATCATCTAGCGATGATGATGAGCCCCCAAGGCGGCGGAGACGCCGCCAGGCGGATCAAGGGGACCGCCATGTTAGGGACCCTGTGGCCCAGCCTAGTACGAGCAGCTCTGGGGCTCGTACTGGTTTCCCGGCCCACCAGTTAAATCCACCGGAGCACCCTGCCGGTGAATTTATCTGGTGTAGCCCAGAGCGATACGAGCCCGTGATTCCTGATTTTGTAGGCCAATCAGGAATCCAGATTTCCACAGTGGGCTACACTGAATATGACTTTTTTCGTCATTTTTTCAGTGACCCACTGGTAAATCTGATGGTGGAGCAGACGAATCTGTACGCCCAACAGTTCGTCGCTCAACACCCGGGCTCCTTTTTGGCCAGGCCCGGTGGCTGGACGCCGGTCAGTGCAGCCGAAATGAGGACATTTTGGGGCCTCGTGCTGCATATGGGCCTGGTCAAGAAACCCAGTGTCAGGCTGTACTGGAGTGGGGACGTCCTATACCAGACCCCACTTTACAGTACAGCCATGACACGCTCCCGGTTTGAGGCCATTCGGAAATGTCTGCATTATTCCGATAATGCAGCATGTCCCCCCCGAGGTGATCCTGCCCATGACCGTCTGTACAAGATACGGCCGGTCATCGATCACTTTGGGGCCAAATTCATGGAGGCCTATGTACCTGGAAGAGAGGTCGCGGTTGATGAGTCTCTCATTGCGTTCAAGGGGAGACTCATTTTCCGCCAGTATGTGCCCACCAAGCGAGCGAGGTATGGCGTGAAGCTATACAAAATTTGTGAGAGTACCTCAGGGTACACTTACAAATTTCGTATATACGAGGGGCGAGATTCCCGGATTCAACCCCCAGAATGTCCCCCCACTCTGGGTGTTACCAGGAAACTTGTGTGGGACCTTATGTTCCCACTGTTGGATAAGGGTTACCACCTTTACGTGGATAACTTTTATACCAGTATCCCCTTGTTCCAGTCCCTTGCCGCCAGATCCACGTTCGCTTGTGGGACCGTGCGGAAAAATCAACGCGGCCTCCCTGCCCTCCCCCTCCAGGTACCTATCCCCAGGGGTGAGACCCGTGCCCTTACCACTGGAAACCTGTTGCTGGTCAGGTATAAGGACAAGAGGGATGTCCTTATGCTGTCCACAATTCATGGTAACGGCATCACCCCTGTCCCTGTGCGAGGTAACGCGGCAACGGTCCTCAAGCCCGATTGTATCGTCGCCTACAATCGGTATATGGGAGGAGTTGATCTCTCTGATCAAGTCCTCAAGCCATATAACGCCATGCGCAAAACCCGGGCATGGTACAAAAAAGTTGCGGTCTACTTGGTGCAGGTTGCCATGTACAACTCTTTTGTACTATCCCGAAGCGCTGGCAGCACAGGGACATTCCTCCAATTCTATGAGGCAGTCCTCAAAGACCTGATCTTTTCGGACCGGGAAAGAGCAGGCCGGAGTACCTCGGGAACTGGAGGCGCCCGGATCGTCCCTGGCCAACACTTTCCAGGTGTGGTCCCCCATACTGGAAAGAAGGGACGAACCCAAAAAAGGTGCAGAGTGTGTCACAGGAGGGGGATACGGAAGGACACCACAACTCAATGTGACACGTGCCCCGATCATCCGGGCCTCTGCATTATTGGTTGCTTCAGGGAGTATCACACTTCCATGGAGTACTAAATTTATATCCCAATTTAGGACTGACATGGGATAAAAAAAAAAAGGGTTCTCAGACTTGAGACACCCAAAAAAACTATAATTTATTAAAAGTAGACATATTAGGTATCGCCGCGTCGGTAATAATCTCCTCTATAAAAATACCCCATGATCCAACCCCCCCAGATTAACACGGTCAAAAAAAAAAAAAAAAGTGCAAAAAAAGATTTTTTTTTGTCACCAAACATAACAAAAAATTTAATAGCAAGCGATCAAAAAGTCATATAGCCCCCAAAATAGTGCCAGAAAAACCGTCCGCTCGTCCCGCAAAAAATTAGCCCCCACATAAGATAATCAGATAAAAAATAAATAAAAAAAATGACACCTAGACTTTAGAGATACCAAAAAAATGTTTGGGTATCAAAATGGATAATATAGTCAAAAACCTAAATAATTATAAAAAAAGTAGACTTATTAGGTATCGCCGCGTCCGTAAGAATCTCCTCTATAAAAATATCCCATGACCCAACCCCCCAGATTAACACGGTTAAAAAAAAAATATGAAAACGGTGCCAAAAACTCAATTTTTGGCACTTTTTCATTTCAATCCGTTTTTTTCGGTAACAAAACAAGGGTTAACAACCAAACAAAAGTTAATATTTATTACCCTGATACTGCAGTTTACAGAAATGCCATATTTGTGGTCGTAAACTGCTGTATCAGTAAAAGGGAGGCCGCAAAAGGAAAGGACCGACATGGTTTCTGGAAGGCCGATTTTGATGGCCTTTTTTATTGACACCATGTCCCTTTTGAAGCCCCCCTGATGCCCCCCTAGAGTAAAAACTCCCTAAAAGTGACCCCATCTAAGAAACTACACCCCTCAAGGTATTCAAAACTGATTATACAAACTTTATTAACCCTTTAGGTGTTCCTCAACAGTTAATGGCAAATGGAGATGAAATTTCAGAATCTCAATTTTTGGTAACCTTGCCTCACAAAAATGTAATATAGAGCAACCAAAAATCATATGTACCCTAAAAATAGTCCCCCAAATAATGCCACCTTATCCCATAGTTTCCAAAATGGGGTCACTTTTAGGGAGTTTCTACTCCAGGGGTGCATCAGGGGGGTTGAAACAGGACACGGTGTAAATAAACCGGTCCATAAAAATCAGCCCTCCAAAAACCAAACGGCGCACCTTTCCCTCTACGCCCCGCTGTGTGGCCGTACAGTAGTTTACGGCCACATATTGGGTGTTTCTGTAAACGGCAGAGTCAGGGCAATAAAGATACAGTCTTGTTTGGCTGTTAACCCTTGCTTTGTTAGTGGAAAAAATGGGTTAAAATGGAAAATTAGACAAAAAAATCTAATTCTCAAATTTCATCCCCATTTGTCAATAACTCTTGCGCAACACCTAAAGGGTTAACGACGTATATAAAATCAGTTTTGAATACCTTGAGGGGTGTACTTTCTTAGATGGGGTCACTTTTAGGGAGTTTCTACTCCAGGGGTGCATCAGGGGGCTTCAAATGGGACATGGTGTAAATAAACCAGTCCATAAAAATCAGCCTTCCAAAAACCATACGGCGCACCTTTCACTCTACGCCCCGCTGTGTGGCCGTACAGTAGTTTACGGCCACATATTGGGTGTTTCTGTAAACGGCAGAGTCAGGGCAATAAAGATACAGTCTTGTTTGGCTGTTAACCCTTGCTTTGTTAGTGGAAAAAATGGGTTAAAATGGAAAATTAGACAAAAAAATTAAATTCTCAAATTTCTTCCCCATTTGCCAATAACTCTTGTGCAACACCTAAAGGGTTAACGACGTATGTAAAATCAGTTTTGAATACCTTGAGGGGTGTAGTTTCTTAGATGGGGTCATTTTTGGGAGGTTTCTATTATCTAAGCCTCACAATATGACTTCAAACCTGAACTGGTCCATAAAAAGTGGGATTTTGAAGATTTCTGAAAAATTTCAAAATTTGCTTCTAAACTTCTAAGCCTTGTAACATCCCCAAAAAATAAAATATCATTCCCAAAATGCTACAAACATGAAGTAGACATATGGGGAATGTAAAGTCATCACAATTTTTGGGGGTATTACTATGTATTACAGAAGTAGAGAAACTGAAACTTTGAAATTTGCTAATTTTTGCAATTTTGGGGTAAATTAGGTATTATTTTGTGCAAAAAAAATAATTTTTTTGACTTCATTTTACCACTGTCATGAAGTACAATATGTGACGAAAAAACAATCTCAGAACGGCCTGGATAAGTCAAAGCGTTTTAAAGTTATGTGCACTTAAAGTGACACTGGTCAGATTTGCAAAAAATGGCCTGGTCCTTAAGGTGAAATAAGGCTGTGTCCCTATGGGGTTAAAGTATAACTGTCATATTTTTTTTGGGGGGGGAGTATTGGATTGTGGTGATTAATATCTCCTTGGTGGCCCTATTTCAACTTTTCACTGTGTACTCAATTACCCCTTAATTCCACATTTTTGTTCCCTGTACTGCCTACTTTTACCTGTGCTTAAAATAGGGTTGCTAGACATGGTCTGTCTATGTGTTGAAGGACGGAGGACGCAGAAGCACGCAGTGTGCAAGGTCACATTACTGACAGCCAGGGACTGTAAGTAAATGATTAAAGCCAGGTCCTCCCCAGCAGCTGATACCAGTGCCTGGGCTGTGTGCACCTATCCCTGTCCCTGCGCTTGGCAGACGCTCCCTCACTCAGCAGAGCTGGAGAAGGCAGAGTTGGTGCAGCGCAGACCAGGGAAGGGAGATCTGCCGTCTGCTCAGTGTATAAATGAAAGCAACATGTGGTAAGAGGACCCCTTTGTGCTGTAGGAGATTAACCCTTTAGGGGGAGGGCTGTGGTTACTGACACTTTTGGGGGGCTATTGTTACTGGCTAGTGAGGGCAGGCGGGATTAGCCTCAGGGTGAGGGCAGTGGCGGCCATCTTAACTGAATAGTGAAATTGCAGTTTTATGCAAACTGGTTGCTAAGGGCTGAATCTTATTAAATATGGGGTAAGTCAGTCTAATAGTAACTGATTCTGGAATATCATGTTATTAGTAACTACATATATGAAAATTTAAATTAGGGTCTAAGTGTGACAGTTATCCTTTAAGGTTATGTTCACATGTAGCAATTTTGCAGCAGATATTTTGCAGCATTTTACAGTACAAGCATTGTGGATGTTCTGTGATAAAATCTGCAAATTAAATTGACCTGCAGTGCAGATTTTAACCCCTTAGTGACCAGCCTGTTTTGGGCCTTAGTGATCAAGCGTTCACTTTTTCATCGTCGCCTTCCAAAAGCTATAACTTTTTTATCTTTCTGTCTATATAGCTGTATGAGGGCTTGTTTTTTGCTGGAAAAGTTGTAGTTTTGATGGCGCCATTTTGGGGTACACATAACTTTCTGATTAACTTTTATTAACTCTTTCTGGGAGGAAGATTGAAAAAACAGCAATACTGCCACTGTCTTTATTTTCTGGGTCAGTACGATTATAGCTATACCAAATGCATATAGTTTTCTTTTACATTTTCCTACTTTTGTGCACCAAAACCCCTTTTTTTCTTTTAAAGGAAGAAAATCTTTTTGTATCGCTGCTTCCCAAGACCAATAACTTTTTTTAATTTTTCTTTCTATGGAGTTGTGTGATGGCTTGATATTTGCGGGACGACTTATAGTTTTCATTGGTATCATTTTGGAGTAAGTTACGATTTTTGATTACTTGTTATTAAGTTTTTTCAGTGGTAACTAAGAATAAATTAGCAATTCTGTAATAATTTACATATTTATGTAGTGTGGATCGTTTAGGACCCTGCGATACCAAACATATGCGGAAGATTTCTCTTTTGTTTTTTTTATTTATTTATAGAAAAGTGTATTTTCAATGGGAAAAAAGTGTTATTTTTTTTAATGTAATTAATGTGTTCTTTTTTTAACTTTTTTTTTACCACTTAATAGGCCCACAAGGGGATCATAACAGACAATATTTTGATTGATATTAAAATACAATGCACTATTTAGGGTTGTACCGGGTATTGAACTTTCGATACCCAATTGATATTTTTACACCCAGATTGATCCGATACCGAGATTTGCTGTTTTCCGATACTATGCTGCGCTACTGCACAGCCACAATGCCGCCCGCTTTGTTTTCACGCCTAATATACTAATTAGTTGCATTGGTTCAGGGATGTGTCTCCTGCGTGGCTGTGATGCTTTCCAGTCGCTGCAGACCTCTTCACAGCTGTTCTCATGAGATTTGGTAAATCTCACGAGAACAGGTAATGAAAGCGGGTACAGCTTCCATGTGCTTCTGGGTCCATGTCTCCACGCTGCAAAAGATAGAGTATGTCGTATCTTGCAGATCGCTGACCCATTGAAGTCAGTGGGTCCGCACTGTGATGCAGGGTGCACGTTGATGGTTCCTGTGTTTAGCGGATCTGTGTTTTGCAACACGGGCACACCCATGCCGTGGTTGTGTGATTGCACCTTAAAGGGGTCCTCTGGGAATTAAGAAAGTGAAAATACTTAAATATTACTTTATAATAAATATATTTTCAAATACCTTTCATTTATAATGGCTTGTTTTGTCTGGGGAGCAATCATCAGGAGAAGCAAAATGTCCGCCGTCCAATTAGTTCACACAACACCTGTCCTGATCACACATGAGGACAAGTTACTTTAACACTGAGGTAAAGAGCTGCTGTACTTGTCAGGGATTATGATCCGGAACTTTAGCTAAATCTCTGGGGAATTTCGTTCCTGAGATGATATGAAGTACAGAGACAGACAGACAGGACAGGCTGTGGTAATGTGGGGCTGTGGTAATGGAGGCTGCATATAAGTGCTCCTCTCATGTCTGGCATCATTTCCTTTCCCACAGAGATTCACCTGTATTCGGGATCATAACCCCTGACAAGCAGAGCAGAGAGGAGGATGAGGCAGCACTATTGCTCATTGTGGTGAAGTAACTTGTCCTATGTGTGATCAGGACAGGTTTTGTGTGTACTAACAGGATGGCAGCCATTTTATTTCCCATGATGATTTCTCTTTAGACAAAATGAGCCATTATAACTAATGAAAGGTATTTTTGAATATATTTATTATAAAATAATATTTGAGTATTTACATTTTCTTAATTCCCGGAGAACCCCTTTAAGGTATTGATTTAAAAAAAAAGAAAACTTTTGAGTGACGGGTCCTCTTTAAATCTGCAGAACGTCAGTTTATTTAGCGGTCGATTTTGATTTCGAGTTTCACTCTTGCAATGCAGTAAAATCCACATGTAACAAATGCAGAATTTGTCGCGGAGTCACGTTGAAGTAAACCTGGCCTGTGTGACCATGCCCTCAATGTGCCACCTGGAAACCAAGGGAACATGGTATAGTCGACCAAAATAGAAGACTGCCCGCGTTCCCTGCTGTGTCTCTTGTGCGTATTTAAGCTTTTAGAGGAAATGGTTAATATGTTATAGTTGGAGGTAAAATTTAAGAATATATTCAGACGCTACAGATTTCAACAAGGCAGATTTTTCTACAAGTCCATGATCACAAGGGTTACATGTTGATTCTGCGGCAGATCTTCCCCCTTTCATATCACCAACAAAATCTGCAGGATGCCCAAATATCATTCTACACCTCATTCATTTTTGCATCATGTGAATGGATTTATGTAAAACCTGACATTGATGGAGGTACATGTGCTGCAGTTGTACTTTATTTAGCTCTTGGATGATTTTCCTAGATGCAACTGGATCCACCTCTAAGCAGTAACGAAGACTGGGTAGGTTGTTCATCCTCTGAACATTTTAATCCAATCAATAGCCAGTTGAGATCTTGCCAATGCCCATCACTTCCTGGTGGCAGCTTCACACCTTTTTTCTATACTGTACTTTACTACCATAATATCATGTGCGGGTGACTTGCCCATTTATAGCTTGCCATTGTTTTCAAAGTTGGGAATTCTGGAATATCAATACCCCAGGGCCTAATGTCACTTTCCACAAGATTCTGTCCATGAACATCCATTGCTGCCCTACCGTTTTAACCACAATGCACCTACTTTTGCATGGATTGTACACAGTGGCGACTCTAGGAACAATATATAGGGGGGGCACAAAGATACCACAGTCAAAAATGGGGGGGCACAAACAAAATAAGTATATATCAATAAGATTACAAAATACGAGTGAATTGCGATATGCAGGGATACAGTTATAATAAAGCAATTTACTTACAAAAGAAGCTACTCAGTCGTCTGCTGTGCCGTCCTCTGCTTGCATCCACGTATTCTTTCCCCTTCTTTCTGTCTCTCGTCAGTGCACAGGCACACTGTTATGGGGGATCTGTGGAAGACACACTGTTATGGGGGCATCTGTGGATGACACATTATGCCTCTCATTAGCCCTCATTATGCCTCTCATATCAGCCCCCATATCAGCCCTTATGCCTCATTAGCTCCCATATCAGCCCTTATGCCTCATTAGCCCCCATATCAGCCCTTATGCCTCATTAGCCCCCATATCAGCCCTTATGCCTCATTAGCCCCCATTATGCCTCTTATTAGCCCCATTATGCCTCTTATTAGCCCCATTATGCCTCCAATTAGCCCCCATATGCCTCCAATTAGCCCCCATATGCCTCCAATTAGCCCCCATATGCCTCCTATTAGCCCCCATATGCCTCCTATTAGCCCCCATATGCCTCCAATTAGCCCCCATATGCCTATTAGCCCCCATATGCCTCCTATTAGCCCCCATATGCCCCCATATGCCTCCAATTAGCCCCCATATGCCTCCTATTAGCCCCCATATGCCTCCTATTAGCCCCCATATGCCTCCTATTAGCCCCCATATGCCTCCTATTAGCCCCCATATGCCTCCTATTAGCCCCTATATGCCTCCTATTAGCCCCCATATGCCTCCTATTAGCCCCCATATGCCTCCTATTAGCCCCCATATGCCTCCTATTAGCCCCCATATGCCTCCTATTAGCCCCATATGCCCCCATATGCCTCCTATTAGCCCCCATATGCCTCCTATTAGCCCCCATATGCCTCCTATTAGCCCCCATATGCCTCCTATTAGCCCCCATATGCCTCCTATTAGCCCCCATATGCCTCCAATTAGCCCCCATATGCCTCCAATTAGCCCCCATATGCCTCATATTAGCCCCCATATGCCTCCTATTAGCCCCCATATGCCTCCTATCAGCCCCCATATGCCTCCTATCAGCCCCCATATGCCTCCTATTACCCCATATGCCTCCTATTAGCCCCATATGCCCCCATTTGCCTCCAATTAGCCCCCATATGCCTCCAATTAGCCCCCATATGCCTCCAATTAGCCCCCATATGCCTCCAATTAGCCCCATATGCCTCCAATTAGCCCCATATGCCCCCATATGCCTCCAATTAGCCCCCATATGCCTCCAATTAGCCCCCATATGCCTCCTATTAGCCCCATAGGCCCCCATATGCCTCCAATTAGCCTCCATATGCCTCCAATTAGCCCCCATATGCCTCCTATCAGCCCCATATGCCTCCTATTAGCCCCATATGCCTCCTATTAGCCCCAAATATGCCTCCAATTAGCCCCAAATATGCCTCCAATTAGCCCCAAATATGCCTCCAATTAGCCCCCATATATGCCTCCAATTAGCCCCCAAATAGCCCCCATATGCCTCCTATTAGCCCCCAAATATGCCTCCAAATGCCCCATATGGCTCCAATTAGCCCTTATATGCCTCCTATTAGCCCCCATAATGCCCCCAGCAGCCACATTTTCTATAAAATAAAAAATAAAAACACTTACCTCTCCTGCTCCTGGACGGACGCCGCCTGCCATTTTCTCCTCAGTCGACTGTGCTCTAAACTGGCGCGCACAGCGTGAGGTCACAGAGCGCCCTCACGCTGTGCGCAGCCCTGCACAGCCGACAGCCGAGGACCAGGAAGTGGTGAGTACAGAGCGTTCACCACTTCCTGGTCCTTCGGTACTAATGAGCGCTTCCATAATGGAAGCGCTCATTAGTATTCACTCTGGGGAATCAGCGGGGGGGGGGGCACCCGGGGGGGCAAGGGACAACATAGGGGGGGCAATTGCCCCCCCTCGCCCCCCTCTAGCGACGCCACTAATTGTACATACCTAATGATTCCGGTATCTCGATCCACTTGTACAGATGTGTCCTTACTTACTTTTCCTCTTTGCTCAGCATATCCCAAATTGTGTGGTGCGAGACAACCAGATCGAAAAAAATTTAATAAAATGATTTTGTAATACAGTAATACAATGTCCTCAAGATACAATATTTTCAACATACAATGGTCTTTTCTGACCCATCGTAAGTTGAAACTAGACTCAACCTACAATGCCTCAGACTCAGATCCAACCAGTCAAGGTCACTTCTCTGGTAAAATAGCTGTATTAGTTGCTAGTTAGAAGCTATTCCTGACTGTTTTCTGCTTATTTTTCTTAAATCTTCATTTTCTCTTATCTTGAATGACATTTTGGGGCTTTGGAACCAATTACTCAACTTACAATGGTTTCAACATACAATGGTGGTCCTGGAACCAATTAATATTGTATCTTGAGGGACCACTGTATTCTATAATGGGATGTATATGAGATATCTTTCAGTGTATGGCCACCCAGTGGTTGTGATGTAAATTGCAGCCTGTCAAAATTTGTCTACTGTGTCACAATATTGGAGAAATTGGAGACCTAAGCTAAGTCTGAGCAAAAGTGAGGCTGTACATATCTGTCTGTACATACTTACACCATGTGAATCTTGCTAAAAAAAAAGTGCCTGCGTCTTATAAACAGTCAGGAAGATTCAGCATGGCCGGACCCCCTGACAACGTGTCAGGGACCATGCATACCTCTCAAGTGTTACTCTTTTGGAGGGACAGTAACTAATTTGAACCCAAGTCCCTTTGTCCCTCTTTGCTGCTTCAATGTCCCCTTTTAGACCCGAGAAATTAATTTGCATTAATAAACTGTTCAGTTCCTCCCTGTGTACTAGACCTCACATTATATACTTTTTCATTATTTGGTGCAATTTTGACTTTACAATGTCTATAATCAGATGATTTTTACGCTAAGATTTAGGGTGGGTACACACTGGCGTTAGGGATTCCGTTATGGCTTTCCGTTATAGCATGGTTATAATGGAATCCATAAAACGGAAGGACGGATCCGTTCTTCTGGCCAAAGACTTGTATTATGACGGAATGCAAAACGGAAGCTTTTAAAAGCTCTCCGTCCTAATAGAAGTCTATAGGAATCAAAACGGTTCTGTCTGGATCCTGTTATGCAAGATGGAAAACAAAGTCCTGTCGACAGCACTTGGTTTTCCGTCTTGCATAACGGGACCCAGACCGATCCGTTATGCTTTCCCATAGACTTCTATTAGGACGGAATGCCTTTTAAAGGCTTTCGTTTTGCATTCTGTCTGGGGATTCCGTTATTTTCCGTCATAACCATGTTATAATGGAAAGCCATTACGGAATCCCTAACGCTAGTGTGACCCCACCCTTAAAGAGGTATTCCAGGGCAAGATATAAGCTATCCCAGTAGCTGCGCATGTACAAAAAAAACTGACAGTGGTGGGTCCCTGGCTGCACCCCACTTCCTGCTACTGTCTCATCATGCCAGGAAGTGGCTATTAAAACTGTCCAGTAAAATTAGTGGATGCAGCCATGACCTGCCTCAGTCAGTGATTGCATCTTTCAAATAATGAGCCTTAAAGGGGTTGTCTCACTTCAGCAAATAGCATTTATTATTGTGGGGATCAGCTCAAACAGTGACTTCAGGTGTCATTTAAACAATAGTCTTTTATTTTGTTCAAACACAGCTTTAAACAAATGCTCGCTTACTTCAGCGGGTAAACACAAAGAAACACAGTTCATAGGAAAATGGTCTAACTCACAGTCCTCTGTAGCTCCAGAGTTCCACCACCCGCTGGAGAGGGGGAAAAAAGATTAGGCCACGGCAGGCTTATCCACAGCAACACACCACACAGCTTTACTCCCAGTCTGTTACACTTCCAGAATAGGAACCACACCCCCAGCTCTCCTGGGATTCCTGGCTTAAATAGGCCAGCCAACACCTGGCCTGGATACGTGGGAGTAATCATCCCACCCTGCTCTTTGACTACTCCAATGAAACCCGGCCCGGATCAGCTGGCAGCTAAACTACCTCTAGCAACTGTCAGTAACCTAGGGTTACTGACGAAACATTACCGGTTCATTTCACTGAGGCCAGGCACCTCGGTGACACGTATCTATCATCTATTATGGCACCTTGTGCCTTCTCACATATCCCCCCCCTCTGTCCAAAGCCGGGGGCTTGGACATCTTTAGCCCCCAGACTGTGTACCCTTGACAGGGCGTCCGCATTCCCTTGCATCTTGCCTGGCCTGTGTTCTACTGAGAAGGAGAAATCTTGAAGTGCAAGGAACCAGCGGGTAACTCGGGCATTATTCCCCCTCTTCTCTCGCATCCACCTTAGGGGAGCATGGTCTGATACTAACCTAAACCTCCTTCCTATTAAATAGTACCTCAGGGAGTCTAGTGCCCATTTTATGGCCAGACACTCCTTCTCAACGATGGCATAATTCCTTTCTGCTGGGGACAGTTTTCTACTCAGGTACATCACTGGGTGCTCTTCTCCATTCACTACCTGAGACATGACAGCACCCAGACCCACATCGGAGGCATCGGTCTGGACCACAAACTCACGGGAGAAATCCGGGGCTATCAACACTGGTTGCTTACACAGGGCCTGTTTAAGCTCTTGAAAGGCCCTTTCCGCTTCTGGGGACCACTTCACCATAGCAGACTTTGTGCCCTTTGTCAGGTCAGTCAGGGGAACCGCTATTTCTGCGAACCTGGGGACAAACCGCCTATAGTAGCCCACAATACCCAGAAATGCCCTGATCTGCTTCTTAGTTAGTGGACGGGGCCAATTCTGAATGGCTTCTACCTTGTTAAGCTGGGGTTTAATCTCCCCACTACGTAGCCCAGGTATCTGGTTTCCTCCATGCCTAGGGCACATTTGGCTGGGTTTATCGTAAACCCCGCCTTCCTTAGAGCATCAAGGACGGCCTGAACTTTTCTGAGATGGCTTTCCCAATCGCGACTAAAAATGACAATGTCATCTAAGTACGCCGCGGCATACTCCTTATGGGGCCGTAGTACTTGGTCCATAGCCCTTTGGAAGGTGGCAGGGGCCCCCTGCAAGCCAAACGGCATTCTTACATACTGAAAAGACCCCTCAGGTGTAGAGAATGCAGTCTTCTCCTTAGCCTCTTGCGACAGTGGGATCTGCCAGTATCCTTTAGTGAGATCTAAGGTGCTAATATACCTTGCGGGGCCTAGCCGTTCGACCAGCTCATCTACCCTGGGCATAGGGTAAGTATCAACTGTGGACACTTCATTAAGCTTTCGGTAGTCATTGCAGAATCTCCACTCCCCGTTTGGTTTTGGCACTAACACTATGGGGCTGGACCAGCCACTTTTAGACCTTTCAATCACCCCTAGCTCCATCATCCTCCTAACCTGTTTGGAAATCACGTCCCGGCGGGCTTCAGGGATCCTATAGGGTTTTAAGTTCACCCTCACTTGGGGATCTGTGAGGATCTCATGTACTATCACATTGGTACGGCCAGGGGTTTCTGTGAAGAGATCCGTATTCCTCTGCAGCAGTTCCCTAAACTGTTGTTTTTGGGAGGGGGATAGGGTCTCTGAAATTTTAACAGCTTCAATGGTGGACCCCTGTTGAGCCACCAGGCAAGAAGCTTCAGGTGGGTCTCTCTCCTTCCAGAGTTTGATCAGATTGACATGGTATATCTGGTAGGGCTTTCTCTTCCCTGGCTGGTGTACCCTATAATTGACCTCTCCCACTTTTTCCACTATCTCGTAGGGACCCTGCCATTTGGCTAGGAATTTGCTTTCGACAGTAGGGACTAACACTAACACCCTATCTCCCGGATTAAACTGTCTTAGACAAGCGGACCTATTATATACCCGACCCTGTGCCTCCTGAGCCTGAAGCATATGTTCCTTTACAATGGGCATCACCCTTGCCATCCTCTCTTGCATCTGTGCTACATGCTCTACTACACTTTTGTAGGGAGTGGCCTCACTTTCCCACGTTTCCTTTGCCACATCCAAGAGACCTCTGGGGTGTCTGCCATATAGTAATTCAAAAGGTGAAAAACCTGTGGAGGACTGGGGCACTTCTCTAATAGAGAACAGTAGGTATGGTAACAGACAATCCCAGTCCCGCCCATCCTTCTCTACAACCTTCCTCAGCATGGCCTTTAGGGTCTTATTAAAACGCTCCACAAGGCCATCCGTCTGAGGATGGTATACGGAGATTCGCAGCTGAGTGACTCTTAAAACTTTGCACAGTTCCCTCATCACTTTTGACATAAACGGGGTCCCCTGATCTGTAAGAATCTCTTTGGGAATACCCGTTCGGGAGAAGACATGGAACAACTCCCGGGCAATATTTTTGGACGTGGGGTTCCGTAGGGGAACAGCCTCGGGGTTCCCGGGTAGCGTAATCAGCAATTACGAGGATGTACTGATGCCCCCTAGCGGACTTCACCAATGGGCCTACCAAGTCCATTGCTATCCTTTCAAAGGGGACCTCAATGATTGGTAAGGGAACGAGAGGGCTACGGAAGTGTGCTACTGGGGAAGTGACCTGACAAACTGGACATGATTGACAGAATTCCCTAATCTCTCGGTAACACCCCGGCCAATAAAATCGTTGTAGGACCCTCTAAAGTGTTTTGTCTGCACCCAGGTGACCACCTAACACATGGGAATGGGCCATGTCCATAACCATACGTCGATATGGTCCCGGGACTAGTAGCTGCTCTATCACTTCGTCCCGTATCTTGGTCACCCGGTATAATAGATCCTGATTCAGGGCAAAGTGTGGAAACCGTTGGTCGACCCCGGGCTCTTGCGGAACCCCATTAAGGACCTCCACATTCTCTAGTGCCCCTTTTAAGGTCAAATCTCGAAGTTGGGCCGTACCAAACTTTCCCCGGGATACCTCCAAGTCGGGGGATATTTTCCTCTGGGGTATCCTCTTCCTCATTGTCTCCTAGCAGGACAGTCAGAGGAAACTCCTGGGTCGCCTCTGGACTCCCACCCACAGGGTTGCATGGGCCGGCGCGGTGATTCGGCATAGCAACCTTTGCCCACAGGTCCCAGAACAGGGGGCAGTCACGGCCAATAATAACCTCATGCAGTAAGCATTTCACTACTCCCACATGGTGGGTCAGGGCAGTCCACTCTGTCTCCAGAGTAACCTGGGCCACCGGGTAAACTCTGGTGTCCCCATGAATACATGTGACTCACAGAACAGTCCATGGGCTCCGTGGTGAGGGGACACTGGGCTACCATGTGACCTGGGGCCCGACATCTCCAGCAAATGATTTCCCGAGAGATTCCTCTGGGTATGGGTTCAGGCATCCCCCTGGCCTTGACACGACCCTCTCGAGTAGGCTTGGCCCCTAGTCTCTGACTATCTGAGTCCTTCCGGGCCCCCCAATATGTTGATTTCAGGTTCCCTGGACCGCCCAGGGACTTCTCCATGGCATGGAATCTCTCCACTAGTCCCACCAGGTCATCTGCTGTCTGGGGGTCACCCTGTGTAACCCAGCACTGAATGGGGTGAGGAAGGGAGTGCATGTACCGGTCCATGACTACACGCTCCACCATTTCAGCAGGGGAGCAAACCTCTGGCTGCAACCACTTTTGAACCAGATGTAGCAAGTCAAATAGCTGGGACCTCGGAGGTTTGTCCAGGCAATAGGTCCAGTACTGTACCCTTTGGGCTCGCACCGCCAAAGTAACACCTAGCCGTGCCAGGATCTCAGCTTTTAATTTGGGGTACTCTTTTGCGTCCTGCAGGGCAAGATCATAATAGGCCTTTTGGGGCTCCCCAGTTAAATACGGGGCCAGGACTTCAGCCCACTGATCCGGTGGTAGCTTTTCCCGGTCAGCCACCTGCTCGAACACCGTAAGGAAAGCCTCGACGTCATCCTCCAGGGTCATCTTTTGTAAAGCTTTCCTCACAGTCCTCCTGACACGGTGACCATCATTCGGAGTGGGAGGAGTTGAACTCTCCCGGGTGCGAACGGCGTCGGTCAGAACGGCCATCTGCTGGATGAGCAGCTTATTGGTCTCTTGCTGGGCTTGCATGGCGTCCGTATGTGCTTTCTGTTGCTGCAAGTTTGCCTTCCTCCATGGCAGCTGGTGTGGGTTGGCTCTGTGTTGCAGCTTTGACCCAGGACATGTAATTCGACCGCGGGTTTATGCCCGCATCCGACACCACTTGTGGGAATCAGCTCAAACAGTGACTTCAGGTGTCATTTAAACAATAGTCTTTTATTTTGTTCAAACACAGCTTTAAACAAATGCTCGCTTACTTCAGCGGGTAAACACAAAGAAACACAGTTCATAGGAAAATGGTCTAACTCACAGTCCTCTGTAGCTCCAGAGTTCCACCACCCGCTGGAGAGGGGGAAAAAAGATTAGGCCACGGCAGGCTTATCCACAGCAACACACCACACAGCTTTACTCCCAGTCTGTTACACTTCCAGACTAGGAACCACACCCCCAGCTCTCCTGGGATTCCTGGCTTAAATAGGCCAGCCAACACCTGGCCTGGATACGTGGGAGTAGTCATCCCACCCTGCTCTTTGACTACTCCAATGAAACCTGGCCTGGATCAGCTGCAGCTAGCAGCTAAACTACCTCTAGCAACTGTCAGTAACCTAGGGTTACTGACGAAACATTACCGGTTCATTTCACTGAGGCCAGGCACCTCAGTGACACGTATCTATCATCTATTATGGCACCTTGTGCCTTCTCACATTATGTAGAGAAGGTTAATACAAGGCACTTACTAATGTATTGTGATTGTCCATATTGGCTCCTTTTCTGGCTGGATTTATTTTTCCATCACATTATACACTGCTCGTTTCCATGGTTACGACCACCCTGCAATCCAGCAGCAATGGTCATGCTTGCACACTATAGGAAAAAGCGACAGACTCTGTTGTGACCAGGATCGTAGGAGTGTGCATAGGCTAGTGCTTTTTCCTATAATGTGCAAGCACGACCACTGCTGATGGATTGCAGGGTGGTCTATAACCATGGAAACAAGCAGGGTAAAATGTGATGGAAAAATGTATCCAGCCTGCAAAGAGGCAATATGGACATTACATTATTAATTGCCTTGTATTAACTTCCTCTACATAATAAATGCCACTTGCTGAATTGACACAAACCCTTTAAAGTGTCCCTCTTTGACCATCCAAAAAGTTAGGTGGTATGCCTTAATGATCCGGCAGAGCACACATGCAGCGTTTTGCCTGATCAGTGATTGAGCCGTCAGGCAAGAAGGCAGTAGAACTGTCCGTTTAGCGCTTGGGAAGGAAGGTCCTGCTCTGTACTGAACAGAAATGAAAACTCTAAGTACAGCTTAGGCTTCGTTCACATCACCGTTCAGCCTTTCTGTTCTCCTGCTCCGTTTAGGGGCAGGAGAACGGAAAGGACGGATAAGCACATAACTGCATGCACAACTTTTGTCTCCGCTTAAAAATCATCTTCTGAGCGGAAACATAACGGACCCCATTATAGTCTGTGGGGTCCTCAGGCTCCGTTTGACTCAGTTTGGTGTCAGTTATGTGCTTATCCTAAACGGAGCAGGAGAACGGAAAGGCTAAACGGTGATGTGAATGTAGCCTTAAGTGATCTTTTGAACCCTATTCCCTTCAAAGAGGACCTAGAAAGTGTTTTTGTTGTTGTCTAAACCTGTGGTGTGTCTTAGTGTGGTGCGTCTAAAATTCTAAAAATAAATGTTAAAAAAGTGTAAAAAAAAAAAGTTTTTAAGAATATAAAAAAATATTTATAGATAAAAATTAAAATCACTCCCCTTTCCCCAAATCAAAAATACATAAATAATTTTTAAAAATTAACATCATGGGCATCACTGCATGCGAAAATGCCCGTTCTATTAAAATATTGAAATATTTATTCCATGCGGCAAAAACAGCGAAATGGAAAAAAAGTTAAAATAGCCAATTCGGCTTTTTTTTTTTTTATCGCTTCACCTCACACAATTTCTTTTATAAAAAGATCGTCCTGCAAAAAATGAGCCCTCACACAGCCCTGGATACATAAAAATAAAAAACTTATGGGGGTCGGAATATGGCAATGCAAAAGAAAAAAAAGTTTTTTCCAAACTTTTAAAAATTTTTCAGTATAAAAGCTCAAGAAAAACTATACATGTGGGGTATCTTTGTAGTCATAATGACCCAGATAATAAAAATAAAAGGTCAGTTTTACCGCATAGGAAACGGTGTAAAAAATATTACGTGGCTCATTTGGAATTTCCCCCCCCCGCTTCCCACCACATTGCAACCGTAAATAGTGTCATTAGAAAGTACATCTTGTCCAGCATAAAACAAGCCCTCATACAGCTATGTGAATGAAAAAATAAAAAAAAGTTATGGCTTTGGAAGAGCTGACAGTAAAAAAATTTAAATGGAAAACCACCAGGTCTTGAAAGGGTTAAATTCATGCTCAGAATATTAAATTCACTGGAGTATATATGGGTGGAAATTTAAAAAAGATTCGAGATTAAAGGTTTTTTGCACTATACACCTATTTGGGAAAATTTAAATTTAAAGGAACTACAAACGATTAGGACCTATATAGACTGGGAAAAAAAGGGGATAAAATATCTAGACCAGATATTTGAGGAGGATAAGTTGAAAGATTTCAATACACTGGTGAGGGAGTTCGGGATCCCCCAAAAGGATATGTACAAATATTTCCAGCTCAGGAATGCGCTACGGACGGTGAAACAGTTGGATAAGTATAGAAAGGAAAAATCAGATAAGCTGTACAAATTTACTAATGGAGGGGGAAAGAGGAGGACTAACTGCAAGGAGATATAAGATTTTGATGGAGGCAAAGAGTAAATGGACCATAATGCTCGCTGGGAAAAAGTGAATTACCTTTTTTTACGGAAGAGAAATGGAAAGATGCCTTAAGCACTTATGCTAGGGTCTCGGATAGGGGCTCACACAAGATCTCACCGTTTTTTATAGTGCATAGATTACATAGATCTCCGTGGATGTTGAATAGAATGGGCGTGTGTACCTCAGATAAGTGTCCAAAATGCAGGGGAGATAGAGCAGATTTAATACACTGTTTTTGGAGATGCCCCAGATTGTTTAGATATTGGACAGAAATAGCAGAGACCGTATTCTTAATTTTGAAGGTTCAAATATCGGAAGATCCAGTGACTTGTATATTAGGGGCAACCGAACATTTAAAGTTAAATAAAAAGATAAGACTAGTCCTTAGTAAAGTATTATTTCAAGCTAGACTCCTCATACTTAGGCAATGGGTAAAAGAAGATCCTCCGACAGTGGTTCACTGGAGAAAAGCAATTGACAAGTTGATTAAGGAAGAGCGGCTGATGGAGGGCTATAGTAAAAAATCACAAAACCTTGAGGAATTATGGAAAAATTGGCTATTATAGGGCTGGGCATGTGTTAGAGAATTTTTTTATTTTTTTATTTTTTTCTTCTTTTTTTTTTCCCTCTCTCTCTCCCTCCAGGGTGGTGGGTGGGTATTTAATAAACGGGACTGATAAGGGAGTAAAAAATCTTCTGTGATTTTGTAACTTTCATTGTTAACTTGGATATTTTGTATTGTTAAAGTTGATGTGTTTCATGTATAAATGTATATGTTTCTATGAGATTGAAATAAAAAGATATAAAAATAAATAAAATTCATGCTCATTCTGGGCATTGAGGTCAAGGAGGAGGTCCTATCAGTGATTTACAGCCTTCCCTCTTTGACTGTGTATACAGAGATATCTGTCAATCACTGACTGAAGACAAGGAGGAGGTCCTATCCGTGACTGACAGCCTTCCCTCTATGACTGTGTATACAGAGATAGCTGTCACTCACTGATTGAAGACAAGGAGGCGGTCCTATCCGTGACTGACAGCCTTCCCTCTATGACTTTGTATACAGAGATAGCTGTCAATCACTGACTGAAGACATGAAGACGGTCCTATCCCTCTATGACTGTGTATACAGAGATAGCTGTCACTCACTGATTGAAGACAAGGAGACGGTCCTATCCGTGACTGACAGCCTTCCCTCTATGACTGTGTATACAGAGATAGCTGTCAGTCACTGACTGAAGACAAGGAGACGGTCCTATCAGTGACTGACAGCCTTCCCTCTATGACTGTGTATACAGAGATAGCTGTCAGTCACTGACTGAGGACAAGGAGGCGGTCCTATCAGTTACTGACAGCCTTCCCTCTATGACTGTGTATACAGAGATAGCTGTCAGTCACTGACTGAAGACAAGGAGAAGGTCCTATCCGTGACTGACAGCCTTCCCTCTATGACTGTGTATACAGAGATAGCTGTCAGTCACTGACTGAGGACAAGGAGGCGGTCCTATCAGTTACTGACAGCCTTCCCTCTATGACTGTGTATACAGAGATAGCTGTCAGTCACTGACTGGAGACAAGGAGGTGGTCCTATCAGTGACTGACAGCCTTCCCTCTATGACTGTGTATACAGAGATAGCTGTCAGTCACTGACTGAAGACAAGGAGGTGGTCCTATTAGTGATTGACAGGCTTCCCTCTATGACTGTGTATACAGAGATAGCTGTCAGTCACTGACTGAAGACAAGGAGGCGGTCCTATCCGTGACTGACAGCCTTCCCTCTATGACTGTGTATACAGAGATAGCTGTCAGTCACTGACTGAAGACAAGGAGGAGGTCCTATCGGTGACTGACAGCCTTTCCTCTATGACTCTGTATACAGAGATAGCTGTCAGTCACTGACTGAAGACAAGGAGGCAGTCCTATCAGTGACTGACAGCCTTCCCTCTATGACTGTGTATACAGAGATAGCTGTCAGTCACTGACTGAAGACAAGGAGACGGTCCTATCAGTGACTGACAGCCTTCCCTCTATGACTGTGTATACAGAGATAGCTGTCAGTCACTGACTGAAGACAAGGAGGCGGTCCTATCAGTGACTGACAGCCTTCCCTCTATGACTGTGTATACAGAGATAGCTGTCAGTCACTGACTGAAGACAAGGAGACGGTCCTATCAGTGACTGACAGCCTTCCCTCTATGACTGTGTATACAGAGATAGCTGTCAGTCACTGACTGAAGACAAGGAGGCGGTCCTATCAGTGACTGACAGCCTTCCCTCTGACTGTGTATACAGTCCCTACCCAGTGAGATTTCCCTACCCTCGTCACTTCCGGCCGCACCGGACATGACCTGATGAGGTGTTCCGTTCCGCGCAGGCGCACAACGATGGGGTAGGGAAATTTCACAGCAGAGTTAGCTGGACACCGGTTGATACTGCGTATGCGCCCAGAGCCTCACCAGCGGTTAGGGTAGGGAAAAATTACGGGTCAGTGCGCAAGCACGGTGATCAGTTGGATGTTCTCAGCTGGACACCGGCTGACACTGCGCGTGCGCTGGGAGCCTCACCAGCGGTTAGGGTAGGGAAAAAGCACTGGCCCGTAATTTTTCCCTACCATAACCGCTGGTGAGGCTCCCAGCGCACGCGCAGTGTTGGTCGGTCTCCAGCTGAGAACATCCGATCACCATACCTGCGCACTGGCCCGTAACTCAGTTGTGCCGGAGTCTTAGATATTGTCCGGTGGGTATCCCTCCTTTCAGCGTGGTAGGGTGATTACTTTCCCATCATAGTAATGAATTAGTGGCCGTTGGTTTCCTATAGATAGTAGTTGTCAGGCTCCCATGTGGAGATCTATTGATACAGATATCCAAGAACAGGAGTCGATCTCAAACGTGAATCTGAGGTTAATGAGGTTGTTGTTCAATCTCTGTACATAGTCACAGAAATTCTTCCTGGACCCGCTCCATATGACAAAAATGTCATCTATGAAATGGGTCCTAAGGACAATATCAGCTGTGCCTGGCAGTGGTTCCTCGCCAAATACCAGTCTCTTTCCACCAGCTCAGGAGCAAATTTGCATACGACGGTGCACACAAACTGTCCATCTCCATGCCCCTGAGCTGGTGGTAGAAACATTGATCATAGAGGAAGAAATTCCGAGTCAGGACAAATCTCAGCAATTCTACAATAAAGATATTGTGTATTTCTAGGTATTGCCTTCTAGCCTTTAAAACGTATCGAATTACCTCCAAGCCAGCCTCATGAGGTATGGAGGAGTACAGGGCCTCCACATTAATAGAGGCCAGCTACCAGTTCTCCCCAATAGTCACCCCTTCAAGGCGCAGCAAAAGATCCCCCGTGTCACGGATGTATGACGGGAGACTTAAAACAAAGGGTCTCAAGATCATATCAATGTGAATCCCACAGTTTTGGGATAAGCTTCCCACCCCGGAGACTATAGGGCGACCCCTAAGGGGAGAGGTCCCCTTGTGGACCTTAGGAAGAGATGCTTTGCCTTCAGGAAGCAACTCTTTGAGTTCACCCATATATTCAGATATAGGGTTTGTCTGTAGAGATTAATATCCTGTACTGTCATTCAAGATGGTTTTGCACATAGCAACATATATCTTAGTGTCCATTACCACAATATTGCCCCCTTTATCAGAGGGCTTGATAACTATGGATCTGTCCCTTTCTAACACACCAATGGCTTTCTGTTCTTCCAGGCTGGTATTAAAGAAGACAGGGGTTGGATCCAGTTCCTTAAGGTCTCATATGGTGTTTCTCAGAAACACATCAATACAGGAAATGTCACTCTGGGGGGCATCTTAGTGCTTTTGTTCTTAAGTTCTGTGAAGGGGCCCTTACCCGGCATATCTCCAGGGTATATTATATAGTAATTTAGTAAAATATCTCAACTGGTATGCCGATTTCCGTCTCTCCTTCTTTTTTTGGGTTTGGAAGTGTTTGTGCCAGCGTAATTTTCTAGCAAAGAGGTTCACGTCCTTAACCCAGTTAAATAAATAAAAATGGGAGGTGGGTACAAATGATAAACCACGTTTTAGAATTGACATCTCAGAATCACTGATATTGCAGGGAAGATAAATTAAGCACTTGGGTTTCTGATTCTAGTGATCTTGACTCTTTGTGTTTACATTTCGTAAGGGGTATGGGGTTTCCTGTTCTAATAAATGTGCAGGGGGAGTAGTTCTCCCCATCTGCCAGCCCCCTCTACCTCTGGATCTCCCTCCGCGGCCTTTATTTCTTCCTCTGTTAGATCTACTGTATCTCTTTCTGAGTCTGACACCTCTGCCTCTGTTGAGGAACCTTCCTGTTCACGATCTCTTGGAGGTTCAGAACTCAGAAGTATGCCTTGTTGTCTCTAAAGTCTTGTAGATCCCTTGCAAATTGTCAATGTAGATGGAATTGAAAACATTCCACCGTATTTTGTAATTGTTTTTCTTTGAGAACTCAGCTTCCTGACAAATTTTTTTTGTTATTTCAATTTGTTCTTGTAATTAGTTTTGAGTTGTTCTAATATACTCTTTTCCCCTTCTAGTAGTAGCTGCATGAATCTAGTCGAGCTGCTGGTGGCTTCCTTCTCCCATTTATTCATGAGCGCAGGGGTCCTAGAACGTTTGGCTGGAGCTAATGTAATACATAGGCCCCAAGGGACTATCCCCTGTTTGATGTAGTTGGTCAGGTTTTGTACTTCCCACCAGGAAAATATATGTTCCTTAGGTTTTAGTGAGTTCTTTGAATGCTGCCCCAAATGTGGGGGTGCATCATTTCTGTGTGAATGTACCTTCAGAAAAAATTTCCTCTACCTTGCTGAGCCATTGGTTCCTGTCCTCCCACTGGGAGGAATCCTGCCATTTCCCAAGTCAATCAAAAATTATTATAGAGACTGTGTAATAGCGTATCAGTGATATAATTGAATCACCCGTACTAATCCCTTTGGGCTTTATGTTTTCTCATTATTGTAAATCCTGCCCCTTCGTGTGTCATCATTATCAGTTTTGCATGTTAAATTTCGTAGGCGCAGACCGCCTCCACTTTAAGTTGAGTTGGTGTGTCTTCTTCGTCGGCGTGCTGGTCAGCATTTTGGCTGCCTGGCAACGCTGACGTGGCACACACATCCCTGTGACATCTATCCTATACCCCTGGGTATATGATGACAATACCCGACCATTGTGACGCCAAGTAAACTATCAATGCAGTGTCAATCATACGGTTGTGTATAGCTTATCCAACAATCATCACACCGGTAAGACTGTTCTTTTTTATTTTTGTCATAGTGTGCTAATTGATCCATTGTTTTAGATTATCTATTAAAAGTGAAGTTTTAGATTATTCTTTCCCTTTTTTAGATTTATGCCATAAGCTCTGACAGAGATATTGCAGCCTTCTCATTGGCCCACAAGCAAGAAGGGTGGTTACTGTTGAAAAAAAAAAACTAGAATATTTGCGATTACGAATATATAGCACTATATTCTACATCTTCACGAATTCTCGAAGTGACGATATTCACAATAAAAATTTGCAATTAGAATGTTCGCGATCAACACTATTTGCTAAAAGACTCAGATTTTATCATTAGCGTGAGGGCTTAGTCCATATATTATGTTTGCATCTATTGCTTTAGTGCATTATTTTCTGTGACTTTATAAATGTAGCCATGCACATCTGCATATTTACTATCATATCGTGCAGGATGTTTTGTACAGGGAGTGCAGAATTATTAGGCAAATGAGTATTTTGACCACATCATCCTCTTTATGCATGTTGTCTTACTCCAAGCTGTATAGGCTCGAAAGCCTACTACCAATTAAGCATATTAGGTGATGTGCATCTGTGTAATGAGAAGGGGTGTGGTCTAATGACATCAACACCCTATATCAGGTGTGCATAATTATTAGGCAACTTCCTTTCCTTTGGCAAAATGGGTCAAAAGAAGGACTTGACAGGCTCAGAAAAGTCAAAAATAGTGAGATATCTTGCAGAGGGATGCAGCACTCTTAAAATTGCAAAGCTTCTGAAGCGTGATCATCGAACAATCAAGCGTTTCATTCAAAATAGTCAACAGGGTCGCAAGAAGCGTGTGGAAAAACCAAGGCGCAAAATAACTGCCCATGAACTGAGAAAAGTCAAACGTGCAGCTGCCAAGATGCCACTTGCCACCAGTTTGGCCATATTTCAGAGCTGCAACATCACTGGAGTGCCCAAAAGCACAAGGTGTGCAATACTCAGAGACATGGCCAAGGTAAGAAAGGCTGAAAGACGATCACTACTGAACAAGACACACAAGCTGAAACGTCAAGACTGGGCCAAGAAATATCTCAAGACTGATTTTTCTAAGGTTTTATGGACTGATGAAATGAGAGTGAGTCTTGATGGGCCAGATGGATGGGCCCGTGGCTGGATTGGTAAAGGGCAGAGAGCTCCAGTCCGACTCAGACGCCAGCAAGGTGGAGGTGGAGTACTGGTTTGGGCTGGTATCATCAACGATGAGCTTGTGGGGCCTTTTCGGGTTGAGGATGGAGTCAAGCTCAACTCCCAGTCCTACTGCCAGTTTCTGGAAGACACCTTCTTCAAGCAGTGGTACAGGAAGAAGTCTGCATCCTTCAAGAAAAACATGATTTTCATGCAGGACAATGCTCCATCACACGCGTCCAAGTACTCCACAGCGTGGCTGGCAAGAAAGGGTATAAAAGAAGAAAATCTAATGACATGGCCTCCTTGTTTACCTGATCTGAACCCCATTGAGAACCTGTGGTCCATCATCAAATGTGAGATTTACAAGGAGGGAAAACAGTACACCTCTCTGAACAGTGTCTGGGAGGCTGTGGTTGCTGCTGCACGCAATGTTGATGGTGAACAGATCAAAACACTGACAGAATCTATGGATGGCAGGCTTTTGAGTGCCCTTGCAAAGAAAGGTGGCTATATTGGTCACTGATTTGTTTTTGTTTTTGAATGTCAGAAATGTATATTTGTGAATGTTGAGATGTTATATTGGTTTCACTGGTAAAAATAAATAATTGAAAAGGGTATATATTTGTTTTTTGTTAAAGTTGCCTAATAATTATGCACAGTAATAGTCACCTGCACACACAGATATCCCCCTAAAATAGCTAAAACTAAAAACAAACTAAAAACTACTTCCAAAAATATTCAGCTTTGATATTAATGAGTTTTTTGGGTTCATTGAGAACATGGTTGTTGTTCAATAATAAAATTAATCCTCAAAAATACAACTTGCCTAATAATTCTGCACTCCCTGTATGTTTTTGCAGTGATTTCTTTAGTTAGATTTACTACAATTTCCATTTTGCTGTACAGTAAAGAGACCTTTTTATTTTCTTACCTCTGGTCTATTGGACTCCTACACCATACGCTTACCAATGAACTTTACATGCCCAGCCTTTAACCTATCCAGACACCTAACATCACGGGCATAGGTTCGTATTTATAATGCCCCCTGCAGTCCCCCTGAATCTAATAAAATGATATATTAGTCTGCTCTGCTCCTCCTGCTCTATAACATGCTGCATGTAGCCTACATTGCATTTTAATAACAGTGCTGCTAAGCAATATATCATTAAGAGAAATTTTCTAATGGATTACCAGTGGAGAAGTCTGTTTTGTATCCACATTTTATTTTTAAAGGAAAATGCATCATCAGAAAATTATCTATTATTTAACAAGTTTTTATGTTAAAAGGAATCTGACAATACATACCTGTAAATATGTAGATATGCAATTCCCCCTGAATACAGTGGACTTCCTCCCATCCTGATCAGTGGCCCTATTTCAGAAAAATACATTTTTAATTATATATTAACTCTTTCATGCCTAGTGACGTACATGTACGTCATCAGGCATGTGTTTAAACTTGGCGCCCGCTCCTGCCCACTGCCGGCGCCATAGCCGCCTGCTTCTTTTAGCAGACACCTGCGGCTTATGTCCACAACTGTCAGTAATGCCGATTGCGGACATTTCATCCCTCAGATGCCATGGTCAATCCTGACCACAGCATCTGCACGCGTAGAAAACCAAAAGTGAAAGCTTTTGGTTGTTCTCCGGCTCCCCCATGTGGCGTTCAGAGGAGCCAGAGCATGTATGCAGCAGCCTCTGTCTTTATGAATGACGAGGCTGCTGCCGAGTATTTCCTATGGAGCCCTCGCCTGTAATAGGGCTCCATAGGAAATAAGCAATTTTCTCATAGATTCCAATGCAAATGCATTGGAGTCCATGAGAATAGCAATCAGATAATTGCATGTTAAATTTTTTTATAAAAAAAGCATGTATAAAAAAAGTGTAAAAAAAATAATAAATATAAAAATTCAAATCATCCCCCTTTCCCCCCCCCCCCAAAAAAAAAAAAAATACACATCATGGGTGTCGCGATGTGCGAGAACACCTATAGTATAAAAATATATTCCCCATACGGCAAACAGCAAAACGGAAAAAAGCAGCTAAATGGCCGATTCGACGTTTTGGTCGCTTCATTTTTGCAAATAATTAAATAAAAAGTGATCAAAAAGTCATACACACCCCAGAATGATATCAATGAAAATTTCAGATCGCAAAAAATTAGCCCGTATACAGCGCTGTACACACAGTGGTGTATCTTGGTTTTGTGCTGCCCTAGGCGAGACTAAACTCGGGCACCCCCCCTAATATAAATTGGACCCACCCCTTCCTGTCAAGGCCAAACCCCTTTCTCTCTAAACCCCACCCCTTCCTATGTGCCATCCACAGATCCCCCTCCCCTAAATAGTGCCATCCACGGATCCCCCTCCCCTAAATAGTGCCATCCACGGATCCCAGCCCCTAAATAGTGCCATCCACAGATCCCCCTCCCCTAAACAGTGCCATCCACGGATCCCCCTCCCCTAAACAGTGCCATCCACGGATCCACCGCCCCTAAATAGTGCCATCCACAGATCCCCCTCCCCTAAACAGTGCCATCCACAGATCCCCCGCCCCTAAATAGTGCCATCCACAGATCCCCCTCCCCTAAACGGTGCCATCCACGGATCCCCCTCCCCTAAACGGTGCCATCCACGGATCCCCCTCCCCTAAATAGTGCCATCCACAGATCCCCCTCTCCCCTAAACGGTGCCATCCACAGATCCCCCCCCCTCCCCTAAACTGTGCCATCCACAGATCCCCCCCCCTCCCCTAAACGGTGCCATCCACAGATCCCCCCCTCCCCTAAACGGTGCCATCCACAGATCCCCCTCCTCTAAACGGTGCCATCCACAGATCCCCCTCCCCTAAACGGTGCCATCCACAGATCCCCTCCTCCCCTAAACGGTGCCATCCACGGATCCCCCTCCCCTAAATAGTGCCATCCACAGATCCCCCCCTCCCCTAAACGGTGCCATCCACAGATCCCCCCTCCCCTAAACGGTGCCATCCACAGATCCCCCCCCCTCCCCTAAACGGTGCCATCCACGGATCCCCCTCCCCTAAATAGTGCCATCCACAGATCCCCCCCCCTCCCCTAAACGGTGCCATCCACAGATCCCCCCTCCCCTAAACGGTGCCATCCACAGATCCCCCCCCTCCCCTAAACGGTGCCATCCACAGATCCCCCCTCCCCTAAACGGTGCCATCCACAGATCCCCCCTCCCCTAAACGGTGCCATCCACAGATCCCCCCCTCCCCTAAACGGTGCCATCCACAGATTCCCCCCCTCCCCTAAACGGTGCCATCCACAGATTCCCCCCCCCTCCCCTAAACGGTGCCATCCACAGATTCCCCCCCCTCCCCCTCCCCTATACGGTGCCATCCACAGATTCCTCCCTCCCCCCCTCCCCTAAACGGTGCCATCCACAGATTCCTCCTCCCCCCCGACCCTAAACGGTGCCATCCACAGATTCCTCCTCCTCCCCCCCCCCCCCGACGCTCACAGGAGAACATTTAAAAACAAATCAGTAACCTTAACTTTATTCATTGGTCTTTACTGTATACCTTACTCTGTCTTTCAGCTCCAGTAACAGCAGGCAGTGCGGGCGGGCTCACTCACTGACGTCACGCGCCTACCACTAAGAGCGTGAAAACTCAGATCCGATGGTATATTCTAACCCCCAGGCAAGCGTCCCCGTCACCATGTTAAAATATACCATCGGATCTTCTGAGTATACCGGAGGCAGATAAGACTGATGGGACAAGGGGCAAACAAGGCATTTTGCCGCCCCATTGGCAAGTGCCGCCCTAGGCAAATGCCTTGTTTGCCTCGTGATAGATACGCCACTGTGTACACATAATTACAAAGAATGTATAGGGGTCAAAATATGGCAACAACACAATAAAACCTTTTTTTTCCCACTTTTAATTTTTTTTATCACTATCGAAACGCAACAAAAACTATACATATAAGGTATCGCCTGATTCGATCTGACCTGTAAAATAAAATTAACCGGTCAGTTTTATCGCACATCGAACGTCGTAAATAGAAAATTGAGCACCCTCAACCTGTAAAACTGTGGTGGAATAGCTTTTTTTTTTACAATTTCACCCCATTTGGAATTTTGTTATCGCTTCTCACTACATCATATGCAATATTAAATGGTGGCGTTGGAAAGTACAACTTCTCCAGCAAAAAACAAGCCCTAATATGGCTATGTGAAAAGTTATGGCTCTGGGTAGGCAGGGAGCGTGAAACGAAAAAACAAAACAAAAAAAAAACCTCGGGGCTTGAAAGGGTTAATGAGCCTTTTGGTGCAACAAGGGCATTGTAGTTGCAGCTTGCTGCACCCAGAGGCTTTGCTTATTTTCCCTACCGGCATCACCCCCACCATTTGACTGAAAGTGCCAGGCAGTCTAGATGTAACTGCGCCTTGCCCTAAAACCTTGCAACTGCGCATTCAGCACACACATAGCGCAGGGCTGGAGAAGACTGGGTAAATTTAATCTGTCTACTCGGCGATCTCCATCCCTGTACTGCACTTGCACTGAACAGGCAGCCATGAGATTTCAGATGCAACTACATCTACACTGCCTGTGCAGAGAGTCCTCTGGGGGAGAACTGGGAGGAGAAAAGTGATAGTTGTGGCACTGATAGGAGTGGTAGTGGTTCATGATGCCTGTCCTGACTACAGCCTTCCTTTGGATCACACCTTGATATTGGTGCTCCTGTCTGGTATTAGGTGGTTTGCCCTTGATTTTAGGTGTGTGGGTGCAATCACTGGCCACAGTGTTGACCTGTCAGTGGCCGAAGCGGTCACATGATGCCCGTCAACAGGATGTTGATTCCCAGAGACCCGGGAGGCAACCATGGAGTGATGCAGCTGGAATCCACCAGTGAGGACCTGTAGTATGAACCCCATCATGGTTCCAGTCACTCTGAAGAGGTCTGTTAAAAAAAAGTTTAGTGCTGGTCTGGATAACCCCTTTATAGGGTTTGTCCGGGTTCAGAGCTAAACCCGGACATACCTCAATTTTCACCCAGGCAGCCCTCCTGACTTGAGCATCGGAGCAGTTCATGCTCCGATGCTCTCCTTTAGCCAATTGCGCAGGGCAAAGGCATTTTCAGGAGTTCCGGTGACAAACCGGGCTCTCCATGGGGCTGCCAGGAAGCCCGGTGACATCACTGGCACTGATGGGCGGGCTTTAGCACTAAAGCACGCCCATCAGAGCCAGTGACGTCACCGAACACACTGCCAGGTGGAAGCTTCCGCCCAGCAGTGTGTTATTGTGAACAAAAGAGCCCGTGCCCTGCGCGATCTAGCGCAGGGAAAGGGAGCGCATCGGAGCATGAGATGCTCCGATGCTAACATCAGGGGGGCTGCCTGGGTAAAAATATGGGTATGTCCGTGTTCAGCTCTGAACCCGGACAACCCCTTTAAGGGAGAGTTGTCAACGCAGGTCTTGATATCCCATGTGCTAGCACGCAGATGTAGGGCATTACTAGGTGTAATGCTCAGTATGCGCTCTTATTATGTATATATGACACTGCACAGTGCCACTTCTCTTATCCTGTGTGCATTACACTGCACAGTACCACTTTACTGTATACAGGTCCTTCTAAAAAAATTAGCATATTGTGATGAAGTTCATCATTTTCTGTAATGTACTGATAAACATTAGACTTTCATATATTTTAGATTCATTACACACAACTGAAGTAGTTCAAGCCTTTTATTGTTTTAATATTGATGATTTTGGCATACAGCTCATGAAAACCCAAAATTCCTATCTAAAAAAATTAGCATATTTCATCCGACCAATAAAAGAAAAGTGTTTTTAATACAAAAAAAGTCAACCTTCAAATAATTATGTTCAGTTATGCACTCAATACTTGGTCGGGAATCCTTTTTCAGAAATGACTGCTTCAATGCGGCGTGGCATGGAGGCAATCAGCCTGTGGCACTGCTGAGGTGTTATGGAGGCCCAGGATGCTTCGATAGCGGCCTTAAGCTCATCCAGAGTGTTGGGTCTTGCGTCTCTCAACTTTCTCTTCCCAATATCCCACAGATTCTCTATGGGGTTCAGGTCAGGAGAGTTGGCAGGCCAATTGAGCACAGTAATACCATGGTCAGTAAACCATTTACCAGTGGTTTTGGCACTGTGAGCAGGTGCCAGGTCGTGCTGAAAAATGAAAGCTTTTCAGCAGATGGAACTATGAAGTGCTCCAAAATCTCCTGATAGCTAGCTGCATTGACCCTGCCCTTGATAAAACACAGCGGACCAACACCAGCAGCTGACATGGCACCCCAGACCATCACTGACTGTGGGTACTTGACACTGGACTTCAGGCATTTTGGCATTTCCCTCTCCCCAGTCTTCCTCCAGACTCTGGCACCTTGATTTCCGAATGACATGCAAAATTTGCTTTCAACCGAAAAAAGTACTTTGGATCACTGAGCAACAGTCCAGTGCTGCTTCTGCCGCTGTTTCTGGTTTAAAAGTGGCTTGACCTGGGGAATGCGGCACCTGTAGCCCATTTCCTGCACACGCCTGTACACGGTGGCTCTGGATGTTTCTACTCCAGACTCAGTCCACTGCTTCCGCAGGTCCCCCAAGGTCTGGAATTGGTCCTTCTCCACAATCTTCCTCAGGGTCCGGTCACCTCTTCTCGTTGTGCAGCGTTTTCTGCCACACTTTTTCCTTCCCACAGACTTCCCACTGAGGTGCCTTGATACAGCACTCTGGGAACAGCCTATTCGTTCAGAAATTTCTTTCTGTGTCTTACCCTCTTGCTTGAGGGTGTCAATGATGGCCTTCTGGACAGCAGTCAGGTCGGCAGTCTTACCCATGATTGCGGTTTTGAGTAATGAACCAAGCTGGGAGTTTTTAAAAGCCTCAGGAATCTTTTGCAGGTGTTTAGAGTTAATTAGTTGATTCAGATGATTAGGTTAATAGCTCGTTTAGAGAACCTTTTCATGATATGCTAATTTTTAGAGATAGGAATTTTGGGTTTTAATAAGCTGTATGCCAAAATCATTCATATTAAAACAATAAAAGGCTTGAACTACTTCAGTTGTGTGTAATGAATCTAAAATATATGAAAGTCTAATGTTTATCAGTACATTACAGAAAATAATGAACTTTATCACAATATGCAATTTTTTTTAGAAGGACCTGTATATTACAATGCAATTACTACTTCTTTTGTTTTATATATATGTACACACATTATATGCGTATATATGCATACATACACACATATATATATATATATATATATATATATATATATATATATAGTGATCCTTCAAGATACAATTGCCTCAGGATACAATATTTTGAACATACAATGGTCTTTTCTGACCCATCGTAAGTTGAAACCAGACTCCACATACAATGTCTCAGACTCTGATCCAACCAATCAAGGTCACTTCTCTGGTAAAATAGCTGTATTAGTTGCTAGTTAGCAGCTATTCCTGACTGTTATACGTAAGGACTTGTTTTATCTGTCTTAATTATCTGCCTATTTTTCTTAAATTTTAATTTTCTCTTATCTTGAATGACATTTTGGGGCTTTGAAACTAATTACTCAACATACAATGGTTTCAACATACAATGGTCGTCCTGGAACCAATTAATATTGTAACTTGAGGGACCACACACACACACACATATGTATATATACATATATATATATATATATACACACACACACACACACACACACGTATATACAGTACAGAAATTCCACGGCACTCCAACCAGTAAAAAGAATTCTGTGTTTTATTCATCAAACAAAAACGTTTCGGTGCTCTTTATCGAACCTTTCTCAAGCAGTGATACAAAGTGCATGGTGCATATAAAAAGGGTAACCAATTTACCACAATAATTCATCCAATTATGTGCAAATCAATCCAAAACAACATGCTAATATAGTTCATATGTAAAAAATCATCAGTGTACATAATATAGTGCCGTCAGTTAATAAAAAATGTTAATGATGGTATATATATATTTTTTTAAATCTATAAATTTATAAAGAGTGCTACATAAATACATAAAAAGTGATTAGTAAATTATCAGGTGACCATTCTGTATATAATAGTGATCAGGTGCAGTGATGGCCAGTTTGCAGTGTTCGCCAACGAACACATGCGGGCTGCCATCTTAACTCACAAGATCGGCGATGCACAGGTAAGCCCTTACCTGTGCCTGCGCCTTGAGCCGGTCTGAAACAAATGCGGTCACCGAGAGCAGGCAGTTCCGAGAACAGCCACTGGGGGCCGTCATCGGGCTGTTCTCTGAACTACCTGCTCCCGGTGACCGCATTTGTTTCAGACCATCTTCCGACACAGGCACAGGTAAGGGCTTACCTGTGCATCGCCGGACTTGTGAGTCAAGATGGCTGCCCGCATCTATTCGTTGGCGAACACTGCAAACTGGCCATCACTGATCAGGTGTAGTTAAAATCATTAATCAAAAATGCTCACACAAATTGTTTGGACCGGCTGGGAACCCCCTTGCGCCATGAGGTTCTTGGCGTGCTAATGCCATTACCGAACGTGCGCATCGCTCATCTTCACTTCCGCTCCGAATGGAACGCATGTGAAGTGCATATGTGACCAATAACTTCCTTCGATGAGTGAAGCACAAGACGAAGCGCACACGTGATTAGCAGGTCCTGATCACGTGATTTGCCTCACAAGCTGCGCGCATATAGATAAATATTGAAATATATAATAGATTATAGCTATATTTTTATTAATCTTTATTTAAATTTTATTTTAAGGGGTCCGCGACACAAAATAACTCCATATCTGTATGCCAGGCATGGAATCAAATTATGTACGCCACACCTCCTAAAATCACCACTAAAGTAAAAAATATCTTTGCATAAAAATGGAAATAATGGAAAAGTCCAAAATCAAAGAGAATGGACTAAATCCAACCTTCCATTTTTTCAAAAGGGTATATAAAGGTGGAACTTTAGTATAAAGTGGTGTTTGCTGATGTTACTCATATTAAATTCCTCAAAAAGGCAAAGTAAAACCATGTAATATACTAGAGCATTCATTCCTATTCAGAAAGGGAAACATTAAAAACCACTATCTTCAGGGAAATATACCCTATATACATCTACTCGTATCAATAGAAGAATCCATGCTTGTTCAACTCTCCTTCATGTTCACATTAGTTTTCTCTCTTTTTTTCTGCAAGAGATCAAAAACAAAGTATCAATAATTTTTCTAAAAAAATGCACTTCACATATATACAGAAAGATCACTTACACAGATCAAAGGCATATCAGGGGAGAATACATTTCTATCCACATATCCAAGGTCTAACATCAACATTAAGCCCTTTCGGTTTCAGTATTTAGTTTTACAATCCACTCCACTTCCTGTTGTTTTAAAGCCATGGTTCAATTCCAGCCCCTGCGTGAGACAGGGATATGATCAATAATCATACATCTAATATCCTTCTCAGTATGTCCAGAGTCTACAAAATGTTTTGAAACAGGTAAATCAATTAGTTTTTTTTTAAGTATTGTTTACCTGTGTTGAATAAGACGAGTTTTTAAATCTAACGTAGTCTCTCCTATGTATAATAGTCGACATGGACACCTCTACGAGTGGACTCCGGACACTCAGAACCCACCTTCTCAGGATGAGACCTATGGAAAGCCTTGATGAGACGAGTGGCCTTAATGTCCGCCACTGGGACCCACATCCTCTCCTCAGAACCATAACCCTCCCAATGAACAAGGTATTGAAGAGAACCGCAGATAATGAGAGACAATCCTAGAGACCTGGAATTCAAGATTACCATCAACAGAAATCGGAGGAGGAGGCAAAAACATTATGGATCTTCCAAGTCTCAGGAAGATCAAGACGGAAGGCAAAGGGATTGATAACGGACAAGATCTTGTAAGGCAGAATAAACTTAGGACCCAACTTCCAGGAGGGAACCTTCAGTTTGATATTCTTTGTAGACAACCACACCAAATCACCCTCATTCAGGTCCGGACCAGGCACACGTCTCTTATCCGCCACACGCTTATATCTCTCACTCATCCTCTTCAGATTACCCTGATTCTTTTGCCAAATAAATGACAAAGACAAGGAAAATCTCTCCTCATCAGTTAAACCAGAAGACCCCTCTTCAGAGAATGTCCCAAACTGTAGATGAAACCCATATGCACCAAAAAATGGTGACTTATCAGAGGACTCCTGGCGACGGTTATTTAAAGCAAACTCAGCAAGGGACAAAAAAGAATACCAATTCTCCTGATTCTCCACCACAAAACAGCGCAGATATGTCTCCAGATTCTGATTGACGTGTATGGTCTGACCATTCGATTGCGGGGGAAAAGCAGAAGAAAATGACAACCGAATCCCCAAGCGAGAACAGAAGGCCTTCCAGAATCTGGAAACAAATTGCGTGCCCCTATCAGAAACAATGTCTGAAGGAATGCTATGCGCCATTTTGCTAAAACGGTCCACTACCACCAGAATCACAGTCTTCCCCGAGGAACGAGGCAGGTCCTCAAAAAACCTTGCTCCTTAAAAACCTTGTGTCATAAAGCGAGAGGCACAAACAACCTCCCAGGAGGACAAAGATCAGGAGTCTCTGCCTGGGCTGCCTGAACCTCTGCCTCCAAATCAGGAAAAAGAGCAGAGACGACCACCCCTTCAGCCAAAATGGGACCCGGGTCTTCAAAGTTCCCCCCTCCTGGAAAACAACGTGACCGGGCATCCGCCTTCACATTTTTAACCCCAGGGCGGAACGTGACAACAAAATTAAACCTAGAAAAGAACAAAGACCATCTGGCTTTCTCTGGTTCAGACGCTTGGCTGATTTCAAGTAGGCCAGATTCTTATGGTTGGTAAACACGGTAATAGGGTGTCTGGCTCCCTCTAGCCAATGGCGCCATTCCTCAAAAGCTAAGTTAAAGGCCAACAACTCCCTATCTCCCACATCGCAATTTCTCTCTGTGGAGAAGAGTTTCCTTGAGAAAAAGGCACACGGTCGCCATTTGGCAGGAGAGGGACCCTGAGATAACACCGCACCCACACCCACCTCAGAAGCGTCCACCTCAACAATAAAAGGTAGAGAAACATCAGGTTGTACCAAAATGGGAGCGGAAGCAAAACTCTCTTTGATACTAGAAAAGGCTTTAAGCGCATCTACCGACCAGGAGGAAAAATCTACCCCCCTTTTAGTCATATCAGTGAGTGGCTTAACAACAGAGGAATAATTCAAAATGAACTTTCTGTAATAATTGGCAAAAACCAAAAACCGCCTCAGCACCTTCTGATTCTCAGGAAGCTCCCAATCAAGCACAGCGTGGACCTTCTCAGGGTCCATGCGAAAACCAGAAGCAGAGAGAAGAAAACCAAGAAATGGAATCTCCGGAACCGCATACACACATTTTTCCAGTTTAGCTTCCAATTTATTCTCCCACAGAATGAGCAAGACCTGACGTCAGTGGTCCCTATGAGTTTTGAAATCAGGAGAAAAAAAAAAAAAAAAAAAATCGAAATGTCATCTAGATACACCAGTACAAATTTACCCATTAAATGATAAAAAATGCTGTTCGCAAAATGTTGGAAGACGGCCGGAGCATTCATCAAACCAAAGGGCATAACCAAATTCTCGAAATGACCCTCAGGGGTATTGAAGGCCGTCTTCCATTCGTCCCCTTCCCTGACCCTGACTAGGTTGTATGTCCCTCTTAAATCCAACTTAGATTTTTTTTTAGCCCCAACAATCTGGTTATACAGGTCGGGGATCAGAGGAAGCGGATATGGGTCACGAATTGTGATATGGTTCAGCTCCCTGAAATCCAGACAAGGTCTTAAAGAACCATCTTTTTTCTTAACAAAAAAAAACTGCGGCAAAAGGGGACTTTGAGGGTCGGATGTGTCCTTTTCTCAGGCTCTCAGAGATATAAGTACGCATAGCAACTCTTTCAGGTTGGGAGAGATTGTATAAACGTGATTTTGGCAGCTTGGCGCCTGGGATGAGATTAATAGGGCAATCGTACTCCTGGTGAGGGGGCAGCTCCTGGACACCACTCTCAGAAAACACATCCGAAAATTCAGAGAGAAAAGATGGTACAGTCTTGGTAGAAACCTATGAAAGACGCCGTGAGGCAATTCTCTCTGCAAAAGTCACTCCAACCATTTATTTGCCTTGCTTGCCAATCAATGGTGGGGTTATGTTTAGTGAGCCAGGGTAGCCCCAACACTAGAGGAGTAGGTAATCTGCTTAGGACGAAACATGAAATATCCTCAACATGAGCATCACCCACAGTCAAACGGATATTGTGAACTATGCCCTTTAACAATTTTTGAGAAAGTGGAGCGGAATCAATAGCAAAAACAAGTATATCCTTTTCCAAAGTGCATACCCAGAAACCATGTGTTATAGCAAATTGATTATCAATGAGATTGACAGCTGCTCCACTATCTACAAAAATCTCACAAACAATGTTCTTGCTGTCTAGCGCCACCCTGGCAGGTAGGAGAAAACGGGAACTACAAGCAAACGGCAAACCTTTAATTTCCGCATCAACCTTGCCAATAGTAGCCAATGGAAAGTTTTTAGAGGGTTTTTTTCTTTTTGTTTCTTTATTACCCTCAGAAAACTCAATGAATCTCATAGAGGGGCAAACATTAGCCAAATGATTTATACCCCCACAACAGAAACAAACCCTCCTCTGAGAGCTGAATCCTCTACTATCAGAGGCAAGCAAACCCAGCTGCATGGCCTCCTGCTCAGAGGGGATTGAGAGAGACTGAGACCCCTGCGTACTGAATGAGACAGCCCCACTGTCCTTGGGCTGAATATGACAGGAAGGAGTGGTCTCTCCTCTCTCTCTAAGATGCCTGTCAATACGAACAGCTAGAGACATGGCAGACTCCAACGAGGCAGGTCTCTCATGAAAAGCAAATGCATCTTTCAATCCCTCCGAAAGACCATGGCAAAATTGACTTCGGAGTGCAGCATCGTTCCAACCAGTATCAGCTGCCGATCTCCGAAATTCAGAACAATATATCTCTGCGGACTGTTTACTCTGGCATAAAAGACGCAGTTTAGATTCAGCCAGAGCAATACGATCCGGGACATCACATAGCTGCGCCAGGTCGAAAAAAAATTCATCCACCGATCGGAGGGGCCGTGCCCCCACCGGCAGCAAAGAGGCCCAAGACTGAGCGTTATCCCTGAGCAGCGAGATGATGATCCCCACTGTCTGCTCCTCATCACCAGAGAAATGGGGAAGTAGGCGAAAATGGAGTTTGCAAGCCTCTCTAAAGCAAACAAAATTCTCACTACCCCCGGAGAACGTATCCGGAAGCGAGATCTTAGGCTCAGAACAAACTCCATGAACGCAAGCAGAACCGGTCACCTGAAACTGAGACAGTTTTACGGAGATCTGCTACCTCCAGTGAAAGACCTTGCATGCGGTCAATCAAGGCTGAAACCGGATCCATGCTTAAGACGGTAATGGCGGTTTATAATGTTACGGATGATGTTGCAGATAGCTGGAAGTTATGAATAAACGTCCGACTGGCTTGATCCCAAACTAAGGAGCATATAGGTGACCCCTATAAAACCCTAAGAGCTCACCCTGACTGCTAAACAGATACAAGGGTCTCAGAGGTAGACAATTGCATGCCCAGGTACCTAGACTGTGTGACACCTGAAAACCCTATAATAGCGAGGGGACACGACCACAGGCTCCCTGCACTACATACGGAGGGAGTCAGGGTCACCTAGAATCAAGCCAGCAAGGAAACACAATACATGAAAGGACTTATCTGAACAAGCAGCAGCAGGAGTCTCCAGCAGTGGACACTTCAATTCAGGAAGTAGTATAAACTGCAAAGTGAGGCAGTATGGGAGGGAATATAAAAGAAAGAGGATTAGTCTAATTAGGTGACACCTGGGAGAAGGAAATGAGATGAGAAAGTGAAACCAAAACAAAGATCATGCAAGAGGTAGAAAAGAACGTCTGTCAGACCTTCTCACAGAAGTGGCAGTGACACCTGGACAGATTTTCTGGGGGTAGTGACAATTTCATTCGGTTCAGGGAATCGTGTAAGTTGTACTTTAAGCTGCATCCATACTCTTCTGGGGATAAGTGTCAATGTGTGGGTATGATCATTTCTTTGCTTAAGGATGAATGTTTTAGAGCCTTGAGTCTTATTTATGATGGCCCGAATCGGATCTCTCAAGCCGAGACCAAGTTACGTGGTTTATGGCAGGGAGAACGCTCCGCGGAAATCTATTGCTCTGAATGTAGGAGATGGGCTACGGATACGGAGTGGAATGATCGTGCTCTCCATAGCCAGTTCTGTCAGGATCTATCTGAGAGGCTGCAGGACGCATTGGCCTTTCATGAAAAGCCTGAGTCATTGGAAGCAGCTATGTCCCTTGCTGTACATCTGGATAGATGCTTTGTCACGGGGCGCCAAAGGCGCACTCGGTCTCCCATCAGCCGCAGACCTGCTGCTTAGCTTCGGGAGCGAGGATCTGTGTTTGTCCTTGTTCCCAGGGTGGCTCTGCTAGCTGGGAGGCTCCGTGCTCCTAGGTCTGCCTTGAGCGCCGAGCTGATCACTTGGTGCTCGACTTGTCTGTCTGTCGGTCATGTGACGCTGGCCACGTCACATGACCCTCAGACCCCACTATAAATACAGGCAGCCTGCTGGCCACAGGTTGCCTGCAAATTCTAGGTTCCTGGCTAGTTTTTGGACTACTGAATACTCACCTGATCCTGTTTCCTGATCATCCTTTGCCTGCTCCTCCTGTACTGCGCATCCCTCCTGGTATTGTGACCTCGGCTCCCATCCGACTACTCTTTGCGGACTCCTCTGGTACTTATCTACTCTCCTGGTATTTGACCCCGGCTTCTCCTTACCATTCTTTGCTTAACCCTTTGTATTGCGTAGCTCTCTTGGTTCTGACCCGGTCTGTTCATGTTCTGTATTTTGTCTTGTCTGTCTTCCCTGCACATATCCTAAGTAAGGGACTGTCGTCCAGTTGTCCCCTGTCATCAGGACTTGTGAGGCAAGTAGGCAGGGCCAGAGGTAAGGGTGGAGCGCAGAGGTCACTATCCTTCCCCCTGTTTGTGTGGACGTGACCGTTACACGCTTGAGGAAGAGATGTAAGAACATAGTGACAAATAAGGTGGCGGCTTCCTTTGACACTTTTGGTAAAGAGACACCTGTGGTTATGCCTTGTGAGGAGCCTATGCAGTTGGGGGGGGGGGGGGAGCTACTCCTGGGACTGCTGGTAAGAGCTCTGATCATATGAAGGGAGTCTGTTTTTGTTGTGGAAAGAATGGACATTTCGTGAATATTTGTCCGTACATTCAGCGTCAAGGTGTAAACAAAAAAAAAACCCGCTTAATCCCCAAATTACTATTGGTGGTGTGGGTGGGGAGCAAGAAAACGTACTTTTGTCATTTACTGGTAGTACCCGATTTCTCCTGTCTGCCGAGGTGGCGCTAGAGTCCAAAACTGTGGAAATCAAGGTATTTATTGACAGTGGGGCTGGGGTTAACCTGATTGTTGGACAGTTTGTTCGTATTCATGGGTTGACTACTAGGGCACTAGAGAAAAGCATTTGTGTCTTTGCAATTGATTCTGCACCTCTTACCCAAAAATGCCTGTTGCAGGTGGTAAATGACATCCATTTAGGAGTGGGTGATTTCCATCCGGAATCGGTCTGGTGTTATGTGTTGGAGGGTCTGCCTGCTCTGATAGTTTTGGGCTTACCATGGTTAAGCAAACATAACCCTAGCATCAGCTTGCAAGCGAGACAGATTCTCAATTGGAGTGATTTTCACATGGACAACTGTCTTAATGCGTCTCTCTGTGGTCACCACTAAAACTGTACCCTCGTTTATCTCAGAATTTTCTGATGTGTTTTCTGAGAGTGGTAACCAGGAGTTACCCCCGCATCGGGAGTATGAATGTGCCGTCAATCTTATTCCTGGAGCTAAACCTCAAATCTCGGTTGTATAATCTTTCGGAGCCCGATAGAAAGGCTATGCGAGAGTATATCACCGAGAGCTTGGCGAAGGGTCATATCAGACCATCCAAATCCCCAGTGGCTGCTGGGTTGTTCTTTGTAAAAAAAAAAAAAAAAAAAAATGGTACCCTTAGTCCATGTCTGGACTTCCGTGAGCTCAACCGTATTTCCGTCCGTGATCCTTACCCCCTTCCTTTGATTCCGGATTTGTTTAGCCAGATTGTTGGTGCCAAGGTGTTCTCTAAATTGGATCTGAGGGGGGCATATAATCTGGTAAGGATCAGGGAGGGGGATAAGTGGAAGACCGCATTTAATACCCATGAGGGTCATTTTGAAAACCGGGTCATGCCCTTTGGGTTAAACAGCGCTCCAGTGGTTTTTCAACACTTTATCAATGACATCTTTCATCATCTGGTGGGGAGATTTGTTGTTGTATATCTGGATGACATACTAATTTATTCTCCAGACATGGAGACTCATAAGGATCATGTGAGACAGGTGTTACAGATCCTAAGAGAGAATACATTGTATGTGAAGATGAAAAAATGAGTTTTTGCTGTTCAGGAAGTGCAATTCCTGGGTTACCTGCTCTCACCCTCAGGTTTTCATATGGATCCCGAGAAAGTCCATGCGGTGTTGGACTGGAATAGACCCGAAAATCTCAAAGTGCTTACGCGGTTTTTGGGATTCAACTACTACCGTAAATTCATCTTGAACTATTCAACTGTGGTTAAACCTTTAACAGACATGACTAGGAAGGGGGTTGATTTCTGTTTGGTCAGAGGCGGCATTACAAGCCTTTTCTGCTGTGAAGGAATGTTTTGCTTCAGCCCCTATTCTGGTGCAACCGGAAGTGTCTCAGCCATTCATTGTAGAGGTTGATGCATACGAGGTAGGGGTGGTAGCAGTTTTGTCGGAAGGTCCTTCACCTAGTAAATAGCACCCATTTGCTTTTTTTTCCCTCTAAAAAACTCTCGACTGCTGAAAGAAATTATGACGTGGGTAATAGGGAATTGCTAGCCATTAAGTTGGCTTTTGAAGAATGGCACCATTAGTTGGAAGGAGCAATTCATTACTATTACGGTAATTACTAATCACAAAAATCTGGCTTACCTGACCCTGACATAGGGGAACATATTAAAATACATAATCAGAAAGAAGCAGCCTTTAGCCATAAAAAAAAAATATATATCCTTCACCCCTGGTGAAAAGGAAATTTCCCTGCTACCTTCAACTGCAACACCGTTATAAAATCAAATTTAACCCTCCAGGGGAGGAGAGCTTACCGGGCTGAGGGCTTTGGTCGGGTCTGTAGACCTCCGTATGCTGCTTGAGTAACCTGGTGTAGACATCTTCTCAGCGCTTCTTTCTCCCAGGAAGTAGGCTGGAAACATCCTTCCCGCCTCTATTTTTTAAAGCGCTCGTTGCCTAGGGGAAGTATGTCAGCTACAGCAATTCCCGAGATCTCGAGCCCACCGAGATATCGTCTGTACAGACGTGACCCGCCCGTCCTATCGTGATACTACGCATGGACGCTGCCCTGGCCTGCCTCCACCGGAGGAATTATGCCAGAGAAGCAGGAAGGGCCGCACTACGAGCCCCGTAACCCTGTTCTCCACCCAGCATAATAGAAATGCTCCCGTAAACTTTTAGCTGGGCGTCCATGATAAAAAAAATGGCGCGTGCCCTTTGCCACACATCCCAAAGGGACAGGAAACAACTGGAGCAGGTAAGGGGAGGGGACTATTTAAAGATCTCCACGTTGTTTCCTGTCCGTAGGGGAGGTGGGGTAACCTCCTGTTAATCCGTGCCGCTGTGGAGGCGTTTGGAAAATCACTCTTTGTGCATAACTCAAAATCAGACATTTTTAATTCCATGTTTCTTGCAGAGTCCTGATTATTCTGTTGCAATGAAAACCAGGCTTTAAGATTCAGTCTTAAGAATTAGTGGAGGTCTATTTCCAATTGAAACCAATCCGTTAGTTTGTTTGAACAGAAACTCAAGCCTTTAGACAAAATTAAAAGTTGTTCTTTAGATACTAGATATTTAGTACATGTGATGAAATATGTACCACTGTTTGTTCATTTCCACATTCTTCTTTTTCTGTAGTTTCCTGCTTCTGGTTCTTCCGTTGTCTATATCTCCTGAGTCCTCCTCGTCTAGTCTGTCTTTGGTTATAGTTGTTGTCGGAGCTGCTAAAAAAGTAGATGATTGTAATTCCACATTTTTATTATTATTAACAAACCCTTTCTTTTGATACTTTTTATCCATTTTGTTATTATTTGACTGCATTGGATATTTCAGACCAGTACAGTTATATACATATCCCGTGTTATAGTCCATTGTATCTCTTTGACACTTATTTTGCTTAGTTTCCTGAGTGTCCTTCTGTATATTTTCTAAGAAAGGAATACATTTGGATAAATAAATGTCAAATTCCTCCACAGACAATAGTGATTTTAGGACAGTTTCTGATGCATCCCTTTGTTTGATAGTTTCAATTAAATCCCTCTGTATGAATTCTATGTTTGAAAGTATCAGGTCAGATGAGAATTTGTTAGCAATAAGTTCATACTTGGATCTAAATTCATTATCTTGCATATACATCGTGGGTTGGCAATGCATCTATATGCACCTTAGAATGTGATGAACCTTATAATATTCGCTTAAAGGGATTAGATGTAGCTCCAAGGAAATAATCTTTCTTCTAGTCTTTTCATAGTTTCTTTTAGCATCTAAAACCGTTGGAATGGACAAGAAACTTGCATCTCCTCCACATGCATTTAAAATCTTATCAGCCTCATCCTGGGTATATGAAAAAAATAAATTTGGTGAAAAATCCCCATTAGGGTTGGTATTACCTGAATAGTCCATGTCCATTGCGTGCACGCCTGCTAGGATTCGACAGACAATAAATTAAAATGAATGTAGGCAGCACTGCAAAACAATTTAAAGAACGGGTGCCAGCGGCTGTAGAAACGATCCAAGTTCCTAAAGATATAGTACAAAAAATCCACGGCACTCCAACCAGTAAAAATAATTCTGTGTTTTATTCAAACAGCAATGTTTCAGTCCTCTTTCTGGAACCTTTCTGAAGCAGTAATACATAACAAAGTGCATGGAGCATATAAATAGGGTAACCAATTTACCACAATAATTCATCATATTATGTGAAAATTAATTCAAATCAACATGATAATTAGTGATGGACGAACATCGGCCGTGACGATTCGCGAACGCGATCGAATGTTCGTGAACCGCAAGTTCACGTTGGGCCCCATTCACTTTAATGGCAGGCAAACCTGAAAAACCTTGAGGTTATATTTGCAGCCACCAAATACAAGAAGTGCACAAATCGTCCCACAACATGGAGAGTGACATACCAGAGGGGGATCAATGGCAAAAAAAAGATATATTTTAATCAGGGTCCATTTTTATGCATCTTAAAGGGAAATTCTCTGAAATGTGCCCTGCTGGAGCCTAGAAATTGTTTTATTTTAGGCCACGGGAGTACGGTCCTTAAAAATGAAGCATTCGTCTGACATAAAAGAAATTGTGATTATGTGGCTCGAGGTACATTATGCAGTCATTAGATAAAAATTTTAATGCAGGCCAGTGGACTACAGGCCCAAAAAATTATTCATTCACCGTACAGAAAACTACAATTGATAATGTGGCTGGAGGTACATTAGGCAGTCACCGTATAACAATTTTACTGTTGGCTAGTTAGATTACAGGCCCCAAAAATTATGCATTCACCATACGTAAATTATCAAGTGATTATGTGGCTGGAGGTATATTAGAAGGTCAATGGATATCAATGTTATTTCAGGCCAGTGGAGTACAGGCCCCAAACATTAGGCATTCACCGGACAGAAAAGAACAAGTAATTATGTGGCTGGAGGTATATTAGATGGTCATTGGATATCGATTTTACTGCAGGCCAGTACAAATCGATGTGAAATATATATGTTTAAAAGAACAAAAATATAAAATTGGAATAAAAACATGGCTAACGAAATCCCCCCCTCTTGAAAAATCCCCAAATGATAATAGTTAAAATTTGATTACACGTGGTCGTCACAGGTATTGAATTCCTCCGAGGTTCCAAACATTAGGCAATCACTGGACAGAAAAGAACAAGTAATTATGTGGCTGGAGGTATATTAGAAGGTCATTCAATATCAATTTTACTGCAGGCCAGTGTAGTACAGGCCCCAAACATTAGGCATTCACCGGACAGAAAAGAACAATTGATAATGTGGATGGAGGTACATTAGGGAGTCACCATATAACAATTTTACTGTTGGCCAATTAGATTATAGGCCCCAAAAATTATGCATTCACCGTACATAAAAGATCAAGTTATTATGTGGCCGGAGGTATATTAGATGGTCAATGGATATCAATTTTACTGCAGGCCAGTGTACTACAGGCCGCAAAAATGATTCAGCCATTGTACAGAAAAGAACAATTGATAATGTGGCTGGAGGTACATTAGAGAGTCACCATATAACAATTTTACTGTTGGCCAGTTAGATTACAGGCCCCAAAAATTATGCAATTAACGTACATAAATGATCAAGTAATTATGTGGCTGGAGGTATATTAGGCGGTCAATGGATATCAATTTTACTGCAGGCCAGTGTACTACAGGCCGCAAAAATGATTAAGCCATTGTACAGAAAAGAACAATTGATAATGTGGCTGGAGGTACATTAGAGAGTCACCATATAACAATTTTACTGTTGGCCAGTTAGATTACAGGCCCAAAAAATTATGCAATTAACGTACATAAATGATCAAGTAATTATGTGGCTGGAGGTATATTAGGCGGTCAATGGATATCAATTTTACTGCAGGCCAGTGGAGTACAGGCCCCAAACAATAGGCATTCACCGGACAGAAAAGAACAATTAATAATGTGGCTGGAGATACATTAGGCAGTCAACGTATAACAATTTTACTGTTGGCCAGTTAGATTACAGGCCCCAAAAATTATGCATTCAATGTACATAAATGATCAAGTGATTATGTGGCTAGAGGTATATTAGACGGTCAATGGATATCAATTTTACAGCAGGCCAATGGACTACAAGCCCCAAAAATTATTCATTCACCGTACAGAAAAACATATATGGCTGGAGGTAAATTAGGCAGTCACCGTATAACAATTTTACTGTTGGCCAGTTAGATTACAGGCCCCAAAAATTATGCATTCACTGTACAGAAAAGAACAATTGATAATGTGGCTGGAGGTACATTAGGGAGTCACCGTATAACAATTTTACTGTTGGCCAGTTAGATTACAGGCCTCAAAAATTATGCTTTCAGCATACATAAATGATCAAGTTATTATGTGGCTGGAGGTATATTAGACGGCCATTCAATATCAATTTTACTGCAGGCCAGTGTAGTACAGGCCCCAAACATTAGGCATTCACCGGACAGAAAAGAACAAGTAATTATGTAGATGGAGGTACATTAGGTGGTCACTGTATAACAATTTTAGTGTTGGCCAGTTAGATTACAGGCCCCAAAAGTTATGCATTCACCGTACATAAAAGATCAAGTAGTTATGTCGCCGGAGGTATATTAGACAGTCAATGGATATCAATTTTACTACCGGCCAGTGGACTACAGGCCCATAAAATTATTAATTAACCATACAGAAAAGAACAATAGATAATGTGGCGGGGGGTACATTAGGCGGTCAACGTATAACAATTTTACGGTTGGCCAGTTAGATTACAGGCCCCAAAAATTATGCATTTAACGTACATAAATGATCAAGTGATTATGTGGCTAGAGGTATATTAGACGGTCAATGGATATAAATTTTACAGCAGACAAATGGACTACAGGCCCCAAAAATTATGCATTCACCGTACATAAATGATCAAGTGATTATGTGGCTGGAGGTATATTAGACGTCCATTCAATATCAATTTTACTGCAGGTCAGTGTAGTACAGGCCCCAAACATTAGGCATTCACTAAGTAATTATGTGGCTGGAGGTATAGGAGACAGTCATTGGATATCAATTTTACTGCAGGCCAGTACAAATCGATGTCAAATACATATGTTTAAAAGAACAAAAAAAAATATATATATAAAATTTGATTAAAAACATGGCTAATGAAATCCCCCCTCTTGAAAAAAAAAACCCATTAGGCATTTACCGGACAGAAAAGGCCTTTTATGCCGCTGCATTTACCTAAGACAGAGACCATTATTTGTTCTGGGGGGTGGCGGATATTTGTGTGCTGTCATGAGGAAATTTAATTAAACGTGGTTGTCACAAGTGTTTAATTCCTCCGAGATTCATGCTTCATTCATTTTTAGAACTGTGAGGTAGTCCACACTGTCATGAGCTAGGCAAGTGCACTTATCGGTCACAATTTCTCTTGCTGCGCCGAACGTCCTTTTGGACAGGGCACTCGATGAGGACAAGCCAAGAGTTCCATTGCAAATTGTGCGAGCTCTGACCACAGGTCAAGCCTGCACACCCAGTAGTCAATGGTTTCCTCACTTCTCAGAGCGTCCACATTGGCCGTTATTCCGATGTAGTCGGACACCTATCGGTCTAGGCGTTCCCTGAGGCTGGATCCGTATGAAGGCTGTTGATGGGTTGGCTGCAAGAATGATCTCATATCTGAAGTGACCAACACATCTTCAAATCGCCCTCTTCTTGCATGCGCTGTAGGATTGGTACTCGCAACTGTTTCTCTGTAGATAGAAATTCCTCGGCCAACGCCCGCAACAGCAGAATGACGCATCTCTCGCAGCAAGGCCTGGAAATGCTGCATTCTGACAGCCCTCTGTGATGCTGGTTACATGTCCGCCATTTTGTGTTTGTACCAGGAGTCTAAGTACGTTGCCACCCAGTTCTGGTCCTTGCCCTTTATGCTTTTTAAATGGGGGTCCCTCTTCAAACACTGGAGCATGAAGGTCCCCATTTGCACTAAATTGGAAGCGATGGAGCAGCCTGGCTCCTGCTCATCGCCCAGGAGAATGTCGTCCTCGGTCTCCTCCCCCCATCCACGGACAACACCAGGGATCTCAGAAAAGTTTAAAGCCTGCTCTTCTTTCTCCTCCTCCTCCTCCCCCCAGACACCATCCTCCTCTGACTCCTCTTCAGACTCCTACTGACTTGTCTCAGATGGAGTAGCCCCCCCTGGGAATTCATTCAGCATTGCGACTTCCTCATACTCCTGCTCCTCGATGGCTTGATCAATGACACAACGCAATGCACACTCCAGAAAGAAGGCATAAGGTATGATGTCACTGATGGCACCCTGGCTGCGACTGACCAGTTTGGTGATCTCATCAAATGGCCGAGAAGTCTGCATGCATCGTGCATGAGCAGCCACTGACTCGGTGAAAAAAAAAAAAAAGTTCCCCAGAACCTATCCTGCCGCAGAGTTCATACAGGTAGTTGTTAACGGCACGTTTCTGCTGGAGAAGCCTATCAAGCATATACAAGGTGGAGTTCCAGCGTGTCATGCTGTCACAAATCAGACGACTGACAGGCAAGCGGTGTCGCCGCTGAACGTCAGTAAGGCGAGTCATGGCAGTGTAAGATCTTCTAAAATGGGCAGAGATTTTCCTGGCCTGCCACAAGACGTCCTGGACTTCGGGGTATTTGGCAACGAATCGCTGCACGACTAAGCTCAGGGCGTGTGCTATGCACAGCACGTGTGTAATCTTGCCCTGTTTCAGAGCGCTCAGCAGATTGGCAGCGTTGTCGCACACCACTTTACCAAATGTCGACCTGTGACCGCAGAGCTGAAAGGAGTGCAGGACCGGTGTGGCTCTTGGCTTCCAGGCACAACAGCTGCAGCATGGCAATGTCTCACCTGGCACGTCGAATAGGTTCTGGGGAGCTTGGGGGGTGCAGCGGAAGAGGCGGTAGCAGTGGAAAAGGAGGAGTCAGCCGAGGAGGAGACAGATGATGGAGTAGGAGGAGGAGAAGAAGCAGGCCTGCATGCAATCTGTAGTAGTAAAACACCAAATCCACACATGTGCCACGGGTTACATGCTTGACGGCTGTCAGAAGGTACACCCAATGGTGTACCTTCCCTGCCCCTGTTTGCTAGACCACATGTCTGTGGTCAGATGTATCTTGGCACCAACACTGTGTGCCAGAGATATATTAACTTGCCGCTGAACATGGCCATATAGTTCAGGGTTGCCCTTCTGGGAGAAATATTTTCTTCCGGGGACCTTCCATTGCAGTATGCCAATGGTTACAAATTTTCTAAATGCCTCCGAGTCCACCAATTTATATGGCAGTAGTTGGCGGGCAGTTCTGACAAGCCAGCGGTCAGCCATTGGGCAAGAGAATTATCTGGCGTCATCATTTTTTTACGCTCGAACTTTTGGGCCACGGAACAGCGCGGTGGAATGTGGAATGGAGAACAAATGTGAGGAGAGAGGAAAAGGAGAAGAGGCAGGACGTGGAGCGTCAGGAGTGTGGCTTTGTGGGTTCTGATGGCGTTGCTCCCACTGGGCTCGGTGATGGGAGGCCAGGTGCCTTCTTAAGACGGTCGTCCCTAGGTGAGTGTTGGGCTTACCGCGACTTATGCGTTGACAGCACAGGCTGCAGATGGCAACACTATTTTTAGCAGCTAACACGTTAAAAAAGCCCACACTGCGGAGCCATGTGCCGGCGTCCTGGGAGCGCAAGATGTGACCATGCATGGCGGATGGCTCGCTCCAGATACATTTGCCATCTGCTTTTTGTCTCCTGTGAACTGCGAGTTCTGCCTGCTTCTCCTCCCTATCTGCTGCTCTGTCTCTCCCTCTGAACTCCCCTCCTCTTCCTCTCTTGTGGGCACCCACATGACGTACATTGACACGTCATCATCGTCACCTTCACCAACACTGATAGTAGAGATCTCGGTGTAGGCAGCAACAGTGGGGACCACCCTCCTTGGGCTGATCTGGGTACTATTGTCAGACCGCTGGTTGGCGGCCGTTGCTACCTCCTCTTCCTCATCCGATGCCAAGAATGGCTGTGCATCGGTAAGGTCTGGACAATGATGGAAAAATAATTCCTCTGACTTGAGTGGAGGGGCTATAGTGGTGGTGGTGGTGTCTTTGGGGGTGCACACAGCAGAGAGTGAGGAGGGTCCTGATACAAAGGATGAGGAGGGTGCAGAAGCAGAAGGCTGAGTGAGCCACTCAACCAACTCTGGTGAATCCTTTGACGTAATCGCACGCACCTTCTCCAACTTCCCTGGTGCACCTGCCTGACCCCTACCACCCATGCGGAACTGCCTGCCTCTTCCCCTGCCTGTCATTTTCAAAATGACCCTGTGCCAAAGTCCCTAGAGAAGAGCAGTATTTGTGGAAGCAGGTATATAGAACCCCTTAATCATTTTTTTTTTGGGGGGGGGGGCAATTGGTATATCACATCAGTTGCAATTATTTGTTCCAATGGTGTTTGTCCCTCTGTATAGCTGCGGTATCTCAGCAGAACCGCACACAGATGCTGCACAATACAAATGCACTATATAGAAATTATATTCTAGGTATATCGCACCCCTGCCTCAATCAGATTTTTTGGGGGGCAACTGGTATATCACTCCAGTTGCAATTAGTTGTTCCAATAGTGTTTGTCCCTCTGTATAGATGCAGTATTGCAGCAGAACCGCACACAACTTGTAACGGTCACGTACACACACACACACACACACACACAGGGGGGAGGATAGTGACCACTGCTCTCCACCCTCACCCCTGGCCCTGTCTACTTGCCTCACGAGTCCTGATGACAGGGGACAACTGGACGGCAGTCCCTAACTTAGGATATGCGCTTGAAGGACAGACAAGACAAATAACGGATAGTTAATGGACCGGGTCAAAACCAAGAGGACAATGCAGTACAGAGGGATAAGCAAAGAATGGTCAGGAGAAGCCGGGGTCATAAATACCAGGAGAGTTGAGAAGTACCAAAGGAGTCCGCAAAGAATAGTCAGGTGGAGCCGAGGTCAATATACCAGGAAGGATGCGCAGAACAGGAGGAGCAGGCAAAGGATCGTCAGGGAACAGTATCAGGTAAGTACACAGATATCCAACAACTGCCAGGAACCTAAATTAACAGGCAACCTGAGGCCAGCAGGCTGCCTGTATTTATAGTGGGGAGTGAGGGTCATGTGACGTGGCCAGCATCACATGACCGACCAGTCGAGCACCAAGTGATCAGCTCAGCACTCAAGGCACACCTAGGAGCAGGGAGCCTCCCAGCTAGCAAAGCCGCCCTGGGAACGAGGTCAAACACAGATCCTCGCTCCCGAAGCTAAGCAGCAGGTTTGTGGCTGATGGGAGACCGAGTGTGCCTTCGGCACCCCGTTACACAACTGCTGCACAATACAAATGCACTATAATATACTTTCTATGTTATGTTAGAAAGTATATTATAAATATACTACACCCCTCAATATGTCACAATTATCGAAAGCACACCTATACCAGTCCTTAAAAGGACTTTTGTGGCCCTATTAGCTAGCGCTTGGTGTCTCTAACAGTCTGTTCCTGCTCCACACAGCAACCCCTCCCTACACTGGCAAAAAACAGAATGTAAAATGGCAGCCAGATCGGGTTTATTTATAGGGTAGGGGGTGTGTCCATGTGCTGAAATGTCTCAATTGGCTGTCCTGTCCCACCTGATGGATGTGTAATGGGTCAAAGTTCTGCACAATGCAAAGAATATGGCACCTGTGGACATTGCCATATGTTCGCCTGTTTGGCAAACGAGCAAAGTTCGCTGTGAAACGACCGGCAGGCGAACCGCAAGGCCATCTCTAATTATAATATAGTGCATACATAAAAATCATCAGTGTACATAATAAAGTGCCCTCATGTAATAAAAAATGTTCATGATGGTTTATTGTTTAAAAAAAAATAATCCCTAAATTCAAAAAGAGTGCTACATAAATACATAAAAAGTGATTAGTAAATTATCAGGTGACCATGCTGTATATAATAGGGATCAGGTGTAGTTAAAATCATCAATCAAAAATGCTCACACAAATTGTTTGGACCGGCTGGGATCCCCCTTGCGCCATGAGGTTCTCGGCGTGGTAATGGCATTAATACGCATGCGCATCTTCACTTCTGCTCCGAATGGAACGCATGTGAAGCGCACATGTGACCAATAACTTCCTTTTATTAGTGAAGCACAAGATGAAGTGCACACATTCACGTGATTCGCCTCACAAGCTGCGCGCATGTAGATGAATATTCAAATATATAATAGATTATAGCAATATATTAATGAATCTTTATTTCATTTTTATTTTAAGGGGTTCGCAACACAATATAATTCCATATCTGTATGCCAGACACAAAATCAAATATGCCACACATCCTAAAAACACCACTAAAGTAAAAATATCTATACATAAAAATGGAAATAATGAAAAAGTCCAACCAATGGACTAAATCCAACCATCCATTGTTTCAAAAGGGTATATAAAGGTGGGACTTTAGTATAAAGTGGTGTTTGCTGATGTTACTCATATTAAATCCCTCAAAAAGGCAAAGTAAAGCCATGTAATATACTCAACTAGAGCATTCAACCCTGTTCAGAAAGGGAGACATTAAAAACCACTATCTTCAGATAGATTTATCTTTAGAAAGTGGGTTTTGCGCTCCTTGGTGGCCCTATTAAATGCAAGGCTGTCGTCCATCCCTAAATGGATTAAAATGTCTATACTTATAAAATACACCATTGCTACTTGGAGAGTTCTGCGGAAAAAAAATTTGGTTGCCTTATAGAATTTCCAAACACCTTCCTCTGTGGAATAACCCTGAGTTTATTCATTGATGCACAAATAGATTGTTTACAGAATGGAAATCTAAAGGGATTGTTAATGTTAGGCACTTATTGCACGACTCAGAACCTAGATGGCTTGGGGAACCTGAATTAATAGACACATTCTCGTTGTGTTCCTTCCAGACAATTCAGTTTGCCCAGGTTAAAGCAGCTATAACTTCAAACTTAATACTGGTGCATAAAGAAATGAGAAAACATATTATTAATGAAACCTGGAGGGACATACAACTGAGAATTATACACAGAGACATATTTGGCTTTGATATACCTCTGCACCCGAATAGGCCTGACCATATGACAAATTGCCCAAAATGCGATCAAGGTTCTATGGACTTATTTCATGGGCTTTGGCTGTGTCCAAAAAGTATAAAACTCTGGAATGAGATTGGAGTTATGGTTGGGGATATTTGGGGGATGGAGAGTGGAATTAACCCCACAACCCTTGAGGAAGAGGGAAATACGGGGGGGGGGGGGGGGGGGGGGGGATATATTCCTAATCTATTTCACTCGATCTGTATGGCGGGCAAACGTTGTATATTGCAAAAATGGTTACATACAGAAATACCTACAATAAATATGATTAAAGACCAGCTAAAAAAAACTATTTCATATGGAACGCTTAGACGCATTGAGATCTAAGGATGCGCACATGCAGAAACTCTTTCATAAATGGAAAAGCTTTATTACCAAATATATGTCTGATACAGAAATATAAAGTATAATGCAGCCTTTTTCTCTGACAGAATGGTATCTACTAGAACAGATAAAAGGGAGACTAGGTAAACTGCTATTGAAGGTTACAACTACCGAAACTTGATAATTAACCTCTTATTAGGATGCTCAGACTTGTGACAAGGATGGCATGTGATGATTGCTAAGGGATGTATAGGGGAAAGAAATGTGTCTTTATTTGAATAAAAAGTAGGTTTTCATTTCATTTTTGTACAAGTGCTCCATTGATGTGCTGAGATGTACCCTGAAGTTATGTGATGATGTTTGAGGATGTATATACCTCTTCTGTTTGAAATGCTAATGTCATGGGCTGCGTACCCTACTTTTTAGTTCCGCTGATGTACTGCAAAATGTTTTATTTTAGGGTCTGTGTACCCTCACGTTGATGTGTACTAACAATAATAATAAAAAATTATTATAAAAAAAAATAAAAAAACACTATCTTCAGGGAAATATACCCTATATACATCTACTCATATCAATCGAAGGGTCCATGGTGTTTCAACTCTCCTTCGTGTTCAGATTAGTTTTCTTTTTTTCTTCAAGAGTGGATTTAGTCCATTCTCTTTGTTTTTGGACTTTTCCATTATTTCCATTATAATCCCTCTAGTTGAACATCTTATTCTTCTTTAATAATGAGTATTAGACCCTTTCAGAAAGAGAGGACCCCTTAAAATAAAATTGAAATAAAGATTAATTAAAATATTGCTATAATCTATTATATATTTGAATATTCGTCTATATGCACGCAGCTTGTGAGGCAAATCACGTGATCGGGACCTGCTGATCACGTGTGCGCTTCATCTTTCTCTTCACTCATAGAAGGAAGTTATTAGTCACATATGCGCTTCACATGCTTTCCATTCGGAGCGGAAGTGAAGATAGGCGATGTGCATGCGCGGTAATGGCATTACCACCCCGAGAACCTCGTTGGGGGATCCCAGCCGGTCCAAACATTTTTTCCACAGAACTCTCCAATTAGCAATGGTGTATTTTATAAGTATAGACATTTTAATCCATTTAGGGATATCTGGCATACAGATATGGAATTATTTTGTGTTGCGGACCCCTTAAAATAAAAATGAAATAAAGATTCATTACAATATTGCTATAATCTATTATATATTTGAATATTCATCTACATGCGCGCAGCTTGTGAGGCGAATCACGTGAACGTGTGCGCTTCATCTTGTGCTTCACTAATAAAAGGAAGTTATTGGTCACATGTGCGCTTCACATGCGTTCCATTCGGAGCAGAAGTGAAGATGCGCATGCGTAGTAATGCCATTACCACGCCGAGAACCTCATGGAGCAAGGGGGATCCCAGCCGGTCCAAACAATTTGTGTGAGCATTTTTGATTAATGATTTTAAGTACACCTGCTTTGCTGCGTCAGGGCCTGGACGGATTACTACGATCGAAGGAAAAATTTATTCCTACGTTTATCAAGACATTTTGCAGGAGAACTTAAGGCCATCTGTCCACCAGCTGAAGCTCAACAGAAGATGGGTGTTGCAACAGCACAACGACCCAAAGCATAGAAGTAAATCAACAACAGAATGGCTTAAACAGAAGAAAATACGCATTCTGGAGCGGCCCAGTCAGAGTCCTGACCTCAACCCGATTGAGATGCTGTGGCATGACCTCAAGAAAGCGATTCACACCAGACATCCCAAGAATATTGCTGAACTGAAACAGTTCTGTAAAGAGGAATGGTCAAGAATTACTCCTGACCGTTGTGCATGTCTGATCTGCAAGTACAGGAAACGTTTGGTTGTAGTTATTGCTGCCAAAGGAGGTTCAACCAGTTATTAAACCCAAGGGTTCACATACTTTTCCCACCTGCACTGTGAATGTTTACATTATGTGTTCAATAAAAACATGGTAACATTTAATTCTTTGTGTGCTATTAGTTTAAGCAGACTGTGATTGTCTATTGTTGTGACTCAGATGAAGATCAGATCACATTTTATGACCAATTTGTGCAGAAATCCATATCATTCCAAAGGGTTCACATACTTTTTCTTGCAACTGTATATACATATATATAACACTGTACGGTAGCAGTACCACTTGTCTTGAAGTTTGATACAGGCCAAATTCTATAGATTCGGCTGTCATATCTGATTTGTCTGAATAAAGTCAATCCTAATCAGAAATGTATTTTTATTATCCATATTGCTTCCTTTGCTGGCTTGATTTATTTTTCAACCGCATTTTACACTACTTGTATCCAGGGGTTATGGTCACTGCCGATACAAGGTGTTCGGGATGGCAGCTGCTGGTAATGTGTGCCTATGCGAAGTACCATCTACCAGAAAAGCCGACATTTTTTCCTATACGGTGGTCACAACCCCTCAATTTATATAGTTCTTGTTATGTTTTACTACCGTTTTACTGCTTATAAAATAAAAACCTTTGAAAAAACCGTATTTCTTTTTTTCATCGCCATATTCTGGCACACATAACATTTTTATATTTCTTTTTGCAGGATGAGCTGCAGTTTTTATTGACCCAATTTTGGAGTACATATGAGCTTTTTCACTCATTATTTTATTCTTATTTTTTTGGGGGTGGGTTCGGAAAAAAAACACCAAATCAGCAATTTATATTTTGCTTTTGTTACGGTGTTCAACATGTAGCAAATATATTTTTATATTTTAATAGTTTAGACATTTTTGGATGCTGTGATATTTCATAGTAACATAGGGGGTCATTTATTTAAGACTGGCATTTTAGATGCCGGTCTTAATATCGCCGTTGCCTGGCGCTGGCCTTTACATAATGAGCCTTACTTCGGAAAGTGAGTGATGACAATGTCTGAAGCGCTATGGAATATGTTGCCGCTATATTAGTATGAGGAAATAAATAAAATATGTCTGTGTGATGAAACACTAGCTACAGCTAAGGAAGCAGTTGGCATCTCTATTCCTACTTATTACCTTCTTACCAATAAGCTGGACAAACACATTACAAACATGTCACAATCCACTTACTATTTGGACATTGCAATATTTATAGTTGCAAACAGTCCCGAATTTGTCTGGATTGTTCCTAATTATCAGAGACACTCCTTGAAATTTTTGGTTTGTCCTGGGTTGAAAATTCAGACAGATGCCCAATTCATTGCTCCAACTGTTCTGGTAGATTTATTTCAAGCTGGCAGCTTAAGGATTGTGTCCTTTCTCAGGGGGCCTTTCCTGTCTGCTTCCATCTCAGTGAGAAGGTTTGAGAAATTAGACAAGGAGCAAACAGCAGGTGGCGCTATACAGATAGATTTCAGTGTGTAACTCAGTAGCTATAATAAATTCTAGTTGCTGGTTTGAAAACTGTAAAATATTATTTGTGTTACAACTCACTTTAAACAACTCACATTTTATAGTAAACATATATTTTTTTTTTTTTGGTTAGTGTATTTTAATTTTCCCTGTCGCTATCAAATTTATATCATCCTGCAATTTTCATACTGGTTACTAGGTCTAAGAATAGGTCATGATTTCCTTTTATGTACAGGTAACTTTTCAACTGCCATTATCATTATTACCACAGGAAGATTTACAATGACAAGTAACACCTCTGTATAGATAACACAAAATCCACCATTCACATTAGGTGATATCACAGCTTATCAGCTTCTTCCTGACCTCTGCACAAGTCACAGAGCACTGTCCTAGAAAACTGTTCTATAGAAGTCAATGAGTCAGCTCCATTGTGTCTATGGCCCAAGTAGCTGCTCTTAAAAGACAGGAAATCTTCCATATTTTAGTCCTAGTGGGCAGATTGGAAACTGCAGGATTATATGCATTTTTTAAATAGATAGTGACATGGAAAAAATAAAAACTCAAATTCTAAAAAAAATGTGTAACATAAAAACACGATTAAAACATTTTCTGATGACACATTCCCTTTAACCCGTAGGATACCAGCGCAGTACATGTACGGGGCTGGGAACTGGGTCTGAAATCCCAGCGCCATACAGCTATGCCGCTCTGACAGGGGGGCGCAGGAGCTGCGCACGTCCGATCAGCTGCAGGGGTGCAGTCACTGATGGCCAAACCCCTGCTGTATGCGCCTGCATCGGTGAAAACACCAATGCCGGTGCATTAACCCTTGCACTGCCGCGGTCAGCGCTAACCTTGGCATGTGCGGTATCCTCACGGGTCCCGATGTCCATTGGGTCCATGCGCTGGTGTGACGGGGACCTGATGACAGGGAAGGCAGCCTGATGCCTTCCTAAGGCATCGTGGCTGGCATGCCTGTAAGATCCAGCCCCCCAGGCAGGAAGGCTGTAAGTGTATTAGACTTGCAGTATTGTAATGCTTCTGTATGGGACAAAAGATAAAGTAAAAAAATTAAGTGAAATAAAGTAAAGTAAAAATAAAGTAAAGTAAAAAAAATTAAGTTTTACAGAAAGTATAAAACTAAAAGTTTTACAAAAAAAATATTAAAAGTTTAAAAAAACATCCTTTTCCCAAAATAAAGTTAAAAAATATTGTAAAAAATAGGAAAAAAGAGAAAATTAGACATATTAGGTATTGCCACGTCTGTATCGACCGTGGCAATACCTAATATGTCATTTTTTTCCGCCTTGCCTCACAAAAAGTGTAATACCAAGCAATCAAAAAGTCTTATGTACTCCAAAATGGTACCAATGAAAACGTCATCTCATCTTGCAAAAAATTTGCCCCCACATAAGACAATCACTTAAAAAATAAAAACAAATGGCACCCATAAACCAATCCATCAAAATCTGCACTGCAAAAGCAATATGGCACGCCTTCTGAGTCCTGCCATGTGCCCCCACAGCAGTTTACCACCACATATGGTGTATTGCTGTATTCAGGAGAAAATGGGTAACAAATTATTGTGTGCTTTTTCTCCTGTTACCCCTTGTGAAAATGAAAAATTTGGGGCTAAAACAACATTTTATTGGAAGAAATAACTTTTCATTTTCACAGCCAAGTGTTTCCAAATTCCGTAAAACGCTTAGGGTGTCAAAGTGCTCAGTACCCCCCTTAATATATTCTTTAAGGGGTGTAGTTTCCAAAATGAGGTCACTTTTTGAGGGTTTCCACTCTAGGGGTACGTCAGGGTCTCTTCAAATACAAAATGGTGCCTAGAAATCATTCTAACAAAATCTGCCTCCAAAATCCATACGGCGCGCCTTTCCTTCTGTCCACTGCCACGTGCCCATAGAGCAGTATACCGCCACATATGGGGTATTTCTGTAAACTGCAGAATCAGAGTAATATACACTGCCTGTCCCAAAAAAAAGTCGACACCAAAAAAAAAAGTCACACTCTAATATTTTGTTGGACCGCCTTTAGCTTTGATTACAGCATGCATTCGCTGTGGAATTGTTTCGATAAGCTTCTGCATTGTCACAAGATTTATTTCCATCCAGTGTTGCATTAATTTTTCACCAAGATCTTGCATTGATGATAGTAGAGTCTGACTGCTGCGCAAAGCCTTTTCCAGCACATCCCAAAGATTCTCAATGGGGTTAAGGTCTGGACTCTGTGGTGGTTAATCTATGTGTGAAAGTGATGTCTCATGCTCCCTGAACCACTCTTTCACAATTTGAGCCCGATGAATCCTGGCATTGTCATATTGGAATATGCCCGTGCCATCAGGGAAGAAAAAATCCATTGATGGAATAACCTGGTCATTCAGTATGTTCAGGTAGTCAGCTGACCTCATTCTTGGAGCATATACTGTTGCTGAACCTAGACCTGACCAACTGCAGCAACCCCAGATCATAGCACTGCCCCCATAGGCTTGTACAGTAGGCACTAGGCATGATGGGTGCATCACTTCATTTGCCTCTCTTCTTACCCTGATACACCCATCACTCTGGAACAGGGTAAATTTTTACTCAGACCACATGACCTTCTTCCATTGCTCCAGGTCCAATCTTTATGCTCCCTACTTAGCAAATTGAAGCCTTTTTTTCTGGTTTGCCTCACTGATTAGTGGTTTTGTTACAGCTACACAGCTGTTCAGTCCCAATCCCTTGATTTCCCTTCGCATTATGCGTGTGGAAATGCTCTTACTTTCACTATTAAACATAGCCCTGAGTTCTACTGTTTTTCTTCGATTTGATTTCACCAAACGTTTAAGTGATCGCCGATCATGATCATTCAGGAATTTTTTCCCGCCACATTTCTTCCTCGAATACGATGGGCCCCCACTATCCTTCCAGTTTTTAATAATGCGTTGGATAGTTCTTAACCCAATTTTAGTAGTTTCTGTAATCTCCTTAGATGTTTTCTTTGCTTGTTGCATGCAATGATTTGACCCTTCTCAAACAGACTAACATATTTTCCATGACCATGAGATGTGTCTTTCGACATGGTTGTTTAAGAAATGAGAAGCAACTCATTGCACTAGTTGGGGGGTAAATAACTTGCCAGCTGAAAGATAATCGCCCATGCAGTGATTATCCAATAGGAGGCTCATAACGATTTGCTTAGTTAAATCCAGGTGGCGACTTTTTTTGGACAGGCAGTGTATATTGAGGTTTATATTGCTGTTAACCCTTGCTGTGTTGCAAGAAAAAAAATTATTAACATAAAAAATCTACCAAAAAAGTGAAATTTAGAAATTTCACCTCCATTTTCCTTTAATTCTTGTGGAACACCTCAACGGTTAACAAAGTTTGTAACATCAGTTCTGAATAATTTGAGGGGTGTAGTTTCTAAAATGGGGTCATTCATGGGTGTTTTACATTACATAAGTCCCTCAAAATCACTTTATAACTAAATTGGTGCTTAAAAAAATGGTTTTGAAAATGTTGTTGAAAATTTTAAAAATTGCTTCTAAACTTCTAAGCCTTCTAACGTTCTAAAAAAATAAAATGACATTTACGAAATGATGCCAAGCAGACATATGGGAAATGTTGATTGATGACTATTTTATGAGGTATTACTATCTGTCTTAAAAGTTGAAAAAATCTAATTGTGAATTTGTTCAAAGTTTTGGTAAACTTTGAATTATTTTATAATTAAAGGAGAAATATATTGACTCAGATTTACCACTGTCATGAAGTACAATTTGTCACGAGAAAACAATCTCAGAATGGCTTGGATAAGTAAAAGCGTTCCAAAGTTATTACCACATAAAATGGCGCATGTCAGATTTGCAAATATCGGCCTGGGATTTAAGGTGAAAAGTGGCTTGGTACTGAAGGGGTTAGCAGTACCAATTTTACCAACACAAAGGTTGGTAAATATGCAATATGCATTAAAACTTTGTTCCCACTAGACATAAGCCACTGTCAGACATCTTTAAATTTGGTGATAAATATGCATGTTCAAATAATATAAGCATGCTTGTTTATGGTTGGTATAGCTGAACAGGACAGCTATCTTACTGTTATAACCTGTTATATCTAAAGTGGATGTCCAGTTTAACCCTAAAAATTGATCAGGACATATTCACCTCCTATTTTCAGTCTGGCTACTTTTTAGCCGAGCACTGTTTCTATATTTCTATTAACTTAAAGGGGTTGTGAAAAAATGTGTTGGTGGTGGTGGGGGCGTTGACAACCCCCCTACACACACACTCGGCCAAACCTGTAAAGGAAAGATTAATTACCTGCTTCAACATCCGGTTTGATCACTGGCTGCAGCGGTGATTGGCACTAGGGAATCTGGTCTCCGCTGCAGCCAGTGATTGGCTGTGGTAATGTAAAACTGGATGTTGACATCTAGGGAGCCCAGAGGAACATCACAGGCATGGAGGAGACGGAGCAGGGACCTGGCGCCTGGAAGCAGACAAGTGGGGGCGTTTTGCCAATCCCACCCCCATTCTTGCACAACCCCTTTAAACAGATGGCATTTGTTAGAACAATATAATAATTATTTGTGTGGTCGATCCTTCAATTGACTACCTTAAAAGATTTTTAAGTTGGGCTATAATAGTTTTTACCCTACAGGTACTGTGTCAGGTCTATGTATTTGCATTGTTTTTGTGTGTAAATGCATTGGCCTCATAGAACAGAGATACTTGGAATCGAGTAATCATAATGTGATTGTTAACAGAGGCAGGAGTGGCATCGCTCCCACATCTTCCTGCTAATTGCTGACTTCATTGCTTTTCCCACGAGACCTGGTGAAAGCGGTTACCATGGAGACTTTATTCCGCTCCTGCTTCAAAGATCTCGATCTGTCTGACAATACAAACTCTCCTTGAGCTGTACATAGAAAAGAAAAAAATATATATATAAAATGTGTCAATCCACAGAATTTTTATTTTCTTGAAATATCACAGGAACCTTTACCCCTTTGTGGCGAGAATTTAACCTGTAATTTTAGCAAGGAAGGTAGAATTATTAGCACGCATAGATTGATTTACAGGAGTCTTGCAGAACGTATTTTGTATCTTAATTGTAAGTACCAATGTAAACCATTATCTTGTTTTTCTTGCAGAGATTTCAAAAGCCTATTATATTTGCAGGGCATGCGTAAGATTTATAATACATTTTAGCCCTGTTTTATGCCTACCTTGACAACACTGAAAAGTGTCTAGAAATAGGAGCAATAACATGCAACAAATATATTATAGCCATTGTTACTGTGAAACTGGTGTCTACATCGGCTGGCTATACGGTTGCATCATTAAAATAAAAGGGTCTAACATGCCTAGAGATATATTATGTTAGGCATAAGCCATCAATTTTCCATCTCTGTATAACCTCTTTAAAGAGGACTTGTAATGGAATTTTTTTTGGTTTAATTAAGTACCTTTACTTGTGGGGTACCTTCTGCTGATGCCACCATCCTTGTTCTTTTTTTCAAATACCCATCACTTGCCCTGCTGTGCCCCCCTTCAGTTTTTGCACCTAGTATGTTAATACTGAGCATCTGTACAAGGAGGGGAAGACACCAGGGTTTCTCAGTGGGCGTCTCCTTCTCCCTGGCTGTGACGTGTTCCGCTGCGATTGGACAGCGCCACAGCCAGGGAGAAAAGCTGCCGCCTCCTCCTCCCTGTACCGCTGCTCAGTGTTAACATACTGGGCGTGAAAACTGCAGGGGGGCACAGTGGGGCATGCGAGGGGTATTTAAAAAACAAAGATGGCAGCATCAGTAGAGGGTACCCCGCAAGTAAAGATACTTAATTAACCGCCTCCGGACCGCCTAATGCAGATCTGCGGTCCGGAGGCGGCAGCTCTGCGCAGAGTGACGCATATACGCGTCATCTCGCGAGAGCCGTGACTTCCTGTGAACGCGCGCACACAGGCGCGCGCGTTCACAGGAACGGAAGGTAAGAGACAGGATCTCCAGCCTGCCAGCGGCGATCGTTCGCTGGCAGGCTGGAGATGCGATTTTTTTAACCCCTAACAGGTATATTAGATGCTGTTTTGATAACAGCGTCTAATATACCTGCTACCTGGTCCTCTGGTGGTCCCTTTTGTTTGGATCGACCACCAGAGGACACAGGTAGCTCAGTAAAGTACCACAAAACACCACTACACTACACTACACCCCCTCCTGTCACTTATTAACCCCTTATGAACCCCTGATCACCCCATATAGACTCCCTGATCACCCCCTTGTCATTGATCACCCCCTTGTCATTGATCACCCCCCTGTCAGGCTCCGTTCAGACGTCCGTATGATTTTTATGGATCCACGGATACATGGATCGGATCCGCAAAACACATACGGACGTCTGAATGGAGCCTTACAGGGGGGTGATCAATGACAGGCGGGTGATCACCCATATAGATTCCCTGATCACCCCCCTGTCATTGATCACCCCCCTGTCATTGATCACCCCCCTGTAAGGCTCCATTTAGACGTCCGTATGATTTTTACGGATCCACGGATACATGGATCGGATCCGCAAAACACATACGGACGTCTGAATGGAGCCTTACAGGGGGGTGATCAATGACAGGGGGGTGATCACCCATATAGACTCCCTGATCACCCCCCTGTCATTGATCACCCCCCTGTCATTGATCACCCCCCTGTCAGGCTCCATTCAGACGTCCGTATGTTTTTTACGGATCCACGGATACATGGATCGGATCCGCAAAACACATACGGACGTCTGAATGGAGCCTTACAGGGGGGTGATCAATGACAGGGGGGTGATCAATGACAGGGGGTGATCACCCCATACAGACTCCCTGATCACCCCCCTGTCATTGATCACCCCCTGTAAGGCTCCATTTAGACACTTTTTTTGGGCACAAGTTAGCGGAAATAGATATTTTATTTTTCTTACAAAGTCTCATATTCCACTAACTTGTGTCAAAAAATAAAATCTCACATGAACTCACCATACCCCTCACGGAATCCAAATGCATAACATTTTTTAGACATTTATATTCCAGACTTCTTCTCACGCTTTCGGGCCCCTAAAATGCCAGGGCAGTATAAATACCCCACATGTGACCCCATTTCAGAAAGAAGACACCCCAAGGTATTCCGTGAGGGGCATTTTGAGTCCATGAAAGATTGAAAATTTTGTCCCAAGTTAGCGGAAAGGGAGACTTTGTGAGAAAAAAAAAATAAAAAAAAAATTTCCGCTAACTTGTGCCAAAAAAAAAAAAATTCTATGAACTCGCCATGCCCCTCATTGAATACCTTAGGGTGTCTTCTTTCCAAAATGGGGTCACATGTGGGGTATTTATACTGCCCTGGCATTTTAGGGGCCCAAAAGCGTGAGAAGAAGTCTGGGATCCAAATGTCTAAAAATGCCCTCCTAAAAGGAATTTGGGCCGCTTTGCGCATCTAGGCTGCAAAAAAGTGTCACACATGTGATATCGCCGTACTCAGGAGAAGTTGGGCAATGTGTTTTGGGGTGTCATTTTACATATACCCATGCTGGGTGAGATAAATATCTTGGTCAAATGCCAACTTTGCATAAAAAAATGGGAAAAGTTGTCTTTTGCCAAGATATTTCTCTCACCCAGCATGGGTATATGTAAATTGACACCCCAAAACACATTCCCCAACTTCTCCTGAGTACGGCGATACCACATGTGTGACACTTTTTTGCCGCCTAGGTGGGCAAAGGGGCACACATTCCAAAGAGCACCTTTAGGATTTCACAGGTCATTTTTTACACATTTTGATTTCAAACTACTTACCACACATTAGGGCCCCTAGAATGCCAGGGCAGTATAAATACCCCACAAGTGACCCCATTTTGGAAAGAAGACACCCCAAGGTATTCCGTGAGGGGCATGGCGAGTTCCTAGAATTTTTTATTTTTTGTCACAAGTTAGCGGAAAATGATGATTTTTTTTTTCTTACAAAGTCTCATATTCCACTAACTTGTGACAAAAAATAAAAAATTCTAGGAACTCGCCATGCCCCTCACGGAATACCTTGGGGTGTCTTCTTTGCAAAATGGTGTCACTTGTGTGGTAGTTATACTTCCCTGGCAATTTAGGGGCCCTAATGTGTGCGAAGTAGTTTGAAATCAAAATCTGTAAAAAATGGCCGGTGAAATCCTAAAGGTGCTCTTTGGAATGTGTGCCCCTTTGCCCACCTAGGCTGAAAAAAGTGTCACACATCTGGTATCGCCGTACTCAGGAGAAGTTGGGAAATGTGTTTTGGGGTGTCATTTTACATATACCCATGCTGGGTAAGATAAATATCTTGGTCAAATGCCAACTTTGTATAAAAAAATTGGAAAAGTTGTCTTTTGCCAAGATATTTCTCTCACCCAGCATGGGTATATGTAAAATGACACCCCAAAACACATTCCCCAACTTCTCCTGAGTACGGCGATACCAGATGTGTGACACTTTTTTGCAGCCTAGGCGGGCAAAGGGGCACACATTCCAAAGAGCACCTTTCAGATTTCACCGGTAATTTTTTACAGATTTTGATTTCAAACTACTTCTCACGCATCTGGGCCCCTAAAATTCCAGGGCAGTATAACTACCCCAAAAGTGACCCCATTTTGGAAAGAAGACACCCCAAGGTATTTTGTGATGGGCATAGTGAGTTCATGGAAGTTTTTATTTTTTGTCACAAGTTAGTGGAATATGAGACTTTGTAAGAAAAAAAAAAAAATCATCATTTTCCGCTAACTTATGACAAAAAATAAAAAGTTCTATGAACTCACTATGCCATTCAGTGAATACCTTAGGGTATCTACTTTCCGAAATGGGGTCATATGTGGGGTGTTTCTACTGTCTGGGCATTGTAGAACTTCAGGAAACATGACAGGTGCTCAGAAAGTCAGAGCTGCTTCAAAAAGCGGAAATTCACATTTTTGTACCATAGTTTGTAAACGCTATAACTTTTACCCAAACCATTTTTTTTTTACTCAAACATTTTTTTTTAATCAAAGACATGTAGAACAATAAATTTAGCGAAAAATTTATATATGGATGTCGTTTTTTTTGCAAAATTTTACAACTGAAAGTTAAAAATGTCATTTTTTTGCAAAAAAATTGTTAAATTTCGATTAGTAACAAAAAAAAGTAAAAGTGTCAGCAGCAATTAAATACCACCAAATGAAAGCTCTATTAGTGAGAAGAAAAGGAGGTAAAATTCATTTGGGTGGTAAGTTGCATGACCGAGCAATAAACGGTGAAAGTAGTGTAGTGCAGAAGTGTAAAAAGTGGCCTGGTCATTAAGGGGGTTTCAGCTAGGGGGGTTGAAGTGGTTAAACAAAAAAAAAATTCCATGAAGGGTCCTCTTTAAGTTACAATACGTGTACATTCATATGCTTCAACAAATGCATGATTTGGTGACTCACTCACATGACTGTTCACTACTGGTCTAAAAAAATTGCAGGTCGTTGGTCATTTCTTAATACTGTAATGAAATTGTAATGGAAATTTCATGGTACAGAAGTGGGGCAATAAAATTGAGATGGCTGTTTAGTTATCAGACCATGGAGCAATGACATACACAGTGGTTTGCATATCTTACAATCAAAATTTTTACAATACCTAAAGATCTTCAATCATGTTTTCATTTTTTGAAAGTGGTGGTTTATGAATATTTACACATTGAGGCTATTATCCTTTACCGGGATGGATAAACCATAGACAGTGAATAAAATCTTTACTTTGAAGTTCCTATACCCTACCAATGATTCTCTCTTGAATGTACATTTCGTTTTTCAGTCCACCAAAAAACATTAAAGTTTTGATGTACTTTGCAAAAAATAGATGGTTTATAAGTGAGGGCAAAAGGGACAATTTTTCAAGGGCCATCACCACCCACCAGCCAGTGGATTGAACCTCTTTCGGTTACCTCAATGGTTACTATGCAGCTTTTGCTAATATATCTGCTTGTACGTCATCTACTGTAGCAGAAAACCAGTAGTCAAGCATTAATGTTTATTGCTATGGGGAGTAGGATAATAGCTGCTGCAAAACAGCTCCAACTCCAATCGCCTACAGGGCAACAAACTATCAGTCATGGTAAATTCGACATACCAGATCTTCATCTTTACCAGCATAGATAGACAGCCACGTAGTCTCAATTATTTTTCTACAGTAAGTTCATGTATGTGCTACAATTCCTGTATTCTGTTCCAGCATAGGAACAGACTACAAAAAAGTGAGGGTTAGTCAGCACATCCCAGTGCACAAGTGCCATCTTAATTTAGCCACACATTATATGCTACTATTTGCTGGGGAAGGGGCCTTCATCAAATTTTGTGCCCTGGGGACTTCATCAAGAAAATTCACTCTCACTGTTCAGATGATAAAATAAGTCTACATCTAACAAGCCATTTAGGGAAACAGTCTTTCAAAAATGACTCTGTATACAGTAAAACCAGAAAAAAAATGTGTAATCACATAACAAGGAGCCTAAGCTTTCAAAAAATGTTAATGCCTTTCACATGCTCTTAGAACCATTGATCCTAGAATGTAACAAGCCAGTTTCACAAATGATCACTTTAGAATCTGTTCGATAAAAGCTTTTATACTATTCACAATGAAAATGCAACTTAATAAAGGGTCCTTTAAGCAAGATAGCGTTTACTGGTGTACAACAGCTATTATTATCAGCTTGCCTGTTAACTCTGTGCAATTTACCAATGGACCAAGAAATTTTCTTTGTGAGCTGGTTTTATTGAAACACATATATGAGCTGAGCTGATCGGTTACAGAATTGGTTTGGAAAGGGTTTAAATGTTCTAGGACTCCACTAGCGTATGGATAGAACTGTGAATCTTCCCTGGAAAGGCCAACCTGCCCAAATTAGAGGAAGGAAGCATCAACATTTTAGCTTAGAAGTCACCAAATACCGCACACCAATATAAGCTCAATATAAGAGAAGACACTGATATGCAAGAGTAGCATCACTGCCTTTGTACAAGCTACATAGAACAATGTCCTAAGGACAAGTGAGTCAAAAGTGGAAGATGAATACAGCGCTCCACAAAAAAACATGGTACTCTTTGATGGTGTGAAGCTCATATCATACCCCAGGACCTTGAAAACTATTAAAGGAACCATGAATTCTGCCCTGTGCCATGAAATCATTCTGAAGAACATCTAGTTATCTATTCATGTGGTGATGCTCCAGTGTAATTAAATTATGCAGCAAGAAAGTGATATAAATGCTGAGCAATCAATTTGATCAGTCTGGCTAGCATCTCCAATAGAGAAACTGTGGCAGGACTTGCAATGAGCAGTTAATGTCTCAAGTTTACCAAAATGGCTGAATTAAAGCACTTTTGCTAAGGGCCTTCAACGGCAAAGTGAAGGACTGACAGAAAATTATAGAAAGCATTTGATTGCAATTATTGTGGCAATTGTTACATTGTTACATTGCTGTGCCTTTTACTCGTGAGCTGTAACTTCACTTTGGTCATCGCTATGATGCCGCTGCTTGGTATCCCTGTACGATCACATCACGGTGTTTCTTTTACATGTGAAATCACTGTGTTTGTAGTCCCTGTACTGTGACATCACTATGGTCATCACTAGAGATGAGCGAAGTTTAAAAAAAATTGGATTTGGACACTTCGCCTAATGTTTTCCCCAAAATTTGCTTCGTTATGAATTAATTTGTCATGAAGCGCGTTAAATCATCTATAGCTCAGCCTGCAGGGAGAGTGTATCTCGGCGTACATCAATGTACATTGCAGCAACATGCATAGCTAGTCATTTCTGGTAGTGAAACAGTTACTGTGCATAAATATGATAGGCAGGTCATATACAGTGTATGGATGTGCGCATCGGCGTGCATCACTAGTGAGTTCACACTTCACTTATTTGGTCAATTACGGGTCTAAAACATAAACCATGATACCTTCTTTGAGAGTAGGATTGGCTCCTGATTTTGTCTCACCACACAGTAACTGCTGGAATTAACTGACCAAATAACTGAAGTATTGTAACGGTCACGTACACACACACACACACACACAGGGGAGAGGAAAGTGAACACTGCGCTCCACCCTCACCCCTGGCCCTGCCTAATGACAGGGGACAACTGGACGGCAATCCCTAGCTTGGAATAAGTGCTAGGAGGACAGACCAGACATACAACAGAACGTGAACGGACCAAGTCACTACCAGGACAGCAACGAAGTACAAATGGAGCAAGCAGAGAATAGTCAGGAAAAGCCGGGGGGTCATAAATACCAGGAGAGTCATGATGTACCAAAGGAGTCAGCAGAGGATCGTCAGGTGCAAGCCGGGGTCAGGAGAGCAGCAAAGTACACAAGGAGCAGGCAGAGGATCGTCCGGGAATAAGCAGAAGGTAAGTATGCTTGGAAATGCAAAATCACATAAGGAACCTAAATAACAGGCAACCTGTGGCCAGCAGGCTGCCTGTTTAAAAACTGAGTCACAGGGGTCATGTGACATGGCCAGTGTCACATGACTCGCCCTGCTGTAAATGGCTAAGCACCGAGTGCCCAGCTCGGTGCTCAGGCTTCATCTGGTTGCTGGGGGAACCTAGGTCCGTCCCGCCCCCGTCACCTAGGAGACGAGGACGCTGCACGCATTCTCGCTCCTGTACAGAGGCGGGGCGCCGCTGGCGATCCGGAGAATCAGCGCATTGGCGGCGCCCTGTGACAAGTATGAACTCAGCATTACAGGTCAAGGTTTGTGTCAGGTATAATGTACTTAACCGTGCAGTGGCCCAAGATTCTACTATGGAGTGAGGAGCGCATTCCACATAGATTGCTAGAGAACCTGTTCTGTTAACTACTGATACAAGTAGTGGTCCAATGACAGAGTGGAGAGGGTATCAGCAGTAAGTTTGTGTTGATGTTAGTGTTTATTTTTCCCTTCTTCTGATCTGCCAGAAGAACAACCCAAAAGAAACAGATCCTGTCTTTTGAATATCCGCCGTCACACAGTCAGTATTTGGTCAGTAATTGATTAGTATTGGTAAGGCAAAAACAGGAGTGGGTTGAAAACAGATGACACGTGAAAGAAATATTTGCATGTCTTCTGTGTTTTGGACCCACTTCTGCTTTTGACTTCCAAATCATGATCAAATCCTGATGCAAAATACTGACTGTGTAATAGAGGCCTAACGCTTAATTTATCGGTTTTACTGAGATAGAAAAGAAATCCTGCATACAGGACTTTAATGGCCTCTATTACACGGTCAGTATTTAGTCAGTTTTTTTGCATCAGTATTTGATGGTGATGTGATGGGAATATTTGCATGTCTTCTGTGTTTTGGATCCACTCCTGCTTTTGGCTTCCAAATCATGATCAAATCCTGAAGCAAAATACTGACCGTTTGATAGAGGCCTTATACAGGTGATACTTGAAAAATTAGAATATCGCGCAAAAGTTCATTTATTTCAATAATGCAACTTAAAAGGAATTGTATCAATGCAACTTAAAATTAGAATATTGTGATATGGTTCAATATTCTAGGCTCCAAATATCACACTCTAGTCAGCTAATTAATCCATACTCCCTGAGAAAAGGGTACCTGAGATTGTGGTTTTCATAAGCTGTAAGCCATAATCATCTAAATTATAACAAATAATATGTGTACATAAAGATATTTGTAGTCTGCGATTGTATTACCGGTAGATTATATATGCTGTTTATGCATGAGATGACAGGGGACAACTGGACGGCAGTCCCTAACTTAGGATACATGCGGGAAGGACAGACAAGACAAATAACGATAGTGAACGGACCGGGTCAAAACCAAGAGGACAACGCAGTACAGAGGGATAAGCAAAGAATGGTCAGGAGAAGCCGGGGTCATAAATACCAGGAGAGTTGAGAAGTACCAAAGTAGTCCGCAAAGAATAGTCAGGTGGAAGCCGATGTCAAAATACCAGGAGGAGTGCATAGTACAGGAGGAGCAGGCAAAGGATCAGGTAAGTATACAGGTATCCAAGAAACGCGCCAGTAACCTAAATTAACAGGCAACCTGTGGCCAGCAGGCTGCCTGTATTTATAGTGGGGAGTGAGGGTCATGTGACGTGGCCAGCGTCACATGACCGACAGACCGACCAGTCGAGCACCGAGTGATCAGCTTGGCGCTCAAGGCACACCTAGGAGCAGTGAGCCTTGGGAACGAGGTCAAAACACAGATCCTCGCTCCCGAAGCTAAGCAGCAGGTCTGCGGCTGATGGGAGACCGAGTGTGACTTTGGCACCCCGTTATAGCTATATGTACATGTACTAATAGTCAGGTACTGGATGTGAATTGGGTAGAAGAGTAGATCCAGTAGACGGTATATTGCTGGACTCTGGATATACTTTATATACTGTGGGGATGTGCTCGTGGTAGGCTACGGTAGCGGCGGCAGTATTGAGGCAATCATAGACAGTCTTTGTGATACACTGTGACTTTATTCACACCAACGGCATAACAGGCAATGTGCAGACCACACAGGTGCATATCCACATAGTGCATAAAACAAAAGTCCTTCCATAGAAAATAAACAGCAGGTTTGAGTCACCTTGTTTTGGACAAACCCCACAGCAGTTCTGCAGGCTTCTAGGCTATCTGCCTTTGTCTCCCTCAGGCCAGAGCCCCTTCGGCTCGTAGCACCACAGGTCCCAGGGCTATCCTTCAATGTGTGCTGCGCCCAGACTCTCCTTCACCAGCACTCACTCTGTCTGTGGAAATCTCCAGCACAGCAAGACACACCCCACCCCCATCATCAGCAGGCTGGGTTCTTAAAGGCCCAGCTCCACCAAAAACCTGGGCTGGCCATGGGGAACAGTAAGAACCGGCCCGGACACGCTGCGCCAGCAGCATTCGCCGCTGTAACCGCAATGATCCGGTTCTTACTCCACCGAGGCCAGGACCTCTGGTGGCACGTATCGTCCGTCCATTATTATTCCGGGGACTCTCCTACATATCCCCCCCCTTTGTTCACCCCTGAGGGCTTGAACATACCGTTCAAGCCTGAGGGGGTGAACACACGCACAGCAGTGTACCCGGGACAGGGCATCTGCGTTCCCCTGTAAGCGGCCGGCCCTGTGCTCAACAGTGAACTTAAAGTTTTGGAGGGACAAGAACCACCTGGTAACCCGAGCGCTCCCCTCCTTAGCCCGACTCATCCACTGGAGAGGGGAGTGGTCGGTCACCAGACGGAACCTTCTCCCCAGAAGGTAATATCTGAGAGACTCGAGTGCCCACTTGATGGCGAGGCACTCTCTCTCCACAATGCTATACCGGGTTTCTGCTGGGGTAAGCTTGCGGCTTAGAAAAACCACGGGGTGCTCTTCCCCGTTGAGCTCTTGGGAAAGCACAGCCCCTAGTCCTACTCCCGAGGCATCTGTTTGAACTACAAACTCCCGCTTGAAGTCGGGCGTCACCAGAACTGGGGACTCACATAGGGCCGACTTCAAACAGGAGAATGCCTCCTCCTCCTTCTCCCCCCAGCGAACCATCACCGACTTTCTACCCTTCAAGAGGCCGGTTAACGGGGCTGCCAAGGTGGCAAAATGGGGAATGAACCTCATGTAGTACCCAATCAGGCCCAAAAATGACCGTACTTGCTTGGACGTACGAGGCCTGGGCCAATTCCGGATTGCTTCAACTTTATTTACTTGGGGCCTAATGACTCCGCGTCCAATCACATACCCCAAATAGCGAGCTTCCTCTAGTCCCACCGAGCATTTTTTTTGGGTTGGCAGTTAACCCCGCCTTCCTTAGAGAATCTATCACTGCCTGAAGTTTTGACAAATGACCCTCCCAGTCTGGGCTAAACACGACTATATCATCCAGATACGCGGAGGTATACTGGTGATGGGGCTTGAGGACGACATCCATCAGACGCTGGAACGTAGCCGGAGCGCCATGTAACCCAAAAGGCAACACCCTATACTGAAAAAGCCCCTCCGGGGTGACAAAGGCCGTCTTCTCCTTTGCCGCCTCCGTCAGAGGTACCTGCCAGTAGCCCTTCGTGAGATCTAGGATCGAAAAATACCGGGCTTTTCCCAGCCGCTCTATCAACTCGTCTACCCGAGGCATGGGATAGGCGTCAAATTTTGATACCTCATTCAATTTCCTAAAATCATTACAGAACCGTAATGAAACATCCGGTTTGGGAATAAGGACAATCGGGCTAGCCCACTCGCTCTTTGACTCTTCTATGACCCCTAGACGTAGCATCGATCTTACCTCCTGCGAAATGGCCTGTCGCCGAGCCTCCGGTACTCGGTATGGTCTTAGGCGGACTTTCACCCGGGGCTCGGTGATAATGTCATGCTCGATCAAGGTGGTACGTCCAGGAAGGTCAGAGAATACGTCCCTATTCCGACTAACAAATTCTTTCACCTCTTGTGCTTGTTTGGTCGACAGTCCGTCCCCTATCGTCACCCCAGCGGCGCTCTCCGGAACACCTGGTGACCCCGGGTCACTCCCTGACGTCCCGACAGAGGGCGGGCTGTCTGCAAACAAATTCTCTCTGTCTCTCCAAGGTTTTAGTAGATTCACATGATATACCTGTTCGGGCTTCCGCCTCCCTGGCTGGTATATCCTGTAATCAACTGGGCCCACCTTCTCCTTAACTTCATAGGGTCCTTGCCACCGGGCCAAGAATTTACTCTCGACCGTGGGTACGAGTACAAGAACTCGGTCCCCCGGGTGAAATGTCCTTACCCGGGCGGTTCGGTTATATACCCGACTCTGGGCCAGTTGTGCCGCTTCCATGTGCTCACGGACGATCGGCAACACGACCCCTATTCGGTCCTGCATTTTTCCTATGTGCTCTATCACACTTTTATGAGGCGTAGGCTGTTGCTCCCATGCTTCCTTAGCGATATCCAGTAGCCCACGGGGATGTCGCCCATATAACAACTCAAAGGGCGAGAACCCTGTGGACGCCTGGGGCACCTCCCGTACCGCAAACAAAACATAGGGCAACAGTAAGTCCCAATCCCTCCCGTCCTTAGCCACGACTCTTTTTAGCATGGACTTCAGGGTCTTATTAAACCGTTCTACTAACCCATCGGTTTGGGGATGGTAGACGGACGTGTGCAGGTGTTTAATATTTAATAGCTTACACAATTCCTTTGTTACTTTGGACATAAAGAGTGTCCCCTGGTCCGTCAGAATCTCCTTTGGTATCCCCACCCGGGCAAACATACTCATGAGCTCTTTAGCTATTACCTTGGCCGACGTATGGCGCAATGGGACCGCCTCCGGATAGCGAGTGGCATAGTCTAACACTACCAGGATGTGTTGGTGACCTCGGGCTGACTTAATAATGGGGCCTACCAGATCCATGGCGATCCTTTCGAAGGGCACCTCTATAATGGGCATAGGTACCAGTGGACTGCGATAGTGAGGTTGGGGGCTAGTCAGCTGACACACTGGACAGGACTGACAGAACCTCCGGACTTCCTCATATATCCCAGGCCAATAGAACCGTTGTAGAATTCGCTCCAGCGTTTTCTTAACCCCTAGATGACCACCCAACACATGCGCATGCGCTAAATCCAAGACCATTCGCCGGAAAGGCTGGGGCACCAGCAGTTGTTCCACCACCTCCTGCCTCACCTTGTCTACCCTATATAACAGGTCCTGGTTATAGGCCAGGTGAGGAAATACGGTATCGGCGCCGGGACGCTGGGCAACACCATTAACCACCGACACACCTTCTCTAGCCCGCAATAACGTCGAATCCTGGAGCTGTGCGGTCCCGAAGGTTTCTCGGGGTACCTCCAGATCCAGGATGGACGAACTTTCTACTGTCTCACCCGCCAATACTTCTAGGGGAAACCGGTCAGGGTTACCCTCTACCTCCTCTACGGTGACCCCTACAGCTGGGGTCTCTGCCTCGGGGTCCTCGGGCTCGGGACCTGGACATTTTCCTTCCCCATAGGTAGGCAACCCGTTCCTCCACAAAGTCCAGAACAGGGGAAAGTCCCTCCCCAATATTGCGGCATAAGGGAGCCGTCTCCCCACCCCGACGACATGTGGTACCTCCTTTCCACACACTGCCAGGGTAACCTTAGTGGTGGGATACTCCCTGCGATCCCCATGTATACAGACAATGGTAAGGGTTCGCCTTTCTGGGAGTTTTTCCGTTACCAGCGACTCATGGACCAGAGTTACCAGGCTCCCAGAGTCCAGCAGGGCCTGCACGGAGTGTCCATTAACAACGACATCACACACCGGAGGGTTTTCCGCCGCCAGCAGGGGGTCAGCTATATACACCGGTTGGGCATAAAAAGAGGACCGGCGAGCGAACCCGCAGTCCATGGGTTCGGATGCCCTAGGGCAGTTGGATGCCACATGTCCCCAGTCCTGACAATGCCAACATCTGATCCTCGCAGCCTCCCTCCTCCCCAGGGTATTCCTCCCACGGACTGGAGATCCACTCCCCTCCTTATGTGGTGGGATCCCTTTTTCAGGATCCCGGGTCGGCAACGGGGGCTGACGTGACTTCGGTAGTACCGCTGAGTCCCGCACCAAATCCTGAGTGGCCATATACCTCTCCACCAGGCTAACCAGTTGTTCCAGGTTGCCTGGATCGCCTTGTCCCACCCAGCGCTGTATGGCTCTCGGGAGGGTACGCACGAACCTGTCGACCACGACCCTTTCAACCATCTGAGAAGTGCTCAATATTCCAGGCTGAAGCCATTTTTTTACTAGGTGAAGTAAGTCATAGGCTTGTGACCGGGCGGGTCGGGACTCGGCAAACACCCACTGATACACCCTGTGCGCTCGCACATAGGTGTTTACCCCCAACCTGGCCAACACCTCAGTTTTTAGCCTCTCATAGTCCTTGGCCTCATCGCAGCTGAGGTCAAAATAGGCCTTTTGTGCGTCCCCCACCAGAAAAGGCGCCACCACCTCAGCCCACTGCTCCAACGGCAGCCTCTCTTGCTCCGCGGTTCTTTCGAATACCATCAGGAATGCCTCTATATCATCTCCCGGACCCATTTTCCTCAGGGCGGATCGGACTTTGTCCCTGGCGGTAGACACAGTCGGGGTTGTCGCAGTTGAAACTCCTTGCAGGGATGTTCGCACCGACTCTTGCATGGCTACCAGCTGCTGCATTAGGAGATTGTTTGTTTGCTGCTGTGCACACATAGCCTCATCATGTCTTTCCTTCTGAGCCTGCAATGCCTGTTGCTGCTGTACATTACTCTGAATCAGGTGCTTAATGGCCTCCTCCATCTTGTCAGGAACCATAAAACTTGCAGGCCTGATATATGACATGCAGTCCAACACAACTTTTGCCTCAGGCCTGCCTCACTGCAGGAATGCCCGCTCCAAGCCACCAATTGTGGGGATGTGCTCGTGGTAGGCTACGGTAGCGGCGGCAGTATTGAGGCAATCATAGACAGTCTTTGTGATACACTGTGACTTTATTCACACCAACGGCATAACAGGCAATGTGCAGACCACACAGGTGCATATCCACATAGTGCATAAAACAAAAGTCCTTCCATAGAAAATAAACAGCAGGTTTGAGTCACCTTGTTTTGGACAGACCACAGCAGTTCTGCAGGCTTCTAGGCTATCTGCCTTTGTCTCCCTCAGGCCAGAGCCCCTTCGGCTCGTAGCACCACAGGTCCCAGGGCTATCCTTCAATGTGTGCTGCGCCCAGACTCTCCTTCACCAGCACTCACTCTGTCTGTGGAAATCTCCAGCACAGCAAGACACACCCCACCCCCATCATCAGCAGGCTGGGTTCTTAAAGGCCCAGCTCCACCAAAAACCTGGGCTGGCCGTGGGGAACAGTAAGAACCGGCCCGGACACGCTGCGCCAGCAGCATTCGCCGCTGTAACCGCAATGATCCGGTTCTTACTCCACCGAGGCCAGGACCTCTGGTGGCACGTATCGTCCGTCCATTATTATTCCGGGGACTCTCCTACAATACATACACATTATTAGCCACATTGCTTAGCATCCAGGGAGGCCAGAAATGGACGCAGCGATGTGTGGGGGTGTCCTCTATGTACTGTCTTATTTGTACAGGTAGTGCAGAATTATTAGGCAAATGAGTATTTTGACCACATCATCCTCTTTATGCATGTTGTCTTACTCCAAGCTGTATAGGCTCGAAAGCCTACTACCAATTAAGCATATTAGGTGATGTGCATCTCTGTAATGAGAAGGGGTGTGGTCTAATGACATCAACACCCTATATCAGGTGTGCATAATTATTAGGCAACTTCCTTTCCATTGGCAAAATGGGTCAAAAGAAGGACTTGACAGGCCCAGAAAAGTCAAAAATAGTGAGATATCTTGCAGAGGGATGCAGCACTCTTAAAATTGCAAAGCTTCTGAAGCGTGATCATCAAACAATCAAGCGTTTCATTCAAAATAGTCAACAGGGTCGCAAGAAGCGTGTGGAAAAACCAAGGCGCAAAATAACTGCCCATGAACTGAGAAAAGTCAAGCGTGCAGCTGCCAAGATGCCACTTGCCACCAGTTTGGCCATATTTCAGAGCTGCAACATCACTGGAGTGCCCAAAAGCACAAGGTGTGCAATACTCAGAGACATGGCCAAGGTAAGAAAGGCTGAAAGACGACCACCACTGAACAAGACACACAAGCTGAAACGTCAAGACTGGGCCAAAAAAATATCTCAAGACTGATTTTTCTAAGGTTTTATGGACTGATGAAATGAGAGTGAGTCTTGATGGGCCAGATGGATGGGCCCGTGGCTGGATTGGTAAAGGGCAGAGAGCTCCAGTCCGACTCAGACGCCAGCAAGGTGGAGGTGGAGTACTGGTTTGGGCTGGCATCATCAAAGATGAGCTTGTGGGGCCTTTTCGGGTTGAGGATGGAGTCAAGCTCAACTCCCAGTCCTACTGCCAGTTTCTGGAAGACACCTTCTTCAAGCAGTGGTACAGGAAGAAGTCTGCATCCTTCAAGAAAAACATGATTTTCATGCAGGACAATGCTCCATCACTGTAACAATACAGCCTGGACCGCAGCGGCTCCCTGTGACGATACGCTGGCTTGCGCTCCAGCGTGGAACGCACCGGCCGTCTGCGATGATATGCTGGCTTGCGTTCCAGTGTGGAACGCAGCGACCGCCTGTGTTGTTACGCTGGCTTGCGCTCCAGCGTGGAACGCAGTGGCCGCCGGGCCTTCTGTGACTCCGCCCACTTACCATTCAGCCCTTAAATTGAAGACAGGTGCTAAGCAGGGTGTTCCACTAATGGAGTGCGCACCCTGCTAGCTCCATGGTATCTGAAGACTCTGTCCACATATCCAAACCTGGATGCCTAACTACATTGTGAAGGACTGTCTACCTTCTTGCCACTGGCTTTCTAGCCAGGACCAACTAACCGCAAGTATATACCAAATTGTGGACATGCTATACAAACTCTGAACCTACTGCATAGTATATACCAAACTGTGGACATGCTATACAAACTCTGAACCTACTGCATAGTATATATCAAACTGTGGACATGCTATACTAACTCTGAACCTACTGCATAGTATATATCAAACTGTGGACATGCTATACTAACTCTGAACCTACTGCATAGTATATATCAAACTGTGGACATGCTATACTAACTCTGAACCTACTGCATAGTATATATCAAACTGTGGACATGCTATACTAACTCTGAACCTACTGCATAGTGTATACTAAACTATGGACATGCTATATTAACTCTGAACCTATGGCATACTATATACTAAACTGAGGACATGCTATATACTAACCTTGAACCTATGGCATACTATATACTAAACTGAGGACATGCTATATACTAACTCTGAAGCTATTGCATACTAGATGCTAACTCTGAACGTTGCACAAGCTTATACTAACTCGTGACTCCTGTAATTCTGAGAGTCCCTCCTTACCATCAGTAAAACTAATTAGATGGATAGCGGTAAATGATTTTGTTACCCCAAACTCTCCGCCTAAGACTGAGAGTGACGCCTGGGGTACATACTGAGTAACCGCGAATCCCACAGCCAAACACAAGGGTGGTGGGATAACAGTGGATGTCCATTGCTTCCGCAGTTGAGATCCTAACTGATCAACTAGGTGCGTTACATATTAGTGGAACCCAGATGGATCCAGCGGAGGTTGCAGGTCACCTCGTCACCCTCACTAAGAGGGTGGAGACCCTCAATGTGACTGTACAACATCTCCAGCTAGAAAACCAGGCACTACGGCAACTTGTCACTCAGGGGCCAGGACACCACCGTGATGGACCTGAACCCAAAGTAAGCCCACCTGAGTTATTCTCGGGTGACCGAAGACAGTTCAGGGATTTCCTGAACGCATGCAAATTAATGTTTGAGATGCAGCCCCGGACATACCCAACTGACAGATCAAAAGTACTTACCATGATCTCATACCTCAGGGGGGAGCCCAGAGCATGGGCCAATACTTATTTAGAAAAAGAAGACCCAGTCCTGGAATCCTTTCCTCTGTTCCTTGAAAAAATGGCCCTTCTCTACGAGGACCATAGTAAACAGCTGACCGCTGAGACCGCTATACGCAGCCTTAAACAAGGGAAACGACCTGTAGAAGACTTTATTGCGGAATACACTCGCTGGGCCCGGGAGACTGAATGGAATGATATCACTCTCAGGAATCAGTTCCGCCTAGGTCTTTCTGAGGCCCTGAAGGACGAATTAGCCCGAGGAGAATTACCACTTACACTTAATGCCTTGATGCAGAAGGCCACCACCATTGACAGACGGCTGAGGGAACGCAGAGCTGAGAGAGTCTCAGGCTTCACACCTAACCCAAGACCGTTCTGCCAGGGTCCTGCTGTAGAGATGATGGAGATTGGGGCGATCCGAGGACCTCTGACCGAGAGAGAGAAAGCCCGGAGGCGTAACCTCAAGCTCTGTCTATACTGTGCGTCTGCTGACCACACCGTTGACGGATGTCCCGCGATACGTAAGAAGTGCGAAGGTAAGAGCGGCACGTCTTGTACCATAGGCAGTACAAAAAATAGTACTGGTGGTTACATTTACACGTCTCTCACCTTACAGTGGGACCAAAACCGGATTACCGTTGAAGCCATGGTGGACACGGGAGCTTCGGGGAATTTTATCGACACGCATCTGGTCGAGCGAAATAAAATTCCCCACATGAGAGTTTCATTGACGGTACCACTTCTAGTTCTATCCACAGTCAGACTTAACCCCTCATGGTGACATGTGAAAATAACCACACAGAATTCTTATCCCTTGATATCATACACTCTCCATTGTTTCCCGTGATTCTTGGGTTGCCATGGTTGCAAATACACCAGCCAACCCTCCTATGGAAACAGGGGAGAGTTCAGTTCACGTCACCTTATTGTATGGAGACCTGTTTTCCCCTTAAATCTCTCATGCACGTAGGAGTGAACCGGGTCCCCAGCCAATACGCAGACTTTGCTGAGGTGTTCAGCGCAAAGAAGGCGGAATCTCTTCCGCCCCATAGATCTTACGATTGCCCCATAGACTTGCTGCCGGGTAGTGAGATACCCACGGGTAGAATTTATCCATTGGCACAGCCAGAACTTGTTCACCTCAAACAGTACCTAGAAGAGAACTTACGAAAAGGTTTTATTCAGCCTTCAACCTCCCCGGCAGCAGCAGGGATGTTCTTCGTGAGAAACAAAGATTCAAGCTTAAGGCCCATTATAGATTACAGAGCCTTGAACAAAGTAACAATCAAAAATCGCTACCCCTTGCCGCTAATATCCGAACTCATAGAAAGATTACAAACAGCAACAATCTACATCAAGCTGGATTTGAGAGGCGCATACAACTTAATTAGGATCAGAAAAGGGGATGAATGGAAGACAGCTTTCCGCACTCGGTATGGACTCTTCGAGTATACAGTGATGCCCTTCGGGTTGTGCAATGCCCCTGCCACATTCCAAAATTTTATTAACGACATCTTTAGGGATCTACTGGACGTATGTGTAATCATCTATCTTGATGACATACTAGTGTATTCTGATAACTTACACGATCACAGGAAACATGTCCGTTGGGTTCTCGCACGGTTAAGTGTTCATCGTTTATACATCAAACAGGAAAAATGTGTATTCGAGACTACCTCTCTTCCCTTTCTCGGATACATAATTTCACCCAAAGGTATCCAGAGGGATCCCTCAAAAATCACTTGCATCCAAAATTGGCCGATTCTGGATTCCAGGAAAGCTCTTCAACGGTTCCTGGGGTTCTCAAACTTCTATAGGAAATTTATTAAGGATTTCTCCGCTACCACTAAGCCACTAACCCGTTTAACTAGTGTCAACACAAAGTTCGTTTGGTCCAAGGACGCCCAATCAGCGTTTGAGTTATTAAAGAACAGGTTCACTACGGCACCGATACTGACTCTCCCAAATCCGAACCATCACTACGTGCTGGAAGTAGACGCATCCCAGGCAGCCATAGGAGCTGTTCTGTCCCAGCGAAGCTCTTTTTCAACTCCGTTACATCCTATCGGCTTCTACTCCCGGACGCTAAATACCGCCGAATTCAATTACCCCATAGGCGAAAAGGAACTCCTCGCCATAAAATGCTCCCTGGAAAATTGGAGGCATTTACTAGAAGGATCAATACACCCCATCACAATTTATACGGATCACCGTAATCTACAATACCTGAAAACCAATAAAACATTATCAGGCTGTCAAGTACGGTGGAGTTTTTTTTTTTGACAGGTTTAACTTCCAAATTATATACCGACCAGGCTCAAAAAATGGGAAGGCCGACGCCTTGTCACGACTGGCTGAAATTCTCACCTCAGACACGGCCCCCACATGGATCATTCCACCAAAGAAACTCGTCCTTGCCACCATAACGTTGGAAACCCAGCTCAAGGATGCTCTAATTAATGACCATGCTAATACCCCCCCTGGTCTTTCGCAGAATCAACAGGGTCTCCTTTACAAGGACAGCCAACTGAATATACCACCCTCCCTCACCAATCAGGTGATCAAACTTTGCCATGATTTACCCCTCGCGGGACATCCCGGCATTGCTAAAACCACAACCCTGATACGCAGGAACTTCTGGTGGCCAAAGATGACCAAACAAATTGAGGAATACGTTTCCACGTGCGAGACCTGTGCCTATGTAAAACTGACAGGAACCGACCTTATGGTCTCCTAATGCAGTGTTTCCCAACCAGTGTGCCTCCAGCTGTTGCAAAACTACAACTCCCAGCATGCCCGCACAGCCAAAGGCTGTCTGGGCATGCTGGGAGTTGTAGTTTTGCAACAGCTGGAGGCACACTGGTTGGGAAACACTGTCCTAATGAGTCTTCCCATCGCCAACAGACCCTGGGAATGGGTCTCGATGGATTTCATAGTTGAACTTCCCCTTTCCAGAGGAAACAACACCATCATGGTGGTAGTGGATTTGCTGACTAAAATGGCACACTTCGTGCCCCTCAAGAAGTTACCCTCCTCCAAGGACACGGCTGTGGTATTCCTGTCTAATATTATTAAGTTACATGGAATTCCTAGCCAGGTCATATCAGACAGGGGTTCGCAATTCGTATCCAAATTCTGGAGAGCACTTTGTTCCAGACTTCAAATCGACCACAGAATGTCTACCGCCTATCACCCCCAAACTAATGGGCAGACTGAAAGGGTGAATCAGTGTCTGGAACAGTTTCTCAGATGTCACTGCTCATTTCTCCAGGATGACTGGGAGGGCCTACTTCCTCTCGCTGAATTCGCCTATAATAATTCTACGAATTCCTCCACATTACATACTCCATTCTTTGCTAATTACGGATTTCACCCTAGGTCTCTTCCTCAAACCAGCCTTCCCACAAACATTCCAGCCACAGACGATTATCTGACCACTTTGCAAACTACCCTTAAGACGCTAAAAGACAACCTTCAACGGGCAAAAGAAAGACAGAAGCGTTACTACGACCGTCATAGGAGAGAAAGTCCTCCCTACCAGGTCGGGGACTCGGTTTGGTTATCAACAAAAAACCTTCGGTTGGGGGTACCTTCCAAGAAATTGGGAAGACAATTCCTGGGTCCTTTTCCGATAGAAAGGATTATTAACCCCAACACGGTGAGACTCACCCTTCCTCCTCGATTACAGGTACATCCCACATTTCACGTGTCACTACTGAAGCCGTTTAGACCTAGACCGTTCCCATCAAATGACCCTCGACCCTTGCTTTCGATAGAGGTCCAAGGAGAAGAAGAGTTTGAAGTTGAGCAGCTCATTGATTCCAGAAGAAGACGGGGGAAGATCCAGTATCTCGTTAGATGGAAGGGGTATGGTCCCCGGGATGACTCTTGGGAAGATATGCAAAACGTTCATGCTCCCAGACTCCAAAGATTGTTCCATAGAGGGGGGGGTCCCTTAAAGGGGGGGGGGGTACTGTAACAATACAGCCTGGACCGCAGCGGCTCCCTGTGACGATACGCTGGCTTGCGCTCCAGCGTGGAACGCACCGGCCGTCTGCGATGATACGCTGGCTTGCATTCCAGCGTGGAACGCAGCGACCACCTGTGTTGTTACGCTGGCTTGCGCTCCAGCGTGGAACGCAGTGGCCGCCGGGCCTCCTGTGACTCCGCCCACTTACCATTCAGCCCTTAAATTGAAGACAGGTGCTAAGCAGGGTGTTCCACTAATGGAGTGCGCACCCTGCTAGCTCCATGGTATCTGAAGACTCTGTCCACATATCCAAACCTGGATGCCTAACTACATTGTGAAGGACTGTCTACCTTCTTGCCACTGGCTTTCTAGCCAGGACCAACTAACCGCAAGTATATACCAAATTGTGGACATGCTATACAAACTCTGAACCTACTGCATAGTATATACCAAACTGTGGACATGCTATACAAACTCTGAACCTACTGCATAGTATATATCAAACTGTGGACATGCTATACAAACTCTGAACCTACTGCATAGTATATATCAAACTGTGGACATGCTATACTAACTCTGAACCTACTGCATAGTATATATCAAACTGTGGACATGCTATACTAACTCTGAACCTACTGCATAGTATATATCAAACTGTGGACATGCTATACTAACTCTGAACCTACTGCATAGTATATATCAAACTGTGGACATGCTATACTAACTCTGAACCTACTGCATAGTGTATACTAAACTATGGACATGCTATATTAACTCTGAACCTATGGCATACTATATACTAAACTGAGGACATGCTATATACTAACCTTGAACCTATGGCATACTATATACTAAACTGAGGACATGCTATATACTAACTCTGAAGCTATTGCATACTAGATGCTAACTCTGAACGTTGCACAAGCTTATACTAACTCGTGACTCCTGTAATTCTGAGAGTCCCTCCTTACCATCAGTAAAACTAATTAGATGGATAGCGGTAAATGATTTTGTTACCCCAAACTCTCCGCCTAAGACTGAGAGTGACGCCTGGGGTACATACTGAGTAACCGCGAATCCCACAGCCAAACACAAGGGTGGTGGGATAACAGTGGATGTCCATTGCTTCCGCAGTTGAGATCCTAACTGATCAACTAGGTGCGTTACAATCACACGCGTCCAAGTACTCCACAGCGTGGCTGGCAAGAAAGGGTATAAAAGAAGAAAATCTAATGACATGGCCTCCTTGTTCACCTGATCTGAACCCCATTGAGAACCTGTGGTCCATCATCAAATGTGAGATTTACAAGGAGGGAAAACAGTACACCTCTCTGAACAGTGTCTGGGAGGCTGTGGTTGCTGCTGCACGCAATGTTGATGGTGAACAGATCAAAACACTGACAGAATCCATGGATGGCAGGCTTTTGAGTGTCCTTGCAAAGAAAGGTGGCTATATTGGTCACTGATTTGTTTTTGTTTTGTTTTTGAATGTCAGAAATGTATATTTGTGAATGTTGAGATGTTATATTGGTTTCACTGGTAAAAATAAATAATTGAAATGGGTATATATTTGTTTTTTGTTAAGTTGCCTAATAATTATGCACAGTAATAGTCACCTGCACACACAGATATCCCCCTAAAATAGCTAAAACTAAAAACAAACTAAAAACTACTTCCAAAAATATTCAGCTTTGATATTAATGAGTTTTTTGGGTTCATTGAGAACATGGTTGTTGTTCAATAATAAAATTAATCCTCAAAAATACAACTTGCCTAATAATTCTGCACTCCCTGTAGTGTCTGTATCTTTATGTATAATGTCCATTGCTTTGTCACCTCCTTTGTTATCAGTAAACTATTTTTATATATAAGGATCTGCGAGGGTTGTATGTTACTCGTGAGGTATATGATGGACTGGAGGGGTGTATATAATACACAAAGTAATCGGGTTATATGGGAAACAAGGGCAACAGTCTAGGAATAGAATAGAAGGGACGGAATACGGAGATAGATACAAATCTCTAAATTCCCTTCATCATTGGCGAGCCAGGCCCATATGTTTTAATTGATCTCTGTTAGGATATAGTGTTGAAATTGCTGTTATACTGTGAACAGGTTTTTAGACCTGGGAGATTCGGACAGGTAACACAGTTTTGACTGAGTTCTAATGTGAGATTAATAAATTACAGAAAACCTTATTAAATGACGTTCCTAGGATACTGACTGTCTCCTTTGTTTCCCATCATAACCTGTGAAGTGTTTGTTTTTCTTTTGTATTTTTTCTTTCATTTTTTCCAGTCCTTCAGTAGAATCCTGCTGGTTGGTAAAATTGGCTTTGAGGAGTAACACACAGATTGCAGAGATAACCATGAGTGACAAAGCAGGACATGGGACTTTTCAAAAGTTAAGTAGATACAGTACGTTTAACCCTGTATTGCTTAGATCAAATTAATCTGTGCAAATGTTATGGGAATCTCTAGCAGATCAAGCTGATTCCTATGACAAATTGCACATTGCTAAGCGTGATGTGTTGAAACAAACATCCAAGCGGCTTCACATGCTTGCTAAGCTGATGTGCATATTTGATGATGCCATTAGAAAGCTGGAGAAGGTGGACCCATGTGAAAAGACAAAGGCCCCTGTAAATTTGCATTGTTGTTGTACAGAAGGGGTTAAACAAGTATGTAGTCTAGAAACACAACTTAAAGAAAAAGAAGAGGTAGTTGTAGAAAAAGACAGTCAGATCAGCATGCTGCAGTCTCAGTTAGCTGAGAAAGAAAAATATTATGCAGATGTTGATAAAGTTTTTATACAGCTGTATATGGAGATAACGGGCTATAAGGAAAAAGCAGCCTCTACAGAGGTGATAACGGCTGACCTGAGGACTGGGAAAACAAAGAGGGATGAGACCATTAGTAATATGCATAACTGAGCTCTCACATCACAAAGATTTGCACTCAAAGCAAATTTGTGTGGCGCAAACAGGGGGACAGATGAGAGTGAGACCGCTCCTATGGCTGCCTCCAATCAGACTGATACCACTCCAATAGCTGCCACAAGTGCTGCTTGTGACACAGTTCCTGGATTAGGAAGTGGCATGGGAAATTTACAGACCACTTCCAATTCACAGATATGTCAGCAATACGGCAGAATTGTACTTTTTCCATAACATGCAATTTCTGCTGAAGATATGTAAACTGATTCCTACATATGATACAGATGCAGATCCTTTCATTTCCTGTGATATTTTTGAGGGACAATGCAAGAAACTTTCTGTTCCTCCAGAATATCACATGGAACTGTTCAAGCTATGGTTGCCTACACATATTTTTCAAAGATTATGTAAACTGATTCCTACATATGATCCAGATGCAGATCCTTTCACTTCCTGTGATATTTTTGAGGGACATTGCAAGAAACTTTCTGTTCCTCCAGAATATCGCATGGAACTGTTCAAGCTTTGGTTGCCTACACATATTTTTCAAAGATATGAGGTCATAGGGAAAATTGCCCCCAGAATGGCCTATTTCATGATGAGGAAGACAGACTTTCCATCCTCATGAAATTGGTAACAGGGCATACGGACCTCACCCCAGAGTAACTTCAGGCCTACAGTCCATGATGAGCCCTTGTTGCTTTGTGGAAGGTTTAAAGCTATGTATAGGAAGGTGACAAAGGATTATAGTGTAGGAGCCCCACAAAGCATGATACATATGTTTGTGGAGAAGTTTCCATATCTTGATACCACAATTCGTTTGGCTACAGCTAAGGAGACATCTCTGATTCGGGCAGCAATGGTAATAGAGCAGGTCAGGCAGGATTTACTAAAGGGTCACAATTCTTTAAAAATAAGGAAGCAGGTAGCAGTTACTCACAATCTGCACATGTCCATATACCAAAGGTTACAGCTCATAGACCACTGCATGTGTATTCTAGTGCTCTTCAACGAAGAAAGTGGGAGAGAGTATGGTGTTTCCATTGTCTGCAATATGGACACATAAAACAACTCTGTCCGCACAGATGTAAGGCGGGGTGGCTTTCAACCACACATAAAATTGCAAGGACAAAGACCTGTTTAATTTGTGAGCCAACAGGCTACACATGAAACAGGGCTGCAAAAAGACACCATTACAACAGATATCCCTACTAGGAATCTGATTTGTGGTGAAATAGATTTGTGGTGGGGATCCCTAAAGATCTGCCCATAATATGTAACTTAGGGATACCCCATATTCTGGCCAGAGCCTACAATCAATGTAAACCTATAATAGCCCCCAGTGTATGGTGACATTACTGTTACAGAACCTTTTGTTTCTTTGTCTTCAGTAGTGTAATGTAAATGTGATAGAGTTCTTGTTCTTGTCTTTAATCTCTACACACAGGTGTCTGTTGGGGAAGCTGTTAGGAATTTATGACCCTCTGTATTGTAGAGGCTATTGCCTGAGGTCACCACAAAATCCAGAGGATGGTAAGGCCATACAACTCACAAACAGATTACATTGTCCCTCAACCACGAGCAGACAATGGATTTTAGATAAGTCTGTGAAGGTTCTCATTTATCCAGGTCATGGTATATATCTGTAAAGAATAAATCAAGGCAACTGGACGTACTGTAGATTTCTTGAAAACGTTCCACTCGTTCTTCCAACGAGCTTTCTCAATTCTGAGTGATTGTACAAAAATTCTGGGAATAAATATGTAACTGAATCCACATCTGGTAATCATACCCAGCATTGGGTCAAAGGTGTTGATTCCATTGTCCTAATTGGAGTCAGTAGGTGATAAAGACTTCCCAGAAAAGGGTGTCAAGACAGCATTGTATGTGGCAGACAATAGATGTCTAACCCCCCCACCTCTATTCAAGCTTGGCTTCTCCATTTTTACGTAGATGGCCTCCTTCACGCCTCGTTTGTACCAATCGGCCTCCTTATCCATTATCCTCCTTTATATCTAAAAGGAACAGGTCACACCTTTGAAGACAGTCAAGTACGTGTTTTGGATAAGGAGGCCGATTGGTACAAACGAGGCGTGAAGGAGGCCATCTACGTTAAAAGGGAGAAGCCAAGCTTGAATAGAGGTGGGGGGGTTAGACATCTATTGTCTGCCACATACAATGCTGTCTTGACACCTTTTTCTGGGAAGTCTTTATCACCTACTGACTCCAATTGGGACAATGGAATCAGGGCCGGCCTTTGGGGCGTGCGGGCTGTGCGGCCGCACAGGGCGCCATAGCAAAAGGGGCGCCGGGCGGCCGACAGCTCGCAGTGTAATATGCAGCAGGGAGATGAGCCCTTCCATTGTGGAAGCGCTCATCTCCAGTCATCTGTATCGCCGTCCTCAGGACAGCGATACAGATGCCTGCCTGTGCTGCGGTAGGGGAGGGAGAGGCGTGTCCCTTTCCCTTCCTCTGATAGGCTGCCAGCCTAGTGCCTGCAGCCTACCAGAGGTCGGCGCAGGAGCTGGATGCGATGTACGGAGCGGGGGCCGGGGGAGGGACTGGGAGGAGGAGCTGGGGGCCGGCAATAGCGGTGGGGCGGTGCGGTCACTGTACTATAGCCCCGCCCCACCGCTCCCTCCGGTATACTAATATAAAATGTATTATTGAATTAAAAGTTATTAAACATGCCCCCCTCACTCCTAATAGTATCGTATATCCGAATTTATTCTGTATAATGCTGGCAGGCAGGCCGGGCGGCCGGCGCGTCACTCACGTGCCTGCGCCGCCTGCTTTATGAATGAAGCAAGCGGCGCAGACAAGTGACGTCACTGAGGGACGCGCCGGCCGCCCGGCCCACCTGCCGGCATTATACAGAAGAAATTCGGATATACGGTACTATTAGGAGTGAGGGGGGCATGTTTAATAACTTTAAGCGGGGGCTGCGGCGGGGGGGGCACACGGAATCTGTGGATGGCACAGTTAAGGGGTGGGGGTCTGTGGATGGCACTGTTATTGGCTGGGGGGGCACTGTGGATGGCACTGTTATGGGGTGGGGGGGTCTGTGGATGGCACATATATAACAGTGCCATCCACAGATCGCCCCCCTGTAACAGTGCCAGCCACAGATCCCCCTGTAACAGTACCAGCCACAGATCCCCCTGTAACAGTGCAAGCCACAGATCCCCTCCATAACAGTGTCCGTCATACACAGATCCCCCCCCATAAGTGTCCGTCATCCACAGATCCCACCATAAGTGTTCGTCATCCACAGATCCCCCCATAAGTGTCCGTCATCCACAGATCCCCCCATAAGTGTCCATCATCCACAGATCCCCCCATAAGTGTCCGTCATCCACAGATCCCCCCATAAGTGTCCGTCATCCACAGATCCCCCCATAAGTGTCCATCATCCACAGATCCCCCCATAAGTGTCCGTCATCCACAGATCCCCCCCATAAGTGTCCGTCATCCACAGATCCCCCCCATAAGTGTCCGTCATCCACAGATCCCCCCATAAGTGTCCGTCATCCACAGATCCCCCCATAAGTGTCCGTCATCCAAAGATCCCCCATAACAGTGTCCGTCATCCACAGATCCCCCCATAAGTGTCCATCATCCACAGATCCCCCCATAACAGTGTCCGTCATCCACAGATCCCCCCATAACAGTGTCCGTCATCCACCTATCCCCCATAACATTACTGGCAAAGGGGGGCTGTTATTACTGGCAAAGGGGGGGCTGTTATTACTGGCAAAGGGGGGGCTGTTATTACTGACACAGAGGGGCTCTTATTACTGGGGGCTGTTATTACTGACACAGAGGGGCTCTTATTACTGGGGGTTGTTATTACTGGCACAGAGGGGCTCTTATTACTGGGGGCTGTTATTATTGGCACAGAGGGGCTCTTATTACTGGGGGCTGTTATTACTGGCACAGAGGGGCTGTTATTACTGGGGGCTGTTATTACTGGGGGCTGCTATTACTGGCACAGGGGGCTGCTATTACTGGCATAGGGGGCTATTATTACTGGCACTGGGGGGGGGGCTGTTAACATGATTGGGGGCACTATAGGGGCATCTACTGAGGCCACAAAGAAGGGGTATTTTATATGGGCTCTCTGTACAGTACAATTTTATACTGGGACACATGGTGGGTACTATGGGGAAGGGGGGAGAGGAGTACTATGGGGTCATCTACGGGGGGCACTAAGAAGGGGTATTTTATACTTGCAAATTATGGGGGACACTGAGGGCATCTACTGGAGCATTTTATACTGGTACATTATGGGGGGCACTAGGAGGAAGGAGGGTGTGGAGCACTATGGGGTCATTTACTAGGGGCACTATATAGGGGTATTTTATACTGGCACATTATGGGGGCACTATGAGGACATTAGCTCAAATCGGGGCATTACAAGGGGGTATTTTTTGCACTGTCACATTATAAGGAGAATTATTACTACTGGGGGGGGGGCATTATGGTGGGCTTTATTACTCCCCCATGGTATGACCCCCTAGTAGCAGCACCAGCCTCTCCCTGCTCTGCTATCCCTCTGCCCCTTCTCCAAATACTTATTATGAAATCTTTCTCATTAGGATAAAACACCTCATCAGCTCCACCGAGCCCCCAGCCAAAGTGTGGAAGTGGCGTCCGAGATCCCCAAGGGCCAAGCCAAGTAACTGTAAGTTTTCATGTGAAATATGTTTGTTATACACATATAGCATACACTGTGCCACACAATATTTTTTATTTATTTTTTTGAGGGGGGGGGGGGGGCCGGGGCACCACAAGGTTAGCTCGCACAGGGCGCCTGAACACCTAAGGCCGGCCTGAATGGAATGAATACCTTTGACCCAATGCTGGGTATAATTACCAGATGCGGAGTCAGATACATATTTATTCCCAGAATTTTTGTACAATCACTCAGAATTGAGAGAGCTCGTTGGAAGAACGAGTGAAACGTTTTCAAGAAATCTACAGTACGTCCAGATGCCTTTATTTATTCTTTACAGATAGATTTTAGATAAGCTATTTTGCTTGCATCAATTGGCAATACTGTTGGTTCATAAATGATTGTTGACTTCTTATACAATAGGACAGTTCAGTCTGGGAATGATCTTTTCATGTTGGGCAGGTGCCTTAACAGAAATGACAAAGTCTGGTTGTGTGATGCAGACCTCACCTCTAGTAGCAGTTCTAATTTTTTCGGTGCCAAGGTCTGTTGCTCTTTAAACTTGGCTCAGAGTGTCATCATAAGGGCATTTCATTGCATATCTCCAGTGTGTCTTACTCAGGTAAACCCTGTACTGTCAGCTTCTGAATTGGGTTCCTAAGTAGTATGGAGAAATGGCAGTCTATCTCCCTGTCTGTCACTGGCACTTGTAGGTAGACGTTTAGTCAGGCAAAAACTGACTGGTCCCATTAACAGTAGTAACTAACTACCATGGAGGCAAGGCGTGTAATTTGGGTGCTAGCCCACAAAGTCCACGGCGCAGCCAATTGGTTGTGGGGCATAGCTCTCCCTATTGGGGATTCTGCAAGGGAGTGGGAGTTGACCCCACAGTGATCTGCAGATGCGCTTTGCAGGAATTGCGACTGTCCAGTCAGATGCGGAACCTGGGCGCAGCCGTTGCAAGCAAGAACTCCCACTGGGTTGTGATATAGAGCCTCGGTTTGTAATGTACCTACTAAGAGTGCCAAGTGCTATCTACAGATACTGTCAACAGGGGGAGGCCATGATATCTCCTGATGGATTTTAAGAACAGCAGCTGTTGAGGTGTGCTCTCCCAAAGAGCAGACTGTTGTGTTTTAATATGATTTCAGGTGGAGAAATGCCCAGAGAGACAATAAATGCCCTTGATTTAAGAAGATGACAAGACATCTGTCAAGACCCATCATAAAGGCATCAGATGATCCCCTCCTTATGAAATCCCAGATGAACATCAGAACCATCCATGCACAAGAAGATGATTTAACAGATTGGCCAAAAATGCTACATAAATGAGCTTATAATGTGTTGTATTTGTTACTTTTTATCATGTTTTCTTTTTCTCTTTGTAAACACTCCCACAATAGACCAGGCTTCCAACATAGTGTATCGGTATACCGACAACAGGGGGATATGTTACAGGAAAATATGTCTCTCAGCCAGAACCTCAGCCTGATGACCACACAATATGCCTAATAATTGGATATGGTGTATATTGATATCCAGTGGTATTCGCCCATTCAGTGATTACGGGATATTTGATGGAAAATATTCGCAAGGCGAGAGAACGTGCGACAATCATGGATAGAAATACTCTTGTGTTTACCCGAACCAAGAGCATAAAGCAAATCCCTAAGAAAAAATATTAGAGAAGAAAATGTGATTGATTTTGTGTTCGAAATTTGAGTGAACCTTTGACTTTTGTCACAAATGATAGTGCCGAATATCCCCTTATCTGCAACATTTTACGTAAAGATTTCCCAGTTATTGGTTTTGATGAGGGCTGGGGAGATATTGCAGAGGCAGGCATTAATTGCATAGCGAAGAAAGCACCGACTATTGGACAAAAAGTAAGTCGGAGCTTATTTTCGGAGAACGCTATCTGTGAACCAGTTTGGCTGACTACAAAGGGCAATTTCAAATGTGGAAGCAAAAAGTGTATCTGCTGTTCTCATATGTCAGTTAGTAACAACATTGTATCCACATTGAATGGCAGTACACATGAACTGCGACAATATATTAATTGCAATACAGAATATGTTGTGTATGTCATTACTTGTCGAATTTGCGCATTGCAATATGTGGGATGTACTATGAATCAGCTCAAGGTAAGAAATCGCAAACACTTGAGTGATATCCCGCATGTTTCAACGCGAAATATATCAGCAGCCATCTCACACTTTGCGATAGTCCATAAAGGCGAAAACTCTGTGTTTTTTGTGCAAGGTATTGAAAGAGTTACCACACCAATTAGAGGGGGAGATCGTAGACAGAAACTTTTTAGTAGAGAGACATATTGGATGTTTAATCTAGGAACATGTATACCCAAGGGGTTGAATAGAAAACATGACTTAACCTTACAATATAAATTAAATTATACCTGTATAAAGTGGAGGTTTTTAAGTCTATTTGTATGTCTTGATGAAAGGCTTAAGATGTTGTAGCTCGAAACGCGTCACAGCAAAGTGTCCTATTTGATGTCGGATTTTATGGAAGTCGAATAAAGCATTTTTATTAAGAGGAGCTGGAATTCACTGTTTTTTCATATTTTGCACCTGATTCAGGCTGGGTCTGATCTTCCGTGCTCCACTGGGAGGTGGTAGGTGAGAGCTGCAGTGATTTCCTTTTCACCTGACATTCAGTGATATCAGTATGGCCAGTAGCCATTTGGTCATTGTGTCCCTTGTTAGCATACCAATGGCAGGAAAGGTACATTGTAAAAGCAGTTGGACAACATTCTCTTGGCCAACAGATTGGCAAGATATTTGGGTGGTCACCGGGTGGGTCCATGATGGGGGTTGGGACACCGGAACATATAGGTCAGTGGTCCCCAACCTTTTTTGTGCCAGGGACCGGTTTCACACAAAACTATTTTCTCATGGACTGCCGGGGGAGGGGGGGGGGGGGGGAGAGTTCATTCAGAAAACAGTAATTAATAAACCCGTATAGGCCCCCACTCAGTGACTATGAATGATGTCTGCTCTGACTGGAGTTGTTCTCTTTCCTGTTTTCACAACTTCTTTTTGTATAACTGAACAAACAGAACACAGATATTTAGTATTATTACCTCCTTGTATGGCCCTACTTAGTAATCATCTCCATTTAGGTCCAAGTAGATATAATGCCCCCCCCCCCGTAGTGCCTCTTTACATATAGTGACCCCCAGTAGTGCCTCTTTACATATAGTGCCCCCCAGTAGTGTCTCTTTACATATAGCGCCCCCCAGTAGTGCCTCTTTACAGATAGTGCCCCCCAGTAGTGCCTCTCTTTATATAGTGCCCCCAGTAGTGCCTCTTTACATATAGTACCCCCAGTAGTGCCTCTTTACAGATAGCACCCCCCAGTAGTGCCTCTTTATATATAGTGCCCCCCAGTAGTGCCTCTTTACATATAGTGCCCCCCCCAGTAGTGCCTCTTTACATATAGTGTCCCCCAGTAGTGCCTCTTTATATATAGTGCCCCCCAGTAGTGCCTCTTTACATATTGTGCCCCCCAGTAGTGCCTCTTTACAGATAGTGCCTCCATCAATACCTACATCCGGCTCCCTGTGTTACAGTACAGGCGGTACTCCTGCACTGGGTCTCTGGCGGTGTGATGACGTTGTCACAACGCCTCTGTCCCGGCACAGCAGGTCGCAATGATGTCAATATCGTGACCATCTTGCACCTTAGCACTGCCTCTTAGGCATTATGCCTTGCAGCCTTCAGTCTATGAGGCTAAACAGCGGGGCACAGGAGCCAACACTTCCTGTCCCCGTAATTTAAAGAGGACCTTTAAATAATAAACGAAGTAGCAGAACACGTAGGGGTTCATGCAGGGATGTCCCTGCACTTCCTATTATTTCTGTTCGCCCGATGTGGCCCCGGTTACATTCTCCCATGCTGTATGCTAAGTAATAGTATCAGACCACCAGGAAGGAGACATCAGCTACTCTCCTGGGCCTTCCTGGGAGAAGGTGAGTTTTTTTTTCTCCCTGGCTGTGACTGGACAGAAAAGCTGATGTCTCCTCCCTGGTGGTCCGATACAATTACTTAGCATACAGCACGGGAGACTGTAACGTGGGCTGGAGCGGTGCCCAGAAATAATAGTAAGTGCAGAGAAATCCCTGAATTAACCCCTACACAGGGGTCAGCCCCTTGGACCAACAGCACTTCAGGAGCAAGCTAAGTTAGGGTACTTTCACACTTGCAGCAGATGATTGCGGCAGAGTCGCAAACGGATGCATTTGTGAGACAGATCCAAATGTGGATCCGTCTCACAAATTCGATGTAATACCAGATCCGTCTTTCCGGTTGTCATACGGAAAACCGGATCCGGTATTTATTTATTTTGCTCATTTTTAAAGGTCTGCGCATGCGCAGACTGCAGAACCGGATCCGTTTTGCCGGAAAACTTGGGGCTGGATCCAGCATTAATGCATTTTAATGAAAATTAATGCCGGATCCGGCAAGTGTTTAGGATTTTTGGCCGGAGAGAAAACTGCAGTATGCTTCGGTATTTTCTCCGGCCAAAAAACGTAAGAGGGACTGAACTGATGCATCCTGATACATACTGAACGGAATGCTCTCCATTCAGAATGCATTAGGATAAAACTGATCAACTTTTTTTTCGGTATTGAGCCCCTGTGACAGAACTCAATACCAGAAAACAAAAACGCTAGTGTGAAAGTAGCCTTATATGTCTGGTTATGTGTGTATGTATCTATGTATAATATCCCAGTAGACTTTATATGGGTACATATAGATATTTGTATTACCGGTAGATTATATATGCTGTTTATGCACGAGTCGCTATATGTGCATGTACTAATGGTCAGGTACTGGATGTGAGTTGAGTAGAAGAGTAGATCCAGTAGACAGTATATTGCAGGACTCTGGATATACTTTATATATTTATACACATTATTAGCCACATTGCTTAGCATCCACGGTGGGCAGGAACGGAGGCAGCTATGTGTGGGGGTGTTCTCTATATACTGTCTTATTTGTAGTGTCTGTATCTTTATGTATAATGTCCATTGCTTTGTCATGTTACTCCTGTGGTATATGAAGGACAAGGGCAACAGTCTAGGAATACAATAGAAGGGACGGAATACGGAGATAGATACAAATCTCTAATTTCCGATAAACAAAACTCCCTTCATCAGTGGTCAAAAATGACACAATAATAGCAGCAAGATATAATCAAGTAAAGCAGGACATAGATCCAAATTGATACACAAGTAATGCAGACCTAGTATGGCGTCTCAAAACAACCCCAACACGTGTTTCGCGTTGTGCGTCCTCTTCTGCAGTCAGAACATTACTGCCAGAATAATCTAGTCTGATATATCAGGCACCGATGTGCGGAATTCCTGGCTGATCCACATCTGATTCATATTTTTAAAGGCGAGTTCTCTTTGGGGTAACTATGCCCTCTGCCGCACTAAACAATCGCTCTGATGCCACGCTACTGGCCGGGCAGGGAAAACTCAGCCAGTTGCGGCCACAATTCAAGTGTGTCTGCCCTCTGCCGAATGGTGATAATGGGGCCTTCAGTACGCAAGCAACTCAGCATGCATCTGGCCATTTGCGGAAGGTAATCGGAGGGACTCCCTACCTCCATCTTCATTGCATACTGCCACGGTCTGTTGGGGTCATCTACCTCCTCCTTCTCTCCTGTCACTTGTGCAGATGAACCACATAGTTCTTTATACATTTCCTGTGCATTAATATCCTCCTTGTTCTCCTCCTCTGCCAGTTCAGTCCCCACAGGACTCAGGTGGCCATGAGATGTAGGCGCCATGTCTCCTGTCCCCTGGCCAGCCAGATTAATCAGCATCTGCTCCAGGATGTGAAGGAGTGGAATAGCATCATTCTTCCCATAGTCCTAGCGTCTGACAAATAAGGTGGCCTCCTCAAAGGACCTGAGCAAACGACAGGTGTCATGCATGAGCTGCCACTGGCTAACATCGAAGTTACACAGGGGAGTACCCTGCATCATCAATAAATAGTTCATAGCTGTCCTCTGCTCATATAGGATTGGAGGGAGGAGTTACAATACGTAGAGGGAGGAGTTACAATGTGTGGAAACGTTGCTTAAGAGGCAATGTTGGGAAATGCTATTCTGCCTTTGCAGCTCAAGGAGGGTGCGTTTTGCACGGCAAGAGTGACTGAAGTGCATGCACAGTTTCCTAGCCATTTTTAAGATGTCTTGCAGTTGGGTGGAAGACTTCAGGAACCCGGTTAAAACCAGATTAAAGACGTGCACCATGCAGGGCGCATGGTTCAGTCCTCCTTGATGCATCACCGAAGGAATGTTTTTCCCGTTATCGGTGACCATGGTTCAGATCTTCAGTTAGCGAGGAGACAGCCAGCATTCGATTTCTTAGTTTATGATGCGTAGCAGTTCCTCCCCGATGTGACTCAGTTTGCCCAGGCTGGCCAGGTGAAGAACAGCGTGACACCACCATGCTCTGCATAGGTGTTATGCTGGAGGGCCACTCAGAACTGTGCCTACAGTGGAGGCTGAGGACAAGATGAAGGATGAGGAGGCAGAGGAGGACATTGGCTTTAAAACCACAGCATGAGAATGCGGAGGCAGAATTGCCATCACCTGGTCAAGTTGCTGGTGTGCCTGGGCAGGAACCACATTTACCCCGTGGGCCGTAGAGGACATACTGTATGTTGTCCTTAACCATAGTTACAGCTCCATACGTCGGTGCTGCTGTGAACTGTACCAGACACCGACAAGCTCAAGGACTGGCCCACCTTCTGCTCAACATACGTGCACAGGGCTGGTACAGCTTTTTTAGAGAATTAATGAGGGCTTGGGACTCTCCATCTCAGCTTGGCACAACCCATCAGTTCTCCGAAATGGGCAGAGTCAACCACATGGAAAGGGAGGGAATGTAGTACAAGCAACTTGGCCAGGCACACTTCAGCTTCTGCGCGGTTGGATGAATGCACGCATACTGTTGTCTTTTTGCAATCGCCTCTGATCGATTGCAGGCAAAATGCGTGATGAGGAGTCGGAAGAGGAGTAGCATCAGGACCAGTAGACAATGGGGCACAAGCACAGCTTCCTTCTGCTGAGGTGGTGGAGCCTTGACTGCTGGAGTAGGGGTGCAGGCCACTGGGAGATGCATCGGTTCATGCGTACCACTACATTAGCACCACGGTTTTCCTAGGCCACTTTATGGTGACACTCTATGTGTTGATGCAGGGCCATGGTGCCAACATTGACACCCTGGCCACGCTTCACCTTCTGCCCACAAATTCAGCAAATGGCAATGTTCACCTCCACGCTTCACCTTCTGCCCACAGATCCTACATACAGCAATGCTGACATCCTCCAGCTTGATGAAAAATTTCACTTTTTTTCGGCTGCTACTTCTGCTGGCTCCAGCAACATTTTTGCCACTGCCTGTTCCCTCGGAGGGCTATGGCACCTGTCTGTTTGACAGTAACTGTATATGTAAAATAAGTTATTTAATTTCTATGTAGATACCCCAATAACAGTAGTATTAGCTTATTCACACCAATTTGAGAATCAAGGCCTAATGGAATCACTTATCAATAAAACAAGGTGGAAACCACAAGAAGAGTTAAATTACACTACTTATTCACCCCTATTTGAGAATCAAGGCGTAATAGCTCTGCTTATCTATTTAACAAGGGGGAGACCCCAATAATAGTTAATTTACAAAATGACACTACATATTGGCCCCAGTTTGAGAATCAAGGCCTAATAGAATTGCTTATCTAACAAGGTGGACACTGTTCAATGAGATAGCTCTGTGCAGGGATTGATGCAAACTGGGCTGTCTCCTATGGATCCCTTCATCTTCAGATTACACAGCCTGCACTGTCCTTATGCTCTTCCTACAGTGTGTAAAAACTCTCCCTATGGTCTCCCTACTCTGTCCCTGCAGTCTCCTTATACAAGATTCTACAATTTTAACTTTGTTAAAAACTGTCATTAGCACTTGACACATCTGTCCCTATGCTCATTTTAATGTCAAATGGCTTAGACCGGGCGGGATTAGGATTTTTATAGAGCTGTGACATCACAGGAATGGTGGATATTAACATGAATACAGATGTTCTACACTTGGCAGAGGTCTTAGTGGGCAATTAGCTTTTATATACAGTGTATCGCCCTGTGATTTAATGTGTGACGCCAGAGGTCTGTGACCACTGGCATCACCCCTATCCCGCTGGCACAGGCATCAGAGTACTCATGCTCCCTGCTGCTCTACACTGTGTTCTGTTGCAAGCCATACCCACCTACTTCCCTTCTGCTCGCTGAATTAGAATGTATTCTCCCCCAGCTCTTAAAGGGCTCATAGAAACATAGAACATAGAATGTGTCGGCAGATAAGAACCACTTGGCCCATCTAGTCTGCCCAATATATTGAATACTATGGATAGCCCCTTGCCCTATCTCATATGAAGGATGGCCTTATGCCTATCCCATGCATGCTTAAACTCCTTCACTGTATTTGCAGCTACCACTTCTGCAGAAAGGCTATTCCATGCATCCACTACTCTCCTATGGATCCCTTCATCTTCAGATTACACAGCCTGCACTGTCCTTATGCTCTTCCTACAGTGTGTAAAAACTCTCCCTATGGTCTCCCTACTCTGTCCCTGCAGTCTCCTTATACAAGATTCTACAATTTTAACTTTGTTAAAAACTGTCATTAGCACTTGACACATCTGTCCCTATGCTCATTTTAATGTCAATTGGCTTAGACCGGGCGGGATTAGGATTTTTATAGAGCTGTGACATCACAGGAATGGTGGATATTAACATGAATACAGATGTTCTACACTTGGCAGAGGTCTCAGTAGGCAATTAGCTTTTATATACAGTGTATCGCCCTGTGATTTAATGTGTGACGCCAGAGGTCTGTGACCACTGGCATCACCCCTATCCCGCTGGCACAGGCATCAGAGTACTCATGTTCCCTGCTGCTCTACACTGTGTTCTGTTGCAAGCCATACCCACCTACTTCCCTTCTGCTCGCTGAATTAGAATGTATTCTCCCCCAGCTCTTAAAGGTCTCATAGAAACATAGAACATAGAATGTGTCGGCAGATAAGAACCACTTGGCCCATCTAGTCTGCCCAATATATTGAATACTATGGATAGCCCCTGGCCCTATCTTATATGAAGGATGGCCTTATGCCTACCCCATGCATGGTTAAACTCCTTCACTGTATTTGCAGCTACCACTTCTGCAGGAAGGCTATTCCATGCATCCACTACTCTCTCAGTAAAGTAATACATCCTGATATTACTTTTAAACCTTTGCCCCTCTAATTTAAAAGTATGTCCTCTTGAAGCAGTTTTTCTTCTTTGAAATATTGTTTCCTCTTTTACCTTGTTGATTCCCTTTATGTATTTAAAAGTTTCTATCATATCCCCTCTGTCTCGTCTTTCTTCCAAGCTATACATGTTAAGTTCCTTTAATCTTTCCTGGTAAGTTTTATCCTGCAATCCATGTACCAGTTTAGTAGCTCTTCTCTGAACTCTCTCCAAAGTATCAATATCCTTCTGGAGATATGGTCTCCAGTACTGCGCACAATACTCCAAATGAGGTCTCACTAGTGCTCTGTAGAGCGGCATGAGCACCTCCCTCTTTCTACTAGTAATGCCTCTCCCTATACACCCAAGCATTCTGCTAGCATTTCCTGCTGCTCTGTGACACTGTCTGCCTACCTTTAAGTCTTCTGAAATAATGATCCCTAAATCCCTTTCCTCAGATACTGAGGTTAGGACTGTATCACTGATTTTATATTCTGCTCTTGGGTTTTTACGTCCCAGGTGCATTATCTTGCACTTATCAACATTACATTTTAGTTGCCAAATTTTTGACCATTCCTCTAGTTTTCCTAAATCCTTTTCCATTTGGTGTATCCCTCCAGGAACATCAACCCTGTTACAAATCTTTGTGTCATCAGCAAAAAGACACACCTTACCATCGAGGCCTTCTGCACACATAGGCTAATTTGCATCCCTCCAGTTCTATGTCTGGGTGTGTTAGGGTAAAAACTAGGAGTCCACCTTGACAACATTATTACATGTAACTACACCAAATCCTTTCAGTAGGCAGGTGATTCACACATGCTGTGTTACACTTGCAGTACCTCAGTAGGACTACTGCCAAAGAGTACATGCAATGTTGACAAGTGTTCACACACAAGAAAAAACACAAGCGCTCACCGCGGTATAGCCCGATCCGCTAAACCACTTAGCTTATCAATTAGAAAAAGCAAAGAAGTGACCAGATATGTACCACAAATACACACAATTTAATAAAAATACATAACAAATACTATCAAAAAAATAGTGGCCTGAATAGACATAATCCCAGTCCCTCTATTCCTATATGTGCGGAGCTCTCGCACTAATAATAGGAATCATTAATAATGTCCGTAGCGATCTTTAAACATTCAAACTCATAGATTAAAACTTGAAAACATTAGCTCTGTGATGGGTTTAATTCACCCTGTCCTGCAGGGAAGCAAGTCAATCAATCAGGTTTTTAAATCCACATTTCTCATGCGAGTGTCACTTACATAGGCAGATGACGCTGCCTCTTACCGGTATATGATTTGAAGTCCGGTCTCCCGCTAGATGTTACTTGTCGATTTTACTGACCTTTTGTCTTTGCTGGGACTTGCTGTCCTTCGGCTAGCGGTGTTGACTCACTTGTGGACCTCTCGTCAGTGCCAGCACTGGTTTGCGTGCACATGCGGAGTGGTAGATGGAAAACGCCAAAACTACTTCATGGCGATCACTCATGTGAATCCAGATATTAATACGTCCTCCTGTTGTTGTTTCTTTTATACAGGTAGGCTTGAAAGATATCGCTATCTTTCACCAGACGCGTTTCGAAGCGAAAAATCTGTTTCTTCCTCAGTGGTATAAATTCGTGAATGAGGTACTTGATCAACCTTTTTATTTGGATAATCCTCTAAAAACATAGACCAGATCTTGCTTTCCCGGTATCTATGATAAAACTGGGAATGAATCATGTCTAATATATAGCCATTCAGATTATGCCTTTTTTATATTACATATAAATTATTTAGTTATATTATTATATACAGCATACAATATAGTGTTACATAATAAAACAAACTAATATACAAAAAATAATAGAAAAAGAAAATATATCTACAATATTTTCCACATAGTATTCTGGGGCTATAAAACAGACCCAACGTTCCATATTCTAAACTATCCATATTCAAATAACCTCATCCACACAAGCTAAATACTCCATAAAGATGTATCTATACAAACAGGATACTGGAGTTCGAGTGAAATGTTGTGATTTATTACATTCAAGTGAAATGTGATTTGTTGCATTTCTATACACAATAAAAATGTATACAGGCTGGTTTACACTGCATGAGGAGCAGCTGATCAAAAACTGGCTGCTCATTCAGTGGGGGCAAAGCGCTGCATTTGCATGCAGTGATCACCTCCACAGTATGAGAATGAGCAAATGCTACTGCAATTGCTCGACCTCATACTGCTGCATTGCTTCTTGGCAGCGTAGTGCTGCCCAGAAATGATAAATTAATTGCCTGCACGAATGACTGTTTCACTAAACAATCGGGCTGTGCAAGCCTGCAATAAGGCATCCAAACACTTAGTAGACTGTTTAGGTTACCAGGGTGATGGATCTGGTCCACCCCCAACTAGTTAGTAGAGAGTGGGAGAGTCTCAGAGAAAAACTAAGACCTAGCTCCTGAGACTTCATCTGCAAAGAAATCAACTCTATTACCAAAGGACCCTTGAGATTAAGTGATCAGTCATCTTCAGTTATTTATTGCAACCTGCGCCTGGTTATTGACTTCACTATCCGCCAGCCACTTCATTTGCACTCCTGCACATCCTCCGTCAAGGACACCAGCTACCACCAGGCAGGAGCCCCAATACCAGAGTGTGCCCCGGGGAAAGAAAGAGTGCACCCTCTATCTACTTCATGGCTCCAGGGAGCGACAGAGGGCCACCATGAACTATGAGTACTACTACCCCTCTCAGATCACAACCACCACTGTCATCCTCTCTGCCCTGTGCCTCCCCTCTTGGTCACTGCACACTTAACCACTGGGTTGGGCAGAAACAGCAATAGTCCATGTGCAAAAACAGTATATGAGACTCAGCTTATGCATAAAGTCATAAGCTGAGCATAGAGCAGTCCCTTATGACTCTATAGCAGTCCACCTTTAATGGTGAGCAGTCTAATAGACTTTACCTACTAGGCCCACGTGCAACTTCAGATGTTGCATTTATGTTATGCCCATCCCTGCTTAGCTACGTTACTAGCTATTGTAAACTTGTCTTGTTTGATAACATGCCGATATTTGGTTTGTGGCCACAGTATATTGAAGAGAATGTTAGCTTATTTCTATGGAAACAGCTTGTTGTTATGATAGCAAAATTATGGAATAGAAGATTTGCTATAACCACCATGATCTTTTAAACTATTTAAAATAACCATAGTTTATTGCACATTTGATGCTATGTGGTCTAGAAACAAAATATCCTAAAGTTGTTAAGAAAATAGAAGGAATAACACACCCTCCTTCTCTCAGCAGGGGGTTAAACAACCAGGATCGGAGTAACTGCAGTAATTGCAATTGCAGTAATTACAGTTCAGACCGGGAAGGGGTTATATTGGCAGGTAAGTTGCTGCAGAAGCACCTGCTACAGGGGATCCTTAAGAGGCTGTGGATTCCACCCAGGCCTAAGCCTTGAAATCCAAGTTGTGCACATTGCACCTCCCCTTCCTTCTCAGGTTAAATAAAAAACCTAAATAAAATTCAAGTATATGTACCCAATGAAAAGACTCTAACACACCATAGCTCTCTGTGAGTTATTGTTCCCCAACGTTTAAGCAGTGTGCCAAGGGAATAGACTGTCATGTATCAGAGCTCTCTGAGAAAGACCTTACGTTAAAGTTATGTAACGTTTAAAGGGTTTTTCAGAGAATTTTGTACTGATGACCTATCCTAGAAAGATGGGGTTCTGACACCCAGGAACCCCGCCGATCAGCTGTTTGAGAGGGCACCAGCATGTACAGTAGCAGTGTGGCCTTCTCTCTGCTCAGCATGCACAGTGCCGTACATTGAACAGGAGCAATGCTTGGTATCTCAGCTTAGCCCCATTTACTTCAAAGGGACGGAGCTGCACCCAGGCCATGTGACCAAGGAACAGCTGATCGATGGGGGTGCTGGATGTTGGACCCCCAAGATCAGATACTGATGACCTATTCATACATTGGCGGATCCAGAGCCTGGTCTCGGGAGGGGCACTTCTGGATTATTTTCTGTCCGCCACCAACAAACAATGGTGCTTATAGAATAGACTACACAGTGTAGCGGTATACTGTATATTGTGTGGCACAGTGTATGCTATATGTGTATAACAAACATATTTCACATGAAAACTTACAATTACTTGGCTTGGCCCTTGGGGATCTCAGACACCACTTCCACACTTTGGCCGGGGGCTCGGCAGAGCGGATGTGTTTTATCCTAATGAGAAAGATTTCATAATAAGGATTTGGAGAAAGGGCAGAGGGATAGCAGAGAAGGGAGAGGCTGGTGCTGCTACTAGGTGGTTCATATCATGGGGGAGTAATAAAGCCCACCATAATGCCCTCCCAGTATTAATAATTCTCCTTATAATGACAATGCAAAAAATACCCCCTTGTAATGCCCCCAGGTGAGCTAATGTCCCCATAGTGCCCCCATAATGTGCCAGTATAAAATACTGCTATATAGTGCCCCCAGTAAATGCCCCCATAGTGCTCCACATCCTACTTCCTCCTAGTGCCCCCCATAATGTACCAGTATAAAATGCTCCAGTAGATGCCCTCAGTGTCCCCCATAATTTGCAAGTATAAAATACCCCTTCCTAGTGCCCCCTGTAGATGACCCCATAGTACTCCTCTCCCCCCTTCCCCATAGTACCCACCATAATGTGTCCCAGTATAAAGTTGTACTGTACAGAGCGCCCCATATAAAATACCCCTTCTTTGTGGCCTCAGTAGATGCCCCTATAGTGCCCCCAATAATGTGCCAGTGACAAGAGCAACCCCCCCAATCATGTGCCAGTAATAACAGTCCCCCCTATGTGCCAGTAATAACAGCCCCCCATGTGCCAGTAATAACAGCCCCCCCATGTTCCAGTAATAACAGCCCCCCCCATGTGCCAGTAATAAAAGACCCCCTGTGCCAGTAATAACAGCCCCCCATGTGCCAGTAATAACAGCCCCCCATTTTCCAGTAATAACAGCCCCCCATTTGCCAGTAATAACAGCCCCCCATGTGCCAATAATAATAGCCCCCCATGTGCCAGTAATAACAGCCCCCCCATGTGCCAGTAATAACAGCCCCCCCATGTGCCAGTAATAACAGCCCCCCATGTGCCAGTAATAACAGCCACCCCATGTGCCAGTAATAACAGCCCCCCCATGTGCCAGTAATAACAGCCCCCCCATGTGCCAGTAATAACAGCCCCCCATGTGCCAGCAATAACAGCCCTCCATGTGCCAGTAAAAGTATTGTATATTTTAAAAAATAAAAATAAAATACTTATACTTACCTCCATGTCAGCGATGCGATGCAGGCCTTTTCCGCCCTGTGTCCCGCGCTGTACAGCTCAGGCGGCACGATGACGTCATCGCGCCGCCTGCGCAGGCCTCTGATAGGCTGCAGGCCCAGTGCCTGCAGCCTATCAGAGGAAGGGAAAGGGACACGCCTCTCCCTCCCCTGCCTCAGCACAGCCATCTGTATCACTGTCCTGAGGACGGCGATACAGATGACTATGTAGATGAGCGCTTCCACAATGGTGGAAGAGCCAAAGTTTAATATATTTGCACCGTCTGTTTTGCATATGCCTTAACCTAATTCTTCTAGAACAAAAACAAGAAGGAGCCAGAATATTACTGTGTTTTGTGCAAATGCATAAGAGGTCTACTGCAAAGGGTTAATTATTGCCCGGGGATAATAGTAAGTGCAGTGAGATCCCCGGGCGCCGCTCTCCATGTCTGTATAGTTAGTTCACATTGTCATAATCAGTGAAAGGTCCTCTTTAACCCTATGCCAAAAGGACTATAGCCTTAGGCCTCTTGAACTCAAACGTTTTTTTTTTTCCGTTTATGTTCTGTTTTTTTGCGTTCCATATACGGACCGTATACAGAACCATTCATCTCAATGGATCTGCAAAAAAAAACGGAAGGTACTCCGTATGCCTTCCGTTTCCATATTTCAGTTTTTCCGTTCAAAGATAGAACATGTCCTATTATTGTCCACATATCACCCTGTTGCAAGATGCTGACAACCCAGATCCCACCTGTTGTGAATGAGAGCCAAAGTTTAATATATTTGCACCGTCTGTTTTGCATATGCCTTAACCTAATTCTTCTAGAACAAAAACAAGAAGGAGCCAGAATATTACTGTGTTTTGTGCAAATGCATAAGAGGTCTACTGCAAAGGGTTAATTATTGCTATAAAGGTTATATAAGGGTTAATTTAATGTTTCTGAGTTAAATGTGATTTATAGTTTTTTTTTTATACACTGTGTATGCCTGAATCTAAATCTGGATCTAAATTCTGTACCCCTTAACCACAGGCATGCATGCTGTACTTGCTAACTCATTCTGCAATTCCTGGGCTATCGTGGAAGGATTGCAAAGTACTGCATTTAGAGTGAGACTCAAGGAGTACTACCATCATCAATGTTGCTGCCCATATACAGCCATTGGGGAAAAGTGACATACCTCAGGACTGTACTAATTGCTGATATATGACGCTCATCGTCAATTGATTAAAGCTTTAGATAGACTTTATTTATTCAAGCAATGTTCCTGGTTCACCAGCACCACCTCCTCAGACAGAGAGTTCCATAGTCTCACTGCTCTTACTGTAAAGAATCCTCTTCTATGTTTGTGTACAAACCTTCTTTCTTCCAGACGCAGAGGATGTCCCCTCGTCCTGGGGATAAATAGATGATGGGAGAGATATCTGTACTGACCCCTGGTATATTTATACATAGTAATTAGATCTCCCCTCAGTTGTCTTTTTTCTAAAGTGAATAACCCTAATTTTGATAATCTTTCAGGTTACTGTAGTTTCCTCATTCCAGTTATTACTTTAGTTGCCCTCCTCTGGACCCTCTCCAGCTCTGCTATGTCTGCCTTGGTCACAGGAGCCCAGAACTGTACACAGTACTCCATGTGTGGTCTGACTAGTGATTTGTAAAGTGGTAGGACTATGTTCTCATCATGGGCATCTATGCCCCTTTTGATGCAACCCATTATCTTATTGGCCTTGGCAGCAGCTGCCTGACACTGGTTTCTACAGCTTAGTTTGCTGTTCACTAAAATTCCTAACTCCTTTTCCATGTTAGTGTTACCCGGTGTTTTACCATTTAGTATGTACTGGTGACTTGCATTATTCCTTCCCATGAGCATAACCTTACATTTGTCAGTGTTAAACCACTTATCTGCCCAAGCCTCCAATCTATCTATCTGTAGCAGTATATTGTCCTCTTCAGTGTTAATTACTTTACACAGTTTAGTGTCATCTGCAAACATTTATATTTTACTGTGCAAGCCTTCTACAAGATCATTAATACATATACTGAAGAGAATATGGCCCAATACTGACCCCTGTGGTACCCCACTAGTTACAGTGACCCAATCTGAGTCTGTACTATTAATAACCACCATCTGTTTTCTATCACCCCAACTACCCCATCCAGGATTCCTAGAAGGTCAGGGAGTGGAGGAAAGATAGGATGGACCCTCCATTAACTGTGCACCTACCGGAGAGAGCAAGGGTGAAGATTGTCACTGTGAACCGTACTGCTACCATCATCATAACCACTACCAGTGCTGTGGAGTAGGAGTTGTGGAGTCGCAGTCAAAGCTAGTTTTTGGTGGAGTTGAAGTCGGTAGAAATGTACCGACTTTGACTCCAACTTAAAAAAATATAATCTGTTATTAATATTGTGTAATTAATTTATTAACTTCTATATAAATTTACGAAAGTTTAGAAATGGTAATAATAAATATATTTTATGTTCTATTAATCTAAGGGCTAATGCACACAAACTTGTGCCACCAATACATTTGGGACCACAAATTGCGGTCTCCAGTGCAATGGAACTGTCCGTGTGGCCGGTGCTGACGGATGCAAACCCAACTTGAATGGGTCGATCCGCAATCTGTCCGCACCGCAAAAAAATAAAGCATGTCAACAGAAAATCCTCTCTCCTGTGATGCATATCTGACAAACAGGAAAAGACTGCAGGTAACAGGATATGAGCTTACAGAAGAGGAGGAGTTATAAGATGAATGACATAATGAATTGCAACCATAGATAGCTTCATAAAACCATATATATATATATATATATATATATATACATATATATATATATATATATATATATATATATATTAATATAGATAATAGTGGCCACTAGATGGCAGCAAAATACACTAAGTTTAGTGGTTAACAGATATAACACAGAACACAAAATTAATTCTAGTTGAAAAACTATTAGCTGGGACAATACATTGCTTACCACTTGCATGCGTTATATGCCATCATTAACCCCTTAACACATAATGCTATACATGCATAGCATTATGTGCAAGGGTTTGTATAGAGCAGGCTGCTGCACTGAGCCCGCTTCATATATGTAAGTGATGGCTGTATTATCGAAATGACCAGGATCAGCAATGACATTTAATCTCTCAGATGCTGCAAAACATAGAGATTGCTGAATATGTGAGGTTAGGCAGTGGGTGGGGACTCTCTCTGCTTTCTGATTGGACCCACCGCAGTGAAATCTCAGGGCTCCGATCGGTTGCCATGAAAGCCTGGGGCCTGCTGAAGGTTCCCAAGCCTATCATGGTAACCTGCCTGTAAAGCTGTTCAAGAGGTACAGTTTCTCAGGCAGGCACTGAATATCACATAGACCATAATACTTCTGTATTATGGTCTATTGGACAAGCGATCAGTAAATTACAGGTTATAGCCCCTAAATGAGTTAAAAGCTATTGAGTGAAAAGTAAATAAAAGAAAGTAAAAAAAAATATATATATATAAAAATATGAAAAATTCATATCACCCCCTTCCAAATTTTACATATAAAAAGAAACAATAAAAAATAAACATAACAGGTATCACCACTAGGGATGAGCGAACTTCATATTTTGAAGTTTGAGTTCATGTTCGGGTTGTGGTATATGCTGAATTGCGTTACGGATTCCGTTACCACAGACCATAATGCAATTTTATGACGGAATGCCGTTATGCATTCCGTCATAATAGAAGACTATGGCCAGCATAACGGATCAGTCCGGTTTTCGTTATACAAATCCGTTATGCTGGCCATAGACTTTTATTTTGACAGAAGGAATAATGGAATGCCTCTAAAGGCATTCCATTATACATTCAGTCATGGAATTCCGTTATGGTCCGTGATAATGGAATCCATAACGCAATTCAGCATATGCCACAACACAAACTCAAACTTCTAAATATGAAGTTCGCTCATCCCTAATCACCAATCCAAAAATGTCTATGAACTATTAAAGTATTAAAGGTGAATGCTATAATGGAAAAAATAAATAAAAACATGATTCACCATTTTTTTTTATTATAAAGTTTTTATTTCAATTTCATAGCAACATATGCATTATTCACCATTTATAGTTGTATATATTTACTCCAAAATGGTACCAATAAAAACTTTTCTGTCCTGAAAAAAAAAAAAAAGCCCCCATACAGCTTTGCGGATGAAAATATAAAACAGTATGGCTGTCAGAAAATGGTGATGCAGAGAAAATTTAGATAATTTTTTTTTTTCCCTTTTTCTAATATAAGACATGTGTGGGGTTTCGCTTTGGTAGACAGGATTAGCGGACACAGTATAGAGGCAACAACAAGTTCTTTGGATGAAACACTTCAGTGTTTTATTCACACTTTTGGCAAGTGAAAAAACAAGCAGTCATAAACAAGCAAAAAGTCACCTTGCGGTGTTGGTGGTAATTCACACTATGCGGCAATTCTGCCTCAAAGAGTCCTTGAGCATAGCAGCACCAACCTGTTTTCACGCCAAACAGGTAGCAAGCCTTCATCCAGACACAAAGCTCCCAGATCCCAACACAGAGACCTCGCTTCTGAGCCCAGCTGCCTATTTAAGGACAGCCAGGTGCTGCCAAAACCCGATCCGCCACTTAAAATCTGGTCCGATATTTGACCTCAACTGGCTGTAAATCAGCCCAGCAGCACATGCTGGGAGGAAAATACCTGTTTTCCCAGACCAAACCTCTCACTGTGTCACACATTGTAAATTAAATGGTGCCATTAAAAAATACATCTTTTCTTGCAAAAAATAAGCTCTCGTACGGCTATTTGTTGTTCAATCACTTTTATTAGAGAAGTAATCACAAATAGGTAGGACACCATGTCCAGAAACATTGTGGCAGATATGACAGAATGAAAATGCAGTCAAGCTACACAATGAGAATCATAAGACATGTGCAGAAAAACATCCCGCAATTCCAGAGATAATTAACTCACTTTTCATATACAAAAAAAATAAAAAAGGGACAAGACAACAACAACACGAGACACAGAAGGGTGAGTACACAAGCAAGGGGGGTATCCTATCGTGAGACCCAAAATAATCAACCCAGATCGATGAGGTATTTGCCCGAACTAACCATTCATGGAACCCTTGGGACCCTTTAAATAGGAGCCATGGCATCCAAATCTTTAGGTACTTCTGGTCCCAACCTTCATCCTCTGCTGTCAACTCCTCCATCCTACAATTTTTTTCGAACGTCTCTAACCATTCTCCAACCTGTGGGGCATCCCGAGATTTCCAGTGCCTCGGCACCACCAAACGAGCCGCTTGAACAAAAAATCTCAGGAGGCCCCCGCTTAGCTAAATTAATAGGGCCTGGAACTATTGAGAGCAAAGCACTCTCTAGTGTCCAACGGGTCGTGGAACCTGATATCTTATTATATAGCTCATTTAGTGCAGTCCAAAAAGGGAAAATTTTTGGGCATTGCCACCAAATATGAGACATCGTACCAACTGCCCCCTCACACCTCCAACATATATTCGAGCAAGTCGGATAAAAGGAGTGTAGGACATCAGGAGTCCTATACCATCTGGAGAGGATCTTAAAATTTTTCTCCTGCAGCCCGCAACATATGGAGGACTTGTGAGACAGCGTGAATGCCTTATCCCATTGTTCTGCAGAGAATTCCCTGCCTAGTTCTTTCTCCCATGCCCATACATAAGGCAAGAAGGAGGGAGGTCCACCACCTTACTGGAGCAGCCCGTACACCAGAGACACCAGATGAGAAGGCGGAGATTTTTGAGTACACAGCGCCTCAGAGGATGTTAGATCTCTAGATAAAGAAGCGATCGGACCCAGAGAAGAAATTACATTTTTGATCCCATTATAATGTATTCAGGCCCCCCTTTCAGTACGTCCCGGGAAAGAATCCAAAGGACGAACATGTGTCTTCGTTAATAGTTGAAACACTCTCACATTATCCTCCCTCCGTAAACCCAATATCTCCTCCCGCTTCATACCCAACGGGAATCTAGGGTTATTGAATAAAGGCGTCATGGGACCTGGGAAGGACGTACACCCTGAGGATTCAGCACATCTATCCCACACCTGAAGGACCCCTACCGTAAGGAACGGAAGCCTATTACTACGTAAGGATTTAGTTACCCACAGAAGATTCTGAGGTGGTTCCCCCACTTCACTCCTCTCAAAACTAACCCATCTTTTAGAGGCCCCACCATGAAACCAATCTAAAGCATAAGCAAGGATCGATGCTCTGTGGTATAAATGTATATTAGGGACTCCCGCCCCTACCTTCACCTTCGGTCTCATTAGAAACGTTATCCCCAATCTAGGAGAAGAACCTGCCCATATAAAATCCAGAAACATACTGCGCATGTTTTTGAAGAACACATGCGGTAATGGGATGGGAATTGTCCTAAGTAGGTACAAAATCCTTGGTAGCACGTTCATTTTCAACGCGTGTATCCTCCCAAACCACGATAATGGTGACTGTCTCCACGCAGACAAATCTCTCCTAATCTCTGAAAGTAATGGGACAAAGTTCGACTGGTATAGATCCTTAAGTCGGGAAGGGATAGACACCCCCAAATAAGATATGCTGTCTGTTTTCCATTGGAACGGAAAGGCCTGTCTTAAAGATTGCACTACATTGTCCGGGACTGTGACATTCATGATCTCGGACTTGTGGAGGTTCACTTTAAAGTTACTTAAATCCCCAAACGAAGAGAACTCTTTTAAAATGTTCGGTAAGCTAACAGTCGGGTCAGAGCAATAGATTAATAGGTCATCTCCATAAATAGCAATTTTAGATTCTAGAGAACCAAAACAGAGACCTCGTATGGACGCATTAGCCCTAAGTGCCCTTGCCAGAAACTCCATGACCAGAATATATAACAGCGGGGACAAGGGACATCCCTGCCTTGTCCCATTATGAATCTCAAATGGGGATGACAAAGCTCCATTTACCCTCACCTGGGCACTCTGATATAAAGCCATTATTCTTTGCACCATGTTAGGACCAAGACCAAATGCCCACAGGGCCTCCCTCAAGAAATCCCAGTCGACGCGGTCGAAAGCCTTTTCCGCGTCGACTGAGAGAAGACATAGAGGCAAGCTCATGGACGTAGCCCTAGCAATGTGTGCCAAGGATCTAATTGTATTGTCTCTAGATTAACGACCAGGAACAAACCCCACCTGATCCGCGTATATGACAGATGGCAGATGGACCTTTAATCTGTTGGCGAGAATTTTAGCATATATCTTTACATCTATATTGATTAAAGATATTGGTCTGTAATTACTACAAGCCGAAGGATCTTTACCTGGTTTAGGTAAAACGCAGATATGTGCCATCAGAGCCTGCGTCGGGAAAAAAGAGCCTTTCACCGTGGAATTACACATATCCCTCAGAGGACATGTCACTACTTCCCAAAATTTTTAATAAAAATGAGACGTGAACCCGTCTGGGCCCGGGCACTTACCGACCTCAAGCTGCCTCACAGCCCCTTGAATCTCCTGTACAGACACTTCCCCCTCTAGATCTTCCTTAATCTCGGCCGACAGTTTTGGCCCCTTTAATCCCGCTAAATACTGTCTAATCTTCTGAGCTTTAAGTTCTTGAGCTAAGTCTGCGTATTTCCCGGATGGATTATATAGCTTCTCATAGTAGGCCTGGAATTCCTTCAATATGTCCCTGGTAGCATGCAACTTCCCACCCTCTCTACAGTTAATAGATTGGATATAGCCCGAGGCCATACGCGGTCTTAATGTCCTCGCTAGGAGCCTGCCACTTTTGTCACCCCATTTATAAAATAACCGTGTAAGCTTATCCCTGGCCACTAGATATTTCTGGTCAATGAGCTTCCGCAAAGCGGACCTGGCATCACACAATTCCTGATAAATCGTCAGATCAAGGCTGTTTTTGTGGCGCCCTTCCAATGCGTAGGTCCAACAGGTCGTATGAAATTAATACATAATCCAGACGGTGGTACGAGTTATGAGATAGAGAGAAGAACGTGAAGTCCATCGCTGTGGGATGGAGAACCCTCCATACATCCACCAAATGGAGTGAGTGTAGGTGTCTCTGAAATCCCCGGGCCACCCCAGAAGAGATAGAGGACCTACCTAAGGGTGTATCCAATTTGGCGTCCAGAGGAAGATTAATGTCCCCACCTAGGATAATCGGAAGACCGTCTGCAAAGTCCTCCAACGCCACAAAGGCCGCATCGGCAAAAACCGTCTGACCTGTATTGGGACAGTAAATATTAGCAAGGACTAACAATCTAGAGGCAATATTCACTTTCAGAAACAAATAACGGCCTCGGCCGTCCTGGACAGATTTCAGAATGGTACACAGGACATTCTTATGAATAGCTATAGCAACCCCCCTGGACTTAGAATCAGCATAAGTACTATGGGCCCACGTGGGGAAATATCTATTCCTACAGGTGGGAACATGGTTTGTTTTAAAATGGGTTTCTTGCAAGAAGGCGACACCCACTCTCTGTTTATGGAGGCTGTATAGAATCTGGTTCCGCTTAACCAGTTCATTCAGGCCATTTACATTGTAAGAGCAAAACTTAATAGAAGACATAGAGCTGTAAAATAGTGTTCACAAATGAGGATGGATACCACACAGTGTAGGGTGGGAGAAGCACTTAAGGGAAGACAAGACACACCGGGGAAGACACAACACTAACAATCAATACATATAAAACCTAGATTGCCCGACCACTGCCCAAAGAATAGAGGGATAAGAGGAAGCCCCATTTGGTGAAAAAGAGCTCCCCCCACCATCTCCAGATGAAGTATAGTATATGAACAAACACATAAACATTACGCTATTCTAATAGCACAAATATATGTATATACCCTGCTGCTGACATATTATTAGTAACCCTTTAGTGCACCCTGGTACCTCCACTTAATATTACAAAGGGAGAACAGAACCACCTATATGCAGAGCATTAGGTACCCAAGAACCCCCTGACAGAGAACACTTCTTCACATGAGAATATAACAAGGCAACCTGCCAACTGTAACCCCCTTCTAGTAAAGAGCCTCATTCGACCATCTCCCAGAAAGTCGCAAGACAAGCAATTGCGCCACTAATGTGCCCCTGTAACCAGCAGGCCCATGGCGTCTTCCTCTGTTTGGAGGCTCTAGGGGACACCTCAGACCACCGCTCCCTTTGAGGCAATGGCGCAGGTTTAGGGACTACCGGCCACTCCGGCAAAGAGATTGAGGGAAGCGAAAAAGTCTCTAAGAACTTGGGAAGGTCTTCAGGGTCTTTAAACACCGCCGATCTGCCTTCTTTCCTGGCACGCAGCTGAAACGGATATCCCCACCGATATATAATGTCCTTCTCCTTTAGTAGGGTAAGTAGTGGCCTAACCGCCCTCCGGAGCTGTAGAGTGCGTCTGGATAGATCCGGCAGTATCTGAATAACGGACCCCCCTAGCTCTAAAATGTCCGCCTGTCTGGCCGCTCGCAGGATATCCTCTTTAATCTTGAAGAAGTGGACTCTGCACACTATGTCCCTTGGTCTGGCAGCATCATTAGATTTGGGTCCCAAGGCACGATGGATGCGGTCCAATTCCACTGGCAACGACACAGAGTCCCCTAACAGAGAGCCAAAGAAGGTTTGGATTGTCGCTTCCACTTCTGAAATGGGGACAGACTCTGCTATCCCCCGGATCCGCAGATTGTTCCTGTGGTGGCGATTTTCGAGGTCATCTATGTGGGATAACAGGTGGGTGATCTGCTGAGAGTGGGCCGATAGAACCATATGCTGGTCCTCTAACTGGTCTTGGAAGGCCTCCTGTGTCTTTTCAGAGGCCTCCACCCTGGCGCCCAAATGCTTGATTTCCCCCTTGAGGGTCTCCATTTCCGAGCGGTAAGTCCGCTCCAATCTTTGCACTGACTGTGCCAAATCTTCCTTGGTAGGCAGCGCTTGTAGGTAAGAGCGGAGGTCCCAGTCCCCGTCCGGGATGCTGGATGCAGGACTCCTTGCCCCCTGTCGGAGGAGAGCGGGCTCATGGATCCGTCTGCAGCAGGGAGGCTCTTCTCAGTCGCCATCTTAGGTATCTCAGACTGTCCCACTGTGTCCCGAAGAACTTGTGGATACCGTTTCCCTCTGACTGATGAGCCGGCTCCTGTGGGCCCTTGGTAGTTCTGCGCCCCATCCAAACCACTTTCAAGCAGGTAGTCATGGCAGAATGGCGAGAAATGAGATGGCGGGAGAGCTACACTTCCATGCGTCCTACTCCGCCATGAGCAAGCCACGCCCCCCCCCCCCTCATACGGCTATTTGAACAGAAAATATAAAAATGTAAGACTATTGGAATGTGGGGAGTAAAAATCTAAACTGCACAAAGGAAAATTGGCCCACTCGATAAGTGGTTAAGAGCTCATTAATTCTGGGTAGACTCTGCAAAAGCAACACTTGTCTTTCTCTATTGTACTCCTTGTCAGAACAGGCAGGGAAATTGTTATGCCACAGGGTATGGCTGGGATCCTCACAATCTGATTTGTTCAGGATAAACCGGAACATAGGCTCTAAGGCAGGCATCCTTAAACTGCGTCCCTCCAGCTGTTGTAAAACTACAACTCGCACAATGCCCTGCTGTAGGCTGATACCTGTAGGCTGTTCGGGCATGCTGGGAGTTGTAGTTTTGCAACAGCTGGAGGGCCTCAGTTTGAGGATGCCTGCTCTAAGGTATTATGCATTCTTTACTCTATATCCCCAGTGAGGAGAGATGGACTTTCCCACAGTGAATTTGCAGGTCACGCTTATCAGAAGTAGTATGACATTTGCTGCAGCAATGTAGCAGTAGCAATGATAGTCCGGTAATAGGTAGCTCAGAGGCCAGTAACTGGAGGTCAGCAGAAGTACCAGTGGCAAAGAATGTGCCCTTGCCCATCTATGCCAGGCTTTAGGAGAGCAGCGCTGGTACAGGCAGAAGCTCCATAGCACATTGTTGCTCTTGCCTGTACAGCGATCAGTGTTGCCTCAGTGAATCTGTACCCCCATGCACAGCAGTGTAGGGGTGTATGGATTCTGAAGCGCAATAGGCACCTGAATTTAAAGTGTCTATTTCACAGAAAGTAAAAAAACATTTAAGCATATGACAAAAATTTATTTTGTCGCATTTAGAGTAGGTTTTAATAAAGTTAATTTGTAAGTTTAGATAAACTTCAAAGGGGTTCTGCAGCTTTTTCTTACTGATGCTTTATCCTCGATAGATCATCAGCATCTGATCAGTGGGGGTCCGACACCTGGACCCCCGCCGATCAGCTGTTTGAGAAGGCAGCGGCACTGGTAGTAGAGCTGCGGCCTTCTCGTTGTTTCCCCCAGTCCCAGTGATGTCACGACTAGTATCACTGGCCTGGGCGCGGCTGAGCCGCATTGAAGTGAACTGGGTTTAGCTGCGACCAGGCCAGTTATACTCAAACAGCTGATCGCGGGGGGTCCTAGGTGTCAGACCCCGGCCGATCAGATGCGGATCTATCCAGAGAATAGATCATCAATAAGAAAAAGCTGCAAAACCCCTTTAAATAGGTATTCATCTGAGTTTAATGCGAAACAGGATGGATATGGCTGCAGTTAAGCCACTGGTTAAGTCTGCCAAGTAGCCGATGACGGACACAGCAGCAAAGGAGTACATAGAAGAAGAGAGGTCAACCTAGCCAGGTCAAAACCAGAGAAACTCAAGTACAGAAGGGCAACCCAGGAGCAAGTCCAACAGGAATTCATTCAGAAGACCTTTTCAAGAGCAAAGCCAAGGTAAAAAACCATAGTATATGCATAGGAGGTGTCATGGCCATACCTTCATGGTTCATCGTCATCATAGCTTATTGTTATTTGTGTAGTGTTTGCTTGTGATCTTATCCCTGTAATCTTCCTGATGTAATCAGCTCCTCCCATCTGCCTACGGAGGCAGTCATTGTACACTTATGCTTGTAGAGTCCACTGTTTTATGTTAGGGTGCCTTCACATGCAGCAGAAAATTCTGTGACCGAAAATCAGTTCCTTTCACCTTAATGAAACTTGCAGAAATCCAGGTGCTTGCTGCCCCATTCAAATGAATAGAACTGATTTTCAGTCGTGGAATTTTCTGCCACAAAATCTGCCACGTGTGAAGGCACCCTTCCTGCATGCTGTTAGTGCCTATTGGTGGTAAAGATTTTACTTTAAAGGGGTTGTCTCACCTCAGACATTGGTGACATCCCGCTAAGATATGTCACCAATGTCAGATAGGTGCAGGTTCCACCTCTAGGACCCACTCCAATTTCCAGAACGGGACCCCCAAATGGAATGGAGAACAGCCGCACATGTGTGGCCACCCTCCATTCATTTCTATGGGAGTTTTGAAAATAGCTGAGTACCGGCTCAGCTATGTCTGGCACTCCCATAGAGGTGAATGGAGCGGTGGCTGAGTTTGTGAGGTGTGCTCGTCATTCATTTCTGTGGGACTTCAGAAAATAGCTGAGCGCGCTTGATCGGCAAGTTTTGGCACTTCCATAGGAATGAATGAAGAGCGTGCCACACATGCGCGGTGGGCTCTTATTCACTTTGGGAGCCCACACCTATCTGATATCCTAATGATATGCCATCTATGTCTGAGGTGACACAATCCCTTTAATTACTTTCTTTTAATTAAGAGTATTCTTTCTAGACTTTTCTTTTTCATTTTTATCTCAATTAGATGATGTAATCATGCAATAGACAAATGTACAAATGTCAAAAACTCAAACTGCTCACAAAATGATCTCATTCAGCAAAATACAGAGAAATTGGAGCAAATTATATTTTTCACTTGCAATATTTCAGGTAATTTCAAAGGTGTCTCAAAAAACTAGGACACTTGATAACCAAGGCAGTCTTCTCTGCCTGTGATAATATAACTGGTGAAATGAATTCTGAAAGTGACCCCAAACTAATAAAAGAAACAAAACGCTCCCAGGAAGAGAAGGATTGCAGTGTAGCCTGAAGGACAATAAAGCAAAGCAACCTGTTCCCTAATCCTCAGCCATAGTGTCCTCCTAATGAGTTCCATGCTGGTAACGGGGACTTGGAAGGAACTGGACATTAAGAAAACATATTCAATTCATGCTGATATACAGTGGGGAGCAGTATTGCTCTATAGGGGTGCACAGCGTTTTTTGGGTCTGGGGGCCTCATTGTCACAATGCTGCATTTCAAGGGGATGCAAAAAAATAATAATGGTTGATTGGTGCCTGCTTGAACGGGCCGATGCAAAGTGAATGGGGAGGAATGATCGCTACTACAGTCATTTCTCCCACATTCAGTTCTGCTGATCATCAGCAGTACATCCTTGATTACACAGGGAGATGTGCTGCCAAAATAGGGCATCTTTCATTCTGAAGAAAGATGCAAATCAGCTGACAAATGAATGATTGCTTGTTTATTGCTCGATTATACAGGCCAGTTATCAGGAAGGAGCATTTCTATGAACACTCGTTCCCAGTAATTGTTCAGAAAATTCTGCAGTGTAATCCTGGCATAAGCGACATTGCCTTCCATCCTGCCTCCTATTCGTAAATGAGTACTTTCCTTCACTGCAGAGGACAGCGCTCATTGGTTATCACCGCCTCCTGCCCCCCAGTTATAGGTTATATCTATGTGACTGGTGCCCTGCAATAGCCAGTAAGCACTTTGCTTATTAGCGGGGAAAGCACTCATTGGATATCCCTTTAATGACTAGACACTTTTTCGTGATTTAGCACACGTTGTAGTTGTAACTTTTTTATTTGTTGGACTATTAAAATAATTTTTATGAAGTGACAAGTAGGGCCTTTTGATATATATATTTTTTTTGGTGGGGGGGGGGGGGGGAATTGCAAAACATTTTAAAAAAGTCATTTAAGGGGTTCTCCATGAATTAAGAAAATCTAAATCCTTAAATATTACTTTATTATAAATACATTCCCAAATACCTTTTTATTATTTATAATTGCTCATTTTGTCTAGGGAGTAGTGTTGAGCGAATCAAAGTCCAGAAAGTGGATTTTGATCACAATTTCAGGATAAGTTTGATTCGCCATGAAGCCAAATTTCCTTGTTCTTCGTGGTAGCGAATCGATTTAACCTGAAATAGTACAAAAAAAAAATCATACTTACCTGCTCCATTTGCTTGCGACGGGCCATTGGCTTCAATCTTGCTTGAAGATCTCGGCCGAAATCCTGTGCGCAGTGACGTATGACGTCACCACGTCGGGCGGCGTGATGATGTCATCTGGGGCTGCATGACCTTTTGCGGCAGATCTTCAAGCAAGATGGTGGCTGGCCTGTCGCGAGCAAATGGAGCAGGTAAGTATGATTTTTACATTCTTTTTTTTTATTTAACACGGATTATTGCTATCAGATGCCGTGATCATGTAGGAACGCAGTATCTGAGGGGTACAATGACAGGGGGGGCAGAACATTTGCCACTCCCTGTCATTGCACCCACTACTTACAAAGAAATGCGCTTTGTGATGAAGTAATTTGTCACAATTCAAAGCAAATTTTTTGTTAAAATTCAGCAAAGCAGCTGAATCGAATTCTCAAATACTTTGTTAATCTCGACTAGGGAGCAATGATTAGGAGAAATAAAATGGCCGCTGTCCTATTAGCACATAAAAAACCTGTCCTAATCACACACTTCACAACACTGAGGTAAAGAGCTGCCTCATCCTCCTCTCTGCTCTGCTTGTCAGGTATTATGATCCTGAATACAGCTGATAATAACTAAGAATATGTTCATACATTAGTCATACTACCTACCTTATAACGTATAATTGGTTCTGTAAGGATCAATGAAAAAATAATAATCATAATCATATAAGCAAAGGAACTCTTCTTACCATAGCCTTGTCATTTCAACATATGTTTTCGGCACATTAAAACAAAATAAAAGGCTATAATACAAATTTATTGGTTGTCCTACTTAAACAATGTGATTTTCTAAATAATGTACCATAGCTTATTTTCATAGCTAGTATAAGATTACATATAGTAAACAAGGTCTTTAAAACATATATAATTTTATTTCTTTAAATATGCTATAGTGATGTGTCAGTGTAATAAATACACATCCTTTCACCTTCATTATGTCAGATGTCCAGGTTGTTGCTTCATCTGTATCTTCTCTCCCCATGCTTTATACTGCAGCAGTGCTCGCTTCTTACTTTTATTGCTGGTTATAAATGCAAGCCCACTGCTTTGCTGCTGCCATTCATATGCACAGCAGGAAGTCGTTGCATGGGGGAGTTGATTTCATTATAGTAACAACAGAATGATCATAAATACTGTAAAATAATAAACTGCAAGTATTTTCCACCCCCTGACACACATGCAAGTAAAAACCATCTATACATTACACAGAGACAAATATATGTTTCACCATATACAAACCGGATTCCAAAAAAGTTGGGACACTATCAGAGGCGTACATAGGAATCACTGGGCCCCATAGCAAAAATCTGAATTGGGCCCCTTAACCCCGCCCACTACCCACCATGGCCCCTCCCACTTCCTGACTTTGCTTCTCCCATGCCACACCCCCATTAAATAAATTTATACATGACCTACAGAAACTGTTAGGGGTTTCCTGGGGGTGACCTGTCACATGGGATATCTGCTGCAGCCTGCAGGTCTCCTTATTTGGGGTGCCATGTTAGGCTACTTTCACACTTGCGTTCGGGTCTCCGCTTGTGAGTTCCGTTTGAAGGCTCTCACAAGTGGCACCGAACGGATCCGTCCAGCCCTAATGCATTCTGAGTGGATGCGGATCCGCTCAGAATGCATCAGTATGGCTCCATCTGTCCTCCGCTCAGCAGGCGGACACTTGAACGCTGCTTGCAGCGTTCGGGTGTCCGCCTGGCCGTGCGGAGGCAAACGGATCCGTCCAGACTTACAATGTAAGTCAATGGGGACGGATCCGTTTGAAGTTGACACAGTGTGGCTCAATTTTCAAACGGATCCGTCCCCCATTGACTTTCAATGTACAGTCAAAACGGATCCGTTTGCACTATCATGAACAAAAAAAAAAAAAGTTTTTTTTTTTTTTGTTCATGTTAATGCAAACGGATCCGTTCTGAACGGATCTAAGCGTTTGCATTATAGGTGCGGATCCGTCTGTGCAGACACCAGACGGATCCGCTCTGAACGCAAGTGTGAAAGTAGCCTTAAAGGGAATCTGTCACTAGCAATTTACCCCCAATTTTTTTTTTCATGAATCCATGTTTAACAGAGTACCTGTTTTCCATCTGTCTTGTTCTTTTGATTGTGAGTCTTGTCAGGTCTTCAAAAAATCGATTCTTATGATATGTAAATGAAGCTGTAAGGAGCCCAGAGGGGCGTTATTCTTTCTCCACGGTGCCCAGGAACGCCCCTCTGAAGTGCCGTGCCCGGCTAAGTTTGAAAACTAATAACGCCTCCAAGTTCATCTAAATCGCCTCCCAGAGGCGCGGCTAAGTGCTCAACACCCCCCTCCTCAGTGCCGCGCTCTGCGGCAAACACCCCGATCCTCCGCTCGCCGGCATCCCAAATCCCGCGCAGGCGCAGTGCCGTCAGTCATCTTATCATAGCGCAGGCAATCGCCGGCACTGCGCCTGCGCGGGATTTGGGATGCCAGCGAGAGGAGGATCGGATTTGGGAGGAGATTTAGATGAACTTGGAGGCGTTATTAGTTTTCAAATTTAGCCGGGCACGGCACTTCAGAGGGGCGTTCCTGGGCACAGTGGAGAAAGAATAACGCCCCTCTGGGCTCCTTACAGCGTCATTTACATATCATAAGAATCGATTTTTTGAAGAAATGACAAGACTCACAATCCAAAGAACAAGACAGATGGAAAAAAGGTACTCATGGATCCATGTTTAATAAAGTACCTTTTTTCCATCTGTGTTCTTCTTTTCCATGTCAGTCTTGTCCTTTCTTCTAAAAATCGATTCTTGCTGTAAGGACTGGAGCCCAGAGGGGCGTTTTTCTTTCTCCACGGTGCCCCTCTGATTAGTGCCGTGCCCGCCTAAATATGAAAACTACTAACGCCTCCATCATTTAGCTGAATCGCCTCCCAGAGGCGCGGCTAAGTCCTAGACACCCGCCCCCCTCCTCAGCGCTGCGCTCTGAAACACCTGATCCTCCTCTCGTCGGCGTCCCAAATCCCGCGCAGGCGCAGTGCCGGCGATTGCCTGCGCCTGCGCTCTGATAATACGGCTGAGGGCAACAGCTTCAACATCGTCACTGGGCTCGGCGCATGCCCAGTGACGATGTTGAAGCTGTTGCCCTCAGCCGTATTATCAGAGTGCAGGCGCAGGCAATCGCCGGCACTGCGCCTGCGCGGGATTTGGGACGCCGACGAGAGGAGGATCGGGTGTTTCAGAGCGCAGCGCTGAGGAGGGGGGCGGGTGTCTAGGACTTAGCCGCGCCTCTGGGAGGCGATTCAGCTAAACATGGGGGGGGGGGGGCCCTGGGGAGAAAAGCAGCCGCATAGCCGGCTGCAGGTCATCAGTGGGCGGGGCCTTATCTGCGCTACGGGCCCCCCAGTGCCGCGGGCCCCATAGCAGTGGCGTGGTCTGCCTCTATGGGCGGTACGCCACTGGACACTATGCAAATCGTGAATAAAAACTGAATGCAATGATGTGGAGGTGCCAACTTCTAATATTTTATTCAGAATAGAACATAAATCACGGAACAAAAGTTTAAACTGAGAAAATGTACCATTTTAAGGGAAAAATACGTTGAATCAGAATTTCATGGTGTCAACAAATCCCCAAAAAGTTGGGACAAGGCCATTTTCACCACTGTGTGGCATCTCCCCTTCTTCTTACAACACTCAACAGACGTCTGGGGACCGAGGAGACCAGTTTGTCAAGTTTAGAAATAGGAATGCTCTCCCATTCTTGTCTAATACAGGCCTCTAACTGTTCAATCGTCTTGGGCCTTCTTTGTTGCACCTTCCTCTTTATGATGCGCCAAATGTTCTCTATAGGTGAAAGATCTGGACTGCAGACTGGCCATTTCAGTACCCGGATCCTTCTCCTACGCAGCCATGATGTTGTGATTGATGCAGAATGTGGTCTGGCATTTTCTTGCTGAAAAATGCAGGGTCTTCCCTGAAAGAGATGACGTCTGGATGGGAGCATATGTTGTTCTGCATTGATGGTGCCTTTCCAGACATGCAAGCTGCCCATGCCACACGCACTCATGCAACCCCATACCATCAGAGATGCAGGCTTCTGAACTGAGCGTTGATAACAACTTGGGTTGTCCTTGTCTCTTTGGTCCGGATGACATGGCGTCCCAGATTTCCAAAAAGAACTTCGAATCGTGACTCGTCTGACCACAGAACAGGCTTCCATTTTGCCACACTCCATTTTAAATGATCCCTGGCCCAGTGAAAACGCCTGAGCTTGTGGATCTTGCTTAGAAATGGCTTCTTCTTTGCACTGTAGAGTTTCAGCTGGCAACGGCGGATGGCACGGTGGATTGTGTTCACTGACAATGGTTTCTGGAAGTATTCCTGAGCCCATTCTGTGATTTCCTTTACAGTAGCATTCCTGTTTGTGGTGCAGTGTCGTTTAAGGGCCCGGAGATCGCGGGCATCCAGTATGGTTTTACGGCCTTGACCCTTACGCACAGAGATTGTTCCGGATTCTCTGAATCTTCGCATGATGTTATGCACAGTTGATGATGATAGATGCAAAGTCTTTGCAATTTTTCGCTGGGTAACACCTTTCTGATATTGCTCCACTATCTTTCTGCGCAACATTGTGGGAATTGGTGATCCTCTACCCATCTTGGCTTCTGAGAGACACTGCCACTCTGAGAAGCTCTTTTTATACCCAATCATGTTGCCAATTGACCTAATTAGTGTTAATTGGTCTTCCAGCTCTTCGTTATGCTCAAATTTACTTTTTCCAGCCTCTTATTGCTACTTGTCCTAACTTTTTGGGGATTTGTTGACACCGTGAAAATTTTAATCAACATATTTTTCCTTTAAAATGATACATTTACTCGGATTAAACGTTTGATCTGTCATCTACATTCTATTACAAATAAAATATTGACATTTGCCATCTCCACATCATTGCATCCAGTTTTTATTCACAATTTGTTTAGTGTCCCAACTTTTTTGGAATCCGGTTTGTATCTTGTCCAGTATGTACTAGGGAATTGCTATGAATAAATCGTACTCCATATACCTACTTTTATCTATTGTCTCAGATCACAGCGCAAGCCGCATGGGAGAAAAACTATTGTGTCTCTGAAAATTGCATGAATTATTAACAGGCCCTGTGACCGTATTTCACCTCTCTGAAAATCTAGCCGTTGGCTGTTTACTACAGATATAACTTTGCCTAATCGTTATCATTCAAACAAATATTTTAATTAATCTCCCATCTCATTAAATTATTATGAGCTGGTATGATTTAGTTGTTAAATAACAAGGGACTGAAATGACGGAATGACTCAGAAGACACCCTATGCATAATAACCATGATCCGTTATTTCCTGGACACCCACATTTCATGGAACATTGTATGATCACAGTATGAGAGCCATATCGGTTCTTCATACAATGGCACTTTCAATTTTATTTTCATACCACAAGTCTATATGCTCCTGACAACATCTTAGACAGAAGATCTCAGTTTATTGTAAGAGCATTTGTAGAACCTGGAACATCCATGAGCAAGACACCAGCAACTTTTTTGGGGAACATGTAGCATACAGCTAAAAATGTGTGACCAACGACTCCTAACTATTGAGTTTAGGTATTGCAGCCACATCCATTGCAAACAGTTGCATAAAATCCAGCACACAGCCATGCAATCTCCACACACAAAATATTAGTAGCAGTTGTACAGATTTGTACTGATGAGATCAGTGATTGGCACTGTTGTAGACAAATTAATAGTTGTAATCAGCTCGCATCAAAGTTTGTGTAAGGAAAAAGGTAAATCCATTTCCCTCAGCTGCAGTAAGAGACTGACCCAAGTGCTACCATCTTGATTGAAATTCTGAGCAACTTCTCCCCCTCCTTGCCCAGTCTCTGTCCTTTATTGACTAACAAAAGGTGTAAAAGGGGCTGGCCCAAGACAAGGATACAGGAAGTGATGACATACAGGAAGTGATGACATACAGGAAGTGATGACATAGGAAGACAAGCATTTAGAATAGCATAGCCAGCTAACAACCACATATATACAATAATCTAACATTACCACTGGAGCGAACTTTATCCAGCCTTGCTCAGTGATCAATGCCAGATAAAGTTACTATGATCCACATGCATGTTTATTTACAGGACAGCGTCATTATCTCCAGCGGCTGATCAGGCGCACTAGAGACAACAAACGCATGTTCCTTTACAGGACATACACGGGGAGATATCCACTCCAATGATTTACCCTGACACTGAGAGACATGATGACAATACACAATATATTAAATACACATCCTAATAACATTTCCACAACAGCACTGTTCTAGGATGTCACCTTTGCCGCAAAGCAGTTTGTGAAACTTCTGATCTACTAGATTATGAAATGGAAGCAGTAGTAACAACTGTTTAGCCATGAAACACAAGACCAATCAAACTCACAGAGCAGGGTTGACATATGCAGAAGTGCCTCCTGCGTAAAAATGATCTATCTTCTGTTACATTACTTTCTTCCAAACTGCATTTGGATTTGACATCTGCAGAGCCATGTGCAATGAGCAGGACACTGGTGTGATGGCCAATGATGCAGTGGGTCAGGATATGTATATATAGTTATGAGTTGTTCGTGACGCCAATTGCAGCTTGCGCAGGTACTGTAGCAGGGCCCTTTAAGATTTTATAACTCACATACCAGGTGAGGAATGCCAGAGGGGGATAATGTCTCTATGTAGTGTCAACTGTGTCTCCTAACTTGGTACGGCTGGACTCCTGGATCCTGGCTCACTTGCAATAAATTGAGTGTTGTTAATAGGAGTAACTGAGGAACTTTGGTAGCAGTAAATGAGATCCAGACTGGAGCTATGATCCAACTTGTCTTTACTGAATGCAGCAGTAATCCATACGAGTTACAGCAATAGTCTTGGGTCCCAGCAGGTATAGGCAATGTATGGCAGGGATCAATATCTCTTCTGCTTCTATACTATGTAACTGGAGAATCTGGCAGGTATTTATCTTCTGCTCTGTCTGTCTTCTGCTTGGTATGGGTCTGACTAGTTGAGGAGGAATTTGGGCTTCTCCTGGACTCTGGATATGTACTCACAGCTTGGCTCACAGGGGATGCTTCTTCCTGGAGGCTGGAGGTGGCTGCTTTTCTTGTCAACCAGCTGAGGCTGATGGCTCAGGCTGGGAAGAGTGATCTTTGGCCTCAGCGGAGGCAAGACCCTGTCTTGGGATCCCTGTTTCTGGGAGCTCCTACTAACACAGCCTACCCCAAGCGGGGGTAGCTGGTACACTAACTTAACTCCCTTCTACTCTCCATGAGACAGGACCTGTGACCAGCCCACTTCTGCTCACAGAGGAGGGGGGCTAAAACTGGAATGAACTATTCCAGTCTAGCAATACTAAACTGGTCACACATTGCTACCACCTGCTGGTGTACAGGGAAATTACAGCATAATATAAAACAGGCCTAGAAATACATTAAATGACATTAATGACAATATACTTATATAGACGGACAATAAAATTACACTTCACATGTTGTAGCAGGCAAAGAGAGTTTAGTAACATACTTCGGGATGTTACACATGTGTTGGGACTTTATTAAAGTGGGTTTCCCTAGCGTTTGCACAAAAGCCTATCACCAAAAGACACACTGTTATGGGGGCATCTGTGGATGATACTGTTATTATGCCTCTCATTAGCCCCCATTATGTCTCTCATTAGCCCTCATTATGCCTCTCATCGCCCCCATATCAGCCCCCATGCCTCTCATTAGCCCGCATATCAGCCCTTATGCCTCAATAGCCCCATTATAAGCCCTTATGCCTCATTAGCCCCCATTATGCCTCTCATTAGCCCCCATTATGCCTCTTATTAGCCCCCATTATGCCTTTCATCACCCCCATATCAGCCCCCATGCCTCTCATTAGCCCCCATATCAGCCCTGATGCCTCATTAGCCCCCATTATAAGCCATTATGCCTCATTAACCCACATTATGCCTAATTAGCCCCCATATGCCTCATTAGCCCCCATATGCCTAATTAGCTCACATATCCCTCATTAGCCCCCATTGTGTCTCTAATTAGCCCCCATGATGCCTCTCATTAGTCCCCATTATGCATCCTATTAGCCCCCATATGCCTCATTAGCCCCCATATGCCTCATTAGCTCCCATATGCCTCATTAGCCCCATTATGCCTCTAATAGTCTAATTAGGCCCCATTATGTCTCTAATTAGCCCCATTATGTCTCTAATTAGCCCCCATTATGCCTCTCATTAGCCCCTATTATGCCTCTTATTAGCGCCCATATGCCTCATTAGCCCCATATGCCTCATTAGCTCCCATATGCCTCATTAGCCCCCGTTATGCTTTTAATAGTCTAATTAGCCCCCATTGTGTCTCTAATTAGCCCCCATGATGCCTCTCATTAGCCCCATTACGCATCTCATTAGCCCCCATATGCCTCATTAGCCCCCATATGCCTCATTGGCCCCTATTATGCCTCTAATAGTCTAATTAGCCCCCATTGTGTCTCTAATTAGCCCCCATGATGCCTCTCATTAGCCCCTATTATGCCCCCAGCAGCCTCATTTTTTATAAAAAAATAAAATAAAATTACCTCTCCTGCTCCTGGACGCCGCCTGCAATTTTCTTTCTACTCAGTCGACTGTGCTCTGAACTGGCACGCACAGCGTGAGGTCACAGAGCGCCCTCACGCTGTGCGCAGCCCTGCACAGCCGACAGCCAAGGACCAGGAAGCCGTAAGTACATAGCGTTCACCACTTCCTGGTTCTTCGGTACTAATGATCCATGCCTCGGTCATTTTCCATGGATCCATGTCTTGGTCATTTTTATGAAAGTGTTGTTTTGTTTTGTACACTGGCGGAGATCAACTTCATTCATTTGGGTGTCAAAATGGTCCCTGCCGCAATGCAACCCCTCTCTGATACTGAGCCTGGGTATTGGGGTGGTTCATTTCCTGATTTGCTGATTTTCCTTAGCCTGGAGTGGCATAGAAAAAATGTGCTCCATCATATTGATGATACTGAACTGGCTGCTGCTGTGGCTTCTGCTGCTTGTGGTAGCGGAGATGGCAGGAGGTGGGTGAATCTGCAGGGGGCATAGAGGGACATTGCTTTATGTGAATTATATGCTTGTCATTACATAAGCAAGCAAGCATACAGTTGGCCATTGTGGCCAGCGTGCTCGTGGACCTAGTTCTTTCTGGCTTCCCCCCTACCACTGAGATCATTTCTCATTGTAGCCAGTGTTAGCGTCATTATGATCCTCCTGTTCCTCCACCACCGACATCAGCTCCTCATCCTCCTCCATGGGACTTTCTAAATGTGGCTCCCCAAACAGCTACAGGTGGCCAGGAAGATAGGTAATTCTTCTTCCATCCCTTGTTGCATCAACGTGAGTGTCTGCTTTAAGATAAATATCAGTGGGGTGACATTGGTTATGCCCCAGTTCTCCCTACTGACAAAGTTTGTGATCTCTTTAAAGGGCTTCAGTATGCTACACGAGTATCTGGTAAGTTGCCATCAGCTCACTTAAGGCAGAAGAATACACTAAGTGGTATGGAAGTGACTGAACCACCAGCAACTTGGCCGGCAAGCTTGCACACCACCAGATTTTTTTTGCCTTTTCTTAGTAAAAAAAGAAGGCTACCCACTAGGAGAGGGCAGTGACTACAGAGAGGATACAACAGAAAATAAATTGCAAAGGTTTATTCGGTATTGCAAGGACGAGGAGTAGGAGTAATGCTGTGACCCGTGGCTCCAACAGATGGTGTCAGACTCAGAGATGACCTCCACATCATTCTGCTGTGACTCAAAGGAGAGGTGAGCCATCCAGTCTACAAACTCATCCTCTTTATTCTCAACAATAATGTTGCACCTTATCCAGGGAGAACTGTAGCCTACTACTACTACTGGCCAGATGGTTGGTGCTGCTACTACTGCTACCTACATGTAATATCCTCACCTGTCTCGCACTCTGATGTGACCAAAAAGGATCCTTGTGCAGCTGCGGGACAGCTTACGCGTGTCTCCATTGATACACTAGCTCTGACCCCTTTGCGAACCGACGCTGGGATGCGTTTGCATGTGCGCTGGAGGGGAAGATCGCATGGCTTTCGGGACAGCTTTGCCAGGCTAGTGGCAGTGAGCTGCGGTCGAGCTTGTCTCCGGTGCCTATTGCAGATTCCATTCCGGTGTCCATGTCGACGAGCTCGCACACTCTCTCAGAGCCTGTCATGCATCCGCGCATATGCGCTACGCCGACCAGCGAAGGGAATAGCACCTGGCCGCAAGTTCAAAGTTGATCAGGGGGCCGGCATTGGTCTAATTGACTAATGACCGACCAAAGCCTTGTACACAGGTGTAGGGAAGGATCATGTCCTATGGGGAGTGGACACTTGGCGCCCTGGGATTTGTTAGCAGGCCCCTAAAAGGTGGCCTCCCAGGTCGGTCAGTGCCCACTGTTATCCTTCCTTATCCAGGTGCAGGTCAGTACTTCTAGCTACTGACTGAAGATTACTGGGACTCCGTCCACTCAAGTGGGACCCAAGACCCGGGACTTTCCGTGACGCATCAGTTTACCTGGCAAGTTGCACAGAGAATTATGCACGGATCGGGACTACTCCTGGCTTTCCTTCGTTTTTTGTTTGCATGATATTTGCCATTGAAGTTTACCTGGACTTTGTTTATTTTGTTAATAAACCCCTTTGACTTCATCCTCACTGGTTTGTTTCGTTGGTGCCTTGCATTACAGAACAGTGGGCCCAACAAACAGTTACCATGGAAAGAATCCAGAAGCAGCTAGCTGAGTTAACAGGAGCAGTTAATCTGTTAACCCAACGACACCCGAATGTGCCAGCAGTCACTGCAGCTCAAATCCAGGAGCAACTGTCTAATGTGATGGGGTAGTTTCAGCAGCTGCTACAAGGAGCTTCCACGTTAACCATCACAATCGCAAGACACCAAGTGGAGCCGAAGATTCCTCTGCCTGACTCCTTCACAGAAGATAGACAGGAATTCCTGTCTTTTATATTTCCAGTTGCGTCCGTACTGCCGAGAACCATCTCGAACATATTCAGCAAGGTCGCCGCCCTGCCGAAGAATACGCTGCGGAATTCAGGCGATGGGCAGCTTTCACCACCTGGGGCGACCCAGGCCTCTGCCATAATTTCTGGCTGGGACTTTCTGATGCAGTCCGGGATCTTCTTCTAGCCTTACTCATTCCCGTCTCTTTGGAGATTGTCATCTCCCAGTCAATCGATGCTGACAGATGGATCCGGGAGAGGCGGGTAGAATGGTCAACTCACTTTACACCTTCACGGCCACATTCAGAGGCCACCAAGCCTGCAGAAGAGCCAATGGAGGTTGGGTCCTGCCATCTTACACAAGCGGAACAAGCTCGTCGCCAACAGAAAGGTCTGTGCTTGTTTTGTGGAAAAGCAGGACATTTTATTAAGACTTGTCTCCTCCTGTCGGCAGGAAACAAATGTACCTAGGGGGTATAGAGGAGAACTTCCTAGGTGCTATTATCACCAGTGTTCCCTCTAAGCCTTGGCCGCTGCTGAGCGTGGTCGACTTAGAGATGGGCAATGCTTAGTCAAAGGTGGGCGATAGGACAGGCAAACAAGAAGGGGCAGTATTATAGTAGTTATATTACTGCACATAGGAGCAGAATTATAGCAGTTATATTCCTGTACATAGGAGCAGTATTATAGTAGTTATATCCTTGTACATAGGAGCAGTATTATAGTAGTTATATTCTTGTACATAGGAGGCAGTATTATAGTAGTTATATTATTGTACATAGGAGGCAGTATTATAGTAGTTATATTCTTGTACATAGGAGGCAGTATTATGCGTAGTAGTTATATACTTGTACATAGATGCAGTATTATAGTAGTTATATTCTTGTACATAGGAGGCGGTATTATAGTAGTTATATTCTTGTACATAGGAGGCAGTATTATAGTAGGTATATTCTAGTACATAGGAGGAAGTAGTATAGTAGTTATATTCTTGTACATAGATGCAGTATTATAGTAGTTATATTCTTGTACATAGGAGGAAGTAGTATAGTAGTTATATTCTTGTACAATGGAGCAGTTTTATAGCAGTTATATTCTTGTACATAGGAGACAGTATTATAGTAGTTATATTCTTGTACATAGGAGGCGGTATTATAGTAGTTATATACTTGTACATAGATGCAGTATTATAGTAGTTATATTCTTGTACGTAGGAGGCGGTATTATAGTAGTTATATTCTTGTACATAGGAGGCGGTATTATAGTAGGTGTATTCTTGTACATAGGATGCAGTATTATAGTAGTTATATTCTTGTACATAGGAGGCAGTATTATAGTAGTTATATTCTTGTGCATAGGAGACAGTATTATAGTAGTTATATTCTTGTACATAGGAGGCGGTATTATAGTAGTTATATACTTGTACATAGGAGGCGGTATTATAGTAGTTATATTCTTGTACATAGGATGCAGTATTATAGTAGTTATATTCTTGTACATAGGAGGCAGTATTATAGTAGTTATATTCTTGTACATAGAGGCAGTATTATATAAGTAACAATTATTATTTTGCACTTGGTTATATGATGGTGAACATAAAATATGCCTTTGTCCTTCATTGAGTGAATAGTTTCTTTAACACTATAAAGACAACATTGTGGTCTAATTTGAACTTTTACTTTTCTTTGCTGTAGCTTCTTCTGTATTGCAGAAGACGAAGGTGCTGCACAGCCAGGCTGCAACCTATGTGGTATGTGCTGTGAAGATTGCCTACTGTACCCTACATAGTGGTAAGGTCGTGCTTTCTCCCTCCAGCTACATACCATGCTGAGGGCAAAGTGAGGCACTGGGATATGAGGGGAATGGTAATGTTGTGTGGGAGACATGCAGTGAAAGCCTGAAACCCTCCTCACTTTGCAAACATAAAATGATAAATTTCTCATTCAAAGGGCTGTGCAGTGTCCTGTTCAACTAAATGGAACATGAAGCTCTGTAATTACCCTGCACTCTGCTCCCGCCTGATCTATGGGAACACTCAGGAAGATTTTAATGTCTTCACTTTGCAGGCGGCGTCTTACCCTGTCCCTAACACAGCAGGGTAAAACCACTTTAGCCTCCCTCAGGTTAAAAGACAGCTCCACCTCCACATTACCTTGCCCTGCTGCTTCGTGCTGCTCAGTCCTCCTCTCCTCTTCCGGTCAGAAAAAGAAGGAGGAGCTGCAGCAGTAGCGCAGAAATATGTGGAGGCGGCGCCGCACACTGAACGTATTGCTGAAGAAGTCATCATCATGATGACTGCAGGTGGCGCTGAGCGGACATTATAAAGTGGTGAGCGGGGGCACAATAATTGATGCGCGGCCGCGCACCCGCACACCTTAGAGGGAACACTCCTCCTCCTCGAGTGATGGTACCCATTTCACGACAGTGGCAAGACAAAGTCCATGTGTTTTCTGCCGTAATTAATTCTGGAGCAGCAGGGAATTTTATGGACTCAGTCTTGATGCATCGACTTGGCATTCCGTATATCCAGCCAAAGACCACCCTGTTGGTGATGGATCTCCTGTCCAGGATGGTCGGGGCGTGCGGATGACGCCCGGGATGCAGGTAAAAGTGGGGGCTGATCATCGGAAGATCTTAAGCCTTTTTGTCCTGGACATGCCATCCACTCCTGTGATTTTGGGTCTCCCTTGGTTGAGACTACATAATCTGATAGTGGACTGGCGCAGAGGTCAGATTTGCCGGTGGAGTACTAAATGCCTCACTCGGTGCATATGTCCTGAGTTGCCACTAGCCTCCACAGAAATATTAAGTACATTACCCCAGCATTACCATCACTTCCAGAACGTGTTCAGTCCACTGGGGGCCGATGTGTTACCTCCCCATAGGTCATATGATGGTCCCATAGATCTGTTGCCAGGTACCATGCCACCCCGGGGACATCTATATAACCTCACTGGGCCTGAGATTCAGGCCAAGCGTGATTATATTAAAGAGAATCTCGAGAAGGGTTTCATTCCTCCATCCACTTCCCCCACTGGAACCGGGTTCTTTTTCATGGAGAAGAAGGATGGAGGCTTGAGACCCTGCATCCATTTTCGCACCCTCAATCGGATCACAGTGAAGAACCAGTACCCTCTGCCTCTGATTGACGATTTGTTTTCTCAGGTGGCAGGGACTCGGATCTTCACCAAACTCGATTTGAGGGGTGCATATAACTTGGTACGCGTCAGAGAATGTGATGAATGGAAGACCGCATTCAACACCAGGGACGGGCATTACGAGTATCTCGTTATGTCTTTTGGTCTCTGTAATTCTCCTGCGGTCTTCCAGGAGTTCATCGATGATGTCCTCAGGGATTTCTTAGGTAGATTTGTTGTTGTCTATTTAGATAACATACTAATCTACTCGTCGGTTCTGGTGTCTCATCGGAGACACGTGTGTCAGGTTTTCCAGAAACTGAGGGAGAACCACCTCTTTGCAAAACTAGAGGTGTCTGTTTGAGGTAACGGAATTGCCTTTTCTGGGGTACGTTATCTTAGAAAGGGGACTGGCTATGGATCCAGCCAAACTTTCTGCTGTCTTGGTTTGGCCTCAGCCTAAGGATCTGAAGGGACTGCAGCGTTTCTTAGGCTTTGCCAACTTCTACCTCAGGTTTATTAAGAATTTCTCTGCGATAGTGGCACCTCTCACAAACCTCACTAAGAAGGGAGCTAATCCTTCAAAGTGGACGAGAGAGGCACTCCGGTGTGACCACAAAAATTACCTAGAGACTGCCAAGAGACTCAACTCCCGACAAGCTCGGTGGGCATTGTTTTTCACCCGCTTCAATTTTCGCCTCATGTATAAGCCAGGTTCTAAAAATGTAAAGGCAGAGGCTCTGTCCAGTTGCTTCCCTGAGGGTGCTTCCATCCTGAACTCTGAGCCAGAGACTATTCTTCCAACTAAATGTCTTCTGGCCGCCCTAGGGACCGCAGAGTTAATGGAGGACTTGTCCTCTCTTCTTGAGCCATCACAGGCAGAGAGTCCGCCTAACAAGCCTGAGGGGCGATGGTTTGTACCAGTTAACCGTCGGTTAAAGGTTATCCAACAGCTTCACGACTCCAAGTCTGCATGGCAAATAGGTGTTAAGAAAACACTTGCCCTTGTTAAACGTCACGTTTGCTGGCCCAGTATGTCCGTGGATGTTAAGGACTACATCCAGGCATGTAGTGTGTGTGCTCGATGTAAACCATCTCGGTCCGCCCCTTCTGGTTCTTTGCTCTCACTACCCATTCCTCAGGTTCCATGGGCTCGCATCTCCATGGACTTCATCACAGATTTGCCAAGGTCCTCTGGAAGTACTGTAATCGGGGTAGTGGTTGACCGTTTTAGTAAAATGGCCCATTTTATCCCACTTCCCAGATTGCTCTCGGCCAGAGAATTGGCAGATCTGTTTTTGAATCATGTATTTCGATCACACGGAGCGCCGGATGATATTGTTTCAGATAGAGGTGTTCAATTCATCTCTAGGTTCTGGCGTTCTTTCTGCTCCCGGTTGGGTATAAATTTGTCTTTCTCTTCCGGTTTTCACCCAGAGACCAAAAAGGACTAACCAGACCCTGGAGCAATATCTCTGGTGCTTCGTGTCAGACTGCCAGGAGGAATGGGCCGCGCATCTACCTTTTGCGTTTGGTCGTCGGTTCAGCGGAGTCTCTGCAGTGCGGTGGCGCAACAGAAGAAATTTGCTGAGCGTCATCGCACTGTAGAGCAGAAGTTTAAGGTGGGAGATCAGGTGTGGGTCTCAACATTTCGCTGCAGCGGAACATTTCGCTGCATCAGCCGTCTTCCAAGTTGGGTCCTTGATTCATTGGTCCATACCTGGTGACGCAGAAGATCAATCGAGTTACGTACAAGGTTGCTCTTCCACCGTCGATTTGAGGAGTGAACACCTTTCATGTATCACTTCTCAAATTAACAGCCAACTCCGCCCCCTTTATTCAGACTCCACCCACATTGGAAGTCCAAGAGGTGCTAGAGTTCGAGGTGAACAGGATTTTGGACTCTCATTTTGTCCAGAGGTCTCTCCAATACTTGGTAGACTGGAAGGGCTTTGGTCCAGAGGAGAGATGTTGGAAAGTTCGCTTGGAGTCTTCTGAGCCGCCTCCTCGAGGGGGGGGGGGGGGGTAATGTAAGATCCTCACCTGTCTCGCACTCCGGTGTGATCAAAAAGGGTCCTCGTGCAGCTGCGGGACAGGTTATGCGTGTCTCCATTGATACACCAGCTCTGACCCCTTTGCGAACTGACGCTGGGATGCGTTCACATGCGCGCCAGAGGGGAAGACCGCATGGCTTTCAGGGACAGCTTGGCCGGGCTAGTGGCAGTGCGCTGCAGCCGAGCTTGTCTCCGGTGCCTATTGCAGATTTTATTCCAGTGTCTATGTCGATGCGCTCGTGCACTCTCGCTAAGCCTGTCTTGCATCCGCGTGTACGTTCGAAGACGGGTTAGCAAGGGGATACACAGTCGCGCGTACGCGCTTCTTATGCGCTTCGCCGACAAGCAAAGGGAATAGCACCTGGCCCCACGTTCAAAGTAGATTAGGGGGCCGGCATTGGTCTAATTGACTAATAACCGACCAAAGGCTTGTTAACAGGTGTAGGGCAGGATCATGACCTATGGGGAGTGGACACTTGGCGCCCTGGGATTTGTTAGCGGGCACATAAAAGGTGACCTCCCAGGTCGGTCAGTGCCCACTGTTATCCTTCCTTATCCAGGTGCAGGTCAGTATTGCTAGCTACTGACTGAAGATTACTGGGACTCCATCCACTCCAGTGGGACCCAGGACCCGGGACTTTCCGTGACGCATCAGTTTACCTGGCAAGTTGCACAGAGACTTATGCATGGATCGGGACTACTCCTGGCTTTCCTTCGTTTTTTGTTTGCATTATATTTGCCCATTGAAGTTTACCTGGACTTTGTTTATTTTGTTAACCACCTCCCGTCCGCCCATAGACTATAAACGTCCAGGAGGTGGTTCTCTGTTTCTGAATGGACGTTCCAGAACGTCCGTTCAGAAACGGCAGTGTGGCGGAACCCGCCTCGCCACTGGGCATTGGAGAGGACTCGCTACCCGCCTCCTACCTGCTGACTATGGCCCCTGGTAAATTTGTACGTTTGAATGCAATTTGGGCATGTGGTATTTTATATTGCTGCTACTGGCCCTTTAAGGACCATCCGTGGACATGTGACTTTTGGGAACAATGGCCTTTGAGACTGTGTAGCAGATTGCATTCGGGCTGTCTTGAATATTGTGTATGTTGTTATGGGTTCGGTTGGATTGTATTGCGATGTATTGTGGGCTGTGTGTATCTTGCTCTTGCTGTGATGTTAAAGGCATTGCTGTTCTGTGCCTCTTCTCCTCCCCCTTTTCCTGTCCCTCCTCCATCTCCCATCAGCCCTTGCTATTGTCGGGCCCCACCCTTCCTTGTACCATAGACCTCCATGTGCCCTATTGTATGCAAATGAGGCTGTCGGGGGGGGGGGGGGGGGTTTAAAGTAGGTGTGCTATGTCCAAATAAAGTCAGTTCCTGTTTTTACCCTCAAGGCGAAGTGTCGTCTCATTCTTGGGGGAGGATTTATTGCATGCTGTCCCAGTTTGACTGCTAGGAGTGTAAACCTATTCGTATGGTTTCCTATTCAACTGTCTACAGCATTCATATGCTTGAAGAGGATTTATATGCTGCTTCGGTTCGGTGATTGTGGTGTCTGCCAGAGTGCTTGGAAACCTCAGGAAAACGCTAGGAGCATCCGTCAACGGAGGTACTCAGTCGGGGTGCCAGGTGATCCGTTACAGGCAGCTGCACGCTAATCGTGCAGCTGCTGATCGGGTTGCCCGCTGTCATGTAAGAAACAGTCATGTAATGTGTCTAAGTTTCGTTATCCTGGTAAATTGTGTTAAAATTTAATGTATAATGCTATTCTAGTAATACAGATAAATGTAAATGCCTGCAGTATTCGTTTGGTCAGTAGATGGCAGCATAGGACCAATTTGCATTGAAGTTTGCCATAGAGAAAGTGTATTAATGTGGTAGTGGCTCTTTAAAACAGCAGTTAAGTGTTGAAGTGACACGCCCCTTATGATGTCAGCCTGCCTCAGTGTGAGCAGGAAGAATGAGGAAGAGGGACTGAAACTATAACGGCTGCCATCTTGGCTAGATAGAAAGCAAGTTCTGTGCTGTGTAAGACGTGTGTGGAGATACAAAAGGACTGTGTGCAGCAGCTAACCTGTGGAGCTGACATTGGGCTGAGTGGATTGCCCCAAACAGTAAAGAGACTCACAGTGCTGTCGAGGTACCGGACAGTCACTGTAAAATTCTGGATTATATCCATCTGGTTTTCCGGCCTGCTGAGGAGGACTTCTTTGTTGCGGATCCTGCGCTGGTTATAAAGGAAAAGGACGACATCGGGCCCCACCGTGCACTTCCACAAACTGTAAGAGGTCCACTTGGACCACTGGGATAAGGGGGGTGCGCACCCACTTGAAAGTTAGGGTCAGTTAGGGATAGTTCCTGGGACTGCTATTCCTTAGAGTCCGCACCGCGAACACGGACACAGCAAAGGTGGAAATTGTTGTAGTATTTGACTTGAATTGTTCATACTGTTTTATTGTTAACCTGCTTTTATTAATTGATAGTAAATGCAATTTTCTTAATCTTGACTTCTGCGTACGCACTCTTTTCTGGTTGCGGAGTCATACCACCTGCCTTGCTCTCGGTTCACAGTCAATGACAGCAGGGCAACCCAGAGAGAAGGCAGGGACAGTGCCCAGGTGTCCTTGCCTTCTGGATCGCTGCATACACAGCGCTCACTGAGCGCTGTGTATGCAGAGCAGGAAGTGCTATGCGCTTCCTGTTCCGGCCCGACGGTCATGTGAGTGCAGGAGCTGTGTGAGGTCTTTCACAGACCTTGATCAGCCCTGCACTGAGGGTGTACAGCGCTGTATTGCGCTGTACAGCCTCTCTGGGGGGTGCATTTCTCCTGTAACTGGGACTACTATGTCAGCCCCAGTTACAGGAGAAATCAACAGTGAAAAAAAAAAAATGAAAAACTGAAGTAAATGTCCCCCAGAGGTTTTGTATGACCTTATGGGGGACGAAAAGTGTAAAATAAAAAATACTAAAATAAAGTGTTAAAAAAATCAAATAAAAAAAAGGTTTCACATGTAAAAGTAAGGAATAAAAAATAAATGTTAAAAATAGAAAAAAATTAAATAAAATAGACATATTTGGTATTGCCGCGCCCATGACGGTCGGCTCTATAAATATATCACATAATCGACTCAGTCCAATAAACACCATAAAAAATTAAAATAAATAACTGTCAAAAAAAGCCATTTTTGTCACCTTACATCACAAAAAGTGCAACACCAAGTGATCAAAAAGGTGTATGTCCTAAAAAATTGTACCAATAAAACCATCACCTCATCCCACAAAAAATGAGCCCCTACATAAGAAAATCTCTCAAAAATAAAAAAACTATAGCTCTTAGAACATGGAGACACTAAAACATCATTTTTTTGGGTTTAAAAAATGCTATTATTGTGTTAAAGTGAAATAAAAAAGTATACATATTAGGTATTGCCAAATTCCGTAAAAAACAGCTCTATAAAAATATCACATGACCTAACCCCTCGGGTGAACACCGTAAAACAAAATAAAACAAACAACTGTGTCAAAACAAGCAATTTTTGTCACCTTACATCACAAAAAGTGCAACACCAAGTGATCAAAAAGGCGTATGTTCCACAAAATGGTACCAATAAAACCGTCAACTCATCCTGCAAAAAATGAGCACTTACATAAGAAAATCTCCCAGAAAATAAAAAAACTATAGCTCTTAGAACATGGAGACACTAAAACACAATTTTTTTGGTTTCAAAAATGCTATTATTGTGTTAAAGTGAAATAAAAAAAAAAATGTATACATATTAGGTATTGCCGTGTCCGTAAAAAACAGCTGTATAAAAATATCACATGACCTAACCCCTCAGGTGAACACCGTAAAAAATAAAAAACGGTGTCAAAAAAAGCAATTTTTGTCACCTTTCATCACAAAAAGTGCAACACCAAGTGATCAAAAAGGCGTATGTCCCACAAAATGCTACCAATAAAACCGTCACCTCATCAAGCAAAAAATTAGCCCCTACATAAAAAAATCTCTAAAAAAATAAAAAAAACTATAGCTCTCAGAACATGGACACATTAAAACAATTTTTTTGTTTAAAAAATGCTATTATTGTGTAAAACTTTAATAAATAAGAAAAAGTATACAATTAGGTATCGCCACATCCGTAACAATCTGCTCTATAAAAATGTCACTTGACTGAACCCCTCAGGTGAACGCTGTAAAAATAAATAAATAGAAAACTGTGCTAAACAAACCAATTTTTGGGTAACCTTGCCCCATAAAGTGTTATAATGAATGATCAAAAAATCATATGTACTCAAAAATAGTACCAATAAAACTGGCACCTTATCCCCTAGTTTCCAAAATGGGATCACTTCTTCTTGGGAGTTTCTACTGTAAGGGTGCATCAGGGGGGCTTCAAATTGGACATGGCATCTAAAAACCATGTGGAGTTCCTTTTCTTCTGTGCCCTGCTGTGTGCCCATACAGCAGTGTATGACCACATGTGGGGTGTTTCTGTAAACCGCAGAATCTGGGTAATAAATATTGAGCTTTGTTTGGCTGTTAACCATAGATGTGTTAAAGAATTTTTTTTCTTAAAATTGAAAATCTGCCAAAAAAGTGAAATTTAAAAATTTGATCTCCATTTCCTTTAATTCTTGTGGAACGCCTAAAGGGTTAACAAAGTTTGTAAAATCGGTTTTAAGTAACTTAAGGGGTGTAGTTTCTACAATGGGGTCCTTTATGGGGGTATCCACTATGTAGGCCCTACAAAGTGACTTCAGATCTGAACTGGTCCTTAAAAAGTGGGTTTTGGCAATTTTCAAAAAAATTTGAAGAATTGTTTCTAAACTTCTAAGCCTTCTAACATCCTAAAAAAAAAAGAAATGACATTTCCAAAATGATGCCAACATAAAGTAGACATATGGGGAATGTTAAGTAATAATTATTTTATGAAGTATCACTTTGTGTTTTAAAAGCAGAGAAATTGAAATTTAAAAAATTGCTAATTTTTCAAAATTTTGGGTAAATTTGGGATTTTTTCATAAATAAAGGTGAAGTATATTGACTCAAATTTATGACTATCATGAAGTACAATGTGTCACAAGAAAACAATCTCTGAATGAGTTGGATAAGTAAAGGCATTCCAAAGTTAATACCACATAAAGTGAGATATGTCAGTTTTGCAAAATTAGGCCTGGTCAGGAAGGGGGCAAATGGCCCAGATGGGAAGTGGTTAATGCACGAATGCACTTATAATGATATTTTTTGTTTACCGGTATATTGTAGAGTTATTTTTATTCCAATTGCATATATTGAATTTTAGGATATTTATCTAAATGATAGGTACAGTAATAGTTTTTTTAACCACTTCCCATCTGGGCCATTTGCCTCCTTCCTGACCAGGCCTAACTTTGCAAAACTGACATGTCTCACTTTATGTGGTAATAACTTTGGAACGCCTTTATTTATCCAAGTCATTCAGAGATTGTTTTCTCGTGACACATTGTACTTCATGACAGTCATAAATTTGAGTCAAAATATTTCACCTTTATTTATGAAAAAATCCCAAATTTACCCAAAAATTTAAAAAATTTCGCAATTTTCTAAATTTCAATTTCTCTGCTTTTAAAACAGAAAGTGATACCTCATAAAATATTTATTACTTAACATTCCCCATATGTCTACTTTATGTTGGCATCATTTTGGAAATGTCATTTTATTTTTTTAGGACGTTAGAAGGCTTAGAAGTTTAGAAGAAATTCTTCAAATTTTTAAGAAAATTGCCAAAACCCACTTTATAAGGACCAGTTCAGGTCTGAAGTCACTTTGTGGGGCCTACATAGTGGATACCCCCATAAATGACCCCATTGTAGAAACTACACCCCTGAAGGTATTTCAAAACCGATTTTACAAACTTTGTTAACCCTTTATGCGTTCCACAAGAATTAAAGGAAAATGGAGATCAAATTTTTAAATTTCACTTTTTTGGCAGATTTTCCATTTTAATCCAATTTTTTCTTTAACACATCAATGGTTAACAGCCAAACAAAACTCAATATTTATTACGCAGATTCTGCGGTTTACAGAAACACCCCACATGTGGTCATAAACTGCTGTATGGGCACACGGCAGGGCGCAGAAGAAAAGGAACTCCACATGGTTTTTAGATGCCATGTTCCATTTGAAGTCCCCTGATGCACCCTTACAGTAGAAACTCCCAAGAAGTGACCCCATTTTGGAAACATGGGGATAAGGTGCCAGTTTTATTAGTACTATTTTTGGGTACATATGATTTTTTGATCATTCATTATAACACTTTATGGGGCAAGGTGACCAAAAAATTGGTTGTTTTAGCACAGTTTCTATTTATTTATTTTTACAGCGTTCACCTGAGGGGTTCAGTCAAGTGACATTTTTATAGAGCAGATTGTTACGGACGTGGCGATACCTAATATGTATACTTTTTCTCATTTATTAAAGTTTTACACAATAATAGCATTTTTGATACAAAAAAATTATGTTTTAATGTGTCCATGTTCTGAGAGCTATAGTTTTTTTTTTTTGGAGAGATTTTCTTATGTAGGGGCTCATTTTTTGCGGGATGAGGTGACGGTTTTATTGGTACCATTTTGTGGGACATACGCATTTTTGATCACTTGGTGTTGCACCTTTTGTGATGCAAGGTGACAAAAATTGCTTGTTTTGACAGTTTTTTTTTTTTTTAACGGTGTTCATCTGAGGGGTTAGCTCATGTGATATTTTTATAGAGCTGGTTTTTACGGACGTGGCAATACCTAATATGTATACTTTTTTTTATTTGTTTCACTTTAACACAATAATAGCATTTTTTAAACCAAAAAATGATGTTTTAGTGTCTCCATGTTCTAAGAGCTATAGTTTTTTTATTTTTTGAGAGATTTTCTTATGTAGGGGCTCATTTTTGCGGGATGAGGTGACGGTTTTATTGGTACCATTTTGTGGGACATACGCGTTTTTGATCACTTGGTGTTGCACCTTTTGTGATGCAAGGTGACAAAAATTGTTTGTTTTGACACAGTTTTTTTTTTTTTTTACGGTGTTCATCTGAGGGGTTAGCTCATGTGATATTTTTATAGAGCTGTTTTTTACGGACGCGGCAATACCAAATATGTCTATTTTATTTAATTTTTTCTATTTTAAATTTTTTTTTTTTTATTCCTTACTTGGGGACCTTTTTTTTTACATGTGAAACTTTTCTTTTCTTTTTCACTGTTGATTTCTCCTGTAACTGGGGCTGACATAGTAGCCCCAGTTACAGTGGAAATACACCCCCCAGAGAGGCTGTACAGCATGATTCTGCGCTGTACAGCCTCAGTGCAGGGCTGATCGAGGTCTGTGAGAGACCTCACACAGCTCCTACACTCTCCGGTCCCGGCGGTCACATGACCGCCGGGCCGGAACAGGAAGCGCATAGCGATTCCTGCTCTGCATACACAGCGCTCGGTGAGCGCTGTGTCTGCAGCGATCTAGAAGGCAGGGACACCTGGGAACTGTCCCTGCCTTATCTCTGGGTTGCCCTGCTGTCACTGACAGCGGGCAATCCGATCAGCAGCTGCACGATTAGCGTGCAGCTGCTATTTCTGAAAGGACGTTTTAAAACGTGCTTTCAGAAATAGAGTTCCACCCATCGGACGTTTATATCCTATGGGCGGACGTAAAGTGGTTAAATAACATTTAATGATCTTATTGATTTTCATATCTTCGCCAAAGTATTTGGCTAAAGGCCTTCTCTCACACTGTCAGTCCCATTACAGGGAGTGGAGAATTATTAGGCAAATGAGTATTTTGACCACATCATCCTCTTTATGCATGTTGTCTTACTCCAAGCTGTATAGGCTCGAAAGCCTACTACCAATTAAGCATATTAGGTGATGTGCATCTCTGTAATGAGAAGGGGTGTGGTCTAATGACATCAACACCCTATATCAGGTGTGCATAATTATTAGGCAACTTCCTTTCCTTTGGCAAAATGGGTCAAAAGAAGGACTTGACAGGCTCAGAAAAGTCAAAAATAGTGAGATATCTTGCAGAGGGATGCAGCACTCTTAAAATTGCAAAGCTTCTGAAGCGTGATCATCGAACAATCAAGCTGTGAAGGACTTTGATGCAATTGCCTATATGCTTCAGTTTAATTCTCTCCCTGCTATTTTAAGGTCTATATTGTTCGGTTCCAAATGTCAAGAATGAATGTATTCGTGTACCGAACAGGGAGGTTGAAATTATGTTTGTATGTGGGATGGAAAGTACTTTTCTGAAAAGTGTTAAAAGTTGTAAATGTTCTGGCCAGCAGACAATTGAGCTGTGTGTATTCTGAAAGTGTTAAAAGTTGTAAATGTTCTGGCCAGCAGACAATTGAGCTGTGTGTATTGTTAAAACTCAATTATCTAGCCGGGCCCAGAGGAGGAGTTATATACTGCATAAATTGTGAGTTCTGGGTGCCAGTAAAGTTAGTCTCGTGTTTCCAACATTAAGTTTTGACTCATGTGTGGATTACTCGGCGATTCCAGGGATATTCCTACTCGTGGAATATTGGGTGACTTTCTTTCATGGGAAGAAGGGAATGCTTGACGGGGATATTTTCTACTACCGTCACACAAGCGTTTCATTCAAAATAGTCAACAGGGTCGCAAGAAGCGTGTGGAAAAACCAAGGCGCAAAATAACTGCCCATGAACTGAGAAAAGTCAAGCGTGCAGCTGCCAAGATGCCACTTGCCACCAGTTTGGCCATATTTCAGAGCTGCAACATCACTGGAGTGCCCAAAAGCACAAGGTGTGCAATACTCAGAGACATGGCCAAGGTAAGAAAGGCTGAAAGACGACCACCACTGAACAAGACACACAAGCTGAAACGTCAAGACTGGGCCAAGAAATATCTCAAGACTGATTTTTCTAAGGTTTTATGGACTGATGAAATGAGAGTGAGTCTTGATGGGCCAGATGGATGGGCCCGTGGCTGGATTGGTAAAGGGCAGAGAGCTCCAGTCCGACTCAGACGCCAGCAAGGTGGAGGTGGAGTACTGGTTTGGGCTGGTATCATCAAAGATGAGCTTGTGGGGCCTTTTCGGGTTGAGGATGGAGTCAAGCTCAACTCCCAGTCCTACTGCCAGTTTCTGGAAGACACCTTCTTCAAGCAGTGGTACAGGAAGAAGTCTGCATCCTTCAAGAAAAACATGATTTTCATGCAGGACAATGCTCCATCACACGCATCCAAGTACTCCACAGCGTGGCTGGCAAGAAAGGGTATAAAAGAAGAAAATCTAATGACATGGCCTCCTTGTTCACCTGATCTGAACCCCATTGAGAACCTGTGGTCCATCATCAAATGTGAGATTTACAAGGAGGGAAAACAGTACACCTCTCTGAACAGTGTCTGGGAGGCTGTGGTTGCTGCTGCACGCAATGTTGATGGTGAACAGATCAAAACACTGACAGAATCCATGGATGGCAGGCTTTTGAGTGTCCTTGCAAAGAAAGGTGGCTATATTGGTCACTGATTTGTTTTTGTTTTGTTTTTGAATGTCAGAAATGTATATTTGTGAATGTTGAGATGTTATATTGGTTTCACTGGTAAAAATAAATAATTGAAATGGGTATATATTTGTTTTTTGTTAAGTTGCCTAATAATTATGCACAGTAATAGTCACCTGCACACACAGATATCCCCCTAAAATAGCTAAAACTAAAAACAAACTAAAAACTACTTCCAAAAAAATTCAGCTTTGATATTAATGAGTTTTTTGGGTTCATTGAGAACATGGTTGCTGTTCAATAATAAAATTAATCCTCAAAAATACAACTTGCCTAATAATGCTGCACTCCCTGTATATGTAGTACACTATGATGAAATTTCGAAAATTCCCATCCCAATAGTTCCGTCCCGACATCTTGGATTCCTCCATACTTCCCTCATATCGATTTATCTCTAAATTAGCCTATAAATGAAAAGTCATAGGTTTGGTACACAGATATTATTATGTAGTACTAGAAAAATTGCTAATGCGTTTTCTGTAATTTAAAGCCAGAGGCGCAATTAAATGTCCCTCTCCTTTGTATTTGTGACTAAATATCTATGAACTATGAATGCATTTAATATCACTGGTTCAACAATTACTTTTATGTACATTAGAACACATGGTGCAATGCAATAATGTGTCCACTAACACCAATATAATGTAGTGTTAGCAGTGAAATGTTTTTGAACCCTGTGTTTAATATGACTGGTATGAAAATTACGTTATTGTTGTAAAATGCTTTTTCTGTAGTGCAACACGTTTAATAATACAGACAGATGTAATGCACAGAAAAATGTGCAATTGCTCAGTTTTTGCATCAGAATGCTATTGGGGTACTGTGCTGGCAATAATTATCTCTTATGGGCATGATTTTGGGTCACATGTGGCCCTCCTGTACATACCCCTGCCCTAAACTTGTGTTCAATAACAGTAACTGAACAGTCAAAGGAAATGAAGGGGTAGGGATCTGTGGTGTACCTTCCATGTGACTGCTATGAGACGTGCGAGGAAGGAGGTTCCAGGAGTGAACTCCTGTTCCAGACATAAAAACACTGATCTGAATTTACTAATCCTACAAGGGGTTTATATGTAAGTTGTTTGTATGGACCTGCTGGGGCACTTCAGGAGGTTAAATGGAGAATATAGTCCATTAGATATGTATTAGGTAGGGGCAGCGCCGGTACATCTATGTGACGTACGCTTAAATTTAACATGCGCTCCAACATGGAATGCATATAGACTGCCCTGGACATGATCCAGCGCACTTCCAAAATCAAATATGGGATATCCTATTCTTCTCTGCTTATGCACCTTGTGTGTAATATATATTATTAGAATAGGTCTTGGTTAGGCATATGCGTTCCAGCGTGGAGCGCATGATGTCACTTCCGGTATGCAGCTCTTAATCAGGAGCAGAGCCAGTGAGGTAATTAGGCACAGGTGATCATATTGGCTGGATATATAGAGGTATATGGGTATATATAGATTGTGACTAATCAGTGATGGTCATTCACCCCCTGAAGAAGCTATGAGCGAAACGTGCGTCGGGGCACAGGACACGTGGCTGGTACGAAAAGTTTATATGCTGTTACTCTTGTTACTGATACGACTGCTTCTGGGATGACATAGCCATTGAGGTTATTATCTATTTGCACTAAGCACTTTATATCCAGTATACTGTATATGTACAGTCGTGGCCAAAAGTTTTGAGAATGACACAAATATTAGTTTTCACAAAGTTTGCTGCTAATTTGCTTTTAGATCTTTGTTTCAGTTGTTTCTGTGATGTAGTGAAATATAATTACACACACTTCATATGTTATAAAGGCTTTTATCGACAATTACATGACATTTATGCAAAGAGTCAGTATTTGCAGTGTTGGCCCTTCTTTTTCAGGACCTCTGCAATTCGACTGGGCATGCTCTCAATCAACTTCTGGGCCAATTCCTGACTGATAGCAACCCATTCTTTCATAATCACTTCAAGGAGTTTGTCATAATTAGTGGGTTTTTGTTTGTCCACCCGCCTCTTGAGAATTGACCACAAGTTCTCAATGGGATTAAGATCTGGGGAGTTTCCAGGCCATGGACCGAAAATTTCAACGTTTTGGTCCCCGAGCCACTTAGTTATCACTTTTGCCTTATGTGCTGGTGCTCCATCGTGCTGGAAAATGCATTGTTCTTCACCAAACTGTTGTTGGATTGTTGAAAGAAGTTGCTGTTGGAGGGTGTTTTGGTACTATTCTTTATTCATGGCTGTGTTTTTGGGCAAAATTGTGAGTGAGCCCACTCCCTTGGATGAGAAGCAACCCCACACATGAATGGTCTCAGGATGCTTTACTGTTGGCATGACACAGAAATGATGGTAGCGCTCACCTTTTCTTCTCCGGACAAGCCTTTTTACTGATGCCCCAAACAATCGGAAAGAGGCTTCATCAGAGAATATGACTTTGCCCCAGTTCTCAGCAGTCCATTCACCATATTTTCTGCAGAAGATCAATCTGTCCCTGATTTTTTTTTGAGAGAAGTGGCTTCTTTGCTGCCCTTCTTGACACCAGGCCATCTTCCAAAAGTCTTCGCCACACTGTGCGTGCAGATGCACTCACACCTGCCTGCTGCCATTCCTGAGCAAGCTCTGCACTGGTGGCACTCCAATCCCGCAGCTGAATCCTCTTTAGGAGACGATCCTGGCGCTTGCTGGACTTTCTTGGATGCCCTGAAGCCTTCTTAACAAGAATTGAACCTCTTTCCTTGAAGTTCTCGATGATCCTATAAATTGTTGATTAAGGTGCAATCTTAGTAGCCACAATATCCTTGCCTGTGAAGCCATTTTTATGCAACGCAATGATGGCTGCACACGTTTCTAAGCAGGTCACCATGGTTAACAATGAAAGAACAATGATTCCAAGCATCACCCTCCTTTTAACAGGTTAAGTCTGCCATTTTAACCCAATCAGCCTGACATAATGATCTCCAGCCATGTGCTCGTCAAAATTCTCACCTGAGTTAACAAGACGATTACTGAAATGATCTCAGCAGGTCCTTTAATGACAGCAATGAAATGCAGTGGAAAGTTTTTTGGGGGATTAAGTTAATTTTCATGGCAAAGAAGGACTATGCAATTCATCTGACCACTCTTCATAACATTCTGGAGTATATGCAAATTTCTATTATAAAAACTTAAGCAGCAACTTTTCCAATTTCCAATATTTATGTAATCCTCGAAACTTTTGGCCACGACTGTTTATATGCTATGCTTTCAATATGTGTAGCCTGTAATATGTGATTACCCTTATAATTGATCCACGTGACCTGTCAGGGTATCTTATCCTTGATTTTCTTCACCACCATTAACTATTGTGTTTTATGTATATTTTAATATTGTATCATAATAAATAATTTTGCGTACTTTGAGACTCTGGCAGCTATTTTTGGTTTTAATCCTACAGATGGTGTAAATTTAGACAGGCTGTCTATAACTACACCAGATTTATCACAGTATCTCAGGATGGATGACAAATCTGGTACAGGGATAGAAACTTTTCTCTGGCTCTATACCGACTCTTAGTTGGCTGACTTTGAAACTGATTTTTCATCAGAATTGTGGTGCAATTTTGGAGCAAAATGGTGCATCTTTGACCACAACCCTTTCCTGTAAAGCCCCATCCCCTTTTTGCTAAGCCTCAGCCCGTTGTCGATCTTGCCAGAAAAAAATGAAGAAACGCTAGATGTGCCCAATTGATTTCAAGAGGTACTGTGTAGTACTTAATTTCCCCTCCACTGGTTTACTTGATTACTTTCTGCTGGGTTTCCCAAAAGATTGCAGCAGAGCCCTGGGTGTATCATCAGCAGGCAGGGCCATCTTTAATATTGATTAGACCCTGGGCAAAAATTTACTTGGGCCCCCTGGATCCCGCCTTCCCACACCTTAGCAGGCAATACTGCCCTCCACCACAACACACACACCAAAAATCCACACATCTGGTAGAGTACAGTAAATGACTGTAAATACTTCCAGTTCTGAAGACTCCATCGGCTCAGGATCAGTGCTCCGGCAGCTGGGCTCAGGCTGGAAGTGGGCACCACTCTGCAGGAAGGAGACCAGGGCTCGGCCCTAGTGTTACAGCACACCCCAGCACCCCACAATATGCAGTATAGCACCCTATAGTATACAGCAACCCACAGTATGCAGTATAGCACCCTATAGTATACATCACCACACAGTATGCAGTATAGCACCCCACACTATTCAGTACCCCACAGTATATAGTAGAGCAGTATAGCAGCCCACAGTATACAACACCTCACAGTATACAGTAGAGCAGTATAGCACTTCACCGTATACAGCACCCCAAACTATACACGATACAGCACCCCGCACTATACAGCCCCCCACACCATATAGTTCAGCAATATAGCACTCCACAATATACAGCCCCCCACAGTATACAGCCCCCCACAGTATACAGCCCCCACAGTATACAGTACAGCAGTATAGCTCTCCACAATATACAGCACCCACAGTATACAGCCCCCCACACTATACAGTACAGCAGTATAGCCCTCCACAATATACAGCACATACACTAAACAGCCCCCCACAATATACAGCCCCCCACAGTATACAGGCCCCTACACTATACAGGCCCCCACACTATACAGTACTTTACAGTATATTAGCATAACAGCCCCTGTCACCTTTTTCTGATATAATCTTCACAAAAAAAGCTCCACAGTTAAGGCAAACTTCTACAGCAACACTCCTGGTAGGACCTTGATGACCTTTTATCCATGTGACCAGTAATATTTCTAGGTTACTGGTCACATGGTGATGATGTCATCTAAGGTCCTAGAGAATCACAGCTCTCACAGTACGCTGCCTGGAGTGCCGGCAGGCATGGCATGGCAGCACCCCCTGTGTAGCTGACAGCCTGACACCCGGGGCAGTGGCTAGCAGGGCTCAAGAGGCAGCTGCCTTGGGCCCCCCAGGAGCAACTGGGCCCCGGGCAGCTGCCCCTTTTGCCCCTTGTTAAAGACGGCCCTGTCAGCAGGACACCATGCGAACAGCTTATCATCAAAGCATCTCTAACGAAAAGGAATTCTACAAAATGGACAGTCCATTTAGAATCACTATCCTGTATTTCCTTCTTATTCGTTTAATGTGCAGTTAACATAATTAAATTACAACTTGCAAGTGTCATACATTTTTTGTTTCCTCCCCTTGTCCCTGAAACATACCAGCTGCTGAAAATAAAAGAATCCAGCTCAACTTTGTAGATAAGCAGAGTGTTTTTTTTTTTTTTTTTGTTAAATTGCAGATATGCAATTTACTCATTATGGGGATAACAACTCAGCGGCATGCCTGGTGTTTACCCTGCAGGAGTGCTCAGATTAGAGTCAGGATGAGATGCAATGTATCCTTTATGGTAATGAAGATACATTGTGACTGAGAATTAGAGATGAGTGAATCAATTTTAATCTACATGAACTGAATTCACTATGAATTTCCCCAAATCATTGGTTTCTAGCAAATTCAAAATTTTTGTCCAGCAAGAATCACTCAAAATGGCAACTGGCATTTTACATATGATGCAGGGAAGATGAGAAGATGAAGAAGGAGGATCACATGACCGTCATGGCAGGCTTGTCCACAATGTCTTGCAGTCAGCCTCAGCCATTTGTGACATCCAAGCTTGTCCACTGACATAGCTTGGATGTCAGTGGACACGTCATAGGCACTATGTAAGATCCAAACCAGGACCTGCATGTGTTTTCTGGGTTTATACATTGCAGCGATAGCATGTCTGTTAGAGGAAAGAGATCTTAACGCACAGAAAACATCAAGTTTAGTGTCAGGTTCTTTCACGGTGAGGACAAGACAATAGTTAGTTATAATTATTTCATTTTAGACTACTTGTGCTAGTGTGCAGAATGTAAAGGTATACTATTCAATTTATTATTAATGTGAATCAGCACAATCTTTGTAACATAATTCACAATCACGGACAGTCAGGCTGCCTCAGGGAGTCTTACAGCCTTGATGTCATTTAAAGAGGACCTTTCATGGTTTTGTATTATTTGCGATAAATACCTTTACTTGCTGATGCTGACACCCTGCCTGATTTTTTAAAATATCGCTCCCGTGCCCCCCCCCCCCCCTGCAGTTTTCACGCTCAGTATGTGTCTCCTTCTCCCTGGCTGTGCTGCGATCCAATCACAGTGGAGAGCATCACAGCCAGGGAGAAGGTGAGGTTTTTTTTCTCCCTAGCTATGCCACTCTCTGCTGTGATTGGATCGTGGCACAGCCAGGGAGAAGGTGAGCTTTTTTTCTCCCTAGCTATGCCACTCTCTGCTGTGATTGGATCGTGGCACAGTCAGGGAGAAGGAGACGCCCATTGAGAAACCCTGGCATCTCCTCCTCCCTGTACCGATGCTCAGTATTAGCATACTGAGTGCGAAAATTGCGGGGAAGGGCACAGCAGGGTGCAGGAGGGATATTTTAAAAAATCAGGCAGGGTGGCAGCATCAGCGGGGGATACCCCCCAAGTAAAGGTATTTATCGCAATGAATACAAAACCATGAAAGGTATTCTTTAATGTTGCAACATTTAAAGCTTTACAACTCAATTTATTATTAATGTGAATCACCCCAAACTTCATCATAGTTCACAATCGACACAAATCATTTGCAGTATTGTTCCTGGTACTGATAGTATGCTGCCTGATTAATTGTCATGTGTCACCGTTACCTACTATCTATTGTAATTGACTTTGTCCAATTGACCATTAAAAAAAGTAAAAACAAACAAATCAGGTGATCACAGATTAGCCTATCTCCTGACATTATGGTGTTCATCACAGTTACCGACCGTATATTGTAGCAGACTGTCCAATTGACCTTTTTTTTAAAAAAAATTAAGAATATTTAAAAGTTTGTTAAAAAAATTATAAATAAATTCAGTTACTCAAAGACTATTTTGCTTGATGTATTGTTCTGCATCACACTTATTCTGTACTGGACTCTGTGTAGTTTTATGGGATAGACTGTATGACATGTTGAAAATAATAAGTCTGGTAAAAGACAGAGTGGCAATGGATGGGGTAATGTAGAAAAAAACAACAACGATACCACATTATCCTCCAGTGAGAATGTGGGTGGCTGTAACAGCGAGTAATAAAACAGTTGCCCTTCACCTTCCTTAGTAAATGGTGGATTATTGTGGAGGAAACGGATGTGTCACACCGGTGACAGGTTTTAGAAGGTCTGAAAGATTATCTGCACATTAGTGATCTGACAGCCTCTTTTGGTTTTGGTTTCACTTTGTCTGTGTGTTGCTTGTATGTCCACACCTCCTGTTCAGGTGTGGATCATGTGACCTTTAGCTCCCCCTATTTAGTCTGTCTTTACCCATCACTCCTTGCTCTGGATAGCTTAATTTGGTTTTTGGAAGAGCTGGAGTGTGGTTCTAGTTGAAGTCCTGCTCATCCATCATCCATCAGCCTCAGAAGTTAAGTGTTTTGCTTGTTGTATTTTGTATTCCCTCCCCCCTTTGTTTTTTACTAGGCCTCAGCGAGACGCTGGTTCCTTCACCAGGGAAGGAGCGGGTTGTCTCTGCCCTGTCATTACCATTAGGGCATCCGAGGGCCACTAGGGTTTTCTAGGTTCCCGTGTATGGGCATCTCCACCATCGAGAGGTGCCTATACGGATAGGAGTTAGGGCCAGGAGCAGGGTTTTATAGGTGATGACCCTTTTCCTCCCCTAGCAGTGAGGCCTAGTGTCTTTTCCCTTCCTTCTTGTTGTATTTTGGTGTTCTCCCCTACTACATCTGTGACAGGATGATATTGTGGACTGTGTGACTTACTCATCATCTCAGTCACAGCAGGATGATTTTGATGTTACTTCTAGGTCAGACACGGTGTTGGTGGTGGTAGTAGTGGCACTTCTACTGTGGTTAGCTCTTGAGCAGGTGATGCTGTTGCCGTTGTTGTAGTGTTAAAAACTGTCAGACCGAGGGCAAGCTCGCGCAGTGGTAGCGGGCATCTCCTATGTGGGAATTTTTACTAAAAAAAAACATCGCAGTGTGCAATCTCTGCAGGCAGACAATAAAGAGGACCATTTAGGCCAAAATGTAGGAGCTATGCTTTTCTTTCAGCACATCAAAAGGCAACATATGGTCATATGGGAAAATCAAACTAGCCAGCAATGTGAACAAGACTGTCCTCTTCTTATTCCCTGTTGTCATTCTAGTAGCCAGGCCACATCCACAACATAGTACATAGCCATTGTTGTCATTAATATCTACTGCTTCTCCAGCTCCTCCTCTTCCTCTTCATCATCCGTAATCCGTAATGTGTAGGCGGGAAAATACAATACACTGCGGCTACTACTACCTCTGCACAGTTGCATGTCTCCTGCCTTGTCTATCATTTACCATACTGTACCGCTGCTGCTGCCACTGCTAAAACCCCTAAAGAGCTCCATATCCCTTGCTTTGCCTATTATGTTCTGCAGATGCAGAAAGAAAAAAATACATAGCTTCAAATTAAAAGGGAACTCTGTTCAAAACTAAAATTGCATGTTTTAGTTCTATGTACCAAGGTTGTTTATCATTTTAAAGAATGCTAAAGTGTGTAAACAAGTAAACAAGAACTTCTCGAGGACAGCCAGTGGCGTTGCTAGGGCTGGTGTCACCCGTGCGGTAGAAAATGGTGTCACCCCCCCCGAAGCAATAATTTTTTTGTCATATATGGGGGCTATGGTGGTGCTACTGCCATGGGGGCATCCGTTAGCTCAGCAGACCCCCCTAGCAGTCAGAGCCTGGTCTCGGGAGGGGCACTTCCAGATTATTTTCTGTCCGCCGACCACAAAGCAATGGTGCTTATAGAACAGACTAAACAGTGTAGTGGTATACTGTATATTGTGGGGCACAGTGTATGTTATATATGTGTATAACAAACATATTTCATATGAAAACTTACAGTTACTTGGCTTGTCCCTTGGGGATCTCGGACGCCACTTCAACACTTTGGGCGGGGGCTCGGCGGAGCTGATGTTGTGTTTTATCCTAATGAAAAAGATTTCATAATAAGGATTTGGAGAAGGGGCAGAGGGATAGCAGAGAGAGGCTGGTGCTGCTACTAGGGGATCATACCATGGGGGAGTAATAAAGCCCACCATAATGCCCCCCCTAGTAGAAATAATTCTCCTTATAATGTGACAGTGCAAAAAATACCCCCTTGTAATGTCCCCAGTTGAGCTAATGTCCCCATAGTGCCCCCATAATGTCCCAGTATAAAATACCCCTATATAGTGCCCCCAGTAAATTCCCCCATAGTGCTCTTCTCCCCTCTTCCTGCTAGTGCCCCCATAATGCACCAGTATAAAATGCCCCATATATAGTGCACTAGTAGATGCCCTCAGTGTCCGGCCTCTGATAGGCTGCCGGCCTAATGTCCCCCATAATGCCCCAGAAAAATGATGTGCCAGTAAGTGTCCCCATAGATGCCCCCCCATCATGTGCCAGTATCAAGTGCCTCTCTCCTCCCCCCCACATGTCCCAGTATCATAGTGCCATCTCCCCCCCATGTGCCAGTATCAAGTGCCTCTCTCCTCCCCCCCACATGTCCCAGTATCATAGTGCCATCTCCCCCCCCCAATGTGCCAGTATCAAGTGCCTCTCTCCTTCCCACCCCCCATGTGCCAGTATCATAGTGCCAAACTCCCCCATGTGCCAGTATCATGTGCCAGTATCAAATACCCCTTCTTAGTGCCCGCCATAGATGATACCATAGTACTCCTCTCCCCCCTTCCCCATAGTACCCACCATAATGTGTCCCAGTATAAAGTTGTACTGTACAGAGCGCCCCTATATAAAATACCCCTTCTTTGTGGCCTCAGTAGATGCCCCTATAGTGGCCCCAATCATGTTCCAGTATTAATAACAGCCCCCCATGTGCCAGTATTAATAACAGCCCCCCATGTGCCAGTATTAATAACAGCCCCCCATGTGCCAGTATTAATAACAGTCCCCCCTGTGCCAGTATTAATAACAGTCCCCCCGTGCCAGTAATAACAGCCCCCCGTGCCAGTAATAACAGCCCCCCGTGCCAGTAATAACAGCCCCCCCGTGCCAGTAATAACAGCCCCCCGTGCCAGTAATAACAGCCCCCCGTGCCAGTAATAGCCCCCCTCCGTGCCAGTAATAGCCCCCCTCCGTGCCAGTAATAGCCCCCCTCCGTTCCAGTAATAGCCCCCTGTGCCAGTAATAGCCCCCCTGTGCCAGTAATAGCTCCCCTGTGCCAGTAATAGCCCCCTGTGCCAGTAATAGTCCCCCTCTGTGCCATTAATAGCCCCCTGTGCCAGTAATAGCCCCCTCCGTGCCAGTAATAGCCCCCCTCCGTGCCAGTAATAGCCCCCCTCCGTGCCAGTAATAGCCCCCCTCTTTGCCAGTAATAGCCCCCCTCTTTGCCAGTAATAGCCCCCCTGTGCCAGTAATAGCCCCCTCCATGCCAGTAATAGCCCCCCCTGTGCCAGTAATAGCTCCCTGTGCCAGAAATAGCCCCCTGCGTGCCAGTAATAGCCCCCCTGCGTGCCAGTAATAGCCCCCTGCGTGCCAGTAATAGCCCCCCTGCGTGCCAGTAATAGCCCCCCTGCGTGCCAGTAATAGCCCCCCTGCGTGCCAGTAATAGCCCCCCTGTGCCAGTAATAGCCCCCTGTGCCAGTAATAGCCTTCTCCGTGCCAGTAAAAGCCCCCTGCGTGCCAGTAATAGCCCCCCTGTGCCAGTAATAACAGCATTGTATATATAAAAAAAAAGCAACACACATACTTACCTCCATGTCAGCGATGCGATGCAGGCCTCTTCCGGCCTGTGTCCTGCGCTGTATGGCTCAGGCGGCGCGATGACATCATCGCGCTGCCTGCGCCGGCCTCTGATAGGCTGCCGGCCTATTGTGCCTGCAGCCTATCAGAGAAAGGGAAAGGGACACGCCTCTCCCTTCCCTACCACAGCACAGACATCTGTATCGCTGTCCTGAGGATGGCGATACAGATGACTGGAGATGAGCACTTCCACAATAGAAGCGCTCATCTCCCTGTGCCCCGCCGCCGCCGCCAGCTCGTGCCGCACACCCCAAAGGCCGGCCGCTCAGTCCGCCCCTGCTTGAGAGTGCCATTAAGGGTCCATTCACACGTCCTGTTTTTTTTCATCCTGAAAAACGGTCCGTTTTTTGCGGATCCGTTGTTCCTGAAAATGTTTCCGTATGTCATCCGTTTTTTGCGGATCCGCAAAAAACGGACACATGTATACATTTCAATAATCAAATAAAGTTGTTTGGATTTCTTTGAAAAAAAATTGAAAAAAAAAAAAAAAAAAATTTGTTATGTGTTTCCAGGAACGGAATCCGCAAAAAACGGATGACATACGGAATGACATCCGAATGTCATCCGTTTTTTGCGGATCCATTGACTTTGTATTGTACCAGGATCCGATTTTTCAGGACAAGAATAGGACATGTTTTATATTTAAACGGACATGCGGAACGGAACAACGGAAACGGACAGCACACATTGTGCTGTCCGATTTTTTCCAGGACCCATTGAAAATGAATGGGTCCAGATCTGGTCCTGATCTGTTCCTGAAAAAACGGAACAGATCAGGAAAGAAAAAACGGACGTGTGAATGGACCCTTAACATGAAGTATCACAAGAAAGGGAATTAGAGAAAAAGAAGAAGAACACAAAAAGCCCACTAAAAGTGTACTTTAAAAAAAGTTTATTTAGTTTGCAGATTTAAGCTCACTAGTTGGCAAAACAGTTGTTAGGTCACAATAGTCCTACATACTGTTCTTGCAAAAGGGACCTCTTTTGTCTATGAATGCAACTGTCGTAATCATGTGCTGCCCACCCTGACTTCTGCCTGTCAATAGACCCTCTGCTGCCTACCCTGACCTATTGCCTGTTTACCGTATTGAATAAACGTTGCCTGCCTTGACCTCAGCTTGTCCACTAACCCTGATTTTCCTTTTCTCTTGGTGCCATGCACTAGTGTTAGTTGACCCGCCTGGGTCAGCTGTCACTGAGGCAAATCTAATGGAGACTTGTCTAAGAGACTACATCCTGGCAGTTTCCCCACAGATAAGACCAAGGCTAATTGATCCCTCACTTAGATAACCCCTTAGATAGGTCATCAATATCAAATTGTCAGGGGTCCAACTCCCAGCATCCCTACTGATCACCTGTTTGAAGAGAATGCAGCATTCGTGCTGGCACTGTGTTCTCTTCACTGTTCACTCGAACAGATTAAATTACAGCTCTTCTGTCCCATTCACTTCAATGGGAAGGAGAAGACGGAGTATAATTGTTCCTTCTCATTGATGTGAATGGAGGAGCTGCAAGGGGGCAGGGGTGTGAGAGCTGCATTCTCTTCACACAGCTGATAGGGGGGGGGGGGGGGGGGTACCTTGAGTCGGATCCCTGACGATCTGATATTGATGAGCTATCCTGAGGATACTGTAGGTCATCAATAGGGATAAGCGAATCAAGTGGTACCTTGGAATTGAATCCGAGTTCAGGAAATGTTTTTTTACAGTATAAATACATTTCTAAAGACTTTGCAAAGTAAAAACTTCGGCTCATCGAAGCCAATACATTCTAATACTGTACGGAACTCTCGCACGTACAATATTGAAACAAAGTTTTATTCACTTATCCCTAGTCATCAATATAGGAAACCGGCCAAACATTTTAGGTCAAATCCGTTCAGTGGCACAGTGTGTCCACACCGGCTGCATTACTACCATGATGGAAAAATTTTGTGACATAAATCTTTGTTCACTCTTAGAACTAATATTAACAACAATAATAATAATAATAATAATGATATTCAGAATAATTTCAGTAGAGAGATTAGAGTTCACCATGACTTTAGTAAAGAATAACAGTGCCATCTGCTGTTCGATTTGGGAAGTACTGTATACTATAGCAGTGCTTAGCAAACTCTAGCACTCTAGCTGTTCAGAAACGAAAACTCCTGGAATGCTCCATTCACTTGTATGGGAGTTACAAGAACAGCCAATGTGAATGCTGGGAGTTATAGTTTTTATAGCAGCTGGAGTGCCAAAGGTTGCTGCCCCTGTATTATAGTATGTATCTAAATTATACAGATGACCACAGAATACATTAACTACGTATATAAATTAGTTGAACTTGTTGTAAGAAATACAGATAATGCTTTAGAAAAGTGAAAATACCAAAATTGTATAACATTGTATTTCCTATAATAGTTTTTTTCATATATTTCAATAGACTTCATGTCGTCGGGGCAGGTACATTTGTGATACATTTTGTGAGAATAATAAATATAGACTTTTTTTTCAATGATATGGTCGCTGCACCTCTTCAAGGTAACACCGACATTAAAGACTGTAGAGATGTGGCTTTCATTAATTTAATATATCATGCACTGCAGTCATGGGCATAGCTATGGAAGATACAGCAGTAAAACAATGCTATTTATTCTAGTGTCTTCTAGACTGCATGTAAGAAACTGTGACAATCATAGAACTGTGATTTTCCAAACTAATTAGGCACACTGATAAAGCATGTATTTATTTCATGAATTTCACACAACTATTTGTCCTTGTAAGGCCTCTTGCACACAAATGTGTGCCCGTGGCCATATTGCCCCTTAACTATAATGGGGACTGGCGATGATCGAACAGATGGGACAATAGAAAACAACATTGGAGTAAAAACAAATATTACTGTGACATCACCACAATAAAATGTGCTATAGGAGTAAATAGTGAACACTATTAGGACATTATCATAACAGAGCACAGCCTGAGAATAAAGGTAGACCATGATGAAATCATCAATATATAATGCATCCTAGGAATAAAGTCATTCACTATTGTGGCATCAACATAATAGATCACAACCTAGGTATATGGACAAACACTATTATGACATCATCATAAATTAAGGAAATTATCAAACCACCTCCTAACAATAAAGGCAATCCTTTGATTCATGTCTGCTCCATTAGTTCCACATCTAGAGAAGTTGCTGTTACTATCTTTTCTTAGCCCCATGCATGTAGATTTTTAGGAGATTAATACACCATATATAATATAAATAGTTTAAAAGTGTAATATGAGACTCTTCAAGGTCCTAAAAGAAAGAGAGAGAACAATTTTTGCTTGTTACATCTTCATCCAGCTTATGGCCCTTATTAAAACTACTATTCAAAATATGTTCAACATTATGGATAGAGATAAGCAAACTTCTTGAAATTTGTTTCGTGTAAGTTTTGTCTAATCTTTCAAAAAATTAAATTTGTGTCTGAATCCATTCTACACAAATCAAATATGTTGCAATTTGCTTGAAAATTGGTTTATGACACTCTCCCACATTTTTTATATCTTTATGTTATTTATCTTCTACATTTTTTTTATGAAGGCTCTTTCTCTCCTCCCCCGCACTGACAAATATACAGTAGCTATGGGTAAATACATGGTTGACGGTGTTAATAAACAGATAGTTTAAAAACACACTGTGCTGTCCCATTTGTTATACTTTTTAATATTAGAAACCTTCCAAAAATGGTCCTATATTGGGGGCAGATGGTGTTTAAACACACACTATGTTATCGTAAATGAACAGTGTCTTGTTAAGTCCAAGTGTCCAAAACTAATAATATATACTGCAAGCTGTAATTCCTCTCATGTGGTGTACCTAGCCACTTGCTCTATATGTAATCTACAGTACATAGGACAGACTTCTGGCGCCCTAAAAGTACGTATAAGAAGACATCTATCGGATGTTAAGACCAGAGATGAGGAAATTTCTCAAAAATTCAAATTGGTCGATTTGCCAAATTTTCCAAAAAGATTTGATTAGATCCAAATATATTTGTGGCGAATCTAGTTAAAAACTGCTATTTCCTGGCTGCATAGAGCCTGTATAGTGGTGTAGAACACTGTGCCTTGCAGAAACACGCATAGGGAGTCTTTGAATCACTGCACACTTCACTTATTTGGGCAGTTATGGGGCCAAAACTGACCAAATAACTCAAGTGTGAACTCAGCCTTACAGGTCAAGGTTAGCTCCAGGTATAAAGAACTGTGCAGAGCCCCAATATCCTACTATAACGTGAAAGAGAACACTCCTTTTACACCGATTCACAGATTCCACATAGATTTTTACAGAACCTGTTCTACTAAACACTGATACAAGTAGAGTCCCCCTGACAGAGTGGAGAGGGCGTCAGCAGTAAGTTTGTGTTGACATCACAGATTATTTTACCCTGCTTCTGATCCTTCAGCACAATAGCCCCCAAAAATGTATCCTGTCTGTTGAGCTTCCGCCTTCACATGGTCAGTAAAAAAAAACCAGGAGGAGTGGATCCAAAACAGAGATGACACGTGAATGGAATATTTGCAAGTCTTCTGTGTTTTGTACCCACTCCTGCTTTTGGCTACCAAATCATAAGCCAATTGTGATGCAAAATAGGGACCATGTCATACAGGCCTTACGGCTGCTACATAGACAGGATCCATTGTGTGCCTCATTTTTCCTTCCTTCTGACAGATCAGAAGAAGGGTCAAATAAATGGTGATGTCATCCAGACCAAAAAGGCAAAATAGTGGCCCAGTCATGGAGTGGGGAGGATTAGAACAGCATGAGAAGTCCACAGAGTGGCCCATTGATTAGGTAGCAGCAGCATGAGAAGACTACAGAGTGGTGAGGTGGCAGCAGCATGAGGAGACCACAGAAAGGCCCAGTGACATAGTGGTGAGGTGGCATCAGCATGAGAAGACCATAGAGTGGCCCAGTGACATAGTGGTGAGGTGGCAGCAGCACGAGGGGACCACAGAGTGTTGAGGTAGCAGCAGCATGAGGAGATCACAGAGTGGCCCAGTGACAAAGTGTTGAGGTAGCAGCAGCATGAGGAGACCACAGAGTGGCCTAGTGACAGAGTGGTGCGGTAGTGGCATCATGATTATAACACAGAGTGGTGAGGTGGCAGCAGTATGGGGAGATCACAGAGTGGTCCAGTGACATAGTGTTGAGTTGGCAGCAGCATGAGGAGATGACAGAGTGGCCCAATGAAAGAGTGTTGAGGTAGCAGCAGCATAAGGAGATCACAGAGTGGTGAGGTGGCAGCAGCATGAGGAGACCACAGAGTTGTGAGGTGGAAGCAGCATGAGGAGACCACAGAGTGGTGAGGCGGCAGCAGCATGAGGAGACCACAGAGTGGTGAGGCGGCAGTAGCATGAAGAGACCACAGAGTGGTGAGGTGTGGCAGCAGCATGAGGAGACCACAGAGTGGCCTAGTGACAGAGTGGTATAGCGGCAGCAGCATGAGGAGACCACAGAGTGGTGAGATGGCAGCAGCATGAGGAGACCACAGAATGGCCCAGTGACAGAGTGTTGAGGTAGCAGCAGAATGAGGAGACCACAGAGTGGTGAGGTAGCAGCAGCATGAGGAGACCACAGAGTGGTGATGTGGTAGCAGCATGAGGAGACCACAGAGTGGCCTACCGACAGAGTGGTATGGTGGCAGCAGCATGAGGAGACCACAGAGTGGTGAGATGGCAGCAGCATGAGGAGACCACAGAGTGGCCCAATGAAAGAGTGTTGAGGTAGCAGCAGAATGAGGAGACCACAGAGTGGTGAGGTGCAGCAGCTTGAGGAGACCACAGAGTGGCCCAATGAAAGAGTATTGAGGTAGCAGCATGAGGAGACCACAGAGTGGTGAGGTGGTAGCAGCATGAGGAGACCACAGAGTGGCCTAGTGACAGAGTGGTATGGTAGTGGCAGCATGAGGAGACCACAGAGTGGTGAGGTGGCAGCAGCATTAGGAGACCACAGTGTGGCCCAGTGACAGAGTGTTGAGGTAGCAGCAAAATGAAGAGACCACAGAGCAGTGAGGTGAAGAAGCATGAGGAGACCACAGAGTGGCCCAATGAAAGAATGTTGAGGTAGCAGCAGCATGAGGAGACCACAGAGTAGTGAGGTGGTAGCAGCATGAGGAGACCACAGAGTGGCCTAGTGACAGAGTGGTATGGTGGCGGCAGCATGAGGAGACCACAGAGGGGTCAGGTGGCAACAGCATGAGGAGACCACAGAGTGGCCCAGTGATAGAGTAGGGAGGTGAGGGGCAATACCAGTACCAGCTGAAGATGGTGGGTGGCAGTAGGAGCACCTGGCAGCAGGTGTGTAGCATCAGGCAGGTGGCACCATCAGAATAGTAGCTGAAGCAGGTAGCCAGAATAAACAGGTCTCTTTTGACAAAGTTTAGGTGTGGCACCATGGGTGATCTAGTCTGATGCATTAGGTACTGGTGTGTGTCAAATCCTGGCTTATCCACGCCTAATTAAGCTTCACAAAGGTCAGTTTCTCCACATGGGTGGACAGACGAGTTCTCCGTGGGGTAACTATGGCCCTCGCCGCACTAAACACCCTCTCTAATCCCACACTGCTGTCCGGGCAGGAAAGCTTGTCCAGGGCAAATCGATTTTGGTTGCCCAGTAGTCCAGCAGATCTTCGATGTGGGGTGGCAGGGTGCAGTCCAAGTATGCCACTACCTGCTGGTTCAGGTTCTGCTCTATGTCTACCTGCTGCGGCTGGTGAGTAGTTTCTTCAGTAGGCGGGTGAAGAAAACTGCGCATTAGCGACTCTAGACTTTGCTGCTGATGGAGCTGGTACTGCTCCTGCACCCCCATCCCCCCCAGAAGCCATGGATGTGGAACGTGAGAACATAGGGGCCCCCCGGTCAGACCTTCATGAGGATGGGCAAAGGTGCAGATAGGCAGCGGCCAACTGACTACATAGGATGTCTTGATAGTAGTTCAGTTTGTCCTCCCTCTCACCGGGTAGAAAAAAGGCCCCCATTTTGGACCGGTAGTGAGGGTCTAACATGGTGTAGAGCCAGTAGTCATCGCTCTGCCGAATGGTGTCATTTCATCTGTCACTACTCAAGAAACTGAGCATGTATCAGGCCATTTGCGCAAGTGACTCGGAGGGACTCCCTGCCTTAATCTCCACTGCATACTGCCACTGTGTGCCTGGGTCATCTGCCTCGTCTTCCTCATGGCCCTGTAGCTCCTCCAGCTGCTCCTCTTCTCCTGTCATCTGTGTAGAAAAACCACCCATTTCTCTACGCATTGCTTGTGCTCGAATGTCCTCCTCCTCTAGTTCAGCCCCCACAGGGCTCATGTGGCTGTGAGATGTAGTCGCCACGTCTCCTGGCCAGCCAGATTCAGCAGCATCTTTTTCAGGACATGAATCAGTAGAATGACATTGTTCATCTCGTAGCCCCGGCGACTGAAAAATAAAGTGGCCAGCAGTGTGCTTCTGACGATTGTTTTTTTCCTGAAGGCAGATGCGGCAAATGCTCTGAAAACGTTCCTTTATCCCCTGCAGGTGCACTTCTCTAATCATGCTTGAAGTCAAGGGGGCAGCAGCCTCCTTGCTTCATGTCAAGGTAACCGCGCCCCTTTCCCTGCCCCTTCGCTGTGACTGACAGCCGGCAGTTTGGCTTGCTTTGCTGAACTCTCTGCATAAGCGTTGTTGTCAGTCACAGCGAAGGGGCAGGGAAGGGGACGTGGTTATCTTAACTTGAAGCAAGGAGGCCGCTCCCCCCTTGACTTCAAGCATGACTAGAGAAGCTCGCCGGCAGGGGATAAAACAAAGTTTTCAAAGCTTTTGCCACATCTGCCTTCAGGAACAAAACAATCGTCAGAAGCAGATGATCGCTACTCTCAGATACTGCTGGCAGCTTTAGATGGTTTTTGAAGGTGACAGGTTCCCTTTAATGTCCTTAAAGGGGTTCTCCGGGAAAGAAAAAATGAAAATGAGCGACAGACTAAGCAGTGGAGCTGACAGCTAAGTCCAGTATTGGGCAAGCAGCAAACAACCAGCAGCAGCAACAGTGCTAAACATTGCTGTTAGTCTTTCCATAGAAGGCCGCATCAACAACCGCAGGGAGCGGGGACAATGTGCTACCACCACTCACATGACTCACTGTATGGTGAAAAAGCCCCTGAAATCTGTGATGTTTTATTCCACATAAAACATCACAGATTTCAGGGGCTTTTTTTACCAGCATTTTCACTCAGCATTTATTTTTAACTAAAAGGTGATTATCTTTACATTTTTAACAGCCAATATGTTAACATTCTATGTATTTGTTTTACTAAAAAATATAATAGATATTTTTTCAAGTCAATCCATGTATTCCACTTCTTATCCTAACTCTTTAACATCCTCCTGTTTGGACTTTTAGCACAGCAAAACAGCCTTGATTTTTTTTACTTAGATCATCACCACAGCCAGAGTGTCATGACCATAGACTGGTAAACACAGTGAGCCCTAACTTGCACCCCACCCGCTGTCCCTGCCTATTTGCAGAGGAAGCCCTAAGTGGCAAATCCACAACTAGTCGACTGTCCCTATACTGGTAAGTGCAGGGAGCCAAACCAAGCAGCCGCAGTAAAAACCGCAAGGACCTGTTCATACACTGGAACCCTAGACAAACACACAGAGAAAGCTTGTGTGGAAACAGGGGCGAATTAAGTGCATGATAGGCCCGGGGCTATCTATCCAACTTGGGCCCCCCTCCATTTTAGTTTTAGTTTTTTTTCTGTATGAAGAGGCTGCGGTGCTTTGTAAGCTGCAGTACCATGTACAGTGCTATCAAATGGACAGCTCTGTGCTTGGTAAGGAGCAAAGAGGCTGCAGCGCTCACTGGGACATCGCGGTCTCCTCATACAGCTGAGGTCTCTTCAAACAGCTGATTGGCAGGGGTGCCAGGAGTCGTACCTTCACCATCTCATAACTCTCTGAGTACAGATGTCATAGATGTTACCTGCAGTCCTATGTAACACCCCACATAACACAGTGAACTATTGTGTTATGTGGGGTGTTACATAGGACTGCATGGAACATCTACTACATTATCTGCACACAGAAAGTTATCACTGTAATCTGGCTGTTACATAGGACTGCAGGTGACACATTTAAGTTTTAGTTGCCAAATTTAAAATACATATCATTATGATAAAAAAAGACTTGGAGGAGAAGATGAGACTCAGTTCACAGTAGTGAGCCAGCTGTACATGTAGGGGAATACAACATCACATACCTGTTACATCCAGGGACATCTCCTGTCATGTAGACCTTCTCTTTCCTCTTCTCCTCCATTTGACCCAGACCGCTATGGAAAATTCTTTCAGCTGCATCTTGTCTCTACAGACTTTGTTACACAGGCACGTTAGAGTTCTCTTAATTGGGGTCATTTATCAAACTGGTGTAAAGTAGAACTGGCGTAAGTGCCCATAGCAATCAATCAGATCCCACCTTTCATTTCCAAAGGAGCTGTCAAAAATGAAAGGTGGAATCTGTTGCTATGGGTAACTAACCCAGTTCTACGTTACACCAGTTTGATAAATTACCCCAAAGATCCCTATAGTGTCTACAGCAATTATAATGTACCCTAGAGATCCCCCAGTAATAATATTGTGCTCCAGGCAATAATCCCTGTATAGTGTCCCCAAAAATAATGTCCCCTAATAGCAACGCCCCCACACTACCCCCATATAGTAATTTTCCCCACACTGCCCCATATAGTAATTTCCCCCACACTGCCCCATATAGTAATTTCTTCCACACTGCCCCATATAGTAATTTCTCCCACACTGTCCCATATAGTAATTTCCCCCACACTGCCCCATATAGTAATTTCCCCACACTGCCCCATATAGTAATTTTCCCCACACTGCCCCATATAGTAATTTCCCCTACACTGCCCCCATATAGTAATTTCCCCTACACTGCCCCATATAGTAAATTTCCCCCCCACTGCTCCATATAGTAAATTCCCCCCCCACTGCTCCATATAGTAATTCCCCCCACACTGCCCCATATAGTATTTCCCCCACACTGTTCCCCATATAGTAGTTTGCCCCCACAAAGTAATTTTCCCCCCACACTGCCCCATCAAGTATTAACCCCCCACACTGCCCCCATTAAGTAATTTGCCCTGACATTGCCATCCATTAAGTAATTTGCCCCCACACTGCCCTTCATTAAGTAATTTGCCCCAATTAAGTAATTTTTACCCACATTGCCCTTCATTAAGTAATTTGCCCCAATTAAGTAATTTGCACCCACACTGCCCTTCATTAAGTAATGTGCCCCCACACTGCACCCCATTAAGTAATTTGCCCCACACTGCCCTACATTAAGTCATTTTCCCCCACACTGCCCTTCATTAAGTAAGTTGCCCCCACACTGCCCCCAATTAAGAAATTTGCCCCCATGGAAACATTTGCCCCCACTGTCCCTGTAGTAATATGTCCCCTCTGCCCCCCAGACGTCATCACGCCAGGCAATGAATTCACCACGCACGCCGGGCTTTTACCACCATATAGACCTCAGGCCTACTAGGCTTGAAGCCTATGGCGGTGATAAGCGGCGGGGCAGGGAACTACTGTATGCGCTCCCGTGCCCCACAGTAGTTTGTGGGCGTTTGGGTCGGCGTTGGGCCCCCCAGCGATGCCAGGCCTGGGGCTGCCGACCCAAACGCCCCCAATTATAATCCGCCACTGTTTGGAAAACATGTCTAAGCCGGGAAGTCAGTACAATACCAAATCATAGAGCGGAGGGAGGTCTCAAGTAGCCAAGCCAAGGGTCAATACCGGCCAAGAAAACAAAAGTACAAAATCGCTAAGCAGAGGGAGAGGTTCAAGACAAGCAGAGGTCAAAATTACCCCCCCCCCCTTTTACTAGAGGCCACTGGACCATCAACCTGGGGTGCAGGCTTCAATGGAAATTTGGTATGGAATTTCTTAATCAGACGAGAAGCATGGACATCCCAGGCCGGTACCCATGTCCTCTCCTCAGGACCATACTCTTTCCAGATATTGAAAAGAACCTTAAACCCTCTGGGAATCAAGGATTCTCTCCACCTCATACTCAAGCTTATCAAGAAGAATAACAGGGTCAGGAGGCCTAGAAGGAGGAATTGCCTGTGGAACATATTTTGTAAGCAGAGAAATGTGAAAAACATAATGAATTCCAAAAATGTATGCATTAACATATGCCTCAGACTGATGCCGTACAGTGGCGTCCGTTTACCATACAATTCCATGGTAGAAAAACGTATATATGCATTTTTTTAATGCACTCTGCAGGATACAAAAATGTGGAGTGCTGCACATTTGTATATATCAAACCGATAGGAAATGCAATTTGTTTCTAGGCTCCAGCAGGGCACATTTGTGAGAGTTTCCCTTTAAGACACATAAAAATGGCCACTTATTAAAATACATATTTTTTGTGGGAATTTTTGCCAATGATTCCCCTCTGGTATATCACTGTCCATGCTGTGGGACTATTTGTGTACTTCTAGTTTGTGTTTGCTGGCTGCAAATATGACCTGAAGGTTTTTCAGATTCGCCTGCCATTGAAGTGGATGGGGCCTGCCGCGAACGTGCGGTTCCCGAACATTTGATCGCGAATGCACGTTCGCATTTGCGAATCGTACCAGCCGATGTTCTTCCATCACTGCTTATAAGATCCAATAAATTTAGGCGCAAGTTTACCTGAAGGCAACCTTGAGACGTATATTTTTGGGAGACAACCATACCAATTCACCCAACACAAAATTTGGCCCTTCGGACCGTTTCTTATTAACATGTCTAGATTGGATGCTTTGGACTTTTTCCAAGCTCTTGCGAGCCTGGGCCCAAACTGTGCACAGATCTTCAAGGATAGCATCTGAAGCAGGAGTTACAGGTGAAGCTTGAAAAATTTGAATATTGCGCAATGTTCTTTTATTTCAGTAATGCAACTTAAAAGGTGAAACTAACATATGAGATAGACTCATTACATGCAAAGCGAGATATTTCAAGCCTTTATTGGTTATAATTTTGATGATTGTGGCTTATCAGCTTATGAAACCCCAAAGTCACAATTTTGAGGTGCCCTTTGCTCAGGGGATATGGATTAATTAGCTGACTAGAGTGTGACACTTTGAGCCTAGAATATTGAACCTTTTCACAAAATTCTAATTTTAAGTTGCATTAATGCAATTGCTTTAATTTGCATTACTGAAATAAATGGACTTTTGCACAATATTCTAACTTTTCGAGTTTTACATGTACAGAGCTAGAACCACACACTGACGAAAACCGGGGGTTAAAACCATAGTTACAATAGAAAGGAGACATACCACTAGAGGAGCTTACATGATTGTTAATCAATTTAAAGTTTCAAAGGCAGATATAGCTCCGTCAACGGTTTGGCAATGACCGAGAAATTTTTGCTGAATTTCCTATAATAGCAAAGCCTAGGAACCGTTGAAGGGTTTTTTTGATAAGTAGGCCTGGCCCACTCCACAATGGCGCACACCTTATCAGGATTCATACAAAATTTTGTGGGGAAATAATATAGCCCAGGAAGGAGACTTCTCTTACTCCAAACTCACATTTACTCAACTTAGCGAACAAATTATAGTCCCTCAGCTTCTGAAGAACCTTTCTCACATGAAGAACATAAGAGGACAAATCAGGGGAGAACACCAGTATATCGTCTAAGTACACCACAACAAACTGGCTGAGAAACTCCCGGAATATATTGTTGACTAGGTTTTGGAAAATGGCTGGGGCATTACACAGTTCGAAGGGCATTACTAGTTACTAAAAATGCCCCTCAGGAGTGTTGAATTCCATCTTCTATTCGTCTCCTTTCCTGATTCTAATCAAATTGTAGCCCCCCCCCAGGTTAATTTTGGAGAACCATTGAGCTCCAACAGTCTGATTAAAAAGATCAGGAATCAGAGGAAGAGTGTACTGATTTCGGACGCTAATTTTGTTGAGCTCCCTGACGTCATCGCGCTTTTGCAGGAAGAAGAAAGAAAATGTTACCGGCTGCACGATCAAGTGGAGGAGGTGAGTTTATTATTATTTTTTTTTAACCCCTCAATGGACATTTTAGTTATATTCTGTATTAAGAATGCTAATATTTTCCCTTATAACCATGTTAGAAGGGAAAATAATACAGTGAATCTACTTTAATAGGGTCCAGGGTTGCTCATCCCTATTTACTAACATCATCTCCTAGCAACCATGCGTGAAAAGTGCACCGCATCTGCACTTGCTTGCAGATGCTATGCGATTTTCATGCAGCAGTAAGCTAAATAGATTAATTTCTATTTAGGAGTGCTGACTGCTACGGAAGGAGACTATTTCGTATTTCATTTTTATTGTTATAGTATTGCTGAAATTAAAGAGAAAAACATTCTTTAAAAACATTTCTATGAATATTTACAGAGAAAAATTATAACTTTTTCAGATGGAAGTGTCCTTTATTAAATATTTCACAAGGTTTTATTGTACATTCCTATGGTTCAGTCAGTTCAAGGTAAAGCTTTGATAAGTAGAGTAATAGTAGATTTGTAGATACATGAATCTCAGATGAAATGTCTGAGCAAAACTATACTCTAATAAAATTAATTCTTTTTATTTCACATGACAGATTCTTAATTGCTTATCAGTGAAACAGTTGTTAGCTAAAAGTTCATTAACATAATCATTGTATAAAATGTTCCAATTAGAAATCTTAATACCATTCATAAACACACTCTGAAAATTATTTTCCATTTTAATTACTCATTTAACTGAAATTAATTCATTTTTGGGACAAACTCTCAAAGTGTGTGCTTAATAAGAGTACATGCGCAGTCTTTAAAGTTTAGGCCTAGTCGAAACACAAAGCGGTCTCAATAAACATATTGTATTGCACTCAGCATAGATGGACCAAATAAAGCCTAAGTTAAGTAGACACAGAGGCATGGCTGGGGATGCTGCACATGCCCTGTTTGCTGGGTGTCAGGGGTGCTCCAAAAAGCCATTTTGGCAGTGTCCTGAATATTTTTCTTGCATGAAGGTAAGTAAAGCTATGACTCTGGAGCAGCATACAGTATGCTCATCTGCTACTGTATTTTCACTAGATGACATCATAAATGTGAAGCAATTTATGTCAAACCATACATTTTTCAAACATCTAGCTAATTCATCTTGGGATGAGACTAGATACTATATTTTCTAAACTAAACAATTTTTTATTTTTATTTATTTCTTCACAATTTGGTCCATATGCATTATTTTGGTTCTGGCTAATCTGTGTCAATTGTCCATCAGAGCATATGCCATAGACATTGCTGCATATTAACCCTTTCCCGCCATCATTTTATTTAATTATTTATTTTCCCCTTACTTGTGAAGAACAACTTTTTCAAACTTTTCCTTTCACATGGGCTTGTTTTTTGCTGAATAAGTTGTATTTTTTTTAATGGTATTTAATTTACCATATCACATATTTAAAAAAATTGAAAAAAACTGTGTATGGTGAATTTAATTTTTTTTTATTCTCCCATTGTTTTAATGATGTTCATGTGTGATAAAAATTACCTGTTACAGTACCTTTATTGTGCTGGTCAGTATGATTACAGTGATACCAAATTGATATAAGTTGCCTTCCATTGTGTGACTGCAACTGTTCAGTTACAGCAAAGTTGCAAAGGCATTTTACTCCAATAACGCTATTAGTATACCTATTTTAGATCCAATAGTTTTTATTAATTTTTTAAGACACATATTAAGCAAAGGTAGCGGACGCAGCCGCTGGAATAACAATAAGGACACCAGTTGCACAATCATAGATTACAGATAGCAAAGCAAAGGTATACATCTGTTTACATTATAGACGAATTCCAGGACATCCACTGGGATGCAACCAACCTGGTATTCTAACACGTTAGTGTTTATGGCCACTGAGGTGTGACCTGAGATTAGTATACCCTTTTTAGTAAATGTGTTGTATTACTTCAAGACATTGTGTTGTCACAGCAAACACATTTTACTGCAAACACTGCATTACCAGACCCATGTTAGTGAATGGGTTTTACTGCAAAAACTGCAATTACTATACCCATTTTAGTGAATGTGTTGTATTACTTCAAGACATTGTGTAATCCCAGCAAAAACATTTTCCTGAAAACACTGCATTATCAGACCAATGTCAGTGAACGCATTTTAATGGAAAAATTGCATTTACTATACCTATTTTAGTGAACGTGTTGTATTACTTCAAGACACTGTATTCGCAGCAAATACAATTTACTGCAAACACTGCATTACTTCACGGCCCACTGGGTTTGTGTTTTTTAAGGCAGTGGCTAGGCAGCACCAGAACAACGAGCCAAGGTGCTTTTGAAACCTCTACATCTCCTCCACATCCTACTCCATGGACATCTTATCATCCCCAAAAGAAGCTGGGCAGATCATTGCTCCTACTCTGCCTCTCTCCTATCATATGTGTAAAGTGAAGTGTCACCATGCCATGTTACTGCTGCTACACCTGGGAGAGAGTAGCCACAAAGCCAATCAGTTGCTAAAGAGCATCAAGCATCAACACCCAGCTGAGCAAGGTGGTCAGTAGCAATGGCAGGAACATTACAGCTACGCTGCTCCCTGAATGGCGCAGGTGATACATTAAGTCATGCAATGCTTTTTGAAAAGGTACAGTGTTTTAAAGATGGTGCTGGCCATGCCCAGGAGACTGTTTATATCCAGTTTTATCTCGTGAGGAACTCCCCCTGGACTTGCAGTAACCAAATGGTCTGCCATTGCACGGTGTTAACCCGGCTTCCCGTGCCTGGGATTCTGTCTCCACATGCAGGTATGGGCGCCTCACTTCCCCCCACTGCTCTACACCGCATTGAGAGGCACGGGCAGTGGGGTTCTTAGCTGTGGTCTGTGCTCCTGCCACCAGCATCTCCTATCTGGCTCTGAGCAGAGCTTGCACTCTGGCTCAGAGTTCCTTGTATGCATTTAGGATGTGTGCAGGCGTGTCTCTTTTCCTTATGTTAGGCAATCTTTGCACGCCTCCCATCTTCCCCAGCCTATGGCTGGCCTGCAGGAGGTATTTAGGGGCACCTCCTTCTACAGGATGGCGCCTGAGCAACTTGGGTTCCTAGCTTGTCTAGTTTTCTGTTTGAGCGAAGGTGTTTTGCTGGTTCTTGTCATTCTGTGTATTGTACTTCAGATTATGTTTTATGGACTTTGCCTGATTGGCGCCTGCCCTGACCCTGATCTACATTTATGGACTTATGCCTTTGTACCCTGACCACACTTTGGTTTGATCAGCCTCTGGCCTCCCAGCATCCAGTCAGTGTATTGTGTCACCTGGAGGTCAGTCCAGTGGGTTTACAATATGGTCTTGATTCCCTCGTGTTCCAGTTCCCCTCTGAGGTAGCACCTGGTACAACCCTTGGAAAAGTCTCTCCTCACCATTAGAGGAATTGTGTGAAGAACGAGGACTGTGCTTAGACATCGACCTCAGAGGGAGTTGGTCACATGGGGCAGCAGGTTCTCACCCGCTGTTCATAACACACGGCTTACTACGATGTTCCACCTTGCTGGAATTCAACCTTGCATATGCTAGAGTGTCTATATGAACAGCATAAAGTAGTAAATGATTTTGGTATAAAACAGACCACCTTAGCAAGGAGAATGAAGTCCAGTCCAGGCAGTGGTAGCTCAAAGATGCGTGTCGTGTGTACTTCGAAGAGGCCACCAGATTTGTCAGTAGGGACAACTGCGGCATGAACGATGTCAAAACCCTGATATTTGTCTTACAGCAGACGCCCAAGCTGATGCAACAAGGGATGGAGGAAGAAGAAAAGCTTCAGTATCTTGCTGGCTGCCCTGTAGCTTTTGGGGACTTGCACAAAGAAAGTCCATGGAGGAGGAAGTGGAGGATGAGAATGAAGTGCTACCACTAGAGGACAAGGAGAATTGGTTGTGCAAGAGGATGAGGCTGATGATTAGAGATGAGCGAATTGAAGTTGATAAAGTAGAATTCGATCTGAATTTCAGGAAAGATTCGATTTGCACCGAATACGAATTTCCTCATGCTTCGTGGTAACGAATCATATTTTTTCCTAAAATGGCTGCTGCACATGTTAGGACATGGAGCAAAGAACTCTGGGAATGAGGGATCACCCACAATTCCATGCATTCAGCCAATCAGCAGCCAGCCAGCCCCTGTGATGTCACAGCCCTATAAATACCCTCAGCCATTTTGGATTCTACCATTTTCCAGTGTACTTAGTGCAGCGAGAGACATCAGCAGGCGTTAGGGGCAGTGGTAGAAAAGACTTTATTATGCTGGAAAAAAAAACGATTTACAAGTTCAGGGAAAGATTATTCAAGGTGTAGGGAAAGCATAGGGAGGCATCATCCACGCTATAAAAGGAGAACGGGGTACAATAGGAGAGTGTACAGCCTGGGTAATAAGAGCGATTATATTACACCTTGCTGCACTTATTGGGGATCCAAATTTCTATTATACTGCTGCTTTTAAGTTTTCACTAGAAAATACCTCTGTAATTCCAACAAACCTTGTTTGTTATTGGGGAGCAAGTGCTGTGTTGCAGGGTGTATTTTTAGGAAATATAAATACGTCATATTAACCATTCTGTGGTGCATTTAAATTGTTCTACAGTTTCTTTTGGGGTGCATTAGTGTAAAAAAAGGGAGTCTTATTTGCCGTTCTGCAGTGCAGTTACTTTGTACTACACACTTTTTTTAGGGTGTTTTAATAGTCTAAAAAGTACGTAATATTTGCCGTTCTGTGGTGCAGTTACTTTGTACTAAAACCTTTTTTGGGGTGTATAAGTATAAAAAAAAAAGGACATCTTATTTTCCGTTCTGCGGTTCAGTTACATTTTTCTACAGCTTTTTTGGGGGTGTATAAGTGTAAAAAAAAAGTACGTCTTATTTGCCATTCTACGTTGCAGTTACTTTGTACTACAGCCTTTTTTGGGGTTTGCAAGTTTAAAAAAAAGGACATCTTATTTACCGTTCTGCGGTGCAGTTACTTTGTACTACAGCCTGTTTTGGGGTGTATAAGTTAAAAAAAAAGTACATCTTATTTGCCGTTCTGCGGTGCAGTTACTTTGTACTACAGCCTTTTTTAGGGTGTATAAGTTTAAAAAAAGTACATCTTATTTGCCATTCTGCAGTGCAGTTACTTTGTACTACTGCCTTTTTTGGGGTGTATAAGTGTAAATAAAGGACAATTTATTTGCCATTCAGCGGTGCAGTTACATTGTTCTACAGCTTTTTTTGGGGTGTATAAGTGTAAAATAAAGTACATCTCTCTGCTAGAGAAGTATTATATGCCGTAGGCTCCGCTCCACTTTTCAGCAAGGATGAGCTACTAGAGGACAGCAGCTATTGCCCAGCCAAGATCTGGAGGAGAGATCCACCGCTTCCTCCGGTAGGCGGGCAAGTAGGGTTGATGAGATTTGCGTGGGAGCTGATGTTGCGAGCTGTCAGACTCCTGGCCCTGAGACCATTTAGGGGGACATCAGTGACGTGCAGACAGTAGTGGATCATCATCAGGAGAAGAGGGTGGCAGCTTGCGAATAAGGTAGTGGCTGAGCCAGCAAGGTGGTAGCCTGGCCGAGAGTCAGCAGGGTGGCATCAGTGGGAGGTCGGAAGCAAAATGTGCAGGGGTTCATGGAGGCAGCCGTGGCAGGCAGTTAGTATGGAGTGTTGGGGGGTAAATTCCATACTCTGCGGTGTGGCAATTTTTTGTCAGGCCACAGGAGGAAATATGCGATGTTCCACCCTTTGAAATTCCACCTGCCGTTTGTTGGCCCAATTATATGAACAGAGAAAGGCCATAAATGATTTATTGATGATACAAGCAGACAGAGGCACTCCCCTGTGTAACTTTGATGTTTGCCAGTGGTAGCTCATGCGTGACACCTGCCGTTTGCTCGGGCCCTTTGAGGAGGCCACTTTATTTGTCAGTCTACTACAAGAAAATTTAGACTAGCACATTAATATTTATAGTCACAGGTGCATATCCATTAAGCAAACATGGTTGATAATAAAATGGCTGCACAGCATTTGACATATGAGAAATGGGGATCATTCTAAATTAAAGTGGTATAATACCTACTATAAATAGAAAAATAGAAGCTCTTTGTGCACATTTTTGATCAAACGTGTGTTGGGCCCATCTACTAGGCGTCAAGGTGGCTTCCGCAGATGGGTACCAAACACTAATATGCCGCCTCTCTTTGACTTACCTAAGCCTACAAATTCAGGGCAGTGTAGGAAGCAGCTACATTTATACTCTGCTCAGAAGCCCCAGGCAGATGGGCGTTGCTCAGTCTAAAAGAGGCAGCTACCTTCAATATATACTACAAGAAAATAGACTAGCATATTCATAGTCACAGTTGCATATCCATCAAGCAAACATAGTTGATAATAAAATGGCTGCACAACATTTGACATGACAATAGAGCTGAGAAATGGGGATCATTCTAAATTAAAGTGGTATTATACCTACTAAAAATTGAAAAATAGAAGCTCTTTGCGCACATTTTTGATCAAACGTGTTTCGGGCCCATCTACCAGGCGTCAAGGTGGCTTCCGCAGATAGGTACCTAACACTAATATACCGCCTTCTTTTGGACTTGGCCCGATACAGGTTTGATCAAAAATGTGCTTCAAATAGCTTCTATTTTTCCATTTATAATATGTATAATACCACTTTAATTTAGAATGACCCCATTTCTGAGCTCTATTGTTTGTATGTGAAATGTTGTGCAGCCATTTTATTATCAACTTTATTTGTCAGTCACCAGGACTACAGGATGAACAACGTTATTCCACTGATTCAAGTCCTGGAACACATGCTGCTAAATCTGGCTGGACAGGAGACGTGTCAACTACATCTCACGGCCACATGAGCCCTGTGGGGGATGAACTAGAGGAGGAGGAGGAGGACATTCGAGCACAAGCAATGTGTAGAGAAATGCGTGCTTTTTCTACACAGGTGACAGGGGAGGAGGAGCAGCCAGAGGAGCTACAGGGTGATGAGGAAGAGGAGGCAGAGGACCCAGACACACCGTGGCAGTATGCAGTGGAGATGGAGGCAGGGAGTCCCTTACGAGTCACTTGCGCAAATGGCCCGATACATGCTCACTTGCATGTGTAGTGACAGCCGAATTGTCCCCATTCACCAGAGGGATAACTACTGGCTCTCCACCTTGTTAGACCCTTTCTACCGGTCCAGAATAGGGGCCTTTTTTACACCCGCTGAGAGGGAGGACAAACTGAACTACTATCGAGTTGGCCGCTGCCTATGTGCGCCATTGGCCATCCTCACGCAAGCCTTCCCAAGGGGGCCCTCTGCGCTCACGTTCCACTGCCATGGCTACTGGGGGGGCAGAAGCAGTACCAGCTCCATCAGCAGCAACCTAATTCTAGAGTCGCTAATGAGCAGTTTTCTTCACTGAAGGAACTACTCAACAGCAGCAGCAGCAGGTAGACATAGGGCTGAACCTGAACCAGCAGGTTGTGGCATACTTGGAGTCCACCCTGCCACCCCACATTGAAGATCCCATGGATTACTGAGAAGCCAAACTCAATTTGTGCCCGCAACTGGCCGAGTTTGCCCTGTACAAGCTTTCCTGCCCGGCCAGCAGAGTGGCAAAAGAGAGGGTGTTTAGTGTGGCGGGGGCCATAGTTACCCCAAGGAGAACCTGCCTGTGCACCCAAAATGTGATCTCCTCATGCTGCTACCATATCATTACTCTGTGGTCTCCTCATACTTCTGCCACCTCAGCACTATGTCACTGGGCCACTTTGTAGACTCCTTATGCTGCTGTCATCTACCTACTCTGTCACTGGGCCACTCTGTGGTCTCCTCATGCTGCTGCCACATCACTACTCTGTGGTCTCCTCATGCTGCTGCCACCTCAACAATATGTCACTGGGAAACTCTGTGGTCTCCTCATGCTGCTGCCACATCACTATTCTGTGGTCTCCTCATGCTGCTGCCACCTCAACACTATGTCACTTGGCCACTCTGTGGTCTCCTCATGCTGCTGTCACATCACTACTCTGTGGTCTCCTCATGCTGCTGCCACCTCAACACTATGTCACTGGGCCACTCTGTGGTCTCCTCATGCTGCTGCCACATCACCACTTTGTGGTCTCCTCATGCTGCTGCCACCTCAACACTATGTCACTGGGCCACTCTGTGGTCTCCTCATGCTGTTGCCACATCACCCCTCTGTGGTCTCCTCATGCTTCTGCCACCTTAACACTATGTCACTGGCTATTGTTCTGATGGATCAGAGGAAGGGTAAAATAATTAGTGACGTCAACACAAACTTACTGCTGACACCCTCTCCACTGTGTCAGGGGCGCTCTACTTGTATAAGCGTTTAATAGAACAGGTTCTGTAGACATCTATGTTGAATCAGCTGATGATGGTGTAAAAGGAGTGCGCTTCTTCTTGATGCTAACCTGAGTTCACACTTGAGTTAGTTGGTCAGTTTTGGCCCTGTAACTGCCCAAATAAATGTGCAGTGATTCTAAGAGCGACGCCTGACTCACAGTATTGTTTCACTACCACAGCAGACTCCCTAAGTGTGTTACTGCAAGGCACAGTGTTCTACACCACTATACGGGCTCTCTGAAGCCAGGAGATAGCTGTTTTTTAATGCAATTCACCACAAATAAATTTGGAGCTAATCTTTTTGGACAATTTGATGCACCGACCGAATAGAATTTTTGAGAAATTTGCTCATCTCTACTGACACCAGACATGATGACTAATCATCTTATTGGGGAGTAGAGCTTGTAAGAACTGTATTCTCAGGCATGCTTGCTTGCATACATACTGCAGGCATATTGTTAACTTCAAGCAATCTGATGATTACTGGATAAGCATGCTTTAAGACCATCAAAGCAAAATGGTAGAATGTTTTTTTGTTGACCAAAGCGAGGTGATATTGTTTTATTACCAGGATGCACTGTTTATGTAGCTTGTAACAGCAGATACGAATAGTGACCGGGACTGGCCAAGTTTGCTCTCTGTAATGTCTTGTCCAGTCTCCATTGTCATCTCAGAGAGGGTTTTCAGCACTGCAGATGCCATTGTGACACCAAAACGGTCAAAGTTGTCCTCCACCAGCTTACAAAACTATTTTTTTGTCAAAATGAGGCATGGATCCATGAGAATTTTCAGACACCTCTAGCTAATGCCTATAAATCTATTTTCTCTGATCCATTATGTGTAGGGTCCTCTTCAGGTCATGCAGCAGCACCTTGATGTGGTTAGAGAGGTTGTCAAAGATAATACAAATTCTTGGAAAAGCCCTAAAAACACACATAAACAAGTTATACCACACCTTTCTCTAGCACTGTACTCTGCGGTTCTGGTCCAGTCCTCCTGCTGCTCATTGTTTACAAACAGCAGTTGCGATGTTCCAGGATATGGCACGTGACAGCTGCAGCCAATCACTGTCCTCAGTGGTCTACAGGTGAGGACAGTGATTTGCTGCAGTGGTGACATGTGGCATAACCCCTTCAAGACCCTGCAATTTTCTGTTTTGGGATTTTTGTTTTTTACTCCCTGCCTTCCCAGAGCCATAACTTTTTTATTTTTCCATTCACATAAACATATTAGGACATATTGTTTGCAGGACAAGTAGAATTTTCTAATGGCACCATTTAATATTGCATACTATCTAGTTAAAAGGTATAGCATACAGGATAAATACATTTATATTTTAATACTATGGGTAATTTTGGACACGGCAGGGCTACTTATGTTTATTTTTATTGTTTTATTAATTTTTTGATGTGGGTAAAGGTGGTGATTTGAATTTTTATTTATATATAAATTTTTATATTTCTTAATACTATTTATTTATATATGTCTTTACTTTTTAAAAGTTCCCCTAGGAAACTTTAACATGTGATCATATCGTTTGTCCCATACACTGCAATAAATTAATACTGCAGTCTATGGGACTGGCAGGGCTCCATAGGAACAGAACTATGACTAGCCTTGTAGCATTCAGAAGGCCATAGCACGCAAACTAATTCCCTGATCTCAGCACAGGGTTCCGTTCAGGCTGTTAGAGGAAGCCCTCTCAGATAGTGTTGTCGCAATTGACCATGGCATGTGAGGGGTTAAATGCCAACGATCTGTGTTATAGCCAATCATTTGCCTACGGGTTTCTGCTGTGTAAAAGAACAGGCACCCGGCGGCTATGCTGCCCTCTCAGATTCATATTTCAAGACCCGACTTTCACTGTACATGTAAGGCGGAGGTGGGAAAATGGATAACTGCACATCACTGTGCAAGTCACAATTTCAGTGACATGAACAGTTAAATGCATGTTCGGCACATGATTGCTGTAGCCAATCACTGTCCTCAACTGTAGACTGAGGACAGTTATTGGCTGCAGTAGTCATTTACCATATCCCAGAATGCCACTGCTGCTGTCTGTTAACATTCAGTAGCAGAAGGACTGGACCAGCACTGCAGAGAACGATGCTGTAGAAAGGGTTAGCATAATTTGTTATTTTATTTTAAGCAATATTAGAGCTTTTCCAAGATTTTTTATTATCTTGGATCTCCCTATTAAAGTTATGACTTGCATGGTGATTCCAAACAAAAAATTTCCTCTTTTCAACCATTCTTTAGTTTATTTACTATTGGGTATGCTTTGGGTCATTGTCTTGCAGCATCTCTTCACCTCAGTTTTGAGGTAATGGACTGCTGCTTTTACATTCTTTTGTTTTGATTCACCTTAAAATTGTGGAGAAAGCATCATTTGGAGATGCTCTGGTACCTCAAGGGAAAATAAATTCTAAAGTGAATTATTATTATAATTTTTTACAGAAGAATGTAAGGGCAACAATTCGTTACCACAAGATAAAGATGTTGGGTGATGCAATAAGAGAATTACCCAAAGAATACAAGTAAATCAGTTCTTTTTGTGTTTTTATGTTTTTGTTTTGCACTCCCTGCCTCACATAGCCATATGAGGGCTTGTGTTTTGCATGACAAGTTGTACTTTTTAATGGCATCATTTACTTGTGATGGGAAGCTGAAAAATAATTCCAAATTGGATGGAATTGGAGAAAAGTACAATTCTGACAGGGTTTTATGGTATTTGTTTTTGCAGCATTCCCTAAGTTGTATAACTGACCTGTTACTTTTATTCTCTGGGTCAGTATGTAAAGTAGTTAAAACAATACCACATGTATATAGTTTTTCTTGTGTTTTAATGCTGAGAAAAATAAAAACTTTGTAAAAAGTAAATTTTCTCTTTTCATTGCCATATTCTGACCCCCATATCTTTTTTTATAGTTACAGTACATCTACAAAGCTGTGTTTGGGCTCATTTTTGTGGGATGATCAGTAGTTTCTAGTGATACCATTTTAGAGTGTGTATGACTTTTTGATCACTTTTTATTAAAACATTTTTGGCAAGTTAAGCAATGAAAAAATAACAAATCATTTTGATTTTAACAGCATTTACGCCGTTTACACTTTAATATGTTATTTATTTTTTATTGTTTATTTATTTTTATTCTGGGGAGAGGGAGCAGTTAGAATTTTTAGATATACCCATATTTTTCATCCTATAAGACGCATTTGCCCCATAAAACGCACCTAAGTTTTAGAGAAGGAGAATAAGAAATTATATTTTCATTAGACCTCAGATCAGACCCCCAATGTTAATCATATCTCAGCTCAGAGACCTAATCAGACCCCCAATGTTAATAATACCCTCAATCAGACTTCAGCTCAGACCCCAATATTAATAAGACGTAAAAAAACTACTCAAATCAGACCACCAATAAGACCTCAGCTCAGACCTCAATGTGAATGACTGCCCAAACCTCATATCAGAGCCCCAGTATGAATTTTAAAAAAACTATTCCGGCCTCAGATCAGACCCCCAATGTGAATGACCCCCAGACATCAGATAACAACCATATTCAGACCTCAGGTCAGACACACCAATGTGAATGACCCCCAGACCTCAGACAAAAACCCCATTCAGACCCCCCAAAGTGAATGACACCCAGATTTTAGTACAGACCCCCTTGCTCAGAGCAATTAAAATAAAAGAAATCAACTTACCTCTCTTGCTTCGGCTCCGCTCCCAGGATCCAGCACTCTTTTTCTTTCTGCGCGCTCTGCTGTGATGCGATGCACATAGCTTGAGGTCACAGAACGCTGACATCCTTACGTTGTGTGCAGTCACAGCATGGCCAACAGCAGAGTACCAGGAAGCGGTGAGTACAGAGCCCGGGGAGCACTGCATTCCATAATGGAAGTGCTCATTAGTATTCTCCCCAGGACGCACTAACATTTTCCCCATATTTTTTCCCCCCTCTTATTGGGCAAAACATATGGTATATTTTCTGATATTTTTTAAAACATTTTTACTCCTTTTTAGGCTCCTGGGAGGCTAAAACATGCGATCTTTAGATTTGTTTTTAGCTTACATTGCTGTTAATTAGCACTGCGTTGTGAGCCCCATTTGCTGTTATCCTATGAAACCATGACACCCAATCACCCCGAGGGGGAGATTAGCCATTCCAGACCCGGAAGCACAGCACTTCCAGGTTTTCAGAACTCACATTTGACCATGGCATCTAAGGGGTTAAATTTCTGTGCATTACCATAAATCACAGACATTATCCCCAGGTCTCTGCTGTTTAAAGCAGCAGAAACCCCATGGCTATGGCAGTGCTGCACTCACAAGCGGGCACCATATTTAAAGTGATGAGTAGCGATGAGTGAACTTGTGTTTTCATGTTCGGCGTACAAGGTTCGGGTTATCTAAGAATTCTCTTATGGATTCCGCAGAATCCAAAATGCCAAATTTGAAAACTCAAGTTTGCTCAACACTAATGACGAGTCTTCTGCAGTACATGTATGGTGCTGGTCATCAAAGTGTAAAAAAAACACTCCCACAAAAAATGTTTTTCTCTGACCTGTTAGAAAGGTACATGATATAAACTGTAGTGTAGGCGATCATCTTACCTGTGACTGTATTTGTGAGTTACGTGTATGTTCTTCCTTCTGATCCTGTGTGATGGGACCAATTTAAGTAGCTCAACACAACTAATATAAGAAGTGGTTTCTCAACATTTAACACAAAATGTCTCAGAACTATTCAACCCTTTAATGGCCTGTGTTTTTATATCATAGAACACATATCAGATGTTGAAAGTGAGACATTTTGCCATTTCATGAAAAAAATAATTCATTTAGAGCTTGATGGCAACATTTTAAAAAGGAGAGGTAGTGTTGACCAATCTGCAAAACAATGCATTTTAAAATTGCTCTCTGTGCAATCTACAAATGCAAGTTAAAGCTGTATCATGCAAAGAAGCAGTCATATGTCAACACAATCCAGAAATGCTGCCGTCTTCTTTGGGCCAAAGTTCATTTAAAATGGACTGTAAAAATATAAAATTGTTCTGTGGTCAGATGCATCAAAATTTGAAATTATTTTTGGAAACCACAGACGCTGTGTCTTGTGGACTCAAGAAGAGAGGGACCATCCAGGTTGTTATCAGTGCACAGTTCAAAAGCCTGCATCTCTGATAGTATTAGGTTGCATTAGTGCCTATGGCGTAGGCGGCTTACACCTCTGGAAAGGCACTATCAATGCTGAACAGTATATGGTTTGAGAACCATATATTTCCCAGACAACTCCAGACAACTCCTCTTTCCTAGAAGGCCTTGTATATAAAAAAATAAATGCTAAACCAGATACTGCATCGATCACAACAACAGAAGAGTCTGGTTGCTGAACTGGACTGCCTGCAGTCCAGACCTTTCAACAATATAAAACATATAGTACATTATGAAACAAAAAATCCAGCAAAGAAGACCCAGGACTGTTGAACAGTTACATCAGACAAGAATGGGACAAAATTCCTCTCTGATGAATGCATCAATTGGTCTCCTCACTTGCCAGACATTTATAGACTGGGGGATGCTATGCAATGGTAGACATGGCCCTGTCCCAATATTTTTGAGGTGCGTTGGTGCCATCAAGTTCTAATACATTTTTTTTTTCAAGAAATGATATATGTTCTATGATCAATTGTGATTTGTGAATTAAATATGGGTCTATGAAATTTGCAAATCATTGCATTCAGTTTTTTATTTACATTTCACACAGCTTCCTGTTTTGGAATTGGAGTTGTACTTAGTAGAGCACCTTTTTGGTATCATTACCTTCTGCAAACATGAGCCATAGCCAGGCATCAAAGTCTGGAAGTGTTCCTGATGATTTTTAGCCCATTTTTCATGGACAGTAGGCTACAGTTCACTAATATCCTTGAGTTTCTATGTTACAAGTGCCTTCTTCAAATCACACCAAAGATTTTCTATGAGCTTCAAGTTAAGTGACTATGATGGCCAATCTAGAGTCTTCCCGGACTTCTTCTAAAACTAAGCCTTGGTGGAATTTAAGGTCTGCTTGGGATCATTGTCCTGTTGGAAGGTCCAATGACACTCAAGCTTCAATTTCCTCACAAAAGACATGATGTTTTCTCCTAGGATTTCCTGATAGTTGAGGAAGCAATAAAGCCCCAGAGCATCACCAAGCCACTGCCACTGAAGGCAGGGTGTTCTTTTTAGCTAATGCTTTACTCTTCTTCTTTCAGAAATACTGTTGAGCTATAGGTCCGATTTCCAGTTTTGTTTCATCACGCCACAGAATAGAAACCCCAAACTTATGTGGCTTATTTATATAGTTCTAATCATATTAAAGCCAACTTTTCTTGTGCTTTTGGTAGAGGTGAATTTCTTCGAGTTTGGACATGAAGACATTCAGGGGCTCATTTATTAAGACCGGTGATTTACACGCTGGTCTTAAGTGTCTTTGTACTACTGGGGGAAATACTAAAGTTATGTGGAGGCGCACGCATTATGGCGTGTAGCAAAATCTGCGACTAATATACGCGTAAATATGACTAGAGTATATCAGTTCATAAATGAACACCTCAGCGTTTAGTATGTACGTTACTGTGCATCAGTGCCTGCTGCCACTAAGTCTTGCTGCTGGTCTTTTGCAGTCACTCAAAAGTTTTTGACCACCAGCCTCCTCAGCAATCTGGTGGCAATCGGTGATAGCTTCCCCTTTCTTCCACATCCAGGTAGTGTAGCAAGTCTTCCCTTAACATTGAATCTGTGAACTATACTTCTAACTGTATTTTTAGTGCCTTTGCTATCTTTTTGTATCCTTGAATCTCTTGTAACTCTTACATTTTTGAACCACTTTCTTGACATATTCATTAGTTACATCAGGTATGCTTAAGGAAACACTTGATTTGCAAATGTGTGGGAGGGAGTATAATTAGGAGGTTGAATAATTCAGAGATTGCAGTAGTCATTAAAAGTGGCATTCTGTGTTGCATCTGGACAGACCACTTTTTATATTAATTGTGTTAAGCTATTTAAATTGTTCTTGCTTGACTGATTTATTAAGAGCAGCTGAAAGTTTGTAAATTTGGCTAATAAATCTAATTTGCAGTTGGGGTAGAATAATTTTGACTGCAATTGTATGAGACAAAACAGGAGCAAGGGAAAAGAACAAGTGAATGGATTCATTTTATTTTTTTGTACATTTTTTGTACATTTTCTGTGTTTGGTGTTCATTTAAGGGTACTTTCACATACTTTGAAAAAACATGTGATGGCAATTTTTTAACGTCACATGGCTGTTTTCAGAACTATTGCAATCTGTGGTTTGATTCACATCTGACTTTAGAGACACATTTAGAGCCACAAATTACAATTCAAGTGACAATTAGGAACTCCAATAATTGGACAAATGTCAACTTAAAGAGGACCTTTCACTCGTATACAAACTAAAAACTAACTCTATCTGTGGGCAGAGCGGCCCCCAGGGGTCCCCCTGCACTTACTAGTATGCCTGGGCGCCGCTCCGTTCGCCCGGTATAGGCTCCGGTGTCTCAGCTCCGTCTGTTGTACTGGACTGATTTTTTGTAGGAGGCGTGTCCCTTGCTGCAGCACTGGCCAATCGCAGCGCACAGCTCATAGCCAGTCTATGAGCTGTGTGCTGCGATTGGCCAGCACTGCAGCAAGGGACACGCCTCCTACAAAAAAATCAGTCCAACACAACAGACGGAGCTGAGACACCGGAGCCTATACCGGGCGAACGGAGCGGCGCCCAGGCATACTAGTAAGTGCAGGGGGACCCCTGGGCGCCGCTCTGCCCACAGATAGAGTTAGTTTTTAGTTTGTATACGAGTGAAAGGTCCTCTTTAATGAACATATGATGCCCCAGACCTCAAAAAGGCATATATTGTAATTCATATCTCTGGTTCTAAATCTACAAAACAAAAATTGCATATATTGCATATATAAGTGCAGCGCATAAAACCTGGACACCATTCAACAAACGTGAATGGTAATAACGTAATAAATTATCAAGACCATGGTTAATACTTCAATTATTGCAGTAGATTTAGACTTTAATTCAACTTTATGCAAAAATCCCTTCATATTGCATGTTATGTGTCAAAATAAATAATAGATAAACACCTTTGTCCAATTAATTGTCTTTAATTAACTGTCATTACGTCTTTACTGTTAGACATCCAGAAGGAAATCATATTTAAGTATTATTTGAGAATTTCAAGTTCTAAATAGGCTGCCAAGTGTATAATTATATTAATTTGGCAGTTTCTCTATTTGACAGGAATTGGTGACTGACCTAGATTTATGGATCACATTTCCAGAAAGAGAAAAACTAGTGCAATAACTGTGCTATTTTTTAGTCTGTCTGGAACAACATAATAGGTATACAGATTTAGCGTTATGACGAAGAACATAGAAACCGGCAAAGGCATAACATCTCTTGTAACTGTGATACCTCCGAGGGTGATTAGTTTTGCCATATCTATTTTAGCAAGAGGCTAGTTGAAACCAGTAGAGTAGACAATTATAAGATTGCTAACACCTCTCCCCAGAATATAGATTTCCAATTTTAAAGGCTATGTACACCATTGTAAACAATTTTTTGTCATCGTGTATTTAAAGGGATTCTGTCACCAGTTTTTGACCCCCACATTCAAAAATATGGTTATGTGCATGGTGCCCTTGTGATTCCTAATGTGGTCTTATAAGCTAAATCTGTAGGCTCATTTAGTGTAAAAAATGTTTTATCTAACCTGTCATTCATCAGATTAAGGTGCCCAGGAGGACGCTCATGTCTCCAAGATGCCGCCTGCCGCCGCCGTTCGTGCCCAGCTCCTCCTTTGCTTTCATCAGCGATGTGCCCAGCTCCTCCTTTGCTTTCATCAGCGATGTGCCCAGCTCCTCCTTTGCAGTCCTGCTCCAACGGTCTTCAATCTGCCCAAGGGGCGGCGTTTCACCTCTCTTGCGCCCAGCCAGCCTCCCCCAACTGCCGCTTTGAAGCGCCGCCCAGCTCATGAATATTCAGTTTGCTGGGCGGCTTCTGCGGTCCCCGCTCTGAAGCGCTGCGCTGAACAGTGCCCGGCGCATGCGCCGGATCTTGTGAAGTCCGGTACAGTAAGCGCCGCCCAGCTCATCAATATTCACTTCGCTGGGCGGCGCTTACTGTACCGGACTTCACAAGATCCGGCGCATGCGCCGGGCACTGTTCAGCGCAGCGCTTCAGAGCGGGGACCGCAGAAGCCGCCCAGCAAACTGAATATTCATGAGCTGGGCGGCGCTTCAAAGCGGCAGTTGGGGGAGGCTGGCTGGGCGCAAGAGAGGTGAAACGCCGCCCCTTGGGCAGATTGAAGACCGTTGAAGCAGGACTGCAAAGGAGGAGCTGGGCACATCGCTGATGAAAGCAAAGGAGGAGCTGGGCACATCGCTGATGAAAGCAAAGGAGGGGCTGGGCAAGAACGGCGGCGGCGGGCGGCATCTTGGAGACATGAGCGTCCTCCTGGGCACCTTAATCTGATGAATGACAGGTTAGATAAAACGTTTTTTACACTAAATGAGCCTACAGATTTAGCTTATAAGACCACATTAGGAATCACAAGGGCTCCATGCACATAACCATATTTTTGAATGTGGGGGTCAAAAACTGGTGACAGAATCCCTTTAAAATGATAAATGAAGCAATTTTGCTGTAGTTCTTGATTAAAATATTCCTATTGTTTTATGTGTAGTTTAATACTGCACGCATATTCATTTACATTTGCCCCCTATTTTTTGCCAAATGTATGTTACCATTGCAACGAACCAGCTCGCAGGAGAGGTGTGAGGTAGAGAGGATAGGAGTGGTGGCTGCGGCAATGAGGGTGGTTGTATTACACTCGTGGCTGACCCTGCTCCAGCGCTAGTCTGGGCCATAACTGCACTGAATGGAGGGGTGAAATCCTTATTCCTCCCAGGGTACACTTTGGAATTTGGGATCTCTTACCTGGTGGTGGCTGGGATGAGCTTGATGTTAGGTGAATGGGTAGCGGGGTGCAAGGCAGGAGAACAGGTGGCCTAATCAGATTTTGGGACCAATGGCCAAGCCAGCTTGGCTATTGTAAAATAAAGTCTCTCTTTTACCGAATAAATGATGGGTGTCATATACAAGCAGTTCTCAAATATTTCAGAAAATAGACTTTTTTCACAGGCTGGATATTGGAGATGGCTACTGTGGTGGTTCTCCCTGAGTCTCTTTCTATAGATACAAGCAATCTTTCCAAATGACCAAAGGGGTGCAATTTTTCTCAATATTTCTTTGCAATGCCCAAATGGGGGTGCAGTCCTAGATGAGATGGCCAGTCTGTCTTGGTAGTGTTGTGGACGCCAGAAACAATAAAACCAAAACCACATGCAGTAAAGTCTACAGCCATATGAGTGCATTACCTTTACTGTCTCTGTTCAAGCAATGTCACTTTATGGCCTCAACTATCTGAAAAAAATCACTTCTTTCTCTCAGAGGCTGACACAGGTTTGCAGGCACTTTTCCGGTATCTCTTAGCTTGCATAGCTATTGTCATCCTGTCCAATTTCTCTCTCTCAGACACCAGCTACACATTAGCTGCCCCCTCTTCAACTGCTAGCTGCACATTCCTTACACTACAGTTCTCAGCTCAGAGGAGGTGGGGCCAGCACATTCCTAAAAACTAAGTACAAGGCAAGCAGGTTCTCCCATGCAAAGCCTTTTGGAATACTGAGTGTATAGTAAAGTCACATTATCCATTTGTACCACTGTAAGTGCATAGTTAATATCACAGTAAACATCCTAACAACTTTAACAGTGAACCATAATTAGAGATGAGTGAATCGAATCCAACAAAGTGGAATTCGATCCAAATTTCAGGATAAATTTGATTTGCTGCAAAGCTGAATATCCTCGTGCTTCGTGTCCAATCGATTTAACCTGAAATAGTGTAAAAAACGCCAATGTCATCTTGGGCAAGATCCTCAAGCAAGATGGCAGCGCCCGCCCATCGCGTGCAAATGGAGGTGGTACTGTAAGTATGATTTAAAATTTTTTCTGTTAATTTCACACTGTTTTATTACTCTAAGATGACGCAATGATGTATGAATGCTATCGCAGCTCCCTGTCATTGCACCCGCTACCTTCCAAAATAATGCGCTTCGTGACGAAGAAGTAATTCGCCACAAAGCAATTTTTTCAAAAATTTGGCGAAGTAGCCGAATCACATTTTCCAAAACTTCGCTTATCTCTAAACATAATGTATAATAACATTAATCTTTTAGCCATGAACCATCTGATACTTTAGCAATGAACCACCGGGTCACATTCACTAGGAGAAGATGGACAGATGGAAAGGATGACTGCAAGAATAAATTACTACTGCTAACATACTAAAAATATATCAACATGGTAGAAATTTTGTGTGATTTTGCACTATTCATATTTTAGCACATTACCTACGTAGGATTTCTCACATTTCAATAAAGACTACACAGATCAGCCATAACATTAAACCCACTGACAGGTGGAGTGAATAATAGTGATTATCTTATTAAAATAATTCCTGTCAAGGGGTTGGATATATTAGGCAGAAAGTGGACAATTTATTCTTCATGTGTTGGAAAGAGAGAAAATAGGGAAGTATAATAATTAGTGCGACTTTGACAAGGGCAAATTGTAAAGGTTAGATGACTAGGTCAGACCGCCTCCAAAATGGCAAATCTTGTGGGTTGTTCCTGGTATACAGTGGTTAGTACCTACCAAAAAATAGTGCCCAACTGATATGTGAGGAGTGAAGGCTAGGGTCTGGTCTGAACCCACAGAAGAGCTACCAGAGCACAATTGTTTAAAGCTAATGCTGTCTATGATAGAAAAGTGTCATAACACACAGGGCATTTTAGCTTGGGCCTGCTTACTTGCAGATCGGTTAGGGTTTCCAGGCTGACTCCTGTCTATCGCCAAAAGAGTCTACAATAGGCATTTAAACATCACAACTGGAGCATAGAACAATTAACAGAAATTGAATAGTCTGAATTATCTGGATGGGTGGGTGGATTAATTGATTTCCTAGGAAATAGATGGCATCAGGATGATCCGATGGACTATGGGAAGAAAGCAAGATCGGGGAGGAACTGTGGTGGTCAAGGCAATGCTCTGCTGAGGAAACCTGGGTCCTGGTATTCATGTGGACTTTACTTTAACATGTTTCACCTACCTACACATTGTTGCAGACTTAGTACACCCTTCAAGGCAACAGTATTCCCTAGTGACAGTTGTCTTTTCCAGTCCTGCCACATTGCAAAAATTGTCAAGTCATTGACTGCAGGCAGCATGTTATACAACAGGAGGAGCTAAGTTGATTCTTATACAGTTTTGCAGGAAAAGATTCAGTAAAATTTGTAATGTATACATTTAAATCTGTGCTCTTTCTGACTTGAGTTGTAGCTGGGGCCAGCTTACCAGAGATTGATAGCGTTCCCTGTATAAGTATGTATACATAGAAAGCTGTCGCTCACTGATAACTGTACGCAGCGGAGGTTTTATCAGTGATTGATAGCATTCTCTGTAAGGGCTCATTCAGACGGCTGTATGAATGAGTCCTTATCTGTTCTGCAATTTTGCGGAATGGGTGTGGACCCATTCATTTCAAAGGGGCTGCAAAAGATGCTGTCTGCATCCGTGGTTACATTCCGTGGCTCTGCAGAAAAGATAGAGCTTGTCCAATTCTGAATAGGCATTTTCTATTATGGTTATGGCCATGTGCAAATTGCGGAATGCAAAGGGCCGGTACTTGTGATTTGCGGATCCGCAAAGCACTACAGCCGTCTGAATGGGCCCTAAGTGTGTGTATATATATATATATATATATATATATATATAGATAGATAGCTGTCAGTCACTGATAGCTGTACAGGTAGGATGTGTTTTCAGTGCTTGATAGCATTCTCTGTGTAAGTGTGTATACATAGATAGCTGTCAGTCACTGATAGTTGTACACAGGGGAGGTGTTACAGTTGTATCATCGTTAGCGATCCCTGCAGACTCGCATCAGCGCGTAACAATAGCGAATTTCATTTGCGAACCCGAAGAGCTTGGTGGTGCAATTTTGCTGAGTGAACACCAGATGGCGCTTGGAACTACCCGGGACCCGCTTGGAACTACAGTACATGGGAGAGTAGGCTGTAAACTGCAGCCCCCCCCTTCATTACGCACGTGGCCAAAAAGCAGAAATCGGGTGTCGGGGTGGCGGGGAAGTTCACCAGACAGCTACTGTACACTGTACCGCAATGCGATGAAAGTCACTGTTATTTTAAAATAAAATTACAATAAATAAATACCCGAGCAACGTCGTGTCATCAGCTAGTAGATGGACAAAAAGCACTGTAAAGGGATGCAGAAAATGGAGGAGCTACTTTCCCAACTCAATGTTGCCATAGAGGCCTTATTTTATTTTGTTAATAAATCGTTTTTTCTGAGTTATAACGCGTGATTTCATTTTTTTTTATAATGTTATGTTATGGTGTAATTCTTACTGATAACTTTATTGTAAGGCCCCTTTAGTCGAGTGAGGCAAAGCTATGCGTAGGCCTTGAACTACAATGGAAACTTACTATCTGCCTGCTGCTGCTGTTGTCCTGATTTTTGAGAATTCTGTGTAGGCCTTATACTCCACTATTACCAATAACTGCTGCAATTATCCTGACCACTATGAGTTCTGCATAGGCCTTATACTCCACCGTTAACAAAGACTGCTGCCATTATCCTCACCACTATGAGTTCTGTGTAGGCCTTAGGGCTGTTTCACACGAGCGAGTCCATTGCGGGAATCACGCTCCGTGTGTGTGTGATCCTCTGCTCTGGACTTGTAGGAGCGCACGGCATTATCATGATTTATAATGCCATGTGTCTCTGCTTGACCTTATTTCTACAGAATCATACTGACAGCTTTATGTCGCTAGGATTCTGTGGAAAAAAGGCCATGCAGAGACACATAGCATTATAAATCATGATAATGCTCTGCGCTCCTACAAGTCCAGAGCGGAGGATCACACTCACACACGGAGCGTGATTCCCGCAATGGACTGAAAACAGCCCTAATACTAACCAATTTCCATGTACCTGCGGCTGCTGTATGTCATGATACTGATGAGTTTTGGATGGGAAAAATTTGCCTTAATGTAACCAGAGTTGTTAAAATAAAACAGAAAACCAAAAATGATTTAAAACAAAACCACACTTTATAAATAAAATATAAAAAAATTGTTTTAACAAACAGAAAATAAAAAATAAATAAAACTAAGGCAAGGCTTTCAGGACATCATGCTGGTTGAGCATCTCCGCTATGGCTTTCTGATGCCACTCCTCCTTGGCCTTCATTTCTTCTCTGAACTTCAGCCTGACAGCCCTCATCCGCCTGGAGTGCTCCCGCTGCAGCCTAATAATTTTGTTTTTCATTTCTTTTAGTACTGTCCAATAGGGATGAGCGAACTCGAACTGTATAGTTCGGGTTCGTACCGAATTTTGGGGTGTCCGTGACACGGACCCGAACCCGGACATTTTCGTAAAAGTCCGGGTTCGGTGTTCGTCGCTTTCTTGGCGCTTTTGTGACGCTTTCTTGGCGCTTTTTGAAAGGCTGCAAAGCAGCCAATCAACAAGCGTCATACTACTTGCCCCAAGAGGCCGTCACAGCCATGCCTACTATTGGCATGGCTGTGATTGGCCAGAGCACCATGTGACCCAGCCTCTATTTCAGCTGGAGTCACATAGCGCCGCCCGTCACTCTGCTCTGATTAGCGTAGGGAGAGGTTGCGGCTGCGACAGTAGGGCGAGATTAGGCTGATTAACTCCTCCAAAGCACTTGATTAATTGATCGATCTGCAGCTGTGGATCATTGAGCTGCTGATACTCAATTGCTCACTGTTTTTAGGCTGCCCAGACCGTTTGTCAGTCACTTTTTTCTGGGGTGATCGGCGGCCATTTTGTTTCTTGTGCGGTGCTGCGACCAAGTGCATCCAAGCTGCGACCAAGTGCATTTAACCCTCAATGGTGTGGTTGTTTTTTGGCTAAAGCCTACATCAGGGTGAAGCTGTCACACCAAGTGCATTTAACCAGCAATAGTCAGTTTATTTTTTGGCCATATACTACATCAGGGGCAAGCTGCGCCTGTCACCAAGTGCATTTAACCCTCAATGGTGTGGTTGTTTTTTGGCTAAAGCCTACATCAGGGTGAAGCTGTCACACCAAGTGCATTTAACCAGCAATAGTCTGTTTATTTTTTGGCCATATACTACATCAGGGGCAAGCTGCGCCCGTCACCAAGTGCATTTAACCCTCAGTAGTGTGGTTGGTCAAGCTATCACACCAAGTGCATTTAACCAGCAATAGTCTGTTCATTTTTTGGCCATATACTACATCAGGGGCAAGCTGCGCCCGTCACCAAGTGCATTTAACCAGCAATAGTCTGTTCATTTTTTGGCCATATACTAAATCAGGGGCAAGCTGCGCCCGTCACCAAGTGCATTTAACCAGCAATAGTCTGTTCATTTTTTGGCCATATACTACATCAGGGGCAAGCTGCGCCCGTCACCAAGTGCATTTAACTCTCAGTAGTGTGGTTGGTCAAGCTGTGACACCAAGTGCATTTAACCAGCAATAGTCTGTTCATTTTTTGGCCATATACTACATCAGGGGCAAGCTGCGCCCGTCACCAAGTGCATTTAACCCTCAGTAGTGTGGTTGGTCAAGCTGTCACACCAAGTGCATTTAACCAGCAATAGTCTGTTCATTTTTTGGCCATATACTACATCAGGGGCAAGCTGCGCCTGTCACCAAGTGCATTTAACCCTCAATGGTGTGGCTGTTTTTTGGCTAAAGCCTACATCAGGGTGAAGCTGTCACACCAAGTGCATTTAACCAGCAATAGTCTGTTCATTTTTTGGCCATATACTAAATCAGGGGCAAGCTGCGCCCGTCACCAAGTGCATTTAACCAGCAATAGTCTGTTCATTTTTTGGCCATATACTACATCAGGGGCAAGCTGCGCCTGTCACCAAGTGCATTTAACCCTCAATGGTGTGGTTGTTTTTTGGCTAAAGCCTACATCAGGGTGAAGCTGTCACACCAAGTGCATTTAACCAGCAATTGTCTGTTCATTTTTTGGCCATATATATACTACATCAGGGGCAAGCTGCGCCCGTCACCAAGTGCATTTAACCCTCAGTAGTGTGGTTGGTCAAGCTGTCACACCAAGTGCATTTAACCAGCAATAGTGTGGTTATTTTTTGGCCATATCCCAGTCTAATTCTGTCACTAAATCCATACCGGTCACCCAGCGCCTAAATACTAGGCCTCAAATTTATATCCCGCTAAATCTGTCGTTACCGCTGTACTGTTGTGGCTGGGCAAGTTATTTAGTGTCCGTCAAAGCACATTTTTTGTTCTGGGTTGAAATACAATTCCCAATTTAGCAATTTCATAATTTAGTGGTTTCTGCTATATCAGAGCTATTTGAAATCTATCCCTAAAAGGGTATATAATATTCAAGGTGCACATAGGGTCATTCAGAATAACTTCACACACACGCTACTGTGCATTTCCAAGTCTAATTCTGTTAGTAAATCCATAGCGGTCACCCAGCGCCTAAATACTAGGCCTCAAATTTATATCCCGCTAAATCTCTCTTTACCGCTGTACTGTTGTGGCTGGAAAAGTTATTTAGTGTCCGTCAAAGCACATTTTTTGTTCTGGGTTGAAATACAATTCCCAATTTAGCAATTTCATAATTTAGTGGTTTCTGCTATATCAGAGCTATTTGAAATCTATCCCTAAAAGGGTATATAATATTCAAGGTGCACATAGGGTCATTCAGAATAACTTCACACACACGCTACTGTGCATTTCTAAGTCTAATTCTGTTAGTAAATCCATACCGGTCACCCAGCGCCTAAATACTAGGCCTCAAATTTATATCCCGCTAAATCTCTCGTTACCACTGTCCTGTTGTGGCTGGGAAAGTTATTTAGTGTCCGTCAAAGCACATTTTTTGTTCTGGGTTGAAATACAATTCCCAATTTAGCAATTTCATAATTTAGTGGTTTCTGCTATATCAGAGCTATTTGAAATCTATCCCTAAAAGGGTATATAATATTCAAGGTGCACATAGGGTCATTCAGAATAACTTCACAAACACACTACTGTGCATTTCCAAGTCTAATTCTGTCACTAAATCCATACCGGTCACCCAGCGCCTAAATACTAGGCCTCAAATTTATATCCCGCTGAATTTGAATACAATACATTGGGCCAAATAATATTTTTGTTGTTGTGGTGAACCATAACAATGAGGAAAACATCTAGTAAGGGACGCGGACGTGGACATGGTTGTGGTGGTGTTAGTGGACCCTCTGGTGCTGGGAGAGGACGTGGCCGTTCAGCCACATCCACACGTCCTAGTGTACCAACTACCTCAGGTCCCAGTAGCCGCCAGAATTTACAGCGATATATGGTGGGGCCCAATGCCGTTCTAAGGATGGTAAGGCCTGAGCAGGTACAGGCATTAGTCAATTGGGTGGCCGACAGTGGATCCAGCACGTTCACATTATCTCCCACCCAGTCTTCTGCAGAAAGCGCACAGATGGCGCCTGAAAACCAACCCCATCAGTCTGTCACATCACCCCCATGCATACCAGGGAAACTGTCTCAGCCTCAAGTTATGCAGCAGTCTCTTATGCTGTTTGAAGACTCCGCTGGCAGGGTTTCCCAAGGGCATCCACCTAGCCCTTCCCCAGCGGTGAAAGACATAGAATGCACTGACGCACAACCACTTATGTTTCCTGATGATGAGGACATGGGACTACCACCTCAGCATGTCTCTGATGATGACGAAACACAGGTGCCAACTGCTGCGTCTTTCTGCAGTGTGCAGACTGAACAGGAGGTCAGGGATCAAGACTGGGTGGAAGACGATGCAGGGGACGATGAGGTCCTAGACCCCACATGGAATGAAGGTCGTGCCACTGACTTTCACAGTTCGGAGGAAGAGGCAGTGGTGAGACCGAGCCAACAGCGTAGCAAAAGAGGGAGCAGTGGGCAAAAGCAGAACACCCGCCGCCAAGAGACTCCGCCTGCTACTGACCGCCGCCATCTGGGACCGAGCACCCCAAAGGCAGCTTCAAGGAGTTCCCTGGCATGGCACTTCTTCAAACAATGTGCTGACGACAAGACCCGAGTGGTTTGCATGCTGTGCCATCAGAGCCTGAAGCGAGGCATTAACGTTCTGAACCTGAGCACAACCTGCATGACCAGGCACCTGCATGCAAAGCATGAACTGCAGTGGAGTAAACACCTTAAAACCAAGGAAGTCACTCAGGCTCCCCCTGCTACCTCTTCTGCTGCTGCCGCCTCGGCCTCTTCTGCTGCTGCCGCCTCGGCCTCTTCCTCCGCCTCTGGAGGAACGTTGGCACCTGCCGCCCAGCAAACAGGGGATGTACCACCAACACCACCACCACCTCCGTCACCAAGCGTCTCAACCATGTCACACGGCAGCGTTCAGCTCTCCATCTCACAAACATTTGAGAGAAAGCGTAAATTCCCACCTAGCCACCCTCGATCCCTGGCCCTGAATGCCAGCATTTCTAAACTACTGGCCTATGAAATGCTGTCATTTAGGCTGGTGGACACAGACAGCTTCAAACAGCTCATGTCGCTTGCTGTCCCACAGTATGTTGTTCCGAGCCGCCACTACTTCTCCAAGAGAGCCGTGCCTTCTCTGCACAACCAAGTATCCGATAAAATCAAGTGTGCACTGCGCAACGCCATCTGTAGCAAGGTCCACCTAACCACAGATACGTGGACCAGTAAGCACGGCCAGGGACGCTATATCTCCCTAACTGCACACTGGGTAAATGTAGTGGCAGCTGGGCCCCAGGCGGAGAGCTGTTTGGCGCACGTCCTTCCGCCGCCAAGGATCGCAGGGCAACATTCTTTGCCTCCTGTTGCCACCTCCTCCTTCTCGGCTTCCTCCTCCTCTTCTTCCACCTGCTCATCCAGTCAGCCACACACCTTCACCACCAACTTCAGCACAGCCCGGGGTAAACGTCAGCAGGCCATTCTGAAACTCATATGTTTGGGGGACAGGCCCCACACCGCACAGGAGTTGTGGCGGGGTATAGAACAACAGACCGACGAGTGGTTGCTGCCGGTGAGCCTCAAGCCCGGCCTGGTGGTGTGTGATAATGGGCGAAATCTCGTTGCAGCTCTGGGACTAGCCAATTTGACGCACATCCCTTGCTTAGCGCATGTGCTGAATTTGGTGGTGCAGAAGTTCATTCACAACTACCCCGACATGTCAGAGCTGCTGCATAAAGTGCGGGCCGTCTGTTCGCGCTTCCGGCATTCACATCCTGCTGCTGCTCGCCTGTCTGCGCTACAGCGTAACTTCGGCCTTCCCGCTCACTGCCTCATATGCGACGTTCCCACCAGGTGGAACTCCAACTTGCACATGCTGGACAGACTGTGCGAGCAGCAGCAGACCATAGTGGAGTTTCAGCTGCAGCACGCACGGGTCAGTCGCACTACAGAACAGCACCACTTCACCACCAATGACTGGGCCTCCATGCGAGACCTGTGTGCCCTGTTGCGCTGTTTCGAGTACTCCACCAACATGGCCAGTGGCGATGACGCCGTTATCAGCGTTACAATACCACTTCTATGTCTCCTTGAGAAAACACTTAGGGCGATGATGGAAGAGGAGGTGGCCCAGGAGGAGGAGGAGGAGGAGGAGGAGGAAGAGGGGTCATTTTTAGCACTTTCAGGCCAGTCTCTTCGAAGTGACTCAGAGGGAGGTTTTTGGCAACAGCAGAGGCCAGGTACAAATGTGGCCAGCCAGGGCCCACTACTGGAGGACGAGGAGGACGAGGATGAGGAGGAGGATGAGGATGAAGCATGGTCACAGCGGGGTGGCACCCAACGCAGCTCGGGTCCATCACTGGTGCGTGGCTGGGGGGAAAGGCAGGACGATGACGATACACCTCCCACAGAGGACAGCTTGTCCTTACCCCTGGGCAGCCTGGCACACATGAGCGACTACATGCTGCAGTGCCTGCGCAACGACAGCAGAGTTGCCCACATTTTAACCTGTGCGGACTACTGGGTTGCCACCCTGCTGGATCCACGCTACAAAGACAATGTGCCCACCTTACTTCCTGCACTGGAGCGTGATAGGAAGATGCGCGAGTACAAGCGCACGTTGGTAGACGCGCTACTGAGAGCATTCCCAAATGTCACAGGGGAACAAGTGGAAGCCCAAGGCCAAGGCAGAGGAGGAGCAAGAGGTCACCAAGGCAGCTGTGTCACGGCCAGCTCCTCTGAGGGCAGGGTTAGCATGGCAGAGATGTGGAAAACTTTTGTCAACACGCCACAGCTAACTGCACCACCACCTGATACGCAACGTGTTAGCAGGAGGCAACATTTCACTAACATGGTGGAACAGTACGTGTGCACACCCCTCCACGTACTGACTGAAGGTTCGGCCCCATTCAACTTCTGGGTCTCTAAATTGTCCACGTGGCCAGAGCTAGCCTTTTATGCCTTGGAGGTGCTGGCCTGCCCGGCAGCCAGCGTTTTGTCTGAACGTGTATTCAGCACGGCAGGGGGCGTCATTACAGACAAACGCAGCCGCCTGTCTACAGCCAATGTGGACAAGCTGACGTTCATAAAAATGAACCAGGCATGGATCCCACAGGACCTGTCCGTCCCTTGTCCAGATTAGACATTAACTACCTCCCCTTAACCATATATTATTGGACTCCAGGGCACTTCCTCATTCAATCCTATTTTTATTTTCATTTTACCATTATATTGCAAGGCTACCCAAAGTTGAATGAACCTCTCCTCTGTCTGGGTGCCGGGGCCTAAATATATGCCAATGGACTGTTCCAATGTTGGGTGACGTGAAGCCTGATTCTCTGCTATGACATGCAGACTAATTCTCTGCTGACATGAAGCAAGATCCTCTGTTACGGGACCTCTCTCCTCTGCCTGGGTGCTGGGCCTAAATATCTGACAATGGACTGTTGCAGTGGTGGCTGACGTGAAGCCTCATTCTCTGCTATGACATGCAGACTAATTCTCTGCTGACATGAAGCCAGATTGTCTGTTACGGGACCTCTCTCCTCTGCCTGGGTGCTGGGCCTAAATATCTGACAATGGACTGTTGCATTGGTGGCTGACGTGAAGCCTGATTCTCTGCTATGACATGCAGACTAATTCTCTGCTGACATGAAGCCAGATTGTCTGTTACGGGACCTCTCTCCTCTGCCTGGGTGCTGGGCCTAAATTTATGAAAATGGACTGTTGCAGTGGTGGGTGACGTGAAGCCTGATTCTCTGCTATGACATGCAGACTGATTCTCTGCTGACATGAAGCCAGATTGTCTGTTACGGGACCTCTCTCCTCTGCCTGGGTGCTGGGCCTAAATATATGCCAATGGACTGTTGCAGTGGTGGCTGACGTGAAGCCTCATTCTCTGCTATGACATGCAGACTAATTCTCTGCTGACATGAAGCCAGATCCTCTGTTACGGGACCTCTCTCCTCTGCCTGTGTGCTGGGCCTAAATATATGCCAATGGACTGTTGCAGTGGTGGCTGACGTGAAGCCTCATTCTCTGCTATGACATGCAGACTAATTCTCTGCTGACATGAAGCCAGATCCTCTGTTACGGGACCTCTCTCCTCTGCCTGTGTGCTGGGCCTAAATATATGCCAATGGACTGTTGCACTGGTGGCTGACGTGAAGCCTGATTCTCTGCTATGATATGAAGACTGATTCTCTGCTGACATGAAGCCAGATTGTCTGTTACGGGACCTCTCTCCTCTGCCTGGGTGCTGGGCCTAAATATATGCCAATGGACTGTTGCAGTGGTGGCTGACGTGAAGCCTCATTCTCTGCTATGACATGCAGACTAATTCTCTGCTGACATGAAGCCAGATTGTCTGTTACGGGACCTCTCTGCTCTGCCTGGGTGCTGGGCCTAAATTTATGACAATGGACTGTTGCAGTGGTGGGTGACGTGAAGCCTGATTCTCTGCTATGACATGCAGACTGATTCTCTGCTGACATGAAGCCAGATCCTCTGTTACGGGACCTCTCTCCTCTGCCTGGGTGCTGGGCCTAAATTTATGCCAATGGACTGTTGCAGTGGTGGCTGACGTGAAGCCTGATTCTCTGCTATGACATGCAGACTAATTCTCTGCTGACATGAAGCCAGATTGTCTGTTACGGGACCTCTCTCCTCTGCCTGGGTGCTGGGCCTAAATTTATGAAAATGGACTCTTACAGTGGTGGGTGACGTGAAGCCTGATTCTCTGCTATGACATGAAGACTGATTCTCTGCTGACATGAAGCCAGATTGTCTGTTACGGGACCTCTCTCCTCTGCCTGGGTGCTGGGCCTAAATATATGCCAATGGACTGTTGCACTGGTGGCTGACGTGAAGCCTGATTCTCTGCTATGATATGAAGACTGATTCTCTGCTGACATGAAGCCAGATTGTCTGTTACGGGACCTCTCTCCTCTGCCTGGGTGCTGGGCCTAAATTTATGCCAATGGACTGTTGCACTGGTGGCTGACGTGAAGCCTGATTCTCTGCTATGACATGCAGACTGATTCTCTGCTGACATGAAGCCAGATCCTCTGTTACGGGACCTCTCTCCTCTGCCTGGGTGCTGGGCCTAAATTTATGAAAATGAACTGTTGCAGTGGTGGGTGACGTGAAGCCTGATTCTCTGCTATGACATGAAGACTGATTCTCTGCTGACATGAAGCCAGATTGTCTGTTACGGGACCTCTCTCCTCTGCCTGGGTGCCGGGGCCTAAATATCTGAGAATGGACTGTTCCAGTGGTGGGTGACGGGAAGCCAGATTCTCTGCTATGGGACCTCTCTCCAATTGATTTTGGTTAATTTTTATTTATTTAATTTTTATTTTAATTCATTTCCCTATCCACATTTGTTTTCAGGGGATTTACCTACATGTTGCTGCCTTTTGCAGCCCTCTAGCCCTTTCCTGGGCTGTTTTACAGCCGTTTTAGTGCCGAAAAGTTCGGGTCCCCATTGACTTCAATGGGGTTCGGGTTCGGGACGAAGTTCGGATCGGGTTCGGATCCCGAACCCGAACATTTCCGGGAAGTTCGGCCGAACTTCTCGAACCCGAACATCCAGGTGTTTGCTCAACTCTACTGTCCAAAAAAAAAATTATTATTGACAATCAGATTAAATAACTTCTATTGTTTAGTGTATAAAGTAGCTGGCCATTAAAATCACAATCAGTTATATAGTTCTTTACTTAGGAATATTTCAATAGAGTATATTTTTTTTGTGGGATGAGTTCACTGTTTGATTGGTACTATTTTTGGGAGCAGACGCCTTTTCTATTGCTTGGTGTTGCTATTTTTGATATGTAAGCTGACCAAAAAATGGCTATTTTTTGGGGGCGCTGTTTTATTTTTTTATTTTTTTCAGTGTTCAACAGAGGGGTTAAGTCATGTGATAATTTTTAATGAGCATGTTAATAGGGACGCGGCAATTCCATAATATTTCTACTTTTTTTAATATTTAACTTTTGCACAATAACACTAGTTTAGAGGCCCTGAAAAACAGATTTTACTGTCTCCATTGTCTGAGAGTCATATTTTATTTTCATATTGTCTCAAGTAGTGTAGTTGAAATTTATGTCATGGAACGTATATACAAAATATGGAACAAAATATGTCTATAAAATATGTCTGTATTTGACACTTTTTTTAAAATAATTTTTGTATGGGATTTGCCAAAGGGGTAAGGTCACGCTATATTTTTATAGAGCTAGTTTTTACGGATTTCCATTCCATTCCACATGTCCTCTACCATGAGTGTGTATTTGGGGGAAGGGGGCAGAAAACAATAGGCTTTTCAATTTGCTCATTAACAAGCCTATTGTTTCTGCTTCCCTTCCTCCACATACACACTCAAACAGAAATGGCAGGAGTACACCACAGGAACTTCTGCTTCCCTTTCGTCCTAACCAGCAGCACAAGTGGGGTATTCGCCCCTGTGAAGCTGGTCAGGACAGGCGGAATTTTTGCTGAATAAAATTCTGCATCCCTAGTAATTAATTAATTAATTAGCTCCCCCCTCCATATATAGGCCGCCCTACACAGGGCTAGTTGCTTTTATTTTGTCCTGTGCGTTGGTCTGACAGGCCTGACTCTATTTAGAGTCTCTCCCTCAGTAGCTGGGGGAGAAATTCGCTGAATTTCTGCAGTTTTATTCCCTATGTTGTACATTTCTTTTTCAGGTGCTGGTAGAAGATCGGCTGTCTCCTGCCTGGCTGGGAGCGCAAGTATATGGTCGGTCTGGCTACAGTTAGCCGTAGGTCAGACAAGGTATACAGTAAGCGGAGCTGTGAGCTCCCTCCCCCCCCTGTCTCCTCCCCGCTCCGCCTCAGCCCGCTCCCCTCCTACCTCCTCTGCAGCCGGCCCGGAGTTCGCGTCTCTGCTCCGGAGAATCGGACGCGAGACCGGAAGTGCGTCATTGTCACTTCCGGTCCGCAACTTTGTTCGGCGCCGCGATAATTCAGCTCAGATTAGCTAAGGCTGCTTCTGGGGGAGGGGGGGAAGGAGCTAATGCGATTAAAATTTGATAAAGAACCTCAATTTCTATAAAGTGGTCCCTTGGTGGGAAGCCTGAAAAAAAAAAAAAAAAAAAAGAGGAGGGGAGGGAGGAGCTGTTGCCTCCTCCTCCCCCCACCCTCCCCTTCCTGCTATATAAGGCCAGGCTGCTGGCAGGGTCAGTGTTGCACTCAGTTCCTGTTTGCAGCTGACCTTGACTTAGTCTGATCCAGTGCTAAAGCTGTAAGAGTACCTACTCTGTTCAGAAAGTCCTAGGTTACTTGGAGTTCTTTAAGTCATGACGTCACCGTCTCAAGGTAAGATAGACGTCTGGATTTGACCCCTTGGGCGCCTTGAAACCATATTTTAATAGGCATTGCTTCTTTTCTAGGAAAAGCCGCCCACAAGCAGAAACACCTGGCTTGTTCCAGTTGTAGCACTCCGTTACCTGATGGCTACGAGTTTCATCGCTGCCCAGGCTGCCGCCCTAGACCAGCCAACCCTGAGCCGACGGTAGTGGAAATGTTTTCCTGGATGAAGGAGTTCCTGGACACCTCCGTCGCGGAGATCAAGGGGGCGGTCTCAAACAAGAGACCCAGGCAGGCCTCGCCTGGGCCTGTTCCGATGTTGGAAGAGGTGATCTCGCTTGGCGAGAATTCTTCCTCTGAAGAAGAGGAGTCAGTCTTTTCTTTTCCGGCGGAAAAGACACAGAGGTTACTGCGCTCCATCAGGTCAAGGGACCAGGATGTTGAGCATGGGGAAGCTCCACACTCCACCGCTAGGGGGCCAAGGGCCTTCAAAGTGGACGAGTCGCTTAAGAAATTAATGGCGACCGAATGGAAACATCCAGAGAAAGGACCGGTCTTAACCAAGAGGTTCAAGCTGATGTTCCCCCTACAAGACGGGGATTGCCTGGATTGGGTCCCACCACCTAAGGTGGATATGGCAATAGCCAAACTTTCTAGAAGAACCTTGGTGCCTTCCGATGACGGGAGTAACCTGAAGGATCCCCTGGATAGACGCGCAGAATGTTCGCTGAGGCGTAACTATGCTGCGGCGTCCGCCTCTGCCTCTGTGGCCATAGCCGGTACCGAGGTGTCTGAGTTCATTCGCGCCCGTACGTTGAAGATTCAAGCAGACTTAGACTCGGGAATTGCCAGAGATGATATCCTGGATCAATTCAAAACCCTTCTTTTAGGCATAGATTTTTTGGCGGATGCATCTCAGCAGCAGCTAAGGCTTGCTGCAAAGTCAATGGCTTTGTCTGCTGCTAGCAGGCGGCCTTTATGGCTGAAGCCCTGGGTGGCGGATAACATTTCAAAATTTAATTTGTGCTCCCTCCCTTACGAACCTGGCAGGTTGTTCGGCTCCGAGCTAGACCGCCTCATGGAGAGTCTAGCAGACAAGAAGGGTAAATCACTCCCTCAGCAATCCTTTCGAGGACGTGGGAGAGGCAGAGGTGGAAGATACCAGGGAAGAGAGAGGAACCAGAGACGTTCCGAAAATAACAGGAGAGGTAGAGGTCGCGGTCGCGGGAACCGCAGGGCTGATCAATGACTCTCGGCAGCCCACCACCTCCCCATCCCCACTCCCCTCACTCCCACACAGATCTCCCTGCCCGAATCCTCCAGTAGGAGGTCGTTTAATTTTGTTCAAAAATTTTGGGAGAAAATAATTCCAGATCCTTGGGTGCTGCAGGTTATCAGCACCGGTTACAGGATCGACTTCAGTTCCCAACCTCAGGAGAGGTTCGTCCTTACAGGGCGTCTAACACCCAGCAGACAACTGATCCTGGAAGATTCTGTACTCCAGTACATTACCAAAGGGGCCTTAGAGGAGGTTCCTCCTCGAGAACTCGGTCAGGGAGTGTATTCTCCCATCTTTCTCGTTCCAAAGCCGTCAGGAGACTGGCGCATGATTATCGATCTGCGTTACCTAAATCGGTTCATCAGAAAGAAGCGTTTCCGGATGGAAACCATCCGCTCAGTCCTAAACATCCTGAACCCGGCAGACGTGATGGTGACGATAGATCTGAAGGACGCTTACCTTCATGTTCCTATCTGTCCGGCCCACAGGAAATTTCTCAGAGTTGCTGTCTGCATAAAAGACGTAGTGAAGCACTACCAGTTTGCTGTGTTGCCCTTTGGCATCTCCTCTGCTCCTCACACCTTCACAAAGGTTGTGGCTCCTGTGGTCGCCCACCTAAGGCTCCTTGGCTTAGAAGTCGTCCCTTATTTAGACGACTGGCTTTTAAAAGCCGCATCCGCAAACATCTTACAAGCTCAGCTTCAACTAGCTCTCCACACTCTGCAGAACCTAGGGTGGCTCCTGAATTGGGACAAATCAGAGTTGGTCCCCTCTACCACAAGAGGGTTTCTGGGGTTTGTGATAGATTCACAACTAATGACCCTATATCTATCTCCCCAGAGGAGAGACAAAGTAATAAGAGCTGCAGAGTTTCTCCTACCCCCCAGACGGGTGTCTATTCGGGTTCTCATGAGGATGTTAGGCCACATGTCAGCATCTGCAGAGGCAGTACCTTGGGCCTTGTGGCATCTTCGGCCACTACAAGAGGAAGTCTTAGCGGTTTGGAATCGCAAACCCAGAGACCTAGATCGGTATCACTCCCTGTCTGCAGAAGTCCGTTCCTCCCTCAGGTGGTGGAAGAACCTAGTGGATGGAATGCCTCTAGCCCAACCTACTTGGGTGATCCTGACCACGGACGCCTCCCTTCTAGGCTGGGGAGCCCATCTGGGACACAATACAGTTCAGAATACCTGGAATCCTCAGGAGAGACTCCTATCATCCAATCTGAGGGAGCTGAGGGCGGTGAGATTAGCCCTCAATCACTTCTCACCCCTCATCCAGGGTCAAGCCGTGAGAGTACGGACCGACAACACGACTGTAGTTGCTTATGTAAACAGACAGGGAGGAACGAGATCCCGGACCCTCCTGAGGGAGGTGGGACTAATTTTATCTTGGGCAGAGAGCAATCTATCTCATCTAGTGGCAGTTCACATCAGAGGAGATCTCAATATAGTAGCAGATCGTCTAAGTCGGGGCCTTCCGGTACCAGGAGAATGGTCCCTGAACGACAACATCTTCTCCAGGATAGTCCAACGCTGGGGGACTCCCGAGATCGATTTGATGGCAACCCGTCTGAACGCCAAAGTAAGCAAATTCTGCTCCTTGTACAAGGAGGACAATCCGGTAGCGATAGATGCTCTGTCCATAACATGGAGGTTCAGGCTGGCCTATGTATTCCCTCCAATTTCCATGATACCAAGGGTATTGATGAAGATCAAGCAAGACCAGACCTCAGTGATAGCCATCATCCCATTCTGGCCGAAGAGGTCTTGGTTCACCCAGCTCATGCAGATGAGTCAGGGCAATTATTGGAGACTTCCCCTAATACAGAACCTGGTGTACCAGAACACAGGTCCCTGTCTAGATCTGAGGAGGCTCAGTCTGACAGCCTGGAGACTGACCGGTCCCTTCTAGAAGCTAGAGGGCTTTCGGTGGAGGTCCTGAGAACAATCTCTCACTCCAGAGCGGAGTCTACGAATCAGAAGTATTCCCGCATATTCAGAATATTTATGCGATGGTGCAGGGATAGAGAGGTAGTTTCCTCAGATCCTCCTCTCTCTGAGATTCTTCAGTTCCTGCAAGATGGTCTAGACAAGGGTCTAAGCCCATCTACATTGAGAGCTCATGTTGCTGCCTTGTCAGCATGCCTTGGTAAGCCGATTTCTCAGGACCCCCTAATTAAAAGGTTCCTTAAGGGTGCTCAGAGGCTTAGGCCCAGCATCCAGAGACCTATCCCTGAGTGGGAGCTGCCAGTGGTCCTAAGGGGGTTGTGCTCCCCCCCCTTTGAGCCTTTGGAACAGGTAGACTTAAAGTACCTTTCCCTCAAGGTTTCCTTTCTCTTGGCCATAACCTCAGCCAAGAGGGTTGGGGAGCTCCAGGCTCTGGGGGCAGCGGAACCATATTTAAGGTTTCTGCAGGACAAGGTCCTGTTAAGGATTTCTGCCTACCTTTCTACCCAAGGTTCCTTCATTTGCGAACACCAATCAGACAATAACACTGCCGGTGTTGTCTCCTACCTCTAACTCTCCTGAGGAGGAGAAATTACTTTCCTTGGACATCCCAAGAGTCCTTAGAGTTTATCTGAATAGAACGGAAGAGTTCAGGAGATCAGAAAATCTGCTGATCTCATATTCGGGGAACAATAAGGGGCTCAAGGTTTCCAAGCCCACCTTGAGCAGATGGATTAAGGACGCTATTAAGCTGGCTTTTACGTCCCAAAACTTACTACCGCCATCCTTCTTATCTGCCCATTCCACAAGGGCAGTGTCTGCGTCATATGCGGAGAGGAAACTAGTCCCCTTAGAGCAAATTTGTGCGGCTGCCTCGTGGAGCACGCAAAACACCTTTATTGCCCATTACCGCCTGGAGAACAGGCGTTCTGAGGGAACAGCCTTTGGACGGTCCGTGCTAGATGCTGCTCGTCCATAGGTCAGCTCTCTAAACTCCTGGGGGATAATGAAGCCACTTAGTAGTAGTAGTCCTTTAGCCCTCCCAAGATTTGTGTGAGGTTCCTTGCTACTTCCCCACTTGTGCTGCTGGTTAGGACGAAAGGGAAGCGTCAATTTTGACGTAAATTTGTTTTCCCTTAGTCCTAACAGCAGCACACAAATATCCCTCCCTCTATGCTATTAGGATTACTTGTTAAAAAGCAACTAGCCCTGTGTAGGGCGGCCTATATATGGAGGGGGGAGCTAATTAATTAATTAATTACTAGGGATGCAGAATTTTATTCAGCAAAAATTCCGCCTGTCCTGACCAGCTTCACAGGGGCGAATACCCCACTTGTGCTGCTGTTAGGACTAAGGGAAAACAAATTTACGTCAAAATTGACGCTACTCTCCCACTTGTTGCTGTAGGAATCACCTGATAAAATACCCATAGCATAATTACATAAATTATAACTTATGTGGGTAAAATGTTCCTGTTTGGATGTATCACTCTAAATTTAAATAAATAGATGAATGAATAAATAGATAAATAAATTGAAAAAAGAGCTCTGTTACCGGCTTCAGAGGAAAATGTTACAAATGATACATTTGTATTATCTTATAGATACATTTACATTTGCTAGCTGCATCTTGCTTTTATATTTATATGTAGATTTTTTTCTACAGTGGTTCTTGTGCGGTTCTTCCCAGTCAGCACCTTTAGGGCTCTTTCACACCTGCGTTCTTTTCTTCCGGCATAGAGTTCCGTCGTCGGGGCTCTATGCCGGAAGAATTCTGATCAGTTTTATCCTAATGCATTCTGAATGGATAGAAATCTGTTCAGGATGCATAAGGATGTCTTCGGTTCAGGACCGGAACGTTTTTTGGCCGGAGAAAATACTGCAGCATGCTGCGCTTTTTGCTCCGGCCAAAAATCTTGAAGACTTGCCGCAAGGCCGGATCCGGAATAAATGCCCATTGAAAGGCATTAATCCGTATCCGGCCTTAAGCTAAACGTCGTTTCGGCGCATTGCCGGATCCGACGTTTAGCTTTTTCTCAATGGTTACCATGGCTGCCGGGACGCTAAAGTCCTGGCAGCCATGGTAAAGTGTAGCGGGGGAGCAGCATACTTACCGTCCGTGCGGCTCCCGGGGCGCTCCAGAGTGACGTCAGGGCGCCCCAGGCGCATGGGTGACGTGATCGCATGGCACCTCATCCATGCGCATGGGGCGCCTTGACATCATTCTGGAGCGCCCCGGGAGCCGCACGGACTGTAAGTATACCGCTCCCCGCTCCCCACTACTACTATGGAAACCAGGACTTTAATAGCGTCCTGGCTGCCATAGTAACACTGAAAGCATTTTGAAGACGGATCCGTCTTCAAATGCTTTCAGTTCACTTGCGTTTTTCCGGATCCGGCGTGTAATTCCGGCAAGTGGAGTACACGCCGGATCCGGATAACGCAAGTGTGAAAGAGGCCTTATACTAGAGAGTAGGGATGTCCGGGTTCGGGTTCGGTGTTCGTCGCTTTCTTGGCGCTTTTGTGACGCTTTCTTGGCGCTTTTTGAAAGGCTGCAAAGCAGCCAATCAACAAGCGTCATACTGCTTGCCCCAAGAGGCCGTCACAGCCATGCCTACTATTGGCATGGCTGTGATTGGCCAGAGCACCATGTGACCCAGCCTCTATTTAAGCTGGAGTCACATAGCGCCGCCCGTCACTCTGCTCTGATTAGCGTAGGGAGAGGTTGCGGCTGCGACAGTAGGGCGAGATTAGGCAGATTAACTCCTCCAAAGGACTTGATTAATCGATCGATCTGCAGCTGTGCATCATTGAGCTGCTGAAATTCAATTGCTCACTGTTTTTAGGCTGCCCAGACCGTTTGTCAGTCACTTTTTTCTGGGGTGATCGGCGGCCATTTTGTGTCTTGTGGTGCGCCAGCACAAGCTGCGACCAAGTGCATTTAACCCTCAATGGTGTGGTTGTTTTTTGGCTAAAGCTTACATCAGGGTGAAGCTGTCACACCAAGTGCATTTAACCAGCAATAGTCTGTTTATTTTTTGGCCATATACTACATCAGGGGCAAGCTGCGCCTGTCACCAAGTGCATTTAACCCTCAATGGTGTGGTTGTTTTTTGGCTAAAGCCTACATCAGGGTGAAGCTGTCACACCAAGTGCATTTAACCAGCAATAGTCTGTTCATTTTTTGGCCATATACTACATCAGGGGCAAGCTGCGCCCGTCACCAAGTGCATTTAACCCTCAGTAGTGTGGTTGGTCAAGCTGTCACACCAAGTGCATTTAACCAGCAATAGTCTGTTCATTTTTTGGCCATATACTACATCAGGGGCAAGCTGCGCCCGTCACCAAGTGCATTTAACCCTCAGTAGTGTGGTTGGTCAAGCTGTCACACCAAGTGCATTTAACCAGCAATAGTCTGTTCATTTTTTGGCCATATACTACATCAGGGGCAAGCTGCGCCCGTCACCAAGTGCATTTAACCCTCAGTAGTGTGGTTGGTCAAGCTGTCACACCAAGTGCATTTAACCAGCAATAGTGTGGTTATTTTTTGGCCATATCCCAGTCTAATTCTGTCACTAAATCCATACCGGTCACCCAGCGCCTAAATACTAGGCCTCAAATTTATATCCCGCTAAATCTGTCGTTACCGCTGTACTGTTGTGGCTGGGCAAGTTATTTAGTGTCCGTCAAAGCACATTTTTTGTTCAGGGTTGAAATACAATTCCAAATTTAGCAATTTCATAATTTAGTGGTTTCTGCTATATCAGAGCTATTTGAAATCTATCCCTAAAAGGGTATATAATATTCAAGGTGCACATAGGGTCATTCAGAATAACTTCACACACACGCTACTGTGCATTTCCAAGTCTAATTCTGTTAGTAAATCCATACCGGTCACCCATCGCCTAAATAATAGGCCTCAAATTTATATCCCGCTAAATCTGTCGTTACCGCTGTACTGTTGTGGCTGGGAAAGTTATTTAGTGTCCGTCAAAGCACATTTTTTGTTCTGGGTTGAAATACAATTCCCAATTTAGCAATTTCATAATTTAGTGGTTTCTGCTATATCAGAGCTATTTGAAATCTATCCCTAAAAGGGTATATAATATTCAAGGTGCACATAGGGTCATTCAGAATAACTTCACACACACGCTACTGTGTATTTCCAAGTCTAATTCTGTCACTAAATCCATACCGGTCACCCAGCGCCTAAATACTAGGCCTCAAATTTATATCCCGCTGAATTTGAATACAATACATTGGGCCAAATAATATTTTTGTTGTTGTGGTGAACCATAACAATAAGGAAAACATCTAGTAAGGGACGCGGACGTGGACATGGTTGTGGTGGTGTTAGTGGACCCTCTGGTGCTGGGAGAGGACGTGGCCGTTCAGCCACATCCACACGTCCTAGTGTACCAACTACCTCAGGTCCCAGTAGCCGCCAGAATTTACAGCGATATATGGTGGGGCCCAATGCCGTTCTAAGGATGGTAAGGCCTGAGCAGGTACAGGCATTAGTCAATTGGGTGGCCGACAGTGGATCCAGCACGTTCACATTATCTCCCACCCAGTCTTCTGCAGAAAGCGCACAGATGGCGCCTGAAAACCAACCCCATCAGTCTGTCACATCACCCCCATGCATATCAGGGAAACTGTCTGAGCCTCAAGTTATGCAGCAGTCTCTTATGCTGTTTGAAGACTCTGCTGGAAGGGTTTCCCAAGGGCATCCACCTAGCCCTTCCCCAGCGGTGGAAGACATAGACTGCACTGACGCACAACCACTTATGTTTCCTGATGATGAGGACATGGGAATACCACCTCAGCATGTCTCTGATGATGACGAAACACAGGTGCCAACTGCTGCGTCTTTCTGCAGTGTGCAGACTGAACAGGAGGTCAGGGATCAAGACTGGGTGGAAGACGATGCAGGGGACGATGAGGTCCTAGACCCCACATGGAATGAAGGTCGTGCCACTGACTTTCACAGTTCGGAGGAAGAGTCAGTGGTGAGACCGAGCCAACAGCGTAGCAAAAGAGGGAGCAGTGGGCAAAAGCAGAACACCCGCCGCCAAGAGACTCCGCCTGCTACTGACCGCCGCCATCTGGGACCGAGCACCCCAAAGGCAGCTTCAAGGAGTTCCCTGGCATGGCACTTCTTCAAACAATGTACTGACGACAAGACCCGAGTGGTTTGCACGCTGTGCCATCAGAGCCTGAAGCGAGGCATTAACGTTCTAATCCTTAGCACAACCTGCATGACCAGGCACCTGCATGCAAAGCATGAACTGCAGTGGAGTAGACACCTTAAAACCAAGGAAGTCACTCAGGCTCCCCCTGCTACCTCTTCTGCTGCTGCCGCCTCGGCCTCTTCTGCTGCTGCCGCCTCGGCATCTTCCTCCGCCTCTGGAGGAACATTGGCACCTGCCGCCCAGCAAACAGGGGATGTACCACCAACACCACCACCACCTCCGTCACCAAGCGTCTCAACCATGTCACACGGCAGCGTTCAGCTCTCCATCTCACAAACATTTGAGAGAAAGCGTAAATTCCCACCTAGCCACCCTCGATCCCTGGCCCTGAATGCCAGCATTTCTAAACTACTGGCCTATGAAATGCTGTCATTTAGGCTGGTGGACACAGACAGCTTCAAACAGCTCATGTCGCTTGCTGTCCCACAGTATGTTGTTCCCAGCCGCCACTACTTCTCCAAGAGAGCCGTGCCTTCCCTGCACAACCAAGTATCCGATAAAATCAAGTGTGCACTGCGCAACGCCATCTGTAGCAAGGTCCACCTAACCACAGATACGTGGACCAGTAAGCACGGCCAGGGACGCTATATCTCCCTAACTGCACACTGGGTAAATGTAGTGGCAGCTGGGCCCCAGGCGGAGAGCTGTTTGGCGCACGTCCTTCCGCCGCCAAGGATCGCAGGGCAACATTCTTTGCCTCCTGTTGCCACCTCCTCCTTCTCGGCTTCCTCCTCCTCTTCTTCCACCTGCTCATCCAGTCAGCCACACACCTTCACCACCAACTTCAGCACAGCCCGGGGTAAACGTCAGCAGGCCATTCTGAAACTCATATGTTTGGGGGACAGGCCCCACACCGCACAGGAGTTGTGGCGGGGTATAGAACAACAGACCGACGAGTGGTTGCTGCCGGTGAGCCTCAAGCCCGGCCTGGTGGTGTGTGATAATGGGCGAAATCTCGTTGCAGCTCTGGGACTAGCCAATTTTACGCACATCCCTTGCTTGGCGCATGTGCTGAATTTGGTGGTGCAGAAGTTCATTCACAACTACCCCGACATGTCAGAGCTGCTGCATAAAGTGCGGGCCGTCTGTTCGCGCTTCCGGCATTCACATCCTGCTGCTGCTCGCCTGTCTGCGCTACAGCGTAACTTCGGCCTTCCCGCTCACTGCCTCATATGCGACGTGCCCACCAGGTGGAACTCCACCTTGCACATGCTGGACAGACTGTGCGAGCAGCAGCAGGCCATAGTGGAGTTTCAGCTGCAGCACGCACGGGTCAGTCGCACTACAGAACAGCACCACTTCACCACCAATGACTGGGCCTCCATGCGAGACCTGTGTGCCCTGTTGCGCTGTTTCGAGTACTCCACCAACATGGCCAGTGGCGATGACGCCGTTATCAGCGTTACAATACCACTTCTATGTCTCCTTGAGAAAACACTTAGGGCGATGATGGAAGAGGAGGTGGCCCAGGAGGAGGAGGAGGAGGAGGAAGAGGGGTCATTTTTAGCACTTTCAGGCCAGTCTCTTCTAAGTGACTCAGAGGGAGGTTTTTGGCAACAGCAGAGGCCAGGTACAAATGTGGCCAGCCAGGGCCCACTACTGGAGGACGAGGAGGACGAGGAGGAGGTGGAGGAGGATGAAGATGAAGCATGGTCACAGCGGGGTGGCACCCAACGCAGCTCGGGTCCATCACTGGTGCGTGGCTGGGGGGAAAGGCAGGACGATGACGATACGCCTCCCACAGAGGACAGCTTGTCCTTACCCCTGGGCAGCCTGGCACACATGAGCGACTACATGCTGCAGTGCCTGCGCAACGACAGCAGAGTTGCCCACATTTTAACCTGTGCGGACTACTGGGTTGCCACCCTGCTGGATCCACGCTACAAAGACAATGTGCCCACCTTACTTCCTGCACTGGAGCGTGATAGGAAGATGCGCACGTTGGTAGACGCGCTACTGAGAGCATTCCCAAATGTCACAGGGGAACAAGTGGAAGCCCAAGGCAGAGGAGGAGCAAGAGGTCGCCAAGGCAGCTGTGTCACAGCCAGCTCCTCTGAGGGCAGGGTTAGCATGGCAGAGATGTGGAAAACTTTTGTCAACACGCCACAGCTAACTGCACCACCACCTGATACGCAACGTGTTAGCAGGAGGCAACATTTCACTAACATGGTGGAACAGTACGTGTGCACACCCCTCCACGTACTGACTGATGGTTCGGCCCCATTCAACTTCTGGGTCTCTAAATTGTCCACGTGGCCAGAGCTAGCCTTTTATGCCTTGGAGGTGCTGGCCTGCCCGGCGGCCAGCGTTTTGTCTGAAAGTGTATTCAGCACGGCAGGGGGCGTCATTACAGACAAACGCAGCCGCCTGTCTACAGCCAATGTGGACAAGCTTTATGAAAATGGACTCTTACAGTGGTGGGTGACGTGAAGCCTGATTCTCTGCTATGACATGAAGACTGATTCTCTGCTATGACATGAAGACTGATTCTCTGCTGACATGAAGCCAGATTGTCTGTTACGGGACCTCTCTCCTCTGCCTGGGTGCTGGGCCTAAATTTATGCCAATGGACTGTTGCAGTGGTGGCTGACGTGAAGCCTCATTCTCTGCTATGATATGAAGACTGATTCTCTGCTGACATGAAGCCAGATTGTCTGTTACGGGACCTCTCTCCTCTGCCTGGGTGCTGGGCCTAAATATATGCCAATGGACTGTTGCAGTGGTGGCTGACATGAAGCCTCATTCTCTGCTATGACATGCAGACTAATTCTCTGCTGACATGAAGCCAGATTGTCTGTTACGGGACCTCTCTGCTCTGCCTGGGTGCTGGGCCTAAATTTATGACAATGGACTGTTGCAGTGGTGGGTGACGTGAAGCCTGATTCTCTGCTATGACATGCAGACTGATTCTCTGCTGACATGAAGCCAGATCCTCTGTTACGGGACCTCTCTCCTCTGCCTGGGTGCTGGGCCTAAATTTATGAAAATGGACTCTTACAGTGGTGGGTGACGTGAAGCCTGATTCTCTGCTATGACATGAAGACTGATTCTCTGCTGACATGAAGCCAGATTGTCTGTTACGGGACCTCTCTCCTCTGCCTGGGTGCTGGGCCTAAATATATGCCAATGGACTGTTGCACTGGTGGCTGACGTGAAGCCTGATTCTCTGCTATGATATGAAGACTGATTCTCTGCTGACATGAAGCCAGATTGTCTGTTACGGGACCTCTCTCCTCTGCCTGGGTGCTGGGCCTAAATTTATGACAATGGACTGTTGCAGTGGTGGCTGACGTGAAGCCTGATTCTCTGCTATGACATGCAGACTGATTCTCTGCTGACATGAAGCCAGATCCTCTGTTACGGGACCTCTCTCCTCTGCCTGGGTGCTGGGCCTAAATTTATGAAAATGGACTGTTGCAGTGGTGGGTGACGTGAAGCCTGATTCTCTGCTATGACATGAAGACTGATTCTCTGCTGACATGAAGCCAGATTGTCTGTTACGGGACCTCTCTCCTCTGCCTGGGTGCCGGGGCCTAAATATCTGAGAATGGACTGTTCCAGTGGTGGGTGACGGGAAGCCAGATTCTCTGCTATGGGACCTCTCTCCAATTGATTTTGGTTAATTTTTATTTATTTAATTTTAATTTTAATTCATTTCCCTATCCACATTTGTTTTCAGGGGATTTACCTACATGTTGCTGCCTTTTGCAGCCCTCTAGCCCTTTCCTGGGCTGTTTTACAGCCGTTTTAGTGCCGAAAAGTTCGGGTCCCCATTGACTTCAATGGGGTTCGGGTTCGGGACGAAGTTCGGATCGGGTTCGGATCCCGAACCCGAACATTTCCGGGAAGTTCGGCCGAACTTCTCGAACCCGAACATCCAGGTGTTCGCTCAACTCTACTGTCCAAAAAAAAAATTATTATTGACAATCAGATTAAATAACTTCTATTGTTTAGTGTATAAAGTAGCTGGCCATTAAAATCACAATCAGTTATATAGTTCTTTACTTAGGAATATTTCAATAGAGTATATTTTTTTTGTGGGATGAGTTCACTGTTTGATTGGTACTATTTTTGGGAGCAGACGCCTTTTCTATTGCTTGGTGTTGCTATTTTTGATATGTAAGCTGACCAAAAAATGGCTATTTTTTGGGGGCGCTGTTTTATTTTTTTATTTTTTTCAGTGTTCAACAGAGGGGTTAAGTCATGTGATAATTTTTAATGAGCATGTTAATAGGGACGCGGCAATTCCATAATATGTCTACTTTTTTTAATATTTAACTTTTGCACAATAACACTAGTTTAGAGGCCCTGAAAAACAGATTTTACTGTCTCCATTGTCTGAGAGTCATATTTTATTTTCATATTGTCTCAAGTAGTGTAGTTGAAATTTATGTCATGGAACGTATATACAAAATATGGAACAAAATATGTCTATAAAATATGTCTGTATTTGACACTTTTTTTAAAATAATTTTTGTATGGGATTTGCCAAAGGGGTAAGGTCACGCTATATTTTTATAGAGCTAGTTTTTACGGATTTCCATTCCATTCCACATGTCCTCTACCATGAGTGTGTATTTGGGGGAAGGGGGCAGAAAACAATAGGCTTTTCAATTTGCTCATTAACAAGCCTATTGTTTCTGCTTCCCTTCCTCCACATACACACTCAAACAGAAATGGCAGGAGTACACCACAGGAACTTCTGCTACTCTCCCACTTGTTGCTGTAGGAATCACCTGATAAAATACCCATAGCATAATTACATAAATTATAACTTATGTGGGTAAAATGTTCCTGTTTGGATGTATCACTCTAAATTTAAATAAATAGATGAATGAATAAATAGATAAATAAATTGAAAAAAGAGCTCTGTTACCGGCTTCAGAGGAAAATGTTACAAATGATACATTTGTATTATCTTATAGATACATTTACATTTGCTAGCTGCATCTTGCTTTTATATTTATATGTAGATTTTTTTCTACAGTGGTTCTTGTGCGGTTCTTCCCAGTCAGCACCTTTAGGGCTCTTTCACACCTGCGTTCTTTTCTTCCGGCATAGAGTTCCGTCGTCGGGGCTCTATGCCGGAAGAATTCTGATCAGTTTTATCCTAATGCATTCTGAATGGATAGAAATCTGTTCAGGATGCATAAGGATGTCTTCAGTTCAGGACCGGAACGTTTTTTGGCCGGAGAAAATACTGCAGCATGCTGCGCTTTTTGCTCCGGCCAAAAATCTTGAAGACTTGCCGCAAGGCCGGATCCGGAATAAATGCCCATTGAAAGGCATTAATCCGTATCCGGCCTTAAGCTAAACGTCGTTTCGGCGCATTGCCGGATCCGACGTTTAGCTTTTTCTCAATGGTTACCATGGCTGCCGGGACGCTAAAGTCCTGGCAGCCATGGTAAAGTGTAGCGGGGGAGCAGCATACTTACCGTCCGTGCGGCTCCCGGGGCGCTCCAGAGTGACGTCAGGGCGCCCCAGGCGCATGGGTGACGTGATCGCATGGCACCTCATCCATGCGCATGGGGCGCCTTGACATCATTCTGGAGCGCCCCGGGAGCCGCACGGACTGTAAGTATACCGCTCCCCGCTCCCCACTACTACTATGGAAACCAGGACTTTAATAGCGTCCTGGCTGCCATAGTAACACTGAAAGCATTTTGAAGACGGATCCGTCTTCAAATGCTTTCAGTTCACTTGCGTTTTTCCGGATCCGGCGTGTAATTCCGGCAAGTGGAGTACACGCCGGATCCGGATAACGCAAGTGTGAAAGAGGCCTTATACTAGAGAGTAGGGATGAGCGAACTCGAACTGTATAGTTCGGGTTCGTACTGAATTTTGGGGTGTCCGTGACACGGACCCGAACCCGGACATTTTCGTAAAAGTCCGGGTTCGGGTTCGGTGTTCGTCGCTTTCTTGGCGCTTTTGTGACGCTTTCTTGGCGCTTTTTGAAAGGCTGCAAAGCAGCCAATCAACAAGCGTCATACTGCTTGCCCCAAGAGGCCGTCACAGCCATGCCTACTATTGGCATGGCTGTGATTGGCCAGAGCACCATGTGACCCAGCCTCTATTTAAGCTGGAGTCACATAGCGCCGCCCGTCACTCTGCTCTGATTAGCGTAGGGAGAGGTTGCGGCTGCGACAGTAGGGCGAGATTAGGCAGATTAACTCCTCCAAAGGACTTGATTAATCGATCGATCTGCAGCTGTGCATCATTGAGCTGCTGAAATTCAATTGCTCACTGTTTTTAGGCTGCCCAGACCGTTTGTCAGTCACTTTTTTCTGGGGTGATCGGCGGCCATTTTGTGTCTTGTGGTGCGCCAGCACAAGCTGCGACCAAGTGCATTTAACCCTCAATGGTGTGGTTGTTTTTTGGCTAAAGCTTACATCAGGGTGAAGCTGTCACACCAAGTGCATTTAACCAGCAATAGTCTGTTTATTTTTTGGCCATATACTACATCAGGGGCAAGCTGCGCCTGTCACCAAGTGCATTTAACCCTCAATGGTGTGGTTGTTTTTTGGCTAAAGCCTACATCAGGGTGAAGCTGTCACACCAAGTGCATTTAACCAGCAATAGTCTGTTCATTTTTTGGCCATATACTACATCAGGGGCAAGCTGCGCCCGTCACCAAGTGCATTTAACCCTCAGTAGTGTGGTTGGTCAAGCTGTCACACCAAGTGCATTTAACCAGCAATAGTCTGTTCATTTTTTGGCCATATACTACATCAGGGGCAAGCTGCGCCCGTCACCAAGTGCATTTAACCCTCAGTAGTGTGGTTGGTCAAGCTGTCACACCAAGTGCATTTAACCAGCAATAGTCTGTTCATTTTTTGGCCATATACTACATCAGGGGCAAGCTGCGCCCGTCACCAAGTGCATTTAACCCTCAGTAGTGTGGTTGGTCAAGCTGTCACACCAAGTGCATTTAACCAGCAATAGTGTGGTTATTTTTTGGCCATATCCCAGTCTAATTCTGTCACTAAATCCATACCGGTCACCCAGCGCCTAAATACTAGGCCTCAAATTTATATCCCGCTAAATCTGTCGTTACCGCTGTACTGTTGTGGCTGGGCAAGTTATTTAGTGTCCGTCAAAGCACATTTTTTGTTCAGGGTTGAAATACAATTCCAAATTTAGCAATTTCATAATTTAGTGGTTTCTGCTATATCAGAGCTATTTGAAATCTATCCCTAAAAGGGTATATAATACTCAAGGTGCACATAGGGTCATTCAGAATAACTTCACACACACGCTACTGTGCATTTCCAAGTCTAATTCTGTTAGTAAATCCATACCGGTCACCCATCGCCTAAATACTAGGCCTCAAATTTATATCCCGCTAAATCTGTCGTTACCGCTGTACTGTTGTGGCTGGGAAAGTTATTTAGTGTCCGTCAAAGCACATTTTTTGTTCTGGGTTGAAATACAATTCCCAATTTAGCAATTTCATAATTTAGTGGTTTCTGCTATATCAGAGCTATTTGAAATCTATCCCTAAAAGGGTATATAATATTCAAGGTGCACATAGGGTCATTCAGAATAACTTCACACACACGCTACTGTGCATTTCCAAGTCTAATTCTGTCACTAAATCCATACCGGTCACCCAGCGCCTAAATACTAGGCCTCAAATTTATATCCCGCTAAATCTGTCGTTACCTCTGTACTGTTGTGGCTGGGAAAATTATTTAGTGTCCGTCAAAGCACGATTTTTGTTCTGGGTTGAAATACAATTCCCAATTTAGCAATTTCATAATTTAGTGGTTACTGCTGTATCAGAGCTATTTGAAATCTATCCCTAAAAGGGTATATAATATTCAAGGTGCACATAGGGTCATTCAGAATAACTTCACACACACGCTACTGTGCATTTCCAAGTCTAATTCTGTCACTAAATCCATACCGGTCACCCAGCGCCTAAATACTAGGCCTCAAATTTATATTCAGCTGAATTTGAATACAATACATTGGGCCAAATAATATTTTTGTTGTTGTGGTGAACCATAACAATGAGGAAAACATCTAGTAAGGGACGCGGACGTGGACATGGTCGTGGTGGTGTTAGTGGACCCTCTGGTGCTGGGAGAGGACGTGGCCGTTCTGCCACATCCACACGTCCTAGTGTACCAACTACCTCAGGTCCCAGTAGCCGCCAGAATTTACAGCGATATATGGTGGGGCCCAATGCCGTTCTAAGGATGGTAAGGCCTGAGCAGGTACAGGCATTAGTCAATTGGGTGGCCGACAGTGGATCCAGCACGTTCACATTATCTCCCACCCAGTCTTCTGCAGAAAGCGCACAGATGGCGCCTGAAAACCAACCCCATCAGTCTGTCACATCACCCCCATGCATATCAGGGAAACTGTCTGAGCCTCAAGTTATGCAGCAGTCTCTTATGCTGTTTAAAGACTCTGCTGGCAGGGTTTCCCAAGGGCATCCACCTAGCCCTTCCCCAGCGGTGGAAGACATAGACTGCACTGACGCACAACCACTTATGTTTCCTGATGATGAGGACATGGGAATACCACCTCAGCATGTCTCTGATGATGACGAAACACAGGTGCCAACTGCTGCGTCTTTCTGCAGTGTGCAGACTGAACAGGAGGTCAGGGATCAAGACTGGGTGGAAGACGATGCAGGGGACGATGAGGTCCTAGACCCCACATGGAATGAAGGTCGTGCCACTGACTTTCACAGTTCGGAGGAAGAGTCAGTGGTGAGACCGAGCCAACAGCGTAGCAAAAGAGGGAGCAGTGGGCAAAAGCAGAACACCCGCCGCCAAGAGACTCCGCCTGCTACTGACCGCCGCCATCTGGGACCGAGCACCCCAAAGGCAGCTTCAAGGAGTTCCCTGGCATGGCACTTCTTCAAACAATGTGCTGACGACAAGACCCGAGTGGTTTGCACGCTGTGCCATCAGAGCCTGAAGCGAGGCATTAACGTTCTAATCCTTAGCACAACCTGCATGACCAGGCACCTGCATGCAAAGCATGAACTGCAGTGGAGTAGACACCTTAAAACCAAGGAAGTCACTCAGGCTCCCCCTGCTACCTCTTCTGCTGCTGCCGCCTCGGCCTCTTCTGCTGCTGCCGCCTCGGCATCTTCCTCCGCCTCTGGAGGAACATTGGCACCTGCCGCCCAGCAAACAGGGGATGTACCACCAACACCACCACCACCTCCGTCACCAAGCGTCTCAACCATGTCACACGGCAGCGTTCAGCTCTCCATCTCACAAACATTTGAGAGAAAGCGTAAATTCCCACCTAGCCACCCTCGATCCCTGGCCCTGAATGCCAGCATTTCTAAACTACTGGCCTATGAAATGCTGTCATTTAGGCTGGTGGACACAGACAGCTTCAAACAGCTCATGTCGCTTGCTGTCCCACAGTATGTTGTTCCCAGCCGCCACTACTTCTCCAAGAGAGCCGTGCCTTCCCTGCACAACCAAGTATCCGATAAAATCAAGTGTGCACTGCGCAACGCCATCTGTAGCAAGGTCCACCTAACCACAGATACGTGGACCAGTAAGCACGGCCAGGGACGCTATATCTCCCTAACTGCACACTGGGTAAATGTAGTGGCAGCTGGGCCCCAGGCGGAGAGCTGTTTGGCGCACGTCCTTCCGCCGCCAAGGATCGCAGGGCAACATTCTTTGCCTCCTGTTGCCACCTCCTCCTTCTCGGCTTCCTCCTCCTCTTCTTCCACCTGCTCATCCAGTCAGCCACACACCTTCACCACCAACTTCAGCACAGCCCGGGGTAAACGTCAGCAGGCCATTCTGAAACTCATATGTTTGGGGGACAGGCCCCACACCGCACAGGAGTTGTGGCGGGGTATAGAACAACAGACCGACGAGTGGTTGCTGCCGGTGAGCCTCAAGCCCGGCCTGGTGGTGTGTGATAATGGGCGAAATCTCGTTGCAGCTCTGGGACTAGCCAATTTGACGCACATCCCTTGCTTGGCGCATGTGCTGAATTTGGTGGTGCAGAAGTTCATTCACAACTACCCCGACATGTCAGAGCTGCTGCATAAAGTGCGGGCCGTCTGTTCGCGCTTCCGGCATTCACATCCTGCTGCTGCTCGCCTGTCTGCGCTACAGCGTAACTTCGGCCTTCCCGCTCACTGCCTCATATGCGACGTGCCCACCAGGTGGAACTCCACCTTGCACATGCTGGACAGACTGTGCGAGCAGCAGCAGGCCATAGTGGAGTTTCAGCTGCAGCACGCACGGGTCAGTCGCACTACAGAACAGCACCACTTCACCACCAATGACTGGGCCTCCATGCGAGACCTGTGTGCCCTGTTGCGCTGTTTCGAGTACTCCACCAACATGGCCAGTGGCGATGACGCCGTTATCAGCGTTACAATACCACTTCTATGTCTCCTTGAGAAAACACTTAGGGCGATGATGGAAGAGGAGGTGGCCCAGGAGGAGGAGGAGGAGGAGGAAGAGGGGTCATTTTTAGCACTTTCAGGCCAGTCTCTTCTAAGTGACTCAGAGGGAGGTTTTTGGCAACAGCAGAGGCCAGGTACAAATGTGGCCAGCCAGGGCCCACTACTGGAGGACGAGGAGGACGAGGAGGAGGTGGAGGAGGATGAAGATGAAGCATGGTCACAGCGGGGTGGCACCCAACGCAGCTCGGGTCCATCACTGGTGCGTGGCTGGGGGGAAAGGCAGGACGATGACGATACGCCTCCCACAGAGGACAGCTTGTCCTTACCCCTGGGCAGCCTGGCACACATGAGCGACTACATGCTGCAGTGCCTGCGCAACGACAGCAGAGTTGCCCACATTTTAACCTGTGCGGACTACTGGGTTGCCACCCTGCTGGATCCACGCTACAAAGACAATGTGCCCACCTTACTTCCTGCACTGGAGCGTGATAGGAAGATGCGCGAGTACAAGCGCACGTTGGTAGACGCGCTACTGAGAGCATTCCCAAATGTCACAGGGGAACAAGTGGAAGCCCAAGGCCAAGGCAGAGGAGGAGCAAGAGGTCGCCAAGGCAGCTGTGTCACAGCCAGCTCCTCTGAGGGCAGGGTTAGCATGGCAGAGATGTGGAAAACTTTTGTCAACACGCCACAGCTTACTGCACCACCACCTGATACGCAACGTGTTAGCAGGAGGCAACATTTCACTAACATGGTGGAACAGTACGTGTGCACACCCCTCCACGTACTGACTGAAGGTTCGGCCCCATTCAACTTCTGGGTCTCTAAATTGTCCACGTGGCCAGAGCTAGCCTTTTATGCCTTGGAGGTGCTGGCCTGCCCGGCGGCCAGCGTTTTGTCTGAAAGTGTATTCAGCACGGCAGGGGGCGTCATTACAGACAAACGCAGCCGCCTGTCTACAGCCAATGTGGACAAGCTGACGTTCATAAAAATGAACCAGGCATGGATCCCACAGGACCTGTCCGTCCCTTGTCCAGATTAGACATTAACTACCTCCCCTTAACCATATATTATTGGACTCCAGGGCACTTCCTCATTCAATCCTATTTTTATTTTCATTTTACCATTATATTGCGAGGCTACCCAAAGTTGAATGAACCTCTCGTCTGTCTGGGTGCCGGGGCCTAAATATATGCCAATGGACTGTTCCAATGTTGGGTGACGTGAAGCCTGATTCTCTGCTATGACATGCAGACTAATTCTCTGCTGACATGAAGCCAGATCCTCTGTTACGGGACCTCTCTCCTCTGCCTGGGTGCTGGGCCTAAATATCTGACAATGGACTGTTGCAGTGGTGGCTGACGTGAAGCCTCATTCTCTGCTATGACATGCAGACTAATTCTCTGCTGACATGAAGCCAGATTGTCTGTTACGGGACCTCTCTCCTCTGCCTGGGTGCTGGGCCTAAATATCTGACAATGGACTGTTGCAGTGGTGGCTGACGTGAAGCCTGATTTTCTGCTATGACATGCAGACTGATTCTCTGCTGACATGAAGCCAGATCCTCTGTTACGGGACCTCTCTCCTCTGCCTGTGTGCTGGGCCTAAATATATGCCAATGGACTGTTGCAGTGGTGGCTGACGTGAAGCCTCATTCTCTGCTATGACATGCAGACTAATTCTCTGCTGACATGAAGCCAGATTGTCTGTTACGGGACCTCTCTCCTCTGCCTGGGTGCTGGGCCTAAATTTATGAAAATGGACTCTTACAGTGGTGGGTGACGTGAAGCCTGATTCTCTGCTATGACATGAAGACTGATTCTCTGCTATGACATGAAGACTGATTCTCTGCTGACATGAAGCCAGATTGTCTGTTACGGGACCTCTCTCCTCTGCCTGGGTGCTGGGCCTAAATTTATGCCAATGGACTGTTGCAGTGGTGGCTGACGTGAAGCCTCATTCTCTGCTATGATATGAAGACTGATTCTCTGCTGACATGAAGCCAGATTGTCTGTTACGGGACCTCTCTCCTCTGCCTGGGTGCTGGGCCTAAATTTATGAAAATGGACTGTTACAGTGGTGGGTGACGTGAAGCCTGATTCTCTGCTATGACATGAAGACTGATTCTCTGCTATGACATGAAGACTGATTCTCTGCTGACATGAAGCCAGATTGTCTGTTACGGGACCTCTCTCCTCTGCCTGGGTGCTGGGCCTAAATTTATGACAATGGACTGTTGCAGTGGTGGCTGACGTGAAGCCTGATTCTCTGCTATGACATTCAGACTAATTCTCTGCTGACATGAAGCCAGATCCTCTGTTACGGGACCTCTCTCCTCTGCCTGTGTGCTGGGCCTAAATATATGCCAATGGACTGTTGCAGTGGTGGCTGACGTGAAGCCTCATTCTCTGCTATGACATGCAGACTAATTCTCTGCTGACATGAAGCCAGATTGTCTGTTACGGGACCTCTCTCCTCTGCCTGGGTGCTGGGCCTAAATTTATGAAAATGGACTCTTACAGTGGTGGGTGACGTGAAGCCTGATTCTCTGCTATGACATGAAGACTGATTCTCTGCTATGACATGAAGACTGATTCTCTGCTGACATGAAGCCAGATTGTCTGTTACGGGACCTCTCTCCTCTGCCTGGGTGCTGGGCCTAAATTTATGCCAATGGACTGTTGCAGTGGTGGCTGACGTGAAGCCTCATTCTCTGCTATGATATGAAGACTGATTCTCTGCTGACATGAAGCCAGATTGTCTGTTACGGGACCTCTCTCCTCTGCCTGGTTGCTGGGCCTAAATTTATGAAAATGGACTGTTACAGTGGTGGGTGACGTGAAGCCTGATTCTCTGCTATGACATGAAGACTGATTCTCTGCTATGACATGAAGACTGATTCTCTGCTGACATGAAGCCAGATTGTCTGTTACGGGACCTCTCTCCTCTGCCTGGGTGCTGGGCCTAAATTTATGACAATGGACTGTTGCAGTGGTGGCTGACGTGAAGCCTGATTCTCTGCTATGACATGCAGACTGATTCTCTGCTGACATGAAGCCAGATTGTCTGTTACGGGACCTCTCTCCTCTGCCTGGGTGCTGGGCCTAAATTTATGAAAATGGACTCTTACAGTGGTGGGTGACGTGAAGCCTGATTCTCTGCTATGACATGAAGACTGATTCTCTGCTATGACATGCAGACTGATTCTCTGCTGACATGAAGACAGATTCTCTGTTACGGGACCTCTCTCCTCTGCCTGGGTGCCGGGGCCTAAATATCTGAGAATGGACTGTTCCAGTGGTGGGTGACGTGAAGCCAGATTCTCTGCTATGGGACCTCTGTCCAATTGATTTTGGTTAATTTTTATTTATTTAATTTTTATTTTAATTCATTTCCCTATTCAAATTTGTTTGCAGGGGATTTACCTACATGTTGCGGCCTTTTGCAGCCCTCTAGCCCTTTCCTGGGCTGTTTTACAGCCTTTTTAGTGTCGAAAAGTTCGGGTCCCCATTGACTTCAATGGGGTTCGGGTTCGGGACGAAGTTCGGATCGGGTTCGGATCCCGAACCCGAACTATTTTCGGGAAGTTCGGCCGAACTTCTCGAACCCGAACATCCAGGTGTCCGCTCAACTCTACTAGAGAGGCAACCACCTCTCTCTATATACTCTACATTCCCACTATAGCTAATTTTATCACCCAAAGCTGGAAGAGAAACCAGGGAAGATACTCAGGGAGCGCTTGATGGAATGGAGCCCCCTCGCTCTGTGGATCTCTCTAGTGATTGGAACCCAGCACTCCGGCAATGAAATAGGAACAGCCACTCAGCGGGCCCCTCTATACTCTAATGCTGGGTTCAGACCTGAACAGTTCGCGATGGAGCACTCTGTATGCGCGATTGTACTGGCGTTTGCAATCGCGCATACAGAGACAAGCGAACGCCCATTGTTGCGCGTTCCCGAAAGTCTATGTACGGGAACGCGCGACAAGACGCCCCAAAGAAGCTCATGTACTTCTTGGGGCGTCGGGCGCTTTACAGCGCGATCATATGCGCTGTAAAACGCCCAGGTGAGAACCATGCCGATAGGGAAGCATTGGTTTCTCCTTGTTGAGCGTTTTATAGTGCTTAGGAAAGCGCTGTAAAACGCTCAGGTGTGAACCCAGCCTGAGGGTCTGATCACCACCAGATATTTAGGTCATAGCCAAGCTATAATGTTCCAGTGTCAGCCTACAGAACTGAAAAAGCAGCTTTGGCAGTGACTGGAGCATAATAGCAGATTTACTGATGCATTTTTTTCCCCAGCATAGTGTCTGCCTACAGAGCTGAAAATGAAGATCTGGATGTGACTGTAGTATAAACGCAGGTTTAATGTTTTTTATGCTATTTTTCTTTACCCAAGGTTCCTTCATAGTGCCAGACTATAGAACTGATAATGCAGTTTTTGTAAAAAAAAATGGAGTATTAGGGGAAGTTTATAGTTTTTAGGCTTTTTTCTTTACTTAAGCTTCCCTCATAGTGTCGGCCTACAGTATATAACTGGAAAAGCAGCTTTGTCAGCGACTGGAGTATAAGAGCAGATTTTCATCCTTTTTAAATGAACTACATTCAGTGTAACTGCACAATGCCAGGCACAATTTTTGATTTTCTTATCTTAAAAATATCCTTTTAATCCAGAAAATGTACAAAGCTTGATTGCATGAATTTAAAGTATATTTCTTATTCTTTGCTGTAAATTGAAGGAGTTCCTGCATGGGCCAGCCGTACACTCATGCACACACATATGTACAGTACACACATACAGATATATATATATATATATATATACATACATACATATATACACACACAAAATGAAAATATATACAGTACAGACCAAAAGTTTGGACACACCTTCTCATTCAAAGAGTTTTCTTTATTTTCATTACTATGAAAATTGTAAATTCACACTGAAGGCATCAAAACTATGAATTAACACATGTGGAATTATATACATAACAAAAAAGTGTGAAACAACTGAAAATATGTCATATTCTAGGTTCTTCAAAGTAGCCACCTTTTGCTTTGATTACTGCTTTGCACACTCTTGGTATTCTCTTGATGAGCTTCAAGAGGTAGTCACCTGAAATGGTCTTCCAACAGTCTTGAAGGAGTTCCCTGAGATGCTTAGCACTTGTTGGCCCTTTTGCCTTCACTCTGCAGTCCAGCTCACCCCAAACCATCTCGATTGGGTTCAGGTCCGATGACTGTGGAGGCCAGGTCATCTGGCGCAGCACCCCATCACTCTCCTTCATGGTCAAATAGCCCTTACACAGCCTGGAGGTGTGTTTGGGGTCATTGTCCTGTTGAAAAATAAATGATGGTCCAACTAAACGCAAACCGGATGGAATAGCATGCCGCTGCAAGATGCTGTGGTAGCCATGCTGGTTCAGTATGCCTTCAATTTTGAATAAATCCCCAACAGTGTCACCAGCAAAGCACCCCACACCATCACACCTCCTCCTCCTCCTCCATGCTTCACGGTGGGAACCAGGCATGTAGAGTCCATCCGTTCACCTTTTCTGCGGCGCACAAAGACACGGTGGTTGGAACCAAAGATCTCAAATTTGGACTCATCAGACCAAAGCACAGATTTCCACTGGTCTAATGTCCATTCCTTGTGTTCTTTAGCCCAAACAAGTCTTTACTTAGCTGCTTTTTTCTTGCCATAATACAAATTCTAACAGTCTATTCAGTAGGAGAATCAGCTGTGTATCCACCTGACTTCTCCACAACGCAACTGATGGTCCCAACCCCATTTATAAGGCAAGAAATCCCACTTATTAAACCTGACAGGGCACACCTGTGAAGTGAAAACCATTTCAGGTGACTACCTCTTGAAGCTCATCAAGAGAATACCAAGAGTGTGCAAAGCAGTAATCAAAGCAAAAGGTGGCTACTTTGAAGAACCTAGAATATGACATATTTTCAGTTGTTTCACACTTTTTTGTTATGTATATAATTCCACATGTGTTAATTCATAGTTTTGATGCCTTCAGTGTGAATCTACAATTTTCATAGTCATGAAAATAAAGAAAACTCTTTGAATAAGAAGGTGTGTCCAAACTTTTGGTCTGTACTGTATATGAATGTAAAGTAAAAATAAAAACATTTTTATTCAAAGCAAATATAAGAATTAAACTCCACAGTGGACGCCACTTTAATAGTGACTTTCAACGACGGCCTCCCATTTAACAGTGACCTTGACAGAGTCCCCCTTTTAACAGTGACTTGAACAGTATCCTCCCCTTTAAGAGTGACTTGGAACAGTGCCCTCCCCTTTCAGAGTGACTCGTAGCAGTGCCCTCCCCTTTAAGAGTGACTTAGAACAGTGGCCTCCCTTTAAAAGTGACTTTGACAAAGACCTCCCCTTTAACAGTGACTAGAACAGTGGTTGCCCCTTTAAGAGTGACTTGGAACAGTGCCCTCCCCTTTAAGAGTGAATTGAACAGTGCCCTCCCCTTTAACAGTGACTTTGACAACGGCCTCCACTTTAACAATGACTAGAACAGTGGCCCGCCCCTTTAACAGTGACATACTTGTTAGGTAGAATTACTTACAGTGATCAAATATTCCAGCTCTTCTGGATCGAAATAGCTTTTTGCCATTTTCGTTTCGTTTGTAGAATCTGTCTATCTCCACTGTCCTCGCGATCCAAAGACAGGCACGCACGTACAGACGCACGCACGTACAGAGGCACAAACACGATTATTTAAATTACGTATAATCGCGATAACGAACCAAACATAGTAGACTGTTTAAGGCAGGCAAATTTCATATTGGTACCTTGCTCTAAGTTGTATTCACGTACGAATGAAACTTAAAGTTGTATTAACGAAGTTAACGAATATGGATTATAGCAGTGCTAAGTTGAAATCGCAATGCGATTAATTCAAGTTCTATAAATAGCATTGCGATTTCAACTTTGAGCTTCTGCCGACTTCCGTGCTCATGGAGCAGTCCCCATCGTCCATGCTAGATGTACTGTCGGATTTGAGAAAGTTGAAATCGCAATACTATTAATTCAAGTTCTATAACTCGCATTGCGATTTCAACTTAGAGCTTCGGCTGACTTCCGTGCTCATGGAGCGTCCCCATCGTCCATGCTAGATGTACTGTTGGATTTGAGAAAGTTGAAATCGCAATGCTATTAATTCAAGTTCTATAATTCGCATTGCGATTTCAACTTAGAGCTTCTGCCGACTTCCGTGCTCATGGAGCGTCCCCATCACCATGGGAACGGCTCCATGCGATTAATTCAAGTTCTAAAAATCGCAATGCGGTACAGTGTACAGTACAGTAGCTGTCTGGTGAACTTCCCTCCCACCCCGCCACCCCCGCCACCCGATTTCTTCTTTTTGGCCGCGTGCGTGATGAAGGGAACAGTATACTGTACATTACCGTATATTGTCAATGCCACGCAGGTTACTGTAATCTCCGCCACCTCGGTGTTTCACATACAGGGGGGGACACTAAGTTTAGGGGAGAACAAACAGTAAGGGTGATAGGCAGAGCGGGGAGGGATGACGGGAGTCGGTAAAACGGGAAGCCGCTCTGGCCAATAACTACGATAATTTGAATACTTTAACTAAACACCTGCCATCTAGTGGCTTTGCTGTGTATTGCTACACTGACGGAGATAAAATCGCGTTTCGGTATTAACGAATTGCGAAAAAAGGGAGCGGTAACGATGATACATCTGTATCTGTGATAGCATTCTATGTGTAAGTGTGTATCCATAGATAGCTGTCAGTCACTGATAGATGTAGTAATGGTGCCTGTCATTTTAGTAATCTGGCGAGCTTGTGGACGTGAGGTGCAAATCACAACCAGATTTGGAATGTACAAGTTTATTGAGAGACAACGCGTTTCAGGGTGCATATGACCCCTTTATCAAGTCTGGAGCGCTGCAGCTGCTGGTGCAGCTGCTGGTGCAGCTGGATATTTGCTGCTCGGATACTGCTGCCCGGTCGCTGTTGTTGGCAATGTAGTGCAATGCCAGAGGTGAGTCAGATGTGGCTGGAGCGCTGTGACTTTGCAGAATGCTTGGGTGCTCATGCCGCTCTACAGAGCACTAGTGAGACCTCATTTGGAGTATTGTGCGCAGTACTGGAGACCATATCTCCAGAAGGATATTGATACTTTGGAGAGAGTTCAGAGAAGAGCTACTAAACTAGTACATGGATTGCAGGATAAAACTTACCAGGAAAGATTAGCGGACCTTAACATAGCTTGGAAGAAAGACGAGACAGAGGGGATATGATAGAAACTTTTAAATACATAAAGGGAATCAACAAGGTAAAAGAGGAGAGAATATTTAAAAGAAGAAAAACTGCTACAAGAGGACATAGTTTTAAATTAGAGGGGCATCAGGAAGTATAGAAACATAGAAACATAGAATGTGTCGGCAGATAAGAACCATTTGGCCCATCTAGTCTGCCCAATATATCTGAATCCTATGAATAGTCCCTGGCCCTATCTTATATGAAGGATAGCCTTATGCCTATCCCATGCATGCTTAAACTCCTTCACTGTATTTGCCGCTACCACTTCTGCAGGAAGGCTATTCCATGCATCCACTACTCTCTCAGTAAAGTAATACTTCCTTATATTACTTTTAAACCTTTGCCCCTCTAATTTAAAACTGTGTCCTCTTGTGGTAGTTTTTCTTCTTTTAAATATGCTCTCCTCCTTTACCGAGTTGATTCCCTTTATGTATTTAAAAGTTTCTATCATATCCCCTCTGTCTCTTCTTTCTTCCAAGCTATACATATTAAGGTCTTTTAACCTTTCCTGGTAAGTTTTATCCTGCAATCCATGTACTAGTTTAGTAGCTCTTCTTTGAACTCTCTCTAGAGTATCTATATCCTTCTGGAGATATGGCCTCCAGTACTGCGCACAATACTCCAAGTGAGGTCTCACCAGTGTTCTGTATTACTTTACTGAGAGAGTAGTGGATGCATGGAATAGACTTCCTGCAGAAGTGGTAGCTGCAAATACAGTGAAGGAGTTTAAGCATGCATGGGATAGGCATAAGGCCATCCTTCATATAAGACAGGGCCAGGGGCTATTCATAGTATTCAGTATATTGGGCAGACTAGATGGGCCAAATGGTTCTTATCTGCCGACACATTCTATGTATCTATGTATTGTACGTGGTACATGCAGTCAGGCAAAGCTTTTGCGGTGGTGAAGCTGATGTGGCTGGAGTGTTGTGGCCCAACTTCTGCACATGGTGCGTGCAGTCAGGACATGCAGAGAGCAGTTACCCTATGAGGGCCTCTCTCATTCTGCGGCCACACATTTACTGATAGATGTACACAGGGGAGGTGTTATCAGAGTTTGATAGCATTCTCTGTGTAAGTGTGTATACATAGATAGCTGTCAGTCACTGATAGTTGTACACAGGGGAGGTGTTATCTGTGATAGCATTCTCTGTGTAAGTGTGTATCCATAGATAGCTGTCAGTCACTGATCGATGTACACATGGGAGGTGTTATCAGAGTTTGACAGCATTCTCTGTGTAAGTGTGTATACATAGATAGCTGTCAGTCACTGATCGAATGTACACAGGGGAGGTGTTATCAGAGTTTGACAGCATTCTCTGTGTAAGTGTGTATACATAGATAGCTGTCAGTCACTGATAGATGTACACAGGGGAGGTGTTAACAGTGATTGATAGCATTCTCTGACAATGACAGTATGTAGGTGGCAGCAGGATCATCAGGAGGTCACAGAGTGGCAAGGTGACATAATGTTGAGATAGGAGCAGCATCAGGAGGCCACAGAGTGGCAAGGTGACATAGTGTGGAGGTGGAAGCAGCATCAGGAGACCACAGAGTGGCAAGGTGACATAGTGTGGAGGTGGCAGCAGCATCAGGAGACCACAGAGTGACCCGGTGACAGAGTGGAGAGGTGGGTGACAATACCAGTACCAGCTGAAGATGGTGTGTGAAGGAAGGAGCACTTGGCATCAGATGTGTGGCAGCAGGTGGCTGGCAGCATCAGAATAGTAGCTGAGGCAGGTAGCCAGAAGAAACTGTTCTCTTTTGTCAAAGTGTTGCTGTGGCACCATGGATGATCTAGTCTGATGCATCAGGCATTGGTGGGTGGAAATCCTGACTGATTCACGCCTGATTATTCTTGACAAAGGTTAGTCTGTCCACATTTTGGGACAGGCAAGTTCTTCTTGGGGTAACTATAGCCCCCGCTGCACTAAACAACCGCTCTGATGCCACACTACTGGCCGGGCAGGACAGCTTTTCCAGAGCAAACTCTGCCAGTTGCGGCCACAAACTCTGACAGTTTGGCTACCCAGTAGTCCAGCAGATCTTCAATGTGGGGTGGCAGGGTGCTGTCCAAGTATGCCACCACCTACTGGTTCAGGTCCTGCACCATGTCTAGCTGCTGCTGGTGAGTAATTCTTCACTAGGCAGGTGAAAAAAGCTGCTCATCAGCGACTCTAGACTCAAGTTGCTGATGATGGAGCTGGAACTGCTCCTACCCCCCCACCCTGCCACAGCAGCCATGGCAGAGGAACTTGAGTGCAGAGGGCCCCCCTGTCAGACCTGTGAGAGGATGGACGATGGTGCAGATAGGCAGCCAACTGGCTACATAGGATGTCTCTATAGTAGTTCAGTTTGTCCTCCCTCTCAGCCAGTGTAAAAAAAGCCCCCATTTTGGAACGGTAGCGAGTGGCTGCTCCTGCTCCTCCTCTCCCGTCACCTGTGTAAAAAAAACACCTATTTCACTACACATTGCTTGTGCTCCAATGTCCTCCTCCTCCTCCAGTTCAGCCCCCACAGTACTCATGTGGCCGTGAGATTAGGCGCCGTGTTTCCAGTCCCCTGACCAGCCAGATTTACCAGCATCTGTTCCAGGACATGAAGCAGTGGAATGACATTATCCATCTTGTAGTCCTGGCGACTAACAAATAACGTGGCCTCCTCAAAGGGCCTGAGCAAATGACAGGTGTCACACAAGAGCTGCCACTGGCTGACATCGAAGTTACACAGGGGAGTACTCCTGTCCACTTGGATCATCAAGTAATTGTTTATAGCCTTTCTCTGTTCATATAGTCGGTCCAACATATGGAGGGTGGAATTCCAACGGGTGGAAAAGTTGCATATCAGCCTATTTTGGGGGATGCCGTTCTGCCGTTGCAGTCCAAGGAGGGTGTGCTTTGAGGTGTACAAGTGGCTGAAGTGCATGCAAAGTTTCCTGGCCATTTTGTAGGATGTCTTGCAGATGGGTGGAAGACTTCAGGAACCGCTTGACAACCAGATTGAACACGTGTGCCATGTAGTGCGCATGGCTTAGCCCTTCTTGACACAGTGCTGACACCATGTTCTTCCCGTTGTCGGTCACCATGGTTTCGATTTCGAATTGTCGTGGAGAAAGCCAGGATTCAATTTCTTGATGAAGGACACGGAGCAGTTCCTCCCCTGTGTGACTCCGTTTGTTCAGGCAAATGAGGTGCAGAACAGCGTGACACCGCCGTGCCCTTGCACATGTGGTATGCTGGAGGGGCACTGTGAATTGTCCCTGCAGTAGAGGCTGAGGACACGGTGGAGGATGAGGAGGCAGAGGCGGACATTGTTGCAGGACCAATGGCATGAGAATGAGGAGGCGGAAGTGACATCACCTAGCCAAGTTGCTGGTGTGGCTGTGCAGGAACCACATTCACCCAGTAGGCTGTATAGGACATGTATTGTCCCTGACCATAGTTATAGCTCCACACGTTGGCGCTGCCATGCACCAACAGGCTCAAGGACTGGCCTACCTTCTGTTCTACATACGTGTGCAAGGCTGGTACTGCCTTTTTGGCAAAGAAATGACGGCTTGGGACTCTCCACCTCGGCTTGGCACAAGCCATCAGTTCTCTGAAAGGTGCAGAGTCCACCACTTGGAAAGAAAGGGACTGCAGCACCAACAACTTAGCGAGGAGCACATTCAGCTTCTGCATTGTTGTATGAGTGCATGCATACCGTTGTCTCTTGCCAATTTCTTCGGTGATCGATTGCTGACGGAATGACTGACAAGGAGTAGCAGGATCAGAAGATGATGGAAAGGACAGACAGCTTCCTTGGGCTGAGGTGGTGGAGCCTTGACTGCCTGAAATTTGGTGCTTGTCACTGGGTGATGCAGAGGTTGCTGTGGCAAGCTGGAACACCACATCGGAGCCACGGTTCTTCCAGGCAACCGTAAGATGACGCTGCATATGTTGACGCAGGGCCATGGAGCCAACATTGGCACCCTGGACACACTTCACCTTCTGCACACAGAATCTACAAATGGCCATGTTTACCTCCTCCGGAGACTCTGCACTGACTCACTGCTACCGCCACTGCTTCCGTGAACGCCTGCACCACTACTTTCTGGGCAGGTAGGCTCCTGCGAAGCGGGTAGTGTACCCCGGCATATTTGGCTCCTGACCGCCCACTGCTACCACCCTGCTGACTCCTGGCCTAGCCAGCTACTTGCTGGCTCCGCCACTGCCTCATGATCAAGCTGTCACCCCTCTTCTCCTGATGATGATGAAGCCCCAAATTCACCCGGCTCCCAAGTGCTATTAGCTACACCATCATCATCGAGTACTGTCTGCACTTTGCTGGTGTCCTCCTCAACGGTCTCTTGGTCAGGGACCTAACCGCTCGCAACACCAGCTCCCATGCCACTCTCCTCATCACTACATGCCTGCCTACTGGAGGAAGCAGCGGATGTCTCCTCCACATCTTGGCTGGCCAGTAGCTGCTGACCGTCCTCTGTGTGATCCCTGGACGCTGCCATCCATACATAAACCATACTGGAAAATAGATGTCTCAGGTACCAATCGGCACACAGCGCTCCACACGCCGCCCGCACTGGTCTGCTTTCAGTTTCCATATCGGGCACATCGAGTCTGGAGAAGAACACTACAGTAACGCAGTCCTCCACGCCATGTGCTGATTCCTCCAAGCCAGAGGGCAGCAGGACTGGTGGGGTTTAGCTGTGGCTCGCTTATCCTCCTTTTGTCTGTGAGGAGGCATGGGTACCGATGCTCGACCCACCCACACATGATCAGCGCCGCACACACGCTAGGCTCAGGCCATCGGCAGCACCCAGCCGTCCTCTGCCCATCTGAGCACAGAAGCCAGTGAGGAGCCAGCTTGCCTCGGCCCAGGTCTGGAAGTGTCCTCGGCTGTGCCACCGGGATGAGTTCCCCTCCCCTCGGTGATGACTCAGTGACAGTCCCCGGCTGCTGACGTGGTGCTCGACGGCTGCCTCCTGTGCGCAGCCTGGATCAACGTTCGCAGGCCAGGCTGCTAAATAAGCCTTTAGCTGCGATGCTTGGCTACACATGGAGGGGTAGCTCTGCTTCATCTTTGTGTACTTGACATAGAAAATCATATCCTTTAGGTTCATGAAAAACATACAGTAATCCGGTCCTATACAATGCAGATGTCTGGAGGGGGAGAAGAATGTAGGGCTTCCAGGGAGAGATGGGGTGGATATATATATATATATATATATATATATATATATATATGCAAAGAAAAAATCCAAGGCAGCACACAAAAATCTGTGAAAAAATAGGGTGTTTATTCCCCCATGTGAAGACAGCAACGTTTCAGCTCTCTCTATGGAGCCTTTGTCAAGCCATAACAGTCAGTGCACACACAGGTGTTTATAAAACATGCCAAATTACAATATAATTTACATGATTATACAAGAATTTTTATAACAAGGTGCAAAATACATGATCCAAATTCATGACATATATATATAAACGATCATTATACAAAATTCATATCAGTGTTCCATTTGTGATATCATATAAAATATAAAATCCATAAACAAGTTAATTCTAATTTGTAAACATGATTAACAATAATTACATACAGGTGCCCATAAAAATTCAAATGGAGATCTCACATACTGGGGGAGAAAGCAGGGTTCACTCGGCACAGTGGTAAACATCTCTTCAACCAAATTAACTGATGCTCAGATCCATGTTTTAAACAAGGGTTTGTCCTTTTGCCCAGTTACCAAAACCAATTGGTTCAATGTGGAACTAGACCTACAGAGGTTTTATCGTAGGATTAAATTGAAGGTGTGGGCATCTGAGCATCAGGACAGCCCGATGTCTACTAATGCAAGTGAATTAAGTTTACAAAGCACGGATTGTTTTTGAAGAGTGATTTTAATCCTGAGTCACACCATCCCGCTATTGAGGCTTTTACTCTGGTTGGGCGGGACATGCAGGATATGATGGTGAATACTTAGAGTCATGGGAATTTGACCTCTGATGACATTAAGGCCGTTAATGATCTGTCTGCAGACTGCAGCCTTACCATCAAGTCTGCGGACAAAGGTGGAGGGGTTGTGGTAATGGATACGGATCATTACGTGCAAGAAATTTTATCTCAACTGGCCGACAATAATGTATATCAACGGGTCTCTAATGATCCTAAATTTAATCCGCTGAGGGAACTTAGAGATATGTTAATACAGGCCAAATCTGGTGGCATCATTGATGAGAAATTATGTAGTTATTTGTTATGTGAAAAACCAATAACTCCTATATTATATACTCTTCCAAAAATACACAAGAATCTGCGAGAGCCCCCTGGCCGGCCCATTGTGTCCGGCAGGGGGTCTCTATTTTGTAATCCGGCTATTTTTCTGGATAGGATCTTGCGGCCTTTTGCAGTTTCTGCCAGATCCTATATCAGAGATACAAATGATTTTTTGATGAAGATCAAGGATTTGAGGGTCCCAGATGGAGCCATTCTTGCCTCTTTTGACGTGTGCAGTCTGTACACGTCAATTGAGCATGAATTAGGGCTCCATGCTGTGGAATTATGTCTGCTTCAGACAAACTATACAGAGGAATGTAGATTGTTTCTACTTGGTCTATTGAGGTTTATTTTATGTAAGAATTATTTCTTATTTCGGGATGACTACTATGTACAGTTAAGAGGGACCGCGATGGGGTCCAATGTGGCGCCCACCTATGGAAATATAGATATGACATTTTTAGAAGACTCTTACATCTATGGGTGCCTCCACTTCAGCCATGTGCAGGGGTGGTGGCGCTACATACAGTGGCGGAAATAATTATTTGACCCCTCACTGATTTTGTAAGTTTGTCCAATGACAAAGAAATGAAAAGTCTCAGAACAGTATCATTTCAATGGTAGGTTTATTGTAACAGTGGCAGATAGCACATCAAAAGGAAAATCGAAAAAATAACTTTAAATAAAAGATAGCAACTGATTTGCATTTCATTGAGTGAAATAAGTATTTGAACCCCTACCAACCATTAAGAGTTCTGGCTCCCACAGAGTGGTTAGACACTTCTACTCAATTAGTCACCCTCATTAAGGACACCTGTCTTAACTAGTCACCTGTATAAAAGACACCTGTCCACAGAATCAATCAATCAAGCAGACTCCAAACTCTCCAACATGGGAAAGACCAAAGAGCTGTCCAAGGATGTCAGAGACAAAATTGTAGACCTGCACAAGGCTGGAATGGGCTATAAAACCATTAGCAAGAAGCTGGGAGAGAAGGTGACAACTGTTGGTGCGATTGTTCGAAAATGGAAGGAGCACAAAATGACCATCAATCGACCTCGCTCTGGGGCTCCACGCAAGATCTCACCTCGTGGGGTGTCAATGGTTCTGAGAAAGGTGAAAAAGCATCCTAGAACTACACGGGAGGAGTTAGTTAATGACCTCAAATTAGCAGGGACCACAGTCACCAAGAAAACCATTGGAAACACATTACACCGCAATGGATTAAAATCCTGCAGGGCTCGCAAGGTCCCCCTGCTCAGGAAGGCACATGTGCAGGCCCGTCTGAAGTTTGCCAATGAACACCTGAATGATTCAGAGAGTGACTGGGAGAAGGTGCTGTGGTCTGATGAGACCAAAATAGAGCTCTTTGGCATTAACTCAACTCGCTGTGTTTGGAGGAAGAAAAATGCTGCCTATGACCCCCAAAACACCGTCCCCACCGTCAAGCATGGGGGTGGAAACATTTTGCTTTGGGGGTGTTTTTCTGCTAAGGGCACAGGACAACTTATTCGCATAAACGGGAAAATGGACGGAGCCATGTATCGTGAAATCCTGAGCGACAACCTCCTTCCCTCTGCCAGGAAACTGAAAATGGGTCGTGGATGGGTGTTCCAGCACGACAATGACCCAAAACATACAGCAAAGGCAACAAAGGAGTGGCTCAAGAAGAAGCACATTAAGGTCATGGAGTGGCCTAGTCAGTCTCCGGACCTTAATCCAATCGAAAACCTATGGAGGGAGCTCAAGCTCAGAGTTGCACAGAGACAGCCTCGAAACCTTAGGGATTTAGAGATGATCTGCAAAGAGGAGTGGACCAACATTCCTCCTAAAATGTGCGCAAACTTGGTCATCAATTACAAGAAACGTTTGACCTCTGTGCTTGCAAACAAGGGTTTTTCCACCAAGTATTAAGTCTTTTTTTGTTAGAGGGTTCAAATACTTATTTCACTCAATGAAATGCAAATCAGTTGCTATCTTTTATTTAAAGTTATTTTTTCGAATTTCCTTTTGATGTGCTATCTGCCACTGTTACAATAAACCTACCATTGAAATGATACTGTTCTGAGACTTTTCATTTCTTTGTCATTGGACAAACTTACAAAATCAGTGAGGGGTCAAATAATTATTTCCTCCACTGTAGATGATATTTTTTTGATATGGGTGGGTGCCACAGAGGACCTCATGGCCTTCCACTCATTCTTGAATGGCATTGACCCTAGTGTCAAATTTGCGATAATGTATTCTCATGACAAATTACAATTTCTTGACACGGAGGTGGTGATTCAGGGTGATACTCTGACCACTGACCTCTATGTGAAGCCTACAGACAAAAATACTCTTGTCAGATATGAGAGCCACCACCCGAGGCCAATGATTGAATCCCTTCCCCTGAGCCAGATGTTACGTATGGCTAGGATAGTAGGTGAGGGCCCAGTGAGGGATCAGCGGTTATTAGAGATGGCTAGTAAATTTAAGGCCAGGGGTTACCCCAATAAACTTGTTACAGCGAGCATAGAGAAAACTAGAGTCAGGCTGAGAGATGGAGACCAGACGAGATCGAGGGAGTCTACACAAAGGATCCCGTTGGTGTCCCATTATTGCAGTAGTAGCCCCCAAGTCTCCTCTATTGTCAGGAAACACTGGCCAATTTTAGCTAGTGGCTTTGACAATATAGAAGAATTTAAAGTTCCTCCTTTATGCTCTTTTCGGAGAAGCCGAAATTTGGGAGACAAATTAGTTAGATCAGACGTTGGATCTTCTAGGATTGATTGTGGCACGTATTTTGGCTCCACTCGCAAGGGCTGCTATCCATGCCACAATTGTGTCAATTGCCCCTACATGCTGAGGGGTGATTCATTTGTAAATCCAGCCTTTGGGAAGACAGTTCGAATCAAACAGTATTTGACTTGTGATTCAACATATGCAATTTATCTTTTATCGTGTCCTTGTGGACTATGGTATGTTGGGGAAACAACCTGGGATGTCAAAACCAGATTAAATCAGCACAGGTATACCATTAGAAAAAAGAGACTGGATTTACTTGTACCTAAGCATTTTACTGAAGCAGGCCATTTAGAACGTGATTTAAAATTTAGGATACTTGAACAAGTGCCCCTACCCAGACGGAGTGGGGACAGGACGATACATCTCAAAAGAAGAGAGCTCTATTGGATTTTTGAGCTCAAGACTCTGAAACCAAGGGGGCTCAATGTATATTTCAGGGTAGTTTGACTCCCTCTGTCTTGTGAATTATATGTGGGGTTCTGATAAATTCTCCTCCTTCCAAGTGTAAGGCTGTCTTTAAGTGCATCTGTTGAATTAAATTGATTAGTAATATTGCCTCGCTATATTTTTCAGATGAACGTGAAGTTACATCTGAGTATTGGAGCATCTCTAAGAATACTGGAGGATGGCAGGATCTACCGGCATTAGATAATTGTTATCTTTGATTTTTTCTATAATATTGTGCGGTTTATGGGCGGATGTCTGGGGCCTGGGATTTTCGTGGGGGCTGGGTATCGGTGGCGACCTGAGAAGTGGCTCTTCCTGCCAGACATGAGGGCGGACGGTGGGCAGTGACATGACACATGTGTGATATGGGTGTTAAAGTGTGTTCTCCTAATGGGGCAACTGTGGTACAGAGTCAGCCTTGGTTAGGTCTCTGTCCACATATGCCCTAATTATCGGTGACTTCTGAGCGGTACTCGATTTGAGTCCTCTGACCTAGGAGACACTAATTTGAATGTATGTGATGCATGGCTATGCAGGGCCTTAATAATTAATTCGTTAACATTATGGGGATGAGGCAGCCAAATATGTGAGTGGTTTTTCCACTGTTTTGATAGAGAACTGCTGGACCCCCTCTTTTGTTTCAGGATACTGTAATTTGTGATCATAGATCGCTGCAAGCCCTGTTACGTGCTGTGTATGTGTGTATCATGTGACTGGTCACATGATTGTCAAGTCTGCCGGCCGTGTCCACCCATGTTTGGGAACGAGCGTGCGCAGTGTGCCTCTGCTGCCTGGCGGCCATCTTGGTTGTGGGCCTCCGATCTCTGCCCTGTATAGATAATATCGCGGTACGAGAGATGTCCCGCGCATGCGCCTTATCAAGTTCCGGACACCGAGTGAACCCTGCTTTCTCCCCCAGTATGTGAGATCTCCATTTGAATTTTTTAAATATTTACACACCTGTATGTAATTATTGTTAATCATGTTTACAAATTAGAATTAACTTGTTTATGGATTTTATATTTTATATGATATCACAAATGGAACACTGATATGAATTTTGTATAATGATCGTTTATATATATATGTCATGAATTTGGATCATGTATTTTGCACCTTGATATAAAAATTCTTGTATAATCATGTAAATTATATTGTAATTTGGCATGCTTTATAAACACCTGTGTGTGCACTGACTGTTATGGCTTGACAAAGGCTCCATAGAGAGAGCTGAAACGTTGCTGTCTTCACATGGGGGAATAAACACCCTATTTTTTCCCGGATTTTTGTGTGCTGCCTTGGATTTTTTCTTTGCATATCTGAATTGGATCCAGTCCGTGGTCTGCTCCAAGGAATTGCACCTTCCTAGTGTGTGCTGCTCATCTACTTTTTAGTTTTAAATATATATATATATATATATATTATATATATTTGTGTTCAAATTAATAGCAGTGTGTATAAAAAAAATTGAATAAAGCTCAAAATCCTTCTAATAGCTTTTATTTCTATACACACAAATGCATTGGGAACACTACACATTCTATTCTGAATCAAAACATGAAGAAAAATATATCAAAATGGTGTGGTTCCTCTAAAAAAATTGAAGAAAAATGAATATTAGACTGTTCCAAAAAATAGCAGTGTTTGTATTCTTTTTTACAAAAAATGTTTGAAGATTTTGCTTTCCTTTGAATCACTTAACTAATATTTAGTTATATAACCACTGTTTCTGAGAACTGCTGTACATCTGTGTTGCATGGAGCCAACCAACTTCTGGCCCCTGTGAACAGGTATTCCAGCCCAGGATGATTCGACTACATTCCACAGTTCTTCTCTATTTCTTGGTTTTGCCTCAGAAACTGCATTTTTGATGTCACCCCACAAGTTTTCTTTTGAATTAAGATCCGGGGATAGGGGCTGTCCACTCCATAACGTCAATCTTGTTGGTCTGGAACCAAGATGTTGCACGTTTACTGGTGTGTTTGGGGTCGTTGTCTTGTTGGAACACCCATTTCAAGGGCATTTCTTCTTCAGCATAAGGCAGCATGACCTCTTCAAGTATTCTGATGTATTCAAACTGATCTATGATCCCTGGTATGCGATAAATAGGCCCAACACCTAAGTATGATAAACATCCCCATATCATGATGCTTGCTACTATGCTTCACTGTCTTCATTGTGTACTGTGGCTTGAATTCAGTGTTTGGGGGTCGTCTGACAAAATGTCTCCGGCCACTAGACCCAAAAAGAACAATCTTACTTTCATCAGTCCACAAAATGTCTCTTTAGCCCAGTCAATGTCCTCTTTGGCAAATTGCAACCTCTTCAGCACATAAACACACACTTAGGCCCTTGCTAGAACCCTCGGGATAATTACTGACAACAAACAAAACGGTCCTCTTACCAAGAAATCCCTTTAAGGGTCCTAACTATATACAGACGTGGACAAAATTGTTGGTACCCTTTGGTCAATGAAAGAAAAAGTCACAATGGTCACAGAAATAACTTTAATCTGACAAAAGTAATAATAAATTAAAATTCTATAAATGTTAACCAATGAAAGTCAGACATTGTTTTTCAACCATGCTTCAACAGAATTATGTAAAAAAATAAACTCATGAAACAGGCATGGACAAAAATGATGGTACCCCTAACTTAATATTTTGTTGCGCAACCTTTTGAGGCAATCACTGCAATCAAACGCTTCCTGTAACTGTCAATGAGACATCTGCACCTCTCAGCAGGTATTTTGGCCCACTCCTCATGAGCAAACTGCTCCAGTTGTGTCCGGTTTGAAGGGTGCCTTTTCCAGACTGCATGTTTCAGCTCCTTCCAAAGATGCTCAATAGGATTGAGGTCAGGGCTCATAGAAGGCCACTTTAGAATAGTCCAATTTTTTCCTCTTAGCCATTCTTGGGTGTTTTTAGCGGTGTGTTTTGGGTCATTGTCCTGTTGCAAGACCCATGACCTGCGACTGAGACCAAGCTTTCTGACACTGGCTAGTACATTTCTCTCTAGAATTCCTTGATAGTCTTGAGATTTCATTGTACCCTGCACAGATTCAAGACACCCTGTGCCAGACGCAGCAAAGCAGCCCCAGAACATAACAGAGCCTCCTCCATGTTTCACAGTAGGGACAGTGTTCTTTTCTTGATATGCTTCATTTTTTCGTCTGTGAACATACAGCTGATGTGCCTTGGCAAAAACTTCGATTTTTGTCTCATCTGTCCACAGGACATTCTCCCAGAAGCTTTGTGGCTTGTCAACATGTAGTTTGGCATATTCCAGTCTTGCTTTTTTATGATTCGTTTTCAACAATGGTGTCCTCCTTGGTCGTCTCCCATGTAGTCCACTTTGGCTCAAACAACGACGGATGGTGCGATCTGACACTGATGTTCCTTGAGCATGAAGTTCACCTTGAATCTCTTTAGAAGTCTTTCTAGGCTCTTTTGTTACCATTCGGATTATCCGTCTCTTAGATTTGTCATCAATTTTCCTCCTGCGGCCACGTCCAGGGAGGTTGGCTACAGTCCCATGGATCTTAAACTTATGAATAATATGTGCAACTGTACTCACAGGAACATCTAGTTGCTTGGAGATGGTCTTATAGCCTTTACCTTTAACATGCTTGTCTATAATTTTCTTTCTGATCTCTTGAGACAGCTCTTTCCTTTGCTTCCTCTGGTCCATGTCGAGTGTGGTACACACCATATCACCAAACAACACAGTGATTACCTGGAGCCATATATATAGGCCCAATGGCTGATTACAAGGTTGTAGACACCTGTGATGCTAATTAGTGGACACACCTTGAATTAACATGTCCCTTTGGTCACATTATGTTCTGTGTTTTCTAGGGGTACCATCATTTTTGTCCATGCCTGTTTCATGAGTTTATTTTTTTACATAATTCTGTTGAAGCATGGTTGAAAAACAATGTCTGACTTTCATTGGTTAACATTTATAGAATTTTAATTTATTATTACTTTTGTCAGATTAAAGTTATTTCTGTGACCATTGTGACTTTTTCTTTCATTGACCAAAGGGTACCAACAATTTTGTCCACGTCTGTATGTATCTAAAACTACATATTTTATTATATTCACTTAAAAATGCTATTATAGAAAAAAAAATGTGCATGATTAAAACTATCAGGACTAAGCAGAGGGTATCAGTTTTAACACCAGTATATGGCAGTACTAAGATATGTGCTTTTTGTTGTAACACTGTGTTTGATAATAAATGCCTGCTTGTTGAAAACTGAGTGGTGTGTAGTTTTTTTTATTATAATATCAACACCTCCATATATAACCTTTCTTTATATACACTTTTGCACCCTATATGGTATTGCGGTGTATAGTATAATGTGTTGCTGGTAACAGCAACAATATGTTCTAGGAGTGGTTATTATGGGGTGGTTATTAGCAGTGTAATTCAACTGCGATATTAATCGTTTGATGTACTATCACCTACACATTTGTAATCCACTACTTTGCTAGTAAAACAGTAGTCCGTTCAGTGCTTCATTTTACAGCACTATGTTGTTAATATACACTGTTTACAAGGGACAAACAGTGTGTTATTATTATGTAATATCAACACCCCCACATGTAGTCTTTTAATGTATTGACATTTGCAGCCTGTTTAGGCTTGCAATGTATGACACGTTGTGCTATGGGGGTGAGAGACTCAAAGTATAATGCTACTGCGGTATTCACCGCTAAGTGTGCTATTACATGCGCACTGATTTTAGACTCTGTTCGTTCACATATGCTATGTGGATTGTGATTTCAAGCACTGAGCGGATTGGTCACATACACAGTTCAGTACACACACAATACTCTATCCATCTAAATTTTCCCTATCAATTCCAATTGGTGCCCTCTGCTACTCCCTGTCTAAAATACAATAGCAAACACTACCCCTACCAACATTCACTGCTGCTTGCATTTTCGCCAGGGGAGTGGGGTAATAGCACGTCTTTTTTTTCAACAGTGGGACTTTGCAGGGGCTTCTTGCAGATAGTTCGGCTTCACATGGGCCTCTTCTAATTGTAACAGTACTCACAGGTAACTTTAGAACTTGTTTGATCTTCCTGGAGCTGATTGTTGCCTGAGTCCTTTTCGTCTATCCATTCGAATGGTAGTTTTTAGCTTTCTTCCAAGTCTTTCAGGTTTTGGTTTTAAAGCATTTGCGATCATTTTAATCATCATCTTAATCAAGGTATGTTGTTCTTCTGAACAATGTCCGGAGAGACCCATTTTTCTCAGAATTTCAGAGAGAAATGCACTTTAACCAGCATATACAACATTTGCTGCCTTCTATTACTCTACTACACCTGCTAGTAAATTATTTGCCATGTAGAAATATAATTTCTACCAAAAACAGTGATTGATCAAGTTAGTGATGTCTGACTGCTATTATTTTGAACACAACTGTAGATGTGGTCCATCCTGCTACAATCTATCTATCTATCTACCCCATCTCTCTTTGAAAGCCCTGAAATCTTCTAACCCTCCAGACATCAAAATTGTATAGGACCGTTTTACTCTATGCTTATCCTACAGGATCTGATTTTCTATGTCAAGTCCACAAAGATGAAGCAGAGCTGCATTTGTTTTGTAGGGTAAGTTTACCTGCAGTTCTATGTAACTCGAGAACACATGGTGCCTTCAGAACAGACTACAAACTCTGCTCTGCTGAATGACAGTGTCAGTGCTCCCTGGTGACTGTCAGCCCCTTCCTGGTGATGTCTGGCCCATGCTATGTAACACTACCCCCCATGTGTAGCCAAGGATCGCAGCTAAAGGCTTATTTAGCAGTCTGGCATGCGATTGATGATCCAGGCTGCGCACTGGAGGCAGCTGCCCAGCACCATGCCAGCAGCCGGGGAACGTCACTGAGTCATCACCGAAGAGAGGGGAACTGATCCCAGTGGCACAGCCGGGGACACTTCCAGACCTGGGCTGAGGCAAGCTGGCTCCTCACTGGCTTCTGTGCTCAGATGGGCAGAGGATGGCTGGGTGCTGCAGATGGCCGGAACCCAGTGCATGTGCGGCGCTGATCATGTGTGGGTGAGGCGAGCAGCGGTACCCATACCTCCTCACAGACAAAAGGAGGATGTGAGGGCCACTGCTAAACCCCTCTGGCTTGGAGGAATCCGCACACGGTGCGGCAGGCTGCGTTACCGCAGTGTTTTTCTCAGGACTCGACGTGCCCGATACGGAAACTGAAAGCAGACTGGTGTGGGTGGCGTGTGGAGCTAATTTTGTACTAATTTATTATGGGCCTTACAAACTTAAAATACCTTTGAACAAAAAATTGTCAAAGGAAAATATTGCATTTTGTATGCATGGGAGGACATTCCTGCTGCAAACAAAGAACCTGCTGCTGTCAGAGGTGTCTAAGTTTATTTTTGGTGTTTCCCCGGTCTGGTGGGGGTCTATTCCTGGGAACACATTCCTTTTGCAAAAAAAGAACCTGCTTCTGTCTGTTCCTGCTGAGTTAGGCCGAGCTATGTGTAGGCCTTATACTTGACCATTTCCATGTACCTGCTGCTTCTGTCTGTCCTGTTCATACTGAGTTATGTGTAGGCCTTATACTACAGTGTTACCATTTACCTGCTGCTGTCTGTCCTGATCCTGCTGAGTTTGGTCGAGCTATGTGTAGGCCTTATACTACAGTGTTGCCATTTATATGCTGCTGTCTGCCCTGATCCTGCTGAGTTTGGTTGAGCTATGTGTAGGCGCTATACTATAGCGTTACCATTTACCTGCTGCTGTCTGTCCTGATCCTGCTGAGTTTGGTCTAGCTATTTGTAGGACTTATACTACAGTGTTACAATTTACCTGCTGCTGTCTGTTTTTCAACTATCAAGTATTAGAATTCGCTTAAATTGGTGTGCATGCTTCATTTTTGCGCATGTGCTCTGTTCATCATATATTGTCAATATATATATATATATTTACAGTACAGACCAAAAGTTTGGACACACCTTCTCATTCAAAGAGTTTTCTTTATTTTCATGACTATGAAAATTGTAGATTCACACTGAAGGCATCAAAACTATGAATTAACACATGTGGAATTATATACTTATTAAAAAAGTGTGAAACAACTGAAAATATGTCATATTCTAGGTTCTTCAAAGTAGCCACCTTTTGCTTTGATTACTGCTTTGCACACTCTTGGCATTCTCTTGATGAGCTTCAAGAGGTAGTCACCTAAAATTGTCTTCCAACAGTCTTGAAGGAGTTCCCAGAGATGCTTAGCACTTGTTGGCCCTTTTGCCTTCACTCTGCGGTCCAGCTCACCCCAAACCATCTCGATTGGGTTCAGGTCCGGTGACTGTGGAGGCCAGGTCATCTGGCGCAGCACCCCATCACTCTCCTTCATGGTCAAATAGCCCTTACACAGCCTGGAGGTGTGTTTGGGGTCATTGTCCTGTTGAAAAATAAATGATGGTCCAACTAAACGCAAACCGGATGGAAGAGCATGCCGCTGCAAGATGCTGTGGTAGCCATGCTGGTTCAGTATGCCTTCAATTTTGAATAAATCCCCAACAGTGTCACCAGCAAAGCACCCCCACACCATCACACCTCCTCCTCCATGCTTCACGGTGGGAACCAGGCATGTAGAGTCCATCCGTTCACCTTTTCTGCGTCGCACAAAGATACAGTGGTTGGAACCAAAGATCTCAAATTTGGACTCATCAGACCAAAGCACAGATTTCCACTGGTCTAAAGTCCATTCCTTGTGTTCTTTAGCCCAAACAAGTCTCTTCTGCTTGTTTCCTGTCCTTAGCAGTGGTTTCCTAGCAGATATTCTACCATGAAGGCCTGATTCACACAGTTTCCTCTTAACTGTTGTTCTAGAGATGTGTCTGCTGCTAGAACTCTGTGTGGCATTGGCCTGGTCTCTAATCTGAGCTGCTGTTAACCTGCGATTTCTGAGGCAGGTGACTCGGATTAACTTATCCTCCGCAGCAGAGGTGACTCTTGGTATTCCTTTCCTGGGGCGGTCAGTTTCTTTGTAGCATTTGATGGTTTTTGTGACTGCACTTGGGGACACTTTCAAAGTTTTCCCAATTTTTCGGACTGACCTACCTTCATTTCTTAAAGTAATGATGGCCACTTGTTTTTCTTTACTTAGCTGCTTTTTTCTTGCCATAATACAAATTCTAACAGTCTATTCAGTAGGACTATCAGCTGTGTAGCCACCTGACTTATCCACAACGCAACTGATGGTCCCAACCCCATTTATAAGGCAAGAAATCCCACTTATTAAACCTGACAGGGCACACCTGTGAAGTGAAAACCATTTCAGGTGACTACCTCTTGAAGCTCATCAAGAGAATGCCAAGAGTGTGCAAAGCAGTAATCAAAGCAAAAGGTGGCTACTTTAAAGAACCTAGAATATGACATATTTTCAGTTGTTTCATACTTTTTTGATAAGTATATAATTCCAAATGTGTTAATTCATAGTTTTGATGCCTTCAGTGTGAATCTACAATTTTCATAGTCATGAAAATAAAGAAAACGTTTTGAATGAGAAGGTGTGTCCAAACTTTTGGTCTGTACTGTACTTCTGTACTATATGTCTATATATACTGTATATATTATAAAGAATCTTTTGAATAACATACAATCATGCGGTGTTACGCTTCATTCACCAAAAATCATTTTTTTTACTTTATTTCATTAATTTTTTACAATTTTGCTTTATTTGTGTTTTGGGCGGCCCTGGTGTGGTTCTTACTAAAAGTTGATGGGGACCGCATGTGGGCTTCCCTTGTCAAAAAGTCTTGTGCAGTTAACATTGTACAGGACTGATTGAGGAACCTAATAAAATTGTATTATTTTCTTGTTTGTTTTATTCAGGATTTAGGTTCGAACATGGTGTTGTCTGTCGTCCTGAACCGTCCTGTACCTCTCTACATGGTTGGGTGTGACTGGCGTTATATTCATCCATGTGGTAATCCGGTTTTGGGAATGAAACCTTATTGCCACATGTATATATCTATATATACATTTATATTTTATGTTACTTATAGACAACTATGTAATGATAATTTGCACTTGCTTTTTTATATGATCATAGCTTCTTACTTTGCAATATAAACTGTGGAATATATAATGTTCTTGAAGCGATGTCACCCTTTTGGGAGTTATTCTACTAATTTCCATGTTTGCTATCATGTGACCGCATAGACATGATGCGTTTGTGCCTCAACTTGCGTTCAATTTCAGGTGCGAACACGTAATCTGTAATCATGTAAATGCCCTGTCTATGGACACTCGCGGCCTGTGTGTGTTCCTCCTTCGATGCGCTCACGATAGCATCACATGTTCTGTAATGCAGAACCTATGCACCGACATGCGCAGTTAACAAAACGGGACGCTATATCGGATCCATGCTGGTTAGTTCTTAGCCCCCTCCATTATGTTTTTAATCAGTACACCAAATTTTTTTATGACAAAATTGGTTTAGGACATATTTTTTTAAATATGTCACTATGATGAATTAAGCACATATTATGAATCCATGTTAGTTTTATTGAAGTTATTAATCTCTTCACAGTATGGATACTTGTATATTATGTATTTTTTTATTTTTAGTATAATTTATATTAAAAAAACGAACGCACCCATTATAACTCAAAAAACGATTTATTTACAATTTTGCCAAACTAAAATGGCTCTAAGGCAATTGTTAGAGTTGGTCAAGCGAGTCCAATAACTCCTGCATCCCAGTACGGTGCGGCTCCTCCAACTGCTGCACCTTGTGAACAAAAGTTAGCCGCTGCTCCCGCATCTTCTGCTGCTGCTCCCTGAACTCCTTCATGGCTTTCTGGTGCTCCTGCTGCAGCAGGTTTATTTAGCGCTTTAATTTATTGAGTACTGTTAGGATAACAAAAAAAATTGAAAATTACTTGCAATTCAGCTTAAGAGCCAATTAGTGCATTGTGTGGAGTATTTTTTAACCTCTTAAGGACACATGACGTACCGGTACGTCATGATGTCCTGGTACTTAAGGACACATGACGTACCGGTACGTCATGTATGGTTCCAATCACCGCTGCGTGGCGGGCGGTGATCGGAACCCAGTGCCTGCTCAAATCATTGAGCAGGCACCTAGGCTAAATGCGCTGGGGGGGTCCTGTGACCCCCCCATGTCGGCGATCGCAGAAAACCGCAGGTCAATTCAGACCTGCGGTTTTCTGCGTTTTCTGGGTTATTCGGGTCTCTGAAGACCCGATAACCCGGAACAGGATGGTGATGGTGGTGTGATTTCACCCCACCAATCACCATCCAGCGATCCTGAGAGGTGATTGTGACATCACCTCTCAGGATCGCCTCTGATTGGTTGGTGGGCGGGAGTGCGCGAGATTCAAATGATGCAAGCATTCCTCTCCTCCTCCTTTTGTGTTCCGGAGCCGGAGGAGAGAGGAGCTGCCTGCACGTCGTCCATTGCTGCCAGCATCACCCCATCTGTGCCCCCCTGGACCCGATCTGTGCCCCAGCACCACCCATCTGAACCTTCAGGTACATAGGGAAAGCATAGGGAAAGTTTGGGTTATGCAGGGAAAATAAAGGGAAAGTTAGTTGAATTAATTTTTTATTGCATGACCCTAAGTTAGGGTGTCTGGGGTCCACAGACCCTAGACCCCCCCAGGGGTGCTGCCGCTTGCCCCCCTGCCCCCCCCCCCACTTTTTTGGGGTGCAGTTTTTTAATTTTTTTTGTGTACGTTGACTGTGGCCGGCACTCTTAGCGTCCGGCCACTGTTAGCGAATCGCACACCCCACCCCACCAACTTCGGACGGTTGATCAGCGGTTTTGAATTTTTTTTTCACATATTTGCCCTTTTGTTACTTAGTTAGTTTTTCGTGAACACCCGTGCCCCCACACAAACGCACACCAAATAAAGATTTACACACGCGCACATACACACGCAGACACACACTCCCCTATCGCCCGCCGGATGTTCTCGGCCGAGGAGGCATACGCCCAGCTTGCCTCCGACTCCGAGAGTCCCAGTGAGGACGAGGATGACCCCACATTCCTGTTGTCATCTGTGTCCTCCTCATCATCTAGCGATGATGATGAGCCCCCAGGGCGGCGAAGACGCTGCCTAGCGGAGCAAGGGGGCCGCCATGTTAGGGACCCTTTGGCCCAGCCTAGTATGAGCAGCTCTGGGGCTTGTACTGGTTTCCCGGCCCACCAGTTAAATCCACCGGAGCACCCTGCCGGTGAAATAGTCTGGTGTAGCCCAGAGCGATACGAGCCCGTGATTCCTGATTTTGTAGGCGAATCAGGAATCCAGATTTCCACAGTGGGCTACACTAAATATGACTTTTTTTGTCATTTTTTCAGTGACCCACTGGTAAATCTGATGGTGGAGCAGACGAACCTGTACGCCCAACAGTTCGTCGCTCAACACCTGGGCTCCTTTTTGGCCAGGCCCGGTGGCTTGACGCCGTCAGTGCAACCGAAATGAGGAAATTTTGGGGCCTCATGCTGCATATGGGCCTGGTCAAGAAACCCAGTGTCAGGCTATACTGGAGCGGGGACGTCCTATACCAGACCCCACTTTACAGTACGGCCAATGCAGCATGTCCCCCCCGAGGTGATCCTGCCCATGACCATCTGTATAAGATACGGCCGGTCACCAATCACTTTGGAGCCAAATTCATGGAGGCCTGTGTACCTGGAAGGGAGGTCGCGGTTGATGAGTCTCTCATTGCGTTCAAGGGGAGACTCATTTTCCGCCAGTATATGCCCTCCAAGCGGGCGAGTTATGGCGTGAAGCTATCCCAAATTAGTGAGAGTACCTCAGGGTACACTTACAAATTTTGTGTATACGAGGGGCGAAATTCCCGGATTCAACCCCCAGAATGTCCCCCCACTCTGGGTGTTACCAGGAAACTTGTGTGGGACCTTATGCACCCACTGCTGGATAAGGGTTACCACCTGTACGTGGATAACTTTTATACCAGTATCCCCTTGTTCCAGTCCCTTGCTGCCAGATCCACATCCGCTTGTGGGACCATGCGGAAAAATCAACACGGCCTCCCTGCCCTCCCCCTCCAGGTACCTATCCCCAGAGGTGAGACCCGTGCCCTTACCACTGGAAACCTGTTGCTGGTCAGGTATAAGGACAAGAGGGATGTCCTTATGCTGTCCACAATTCATGGTAACGGCATCACCCCTGTCCCTGTGCAAGGTACCGCGGCAATGGTCCTCAATCCCGATTGTATCGTCGACTACAATGGGTATATGGGAGGAGTTGATCTCTTTGATCAAGTCCTCAAGCCATATAATGCCATACGCAAAACCCGGGCATGGTACAAAAAAGTTGCGGTCTACTTGGTACAGGTTGCCATGTACAACTCATTTGTGCTGTCCCGGAGTACTGGCAACACAGGGACATTCCTCCAGTTCTAGGAGGCAGTCCTCAAGGCCCTGATCTTTTCAGACCGGGAAAGAGCAGGAACTGTAGGCGCCCGGATCGTCCCTGGCCAACACTTTCCAGGTGTGGTCCCCCATACTGGAAAGAAGAGACAAACCCCAAAAAGGTGCAGAGTGTGTCACAGGAGGGGGATACGGAAGGACACCACAACTCAATGTGACACGTGCCCCGATCATCCGGGCCTCTGCATTATTGGTTGCTTCAGGGAGTATCACACTTTCATGGAGTACTAAATTTATATCCCAATTTAGCACTGACATCGGATAAAAAAACTGGTTCTCAGACTTGAGACACCCAAAAAAACTAAAATAATTTATTAAAAGTTGACATATTAGGTATCGCCGCGTCGGTAATAATCTCCTCTATAAAAATACCCCATGACCTAACCCCCCAGATTAACACGGTCCAGAAAAAAAAAAGTTGCAAAAAAAGATTTTTTTGGTCACCTTACATAATAAAAAGTTTAATAGCAAGCGATCAAAAAGTAATATAGCCCCCAAAATAGTGCCAATATAGCCATCCTCTCATCCCGCAAAAAATTAGCCCCCACATAAGATAATCGGATAAAAAATATAAAAATAAAATGACTCTTAGACTTTAGAGATACAAAAAGGATAATATAGTCTAAAACCTAAATAAATGTAAAAAAAGACTTTTTAGGTATCGCCGCGTCCGTAAAAATCTCCTCTATAAAAATACCCCATGACCCAACCCCCCAGATTAATACGGTCAAAAAAAAAGGTGGCAAAAAAGATTTCTTTTTGTCACCTTACATAACAAAAAGTTTAATAGCAAGCGATCAAAAAGTCATATAGCCCCCCATATTGCCGCGTCCGTAAGAATCTCCTCTATAAAAATATCCCATGACCTAACCCCCCAGATTAACACAGTAAAGAAAAAAAAAAAAAAAAACGGTGCCAAAACTGCTATTTTTGGCACTTTTCCATTTCAATCCGTTTTTTCCGGTAACAAAACAAGGGTTAACAACCAAACAAAAGTTAATATTTATTACCCTGATACTGCAGTTTACAGAAATACCACATTTCTGGTCGTAAACTGCTCTATCAGTAAAAGGGAGGCCGCAAAAGGAAAGGACCGACATGGTTTCTGGAAGGCCGATTTTAATGGCCTTTTTTATTGACACCATGTCCCTTTTTAAGCCCCCCTGATGCCCCCAGAGTAAAAACTCCCTAAAAGTGACCCCATCTAAGAAACTACACCCCTCAAGGTATTCAAAATTTATTATACAAACTTTATTAACCCTTTAGGTGTTCCTCAACAGTTAATGGCAAATGGAGATGAAATTTCAGAATTTAAATTTTTGGCAACCTTGCCTCACAAAAATGTAATATAGAGCAACCAAAAATCATATGTACTCTAAAAATAGTCCCCCAAAAAATATCACCTAATCCCGTAGTTTCGAAAATGGGGTCACTTTTAAGGAGTTTCTACTCCAGGGGTGCATCAGGGGGGTTGAAACAGGACACGGTGTAAATAAACTAGTCCAGCCTTCCAAAAACCAAACAGCGCACCTTTCACTCTACGCCCTGCTGTGTGGCCGTACAGTAGTTTATGGCCACATATTGGGTGTTTCTGTAAACTGGCAAAGTCAGGGCAATAAAGATGCAGTCTTGTTTGGCTGTTAACCCTTGCTTTGTTAGTGGAAAAAATGGGTTAAAATGGAAAATTAGGCAACAAAATGAAATTTTCTAATTTCATCCCCATTTGCCAATAACTCTTGTGCAACACCTAAAGGGTTAACGACATATGTAAAATCAATTTTGAATACCTTGAGGGGTGTAGTTTCTTAGATGGGGTCACTTTTAGGGAGTTTCTACTCCAGGGGTGCATCAGGGGGGTTTAAACAGGACACAGTGTAAATAAACCGGTCCATAAAAATCAGCCCTCCAAAAACCAAACGGCGCACCTTTCACTCTACGCCCCGCTGTGTGGCCGTAAGTAGTGTACGGCCACATATTGGGTGTTTCTGTAAACGGAAGAGTCAGGGCAATAAAGATACAGTCTTGTTTGGCTGTTAACCCTTGCTTTGTTAGTGGAAAAAATGGGTTAAAATTGAAAATTTGGCAAAAAAATGAAATTTTCTAATTTCAGCCCCATTTGCCAATAACTCTTGTGCAGCACCTAAAGGGTTAACAACGTATTTAAAATCAGTTTTTAATACCTTGAGGGGTGTAGTTTCTTAGATGGGGTCACTTTTAGGGAGTTTCTACTCTAAGGGTGCATCAGGGGGGCTTCAAATGGGACATGGTGTAAATAAACCAGTCCAGCAAACTCTGCCTTCCAAAAACCAAATGGCGCACCTTTACTCTACGCCCCGCTGTGTGGCCGTACAGTAGTTTACGGCCACAAATTGGGTGTTTCTGTAAACGGCAAAGTCAGGGCAATAAAGATACAGTCTTGTTTGGCTGTTAACCCTTGCTTTGTTAGTGGAAAAAATGGGTTGAAATGGAAAATTAGACAAAAAAATTAAATTCTCAAATTTCATCCCCATTTTCCAATAACTCTTGTGCAACACCTAAAAGGTTAACGACATATGTAAAATCAGTTTTGAATACCTTGAGGGGCGTAGTTTCTTAGATAGGGTCATTTTTGGGTGGTTTCTATTATGTAAGCCTCGCAAAGTGACTTCAGACCTGTAGTGGTCCCTAAAAATTGGGTTTTGCTTCTAAACTTCTAAGCCTTGTAACATCCCCAAAAAATAAAATATCATTCCCAAAATAATTCAAACATGAAGTAGACATATGGGGAATGTAAAGTCATCACAATTTTTGGGGGTATTACTATGTATTACAGAAGTAGAGAAACAGAAATTTTGAAATTTGCTAATTTTTCAAAATTTTTGGTAAATTAGGTATTTTTTATGCAAAAAAATAATATTTTTTTTGACTCCATTTTACCAGTGTCATGAAGTACAATATGTGACGAAAAAAAACTATCTCAGAATGGCCTGGATAAGTCAAAGTGTTTTAAAGTTATCAGCACTTAAAGTGACACTGGTCAGATTTGCAAACAATATCCTGGTCCTTAAGGTGAAATAAGGCCATGTCCCTAAGGGGTTAAAGCACTGATGATTTATATCTCAATTCAGTTAGTTAATGATATTTATGATGATTATATAGTTGGTTAGTTAGTGATAGTTCAGTAGAGTATAATGTCATTTAGTTGGTTAGTTAGCAATATTTCAGTAGAGTATAATGTTATTTAGTTGGTAAGTTAATGCTTTTTATGTAAATGAGTTAGTGTCCAGTGTTCTTGTTTTCTATTACTGTAGTGTGTGTTGTCCCCTCATTGTTGGCCCTTTTAATGTTTATGTACACGCTATGGATACATAATTATATTGCTGTGTGCACATATTTACCCTCCTGGCAGGGGCTGTTGACATCCTCCACCTCATCATGAGCTGGGGCAGTGGAAGCCAGCTGCTGGGAGGGTCCGGCCTTTTATGCCTCCACCACTTCGCCAACATCAAGTGGGGGTGGCGCATCCACATGCTGGGAGGGTCCGGCCTCCTCTCCCTCCTTCTCCTCCTCTGCAGAAGCCTTCACAACCTGCAGATCCTGGATTGAAGGCCTGCTGCAGACTGAGGGAACGGGAACACCAGTCATCAAACAATGTTCAGAATTTAGACAAACTCAGAAATCATCACTAGAATTGAGCGGACACCTGGATGTTCGGGTTCGACGGGTTCGGCCAAACTTCACAAAAAAGTTTGAGTTCGGGACCCGAACTAGACCCCAAACCCCATTGAAGTCAATAGGGACTCGAACTTTTGAGCACTAAAATGGCTGTAAATATGTCATGGAAAGGGCTAGAGGGCTGCAAATGGCATCAAAATGTGGTTAAGAGCATGGCAAGTGCTCTGCAAACAAATGTTGATAGGGAAATTACTTTAAATAACATAAAATATGTAAAAATTCAAAATAATAATCTTGATCTAGGAGGACGAGGTCCACATGGAGTAGGAGGTTGAGGAGGCGGTGGACGTGGCGGTGTAGGTGGAAGTGGCGATGGAGGAGGAGGAGGTAGCCCACACTGCTTTTTGGTTTTAAATTTATTTTGATTTTTTTAAATTAGGGTACACCCCAAAACATTGGGAAATATAACCTGTGATAACCCCCTCCAGTCGTGCTAAACACACGTTCAGACAATACAGTGGCTGCAGGGCAGGCCAGCACCTCCAAGGCGTAAAGGGCAAGCTAAGGCCATGTGCCCAATTTGGAGACCCAGAAGTTGAAGGGGGTAGACCCATCATTCAGTACGTTTAGGCATGTGCACACATACTGCTCCACCATGTCACACGTCCCCATGATGTCCACGATACAATTGGATATTTTCTCTATCAACTTTCGATGTTCTTTTATGCGCCTACCATGGTGATCACGGGTGGCTGGGAATCAGGGTTCCAGGCTGGAAAGGGAGCCTGAGAAAGGGATACCACATCCAAGGGGGGTCAATGCATGAAATTAAATGTAATCGAGCGGAAATATGGGATAAAGTATTGAAGCATAAGCTTCCAAGTTAAGGAGGGGACGCGCGGCAATTAGCTACTACCGACTCGGGGAGGTAGCGATGATAAATAACAATACAGGACTCTTAAGATGCCCTGTTATTAGAATGATTAATAAAAAATTATAGGGAATGTCACTGGGGTATTTTGGATTTGGAAACGTTAGCCAGGAGAGGCCCTGCTGCCGCTTTGTTGACTCTACATAACTTCTGCCTGATCGCACATCCCTGTGACGTCCACGATCCATTTGGATATCTTCATGTAAAACCCTTACTAAAAATTATTTTACAACAACATTTGGATATCTTCTCTATCAACTTTCGATGTTCTTTTCTGAGCCTGCCATGTTGATCACGGTTATCGGCGAATCAGGGTTCCATGCCGGACAGGGAGGGTGAAAAAGTGAGACCTCATCCAAAGGAGGTCAATAGCTGCAATGGGATGAAGTGGAAATGTGGTACAAGTTATTAAAGCAGAAGGATCGAATGAAAGGGCCAATTAAATACTAATGCAGAGCAGGGGTTTTTCATCGCCAGAAATGGGTTATGTCACCCACCAATCGAACAGATTATTTTTAAAAATTTTGGTCCCTGTCATCTATGCAGAGCAGGGGTTTATTCATGGCAAAAAAAATTAAAATGTCAACCCAAGAATGTAACAGAAAAATTAGTGAAATTTATTAAACTGTCTACTAGGTAGAGCAGGGGTCTATCACAGCCAAAAATTGTTGAATGTCACCCGAAAATGTAACAGAAAAATTTGTGAAATTTATTAAGCTGTCAACTAGGTAGAGCAGGGGTATATCACAGCCAAAAATTGGTGAATTTAACACGAAAATGTAACAGACAAATTAGTGATTTTTTTTTACATGTCTACTAGGTATAGCAGTGGTATATCACACTCAAAAATTGGTGAATTTCACCTAAAAATGGAACAGACAAATTAGTGATTTTTTTTACCTGTCTACTAGGTATAGCAGTGGTATATCACACCCAAAAATTGGTGAATTTCACCCAAAAATTTAACAGACAAATTGAAGTGAAATTACATAAAATTAAATAAAATACGTACAAAAAAAAAAAAAAAACTTGATTTATGAGTTGGAAGTCCATATGGAGTAGGATTTTGAGGAGGCGGTGGACGTAGCCAACGTTTTAGCATTGGGTAAACCAGGGAAAGGAACGAAATGAGCCATCTTGCTAAAACGGTCCACGACCACCAGGATCACCGACTTCCCCGAGGAACGAGGAAGATCCGTGATAAAGTCCATGGACAGGTGTGTCCAAGGACGGGAAGGTATGGGTAACGGGAGAAGGGAACCTGAAGGTCGTGAACGAGGGACCTTAGCGCGAGCGCACGTCTCACAAGCAGCCACAAAACCCTCCACAGACTTACGAAGAGCCGGCCACCAAAATCTCTGAGCAATGAGATCTACCGTGGCTCTACTCCTGGGGTGACCAGCAAGAACCGTATCATGATGTTCCTTAAAGAGTTTGTGACGTAGCTCAGGAGGCACAAACAACTTCCCGGAGGGACAACGGGCAGGTGCCTCAGTCTGGGCAGCCTGGACCTCGGCCTCCAAATCGGAATATAGAGCAGAAACAACTACCCCCTCCGTCAAAATGGGACCCGGGTCCTCGGAGTTTCCTCCTCCCGGAAAACAGCGAGAGAGAGCATCAGCCTTCACATTCTTGATCCCAGGGCGGAAAGTAACAACAAAATTGAATCTGGAGAAGAACAGAGACCATCTGGCCTGTCTCGGATTCATACGCCTGGCCGACTCCAAGTACGCCAGATTCTTATGGTCGGTAAAAACGGTGATAGGGTGCCTGGCCCCCTCCAACCAATGGCGCCATTCTTCGAAAGCCAACTTGATGGCCAACAACTCCCTATCTCCCACATCATAGTTTCTCTCTGCCGGGGAGAGTTTTCTAGAGAAAAAGGCACAAGGTCGCCATTTGGCAGGAGAGGGGCCCTGGGACAAAACTGCACCCACACCCACCTCGGAAGCATCCACCTCAACAATAAAAGGTAAGGAAACATCAGGATGCACCAAGATGGGAGCAGACGCAAAACTCTCTTTAATCTTAGAAAAGGCTGCAAGCGCCTCCTCTGACCAAGAGGAAAAATCCGTCCCCTTTTTTGTCATGTCAGTAAGGGGTTTGACAATAGAGGAATAATTCAAAATGAACTTTCTGTAGTAGTTAGCAAAACCCAGAAAGCGCATCAATGCCTTCTGATTTTCAGGAAGCTCCCACTCCAGCACAGCACGGACCTTCTCCGGATCCATGCGAAAACCAGAAGCAGAGAGGAGAAAACCCAGAAATTGAATCTCCGATACCATAAAAAGACATTTCTCCAGCTTGGCATACAGTTTATTCTCCCGCAGTATCTGCAGGACCTGAAAAAGATGATCCTGATGGGTCTGAACATCAGGGGAAAAAATCAAAATATCATCAAGATACACCAATACAAATTTCCCCATTAAATGATAGAAAATACTATTAACAAAATGCTGAAAGACGGCCGAAGCATTCATCAGGCCGAAAGGCATAACGAGATTCTCGAAATGCCCGTTAGGGGTATTAAAGGCCGCTTTCCATTCATCCCCCTCTCTGACCCTGACCAGGTTGTACGCGCCTCTCAGATCCAATTTGGAAAACACCTTGGCCCCAACAATTTGGTTGAAGAGGTCCGGGATCAGAGGAAGGGGATAGGGATCGCGAATCGTGATACGGTTCAGCTCCCTAAAATCTAAACAAGGTCTCAGAGAGCCATCTTTTTTTTAACAAAAAAAAAAACCCGCGGCAACAGGTGACTTTGAGGGACGAATATGCCCCTTCTCGAGACTCTCGGAGATATAGGTTCGCATTGCGAGTCTTTCCGGTTGTGAGAGATTGTAGAGGCGTGCTTTTGGCAGCTTGGCGCCGGGAATGAGGTTAATGGGACAGTCAAACTCCCGGTGAGGAGGTAGCTCCTGAACACCGCTCTCAGAAAACACATCCGAGAAATCAGAGAGAAATGATGGTACAGTTTTAGTAGACACCTCTGCAAAAGTCGCTGTGAGACAATTCTCTCTACAAAAGTCACTCCACTCATTTATTTGCCTTCCTTGCCAATCAATAGTGGGGTTATGTCTAGTGAGCCAGGGTAGCCCCTAGAGGAGGAAAGGCAAAACTAGAGGAGAAGGCAATCCGTTAAGGACAAAACAAGATATCTCCTCCACATGAGTGTCACCTACAGCTAGCCGGATATTGTGAACAATGCCTTTCAGAGATCTCTGCGAGAGTGGAGCAGAGTCGATAGCAAAAACTGGTATATCCTTTTCTAATGTACAAACCTGAAAACCATGCAAGGCTACAAATTTAGTGTCAATAAGATTGACGGCCGCTCCACTATCGACAAAAATCTCACAAGGAATGACTTTGCTCTCTAGCGCCACCCTGGCAGACAGGAGAAAACGGGAACTGCAGGTCAGAGGAATAGCATCAATTCCCACATAAACTTTGCCCAAAGTAGCAGATGAAGCAGAACTTGATGATCTACCTCTTGAGGTTTTTCTCTTATTATCGCTCTTAGTACAGTTCAGGAATCTCCTAGACGGACAAACATTTGCCAAATGACCTATGCCCCACAACAAAAACACACCATATTCTGAGGACTAAATCCTCTTTTATCAGGGGCAAGTCGGCCTAGCTGCATGGGCTCCTCCTCAGAGGGGAGCGAGACAGGATGAGACCCCTGCATACTGAATGAGTCCGCACCATTGCCCCTAGACTGACAATGGCTGGACGGAGAGGTCTTGTTTCTTTCCCTTAGACGCCTGTCAAGGCGTACCGCCAATGACATGGCCGACTCTAAGGACGTTGGTCTCTCATGGAAAGCAAAGGCATCTTTCAAACCCTCTGAGAGACCATGACAGAACTGACTTGCGGAGTGCAGCATCATTCCAGCCTGAATCAGCTGCCCATCTCCGAAATTCAGAACAATAAAGCTCCGCAGACAGTTTGTTCTGGCATAAAACACGTAAGTTTGATTCTGCCAGAGCAACACGATCCGGGTCATCATATATCTGCCCCAGGGCCACAAAAAATCTTTCCACGGATCGAAGGGAGGGATCCCCTGATGACAGCGAAAAAGCCCAAGTCTGAGCATTACCCCTGAGCAGGGAGATGACAATCCTCACCCTCTGTTCCTCATTACCAGAGGAGTGGGGACACAAACAAAAATGGAGTTTACATGCCTCTCTGAAGCGAACAAAATTCTCACTGCCCCCGGAAAACGTTTCCGGAAGTGAGACCTTTGGCTCGCAACAGACTCCATGAGCCGGAGCAGAGCCCAATGTTTGTAGCTGAGTCACAGATTGACGGAGATCCGCTACTTCCAAAGAAAGACCCTGCATGCGGTCAACCAAGCCAGAAAGCGGATCCATGTCAACAAGGACGGTTTTGGTGGATTATAATGTCACGGCTGTTTAAGGGTAACCAGAGCATACACAGTAAGAAGAGCTACTGACCGGACCCAAACTAGGCAAGAGAAAGGGTGACCCCTGTCAGACCCTCAACACTCTCCCTATGCTGCTAAAGCACATGCCCGGATCCAAATGGTGGAACGAGGCATGCCCGCGTACCTTAGACTGATGAGCCCTGTAACCCCTACAATAGTGGAAGGGGCACGGCCACCGATGCCCTGCTCAGAATATGGAGGGAACCGTGGCCACCTCAGATCCAGTCAGGAAATCACCAGGTACACAACAAAGTCTGCACACTTAGCTGATGGAGCTGTAGCCGCAGAGAAGACGGATCCAAGGGCCGCTGGCAATATCCGGAGTGCTTGCAGCAGCAGAACACAGGTCCAGAGAACTAGTAGCTTAAGAAGTGAAGATACTCAAGGCAGAGCTACAACTGAAAAGAGAAGTATAATCCACGCCCTGCAATAGGAGGAGGGGTGATTTAAAGGCAGGGAAATCAAATGCAGGAGAGACAGCTGGGAGTAAAGACCTCATCACAGGGGCGGAGAAACAGAACAGTGAGAACACCTCCAAACTCTAAGTGACATCATCACAGGGGTGGAGACACAGAGCTGTGAGAACGTCTCAAAGCTCTGGTAGTGACACAGCTGCGCTTGTCTGTGATAACGCCCCCTGCCGTGCTAAACACACGTTCAGATAATGCACTGGCTGCAGGGCAAGCCAGCACCTCCAAGGCGTAAAGAGTAAGCTCAGGCCATGTGCCCAATTTGGAGACCCAGAAGTTGAAGGGGGCAGACCCATCATTCAGTACGTGTAGGCATGTGCACACATACTGCTCCACCATGTTGCTGAAATGCTGCCTCCTGCTAAGATGTTCCATATAAGCTGGTGGTGCTGGTTGTTGTGGCCTGCTGACAAAGCTTTTCCACAGTTCGGCCATGCTAGCCCTGCCTTCTGAGGTGCTGTTGGTGCCCCAGCTGCGTTGGTGACCTCTTCCTCCTCCTCTGCATTCTCCTTGTGCTTCCACTGTGCCCCCGCTGTTAGGTGGGAATGCCACCAGCAGTGCGTCTACCAGTGTGCGCTTGTGCTCGCGCATCTTACGATCACGCTCCAGTGAGGGAATTAAGGATAGTACGTTGTCTTTGTAATGGGGATCCAGCAGCGTGGCCACCCAGTAATCAGCACAAGTTAGAATGTGGGCAACTAGGCGGTCGTTGCGGAGACACTGCTCATGTGTGCCAGGCTGCCCAGAGGCAACGAAAAGCTGTCCTCTGTGGGAGGTGTATCATAGAAACATAGAATGTGTCGGCAGATAAGAACCATTTGGCCCATCTAGTCTGCTCAATATACTAAATACTATGGATAGCCCCTGGCCCTATCTTATATAAAGGATGGCCTTATGCCTATCCCATGCATGCTTAAACTCCTCCACTGTATTTGCAGCTACCACTTCTGCAGGAAGGCTATTCCATGCATCCACTACTCTCTCAGTAAAGTAATACTTCCTGATATTACTTTTAAACCTTTGCCCCTCTAATTTAAAACTATGTCCTCTTGTAGCAGTTTTTCTTCTTTTAAATATTCTTTCCTCTTTTACCTTGTTGATTCCCTTTATGTATTTAAAAGTTTCTATCATATCCCCTCTGTCTCATCTTTCTTCCAAGCTATACCTGTTAAGGTCCTTTCTATACATGTTAAGGTCCTTTCTATACATGTTAAGTCTGTGTATCGTCTGTGTCCTCTGTATCCACCCAGTCATGCACCAGTGATGACCATGAGCTGGTCTGGGTGCCACCCTGATGTGAACATGGTTCCTCCTCCTCCATCTCCTCCTCCTCATCCTCCACCTCGTCATTCTCCAGAACTGTGCCCTGGCTGGACAATTGTTTACCTGGCATTTGTGGGTGCGGGAATCCACCCTCAGAGCCACTTGTAAATGACTGGCCGGAAACCCTATGAAATTATCCCTCTTCCTCCTCCTCCTCCTGTGCCACATCCTCTTCCATCATCACCAGCAGCGTTTTTCAAGGAGGCATAGAAGTGGCATAGTAACGCTGAGAACGGCGTTATCGGCACTGGCCATGTTGGTGGAGTACTCAAGACAGCGACTCACCCATGCATGCTGCAGCTGAAACTCCAATATCGCCTGTTGCTAATCGCACAGTCTGGCCAGCATGTGCAAGGTGGAGTTCCACCTTGTAGGAACGTCGCATATGAGGCGGTGAGCGGGAAGGCCTGCAAGCAGCAGCAGGGTGAGAAACCCGAAAGCGCGCACAGACAGCCTGCATTTTATGCAGCAGCTCTGACATATCAGGGTAATTTTTAAGGAATCTCTGCACCACCAACTTCAGCACATGCACCGGGCAAGGGACGTGCGTCAAACCAGCTAGTCCCTGAGCTGCTACTAGATTTCGTCCATTATCACACACCACCAGGCCAGGCTTGAGGCTCACTGACACCAACCACTCATCGGTCTGTTGTTCAAGGCCCGTCCACAGCTCCTGCGCGGTGTGGGGTTTGTCCCCCAAACAGATAAGTTTTAAAACTGCCTGCTGTCATTTACCCCTGGCTGTGCTGAAGTTAGTGGAGGTGTAACGCTGACCGGTCGAGGAGCCGGTAGAGGATGAGGAAGCGGAGTAGGAGGAGGAAGCAACAGGAGTCAAACTGAAGCGCCCTGCAATCGTCAGTGGTGGAAGGACATGCGCCAAACTGCTATCCGCCTCAGGCCCAGCCGCCACTGCATTTACCCAGTGTGCTGTTATGGAGATATAACGTCCCTGACCGTGCTTACTGCTCCACGTATCTGTAGTGAGGTGCGCCTTGCCACAGATGGCGTTGCGCAGTGCACACCTGATTTTGTTCCCCACTTGGTTGTGCAGGGAAGGGATGGCACGCCTGGAAAAGTAGTGGCGGCTGGGAACGAAGTACTGTGGGATAGTCACCACCATAAGGCTTTTAAAACTCTCTGTCTCCACCAGACAGAATGACAGCATTTCAAAGGCCAGTAATTTTGAAATGCTGGCATTCAGGGCCAGGGATCGCGGGTGGGTAGGGGGGTACTTCCTCTTCCGCTCCAGTGTTTGGGAGATGGAGAGCTAAACTCTTCCGTGGGACATTGTGGAGATGCTTGGTGACCCAGAAGGTGGCATTGCTGGCAGATCCTCTGTTTGCGGGGTGGTAGGTGGCACTGTCACTCCAGAGGTGGATGAAGAGGCCGAGACTGCAGCAGAAGAGGAAGCAGGAGGAGCCAGAGACCTTTCTTGGTTTTTGAGGTGTCTACTCCACTCACTGCTTTGCACTTAGATGCCTAGTCATGCAGGTTGTGCTCAGGTAGTGAACGTTTATGCCTCGCTTCAGGCTTTGATTGCACAGCGTTCAAACCACTCGTGTCTTGACATCAGCACATTGTCTGAAGAACTGCCACCCCAGGGAACTCCTTGGAGCTGGCTTTGGTGTGCTCGGTCCCTTGCTGCGGTTGTCCGCTCCGCTTTTGCACCCTGCTCCCTCTTCTGCTGTGTTGGTGGCTCTGTGCGACCACCGCCTCTTCCTCCAAACTACACAGGTCACTCGCATGACCTTGATTCCATGTGGGGTCGAGGACTTCATCGTCCTCCACATTATCTTCCACCCAGTCTTCACCCCTGCTCTCCTTGCCGGTCTGCACACTTTCGAAAGCCCCAGCAGTTGGCACCTGTGATTCGTCATCATCCGAGGCATGCAGCGATGGTCCTCCCATGTACTCATATTGAAACATAAGTGGTTGGGCATCGGTGCACTCAATCTCTTCCACTTCTGGGCTAGGTGGATGGCCCTGGGAAACCCTGCTAACAGAGTAATCAAAAAGCAGAAGAGACTGCTGAATGACTTGGGGCTCAGACTGCTTGGCTGATTTGCAAGGGAATGAGGTGAAAAAGATTATTGCCCTAAATGGGTGTTTTTTTTAAAACCAGAATAGCAGAGCAGTAAAGCTTGTATCTCACAATGACATATGCAGCAAAGGCTGCAAATTAAGATGTTTGCCCTAAATGGGTGTTGTTTTAATAGCAGAATAGAACAACAGTATCTAAAGGGTGTATCTCACAATGACATATGCAGCAATGGCTGCAAAATTAAGATTTTTGACCTAAATGGGTGTTTTTTTTAATAGCAGAATAGAACAATTGTATCTAAAGGGTGTATCTCACAATGACATATCCAGGAAAGGCTGCAAAATAATGATTTTTGTCCTAAATGGGTGTTTTTTTAATAGCAGAATAGAAAAACTGTATCTAAAGGGTGTATCTCATACATACAGATGCAGACAAGGCGCAAATTAAGTATTTTGCCCAAAATGGGTGTTTATTTAAATACCAGAATAGCACAGCAGTTTGTAAAGGGTGTATCTCACAATGACATATGCAGCAAAGGCTGCAAAATTACGATTTTTGCCCTAAATTTGTGTTTTTTTAAATAGCAGAATAGAACAACTCTAACTAAAGGGTGTTTCTCACATTGATATACTTAGCAAAGGCTGCAAAATTAATTTTTTTGCCAAAATGGGTGTTTATTTAATACCAGATTAGCACAGCAGTATTTAAAGGGTGTATCTCACAATGACAGATGAAGCGAAGGCTTCAAAATTATAATTTTTTTGCCCTAAATGGTTGTTTTTTTAATACCAGAATATGACAGCAGTATATAATGCTTGAATTTCACACATACAGATGCAGACAAGGCCGCAAATTAAGTATTTTGCCCAAAATTAGTGTTTATTTAATACCAGAATAGCACAGCAGTTTGTAAAGGGTGTATCTCACAATGACCTATGCAGCAAAGGCTGCAAAATTACGATTTTTGCCCTAAATTTTTTTTTTAAATAGCAGACTAGAACAACTGTATCTAAAGGGTGTATCTCACAATAACATACTTAGCAAAGGATGCAAAATTAAGTTTTTTGCCCAATTTTTTTATTTTATTTAATACCAGAATAGCACTGCAGTATGTAAAGGGTGTATCTCACAATGACATATGCAGCAAAGGCTGCAAAATAAAGATTTTTGAGCTAAATGGGTATTTTTTTAATACCACAATAGCACAGCAGTATCTAAAGCGTGTATCTCACACATACAGATGCAGACAAGGCCGCAAATTAAGATTTTTGTCCTAAATGGGTGTTTTTTTAATAGCAGAATAGAAAAACTGTATCTAAAGGGTGTATCTCATACATACAGATGCAGACAAGGCGCAAATTAAGTATTTTGCCCAAAATGGGTGTTTATTTAAATACCAGAATAGCACAGCAGTTTGTAAAGGGTGTATCTCACAATGACATATGCAGCAAAGGCTGCAAAATTACGATTTTTGCCCTAAATTTGTGTTTTTTTAAATAGCAGAATAGAACAACTCTAACTAAAGGGTGTTTCTCACATTGATATACTTAGCAAAGGCTGCAAAATTAATTTTTTTGCCAAAATGGGTGTTTATTTAATACCAGATTAGCACAGCAGTATTTAAAGGGTGTATCTCACAATGACAGATGAAGCGAAGGCTTCAAAATTATAATTTTTTTGCCCTAAATGGTTGTTTTTTTAATACCAGAATATGACAGCAGTATATAATGCTTGAATTTCACACATACAGATGCAGACAAGGCCGCAAATTAAGTATTTTGCCCAAAATTAGTGTTTATTTAATACCAGAATAGCACAGCAGTTTGTAAAGGGTGTATCTCACAATGACCTATGCAGCAAAGGCTGCAAAATTACGATTTTTGCCCTAAATTTGTTTTGTTTTTTAAATAGCAGACTAGAACAACTGTATCTAAAGGGTGTATCTCACAATAACATACTTAGCAAAGGATGCAAAATTAAGTTTTTTGCCCAATCTTTTTATTTTATTTAATACCAGAATAGCACTGCAGTATGTAAAGGGTGTATCTCACAATGACATATGCAGCAAAGGCTGCAAAATAAAGATTTTTGAGCTAAATGGGTATTTTTTTAATACCACAATAGCACAGCAGTATCTAAAGCGTGTATCTCACACATACAGATGCAGACAAGGCCGCAAATTAAGATTTTTGCCCTAAATGGGTGTTTTTTTAATAGCAGAATAGAACAACTGTATCTAAAGGGTGTATCTCACAATGACATATGCAGCAAAGGCTGCAAAATTAAGATTTTTGCCCCAAATGGGTGTTTTTTTTTACCCTTTTAGGACACAGCCTTATTTCACCTTATTGCTGCCTAATACGCCGTAGCTTGATAATCTTCTGTTGCCTAGGGCCCTCCAGGTTCTAATAGTGGTCCCCATAGAAGATCTGCCCTTGGGAGCCTAATGTTCTGGAGGAACGAGAGATGGATCACATCCCCCTTACTCTTCACTCTCCATCTTTAGACTGACTGTCCCTAGCTCAGCCCTACCCTTGGTAGGAAGTCAGCCAAGCCTACTTCTACAAAAAAGTATACAAATACTCACCCCGATCCTACGTCACAATCCTCCAACTCGATCCAAAATTCCACTCCCTCTACGCTCACAGGAAAAAATCACTTACTTTTACAGCCCGCTTCGGAACCAATTGAAAAGAAAACTAGGACCAGACACAGAAGAAGGGGATGCAGGGGGGGAAAAAGAAGGAACAAGGGACCCCGCCAACAAAGAAATGTGCCCACGCAAAAAAATGTGCCCACCTCACTGTGTAACGTAGACCACACACCGGAATTTCTAAGGTCCAAAGGTATATTCAACCTTTCCCAACACATTTTAAAAAAAGAGGAAATTGAAATTTTGAGTAGAGATCTGTCATTCTGCCCCAATAATAACCCAGATCTCTTTGAATTGTTTGTTGATCTAAATCAGTATATCCGTAAACTTACACTACAACGCCACTTCATGATCAGGCCAACCACCCACCGACCGCTTCCGATGGTCACTTCAAATGAGGACGACAATGATGTCGACCTCCTAGTCGAAGAACTTTTTCTCACTCCCATACATTCATCCCTTAAGCCCAAATCCAACTACTACCCTCTTGAGAGCAGAGGGTCCCACCTTGAGACGTTCTACAATTTAGTTTTGAACGATCTAAAACTGGCTTTTACAGAGAAGAATAACGGTACACCTTCCGGTGGACACAACCTGTCCAAAACCCAAAAAAAGGCCATGATCGATCTGTCCCGAAATCGCAATATAGTGATTAAGAATGCAGACAAGGGAGGGGGGGTTGTGATCCTGAACATAGAAGATTACCACAGAGAGGCCATGACCATACTCTCAGATACCATATACTACAGTCCACTCCAAATAGACCCCACAAATTCTTATAAGAAACAACTAGAGGGCCTTATAGAAAAAGGATACACAGACAATATCATTACAAAAAAAGAAAGGAAACATCTCTTGATAGAACATTCTTGTATACCATATTTTTATTATTTACCGAAAATCCACAAGTCATTGACCAATCCCCCCGGTCGACCAATAATATCAGGGATAGACTCCATTACATCTAACCTCTCTGCCTATATTGATTGCCTCTTACAGAAATATGTAATAACTCTACCATCCTACTTACGAGACTCTAGTCACCTTATCACAATATTGAAAAATTTCGAATGGTGTAAAGATATGATATGGGTAACTTTAGACGTATCCTCTCTATATAGCAATATCATACATACTTTGGGCATTCAAGCAATAAATAAATTTCTCTCCATGGACCCCTATATGCCACCGAAACAAGTTAGCTTCATTTTAGACTCAATAAATTTTATCTTAAATCATAACTATTTTACTTATAATGACGGGTTTTATATCCAGAACCGTGGGACAGCGATGGGCACGAAATTTGCGCCATCATATGCGAATTTGTTCATGGGGGCATTCGAAGAAACTTTTGGCCTATTGGATCATCCCAACATTAAACTTTATAGACGGTATATTGATGATATCATTTTTATCTGGGAGGGACAAAGAGACACACTAGACAGTTTCATTTCACACATTAATCATAATGATTGGAATTTGAAATTTACTGCGCAGATGGATTCCACGACTACCGTCTTCCTTGATTTGAAATTAACCATCAATAATGACAGAATTGAGACGAGTACGTATTTTAAAGAAGTCGATGCCAACAGCTATCTGAATTATAAAAGCTGCCACTATCACAAGTGGAAACGGAATATACCGTATGGCCAAATGAGGCGGGTTAGAAAAAACTGTTCCAACGATGCGACCCTTAAAGACCAATTAAAAATTATAGAGTCGAGGTTCTTAGAGAAGGGGTATCCAGAGGGCCTGATTTCAGATTCCATCAATAAAGTCGGGAAAATTACCCAGACAGAGTGTCTACGACCAAAACCCCAAACACAACCGAGCGAGAATAATCAGTATATCTATAATTTTATCACCCGATATACATCATCTCACAACTCTATTACAGCAATTTTAAAACAACACTGGCCTTTATTATTAAAGGACCCCATCCTGAGCAAAACAATACCAAAGACACCTCACATGACATTCCGTAGAGCTAAGACTTTAAAACAGATTCTAGCACCATCCCGTCCGAAGCTAAACAAACTTAGTACTGCTATTATCCCCGGAACAAAACCCCTGGAATCCGTAGAGAAACCCAAGGGATCCTATAAATGTGGGCACACAAGGTGCAAATGCTGCCTCACCATCATTAACGGCATAGACGAGGTAACCATCAACTCGTCGAAAGAACGAATTCCCATTTCAAGCTATATGGACTGCGGCACTACCAATATAGTATACATGCTGGAATGTCCCTGTGGGCTACAGTATATAGGTCGGACCACCCAAAGCATCCGAGAAAGACTCAATTCCCACCGTTCCAACATCCGGAAAAAGTATGATAAGCATAGTGTCTCAAGACACTTTGCATTGAAACATGATGGCGATACGTCACTCCTACGTCTGACTCCCATTGAATGGGTCCCGAAATCCTTCCAACAACTATGTAGGAAGGAGATGTATTGGATCTTCCGGTTTAATAGCCTAATTCCTTTTGGTCTAAACGAATCCCTAGAATATAGCAACTACTAAAAATCTACGTAAGATTGATAACCACCTAAACGTCAACCCATTTAACATCAATCCAATTTATTTATTTATATATACTTATTTATACATACCCTTCACCCTTCCCTTTCCCCACCACCCTAATTTATTACGCTGACTATATATATATTCTTTTATACACCAAACCCCCTCCAACCAGTCCGCTTTAATAACTCAAACTGTGCATTGATCTCTTTATACATATATACAATGTGATATAATATATACTATATTTTATATTTTATATTTGAGGCAACCCCCCCCCGTTTCTTATGTATACATCAAGTGTACTTTTATATATCATATATATTTTTTTTAGATATATTTGTCCCTTTATTTCATTTTATTTCACTTTTAAAGTGATTTATTTTATGTATAGTCTCTATTTCTCCTAAATAGTTAATAGTTTTTATTTCTCTTAAATATACATTCAATCCTATTTAAATGTATTCAATTATATACCCCTAAAAATCGTATAGTCCACCCATAGTTGAAATACATTTCTCCTCCCACCTACAATCGAATGGGGCGTACTTCCCTGGTCCTGAATCCGCCCCTGTGCTCCTGCAGCGAAGCACTGTGCATTTGATGCGGACTGCTTCCTGTCCGGTGCGTTCCACTGTGGAACGCATCGGGATTGATATGGTTCACTTCCTGTATGGTGCGTTCCACAGTGGAACGCATCGGAGCGTCTTTTTCGGAACACAGTCCCACTTTATCAGTGACCCAGTCGATGCGCTCAAAAATGAAAGCGCATCGACTTACAAATATCCAAGGAACATGTCCCCATCTGCCCCAAGCTCATATTGAGCTCCATAACAATATATAGACTGGAAACTCTTGCGTTCCACAGTGGAACGCAGGACACATCGACTTCCGGTCCCACCACTTCCTTTTGATTTTTAGGGACAGGCTTTCAAATAATGCCTGTTTATTAATACATTTTAACTCCTTCTAATAAATAAATAGAAATCTTTGGAAGGGATTAGGCTTTTTCCACTACAAACAGTGAACAAAATAGCAGACAGGAAGTAACCCCACTTCTCTGACCTTTTCTCCTCCCCTAAGGAGGATGACCTTATACCATGTGTTTGTATCCCCTATATAAGTTTGTGTCTTTGTATTACATGTACATGCTCTTGAGAAAGGGATATATTCCCGAAACGCGTCGAGCTAAATAAACTTGCAAACTACATTGGAGCCCCGGTGTCATCTTTTCGGGGACCAGGAAGCCAGTATTACATCATTTGAAGCGATCTCGGCGGGGGAGGTCGAGGTATAGGTGTCTTGAGCTTTATCCTATACCCCCCTCCCCGGTGAAGTAAGTGCAACAATTCTATAGTGTATTTACTATAACTGCATAAAACTTTATTGTCTACACTGGAGACTTTGTGGCGCCCCCTGGGTATCATTAAGACTCCTGTGATACCTGCCTCATCAGCAACCTCTACAAAAAAGGGGGAGGAATGGAATGTTAAGTTCCATTCTTATTACTAAACATTGCCAACCATACTCCATCTAGTGGTGAAACATAACATGTAATTACAACAAGATTACATCAATACAGGTAAGTACAATACAGTAAACAGAGTTAGACATGGAAAAGAAACTATTACTCTGCTGGAACAGACTACTGCAATACAGTACCACATATGTGAATCTAGCCTAACTCAATGTTTTTTTTCAGTTGTCATGCAAAGTTCTGTAAAAGCTACAAAGTAGTTATGAAGAGCATGCAACGGACCACTTAACTTACAAAATTGTAAGAAATTATATTTTAAAGCATTTGCTTGACCTTATTTGTAAAAGCTAATTTGCATCAAGAACAGTATGGGTTCCAAGTGTTGCATCTTCATTGGTATTGAAGAGAAAGATGCTGCTCATGGCTGAAGGAACAATCTTTAAACATCAGTTAGTCCATGAGTCATCTTAATGTGACAGGTTGCAGATCATTCATTTATTCCTATTTTTTTCCTTAAAACCAAAAAAAGAAGGCAATTAGTGCGCTCATAAAGAGCACCCCACATGAGCCTTTGTGTGTGTTTAATTCACTCCCAAACACATTATTACATTCAGTTCTACATGGCAATTGGAGAAAGCATTAGTAAGCAGATTAGCGAAGGATGTGAGCACTGTTTACTGTTTTACTACAATCAAATGTTTCCCTTTTTAAAAGCCTTTCTCCTAACTATCCCCCACAGTCTCTAAATATAGACATCTAATGTATCAGATGTAAAAATGCATCTACTTCTGGCTGTTAGACTGTGTTTGTTAGAACTGTTCTGGATTTTCTTAAATAGTTGATATATACTGTATTTTTTGCCCATAAGAAACGAAATATTTTTCATTAGACTTCAGATCAAAGCCCCCATCAGACCCCCAATGTTAATAAGATGCCCAATCAGACCTGAGCTCAGACCCCCAATGTTAATAAGACTACAATCAGACCTCAGCTTAGACCCACAATGCGAAAAAGACCCCATTCAGATCTCAAATCAGACCCAAATACAAATGATCCCCAACGGACTTCAGTTTAGACCCCAATGCTCAGAGCATGGTAACATAGTACCATAGTATATAAGGCCGAAAAAAAGACATTTGTCCATCTAGTTTGGCTTGTTATCCTGAAAGTTGATCCAGAGGAAGGCAAAAAAAAAAAACTGCGAGGTAGAAGCCAATTTTCCCCACTTAAGGGGAAGAAATATTCTTCCCGACTCCATTCAGGTAATCAGATAACTCCCTGGATCAATGACCCCTCTCTAGTAGCTATAGCCTGCAATATTATTACATTACAGAAATACATCCAGGCCCCTCTTGAACTCTTTTATTGTACTCACCATCACCGCCTCCGCAGGCAGAGAGTTCCATAGTCTCACTGCTCTTACCATAAAGAATCCTTCTATGTTTGTGTACAAACCTTCTTTCCTCCAGATGCAGAGGATGTCCCCTTGTCACAGTCCTGGGTATAAATAGATGATGGGAGAGATCTCTGTACTGACCCCTGATATATTTATACATAGTAATTAAATCTCCACTCAGTTGTCTTTTTTCAAAAGTGAATAACCTTAATTTTGATAATCTTTCAGGGTACTGTAGTTCCCTCATTCCAATTATTACTTTAGTTGCCCAATGCCCTCTTCTGAACCCTCTCCAGCTCTGCTGTGTCTGCCTTGTTCACAGGAGCCCAGAACTGTACACAATACTCCATGTGTGGTCTGACCAGTTATTTGTAAAGTGGTAGGACTATGTTCTCATCACGGGCATCTATGCCCCGTTTGATGCAACCCATTATCTTATTGGCCTTGGCAGCAGCTGTCCGACACTGTTTTTTACAGCTTAGTTTGCTGACTAATAAAAAAATCTACTTTTGCCACCTCTAAATGTAAGCCAGGTTCCTAGCTGGCTTACATTTAGACCACTTTCTAAGCTTAAACGCCCACTTTTTTAGAGTTGGCGAGAGCGCCGCAATCTGCGTCTGAAATACGCCTAATATAGGCAAATATCAAGTTAATAAATAACCCCCTAATTCTTTTTTTTTTTTTTCTATTCCTTTTATTCATCTCAAGAAACAGTACAAATGTAAAGAAAACAATATGCATGCAATCCCACCCACCCGTCCACCTCCCTCCCCTCCACAATGCTGCAATCCTCTGAATTTTTTATATACATATATATATATATATATATATATATATAACATTTTCATCACCGTAAGGTCTTTTCAGTTATTCTTTCACCCATTCCATACTGCCCAAACGCTAAACCATTTATCATATGAACCTCTCTGCCTATACAAGATAGCCTAATAGTCTTTGATTTTATTGACTAATTTCAGCCACTGGTTGACCTGAGGAGGGGTGGCTGCAAACCAGGACCTCGAGACCAGGAGACGGGCCAAAAACATCACCCTAATCAAGAAGCTCTGTTTTGGCTTTTGGCAGTTTAAAGTCGACAGATCCCAAAGGATCCACAGCTTAGGCTGGCGAGGGAGCTCCATCTGTAGTCGCCGAGCAAGAAGTTCTTGTATTGTTCCCTAATAACCGTCTAGGAGGGGGCAATTCCAAAACAGATGAAGATAGTCTGCGTTCGGGCTCCCACAGCGTATGCAGTTGGAGTTATCTCGCAGTCCGCGCCTCTGAAGCCACAGCGGCGTTACATAAACCCTGTGCATAATATTAAACTGAACAACAATGTGGTTAAAACAAAAGGAAACTTAACCCATATTCTTCAACACACTTTCCCAAGCCTCAGAAGATAAATTAGGGTAAGTAAGTCTCCAGGACCTTTGTCCAGGAAAGAGACAATCCAAAAAGCGTGCCCTAATTAAGTGTTTATAACAATAAGCTATCTTAACCTTTACGTGGTTCTTTTTCTTTATTAAACGAGAAGTGTCTATGCTTAATAGAGTTTTATCCACAATACTACAAAGTGCCAATCGTAACTGAAAATATCTAAACCAAACTATTTCACCTGTCTTTTCCTTCTGCGCGATCTCCTCAAGAGAGACTATCTGGCCATCACCAGCTACTTGCGCTATATAGTGAAAATTCTTAGCCCTCCAATACTGCCGACAGTCAGAATCCCCCAGCATTGGAAGTCTTTGATTTTGCCATAGTGGGGTGCACGCCAGAGAGGATGTGATGGAAAGCCAATTCCTAATCAATGTCCAGGCCCTGGTAACCAGCTTAACAAAACTTCCAAACTCCTGCCTCCAACTAAATAGGCATCCTGACTCTAATAGAGTAAAGAAGTCGGTGAAGCCAGATTGGTCCACTAGTTTTTTGCATAGGGGGCTGGTCTCCCATTCATGAAAAAAACATAGTTGAGATGCAATAAAATATCCCCTGAAGCTGGGAAGGTTCAACTCCCCCCCCGGTTCCAGCGGCATTGAAATATAATCCAGCTTCAGCCTTACCCGCTTTCTCCCCCATAGCAAATCATTAATCATCTTCTCTATCAGTTTGAAGAATTTATCTTCTATCCTGACTGGAGAGTTTCAGAGAACATAAAGCAGTTGGGGAAGGACTATCATTGTCACTAAGGAGACCCTATCTCCCCTCGAAAGAGTGAACCGATGCCATATTTAAATTTTAGACCTGATCTTCATAAGGACCGGGAGTAGGTTGAGTTGAGCATAGTCCTGGATATTGGCGGAGATAATTATCCCCAAGTACTTCAAGGAATCCTCAACCCCCAGGTCTGGAGATAAGTTCTCCACTGACCATTGTAGCTTATCTATAGGGAGGAGGGTAGTTTTGGACCAGTTTACCTCCAGGCCCGAAAACCTAGAGTATGATTCTGCAATCTCCATAACTTTTGGCAGGGTAGTATTAGTCTGTTGCATGAAGAACAGAATATCATCTGCATATAGAGAAATCCGATCATGATCACCCACAATACCAAATCCAAGAACGCCCAAGTCCTGTCTGATTTTTATAGCCAGAGGCTCGATGTATATATTAAATAGGAGTGGCGAGAGAGGACATCCTTGACGGGTGCCTCTCTCCAGCATAAAACTCCTGGTCAGGGTCCCATTAATCCTGAATTTAACTGAAGGGGATTTGTAAAGCAGGCGGACCATGGCTATGAACCTTGGGCCAAATTCCATTCTTCCTATCACCCTCCAGAGGAAGCCCCACTCGACCCTGTCGAAGGCCTTCGTGGCATCTAACGACAGGATCGAGGGGGCAGTCCCCCCAGGGGATTGAATGTTAGCAAACAGGCAATGTATATTATAATGGGTACCCCTCCCAGGAATATACCCATTTTGGTCTGGGTGAATTAGCGATGTGATCACCTTGGAAAGTCTATTGGCCAGGACCTTGGAGAGCAGCTTGCCCCCTAATTCTTTAATATGAGGATGGAAGACAAATTACTCTGCTTTTATGGCTTGCAATTCTCCACTAGCAATGGAGCATCTTTGAAGCGTGATGGAGTGAGCTTTGTGTCATGGCTATATCAGAATACTACTTGCAATAGATATCAGCACAACAATGGAGTCCCTGTTTTGTAATTTGAAAATACATTGGATCCTGGAGGTTTTTTCGTTTTTGCGTTTTAATTTTTCTTCCCTATCTTCGTTGAGTCATAACTTTTTTATTTTTCCGTTCACATAGCTGTATCAGGGCTTATTTTTTGCAGGTCAAGTTCTACTTTCTAATGCCACCATTTAATATGGCATACAATGTAGTGGGAAGTGGGGAAAAAAAATCCCAAATGGGGTTGAATTGGAAAAGTAAATACAATTTTTTCACCGTTTTACTGGTTTTGTTCCCACGGCGTTCCCTTTGCGGCAAAATTGACCTGTGCCCTTCATTCTCTGGGTCAGTATGATTACAACGATAACACATATTTAAAGGTTTTATGTCTAAATATTGTAAAAATAAATGTAAACTTTGAAAAAAAATATGATCACCATATTCTGACCCCCATAACTTTTTTATAGTCATATCTACTGAGCTGTGTGGGGGCTCATTTTGCGCCATTCGCCATATTGGAAAAATATTTTTATATTTTAGTACAGGAATTTTCGGATGGGGTGATGCCCATGATGTTTATATTTTTTGTTATTTATGTATTTTTTTATTGTACGGAATAGGGGATGATTTAAACTTTAATATTTTTTGATTTTTCATATATTTTTTTCCTTTTTTTATGATTTTGAAGCTTGTATTTGAGCCTACAAAACCTATTTTTTATTTTATTTCTGAACCCTCATGGGTCTTTTAGACCCATGATTTGTACAGAATTGATCATTTCTTATGTTGGCCTGACACCTGCTGGCCAAAGTAAGAATTGCATCTTCACTACCCTGAGTCTCTTCAGAGAGACCCAGCCTATTGAAACCAATTACCAGCATCCTCATTGGCCGCAGGGGATGCCGGTAACAAGCCTGGAAGCCCAAATTTTTGGGTTTCCCTCCCTTTTGAAGCTGTGATCTTACTTGATCATGGTATCTAAAGGCTTTAATGACCGCAATCGGCATTACTGTTGGTCGTGGTTATTAGTCATGGGTCTCTGTGGTTTGAAACAGAGGAGACCCGCTGGCCATGATGCCCGCTGCATGTACGAGCAGATGCTATGTTTGCACTTCGCTCCAGCACCATACTGCCATACATGTATGGCGCTGATAGCGAACAGGTGAAGCACAAGACTTGGGCGAAATGTTAATTTGGGTGCTGGACAGTGGGAGCTGGATTTGTTATGGGAAGTGGTAGGTAGCATGGTTTGAGAGTGATACCCCTTCAAATCATATACCTTCAGACAGGATTTGATGGATACTGCCTATAGGAGGGATGCAAACTGCACTGGTTATTAGTGATGAGCGGCAGGGGCAATATTCGATTTCGCGATATTTCACAAATATATGAGCGAATATTCGTCATATATTCGCAAATTCGATATCTTTGTTCCCTTTTTTTTTTCATTGCGAAAATCGCGATGTCAAATTTGCTTAATGCGCATGCGCAAAAAGGGGCGTGCCCTAGCAATTGTTTTCGTAACTACCCGAAGTTTGAGGCGATTGGAAAAGATGGTCGGAAGCAATTTTCGCGAGGAAGAACTCCTGATCACTGTAAGTAATTTCACATTACACCAGTGTATTTGATTACATTTCACATGCATGTAATCAAAATCGCATTATATGTGATTGTGTGGCTGGAGGTACATTAGGTGGTCACTGTATAACAATTTCACTGTTGGCTAGTTACATTACAGGCCCCAAAAATTATGCATTCCCCGTACAAAAAAGATCAAGTGATTATGTGGCTGGAGGTACATTAGGCGTGACCGCCTAATGTACCTCCAGCCACATAATGACTTGATCTTTTCTGTACGTTGAATGCATATTTTTGGGGCCTTTAATGTAACTGACCAACAGTAAAATTGTTATCGTATAACAATTTTACTATTGGCCAGTTACATTACAGGGCACAAAAATATGCATTCACTGTACAGAAAGGATCAAGTCATTATGTGGCTGGAGGTATATTAGAGGGTCGTTGGATATCAATTTTACTGCAGCCCAGTGGAGTACATGCCCCAAACATTAGGCATTCACCGGACAGAAAACATCAAGTAATTATGTAACTGGAGGTATATTAGACGGTCTTTGGATATCAATTTTACTGCAGGCCAGTAAAAATACATGTCAAATACATATGTTTAAAAGAACTAAAAATATTAAATTGGATTAAAAACATGTCTAATGAAATCCCCCCTCTTGAAAAAACCCCAATGGTAATAGGTGAAATTCAATTAAACGTGGTCGTCACAGGTGTTGTATTCCTCTGAGATCCATGCCTCATTCATTTTTAGAAATGTGAGGTAGTCCACACTGTCGTGAGTACGCTTATCGGTCACGATACCCCCTGCTGCGCTGAAATTCCTTTCGTACAGGACACTGGACTAGGGTCAATCCAAGAGTTCCATGGCAAATTGTGCCAGGTCTGGCCACAGGTCAAGCCTTCATACCCGTTGACATCGTCCGTTAACCCGATGTAGTGGGACACCTGTCGGTGTAGGCGTTCCCTGAGGCTGGATCCGGAGGGCAGCTGTAGATGGGTTGGCTGCAAGAATGATCTCATATCTGAAGTGACCAACACTTCTTCAAACCGCCCTCTGGAGTCTGTTTTGAAGGCACCATATGATCCTGAGTTGCATCGAACAGCCAGTAAACTTACCCTACAAAATGAATGTAGCTTTGCTTCATCTTTCTGGACTTGACATAGAAATTCACATTCCTTCAAGGTCATGAAAAACGTACAGTAATCCGGTCCTATACAATGCAGATGTCTGGAGGGGGAGAATAATGCAGGGCTTCCAGGGAGAGATGGGGTAGATAGATATATACATGCTGTCCATAATTCTAATATCTATCTATCCCATCTCTCCCTGGAAGTCCTGAAATCTTCAAAACGAATGTACCTGTGTTTCATCTTTGTGGACTTGACATAGAAAATCAGATCCTGTAGGTTCCAGAAAAACTTACAGGATCTGATTTTCTATGTCAAGTCCACAAAGATGAAACACAGGTACATTCGTTTTGTGGGGTAATTTTACCTGGCAGTTCTGTGCAACTCCAGAACACATATTGCCTTCAAAACAGACTACAAACTCTGCTGGATGACAGTGTAGGTGCTCCTCGGTGCCTGTCAGCCCCTTTCTGGTGAAGCCTGCCCCGGGCTGTGTGACAATATACCCCCGTGTGCAGCCAAGCCTCGCAGCTAAAGGCTTATTTTGAAGCATGACCTGCGATCGATGATCCGGGCTGTGCACTGGAGACAGCCGCCGCCAACCCCGCCAGCAGCTGGGGACCGTGACAGAGTCATCACCGAGGGTAGGGGAACTGATCCCGACGGCAGAGCTGAGGGACACTTCCACACCCAGGCCGAGGCAAGCTGGTTCCTCACTGGCTTCTGTGCTCTGACGGGCAGAGGATGGCTGGTTGCTGCCGATGGCTGGAAGCCGGCGTGTGTGTGGCGCTGATCATGTATTGGTCATGCTAGTGTCGGTAACCATGACTCTTCACAGACAAAAGGAGGATGAGAGAGCCGCTGCTAAACCACGCCAGTCCTGCTGCCCTCTGGCTTTGAGGAACAGAAGTTAAAAAAGATACCGCGATACCTCAGTGTTCTTCTCCAGACTCGATGTTCCCCACTATATCTAAACTGAGAGCAGACCGGTGTGGGCAGCGCGTGGAGTGCTGTGTGCCAATTGGTATCTGAGAGGTCTATTTTCCAGCATGGTTTATGTATGGAGGGCAGTGTCCAGAAATCACACAAAGGTTACAATATACTTGGGCTGAAACGATTAATCAATTGAATCGAGTAATCCGACACAAAAAGCCAATGTGGTCAAGGTCCCTTGACATTTAAGATCTACTGTTCCTACTAATGCTTATGCACTACTGTTCTAGTGCCCGTTATTCTAACACAGAAGAACAGAAGTTAAAAAAGAATGAAGTTTGGGAGGGAGAGCCAAGGAGAGGGATTGACAAGGAACCCTTCAGCGCCCGGAACCGACGGCGGGGGCCAAGAAGTGTCTGCCAATCCTGGACTCATTCATTTTGATAAATTTCAGTCTGTCCACGGAGTCAGTGGACAGACGGGTCCGCTTATCGGTGACCACCTCACCAGCCGTGCTGAATGCCTGCTCAGACACTACGCTGGAGGGGGGGCAAGACAGTACTTCCAGCTCATACTGAGCTAGCTCATGGCAGGTGTTCAGCCTGGCAACCCAGTACTCCATGGGTTTGTGGGTGCTCATGCTGTCGGAAGCACCGACAGAACCCATGTAGTTTGCCACCATGCGGGCCAGCCACTGGTGGTGACTGCTGCTGCTACTGGATCACGCAGACTGGTAGAGCAACCTCATCTCACCCATAAGATCACCTACTCGGCTGGAGCTGCTTGGGCCAGCCAACTGCTGGGTGAGAATGGCGCGAGAACTGGAGTGTGAGGCTGAGGGTTTGCCTGCTCCAGCCAGAGGATCAGACAGACCCGCAGGTTATCCATATGGGCATCCTTCCGACTGGCTGGGATAAACTACTCCAGTTTCCACTTGCAGCGAGGGTCTAAAAGGGTGGCCAACCAAAAATCATCCCTCTCCTTACATTTCTAGATTCGGGAGTCCCTCCTAAAGCATTGCAGCATATGGGCAGCCATTGGGAAGAGGAAAGCCCGCTGTGACTCTTCTTGGCTGCCCGTGATCATGACATCTTGGTCCCCTTGCTGCTGCTGCTCCCTGTGGGAGCCGCCCCACCCCCAGACTAACGGTGCCTCCAGCATCGGCTCTCCCTCCTGACCAGACCCAGACTCCTGGACGTCGGCAAACTCCTCAACAAATTATTCCTCCTCCTTCTGGGCCTGGTCTTAGTGGAGCATTGTTGCCTCTTCTTGCTCCACCAAGGCACTATACCCAGCATCGAGCAGTCGATCTAGTGTCCTGTCAAGCATGAACACTATGGGGAGCACGTCTATGAGGCCGACTTGCTCCCCGCTGACCATCTTGGTTCCCTGCTTGAATGGGACCAACACGTGGCCGACCTGGTGTATCTGCCCCCACTCCGCATTGGTGATATAGGGGAGTGGGTGTGATGGCCCGGAAGTGCCTTGGTCCAGCAGGTATTCATTCACTGCCCGTCGCTGCTCCCACAACCTCTCCAGCATGTGGAGGGTGGAGTTCCACTGGGTTACGGTGTCCACAATCAGCCTGTGAGGTGACAGGCTGTTGTCCTGCTGCAGTTTGGGCAGGAACACTGTGGAGATTGGGGAGCATCGGAAGTGGCTGGCAATCCTACGTACATGTTGCACAATGTTGCTCAACCTTGGGTATGTGCATAGGAACTTCTGTACCACTAGGTTGAGGACATGTGCCATGCAGGGCATGTGTGTTAGGCTGCTAGCATGGCAGGCAGCAAGGAGGTTGTTGCCGTTGTCACAGACAACCATACCTGCCTGGAGCCTTCAGGGTGTCAGCCACTTGTGGACCTGAGCCTGGAGAGTGGCCAGAACATCAGGTCCAGCGTGTCTTCGTTCTCCTCACAAGTTGGAGCATGGCCTAGCAGCGGACGTGCCTCACACTTGCATAGCTATGGGGATGCTTGCTGGGGGGCTCAGCAGCGGTGGAAACAGTGGCTTGAGGGAGAGCAGCAGTTCTCTCATGGACACCCTGGGGCGGCACCACAAATTGAGATTCCGCCACATCTAATGATCCCTCCTCGGTGCCTCGGAGTAACACCCAATGAGCTGTAAAACTGAGGTATCATCCCTGCCTATGTCTGCTGGTCCAGTCTTTCATTGTCAGATGCACCCTGTCACTGACAGCATGATCCAGCGAAAGGGAAACATTCTGCACAATGTGCTGGTGTAGGGCAGGGACACTGGTCCTGGCAAAGAAATAGTGGCTGGGGACACGCCATCTGGGTTGGACCTGCTCTAACATCTGCCGGAATGGATTGCAGTCCACACTATTGAAGCGCAGCAGATGTTGGGCGATAACCCTTGAAAGAAGCCCATTGAGTGGACACACTTATTGGTCCCCGGGGGCATAGGGCACTGTGCATTCAAATGCGCCGGCAACCGACGGGTGGCGCCGGACGGCAGTGGAGGCGATAGAAGAGGGTGCAGAGAAGGGCAGAGGTCCGGCTGCTGGTACCATTACCTCTAGGAGAGGGAGTGGGGGAGTGGGAATGCATTGTTGGAATGTGGTGGGGTAGCTGCAGGACAATGGCAGGAGCTGCTGTCTCCTGCACCCTGCTGCTGGCGCTTCTGCGACCACCCTGCATCTGTTCCCATTCCCGCCATTGATTTACTCTTAGGTGCTGGGTAAGGGCAGTGGTACCCAGCTGAGCAACTGACCTCCCTCTCCTCTCCCTGGCATGGCATAGCTGACAGATGGCAATTCTCACATTGTCTGCTGCCAGGGTGAAGTAAGCCCAAACAGGCGACTTACTCACCGACTTCCTGTCAGATGGGGTGATGCTGGCTTGCGCTTGTTTGGGCTCGGTGTCCACAGGTGGAGGTGGAACCTGCTGCTGCCACCACCTCCTGCTGCCATTACCAGTGGAGCCCCTGCCACTGGGCTCCATGGTGACCTTTGCCTCGGGTGCCTAACTTCCTCATCAGTGCTGCTGTCACCTGACAAGGGAAGTGGCACCCATTCTAAGTCACCCTCCTATTCATTGCCTATAATGTCAGACCCAAAGTCCACCAGTGGTTGACTAAGGGGAACAGCAGATGTGGAGCCCCTGACCTGGCTCCGCTGTCTTCTCGCTGATACCTGGGTCTGACTAGGTGCAGGGATTCTGTGGCTGAAACCACCCGCACCTGTTGGAAGGGATGTCACTGAGGTACTGATGGGTGGTATCCCCTAATCCTCCTCCTCCATCCCTTCCAAAAGGTCCTGAGCATCCGGACCAAGCTTTAGCTCATTATCCTGCATTATCACCCCCAAGATGCCTTTCTCACTGTCGCTGTCAAACAGCAGCAGGGATAAGTCTTGTGGGCTAGGGACTAGGTCCTGCAGGAGGCGGAGAGCTGCTGCTGCTCAGAGCCAGCGCAGAGGACTCCATGCCACTGGCTTGTGTCACGAATTACACCACGGCCTCAGCGTCTTGAGATGAAATGGGGCCCCCCCATAAAAACATGGATGAGGCAGATGCCCCTGCCACCTGCACCCGCCCATCCATGGGTAGAGGAGCGGCCCCGTGCTGGCAGCAGTCCAGCCCTGGAACCAACTGCCCTACCACGACCATGGCTGCAGCCCACGTGCACTCAATCTGTTTTTATATACAAAAAAATATATATAAGGAAAATAATAAGGGAATTTGGGCAAATTTTATTGGGCAAAAAAGGAAAAATAAATATACACGAAACCCTAAAACACAGAAAAAGACTTTTCAGGTTTTTTTTCACAGAAAAAAGACGCTGACACTAATCACTACCTTTTTTGTCACAGGCAAAAGGATGCTAACACTAATCACTACCGACACAAAACAATAAAACACTAACCCTAAAACACAGTAAAAGGACTTTTTTTTCACAGAAAAAAGATGCTGACATTAATCACTACCTACACGAAACCCTAAAACACTAACCCTAAAACACAGAAAAATACATTTTTTTGTTTTTTATGGGGTTTTTTCACAGACAAAATACGCTAACACTAATCACTAACCACACAAAACCATAAAACACTAAAACACAGAAAGAAACTTTTTTTTTCACAGACAAAACAGACAGCAAAAGCTTACACTATACTATATCTCTATCTAACCTACACTACACCCTTCACTCACTAAGCTACACTATCTGGATTATATATATGAGGTATCAGAAGTCACAGGAATTCAGCACAGCACAAAGATCACACTCCTCTCTCTCACAACTGCATGAAACAGCACAAAATGGCTGTGGGGAGGTTCTCTTATATAGTAAGTGGTAGGCAACTTTCCTATTGGTTGCTAGGGAAGTTGCTAAGCTCTTGCAGCCTTCTCATTGGCCCACAAGCTAGATGCAGGCAGGGATCATGTGTACTGTGGAAAGTAAAAAACTAATATTCGAATTTACGAATATATAGTGCTATATTCTAAATATTCGCGAATACTCGAAGTGCCCATATTCATGATTAAAATTCGCAATTCGAATATTCATGCTCAACACTACTGGTTATCATGTAAATGCACTGTGTGTATTTAGGAAATGCACTGCAAGCGTTGGCTATAAAGGGTTTAATGCCAGAGAGACAGAGGTACGCAAAACGGGTCACCCCTGAGGTGTCCTTATGCTAGAGAGCACATTCCTCCTAGATTATAAATAGTGGTCATTATTATTAGATGCAATAAGACAGCCAAGAGACTGCTGCCAGATGGTTCAGATGCTGGGTGAGAATGAGCCAGCCTATGGCAGATAGCTGGCAAGTAGAGGTGAGTTGCACTTGCAAATTGGAGAACTACCTCTGGGCCTAAATGGGTCACAGCAGCTGAACAACAGCAGCAACAGAAAAGGGTAGCCTGAAAAGAGCCATACTATATTGACAACCTAGAGAGTGTCACCAGGTGAGGCATGTGTAACACCCCAGAGTAGTGTTACAAAACTCTTCTACCCTGCTAAAATCTGTTAAGAGCCTTAACCTTGTCATCTGATATGATTTTACATTATGTCTTCACAGCTGTGCATTATAAACCATGTTAAATGTTTATTGCTGCAATTTCTATGTTCACCAGCAGGTGGCAGCAATGAGTTGGTAAGGAGCTAGGTTCAGGTGCCCACATCCTGCAGCATGGGGAGAGAAGGAAATTAGTGTGAGGGTAGCCCACCCCCTGCTAGGGGTAGGGTGTGCATTTTAGGAGCTCCCTGAGATAGAGAAGAAAACCAGGATCTTGTCTCAGCTGAGACATTGATCATCATCCCCAGCCTGAGCCTTGCAGCCTCAGCTGGATGAAGCAAGCAGACAAACTTCCGTTCCAGGAAAAAAGCATACCCTGAGAAGATAGCTGTGAGTAAAGTCCAGAGACCCAAGAATAGCCATATTACTCCTCAGCTAGTCAGTCCCCATACAGCAGAAGATAGAGAGTGCAGAAGCCAAATTCCTGCCACAGTATAGAGCTACAAAGCAGACCTCCTTTCCTGCAAGCTCCAGGTTGATAGAGCAGAAGATAAATTCCTGCCAACCATTGCCAATACCTGCTGGGACCAAAGACTAAAGCTGTACCTTGCTTGGATGAAAGTTACAATCATTAAAGACAAGTTTGAACTTTACCAAAGGTCTGGATCTCCATTTCTGCTGCAAAATCCCTCTATTACTTCTACTAGCACTACACTCAATTTATTGCAAATGAGCCAGGATCCAGAAGTCCAGCCGTACCCAGGTAGGAGACGCCGTTAACACAATTACCACTGCCATACAGAGACATTATACCACTCTGGCATTCCTAACCTGGGGCGTGAGTTATAACACCTTGGAGGGCCCTGTGACAGTACCCTGCGCATGCTGCAATTGGTGTCACGAACAAAACTATGGACTGTTATACTCATACCCTGACCCACTGCATAATTTGGCGTCAGTGTAACTGTTTTTCATTGGGGGAGCAGCCCCACCGCATGTGGACCGCAGCAAACGACTATCCCCAGCAAAAAAAAAAATTGCATACGGTGGAGGATGTCGGCGCGGTCCACATGCACCACAAAGGCATCCTACACAAAACGGAGCATTGTGCGGATGAAAATATAATCATATAAATCACAAAAGAAATGCACCAAACGGATATGCCACTGACTATACTGGCTAGTCATAAATGCAGATATTAAAAGCTGAGACTTTTGCCAATATATTCCTGTCAGGAAGATATCGGAGCCCAACATGCACCACGTCACGGTTCTCAGCATGGCAAGGGGTCCTACCACTAAGCTACCTATGGTGTGAACAAGGTCTGAAGGTGATGTAATCCAGCTCACAGCCAAGCTTCCACACAACCGCATAGCAGGACTACTAATGCAATGTGAACAAAGCAAGGCTGTAAGCCACACCCATATCAGACCGTGTGATGGAGGTTACCAGGTGCACAGGAGAGTGTTTGAATGCCAGGTAAAGGCACATACACTACATATAAAACAAGATAAAAACACAGAAATATAGTGGCAAATCTGGGGGAGCTGCTCAACCCCTAACACTGTAGCGTGTTTTTCATTGGGGGAGCAGCCCCACCGCATGTGGACCGCAGCAAACGACTATCCCCAGCAAAAAAAAAATTGCATACGGTGGATGATGTCGGCGCGGTCCACATGCACCACAAAGGCATCCTACACAAAACGGAGCATTGTGCGGATGAAAATATAATCATATAAATCACAAAAGAAATGCACCAAACGGATATGCCACTGACTATACTGGCTAGTCATAAATGCAGATATTAAAAGCTGAGACTTTTGCCAATATATTCCTGTCAGGAGGATATCGGAGCCCAACATGCACCACGTCACGGTTCTCAGCATGGCAAGGGGTCCTACCACTAAGCTACCTATGGTGTGAACAAGGTCTGAAGGTGATGTAATCCAGCTCACAGCCAAACTGTAAGCCACACCCATATCAGACCATGTGATGGAGGTTACCCCATTTTTTTTGCTGGGGATAGTCGTTTGCTGCGGTCCACATGCGGTGGGGCTGCTCCCCCAATGAAAAACACGCTACAGTGTTAGGGGTTGAGCAGCTCCCCCAGATTTGCCACTATATTTCTGTGTTTTTATCTTGTTTTATATGTAGTGTATGTGCCTTCACCTGGCATTCAAACACTCTCCTGTGCACCTGGTAACCTCCATCACATGGTCTGATATGGGTGTGGCTCACAGTCTGGCTTTGTTCACATTGCACTAGTTGTCCTGCTAGGCGGTTGTGTGGAAGTTTGGCTGTGAGCTGGATTACATCACCTTCAGACCGTGTTCACACCATAGTTAGCGTAGTGGTAGGACCCCTTGCCATGCTGAGAACCGTGACGTGGTGCATGTTGGGCTCCGATATCTTCCTGACAGGAATATATTGGCAAAAGTCTCAGCTTTTAATATCTGCATTTATGACTAGCCAGTATAGTCAGTGGCATATCCGTTTGGTGCATTTCTTTTGTGATTTATATGTCAGTGTAACTGTACCACGTTCCTGCTCATTGCACATGCTTCGCTCTTTGTAGACACTTGTGCAAAGTGTGCATCTGGGAGCCGCAAGGAGACATGCTGTGGCCTGTAGTAATGCCTGTACTGAAGTGTGTACAGTATGAGAAGAACACTTTTCATGGTCAACAAACAAACACCATTAATCATTTTCATTGCTATCAAGCACACTCGACAGAATGAGGATGGCAAAGGAAGTTGGGTGTAATGCCAAACTCAAGTGGACAATCTTAAAGTGATTGTCCCACTTTAGCAAATGGCATTTATCATGTAGAGAAAGTTAGAGAAAGTGTATTGTGATTGTCCATTTTGCCTCCTTTGCTAGCTGGATTCATGTTTCCGTCACATTATACACTGCTCATTTCCAAGGTTACAACCACCCTGCAATCCAGCAGCTGTGGCCATGCTTGCACACTATAGGAAAAAGCACCAGCCTAAGCGCACTCCCGCGGTCCCGGCCCCCAGAGAGGCTGACAGCATTTCCTATAGTGTGTAAACATGGCCACCACTGCTGGATTGCAGGGTAGTCATAGCCCCTGGATATAAGCTGTGTCTAATGTGATGGAAAAACAAATGAAGCCAGGAAATGAGACAATATGGACAATCACAATACAATAGTAAGTGCCTTGCATTAACGTGGTCTACATGATAAATGTCATTTGCTGAAGTGAAACAACCACTTTAATGATTATATCAGTTTCTCTTTAAGGATACACGATTGGTTAGAGGCAACAGGTTTGGTAAACACAAAATGGGAGATTTATTAAAACTGGTGTAAAGTAAAACTGACTGTTCATACACAGGCTGCCTCAACTACACATTGCTCATGGCAACCAGCCTACACAGCATCCACCGTAGCCAGTACGTCAGAGCAACCAAAGTGAGCAATAACAGCAACCCATGTCACAGTGACCCACACTGTGTCAGTAGTGTGGCAGTTGACAAACGCTACTCACTTCCACTACTTAACAAACTACCATGCAGTATGTGGCTGCCACTCTCTCGGTCCCAGCAGCTGTGATTTCTATTAGCACAGCTTCTCTTTGCTATCTCACTCTGACCACTGTATTTGTGCTACTCACCAAAGGGTCATTAGAGGTGCCTCTATTTTTAACCCCTAGGAATGTGCTCAGTGACATGGGGTCCCTCTATGCATGAACCCTATGCCGCCCACTACTGTCACAAATGTACACTACAATATCTCACATTATCCAGTGCATTTTACAACTTTCACAGCGATGTTTGCCAACTAAATATACAGTCAGGTCCATAAATATTGGGACTTCGACACAATTCTAACATTTTCTGGCTCTATACACCACCACAATGGATTTGAAATAAAATGAACAAGATGTGCTGCAGAACTGCAGACTGTCAGCTTTAATTTGAGGGTATTTACATCCAAATCAGGTGAACGGTGTAGGAATTACTTCACTGGCATCTCACAGGGGCTTAAAGGTACATCAATATGGCCTATCATATAAGGCACACTTAAATTGGTTATGCCATAATTGATGTAAAAAATTAAAATCAGACATTATATAGTACATGACAATACCTTTCTAACAAAGCTAGAACCAGCCATGTACTGCACATGGGTCGAGAGATCGCCACATTCATTGGTTCAACTGCTCTGCTAGATTATCTTCAGCCTAGCAGCTCAGGGGGCAGTTTTTTTCTGCTACAGCTCTCTTCCTGTAACTGCAACAGCTTCTACCAGAACATACGGGTGGTGGCAGTTGAAGGTTTACACTAAGTAGGTTCTACCAGCTCAGTGAGATGGACAAAAAATAATGAAAATAGTAAACAGCGGCTGGCGTTATACAGATAAATTTTATAGCTTTGTGGCTATATTACATTTTTAATTACTTGACATTACAAAAGTATTCAGATCCAGGTGCTGGTTTGAAAAAAGTAGAATATATTTTGTAACACACCCCCTTTAAGTGCAATTAATACTTTTTTTTGCACTTTATTCTTTTTCAACCCTTACACAGCCATTTTCAACCCTCTTACACATTGCCATCTCCACCATGAGCATCAACCACCATTCTAAACCCCTTTATAAAAACACATGAAAAAAGGGATAGAAGATAATAAATCTCAGAGCACTAATGCTATTGACCGATTCCAAGCTTCAAAAACAGCTTATAATAAAGATGCTTTATTTAAATATAATTTAGGCTACTTTCACACCAGTGTTTTTTCTGGATCCGGCAGGGTTCCGCAAAAACACTTCCGTTACTAATAATACAATGAATCCGGTTGTATTATCTTATACCCAAGACTGACCAGTCATGAACACCATTGAAAGTCAATGGAGGACGGATCCATTTTCCCGTCCAAAAATTTAAAGTTTAAAGTAAAAATAAACAAAAACTGCATTTTCTCCAAATAAAGTAAAAAAAAATTGGTAAGAATAGGGGGGAAAAAAGTATACACATTAGGTATTGCCACCTCCGTATCGACCAGCTCTATAAACATATCACATGACCTAACCCCTCAGATGAACACCGCAAAAAATAAAAAATAAAAACTGTGCTAAATGAACCATTTTTTTGTCACTTTACATCACAAAAAGTATATCAGCAAGCGATCAAAAAGGCATTTGCCCACCAAAATAGTACCAATCTAACCGTCACCTCATCCCACAAAAAATGAGCCCCTACTTAAGACAATCACCCAAAAAATAAAAAAACTATGGCTCAAAATATTGAGACACTAAAACATAATTTTTTTTTAAAGGTGTTATTGTGTAAAACTTACATAAATAAAAAAAAGTTTACATATTTAGTATCGTCGCATTTGTATCGACCGACTCTATAAAAATATCACCGTAAAAAATAATAACTGTGCTAAAAAAAACTTTTTGGTCACCTTACATCACAAAAAGTGTAATAGCAAGTGATCAAAAAGTCATATGCACCCCAAAATAGTGCCAATCAAACTGTCATCTCATCCCACAAAAAAGGAGACCCTACCCAAGATAATCACCCAAAAACTGAAAAAAATATAGCTCTCAGAATATGGAGACACTAAAACATGATTTTTTTTGTTTCAAAAATGATATTATTGTGCAAAACTTACACAAATAAAAAAAAGTATACATATTTGGTATCGCCGTGTTCGTATCGACCGGCTCTATAAAAATATCACATGACCTAACCCCTCAGATGAACACTGTAAAAAATAAAAAATAAAAACATTTTTTGTCACCTTACATAACAAAAAGTGTAATAGCAAGCGATCAAAAAGTCGCACGCACCCCAAATTTGTGCCAATAAAACCATCCCATCTCATCTCATCCCACAAAAATCATACCCTACCCAAGGTAATCGCCCAAAAACTGAAAAAATTATAGCTCTCAGACTATGGAAACACTAAAACATGATTTTTTTTGCTTCAATAAAGAAATCATTGTGCAAAACTTACATAAATAAAAAAAAGTATACATATCCGTGGAAACCTGGTCTATAAAAATATCACATGCTCTAACCTGATGAATGTTGTAAATAACAAAAAATAAAAACTGTGCCAAAATAGCAATTTCTTGTTATCTTGCCTCACAAAAAGTGTAATATAGAGCAACCAAAAATCATATGCACCCTAAACTAGTACCAACAATACTGCCACCCTATCCTGTAGTTTCTAAAATGGGGCCTTTTTTGGAGTTTCTATTCTAGGGGTGCATCAGGGGGGCTTCAAATGGGACATGGTGTAAAAAAAAACATGTCTAGCAAAATCTGCCTTCCAAAAACCGAATGGCATTCCTTTCCTTCTGCGCCCTGCCGTGTGCCCGTTACAACCACATATGGGGTGTTTCTGTAAACTACAGAATCAGGGCCATAAATATTGAGTTTTGTTTGGCTGTTAACCCTTGCTTTGTAACTGGAAAAAAATTATTAAAATTGAAAATCTGCCAAAAAAGTGAAATTTTGAAATTGTATCTCTATTTTCCATTCATTCTTGTGGAACACCTAAAGGGTTAACGACGTTTGTAAAATCAGTTTTGAATACCTTGAGGGGTGTAGTTTATAGAATGTGGTCATTTTTGGGTGGTTTCTATTATGTAAGCCTCGCAAAGTGACTTCAGACCTGAACTGGTCCCTAAAAATTGGGTTTTTGAAAATTTCTGAAACATTTCAAGATTTGCTTCTAAACTTTTAAGCCTTCTAACATCCCCCAAAAATAAAATATAATTTCCAAAATGATGCAAACATGAAGTAGACTTATGGGGAATGTAAAGTAAAAACTATTTTTGGAGGTATTACTATGTATTATAGAAGTAGAGAAATTTAAACTTGGAAATTTTCTATTTTTTCCAAATTTTTGGTAAATTTGGTATTTTTTTATAAATAAAAATGAATTTTTTTTACTTCATTTTACCAGTGTCATGAAGTACAATATGTGACGAAAAAATGATCTCAGAATGGCCTGGATAAGTCAAAGCGTTTTAAAGTTATCAGCACTTAAAGCGGCAAAAAATGGCCTGGTCCTTAAGTTGAAATAGGGGCGAGTCCTTAAGGGGTTAAGAGAGAAGGGACTTCTTGCACTGATGAACTATAAAGGCCTAGGGGCTGCCATTGCTGGGGCTGTCTAGGCAACAGGACACCACAAAGTTTACTATGGAAGGCTGCAAGGAACAATTCTATGAGTCATAGAATAGACAAACATTCCTGCACTGAGAAATATCTGTAGAGATTGTTGTTAATTGGAATTATGCTAAGTAGTGGTCATCCTTTAACCCATAAGAAGGAATAGAATATAGTTAAGTTAAGTTATGTATGTACCTGAGTGGCAGATGGAGAGCGGTTGGCGTTGTCAAACGCCTTTTTTTCTTCTGGTCCAGTGAAACGGTGAGGTTTTCCCACTGGGCACTTCTGGCTCTACTTCCTGCGCATGCGCCGTTCTGGCAGATAGCTGACGCGCGTGTGCGAAGGAGCCGACAGGTGAGGAAGTTTGGGAGCGTATTCGTGTGATGTCACAACGTTATAATGGATTCTTCCAAGGGACAAAATTCATCCGATGCGTTTCGGAGCCAACGGGTTCCTTCGTCGTCCCTGTCGGCTCCTTCGTGCATGTGTCAGCTGCCGGCCGGAGCAGGGTATGCACGGGAAGTAGAGCCAGAAGCGCTCAGTGGGGACACTTCACCGCTTCACTGGACCAGAAGAAAAGAAGGCGTTTGACAACACCACCTGCTCTCCATCTGCCACTCAGGTAGATACATAACTTGACTATAAGCATTTGGGTGTATATAGCTAGAATATTCCACCATTAACCCCTTAAGGACACAGGGCGTACCGGTACGCCCTATTTCCCGAGTCCTTAAGGACCAAGGGCGTACCGGTACGTCCTGACTTAAAATCGGCATTCCGGCGCCGCGGGGGTTAATCGGAACGGGATTTCGGCTGAAATCATTCAGCCGGCATCCCGTAACAACGCAGGGGGGGGTCATTTGACCCCCCCGTATCGGCGATCGCAGAAAACCGCAGGTCAATTCAGACCTGCGGTTTTCTGCGTTTCCGGTCCATTCGGGTGTCCGGTGACCCGATGAACCGGAAAAAGACTGCGATCGGTGGCGTAATTATACACCACCAATCGCAGTCCGAGGATTTGAGGAGGCGGTGCTGGCCCTGGTGCTGAACACTGCTGTCCAGGGTGCTGATTGGTGCAGGGGAGAGAGGCGCGAGATTCAAACTTCCTGCGCTCCTCTCTCCCCTCCTCTTCCTGTTCTGCACGAGCACCCGGCAGCATCGTCCAGCACCAGCTCCTGTGTCCCCCTAATCGCCATCCATCACCCTCCTGCACCCATCGCCACCCAGGTAGGTTAGGGTCAGTGAGGGAGAGGCATCGTTAGGCAGGGAAAGAAGGGAAAAGTTAGTTAGGAAAAAAAAAAAAAAAAAAAAACTTTTAACTTTTACACAAAACTTTTTTTGATCCATCAGACCCCAGACCCCCCCCTGCCACTTGCCCCCCCCTACCAGCCCCCCACCACCACCAGCCCCCCCACCCCCTCCACGCATCCCCCCACCACTCCCCCCAACCCCCCCCCCCCCACCACCACCACTAGCCCCCTCACCACCACTTTTTTTTCTGCGTTCGCTGACTGGTCGGCACTTTTTAGCGTCCGTCCACTGTTAGCGCATCGCCTGCCCCACCGCTGATCAGCGTTGTACCGCTAATCAGCAACTTTTTTTTTTTCCTAACACTTGCCCTTTTTTCCTTTTTTTAGTACGCGAACACCCGTTGCCCCCACACACACGCACATATAATAAAGTTTTACACACACGCACACCTACACGCACACACACCCATGGCCCGCCGGGTGTTCTCGGCCGAGGAGGCATATGCCCAGATTGCCTCCGACTCCGAGAGCCCCAGTGAGGATGAGGATGACCCCACATTCCTCTTATCATCAGCATCCTCCTCATCATCATCGGATGACGATGAGCCACCAAGGCGGCGGAGACGCCGCCAGGCGGAGCCAGGGGCCGCACATGCTAGGGATCCTGTGGCCCACCCTAGTACGAGCCGCCCTGGGGTTCGTACTGGTTTCCCGGCCCACCAAATAAGTTCACCGGAGACCCCTGCCGATGAACTTAGCTGGTGTCCCCCAGTGGACTTTGAGCCTGAGATTCCGGATTTCGCTGGCAATCCTGGAATCCAGATTCCCACAGTGGGGTTTACTGAAATTGACTATTTTAGTTTTTTTTTCAGTAACCCACTGGTGAATTTGATGGTGGAGCAGACGAATCTGTACGCCCAACAGTTCGTCGCTCAAAACCCAGGCTCAGTTTTGGCTAGACCCGGTGGCTGGACGCCGGTCAGTGCAGCCGAAATGAGGACATTTTGGGGCCTCGTGCTGCATATGGGTCTAGTCCAAAAACCCAGTGTCAGGCAATACTGGAGTGGGGACGTCCTGTACCAGACCCCACTGTACAGTATGGTCATGACACGCTCCCGGTTTGAGGCCATCCGGAAATGTCTGCATTATTCCGATAATGCAGCATGTCCACCCCGAGGTGATCCTGCCTATGACCGGCTGTATAAGATACGGCCTGTCATCGATCACTTTGGGGCCACATTTCAGCAGGCCTACGTACCTGGAAGGGAGGTCGCGGTTGATGAGTCGCTCATTGCGTTCAAGGGGAGACTCAGTTTCCGCCAATATATTCCCACAAAGCGAGCGAGGTATGGCGTGAAGCTATACAAAATTTGTGAGAGTACCTCAGGGTACACTTACAAATTTCGTGTGTACGAGGGGCGAGATTCCCGTATTCAACCCCCAGAATGTCCCCCCACTCTGGGTGTTAGCGGGAAACTCGTGTGGGACCTTATGTACCCACTGCTGGATAATGGTTACCACTTGTACGTGGATAACTTTTATACCAGCATTCCCTTGTTCAGGTCCCTTGCCGCCAGATCTACGTTCGCTTGTGGGACCGTGCGGAAAAATCAGCGCGGCCTCCCTGCCTACCCCCTCCAGGTACCTATCCCCAGGGGTGAGACCCGTGCACTTACCAGTGGAAACCTGTTGCTGGTCAGGTATAAGGACAAGAGGGATGTCCTTATGCTGTCCACAATCCACGGTAACGGCACCACCCCAGTCCCTGTGCGAGGTACCGCGGCAACGGTCCTCAAGCCCGATTGTATCGTCGACTACAATCGGTATATGGGAGGAGTTGATCTCTCGGATCAAGTCCTCACGCCATATAACGCCATGCGCAAAACCCGGGCATGGTACAAAAAAGTTGCGGTCTACTTGGTGCAGGTTGCCATGTACAACTCTTTTGTACTATCCCGAAGCGCTGGCAGCACAGGGACATTCCTCCAATTCTATGAGGCAGTCCTCAAGGACCTGATCTTTTCGGACCGGGAAAGAGCAGGCCGGAGTACCTCGGGAACTGGAGGCGCCCGGATCGTCCCTGGCCAACACTTTCCAGGTGTGGTCCCCCATACTGGAAAGAAGGGACGAACCCAAAAAAAGTGCAGAGTGTGTCGCAGGAGGGGGATACGGAAGGACACCACCACTCAGTGCGACACGTGCCCCGATCATCCGGGCCTCTGCATTATCGATTGCTTCAGGGAGTATCACACTTCCATGGAGTACTAAATTTTTATAATCCCCAACAGTTCACTAGAGAACATAAAACACTATGGCTCTCAGACTTTGGAGACACGAAAACTATTTTTCTTTCCCCCAAAAATATTAGTTTTAGTGCAGGCATCCTCAAACTGCGGCCCTCCAGATGTTGTAAAACTATAACTCCCAGCATGCCCAGACAACCTACAGCCATCAGCAGGGCATGGTGGGAATTGTAGTTTTACAACATCTGGAGGGCCGCAGTTTTAGGATGCCTGCTTAGTGTCTCCAAAGTCTGAGAGCCATACATATTGGGCATCGTCGCGTGCGTAAAAGTCGTCGCTATAAAAATAACTTTTGACCAAACGCCTCGGATGAACGGTGTTAAAAATATAAAATAAAAACGGTGCCAAAACACCTATTTTTGGGCAAAATTTCAATTTAAATCCATTTTGCCGGTAATAAAGCAAGGGTTAACAGCCAAACAAAACTAAATATTTATTGCCCCGATTCTGTCGTTTGCAGAAACACCCCATATGTGGTCGTAAATGGCTATATAGCCGCACGGCAGGGCATAGAACGAAGGGAACGCCATACGGTTTCTGGAAGGCAGATTTTGATGGACAGTTTTTTTTTTGACACCATGTCCCATTAGAAGCCCCCCCTGATGTAGCCCAGACTAGAAACTCCAAAAAAGTGACCCCATCTAAGAAACTACACCCCTCAAGGTATTCAAAAGTTACTTTACAAACTATGTTAACCCTTTAGGTGTTCCACAAAACTAAATAGCGAATGTAGAAACAATTTTAGATTTTAATTTTTTTGTTACATTGCCTCAAAAAAGAGTAATATAGAGCAACCAAATATCAAATTTACCCCAAAAATAGTCCCAAAACAACAACCACCTTATCCCGTAGTTTCCTAGATGGGGTCACTTTTATGGAGTTTCTACTCTAGGGGTGCATCAGGGGGCTTGAAAGGGTACATGGTGTAAATAAACCAGTCCAGCAAAATCTGCCTTCCAAAAACCATATGGCGTTCCCCTTCTTCTATGTCCTGCCGTTTAGCCAAATAGTAGTTTACCACCACATATGGGGTGTTTCTGCAAACTACAGAATCAGGGCAACCCATTTTGAGTGTTGTTTGGCAGTTAACCCTTGTTTTACTCCTAGAAAAAATTGATTATATTGGAAAATTTTCCAAAAAATTGAAATTTCATAATTGTTTCTCCATCTGCCATTAACTCTTGTGGAACACCTAAAGGGTTAACAAAGTTTGTAAACCCAGTTTTGAATACCTTGAGGGGTGTACTTTCTTAGATGGAGTCACTTTTTTGAAATTTCTATTCTAGGGGTGCAACAGGGGGCTTCAAATGGGACATGGTATAAACAAAACCAGTCCCGCAAAATCTGCCTTCCAAAACCCATATGGTGTTCCCCTCCTTCTATGTGCTACCGTTCGGCCAAACAGTAGTTTACGACCACATATGGGGTGTTTTTGCAAACTACAGAATCAGGGCAACCCATTTTGAGTGTTGTTTGGCAGTTAACCCTTGTTTTACTCCTAGAAAAAATTGATTATATTGGAAAATTTTCCAAAAAATTGAAATTTCATAATTGTTTCTCCATCTGCCATTAACTCTTGTGGAACACCTAAAGGGTTAACAAAGTTTGTAAACCCAGTTTTGAATACCTTGAGGGGTGTACTTTCTTAGATGGAGTCACTTTTTTGAAATTTCTATTCTAGGGGTGCAACAGGGGGCTTCAAATGGGACATGGTATAAACAAAACCAGTCCCGCAAAATCTGCCTTCCAAAACCCATATGGTGTTCCCCTCCTTCTATGTGCTACCGTTCGGCCAAACAGTAGTTTACGACCACATATGGGGTGTTTTTGCAAACTACAGAATCAGGGCAACCCATTTTGAGTGTTGTTTGGCAGTTAACCCTTGTTTTACTCCTAGAAAAAATTGATTATATTGGAAAATTTTCCAAAAAATTGAAATTTCATAATTGTTTCTCCATCTGCCATTAACTCTTGTGGAACACCTAAAGGGTTAACAAAGTTTGTAAACCCAGTTTTGAATACCTTGAGGGGTGTACTTTCTTAGATGGAGTCACTTTTTTGAAATTTCTATTCTAGGGGTGCAACAGGGGGCTTCAAATGGGACATGGTATAAACAAAACCAGTCCCGCAAAATCTGCCTTCCAAAACCCATATGGTGTTCCCCTCCTTCTATGTGCTACCGTTCGGCCAAACAGTAGTTTACGACCACATATGGGGTGTTTTTGCAAACTACAGAATCAGGGCAACCCATTTTGAGTGTTGTTTGGCAGTTAACCCTTATTTTACTCCTGGAAAAAATTTATTATATTGGAAAATTTTCCAAAAAATAGAAATTTCAAAATTGTTTCTCCATCTGCCATTAACTCTTGTGGAACACCTAAAGGGTTAATAAAGTTTGAAAAAACAGTTTTGAATACCTTGAGGGGTGTAGTTTCTAGAATGGGGTCATTTTTGGGAGGTTTCTATTATCTAAGCCTCACAATATGACTTCAAACCTGAACTGGTCCATAAAAAGTGGGATTTTGAAGATTTCTCAAAAATTTCAAAATTTGCTTCTAAACTTCTAAGCCTTGTAACATCCCCAAAAAATAAAATATCATTCCCAAAATGCTACAAACATGAAGTAGACATATGGGGAATGTAAAGTCATCACAATTTTTGGGGGTATTACTATGTATTACAGAAGTAGAGAAACTGAAACTTTGAAATTTGCTAATTTTTCAAAATTTTTGGTAAAAAATGTATTTTTTTATGCAAAAAAAAAAACTTTTTTGACCCAATTTTAGCAGTGTCATGAAGTACAATATGTGACGAAAAAACAATCTCAGAACGGCCTGGGTAAGTCAAAGCGTTTTAAAGTTATGAGCACTTAAAGTGACACTGGTCAGATTTGCAAAAAATGGCCCGGTCCTTAAGGTGAAAATGAGCCCGGTCCTTAAGGGGTTAAATAGCAATTTAATCCCTTAACCTGCGCGGGTATTATATTCACGATTTTCATATATGTATATTTGCTGAGTGAGGGCAGTGGACTCTAATAACCCTGCAGCTGCTCCTCGGCAGTGATACTGGGGAGCAAGTGATTAAATTAGCAGGAGAGCAAGTGCTACACCTCACTGAGGAATAGAATATAGCTCATTCTCCAGACACGCCATGGACTTGGGGATCCGGAGGATAGTTTATATTTACTCCAATGCTTCATTTAAACAATGTATATATAAAATCTGAATCTTAAATATCCAAAAGTGTCTCCTGTTTTATAAGTGGCCAATCGCAGCACACAGCTCATAGACTGGCTATGAGCTGTGCGATGCGATTGGCCAGTGCTGCAGCAAGGGACACGCCTCCTACAAAAAATCAGTCCAATACAACAGACGGAGCTGAGACACCGGAGCCTATACCGGGCGAACGGAGCGGCGCCCAGGCATACTAGTAAGTGCAGGGGGACCCCTGGGCGCCGCTCTGCCCACAGACAGAGTTAGTTTTTAGTTTGTATACGAGTGAAAGGTCCTCTTTAAGGATAGGATCTAATCTTAGGGCATTGTAATGTTTTTCTAACGTCCTGAGTAACAAATTCTCCGATTTATAAATTGTAGCAAATTTGTCCCTGTAACTATTTATGGCATAGTTGTGCAAAAAAAGAAAAAACAAAAACCTACTATTACAGTGTGTCACTGAACAACTTATGGTCCTATCAAAGGCCTTCCAACACTTTTATACTAGGCACTTAATATCTGTAAGTGCTGTACTAATCAACACTTGCAATCTCCTTTCTGAAGACACCCACTCCTCTGGGTTTCTGCTGCATTACCTCACCAGATTGCTCTTAGATGGTCTACCTCCATAGCAGCATGTCAATTAGCAGCAATAAAAACTACAGTGCCTTGCAAAATTATTCACCCCCTTGACTTTTTTCATGTTTTGGTGCCTCACAACCTGGAATTAACATGGATTGTTTGAGGATTTGCATCATTTCATTTACAGAACATGCCCACAACTTTGAAGATGTTTTTTTTTTTTATTGTGAAGCAAACAACAACAACAACAAATAGGACAAAATAACAGAAAAAGTCAATGTGCATAACTATTCACCCCCCTAAAGTCAATACTTTGTAGAGCCACCTTTTGCAGCAATCACAGCTCCAAGTCGCTTTGGATAAGACTCTATGAGCTTGCCACATCTTACCACTGGGATTTTTGCCCATTCTTCCTTGTAAAACTGCTCCAGCATCTTCAAGTTGGATGGTTTGCGCTTGTGAACAGCAATCTTTAAGTCTGACCACAGATTTTCTATCGGATTGAGATCTGGGCTTTGAATAGGCCATTCCAACACATTTACATGTTTCCCCTTAAACCACTCAAGTGTTGCTTTAGCAGTGTGCTTGGGGTCATTGTCCTGATGGAAGGTGAACCTCCATCCTAGCCTTAAATCATGCACAGAGGGATACGGGTTTTGCTCAAGAATATCCCTGTATTTAGCGCCATCCATCTTTGCCTTAACTCTGACCAGTTTCCCAGTCCCAGCTGCTTAAAAACATCCCCACAGCATGATACTGCCACCACCATGTTTCACTGTGGGGATGGGGTTCTTTGGGTAATGTGATGTGTTGGGTTTGCGCCAGAGATAGCGTTTTCTTTGATGGCCGAAAAATTCAATTTTAGTCTCATCAGACCAGATCACCTTCGTCCATACATTTTGGGAGACTCCCACATGCCTTTTTGCAAACTCACAATGTGCCTTTTTGTTTTTAGCTGAAAGTAATGGTTTTCTTCTGGCCACTCTGCCATAAAGCCCAACTCTATGGAGTGTACAGCTTATTGTCATCCTATGTACAGATACTCCGGTCTCTGCCATGGAACTCTGCAGCTCCTCCAGGGTTACCTTAGGTCTCTGTGATGCTTCTCTGATTAATGCCCTCCTTGCCTGGTCCGTCAGTTTTAGTGGGCGGCCGTCTCTTGGGGATCATCAAAGACTTGGATTTTTTTATAACCTAACCCTGACTTGTACTTAACAACATTGTCCCTTACTTGTTTGGAGAGTTCCTTGGTCTTCATGGCAGTGCTTTGTAAGTGATGCCTCTTGCTTAGGTGTTGCAGCCTCTGGGGCCTTTTAAAAAAGGTGTGCATATGTAATGACAGATCATGTGACACTTATATTGCACACAGGTGGACATCAATTCACTAATTATGTGACTTCTAAGAGTTAATTGGTTGCACCAGAGCTTTTTATGGGCTTCCTAACAAAGGGGGTGAATACATACTCCTATGCCAATTTTCGTTTTTCTATTTCTAAACAATAGTTTTATTTACATATTTTTCTCATTTCACTTCACCAACTTAGACTATTGTGTTCTGATTCATCACATAAAATTTATATTAACAAAACATTGAATTTAAGGCTGTAATGTAGCATATGAAAAAAGAATAGAATATGAAAAAAGTGTGGTGAATTCTTTTGCAAGGCACTGTATATACCGTATGGGGGAAAAATGTCCTTGCATCTTATGGTGTGAATACATTATGGAAGCGCTCATTAGTACTGAAGGACCAGGAAGCGGTGAAGGCTCTGTACTCACCCCTTCCTGGTCCTCAGTTGTCGGCTGTGCTGTGGCTGCACACAGCGTGAGGGCGCTCTGTGACCTCATGCTGTGCATGTCTGGTCACAGCACAGACGCAGCAAGAAGGAGACAGAGCGTGCTGGAGGAGAGGAGCACCGGAGCCCAGAGCAGGAGAGGTGTTTATTTTATTTAATCTGTGGCATGGGGACTCAAAAATGGCATGGTGTCACGGATATAGTAGGGGAGAACACCAAAAGACAACAAGAAGGAAGGGAAAAGACACTAGGCCTCATCGCTAGGGAAGGAAAAGGGTCACAACCTATAAAACCCTGCTCCTGGCCCTAACTCCTATCCGTATGGGCACCTCTCAATGGTAGAGATGCCCATACACAGGAACCTCGAAAAACCCTGGTGGCCCTCGGATGCCCTAATGGTAATTACAGGGCAGAGACAACCCGCATCTTCCCTGGTGAAGGAACCAGTGTCTCGCTGAGGCCTAGTAAACAACAAAGGTGGGGGGGAATACAAAATACAACAAGCGGAACACTCAACTTCTGAGGCTGATGGATGATGGATGAACAGGACTTCAACTAGAACCACACTCCAGCTCTTCCAAAAACCAAATGAAGCTATCCAGAGCAAGGAGTGATGGGTAAAGTCAGACTAAATAGGGGGAGGTAAAGGTCACATGATCCACACCTGAACAGGAGGTGTGGACATACAAGCAATACACAGACAAAGTGAAACCAAAACCAAAAGAGGCTGTCAGATCACTAATGTGCAGATAATCTTTCAGACCTTCTAAAACCTGTCACCGGTGTGACACATGGGGGCTCATAATAGAGTCTTATAAGTGACATGGGGGCTCATAAATGGCATTGGGGCTTATAGATGGCATAGGGGCTCATAATAGGGGCTCATAAGTAGCACGGGGGCTCATAATGGAGGCTCATAAATGGCACTGGTGCTCATAGATTGCATGGGGCTCATAATGGGGCTGATAAATGGCATGGGGCTCATATTGGGGGCTGATAAATGGCATGGGGGCTGATAAAAGGCATGGGGGAGGATCTGAGGCATAGGGGATGATCTGAGGCATGGGGGGCTGATCTGAGGCATGATGGGGCTAATCTGAGGCATGGGAGGCTGATCTGCGGTCTTAATGGGGTCTTATTAACATTAAGGGTCTGATCTAAGGTCTGATTGAGGGTCTTATTAACATTGGGGGTATGATATGAGGTCTAAATGAGGTTCTTATTAACATTGGGGGTCTGATTGTGGCTGTCAGATGAGGTCTGATTAACATTGGGTGTCTAATTGCTAGCCTGATCTGAGGTCTAATGAAAAAAAAAAATTTCTTTCTGTCCTCTAAAACCTAGGTGCATCTTATGGGCAGGTGCATCTTATAAGGCGAAAAATACAGTGTGTGTGTATATATATATATATATATATATATATATAAATCAATCCAGATAAAGGACGGCACTCCGGTCTTGAAAAGGTAAAAGTGGTTTTAATCAACCTTGCGGTACAACGTTTCGGCTCCAATACTGAGCCTTTCTCAAGCACAAATACAAATCAAGTGTGAGCAATTATATAGGTGAGCTAATTAAATTACACATCATGTGATCACTACACGTCCCACCCAGAGGGGCGTGTTCAATGTTAACCATTACATAAACAAAATTACAAAAATAGCAAATACAGAAATACAACAAATTTCATCAGTTACATATATCCGATGTTAATCCCATGTGAGACATCATTCAAGTGCATGTGTCAGACATTTATATATATATGGTGAATATAAGAAGGAAGAGGGCAGACCCATCGGCTGCATTTGTATTAATACACAGCCAGTGGATGTGTCCAAAACATGTGAACATACTGAGGGAGGAGCTGAGAAATGGATCAAAGGACACTTTCAAAAACTTATAGCTATGCTATTACTTGATCCTGTGTAAGTTGAACGCCGCAGCTGTGCGATCGCTGGGTCCCATTACCGACTCACTGTTGTCTCGATCCGGAACCAAGAAGGGGATATCGCCTGCTGTCTGTCGCCTTGCATCATCAGAGGCCGCCCTCTGTTGCGTCACCACCACGTCGTCACTTCCGGCCTAGGTGCTTTACTGCGCATGTCCCATTCACGTCCCATGCCGGGACGCCATCTTGGACACTGGAAAGATGCCCTTAATCCAGATAACGGTACTTCAGGGTATAGCGAACCAGACCGACATAGACAGCCCGGAAACCAGATTGTCCTAATGTCTTACCTGGATAGGAGCCCACCATCACAACGGAAACCGTTATATGTAGGGGGTTACCCATCACAGGTGTCCGGTCGCTTACATACCCACGAGGGTTCTCCTCCAGTCTGTACCCAGGTGTTGCAGGGGGCAAATCTAAACCAGATAGATGGTGGAACAGCCGTGACACCATATCGGCCCAGTTGTGGTACCCTTGATGTGTGTCTGATCGGACAGTGAGAAATACCAAAAAGAAAAAAAGAAAAAGAAAAAAAGCATAGCTATCAGAGGTGTTGGCCCCCTGTACATAAAATTGTGTCAATTTCATTCTCAAGCTCAACCCCTCCGTATGATAAGTGCTGGTGATCTGTGAAGAAAAGAAAAAAAGAATGAGGAAGAATCAAATTTACTGTTGATTCAACAGTTTTTGAATAAATGTATACTCTGTGTGTACACAGACACACCTGGACATATTCCACATGACACAGAGGGCAAGCCATTCATCACAACACCTCCCCAAAATTAAACTCAATGTTCAATCCATTGGGTTTAAGGCTATTAAGCCTATGAATCCAGCGGAGTTCCCTGCGTTTCAGTAATTTAGACCTGTCACCGCCACGTCTGGGCTGGGGTACATGGTCGATGATCCAAACCATCAGATCACTCTCCCTGTGCCCAGCCTCAGAAAAATGTTTAGAAACAGGTAAGTCAAGGCGTTTCTTACGAATGCTCAGGCGGTGATTATTGAGGCGGGTCTTCAGGTCGGTTGTCGTCTCACCCACATAGAGTACTTTGCAGGGGCATGAGAGTACGTAAACAACGTAACTAGAGTTGCACGTAAGATGGAACAGTATACTGTGTGATTCACCTGTAAGAGGATGTACGAACGATCTCCCTTTGCGAATGTACCTACAATTAACGCACCCCAAGCAAGGGAAACATCCCAAGCCCGGCTGCGCTAAGGTGGTTTGTCTGCAGGACCCTTTGGGGCCAATATCGGCCCTGACCAATTGGTCACGGAGATTTCTTGACCGACGGTACGAGAACAAAGGGGGACATTGAAATTCTGGTATCTCCTTGAAACAAGATCCAAGGAGATCCCAGTGCTTCCTAACAACCTTGTTGATGGATGGACTGAGTTCAGTGTACACTGACACGAACGGAATCCTGGCTGTTCTCTGCACAGTCCTCCGTTGAGTCAGTAGAGTGTCCCTCTCCATACCGCTTGCTTTGGCCATATGTTGATCTAACAGGTATTTAGGGTATCCCCTTTCTCGGAATCTCATTGCCATGGACCCCAGGGTTGTAATGGATTTTTGTTCATCGGAGACGACCCGTTTAACCCTCAGGAATTGTGAGAAGGGAAGTGACTGCACCATTCTCCTCGGATGGGAGCTGTTATAACAGAGAAAGGTATTCGTGTCCGTGGGTTTGGTAAATAGTTCTGTATGTAATGTTCCCTCCTTGTACACAACCCTGGTGTCCAGGAACTGAATGTCCGTTCTGGAATGCACGAGAGTGAATTGTAAATTCGGATCATAGCCATTTAAAAAGGCCTGAAACAAAATCAATTCCGTCTCGCTACCTGTCCATATGAGGAAGATGTCGTCGATATATCTCCACCACCTCAGCACATGGCTGAAGTGGTGGGATAGATAGACGACATCCTCCTCATATACGCGCATAAATATATTTGCATAAGTGGGGGCCACGTGGGACCCCATGGCCACACCCCGCTGTTGCAAATAATAGACATCTTTAAAAAGAAAGTAGTTGTTACGAAGAACAATATTGAGCAAATCAATCATAAACTCTAGAGCGTCCGAGGTATATGAGGACTGCAAAAGCATTTTCCTGACCGCCTGGACACCACTTTCGTGTGCAATGGACGTGTAAAGTGATGTGACATCGAATGATGCCAGCGTCAGTGACTCAATCTGTGACACGTCTGTGTCACGTAATTTCACAAGGAAATCTGATGTGTCCTGTATGTAAGAGGACCCACCAGTGGAGAAGTCCCGCAATACTTTGTCAAGAAAGATGGCTATGTTGCTGAGAATGGAATCCGAACCCGAGACAATGGGTCGTCCCGGGGGATCGATGAGGGTCTTGTGAATCTTGGGTAGCACATAGATCACCGGAGTGACCGGATGTGCCACCTCAAGAAATTCAACAAGACCCCCATCGATAATACCAGCCAACATAGCATCAGTGAGACGGTTGCGGATAATGCCAGCTATTTCTAAACCTTGGGTCAGAGTCCAAGACTTTGTAGACATCTGGGTCACCGAGCTGTCGCATGACCTCTTGTATATATTTACTGGTGTCCATCACCACTACAGCTCCACCCTTGTCTGCAGGTTTCAGAACAAGGGTGGAGTCAGACCTCAGAGTGTCCAGGGCCTCAACCTCTGCCCTGGTCAGGTTTGGATATCTGAAGTCAGGGTCCCCCTGTGTGGAGACCCTGAGTTCAGAGAGCCCCCTACGGACCGCATTGATATACGCTTCAACGGCAGGTTCATTGATATTAGGTGTAAAATTGCTCTTCAAAAAGAGATTGAGAGAACCCAGCGTGAATTCACTAGTCTGGGGTCTCTCAAAACTAATTCTATTATGATGCCATACTTTCAGTTTAATGCGGCGAAAGAAAGAAAACAGGTTAGATTCAAGTTCGAACCAGTCCACGGAGGAGCTGGGACAAAATGAAAACCCTTTAGATAGGACACTCACTTGTGTGGAGGTCAGTTCTTTGGAGGACAGATTCCGGGCTGTCTATGTCGGTCTGGTTCGCTATACCCTGAAGTACCGTTATCTGGATTAAGGGCATCTTTCCAGTGTCCAAGATGGCGTCCCGGCATGGGACGTGAATGGGACATGCGCAGTGAAGCACCTAGGCCGGAAGTGACGACGTGGTGGTGACGCAACAGAGGGCGGCCTCTGATGACGCAAGGCGACAGACAGCAGGCGATATCCCCTTCTTGGTGCCGGATCGAGACAACAGTGAGTCGGTAAAGGGACCCAGCGATCGCACAGCTGCGGCGTTCAACTTACACAGGATCAAGTAATAGCATAGCTATAAGTTTTTGAAAGTGTCCTTTGATCCATTTCTCAGCTCCTCCCTCAGTATGTTCACATGTTTTGGACACATCCACTGGCTGTGTATTAATACAAATGCAGCCGATGGGTCTGCCCTCTTCCTTCTTATATTCACCATATATATATAAATGTCTGACACATGCACTTGAATGATGTCTCACATGGGATTAACATCGGATATATGTAACTGATGAAATTTGTTGTATTTCTGTATTTGCTATTTTTGTAATTTTGTTTATGTAATGGTTAACATTGAACACGCCCCTCTGGGTGGGACGTGTAGTGATCACATGATGTGTAATTTAATTAGCTCACCTATATAATTGCTCACACTTGATTTGTATTTGTGCTTGAGAAAGGCTCAGTATTGGAGCCGAAACGTTGTACCGCAAGGTTGATTAAAACCACTTTTACCTTTTCAAGACCGGAGTGCCGTCCTTTTTCTGGATTCATTGATTGGGGTAAGGAGTCGATTCCCCTGGAACGTGCACCCTATTTTTCCTGTTCAGTAGTCAGTGCCGCCATTTTTCACTATCCATATTTGACCTATTGGCTGAGCACGACTCACAGCTTTTTTCCGTACTCTGTTTCTTTTTTCACTTTTTCTGGGATGTCTAATCCTGATTTTACGTCAACCTACGGTTGTGTGTACACAGCGGAGGACACCGAACGCATACTGCGTGACATAGGGGGAGATGCCACCTTCCTCAACACCCCTTCCATCAAAGAACTCAAACGGAAGTTTGAGAATGTCTCCAAGCGCATGGTATCCCTTCGTCTACACATGATGACGTTGGGGGAGTATCACAAAACACAGAGAATTCCTAGAGGGATGCGGTCCAATATACGGCCCAACCTGTTTTTCAACAATCCCGTGTTCTGTAAAAAATTCGAGGCATTATCTAACCGCTACTCCCTTGACTTCATATTACTCAACATTGAGTTTTTGCAGCATGAACTTGCTACTTTGAATTGTGACACACGAGAACTTGAGAGTAATCTCCAAACACTCCTATCCACTGAGGAGTATATCAAATATACTGAGGACTTATTTGTACGGATGAAGCTCTTCCAAACTGATTCGGAGGAGAGCAAAAGAGTTAAGTGGTGCAGAGACACTGAAGATTATAAAAAGGGCAACATCTACAATTGGCAGTCGGAGCGGCAGTTTAACACCCAGAAGGATGTCAGAAAAAGAAGGAAGATTGCACAGAGTTCTCCCACAGGCGAGCAGTCTTTTTTAGACCAGGTTCCGCAGACTCCAGTGGATCGAGGCGACGCATCAGGAGAGGTGGACGTGGACACAGGGGGTCCAAGCAAACCACGCAACAAAAGTCGTCCTGTGATAACCAGGAGCAACGTGGGGAAGAAAAAATGACTGTGATTAATCTGTCCTCCAAAGAACTGACCTCCACACAAGTGAGTGTCCTATCTAAAGGGTTTTCATTTTGTCCCAGCTCCTCCGTGGACTGGTTCGAACTTGAATCTAACCTGTTTTCTTTCTTTCGCCGCATTAAACTGAAAGTATGGCATCATAATAGAATTAGTTTTGAGAGACCCCAGACTAGTGAATTCACGCTGGGTTCTCTCAATCTCTTTTTGAAGAGCAATTTTACACCTAATATCAATGAACCTGCCGTTGAAGCGTATATCAATGCGGTCCGTAGGGGGCTCTCTGAACTCAGGGTCTCCACACAGGGGGACCCTGACTTCAGATATCCAAACCTGACCAGGGCAGAGGTTGAGGCCCTGGACACTCTGAGGTCTGACTCCACCCTTGTTCTGAAACCTGCAGACAAGGGTGGAGCTGTAGTGGTGATGGACACCAGTAAATATATACAAGAGGTCATGCGACAGCTCGGTGACCCAGATGTCTACAAAGTCTTGGACTCTGACCCAAGGTTTAAAATAGCTGGCATTATCCGCAACCGTCTCACTGATGCTATGTTGGCTGTTATTATCGATGGGGGTCTTGTTGAATTTCTTGAGGTGGCACATCCGGTCACTCCGGTGATCTATGTGCTACCCAAGATTCACAAGACCCTCATCGATCCCCCGGGACGACCCATTGTCTCGGGTTCGGATTCCATTCTCAGCAACATAGCCATCTTTCTTGACAAAGTATTGCGGGACTTCTCCACTGGTGGGTCCTCTTACATACAGGACACATCAGATTTCCTTGTGAAATTACGTGACACAGACGTGTCACAGATTGAGTCACTGACGCTGGCATCATTCGATGTCACATCACTTTACACGTCCATTGCACACGAAAGTGGTGTCCAGGCGGTCAGGAAAATGCTTTTGCAGTCCTCATATACCTCGGACGCTCTAGAGTTTATGATTGATTTGCTCAATATTGTTCTTCGTAACAACTACTTTCTTTTTAAAGATGTCTATTATTTGCAACAGCGGGGTGTGGCCATGAAGTCCCACGTGGCCCCCACTTATGCAAATATATTTATGCGCGTATATGAGGAGGATATCGTCTATCTATCCCACCACTTCAGCCATGTGCTGAGGTGGTGGAGATATATCGACGACATCTTCCTCATATGGACAGGTAGCGAGACGGAATTGATTTCGTTTCAGGCCTTTTTAAATGGCTATGATCCGAATTTACAATTCACTCTCGTGCATTCCAGAACGGACATTCAGTTCCTGGACACCAGGGTTGTGTACAAGGAGGGAACATTACATACAGAACTATTTACCAAACCCACGGACACGAATACCTTTCTCTGTTATAACAGCTCCCATCCGAGGAGAATGGTGCAGTCACTTCCCTTCTCACAATTCCTGAGGGTTAAACGGGTCGTCTCCGATGAACAAAAATCCATTACAACCCTGGGGTCCATGGCAATGAGATTCCGAGAAAGGGGATACCCTAAATACCTGTTAGATCAACATATGGCCAAAGCAAGCGGTATGGAGAGGGACACTCTACTGACTCAACGGAGGACTGTGCAGAGAACAGCCAGGATTCCGTTCGTGTCAGTGTACACTGAACTCAGTCCATCCATCAACAAGGTTGTTAGGAAGCACTGGGATCTCCTTGGATCTTGTTTCAAGGAGATACCAGAATTTCAATGTCCCCCTTTGTTCTCGTACCGTCGGTCAAGAAATCTCCGTGACCAATTGGTCAGGGCCGATATTGGCCCCAAAGGGTCCTGCAGACAAACCACCTTAGCGCAGCTGGGCTTGGGATGTTTCCCTTGCTTGGGGTGCGTTAATTGTAGGTACATTCGCAAAGGGAGATCGTTCGTACATCCTCTTACAGGTGAATCACACAGTATACTGTTCCATCTTACGTGCAACTCTAGTTACGTTGTTTACGTACTCTCATGCCCCTGCAAAGTACTCTATGTGGGTGAGACGACAACCGACCTGAAGACCCGCCTCAATAATCACCGCCTGAGCATTCGTAAGAAACGCCTTGACTTACCTGTTTCTAAACATTTTTCTGAGGCTGGGCACAGGGAGAGTGATCTGATGGTTTGGATCATCGACCATGTACCCCAGCCCAGACGTGGCGGTGACAGGTCTAAATTACTGAAACGCAGGGAACTCCGCTGGATTCATAGGCTTAATAGCCTTAAACCCAATGGATTGAACATTGAGTTTAATTTTGGGGAGGTGTTGTGATGAATGGCTTGCCCTCTGTGTCATGTGGAATATGTCCAGGTGTGTCTGTGTACACACAGAGTATACATTTATTCAAAAACTGTTGAATCAACAGTAAATTTGATTCTTCCTCATTCTTTTTTTCTTTTCTTCACAGATCACCAGCACTTATCATACGGAGGGGTTGAGCTTGAGAATGAAATTGACACAATTTTATGTACAGGGGGCCAACACCTCTGATAGCTATGCTTTTTTTCTTTTTCTTTTTTTCTTTTTGGTATTTCTCACTGTCCGATCAGACACACATCAAGGGTACCACAACTGGGCCGATATGGTGTCACGGCTGTTCCACCATCTATCTGGTTTAGATTTGCCCCCTGCAACACCTGGGTACAGACTGGAGGAGAACCCTCGTGGGTATGTAAGCGACCGGACACCTGTGATGGGTAACCCCCTACATATAACGGTTTCCGTTGTGATGGTGGGCTCCTATCCAGGTAAGACATTAGGACAATCTGGTTTCCGGGCTGTCTATGTCGGTCTGGTTCGCTATACCCTGAAGTACCGTTATCTGGATTAAGGGCATCTTTCCAGTGTCCAAGATGGCGTCCCGGCATGGGACGTGAATGGGACATGCGCAGTGAAGCACCTAGGCCGGAAGTGACGACGTGGTGGTGACGCAACAGAGGGCGGCCTCTGATGACGCAAGGCGACAGACAGCAGGCGATATCCCCTTCTTGGTGCCGGATCGAGACAACAGTGAGTCGGTAATGGGACCCAGCGATCGCACAGCTGCGGCGTTCAACTTACACAGGATCAAGTAATAGCATAGCTATAAGTTTTTGAAAGTGTCCTTTGATCCATTTCTCAGCTCCTCCCTCAGTATGTTCACATGTTTTGGACACATCCACTGGCTGTGTATTAATACAAATGCAGCCGATGGGTCTGCCCTCTTCCTTCTTATATTCACCATATATATATAAATGTCTGACACATGCACTTGAATGATGTCTCACATGGGATTAACATCGGATATATGTAACTGATGAAATTTGTTGTATTTCTGTATTTGCTATTTTTGTAATTTTGTTTATGTAATGGTTAACATTGAACACGCCCCTCTGGGTGGGACGTGTAGTGATCACATGATGTGTAATTTAATTAGCTCACCTATATAATTGCTCACACTTGATTTGTATTTGTGCTTGAGAAAGGCTCAGTATTGGAGCCGAAACGTTGTACCGCAAGGTTGATTAAAACCACTTTTACCTTTTCAAGACCGGAGTGCCGTCCTTTTTCTGGATTCATTGATTGGGGTAAGGAGTCGATTCCCCTGGAACGTGCACCCTATTTTTCCTGTTCAGTAGTCAGTGCCGCCATTTTTCACATCTATATATATATATATATATATATATATAATTAGAGAGAGCGAGACAGAGAGAGAGGAGTTAAAGTTTCAAATATTTAGCTATAGCAGGCAACAGTGAAGCATGGTGGATGTTCCGTGCAAGTTTAGGGATTCATTTCAGCAAATGGAGTTGGTGATTTGGTCAGGATTAATGGTATCCTCAATGCTAAGAAATAGAGGCATATACCGATCCATGATGCAATACCATCAGGGAAGTATTTGATTGGCTCCTAATTTATTCTGCAGCAGGACAATGACACCAAACATTCAGCCAATATCATTATGAACTATCTTCAGCAAGGAGTCCTGGAAGTGATGATATGGGCCCCACAGAGCCCTGATCTCAACATCATTATTACATGAAAAGACAGAACTCTTTAAGCAAGCCTACATCCACAGAAGATCTGTGGTTAGTTCTCCAGGATATCTGGGACCTACCTGGTGTTGATGCTGTTTTGATGGCAAAGGTAGTCACATCAAATATTGATTTGATTTAGGTTTCTTTTGTTCAATGACTTTGTATTTTGTTAATTGATAAACATAAACTACATTTAGTGTTTTGGTCAGTGATTTCCATCAGTAATTGTGAGCCAAAACCAGGATTGGAGCCTTCACAGATATAAAGGTATAAGGGAAAGAATTGCACCGCTTCTGTGTTTAGAGCCACACCTGGTTTTGGCTCAAAATCACTGATGGAAATCACTGACCCAACACTGAATGTGTGAATAAGGCATAACACTTCTATTTTTTAAAGCATAGTTACTTTGCAGCATTTGTTTCCACACGTGCCTACATTTTTTCCAAAGTACTGTATATTTATTGTTTCATATTTTTATTGCTGCTATGAGCATGATATTGGCAGCCTTTTCTTCTTCTTAAAGGGCATCTGTCAGCAGATTTGTACCTATGAAACTGGCTGATCTGTTACATGTGCACTTGGGCAGCTGAAGGCATCTGTGTTGGTCCCATGTTCATATGTGCTATTTCATATTCTTTTGAAATTATCCATTACCTAATGATAAAAGTTTGGAGGTAATTTCTGGTGGTAAAGATAAAATTGGGATTTGATCTGAATTCTGCATGTATATAAGAATCGATCAATGAGGTATTTTTCCCTAAGTTTGTTTAGAGTATCAGCTTCAACCTTAACTGTTTATTATTTCAAAGTTTCGCTGTAATGTTAATTTGCACACAAATGTAGTTAGATCTATAAATTGTTCAAAATTGTCAATTTTTTGGGTGGGGAAAAAGGCAACTCTTTCTGTAATACATATAATCATTAGAAAATCATTGGAAAATTGAATATCTTCATTGGCTCAGTTTCTTCCTCTAATCTCTCAATTAATTTTCTCCCACGAGTTTGCTCTCCTCTACATCTTTGCTTTTTTGTTTTTAATGAAATGGTTATTTTTTTTCAAGGACGAGAGTGGGAAGTATTTTTATGTTGTTTCTCATATGAAGTTAAGATTCTGGAGGGACTCCCTTTAGGAGAGAGAACTCTAAACAACTTCTGATTAACCACTGATAGGTATATCTGATTCATCTAGCGATGGATTAGACATAGCTGATATACTATAAACTTCAAAGATGTTCATGACAGGCCTTGTGTGGTAAAAACATTCATAAGTCCTGTAACATTGACCTGTGCGTGATCAGAATTATTGTGCTGGTATGAATTGTGTAAGGTAAAATGGATTCTTCCATTTCTATGATGGTAGTGAGGGGATTTTTTTTTTTGGGGGGGGGGGGGGGGGGAGAAATAATGGCCTGTAAATTGGAATTAGGAGGCATAGACCTTTATTAGACTGGATCTAGGTTCCGTGGAGTTGTCTGCATTCCAAAATGAGAACCCCTCTACTTTAATAAACCTTTGGTGGATAATTGGCTGTTACTTAAAGGTTAATGTAGAAAATAAAAAATAAGACATCATATACATGACAATCTCTTTCTAGAAAGATAGAACCAGTCCTGTACCTGACATGGATCCAGGGAGCTTGCCATTCATTGCTCCAATTGGTCTGGTAGATTTATTTGAAACTGCCAGCTCAGGTGTTGTGTTCTTTCTCAGGAGCTGTGTTCTGTTTGCTGCAACCTCTGGTAGTTGAAGAATGGAACTGAGCATGTGTGTCCACCTCAGTGAGATGGACAGAAAAATTATAAAATAGCAGATAGCAGGTGGCGCTATAAAGATACATTTTATTGAATAGTGCAGTGTCTGTACTAAATTTGTAATGCTTTGCAATTACAGAAGTATTCATATCCAGATGCTGGTTTGAAAACTGTAGAGTCGTTTTCATGAAACAACCCCTTTAAATGACTACTAAAACTAGAGGGTTTTATTTGATTATTAAAATCTCTTTTGCAATTACTATGATATATAGTCCTGGGTCTTTTCTAGTGTTGTTTGTAATTTTTTGTAATTAATTTTTTTTTGTAATTCTGTTTGTAATTAATATTACTTTTCCTGCTAGAGTGCATGTGTGCACAATTTTCCATGCTGGCTAATTGGATTCAATTCTACCTATTTTCTGTGGGTTGTTTTTCTTGTCCCATGTTATATCTTCTGGGTGTAGACAGTTGTTCAAATAGTCATTATGGTCTCTTTTCAGTTTATCAGTCTTTTTCTCTATAAGATCCCTGTTATAAAATTTTAAGCATCTATTGGCCATGTTGTTTATGCTGTTTTTGTGAACAAATATCTGATCTCTTTTTAATTAATCATCTCATCAGGTCTTTTATGCATTCAGTAATGCACAACTCTTATTCAGACGTAACCTTCTGGTTCATCTGGAAATGATGAATGGAAAGGGAAACATAAAGCCATTTGGGTAATATTCTCATTCAAAAGACTTCCAAATGGTTTAAATTAAGTAGAGGAGAGGAGCATGCAAAACCCATTCTCAGAATCTCCTAGTCCAAATGAACGATATTATATTCCATCTTACGCGTTATAAGATCGCTACTCCTCAGCATTTTGCAGTAATGTTCAGAGAGTCCACTCTTCATAGTAATTTCAAGTAACAATGATCTCTAGTGGTAGATTAGAGATATTTTCCAGTGCAGGAATGTCTATGTTTAGACATATGTTTAGCCTTGTGGGCTTCTGTAGTAAACAGAGAGACATCCTTTTGCTTAGACAACCGTCAGCAATAGTGACCCTAAGGGGTCTATAGAAAAGGTTCATCAGAACAAGAATTCCCTTCTCTCTTAGGCAATAACAGAGATAATTAGAAATGAATAATACATTTTGGTTGTATAGTCAATGAATCTTAAGTTAGGACAGCTAGGTAATAAGTAATAACACCTTTTCTCTAACATCTCAAAAAATACTCCAAAATAAGGCTACTTTCACATCTGCGCTTTTCCTTTCCACTATTGAGATCCGTCATAGGATCTCAATAGTGGCGGGGGAAAACCCTTCCATTTTGTCCCCATACATTGTGAATGGGGACAAAACTGAACTGAAGGGATCGGAGTGCACCAGAATGCATTTCGTTCTGTTTGGTTGCGTCCCCATTGCGGACAGAATAACGCTGCAAGCAGCATTTTTCTGTCTGCAATGTGTTGCGGAGCAAGATGGATTCATCATGACCCACAATGTAAGTGAATGGGGACAGATCCGTTTTCTCAGACACAATAGAAAACTGATCCATCCCCCATTGACTTTCAATGGTGTTCATGACGGATCCGTCATTGCTATGTTACAGATAATACAACTGGATCCATTCATAAAGGATGCAGATGGTTGTATTATTGGAATGGAAGCGTTTTTGCTGATCCATGATGGATCCAGCAAAAACGGTGGTGTGAAAGTAGTGATGAGCGGCAGGGGCAATATTCGAATTTCGCGAATTTTTGGGTGATTATTTGTCATATATTCGCGAATTTGAGAATTTGCGATCTCCAATCATTATTTTCTTGATTGTGAAAATCGGCAATCGGAAAATTCACGATGAAAATTTACGATGCGAAAATTTGCGATCAACACTACTCCTGAAAGTCAAAGATATTGCAGCCTTCTCATTGGCCCACAAGCAAGAAGCAGTGAGGGATCATGGGTACTGATGAAAAAAAATCTTGAATATTCGCGATTACGAAGATATAGCACTATATTCTAGATATTCACGAATTCTCGAAGTGCCAATATTCACGATAAAAATTCAGCGATGTAGAGTATTTGCGATCAACACTAAGTGAAAGTAGCCTAATATAGGTTATTTGAATAGGGGAGACTATTTCTATATATTTAATCCTCCCTCTTTTTTTTTTTTTTTGTTATATTCAATTCTACAGTGCATTCATCCTCTATAATAGAATTTCTCAATATTTTTCTGCTAGGACCTTATCAGACAGAACCCAGGCATCACCACTGGTCAAGTAAAAAGTTGTCCTCTGATCTCAGTAGAACATTAAAATAAGCAGAAAAGGTTAGTTAGTTCTCTTGCTAAACCAGAGATTGGTGCAACCATAGAAAGACCTGATCACTTCTGCCAAACCTAACTCCCCAGCTGTGCCTCTCCAACAACCAAGGGGCACCTCACCATCAAGACCCGCCTCCCAGTATTGACAACATATCTATATCTATACCAAACGTTTTTCAAATTTTCGCTGTTTACAAATGTCTTTTTTAAGGTTATCTTGCTTTTACTTTCCATTTGCTGATATTTTTATTTAACATGGTCAACTTTAGGGCAGCCTGTGCCAAGTAACAGAAGCAGTAGGAAACCTAATTAGAAACATTTTAGACTTTTCTTTTTCAGTGGACCACTATGGCTAATTCACGTCTGTCAGTTCACAGGTGGACAAAGGTTTCATTTAGCTTCTCAGTAGAGGTATGTGAAATGTGAAAAGTAATGTGCCTACATCCACAGAGCGGTTGTGGAGAACCCTATAATAGAACTTGATTGGAGTACTGCTCCTGATCCTAAAAGCAAAAGAAAAAAAAACTCCTGTTTCATTGTAATTGCTGCATTTGTAAGTGGTGCTGATAAAATTAGAAGTAGCAGAACATGTTGATAACAAATGGCTGCATGACCACTGTGCAGCTGATCTGAAGGTCTTTTGTTTTTTCTGTAAAGACTAGAAATATTTCTTATGCTAGCCTGAACATAGCATAAATGACTGCAGTTCTCTAGTTATTCACATTTATAGAAATTCTAATAGTTATCTTGTGCAATAGTTATGCAATTACATTTTTTTCCGGGAACCATGTAATTGTGTTTATTATAATAGAAGGAACTTTTCTAACCCCATATCTTAATTTTACATTTTGGTAATTCTAGACCTGTACTGGTCAGTATTGACATTAAATGTCCAACAATGCAATATCGTATGGGGTCATCTATCACATGTGGAGTAAACAGTGATGGCCAGTTCGCAGTGTTCGCCGACGAACACATGAGATCTACTATCTTTATTCCCAAGCCCGGGGATGCAGAGGTAAGTCCTTACCTGTGCCTGTGCCGCGAGCCGCTCTGAAACACATGCGGTCACTGGGAGCAGGCAGTTCCGAGAACAGCCCTCATCGGGCTGTTCTCGGAACTGCCTGCTTCCGGTGACCGCTTGTGTTTCAGAGCGGCTCGCGGCACAGGCACAGGTAAGGACTTACCTCTGCATCGCCGGGCTTGGGGATAAAGATGGCAGATCGCATGCACACTGGCAGAACTGGCCATCACTGGGAGTAAATACATCAAAAAGTATAGTAGCTAGTTAGTACACATGAAGGTGGATATGTGATGGACTTAAGGCGGTTTGCAATTAACTCTTTATTTAGAATGTGGTAAACATATTTAAAATATCACAGGGTACATGTAACTTGTATAGGGCCATCTTTATATGGCCCACAACAGCAGTCTAGATAATACACTAGCAGAAAATGAAAAACTTAAAGGGCATCTGTCAGCAGATTTGTACCTATGAAACTGGCTGACCTGTTACACGTGCGCTTGGCAGCTGAACACATCTGTGTTGGTCCCACGTTCATATGTGCCCGCATTGCTGAGAAAAATTAAGTTTTAATATATGCACATGCAACACTTGAATCTCTGCAACTGCTCTTTCCACTTTGATTGACAGGGCCAGGCAGTGTACATGTTATCACGCTTGCCTGGCCCTGCCAATCAAAGTTCAGCCAGTTTCATAGGTACAAATCTGCTTACAGAATGCCCTTACAGATGCTGAGATTGAGAAAGTATAAACTGCTAATCGTGCTTGGGCAATGATCACACAATCTAGGTGGGCAGCCTTTATTTTGGGCTCTGCGGCAAGATATATTTTAAGGCAGGGTCACATTAATACTGGGTAGCGTCTCCCCATTCTAGTGTGGCCGTCATTAGTACCAAGGCAGAACCTGCTGTCATCACTGAACACTATTGTTTGCCTCGTTGGCTGCATCACAGTTCACAGGAAGACTGGAGAGCACCTATTCATCATGCACAGTGTGGAGACACAAAGGACCAACACCACATGTCATGCTGTGGGGCGCCATTAGCTACCATGATCTTTTCTGTCTGGTATTCATGGAGGGAACATTGACCAGTCTTCTGTATGTACAAGACATTGTGGGACCAGTCTTGTGGCCCCTTTTGAGAAGTGGTGTTCCAACATGATAACCACGCCCACACACTCTTCAGGGTATCCTGCAGCTCCCCTGACCCAACTTGACCACTAGATATCTCCCCCATCAAGAATATCTGGGACAGGATGGGGTGACAGATCTCCCATGTACAGCCGACAACCATCTTGGCTGAACTATGACTCTAAGTTGAAAGAGCTTGGAATGACATACTGTACTACGGAAGGATATCCAGCATGACAGTATCAAGTATGACTTCTACTATGCTATACTGCATCACAGCAAGGAGAGATGCCACCCAGTATTAATGTCACCCTGTCTCAACAAATACCCTGTTGCAGAACCCAAAAGAAAGGGTGCACCACCTTGGTTGTGTGATCATTAACCAAGCACCACTAATGTATACTTTGTCAATCTTAGCTCAATTGCATTATGTTTTCCTGGTGTTTTTTCATTTTCCACTAGTTTATAGTCCTTGAACAATCTCTGCAACTCAGTAATCACTTTTGATTGAGCTAAGGACAATTTCAGAACAACAGTGAGGAAGATTTATCAAGGCCTTAATAATAATTTTGTCATGTAAACAATTAGCAAAAGCATATTTGTGCCATAATTTGTGCAAGTTTTTTAAAGATTCGTGAAAAAAGGGGCAGAGCATAGAAGGAGTAGACAGACCCTCTGCGGCCTGCTGGATTTGCTATAATTTATGCCACAAACTGGCATAGGTTATAGCTTAAGTCTATGCCAGAACCTAGCATAACATAGAGTTTAGTTTCTGACATATGGAGGGCTAGTGATGGACCTAATTTATTAACCCCTTAGTGACCACCAATACTCCTTTTTAGGACAGTCACTAAAGGGCCTTAGGCAGGGCCAATCTGCAGCGGGGCCTCACCTCTCACATGAGAGCCACGCTCCTGCTCTAACAGCCCAGATCGGCAGGAGTGCCGATCAGGGCTGTTTAACGCTTTACATGGCACCCACCGCATGTAAAGCGTTGACAGAGGAAATGGACTCCCTCTGTCTCCCATTGGCACCCCAAAAATGCAATCGCGGGGTGCCTATGTGTGTGAAGGCTGGCTTGGGTCTAATGTAGGCCCCAAACCAGTCTTGATTAGTTTCCAGCAGGCTGTGCCTCTCTGGTGCAGCCTGCTGGTCAATGTCAGTATAGCACTGACATTAAAATGCAATGCACTATAGGGATAGTGCATTGTATTTTAAAATCAATCAGAATTTTGGGACTATTATGTGGTAATAAAAGTAAAAAAAAATAACACATTTATTAAATAGACAAACGCCAGTAAAAATAAAAATATATTTTTTTTCCGTTGAAAATACACTTTTCAATGAAAAAAATTGGAAAAAGAAATCTCCCCCATATATTTAGTATTGCCATGTCCGTAACGACCTGCACTACATAAATAACATGTAAATTATCCCTTACGGTGAACGCCGTAAAAAAAAACACAACAATTATATGCCAGTCAAAATTGCTAATTTATACTTAGTTGCCACTGAAAAACGTAATAAGAAGCTATCAAAAAGTGTAATTTACTCCAAAATGGGTCTTGGGAAGCAACGATTGTATTCCTTTTTTTTTTAAAAAGGGGTTTTATTGAACAAAAGTAGTAAAACCAAAAAAACAAACTATATGTATTTTGGATCGCTGTAATATAAAGATATTATGGTATTTATACCGAAAAAATGAACTCCAGCACTCAGGAGTATCTACGCATGTCAGTTTCTACTGACAAGAGTAGAACAGACTTTCCTTCTGTTCAGTTTCCAACAAGTTCATAGACTGCTCTACAACATATTCATAATGTTGCATCACCACTCAAACAAATTGATGTACAAATGATACTATTGGTATAGCCATAAGGCACAAATTATCCGGGTTCTTTCCGTAACTTGGTAAGTATAAGAAGGTCTCATGAACTACAGACCCCTTTGGAAATTGCAGTGTTGCCAGAGGGTGAGAGTATCACTCGGTAAATTTGCATCTTGCTGATGGGTGAGATTGACCATGCCAGGAAAAAAATCTATATACCTGATTATGAAATCCAAGGCATATAGAGGTCCAGTAGAGACCACACAGACCTCTATCTCAAGCCCAGTTATGGCTGTATACAAAATGGTTGTGTGCATGAACTCATCTCTGATCACTGGCAATTTCAGCTGTGCAGACCTTTCACTTTTTTCATATTTTATGTTGCAGCCTTGTGCCAAAAATAAATTAAAAATGTAGTTTTCCTCCTCTATCAATCTGCACTGAATACCCCATAATGACAAAGTGAAAGCAGAATTTTAGAAGTTTTTGCACATTTATTAAAAAGGAAAAACAAAAATTTGGTATGGACATAAAAACCCAATCAAGAGTGATCTGGACCTCGGACTGGGCCTAATGTTCACCCTCCAACAAGACAATGACTGTAAGCACACAGTCAAAAAAACACAGCAGTAGCTTAGGGACAATTCTATAAATGCCCTTTAGTGGCCCAGCCAGGGCTCTGACTTGAACCCAATCAAACATCTCTACAGAGACCTGAAAATTACTTTCCACCGATGGTTCCCATCAGGATCGGACTGGCCCACCTGAGTACCAGAGAATCTTCTGGTGGGCCCATGATCTAATGCCATAGTAGTCCCCAAAGATCCAAGAAAAAAAAATACATTTTTGAAGCCAATCACTTGTCACTCTGATGTATTTCTTTGATTAAAAAATGGTTAGACTTTATTGATGATATAGTTATGGGCCCCAAGAAGTATTTTCTCTGGTGGGGCCAGGAACCCCTGACCCTGGTCCCCATCAAACCTGACAGAGCTTGAGAGGATCTGCAAAGACGAATGGCAGCAATCCCCAAATCACTGCCAAAGGTGCTTCAACTAAATACTGAGTAAAGGGTTTGAATACTCATTTCAATTGAATATTTTAGTTTTTCCTTTTAGCAAAAATTTCCAACATTTTGTTTTCACTTTGTCATTATGGGGCATTTTAGCACAGTGCCGCGAGAGAAAAAGTGGGAAAAAAGTGAAAACTTTCTGAATTCATTGTACCTCCTTATTTCTCATCATTCACTGGACTATAATGAGTCATTCAATGCACTCATCTAGTTTTCAAGACAGAATGAGGCAGGCATTTGTGACAAAGCATGATGCACTCAACTGCTAATGGTAATGTTAATTAGAGCGTTGCAGGTTGGTTTAATTGTCCCTATGAAAGCTATTGAAATGCAAATAAAAATGGGCATTAACACACTGTGACATGGTCAAGATTATGAATATTGTGTCGCTGAAGGGGCAGAGCACCTCTTTTAATGTGTTTCACCTAGTGAGATGCTTGAATAGGTAAATTACGTGGTGAATGCTTACAGGGTTGCTGGTTGGTTGGTTTTGAAATATCAGAATGTCTTCATCCAATGTGAGCCGCAGGAATAAGAGCAGCAGATTTGTTTCATTATAAGGAAGCAGTTAACAGATCGCTCTTTCAGAAGTGTGTTTTTTCCCTCGTATGTGAGTGTTCACCAGCGGCAACACTTTTTAGACAGACACTCTCGCCTTTGCTACGATTATTTATATTTGGTGCGGTAAATGTGTGAAATATGATGACTCTTCCATCTGCATTAAGAGAAACCCTGCTCCCGGGGCTGGTGGCTACAGCATTCAGCCAGACGCACACAGGAATCAGTAAGTACATGGTTACAAAAATACCTTGTTCATTGCTGTATCTTCTACCTGTCACTGCAAGTCCACCGGCTCCTAGGCTTGTATTTTATCATATTGCTAGAATTGCAAGATGAACTTGTTGCACTTCTCTTCACCACTTGGCCCATTAACACTTGACATGCTAGGCAGATAATGTATTGCAGTCGCCTTGACAGTGTTATGTAGGCTGATGATGAACAATTCAATTATGGTATTATTCCATGTTGTAATTTATTGTTCTTTGCCTGAGTAAAATCAATGCATGTCTCTTTATTAATATTATTGTGGTAACTATTCCAATATCTACATGACAATACAGTGCACAAAAGAGGGTTCATTTTACTGCTCGCTGCAAATGTTATTTCATCCATCTACAGCTGTACTAACTGGATATGAAATCATTCATGGAATGGTTAAACATTGTTTACAGTGGTATAGATTTATACGGATATATATATAGAGTTAAATATAGATGATAGATAGATAATAGATATGAGATAGATGTGAGATAAATAGATGAATCAATCAATAGATAGATAGATATGAGAGATAGATAAATAGATACGAGATAGATTAGATAGATGATAGATAGATAGATAGTTAGAGAGATAGATAGATATTAGATAGATTAGATAGATAGATAGATAGATAGATAGATAGATAGGAGATAGTTGTGATATAAATAGATAGGTAGATAGATGATAGATATGATATAGATAGATAAATAGATAAATGTGAGATAAATAGATAGCGATAGATATGGGATAGATAGATAGATAGATAGGTAGCTAGATAGATAGATAGATAGATATTAGACAGATAGATAGATAGAGACGAGATCGATAGATAGATAAATAGATAGCAGATAGATAGATATGAGATAGATTAGACAGATAGATAGATTGGAGATAGATGTGATATAGGTAGATAGATAGATGATAGATATGATATAGATGTGACATAGATATGAGATAGATAGATAGATAGATAGATATTAGACAGATAGATAGACGAGATAGATAGATAGATATCATGTGTATTAAGTCTTACTATTTGCTTTACTCTCTTTGGACACCTTGTATTTGCTTATGTATTCATTTTTATTTTACCTATTAGACTGAAATCTAAAGTGCGATAACAGGCATTGATTAAAAGTTGGAACTATGCTGAAGCCAAATTGCTCTTTTTCTTGCTGATTTCTACCGCAGCTCTCCATGGTTATGGTTGATTACTTGACTTTTCCAACTGGACTGTCTGTGTTGTACATTTTTTAAGATTAATGAAGATAAAGAGGATTGTATAATTTCTTGTTTGTTACCTCTTCGCCGTATTTTAGTGGTCAATACAACTCGGTAATGTATATGCGGTTACCTCATGGTTTGATATCAGACCCAGTGATTGCATTTCCATGGTAACAGCATAGCAGTGTGCGCTCAGCTTGTCTTTGACATTAGAATAAAACATAACTGTGTCCTTATTTAACTGTTATAAAATGTTCACTAAGAAATGTTTGATTTGCTGGAGTTTTTAGTGATGGTTTATAATTCTCAGCTTGTGGCAATACTTGGTATTTTACACTGACAGAGATTCAACAGGTGTCAGCTAATATTGTAATGGCTGGATGGAAGAAGATATGTGTGTACAGGGTGGGATTGAGGTTCCTTGGGCCCATCAGAGGAAAGTATTCTTGGGGCCAAAGCCCTATAATTATTAATAAAGCCCAGTAGGTTTTGTATAAAAGAAATAGCTCCAAAGTCAGCTCCAAATGTCTTTTGACTTATAGGGTCACCATGGACTTCACAGGCACTATATTTGATGCAATTAACCTACTAATTACTGTAGTTTTAAATGCAAGTAGAAATGCAAGGCCTATGGATGTCCCGAAGCTACACAGGGTTATCCTTCTCCATAAGCATCTAACATAAACAAATAAGGACAGGGGAAAGGTTCACACCACTCTTCTCTCAGAGAAATGCCTTCTAGAGAGACAGACCACAGCAAGGGATGAGTGATAGGAGTGCTAAGGTAGCAGTGGCGCCCAGGTCCTAATACTTGAGGAGGCCAAAAGACCACTGTGCACATGAGGACACACTAGTATTAAAATGATGCATTTAGCATTGGGACCCAGGAGCTTCAAGTCACATATCAGGACCATGCCAATGCTATGTATCCTTTGGTGAAAAGTGGTATGACACTGGACTGCTCCTACTGCTTCTCTGCACTATTGTAATGTGGCTTAATCATACAAATGTGTGCAGAACCCATTCAATATTCAATGGGAGCTGTGGGATGGTAGGGTTGCATGTAGACTTTTTGTAGTATGATAGTTCCAATTTAGTTGATTTGCTCTACACTGCAATAATAACTCCACAGTTAAGGGGAGGGAAGGAATTTTCCCAAAATTAAATTACATAATAGGGGATACAGTGCATTTGGAAAGTCTTTTACACTTTGTTATGTTGTGGCCTTGTAGTAAAATAAAAAAAGTTCAAATTTTTCCCCATCATTCTGCACTCAATACCCCATAATGACAAAGTGACAACAGAATGTTAGAAATCTTTGCTAATTTGTTGAAAAGGAAAAACTAAAATCTTGCATTGACATTGCATACTCTTTACTCAGTACTTAGTTAAAACACTTTTGTCAGCGATTGCAGCCTCCAGCCTTCTTGAATATGATGGCTCAAGCTTTACACATCTGTATTTGGGTATTTTCTACTATACGTTCTGTCAGGTCAAATGGGGAATGTCAGAAGTCATTTCCAGGTCTATCATAAGATGTTCCTTTGGGTTCAAGTCAGGGGTCTGACTGGGCCAATCAAGAACATTCACAGAGTTGTCCCTAAGCCGCCACACCTATGTTGTCTTGGCTGTGTACTTACAGTCATTGTCTTGTTGGAAGTTGAATCTTTGGCCCAGTCTAGATCAGCTTTTCATGAACAATATCTCTGTACTTTGCTCCATTCAGCTTTCCCTCAACCCTGACCAGTCTCTCTGCCCCAGCTGTTGAAAAAAACAAAAACACAGCATGATGCTGGCAACACCATTCTTCACTATAGGAATGGTATTGAGCATTACTTGGTTTCATCCAAGTATAGGCAAAAAAGTTCAATCAGACCAAAGAATCTTGTTTCTCACAGTCTAAGAGGTCTTTAGGTGCTTTTATTGCAGACTTTAATATGTTTTTTAATGAGGAGATGCTTCTTTCTGGCCACTCTGCCATGAAGCCCAGATTGTGTCATGGGTGGTGTTGCAGAAAGCTGGAACTTATAAATAAACATCCGACTGGCTTGATCCCAAACTAAGGAGCATATGGGTGAGCCCTATAAAACCCCTAGAGCTCTCCCTGACTGCTATGCCCATGCAAAGTTCTTTATGGTAGACGATTGCATGCCCACGTACCTAATACTGTGTGACACCTGAAAACCCTATAATAGTGAGGGGACACGACCACCAGCTCCCTGCACTTATTGCGGACGGAGTCAGGGTCACCTAGAATAAAGCCAGCAAGGAAACACAAATAAAGGAAAAAGACTTATCTGAGGAATCAACAGTAGCAGCCTCCAGCAGTGAACAACTCATCCAGGAAGTAGTATAAACCGCAAAGTGAGGCAGTATGGGAGGGAATATAAAGGGAGACAATTAGTGTAAATAAGTGATAGCTGGGAGAAGGAAAGGAGATGACAAAGTGAAACCAAAACAAAGAACGTCATGCAAGAGGTAGAGAAGAACGTCTAACAGAACTTCTCACAGAACTGGCAGTGACAGATTGGTGGAATGCTGCAGTGATGGTTGACCTTTTGGAAGTTTCTCCCATCTCTACACATGATCTTTGAAGCTCAGTCAGAGGGACCATTGGGTTCTTGGTCACCTCTCTTACCAGGACCCTTCTTCCCAATTGCTTAATTTGGTGGGGCGACCAGCTCTAGGAAGAGTTATGGTTGCTCCAAACTTCTTCCAGTTAAAAATTATGGAGCTCACTGTGCTCTTAGGTACTTTCAATGCAGCAGAAATTTTTTGTACCCTTATCCAGATCTGTACCTCCACACAATCCTGTCTCTACTGGTAGTTATTTCATTCTCATAGCTTGGTTTTAGCTCTAATATTTTTTGTTAGCTGTGAGATCCTATATAGACTAGGGTGTATCTTTCCAAATCAAGTCCAGTCAGCTGGGTTTACCAATTCCAATTAAGGTGTAGAAACATCTCAAAGATACGTCATAGCAAAGAGCCTGAAGGCTCTTACCACAGCCCTTCTCCCCTGATTATTTAGTTTGGTGGGGCAGAGTCCTGGTTGTTCCAAACTTCTTCCATTTAAGAATAATGAAGGCCACTTGGGAACTTTCAGTGATCATAACTTTTTTTGTATCCTTCTCCAGATCTACCCTCTACATAATCCTGTTTCTGATCTCTACAGGCAGTTCTTTTCTCTTCAGGGCTTGGTTTTCGCTTTGATATGCATTGTCAGCTGTGAGATCGTATATAGATAGGGGGTGTTTTTCCAATCATGTCAAATCAACTGAATTTACCACAGACAGACTCTAATTCAAGGTGTAGAAACACCTCAAAGGTGATCAAGAGAAATAGGAGGCCCCCAGAGGTAAATTTCAAGTGTCATAGCAGAGAGTCTGGATATTTATATCTATGTGAAATGATAGTTTTTATGTTTTAATAACTATGCAAACATTTCTAAAATTTTGTTTTCACTTTCTCATTATGGGGTAATGAGTGCGGATTGAGGAGGAAACTTTTTTCTATTGTAGCACTGGGCTGCAACTTAAGAACTTGTGAAAAAAGTGAAAGTGTCTGAAAACTTTCTTAATGCATTGTAAGTGTCTAATAATTGTGGATACCTCCACTGGAACTCCCATTCCACCAAACATTCTCTTTCGGGCTGTTGAAAATATCTGAGTACAGCACTTGGCCATCTCTGGCAGTCCCACAAAGGTGCATACTCGACCACAGTCCCTATCTTCAACAGTCCTACAGAGACACAGGACCCTTGCTGTTGTTATTGGTGGAATTCCCTAAATAGACATGCTGGCCAGTCCCCATCCTGGCTTGACTGATATCTCACAGGTACCATAAATCATCATAAGCCACTTCTAGTGGCATCTGGCACATGCGCAGTGCACAAATGAAGCCAAGGCAAGTACACCTCGCTTCTCTGTGCATATATCTCACATTTGGTGTACATTTTATGTCATAAAACAGAGCACATGTTTTAATTTGCAACCTTTAATTTCATTTATAAATCTTCATAACCTTAACCTTTTTTTAAAAAATTGACATAGTAGATGTTAAAATTTAATGCAATCTGTAATAAAATTGTTGCCACTATGTAAGCTATTTTTAGGGCAATCCAGGATAGAATTATGGTCCATTTTGCTTAGCAAATCTCGCCCCTGCAAATTCCCACACTGCTCTGCAGATTACAGTAAAATCTAAAAGGACACTGTTTGTGCCTACAATATAGTACAAAGTTACAACAACCTTTCTACTGTTCATAAAAGTGGCTGATTACTTATCACAACGCCTGCCATCTTATGAATTCTGTTGGCCACTTTGCCTTCCTGCTTACCATGCTTTGCTTTCTTGCTTACAATGAGTAATTTCATAGTTTTTTGTTGGGGAAAAATGCTTTTCTGATGAGAATGGATACATTTTCTTTTAGTACATTTGCTGAATAGTAACCTACAAAAAAAAATAACTCCCAACTGTTCCTTAAATACAACTTTTACATAGGACAAAATGTCTGTAAAAGAACAATACAGCTTATAGCTTACAACCAGTCATTCTACATCTTAGTAAATTTCTATGCTTTGCATTTAATTTTCAGACCTACAGAAGTTATGTACAGCTAGTGGCATAATCGGTACCATTGTGTTTTTGATGCATTTGAACTTCTCATTTTATGTCTGGCCTTAATAGTCAGGTTTTAAAATGCTAATGGACATTAGTTTTTATAAGGTTAAAATAGCAAACATGCAAATCTGCTTTACAAGTGTATACTTGATGTTTTTATAACCACTTTCTTCCATACTGGAGGAGGAACTATTATAAAAAACTGAAAAAACTGAAAAAAAAAAAAAAAAAAAAAAGGAGTTATAAAGCTGCAGCTCGTGTTCTATTTTCAGAGATTCATTTAGAGCAGATCTCTGAATATGATGTAATAATTTAAATAATGAGACTGATAGATAAGGCAATGGGATTATTACGAATGTATTATATACTGCTTGTTTATAGCATAAATTAATCTTTAAAGGAGTACAAAGCCTGCTGCTTCATTTTCACACAGCTATAGACTTCAAGGATTTTTTAAGGAGATCCCAAATAATTTAGGTTAAGGCAGGGAGTGTAGGTTCTTGTGATAATTACGGTTGAGCGAAGCTGGTTTGGATTGTTGTATCTGAACCCAATTCTTTCAAAAAATATGTTAAGAGTATCAGCAGGCCCGTCGCTAACAGACAGGCAAAACAAGCAATTGCTTGGGGCCCCGAGCTGGCCCGGGGCCCCAAGCAGAGACGGCGCTTGTCGCTCTAAAGAATCCTGCCTGCTGTGTTCGCTCTATGCTGTTGTTAATGTAGCGTGGCCGAGCTCTGTTCGGTCCGCGGTACAGGAGCTTTTGTTTCCTGTACCCGGCCGGACTGACAGGAAGTGCTCACTTAGTGTGCACTTCCTGTCAGTCCGGCCGGGTACAGGAAACAAATGCTCCTGTACCGCGGACCGAACAGAGCTCGGCCACGCTACACTAGAGGTGGGGGTAGAATGAGAGTGACGGGGGGGGGGTTGGAATAATGAGAGTGACAAAGGGGGGAGTGGAATAATGAGAGTGACAAGGGAGGGGGGGAATAATGAGAGTGACAAGGGAGGGGGGATAATGAGAGTGACAAGGGGGGGATAATGAGAGTGACAAGGGAGGGGGGAAATAATGAGAGTGACAAGGGAGGGGGGGAATAATGAGAGTGACAAGGGAGGGGGGAAATAATGAGAGTGACAAGGGAGGGGGGAAATAATGAGAGTGACAAGGGAGGGGGGAATGAGAGTGACAAAGGAGGGAGGGGGGAGAACAGAGTGACAAGGGGGGGGGGGAGAACAGAGTGACAAGGGAGTCCCCAGAGCCAGACCAAGAGCCAGAGACCAGATCATCTTATTGTCCTGGTGGTAAGTAGACAATGCAATGTGTTTATTATGTAATTGTTTAGTTATTAATACTACATTGGAAACAAATTTTTAGGGTCCATTCACACATCCGTGTGTGTTTTGCGGATCCACAAAACACGGACAGCAGCAATGTGCGTTCCGCATTTTGCGGACCGCACATTGCCGGCACTAAGAATATGCCTATTCTTGTCCGCTATTGCGGACAAGAATAGGACATGTTCTATTTTTTCAGGATCGGAATTGCGGATCCGGGTCTACAATTTCGGATCGGGGCCGCACGTTGTGCGGCCCCATAGAAATGTATGGGTCCACAATTCCGTTCCGCAAAAAGAGACAGCTACAAGAAGCTGGATTAACCCTAAGGGAAACATAGCAGTTCTTTTAATTTAAAAGCTGAGAAAGGGGTGGAACATGATATGGGCAGATCATCTGATAAGGCGGGGGCCTAGGGCGGCAAAAATCCTTGCACCGGCCCTGGCTGTGCTGACTGCTGCTCTGTAGCGTGGCCGAGCTCTCCTCCTCTACCTCCTGGCTGTCACTCAGTCCAGCCGGGTACCGCGCGCTACAGGAACAGGGGATTCCGTTTCCTGTTCCCGGCCGGACTGACAGGAAGTGTACACTGAGTGAGTGCTCACTTCCTTTTAGTCCGGCCACGGCCGGGAACAGGAAACTGAATCTCCTGACCTGAACCACGCGGTTCCCGGCCGGACTGAGTGACAGCCAGGAGGTAGAGGAGGAGAGCTCGGTAGAGGAGGTAGAGAAGGACACAGGTTTGTAAGAACTGAAAAATGTTAATGTGTGTGTTTTAAGTATGTTGGATTTAGTTATTGTGCACTTTTTTAATGTATATTGGATTGTATGGTACAGTGGTGTTTTTTGCAAATGTTCATTTGTTGAAAATGTTCAAATTTCATGCACATTAAATGCAACAGCAGTATTTGCACTGTAAACCTCCTTTTTTATTTATATAAAGTGTGGGTGAACTTAAACTGTATGGCTATACTGTGGTTCCTGTAGGCTTTGCGTGCGTAAGGTGGGGAGGGTGTGGAGGGGGGGGGGGGGCCTCCATGTCTATTTTGCTTGGGGCCCCCAAATTCCTTCAAACAGCCCTGAGTATCAGTTCCTTCCTACTGTAAAATGTATTGCCTCCGTGGAGGTCTTTCCAAAGTTTCAGCAAATACCACGAGAATTGCTGTGTCTCGCCTTTATCACATGTCACTTCGTTTATTCACATAAATTTCGCAAAAAATCAAAGCTGAACTTGGCTTTGTTAATGAGGCCTAAAGCAGAGTTCAGCTTAGTATTTTGTTACAGTAATTTATGCGTTAAACAAAGTGATATGTGATAGAGGCGAGGCAAAGTAAGTCTCACAATATTTGCTGAAACTTCGGAAAGACCTCTTTAGAGGCTATACATTTTACAGTTAGATTTTACAGTTAGAACGGAGCCAATATTTTAAACAAAGTTTTTAAAAGAACAGCAATCCGAACCCAATTCGCTCAACCAAAAAAATAATTCAGGAAGCCTTACTCACCTGTAAGATCCTCCTCGTTCCATCACCGCTGCTTTGTTTTCAATCCTAAAGTGATAACATCCCTGACTATGCCACATATTCATTGCAGCCAGTCACTGGCTTCAGTGATCACATAGGTTAGTTGGAGACATCATTGCTGCACCAGTCTCTCTGCAGCAATGAAATGCCCAGCTACCTCATGTGACGTCTGTGACAGTCATTGGCTGCAGCAATCACATAGGGTAATTGCAGTCCCTGAAACAAATAATCAGCAGGGGGCACCAGTGAGCCTGTGCTGGAATGGAAGGTGATTTGACAGGTGAGTAAGACTTATTATCTCTACCTAGCGGTGTTGCTTTAACAAATATTATAAATTGGTACTGTGCAGTTTATGATAAATATCTTTTATTTATACTAGCAAAAACTCTCTGACCTAAGAGAAAAAGGGTAAAGAATCAAATTGGAAATGGATCATGTTACAGACTAAGGGGAAGTTATCACTTGCAGTGGTTTTTCTGTCAGTTTTAAGTTTGTCTTTGCATTGTAAAGGTGCACCAAATTTATGAAATGGTGCACATTAGTAATAGATTTGGCGCAAGTGCAATGTGGTGTATGCCCATGTATGTAAAAGTACACCAGGAGGTTGCCAGGCAAGGAGATGCAACTTTTTAAAAAGTCGCACATCATAAATGAGACTTAACGGTGTTCTAATTTCAAAAACATACCTACTTTTCACTCCACTTCTACAAGTGGAGAGGCTCACCAAATGTCCAAAAATTTGACCAAATGTAGCAAAAATAGGCACCAAATCACTAAATGGGTGTCACTTGCTGCACTTTTACACCACAAAACTGGTGTAGCAGATATGATAAATGTCCCTCTGATTATTTTCTATCTAGGGGGTGTTCGCGCACTGCTGCTAGGGAAAGATGCTCTGTTGCGGAAGAGATTTTGAAAATCAGAGATTTTTAGTCTGCAGCCATACTCTCTCCATGGGCATTAATATCCACACTATCTTCTATTTTCTGGACCAGCAAGCACAGCTCTTAATTTTAAGAACTCTTTGAGGTGAATTGACAATTTTTTAAAATGGCAGCCAGCAGAGGCCCTGAAGTCCTGGACTAGAGTAGTGGCCAGCACCCAGCCCTTGAAACACCTCTGGTGTGGTTGTATCCAGCGCTGTGCTTCCATCAGGCATCCTCTGGGACACCAGTTGCTACTACTACTGGTCCTAAAAAAAACACACATCTCCTGCCTCAGCAGCACCCAGAAAAAGGATAATGTTTGATGACTTAAAAAAAAAAGGCCATTGCTTTATCACTTTCCAGGATGAAAATCAAATTGATTATTTAAATAACACCAAACCTGTTGCTAATCCCCAAAAAGGGATCTTTTTTGGACCTCTTGTTAAAAACAAGAAGCCATTGCTTTTTCCAATACCACTGTGTGTATAAACACCGGCAGATAATTTTTGGTCTGCTTTTTAAATTTGTAAAAGCATAACAATTCTGAGTGCAATTTATTTTTAAATAGGTTGTTTGTTACCACCAGCTACAGCTACAATCCATTTACCCATAGTTACATACAGTCAGGTCCATAAATATTGGGACATCGACACAATTCTAACATTTTTGGCTTTATACGCCACCACAATGGATTTGAAATAAAACAAACAAGATGTGCTTTAACTGCAGACTGTCAGTTTTAATTTGAGGGTATTTACATCCAAATCAGGTGAACGGTGTAGGATATACAACAGTTTGCATATGTGCCTCCCACTTGTTAAGGAACCAAAAGAAATGGGACATAATAATAATCATAAATCAAACTTTCACTTTTTAATACTTGGTTGCAAATCCTTTGCAGTCAATTACATCCTGAAGTTTGGAACGCATAGACATCACCAGACGCTTGGTTTTCCTGGTGATGCTCTGCCAGGCCTCTACTGCAACTGTCTTCAGTTCCTGCTTGTTCTTGGGGCATTTTCCCTTCGGTTTTGTCTTCAGCAAGTGAAATGCATGCTCAATCGGATTCAGGTCAGGTGATTGACTTGACTATTGCACAACATTCCACTTCTTTCCCTTAAAAAACACTTTGGTTGCTTTGGGTCGTTGTCCATCTGCACTGTGAAGCACCGTCCAATGAGTTCTGAAGCATTTGGCTGAATATGAGGAGATAATATTGCCCGAAACACTTCAGAATTCATCCTACTGCTTTTGTCAGCAGTCACATCATCAATAAATACAAGAGAACCAGTTCCATTGGCAGACATACATGTCCACGCCATGTCACTACCACCACCATGCTTCACTGATGAGGTGGTATACTTAGGATCATGAGCAGTTCCTTTCCTGCTCCATACTCTTCTCTTCCCATCACTCTGGTACAAGTTGATCTTGATAAATAATAGGGCACTCAAGAAACCGTGACCATGTGGTTGAAACAATTTTAATCTTTATTACTGATGTAAAAGATATTATTCGAACAAATGTTTAAAATCGATGGAATAATCGGTAGAATAAAATTTTCAATAATATTGAATAAAAATAATCAATTAGCACAATTTATGACAATGTATTAATCGACAATCATTGAAACCAAAGTCTATAATTCGATCGTTCGGTCCAATCTTGGTGTATACACCTGGGTATCGATAAAGTCAAATTTTTATGTCCCAGACTTTAGACTTTAGATCCTTTCCTCTCCTCAGAAGTGTCTATGACACGATATATCAAGAGGTTATCTTCGACGGCTCTGTATTTCTGTTAAATTTCACTGCCAAGGCCACCAGATCTTGATCTTTGGATGAAGGGTCCGCAGTGGTGTTTGTAACAGAGGTATTTAGTCGAGAGAGGCATCCAAATATGGTCTGTAGGATGGTCGATTTAGGGTACTTTGTTCCTTCGGTATCAAGATGGGGGGTGTAGCACCAGACGCCTTTTGGGGTCCAATGTATTGCATTGAGCGAGTGGTCTCAATATACAGGTGCACCGGTTTGGAGTCCATTTCTCCTAGTGCGACTGTCACGAGGGTGTCAAGAGCCACGTCTGACTCCGTTATACCCGGGGTCAGGAAGTCGCAGCGGGTGGCTGCGCGCTCTATGTCTAAAGATCACGTTGTTTCTTAGTGATTGTTTTCTGTGTTTGCCTTGCTATCCTTTTTGTCTCACTCAGGGATCCGTAGCTTCTCCTCCTCAGCTGTTTCTTGTCTGCCACTCCCAACCTCCTTATATTCTCCTCTCACACTTCTCTAGTTGCCAGTTATAGAGCTTCCTGCCTGGACTTCTATACTGACCCACTGGAGCTGTGAATCCTGGTTGTTGTTCCAGAGTGCTACCCTCCGGATCCCTGTTGGGCTTTTTGTTGTCTCCTGTTGTCGCCAACCTGGGATTATATGTTGAGTCTGTATTGTCTGTCCTCCCCTTGGTGTTTTCCTTTAGAGCTAGTGGTGCGGACTAGTGTTCCCACCGCCCTGTTCACTATCTAGGGCTCATCTTAGGGAAAGCCAGGGTTTTAGGCACGTGATCGGCGTACGGGTGAGGAACCCGTCTAGGGACGTCAGGGCAGCCAGGTGCCAGCCGCAAGGTGAGTCAGGGGTCACCACCTTCCCTCTCACTTGGGCAGGGCCTTCCTCTTTCCCTCCCTCTGTGTCACGTATGTGATAGTCACGTCGATCGTGATAGCGACATCCTATTTAATTACAAGTTGATCTTGGTCTCATCTGTCCATAGGATGTTGTTCCAGAACTGTGAAGGCTTTTTTAGATGTCGTTTGGCAAACTCTAATCTGGCCTTCCTGTTTTTGAGGCTCACCAATCGTTTACATCTTGTGGTGAACCCTCTGTATTCCCTCTGGTGAAGTCTTCTCATGATTGTTGACTTTGACACACATACACCTACCTCCCGGAGAGTGTTCTTGATCTGGCCAACTGTTGTGAAGGGTGTTTTCTTCACCATGGAAAGAATTCTTCGGTCATCCACCACAGTTGTTTTCCATGGTCTTCCGGGTCTTTTGGTGTTGCTGAGCTCACCGGTGCATTCCTTCTTTTTAAGAATGTTCCAAACAGTTGTTTTGGCCATGCCTAATGTTTTTGCTATCTCTCTGATGGGGTTGTTTTGTTTTTTCAGCCTAATGATAGCTTGCTTCACTGATAATGACAGCTCTTTGGATCTCATCTTGAGAGTTGACAGCAACAGATTCCAAATTCAAATAGCACACTTGAAATGAACTCTGGACCTTTTATCTCCTCATTGTAATTGGGATAATGATGGAATAACACACTCCTGGCCATTGAACAGCTGAGAAGCCAATTGTCCCATTACTTTTGGTCCCTTAACAAGTGGGAGGCACATATGCAAACTGTTGTAATTCCTACACCGTTCACCTGATTTGGATGTAAATACCCTCAAATTAAAGCTGACAGTCTGCAGTTAAAGCACATCTAGTTTGCTTTATTTCAAATCCATTGTGGTGGTGTATAGAGCCAGAAATGTTAGAATTGTGTCGATGTCCCAATATTTATGGACCTGACTGTATGTCACTTTGTTATCATTACTAATGCTGTCTGGGAATTAGCTAGCTTGAAAGGGGTTAGCTACAGGTCTAGGGGACCTCAGAGTGTCATACATGACTTTTATTTAGGGCAGCAACAAATATGGCAGCTGAACTAATAGAATTTAAACCAAAAAGAATTTCAAGAAATTCTCTCATCTCTAATTTATTTCAAAGAATTCCTAAAAATCTTCCTTGCTCTTTCTTTACAAAAGTGAGAAGTATATTTTCTGGAGTTGTTTGGAAATCTAAAAGTTTGAGATTCACCTACAACACACTTATTAGTTCAGATTGTGGAGAAGAGAAAGGGCTGAATGACCTGAACACATACTTTAAGGCTGTGCAAGCAGAACGTTAGATTGAATTAGACAACCTCTCCATAAACTTTGGATCTCAGTAGAAGAGGAAATCTCTCCTGCCCCCCTTAGATATTTGGCCCTTAAAGAGAACCTTTCACAAAAAAATGCAGTGCAATCTGCAGGCAGCATGTTATACAGCAGGATGAGCTGAGCAGATTGACATATAGTTTGGGAAAAGTGTGGGAAAACATTCAGTAAAACTTGTAATTTATACATTTAAATCTCTCATCTTTCTGACTTCAATGTTTATGTGGGAGGTGTTATCAGTGACTGATAGCATTTCCTGTGTAAGTGTGTATACAGTCACTGATAACACCTTCTCTATTTACAACTGAAGTAAAAAAATCAGATATATAAACTTTAAATTACATGTTTTACTGAATCCTTTTTCACAAAACTATACATCAATCTTCTCAAATTCTCCTGCAGATTGCATTGCATTTCGTGGTGACATGCCCTTTTTAATTATGGAGCGCACATCACTTTTCATAGCTCAGCTAATTTTCTCACTCACTATTCTTGGTTAGTATGGACATCTATTAATGTGGGCTGCTCACTTTCCCAATGGTTGTCCTACAAGTTAGAGACCTCTCTCTCTTACAGTCCATGGAGTGGAATCAAACATTGCCTCACAATATTGTGGCAGATAACTGGCAGTGTGCCATCCCAACTCTCCAGGAACTATCAGTTTTCCCAGACCAGCTCCAAATTAATTTCACCCTTTTCAATAAGTTTCTAAAAAAAATGTAAAGGCTGTAATATAACATAAAGATTTCAATAAAAGCCCTTCATGGTTTGAATCATTTGCACTCCTACAAAGAACTCCACTTATATCTACAGCTTATAAGCATCTGGTATGGAAATGAATAGCTCTAAAAGACTTCTACTTTATTAAATCTTGGGAAAATTATCTCAGTTGAAAATTTACAGAGGCTCAATTCATCAAGCTGTTGACAACTTCTAGATCCACATCTAGATGTGTCAGATTTCAAGAGAATGGTTATGAAGTATTAACTAGATGGCATCTAACCCCAAAGAGACTAATGAACCAAAAGAATCCAGGTTACCCTGATATACTGTATGTTATAAATGTAAAGAAGATGAGGGATCTTATCTACATATGTGGTGGTCTTGCCGATACATGACAACTTTTTGGAAGGAGGTTTTGTCTATGATTAATTGAATCTGTATCCTGTAACCTAAAATTGGCTTCTCAAGTTGAAGTAATATTATTACACCACTTTCCCAAAACCATTACTCCTAAAACATCAAAGGGGATCTCCAAGACTAGAAAAAGATTTCTGCTTTCTTCCCAAAACACCACCACACCTGTCCATTTACTTCAATGAGGCTGAGCTGCAACACCTGACACAACCCATGGACAGGTGTGGTGTTGTTTTTGGGATAAAGCAGCTATGTTTTTCTAATCACGGACAACCCCTTTAAAATTAGTCAGACACCTTCTATCAGCAGCCATTGTATCTAAAAACTAGAAAGCTAAATACTCTTCTGAATGGATGGTGAAAGTGGATCATATATACCGATTAGAAGCATTAGCGCATTGGGAATTTAGGAATATTGGACATTTCAGACATCTGGGTAATTTGGTAAAGCTATAGAACCTTATCACTCCTTTAGGACATTTAATGTAAGCTTTAGGTATGAGTCAGTACATCTGCTTATTTCTATCATGCATTTTCTACACTATCTTGATTCCTAGGCTATTAGGATAGACTCCCCTCACCCAACCTTCCTTTGTTCACTCAAAATTCTTAGTTTGTGCTTTGGTGCTATATAATCAAAATTGTCTTATATTATAATACTTTTCATATACTGCATGTTTAAAAAAATCAGCAAAAAGAGATTGAAAAGGAAATGGTTCATGTAATGATGTATCATATGATATATAGCAGATTTCTTCAAAATACAGCCTCCTCCTTAAAAGATTGAATGCAAAATGGTTAGCAGAAGTGGAATAAGCAAAGAATGGGTAGGGCTCACAGTACACACAATGGTGGTCAGTGGGTGCTCTATTGGATTGGGAACCCAAAACCAAAACCGTGATAAATAGTTAAGGCTGCATGCAGCCTGTAATTGTGGGAGGGGCCAGGTCCCCTTCTTAAACCCCCTGCTTACAACTCTCATTGCCGCGCTCGCTCCTCCGTTCGTCACTTCCGGTAGGTGTCATCGTCAGGTAAGTCGCGCCGCCCGCCTCGCACCTCGTGTCCCCGGCCATTCCGCTCCCCTCCTCCTCAAGCTCGCCGTCTCGGGGTCTCGTCGGCGCCGCAGCCTCTCACACCGCTCCGATCCTCGCGGGCTCCGGTCCTGCCCGTACTCTCGCGAGAGGTCGGGCCCTGGCGTGGACGGGTCCCGATCGCAGCGGCCGGCTGCCGTTCTCTGCGCCGGCTGCTGGGAGATGGAGGGGGGGGGGAGCGGAGGAGGAGCCCCGACCGCTGCCATGGCTCCCTCACACAGCCGGGCGGCACGCCAGCCGCCCACGCCTCCCCCGCTCCGACCAATGCGTTTACCAGTCTGGGTCAGGGTCCCTCTTGGTGCCCACCCACCGTCCCCCCTGTCCGGCCGGCCGGCCCTCCAGGCCATAGTGTCCTGGGCAGTGCAGAGCCTGCAGCACTGCACCAGGCATCCCAATGGAGGTTGCATGTGCACGCAGGGTCATGCGTCATGCATGGGGAAACTTGCTAGCAAACCCGCCGGTGCTGGCATATTACACCCTGGATCGCCAGTGCCTGGAGGTCACATTCCCCCATCCGTGGGATGCAGGCCGGCACTTCTCCACGTGCCACTGCTCCGCCAGTCCTGCCCATCACTGGCTGGCGTCCACCCATCCGTGCCTCCTGCACCTGCCAGGCCAGCTGCTCACACACACCTCCACGCCTCCCGGGTCCGGCCCATGGCCCCCCAGGCCTTCCACGCCTCAGCCGGCCTCGCTCCATCCCTTCCTCCCACGACCTTCCAGCCGGGCCTAGTGGGACCCCCGGTCATCGCCGCCCCCCATCCTCACATTTTTATTTATTTTCTAGGTGCCAGTAGCGTGCGTGGTCCCCGCCGTGTCTTGTCGCAGCAATCTGACATCAGGTTTAGGTATTGGGCGGGGGTATTACGGTCTCACCAAAAAAAAAAAAAAAAAGAAGGTATTTATCTTTCTCACAGGTTGCAGAAGGTTGCTACCAACCACTCGCGGGATTTCGTTAGTTCGAGGGTTTTTCTGGTAAGCTAATGCGGCAGTTGCTCCGTTCGGCATCTCCTACTCAACCTGGAACGTTCAGGTGTCCTCCCTGTCCAGGTACCCTGAAGCGTTCAGATGCCTTCTCTGTCCATCTCAGCCTGAGACGTCCAGGCGTCTTCTCTGTCCAGGTACCCTGAAGCGTTCAGGTGTCTTCTCTGTCCACCCTAGCCTGAAACGTTCAGGTGTCTTCTCTGTCCAGGTACCCTGAAGCGTTCAGGCGTCTTCTCTGTCCAGGTACCCTGAAGCGTTCAGGTGTCTTCTCTGTCCACCCTAGCCTGAAGCGTTCAGGTGTCTTCTCTGTCCATCCAGCCTGAAACGTCAGGTGTCTTCTCTGTCCATATTAGCCTGAGGCGTTCAGGCGTCTTCTCTGTCCAGGTACCCTGAAGCGTTCATGTGTCTTCTCTGTCCACCCTAGCCTGAAACGTTCAGGTGTCTTCTCTGTCCAGGTACCCTGAAGCGTTCAGGTGTCTTCTCTGTCCACCCTAGCCTGAAACGTTCAGGTGTCTTCTCTGTCCAGGTACCCTGAAGCGTTCAGGTGTCTTCTCTGTCCACCCTAGCCTGAGGCGTTCAGGTGTCTTCTCTGTCCAGGTTCCTGTAGCGTGCAGGTGTCTTCTCTGTCCATCTAGCCTGAAACGTTCAGGGGTCTTCTCTGGCCAGGTACCCCGGGGCCCAAGGGTCTCCTCTGTCCCCCGTTGCCAACAGCACCAGGGTCTCGTTCTTGGTTGCTTCTGCCTACTGCACACAGCCCCTGTGACAGTTGCAACCAACACGTCAGGTGTCTTCCAGTTCCACGTACCTGGCGGCACCCAGGCAACCCTGCTGGCGTTCCCATCCTGAAACCTTCAGGTTACTCCTCGCCACCCACCCTGGTACCTTCAGGCCTCCTTCTCTCCGCAGTCTTCAACTCCGTCTCCGGGCTCTCCCGATATTTCTCTGTTCTTCGTTCAGTGTTCTTCCTCACCCCGCTGTTTCCGTCCTTGAGCTAGCACAGTGGTGGGTCCGTCCACATCTGCATTGTTTTCTGGGTCCACTCCGTTATTTTCTCACGTCGCTCCTAACTTTTCCAGTCCTCAGGGCCAGCCGGGTCGTTCTCGTTGATCCTTAGACGGTAAGGCATGGGTGTCGAATCCCAGCTTTCAGGTACGTCGTCCATACATTCACCCACGGCCGCAGCAGCCGCGGTACACGGTCCCCATGTCCGTTCCAGCTGCCATATTGTTGTCTCTAATTCCAGGTCTCGCTTTAAGTCTCGACCAGCGGCGGAGCTATGTCTCAGGTCTCAGATATGGACGACGCGTTGTCCCTCCCGGGTACTTCGGTCTCTGGCCAAGGTGGGCCCGAGTCCCTCCGAAGATGGACCGTACCGAGGCTGGTGGCAGAGTTGAGCAGAAGGGGCATCAGGCACCCAGCCTCAGCCAGAAAGGCGGAGCTGTACAGGCTGTTGATGACGGAATCCGGTCCTCCTGAGAGAGAAGATCCGACCCCGTCCATCCAGCAGTCCTTGGTACAATTGCAGGCCTCAATGGATTCACTGGTCTCGTCCGTGGCCGACATCAGGTCCAGGGTGGTGGACTTGGAGGCCAGGGCGCCGGCTCCATCCCAGACGGTGGTCCCTCTCAGCGATCTCCCTCTGTATCAGCTACCAGCTCCAGGTACGACCCCTGCCGCTCCCGTGGTGGCTCCGGCACACTTCGTGCCGGACAACATCAGGAAGGACATCTTGGCGGGCAAGGACGTGAATCTCGCGTCCATCCTGATCGCGTCCCACGATGCGGCTGATAATAAGACCTTTGACTGCGGGGAGATCTCGGTGGTCCTTCGGGCCAAAGATGGCCGCCTCAATCGCAAACTCACGGTGCCTGAGTTTGTCTTGGCCTTCAGCCTGTATAGGGATGTGATCTGCTCCGCCTACCCAGCTCGCCGGGAGGAGCTGGACACATACCTATACAGGGACACTGATCTGGGGCACAAGTACGGCGGCACGGCTTTTTATGACTACTATCGCTCCTTTTCAGCCAAGGCCGCCGCCGCGCTGACCCAGTTTCAATTTTCTGTCAGTTGGGCCACCCTGGACATGGAATTGTTCTGCCGGCACTTCGCCGGTCTCCGGGCCCCCGCATGTTCGACGTGCCAGTCGATATTTCATGCCACCGAGTGGTGTCCCCAAACTGCTACGGCCCAGCCAGACAGGGTCATCCCAGGCCCCTCCGGGGTATCCCGCAGCCCCTCCTCCACCGATAAACTGGGCAGACCCATCGTGTACCTTGGCAACAGTCAAGTGTGCAACAATTTCAATTTCGGGTCATGTCTGTTCAGCAGGGCTCCATCTGCTTCAGGGCTCATCCCAGGTCCACATGTCCCAAGAAGGCATCCAAGCGCCTATGACTGGCCGACTGCAACATTGACCTCCTGGCCCTCCTGTTACGGGAGCATCCGGTGCTGGGTTTTGCGGATTTCCTGATCACGGGCCTCTGCTTTGGCTTCGACACAGGGTTGGTGGCGCTCCCTCATTCCAACTGGGAGTGCGACAATCTGCAGTCGGCCAGAGCAGATCCTGCCGCTGTTCAGGAACTCCTGAACTCGGAGGTAGAGAAGTGGTTCCTCCTGGGCCCTTTCAGCCAAGTTCCCTTCTCTCGCTGGCGGATCAGCCCCATAGGCATTGTGTCCAAAAAGGACTTGAATAAAAAACGTCTAATTTACGACCTCTCCGCCCCCCATGGTTCTGTCATCCCCAGCATCAACTCGCTGATTCCTTCTGAGGAGTTTACTATGTCATATGCCTCCATTGACGAGGCCATCGCCCTCATCCTCGGCTCTGGGAAAGGCGCCTGGCTGTCCAAAGCCGACATAGCGGACGCTTTTAAACTGCTGCCCATCGCCCCACACCTATGGCAGTTTTATGGTATCCAGTGGGAGGGCAGGTTCTACTTTGCCAACCGGTTGACCTTTGGCTCCAAAAGCAGCCCGTGGTTATTTGACCAGTTGGCGCAGGCCTTACATTGGATCCTGCTCCACCACGGCAGCACCCCAGCGGTCATCCACTACCTGGACGACTTCCTCCTTATAGAACCTCCGCTATGTCAGCCAGCCGGGCTGCGCTCCCTCCTGGAGCTTTTTTCCGCCCTTTGCATTCCCATCTCGCAGGGGAAAACCTCGGGGCCAGTTACGTCCATCACCTTCCTGGGCATTGTCCTGGACTCCGACCGGATGGAGGCCAGGCTTCCAGATCCAAAGCTGTCCCAGATCCGGGAAGTCGTGGCAGGGGCCATCACCTCGTCCCAGGTAACCAAGGTCGAGCTCCAGTCCATCCTGGGCCGGCTGAACTTTGCCTTGAGGGTGATGCCCCAGGGCAGGGCCTTCATCTCCCGCCTGCTCTCACTCCTTCCGGCGGCCTCCGAACCCAGCAGCATCATCCACCTGGACAGAGCTGCCATGGCAGATTTGCGCATGTGGGACAGCTTTCTTTCCACCTGGAACGGGGTCAGCCTGTTTGTGCCCCCATGGTCCCAGTCATCCGCCAGGGTGTTCTCTGATGCCGCGGCATCCCAGGGTTTCGCGGACATCTGCGGATCCCCGTTTCTGGAATGTTACCCCATCGTGGCAGCCGCATCTGTCTGGGGTCACCTCTGGGCCAATTTCAGCGTCATGTTCATCACTGACAGTCAGGACCTGGTGGATATCATTTCCAAAGGCTGAGCCAAATCTGCCAGGGTCATGTCCTTGTTGCGCAAACTGGTCTGGCTGGCCATGGTCAATAATTTTCATTTCACTTGTGCCCATATCCCAGGTGCCAGCAACACGGCGGCCGATGCCTTGTCCAGGTTCAACTTTCAAACCTTCTTTCAGGTGTGTCCCGAAGCAGACCAGACCGGGGCCCGGATTCCCGGTTTCTACGACCTGATGTTGGATTGAGGTCCCTGCTGGCTACCGCCAAGGACCTCATGCACCGGTCCCTCTCGGTCAACACGGCCCGGAATTACAACACAGGTTGGAACCTGTTCCAAAAATTTTCCAAAGATCATCCTCAGCAAGATACAGCCTTCGTGTCATACATCATGGCTTTCATGGCCCATTGCCATGTCAATCTCAAGCTGGCACCCAGCACCACCCGTTTGTATCTGGCCGGGGCTCAACATTTCTTGGTTCTACAGAATCCCGAAGTTCGCCCAGCTTTCACTTCCCAAGCCGTCAAGGCCACTCTCAGGGGCATTGAAAAAAGCAGCAAGGACTCAAATCCTTCCCGTCGGCCGGTCTCCGGCAAACTTTTCAGGCAACTTTCCGCATCCCTAGATGGCAACCCTTTTGGCCCTTCCGTTAGCCTGGTCATCAAGGCCGCGATGTACCTGAGCTTCTACGGCTTCCTGCGCCCAGGAGAATTCTCAGTCTCTTCCCAGAAGACGATCTTCCTGAAGAGAAAACAGCTGTCCTGGAATCAGGACCATCTGGTGTTAAGTCTTCCGTCCACCAAGACGTCGCAAACCGGTCCTCCCATACAGATCCGCTTCTTCAAGTCCGAAAATGCCTGGTGGTACTCCGAGGTCTCCTTGATTCCACGCCTTCTCCGAATCCAGAGGCTCCGTTGCTCCCGTGCCAAGGGAAACCCCTATCCACGCCACAGTTTGTCTCATACATCCGTTCCCTGGTCGCTGGGTTAGGGGTGGACCCCAAAACTATATCGGGTCATTCCTTCCGCATCGGAGCGGCCTCCGCAGCTTCCAAGTACGGGACACCTCCGCATGTCATTCGCCACATGGGTAGGTGGAGATCTGCCTGTTTTTCCCGGTACATTCCGGATCCGCTGACTGAAACCCGCCAGGTATTCCGTTCCTTGGTTTTGTAATCTGTTCCACACGCATTAAACAGCACCTTCCCTACCCGGTGTCTTTTGGCCCTCTTTTAGGCAGGCCCACGTCCCGTGGCTCCAGGCACACACCAGCCACCGTTAGGACCCCCTCCTGTCACCTCACTGACCGTGGCCGCGGCCATAATTGTAAAGATTAATAAAATATGTATAGGCACACCACCTTCTGTAAAAAGTATGTGAGTACACGGGGTATGAAGGACAGGAAACATAGGCAATTTGTACGTGACCTCACAGAATTTAGGGAAAATAGGGCATATAAACAACCCACTCCCATAAATCCCCCCATTGCTTCCGATATCTCTTCCTCTGAAATTGAGTCATCTGACACTGAACCTCAATACCAGAATTACGGCAGAGGAAGATTCCCTGGTAACAAGAGACGTGGAAAGAGATGGCCACGGGGAGGGGGTGGGAGACGAGGGGCACCACGAGGGTCTCAATACCCAACAGTGCCTCCGTCTCCACATCTATCTCCCTCCTCTGGTTTGCCATCCTTCTCTCAATCTGGACCCTCTTTTTTAGAGAAGGCCCAGGCTCCTTACAACTTACGGGGGCGGGTTCTAACAGACAAAGTATAGTGGATGGCCTGCAAATTATTAATCTCACTTCTCGTGATTTATCTGATGTTGAAACTGAGGTATTGAAAAAGGGTTTGTCATTTGTTCCGACTACGAACTTCTGCCTCTTTAGCTGGACCAAGGATTTACATCTATTTGTTAGGCGACTTAAGTGGCAGAAGTTCTTCAAACAATCTAACAAACAGACGTGTGACAGTCTGGGCCTCGATATATCCGACTATGCGGACTTCCAGACATTAATGGACCTTGAGGAGGAGAGTAGAAGAAACCCGGGACATGGTCCATATACGGACCTTAAGCAAAAAAGTAAAAAGATGCCGCCCCCACATAACTACGAATGCATAGAGATTTTCCTACAGATGGTACTATCGGATCTAGAGAAAATCGAGAACATACGACCTAGGGAATACAAACGGGTGGAAATGTCTGCACTGCAGTAGCTGGAACGGGACAAATCTATCATCATAAAGCCCTCTGATAAAGGGGGAAACCTGGTGATCCTAGACCAGCCCCTATACGTGCAGATGTGCATGGATTTGCTCAAGGATAGAGGGGGATATGGAACCTTAACATCTAACCCTACTATCCATTTTAAGGCGGAATTAAAAAACATACTGGACGAAGGTATTTGTAAAAAAGTAATATCACCTTCAGAATATGATTTTCTCCTCCCAATGTTTCCAAGTACAGCGACCTTCTATGGTCTCCCCAAGGTCCATAAAGGCACGAACCCATTAAAAGGTAGACCAATTATCTCAGGGGTGGACTCACTTACTCAAAACAGTGGAATCTATATTGATCGTGTCCTAAGTCAGTTCGTCGTGTCCCTACCGGCATATACTAGGGACACGATGGACTTTCTTAATAAAATTGACACCATCAACTTGGACCAGGGATGCCTCCCTGCTAGTATCGACGTGGAGTCCCTCTATAGCTCAATACCTCATGATAGAGGGCTCCACGCCGTTGAATACTTCTTAGCAACTAGGGGGACATTCTGTAGGGAGCATAGTGCCTTTGTACTCAGGCTCCTTGAGTTCGTCTTGACCCATAACTATTTTCTATTTAATGGGCGGTTCTTCCACCAGCTCAGGGGGACGGCAATGGGGAGTCCCTGTGCCCCCTCATATGCCAACCTCTTCCTGGGCTGGTGGGAGGACACCCATATCTTTCCAGACCAGAACATGTGGTGGACAGACAATATACTGGTCTGGACACGGTATATCGATGACGTGTTTCTCGTCTGGAAGGGTGGATCGGACGAGTTCAGTAGGTTTATTACTGACATTAATGTGAACAATGTGGGCCTTCATTTTACGTCAGAAATTGACTCAAAATCAATTGCCTTCCTGGATGTGCGTGTCACGATTGAAGGTGACAGGTTGACTGCAAATATGTTTAGAAAGACGACTGCTACCAATTCCCTCTTGCACTGGGATAGTCACCACCCGGTTCCCCTCAAACGAGGGATACCAAGGGGACAATATCTCCGTGCACGGAGGAATTGCTCGGACAATCAAGCCTTCTTCAACGAAGCAAGGAAATTACAATCCAGGTTCACAGAAAGAGGTTACCCACAGAAACCCTTGAACCTAGCATTTAAACATGCAGCATCACAAGATCGCACTAAACTATTGGTCCCAAAACCGAGAGACGGGGATACAGTACAACCACCCCGTATCGTTTCCACGTACGATTCTGCCAATCAAGAGGTGAGAAGGATACTCAATAGATACTGGCCCATTTTACGGATGGACCAGGATCTGTCGGATGTCCTAACTGAAAAACCAAGTGTCTGTTACAGACGGGGCATAAGCCTCAGGGACCGCCTGGTGCACAGCCATTATGTTCCCCATATCAGGGAGGGCACTTGGTTGGACCGTAAACCCCTTGGGATGTTTAGATGCGGTACATGTGAAGCCTGCCAGTACATATCCACGGCCAAAACCATAACTTGTAGTGCCACCGGACAGACATTTGATATCAGGGACTTCTGCAGCTGTCACAGTAAAGGGGCTATTTATATCTGCCAATGCCCCTGCCCTAAAGATTATATAGGGAAAACGATAAGGGAACTACGTAGGAGAGTCTGCGAACATGTCAACGACGTCATCAATAAAAAAGTCACTCCAGTAGCTTCCCATATCATTGATGTACATGGAGGGGACCCTCTCTGTTTAAAATTCTCTGTTTTGGAACTTATACCACCCTCACCCAGAGGTGGGAATTGGGACAAAAAAATCCTGCAGAAGGAATGTGTGTGGATACACAGATTTCGTTCGCAGGCACCTACTGGCATTAATGAAAGGTTGACATTCACCTGTTTTCTGTGAGATGTGACAGTGCCCGTGATGTCCCTATCCTCGTTCGTCCGTAAGAGCCTGGCCTCATGTGATGTAAGAAATGTACCGAAGTTTAGACCACATGTGTAAAGCATGAAAAAATATATCAGACTGGACATTAGTGACGCAATATCGGGTCACTGTCCATAGGTAACCACGCACTCTGGTTACCCTTTTTAAGGATGTACATATCAAAATTAACCGTGCTACATGCCGGAATGTGTATTTTTAAGCGTCTGCATCACGAACTCTATACAGTTAATGTGGGGCATTGTATGATCTGGGTGCCCAATAATATGCACTTAGCCTGATACATGCTGGCAATATCTATACGCTGTGGGATCATACACTATGGCCATGATCACATATATATTATGGCCATGACTGAGTGAATTACAGCATAAAACAGCATTCCACGCCTGTCAAGTTCCATCATAATCCTGTTAGGTTAAATGTTTATATATTTTAATAGGATCTGGGGTTGGCTTGGCTATAGCTATCAGGGAGAAATTAGCATACGATGCGCACCGCATCCTTAATGATCGTATACACAGGAACTGTAGGGAGGAAGGTCACAAGACCGGAAGACCGGAAGTCGCCCTTTGGAACGCATTTGCGTTCCAACACTCAGAAAGGCGGCGCTGGTTGAGATCGTGCAGCCCAGCCCATAGGAGTGATCATTTCCGGCGGTTGGAACGCATATGCGTTCCAGGAGCAGGAAATGGAGCTGGGCTTGCATCAAATTAACTACTAGTGACGTGATGCGGCGGCTCTTTTAAATACAGCCGGCGCACTTGTGGAAAAATCGCCTACCAGGGGGGACATTGATTCCAGAGGAGACTCCACCATGTAAGTATGGCATCCCTGTAGTCAGAGGATTCTTGAACTCCATACGCTTAGTGAGCACCAGCAACAATTCTTACAACTAATGATGCACCTTATCTTTAGTGTATGCTCTGTCAAGCTACCATGGCAGGGGATTAACAGAGAATTAACTATGGTCAACTATATCCACTAAACCGTGAGTTTACACTTACCAGTGATTTCATTTGTATCTAGATGTCTATACATTGAAACTGACTGTGGTGTATAATTGTTTCCTGCCCTATACAGGATGTGGATGTAGATGTGGAAAACATTATCTATACGGGATGGAGTCTTAAACAGGCATAAGTATTGATATGAATATATCCTCCTGTATTAACCCCTGGTAGAGCGTCTATTTCACTTGTGCGTTCAGGCTTCCCAGCCGGCATATATCTTTGAGCACCCCCTCTATGTGACCCAGCCCTATACTGGCACCTCTCTAGTCACATACAATGGCTTGCACTTCTAATATATAATCACACCTCCTGATGATCCCACAATCTACACGTGGGTGAAACGCGTCGAGGCAAGTGAGGTGTTTGACTACAATGTCAACCCTTTAGGTGTATGATCATAATATCAACACTGAATAATTGTATGTTTGTGTATTTTTGTGTTTGTCTGTATCACTGTTGTGTCTCTATCTGTTCAATTCCCATCCAGTCTATTCATATAGCTGAAAAAATTTAATATCCCAATCTCTTACCCTTGATAACAGTCCACACACTCTGTTGCACCCCTTTAGGGAGCAGGAAGGGCTAGCAGCATAGGTACGCGGACAGGGGGTCTCCACCATCAGGAGCCCTCCCTGGGCTAAGGGTTTCAGGATAGGGGTAGATTTAGGGACAGTACTTTCCCCATACCCCAGTGTAAAATCTTCTCTGGATGTGGTCTATAGGTCACTTTTTGTGTGTATATCTAATAGTTGATTAAGTGGATCCTTTAGGGATTTTTAACGTATACCATTAAAAATTATTATTTTTTAGGGGTTTAATTAACACCATGCTGGATACAGAAATGGAAATAAAAATAAAAATATTATTCACTCTGACTTCTTAATTATTTTGCTTCCTTACACCCAATATGGGGTTTTGTTAGAAGGCCCACAATTAATTGTCCCAGTGAATTATTGAAATAAACTTGAATCTTTACAGGTCCTCAATTTATATATCTAAAAATATCAAAAAAATCCCTTGCTATTCATCAATAAAAATGTATCAGTATTAACAAACGCAATTCTTTAATAAAAATCCCAAACGCAATTGTCCGATAAACACATAGGCTTGATTGTTATACAGACATGAAACAAGTGCATGAATGTTATATAGGCATAAATCAGGATCCACAATTAGGGTAAAAAGGTAATGTCCACTCCATATATTCCAGGTGTCAGTACTTTATAGATTGTATCCCACTTGTGGATGTTCCGCTATTAAGACTAGATATAATGATGAGTCTTCACAAATAGCGCGTTATATTAGCAATGATCTGCCTGGAGCATGTTTTATGAGTATCACTTGAACTGCTTGGCGTCTCTCGTATAGCGCTATACTGGTAAGGTGCTTGAGCAATGAGTATAGTTCAAATGTGAATAGACAGTTGCAGGTAGTGCTTCTACTATAAGTCTATGTAGCTCGGCGCTTGCCTGTTAGTTGTTGTTCACAGGCGCTGGTGGCTCTGAGGCTTTGCTGTGGAGCGCTTACCTTGGAGATGAATTGAAACACGGATTTACTGTAAGTTGGAGCGGAATAGGACACGGTGCTGTGCACTCACCCCTGCCTACTCAAAATTGCATTACCGCTTTTGCTGCTCCTCGCTTTCACCGCTATCACTATTCAGACATCCAGCGTTCCTCTCTGCAAACTCGTGTTTGCTTGTCCTGCTGCACACCAAGCACATGATCTATCGTTTAATATAACGTTACTTGGACATTCGTAATTGCTTCAGCTGTAGCTTAGGCATCAAATTCCGTAAAGATGTCGACATCGGGCATTCAGTGACATATGAAACCGCTATACGTGTTTCGGAGCCACTGCTCCTTCATCAGGAGCCATATGTCACTTAACATTATGTGGTTCTTTTATACCATTTAGTAGCCATTATAAACTTGATCAAAAGGATCTGGACTACTCATCCAAAGATACTACAAAAACCTGTACATGGATTCAAGTTTCTATTTGCAGTTGTTGCAATTATTCCTCTTCCCTTCTTATATTATCTTTCTTCTTATTTCCATACAACAATCTATACCGCATTAATCTATATGTGATGGTTGAAAACTCTTTCTGTAAATTGTAATAGTTTTAATTGCGATTTTTTTATTTCACCTGCGTTTTAAATTTTCTTCTCTTAATTTCACACTATTCCTGAGTTGAATATTATTTATTAAAGGATAGTATCTATCAAATGCTATATCTCAGTATCAACTGTACCAAAACCATATAATTATGGGATAGATTAATTTTAAACTTTTTTTTTATATCAAATATTTTATAGATTCATTTTCAGACAACAAATAAAGCTGTCACATTAAGTATTGATTTTTTTTTCAAAATGTATAAAATTATATAAAATTGTGTAGAGATATATAAAAATTTTGAAATGGAGTGTATGGTGACATTAATGAATTTCAAAAACAGTTTGGTTTGTTGATTGTAGAGCAATGTGAATACATTCAATTGATGGGGGGAGGAGGAAGGAGCCTGGACCCAAGGGGAGATCAGGGGGCCAAAATGTCCCAAACTAGATTTCCCATCGAGGCCAGGCCCCAACCCCAGAACATTATAGGAAACCAAATACTTCCATATCTGCATTAAGGCTTTGTTGATGTTTCAAAGTAAAAAATACGCCTCGATTCTGCCCGGGACATATCCGCAATATGGTTACCTCCTCTCCAATTGCGCTGGATAGTTTCTATAGCGGTGATGGTCAAACCTTTAGGGTCTTTTTTCAGGGTTCTTTTGGTTCTCCCTATATATTGTTTGTCACAAGGACATTGAATCATGTAAATTACATTTGTCATGTGGCAGGTAAAAAATTCCTTGATTTCCAATCTGTAAGAATTATTTGTGAACCTTACTGTAGTTACCTTCCTAGGGCCTGTAGTGAACTTACAATTTCCACATTTACCACATTTATGGAAGCCTTAAACCTCCTACAAAAGCAAAACCAACCCGCGGTAATAACCATATAAATCTTTATTAAACAAATATGCACACATACAAAATGAATAAAACCCAGTAGAAAGATGCAGAGAAGTGTGGATACCCCCCCCCCCCCCCCCCAAAGCCAGTACATATATTAATACATGATGATTGCATATAGTTACCGCTGCATATGTGATACACCAAAAAATATATATCCAAAGAGGAATAGACCAATCAATGTTCTTAATGCAAGTCTCATCAATGGATACATAAGTATGCCGCAGGCCTGTGCCCTTTGAAAAAGCTAGTGAGCGAAACGGACGTCGGGCCGTCCCTCCGGCCAGGTTGGTTATTTGTTATTCATACAATTATGCTGTTATCGCTGCTCATGTGTCAGTACCAGGTGCTAGTGGTACCTTACATATTCTTATGCTCATTGGTCTCCTTAAGCTACGGAGGTTGTAATCGCATAGGCCTGCGGCATACTTATGTATCCATTGATGAGACTTACATTCAGCACATTGATTGGTCTATCTCTCTTTGGATATATGTTTTTTGTGTGTATCACATATGCAGCGGTAACTATATGCAATCATCATGTATTAATATATGCTCTGGCTTTGGGGGGGGGTTATCCACACTTCTCTGCATCTCCCTACTGGGTTTTATTCATTTTGCATGTGTGCATATTTGTTTAATAAAGATTTATATGGTTATTACCAGGGGTTGGTTTTGCTTTTGTAGGAGGTTTACGGTCGGTTGCCGTGCGGTGTATATATTTGCTGTGTTCAGCTATTGTTGGTATATTATTTATGGAAGCCTTGCAGCTTCACCCACTCTGAGATAGATGGGGTCCTAATCTTGCTTTTAGTTGTTGGGGCTATTTTTGTGCCAATTGATGTTGTATTTTAATCAGGGGCCATTTTTATGCATCTTAAAGGGAAACTCTCAAAAATGTGCCCTGCTGGAGCCTAGAAATTTTTTATTTTAGTGCACGGGAGTACAGGAACCAAAAATTAGGCATTCACCTGACAGAAAAGAACTTGTGGTTATGTGGCTGGAGGTACATTAGGTGGTCACTGGCTAAACATTTTACTGTAGGCCAGTACAGGCCCCAAAAATTAGGCATTCATCTGACAGAAAAGAACTTGTGATTATGTGGCTGGAGGTACATTAGGCGGTCACTGGATACAATTTTTACTGTAGGCCAGTACAGGCCCCAAAAATTAGGCATTCACCTGACATAAAAGAACTTGTGATGATGTGGCTAGAGGTACATTAAGCGGTCACTGGATAAAATTTTTACTGTAGGCCACTGGAGTATAAGCCCCACAAAATTAGGCAAGCCAAGAGTTCCATGGCAAATTGTGCCAGCTCTGGCCACAGGTCAAGCCTGCACACCCAGTAGTCCAGGGGTTCCTCGCTTCACAGAGCGTCCACATCGGCCGTTAACCCAACACCTGTCGGTCTAGACGTTCCCTGAGGCTGGATCGGGAGGGCGGCTCTTGATGGGTTGGCGGCAAAAATGTTCTCATATCCAAAGTCACCAACACATCTTCAAATCGCCCTTTTCTTGCAGGGGCGGTAGGATTGGTACCCGCACTTGTTTCGCTGTGGGTGGAAATCCCTCTGCCAGCGCCCGCAACAACAGAAAGCAGCATCTCTCGCAGCAAGGCCTGGAAATGCTGCATTCTGACAGCCCTCTGTGATGCTGGTAACAGGTCCGCCATTTTGTGTTTGTACCGGGGGTCTAAGTACGTTGCCACCCAGTACTGGTCCTCGCCCTTTATGCTCTTTATACGGGGGTCCCTCTTCAAACACTGGAGCATGAAGGTCCCCATTTGCACTAAATTGGAATTGGTGGAGCGGCCTGGTTCCTGCTCATCGCCCAGCAAAATGTCATCCTCGGTCTCCTCCCCCCAGCCACGGACAACACCAGGGATCCCCCAAAAATGTAAAGTCCCCCTCAAAGCCTGCTCTTCTTGCTCCTCCTTCAGACTCCTGCTGACTTGTCTCTGATGCTTGCTCCAGAAAGAAGGCGTACGGTACGATGTCACTGATGACGCCCTGGCTGCGACTGACCAGTTTGGTGATCTCATCAAATGGCTGCAGAAGTCTGCATGCGTCACGCATGAGCAGCCACTGGCACGGTGAAAATAAACCAAGCTCCCAGAACCTGTCCTGCTGCAGAGTTCATACAGGTAGTCGTTAACGGCACGTTGCTGCTGGAGCAGCCTATAAAGCATATACAAGGTGGAGTTCCAGCGCATCAGGCTGTCACAAATCAGACGTCTGACAGGCAGGTGGTGTCGCCGCTGAACGTCAGCAAAACGAGCCATGGCTGTGTAAGATCTTCTAAAATGACCAAAGATTTTCCTGGCCTGCCGCGAGACATCCCGCACCCTGGGGTATTTGGCAACGAATCGTTGCAAGACTAAGTTCAGGGCGTGTTCCATGCACGGCACGTGTGTCATTTTGCCCTGTTTCAGCGCGCTTAGCAGGTTGGCACCGTTGTCGCACACCACTTTACCAACTGTCAAATTGAGCAGGATTAGCCACTGATCGGCCTGTGACTGCAGAGCTGAAAGCAGTGCAGGACCGGTGTGGCTCTTGGCTTCCAGGCACAACAGCCGCAATGTCTCACCTAGCACGTCGAAAAGGTTCTGGGGAGCTTCAGGGGTGCAGCGGAAGAGGTGGGAGCAGAGGAAAAGGAGGAGTCAGCCGAGGAGGAGACGGAGGATGGAGTAGGAGGAGGAGAAAAGGAGGCAGGCCTGCATGCAATCAGTGGCGGTAACACCAAATCCACATGGGTGCCACAGGTTACATGCTTGACGGCCATCAGAAGGTCCAACCAGTGGGCAGTAAAAGTTATGTATCTTCCCTACCCGTAATTGCTAAACCACATGTCTGTGGTCAGATGTATCTTGGCACCAACACTGTGTGGCAGATAAATATTAACTTACCACTGAACGTGGCCATATAGTTCAGGGATCCTCTTCTGGGAGAAATATTTCCTTCCGGGGACCTTCCATTGCGGTGTGCCAATGGCCACAAATTTTCTAAAGGCCTCAGAGTCCACCAATTTATATGGCAGTAGTTGGCGGGCTAGCAGTTCCGACAAGCCCGCGGTTAGCCTTTGGGCAAGAGGATTATCCGGCGTCATTATTTTTTTTACGCTCGAACATTTGGGCCATGGAAGCCTGCCTTGTGCCAGATGAATGCGACGATGGCATGGTGGAAGGTAGAGTGGAGCGCAAATGGGAGGAAAGAGGAGAATGAAAAGAGGCAGGACGTGATGCGCCGGGAGTGTGGCTTTGTGGGTTCTGACGGCGTTGCTCCCACTATGCTCGGTGATGGGAGGCCAGGTGCCTTCTTAAGGCGCTCATCTATGGTGAGTGTTGGGCTTACCACGACTTATGCGTTGACAACACAGGCTGCAGATGGCAACACTATTATCAGCAGCTGACACATTAAAAAAGCCCACAATGCGGAGCCATGTGCCGGCATCCTGGGAGAGCAAAATGTGACAGTGCATCGTGGATTTGCAGTCTGCTTTTTGCCTCCTGTGCACTGCGAGTTCTGCCTCATTCTCCTACTTCTCCTCCCTATCTGCTACTCTGTCTCTCCCTATGAACTCCCCTCCTCTTCCTCTCTTGTGGGTACCCACGTGACGTCCATCAACACGTCATCATCGTCACCTTCACCACCACTGACATTAGAGATCTCGTAGTAGGCAGCAACAGCGGGAACCACTCTCCTTGGGCTGATCTGGGTACTGTCGTCAGACCGCTGGGTGGCGACCGTTGCTACCTCCTCTTCCTCATCCGATGCCAAGAATGGCTGCGCATCGGTAAGGAATGGGAATGGATGGTAAAATAATTCCTCTGACTCGGGTGGAGGGGCTATGGTGGTGGTGGTGGTGTCTTTGGGGGTGCACACAGCAGAGAGTGAGGAGGGTGCAGATACAGAGGATGAGGAGGGTGCAGAAGCAGAAGGCTGAGTGAGTCACTCAACCAACTCTGGTGTGCCCTTTGAAGTTATCGCACGCGCATTCTCCAACTTCCCACTTAGGCATCGGCCTGGTGGACCTGCCCGACCCCTACCCTCCCTGCGAAATGGTCTGTCTCTTCCTCAGCCTGTCATTTTCTAAATGACCCTCTGCCTAAGTCTGTAGAAAAGAGCACTATTTGTGGAAAAAGGTGTATAGCAGCCCTCAATCAGTATTTGGTGGAAAAAGGTATATAGCAATAGCACCCCTCCATCAGTATTTTGTGGAAGAAGGTATATGGCACCCATCAATCAGAATTTGGCAGAAACAGGTATATAAAAGTCCAGCAATAAAGATACCAAAGTTATACCGAATCAGGGTATTAGTGTATAAAACAAACCGTCCAGCAAGGGTACCCTGTTAGATCAAGAGATAACTCAATTTAATAAGAAATGTGAAAATATACATATACAAAAGAATCCTATATAGTTCATCCGAGGTAAGAGGCCAGGGTATAGTCAAATGCGCTAGGTAAGTGGTAGATAAAAAGGGGGGGGGGGGAGATATCCCTAGCACTGATACCCTAAACTGGTCCTCTGCCCAGGGACGTCTCCTAGTAGTGGGGACGCCCTGTCCACGTACCTAATCTCCAACTCCCGACGGTCCCTGGTGGGGTAAACAGTGGAGGGAGACAGGTGATTAGTGGTGCCCTAACGGATAGCTAGCACAGAATAAGAGAATTAAAGAGGTGTCCACTGTATACTGCCCTCGTGGCGTAGCTCTTCTCAAAACACCTTATCTCAACAGCCGCCAGCTCCCGCTGCCTCTGCTTCCTCTTCGTCCTCTTCTTTTTTAGAGAAAGGGGTGATCCCCTATTCGCTTCGGAATCGGTAGGACAGGTGCCTGCAGACGATCTTCAACTCATTAATCTCTCTGCCCGGACCCTTCGTCCTGAGGAGATGGGGGTCCTCAGGCGGGGACTGTTGTTTGTACCCACTACTGACTTCAGTATCTTCACCTGGACTAAGGACCTCCATCTCTTCTGTAGAAGGTTAAAATGGCACAAGTTCTTCAAGAACTCTAACAGAGACACTTGCCGAAGATTGGGTCTGGATGAGACGGATTATGGGGACCTGCAGGACCTTGTTGATCTCAATAGTGAGCACAATAGAACTCCTGGCACAGGCCCATTCACCAAGCTAAGGCCCAAAAGCAGTAGAATGCCACCTCCATCGAGTTCCGAACATATTGACATATTTCTTCAGTTGGTCACACGAGATCTTGACCAGCTGGGTTATGTGAGACCTAGGTCCTTTAATCTATCAGTTGCGGAGATGGAGGCACTTAGGTCACTGGAGAAGGATGACACGATCGTGATCAAGCCATCCGACAAGGGTGGAAATCTTGTCATCCTTGACTCTTTGATGTATAAAAACATGTGCCTTGATCTTCTTAAGGACAGAGAGGGTTATGAGATTTTACAGACCAACCCGACTGTACTGTACTTGGGGGAACTTAAAAATATCTTGAATATGGGTGTACAAAACAAGGTCATTAGCGCCACAGAATATGCTTTTCTACTACCGGCGAAACCTTTGGTAGCTACATTCTATGGCCTCCCTAAAGTACATAAGGGCATTTCTCCCCTGAAAGGCCATCCAATAGTGTCAGGTGTCAACTACTTAACACAGAACTGTGGTATCTATCTGGACCAGATTCTGAGGGAGTTCGTCGTGTCCCTCCCGGCCTATACGAGGGACACGATGGACTTCCTCAATAAAATTAATACCTTGAATCTGGATCCAGTGTGTATACTCGGTAGTATCGACGTCGAGGCTCTCTATAGCTCCATACCACATGAGCAGGGTCTCAGAGCGGTTGATTACTACCTCAGAACCAGAGGCACTCATTGTTTTCCGCATAATGCCTTTATCTGTGAACTCTTGATGTTCACCCTTAATCACAACTTCTTTCTTTTTGATGCACGGTTCTACCACCAGCTCAGGGGGGCGGCGATGGGCAGTCCATGTGCCCCGTCATACGCCAATCTCTTCTTGGGCTGGTGGGAGGACACCCACGTGTTTCCGGACCACGCCGTCTGGTGGGCTGATTACATCCAATTTTGGACCAGATATATAGACGACGTGTTTATTGTCTGGAAGGGTGATCCTCTTAGTTTCAAACAGTTCGTTGTGGATCTTAACGCCAATGATGTGGGTCTTAAGTTCACCTGTGAATGGGATTATGAGTCCATTACCTTCCTTGATGTAAGGGTTACTAAGGTGGGTGACAGTTTATCAACTAATATCTATCGGAAGAGTACGGCCACCAACTCCCTTCTCCATTGGAACAGCTATCATCCTGCCCCTCTTAGACGAGGTATACCCAAAGGTCAATACCTTAGGGTTAGGAGAAACTGCTCCAATGACTCCTCCTTTTTTTTATGAGGCTGGTAGGCTTCAGGATAGATTCCTGGCAAGGGGTTACCCTAGAGGAGTACTTCGGGAGGCGTTTCAGAGTGCGTCCACTAGACCGCGGACTGAACTTTTAGTTCCAAGAAGGAGAACCGATGATGGCCTTCAACCGGCACGGATCATCGCCAATTTTGACTCCGCCAACCGCGAAACGAGGGAAGTCCTTACAAATACTGGCCGATCCTACACATGGATGCTGATCTTTCGGATATCATAAGCAAATACCCCTCGGTCTCTTATAGACGGGGTAGGAGCCTGAGGGACCGCTTGGTTCATAGCCACTTTTCACCACCTCTGAAGGCTGGCTCCTGGCTGGACCGGAAACCCATGGGTGTTTTTAAATGTGGTCGATGTAAGGCTTGCCAATATGTTCTAACCACTAAATCAGTCACCTGCTCGGCCACAGGTCACTCGTTCCAGGTCCGGGATTTTATCAACTGCCTGTCCAAGGGACTAGTCTACTTATGCCAGTGCCCATGCCCCATGGATTACGTGGGCAAAACGATACGGGAGTTCAGGAGAAGAATTCTTGAACATGTTAATGACGTCATCAAGAAGGAGCCTACACCTGTGGCCACACATGTGAATGACTGCCATGGTGGCAATCCCTCCTGTCTCCGGTTTACTGTCCTTGAACTGATATCCCCCTCTCCAAGAGGTGGTGACTTGGACAGGCGTATTTTACAGAAGGAGAGTGAGTGGATTCATAGGTTCCGCTCCCAATCACCTCGCGGACTCAACGAGCGCCTGACCTTTTCATGTTTCTTATAATCACCCACTCTCTCCATATGCCTAACTACATCTATTTTTATATTTGACTGTAATTTTCCTTTTGCCTTGCTGTTCTGGCCTATGTGCGGGGTCTCCCCTGCCTGGTGGTTGTCCCTTTAGCACCTATGGCCTCAGTAAAAAGTTCTTTCCCTGGTACGTATCCTGGGGACGCAAAGTACCCGAAAGTTACTTATATGGGGTGCTTCTGTACGTTCACACACCCCTTAGTGGGCGTCCTTGCTATCCTCAAGGTAGCGCTATTTATGCATTTAAGTATTTGTATATATATAATATTCATTAGTCTATTCTTATCTCCCCTGGCACATTATTCTCCCTGCCCCCCCTTTTTCCTTCCATCCTTTGTCTGTCCCTTATCATTATGCCCATTTGTTCAAGAATTATTCTTTTAGAATTTACCCCATATGTGGCCTGGGCTACTCTTGCCGCGTATTAGTATTACTTTTCATTATTATTTTTATAATTTCTGTACCTACTTAGCCCACCTCTGGTTGATAACATTTCTGCCAATCGCAGTTATTCGGTTCACACCGGACTTCCGGTTTGGCACTAACCTAGGTGCGTCATTTCCGGGGTGCGTTCCAAGCTGGCACGCACGCCACTTACCATACACCGCACTTCCGGCCCAGCGTCAATTGCGCGTGCGTCACTTCCGGCGTGCGTTCCATGCTGGCATGCACGCCGTATGCAAGCTATACATGGGCTGGTTTCTTGATACCGGATATCCGCCCGGCCTATCAGCAGTGTGGACGCATCCTAGAGTGCGCTCCTCTCTGGAACGCACTGATTATGGCAGCTGTGTACTATAGCTGTCCCTCCTCCTGGGTATTTGCATTTTTCTATGGACTGGGCGCATGGGATATTTAAAGGGTGGGGCAATCCAGGATGACCGCCTCAGACCCACTTCTCCACACTGACAGCGGCATTATGTAAGTACTAGACAACTATTTCCTCCATTGCTCCCATACGGCTCAATTCCTGAGTTTAATTTTAGGCATATATGCATTTCAGGTATCTTTTTGGCGGTTAGCCCTGCACCTTAGGAGCTACGAATCTTGGTATATTTATTTTTCGTGTGCTTATCAGGTATCTATTTTGGATCCTCTTTCTTGGGTTCTACCCAATATGGGTCTTAGTTATGTATTCGGGAAACATTAACCTCATCTTGTGTTTTATACAGCTAGGTAGGCTCGGTGTTCTTATTCACGAGCCTCCTCACTTATGATCCTTACGTGATCCTGTGCCTTCGCCAATCTCAGGTACTTACTATTACTTTAACATTTAGCGTTATGGGTGTTCATCTTTCGTTGTCCTATATATTTTTACCCAAGTCCCTGTTTTCTATTTAGATCTGCAGTGTGTATCTAGGCGGTCGTTTTCACTAACCATGCTGCCGAGTAACCGTATGTAATTTGCCATTAGGCAACCACTCATCTATTCTGGGTCTGTTGTCGTGTCATTTATTATCTATTCTCGCATCTATTTACGCACGTATCATTGGACTGGGACGGCTATAACCACTGGTATGGGTTCCAGGTCCTTTGTACACCTACCCCGTATAACCCCCTGATGATCCCACTGGTATGGGTGAAACGCGTCGGGGTTGTAGGTTATCTATTGTTCATTATATCTGTGTTTGTTTGTGCGTGTGTCTGTTCGTATAAAGTATCTTTTATCCTCTACGAGGGCAGTATCCGTCCACGAGGGCAGTATACAGTGGACACCTCTTTAATTCTCTTATTCTGTGCTAGCTATCCGTTAGGGCACCACTAATCACCTGTCTCCCTCCACTGTTTACCCCACCAGGGACCGTCGGGAGTTGGAGATTAGGTACGTGGACAGGGCGTCCCCACCACTAGGAGACGTCCCTGGGCAGAGGACCAGTTTAGGGTATCAGTGCTAGGGATATCTCCCCCCCCCCCCTTTTTATCTACCACTTACCTAGCGCATTTGACTATACCCTGGCCTCTTACCTCGGATTAACTATATAGGATTCTTTTGTATATGTATATTTTCACATTTCTTATTAAATTGAGTTATCTCTTGATCTACAGGGTACCCTTGCTGGACGGTTTAGAAACAGGTATATAGCATCCCTCAATCAGTATTTGATGGAAACGGGTATATGGCACCCCTCAATCAGTATTTTGTGGAAGCAGGTGTATCGCAGCCCTCAATCAGTATTTTGTGGAAGAAGGTATATAGCACCCCTCAATCAGTATTTGGCAGAAACAGGTATATGGCACCCCTAAATCAGTATTTTGTGGAAGCAGGTGTATCTCACCCCTCAATCAGTATTTGGTGGAGCAAGGTATATAGAAATAGCACCCCTAAATCAGTATTTTGTGGAAGAAGGTATATGGCACCCCTCAATCAGTATTTGGTGGAAACAGGAATATGCCACTCCTCAATCAGTATTTTGAGGAAGCAGGTGTATCGCAGCCCTCAATCAGTATTTGGTGGAAGAAGGTATATAGCAATAGCACCCCTCCATCAGTATTTTGTGGAAGAAGGTATATGGCACCCCTCAATCAGTATTTGGCGGAAACAGGTATATAGAAACCCTCAATCAGTATATGGCGGAAACTGGTATATAGCACCCCTCAATCAGGATTTTGTGGAAGAAGGTATATAGAACCCCTCAATCAGTATTTGGCGGAAACAGGTATATAGCACCCCTCAATCAGTATTTGGCGGAAACAGGTATATGGCAACCTTTAATCAGTATTTTGTGGAAGCAGGTGTATCACAGCCCTCATTCAGTATTTGGTGGAACAAGGTATATAGCAATATCACCCCACAATCAGTATTTTGTGGAAGAAGGTATATGGCACCCCTCAATTAGTATTTGGCGGAAATAGGCATATAGCACCCCTCAATCAGTATTTTGTGGAAGCAGGTGTATCGCAGCCCTTAATTAGTATTTGGTGGGAGAAGGTATATAGCAATATCATCACTCAATCAGGATTTTACGGAAGAAGGTATATGACACCCCTCAATCAGTATTTGGCGTAAACAGGTATATGGCACCCCTCAATCAGTATTTTGTGGAAGCAGGTGTATCGCAGACCTCAATCAGTATTTGGTGGAAGAAGGTATATAGCACCCCTCAATCAGTATTTGGCAGAAACAGGTATATAGCACCCATTCAATCAGTATTTTGTGGGAGCAGGTGTATCACAGCCCTCAATCAGTATTTGGTGGAAGAAGGTATATAGCAATAGCACCCCTCAATCATTATTTTGTGGAAGAAGGTATATGGCACCCCTCAATCAGTATTTGGCAGAAACAGGTATATAGAACCCCTCAATCAGTATGTGGTGGAAACAGATATATAGCACTCGTCAATCAGGATTTTGTGAAAGAAGGTATATCGCAGCCCTCAAGCAATTTTTTTGGGGCAACAGGTATTTCACACCTATTGCAATTAGTTACTCCAATAGCGTTTGTTTCTCTATCTAGCTGCAGTATTGCAGCAGAACCGCACACAACTGCTGCACAATACAAATACACTATAATATAATTTCTATGTTACAAAGTATATTATTATAAGTATATCACACCCCTCTATATCACATCTTTCGATATCACACCTATACCAGTCCTTAAAAGAACTTTTGTGGCCCTATTAGTTAGTGTTTGGTGTCCCTAACTGTCCCTGCCCCAAAATGCAACCTCTCCCTACACTGGCAAAACACATGTAAAATGGCTGCCAGATCGGGTTCTGTTATAGGGTTGGGGGTGTGTCCATGTGCTGAAACATCTCAATTGGCTGTCCCTTCCCACCTGATGGATGTGTCATGGATCAAAGTTCGGCACTATGCAAAAAAATATGGCGCGTGCGAATATTGCCATATGTTCACATGTTCGGCGAATTGCGAACGAGCAAAGTTCGCCATGAAATGACTGCCGGGCAAACTGCAAGGCCATCTCTATACACAAGTTTATTCAAGTAAAACTGTTGGACTTCACAAGTCTAGACTCTACTTACTTCACCAACTACAACTCTTTGTTGCTACAGAGCTTTACCCCGGGGAGTGACAGTATCCACATAGGAGCACCATGACACAAACTATTAGGGCCACAACATGTCTTTGGCATTCTTAAACACTGGTACTTGATCGCCCCTGTTGGGCAGCCTGCTGCACAAGGAGTCCACAGCAGGCTTGAATGCTGAATAGTGATGAGAGGCAGGTCGCATATTCAAATTCGCGATAAGTGGGTCAAAAACGAATATATAACACTATATTCTAAATAGTGCTATATATTAGTTTTTTAGAATATTCATCATTTTTTTTCCATCTGACGTCATGATTCCTTCCTGCTTAAATTGCATGTGGGACAATTAGTCATTGGCCCACAAGCAACTTAATCAAAAGGGAATCATGACTTAAAGGGAACCTGTCACCGGGATTTTGGGTATAGAGCTGAGGACATGGGTTGCTAGATGGCCGCTAGCACATCCGCAATACCCAGTCCCCGTAGCTCTCTGTGCTTTTATAGTGTAAAAAACCCAGATTTTATGCATATGCAAATTAACCTGAGATGAGTCCTGTCCCTGACTCATCACACATACAGGACTCATGTCAGTTTAATTTGCATATGTATCAAATCGTTTTTTTTACACAATAAAAGCACACAGAGCTATGGGGACTGGATATTGCAGATGTGCTAGCGGCCATCTAGCAACCCATGTCCTCAGCTCTATACACAAAATTCCGGTTACAGGTTCCCTTTAAGAAGCAAAAAAATTGAATATTAGTGCTATATATTCGCTATATCGAATATTCGTCATTTTTTTACATCTGAAAACATGATTCCTCCCTGGTTAAGTTGCTTGTGGGCTAATGACTCAGGTCCCCCACCAATCATCACAGTGAACAGTGCTCCAAGTTCCTGCAAGTCATGCACTCAGTTTTTTTGTTTACATAGAAACAATGATTTTGAGGGCCCACCTTCTGTGTGTGTAGGACCCTAAGTACCCTGTTTTATCAGGGGTTAATTATTTTCAGAGCTCAGGCCCACCAGAGGATTGTCTGGTACTCTGGTGGGCCAATCCGACCCTGATTACATCAATTCTTTTTGGTAAGTGCTCATATAGTACTGCAGATAATATTCCAGAATCATGGTGACTGACTCCATTTTAGAGTCACACTCCTCTTAATAATTAACCTATGCCAGCTAGGTGCTGGATTCATTATTTATGGCCGTTTTCTGGTGTGAATTATTGTAAAAGTCTTTGGCCTTAGTGGCCCCTCCACCCTTTAGCTAAGTTCTACTATTTTCAAAATTGGTTAGAGCACAAACACGTACTACTTTTGCACCCCATAAACATGCATATAACCTTTGTAAATTACCCCCATGATACCATACCTCATGATTTGGGGTTAATACAGAACATTTTCTCATGAGCACTCAAGTTGAGTCAAATGTTCCCTAACTATATGTCTGCACACTTTCCTAAAGACTCAGCCTAGAAGTTTGATTCTAGAATCTGACAATAAATTAAGGGTTCATGCTGAAATAGTATTACTAAAAAGAAGGTTTAAGTGGAATATAAATGGATGCAGTATAAAGATTAAATGAGCAACATAAAGACTTTATCTTATGTGTAATCTTTGATTTACAGCAATGAAATGTGCCAAAGTCATCTGTTATGAAGAAAATGGCAGTTTATCAGAAGCCTTCAACTGTCTCTCCTTTGTGATGTAAGGTTATGGATTTTAGACAAACCTGGAAGACCCTTTGACGTCTAAGTTTTGTTCATACCTTACCTAAAGCTTCCTAATTTCAATAAATACAGTTTTGAAAGATTTTAGTTCAACAGCCCAAGATTAAAGGGACTCTGTCATCAGATTTCTGCCCTATAAGCTAAACATATGGCCATGTCGGTGCTAATAACATGAATCCTAAACTGCCCTTATTAAACCTGCTTGTGGCTCTATTAGCCCAAAAAACAGGTTTTTATAAGCTGTCACTCACCTACCTAAGGTGCCCAAGGGATTTTGCGTTAATCCAGGCCTGCACAGGATCTGGCAGAGGGACGGGTGGATTGAGGAGGCGGTGCTGAGGTGAGGAAGGCGGCGCTGGGCACCAGATGGCGAGGGGTGCAGGCGGGCATCCTGGATTAACGTAAAACCCCTTGGGCACCTTAGGTAGGTGAGTGACAGCTTATAAAAACCTGTTTTTTGGGCTAATAGAGCCACAAGCAGATTTAATAAGGGCAGTTTAGGATTCATGTTATTAGCACCGACATGGCCATATGTTTAGCTTATAGGGCACAAATCTGATGACAGAATCCCTTTAAGGACAAGATGTGACACTTATGATGACTCTGACCTAAAAGACTGTTTCATAAGAGGTTTTTAAAAAGTGGACTTTAATGATATGTGAATACATTACACCAGGCAGTGACATCTAGTGCACTTTATCCGTAGACGGTGTCCCCTGCGGACAGGTAAATTATCCGCGCCACATCTCCTGTTTAAAGTGTGCGCATCCCTAAAATATCAGTGACATCCAGTGCAGTTTTTTCGTAGATGGTGTCCGCTGCGGACAGTTAAATTATCCGCGCCACATCTCCTGTTTAAAGTGTGCGCATACCTAAAATATCTGTCACGGCCTTTGCCATGTGCGCTCTGACATTTGTGCCATGCTTGCGGTTGCTGGTGGCAATGTATTGCTGCTATGGCATGTGGTGGCAGTGTCTCGGCTTTGGCTGTGTGCACCGTGACATTGTTGCCACGCATGCTATCACCGGTGGCAACGTGTTGCTGTTATGGCATGTGGTGGAAGTGTCTCGGCTTTGGCTGTGTGCGCCGTGACATGGTTGCCACGCATGCTGTTGCTGGTGGCAACGTGGTGGCTGGTGTGTGCACATCCCCTTTAAGTTCTATCCTTCCCCTGTCTGGTGCTGTAAGGGTCACCTCCCTGATTGGGTGTGGTCGTTTTGGGCTATTTAGATTCTGCTGGAAGCCTGTAGCTCAGTGTTCCTCCAGGCTTGGTGTGTGCTGGTGGTTCACCGCTCCTGGCTTTACCATCTGTCCAGTGAGGGCAACCCTTGTGGTCATCAAGGTCTTCCCTAGTTTCTGTGTGGTTCCTCCTTGTCTTCCTTCCCCTCCTGGTGTGCTGTTTATGGTTTGGGTTTGAGTTGGAGGTTTGTTGTACGTCTTGTTTGTTGTTACATGTCTGGGCTGTTGGTGTTTGTCCCTGCATGTGTGCAAGACGTTTTCCTTGTGTGTCTTTTACCTCCACGAGGGGGCTGGTTTTTCCGGAGGGGTGAACCATAATCCTGTATGCAGTGCTGCTTGGGGCTGCCATGCACTGTGTGAGCATGGGGGAGGGGCTCTGACAGAGTTGGTATGCTGGATTGCTGTGTGGTTGTTTGTACTGTGACCTGCTGTGTGTTCAGGCTCCTGTACTTTTGCACAGGTTCCAGTTGTGGAGGCTTTGGCAGGTAAGTGAGTTGTCTTGTTGTTCTTACCTGCTGATCCTCTAGCTGTGTATGGGCTTCCCTTTTCCCTGCTGCTAGGCCATTTGAGACTCCTGTTCATCCATGTCTGGGAAGAACAGGTCGTCTCTCCCCTGCTCCTATGTGAGGGATTATCAGGGCGACTGAGGGCCATAGGTATCCTGGTATGAGCCGTCCTACCATCCAGGTCTGCTCATACGGTGAGGAGTTAGGCTGAGGATTAGGGACGCAATAGGAGGTGACCTGCTCCCTGATTCCGGTGTCCTGGCCTAGCTGCTTCCTCTTTATCCCTTTCCATTGTACGGTGGGGGGTTTTCCCCACTCCCCGCCGTGACAATATCAGTGACATGCAGCGCACTTTTTCCATAGACGGTGTCCGCTGCGGACAGTTAAATTATCCGCGCCACATCTCCTGTTTAAAGTGTGTGCATCCCTAAAATATCAGTGACATCTAGTGCACTTTTTCTGTAGACGGTGTCCGCTGCGGACAGTTAAATTATCCACGCCACATCTCCTGTTTAAAGTGTGCGTATCCCTAAAATATCAGTGACATCCAATGCACTTTTTCCATAGATGGTGTCCGCTGTGGACAGTTAAATAATCCGCGCCACATCTCCTATTTAAAGTGTGCACATCCCTAAAATATCAGTGACATCAGTGTACCTTTTTCCGTAGACACTGCGTACAGTGACATTACCTGTGGTACCTGTCCTGTATAACGTTTCCTAATCACAAATACCTTTGTAAAAAAAAAAAATCTGCATACACTTCCAAATCCTACTCTATTGTAAGTGTAACATACTTTCAAGCATATATCACATTTAAAATGAAGAAGGCTAGCAGTAAGGGACGGGAAAGTGGCCGTGATGCTGATGGTTCAAGCAGAGGCTGTGGCTGTGGGCACGGAGAAACTAGGTCTGCTGCCAGAGCACAAGAAAAACAATCAGCTACGATACCTAGCTTCATGTCCCAGTTTGCAGGGCGGCGCAGGACACCACTCTTGAAGTCAGACCAGTGCAACCAGGTGGGTGGATTACAGCAGATAATGATTCAAGTCGGTTAAGCACCACCCTGTCTTCCACCAAGTCCAGTCTCAGTAGCCAGGAGTCTTGTCAACACAATCCTCACCCTGATACTCCTTCCTCCCATCATGTACCGTCTGGCCAAACAAGTGATCCCACACTCGGATATTCCGAGGACCTCTTTTCATCGCCATTACTTGACTTGGCCCTCTTGCCAAGCACGCTTGAAGAGGGACATGAGATCTTGTGCCCTGATTCCCAACTTCTTGAGCTTCCACAGTCACAAGAACATGATGGTGGGGAACGGCAATTAGTGTTTAATAAGATGGATGATGATGAGACACAGTTGGCAATGTGCCAATGAGTCAACTGCCAATGCTGTCTCAAGAGGTTGATGAAGAGGATGAGACACAGTTGTCAATCACTGAGGTTATGGTTAGGTCAACAAATCAGGAGTGAGGAAGTGGAAGAGGAGATGGTGGACGATGAGGTCACTGACCCAACCTGGGAAGGTGGAAAGCCGAGCGAGGACAGCAGTACAGAGGGGGAGGGATCTGCAGCAGCGGACCAGGCTGGAAGAGGCAGTGGGGTGGCAAAAGGGAGAAGGCGGAACACACCAAACAGGCCCGCAACTGTTCCACGGAGCACCCCCTTGCGGAAATCTCCCTTGCCAAGGGGTAGATGTTCCACAATATGGCGCTTTTTCAAGGAAAGTGCGGACGACAAAAGAATAGTAGTTTGCAACTTGTGCCATATGAAAATGAGTAGGGGCGTGAACACTAGCAACCTCACCACCATCAGCATGATCCACCACATGGCATCCAAGCACCGTAATAAGTGGGTCACACCACTGCCTCCTCTTCCCCTATGTTACGTCCTGGCCAATCCCCTGTCAAAGGCGCAGGCCCAGATGCCTTCCGCCCTGCACCTGGACCTTCGCAAGCACCATAAGCGACCACATCCACTTCCGTGTCCCAGCACAGCATCCAAATATCCTTACCCCAGGCCTTTGAACTCAAGAGAAAATACCCAGCCAGCCCCCACAGGTCATAGCACTAAATGCGCAGCTTTCCAAATTACTGGCCCTGGAAATGTTGCCATTTAGGCTTGTGGACACTGAGACCTTCCGCAGCCTGATGTCGGTGGCCATCCCGTGTTACGCAGTCCCCATCCGCCACTATTTTTCAAGGTATGCCATGCCCGCCTTACACCAACATTTGTCCCGTAACATCACACTTGCCCTGACCAATGCAGTTACTGGAAAGGTCCACTTAACCACAAACACATGGACAAGTGCATTCGGCCAGGGATGCTACATTTCCCTGATGGCACACTGGGTGAATGTCGTGGAGGCTAGGAGCGAGTTGTATTCTGGGATGGCACAGGTGCTACCAACACCAAGGATTACGGGATACCAACAATTGCAGGCCCTTATCTTGATCAGGGTTTCCGCCAGCACCTACGTCAGTGGCTCCAAAACCCACTTCTCCTCCTCTGCCTCCTTCTCCACTTCCACCTCCGATTTATCCGCGTGCAGCACCAGTCAGTCATCAGTTGGTAGCTGGAAGCAGTGTAGCACTGCAGTGGGGAAGCAGCAGTAGGCCACGCTGAAGCTGATATGCCTAGGGGACAAACAGCACACCGCCGCAGAGCTGTGGCAGGGGATAAGAGACCAGACTGAGCTGTGGCTTTTGCCACTCAACCTAGAACCAGGCATGGTTGTGTCTAATAATTTCCGTAACTTGGTGGCGGCTTTGGAGCTCGGCAAGCTCAGATACATCCCATGCCTAGCCCACGTGTTCAACCTTGTGGTTCAGCGGTTTCTCAAAACCTACCCCAATTTGCCTGAGGTACTGGTGAAGGTGCGCCATGTGTGTGCACATTTCCGCAAGTCATCGACAGCTTCAGCCGGTCTGTCAATGCTGCAGCAGCGCTTGAAATTGCCAGCTCACTGGCTGTTGTGCGACGTGATCACGCGCTGGAGCTCGACGTTCTACATGTTGGCCAGGATTTGTGAGCAGCAGAAGCCAGTAGTGGAATACCAGCTGCAGCATGGTCGTCGCCTTTCAGTCAGCTTCCGCTATTCACAAGCGAGGAGTGGGCATGGATGTCTGACCTCTGTGAGGTTTTAAGAAACTTTGAGGAATCAACACAGATAAGCGGCTATAACACTATTTTCAGCGTAACCATACCACTTCTGTGTCTACTCAAACACTTGCTGCTCACAATTAAGGACGATGTTTATCATTTGGTAGCGGTGGATTGGGGGAAGACATTACACAGGGTAATAGCCAGACCACTCTCTTTTTTTTTTAATTTAAATATTTTATTTGTAATACAAAAATACATATCCATATAACATTTATGCTGTTATAAGATCCTGAAGTCCGTAAGCTTCTGATTTATAAACATAGTTAATAATAATTTCATTCAATTACCCATACTTATGGGGATAATACAGGTCGAATGGAGATCTCACTTGCTAAGAGGAGAGCGGGGCTCCCCCGACATCGGCAGCCCAATCGGGCAAGCACATACAACATCTAACTTAGCATGTTAGTGTCTATAAAGGGCAGAGATCGGGGGCCCACGGCCCGGGCGGCCACCAGGGAACGAGCGCACACCCCACGCGTCCTCTCCCAAATATGGGTGAAGAAGGACAGGATTAACAATCTTAGATCCATTCACCTGGTGCTCACATTAACCATGCATAGCGGGCTTACAACGATCTTTGATCGAAAACATTTCTTGAGGCAACCTAGGGGGTCCAGCAGTCTTCTACCGCAGTGGAGAAAGAAAAAAAACCAACATGCATATTTTGGTGCCTCATCCCCAGATAGTTAAGATTGAAAGTTAATGCCCAGCTTAACCGTACCTCGCATACAATCACACCAGTATCTCAGGTGCAAGGGGACTCAGGTCGAGTATCACTCGACAATCACCGGCATTTTAAAAGGAATGTGGACAGAAACACCACCAGAGACCGGCCTTGTCCCCTAATAGCACCCATACAACATGTATCGTATCACTGCCTACAATCAAACCGCATATCAACAGAGAGAACCGCATTTCGGGTCGCACCCCGCCCCCGGGCCGCCCAGGGTCCCAAGCCCCGGGTCCCCGCCCACAGAGCGCACAGTGCCCTGATTTAACAAAAAACTTTGGCCATTGTTCAGTGCCGGCGAGTCCCGCTATCCTCCAGCGTTCCTGGAGTAACTTCACATCCTTTGCCAATTACAATGCATACAGAAATACCGGACTAATAAGATCATCCCATTAAAATTCTGTGAAACAAGTTTTAAGCTTTCCCCTATGTCCTCCCATTCTGGAGGACCCACCTCTGGGAATATCGAGGACCAAGATTTCTGTCCTGGAGAAAGAAGACCCATAAAAAATGTTTTCACTAAGTGTCTATAACAATGTGATATTTTAATTTTCGTGACAGCTTTCTTAGTAATTAAATCATGTAAGAATTCAGGAGTATCTATAAGAAGAAGGTGACTATTCAGAGTGCTAGAGAGTGCTGACCTCAATTGAAAATATGCATACCAAGCCACCTCGCCAAAATCTGCCCTCTGCCCTAGCTCCATCGGGGGCAAAATTTGTCCACCACTAACCACCTGATGTAGGTACTGAACATTCTTAGTCCTCCAGTACTGGCAACAGTTCAGATCCCTTAAATTCAAAAGCTTTGGATTATGCCACAATGGGGTGCAGATAAGTGATGCCTTAACTCCCCACCAACTCCTAATAACCAGCCAGGTCTTTATAGCCATTCTGCAAAAAAGTGTATACCCAGTCTGTATGTTCAGTAAGTAGTCGGACTCCAATACAGTAAAAAAGTCAGTGAAACCTGAGTCTTTCACCACCCTGTTGCAGAAGTGGCTATTTTCCCAGTCATTAAAAAAGCAAAGTTGAGAGGCCATAAAGTATCCCTTAAAATAGGGGAGATTAAGACCTCCCTGGTTGTAGGGCATGGAGAAATAGAGCGCCTTCAATCTCACGCGCTTCCTCCCCCATAGTAGGTCGTTAAGCATCTGCTCTATCAATCTAAAATACTTATCTGTGATCCATACAGGCGAGTTACGCAGGAAATAAAAGGACCTGGGGCAGCACTACCATTTTTATTAAAGAGATTCTGCCCGCTCTTGCATATACAATTTTTTGCCATATCTTGATTTTAGCCCTCAGTTTTGTCAGCAGGGGAATCAAATTAAGTTGTAAATATTCCTGAGGTTTGGCAGAAACTGAAATCCCCAGGTACTTTATTGAATCAGAAACTGTTAGCTGGTTATCCCAGTCACCTCGCAGCTCGTCTATAGGAAGGAGAACAGTCTTCTCCCAATTGATCTCCAAACCAGACGGCACAGAAAAGGAACCAACCAAATCCATTATGCGAGGGAGAGTGGTTTCTGTTTGATGAACAAAAACCAAGATATCATCTGCATAGAGGGATACACGGTCATGCTTCCCCATTATGCCAAAACCGGCCACCTGCAGATCCTGCCTTATGCTAGCTGCTAAGGGTTCAATGTAGATATTAAATAAGAGAGGGGAAAGAGGGCAGCCTTGACGGGTACCTCTTCCTAAATTGAAGCTCTCTGTGATCGTATCATTAATCCTAATCCTAGCAACTGGGGAGCTATATAATAACTGAACCATCGCCATAAATCTAGGGCCAAAGCCCATTTTTTTCATCACCTCCCAAAGAAAGGTCCACTCCACCCTGTCGAAGGCTTTAGTGGCGTCCAACGACAGTATGGAGCGGGAACCACATCCCGGAGACTGAATATTCATAAATAGCCTATGCAGGTTATGATGGGTACCCCTTTTTGGCATAAAGCCATTTTGGTCTGGGTGGATAATAGTGGATATGACCCGTGAAAGCCTCCTAGCCAAAACTTTTGATAGTAACTTAGCGTCTGTATTTAATAACGAAATTGGTCTATAAGAACTCATTTCTATCGGGTCTTTGTCCTTTTTAGGAATTAGAACAATAAGAGCCTCCATCATAGAACAAGGTAGGCTCCCTCCCTGTATTGCCTGGGAAAAAACCTCTAACAGCTGAGGAAGAATCACATCACTATACTTACGATAGACCTCGTATGGAAGGCCATCCATCCCTGGCGACGAATTCCCCGAGACAGATCCCAAAGCCTGCTGGAGCTCCGAAAGAGATAGCTCCTCTTCCAGATATTCTATTTGGGTTTCATTTAAGGTAGAAAGTGGAATCCCCTCCAGGAACCGCGCCGCCAGGTCGGGTGACAAGCCAGAAGAGGAACTATATATCTGAGTAAAGTATTGTAAAAAGGTGTCCCTAATTCCTTCTGGGTCTGTTATAATTTTTCCCACTATATTGCGAATAGAGACAATAGATTGATTTTTATTGTCTTGTTGTGGGATTATCCTAGCTAAAAGCCTACCAGGACGTCCAGATTCCGAAAAATATTTTAGGCCCTTAAAGAATACTCTATGATTTGCTTTCTCTATTATATAGTTCTTCAAGGAACAGCTGGCCTTCTGCATCTCTTCCCTGTTATACTCAGTAGGTTGACTGGTAAATCGCTCAGTTGTATCTGCAGCAGCCTTGGCCAGTTCCTCCTCTTTTTTTTTTAAATGTTCTCTTTGCTGCAGCAATCTCGCTTATAAAGACCCCCCTCAGATATGCTTTCAAGGCATCCCATACTACATTGATGTTAGCAGAGGGAAGATTCACTTCCCAAAAGGAGGACATCAGGGATTTAATGGACTGAAGGTTATCCATAATAGTAAGCCAGTATGGATTCAGCCTAAATCCTAACCCCCTATTATCCTTATTCTTCCCAGTGCAAACCTCAACCAGGACGGGTGAATGGTCCGAAACTGTTCTTATCCCATATCGTATCTTTCGGATATTACTCAAATTACTCTCATTGGTAAATGCTAAATCGATCCTAGACATTGCTCTACCACCCCTGCTAACACAAGAGTATACTCTCTTTCCTCCGCCAAGATAATCCCATATATCCACCAGTCCAACCTCCGAACAGAACTGTGACAGCGGGGAATTACATACATTCCTCACCTGTTCTGCATCTAGTGTGAATCTATCTTTATTGGGGTCCATGACCGCATTAAAGTCCCCCATCAGAACTAGCCGGCATTCTGATCTCCCTTCAGAAAAACGTGTTAGCTGGATCAGTGGATACATTGAGAAAGGCGGAGGTATATAAAAGAAAGCGAGGATGTAGCTGCAACCATGCAGCTTACCATGCAAAAAGATAAACCTACCCTGGTCATCTATATAAGATTTTATAAGGGTAAAGTCCACAGAATTATGAATCAGAACTGAAACACCCCTAGAGGAACTACTAAAAGTGGAGTGATAAGATTGGGAATACCATCCCGTTGTCAGGCGGAACACGGTTTCTTTAGTGAGATGAGTTTCTACCATGCAAATAATTGCTGGGAGGCATCTCTTTAAGGCATCCATAATAGCTTGTCTTTTGACCCTTTCCCCAAGCCCTCTGATATTCCAAGTTACAATTCTAGTGGACATCCTTCACTGCAACGGAAGAAAAAAAAAAAAACATAACCCCATAGCTGCAAGGTAGGTCCCCCCCCCTTCCCTCCCATCCCCCCCTCTCTATTGATCCGCCCAATCAGCGAACCTCTAACCTCAGGCCATTCTCCCCCTCCCCCGGTCCATCCCCCCCACCAACGCTTCAATCATGGTGTTGCGCAATTTCAAATACCCCTTTGCTCCATCCAATCTAACACTTGCTGTGGTGTTTCAAAAAAAAGAGAAGTCCCATTGTGGATCACTCTTAATTTCGCTGGATACTGAAGGGAATATTTAATCTCCTTGGACGCCAGGCGTTTCTTTATCTCTATGAAATTTCTTCTTTTTTCCTGAGTCTGCCGAGCAAAGTCAGGAAAAAAGAGCAACCTAGTACCCTGATATTCAATGGGAGTACATTCTCTTGCTCTTTTCAGTATCATGTCTCTATCGACGGATGATAATAATTTCATTAAGATTGCACGCGACGGCCTCCCTGGGATAGGTTTCCCTCCTGGGATTCGATGGGCTCTTTCTATTTGAAACATGGAGGAAAAGTAGTCACTGCCAAGGTTATGCATGACCACATCCTTGAGTTGTTCCTCTAGATGTCGACCTTCCGCTCCCTCTGGGAAACCAATTATACGGACATTGTTTCGCCTTGACCTATTTTCAAAGTCCTCTAACTTATTTTGTAGTGCTTGATTTTCTGTTGCAAGAAGCAAAGTTTTAGATTTCAACATGTTAATATCGGTTTGCAAAGAGTCCACAGTTTTTTCCACATTAAGGACTCGATCGCGGATCTTTACCAGGTTCTCTCTAATTAAAGAAATGTCGCTCTGCACAGACCCCAGTTGAGTAGACATCTCTTGCACTAAAGTGCCGTTGTTCTCCACGGCAGAGAGAATTTTATCCAAAACGGAGGGGTCGTGTTCAGTTCGCATCTGTGCAGAGAGACCTTCCCCCCCTACTTCCTGATCTACCTCCGCTGAACCGTCCTCGGAAAGTTCATCAGTTTGGGGAGTTTTAGTAGATTTTTTCAGATTAGCAGAGGATTTTGTTTTAGCTGAGTTCTTCTCATTTAAAAAGGGTGACTTCAAAAACTTATCAATTTTATTCTCTGGGGTCTTAGAACCCAACTTTGTTACAGAGGAGTCAATCGACCGTCGTTTTGGGGCCATTCTTATTCCTTTTTTTTTCCCGTCTCTCCTTTCCACCTCTTTCTTTGCCCCCTTTTTTTTATTTTATTTGTTTTATACTCTTCTTTATATCCCCCTTTGCTTATTTCTCTTCTTCTCCTCTTCCTCCCTTTTTTTCTTTTACTTTCCTTTTTCTCTTTCCCCCTTCTTCCCTTTTTCTTTCCTTTTTTCCCCTTCTTCCTCTATTTTATTTTTTTCCCCTCTTTTTTTCCTTTTTTTATAACCTTTGCTCTCCTCTCTTTCCCATCTATTCGCCCCTCTATCCCTCCCTCTCCAGCACCGCAGAGGGAAGGGGGCAGCCAAATTCGCCTCTATGCAACCGAAAAATCTTTAGCCGAATAGCAATAACGTCACAATTAATTATTTTCTCACGTGGCCCAGCAAAGGGGGGCGAAGGTCCTCGCTGATCTTCAAGATGGCAGAGATCCAGATGGCAAGTCAGCAAATGGTCCAGTAGCCTTCAGGAAAAGGAGACTGCAGGCAAAGAATCTTCAGAGAAGAAAAAAAAAAAAAATCCCACCGATCACCAGCAGAGGGAGCAAGCACCAAACAAACCAGGAAGCCGGTGAACAGCTGAGCCGAGCAGAGCAACGGAGTCCAGGCACATGCCAGGCACACCAGAGAGGAGAGGAGAGGAACCAACCGAGGAGGAAGACAGGAGGTCCAGGCGGATCAGAACCCTGGAACAGAGAGGAACACGCCAGCAGCAGGAACCATGAGCTGAGAGGAAAGCGGAGGGAGCCGCCAGCCAGCAGCCAGACCGGTAAGCAGATCACAGGAACCCCGACCTTCCAAGGCAGCTGAAAAAGGTGGTTAAAGCACCATAGCGTCCCAGCATGCAGGGGCAGTCGGCGCTCAGTCAGCGCTCAGGATCGGAGGAGCCAGGAGCATGGAGGGGGGAGGAGGCCAGCGGGGGAGAGCGAAACGTGACGTGTTCACGTCATCACGCCACCTCCCAGCCCAGCAGAAAGTTTTGCCAGACCACTCTCAGTTTGTCTTCTCAGCGCGAATTGAACAATGAAGAGGAGGAGGAGCAGGAGACGGTTGCCTCAGCTACAGAGAGTAATACCCATGGCAGTTTAATTCCATCTGTTCAGCGTGGGTGGGCAGAAGAGGAGCAAGAGCATGAGGAGATTGAGAGTGATCCTCCTAATGACGACAGCAAAGTCTTGCCTGTTGGTACTCTGGTACGCTTGGCTGACTTTATGTTAGGCTGCCTTTCCTGCGACCTGTGCATTATACGCATTTTAGACAACACGTATTACTGGTTGTTCAACCTTCTCGACCTCCGCTACAAAGAGAACTTCTCATCTCTCATTGGTGCAATACCAGAAGATCCTTGTTTCCATCTGACAACGCTGGCAGCAGAGTCCGTACTTCCTTGGCCAACCAAGGAAGGGAGACAAGGGGAACACACAGCAGTTCCAACAGAGGCAGGGCAACACTCTCCAAAGCCTGGGACAGTTTTATGACACCCCGCCAGCACCCTCACCCTGATCTGTGGCCTACTGCCACAAGGAGCGAAACATTTTGGAAGATGGTGAAGGAGTACATAGCAGACAGTGTCAGCGTCCTCAATGATCCCTCAGTGCCTTACAACTACTGGGTGTCCAAGCTGGCACAAACTGGCGCTCTACGCCTTGGAGGTGCTGGCCTGCCCTGCCGCCAGCTTTTTGTCTGAGCGGGTATTTAGTGCAGCTGGTGGCATTATAACAGATAAACGTATCCGCCTGTCAACTGAAAATGCTGACAGGTTGACTCTTATAAAAATGAACAAGGCCTGGATTGACCATGACTTTTCGACTCCACCAGAGGAAAGCTGATGAACATAAAGGCACTTTAAATGTGTTGTTTATAATGTACTAAATATGCTGTATTCCCATGCACCCCTTCCACCAGAAACAAGGGTATACAGGTCCTTCTAAAAAAATTAGCATATTGTGATAAAGTTCATTATTTTCTGTAATGTACTGATAAACATTAGACTTTCATATATTTTAGATTCATTACACACCAACTGAAGTAGTTCAAGCCTTTTATTGTTTTAATATTGATGATTTTGGCATACAGCTCATGAAAACCCCAAATTCCTATCTAAAAAAATTAGCATATCATGAAAAGGTTCTCTAAACGAGCTATTAACCTAATCATCTGAATCAACTAATTAACTCTAAACACCTGCAAAAGATTCCTGAGGCTTTTAAAAACTCCCAGCCTGGTTCATTACTCAAAACCGCAATCATGGGTAAGACTGCCGACCTGACTGCTGTCCAGAAGGCCATCATTGACACCCTCAAGCAAGAGGGTAAGACACAGAAAGAAATTTCTGAACGAATAGGCTGTTCCCAGAGTGCTGTATCAAGGCACCTCAGTGGGAAGTCTGTGGGAAGGAAAAAGTGTGGCAGAAAACGCTGCACAACGAGAAGAGGTGACCGGACCCTGAGGAAGATTGTGGAGAAGGACCGATTCCAGACCTTGGGGGACCTGCGGAAGCAGTGGACTGAGTCTGGAGTAGAAACATCCAGAGCCACCGTGTACAGGCGTGTGCAGGAAATGGGCTACAGGTGCCGCATTCCCCAGGTCAAGCCACTTTTGAACCAGAAACAGTGGCAGAAGCGTCTGACCTGGGCTACAGAGAAGCAGCACTGGACTGTTGCTCAGTGGTCCAAAGTACTTTTTTCGGATGAAAGCAAATTTTGCATGTCATTCGGAAATCAAGGTGCCAGAGTCTGGAGGAAGACTGGGAGAGGGAAATGCCTGAAGTCCAGTGTCAAGTACCCACAGTCAGTGATGGTCTGGGGTGCCATGTGAGCTGCTGGTGTTGGTCCACTATGTTTTATCAAGGGCAGGGTCAATGCAGCTAGCTATCAGGAGATTTTGGAGCACTTCATGCTTCCATCTGCTGAAAAGCTTTATGGAGATGAAGATTTCATTTTTCAGCACGACCTGGCACCTGTTTACAGTGCAAAAACCACTGGTAAATGGTTTACTGACCATGGTATTACTGTGCTCAATTGGCCTGCCAACTCTACTGACCTGAACCCCATGGAGAATCTGTGGGATATTGGGAAGAGAAAGTTGAGAGACACAAGACCCAACACTCTGGATGAGCTTAAGGCCGCTATCGAAGCATCCTGGGCCTCCATAACACCTCAGCAGTGCCACAGGCTGATTGCCTCCATGCCACGCCGCATTGAAGCAGTCATTTCTGCAAAAGGATTCCCGACCAAGTATTGAGTGCATAACTGAACATAATTATTTGAAGGTTGACTTTTTTTGTATTAAAAACACTTTTCTTTTATTGATCTGATGAAATATGCTATCTTTTTTAGATAGGAAATTTGGGTTTTCATGAGCTGTATGCCAATATCATCAATATTAAAACAATAAAAGGCTTGAACTACTTCAGTTGGTGTGTAATGAATCTAAAATATATGAAAGTCTAATGTTTATCAGTACATTACAGAAAATAATGAACTTTATCACAATATGCTAATTTTTTTAGAAGGACCTGTATGGTTGAATCTTCCTTTTCTCATCCTCTTTCTCCTCTTTCATCATATCAACACATGCTTATTCGTTGCATATAATGCCCTCGCATATAATTTTTTACAGGGTCAGCCCAGCTGCAGGCCCTCGCATATAATGTTTTACAGGGTCAGCTCAGCTGCAGGCCCTCGCATATCATTTTTTATGTTTCAATGGTCTTTATTAAAGTTTTTCACAATAATAAGGTACACAGTATATTGTGCATAAAATAAAGGACGTGGTGTCCAGTCAAATAGACACTTCAGACAAATAATATAAAGAACAGAAAGACATACAATAAATTAAGCAAAAATAAGAGGAATATCATAAAGTCAGGGGTAACAGTCATACCGCTTCAGAGCACATGGGTTAATTATCAGGTGGCGATCAATAAATAGAAGGCCCAAACTCACATCCATCTCTTAGGTGTGGGGATTCGCTTTGGTAGGCAGGGTAAGCGGACGCAGTACAGAGGCAAAAACAAGGTTTAAATCAAAGTTCAGTGTTTATTCACACATAGCAAGAAAACAAGCCAAAAGAAAGTGTTCAGTTTTGGTGCCTGTTCATACCACACAAAGTTCACAGTGCAAAAAAAGACGTCACCTGGTCAGCAGATGATTTTCACCCAGAGTTTGCAGCAGTCTTTAGTGGCCTGTTTCCCCAGCCTATGGCTCACACAAACAGATGACTCAGTGTCTCCAAACCACAGACTCCTCAGCTCCTCTGTCATGGAGGATAATCCACCACCTGAACATGCTGGCTGGGTTTTTTATATTCCAGCCAAAACCCGGCCTGGAACCGTGGGGAACAGCCACCCACCCTGCTCTTTGGCTGCTCCCAATAAGAACCGGCCCGGATTGGCTTTACAGCCATTCTAACAGTTGAAGTGTCAGATTGCACTACAGACCTGACACTTCAGGAAAAAACCTGGTTCTTACCTCACCGAGGCCAGGAACCTCGGTGACACGTATCTTCCGTCAAAGACGGCTCCTTGTTCCTTCTTACATACCTCCCCCCTTTGTTCAACCCTGAGGGGGTGAACACTTGCCAGACAGTGTACGCGGGATAGGGCATCCGCGTTTCCCTGTAACCTGCCTGCCCTGTGTTCCACGGAAAACTTAAAATTTTGCAAAGATAAGAACCACCTGGTGACTCGAGCATTCCTCTCTTTGGCCTGGCTCATCCATTTCAAAGGGGAGTGGTCGGTCACCAGACGGAACCTTCTCCCCAAAAGGTAGTAGCGGAGAGACTCGAGTGCCCACTTGATGGCCAGGCACTCTCTCTCCACTATACTGTACCTAGTCTCGGCTGGGGTGAGCTTCCGGCTGAGGAAGACAACGGGATGCTCCTCCCCGTCAATATCTTGAGATAGTACAGCACCGAGACCTACCTCAGAGGCATCGGTCTGCACTATAAACTCCCTTTTGAAGTCGGGCGTCACCAAAACCGGGGACCCACACAGGGCCGACTTCAAAGCGGAGAAAGCCTTTTCCGCCTGCTCATTCCAGTGGACCGTCACTGACTTGCGTCCCTTCAAAAGGCCTGTCAATGGTGCGGCGACTGTAGCAAAATTGGGGACAAACCTCATATAGTACCCCACCATACCCAGGAACGATTTTACTTGCCGAGTAGAGACAGGTCGGGGCCAATTCCTAATTGCCTCAATTTTGTTCACCTGAGGTTTGATCACTCCACGCCCAATGACATACCCCAGGTACTTGGTCTCTTCTAACCCTATCGAGCACTTTTTTGGGTTAGCGGTTAAGCCAGCCTTCCTAAGGGAGTCCACTACAGCCTGGACTTTAGGTAAGTGACTTTCCCAGTCGTTGCTATGGACAACGATATCGTCCAGGTACGCTGAAGCGTATCGACGATGTGGACGGAGTACAATATCCATTAACCTTTGAAACGTGGCGGGAGCGCCATGTAGACCAAAGGGTAATACCTTGTACTGATACAGCCCCTCTGGCGTGATGAAAGCCGTTTTTTCTTTGGCAGCCTCCGTCAAGGGTACCTGCCAGTACCCTTTGGTGAGGTCCAACACAGAAAAATACCGGGCTTGGCCGAACTTTTCAATAAGCTCATCCACCCGGGGCATGGGATACGCGTCAAACTTGGACACCTCATTAAGTTTGCGGAAGTCATTACAAAACCGCAATGTCCCGTCTGGCTTGGGTATTAATACTATCGGACTGGCCCACTCACTTTTTGACTCCTCGATGACACCCAGCTGGAGCATTAGCTGCACTTCCTCCGTGATGGCTTGTCGCCTAGCCTCGGGTACCCGGTAAGGTTTTAACCGGACTTTCGCCTGAGGCTCAGTGACAATGTCATGCCGGATTACGGAGGTGCGTCCAGGGAGGTCTGAGAACACATCCGTATTCCGACTAATGAACTCCCTGGCTTCCTGAGCCTGTTTAGAGGAGAGGCTGTCAGCAATTTTCACTGTGACAGCCGCTTCCCCTGCTTCAGACTGAGGGGCCAAAACCGCTTCCCCTAGGAACCCTGGTCGTGGGCTGTCTTCCGTACAGGTTTCCCTTTCCTTCCACGGCTTGAGCAGATTCACATGGTACACCTGCTCCGGCTTTCGCCTCCCTGGCTGGTGTACTTTGTAATCTACTGGTCCAATTTTTTCTAGTACCTCGTAGGGCCCCTGCCACCTAGCTAGGAACTTACTATCTACCGTTGGTACCAGAACCAACACCCGATCACCCGGGTTAAAGTTTCGGACCCGAGCCTGCCGATTATAGACCCTACTCTGGGCTCGCTGCGCTGCCTCCATATGCTCCCTAACCAGAGGTAACACTGTTTCCATCCATTGTAAAATGGGAGTTGGGGGTCACTCAAATATTAGGCAAAACACACGATATAAGTAATCCACATAAATTTTATAGGCTTGAATATCACCACATAAAACATTTCATAAAACACAACATTAGTTGAACACAATATAATAAAATAAAATAATAATAAAACTGTAGTAAAATTATACACCGCACTAATAAGATCGCACTAATAAGATCATAGACTGTGGACCTATATTTCAACAACACTAAGGGTCTCTGAATACTATAGGTGCTAATATAATTAGTTGTTGGCAATTTGCTGCACGTTCTCTAGTTCAGAGGCAGCTGTAGCTGATGAATCGCAGGTTCTATAGTCCTGAAACAGTTGTATTTGACAAATCACAAAGTGTCAGTAAATCCAAAATATATACGGTACTTTACCGCTCCCGTAGCTGATCCGCTTGTATGTCAGGTTGGCTGATGGAACGCTCTGCTTTGAGCTGTCAGGACCTGTGAGTCGGCTGTGAGATGAAGTTCCCCGGATATTTGTTGTAGGCGGTGGTGTTTGTATTACCGCTTTCTATAGCTATATTTTGTTTGCTTCTTTTATTTCATTTCATTTCATTGTATATTTTTTTAAATATTGTAAATATTTTCATATATCCATCCAAAATTAGTACGTCACTGGCCAACGTTTCGGTCTATTTTTCAGACCTTGTTCACGGCCTAATATATAAACAAGTAAATATTGTAAATCATATATACATCAATAGAAAATAATTATTTGTCATATAATAAAGTTTTGACAATATGATGGTGGTATTACTGGTATAGGAAAAAATTGTCATATAAGGGAAAATATACAGAGCGCACAGAGATCATATAGACACATGTATATATACAGGTATAATCAAGTAGTCCACCAAATAAATTGGATGGTAGGTCACAAGCTGATAATAATACTGTACAGCGGAATGCTGTGATAAGAAAATGTATATCCAGATGGCGGTAATAGGATATGGGGTATCTGTGGAATCCAAATATAAAGATTAGATAGAGACCAGAATCGTAGTATACTTTAAGACCACTGGAGTATAATGCCAATTAGATGTAATAACAAATATAGCAAGTATAGCAAGTAGCTGACAGCATGCCTAATTGAGATAATAGCCATAGATTTTAACAGGATCGCAAGTCATAGGAGCGCACATACCTTAGTCTGTGTAGTCAGGAGTCTGGGATGGTGTAGGGAGACTAATATTCTGTGCGATATATATAGGTAGCGGGGAGCGTGGGGGGGGCGTGTCTAGCGCCAGATTACTGGCGTCATAGATATGCGCGGTATCGCCTCCCGACGATAGTGTGGAGAGACGTGTGTATAATGCGCGGGTGACTAATGCGCCGGCGCATGCGCAGTTGCGCATATTGGTCTCGTGAGGGAACTGGCAGAACGTAGGTAAAGTAGCGCATGCGCACTAGTAATATTGATCCTGATTGAAAGAATTTAAAGAATTTAAACAGCACAGGGGACAAGCGGTCAGCATTTAGCATACAGGAATATTTATATTATTCTATAATCGTTAGGAGTAGGAATGTCAGTTAGAACTAAGGTAATAATTAATCTAGAGTAATAAGTAATAAGTATAACACAATCTATTCTTCTATATATATATATATATCTCTAAAATATTATAGTATACTATGGCAGTGGCATGATACTACCTGTATAATAGTGGTCATTTCGCCTGTGAAAAATAGAGAGGGGGGAGGGGGGGGAAAAAGAATTAATATCTAGAGACATATTACATAATAATCTTACGTATATAATGTACAGTATACAGTATCTTCGATAATGAGTTAAAATTGAATGTTGGCATTCATATATATCCGTGTGTTAAAGAGAATATAAGCACATTGAAAAGATTTTTGGAGCACATAGAAAGATTAGGAAATACAGAAATCAAAGTCTCTATTCAACCCACGGGGTGCCAGGGTGTTAAGTTCGAAGATCCAATAAGCTTCGCGTTGTTTTAATCGTGCTATCCTGTTTCCTCCGCGTCTCGCCGATCCTACTTGTTCAAGAATTTGATATTTTAGTTGATTAATCTGATGATTGGCAGAGATGAAATGGTGTGGTACTGGTAATTCAGTTTTATGACAACGAATGTCCGATTTGTGTTTCGAGATACGGTCCCGTACGCATTGGGTGGTTTCACCCACATATGCCAGTCCGCAAGGACACCGAATTAGATAAACAACATATGAGGTTGCGCATGTGTAAAAACCTTTTGGGTGGTATATTTTGCCTGAATGGGGATGAATAATCCTGTTACCTCGAATAACATTATTGCATTGAGTACAATTGAGGCATGGATAGGTTCCTGTTTTGGAAGGAGCCAACGTGGTTTGTCTTAAGGAGGGTTTTAAAGGACCAATATCTGCTTTTACTAGTTTATCTCTCAGGTTTTGGGGTCTTTTATAACACATGCGGACTGGAGATTGGAATTCTGGAATGTCTGGATATGATTGGGTGAGAATTGGCCAATGTTTTTTTATAATTGTTTGAATTTTAGGCATGATGGGATGATATGTCACTACTAGCGGGAGACGGGGAGGTGATGGGGTGGTATTTGAAGAGGAATTTGGGCGTGTAGGAAGAGTCTGTTCCCGTGTAAGTAATGACCGTGGATACCCTCTGTCCTGAAATTTTTGTGACATTTCTTCTAATCTTTGTTTACAAAGTGTAGGGTCCTTAACTATTCTGGATACTCTTTGGAACTGTGATCGAGGTAGGGAATGTTTAGTGGTACGGGGATGACAGCTTGAATAGTGAAGGAGAGTGTTCCTGTCCGTCGGTTTACGGTATAAGTCTGTAGTCAGTGTGCCATGGGATGTTTTAATAACGATAGTGTCTAGAAAACTGATAGATTGTAGATCGGTATGCGCTGTAAATTGTAGGTCAGGGTCAATACTGTTAATGTATGATAGGAAAATAGAGAATGTAGTATGGTCGCCTCTCCATATACAGAATATATCGTCGATATATCGGTGCCATGATGTTACATGTGACTGGAATAGGTCATTGGGATAAACCCAATTATCCTCAAAGTGTGCCATAAATGCCTTTATGGCACACTTTGAGGATAATTGGGTTTATCCCAATGACCTATTCCAGTCACATGTAACATCATGGCACCGATATATCGACGATATATTCTGTATATGGAGAGGCGACCATACTACATTCTCTATTTTCCTATCATACATTTACAGTATTGACCCTGACCTACAATTTACAGCGCATACCGATCTACAATCTATCAGTTTTCTAGACACGATCGTTATTAAAACATCCCATGGCACACTGACTACAGACTTATACCGTAAACCGACGGACAGGAACACTCTCCTTCACTATTCAAGCTGTCATCCCCGTACCACTAAACATTCCCTACCTCGATCACAGTTCCAAAGAGTATCCAGAATAGTTAAGGACCCTACACTTTGTAAACAAAGATTAGAAGAAATGTCACAAAAATTTCAGGACAGAGGGTATCCACGGTCATTACTTACACGGGAACAGACTCTTCCTACACGCCCAAATTCCTCTTCAAATACCACCCCATCACCTCCCCGTCTCCCGCTAGTAGTGACATATCATCCCATCATGCCTAAAATTCAAACAATTATAAAAAAACATTGGCCAATTCTCACCCAATCATATCCAGATATTCCAGAATTCCAATCTCCAGTCCGCATGTGTTATAAAAGACCCCAAAACCTGAGAGATAAACTAGTAAAAGCAGATATTGGTCCTTTAAAACCCTCCTTAAGACAAACCACGTTGGCTCCTTCCAAAACAGGAACCTATCCATGCCTCAATTGTACTCAATGCAATAATGTTATTCGAGGTAACAGGATTATTCATCCCCATTCAGGCAAAATATACCACCCAAAAGGTTTTTACACATGCGCAACCTCATATGTTGTTTATCTAATTCGGTGTCCTTGCGGACTGGCATATGTGGGTGAAACCACCCAATGCGTACGGGACCGTATCTCGAAACACAAATCGGACATTCGTTGTCATAAAACTGAATTACCAGTACCACACCATTTCATCTCTGCCAATCATCAGATTAATCAACTAAAATATCAAATTCTTGAACAAGTAGGATCGGCGAGACGCGGAGGAAACAGGATAGCACGATTAAAACAACGCGAAGCTTATTGGATCTTCGAACTTAACACCCTGGCACCCCGTGGGTTGAATAGAGACTTTGATTTCTGTATTTCCTAATCTTTCTATGTGCTCCAAAAATCTTTTCAATGTGCTTATATTCTCTTTAACACACGGATATATATGAATGCCAACATTCAATTTTAACTCATTATCGAAGATACTGTATACTGTACATTATATACGTAAGATTATTATGTAATATGTCTCTAGATATTAATTCTTTTCCCCCCCCCCTCCCCCCTCTCTATTTTTCACAGGCGAAATGACCACTATTATACAGGTAGTATCATGCCACTGCCATAGTATACTATAATATTTTAGAGATATATATATATATATATAGAAGAATAGATTGTGTTATACTTATTACTTATTACTCTAGATTAATTATTACCTTAGTTCTAACTGACATTCCTACTCCTAACGATTATAGAATAATATAAATATTCCTGTATGCTAAATGCTGACCGCTTGTCCCCTGTGCTGTTTAAATTCTTTAAATTCTTTCAATCAGGATCAATATTACTAGTGCGCATGCGCTACTTTACCTACGTTCTGCCAGTTCCCTCACGAGACCAATATGTGCAACTGCGCATGCGCCGGCGCATTAGTCACCCGCGCATTATACACACGTCTCTCCACACTATCGTCGGGAGGCGATACCGCGCATATCTATGACGCCAGTAATCTGGCGCTAGACACGCCCCCCCACGCTCCCCGCTACCTATATATATCGCACAGAATATTAGTCTCCCTACACCATCCCAGACTCCTGACTACACAGACTAAGGTATGTGCGCTCCTATGACTTGCGATCCTGTTAAAATCTATGGCTATTATCTCAATTAGGCATGCTGTCAGCTACTTGCTATACTTGCTATATTTGTTATTACATCTAATTGGCATTATACTCCAGTGGTCTTAAAGTATACTACGATTCTGGTCTCTATCTAATCTTTATATTTGGATTCCACAGATACCCCATATCCTATTACCGCCATCTGGATATACATTTTCTTATCACAGCATTCCGCTGTACAGTATTATTATCAGCTTGTGACCTACCATCCAATTTATTTGGTGGACTACTTGATTATACCTGTATATATACATGTGTCTATATGATCTCTGTGCGCTCTGTATATTTTCCCTTATATGACAATTTTTTCCTATACCAGTAATACCACCATCATATTGTCAAAACTTTATTATATGACAAATAATTATTTTCTATTGATGTATATATGATTTACAATATTTACTTGTTTATATATTAGGCCGTGAACAAGGTCTGAAAAATAGACCGAAACGTTGGCCAGTGACGTACTAATTTTGGATGGATATATGAAAATATTTACAATATTTAAAAAAATATACAATGAAATGAAATGAAATAAAAGAAGCAAACAAAATATAGCTATAGAGTGCCGTGGTTCTTCAATATTAATTATATGCACCTTACCACTGAGCACCGCCTTCCATTACCAGGAGTGCCGCTCAACCACCCTCTTCCATGTATTACCGCTTTGACCTGCCAGGACCTAGGTGGCGTCCCACGTGGTTTGCTGGGCGGTCAGGTGTTTCCAGGCGGGGTTTTCAAACTTCTGCAATATAACAAACTTGCTCCGTACTCATATGGACATCCGATTGTGTATTTTTCTTAATGGTCCCTCACTGTCATTCACCGGACCATTAAGAAAAATACACAATCGGATGTCCATATGAGTACGGAGCAAGTTTGTTATATTGCAGAAGTTTGAAAACCCCGCCTGGAAACACCTGACCGCCCAGCAAACCACGTGGGACGCCACCTAGGTCCTGGCAGGTCAAAGCGGTAATACAAACACCACCGCCTACAACAAATATCCGGGGAACTTCATCTCACAGCCGACTCACAGGTCCTGACAGCTCAAAGCAGAGCGTTCCATCAGCCAACCTGACATACAAGCGGATCAGCTACGGGAGCGGTAAAGTACCGTATATATTTTGGATTTACTGACACTTTGTGATTTGTCAAATACAACTGTTTCAGGACTATAGAACCTGCGATTCATCAGCTACAGCTGCCTCTGAACTAGAGAACGTGCAGCAAATTGCCAACAACTAATTATATTAGCACCTATAGTATTCAGAGACCCTTAGTGTTGTTGAAATATAGGTCCACAGTCTATGATCTTATTAGTGCGATCTTATTAGTGCGGTGTATAATTTTACTACAGTTTTATTATTATTTTATTTTATTATATTGTGTTCAACTAATGTTGTGTTTTATGAAATGTTTTATGTGGTGATATTCAAGCCTATAAAATTTATGTGGATTACTTATATCGTGTGTTTTGCCTAATATTTGAGTGACCCCCAACTCCCATTTTACAATTACTTTTTTACACCAGCATTTGAGAGTGCTGTGGGGAGTGCACCTTTCCAGAAGTGGACCAGTGAGAGAGCCACCATTTCTTTTTCCATTATTGCAACTGTTTCCATCCATCCCTGCATCTGGGTGACATACTCAACTACACTTTTGTGCGGTGTGGTTTGTTGTTCCCACGCCTCTTTGGCGACATCTAATAAACCACGAGGGTGTCTGCCGTATAGTAGTTCGAAGGGCGAGAACCCAGTAGAGGCCTGGGGCACTTCTCGCACTGCGAACATGAGATAGGGCAGAAGAAGGTCCCAGTCCCTCCCATCCTTAGACACCACTCTTTTCAGCATATTTTTTAACGTCTGGTTAAACCTCTCTACCAGGCCATCCGTTTGCGGATGATACACAGATGTCCGTAACTGTTTTATTTGAAGCAACTTACAGAGTTCCCTCATGACCTTGGACATAAATGGGGTCCCTTGGTCAGTTAGAACCTCCTTAGGCAGACCCACTCTAGAAAACATTTCCATTAACTCCTTAGCTATGAGTTTGGCTGACGTATGACGCAGTGGCACCGCCTCCGGGTACCGCATGGCGTAGTCGAGGATGACCAGGATGTGCTGGTGCCCTCTAGCTGACTTCGGTACTGGGCCTACAAGATCCATAGCGATCCGCTCGAAGGGAACCTCAATAATCGGGAGAGGGACCAGAGGACTACGGAAATGTGGCTGGGGGCTGGTTATCTGGCAGGTTGGGCAAGACTTGCAAAACTCTTCTACCTCTCTGAACACACTGGGCCAGTAAAACCGCTGTAAAATCCGGTCCTGCGTTTTCTGCTGGCCCAGGTGTCCCCCAAGAACATGTTGGTGGGCTAATTTCAACACGAGCTTGCGATATGCCTGGGGCACCACCAGCTGTTCAATATGTTCACCCCGTAGTTTATTTACCCGGTACAGCATCTCCTGTTGAACCACAAAACGGGGGAACATAGATTCGGCCCCCGGTTGTTGCGGCTCACCCTCAACTACTACCACATTTTCCCAGGCTCGAGATAGAGTCGGATCCTGGTGTTGTGCTGTACCGAAATTATCCCTAGAGACATTGAGGTCTGCCAGCTCAGGACGCGGCGGCAAATCCTCTACGTCTCCCACCATCACACTTAACGGGGTTGTCTCCCCCTCTTCCACCGAAGTGGCGGTCAACCCTACTGCTGGTCCTTCTGACTCCGGTTCCCAAGGTTCTGGCCTCCCCCCTGAGTCAGGCCACTCTGCTAGGGGTACATCTGTCTCCCGGGTAACTTTCGTATCCGGCCAGAGTGCCGGGAACCCGGGGAAGTCTCTCCCAATGATCAATTCATATGGTAGCTTTGTGGCGACGGCCACCTCATGCATCCACCTGCTGGCCACCATTGACAGAGAGACCAGGGCGGTGGGATACTCCTTTAAGTCCCCATGTATGCAAACAACACTGACTCTTCGGCCAGTATACTCAGCCGGCCGCACCAGGGCAGCTCTTACCAGGGACACCAGGCTCCCTGAATCCAGCAGAGCCACCGCCAGAGTGCCCCCCACTTCCACCTGGCACAGGTGGCTATTGTCCATAGTCTCTGAAGTTCCTGTGGCACACAACATCCTGGCATATAATGAGTGGCGGAAGCCATAGTTGGTGTCCATGGGTTCCCCCCGATGGGGACAGTCAGCCCTTATGTGTCCAGGCTCCTGACAACGCCAGCAGACCACCGGGTTGGGGTCGGCAGGGGGTACATCCCGGGCGGGTCTAGCTGGCACCGGCCGCCGGGTCTGGGGTGGAGTTTTCCGGGGTTTGACTGGCCCCTTCCCAAAAGAACCCCCCTGTAGATTTCTGGTGGCCTCATAGCGCTCCACCAGGTCGACCATCTCCAGGGCATTATTCGGAGACACCTGGCCGATCCAGTGCTGGAGAGGGTACGGCAAAGCCCTCCAAAACACATCCGCCAACAGCCGATCCAACATAGCAGTGGGAGTCAACATGTCCGGCTGCAGCCATTTTTTCAAACGGTGCAGCAGATCATAATATTGTGGTCTAGCGGGTTCAGCCGGGTTAAATTCCCACTGATGCACCCTCTGGGCCCGGACCAATACATTCACCCCGAGTCTCGCCAGGATCTCACCTTTTACTGTCGGGTAGTCGGCCGCCTGATCATTGGGGAGATCAAACAATACTTGCTGGGGACCGGACGCCAGGAACAGAGCAACGACCTCAGCCCACTGGTCTCGGGGTAACTTTTCCCTCACGGCCACTTTTTCGAAGACCGCCAGATAGGTCTCGATGTCATCCGAGGGGGTCATCTTCGGAATCGCCGCGCGGACAGCTTTCCGGGCATCGTGGACATTCTGGGACACTCCTGACGCCTGCAACGCCATCACATGTTGCAATAGCAGCTGGTTCGTTTCTTGTTGCTGCTTGTTAGCCTCCCGCTGCTGCAAGTTAGCCTCCACGAGGGCCTTCACGACCGCCTCCATTTTGTCAGGGGATACGGGTCGTAACCTTGCCGGCTTAATGTAGGACATGCACTTGTGCCCGGATAAACAAAAACTTTTCGGCCTTCAGGCCTGCCTCACTGCGTTTGCCCGCATCCGACACCAAATGTGGGGATTCGCTTTGGTAGGCAGGGTAAGCGGACGCAGTACAGAGGCAAAAACAAGGTTTAAATCAAAGTTCTTTTCACACCACACAAAGTTCACAGTGCAAAAAAGACGTCACCTGGTCAGCAGATGATTTTCACCCAGAGTCTGCAGCAGTCTTTAGTGGCCTGTTTCCCCAGCCTATGGCTCACACAAACAGATGACTCAGTGTCTTCAAACCACAGACTCCTCAGCTCCTCTGTCATGGAGGATAATCCACCACCTGAACATGCTGGCTGGGTTTTTTATATTCCAGCCAAAACCCGGCCTGGAACCGTGGGGAACAGCCACCCACCCTGCTCTTTGGCTGCTCCCAATAAGAACCGGCCCGGATTGGCTTTACAGCCATTCTAACAGTTGAAGTGTCAGATTGCACTACAGACCTGACACTTCAGGAAAAAACCTGGTTCTTACCTCACCGAGGCCAGGAACCTCGGTGACACGTATCTTCCGTCAAAGACGGCTCCTTGTTCCTTCTTACATAGGGTACAGTACTTCTTAAATGCAACTATCAGAGTTCATGGTAGAGAGAAAGATCAGCAGAGTGGGGGGAGGACGACCAGGGCTCCCAGACTCCCTCAAACAAGGAAAATGTATCCGAACAGATAGCCGACAGCCTTTCAAATTGGTAAATCTTGTTGACCCTATCAATCACTGCTTGATAGCTCAGCGATAAGGAACGCCACTGAGAGGCAATGTGGATCCAGCTGCAAGCAGGATAAACTGGGCCAATTTGAATTTAGCGTTTGTTAATTTAGATGGCTTGTCGCCAAGCAGAAAGACCGAGGGTGTAGGGAGGAGGCTGTGCCCCAACAAGGCTGATAGCAAGTCACAAATGCGACCCCACAACCTGGAAGCTATGGGACACGTTCACCAGGTATGGAGCATCGTGCCCTCCTCACCACATCCCCGGAAGCAAGTAGAGGGGACCTCTGGGTAGAAGTGATGTAATTTGGCCGGCACTAGATATGTCCGGTGAAGGATCTTAATAGAGGTCTCCGCCAGAGTAGTTTGCCATGACCCTTTAGATAGTGTCTGGGATTCCTCTAACAGATCAGCCTCCCATTCCAACATATAACGGAGCTTGCATATCATTTTTTAAAGGGTCAGCTCACCAGCAGGCCCTCGCATATAATTATTTAGAGGTTAGGATCACCAGCAGGCCCTTGCATATAATGTTTTACAGGGTCAGCTCACCAGCAGGCCCTCACCTACAATGTTTTACAGGGTCAGTTCACCAGCAGACCCTTGCATATAATTTTTAAGAGGGTCAGCTCACCAGCAGGCCCTTGCATATAATGTTTTACAGGGTCAGCTCAGCTGCAGGCCCTCACATATAATGTTTTACAGGGTCAGCTCACCAGCAGGCCTTCACCTACAATCTTTTACAGGGTCAGCTCACCTGAAGGCCCTCACATATAATGCTTTAGAGGGTCAGCTCACCTGCAGGCCCTCACCTACAACCTTTTAGAGGGTCAGCTCACCAGAAGGCCTGCACCTAAAATCTTTTACAGTGCCAGCTCACCTGCAGGCCCTCGCATATAATTTTTTAGAGGGTCAGCTCACCAGGAGGCCATCAATCATAATTTTTAAAGGGTGTATGATGCCCTCCTTTATGTGTAATAAAGGGTGCATTGGAGAACCCGTTCCTTGTAATTTTTGGCAGTCCTTTTAATTAGTGCATAGGCTTTATGAGTGTAGGAGTCCCACTACCTGAACAATTGTACCACAATGGGAATGAGGCCCTCATGTGATATACAGGTTGTATCTGAATGCTTCCTCCTTGTAATTTTTGGCAGCACTTGCACTTTATATACAATATACAGGAAATAATGTTTCCTAACAATTTTTTCATCTAAAATTGATATTATCTTCGGTTTTGTGCGTATTATTGTCATTCTGTAAAAGTGGCGTCCTACTTGGATAACATCGTTACCAGCAGTGACCTGGGAGTCCAAGATGCATCCAGACATAGAAACATAGAATGTGTCGGCAGATAACCATTTGGCCCATCTAGTCTGCCCAATATACTGAATACTATGGATAGCCCCTAGCCCTATCTTATATGAAGGATGGCCTTATGCCTATCCCATGCATGCTTAAACTCCTTCACTGTATTTGCAGCTACCACTTCTGCAGGAAGGCTATTCCATGCATCCACTACTCTCTCAGTAAAGTAATACTTCCTGATATTACTTTTAAACCTTTGCCCCTCTAATTTAAAAGTATGTCCTCTTGTAGCAGTTTTTCTTCTTTTAAATATTTTCTCCTCTTTTACCTTGTTGATTCCCTTTATGTATTTAAAAGTTTCTATCATTTCCCCTCTGTCTCGTTAAGTTAAGGTCCTTTAATCTTTCCTGGTAAGTTTTATCCTGCAATCCATGTACCAGTTTAGTAGCTCTTCTCTGAACTCTCTCCAAAGTATCAATATCCTTCTGGAGATTAGTGTTGAGCGCAAATATTCGAATTGCGAATTTTTTTCTCGAATATCGTAACTTCGAGATTTCACGAATATTTAGAATATAGTTCTATATATTCGCGAAATCGAATATTCGCTTTTTTTTTTTATTGTTATATTTTTTACTTTCCCACTTCCCTAAAGTAGTTCTTACCTGTCCTTTGGATTCCTGGCTTCCTGGCTGCTCCAGTCAGTGCCCGTTGCCGCTTCTGCCAACTTCCGTGCTCATGGAGTGTCCCCATCACCATGGGAACGTCTCCATATACTAGAATGTACTGTCGGATTTGAGAATTACGTTGAAATCGCAATTCGATTACTTCAAGTTATAATAATCGAATTGCGATTAAAACTTTTTACGTATATTCTCAATGCTCTAACTTCGTCTTTTAGAATATTCGTAATATTCTAAAAGACGAAGTTAGAGCAATATAACGAATATTCTAAAAGACGAAGTTAGAGCAATATTACGAATAGTCTAAAAGACGAAGTTAGAGCAATATTAAGAATATTCGTAAAATACACATATAGATTGTAATTTAGCTAATATACTGCTATAGTAATTTTTTTTATAGTGTACATATTTTACAAAACTTAAGTTCATAAGAGGCAAAAAAAATTGAGAAAAAAAAAGGATTATAGCACTATATTAGCTAAATTACAATCTATATGTGTATTTTACGAAAATTCGTAATATTACGCTAATTTTGTCTTTTAGAATATTACGAATATTCTAAAAGACGAAGTTAGAGCATTAAGAATATTCGTAAAATACACATATTAGCCTAGCCATAGTCAATTAGTCATAGGAACGTTGCCTTATACTATCAAAAGAAAAAATAAACAATAATCGCAATACGCGATTAATGAAATCGCATATTATTCGCGATAATTGGAATAATTACGAATATTCGATTTCGACGAATATAACACGAATATTCAATCGAATATTCGCGAAATATCGCGAAATCGAATATGGCACCTCCAGCTCATCACTACTGGAGATATGGTCTCCAGTACTGAGCACAATACTCCAAATGAGGTCTCACTAGTGCTCTGTAGAGCGGCATGAGAACCTCCCTCTTTCTACTGGTAATTCCTCTCCCTATACACCCAAGCATTCTGCTAGCATTTCCTTCTGCTCTATGACATTATCTGCCTACCTTTAAGTCTTCTGAAATAATGATCCCTAAATCCCTTTCCTCAGATACTGAGGTTAGGACTGTATCACTGATTTTATATTCTGCTCTTGGGTTTTTACGCCCCAGGTGCATTATCTTGCACTTATCAACATTAAATTTTAGTTGCCAGATTTTTGACCATTCCTCTAGTTTTCCTAAATCCTTTTCCATTTAATGTATCCCTCCAAGGAACAACAACCCTGTTACAAATCTTTGTGTCATCAGCAAAAAGACACACCTTACCATTGAGGCCTTCTGAAATTTCACTGATAAAGATATTAAACAATCTGGGTCCCAGAACAGATCCCTGAGGTACCCCACTGGTAACAAGACCTTGGTCTGAATATACTCCATTGACTACAACCCTCTGTTGCCTGTCCCTCAGCCACTGCCTAATCCATTCAACAATATAGGAGTCCAAGCCCAAAGACTGCAATTTATTGATAAGCCTTCTATGTGGGACATTATCAAAAGTCTTACTAAAGTCTAGAAAAAGCGATGTCTACTGCACCTCCTCCATCTATTATTTTAGTCACCTAATCAAAAAAATCAATAAGATTAGTTTTACATGATCTCCCTGAAGTAAACCCATGCTGTTTTTCATCTTTCAATCCATGGGATTTTAGATGTTCCACAATCCTCTCCTTAAGTTTGGTTTCCATTAATTTCCCCAATATTGATGTCAGGCTTACTGGCCTATAGTTGCCCGATTCCTCCCTACTACCTTTTTTGTGAATGGGCACAACATTTGCTAGTTTCCAGTCTTCTGGGACGACTCCTGTTGCCAGTGATTGGTTAAATAAATCTGTTAATGGTTTTGCTAGTTCAACTCTGAGCTCTTTTAATAGCTTTGTGTGTATCCCATGAGGCCCCTGTGACTTATTTGTATTAATTTTAGACAGCTGACTTAGAACCTCTTCCTCTGTAAAGACACATGCATCAAAAGATTCATTCGTCTTCTTTCCTAACTAAGGTCCTTTTCCTTCATTTTCCTTTGTAAAAACTGAACAGTAGTATTCATTGAGGCAGTCAGCTAGTTCTTTATCTTCTTCCATATACCTTCCTTCTTTTGTTTTTAATTTGGTAATTCCTTGTTTTAGTTTTCTTTTTTCATGTATGCATCTGAAGAATGCCTTATCGCCTTTTTTCCCCTGACTGAGATAATTTCTGTTCTGCCTGTGCTTTAGAGGCTCTTATAACTTGATTGACCTCTCTCTGCCTAATCTTATAAATTTGCCTTTTTTTAAAATATAATTCCTAAATGCTATCTTTTTGTTTTTAATGATTTTGGCCACAGTGGTCTCTTCCTTATTTTGCTTTTACTGACAAGCCTAATGCAATTTTCTGTTGTCTTCAATAGTGCCACTTTTAAGTAGTCCCATTTTTCCTGGACTCCAATGAAACTGTTTTCAATCTAATAGGGACTCATATACCACTAATCTAATTTAAAAAAAAGTCAGTTTTTCTAAAATCTAAAACTTTTGTTTTTGTGTGGTGTGACTCAGTCACTGTAACATAGTAACATAGTACATAAGGCCGAAAAAAGACATTTGTCCATCCAGTTCGGCCTGTTATTCCGCAAGTTGATCCAGAGGAAGACCCCTCTCTAGTAGCTATAGCCTGTAATATTATTAAGCTCCAGAAATACGTCCATGGCCCTCTTGAATTCCTTTATTGTACTCACCATCACCACCTCCTCAGGCAGAGAGTTCCATATTCTCACTGCTCTTACCGTAAAGAATCCTTTTCTATGTTTGTGTACAAACCTTCTTTCCTCCAGACGCAGAGGATGTCCCCTCGTCACAGTCACAGTCCTGGGGATAAATAGCTGATGGGATAGATCTCTGTACTGACCCTTGATATATTTATACATATTAATTAGATCTCCCCTCAGTCGTCTTTTTTCTAAAGTGAATAACCCTAATTTTGATCATCTTTCAGGGTACTGTAGTTGCCCCATTCCAGTTATTACTTTAGTTGCCCTCCTCTGGACCTTCTCCAGCTCTGCTATGTCTGCCTTGTTTACAGGAGCCCAGAACTGTACACAGTACTCCATGTGTGGTCTGACTAGCGATTTGTAAAGTGGTAGGACTATGTTCTTATCACGGGAATCTATGCCCCTTCTGATGCAACCCATTATCTTGTTGGCCTTGGCAGCAGCTGCCTGACACTGGTTTTTGCAGCTTAGTTTGCTGTTTATTAAAATTCCTAGATCCTTTTCCATGTCAGTGTTACCGAGTGTTTTACCATTTAGTATGTACGGTTGACTTGCATATTTCCTTCCCATGTGCATAACTTTACATTTATCAGTGTTAAACCCCATCTGCCACTTATCTGCCCAAGCCTCCAGTCTATCCAGATCCCTCTGTAGTAGTATACTGTTCTCATCAGTGTAAATTACTTTACACAGTTTAGTGTCATCTGCGAAAATTGATACTTTACTATGCAAGCCTTCTACAAGATCATTAATAAATATATTGAAGAGAATAGGGCCCAATACTGACCCCTGAGGTACCCCATTAGTGACAGTGACCCAATCTGAGTGTGTACCGTTAATAACCACCCTCTGTTTTCTATCACTGAGCCAGTTACTTACCCACATACAGATGTTTTCTCCCAGTCCGAGCATTCTCATTTTATATACTAACCTTTTATGTGGTACAGTGTCAAATGCTTTGGAGAAGTCCAGATATACAACTGTACTTATAGTAAACCACACTGACTGGTGATCACTAGATCCCAAGCTTTCCCCTACAGTAATGTCATATACCAAATTCCCATTTGTGGATACTAAATCTAAAATGGCCTCTTTCCGGGTTGGCTCCTCAACTACTTGCTGTAGAGATAATCCCAGTAGGGAATTTAGAATATCTGTACTCCTGGAAGAGCTAGTTATTTTGGTTTTCCAGTTTACATCTGGAAGATTGAAGTCTCCCATAATGATAACTTCCCCCTTCAATGTCATTTTAGCTATTTCCTCAACTAGTAGATCATCTAATTCTTTGACTTGGCTAGGTGGTCTATATATCACACCAACACGAGGTACCTTATGATGATTGAAGCTGCAAGGTAACCCAAACTGACTCTAAATTGTTCTCGCTAACTTGTATCAAATTAGTAGCCACCTTTTGCTTTGATTACTGCTTTGCACACTCTTGGCATTCTCTTGATGAGCTTCAAGAGGTAGTCACCTGAAATGGTTTTCACTTCACAGGTGTGCCCTGTCAGGTTTAATAAGTGGGATTTCTTGCCTTATAAATAGGGTTGGGACCATCAGTTGCGTTGTGGAGAAGTCAAGTGGATACACAGCTGATAGTCCTACTGAATAGACTGTTAGAATTGTATTATGGCAAGAAATAAGCAGCTAAGTAAAGAAAAATGAGTGGCCATCATTACTTTAAGAAATGAAGGTCAGTCAGTCCGAAAAATTGGGAAAACTTTGAAAGTGTCCCCAAGTGCAGTCACAAAAACCATCAAGCACTACAAAGAAATTGGCTCACATGCGGACCGCCCCAGGAAAGGAAGTCCCAAGAGTCACCTCTGCTGCGGAGGATAAGTTCATCCGAGTCACCAGTCTCAGCAATCGCAGGTTAACAGCAGCTCAGATTAGAGACCAGGTCAATGCTACACAGAGTTCTAGCAGCAGACACATCTCTAGAACAACTGTTAAGAGGAGACTGTGTGAATCAGGCCTTCATGGTAGAATATCTGCTAGGAAACCACTGCTAAGGACAGGCAACAAGCAGAGCAGAAGAGACTTGTTTGGGCTAAAGAACACAAGGAATGGACTTTAGACCAGTGGAAATCTGTGCTTTGGTCTGTTGAGTCCAAATTTGAGATCTTTGGTTCCAACCACTGTGTCTTTGTGCGACGCAGAAAAGGTGAACGGATGGACTCTACATGCCTAGTTCCCACCGTGAAGCATGGAGGAGGAGGTGTGATGGTGTGGGGGTGCTTTGCTGGTGACACTGTTGGGGATTTATTCAAAGTTGAAGGCATACTGAACCAGCATGGCTACCACAGCATCTTGCAGCGGCATGCTATTCCATCCGGTTTGCGTTTAGTTGGACCATCATTTATTTTTCAAGGACAATGACCCCAAACACACCTCCAGGCTGTGTAAGGGCTATTTGACCATGAAGGAGAGTGATGGGGTGCTGCGCCAGATGACCTGGCCTCCACAGTCACCGGACCTGAACCCAATCGAGATGGTTTGGGATGAGCTGGACAGCAGAGTGAAGGCAAAAGGGCCAACAAGTGCTAAGCATCTCTGGGAACTCCTTCAAGACTGTTGGAAGACCATTTCAGGTGACTACCTCTTGAAGCTCATGAAGAGAATGCCAAGAGTGTGCAAAGCAGTAATCAAAGCAAAAGGTGGCTACTTTGAAGAACCTAGAATATTACATATTTTCAGTTGTTTCACACTTTTTTGTTATGTATATAATTCCACATGTGTTAATTCATAGTGTTGATGCCTTCAGTGTGAATCTACAATTTTCATAGTCATGAAAATAAAGAAAACTCTTTGAATGAGAAAGTGTGTCCAAACTTTTGGTCTGTACTGTACATTGCCGGTGTCCGTGTTTTGAGGATCCGTGGATCCGCAAAACACACACGGATGTGTGAATGGACCCTCAGGGTGAGATTTATCAAACTGGTGTAAAGTAAAGCTTGCTTAGTTGCCCATAGCAACCAATCAGATTCCACCTTTTACTTTTTACAGCTCCTTTGAAAAATGCAAGGTGGAATCTGATTGGTTGCCATTGACAACTAAGCCAGTTCTTCTTTACACCAGTTTGATAAATATGCCCCTTAGTTTTGGAACAGAGAACTCAGCTCTGTAAGCTGTAAGGGTAAGATGTCTTGCTACTATCACCTCTCTTTGTATCATATGGGTGTTGGCCGAGTGCCATGTTGGGGGCTGGCCAATGGGAGCTTGCTCATTTGTCGGCAAGACTCTCAGTGACTGTTACTTATCTTTATATTTGTATATCTTTGTGTATATATATATTTTATAATAGTTTAGTAAACTCTTTATGCATCTAAGTCATGTTAAGTCTATTTTTTCCCGAAATTCTGTTCCCATCAAATGCAGTCTTTTCCTGAGGAGAGGCTTATTTCTGGCCAGTCTGCAATAAAGTCCAGATTGATGGAATGCTGCAGTAATTGTTGACTAGAGATAAGTGAATTGAAGCTGACGAAGTCAAATTCGTTCCGAATTTCAGGAAAAATTTGATTCTGAACGAATGTGAATTTCCTTGCGCTTCGTGAAAATGAATCACAATTTTTCATATCATGGCAGCTAGCCGGCTACAATGGTGGCTAAAATGGTGGCTACACGTGTGAGGACATGGGGCAATGAACTCTGAGAAGGAGGGATGGCCATAATGCCATGCATGCAGCCAATCAGCAGCCAGCCAGCCTGGAGATGTCACAGCCCTATAAATATGGCGGCCATCTTAGAGTCTGCCATTCACTATCGTACTTTATTCAGGGACAGACGTGTATGCAGGCGCTAGGGAGAGTGAAAGAAAAACTAATTGTTAAAAAAAAAATAAGGAAAGAAGCGATTTACTAGTGCAGGGAAAGGATAGTGAGAGGAATCATTTCACAGGCAGGGAGAGACGTGTGCAGATGCTAGTAGGGAGAGTCATAGGAAAATCCTCATTGTGAAAAAAAGCGATTTACAAGTGCTGGGAAACATTACTTGGGGATCCAGATAGTCTCATAATACAGCTCTGGCATTCCAGCAATTAGTTATTGGGGTCCAAGTAATATGTTGAAAAACCTTTAGTGGCTTTTATCTGTGGAAAAAGATAAACATATACGCAGGTCACTTTTGCTGTTAACTGCGCTGATATCATTTAGTGGCCTATTTCAATACAATCCGAGAAATATTTACGCAGGTCACTTTTGTTGTTATTTGTGCTAAAAGCGTTTATTGCATAATTTTTTTTAGAAAAAGTTCATATTTGCTGTTATTTGCGCTAAAAGCGTTTCTTGTCATATTTCACAACAATACGAGAAAAATAGATGCAGGTCACATTTGGTGTTATTTGTGCTAAAAGAGTTTGTCATATTTCTAGAGAAAAGAAAAAAATATTCGCAGTTCACTTTTTCTGTTATTTACTTAGAAATCGTTTAATGGCCTATTTTAGTCCAATACGAGAAATATATAAGCAGTTAACTTTTGCTGTTATTTACGCTGAAATCGTTTCATTGCCAACTTCAAATCCTTTAGTTGCCTATCTTAGTAAAAAAAAGAAAAATATATTTGGCGCTTTTAAAGGTGTTTTGATTTGCTTTTAATTTATTCAGTTCAGCTAAAAGTACGTCAGACAGAGAATTGCCAGGCCCTGCACAGGGGAGTGTCATAGGCGTAAATGATTCTGGCACAGGCACAGGTCGCAGCAGAGTAAGGGGGCGTGGCAGCAGGGGTTTCTTCCCGAGACCTCAGCTAGAGGTCATGTCTTGACCAGCAACCCAGCAGTTCTTGATTGGTTGATTGGATCTTCGACTTCGTTGCAAGTGACAGAAGCATCAGCAGCCGGAGTTTAGAGTCGCTGATGAGCAGCTTTCTTCACCTGCATAGTGAAGAAACTACTCCCCAGCAGCTGCAGGTAGACCTGGAGCAGGACCTGAACCAGCAGGTGGTGGCATACTTTGACAGCACCCTGCCAGCCGTCATAGAAGACCCGCTGGACTACTGGGCAGCCAAACTGGATTTGTGACCGCAACTGGCCGAGTTTGCCCTGGAAAAGCTATAGTTACCCCTAGAAGAACTCGCCTGTCCACCCAAAATGTGTAGAGACTTACTTTTGTCAAGATTAATCAGGCGTGGATCAGCCAGGATTTCCACCCACCAATGCCTGATGCATCAGATTAGATCATCCATCTCCACACTATGTCACCGTGCCACTCTGTGGTATCATGCTGCTGCTGCTGCTGCTGCCATGTCCACATATGTCACCTTGCCACTTTGTGGCCTCCTGATGCTGCGATGTCCACACTATGCCACCTTGCCACTCTGTGGTATCATGCTGCTGCTGTTGCTATCATCTCCACACTATGTCACCGTGCCACTTTGTGGCCTCCTGATGCTGCCATGTCCACACTATGTCACCGTGCCACTTTGTGGCCTCCTGATGCTGCCATGTCCACACTATGTCACCTTGCCATTCAGTGGTATCATGCTGCTGCTGTTGCTGCTATGTCCACACTATGTCACCGTGTGCCACTTTGTGGCCTCCTGATGTTGCCATGTCCACACTATGTCATCTTGCCACTCTGTGGTATCATGCTGTTGCTGCCATCTCCATATCCATGTCACCTTGCCACTTTATGGCTTCCTGATGCTGCCATGTCCACACTATGTCACCTTGCCACTCTGTGGTATAATGCTGCTATTGCTGCCATCTCCACACTATGTCACCTTGCCACTCTGTGGCCTCCTGATACAGCCATGTCCACACTATGTCACCATGCCACTCTGTGGTATCATGCTGCTGCTGTTGCTGCCATCTCTACACTATGTCACCTTGCCACTCTGTGGTCTCATGATGCTGCCATCTCCACACTACATATGTCACCGTGCCACTCTGTGGCCTAATCATACTGCTGCTGTTTAATAAGCATTTAATAGAACAGGTTCTGTAGACATCTATCGTGGAATCAGCTGATGACGGTGTAAAAGGAGTGCGCTTCTTCTTGACGCTAACATGGATCTTTAAGGTTAGGTGAATTAATACTTGAGTTTTTTGTCAGTTTTGGCCACGTGACTGCCCAAATAAGTGAAGTGTGCAGTGATTCTAATAGTGACGTCTGTCATCTGCATGTCATACTGACTGACAGTATTATTTCACTACCCCAGCACCCTCCCTATGCGAGTTACTGCAAGGCACAGCGTTCTACACCCATATAAGGCCTCTATTCAGCCCGTAAATAGCCGTTTTTATTGCGATTCATAGTGAATATATTCGGATCGAAGCAAATTTTGGGGGAAAATTCGTCGAACCGGCCAAATCGAATTTTTGAGAAATTCACTCATCTCTATTGTTGACCTTCTTGAAGTTTCTCCCATCTGCGCAAAGGATCTTTGGAGCTCAGCTAGAGTAAGCATGGGTTCTTGGTGACCTCATGTAGGCCCTTTATCTTGATTTTTTAGTTTGGTGGGGTCGAAGGCTCTAGGAGGAGTCCTGGTTGTTCCAAATGTCTTCTATTTGTGCTCGTGGGAACTTTCAACAGACATTTTTTGTACCCTTCACTAGATCTGTGCCTCCTTACTTATGATCATGTCTCTGGGCTCTACAGGCAGTTTTTTCTTCCTCCTGGCTTGATTTTTGCACTGATATGCATTGTCAACTGAGTGACTTTATATAGAGAGGGGTGTATCTTTCCAAATCATGTCCTATCAACTGAATTTATCATATGCACTTCTATCAAAGTGAAGAAACATCTCAATAAAGAGAAATGGGAGGCATCCAGAGCTAAATTTCAAGTGTCATAGCGAAAGGTCTGAATACTTATGTCCATGTGAAATTTAAATTTTTCATTTTTAATACATTTGCAAAAATTTCTAAAATTCTGCTTTCATTTTTTTTTTTTATTAAGGGGGATTCTGTGAAAATTGATGGGGGGGGGGGGGGGGGGTTATTTTATTTTAACACAAAGCTGCAACATACCAAAATGTGAAAAAAGAGAAAGGGTCACTCTAAAGACTTTACGAATGCACTATATATTTTTTGAGTTACACTGGGTTTTTATTGAATTTAATAAGAAAAGGGACACAGTAGACCTGAAATTCACATTAATGCACCTTGTTTCATTGCCAAGAAATAAGGACATAAATAAAGGTCATATTTAGGGTTGGATTGTTAGAGCACACCCTTAATGAATACAGGAGACTCATAACTATGAATCTACTGTTTTCTGTTTTAGGTTCTATTGAACAACTGGCACAGTATTTTCTGTGCTGGTTAGTCTCAAAGTAGAGCAGAACTGTTCCAATAATATGCCACCCTTAACTCCTTCCACCCTGGTTCCTGTAATATGCAGCTGACACCGTACTGCAACATTCAAGATCAGAGAGGACTCTGATCCTGGCCATTTAAGCCTTTAGATGCCGCAGTCAATAGCAAATGTGACATCCAAGGGGTGCAACCCTGTCCTCCCCATTGGCACCCCACAAATTATTTGTAGGGTGCTGATGCATTGTTGTGGCAGAGGAAGACATAATCAAGGCTGATCACCTTCCATCTTTGCAAGACCCCTTTGTGCAACTTTTTAAATGCCCATGCTACAATATTTGTCATGTGAGTGATGTGGGCAGTGATGGAGGCGTGGTGGGGCTAGGGCTTCGGCTCTGGCAAATTTACTATCATTTTACTATCATTTACTCTTGAAAACGGGCATAAAAGAGGAGTAAATACAACCCAGTCAAGGGCTGAAATAGTTTTTACTCCAGGGAGGCAGACTGCCAGAAGTTTGCCTAATTTGTGACGAGTTACAAGCCTCATTGTAAATTAGGAGAATCCTCTGGCAGCACAGCGGAGAAACAAAAACCAGTATAAAATGCTGATCTTTGTAAATGACACCCTATGGGGGAGATTTATCAAACTGGTGTAAAAGGAAAACGGGCTTAGTTGCCCATAGCAACCAATCAGATTCCACCTTTCATTTTCCAAAGGAGCTCTGAAAAACCATTAGTTGCTATGGGCAACTAAACCAGTTTTCCTTTATACTAGTTTTGATAACTCTACCCTTATGTATTAATGTTTGATCTTGACTCCAGCCTGCCACTTATTTGGTATTAAATTGGTGCTTTTTTGCATTCTAAATACCAGCCTTGAACAGAGCCATAAACTAAAATTGTGGCAGGAATTTATTATACCTCCTATACAATGGTAACACTCAATAAAACCAATAAAATATCAAATTAAACAAATAAAAATAACACATTAAAATCTAAATGGCAGTATTTTCAATATGAATGAATGAAACTACTGCTAGATATATACAGTAGATAGAGATTGCGAGTCCTCTGCTTCAAATGTCTTAATTGTGAATCCGACTTGCTTTTACAGTTCCTCAAACTGATATCAATATTAGCAGATGTATTATAGATGGAGTAATCAGAGGTCCACATCAGTTTGGTGCTGCAAATATAGATACATTATTCATAAGTCTATTTAAAAGATATGATTCTAATGAATAAATGTTCACACCCATATTGATTAGGCCGGGTTCACATCACTGTTTCGCTTTCCGTTCTTCTCGGGAAAAAAAAAGTAATTTCTGTAGGACTTTTTATTCCATCTAAACTAAAGCATCTCAGATGGAAATGGCTAAAACACATGCAAAATGTTCATAACTGAGCATAGCAGATGCATAAAATACATCATTTTTTTCTATTGTTGTTTCCGTTTCTTCTGATGGCCCAGGATAAAAAGGAACGATAATGTTGATAAATGTATCTCAATTGATAGTTTTGGTTATCATTTCAATATTGTGTGCTGCTCACTGTACTCCATGATGCAGGTCTGTGGCGTCTCCCGATTGTTGCTGTGTATAAGCGCTTACCCAGTACCCGGCATGCACTCAGATGTCAAAGGTGTTTCATCACAGCGAACGCTGGGTACTGGACTGCTAACACATAAAAAAATTCAGCAAGTTGTTGAACTAATTCACCCAACAAGCCCCATATCCATAATGCTTGAAGTGGAAGCCAACACCGCTGAGATCTACATTAAGTGTCAATATAGCGCATGCCTGGCACTGGGTAAGCCATCTGTTCCACAGCGCTTATACACAGCTAGAATCAAGAGACGCCACAGACCTGCATCGCTGAGTACAGTGACTAACGCGCAATATTGGAGTGATAACCGAAACTGTCAGTTGTGATACATTTATCATTTCATAACGGAGCAATATGGATATGAACATTTAATCATTTGAATCATCAGTTTTAAGTGGACCTCTGAATAATGTATCTATATTTGCACCACCAAACTTGTGTGGATCTCTGATTACTCCATCTAGAATACACCTACTAATATTGATATTATTGCTTGTTCACCATTTGGTCATTTAAAGCAGAGGGCTCGCAATCTCGATCTATGTATATCTAGCTGGTTTAATTTATTTAGATTGAAGATAAGGGATTTTAATGTGAAGAGCAAAGTTTCTGAGGCACAGATGTGTCTCACAATAATGGAAAATATGAAAAGCCAGCGCCAGACTCCAAGATTTCTTGAGAATGCTTCAATATTTTTTCCAAAATTGACTCGTTTCAGGGATATACCCCTTCTTCATATAGACAATGTGTTTTTTTATTTATTTATCTGAAATGTATTTGATATTTTATTGGTTTTATAAATTATTGAATGTGGCCATTGTCTAGGATCGATAAATTCCTGTCTTATAATATAGGGTGTCGTTCATGCCTAGAAAGCCTACATTTGCTTGCATTTTGTTAAATTCATTTAACCCCTGCACTTGGCATTAACCAGACAATTATAATTTTTATATTTTGAGGAGCTACCTATTATTGTATATTTTTGCAGTCATAAACTACAATTGTTGAAAAATTGATTTATGTTACAAATTACCAGAATGTTTGCAGTCAGGCCAGTGCATTGCAGATGACATCTGCATTAGTGTTGAGCGAAGCAAAGCATTCAAAGTGGAATTTGGTCTGAGGTTTAGGAAAAATTCCATTCAAAACGAATCCATATTTTCTCTCGCTTCGTGGTAACAGGTCAGGTTTTCTTATAATGGCGGCTGCATGTATTACAAAGCAAAACTAAGCGTAGAGGAGACAAACCTGGGAATGCAAGATCACCCATAATGCTGTGTAGCCAGCCAATCGGCAGATAGCCATCTCCTGTGATGTCACAACCCTATAAAACCCTCATCCCGCCTGGTCTCCGTCATTGTCCTGCGAGCTGATCATAAGGAGAAACGTGGCAAGCGCTCATACACGAGGGACAGTCTTGCTAAAAATGATTAGTAGAAGAATATTGGAGAGGGAGACTTCAGGAAAACTGCAGGGAGACTTATTCTACATCAGTTTTATTTATTTTTTCCTACATTTACTTATTCCTACACCAGCTTTAAACTAAGATATGTAACTCAATATACCAATAAGATGGAAGCCTTTATTATTCCGGAGCCAGCATGCCAACCAGTACCATTCTGTCTGCACCCCTTAGATGGGCCAGATCTTAATGATGGCCATCCCCATCTTTTGCTAGCTTTACTTCTTTTAAATCATCCTTCAAAGTCTCCATGTCCTAAAAAAGTCAGCAAGATGCAGAGAGAGGAGGAGCTGGATGTTCCTGATGACATATTCTCATCAATATTACATGATGTGGAAAAGGAGGAAAAATATATGGCAGAAGAAAGGCTCCCATCTGTAGGGCAGGAGAGCGCTGATGTTGGAGAAGTGGGTATGTCAGAGCTGATTAATATTCAGTGCTTACTGTAAAATAACCTGCAGGAGATAGCAGGCAAGAACAGCAGTAAATTACATATTGTGCCCCCACCTAATCAGCCAAACCCCATACCAGCAACAGGCCCTGTTTAAAGGTGCCACGAGGCCATTAACAATGAAAAAGGACTATATAGTGTGGTCTTCATTATTAAATGAAAGGCAGCTGGCCACAATCCGCCCACAGCACAGCCGCCCCGTGGGGCATTACCCTAAGGCCTCTTTCACACAGGCGTGTGCGCCCCGATGCCGTATTGCGGAACGCGTTTGCAGATCCGCATTAGACGGGTGCCGTTCCGTGGGCATTCCGCATTACTGATGCGGATCCATTCACTTCAAGGGTCTGCATCCATGATGCGGAATGCACACAGAACGGCACCCGTGTATTGCGGATCTGCAAATGCGGTCCGCAATACAGCAACTGGGCGCACACGCCTGTGTGAAAGAGGCCTTAGGGTAATGCAAATCTGGAGATGAGCAATGGTGCGGTACAGAAGCACGGAACGGAACCCTACGGAAGCACTAAAGAGTGCTTCCGTGGGGTTTCATCCCATACTTCCGTTCCGCCAAAAAATAGAACATGTCCTATTTTTTTGCTGAATGGCCAGATCGTGGACCCATTCAAGTGAATGGGTCCGCGATCCGCTGCAGCTACGCCACGGACTGTGCTCGTCCATTACGGCCCACATTTTGCGGGCCGCAGCACGACCACGGGCGCACACGCTGGTGTAAAAGGGCCTAAGGCAGAGTGGCCTGGAAATACCTAATTTATAGCGATTCATGACTAATTAATTCGGAACTAATTGGATTTCTTTGTGAACTTCGGCAAAGTTGCTGAATCAAATTTTTAAAAACTTCACTATTTCTAATCTGCACATCTAAAAACAAGGCGTAGCAGCATAATTCCATCTAACAGGAATGCAGCAAGAGTGACACATTTCAATAACATGAGAAGACAACTAACAATTTTGCTAATTATAATTATTAAGTCATCGGAAGATTTAAATCATGACTGAGTCATTACAGCACATTGTATTCTTTAACAGGAACGAGTTCTTTATCCATTATGTACATTGTGCTTAGAAGATAAGAGAAAAACCAAAACATATTTTGTTCAAACAGTACAGTGAACACACACATACATCAGACACACAAACATCCTCAGACTCTCATACATCCTCAGACACACATACATCTTCAGACTCTCATGCATCCTCAGACATACAAATATCATCAGACTCTCATACATCCTCAGACATACAAATATCATCAGACACACCTACATCCTCAGACACACAAACACAGGTACATCCTCCGACACACAAAAATCCTCCGGACATTTCAAAAATATAGCAGAGTGCGAGTCACCATGCATAAGCATGCTATAATGCAAGATTAAAGACAAAAGCAAAAAACATGCCGATTAGACTGCACATCTATGCAGTCGGGTAATATAGAGTTGCTGGCCATTAAGTTGGCTTTTGAGGAATGGCGTCAGTGGTTGGAAGGAGCGATTCCCCCCATTACGGTAATTACGAATCACAAAAATCTGGCTTACCTGGAGTCAGCTAAACATCTGAACCCAAGGCAGGCCTGATGGTGATTGTTTTTTACCAGATTGAATTTCGTTGTCACCTATTGCCCTGGGGTTAAGAACGTCAAGGCGGATGCTTTGTTGCATAGCTTTCCTGGAGGGGTGATTCGGTAGTTCCTGGTCCGATATTAGCTGAAGGAGTGGTATCTGCCCTTTATCCCGAACTTGAGGCAGAGGTGTTGGATGCCCAGGGAGATTCACCGGATTCCTATCCTCTGGGAAAGTTGTTTGTTCCTTCTGAATTACGGCACAATGAGTTCGAGGAACATCACCGTACAGTTCTTACAGGACACCCTGGGAGCAAATCCACGGTCGATCTCATTTCTTGCAGATTCTGGTGACGGGGGTTGGGTAAATGTGTTGAGGGCTATGTGTCAGCTTGTGCACAGGGCCAAGGTGATACATACTCGGCCTTCAGGATCTCTACTTCCATTGTTTATTCTGTCCCGACCTTGGACTCATTTGCCCATGGACTTATGACAGATTTGCCGAATTCCTCAAGGAAAACTGTGATTCTGGTGGTTATTGATCACTTCAGCAAGATGTCACACTTTATAGCATTATCAGGTCTACCTAATGCTAAAACTCTTGCACAAGTGTTTGTCAATAACATCGTGAAGCTACATGGTATTCCTTCTAATGTGGTGTCTGATAGGGGGACTCAGTTTGTTTCCAGATTCAGGAAGGCGTTCTGTACTCGCCTAGGGGTACAATTTTCCTTCTCTTTGGCCTTTCATCCTCAGTCGAACGGGCAGACTGAACGCACTAACCTAGAATCTGGTTATATTTTGTCTCTGAGAATCAGGAGGAGTGGTCTTCATTTTTGTCTTTGGCCGAGTTTGCCATAAATAACCGTAGGCAGGAGTCCACTGATAAGTCGCCGTTTTTGGGGCATATGGGTTCCATCTGAAGTTTGGCACATTTTCTGGTACTGAGACTGAGACAGGTATACCTGAAGAGGAACGATTTTCCTCTTCTTTGTCATCTATTTGGTGGAAAATTCTAAATAATAATAAAATAAAAATAGTAGTATAAACGTATGGCTGACAAGAGACGTATGAGTTGTCCGGACCTGAGAGTGGGTGATTCTCTGTGGCTGTCCACAAGAAACATTAAGTTGAAGGTACCTTCTTGGAAATTGGGTCCAAAGTTTATTGGTCCATATAAGATCTCTGCCATTATTAACCCCATAGCCTTTCCTCTTGAACTTCCGCAGGCTTTAAAAATTCATAATGTTTTCCACAAATCATTGCTGAAGACATATGTCGAACCTGCTGAATCGGCCTCCTTGCCTCCAGCTCCTGTCATGGTGGACAGTAATCTTGAATTTCAGATCACCAGGATAGTGGACTCACGAATTCTCCGTAGATCCCTTCAGTATCTCGTTCACTGGAAGGGTTACAGTCCAGAGGAGAGAATGTGGGTTCCAGCAGCTGACGTTAATGCTAGTCGCCTTGTGAAAGCCAAGCCTTTCACAGGACTCATCCCGATAAGGTCGGTCCTGGGTGTTCGGAGGTCACTCGTAGAAGGGGGGGGGGGGGTACTGTCACTGTCCCTCCCATGACAGAGGTTAGAAGATCTGAGAGACTGGCTGCACGTGAAGTTATTTGACAGTCTCTCTGTTTTCACTTGTTGCAGAGTTGTTGTTGGTAATGACCACACCTCTTGTCTCCGGTGCAGCTTGTGGTCATTGCTGCTCCCTTATTTAGTCTGGACTCACACTTCATACGATGTGGTTGATATTCTCTGCCTGGAGCTGGAACAGCTGGTGTGTGGTCCTCACCTGAGTTCCTGCTCATCCATTTTCTATTAAGATAAGTGTACTTCTCTTTGTATTAATTTTATTGTTGCTTACTAGGCCTCAGGGAGATGCTGGTTCATATATCTGGGAAGGAACCAGTAGTCCCAGACCGTGTCACTACTGCTAGGGCTATTCAAGGTTACTAGGGCCTCGGTTTCCTTTGTATATTCCCACCTTCAGGGTCTATTCATGCTGACAGGAGTCAGGGCTAATTTTAGGGTTTTCATAGGTGGCCTTGAGGCCTAGTTCCTGGTCATTTTCCTTCTGTTGTCATTCTGGTGTTCCTCCCATCCACTTATATCGTGACCGTTATCTGTGGTGTTACATAGGACTACACGTAAGAACTACTACATTATCTGTACTCTGAGAGATATCATTATCTGTGGTGTTTAGTACTGAGCGAATAGACGCCAATTAAATTGACTTCTATCCAAATTTCATGTTAAAATTTGTTTTGCAGCATAGCCGAATTTCCTTGTGCTTCATGGAAACAAATCTATTTTTCCTGAGATGGTAAAAGATGAGCGAATATCTAAAAAATTCAATTTGGTCGGTTCGCCGAATCTTCCGAAAAGATTAGATCCAAATTAATTAGTGGCGAATCGCGTAAAAAAACGGCTATTTCCTGGCTCCAGAGAACCTGTATAGTGGTGTAGAACACTGTGCCTTGCAGTAACATGCATAGAGAGCCTGCTGTGGTAGTGAAACAATACTGTGAGTCAGTATGACACGCATATGACAGGCGTCGCTCTTAGAATCACTGCACACTTCACTTATTTAGGCAGTTACGGGGCCAAAACTGACCAAATAACTCAAGTGTGAACTCAACCGTGCAGAGGCCCAAGATCCTACTATAGCGTGAAAGAACGCACTTCTTTTACACCGTTGTCAGCTGATTCCACATAGATGAGAACCTGTTCAATTAAACGCTTATACAAGTAGAGCCCCCCTAACAGAGTGGAGAGGGTGTCAACAGTAAGTTTGTGTTGACGTCACTGATTATTTTGCCCTTCCTCTGATCCGTCATCCACCTTCACTCAGTCAGCATTTGGTCAGTAATCCATCAGTATTGCTAATGCCCAAAAAAACAGGAGTGGATCCAAAACAGAGATGACACGTGAATGGAATATTTGCATGTCTTCTGTGTTTTGTACCCACTCCTGCTTTTGGCTACCAAATCATAAGCCAATTCTGATGGGACCATACAGGCCTTACAGCTACTACACAAACAGGATCCGCTGTGTGTCTCATTTTTCCTTCCTTCTGACAGATCAGAAGAAGGGTCAAATAAATGATTATGTCAACCAGGCCAAAAGGCAAAACAGTGTCCCAGTCATGAAGTGGGGAGGGTGGGAACAGCTTGAGAAGTCCACAGAGTGGCCCAATGACATAGTGTGGAGGTGGCAGCAGCAGCATGAGGAGACCACAGAGTGGCAAGGTGACATAGTGTGGAGGTAGCAGCAGCATCAGGAGATCACAGAGTGGCACAATGACATAGTGTGGAGGGGGCAGCAGTAGCATGAGGAGGCCATAGAGTGGCAAGGTGACATATTGTGGAGGTAGCAGAAGCATCAGGAGACCACATAATGGCACAATGACAAAGCGTGGAGGTGGCAGCAGCAGCGTGAGGAGGCCACAGAGTGGCAAATTTACATAGTGTTGAGGTAGCAGCAGCATCAGGAGACCACAGAGTGGCAAGGTGTCATAGTGTGGAGGTGGCAGCAGCAGCATGTGGAAGCCACAGAGTGGCAAGGTGACATAGTGTTGAGGTGGCAACAGCATCAGGAGACCACAGAGTGGCAAGGTGACATAGTGTGGAGGTGGCAGCAGCATCAGGATACCACAGAGTGGCAAGGTGACAGAGTGGGGAGGATGGGTGGCACTAACAGTACCCGCTGATAATTATGGGTGTAAGAAGGAACACTTGCCATCAGGTGTGTGGCATCAGGCAAGTGGCAGCATCAGAATAGTAGCTGAGGCAGGCAGACAGAAGAAAAAGGTCTCTTTCATCAAAGTGTTGGTGTGTCATCATGGATGATCTAGTCTGATGCATCAGGCATTGGTGGGTGGAAATCCTGGCTGATCTGATGCCACACTACTGGCCGGGCAGGACAGCTTTTCCAGAGCAAACTCGGCCAGTTGTGGCCACAAATCCAGTTTGGCTGCCCAGTAGTACAGCGGGTCTTCAATGACGGCTGGCAGGGTGCACTCCAAGTACACATATGCCACCACTTGCTGGTTTAGGTTCTGCTCTATGTCTAGCTGCTGGTTAGTAGTTTAACTATGCGGGTGAAGAAAGCTGCTTGTCAGCAACTCTAGACTCAGGATGCTGCTGATGGATCTGGTACTGCTCCTGACCCCCCCCCCACAGCAGCCATGGCAGTGGAATGTGAGCGCAGACCTGCGAGAGGATGGATGATGGTTCAGATAGGCAGCGGCCAACTGACTACATAGGCTGTCTCTATAGTAGCTCAGTTTGTCCTCCCTCTCAACGGTTGTAAAAAAGGTCCCCTTTTGGACTGGTAGAGAGGTCCAACATGGTCGAGAGCCAGTAGTCATCCCTCTGCCGAATGGTGACAATTCGGCTGTCACTCCGCAAGCAAGTGAGCATGCATCAAGCGATTTGTGCAAGTAACTTGGAGGGTCTCCCTGTCTCCATCTCCACTGCATACTGCCACGATGTGTCTGGGTAATCTGCCTCATCTTCCTCATCTCCTTCTTGCTCCTCTAGCTGCTCCTGCTCCTCCTCTCCTGTCACCTATGTAGAAAAACCACCCATTTTGCTACACATTGCTTCTGCTCCAATGTCCTCCATCTCCTCCAGTTCATCCCCCACAGGGCTCATGTTGCCGTGAGATGTAGGCGCCATGTCCCCAGTCCGCCGACCTGCCAGATTTACCAGCATCTTTTCCAGGATATGAATCAGTGGAATTACGTTGTTCATCCCGTAGTCCTGGCGACAAAAAAAGTGGCCTCCTCAAATGCCACGAGCAAACAGCAGGTGTCTTGCATGAGCTGCCACTGGCTAACATCAAAATTACACAGGGGAGTACCTCTGTCCGCCTGTATCATTAAGAAATCGTTTATGGCCTGTCTGTGCTCGTGCAGTTGGTCCAACATATGGAGGGAGGAATTCCAATGGGTGGCAAATGTTGCATATCAGCCTATGTTGGGGGACGTCGTTCTGCCGCTGTAGCTCAAGGAGGGTGTGCTTGGCAGTGTATGAGTGGCTGAAGTGCATGCAGAGTTTCCTGGCCATTTTTAGGATGTCTTGCAAATGGGTGAAAGACTTCAGGAACCGCTTGACAACCATATTGAACACGTGCTCCATGCAGGGCGCATGGCTCATCCCTCCTTGATGCAGCGCCGACACCATGTTCTTCCTGTTGTCGGTCACCATGGTTCTGATTTTGAGTTGTTACGAAGAAAGCCAGGATTCGATTTCTTGATGAAAGACACAGAGAAGTTCCTCCCCTGTGTGACTCTATTTGCCCAGGCAAACTAGGTGCAGAACAGTGTGACACCACCGTGCCCTGCACATGTGGTATGCTGGTGGGGTAGTGTGAATTGTCCCTGCAGTGGAGGCTGAGGACAAGGTGGAGGATGAGGAGGCAGAGGCGGACATTGTCGTAGGACCAACGGCGTGAGAATGGGGAGGTGGAAGCGGCGTCACCTGGCCAAGTTGCTGATTTGGCTGGGCAGGAACCACATTTGCCCAGTGGGCCATAAAGGACATATATTGTCCTTGACTGTAATTACAGCTCCACTTGTCGGCGCTGCTGTGCACTTTGGCAGACACCGTCAGGCTCAAGGACTGGCCCACCTTCTGTTATACATATGTGCAAAGGGCTGGTACTGCCTTTTTGGCAAAGAAATGACGGCTTGGGGCTCTCCGCCTCGGCTTGGCACAAGCCATAAGTCCACCACTTGGAAAGAGAGGGACTGCAGTACCAGCAACGTGCCAGGAGCACGTTCAGCTTCTGCGCCGTTGGATGAGCGCACGCATACTGTTGTCTCTTGGCAATTGCTTCGGTGATCGATTGCTGACAGAATGACTGACTAGGAGGAGAAGGAGCATCAGGGCCAGCAGATCATGGGAAGGACAGACAGCTTCCTTCGGCTGAGGTGGTGGAGCCTTGACTCCCTGAAATCAGGTGCATGCCACTGGGTAATGCAATGGTTGCTGCTTCAGGCTGGAGCACCACATTGAAGTCACGGTTCTCCCAGGCCACTTTATGGTGACGCTGCATATGTTGACTCAGGGCCATAATGAGAACATTGGCACCCTGGCCACACTTCATCTTCTGCCCACAGATTTGACAAATGGCCATGTTCACCTCCCCCGGCAGCTTAACAGCAGGTGATTTTACCCCCAACACTCCGCACTGACTGACTGCTACTGCCACTGCCTCCGTGAACCTCTGCTTTCTGGGCCGGTAGGCTCCTGCAAAGCGGGTGGTCTACACCGGGAATGTTTGGCTCCCGAACTCCCACTGCTGCCACCCTGCTGACTCCTGGCCACGCTACCGACTTGCTGGCTCCACCGCTGCCTCATACGCAAGCTGCCACCCTCTTCTCCCGGAGATGATGAAGCCCCTTCGTCACCAAGCTCCCAATTGCGATCAGCTACATCATCATCGAGTACTGTCTGCATGTCTCTGATGTCCTCCTCAATGGTCTCTGAGCCAGGAGCCTGACTGCTCGCAACACTTGCCCACCTACCGGAGGATGTCTCCTTCGGATCTTGGCTGGGCAGTAGCTGCTGACTGACTGTCCTAGCTGCTGACTGTCCTCTAGTAGCTTGTCCTCGCTGTATAGTGGAGCTGAACCCACAGCATATAGTACTTCTCTTGCTAATGGAACAGAAAAGGACAGAGGCAGGTTGAGGACAGGTGAAGGCACAGGGCCTGCTCCCAGGCCATGCCAACTAAGTGTTGTGTCTGACTCTTGGCTGGGGGGAGATCGAGCTAACCATTCAAGAACCGCTGGGTTGCTAATGACCGCACCGCTAGCTGACACTGGGAGCCAGGCCTCTCGAAGTGACCCTTGCTGTCACGCCCCCTTACTATGCTGCGACCTGTGCCTGCGTCAGAAACATTTAGGCCTGTGCTGCTTTCCGGTGCAGAGCCTGTCACTTCTCTATCTGACATACTGTTAGATCAAATAAGTAAATAGAAATGAAATTAATACATGCCAAAAAAGGCTTTAATTTTCTCACTTCACCACACAATGGCTAATAAGCCCCTTTTTTCCCCACTAATACATGGCAAAAAGGGCTTTAGAACATATAACTGCGGCCGTGAATGGCAAATAATATATTTTTTTGCCACTAATACACACCGAAAAGGGCTGTAATTTTCCCACTTCACCACACAACGGCTAATAAGCCCTTTTTAATTCCCCCACTAATACATGAGAAAAAAAAGGCTTTAGAACATATAACTGCGTTCGTGAACGGCAAATAATACTTTTTATTGCCACTAATACACGCCAAAAAGGGCTGCAATTTTCTCACTTCACTACACAACGGCTTATAAGCCCCTTTTTCTTTTTCCCCACTAATACATTTCCAAAAGGGCTGTCATTTTTCCACTTGATCACACAATGGCTAATAAGCCCCTTTTTACCCCCCCCCCCTCCCCAATAATACAAGACAAAATGAGGCTTTAGAACATATAACTGCGGCTGTGAACGCCAGAAAGGGCAGGTTTTTTTTTCACTGCACCACACAATGGCTAATAAGCCCTTTTTATTTTTCCCCACTAATACACGCAAAAAAAAATGACTTTCGAACACAACGGTTAATAATCTTCTTTGTAATAAGAAAGCGGGCGTGAAGATATAAGATATTCCTTTATTGCTGCATCAAGCAAAACACACTCAGCAGCGGAGCTAGGAGTCACTTCCCTGCACACTGAATGCAGCGACGGCCGTTTCACGCAATATGCGCTTCGTCAGGCTGCTACAGGTGTCTGCCCCTGCACTCCACCTCTTAAAGCACTTCACGTCAGAGCATCAGGTGTGCAATCAGTGACGCTCTCTTGGTGCTAATACACATTGGTTACAATTCAGAACAAATTGCTACATTTAACATATTTGTCACAGAGCATTTATATAAATTACAACAGAACACTGTAATTTAATCTATCATTCAGGCCTGAGTTTCCTGTTGCCTGCGTCCGCAATATCCATCGCACTTCACACTGCAACAACTAGCGATGTCTGTCTCCTCCATTCAAAGGAGGAGAGACAGACTCAATCCCTGCAAATCTTAATGAACTTGCATCTCCAGCGTGCACTTCCCTAAAATGTTCAATGAGTCTGGGGGATCCCTTCCCTGTGTCGACTGAACTCAAATGTTCTCTAACACGTTCATACATGCAGCAAATCGTCTTGCCAATATAAAATGTACACAATACGTGCTGCGGCAGTTCATAAAGCTGCGGACTCTATAGTTCAAACCAGCCACCTGAGAGTTCCGTCTACACAGGGTGCAACCCCCACATCTAAAATCTCCTACTGGGATATTCCTAGGGAGCCAAGTGGTATTTGAGGGAGTGGCAAATCTGCTTCTCACTATTTTATCCTTTATGGTATGGCACCTTCTGAAATAAATACGGGGCTTATTGTTAGTGATCATTGCTAGGGATGGATCCCTCTCCAAGATATTCCAATTACAAAAAATGACTGACCGTATTTTTTCAGCCATCGGGCTGAACCTAAAGGTAAAAGTCAACCTGTCCATTTCTTTGTCCTCTTTCCCATGCCCCTTACTCGTCAATGGTTTATTATTACCTCTCGTTTTTTTCAATAAATCATGCTGAGAAAAATCACTCAGCACTTTGTGCGTCCCTGCACTCACCTCATGCTCCGGGTACCCTCTAGACACCAAACGCTGCTTCAACTCTGTGACTTGGCGGAGGTAACCACTTGTATGACACAACGGTAAGCCTCTCCCCCGCCCCCACTAATACACAACAAAAAAGGCTTTAGAACATATATATGACTGCAACGCACAAGGGCCAATAACAAGAACGGTTTGCTGGAATTACAGAGATATTGCAAACCTGAAATGAGCAGCAGTATAATGGCAATTTGTATCCACAATCAGTGCAGCAAGGTGTAATAGGATTGTTCCTATTATCCTATTGAACCATGTTCTGCTTCAATACTGTGGAATAATTTCTCCCTATCCTTTCCTTACACTTCTAATGCTCTTTCCCTGAACTTCTATTGAGCAAAAAATGTATTCAAGTCTTTCCGAGCACTGTCCCTAGCACCTGCTAACGTCTTTCCCTGCACTGGAATGCACTGGAAAATGGCTGAATCCAAGATGGCTGAGGCTATTTATAGGGCTGTGACATCACAGGGCTGGCTGGCTTCTGATTGGCTGCATGCATGGAATTGTGGGGGAACCCTCGTTCCCAGAGTCCCTTGCTCCATGTCCTAACATGTGCAGCAGTCATTTTAGGAAAAAATGCGATTTGTTACCACGAAGCATGAGAAAATTCGGATTCGGTGCAAATCAAATAATTCCTGAAATTCGGATCGAATTCCACTTCGTCAGCTTTGTTTCGCTCATCTCTAATACTCACCTCATCCATTTGTGGTGTGCCGCTCTTGCCATCTTGATTGCATAAACTGCGCAAAATTTAGTGCGGGGTGACATATGATTTCATGCGGTGTCTTCAATCAAGATGGCTACGACAGCCTCTACGCGAGCAAATGGATAAGGTATTTATTTTTATTTTTTTACCCTGATTAATCCCTGAAATTGTAACCTCAAACGCCGCAATCAGTGATGAACGTGGCATCTGAAGTGTTCAATGACGGGGGCAGCGCAATCACCATTCCCTATCATTGAGCCCCCTAAATACAAATGAATGCTCTTTGTGACGAAGTAATACGTCAGTAATAACACTTCTTTGTGAAATTCAGTGAAGCAGCCGAATCAAATTTTTCAGAACTTTGCTCATCTCTAGTGGTGTTACACAGATCTTTACGTGACATCTACTATATTATCTGCACTCAAGAGTTATCACGGTGTTATCTATGGTGTTACATAAGACTACAGGTAACACCTACCATATGATCTGCACTGACATCGAAGCACGGTTGCATCACGGAGGTACTAGTGCTTGAATTGAGATCTGGTGTGTTTTGAAGAGACACTGAGGGATAATATAGTTTGGTATAATCCTCGGTACATGTGTAATCGTTACTGAAGGGTAGCCCTCATTGGGTGAAGGACCTTTCTGAAGAACCAGTGATGGATGGCCATATTTTCATGAAGTCATCAAAGGTCCTTCATCCCTCATATCCATGGAAATGGCAGTGATAATGCAGAAATTGCATTATTATTGCACATTCTGCTTTGTGTGATACATGGAAATGGTGGGGGGCTCACGTCTCCTTAAACTGCAGCGCTGCAAAATGCAGCCCACTGGGAATCTGCCTGCAGATTAGTAGTCCGGGAAATTGTATGGTTGGTAAAGACCGCCACTGAAGGAGGGAGGCATGCAGGCAGCTGTAAATAGAGTCAATGTCTGTAAGAAAGCAGACAAATCATAGAAACTATAATCCTTTACATTAGTAATTTCACCCATGGCAAGCCCTGGCAGCAAAATAACAAATGTGCTGTGATGGAATAAGATGAGTATGAAAAATATTTACCTTATTTTGATACTTTTCTGTGTTTTTGTAAACTTGGAAATCTTATGGGTCTCCTGCACACGACTGCTTTTTTTTCCGTTCACGGGCCGATTTTTTGCATTCTGTATACGGTCCATATACGGAACCATTCATTTCAATGGTTCTGCAAAAAAAAAAAGGAATGTACTCTGTATGCATTCCGTTTCCGTATTTCCATTCCGTTGACAGATAGAACATGTCCTATTATTGGCCTCAAATTACGTTCCATGGCTTCTTTCAAGTCAATGGGTCCGCAAAATAAAAACGGAACACATACAGAAATACATTCATATGTCTTCCGTATCCATTCCGTTTTTGCAAAACCATCTATTGAAAATGTTATGCCCAGCCCAATTTTTTCTGTAATTACTGTATACTGTATATGCCATAAGGAAACAAGGAACGGAAAAAAGGAACAGAAACAGAAACAAAAAGTGGAACAACGGATCCGTGAAAATCGGACCGCAAAACACTTAAAAAGCCATACGGTCGTGTGCAGAAGGCCTCAATCTACACTACAGTTAACATGCTCAATTCAGTTTTTGGGTTATTATGATTGTGGAGGTATAAAAATGTATATATTATTTGCGGCTGTGTAAAATACATGCAATACATTTTATTTAATTTTAAATTTGTCTTAATTTCCTTCTTTCTTCATGCAGCCATTAGGTTAATTGATAGAAATCTGGCTGACTGCAACCACCACTGCATGGCTTAGGCTAGTTTCACACTAGCAGCATCCTTCTCCGGCAGGCTGTTCCGGTGGGGGAACAGCCTGACGGATCCGTGCTGCCGCTAGTGCACCATGCAGCGGGAAGTCTGCGGATTTCTGCTGGAACGGTGCACTAGCTGCAGCACAGATCCGGCAGGCTGTTCACCTGCCGGAACAGCCTGCCGGAGAAGGATGCTGCTAGTGTGAAAGTAGCCTTAGAATAAAGATTTATTTTGTGAATTTGGAGCTGTATAAATAGGTCCTTTTAGTTGAGGCTAGGGATTTTATTGATAGAAATAATTTTTGTTTGGTACTCTTTTGCATTATGTCTTAAGAATTCTATTATTTTCCACTATAACCATGTTATAATGGAAAATAATAAAGTGAAGTTCGGGTCCCCATTGACATATGACTGATATAATAAGTCAATTCTGATACAGTGGGTTAAATACAGTAGTGAGGATAGGACATTTTAACTACCTAGATATGGTTCTTTAGCTTGCTGCAGGATCATTTTTTGGATCAGTCTGTTGAAGATCCAACTAGATGCGATGCTCTATTGTATTCGTTTATTTTAGCAATGTCATGAATGTAATTAATAATAAATGTCCGGCTGTTTACCATTTATATATCTACATTTATTTTATATAGAATATACAGTACAGACCAAAAGTTTGGACACACCTTCTCATTCAAAGAGTTTTCTTTATTTTCATGACTATGAAAATTGTAGATTCACACTGAAGGCATCAAAACTATGAATTAACACAATTAAAAACAGTTGTTTGGCTGAATCCCAACACTCATGCAAGAAATCAGCCAGATCCCCACACAGTCCCATTATAGTCAATGGACTCCTGTGGTGAATGGTAGCATCAGGCAATATTGGATACGATTAATTCCGTCAGGCTGTTCCAGCAGACAAACAGCCTGCCAGATACTATAACACATATGTGAAACTAGCTCTTTTTGTATTTTATTATATTTAATTTATTATTTTTATTTAACTTTTTGTATATTTTTTTTTACTTTTTAAAAAAAATATTTTGCCACATAATATATATCCCCCAAGAAAGGTCCCCCATTGAAAGATATTTGCAGGACACTGACATTAAAAACAAATTGCCTTTTGGTTGTCCTTAGTATTATCAAGTTATACAGTTTTTGCCAAAAGCAGGATCCATATAGAAGGGGTACTCCCATGTTTTTTCCCCTACAAAAAGGAACAACGTTCATTGACCAGGGCAAAAGTTTCAAAAGTGGATTTTCTAAAGTCCTTGGTGCTTAAAGGGAATCTGTCACCTGGTTTGAGCATATTAAAGTGTTACTACTGCCATGGACAATAAAATACCTTATTTCTTGCTGTAGTCTTCATTTTTTGTTTCATGGATTCATTAGTGATAAAATCCACTTTTTATGTTATGCAAATGAGTGTCCAAGGTGCCGAGAGGGGCGTTATTATCCTTCTCGAGAACCGAGTAACTCCCCCCTACAGTGCCCAGCCCGCCTTCCTTTAGAGCCCAAGCACGCCTCTTCCAGCATAAGTAACTGCCCACACCTGAACTCTTTGCCGCTGCTCCCCTCCGCTATGTGATTATTTGGATATAACTACCGTATGTTCACAGATTCCTTGCATCCGCTCTGTGAAATCTCATGCAGGCGCAGTACAGAGGATTTTATCGCTAATGAAACCATGAAACAAAAAATGAAGACTACAGCAAGAAAAGGTATTTTATAGTACATGTCAGTAGTAACACTTTAATATGCTCAAACCAGGTGACAGATTCCCTTTATGGCAGAGACAGAAAAATTCCCCCTTACATACTGAAAATGACAACTGATTTACATACAGTACAGCAGTTTTATATAGGGTGATTAGTGATGTGTAAGTAATAGTATTCCTAGTAATATGGTTTAGGGGTTTATACCTAATATTTCTGGTGGTTATTAGTATTGTCTTCAGTGGTTTTGTACAGGTAAAGGGGTTGTCCACTGTTTACTATTGATGACCTATCCTCAGGATAGATCAATATCAGATCAGTGGGGTTCTGACACTCGGCACCCCCGCCACCTATTTGAAGAGAAGGCAGAAGTTCTGCTTTGTTTATGTGCTCACCATTACAACTGCAGCGACGAGCAGTGTAATTACAAGTATGGCGTCCCCATTCACTTCTGGATCCTTCCTACCATGAACTATACTTGAACACAAGGGAGCAGTTCTATAGAAATGAATGGGGATGCCATACTTGTAATTACACTGCTTCCTTCTGAGGTTGTGATGGCGAGCAGGTAAACAGAGCAGAGAAGGCAGCTCTGTTGATTGGCAGTTACTTTGTAAATTCATCACGATGTCTCATTACACTGACGGCGTTCCATGAAACTCCTCTTTTTTATGTCAGAATTACAAGTTTGATATACAATTTTTATAGATATGGTTTTATACATTTGTGAAGTATGTAATTTCCCAGTTGTGAAGCTTGACATAAATTAAAAGGAATTTGCTCTTTAGTCATCTTACTATTATACCACATGTGCTCATTACCCCTGATCTTACCAGGTAATTAGCGGTTAGCTGTACACAAATGGGCTCAACCCTCAGGTCAAAGTATATGCCATTATGGGCTGGTTAAGGATAATGGGAGTTGTAGTTGAAGATTACTCAAAATCATGTGAGTGTCGGCCACTCAGTGGGACTACTGCATCTTCCATGATGCTTAGGGCTGACTTAATTTCTTTGTTTTCCAATATTTGCTTTAAAGGGAGTCTTTCACCTATACTGACCGTAATACAACACTATTATCAGCATTATAGTCCCCACATGTGAATGCTACTTACTGTTTAGCTGTCCATCGCTTATTTTCTTCAAAAAACACTTTTATTCAATATGCAAATTGGGTCTGAAGATGCCCAGGGGCGGCATTCAAGCGGCTAGTGCCCAGCCACTCGTCGCTATTCATCTGAAACCCCTCCCCTTTCACCACTCTGCCCGCCCTAGGTTCTTCTGATTACCTTCTCCCTACAGTTTGAAATCCTGCGCCTGCGTCGTGCATCCGGATCACCGTGCCTGCGCACAGCATTAAGGTAATCATCAGAAGAACCTAGGGTGGGCCAGAGTGGTGAAAGGGGAGGGGTTTCAGATGAAAAGCGACGAGGGGCCTGTGCACCGGAGGCTTGAACGCTGCCCCTGGGCACCTTCAGACCTAATTTGCATATTGAATAAAAGTGTTTTTTGAAGAAAATAAGCGATTGACAGCTAAACAGCAAGTAGCATTCACATATGGGGACTATAATACTGATAATAGTGTTAGTGTTGTATTGCGGTCAGTATAGGTTAAAGACTCCCTTTAAGATGTGAAACCAAAGTGAGATAATGTGTGTTTTAGTGCCTTACGATGAGTAATACATCACATTCACCGAATAGTAAACCTTTTTGGGTTTGTTCACTGCCCGCTAACAATATATCACTATTGGGTGTGTGTTCTCTCGCCACTTCTTTCTTAACTGTCCAAATATGATGAAGTGTTAACATCTCAGAATTTTACTATACTTGAGTTAAATCATTCTTACAGCTCCATGTGTTTTCAGCATATAACTAATCCAGAGACAGCTCTTGGAATGAAATACAGTATTAACGGTAATAAGATTTTCTTTGTTCATATGCCCTACTGCTCTGAGTTTTAGCAGCAATTAGGTAGTGGGACTAGAAGATATATAGCTTAATAATGTGCACCATCTTTGATATATTGTTCCCTTTTGCTCTATTTCTAAAATGACCTGTATTTGAAATGCTCCTTGAAATACCACTACTAGTTATGCCATCTCCAGGTGCATAGCTCTAGGAGTGTAGAGGTAGTAGTTGCACCCAGGCCCTAGTGTCCTAGATACAGTATTGTAGCTGGCACCTGGTAGATAAGGGGCCCTGTGACAGATTTTGCTCTCAGACATCAAGGTACACCTCTGGACCAAGTATTCACAGTATGATGTAGTAGGCAATTTGTTGTAGAATTGACAAATATGTACTGACTACCCCTCGCCTCCATAGAGGCTAATTAACAATGGTTACAGAAGATTTCTGCTCCAATGATTGGTGGGGGTTCCTGCAGTCAGAGCCCTACCAAACAGAAATTTATGACGGTGTCCATTAATAAGTTATAAATGTGTTTTGTTGCCATTTTCTTTGTATGTGTATTGACTACAACACAGTATGACCAATACAGTACTATTGTCCACGACCTCTGACTTAAATCTCCAACTCCTAGAAACAACTCTTTACAGGAGTTCAGTGGACAGAGAGAAAATAATATTGCTAGTAACAGGGGCCTCTGCAAACTGTTATGGACAGGGCCTATGCAAACTCTTATGGACAATGGTTGTGGAGCTACTGTGCCAAACAACAGGTTTGATGTTGGCTAACCCTGAGGTTGTTGCCCTGCTGTGCCACTGGTTTTCACCCTTTAACCCCTATACAGGGATCTGGAAGGGGAGCCACCGGGCCCCTACCTCTTGGAATAGTCCCAATGTAGTTGGCAGCTCACCCAAAATTATCAGTACAAAGCACCAGAAAAACTGGTAATGCACACCACACAGAAAGAACCACGCAGACTCAAGGAACCCAGGGATACAGATTTCAGGAACCCAGGCAAACAGATTTCAGGAACCCAGGCACAAAAGAGAAGCCGGCACACCAACAGAAAAACAGAACCCGGGCAGCAGAGCAGAAGCCAGCACACAGATGGATTAAAGCTCTTTATTGACTCTTTACTAAAGCTCTATGGAGAGAGAACAAGATCTTATGGTACAGGAAAAGAGGCGTAACATGAACACAGAATATATAGCAGGCTGATAACTAATTAGTCAACCAGGTGCCCACATGCAGAGCAGAGTAACCCATTCAGTACTGCAGCAGAGGAGAGATACAAGCACAATGGCCCAATTCACACACAGGCAACCAACATTGTAACAAATGTATTACTTTCTGTATACACGCTAAAAGTTTACAATCAAAAATAGGTAATGTCCTCTAAAAATGCAGGCATCCATTTGAAAACATGTCTTCTGCATGCTGTTGTGATAAATGCAGATCAAGTCTCACTGTCCTACAGTAAATTGTCTGTACGCAAGTAACTCAAGTTTAGTACAAGTACAGAATAGTAGAGGTAAGAAAATGCATTATGCAACTATCAGACTACATTGAGTACTTGGGAAGGCGATGTTTGTGCTTTCAGTCAATGGCTAAGCTGCTAGTGTCATCTCTATTCATCTTATTCAGGAATGTTTTGGGAAGAAAAATAATCAACACGTCTGTCGGTTAATCCGTTCAGTCCTATAACAAACTTCAAAGATATTAATCTGATGTTTTTACCAGATGCTGCTTGTGTCATAATTGCTGTTCAGCGGCAGTGTGTGGCGCTTTGTGGGTGTGCATATATTAACTATTAATGTTAGTGCGGTCTATTCTAATGTACATTTCATGCTCAGTGCACAGCAAAACAAGATTTGTCATTTTAATGCACTCATTAATTAAAGGTATATTCCAGCGGAGGAAACCATCAAAGCACCAAGTTGCCCTTAACACCTACCTAACCTACTTGTCTTATTCCTGTCAGCTCCTAACATTCAGTCTGTACCTAACATTTTCCTTTTTCCTCTTCATTGTTCCATAGGGTACATCTGCTTTTATTGCAGCAAAATTACCCCACTAAAGAGATATCTGTCCACATCCCCACCCCAGCACCTGACCTTTGTTAAGATGTAGAAGCTCCAACTAACTTTTTCCCCTTCCCAACTGACTGGTTTATTTTTAGCTACTAAATGTGTGTAGTTCGGGTTAGTACCGAATTTTGGGGTGTCCGTGACACGGACCCGAACCCAGACATTTTCGTAAAAGTCCGGGTTCGGTGTTCATTGCTTTCTTGGCGCTTTTTGAAAGGCTGCAAAGCAGCCAATCAACAAGCGTCATACTACTTGCCACAAGAGGCAGTCACAGCCATGCCTACTATTGGCATGGCTGTGATTGGCCAGTGCAGCATGTGACCCAGCCTCTATTTAAGCTGGAGTCACATAGCGCCACCCGTCACTCTGCTCTGATCAGCATAGGGAGAGGTTGCAGCTGCCACATTAAGGCGAGATTAGGCAGTGATTAACTCCTCCAAAAGACTTCATTCAGAGATCGATCTGCAGCTGTGGATGATTGAACTGCTGCTATTGAATTGCTCACTGTAGGCTGCCCAGAGAGTTTTTCAGTCACTTTTTTCTGGGGTGATTGGCGGCCATTTTGTGTCTTGTGATGCGCCAGCACAAGCTGCCACCAAGTGAATTTAACCCTCAATGGTGTGGTTGTTTTTTGGCTAAATCCTACATCAGGGTCAAGCTGTCACACCAAGTGCATTTAACCATCAATAGTCTAGTTATTTTTTGGCCATATACTACATCAGGGCAAGCTATCACCAAGTGCATTTAACCCTCAATGGTGTGGTTGTTTTTTGGCTAAATCCTACATCAGGGTGAAGCTGGCACACCAAGTGCATTTAACCATCAATAGTCTGGTTATTTTTTGGCCATATACTACATCAGGGGCAAGCTGTCACCAAGTGCATTTAAATCTCAATGGTGTGGTTGTTTTTTGGCTAAATCCTACATCAGGGTCAAGCTGTCACACCAAGTGCATTTAATCAGCAATAGTGCAGTTATTTTTTGGCCATATACTACATCAGGGGCAAGCTGTCACCAAGTGCATTTAACCCTCAATGGTGTGGTTGTTTTTGGGCTAAATCCTACATCAGGGTCAAGCTGTCACACCAAGTGCATTTAACCATCAATAGTCTGGTTATTTTTTGGCCATATGCTACATCAGGGTCAAGCTGTCACCAAGTGCATTTAACCCTCAATGGTGTGGTTGTTTTTTGGCTAAATCCTACATCAGGGTCAAGCTGTCACACCAAGTGCATTTAACCATCAATAGTCTGGTTATTTTTTGGCCATATACTACATCCCATATACTACATCAGGGGCAATCTGAGCCTGTCACCAAGTGCATTTAACCCTCAATAGTGTGGTTGGTCAAGCTGTCACACCAAGTGCATTTAACCATCAATAGTGTGGTTATTTTTTAGCCATATCCCAGTCTAATTCTGTCAGTAAACCTATACCTGTCACCCAGCGCCTAAATAATAGGCCTCAAATTTATATCCAGCTAAATCTGTCGTTACTGCTGTGGCTGGTCAAGTTATTTAGTGTCCGTCAAAGCAAAGTTTTTGTTCTGGGTTGAAATACAATTCCCAATTTAGCAATTTCCTAATTTAGTGGTTTCTGCTGTATCAGAGCTATTTTAAATCTATCTCTAAAAGGGTATGTAAGATTCAAGGTGCACATAGGGTCATTCTGAATAACTTCACACACACGCTACTGTGCATTTCCAAGTCTAATTCTGTCAGTAAACCTATACCTGTCACCCAGCACCTAAATAATAGGCCTCAAATTTATATCCAGCTAAATCTGTCGTTACTGCTGTGGCTGGTCAAGTTATTTAGTGTCCGTCAAAGCACAGTTTTTGTTCTGGGTTAAAATACAATTCCCAATTTCTCAATTTCCTAATTTAGTGGTTTCTGCTGTATCAGAGCTATTTTAAATCTATCCCTAAAAGGGTATATAAGATTCAATGTGCACATAGGGTCATTCTGAATAACTTCACACACACGCTACTGTGCATTTCCAAGTCTAATTCTGTCAGTAAACCTATACCTGTCACCCAGCGCCTAAATACTAGGCCTCAAATTTATATCCAGCTAAATCTGTTGTTACTGCTGTGGCTGGTCAAGTTATTTAGTGTCCGTCAAAGCACAGTTTTTGTTCTGGGTTAAAATACAATTCCCAATTTAGCAAATTCCTAATTTAGTGGTTTCTGCTGTATCAGAGCTATTTTAAATCTATCCCTAAAAGGGTATGTAAGATTCAAGGTGCACATAGGGTCATTCTGAATAACTTCACACACACGCTACTGTGCATTTCCAAGTCTAATTCTGTCAGTAAACCTATACCTGTCACCCAGCGCCTAAATACTAGGCCTCAAATTTATATTCAGCTAAATCTGTGGTTACTGCTGTGCCTGTATTAGTGTAATACGGTACCTAAATAGATAGCCAGATAGTGTTAGGTGTCTGTAAAAAAAAGGCCTGAATTTGAATTCAATACATTGGGCCAAATAATATTTTTCTTATTGTGGTGAACGGTAACAATCAGGAAAACATCTAGTAAGGGACGCGGACATGGTCGTGGTGGTGTTAGTGGACCCTCTGGTGCTGGGAGAGGACGTGGCCATTCTGCCACAGCCACACGTCCTAGTGTACCAACTACCTCAGGTCCCAGTAGCCGCCAGAATTTACAGCGATATTTGGTGGGGCCCAATGCCGTTCTAAGGATGGTAAGGCCTGAGCAGGTACAGGCATTAGTCAATTGGGTGGCTGACAGTGGATCCAGCACGTTCACATTATCTCCCACCCTGTCTTCTGCAGAAAGCGCACAGATGGCGCCTGAAAACCAAGCCCATCAGTCTGTCACATCACCCCCATGCATACCAGGGAAACTGTCTGAGCCTCAAGTTATGCATCAGTCTCTTATGCTGTTTGAAGACTCCGCTGGCAGGGTTTCCCAAGGGCATCCACCCAGCCCTTCCCCAGCGGTGGAAGACATAGAATGCACTGACGCACAACCACTTATGTTTCCTGATGATGAGGACATGGGAATACCACCTCAGCACGTCTCTGATGATGACGAAACACAGGTGCCAACTGCTGCGTCTTTCTGCAGTGTGCAGACTGAACAGGAGGTCAGGGATCAAGACTGGGTGGAAGACGATGCAGGGGACAGTGGCGTACCGCCCATAGAGGCAGACCACGCCATTGCTATGGGGCCCGCGGCACTGGGGGGCCAGGAGCGCAGAGAAGGCCCCGCCCACACGTTAGAACGCAGCCGGCCAGCTGAATAACATAAGATTTACAGGGGGGCGGAGCGGAGGCCGGCGACTCGGCGAGAGGAGAGGCCCTGCGTGACGCGCACTGGGCAGGCGAAGTGAGGAGGGGCCGGGGGAGCGGCTTCAGTTGAGGTGCTCACTGTGACCTCCTGCGTCGGATCTCGCGAGATGACGCGATAACGCGGCGCGGGAAGGCACAGTGAGCGATCCTGTACCAGGATGCCACAAGCTGTCCTTAGGTAAGTATTAATTATTATTTTTTTATGTTCCCTAATCCCTACGTTCTACCCTTATTGCAGAGGCACTGGGGACAAGAGAAGGGGACCACTGACTGTACTCAGTCAGTGGACATCATAGTATTAATAAGAGTGGAGAGACGAGTCGACCATTATATTAATAATAAAGAGGGGGACATTATATTATTGATAAAGAGGGGGCCATTACATTAATAATAAAGATGGGGACATTATATTATTATTAATATAATGGCCCCCTCTTTGTTATTAATATAATGGCCCCCTCTTTATTAATATAATGGCCCCCTGGGCCCCTCTTTATTATTAATGTAATGGCCCCCTCTTTATTATTAATATAATGGCCCCCTCTTTGTTATTAAAGAGGGGCCCATTATATTAATAATAAAGAGGGGCCCATTATATTAATAATAAAGAGGGGCCCATTATATTAATAACAAAGAGGGGGCCATTATATTAATAACAAAGTGGGGGCCATTATATTAATAACAAAGTGGGGGCCATTATATTAATAACAAAGTGGGGGCCATTATATTAATAACAAAGTGGGGGCCATTATAATATACAGGGGGAATAATATTATGGGGAATGGGGGACTATCTGTCTGGCTCTAGCACAATATTGGGGGGCAGCAGGATGAGTTGTTGAGACACCAGGAAGGAGAGGTTTATAGTAAAGTGAGGAACCTAAAAAAAAAATCTGTGAAACTCTGCAGAGACGAGAAGCGGCTGAAAGAAGGTGTCATGGCGGTCTTATCTCTGGATGAAGACGTTGAGAAAAGTCTACAGCACAGGAGACGTCACTGGATGTAACAGGTATGGGGCGGCATTCTCCTGTAATAATATTATCCATGCACATATCTGTTTCTCGGTAGGATAGGGGGTAAATAGAATTTGACCCACACTGCCTCAGCCCGGCCCCAGAGTTCAGGTAACACTGTGTGTGTTCTGAATTCTGGGGCCTCACACCCATCTACATTATCTGTACTCAGAGAGTTATCACTGTGTTACATAGGACTGCTAGTGATCTACTACAGTATTTGTTAAAAGGGGCGTGCCCGGGGTAGGGGGGGGGGGGAGTAGGAAGAAAGCACACTGTCCTGAGAATTTTGGGGGGGGGGGCATTAGGGGTTGGGGGGCTCATAGAGGACAGTGTGCTTTTCTCCTACACCTACACCTACTCCTTCCTAACAACCCCCCCCTGGGCATTTTGGAGGGCATTAGGGGTTGGATATTAACCCCTCTAACTCCTTGCTGCTAATGCTGAGTGTGCACATAGCCACCAAATGATATTTCACCAACCAGCCAAACCCCCCCCCCCCCCCCACACACACAAACACATGCGCATATGTGCACACTCAGCAGCAAGGAGTTAAAGGGGTTTGGGGTAAGAGAAGTGATGACAAAATGGCGCAGGTAGCAAAGGGGTTAAGATGTGGGGGATGGCTTACGTCCGGCTTTAGCACAGTGGACAGAGGCAGGAGGAGTGATGTGTATGCGCTCCTGTCCTGCACTCACTCAGTTGTGTGGCATACATATTGCGCCCTGTGTCCACACTGCTAAAGCCTGGCAAGTGACATGCCCATTGTATGAAAATATAAAAAAATAAAAATGTTTATCCCTAACAGTTTCTGTAGGTCATGTATAAATTTATTAAATGGGGGTGTGGCATGGGAGGAGCCAGGTCAGGAAGTGGGAGGGGCCATGGTAGGTAGTGGGCGGGGTTAAGGGGCCCAATTCAGATTTTTGCTATGGGGCCCAGTGATTTCTATGTACGCCCCTGGCAGGGGACGATGAGGTCCTAGACCCCACATGGAATGAAGGTCGTGCCACTGACTTTCACAGTTCGGAGGAAGAGGTAGTGGTGAGACCGAGCCAACAGCGTAGCAAAAGAGGGAGCAGTGGGCAAAAGCAGAACACCCGCCGCCAAGAGACTCCGCCTGCTACTGACCGCCGCCATCTGGGACCGAGCACCCCAAAGGCAGCTTCAAGGAGTTCCCTGGCATGGCACTTCTTCAAACAATGTGCTGACGACAAGACCCGAGTGGTTTGCACGCTGTGCCATCAGAGCCTGAAGCGAGGCATTAACGTTCTGAACCTTAGCACAACCTGCATGACCAGGCACCTGCATGCAAAGCATGAACTGCAGTGGAGTAAACACCTTAAAAACAAGGAAGTCACTCAGGCTCCCCCTGCTACCTCTTCTGCTGCTGCCGCCTCGGCCTCTTCTGCTGCTGCCGCCTCGGCCCTCTTCTGCTGCTGCCGCCTCGGCCTCTTCCTCCGCCTCCGGAGGAACGTTGGCACCTGCCGCCCAGCAAACAGGGGATGTACCACCAACACCACCACCTCCGTCACCAAGCATCTCAACCATGTCACACGGCAGCGTGCAGCTCTCCATCTCACAAGCATTTGAGAGAAAGCGTAAATTCCCACCTAGCCACCCTCGATCCCTGGCCCTGAATGCCAGCATTTCTAAACTACTGGCCTATGAAATGCTGTCATTTAGGCTGGTGGACACAGACAGCTTCAAACAGCTCATGTCGCTTGCTGTCCCACAATATGTTGTTCCTAGCCGGCACTACTTCTCCAAGAGAGCCGTGCCTTCCCTGCACAACCAAGTATCCGATAAAATCAAGTGTGCACTGCGCAACGCCATCTGTGGCAAGGTCCACCTAACCACAGATACATGGACCAGTAAGCACGGCCAGGGACGCTATATCTCCCTAACTGCACACTGGGTAAATGTAGTGGCAGCTGGGCCCCAGGCGGAGAGCTGTTTGGCGCACGTCCTTCTGCCGCCAAGGAACGCAGGGCAACATTCTTTGCCTCCTGTTGCCACCTCCTCCTACTCAGCTTCCTCCTCCTCTTCTTCCACCTGCTCATCCAGTCAGCCACACACCTTTATCACCAACTTCAGCACAGCCCGGGGTAAACGTCAGCAGACCATTCTGAAACTCATATGTTTGGGGGACAGGCCCCACACCGCACAGGAGTTGTGGCGGGGTATAGAACAACAGACCGACGAGTGGTTGCTGCCGGTGAGCCTCAAGCCCGGCCTGGTGGTGTGCGATAATGGGCGAAATCTCGTTGCAGCTCTGGGACTAGCCGGTTTGACGCACATCCCTTGCTTGGCGCATGTGCTGAATTTGGTGGTGCAGAAGTTCATTCACAACTACCCCGACATGTCAGAGCTGCTGCATAAAGTGCGGGCCATCTGTTCGCGCTTCCGGCGTTCACATCCTGCCGCTGCTCGCCTGTCTGCGCTACAGCGTAACTTCGGCCTTCTCGCTCACCGCCTCATATGCGACGTACCCACCAGGTGGAACTCCACCTTGCACATGCTGGACAGACTGTGCGAGCAGCAGCAAGCCATAGTGGAGTTTCAGCTGCAGCACGCACGGGTCAGTCGCACTACGGAACAGCACCACTTCACCACCAATGACTGGGCCTCCATGCGAGACCTGTGTGCCCTGTTGCGCTGTTTTGAGTACTCCACCAACATGGCCAGTGGCGATGACGCCATTATCAGCGTTACAATACCACTTCTATGTCTCCTTGAGAAAACACTTAGGGCGATGATGGAAGAGGAGGTGGCCCAGGAGGAGGAGGAGGAGGAGGAGGAAGAAGAGGGGTCATTTTTAGCACTTTCGGGCCAGTCTCTTCGAAGTGACTCAGAGGGAGGTTTTTTGCAACAGCAGAGGCCAGGTACAAATGTGGCCAGCCAGGGCCCACTACTGGAGGACGAGGAGGACGAGGATGAGAAGGAGGTGGAGGAGGATGAGGATGAAGCATGGTCACAGCGGGGTGGCACCCAACGCAGCTCGGGCCCATCACTGGTGCGTGGCTGGGCGGAAAGGCAGGACGATGACGATACGCCTCCCACAGAGGACAGCTTGTCCTTACCCCTGGGCAGCCTGGCACACATGAGCGACTACATGCTGCAGTGCCTGCGCAACGACAGCAGAGTTGCCCACATTTTAACGTGTGCGGACTACTGGGTTGCCACCCTGCTGGATCCACGGTACAAAGACAATGTGCCCACCTTACTTCCTGCACTGGAGCGTGATAGGAAGATGTGCGAGTACAAGCGCACGTTGGTAGACGCGCTACTGAGAGCATTCCCAAATGTCACAGGGGAACAAGTGGAAGCCCAAGGCCAAGGCAGAGGAGGAGCAAGAGGTCGCCAAGGCAGCTGTGTCACGGCCAGCTCCTCTGAGGGCAGGGTTAGCATGGCAGAGATGTGGAAAAGTTTTGTCAACACGCCATAGCTAACTGCACCACCACCTGATACGCAACGTGTTAGCAGGAGGCAACATTTCACTAACATGGTGGAACTGTACGTGTGCACACCCCTCCACGTACTGACTGATGGATCGGCCACATTCAACTTCTGGGTCTCTAAATTGTCCACGTGGCCAGAGCTAGCCTTTTATGCCTTGGAGGTGCTGGCCTGCCCGGCGCGCCAGCGTTTTGTCTGAACGTGTATTCAGCACGGCAGGGGGCGTCATTACAGACAAATGCAGCCGCCTGTCCACAGCCAATGTGGACAAGCTGACATTCATAAAAATGAACCAGGCATGGATCCCACAGGACCTGTCCATCCCTTATGCAGATTAGACATTAACTACCTCCCCTTAACCATATATTATTGCACTTCAGGGCACTTCCTCATTCAATCCTATTTTTATTTTCATTTTACCATTATATTGCGAGGAAACCCAAAGTTGAATGAACCTCTCCTCTGTCTGGGTGCCGGGGCCTAAATATATGCCAATGGACTGTTCCAATGTTGGGTGACGTGAAGCCTGATTCTCTGCTATGACATGCAGACTGATTCTCTGCTGACATGAAGCCAGATTCTCTGTTACGGGACCTCTCTCCTCTGCCTGGGTGCCTGGGCCTAAATATATGACAATGGACTGTTACAGTGGTGGCTGACGTGAAGCCTGATTCTCTGCTATGACATGCAGACTGATTCTCTGCTGACATGAAGCCAGATTCTCTGTTACGGGACCTCTCTCCTCTGCCTGGGTGCCTGGGCCTAAATATATGACAATGGACTGTTACAGTGGTGGGTGACGTGAAGCCTGATTCTCTGCTATGATATGCAGACTGATTCTCTGCTGACATGAAGCCAGATTCTCTGTTACGGGACCTCTCTCCTCTGCCTGGGTGCCTGGGCGCCTGGGCCTAAATATATGCCAATGGATTGTTCCAATGTTGGGTGACGTGAAGCCTGATTCTCTGCTATGATATGCAGACTGATTCTCTGCTGACAGGAAGCCAGATTCTCTGTTACGGGACCTCTCTCCTCTGCCTGGGTGCCTGGACCTAAATATATGCCAATGGACTGTTCCAATGTTGGGTGACGTGAAGCCTGATTCTCTGCTATGACATGCAGACTGATTCTCTGCTGACATGAAGCCAGATTCTCTGTTACGGGACCTCTCTCCTCTGCCTGGGTGCCTGGGCCTAAATATATGCCAATGGACTGTTCCAATGTTGGGTGACGTGAAGCCTGATTCTCTGCTATGACATACAGACTGATTCTCTGCTGACATAAAGCCAGATTCTCTGTTACGGAACCTCTCTCCTCTGCCTGGGCCTAAATATATGCCAATGGACTGTTCCAATGTTGGGTGACGTGAAGCCTGATTCTCTGCTATGACATGCAGACTGATTCTCTGCTGACATGAAGCCAGATTCTCTGTTACGGGACCTCTCTCCTCTGCCTGGGTGCCTCGGCCTAAATATATGCCAATGGACTGTTCAAATGTTGGGTGACGTGAAGCCTGATTCTCTGCTATGACATGCAGACTGATTCTCTGCTGACATGAAGCCAGATTCTCTGTTACGGGACCTCTCTCCTCTGCCTGGGTGCCTGGGCCTAAATATATGACAATGGACTGTTACAGTGGTGGGTGACGTGAAGCCTGATTCTCTGCTATGACATGCAGACTGATTCTCTGCTGACATGAAGCCAGATTCTTTGTTACGGGACCTCTCTCCTCTGCCTGGGTGCCTGGGCCTAAATATCTGACAATGGACTGTTACAGTGGTGGGTGACGTGAAGCCAGATTCTCTGCTATGGGACCTCTCTCCAATTGATATTGGTTAATTTTTATTTATTTTATTTTTATTTTTATTCATTTCCCTATCCACATTTGTTTGCAGGGGATTTACCTACATGTTGCTGCCTTTTGCAGCCTTCTAGCTCTTTCCTGGGCTGTTTTACAGCCTTTTTAGTGCCGAAAAGTTCGGGTCCCCATTGACTTCAATGGGGTTCGGGTTCGGGACGAAGTTCGGGTCGGGTACGGATCCCGAACCCGAACATTTCCGGGAAGTTCGGGCAAACTTCTCGAACCCGAACATCCAGGTGTCCGCTCAACTCTAGTTTTGACCCATCTTACCCAGACACGTGTAAGTGTGGAATGACCGCTGGTACCTATTCCATATGTGGTGAACAGGCCCAGTGTCAAGCTCCTTCTGGGAATTTAGACTTAATATAACTAACAAAATATGTGCCACAGCAATCTCATTAAAGTCTATGTACTATGCTATGCTACGGGGGCATTTTTTATTATTACATTCTACTCATTTTGGGCTAAAAATTATTTTTTTCAAATGGTCTTTAATAAAAAAATATTCAGCTATTTCTGACATACAAGGGTTAAAAATCAGTATGTTTGCTAGCTGCCACAGACTTTTTTCTTTGAATCCCGTCATCTGTAGGGATGAGCGTACTCGAACTGTATAGTTCGGGTTCGTACCGAATTTTGGGGTGTCCGTGACACGGACCCGAACCCGGACATTTTCGTAAAAGTCCGGGTTCGGGTTCGGTGTTCGTCGCTTTCTTGGCGCTTTTGTGACGCTTTCTTGGCGCTTTTTGAAAGGCTGCAAAGCAGCCAATCAACAAGCGTCATACTACTTGCCCCAAGAGGCCATCACAGCCATGCCTACTATTGGCATGGCTGTGATTGGCCAGAGCACCATGTGACCCAGCCTCTATTTAAGCTGGAGTCACATAGCGCCGCCCGTCACTCTGCTCTGATTAGCGTAGGGAGAGGTTGCGGCTGCGACAGTAGGGCGAGATTAGGCAGATTAACTCCTCCAAAGGACTTGATTAACTGATCGATCTGCAGCTGTGGATCATTGAGCTGCTGATCCTCAATTGCTCACTGTTTTTAGGCTGCCCAGACCGTTTGTCAGTCACATTTTTCTGGGGTGATCGGCGGCCATTTTGTGTCTTGTGGTGCGCCAGCACAAGCTGCGACCAAGTGCATTTAACCCTCAATGGTGTGGTTGTTTTTTGGCTAAAGCCTACATCAGGGTGAAGCTGTCACACCAAGTGCATTTAACCAGCAATAGTCTGTTCATTTTTTGGCCATATACAAAATCAGGGGCAAGCTGCGCCTGTCACCAAGTGCATTTAACCCTCAATGGTGTGGTTGTTTTTTGGCTAAAGCCTACATCAGGGTGAAGCTGTCACACCAAGTGCATTTAACCAGCAATAGTCTGTTCATTTTTTGGCCATATACAAAATCAGGGGCAAGCTGCGCCTGTCACCAAGTGCATTTAACCCTCAATGGTGTGGTTGTTTTTTGGCTAAAGCCTACATCAGGGTGAAGCTGTCACACCAAGTGCATTTAACCAGCAATAGTCTGTTCATTTTTTGGCCATATACAAAATCAGGGGCAAGCTGCGCCTGTCACCAAGTGCATTTAACCCTCAATGGTGTGGTTGTTTTTTGGCTAAAGCCTACATCAGGGTGAAGCTGTCACACCAAGTGCATTTAACCAGCAATAGTCTGTTCATTTTTTGGCCATATACAAAATCAGGGGCAAGCTGCGCCTGTCACCAAGTGCATTTAACCCTCAATGGTGTGGTTGTTTTCTGGCTAAAGCCTACATCAGGGTGAAGCTGTCACACCAAGTGCATTTAACCAGCAATAGTCTGTTTATTTTTTGGCCATATACTACATCAGGGGCAAGCTGCGCCCGTCACCAAGTGCATTTAACCCTCAGTAGTGTGGTTGGTCAAGCTGTGACACCAAGTGCATTTAACCAGCAATAGTCTGTTCATTTTTTGGCCATATACTACATCAGGGGCAAGCTGCGCCCGTCACCAAGTGCATTTAACCAGCAATAGTGTGGTTATTTTTTGGCCATATCCCAGTCTAATTCTGTCACTAAATCCATACCGGTCACCCAGCGCCTAAATACTAGGCCTCAAATTTATATCCCGCTAAATCTCTCGTTACCGCTGTCCTGTTGTAGCTGGGAAAGTTATTTAGTGTCCGTCAAAGCACATTTTTTGTTCTGGGTTGAAGTACAATTCCCAATTTAGCAATTTCATAATTTAGTGGTTTCTGCTATATCAGAGCTATTTGAAATCTATCCCTAAAAGGGTATATAATATTCAAGGTGCACATTGGGTCATTCAGAATAACTTCACACACACCCGCTACTGTGTATTTTCAAGTCTAATTCTGTCACTAAACCCATACCTGTCACCCAGCGCCTAAATACTAGGCCTCAAATTTATATCCTGCTAAATCTCTCGTTACCGCTGTCCTGTTGTAGCTGGGAAAGTTATTTAGTGTCCGTCAAAGCACATTTTTTGTTCTGGGTTGAAGTACAATTCCCAATTTAGCAATTTCATAATTTAGTGGTTTCTGCTATATCAGAGCTATTTGAAATCTATCCCTAAAAGGGTATATAATATTCAAGGTGCACATTGGGTCATTCAGAATAACTTCACACACACCCGCTACTGTGTATTTCCAAGTCTAATTCTGTCACTAAACCCATACCTGTCACCCAGCGCCTAAATACTAGGCCTCAAATTTATATCCTGCTAAATCTCTCGTTACCGCTGTCCTGTTGTAGCTGGGAAAGTTATTTAGTGTCCGTCAAAGCACATTTTTTGTTCTGGGTTGAAGTACAATTCCCAATTTAGCAATTTCATAATTTAGTGGTTTCTGCTATATCAGAGCTATTTGAAATCTATCCCTAAAAGGGTATATAATATTCAAGGTGCACATTGGGTCATTCAGAATAACTTCACACACACCCGCTACTGTGTATTTCCAAGTCTAATTCTGTCACTAAACCCATACCTGTCACCCAGCGCCTAAATACTAGGCCTCAAATTTATATCCTGCTAAATCTCTCGTTACCGCTGTCCTGTTGTAGCTGGGAAAGTTATTTAGTGTCCGTCAAAGCACATTTTTTGTTCTGGGTTGAAATACAATTCCCAATTTAGCAATTTCATAATTTAGTGGTTTCTGCTATATCAGAGCTATTTGAAATCTATCCCTAAAAGGGTATATAATATTCAAGGTGCACATTGGGTCATTCAGAATAACTTCACACACACCCGCTACTGTGTATTTCCAAGTCTAATTCTGTCACTAAACCCATACCTGTCACCCAGCGCCTAAATACTAGGCCTCAAATTTATATCCTGCTAAATCTCTCGTTACCGCTGTCCTGTTGTAGCTGGGAAAGTTATTTAGTGTCCGTCAAAGCACATTTTTTGTTCTGGGTTGAAATACAATTCCCAATTTAGCAATTTCATAATTTAGTGGTTTCTGCTATATCAGAGCTATTTGAAATCTATCCCTAAAAGGGTATATAATATTCAAGGTGCACATTGGGTCATTCAGAATAACTTCACACACACCCGCTACTGTGTATTTCCAAGTCTAATTCTGTCACTAAACCCATACCTGTCACCCAGCGCCTAAATACTAGGCCTCAAATTTATATCCTGCTAAATCTCTCGTTACCGCTGTCCTGTTGTAGCTGGGAAAGTTATTTAGTGTCCGTCAAAGCACATTTTTTGTTCTGGGTTGAAATACAATTCCCAATTTAGCAATTTCATAATTTAGTGGTTTCTGCTATATCAGAGCTATTTGAAATCTATCCCTAAAAGGGTAGATCATATTGAAGGTGCACATAGGGTCATTCAGAATAACTTCACACACACCCGCTACTGTGTATTTCCAAGTCTAATTCTGTCACTAAACCCATACCTGTCACCCAGCGCCTAAATACTAGGCCTCAAATTTATATCCCGCTAAATCTCTCGTTACCGCTGTCCTGTTGTAGCTGGGAAAGTTATTTAGTGTCCGTCAAAGCACATTTTTTGTTCTGGGTTGAAGTACAATTCCCAATTTAGCAATTTCATAATTTAGTGGTTTCTGCTATATCAGAGCTATTTGAAATCTATCCCTAAAAGGGTATATAATATTCAAGGTGCACATTGGGTCATTCAGAATAACTTCACACACACCCGCTACTGTGTATTTCCAAGTCTAATTCTGTCACTAAACCCATACCTGTCACCCAGCGCCTAAATACTAGGCCTCAAATTTATATCCTGCTAAATCTCTCGTTACCGCTGTCCTGTTGTAGCTGGGAAAGTTATTTAGTGTCCGTCAAAGCACATTTTTTGTTCTGGGTTGAAGTACAATTCCCAATTTAGCAATTTCATAATTTAGTGGTTTCTGCTATATCAGAGCTATTTGAAATCTATCCCTAAAAGGGTATATAATATTCAAGGTGCACATTGGGTCATTCAGAATAACTTCACACACACCCGCTACTGTGTATTTCCAAGTCTAATTCTGTCACTAAACCCATACCTGTCACCCAGCGCCTAAATACTAGGCCTCAAATTTATATCCTGCTAAATCTCTCGTTACCGCTGTCCTGTTGTAGCTGGGAAAGTTATTTAGTGTCCGTCAAAGCACATTTTTTGTTCTGGGTTGAAATACAATTCCCAATTTAGCAATTTCATAATTTAGTGGTTTCTGCTATATCAGAGCTATTTGAAATCTATCCCTAAAAGGGTATATAATATTCAAGGTGCACATTGGGTCATTCAGAATAACTTCACACACACCCGCTACTGTGTATTTCCAAGTCTAATTCTGTCACTAAACCCATACCTGTCACCCAGCGCCTAAATACTAGGCCTCAAATTTATATCCTGCTAAATCTCTCGTTACCGCTGTCCTGTTGTAGCTGGGAAAGTTATTTAGTGTCCGTCAAAGCACATTTTTTGTTCTGGGTTGAAGTACAATTCCCAATTTAGCAATTTCATAATTTAGTGGTTTCTGCTATATCAGAGCTATTTGAAATCTATCCCTAAAAGGGTATATAATATTCAAGGTGCACATTGGGTCATTCAGAATAACTTCACACACACCCGCTACTGTGTATTTCCAAGTCTAATTCTGTCACTAAACCCATACCTGTCACCCAGCGCCTAAATACTAGGCCTCAAATTTATATCCTGCTAAATCTCTCGTTACCGCTGTCCTGTTGTAGCTGGGAAAGTTATTTAGTGTCCGTCAAAGCACATTTTTTGTTCTGGGTTGAAATACAATTCCCAATTTAGCAATTTCATAATTTAGTGGTTCCTGCTATATCAGAGCTATTTGAAATCTATCCCAAAAAGGGTATATAATATTCAAGGTGCACATAGGGTCATTCAGAATAACTTCACACACACGCTTCTGTGCATTTCCAAGTCTAATTCTGTCACTAAATCCATACCGGTCACCCAGCGCCTAAATACTAGGCCTCAAATTTATATCCCGCTGAATTTGAATACAATACATTGGGCCAAATAATATATTTGTTGTTGTGGTGAACCATAACAATGAGAAAAACATCTAGTAAGGGACGCGGACGTGGACATGGTCGTGGTGGTGTTAGTGGACCCTCTGGTGCTGGGAGAGGACGTGGCCGTTCTGCCACATCCACACGTCCTAGTGTACCAACTACCTCAGGTCCCAGTAGCCGCCAGAATTTACAGCGATATATGGTGGGGCCCAATGCCGTTCTAAGGATGGTAAGGCCTGAGCAGGTACAGGCATTAGTCAATTGGGTGGCCGACAGTGGATCCAGCACGTTCACATTATCTCCCACCCAGTCTTCTGCAGAAAGCGCACAGATGGCGCCTGAAAACCAACCCCATCAGTCTGTCACATCACCCCCATGCATACCAGGGAAACTGTCTCAGCCTCAAGTTATGCAGCAGTCTCTTATGCTGTTTGAAGACTCCGCTGGCAGGGTTTCCCAAGGGCATCCACCTAGCCCTTCCCCAGCGGTGAAAGACATAGAATGCACTGACGCACAACCACTTATGTTTCCTGATGATGAGGACATGGGAATACCACCTCAGCATGTCTCTGATGATGACGAAACACAGGTGCCAACTGCTGCGTCTTTCTGCAGTGTGCAGACTGAACAGGAGGTCAGGGATCAAGACTGGGTGGAAGACGATGCAGGGGACGATGAGGTCCTAGACCCCACATGGAATGAAGGTCGTGCCACTGACTTTCACAGTTCGGAGGAAGAGGCAGTGGTGAGACCGAGCCAACAGCGTAGCAAAAGAGGGAGCAGTGGGCAAAAGCAGAACACCCGCCGCCAAGAGACTCCGCCTGCTACTGACCGCCGCCATCTGGGACCGAGCACCCCAAAGGCAGCTTCAAGGAGTTCCCTGGCATGGCACTTCTTCAAACAATGTGCTGACGACAAGACCCGAGTGGTTTGCACGCTGTGCCATCAGAGCCTGAAGCGAGGCATTAACGTTCTGAACCTGAGCACAACCTGCATGACCAGGCACCTGCATGCAAAGCATGAACTGCAGTGGAGTAAACACCTTAAAACCAAGGAAGTCACTCAGGCTCCCCCTGCTACCTCTTCTGCTGCTGCCGCCTCGGCCTATTCTGCTGCTGCCGCCTCGGCCTCTTCCTCCGCCTCTGGAGGAACGTTGGCACCTGCCGCCCAGCAAACAGGGGATGTACCACCAACACCACCACCACCACCTCCGTCACCAAGCGTCTCAACCATGTCACACGCCAGCGTTCAGCTCTCCATCTCACAAACATTTGATAGAAAGCGTAAATTCCCACCTAGCCACCCTCGATCCCTGGCCCTGAATGCCAGCATTTCTAAACTACTGGCCTATGAAATGCTGTCATTTAGGCTGGTGGACACAGACAGCTTCAAACAGCTCATGTCGCTTGCTGTCCCACAGTATGTTGTTCCCAGCCGGCACTACTTCTCCAAGAGAGCCGTGCCTTCCCTGCACAACCAAGTATCCGATAAAATCAAGTGTGCACTGCGCAACGCCATCTGTAGCAAGGTCCACCTAACCACAGATACGTGGACCAGTAAGCACGGCCAGGGACGCTATATCTCCCTAACTGCACACTGGGTAAATGTAGTGGCAGCTGGGCCCCAGGCGGAGAGCTGTTTGGCGCACGTCCTTCCGCCGCCAAGGATCGCAGGGCAACATTCTTTGCCTCCTGTTGCCACCTCCTCCTTCTCGGCTTCCTCCTCCTCTTCTTCCACCTGCTCATCCAGTCAGCCACACACCTTCACCACCAACTTCAGCACAGCCCGGGGTAAACGTCAGCAGGCCATTCTGAAACTCATATGTTTGGGGGACAGGCCCCACACCGCACAGGAGTTGTGGCGGGGTATTGAACAACAGACCGACGAGTGGTTGCTGCCGGTGAGCCTCAAGCCCGGCCTGGTGGTGTGTGATAATGGGCGAAATCTCGTTGCAGCTCTGGGACTAGCCAATTTGACGCACATCCCTTGCTTGGCGCATGTGCTGAATTTGGTGGTGCAGAAGTTCATTCACAACTACCCCGACATGTCAGAGCTGCTGCATAAAGTGCGGGCCGTCTGTTCGCGCTTCCGGCGTTCACATCCTGCCGCTGCTCGCCTGTCTGCGCTACAGCGTAACTTCGGCCTTCCCGCTCACCGCCTCATATGCGACGTGCCCACCAGGTGGAACTCCACCTTGCACATGCTGGACAGACTGTGCGAGCAGCAGCAGGCCATAGTGGAGTTTCAGCTGCAGCACGCACGGGTCAGTCGCACTACAGAACAGCACCACTTCACCACCAATGACTGGGCCTCCATGCGAGACCTGTGTGCCCTGTTGCGCTGTTTCGAGTACTCCACCAACATGGCCAGTGGCGATGACACCGTTATCAGCGTTACAATACCACTTCTATGTCTCCTTGAGAAAACACTTAGGGCGATGATGGAAGAGGAGGTGGCCCAGGAGGAGGAGGAGGAGGAGGAGGAAGAGGGGTCATTTTTAGCACTTTCAGGCCAGTCTCTTCGAAGTGACTCAGAGGGAGGTTTTTGGCAACAGCAGAGGCCAGGTACAAATGTGGCCAGCCAGGGCCCACTACTGGAGGACGAGGAGGACGAGGATGAGGAGGAGGTGGAGGAGGATGAGGATGAAGCATGGTCACAGCGGGGTGGCACCCAACGCAGCTCGGGTCCATCACTGGTGCGTGGCTGGGGGGAAAGGCAGGACGATGACGATACGCCTCCCACAGAGGACAGCTTGTCCTTACCCCTGGGCAGCCTGGCACACATGAGCGACTACATGCTGCAGTGCCTGCGCAACGACAGCAGAGTTGCCCACATTTTAACCTGTGCGGACTACTGGGTTGCCACCCTGCTGGATCCACGCTACAAAGACAATGTGCCCACCTTACTTCCTGCACTGGAGCGTGATAGGAAGATGCGCGAGTACAAGCGCACGTTGGTAGACGCGCTACTGAGAGCATTCCCAAATGTCACAGGGGAACAAGTGGAAGCCCAAGGCCAAGGCAGAGGAGGAGCAAGAGGTCGCCAAGGCAGCTGTGTCACGGCCAGCTCCTCTGAGGGCAGGGTTAGCATGGCAGAGATGTGGAAAACTTTTGTCAACACGCCACAGCTAACTGCACCACCACCTGATACGCAACGTGTTAGCAGGAGGCAACATTTCACTAACATGGTGGAACAGTACGTGTGCACACCCCTCCACGTACTGACTGATGGTTCGGCCCCATTCAACTTCTGGGTCTCTAAATTGTCCACGTGGCCAGAGCTAGCCTTTTATGCCTTGGAGGTGCTGGCCTGCCCGGCAGCCAGCGTTTTGTCTGAACGTGTATTCAGCACGGCAGGGGGCGTCATTACAGACAAACGCAGCCGCCTGTCTACAGCCAATGTGGACAAGCTGACGTTCATAAAAATGAACCAGGCATGGATCCCACAGGACCTGTCCGTCCCTTGTCCAGATTAGACATTAACTACCTCCCCATAACCATATATTATTGGACTCCAGGGCACTTCCTCATTCAATCCTATTTTTATTTTCATTTTACCATTATATTGCAAGGCTACCCAAAGTTGAATGAACCTCTCCTCTGCCTGTGTGCTAGGCCTAAATATATGCCAATGGATTGTTGCAGTGGTGGCTGACGTGAAGCCTCATTCTCTGCTATGACATGCAGACTGATTCTCTGGTGACATGAAGCCAGATTGTCTGTTACGGGACCTCTCTCCTCTGCCTGGGTGCTGGGCCTGAATTTATGACAATGGACTGTTGCAGTGGTGGCTGACGTGAAGCCTGATTCTCTGCTATGACATGCAGACTGATTCTCTGCTGACATGAAGCCAGATCCTCTGTTACGGGACCTCTCTCCTCTGCCTGGGTGCTGGGCCTAAATTTATGAAAATGGACTGTTGCAGTGGTGGGTGACGTGAAGCCTCATTCTCTGCTATGACATGCAGACTGATTCTCTGCTGACATGAAGCCAGATTGTCTGTTACGGGACCTCTCTCCTCTGCCTGGGTGCTGGGCCTAAATATCTGACAATGGACTGTTGCATTGGTGGCTGACGTGAAGCCTGATTCTCTGCTATGATATGAAGACTGATTCTCTGCTGACATGAAGCCAGATTGTCTGTTACGGGACCTCTCTCCTCTGCCTGTGTGCTAGGCCTAAATATATGCCAATGGATTGTTGCAGTGGTGGCTGACGTGAAGCCTGATTCTCTGCTATGACATGCAGACTGATTCTCTGGTGACATGAAGCCAGATCCTCTGTTACGGGACCTCTCTCCTCTGCCTGGGTGCTGGGCCTAAATTTATGAAAATGGACTGTTGCAGTGGTGGGTGACGTGAAGCCTGATTCTCTGCTATGACATGCAGACTGATTCTCTGGTGACATGAAGCCAGATCCTCTGTTACGGGACCTCTCTCCTCTGCCTGGGTGCTGGGCCTAAATTTATGAAAATGGACTGTTGCAGTGGTGGGTGACGTGAAGCCTCATTCTCTGCTATGACATGCAGACTGATTCTCTGCTGACATGAAGCCAGATCGTCTGTTACGGGACCTCTCTCCTCTGCCTGGGTGCTGGGCCTAAATTTATGAAAATGGACTCTTACAGTGGTGGGTGACGTGAAGCCTGATTCTCTGCTATGACATGAAGACTGATTCTCTGCTGACATGAAGCCAGATCCTCTGTTACGGGACCTCTCTCCTCTGCCTGGGTGCTGGGCCTAAATATCTGACAATGGACTGTTGCATTGGTGGCTGACGTGAAGCCTGATTCTCTGCTATGATATGAAGACTGATTCTCTGCTGACATGAAGCCAGATTGTCTGTTACGGGACCTCTCTCCTCTGCCTGTGTGCTAGGCCTAAATATATGCCAATGGATTGTTGCAGTGGTGGCTGACGTGAAGCCTGATTCTCTGCTATGACATGCAGACTGATTCTCTGGTGACATGAAGCCAGATCCTCTGTTACGGGACCTCTCTCCTCTGCCTGGGTGCTGGGCCTAAATTTATGAAAATGGACTGTTGCAGTGGTGGGTGACGTGAAGCCTGATTCTCTGCTATGACATGCAGACTGATTCTCTGGTGACATGAAGCCAGATCCTCTGTTACGGGACCTCTCTCCTCTGCCTGGGTGCTGGGCCTAAATTTATGAAAATGGACTGTTGCAGTGGTGGGTGACGTGAAGCCTCATTCTCTGCTATGACATGCAGACTGATTCTCTGCTGACATGAAGCCAGATTGTCTGTTACGGGACCTCTCTCCTCTGCCTGGGTGCTGGGCCTGAATTTATGACAATGGACTGTTGCAGTGGTGGCTGACGTGAAGCCTGATTCTCTGCTATGATATGAAGACTGATTCTCTGCTGACATGAAGCCAGATTGTCTGTTACGGGACCTCTCTCCTCTGCCTGGGTGCCGGGGCCTAAATATCTGAGAATGGACTGTTCCAGTGGTGGGTAACGGGAAGCCAGATTCTCTGCTATGATATGAAGACTGATTCTCTGCTGACATGAAGCCAGATTGTCTGTTACGGGACCTCTCTCCTCTGCCTGGGTGCTGGGCCTAAATTTATGAAAATGGACTCTTACAGTGGTGGGTGACGTGAAGCCTGATTCTCTGCTATGACATGAAGACTGATTCTCTGCTGACATGAAGCCAGATTGTCTGTTACGGGACCTCTCTCCTCTGCCTGGGTGCCGGGGCCTAAATATCTGAGAATGGACTGTTCCAGTGGTGGGTGACGTGAAGCCTCATTCTCTGCTATGACATGCAGACTGATTCTCTGCTGACATGAAGCCAGATCCTCTGTTACGGGACCTCTCTCCTCTGCCTGGGTGCTGGGCCTAAATTTATGAAAATGGACTGTTGCAGTGGTGGGTGACGTGAAGCCTGATTCTCTGCTATGACATGCAGACTGATTCTCTGGTGACATGAAGCCAGATCCTCTGTTACGGGACCTCTCTCCTCTGCCTGGGTGCTGGGCCTAAATTTATGAAAATGGACTGTTGCAGTGGTGGGTGACGTGAAGCCTCATTCTCTGCTATGACATGCAGACTGATTCTCTGCTGACATGAAGCCAGATCGTCTGTTACGGGACCTCTCTCCTCTGCCTGGGTGCTGGGCCTAAATTTATGAAAATGGACTGTTACAGTGGTGGGTGACGTGAAGCCTGATTCTCTGCTATGACATGAAGACTGATTCTCTGCTGACATGAAGCCAGATCCTCTGTTACGGGACCTCTCTCCTCTGCCTGGGTGCTGGGCCTAAATATCTGACAATGGACTGTTGCATTGGTGGCTGACGTGAAGCCTGATTCTCTGCTATGATATGAAGACTGATTCTCTGCTGACATGAAGCCAGATTGTCTGTTACGGGACCTCTCTCCTCTGCCTGTGTGCTAGGCCTAAATATATGCCAATGGATTGTTGCAGTGGTGGCTGACGTGAAGCCTGATTCTCTGCTATGACATGCAGACTGATTCTCTGGTGACATGAAGCCAGATCCTCTGTTACGGGACCTCTCTCCTCTGCCTGGGTGCTGGGCCTAAATTTATGAAAATGGACTGTTGCAGTGGTGGGTGACGTGAAGCCTGATTCTCTGCTATGACATGCAGACTGATTCTCTGGTGACATGAAGCCAGATCCTCTGTTACGGGACCTCTCTCCTCTGCCTGGGTGCTGGGCCTAAATTTATGAAAATGGACTGTTGCAGTGGTGGGTGACGTGAAGCCTCATTCTCTGCTATGACATGCAGACTGATTCTCTGCTGACATGAAGCCAGATTGTCTGTTACGGGACCTCTCTCCTCTGCCTGGGTGCTGGGCCTGAATTTATGACAATGGACTGTTGCAGTGGTGGCTGACGTGAAGCCTGATTCTCTGCTATGATATGAAGACTGATTCTCTGCTGACATGAAGCCAGATTGTCTGTTACGGGACCTCTCTCCTCTGCCTGGGTGCCGGGGCCTAAATATCTGAGAATGGACTGTTCCAGTGGTGGGTAACGGGAAGCCAGATTCTCTGCTATGATATGAAGACTGATTCTCTGCTGACATGAAGCCAGATTGTCTGTTACGGGACCTCTCTCCTCTGCCTGGGTGCTGGGCCTAAATTTATGAAAATGGACTCTTACAGTGGTGGGTGACGTGAAGCCTGATTCTCTGCTATGACATGAAGACTGATTCTCTGCTGACATGAAGCCAGATTGTCTGTTACGGGACCTCTCTCCTCTGCCTGGGTGCCGGGGCCTAAATATCTGAGAATGGACTGTTCCAGTGGTGGGTGACGGGAAGCCAGATTCTCTGCTATGGAACCTCTCTCCAATTGATTTTGGTTAATTTTTATTTATTTAATTTTTATTTTAATTAATTTCCCTATCCACATTTGTTTGCAGGGGATTTACCTACATGTTGCTGCCTTTTGCAGCCCTCTAGCCCTTTCCTGGGCTGTTTTACAGCCGTTTTAGTGCCGAAAAGTTCGGGTCCCCATTGACTTCAATGGGGTTCGGGTTCGGGACGAAGTTCGGATCGGGTTCGGATCCCGAACCCGAACATTTCCGGGATGTTCGGCCGAACTTCTCGAACCCGAACATCCAGGTGTTCGCTCAACTCTAGTCATCTGCTGTCTTGTGTGTAGGTGTTATCTATGATCTCCTGACCTCAAACACTTATTCAAGCCATATTCTTATTAGTTTGATAAAAATTAAGCTATAATGAGTGTTTATGAGGTCAGGAGATCAGAGATAAGAGCTACACATGAGCTGTCAGATGGGATTCAAAGAAAACATATGGTGACAGCTTGCGAACAGACTAATTGTTAACACATATTTCAGAAACAGCGGAACATTTTTTTAAAATAGGAATCAAACAATCGTTTTTAGTACATATTGTATTATTTTTTTATTTTATGTACTTATATAGCGCTACTATATTCCGCAGTGCTTTACAGACATTAGCATCCAACTGTCCCCAATGGGGCTCACAATCTAAGTTCCCTATCAGTATGTTTTTCGAGTGTGGGAGGAAACCCACGCAAACACGGGGAGAAGATACAAACTCATGCAGATGTTGTCCTTGGTCGGATTCGAACCCAGGACCCCAGCGCTAACCACTGAGCCACCATGCTGCCCATATATTGTATAACATCATTATTCCTTTTTTCCATCTTTTTTATAGCCCACCCAAATACCATCTCTGTAGAGGAGGAGTTAAGAAAAATGAAAATGGCCATTATTTCAACATAGCCCATATCCTAGTCCATTTTTCCTCTATATTTCTCTGTTTGTAGAGAACCCTCTCATATGTCTTGATCACCAAATTTAACCGTAATAACCATGTTAGTTTCTCCCCAATACTGTTTTAATTCTATACAAGACCAAAACATATAAACAAAATTAGCCCCTTATGAATAACATTGTGGACAGTTGGATGTGTTTCTAAAACTACATTTATTAAGCCATATTGGGGTAACATAAATTCTATGTAAAATATTAAATTGAACCAAAATGTGATTAAAATTATGAGAGACCAGTATTAAATTAACAAACAAATTTTCCCAATCATCTCCTTTTAACGTTAAACAATCAGTTCCCCAAGATTTTTGACCGGGGGAGCTAATATTATTAAATAGTGCTTTTAATAATAATAATTTATACATTTTGGTAATCTTAACATCGTGACCTATATTCCCCATTAATTCATTTAACGGAGTAGAAGTGTCTATATCTAATAAAGATTTATCTTTAAGACTAAAAAGTGCCAAGCGAAGCTGTAGATATCTAAACCATTATAAATTAGTTATATTCTCTTTGTGCTATACTAATTCCAAAAATAAAAGTATGTACTTCTCCCTTCCTCACCACTTGTGAAAGATAAAAAATATTATTTTTTGCCATTACTGATCCCCTCCTAATAAATTTAAGATTTGTAGTTTATAGTTATGCCAAATGGGTGTACAGCATAAGGATCCCTTTATTCCCAGCCATCCTCTAACAGTGCACCAGGACCTACTGAGCAGTTTCCTTGTCTCAGCGCAATTCTGGCGCATACTAGATAACTGCCCGGTTTCGAGTAGAGTAGACATGTTTTCATAGCCTGATCTACTCACTAATGACCTACATAATGGGATTTTATTCCAGTGGCAAAATAGCCATAGCTGTGCAGATATAAAATAACCCTTAAAATACGGAAGGTTCAACCCTCCTTTTTCTATCGGCTTATATAGATGTTCCAGTTTAAGTCTTACATGCTTTCTTCCCCACAGTAGGTCATTGATGATTCTATCAACTAGTTTAAAACATTTATTGTCAATCCATACTGGGGAATTCCTGAGAATATAAAGGAACTGAGGTAAAATCACCATCTGAGCCATATCGCAATTTTGGATCTCAATTTAGTTATCAATGGGCTTAAATTAAGATGGGGGAAGTCTTCGATCTTGGCAGAGATCGTCATGCCTAAATACTCAAAGGACTCAGAGATCTTCAACATTTTGAGAGGCCCCTCTCTGGGGAGTTGAAATCTATCTACAGGCATAAGAGTGGTTTTTGACCAATTAATATCAAGACCTGACACTTCCCAAAAGGAATTAACTAATTGAATAACTCTTGGGAGTATTAGATTATAATTATTTATAAACAATAAGACGTCATCCGCATATAACGATATTCTGTCATCTATCACTAATGTCCCAAATCCTTTTATCCCAGGATTTAGCCTTACCATTGCTGCCAAAGGCTCAATATAGATGTCAAAGAGCAATGGGGAAAGAGGGCACCCTTGACAGGTGCCTCTACTCAAGGAAAAGCTCTCTGTCAAACTCCCATTAATACTCAAACTAGCTCTAGGGGACTTATACAAGAGCTTGATCATATTTATAAATCTGGCCCCAAATCTCATTTTCCCTAGAACCCTTCAGAGGAATCTCCACTCCACCCTGTCAAAAGCCTTAGAGGCATCAAGAGAAAGGATGGAGCGAGAGACCTTCCCTAGAAGACGGTAAGTTCGCAAACAAAACGATGGAGATTGTAATGCGTACCTTTATTCGGGATGAAGCTATTCTGATCGGGATGGATAACACCATGCAACAATGATTTTGCTACTGAGAGAAAAACATGTGATTTATACTAAAATTAGCGTGCTGATTCCAAATATGAACTCAGAATTTGCCTGACACGTCTAGATTTTAACCCCTTAAGGGCCCTGGGATTTTCCATTTTTGCATTTTAGTTTTTCACTCCCTGTCTTCCCATAGTCCTAACTTTTTTATTTTTCCACTCACATAGCCTTAAGAGGGCTTATTTTTTGCGAGAAAAGTTGTACTTTCTAATGGTACCACTAACGGTTGCATACCAGATAGTAGGAAGTGGGAAAAAATTCCAAATGGGGTAGAATTGGAAAAAAAATGCAATTCTGAAAAAGGTTTTTATTTTATTTATTTTTACACTGTACACTATGTGGTAAAATTGACCTGTTAACTTCATTCTCCAGGTCAGTACGGTTACAACGATAATTGTATATATTTTTTTATAGCCATATTCTGACCCATATAACTTTTTTGTAGTTATGTGTACGGGGCTGTGTGAGGGCTTATTATTTGCGGGACGATCTGTTCCTTTCAGTGATACCAATTTGAAGTGTGTGCAACTTTTTATTTTATTTTTGAAAACATAACAATGAAGCATATTAAAACCATCCATAAATATACATATTTTTCCAAGTATTAATCCCCTATTCCCCTAACCCTCTCTTCCCCACCCGTGGTAGCTGGGGGAAAATAAAAGGCAAATTTATTTTATTTTACCATTTTACTTTCATTAAACACTCTCATTAAAAAAGGTTTCCCATTTATGCCACAATCGGTTATACGAAGCACTTTATTTTGCTTAATATAACTCGCTTTCTCAATGAATTTATTTAAACTCATCATGTTTATCCATTTCCTAACTGTGGGCACCACAGATCTCATCCAATTCCTCGTGATTAACAAATGAGCCAAAAAGAAAGACTTATATACCACACACTGCATATCCTTTGTCAAATTACCAGGAAATTCACCCAAACACAAATATAAATTGACAATGATAGTTTGAGACCAAAGATGTCTCCAAACTTTTACATGAAGACCTGCCAGAATGATTGCATCTTTGGGCATCTCCACCACATATGAATTTTATATCCGCATTACCATTTTCACATCTCGGGCAGGAATTTGAGAAATTGAATGAGAACGTGTGAAGCCAACTAGGAGTCAGATATACATGGTGCAAAATCATAAATTGGTTGATTCTGTGCCAGGGACTTCTCAAAAATTTACACACCTTCCAAAAACCCTTCCATTGTTCCTCAGTTAAGGGGCCAATATCCTTTTCCCATATAACCTTACTAGTGCACTTCATAGCCTCACTTAATATTTCCCTAAATATCTTATATAAAAATGAAACTATTCTATAATTCCCCTTCTACCCTATAATATAATTCAACAGTTCATGTGAACTTAGTTCTCAAATCTTTCTCATGTTTACATTTTTTAATAATTGAGACTAATTGAATATACTTAAATGAACATTCCCCATCTTCTCCATCACTCCCCTTTAAATCTATTAACGTTTTGAATTCCCCATCCTTCATAAATTGTGCCAAAAACCACTTTCCACTAATCCAATACCTAGCTACTTCCCCATAAATGAATGCCCCCAGTGACTTATTATACCATAAAGGAGTCATACTTATATTTCCCTCCAGCCCTAAATGTTTTTTAAGTAGACTCCAAGACTCCATCAACATCTTCACTAAAGGGAGTTTATATAACCCTATATTGTTCAGTTGTCCTGACTCAAGCAATGCAAATATATTGGGCAAAGGTCCCACGCTATTCCTCACCAGGGATTGTTAGCAGTCAGTGTGTTCCCTTCCCAATTCATTAGCAATGCTATTCTAGTTGCCAAGCAAGTTTTTTCTTAACTCTCCTTCTATCCCATATCAGTTCATTAAACAGTTTTTTCCATTTCTTTAGAGATCTTGTTGCCAAGAGCAATAGGGGAGTGCCGAAGAGGATATAATAATTGGGGTGGCAAAAGCATTTTAATCAGGGCTATCCTATCTGCTTTACTTATAGGGAGCTTGTTCCAGATCTTGATTCTCTCTTTGAACCTACCTAACAACAGGGCCAAGTTTAGTTCACTGAATCTAGAGGGCTCTTTCGCTATCACAACCCCCAGATATCTGAAGATAACCTGAGAACCCAGCAGATTCTTCTCATTTACCCTTACCCTCTCACTTAACGGCAATAATACTGATTTACTCCAATTATCACTATGCCTGAATGCTTGCCAAACTCTTCTAATATTGGCATAACATACCTCAGGTCCTTATTAGTATCTCCAAAGAAGAGAAGAAGATTGTCTGCGTATAGTGAAAATTTGTCCTCTGTCCCCCGTACTCCAAACCCCCGAAGCCATGAATCCTGCCTAATCTTAATAGCTAGGGCTCAATAACGAGGGCAAAGAGTAGGGGGAAAAGAGGGCACCCCTGTCTCATACCCCTTTTAATGCTAAGAATCCGAGAGAGCTGTCCATTGACACATACCCTTGCAGTAGGATCTCTATATAAAATCTTCATCCAACCTATAAATTCCGAAGCTAACCCAAAACGCCCTAAAATTTCCCAAAGAAACCCCCATTCCACGCTGTCAAAAGCCTTTGATGCATCTAGTGACAGAATAGAGTGGGGGTCATCCTCATTTATTGTCCATTGTATATTGGCAAAGACCCTAAACAGATTGAGAGATGTTGATCTTCCCAGGATAAAGCCGTTTTGATCTTCATGCACTAAGCTCTTGATCACCATCCTCAATCTCCTTGCAAGGATCCTAGCCGATATTTTACATTCAGTATTTATTAAAGATATTGTCCGATAGGAACCCGGATCCCTACCGTCCTTACCCGCCTTAGGGATTAAAACAATTGTAGCCTCACTCATCGAAATTGGCAGACAGCCCACTTGTTTTGAGTGTGAGAAGACCTCCAATAATCTTTACGCCCAAAGCTCTTTATCTATTTTGTATAATTCTGCGGGAAGTCCGTCCGGACATGGGACTTTACCGAGTGGAAATTCAGCGAGTTCATCTATCACCTATTTGATTGAAATAGGCTGATCTAACTCAATTTGCTGAGCGGGGCTAAGTTTTGGAAAAATTATATCTTCTAGAAAACCATATAAGTCAGTATGGTCCAATTGTATTTGTGACGAGTACAGTTGTTCATAATATTCCTAAAAAAAAAACAGAATCTTATCAGACTCGTAGCGAATTATACCCTCTTTGTCAGAAATCTTTGTCAGAAATCATAGGGATCTTTACCACCATATCCATATTTTTAACAACCCTAGCCAGATGTTTCCCTGGTCTCCCACCCTCCCAATAATTTCTGGTTTTAATAAATAGGTCCCTGTTCTGTGCTTTTTCGCTGAAATAATTATTATAGTTGTTAGACGCTTGGAGCCAGGCTTCCCTTGCCTCCTCCATTCTCAAATTAATCATACTTTGCTCCTTATTCAACAAAGTTTACATTAACTCCTGTTCATTCTTTTTGAAGCCCCTCTTTAACTGAATGATCCTATTGTTCAGTATTCCTCTCACATAGGCCTTAGCCATATCCCAGACCATATTAACCTCAGCTGAGCCCTGGTTAACATTAAAAAATAATTTTAAATCTTCACCAAATTTGTAATCTCACCCTATTGAATCAAGCCATGCAGAGTTGACAGAATAGGGCCTCTGAAATATCTGTCCCTCTGTCTCACCAAAACATACCTTTAATAAAACTGGGGAGTGGTCTGAGATACCCCTTGGGCCATATGAGACTACAGTTTTCCATGCAAAAGTTGCCTGATTCCCAAACACCAAATCAATCTTGGAGAAGGAGTCAAAAGTTTTACTGTAGCAAGAGAATTGCTTTATTGACGGATTATGGGTCCTCCATATATCCCACCAATTGAATTCTTGTACCAACCTTTTTAATGCAAAGCTCCCTTTGCGACTTTTTGATCATTTTTATAAAAAAATTATTGGGTAGTTGAAGTGACAAAAAATAGCAAATTGGCAGTTTTTTTTCCCATTATGCCATTTGCCGTATGCCATTAATATTGTTATATTTTAATAGTATGGGCATTTTCGCACGCGGTCGATGCCCATGATGTTTATTTTTTTATTGTTTAAGTATTTTTATTTTAAGGAAAGGGGGGTGATTTGAACTTTTTTTTTATATTTGCAAAAACTTTTTAAAACTTTTTTTTTCAAGTCACCTTGGATTGCCTATTATGTTCATTGATGTCTATACAGACACCATTGAACACTTCATTTTCACTATACAAATACAAACCTACCACTTAGTGGCCTGTATTGGTATAGTAATCTAATAGGCACCGAAGCCTGCTTGAGGCTTCAGCCTATTAGATCAATGTAACAGGTTCCCCGATCTCAGCCGGAGAACGCTGCTACAAAAGCGGAAGTACGCGACTTCAGCTTCCGGACTGCGTAGATGCCGTGGTCATCTGAAAGGGAAAATGTATGCGATCAGCCTTTTGGCTAATCGCATACATGTGCCACGGGTTTCTGCTACTTAAAATAGCAGAAACCCAGAGGCTATGGCGTCCGCTGTACATGAGGTCCTTAAAGGGTTAAGTACATGCAAATCCTATTCAGTTATAATATTAATGCATTATATTGGAGACTCAGGCTGATGTCAGCAGTGAGTATATAAGGAAATCTGGACAGATTTTGATAAAGTGATCTGTTATAGTGCTAATCAGTTTTGAAACTTAAGATGGATAAACGCAAATGTGTTAACGATGCAGACAATTTCTGCTACATATGTGGCAAATACACTACTTATGATCAGCGCAAGAATCTGACAAAGCGAGTGTGTCTTGCAGCTTGGGATGCATTTGTGCTAGTAGTGCAGAACATTCTTGGGAACAGATGAGCTGCAAACTATGCTGAATTAGTAGACAAAATGCTTACAGCAGATGAACAACTTGGCTGCCGAATGTCATTGAAAGTGCATTTCTTACATTCCCATCTTGACTTTTTCCTACCCAATTTTGGACACGTAAGTGACGAACATGGAGAGCGGTTCCATTAAGATATGTTCCTACAATGGAGAACAGGTATCAAGGCCGCTGGAATGCCAACATGATGGGGGACTACTGCTGGTTTTTGCGACGGTAAAATATGACAATTCCCAAACGTAAAACCAGATGCCTGAAGCATCAGTCTCTATCCAGAAGGAGGTGTCATACAAAAGCTGGAGTAGCATTTCTAGAAAAAAAATGTTAGGGTTATGTCACACTGAGTTTTTTGTGCTAATTTTGGATATTCCTGCCTCAAAAGACACCTTGAAACAGCCTTCCATTCATTTCAACGGGATGAGGCACTTGCTTTTTTCCACGCCGAAAAAATAAGCAGCATGCCCTTTCTTGGGGTGGAATCCACACTGAATCTCCCATTGAAATGAATGGGAAACATCAAAAAACAACTTTGTATGTGTTTTCTTGGCATTTTCTGCATGGATTTGGAGCAGATCCAAGCCAAAAACCACAAAATGCGGTTTTGTATTGAAGTTTTCACTGATTTGTTAAAAAAAAACACTGTCAAAAGACAACATAAAAAACCCATCAAAATCAGAAATCACTCTGAAAAGAAAAAGTTTTTTAGGTTTAAAGATGCACCAAATCCAACAAACAATGTGCGACATTTGATGCATTTGATAAATGCAGACTCAAGAAAAGCATGCTTCAAATACCCCCTTCTTCACAAATTTACCCAATATTCGTACTCTGAACAAGCATTTCTGCAGAGCAACGTTAACATGAACCAGATTGCAGTGCTTGAAAGAACATCGTGGGTCCATGGAAAATCTGATCAGTAGGAGTGCTAAGAGTCAGGTCTGCACTAATCTACTATTGATGATGTATCCTGAGCATAGGTCATCAATATTCCAAAAATGGAAAACTTGTTTAATATTGTAATCTTTGGCTGATCATATTAGTTAGTGTAAATTTTAATACTGCACTGTACAATTTTTGATTTAGGCCTCTTTCACACGAGCATGACTAATTAGGTCCGGATGCGTTCAGTGAAACTCGCACCATTTTGCAAGCAAGTTCAGTCAGTTTTGTCTGCGATTGCGTTCAGTTTTTTGATAAAAAACTGAAGGTTTACATACATCATCTCCTAGCAACCATCAGTGAAAAATGCATTGCACAGTATCTGCACTTGCTTGCGGATGCAATGCGTTTTTCACTGAAGCCCCATTCACTTCTATGGGGCCAGGACTGGTGAAAAACTCAGAATATAGAACATGCTGCATGATGTGTGAAAAACAATGCTCATGTACACAGACCCAGTGAAATGAATGGATCAGGATTCAGTGCAGGTGCTATGCGTTCACGTCACGCATTGCACCCGTGCTGAAAACTCACTCGTGTGAAAGGGGCCTTAGTTGTCTTTGACATTAGTTGTGAGAACATAGGAAGCGTCATTAGGTGAAATACAATGGTGAATATAGTATCACTGATCCTTACACCTTTATTCCAATTAGAAAACTCTTGCTGTGGTGGTCAGAAACTTCTGTTCTCTCATCATAGAACTGTAAAATACCTGAAAAAAAGTAAGAGGTTAACAGTAAAAAAAATACTTTCCAGTTAAATAAAGCTTAATGGCTATGGACACCTTTGTGCACTAAAATCAATAACCCCATATCTTACCGTAATGCAGCAAATAATAAAATTTCACTTGTTCGTTTACTGGTATCAGCTTTGCTTCACATGCTCTCAGAAATGCTCTGATATGAGTTTTGCTCTCTGCTGTCATCTCCTGTGAGGCTCTGTGGGTGTTCCTGTGGATTTCACATGCACCAGCACAGCACTGCTGCCCCACCCTCATATCCTGTTACATCGCACAGCTATCAGCCACTTACACATAGGCCCCTTTCACACGGGCGAGAATTCCGTGCGGTGCAATGCATGAGGTGAGCGCATTGCACCCGCACTAAATCAGGACCTACTCACCTCAATGGGGCTGTTCAGATGAGGGGTGATTTTCATGCATCACTTGTGCGTTGCGTGAAAATCACAGCATGTTCTATATTCTGCGATTTTCACACATGGTTGCTAGGAGATGATGTAAGTAAATTGATAAAAGTCAATTTACTGTATTATTTTCCCTGATAACATGGTTATAAAGGAAAATAATAGCATTATTAATACAGAATGCTTACTAAAAAATGGCTGTTCTGGCAGTTGCTATTTTTAGTTTTTTTACAATGTTCACCTGACAGAGTAGATAATGTGATATTTTTATAGAGCAGGTCAATACCTAATATGTCTATTTTTAAAATTTTATTTTGGATTTACACAATAATATATTTTTTTTTAAATCATGTTTCTGTGTTTCCATTTTCTGCAAGCCATATTTTTTTTTGGGTGTGATTGTCTTAGGTAATGTCTCATTTTTTTGCTGGAAGAGATGATGGTTTGATTGGTACCATTTTGTGGCACGTATGAATTTTTGATCACTTGGTATTACACTTTTTGTGATGTAAGGTGATAAAAATTTCTTTTTTGGCACATTTTTAATTTTATTTTTTTATGGCGTTCACCAGACGGGTTGGATCACATGCTATTTTTTATAAAGCAGGTTGTTACAGACACAGTGATGCCCAATATGTGCATTTATTTAATTTTATTTTACACAATAAAAGCATTTTTGAAAAAAAATCATGTTTTTGTGTTTCCATTTTCTGAAAGTAATATTTTTTTTATTTTTTGGACATTTGTCTTAGGTAGGGTCTCATTTTTTTCGGGATGAGATTATGGTTTGATTGGTACCATTTTGGGGCACATATACATTTTTGATCACTTGGTATTACACTTTTTGTGATGCAAGGTGATAAAAAAATTGCTTTTTTGGCACATTTTTTATTACATTTTTTATGGCGTTCACCATACGGGTTGGATCACATGCTATTTTATAGAGCATGTTTTTACGGACACAGTGATGCCTAATATGTGCTGGGTCTCCTTGGCAACCTGTTTGTGTACTACTCACTAAAAAAGTATGCATATTAGGTATTGCCGCATCCGTAAGAACCTGCTCTATAAAAATATCACATGACCTAACCCCTCAGGTGAATACTGTAAATTTTTTTAAAATAGTAATTTTTTGTCACATTACATCACAAAAAGTGTAATAGCAAGCAATGAAAAAGTCATACGCACCCCAAAATAGTGCCAATCAAACCGTCATCTCATCCTGAAGAAAATTAGCCCCTACACAAGATAGTGCCAATCAAACCGTCGTCTCATACCGCAAAAAATGAGACCCTAAGATACCTAAGATAATCGCCCAAAAACTGAAAAAACTATGGCTCTCAGAATATGGAGACACTAAGGGCTGTTTCACACGAGCGGATGCCGTGCGTGGCATCCGCTCCGTGAAAGAGTGCCAAAACCCGATGCAGACTGCAGAGGCACGGAGCAATAACATGACTGATAATGCTCCGTGCCTCTCTGATCTCTTTACTACGAAATCACAGTTGTCACTGTGATTTCGTAGTAAAGAGATCACAGAGAGGCACGGAGCATTATTGACCGACTTGTCTGTCTGTCGGTCATGTGACGCTGGCCACGTCACATAACCCTCACTTCCCACTATAATTACAGGCGGCCTGCTGGCTACAGGTTGCCTGTGATTTTAGTCTCTTAGGCTGTGTGTATTGTTAACTACTCTATTGATTGACCTCTGGAATTTGACCTTGACTGTTTCCTGACCTCCCTTTGCCTGCTCCCTTGGTTTTGACGCTACATCTCGGATTCTGACCTCGGCTCGTTCTCGGATTTGCCACCTGCCTTTTCCCTTTGTATTGACGTGACCTCCCGGACTGACTTCGACTAGCTGACCCGCCTTTGCCTTCTCCTTCACAGGGTACCTCTCTCTTGTCCACTTCCTTGTCCATTTGTCTGCCTGCATCTCGCATACTGTTCTCTGCCTAGCTGTCCGGTACCCTCTCTGTTCCTTCCTCCCCTACCTGGCACTTAGGGAGGTTAGGGACCGCTGCCCAGTTGCGCCCCGTCACCTAGGGCCGGTGGTGCAAGTAGGCAGGGACAGGGTTGAGGGTGGCAGCCTAGGGGGTGCACTACCTTCTACCTTCCCTTCCCGTGACAGAATCACAGGCCTAATTAGCATGGACCCTCTACAGAGTCTTACCGAGCATGTGCAGGGTCTTGCTCAAATGTGCAAGAATTAGGGGAAAGTTTACAGGTACACCCCCCGTTCTCGCTCCTGCCGCTATTCAGGTGGAACCGCATCTTAAATTACCCGATCGGTTCTCGGCTGACCGCAGGAGTTTTTTAGCTTTCAAAAAAAGTTGCAAGCTCTATTTCCGACTACAACCTCACTCCTCTGGTCCTGACCAACAAAGGGTTAGGATAATCATCTCTCTACTTCAAGGGGACCCCCAGGAATGGGCCTTTTCCATGCCGCCAGATTCCCCATGTCTTAATTCTGTTGACCTCTTTTTCCAGGCCCTAGGGGTCCTTTACGATGAGCCTGACCGAGCGTCTGTGGCTGAGTCTAATCTAAAGGTCCTTACCCAGGGGGATCGTCCCGTGGAGGATTATTATGCCCAGTTCCGCAAGTGGTGCATCCCTTCGGTTGGAACGAACCAGCCCTTAAATGCCAGTTTAGGGCAGGGTTTAGACAGATGGATTAGAGAGAGACAGCGGGAGCATTTGTTTTCTCCTCATAGCCTTCCAAGGTCTGAGGTTTTTTCCTATCGAACCCAAGCTGGAGACTCAGATGGATGAACCAATGCAGCTCGGGATGACACGAAGAAAACCTACGCCATCCCCAGGGCTCTTTTTTTTATTGTGGCGATTCCGACCACTGGGTCCGTCAGTGTCCCAAGGCTCCTCCTTCTGGAAGATCTTCCAAGGGATCCAAGGACAAGGTACTCCCGGAGGTGGTAAGAAGCAAACTATTGCTGCCTGTCTCAATTGCCTTTGGGGTCTTAAAGGGGTCAGGAAGTGCTTTTGTGGATTCAGGGTCAGAATTTAGTTTTATTGATCTCAAATTTGCTGAATGGGTAGGGATCCCAATACTAAAATTGTCCACTCCGATTCAGGTGATCGCCATCGACTCTACCCCCCTACTGGGGGGGCACAGTAAAGCTCCGTACTTCCGAGATAATCCTGTCTGTTGAGGTCTGCCACTCAGAGAAATGTTCCTTTTTTGTTCTAGAGAATCTAATTGTTCAGGTAGTACTGGGCATGCCCTGGCTTCAGCAACATAACCCGGTCATCAACTGGAGTTCGGGCGAGTTAGAGAAATGAGGTTCCAACTTTAGTTCTTGCTTAACTGTAATTCAAGCTAGATGTCATTCCTCACTTTATTGCTGACTTTCATTATGTTTTTTCCACTGCTGAGACAGATATTCTCCCTCCCAGAGGTCTTATGACTGCGCCATTGAGTTGGTTCCTGAGTCTAAATTTCCTAAGGGGTGGATTTACAATCATTCTGGCCCTCAACGCAGTGCCATGAGAGATTATATCCAGGAAAGTCTTAAAAAGGGGCATATTAGGCCCTCCACCTCTCCTCTGGGAGCAGGGTTCTTTTTCGTTAAGAAGAAGGACGGTGGTCTTAGACCCTGCATTGATTATAGAAACTTGAATAAAATCACTATTAGGAATCAATATTCCATCCCGTTGATTCCTGATTTATTCAACCAGGTCTTGGGTGCTTCTTGGTTTTCTAAACTCGATCTGAGGGGGCTTATAACCTGATTCGTATTAAAGAGGGTGAGGAATGGAAGACTGCCTTTAACACTTCAGAGGGACACTTTGAGTATCTTGCTATGCCATTTGGTCTCTGCAATGCCCCAGCTGTGTTTCAGAACTTTATGAACGACATTTTCAGAAAGCTTATCGGCAAGGTTTTGATTGTTTATCTTGATGATATTCTTGTCTTTTCATCGGATTGGAAGACCCATGTTTCGCACGTCAGATTGGTTCTTAAAATCCTCAGAGAGAATCATCTATCTGTTAAATTGGAAAAATGTGTATTTGGAGTTCAAGAGATTCCCGGGTATATTCTTATATACCCGGGTATATTCTTACTCCTCATTCATTTAAAATGGATCCCAGTAAGGTTCAGGCTATCCAAGACTGGGTGAGACCATCCTCCTTAAAGGCACTTTAACGCTTTTTAGGATTCTCCAACTTTTATCGTAAATTTATTTTAAAAAATTTGGTCATTGCCAAACCCCTTACTGATTTGACTAAGACAGGGTCTGACCTTGTCAACTGGTCGTTGGAGGCCTGCCAAGCCTTTGAGACTCAAAAAATGTGTTTTCAAAAGGCCCCAGTCTTGGTTCAGCCTAATCCAGAGGAACATTTTGTGGTGGAGGTTGATGCCTTGGATGATGGCGTGGGGGCCATCCTCTCCCAGGGGTCTTCCAGCTTCACACATTTAAGGCCGTGTGCCTTCTTTTCTCGCAAGTTCTCTCCCTCAGAGAGAAATTATGATATTGGAAACCGTGAGTTACTGGCCATTAAGTGGGCATTCGAGGAATGGAGACATTTTTTAGAAGGTGCTAAACACTGTGTTACTCACAGATCATAAGAATTTAGTGTTTCTTGAGGCGGCCAAACTCCTTAATCCTAGACAAGCTAGATGGGCCCTGTTTTTTACTTGTTTTAACTTCTCTGTTACTTTCAGATGAGGAAGTAAAAATATTAAAGCAGATGCCTTGTCCCGAAGTTTTAATGCCATCCAACCTCCTGACACCCCTCCTGAACCCATCTTGCCGGCAAGCATCTTGGTGGCAGCGATTTCTTCAGATCTTTCCTCTGAGATTCAACGGGCTCAGCAACTTGCTCCTCCACAAACACCTTCAGATAAGTTGTTTGTTCCCGAGCATTTTCATTTTCGACTATTGGGTGAGTGTCATGACTCCGTTCTGTGTGGTCATCCAGGCATTGCTGCCACTAAAGAATTACTGTTGAGGTCTTTCTGGTGGCCCACTTTATCTAAGGATGTGCGATCTTATGTTTTGGCTTGTGAGGTATGTGCCAGATCTAAAACCCTGAGGTCACATCCTGCTGGTGAACTACAACCACTACCCATTCCCTGCAGGCCATGGTCACACATTTCCATGGATTTTATCTCTGACCTGCCCCCCTCTGAGGGGAGGTCAGTGGTTTGGGTGGTGGTTGACCGTTTAAGCAAGATGGTGCACTTTGTTCCCTTAAGTAAGCTCTTTCATGCGAAAACCTTAGCATCCTTGTTTATTGAACACGTGGTATGCTTGCATGGTGTTCCTGAAAATATCATCTCTGATAGGGGTGTTTATTTTTGTGGCGGAACCCGCCTCGCCACTGGGCATTGGAGAGGACTGGCTACCCGCCTCCTACCTGCTGACTATGGCCCCTGGTAAATTTGTACGTTTGAATGCAATTTGGGCATGTATTTTATATTGCTGCTACTGGCCCTTTAAGGACCATCCGTGGACATATTATGACTTTTAGGAACAATGCCCTTTAAGACTGTATAGCAGATTGCATTCAGGCTGTCTTAAATATTATGTATGTTATTATGGGTTCGGTTAAATTGTATTGATATGTATTGTAAACTGTATATATCTTGCTCTTACTGTAATGTTTACTATGTTAAAGGCATTGCTGTTCTGTGCCTCTTCTTCTTCCCCTTTTTCCTGTCCCATTGTTTCCCCAGCAAGGTGTTGTCTCAGGGACACTGGGAGACCAGTTTAAACCAGCTGCTCTGTCCCTCCTCAATCTCCCATCAGCCCTTGCTATTGTCTGGCCCCACCCTTCCTTGTACTATAGTCCTCCATGTGCCCTATTGTATGTAAATGAGGCTGTTGGGGGGGGGTTAAAGTAGGTGTGCTATGTCTAAATAAAGTGAGTTCCTGTTTTAACCCTCAAAGTGAAGTGTTGTCTCATTCTTGGGGGAAGATTTATGGTATGCTGTTCCAGTTTGACTGCTAGGAGCGTAAACCTATTCGTATGGTTTCCTATTCCACTGTCTACAGCATTCATATGCTTGAGAGGATTTATATGCTTCTTCGGTTCGGTGATGGTGGTGTCTGCCAGAGTGCTTGGAGACCTCAGGAAACGATAGGAGCATCCAGCAACGGAGGTACTCAGTCGGGGTGCCAGGTGATCCATTACATTGGTGGCAAGCAGTGGGATGGCGTCCTGGTGTGAGAGGAACAACACCCTGGAGACACAGGAATTATTATGGAGCGGCATAGAACCAGCGAGTTCCTGGACAACGCTCGAGGTAGGAAATGAATTTAACCGGAGGTTACAGAACCTCTTGGCACCACTGGTCAAGCCAATAGGAGAGGCAACCAGGTTGGACTGCATAGAGAGCGCCCGACAAGAGTTGTGGGAAGAAACCCTAGAAGGTGTCCAGCGTTGGCGAGGTGAGCGTCTTCTCAGCAAGGAGCAGCGGTTACAGGCCAGAGTGGCCCTACGGGTACCTATGCAGGGAGAACAGGCCCAGGAGGAATTGGTGATGCAACTTAATTCACTGGCATGGAGGGAACTGGGTCTCGATGATGCATACCAAGCGCTACGTTGGTACGCGGTTCAGCGGGTTCCCGGAATGGCCAAATTTGACAAACCCGAGGGCAAGGATTATAATGGCCCTGGCTTATTATGGGGGACCTTTGCAGAACCGGAATTTGGGAGTGCGGCAGAGTCACGGCTTTGGGACATATTTGACTACAGAGAGGCCGTGCTGGATCTCCCTATGGCCGAAGACCTAAGGCCAGACCTGATTGAACTAGCTGTCCAGGAATGGGAACTGGAGCAGGATTACCAGCACCTGTTCAGCTCCAGTCAGTCACCCTATACCCTGCAGGTACCACCAGAGCAGTGGGAGATCGAACAGAATTATGCGGACTTATATAATCAAGTGACACCGCCTGTCTCTAACCTGATGGGGCTTATGGACTGTACACCATTGGGAGCGGTGAGTTTCATTCCCCCTCCCCAACAACTAAGCCCATCATCAGGAGACTTGCATTCGGTACATCCTACCCCCCAACCAGCTCCAGAAAGGAGGGACCTTATCGACTGGTCCTGGGAAGACCCACAGATGGCAGGTGGAGATAGGACTGCGGTCTCTCTACTGGCCCTACAGGGATGCTGGGCAGTTGGCAGAATATTCCACCGGGAGGGGAGAGTCTCGTTCCCCCTCCCCAGCGGCAGCCTAGCCCACCAAGGGGAGACAGTAAGCCCCACAACAGTGCAGATGGGACCGTAGTCTCTGCATCTACAACACTGGGGATAGGGACAGTCTGTCCTGGTCCCCAACAGCAAGACAAAGTATTGGAAGGGAAGACAGTCGCTTTTCCACTACAACAAGAGAGGATGTCGCAGGGAGAGGAGCCTGTTACCTCCTCTCCCCACTGGCAGTCTACGGTTCAGGGAGAGGAGCCTGTTACCTCCTCTCCCCAGCGGCTGAAAGCGTGTAAGGGAGAGGAGTTTGTTACGCCCTCTCGCCAGCGGCAGCCTAGCACACCAAGCGGAGACAGTAAGCCCCACAACAGTGCAGATGGGACCGTAGTCTCTGTACCTGCACCACTGGACATATGGACAGTCTGTCCTGGTCCACAACAACAGGACAATGTATTGGAAGGAGAGGCTGTCTGTTTTCCCCTACAACAAGGGAGGATGTCGCAGAGAGAGGAGCCTGTTACCCCTTCCCCCCAGCAACAGCTTTGTTCCACTGGGGAGAGGGCACCCTGGTTACCTTCCCCCCAAGCCATGGATCTACAACTGGGCACAAGTGGCAGGGGGCCATAGGGACAACTACACCCTTTGAGAAAAGCCGGCTGACTATCAGAGCCCCAGACCGACTGTAGGTCTGGAGTCTGGATAGTCTCAATGGGAAAGGGGAGAAATGTGGCAGAACCCACCTCGCCACTGGGCATTGGAGAGGACTGGCTACCCGCCTCCAACCTGCTGACTATGGCCCCTGGTAAATTTGTACGTTTGAATGCAATTTGGGCATGTGGTATTTTATATTGCTGCTACTGGCCCTTTAGGGTTCATTCACACGTCCGTTGTTTCTTTCCTGATCTGTTCCGTTTTTTGCTGAACAGATCTGGACCAGATCTGGACCCATTCATTTTCAATGGGTCCTGAAAAAAAACAGACAGCACAATGTCAGATTTTTTTTCAGGACCCATTGAAAATGAATGGGTCCAGATCTGGTCCAGATCTGTTCAGCAAAAAACGGAACAGATCAGGAAACAAACAACGGACGTGTGAATGGACCCTTAAGGACCATCTTGGACATATTATGACTTTTAGGAACAATGCCCTTTAAGACTGTATAGCAGATTGCATTCAGGCTGTCTTAAATTTTATGTATGTTATTATGGGTTCGGTTAAATTGTATTGCTATGTATTGTAAACTGTATATATCTTGCTCTTACTGTAATGTTTACTATGCTAAAAGCATTGCTGTTCTGTGCCTCTTCTCCTCCCCATTTTTCCTGTGATGGTGCTGTCTGCCAGAGTGCTTGGAGACCTCAAGAAACGCTAGGAGCATCCAGCAACGGAGGTACTCAGTCGGGGTGCCAGGTGATCCATTACAAGTTTGTCTCTGGATTTTGGAGAGCCTTTTGCCAAAGATGCAACATCACTTTATCCTTTTCGTCCGCCTTCCATCCAGAGACTAATGGGCAGCCGGAACGGTTAAACCAGGGTGTTATGTATCGCACAATCAGCTCTTGTGGGTGAGATACCTTCCGTTGGCAGAATTTGCCATCAACAATCAGGTTAATTCATCCATGGGGTATCTCCTTTTTTTGTAATGGTGGTTTTTATCCTCGTTTTTGCTCTAATTCTTCTGTGTTCTCACTCAACCCGCAGGCAGATTCTTTTACCTCTAGGCTGTGCACAGTCTGGGCACAGGTTCAAGCGAACGTGGAAAAGGCCCAGGAGATTCAGCGTAGACAGGCCAATAAGAAACGCTCTAAGGGAGTAAATTTTGTACTCAGTGATAAAGTGTGGTTGTCGACTAAAAATCTTTCTTTGAAACATTGTTTTAGGAAATTCTCTCCGAGTTTCATAGGACCATATAATATTATTGAGGTTTTTAATCCGGTGTCTTTTAGAGTGAAACTACCCGACTCCCTTCGTATACATAATGTGTTCCATAAATCGTTACTCAAGAAATATGTGTCACCAGTGGCTCCTTCCAAAAAACCTCCCCCACCTGTGGAGGTTGAAGGTCAGGAGGAATTCATCATCTCTAGAATTATTGATGTTAGAAAGGTTAGGGACTCCTTTCAATACCTGGTCTACTGGAAAGGTTTTGGACCTGATGAGAGGTCCTGGGTTCCTGTGTCTAGGATGCATGCCTCCAAGTTAATTGCTAAATTTCACCGGGAACCCCCTGAAAAGCCCTCTCCGCTATTATTGGGTCCAGAGGCCCCTCGTGGAACGGGGGGGGGGGGGGGGTACTGTAACAGGGCGCCGAAGGCGCTCTCTGTCTCCCATCAGCCACAGACCTGCTGCTTAGCTTCGGGAGCGAGGATCTGTGTTTGGCCTCGTTCCCACGGCGGCTTTCCTAGCTGGGAGGCTCCCTGCTCCTAGGTCTGCCTTGAACGCCAAGCTGATCACTCGGTGCTCGACTTGTCTGTCTGTCGGTCATGTGACGCTGGCCATGCCACATGACCCTCACTTCCCCCTATAATTACAGGCAGCCTGTTGGCTACAGGTTGCCTGTGATTTTAGTCTCTTAGGCTGTGTGTATTGTTAGCTACTCTATTGATTGACCTCTGGAATTTGACCTTGACCATTTCCTGACCTCCCTTTGCCTGCTCCCTTGGTTTTGACGCTACATCTCGGATTCTGACCTCGGCTCATTCTCGGATTTGCCACCTGCCTCTTCCCTTTGTATTGACGTGACCTCCCGGACTGACCTCGGCTAGCTGACCCGCCTTTGCCTTCTCCTTCACAGGGTACCTCTCTCTTGTCCATTTCCTTGTCCATTTGTCTGCCTGCATCTCGCGTACCGTTCTCTGCCTAGCTGTCCGGTACCCTCTCTGCTCCTTCCTCCCCTACCTGCTTTACCATTCTATTCAAGTGGATCTACAGCCTCAGGACGCAGATTGAGTTGAATGCGTGACATGCAGGGGTCCACACAGCTGGCAACCATGGTCCGGATTCGGACCGCGGTCCACCAGTTGAGTACCCCTGATTTAGAGATGTTCCATTTTCCTCCATTCTAATACATTTCCATGGGCACAAATAATGGTTCAGTTTTGTTCTATTATGTATGATGGAAAAAAAAAGTCCTGTTGACAGGACTTTTTCTCTGTCACACATAACAGAACAAAAAAGAGTCAGAAAGTGGACAACCCTTTTAACCTCATTGTTGCTGTCTGGACTACAGAGAAAGAAGAATACTACACGTAATTCAGCCTTATTTAACCTCTTTCTAAACTGAAATGGAAAAATAGTATGAAGTTTTGATTTGTTTTATGCTATTTACGGAATACCATTTTATTTAGTGCTGTTTTGTTGGAAGTAAAAAGGAGCAAACATGGAAAAAATTTATCAAAACTGGTAAAAAATAGAACTGGCTTAGTTGCCCATAGCAACCAATCAGATTCCATCTTTCATTTTCCAGATGAGCTCTGAAAGGTGGAATCTGATTGGTTGGTATGGGCAATTAAGCCAGTTTTTCTTTTCACCAGTTTTGATAACTCTCCCCCACAGTATTCTGCTATTTTCCGCAAGAATCCTTACATATATGTATGTATACAATATTGCCAGTATTTTCTGCAAGGATCGGAGCCAGTAACATGCGCTATCATGCCTTCTCCTAACATCCCAATCGTAGATAGAACCAGATCACTTCTTTCTGAACCTATAGTAAAAAAAAATATATTCCAAATTGCAGGATGCTGGATACCCACAGATCCAAATCTACGGCACATAAGTGTCTGTACCCTGTCCCTATGCAGCAGTACTGTACATTTTAGGCAGTGTACACACTGAAGCAGGGAGAGGCACAGGTGACTCACGTTATCCAAGGGAAACAGCCTAGAGGCATGAACCTACAACTCCCAGGATGCAAACATGCTTGGCTTTTCTTCTAACTCCGCCAATTTTCCTCATTTTATGGGAATAAATTACTCCCATATTCCAATCGGGCAATCAGAATAAATCCCTGGATCAACAACCCTATGTTTTTTTTCTACCATAGATTTCTTTATAGTGTTAATGTCTAACAATGGAATAACTACACAGTTTGCCTTATAGTTAGGTTTCAGGGAGCTGGCATAGATTTAAGGAAGTCGCACGGTCAGCGCCTAAGCCGGCGCCTCTACATAACTTAGGCGCATGCATTGCCAGCGGACATGAACTAAGACAGGTGTCTAAATCGCTGATGTTAGTAAATTTCCCCCTCAGTGTTAAGCTAGCTTTAGTATTTTCATACCTTCAAAATATTAAAAGGATATTCTGGGTCATAAGGGGTCTTTTAGAATTTATAGAAAAATAGCCTTAGGCTACTTTCACACTACTTTTGGCACAGCACTCCGGCAGGCTGTTCCTGCATAGAATGCCGGGAATCAGCCAGACCAAAAATGTTGCATCTTCCCCAGACCCCACCATAGTCTATGGGGCCGGTGGCCATTCCAGTAACATCAGGCAATGCTTGATCCAGAGAGTTCTGGCAGGCTGTTCTACGTCAGAGAGCTGTGCCGCAAATGTGAAAGTCGCATGTTACATGTAAATATACAATATAAGTTCCATACCTCACGTTAGAGTAGTTGAACACATGTTAGCAGTCCTTGAACAAACAGTAAAACATGACAACTGGAATTTAAAGCTCATTTATGGGAATATTTCTGATAGACTGACATTTATGCTTTTATCTTACTTTTTCTTTTTACTTTAGGCACTAGAATAATGTACTTAACGTGTTGCTAGGCAACAAAAAGGACCATTAAGTAGCACAGTGTCTCTTTAATGGGATGGGTTAGGTTAATAATCACATAACACCATATGAGAACTGTCTTTGTCTGGTCTGTGGCAGCCTTAATGATTTAAAAAAAAAGTTCATGTATATAAAAAAGAAAAGCCAGAGAAGTTTATTCCAGATTTCATAAGTATTTTAATATGCATTCAGTCAGCCATCAGTGCTCCTACTGATTCATGTAGTGGGTGCATAACACTATAAAACACGGCAATCACAATTACTGTTTTACGGACAATAAAATGGGCACTTTTATCACAAATTGACAACCGGTGGCCCCTGATGGAACACTATAATCGCTTTTAGAGACAACTGGCGGAGCATAAAACTCTCTGCTTTGGACACTTGGAGGGAGATTTTTTATCTCCTTGCACCACTTTTGGGGCATAAAAAAAAAGCGGCAAACAAAAGTTTGCAACTTTTTAAGCACACTGACGAAATATTTTTCACAAGTGGCATTTTTACACCGCCCTCTCCACTTTCTGAAAAAGGTGGTATGTTGAGGGCGGGGAGGAGGTGAGCCCAACGGGCCCGACACATTTACAGTATCTTCATTTGTGCTAGTTTTCTGGAGCAAATGAAGACAGAAATCTGGCGCAGGACTGCTGGATGATGTACCTAATTTATGATAAGGCATGCATCTTATCATAAATTAGGCGCATCCCCTAGCAGGGCAGAGATTTCACACTGGTCTTTGACAAATCTCACCCTTTTGTTTTATTAGCAGCTGTTAAAAGGCTTTGTGAAAAAGATTCTGTGTGTCATCCCTCTAAGATTTAAAGGGGTTATCTAGTCTAGGAGCCAACATCCTCAATGGTGGTAACCTGTGCCTCCTCCCCTCCCAAAAAAAAACATCTCCTATCTACAGCTGTCCTATTTTCATGCTTCTGCCACATTCTCAGTTGCTTTCAGTTCCTGCTGGAGAGGAAGTGGCTTGGTCCTGTGACTACTTTGGCCAATCACTGGCTTCAAAGGTCACATGTGCATGAAGATCATGTGACTGCTAGCCCTAGCCAATGCATGGAGACAAAAAAACAGGGGCATGGGGATGGTGGGATTGAGGACATCTGAGTTTTTTTTATTTTTCTATTGTACACAGCTTACCACCATTGGGGTTGTTAGCTCCTAGGTTGGACAACCCCTTTAAGATATCAATATACTCCTCTTTATAGCACAATTATCTAATTCTGATGACGTTTTAGGTAGATCATTCTCTTTGTGCACCCTCAAGCAGCTGAAATTCTTTATTAAATGTGTTTATGTTTGGGAGGTGAATATGTATCTGGCCTAATATATTAGGGAATAAAATAAGCAACAATTCTCTAAAATGCTCTTATTCCAGGGATCACTTCCTTGCAGCATTGTTGTCAGCTTCGGATACAAGCCTTCATTCATGTTGAAAAGGACCTGTTGGCTTTTTTAACTCTATCATCTGTATTTTCAATATATTTCTTTATAATACCCATGGATTGACACATTTATTCCTTGCTAATTGCAATAATTTAGTATTCCTAACGCTCCTAGACTTTTCCAGTTTCTAATCAGGCGTGCGTTAATCAATAATCTTTGTGACATAAACCCATCATATTAAAAATGCTTTGTACATTGACTACAATATGATGGGTTGTTGCACAAATTAATTAATAGCATACAATATGACTTGAAAATGTGAATTAAAGGGGTTGTCCCACAAAAACTATTGTACATTTTTCAAACCAGTGCCTGGATCTGAATACTTTTGTAATTGCATGTAATTAAAGATTTTGCATAGTTGCTGAGTTATTCACTGAAATCTATCTGTATAGCGCCACCTGCTGTTTGCACTTTTTCTAATTTCTCTGTCCTGCTCACAGAGATGGAAGCACATGCTCAGTTCCATCCTTCAACTGCCACCAGCTTCAGTTGAAAGGACATATCCCCTGAGCTGCCAGCTTGAAATTGAAAAAAGTATATCGAGCAATTGTAGCAATGAAGGGGCAGATGTCTGGTTCCATGTGAGATACAGGGGTAGTCCTAAGTTTGTTAGAAAGAGGCTGCCATATACTATATGATTAGTGATGGACGAACATCTGCCGGGACGGTTCACGAACGTGCGAACGCGATCAAACCACAAGTTTGCGGCGGGTCCCATTCATTTTAATGGCGGGCAAACCTGAAAAACCTTCAGCTCATATTTGCAGCCAATAAATAATTACTAGAATTACACAAATAGTCCAACAACATGGACAGTGACATACCAGATGTATTATTCGAATTTGTGATCTCCATTCATTATTTTTTTCAATGCGAAATATCGGCAATATAATTTTCGCGTACGCACATGCGCAAATGCACTATACAGTACTCAAGTGCACTATAAAGAAAGTATATTGGTATATAACACCCCGCTTCAATCAGTTTTTTGGGGAGACGACTGGTATATGACACCGGTAGAAATTATTTGTTCCAATAACGCTTCTCCCTCTATATACCTGCAGTATCGCAGCAGAACCGCACACAACTGCTGCACAATACAAATGCACTATATTATACTTTCTAACATAGAAAGTATATTATAACATTGTACACGGAAGGCAATCCATTAAAATATACATAAAGATAAAACGTAACCTTTAATAATGTTACTATGAGAGTCCATTCACACGTCCGTAATAGAGTTGAGCGAACACCTGGATGTTCGGGTTCGAGAAGTTCGGCCGAACATCCCGGAAATGTTCGGGTTCGGGATCCGAACCCGATCCGAACTTCGTCCCGAACCCGAACCCCATTGAAGTCAATGGGGACCCGAACTTTTCGGCACTAAAAAGGCTGTAAAACAGCCCAGGAAAGAGCTAGAGGGCTGCAAAAGGCAGCAACATGTAGGTAAATCCCCTGCAAACAAATGTGGATAGGGAAATGAATTAAATTAAAAATTAAATAAATAAAAATTAACCAAAATCAATTGGAGAGAGGTTCCATAGCAGAGAATCTGGCTTCCCGTCACCCACCACTGGAACAGTCCATTCTCAGATATTTAGGCCCCGGCACCCAGGCAGAGGAGAGAGGTCCCGTAACAGAGAATCTGTCTTCATGTCAGCAGAGAATTAGTCTGCATGTCATAGCAGAGAATGAGGCTTCACGTCACCCACCACTGTAACAGTCCATTGGCATATATTTAGGCCCAGCACACACACAGGCAGAGGAGAGAGGTCCCGTAACAGAGAATCTGGCTTCATGTCAGCAGAGAATCAGTCTGCATGTCATAGCAGAGAATGAGGCTTCACGTCAGCCACCACTGCAACAGTCCATTGGCATATATTTAGGCCCAGCACACACACAGGCAGAGGAGAGAGGTCCCGTAACAGAGGATCTGGCTTCATGTCAGCAGAGAATCAGTCTGCATGTCATAGCAGAGAATCAGGCTTCACGTCAGCCACCACTGCAACAGTCCATTGTCATAAATTTAGGCCCAGCACCCAGGCAGAGGAGAGAGGTCCCGTAACAGACAATCTGGCTTCATGTCAGCAGAGAATTAGTCTGCATGTCATAGCAGAGAATGAGGCTTCACGTCAGCCACCACTGCAACAGTCCATTGGCATATATTTAGGCCTAGCACACAGGCAGAGGAGAGAGGTCCCGTAACAGACAATCTGGCTTCATGTCAGCAGAGAATCAGTCTGCATGTCATAGCAGAGAATGAGGCTTCACGTCACCCACCACTGCAACAGTCCATTGGCATATATTTAGGCCTAGCACACAGGCAGAGCAGAGAGGTCCCGTAACAGACAATCTGGCTTCATGACAGCAGAGAATCAGTCTGCATGTCATAGCAGAGAATGAGGCTTCACGTCACCCACCACTGCAACAGTCCATTGGCATATATTTAGGCCTAGCACACAGGCAGAGCAGAGAGGTCCCGTAACAGACAATCTGGCTTCATGACAGCAGAGAATCAGTCTGCATGTCATAGCAGAGAATGAGGCTTCACGTCACCCACCACTGCAACAGTCCATTGGCATATATTTAGGCCTAGCACACAGGCAGAGCAGAGAGGTCCCGTAACAGACGATCTGGCTTCATGTCAGCAGAGAATCAGTCTGCATGTCATAGCAGAGAATGAGGCTTCACGTCAGCCACCACTGCAACAGTCCATTGGCATATATTTAGGCCCAGCACCCAGGCAGAGGAGGGAGGTCCCGTAACAGAGAATCTGTCTTCATGTCAGCAGAGAATTAGTCTGCATGTCATAGCAGAGAATGAGGCTTCACGTCAGCCACCACTGCAACAGTCCATTGGCATATATTTAGGCCCAGCACACACACAGGCAGAGGAGAGAGGTCCCGTAACAGAGAATCTGTCTTCATGTCAGCAGAGAATTAGTCTGCATGTCATAGCAGAGAATCAGGCTTCACGTCACCCACCACTGCAACAGTCCATTGGCATATATTTAGGCCCAGCACCCAGGCAGAGGAGGGAGGTCCCGTAACAGAGAATCTGTCTTCATGTCAGCAGAGAATTAGTCTGCATGTCATAGCAGAGAATGAGGCTTCACGTCAGCCACCACTGCAACAGTCCATTGGCATATATTTAGGCCCAGCACACACACAGGCAGAGGAGAGAGGTCCCGTAACAGAGAATCTGTCTTCATGTCAGCAGAGAATTAGTCTGCATGTCATAGCAGAGAATGAGGCTTCACAGTCAGCCACCACTGCAACAGTCCATTGGCATATATTTAGGCCCAGCACACACACAGGCAGAGGAGAGAGGTCCCGTAACAGACAATCTGGCTTCATGTCAGCAGAGAATTAGTCTGCATGTCATAGCAGAGAATGAGGCTTCACGTCACCCACCACTGCAACAGTCCATTGGCATATATTTAGGCCCAGCACCCAGGCAGAGGAGGGAGGTCCCGTAACAGAGAATCTGTCTTCATGTCAGCAGAGAATTAGTCTGCATGTCATAGCAGAGAATGAGGCTTCACGTCAGCCACCACTGCAACAGTCCATTGGCATATATTTAGGCCCAGCACACACACAGGCAGAGGAGAGAGGTCCCGTAACAGAGGATCTGGCTTCATGTCAGCAGAGAATCAGTCTGCATGTCATAGCAGAGAATCAGGCTTCACGTCAGCCACCACTGCAACAGTCCATTGGCATATATTTAGGCCTAGCACACAGGCAGAGGAGAGAGGTCCCGTAACAGACAATCTGGCTTCATGTCAGCAGAGAATCAGTCTGCATGTCATAGCAGAGAATGAGGCTTCACGTCAGCCACCACTGCAACAGTCCATTGTCATAAATTTAGGCCCAGCACCCAGGCAGAGGAGGGAGGTCCCGTAACAGACAATCTGGCTTCATGTCAGCAGAGAATTAGTCTGCATGTCATAGCAGAGAATCAGGCTTCATGTCAGCCACCACTGCAACAGTCCATTGGCATATATTTAGGCCTAGCACACAGGCAGAGGAGAGGTTCATTCAACTTTGGGTAGCATCGCAATATAATGGTAAAATGAAAATAAAAATAGGATTGAATGAGGAAGTGCCCTGGAGTCCAATAATATATGGTTATGGGGAGGTAGTTAATGTCTAATCTGGACAAGGGACGGACAGGTCCTGTGGGATCCATGCCTGGTTCATTTTTATGAACGTCAGCTTGTCCACATTGGCTGTAGACAGGCGGCTGCGTTTGTCTGTAATGACGCCCCCTGCCGTGCTGAATACACGTTCAGACAAAACGCTGGCTGCCGGGCAGGCCAGCACCTCCAAGGCATAAAAGGCTAGCTCTGGCCACGTGGACAATTTAGAGACCCAGAAGTTGAATGGGGCCGAACCATCAGTCAGTACGTGGAGGGGTGTGCACACGTACTGTTCCACCATGTTAGTGAAATGTTGCCTCCTGCTAACACGTTGCGTATCAGGTGGTGGTGCAGTTAGCTGTGGCGTGTTGACAAAAGTTTTCCACATCTCTGCCATGCTAACCCTGCCCTCAGAGGAGCTGGCCGTGACACAGCTGCCTTGGCGACCTCTTGCTCCTCCTCTGCCTTGGCCTTGGGCTTCCACTTGTTCCCCTGTGACATTTGGGAATGCTCTCAGTAGCGCGTCTACCAACGTGCGCTTGTACTCGCGCATCTTCCTATCACGCTCCAGTGCAGGAAGTAAGGTGGGCACATTGTCTTTGTAGCGTGGATCCAGCAGGGTGGCAACCCAGTAGTCCGCACAGGTTAAAATGTGGGCAACTCTGCTGTCGTTGCGCAGGCACTGCAGCATGTAGTCGCTCATGTGTGCCAGGCTGCCCAGGGATAAGGACAAGCTGTCCTCTGTGGGAGGCGTATCGTCATCGTCCTGCCTTTCCCCCCAGCCACGCACCAGTGATGGACCCGAGCTGCGTTGGGTGCCACCCCGCTGTGACCATGCTTCATCCTCATCCTCCTCCACCTCCTCCTCATCCTCGTCCTCCTCGTCCTCCAGTAGTGGGCCCTGGCTGGCCACATTTGTACCTGGCCTCTGCTGTTGCCAAAAACCTCCCTCTGAGTCACTTCGAAGAGACTGGCCTGAAAGTGCTAAAAATGACCCCTCTTCCTCCTCCTCCTCCTCCTCCTCCTGGGCCACCTCCTCTTCCATCATCGCCCTAAGTGTTTTCTCAAGGAGACATAGAAGTGGTATTGTAACGCTGATAACGGTGTCATCGCCACTGGCCATGTTGGTGGAGTACTCGAAACAGCGCAACAGGGCACACAGGTCTCGCATGGAGGCCCAGTCATTGGTGGTGAAGTGGTGCTGTTCTGTAGTGCGACTGACCCGTGCGTGCTGCAGCTGAAACTCCACTATGGCCTGCTGCTGCTCGCACAGTCTGTCCAGCATGTGCAAGGTGGAGTTCCACCTGGTGGGCACGTCGCATATGAGGCGGTGAGCGGGAAGGCCGAAGTTACGCTGTAGCGCAGACAGGCGAGCAGCAGCAGGATGTGAACGCCGGAAGCGCGAACAGACGGCCCGCACTTTATGCAGCAGCTCTGACATGTCGGGGTAGTTGTGAATGAACTTCTGCACCACCAAATTCAGCACATGCGCCAAGCAAGGGATGTGCGTCAAATTGGCTAGTCCCAGAGCTGCAACGAGATTTCGCCCATTATCACACACCACCAGGCCGGGCTTGAGGCTCACCGGCAGCAACCACTCGTCGGTCTGTTGTTCTATACCCCGCCACAACTCCTGTGCGGTGTGGGGCCTGTCCCCCAAACATATGAGTTTCAGAATGGCCTGCTGACGTTTACCCCGGGCTGTGCTGAAGTTGGTGGTGAAGGTGTGTGGCTGACTGGATGAGCAGGTGGAAGAAGAGGAGGAGGAAGCCGAGAAGGAGGAGGTGGCAACAGGAGGCAAAGAATGTTGCCCTGCGATCCTTGGCGGCGGAAGGACGTGCGCCAAACAGCTCTCCGCCTGGGGCCCAGCTGCCACTACATTTACCCAGTGTGCAGTTAGGGAGATATAGCGTCCCTGGCCGTGCTTACTGGTCCACGTATCTGTGGTTAGGTGGACCTTGCCACAGATGGCGTTGCGCAGTGCACACTTGATTTTATCGGATACTTGGTTGTGCAGGGAAGGCACGGCTCTCTTGGAGAAGTAGTGCCGGCTGGGAACAACATACTGTGGGACAGCAAGCGACATGAGCTGTTTGAAGCTGTCTGTGTCCACCAGCCTAAATGACAGCATTTCATAGGCCAGTAGTTTAGAAATGCTGGCATTCAGGGCCAGGGATCGAGGGTGGCTAGGTGGGAATTTACGCTTTCTATCAAATGTTTGTGAGATGGAGAGCTGAACGCTGGCGTGTGACATGGTTGAGACGCTTGGTGACGGAGGTGGTGGTGGTGGTGTTGGTGGTACATCCCCTGTTTGCTGGGCGGCAGGTGCCAACGTTCCTCCAGAGGCGGAGGAAGAGGCCGAGGCGGCAGCAGCAGAATAGGCCGAGGCGGCAGCAGCAGAAGAGGTAGCAGGGGGAGCCTGAGTGACTTCCTTGGTTTTAAGGTGTTTACTCCACTGCAGTTCATGCTTTGCATGCAGGTGCCTGGTCATGCAGGTTGTGCTCAGGTTCAGAACGTTAATGCCTCGCTTCAGGCTCTGATGGCACAGCGTGCAAACCACTCGGGTCTTGTCGTCAGCACATTGTTTGAAGAAGTGCCATGCCAGGGAACTCCTTGAAGCTGCCTTTGGGGTGCTCGGTCCCAGATGGCGGCGGTCAGTAGCAGGCGGAGTCTCTTGGCGGCGGGTGTTCTGCTTTTGCCCACTGCTCCCTCTTTTGCTACGCTGTTGGCTCGGTCTCACCACTGCCTCTTCCTCCGAACTGTGAAAGTCAGTGGCACGACCTTCATTCCATGTGGGGTCTAGGACCTCATCGTCCCCTGCATCGTCTTCCACCCAGTCTTGATCCCTGACCTCCTGTTCAGTCTGCACACTGCAGAAAGACGCAGCAGTTGGCACCTGTGTTTCGTCATCATCAGAGACATGCTGAGGTGGTATTCCCATGTCCTCATCATCAGGAAACATAAGTGGTTGTGCGTCAGTGCATTCTATGTCTTTCACCGCTGGGGAAGGGCTAGGTGGATGCCCTTGGGAAACCCTGCCAGCGGAGTCTTCAAACAGCATAAGAGACTGAGGCTGAGACAGTTTCCCTGGTATGCATGGGGGTGATGTGACAGACTGATGGGGTTGGTTTTCAGGCGCCATCTGTGCGCTTTCTGCAGAAGACTGGGTGGGAGATAATGTGAACGTGCTGGATCCACTGTCGGCCACCCAATTGACTAATGCCTGTACCTGCTCAGGCCTTACCATCCTTAGAACGGCATTGGGCCCCACCATATATCGCTGTAAATTCTGGCGGCTACTGGGACCTGAGGTAGTTGGTACACTAGGACGTGTGGATGTGGCAGAACGGCCACGTCCTCTCCCAGCACCAGAGGGTCCACTAACACCACCACGACCATGTCCACGTCCGCGTCCCTTACTAGATGTTTTTCTCATTGTTATGGTTCACCACAACAACAAATATATTATTTGGCCCAATGTATTGTATTCAAATTCAGCGGGATATAAATTTGAGGCCTAGTATTTAGGCGCTGGGTGACCGGTATGGATTTAGTGACAGAATTAGACTTGGAAATGCACAGAAGCGTGTGTGTGAAGTTATTCTGAATGACCCTATGTGCACCTTTAATATGATCTACCCTTTTAGGGATAGATTTCAAATAGCTCTGATATAGCAGAAACGACTAAATTATGAAATTGCTAAATTGGGAATTGTATTTCAACCCAGAACAAAAAATGTGCTTTGACGGACACTAAATAACTTTCCCAGCCACAACAGGACAGCGGTAACGAGAGATTTAGCGGGATATAAATTTGAGGCCTAGTATTTAGGCGCTGGGTGACAGGTATGGGTTTAGTGACAGAATTAGATTTGGAAATGCACAGTAGCGGGTGTGTGAAGTTATTCTGAATGACCCTATGTGCACCTTGAATATTATATACCCTTTTAGGGATAGATTTCAAATAGCTCTGATATAGCAGAAACCACTAAATTATGAAATTGCTAAATTGGGAATTGTATTTCAACCCAGAACAAGAAATGTGCTTGAACGGACACTAAATAACTCGCCCAGCTACAGCACTAGGGACAGATTTAGCTGGATATAAATTTGAGGCCTAGTATTTAGGCGCTGGGTGACCGGTATGGATTTAGTGACAGAATTAGACTTGGAAATGCACAGAAGCGTGTGTGTGAAGTTATTCTGAATGACCCTATGTGCACCTTGAATATTATATACCCTTTTAGGGATAGATTTCAAATAGCTCTGATATAGCAGAAACCACTAAATTATGAAATTGCTAAATTGGGAATTGTATTTCAACCCAGAACAAGAAATGTGCTTGAACGGACACTAAATAACTCGCCCAGCTACAGCACTAGGGACAGATTTAGCTGGATATAAATTTGAGGCCTAGTATTTAGGCGCTGGGTGACCGGTATGGATTTAGTGACAGAATTAGACTTGGAAATGCACAGAAGCGTGTGTGTGAAGTTATTCTGAATGACCCTATGTGCACCTTGAATATTATATACCCTTTTAGGGATAGATTTCAAATAGCTCTGATATAGCAGAAACCACTAAATTATGAAATTGCTAAATTGGGAATTGTATTTCAACCCAGAACAAAAAATGTGCTTTGACGGACACTAAATAACTTTCCCAGCCACAACAGGACAGCGTTAACGAGAGATTTAGCAGGATATAAATTTGAGGCCTAGTATTTAGGCGCTGGGTGACAGGTATGGGTTTAGTGCCAGAATTAGACTTGGAAATACACAGTAGCGGGTGTGTGTGAAGTTATTCTGAATGACCCAATGTGCACCTTGAATATTATATACCCTTTTAGGGATAGATTTCAAATAGCTCTGATATAGCAGAAACCACTAAATTATGAAATTGCTAAATTGGGAATTGTATTTCAACCCAGAACAAGAAATGTGCTTGAACGGACACTAAATAACTCGCCCAGCTACAGCACTAAGGACAGATTTAGCGGGATATAAATTTGAGGCCTAGTATTTAGGCGCTGGGTGACAGGTATGGGTTTAGTGCCAGAATTAGACTTGGAAATACACAGTAGCGGGTGTGTGTGAAGTTATTCTGAATGACCCAATGTGCACCTTGAATATTATATACCCTTTTAGGGATAGATTTCAAATAGCTCTGATATAGCAGAAACCACTAAGTTATGAAATTGCTAAATTGGGAATTGTATTTCAACCCAGAACAAGAAATGTGCTTGAACGGACACTAAATAACTCGCCCAGCTACAGCACTAAGGACAGATTTAGCGGGATATAAATTTGAGACCTAGTATTTAGGCGCTGGGTGACAGGTATGGGTTTAGTGCCAGAATTAGACTTGGAAATACACAGTAGCGGGTGTGTGTGAAGTTATTCTGAATGACCCAATGTGCACCTTGAATATTATATACCCTTTTAGGGATAGATTTCAAATAGCTCTGATATAGCAGAAACCACTAAATTATGAAATTGCTAAATTGGGAATTGTATTTCAACCCAGAACAAGAAATGTGCTTGAACGGACACTAAATAACTCGCCCAGCTACAGCACTAAGGACAGATTTAGCGGGATATAAATTTGAGGCCTAGTATTTAGGCGCTGGGTGACAGGTATGGGTTTAGTGCCAGAATTAGACTTGGAAATACACAGTAGCGGGTGTGTGTGAAGTTATTCTGAATGACCCAATGTGCACCTTGAATATTATATACCCTTTTAGGGATAGATTTCAAATAGCTCTGATATAGCAGAAACCACTAAATTATGAAATTGCTAAATTGGGAATTGTATTTCAACCCAGAACAAGAAATGTGCTTGAACGGACACTAAATAACTCGCCCAGCTACAGCACTAAGGACAGATTTAGCGGGATATAAATTTGAGGCCTAGTATTTAGGCGCTGGGTGACAGGTATGGGTTTAGTGCCAGAATTAGACTTGGAAATACACAGTAGCGGGTGTGTGTGAAGTTATTCTGAATGACCCAATGTGCACCTTGAATATTATATACCCTTTTAGGGATAGATTTCAAATAGCTCTGATATAGCAGAAACCACTAAATTATGAAATTGCTAAATTGGGAATTGTATTTCAACCCAGAACAAGAAATGTGCTTGAACGGACACTAAATAACTCGCCCAGCTACAGCACTAAGGACAGATTTAGCGGGATATAAATTTGAGGCCTAGTATTTAGGCGCTGGGTGACAGGTATGGGTTTAGTGCCAGAATTAGACTTGGAAATACACAGTAGCGGGTGTGTGTGAAGTTATTCTGAATGACCCAATGTGCACCTTGAATATTATATACCCTTTTAGGGATAGATTTCAAATAGCTCTGATATAGCAGAAACCACTAAATTATGAAATTGCTAAATTGGGAATTGTATTTCAACCCAGAACAAGAAATGTGCTTGAACGGACACTAAATAACTCGCCCAGCTACAGCACTAGGGACAGATTTAGCGGGATATAAATTTGAGGCCTAGTATTTAGGCGCTGGGTGACCGGTATGGATTTAGTGACAGAATTAGACTGGGATATGGCCAAAAAATAAACAGACTATTGCTGGTTAAATGCACTTGGTGTGACAGCTTCACCCTGATGTAGGCTTTAGCCAAAAAACAACCACACCATTGAGGGTTAAATGCACTTGGTGACAGGCGCAGCTTGCCCCTGATTTAGTATATGGCCAAAAAATGAACAGACTATTGCTGGTTAAATGCACTTGGTGTGACAGCTTCACCCTGATGTAGGCTTTAGCCAAAAAACAACCACACCATTGAGGGTTAAATGCACTTGGTGACAGGCGCAGCTTGCCCCTGATTTTGTATATGGCCAAAAAATGAACAGACTATTGCTGGTTAAATGCACTTGGTGTGACAGCTTCACCCTGATGTAGGCTTTAGCCAAAAAACAACCACACCATTGAGGGTTAAATGCACTTGGTGACAGGCGCAGCTTGCCCCTGATTTTGTATATGGCCAAAAAATGAACAGACTATTGCTGGTTAAATGCACTTGGTGTGACAGCTTCACCCTGATGTAGGCTTTAGCCAAAAAACAACCACACCATTGAGGGTTAAATGCACTTGGTCGCAGCTTGTGCTGGCGCACCACAAGACACAAAATGGCCGCCGATCACCCCAGAAAAATGTGACTGACAAACGGTCTGTGCAGCCTAAAAACAGTGAGCAATTGAGGATCAGCAGCTCAATGATCCACAGCTGCAGATCGATCAGTTAATCAAGTCCTTTGGAGGAGTTAATCTGCCTAATCTCGCCCTACTGTCGCAGCCGCAACCTCTCCCTACGCTAATCAGAGCAGAGTGACGGGCGGCGCTATGTGACTCCAGCTTAAATAGAGGCTGGGTCACATGGTGCTCTGGCCAATCACAGCCATGCCAATAGTAGGCATGGCTGTGATGGCCTCTTGGGGCAAGTAGTATGACGCTTGTTGATTGGCTGCTTTGCAGCCTTTCAAAAAGCGCCAAGAAAGCGTCACAAAAGCGCGAAGAAAGCGACGAACACCGAACCCGAACCCGGACTTTTACGAAAATGTCCGGGTTCGGGTCCGTGTCACGGACACCCCAAAATTCGGTACGAACCCGAACTATACAGTTCGAGTTCGCTCATCCCTAGTCCGTAAGTGTTTTGCGGATCCGCAAAACACGGACACCGGCAATGTGCATTCGGTAATTTGTGGACCCCACATCGTCGGCACTATAATAGAAAATGCCTAATCTTGTCTGCAATTGCGGACAAGAATAGGACATGTTAAATTTTTTTGCGGAAACGGAAGCACAGATGCGGAAGTGCGGATCAGCAAATGCCAATGCGGACAGCACATTCCGGCCCCATTGAAAATGAATGGGTCTGCACCCGTTCCGCAAAATTGGGTACGCCATTTTTTGCGTACGTGTGAATGGAAAAGATATCCCTCAAAATGAAAATAATTTAAATTATTAAAGTTAAAGGGGTTCTGCACTTTGCTTTAACTGATGATCTATCCTCTGGATAGATCATCAGCATCTGATCGGCGGGGGTCCGACACCCGGGACCCCGCCAATCAGCTGTTTGAGAAGGCAGCGGCACTCCAGCAGTGCCGCGGCCTTCTCGCTGTGTACCACTGGCCCAGTGACGTCACGACTACTAGCGTGGGCTGGGCTAGGCTCTGTTCACTTGAATGGAGCTTAGCCCCGCCCACGTGAGTTGATACTAGTCGTGACATCACTGGGCCGGCGGAAAACAGTGAGGAGGCCGTGCCGCTGCTGGAGCATCGCTGCCTTCTCAAACAGCTGATCGACGGGGGTCCTGGGTGTCGGACCCCCGCCGATCAGATGCTGATGATCTATCCAGAGGATAGATCATCAGTTAAAGCAAAGTGCAGAACCCCTTTAACTTTAATAATTTAAATTATTTTCATTTTCAGGGATATCTTTTCCATTCACCCCCGTCGATCAGCTGTTTGAGAAGGCAGCGATGCTCCAGCAGCGGCACGGCCTCCTCACTGTTTTCCGCCGGCCCAGTGATGTCACGACTAGTATCAACTCACGTGGGCGGGGCTAAGCTCCATTCAAGTTAACAGAGCCTAGCCCAGCCCACACTAGTAGTCGTGACGTCACTGGGCCAGTGGTAAACAGCGAGAAGGCCGCGGCACTGCTGGAGTGCCGCTGCCTTCTCAAACAGCTGATTGGCGGGGTCCCGGGTGTCGGACCCCCGCCGATCAGATGCTGATGATCTATCCAGAGTATAGATCATCAGTTAAAACAAAGTGCAGAACCCCTTTAAGCAAAAAGCATAGATGAGCACTAAATCAGGTGCTCGGCGGCACCAAATCAGAAATCATATGTCCTACCACAATTCGGAGGGTTCCAGTGCACATCTGTGAATCCCGGAGGGAAAGCAAAAAACATCCCTGGGCTAGATGATGATGTGGTATTGAAGGACAGTGTGGGCAAAGAACTGTCCCTGATATTGCCCTACAGGGGGGTGCAATTCTGGCCCTGATAGCCTAACCACAGACCACCCTGATAACAGTGACCCCGTCCGGAACCTTACCCTATATAAAAATGGTCCTGGCAAGCCCCTAGCCCCTAGGCCCCTGACTTCCAGGTGATTACTATATAGATCTATGTGTTTTTGACTCATTATAAAAGTATACTAAACGCATATCGCACCCCTCTGTGTATCACACATATAGATAGCACACCTATACTAGTCCTTAAAAGGACTTTTGTGGCCCTATTAGCTAGCGTTTGGTGTCCCTAACAGTCTGTCCCTGCTCCACACAGCAACCTCTCCCTACACTGGCAAAACACTGAATGTAAAATGGCAGCCAGATCAGGTTTATTTATAAGGTAGGGGGTATGTCCATGTGCTGAAACGTCTCAATTGGCTGTCCTGTACCACCTGATGGATGTGTCATGGGTCAAAGTTCTTCACAATGTAAAAGAATATGGCGGGCGCGAATTTCTCCATGTGTTCGCATTTTCGGCGAATTGCTAACACGCAAAGTTTGCCGCAAAACGACTGCCAGGCGAACCGCAAGGCCATCTCTATATATGATGTCTGATTTTTTTTACATTCTATTTAAATTTAGTCTTTAACTACTATTTGCCTCATCTTGCCATGTGTTATTTTCTAACCCCTAAAACTTAACTTTTATTATTCCTATAATAACCTAACCTGACCAGTCAATTGGTTAAAAGTGTCTACTGTTATTAGTGCTTAAAGGGAACCTGCCACCAGTTTTATGTTGTCCTAACTAAGGGCAACATAAATAAGTGACTGATTCTTTTAGCAAAATGCTGGGTCACTTTCTTTAATTGACCTAGTCAATCTGCCAACATCTTGTATTGGAAAGCTCCAGCTGATAATGATGCGTCATGAATATTCATGAGCTCCTGACTCTCCACGCCTACCTGCTGCTGAATGACAGTTTGTTTCCATATGAATCAGCAGCAGGTGGGCAGGGGAGTGGCTATAGCTCTGAATTAAATATACGCTGGACTCAATGACATCACGCCGGACTCAAATCAGCTCATTAGCATGCGGCATCTTTGTGTGTATATTATGAGGTAACCATCTGTCACACCAGTAAGTGAATACATCTAAGGCACTTTTTAGTAGTTAATGATTGTATATAATTAGTTAGATTATAATGACAGGTTCCCTTTAAGTATAACTCTTAGTAGGCTGGCAGTCGCGCGCTGGATCCCAGCTGTTTCCTAAGTTCACCTATATACCGGTAGGTGACACCCCTGACACTTTTAACCAATTGACTGGTCAGGTTAGGTTATTATAGGAATAATGAAAGTTAAGTTTTAGGGGTTAGAAAATAACACATGGCAAGATGAGGCAAATAGTAGTCTAAGGATTACTTTAAATAGATAGAATATTCTGTGCCTCTACATGTGTTAGGGTCCATTTGTACAACTGATTTTTTTTACATTATTCATGGGATAACCCCTTTAAAACCGTATTGCACAGTTAAAACAAATTTAGGAAATTATTGCTAACAGTTTAATCTAGCAGTTGCTTTTCCACTAGGCTTTCATGCTGCATCAAAAGGCAGCTCCCCTTAAAAGTAATATAATATATAAAGAAAATCACAGTCATTATGTTTTGTGCTATTGACACTACATTAACCTAGTTTGCAGTGCACAGTTTACGTGCAGAAAATAATCTGTGGATGCGCTTAATGAGACAGTAGGCCGTGATACATCTAGAAAGCCTTTTGTTTCCATAGAGCTTCAGCAATGGCTTGATATCCAAATGGCAGATCAGCTGAACCTTTTATTTTAAAGGGAATCAGTCACCATAAACTTGAATTATTATCTGCAATTACACATGAGTAGTACTGCAGATAAGGAGTCTACAGCGCGTTTTTTTTTAAATTTTCCTACTGTCGCCCATTCTCCGCCCATTAAAGGTGCACTAAAAATACACTCAGTCAGGGGGCGTGGCCAAGCCGAGCATGTGAGCGGACGCATGGAAGAAAGCTCCTGCACAGCATTCTTATAATATACTCGGCATCCTACCCTTTTTCAGCTTTCTGACAGACTAAAATCTACCAGAGTGCCTCAATACCATCTCAGGTACCAGTATGATCCGCAAAAACAAAGAAGGAGCTCGGGATAGAGAGCCCAGGGAGGAGAGCCTTGCTAGGCCTGCGCAGCTACCCAGAAAGCATGGAGCAGAAAAATCAGCGGAAGTAACATCCAAACTGATGCGTTTTGCCAGGACAGCCAGCTAAGAACCTGGAGGTGAGGCTGCTACTGAGGATTGGAGGGTAGCAGATGGTCCGGCAGAGGACAGGCAGCTACAACATGTAGGCCCCAAGCCTAAAATGGCAGCTGATGCGGCAACCTCAAGCTCTCAACAGCATATGAAACAACCGGGGGAGAGAGATAAGTGGACTCAGGATCATGCGACACAAGAGGTCAGTACTCCTTGCTCCGCTGACCCTTTGAAAGATGTCCTTACAGCAGTGAACCAATGCAATACCGCCATTTCCTCTTTGAGTAACCTTATGTGGAGCCTTAAAGGGAACCTGTCATGTGGATATTTGATTATAATCTAACTAATTATATACAATCATTAACTACTAATAAGTACCTTAGATGTATTCACTTACTGGTGTGACAGATGGTTACCTCATAATATGCACACAAAGATGTCACATGCCGCATGCTAATGAGCTGATTTGAGTCCTGCGTGATGTCATTGAGTCCAGCGTATATTTAATTCAGAGCTATAGCCACTCCCCTGCCCAACTGCTGCTGATTTATATGGAAAATAACTGTCAATCAGCAGCAGGTAGGCGGGTAGAGTCAGGGGCTCATGAATATTAAGGACTCATCATTATCAGCTGGAGCTTTTCAATACAATATGTTGGCAGATTGACTGGGTCAATTAAAGAAAGTGACCCAGAATTTTGCTAAAAGAATCAGTCACTTATTTATGTTGCCCTTAGTTAGGACACCATAAAACTGGTGACAGGTTCCCTTTAAGCAAGATGTCAATATAATTAGACATGACCTACAAGAAGTCTCTGAGCGCATGACCGAAGTGGAAGGGAGGGTGAGCACACTGGAGGACTGTGTACCCCCTATGAAAAGAGACATGAAAAGAGTTATAACTAACACAGCAATGATTGATGCAAATTCTGACGACATTGAGGCACAATAAAATTAGACTGATTGGGGTACCTGAGAAGGTGGAAGGATGTAACCTGAGCATGTTTTTTTTAAAATGGCTACTGGAAACTTTTGGAAAGGAGTCGCCCACTGCCCTGTTTGCAGTAGAACGTGCTCACCGAGTACCCACGAGGCAGCTACATCTGGGATGTCTCCCATGACCTGTACTGATTCAGTTTCCACTTTACAGAGACCGGGATATTATTCTGCGTAAAGCAAGTAAGAGGGGTCATATTGCTATTGATGGCAATAACATTTCCATATTTCCAGATTTTTCAGCGACGGTCCAGTACAGAAGGGCCCAGTATGTGGATGTTAAAAAACGCCTACGAGCCCTACAAGAGCTGTATTCATTTTTTTTATCCAGGAAGGCTCCAATTGGCAGCTAAGGGGCAGTGGCGACTCTAGGAACAATATATAGGGGGGGCACAAAGATACCACAGTCAAAAATGGGGGGGCAAAAACAAAATAAGTATATAGAAATAAGATTACAAAATACGAGAGAGTTGCGGTCTGCAGGGATACAGTTATAATAAAACAATTTACTTACAAAAGAAGCTATTCAGTCATCTGCTGTGCCGTCCTCTGCTTGCTTCCACGGATTCTTTCCCCTTCTTTCTGTCTCTCGTCAGTGCACAGGCGCACTGTTATGGTGGATCTGTGGAAGACACACTGTTATGGGGGATCTGTGGATGACACATTATGCCTCTCATTAGCCCTCATTATGCCTCTCATCACTCCCATATCAGCCCTTATGCCTCATTAGCCCCCATTATAAGCCCTTATGCCTCATTAGCCCCCATTATTCTTCTTATTAGCCCCCATTATGCCTCATTAGCCCACATTATGCCTCATTAGCCCACATTATGCCTCTTATTAGCCCCCATATGCCTCCAATTAGCTCCATATGCCTCCAATTAGCCCCCATATGCCTCCAATTAGCCCCATATGCCTTCAATTAGCCCCCATATGCCTTCAATTAGCCCCCATATGCCTCCTATTAGCCCCCATATGCCTCCTATTAGCCCCCAATTAGCCCCCATATGCCTCCAATTAGCCCCCATATGCCTCCAATTAGCCCCCATATGCCTCCAATTAGCCCCCATATGCCTCCTATTAGCCCCCAATTAGCCCCCATATGCCTCAAATTAACCCCATATGCCTCCAATTAGCCCCATAGACCCCATATGCCTCCAATTAGCCCCCATATGCCTCCAATTAGCCCCCATATGCCTCCAATTAGCCCCCAATTAGCCCCCATATGCCTTCAATTAGCCCCATAGACCCCATATGCCTCCAATTAGCCCCCATATGCCTCCTATTAGCCCCCATATGCCTCCTATTAGCCCCATATGCCTCCTATTAGCCCCCATATGCCTATTAGCCCCCATATGCCTCCAATTAGCCCCATATGCCTCCTATTAGCCCCATATGCCTCCTATTAGCCCCATATGCCTCCTATTAGCCCCCAAATATGCCTCCAATTAGCCCCCAAATATGCCTCCAAATGCCCCCATATGCCTCCTATTAGCCCCCAAATATGCCTCCAATTAGCCCCCAAATGCCTCCAATTAGCCCCCAAATATGCCTCCAATTAGCCCCCAAATATGCCTCCAAATGCCCCCATATGCCTCCTATTAGCCCCCATATGCCTTCTATTAGCCCCATATGCCTCCTATTAGCCCCCATAATGCCCCCAGCAGCCACATTTTTTATAAAATTAAAAAAAAAAACCACTTACCTCTCCTGCTCCTGGACGGACGCCGCCTGCCATTTTCTCCCTCCTCAGTCGACTGTGCTCTAAACTGGCGCGCACAGCCTCACGCTGTGCGCAGCCGACAGCCGAGGACCAGGAAGTGGTGAGTATAGAGCGTTCACCACTTCCTGGTCCTTCTGTACTAATGAGCGCTTCCATAATGGAAGCGCTCATTAGTATTCACTCGGGGGAATCAGCGGGGGGGCACCTGGGGGGGCAAGGAACAACATAGGGGGGGGGGCAATTGCCCCCCTTCACCCCCTCTAGCGACGCCACTACTAAGGGGTCTACACATTTCTCTGATTCACCAGTAGAGGCAGTATCTTGGCTGGACACTAAGGAGGCCCAGTTAAGGCAGGAGGCACAGTGAAGAGTGATCCCCAACATGGAGGCCTGTAAAAGGGTATTACCTTGAGAGTCAAGTAAAGAGGACTCAAGTCCAATTATGTTTATGGTTCCGTTTAATATGTACAGTAGATGTTATCTATATTTTATGTTTAGTGACAGGATGCCTATTTTATGTTTTCTATAGTGGGGGAGAAGTGATGACGCAAGTATCTTAGGTCTTATATAAGCTCACGTTGCCCACGGCTGCTGGGTATATTTTAGTTCTGCAGCCCTAATCCCCGTTTTACAGTGGGGAATGTGATTATTTGGCTGTATTTTGATTGCAAGTTTCGTGGAACCGCTTCATAACCGCACCACTCTTTCTTTCTGCTATACTGGGATATTCATCAGCCACAAGTTAGAGCCGGGAAATGATATACGGAGTAGGAAGTGCATTATCTGGAGCCAGCAGATCGTATTTCCAGTTTTTGATGACGGGGGTTAATGTATTAGCCTGGAACGTCAGGGGCATTGGTGATGCATCCAAAGGATATGCTGTGCTCAATTCGCTACGGCAATTTCAACCAGCCATTATCTGCTTGTCGGAAATCCATCTGACAAGGGAATCTGTAGGCACATTGAATCAATCCTGGATGAGGCATGCATACCACTCCACATATTCTACTAACGCCAGGGGGGTCAGTTGCTTGTACATAAGCAGATCCTCTTTCAGTGTTCTAAGGACAGTATAGACTCCTATGGTCGGAATGTATGCCTACACTGCACTAAATTTCTACAGCGCTTATCATTACAGCATTTTATATTCCTCCTCTGTACACAGGAGAGGTACTGAAGCTTGTACTAACCTTTGTGGCTGCGTCGCCAAGTGCCCCAGCCCCCCACACTTATTGTTGGAAACTTCAACATGTCAAGTATGGCGAAAGTGGAGGGTTTGTAACCCTAATGTCAAACAATTCTCCTGCTATTCTAGTTCCCATAACACATTGTCCCAAATCGACCTGGCAGTGGGTAAGCAACAGATGCTGAGGTTTGTACGTACAGTTGAGTATATGCCCAGAAGTATTTCTGATCATTCCCCTATCAGGGTCGAGCTAAGCTTGGACCCTAAATCAGCTAGAGGTAGAGGTCTGTGGAAGTTGAACCCCTTCTGGCTGGCACTGCTCCAAGACATGGCCTATCTTTTGCTGAGCGAAGGCATGGATCGGAAGCCCACTGAAGCACTACAAATCTCTTCTGTGGGGTTTCACGTCCATGCCTCCGCATCGCAAAAGATAAGACATGCCCTATCTTTTGCTGTATCTTGTGGATTGCGGACCTGTTCAAGTCAATAGGTCCGCATCCGTGATACGGAGTGTGCACGGCCAGTGCCCGTGCATTACGGACCGCTATTTGTAGTCCGCAGCATGGGCATGGGACCCTTACCTTTGTCTGCATGAGCCCTAAGGTTGTCATGTAATTTTTGGTGCACTGTGAATGCCATAAAAACAATTACAACTTTTCCCTCAAACAGAAAACTAAGACAATTATATATATATAGCTTTTGGAAGGTGGGGAAGAAAAAGCAAAAATGAAACAATAAAAGTAGACTGTGTCCTGAGAGGGTTAAATGGTCAGAGACTATCAGCTCATGCACACAAATGTATTTTCTTTCCGTGTCCGTTCCGTTTTTTTTGCGAACCATATTCGGAACCATTCATTTCAATCGGTTCACAAAAAAAACTAAAGTTACTCCGTGTGCATTCCGTTTCTGTATGTCCATGATTCCCTTCCGCAAAAGAAATTGAACATGTCCTATTATTGTCTGCATTACGAACAACTATACTAATGTTCCATTAGGGGCCAGCTGATCCGTTCTGCAAAATACATACGTTCGTGTTCATGAGCCCTTTTACTGTATTTTGGTTTGATAACTGTTATCCTTTACTTTTGTACGACTTTGTACAGCACACATTATCAAAGCTATCTAGATGTATTACATATTAAATAGTACCTACTTGTGAAAATGTTTAATTGTTTTTAATAGCCTGGCTGCTACTTAAAATAAATACATCTGCTCAGGTATTCCATGGAGTATTCTTTCACTTCACCACCAGAGGGCAGTCTTGTTATATTTCAAATTCACCTAGAGCACAATGGTTTTATCAGTTCATTATCTTGTGTTGGAATCAACATACTCCATAAATAATCAAGTGATGAAACAATAACTTTAAGTATTAAGATGTCACAACACATTATCGCCTGATCTAGTCCTGATTCAATCTCTATGTTCTCCGAGATAAGTATGTCTTTAGAGCTATAATCTAGATTATCTTTGTTACTCTTCCATTATCACAGCCCATTGCTGCGGTTCAAATTCATTAACCCTACTTTAAATCAAGCATTTTATGTGTATGCTGTAATTTGGAAAGCTGTTTTGGCTGTCCCTGCCTCTCTTATTGCAGCTTACATGTTCTAGCAGGGAGTCAAAGGCGATGGAAAATGTTACACTTAGATGGCTGGCATTCATTTTTGTAATTGCTGGCATTCTAAGTTAACAGTACTTTTATTGTGTTATAATTACCTACTTTGACCTTTGCAGTAGAAGGGTTGACTTTCATGTATTGTCATCTTTTTTTTATTTTTTTTTCTATTTAAATATTAACAATGTTAATAATTTACTTTGGCATTATATACTGTGTGCATGCTCCGTCTTTGCCACTATGGTTTGTAGCGCAGTGAATATGGACCCACTGTGCCACCAAGCAGATTTGGCTTGGGCTACACCTGAGGGCATTGTCTCCTGGAATTCACTCTTTTAGGGCTCATGTATATGGGCGTAGCCATTTGTGCGGTCTGCAAATTGCGGATCTGAAAAAAACACAGATACCATGTGCATTCCAGAATGTGCGGAACAGAATGTCCGACTCATAATAGAACAGTCCTATCCTTATCCGTAATATGGACAAGAATAGGGCATGTTCTATTTTTCTACTATTCTTCTACTATTGACGAACTATGCTCAGGATAGGTCATCAACATCAGATCTGCGGAAGGCCGACACCAGGCATCCCCCTGATCAGCTGTATGAGGAGACAGCACATGCAGTGCGCATGTGCCGTCTCCCTTCTCTCTTCCTGTCTGTTGCTGCTGTCTATGGTCTTTGCCACAGACAGCAGCAGTGAGCAGGAAGAGAGAGACGGGAGATGGAACGTGCGCAATGCACGCGCCGTCTCTTCATACAGCTGATCAGGGGGATGCCTGGTGTCGGACTTCCGCAGATCTGATGTTGATGACCTATCCTGAGGATAGTTCTTCAATAGCAAAAGCCTGGACAACCCGTTTAAGATACATCTTAGGAAAATTCAAGCCAGGCAGCCGCATCATCAGCACCATCTCAGCATGTAGTGACCTCTAGGGCCGGAGTTATACAGTAAGGTCCATAAATATTGGGACATCAACACAATTCTAACATTTTTGGCGCTATACACCACCACAAAAGATTTAAAATGAAACAAACAAGATGTGCTTTAACTGCAGACTGTCAGCTTTAATTTGAGGGTATTTACATCCAAATCTTGTGAACGGTGTAGAAATTACAACAGTTTGCATATGTGCCTCCCACTTGTTAAGGAACCAAAAGTAATGGGACAGAAAAATAATCATAAATCAAACTTTCACTTTTTAATACTTGGTTGCAAATCCTTTGCAGTCAATTACAGCCTGAAGTCTGGAACGCATAGACATCACCAGACGCTGGGTTTCATCCCTGGTGATGCTCTGTCAGGCCTCCACTGCAACTGTCTTCAGTTGCTGCTTCTTCTTGGGGCATTTTCCCTTCAGTTTTGTCTTCAGCAAGTGAAATGCATGCTCAATCGGATTCAGGTCAGGTGATTGACTTGGCCATTGCATAACATTCCACTTCTTTCCCTTAAAAAACTCTTTGGTTGCTTTTGCAGTATGTTTTAGGTCATTGTCCATCTGCACTGTGAAGCGCCGTCTAATGAGTTCTGAAGCATTTGGCTGAATATGAGCAGATAATATTGCCCGAAACACTTCAGAATTCATCCTGCTGCTTTTGGCAGCAGTCACATCATCAATAAATACAAGAGAACCAGTTCCATTGGCAGCCATACATGCCCACACCACGACACTACCACCACCATGCTTCACTGATGAGGTGGTATGCTTAGGATCATAAACAGTTTCTTTCATTCTCCATACTTTTCTCTTCCCATCACTTTGGTACAAGTTGATCTTGGTCTCATCTGTCCATAGTATGTTGTTCCAGAACTGTGAAGGCTTTTTTAGATGTCGTTTGACAAACTGTAATCTGGCCTTCCTGTTTTTGAGGCTCACCAATCGTTTACATCTTGTGGTGAACCCTCTGTATTCACTTTGGTGAAATCTTCTCTTGATTGTTGACTTTGACACACATACACCTACCTCCTGGAGAGTGTTCTTGATCTGGCCAACTGTTGTGAAGGGTGTTTTCTTCACCAGGAAAAGACTTCTGTGGTCATCCACCACAGTTGTATTCCGTGGTCTTCCGGGTTTTTTGGTGTTGCTGAGCTCGCCGGTGCGTTCCTTCTTTTTAGGAATGTTCCAAACAGTTGATTTGGCCAAGCCTAATGTTTTTGCTATCTCTCTGATGGGTTTGTTGTGTTTTTTTCAGCCTAATGATGACTTGCTTCACTGATAGTGACAGCTCTTTGGATCTCACCTTAAGAGTTGACAGCAACAGATTCAAAATGCAAATAGCACACTTGAAATGAACTCTGGACTTTTTATCTGCTCATTGTAATTAGGATAATGATGGAATAACACACACCTGGCCATGGAACAGCTGAGAAGCCAATTGTCCAATTACTTATGGTCCCTTAACAAGTGGGAGGCACATATGCAAACTGTTGTAACTCCTACACCGTTCACCTGATTTGGATGTAAGTACCCTCAAATTAAAGCTGTCAGTCTGCAGTTAAAGCACACCTTGTTTGTTTCATTTCAAATCCATTGTGGTGGTGTATAGAGCGAAAATGTTAGAATTGTGTCGATGTCCCAATATTTATGGACCTGGCTGTAGATTTTATTCAAGTGCCGGATCACTCTCTTCTCCTTACAGCTAAAAAATTTGTGATCATTAGTTCCAGTGAAAACTTCTTCATTAAAAAGAGTTGTCCAGGATTAGAAAAATATGACTGTTTCTTCCAGAAACTTTGCCACACTTGTCTATTGATGTGTTTGGTTTTGTAGCTATGTTCCATTGAATGGGAAAAAATAAAACTCTAATAACCCCTTCACATATTTGATTGTATGACTGCATCAAAAAATTACTCAAACTAAGCAATTATTATGTAGTTTGCATTTTTTTTGCTTATGTCACAAAAAAAATAACAAGCGTTCAAAACGTCGTATGTACCCCAAAATGATACCAATGGAAACTATAATTCCTTCCACAGAAATCAAGCCCTCACACAACTCGGTAGAAATAAAAGATTAAAAAGTAATGGATCCTGAGATGCAAATACATATCCTTTTTTTTTTTAAAGGGATTTTACTGAGCAAAAGTAGCAAAACAAACAAAAAACATAGTAATAAAAAACAAATATTTATTTGTGATGTCAGAAAGAGACGTGGCAGGGCTTCACTCAAACTGCCTAAGCCCGCCCAGCCTTAGAAGCATGAATCCAGGAAGTGAACAGCAGAGCTGGCTGCAGGTGAGGACAAATTAGCAAGATGGGAAAACGCCTTTAATGACCAGCTCTGAAAAGGCCTTAAAGGGGTTTTCCGCTTTTGCTCTATTGATGACTATCCCATTGAAGTGAATCTGGATGGCGGAGCTGTAATTACACTGTTTACTACTGTCAATGGTGAGCAGGTCAGCAAAGAACACAGCGTTCGTACAAGCACTGCTTTCTCTTCAAACAGCAGATCGCAGGAGTGCTGGCAGTTGGGGACCCCACTAATCTGATATTGATTACCTGTCCTGAGGAGAGATCATCAATATAGCAAAAGTGGAGAACCCCTTTAGGGTGCCTTCAGACGCAGCAGATTTTGTGGCAGAAAATTCCACGACTGAATATCAGTTGCATTCATTTGAATAGGGCAGAAAGCCCATGGATTTCTAAAAGCTCCATTAAGATAAATGCAACAGATTTTCAGTCGCAGAATTTTCTGCTACAAATTCTGACATTGTTTGTCACATATCGTACTTTATCTAGGTGATAAAATAAGACTGATATAATTTGCATATTTTTGCTAAATAAACACAAATACTGCTGAAAATATTTCCCATGACTATTTTTTTCCGTGTACAACTCCAATATCTCAAATGTATACATACATAAATAAAATATTTTATCAGATATATATTTCTTGCACCAAACCATGTCTGCAGAATGATAGAAACTCCCGGAAATAAATCTACTTTTAAAATTACAGCCCTTCAGGTATTCATTGGGTGGTGTACTGGGTATTTTCAGCAAATTTTTGTTTTGCACCACACACATACTGTACAAATGAAAGCTCTTATTGTATGCTTGGACACGGTGGAAGCCAAAAGATAAGTAGCCTACATTTTCGTAAGCCCCCAAAATGACTCCATTTTGAAAACTTCCCCGTCTACTGTACTTATTTACGGTTGTTGTCTGTATTTTGAACCCACGATTTTCTTGCAGGAATTAATGCAAGGCAGGTGAAAAAAATTAAATGCAATCTTTTTCAGCAATGTGCCATTTTAGAGACAGGTTTTTCATACTTCTCAAGTGAAATGAAGTAACACACCCAAACATATATCACTCTGTATCTTCTGTGTTCAGAAATATCCCCATTGGGGCCCTTTTTTAATGACTGGACAAACAACAGGGCCCCTAAGAAGTATTCAGTGCTTTTTAGAACAGATTTTACTTGACAGTATATTAGGCCCCACTTCACACTAGCAGACATTAGCCTGATGCGGCACATAAAAAACTGCTCCATCATGTTGATGAGACCGAACTGGCTGCCGCTGCGGCTTCTGCTGCTTGTGGTGGCAGAAATAGTAGGAGGTGGGTGACTCAGCAGTGGGTGGATAAGGCCTCATGCACATGGCCGTTGTGTGCCCGTGGCCGTATCATGGCCCGCAAACGGCGGGTGTGCAATACACGGGCATAGGCCTGTGTGCACTCCGCATCAAGGATGCAAACCCATTCACTTGAATGGGTCCACAATCACAGAGATGCAGAACGGAAGCACAGACCGGAACCCCACAGCACTACTAAGTGTTTCCGTGGTGTTTCTGGCCGTGCCTCCGCACCGCAAATAAAAAAACAATTTTTTTACAGTGCGGATGGATCACGGACCCATTCAAGTTGAATGGGTCTTGTTCCGTCTCAGCCACAATGGCCGTGTGCATGAGGCCTAAGAGCCTCCTTGTCAGTTACGTGGGCGACAGGCGTCCTACTCCAGTGATAACTTCTCTTTCTCCTCCCCCATTTCCTCCTTCATGTGACTTTGTCCATGTGGGCCCCCAACAGCTATAGGGAGGGCAGCAAGATGCGGACGCTGTTTTTTTTCTGCCCTCCTTTGTTACATTACCGTGAATATCAGGTGGCCTCTTTTAAGTGCCTGAGTATGCCACAAGCGTCTCTCCTGGGCTGTCACTGCCTGGCTTCAAAACAACACATGCTCCCTGCTGAGGTTGTCTGGTGCATGATGAAATCATTCACCAATTTACGTTGCTTGTACAGATGCTCAAGCATATACAAAGTGGAATTCCAGCAAGATGGAACATCGTGGATCAATTAATGCAATGGAAGACTATTCTGTCACTGTAAGGTCTCATGCACACGGCCGTGTGCTCCCCAGATCACGGATGGGGACGAATTCACTTGAACACATGTTCTATTTTTTTTGCGGTGCGGTCGGATCACGGACCCATTCAAGTTCAATAGGGCTCGATCTGTCCTGGCTGCCGTATGGACGTTGCCCGTGCATTGGGAACCGCAAATTGCGGTTCCTAATGCACGGAACCGCCGCGCAACGGCCGTGTGCATGAGGCCTAAGTCCAGGAGAAAGAGCTTCTTGCCACATAAGAATGGCTGAAATGCGAGGACAGGCTCGTGGATATGGCCAGCATCGTCTGCAAGCCACAGCACTTTTTGAAAAAGTGTTGCACGACTAAATGTATCATACGCGCCATACAGGGAGCATGTGTTATTTCTCCTAAATGCAGTGAGGCCACAATGTTCCTGCCATTGTCACTGACCACCTTGCCCAGTTGGAGTTGGTGGGACACAGCCAGCAGGATGTTTGCTGCTTGATGCACTTTCGCAACCGATGGGCTGTGAGGCTACTCATGCTCAGGCTGACCAGCTCTAATACAGCCTGGCAATGCATCACTTTACACATATGATAAGAGAGAGAAGAAGTGGGTGCAACACTCCGCCCTGCTGTTAAAGGCTGAAATATGTCCACGGAAAAGGATGTGAAGGTGGCAGATAAGTATCTTGTGTGGAAAGAAGACCAACACAAACAAATCAATAGGACTTGGCATTATCACTGCCACAAAAAAAAAACATTGACCAAGTGGGCCATTAAAGTTATGTACTCTCCCTGCCTGTAACAGCTGCTCCAAGTGTATAGGGTGGCGTGCACCTTGCTAGACAGCAAAAATTGCAAGGAGTGTCCCACGTTCTCCACCATTGAGAGTATTATTATTATTATTTATTTTAAAGCACCAATAATTTCATGGCATTGTACATCCAGACAGGGTTGCACAAATATAAAAATACAATAAGCCAACTATTAACAGACTGGTAGAGAGGAGTACCAGCAGGGATTGCTGTTTTGGATAAATAATAGCAGCTAAGCCAGCGAGGCTATCAGTTCCCTAAAGGCGGCAGAATCCACTAAATGGTATTGCTGGGCGTTTAGAGTTGTTTCCTGGCCACACATTCCCCTATCGATGGCTAACTATGTAGCGCAGTAGAAGGAGGGAGAGAAGGAATATTCTGAGCGAGGAAAACAGTAACTGATGATGACAATGGCAAGAACTCTGTACTGCGTGTGGATACGGCCTGGCTCTCACAAAGGGGACCAGTTGAAGGAGGACAATGTTTTTCCCATTGCTGGCGGCCAGCTCTATTTTTCCACTGGATCGGGGGATGTCTCTTCATGTGCTGAAATGGAGCCATGGTGCCTATGTTTGTGTTTGAATGCCCACAGCTTATTTTAATTCGGTAGATCTTGCAGGTGGCAATGCTTTTGTCTTATGGCACTATGGAGAAAAAATACCATATGGGAGATACTTACACAGAGCTGGTGGCAACTGAGCTTGGCCTAAGTTTGCCACGTTTGGAGCCTGTGTCCACAGTATCAGCACCATCAACAGCTCCTGAACTGACCATAATAGAAGCAGATCTGACCGTGGTAGTTTTTGTGGCAGTTCTAGCCATACTTTGCCTCTGCTCTTTATTGCTACCATCACAGCGACCACCCTCCTCCTCTGATGTTACCTCCTCCCAGGGAAGGACTGGGAACGTAAAGTAGTCCTGGAAAAAACATTACAAGTAGCTACATGTTGTAGGCAGATCCAAATTGACAGAAGGCAGGGCAACTCAAGTAGGCAGAGTCAGAAATACCATAATGCAGCATAAAATACTGCCCCAGCCGAACCAAATACCGCAGTGCAGCACAAAATACCTCCCCAGAATCTGCTCTTTTGTGGTGGTAAGTACCAGCTGCCATGTTCTGTTCTTCTCCACCAGTTGTCTCAAATGAAGATATGGATTATGGAAATGGCCCTACCTTTAGCGTGCTGCCTGGATTGCCCCTAGTATTGGCCAAGGAAAGAAAGAAAAAAAAAACGGATTCCTGTTCCAAGTCGCTGTCTGTGGCGCAGGTCACAGGCCTCTTCCAGCTGGTGTACCTGACTATTTGTACACTGCCTCATATAGTGCCCTTTGGCTAATGAGAGTGAATAGTGGAGCAGAGACCCATGGGATCCAAATCCTTGCTACAGTATTCCATTGTATCACTTTCCGGAGGACAGCCATACAATTGAATTCTGTGTCCACTGGCCAGATGCATGAGTATCTTCCAGCATTAACACCAAGAGTGTCATTGTGTACCTGGCCAGCGTCCATTATGAGGGCTCAGGTATTGGTATTGGCCCACTGGGAAATTTCCCTGTAGTCCCCTGCATTTATCTGTAGTCTGACCAGTCTGACCCTGCCTCCCCCTCAACACCCCAATCCGGCTCCCGAGCATTGTCCAACACACAATCATCATTCTAGTCCATACCCTCCCCACCACTTTTGTAGTCGCTCTGATTGCCACTGTCAGTACAACTGCCCCCACTGCCACCATCATGGCTACAATTACCACTGCTACCACCAACACGGCTATTCATGTGGTTCCCCACTTTCTCCTGAACCGCCTTCTCATGACAGTCCAAACACTAACTGTTCTCACACAACTAATAACGCGTGGGGTTTTGTTGCCCATTCTTAGGAAAAAAGAAGACACTCCACTAGGAAGGGGCAGTAAAGACAGAGATGATGCAACTGAAATGCTTTTCTAGGGCCACAAGGATGAGAAGCAGAAGGACTGCACTGAGCCCCTGACATTATCAAGGAGACCTTGATATCATCCTGCTATAACGGGAAGTGAGACGTCCAGTCCACAATTTCATCCTCTTTGTCCTGAATAATAATGTGGAGGGAACTGTGACCTGCTGCTACTACTATTTCTACTACTACTGTCCAGATGGCTATATAGTGAATGGGGCCGACAGGTGCCTGGTATCTTTCGGCAGTACCGCATCTTGACATCTCCTCCCCTGCCAGAACAGCCTGCCAGAGATTATTAACGCTAGTGTGAAACTAGCCTTAGAAAGTTGTCCTGGACTTACAATAGAAGAATGGTCTGTCTTTATACCACTTGATCTGTGACGTTCCAACTCGCTGGAATTCCACCTTCCATATGCTAGACCATCTGTACGAGCAGCATAAAGCAGTCAATTACATGATAAACCAGATTACCACAGCAGGGAGCATGAGCTATTTTATGCTCAGGGTGTGTCAACTCAGGCTCTTTGAAGAGGACAGATTTGTGAGGATGGACATCAGCAGAATCAATAATGTCATACCCCTGACATTTATGTTGGAGCAAATGCTCACACTCATGTAACAAGGGATGGTGGAAGAAGAACTTCTTCCACATCTTTCTCACTGCCCTGTGGCTGTTGGGGACCTGCACAGATGATGTGGTTTGCAGGAGGAAATGGAGAAGGGTGAGGAGCTGAATCTGACAGCTAAATCGTTTGAAATGGAACCAAAGCAAATTTCTCATTCATCTGTAGTGCCAATCCAAATTTTGTGAGCTCAAAGCATGGCTTGGTTGCAAATATCTGAATGTAGCTGTCACAGTGCGCTATGTGCGGAGTTCTATGAAGCGGGGACAGCCGGGGCGTGCTTGCGTGACCAGCGCGCCAGGCGTCGCCTGTTCCCGTGATAAACATAATAGGGCCGAGCACTGAGCTGCTCACTCGGCGTTCGGCTGGATTGGAACTCAGGAGTCATGTGGCGCTGGCCACGTCACATGACTCCACTGGCCCCCTATTTAAACAGGCAATCTGCTGGCCACAGATTGCCTGTTATTGAGGCCCTTCCTGCAATTACTTCCTGGTTGGTTGTTCTCCTGCTCGTGTTATACTTCCCGCCCGTCTCATCCCCTGGTCTTGGCGTTCCCTACTTTGCTTTTTCCCCAGGAGACGGTCCAGCCAGAGGTCTGTCCTATAAGCAGAGCTGATATCTCTTCTGAGGAACCCATGCAGGTCGGGATGAGTCGTAGAGGTCAGCATCACTAACAGGGGGCTTGTTTCTATTGTGGAGACTCAGGCCATTGGATTAACCAGTGCTCCAAGAAGCCTTCCTCCAGTAAATCGACCAAGACGGGGAAGCCTAAGAACCAGGTATATCAAAACGTGGTCAAGAATAAGGTATTAGTACCTATTACTATCTCCATGGGTAATAACAGATGTTCTGATAATGCTTTTATTGACTCTGGTTATGCTGCCAACTTTATTGATCATAAATTTGCACTATGGTTGGGTATTCCGATTTTGACACTACCCACTCCCATCCACATCATAGCGATCGATTCCACCCCCCTGGTGGGTGGTACAGTGAAGTATTTCACCTCTGAGATATCCTTGACTTTGGGGGGGTGTCACTCCAAAATATGCTCCTTGTTAGTGCTTAAAAACTTACCAGTAGATGTAGTACTGGGGATGCATTGGCTCCAGTTACATAATCCCATTATTAACTAGACCAAGGGAGAACTTGTGAAATGGGGGCTAAATGCGACTCGTGCTTGTCTGTGGTGCAAGGTGGGGTCTCAGAAGAATCCGATACATTGCCTCTACTCACTAAGGAATATATGCATGTGTTCTCCTCGTCTGACCCCGAGTCTCTACCACCCCATAGGTCTTACGATTGCGTCATTGAATTGATAGAGGGTGCCAGGTTTCCCAAGGGACGCATCTATAATCTTTCTAGGCCTGAACACAAAGCCATGGAGGATTATGTTAAGGAGAGTCTCAGTAAGGGGCACATTAGGCCTTCTCTATCTCCTATGGGGGCGGGATTTTTCTTTGTCAAAAAGAAGGATGAAGGCCTCAGACCTTGTATCGATTATCAGGAATTAAATAAGATTGCTATTAAGAATCAATACTCCCTCCCGTTGATTCTCGATTTGTTTAATCAAGTACAGGGGGCTTCCTGGTTCTCTAAAATTGATTTGAAGAGGGCATATAACTTAATTCGAATCAAGGAGGGAGACGAGTGGAAGACAGCTTTTAATACTCCTGCTGGACACTTTGAATATCTTGTAATGCCTTTTGGACTCACCAAAATTTTATGAATGATATTTTCAGAGAATTCTTGGGTAAATTTGTGATTCTTTACCTTGATGATGTTTAGATTTTTTCCCCTGATCTTGAGTCATGTGTTTCATGTTAAACAAGTGTTGGAGATTTTGAGGAAGAATCATTTGGCTGCCAAACAGCAGAAATGTATTTTTTGGGTACAAGAGATATTATATCTCAGGTACATTCTCACAACTCACGCCTTTAAATTGGATCCTAGCAAGGTATTAGCAATAATGGATTGGGTAAGGCCATCATTATTAAAGGCCTTACAACATTTTTTGGGGTTCGCTAATTATTACCGTAGATTTATAAATATTTTTTCGGAAATTGCTGAACCCTTGACCGACCTCACCAAAAAAAGGGTGGACCTGGATAACTGGTCTGTTGAAGCTACTGAAGCATTTGAAACTCTTAAAAAGGCCTTCAGTAGCGCCCCTGTTTTGATTCAGCTGGATCAAGAGAGACCTTTCATTGTGGAGGTGGATGCCTCTGAGGACGGAGTAGGGGCTGTCCTCTCACAAGTTCCCCCTACTCTTACCAATTTAAAGCCTTGCGCCTTCTTTTCCAGAAAATTTTCTCTCACAGAGAGAAATTATTACGTTGGGAAATCGGGAATTGCTAGCCATTAAATGGGTGTTTGAGGAGTGGTGGCATTTTCTTGAAGGGGCTAAATATTGTGTTACCGTTGTCACTGATCACAAAAATCGAATGTTTCTGGAGTCTGCTAAGAGCTTGAATCCCCGTCAAGCCAGATGGGCGTTGTTTTTTACACGTTTTAATTTCTCCATCATTTTCAGGCCAGGAAGTAAGAACGTGAAGGCCGATGCCTTATCTCTGAGTTTTTGTGCGTTTCAGCTACAGACGCACCGCCTGAAACCATACTGCCAGCTAATGTCTTTTTAGCAGCCTTGTCCCAAGATCTTACGGCTCTTATTAAGGCAGAACAACATCTGGCCCCGGCACCCACACCAACAGATAAGTTGTTTGTCTCTAAACAATTCCGTCTCCAGCTGTTGGGTGAGTGTCATGATTCTGTTTTGTGTGGACATCCTGGTATCAAGAGTACTAAAGAGCTCGTATCAAGGTCATACTGGTGGCCCACCCTATTCAAAGATGCCAAGGCCTATGTGTCGGTCTGCGAGGTTTGTTCCAAGTCTAAAACCCCTAGAACTCCCCCTGCTGGTGAGTTGCGACCCCTACCCATTCCCAGTAGACCCTGGTCCCGTATTTCTATGGATTTCATCATGGACCTGCCACCTGCAGAGGGTAAAACTGTGGTTTGGGTAGTGGTCGATAGGTTCAGAAAGATGGTACATTTTTTCCGCCCGTTCCCGTGGTAAACACAATAGAGCCGAGCGCTGAGCTGCTCACTCGGAGCTCGGCTGGATTGGAACTCAGGAGTCATGTGGCGCTGGTCACGTCACATGACTCCACTGGCGCCCTATTTAAACAGGCAATCTGCTGGCCACAGATTGCCTGTTATTGAGGTCCTTCCTGCGATTACTTACAGTTGTGTTCAAAATTATTCAACCCCCACTGAAATTGAGTGTTTTGGCCAGTTTGACATTGATTTTGATCATTTCAGTCATCTTGTTTACAATTAAATCAAAGAGGCACTTGTAAGCCAGACAAATATCACATAACATTTATAATGAAATAACCACAAATGTCTTTTCTGTGCTCTCATCATTATCAGTTTTATTCAACCCCCAAGTGACATTCAATCTTAGTACTTAGTACAACATCCTTTTCCAGTTATAACAGATTTTAAACGTGAAGCATAGCTTGACACAAGTGTCTTGCAGCAATCTACGGGTATCTTCGCCCATTCTTTATGGGCAAAAGCCTCTAGTTCAGTCATATTCTTAGGCTTGCGCGCTGCAACTGTTTTCTTTAAGTCCCACCAGAGGTTCTCAATCGGATAAGTCTGGTGACTGCGATGGCCACTTCAAAATGTTCCAGCCTTTAATCTGCAACCATGCTCTAGTGGACTTGGAGGTATGCTTGGGATCATTGTCCTGTTGAAGGGTCCAACGTCTCCGTTTGTGACGGACTGCATCACATTTTCATCCAATATCTCCTGGTACTGAAGAGAATTCATGGTACCTTGCACACGCTGAAGCTTCCCTGTACCTGTAGAAGCAAAACAGCCCCAAAGCATGACTGACCCCCCGCCATGCTTCACAGTAGGCAAGGTGTTCTTTTCTTCATAGGCTTGTTCTTCCTCCTCCAAACATAGCGTTGATCCATGGGCCCAAACAGTTCTAATTTTGTTTCATCAGTCCACAGAACACTATCCCAAGACTTTTGTGGTTTGTCCACATGACTATTGGCATACTGCAGTCGACTCTTCTTATTCTTTGGAGACAGCAAGGGGGTGCGCCTGGGAGTTCTGGCATGGAGGCCTTCATTACGCAGTGTGCGCCTTATTGTCTAAGCTGAAACTTCAGTACCAACATCTGACAAATCTTTTTTTTAAGTTCCTCAGTAGTCACACGGGGACTTTTCTCCACTTTGTGCTTCAGGTAGCGCACAGCAGTCAAAGTCAGCATCTTCTTTCTGCCACGACCAGGTAGCGTTTTAACAGTGCCCTTTGCCTTGAATTTGCGAATTATGCTTCCTATGGTGTCCCTTGGTATGTTTAACATCTTTGCAATCTTCTTATAGCCATTGCCCTTCCTGTTAAAGAGAAATCACCTCTTCTCGTCTTCCTGGACCATTCTCTTGACTTCACCATGTTTGTAAACACACCAGTAAATGTCTAGAAGGAGCCGAGTATCACAGTCCTTTTAAATCTGCCTAATTGGTGCTTATTATGCTTGATTGCTGCTCCTTGACATCCACAAGTGTTTTCAATACCTGATCGAAAACACTTGAATGAACCTCTGTTCTTAAGAGTAGTAGTCTTTAAGGGGTTGAATAATTGTGTCAATGAAGAAATCACAAAAAAAAACATTTAATACTGTATTACAAAAACAATTGATGTCATTTTAGTTGCATTTGGTTCTTTAAAAAGTCCTTGTAAGATTTCATTCTGAACACAATTACAAATGTACACTAAATTCCCTAAAACCCTTTACAGCATTGGGGGTTGAATAATTTTGAAACATAACTGTACCTGGTTTGTTGTTCTCCTGCTCGTGTTATACGTCCCGTCCGTCTCATCCCCTGGTCTTGGCGGTTCTGACTTCGGTTTCCTCCGGACCATCCTCTGCGTGCGCCTCTGGTACTTTGCTGCTCTCTTGGTTATTGACCCGGTTCATTCAACTGTTCTGTTGTGTGTTTTGTCCGTCTTCCCTGCACTTATCCTAGTATCCTAGTTGAGGTTTTTTTGACCAGTTTTCCCTTGTCACTAGGACTTGCGAGGCAAGTAGGCAGGGACAGGGGTGCAGGTTGAGCTCAGTGGTCACTTCCCCACTCCCTGTGTGTGTGTGACAGTAGCACTTTATGTTGAACAATACTGCTCACTCAAATGTTCAAAAACAATGGCCTCATAAGAGTCCAACACCTGATAGAGTCTGTTGTCCAATTTTACCCAAAACTGTAAATCCAAAAGAGTTTTCTAAACGTAGCCTAAATCCTGTGGTGCGTAGAATAAGTGGAAAATTTTATTCGGCAAATAAATTTATGTTACCTCCACTATTGACACTGGATATACTGATTCACAATGTTACGTTAGAAAACGTTTAATCTGGGTAGCCAATAAACAAAGAAACAAATTTTTCTGTAGGGCATTGTTAATACTTGGTCCTTCTCTCTTCCAGGTCCAGATGAAATGGTAATTAGAACATCTACAGTTTTGAATGTTTTTAACCATTTTAACTAAAGAATCTCTAGATTCCATACATAGGAGGACACATTTCAATATCTTAGTCTTCTCCCTTAGTCTATGAACAAAAGAAAGCACATTATGTTCTGTATACTTCTCTACATCCCTGGAAATCATAACACCTACAGTAGGCAATTATTGAGTCTATCGAATCAATAATTGTCAAGAGAGTGCCCTGGGGATGGATTCCAGGATCTAGTGGAGGCAATATTAGACTTCTGACAATGAATAAAAAGATCCAAAATATAGCCAAGCTTATCAAGTACCTATATAATAATTGGGATAACTGTATTACCAATAAAAAGAAACAGATTATCTGCTTAGTTAAAGGGTTTCTGTCACCATAATTAACCCTCTTAAACTGTCTGACATTAGCGATGTGCTAATGTCAGCAGAATCCAACTCTGCTATTTTTATGTTTATTGATGCCCCCCCTTGCTGCACAATTCTTAGTTTTGTAATATGCAAATTAGCCTCTAGGAGCAGGCGTTGCTCCTGCTCATAGAGACTTTGTTCTCCAACCTGATTCCACGCTCTGCCGTCCTTGATTGACAGGCCAGCGTTCATCTTCTCATGCTGGCCCTGTGAGCTGGTTAAACGGCACTGCGCAGGATCGAGACTTACCCAGCTCACAGGACCGGCAGGAGAAGGCAAATGCTGGCCTGTCAATCAAGAACAGAAGGGCGTAAAATGAGGTGGGAGAACAGAGCTTCTAGGAGCAGGAGAAATGCCCCCCCCCCCTTCTCCAAGAGGCTAATTTGCATATTACAAGAGTAAGAATTGTGCAGCAAGGGTGGCATCAATAACCATAAAAATAGCAGAGTTGGATTCTGATAACATTAGCACGTCACTAATGTCAGACAGTTTGAAGGTTAATTCTGGTTACAAACCCTTTAAATTGCTTCCTCAGCTTGTTTATATTTTAATCTACTAATCCTCCCATTATTTCTTTATGCGATGAGTTATAAAACTACTTACATGGAACTATCATTTTTTTGTCATATTTCTGTAAACTTCACTAGATTTCATTTGGTTGGAAATAATTGTTTAGTTACGATACATATGTCTTTGGAACTAGAAAATCTACATCTCAATTTGGCCTCAGTTGAAAACTTTACAGGGTTCCCATCACAATAAGCAATATAACAGTGCTGAACAATGTGTTATGGACAATGGATGTGGAACCACAGTACCAACCAACTGGTTTGACTTTGGGCTAGTTCTAAAGGCATTATCTTGGAATTCCCCTGATTTTCACCATTTAACCCCTGTACATGAATATGAAATGTGCTGTAGTGGAGCCCAGGCCTCTACCTCTTGAAATAGTCTTGGTGTAGTTGGCTGCTGACACTCAGGGCTCAGAGATACCAGTGTGAAGCAACTGGGAATAAGACGCTACAATAAGTTAGGAAATAGGCAGAAGTCAAGGCAGGCAGAGTTTGTGCAAATCCGTGAAAACAGTCCAAGATCAGGACAAGCAGCAAAGGGTCAATATTTTTACCAGGCATTGGTCAGGTCAGGTAGTGGAGGGTCAGAGTTGGTAAACAGGCAGAGATCAGTACATGGGCAGACAAACATGAACATCACACCTTCACTTGGAACTAGCAAACTACATAATCCAAAGCACAGGCACCCTCCTACTGGAAAAGGTGCATCATATACCCTTAGACAGCCAGCAATAGAGCGGGAAAGAATTATGGTGTGCATGTGCTGGTCATTTAAGAGCAAGGAGGTGCACACACGCCCCCTCCGGGTGGATAGAACATGCCGGACAGGGAATTTCAGGCTGCGGCCTACAGGAGAAAAAGAAGACTTCTGAGACACCTGACTGTGGGTGAGAAAGAGGAGAAGCAGTGGGCTGGGCTACCAGACAGGATGGGGAGGGTAAGTAAAGTGGCACCCATCCCTACCCGGGACAGCTGGATAGTGGTGGACATGGCACAATGCTAATAAGTCAAGCTGGATGAGTAAGCTGCAAATAAGATGTTTTGAAAAAGACCAGGCACTGTATCCACTGGTGGAGAGAGATAATGGCATTAACCATGAGGGCTCTCTTTGTATTATTTGCTTTAGGCTCCTTCATTTCTGTGTACAATCTGGTTTTGTGAAATAAAAGATTGGAATATTTTTCAATAATTTTATTGGAAGCATTCCTAACATAATGATATGAAAACATTCAGTAATTTTATAATAGAAGCTAAGATGACTTTCTCCATTCAGCTCAAATGCATTGAACATAATTCAAGGACGTTGATTGTCATGAACATTTGAATGAAGAAGTAACATTATAGGGAACACAGTATGAATGTTAAAAGCATATGGAACTGATGTCAACATAGCTCATTGAAGTATTTATTTGAGTCATGTTCTGCAATCTTCTTGATATTGGAACATATCATTTATATTTATTATATTACCTTCATATATTTTATATTATTTATACATAATAATCAAGAGTACACTTTTACAGATTGACTATTTTGGCTTCTCATTATTTTTTCATAGTTACATTGTTAATACGGTTGAAAAAAGACATAAGTCCATCAAGTTCAACCAAGCGATAAGTGGGGATGCAAATCCCAGAAGGAATGAGACTCAGATTTCTACACGTTTTCTTAAACATTAATGTCATTAACTTTTAAGAATTCATCTAAACCCATTTTAAAACTGTCCACTGTTCCTGCTGTGACCACATCATGAGGAAGTCTATTTCACAGCTTCACAGTTCTTACAGTAAAGAAGCTTTGACGCTTCTGGAGACTGAACTTTTTCCTCTCCAATCGGAGGCAGTGCCCCCTTGTCTTTAGAGCGCATTTTACATGTAACAGTTTTTCACCATATTTTTTGTATGGCCCATTTATATATTTGTATAGGTTAATCATGTCCCCCCTTAGGCTACTTTCACACTTGCGTTAGGAGCGGATCCGTCTGGTGTCTGCACAGACGGATCCGCTCCTATAATGCAAACGCTTGCATCCGTTCAGAACGGATCCGTTTGCATAACTGTTTATTTCAGATCTGATTTTTCACTTCGGAAAACTCAGATCCGACAGTATATTCTAAACACAGAAGCGTTCCCATGGTGATGGGGACGCTTCATGTTAGAATATACTGAGAACTGTGTACACGACTGCCCCCTGCTGCCTGGCAGATGCTGCCAGGCAGCAGGGGGCAGACCCCCCCCCCCTCCTGTATTTAACTTATTGGTGGCCAGTGCGGCCCCCCCTCCCTCCCCAGTATTAAATATGACCAGTGCGGCCTCCCCCTCCCTCCCTCCCCAGTATTAAATATGACCAGTGCGGCCCCCTCCCTCTATATTTATTGGTGGCCGGGCCAGTGCGGATTCCAAGTATTGTGAGCAGTGCGGCCTCCCCCCCTAATTAAAATCACCCCCCCCCCATCATTGGTGGCAGCGGAGAGTACCGATCGGAGTCCCAGTTTAAATAGATGGGGCTCCGATCGGTTACCATGGCAACCAAGACGCTATTGCAGTCTTGGCTGCCATGGTTACTTGGCAATAAATACAAGCATTATACTTACCTGAAGAGCTGCGATGTCTGACCGGCCGGGAGCTCCTCCTACTGGTAAGTGAAAGGTCTGTGCGGCGCATTGCCTATAGCACAGACCTGTCACTTACCAGTAGGAGGAGCACCCGGCCGGTCAGACATCGCAGCTCTTCAGGTAAGTATAATGCTTGTATTTATTGCTAAGTAACCATGGCAGCCAAGACTGCAATAGCGTCTTGGTTGCCATGGTAACCGATCGGAGCCCCCGCGATTTAAACTGGGACTCCGATCGGTACTCTCCGCTGCCACCAATGATGGGGGGGGGGTGATTTTAATTAGGGGGGGAGAGGGGAGGCCGCACTGCTCACAATACTTGGAATCCGCACTGGCCCGGCCACCAATAAATATAGAGGGAGGGGGCCGCACTGGTAATATTTAATACTGGGGAGGGAGGGAGGGGGAGGCCGCACTGGTCATATTTAATACTGGGGAGGGCGGGAGGGGGAGGCTGCCGCACTGGTAATATTTAATACTGGGGAGGGAGGGGGAGGCCGCACTGGTCATATTTAATACTGGGGAGGGAGGGAGGGGGAGGCCGCCGCACTGGTAATATTTAATACTGGGGAGGGAGGGGGGCCGCACTGGCCACCAATAAGTTAATTACAGGAGGAGGGGGGGGGGTCTGTACACAGTTCTCAGTATATTCTAACATGAAGCGTCCCCATCACCATGGGAACGCCTCTGTGTTAGAATATACTGTCGGATCTGAGGTTTACGATGTAACTCAAATCCGATGGTATATTCTAACTATAGAGGCGTTCCCATGGTGATGGGGACGCTTCAAGTTAAAATATACCATCGGATCGGAGAAAACTCCGATCTGATGGGGACTCCTGACTTTGCATTGAAAGTCAATGGGGGACGGATCCGTTTGAAATTGCACCATATTGTGTCAACGTCAAACGGATCCATCCCCATTGACTTGCATTGTAAGTCTGGACGGATCCGTTTGGCTCCGCACGGCCAGGCGGACACGAAAACGCTGCAAGCAGCGTTCAGGTGTCCGCCTGCTGAGCGGAGCGGAGGCCAAACGGTGCCAAACTGATGCATTCTGAGCGGATCCGCATCCACTCAGAATGCATTGGGGCTGTACGGATCCGTTCGGGGCCGCTTGTGAGAGCCTTCAAACGGAACTCACAAGCGGAGCCCCGAACGCTAGTGTGAAAGTAGCCTTAGATGTCTCCTCTCAAGACTCAAAATTCTATTCTTTTAATCTTTCTTCATAACTAAGACTCTCCAGTCCCCTTATCAGTTTAGTCGCTCTCCTCTGTACTTTTACCAGCTGTAGTGCATCCTTTGCGCTTCACAGACATTCGCATCCAACTGTCCACAATGGGGCTCACTGTCCCTAACAATATGTGTTTGGAGTGTGGGGGGAAACCGGGAAGAACATACAAACTCCATACAGAGTTTATACTTGGTCAGGTTTGAACCTAGGACCCCAGCACTGCAAGGCACCAGTGCTAACCACTGAGCCTTCGTGCTGCCAACATTGAACCTCACTCAGCCAAGTTGATCACTCAGAGTGTTCAAGTCAGCTTGTAGTATATGGACATCTTCCATAGACTGTACAGTTCTACATAGCTTAGTATTACCTGCAAGAAATGGTTCAGACCTCTTTATGTGTTATAAGAAGAACATATTTGCTAATATATTTTTATAAGGGTTGTCAATGTACAATGAGACTTAGCTGTAATAATTTGTTTTCTCAAATCTTGAAGAACCCTCTCGATGCATAACTAGGCGTTCAAAGTGCAGATTTTACATGGGGACACAAAAACTACTAAAGTCCTCTTAAATGTTGTCTGTATTTTGTAGTGGTCTATTTGACTTTTGTCTGAGCTAGAACTCTTCTAAACTTTGAGAATGTAATTGCTGTTATGCTACGTTTGTGGATGCCAAACCAACAGGATATGTAGACAATTGAGAGTTACATGAAGTTTAGGCCAGTTCGCCAAATTTTTCGAAAAAAATTCAGTTAGATCCAAATTTATTTGTGACGAATCGCGTTAAAAAACTGCTATTTCCTGGCTGCGGGGAGCCTTTATAGTGGTATAGAACACTGTGCCTTGCAGTGACACACATAGGGAGTCTGCTGTGGTAGTGAAACAATACTATGAGTCAGTATGACATGCAGGTGACAGGCGTCGTTCTTAGAATCACTGCATACTTCACTTATTTGGGCAGTTACTGGGCCAAAACTGACCAAATAACTCAAGAGTGAATTCAGCCTTACAGGTCAATGTTAGCGTCAAGAAGAAGCGCATTCCTTTTACACTGTTGGCAGCTAATTCCACATAGATGTCTACAGAACCTGTTCTATTAAACGCTTATACAAGTAGGGCCCCCCGACAGAGTTGAGAGGGTGTCAGCAGTAAGTTTGTGTTGACATCACTGATTATTTTGCCCTTCCTCTGATCTGTCAGAACAATAACCCCCATCAAACGGATCCTGTCTGTGGAGCATCCGCCTTAACTCGGTCAGCATTTGGTCAGTAGTCCATCAGTATCGCTAAAGCCAAAAAATATACTGGTGGATCCAAAACAGAGATGACACGTGAATGGAATATTTGCATGTATTATGTGTTTTGAACCCACTCCTGCTTTTGGCTACCAAATCATAAGCCAAATCTGATGCAAAATAGGGACCATGTCATGCAGGCCTTACAGCTGTTACATAGACAGGATTTGTTGTGCGTCTCATTTTTCCTTACTTCTGACAGATCAGAAGAAGGGTCAAATAAATGATAATGTCAGCCAAGCCGAAAGGCAAAATAGTGGCCTAGTCATGAAGTGGGGGGGTGGGGGGGTGGGAACAGCATGAGAAGTCCACAGAGTGGCCCTATGACATAGTGTGGGGGTGGAAGCAGCATGAGTAGACCACAGAGTGGCCCAATGACAGAGTCTGGAGGTGGCAGCAGCATCAGGAGGAGGCCACAGAGTGGTACAATGACAGTGTGGAGGTGGCAGCAGCAGCATCAGTAGGCCACAGAGTGGCACAAAGACAGTGTGGAGGTGGCGGCAGCATCAGGAGGAGGCCACAGAGCGGCACAATGACACTGTGGAGGTGGCAGCAGCATCAGGAGGCCACAGAGTGGCACAATTACAGAATGTGGAGGTGACGGCAGCATCAGGAGGAGGCCACAGAGTGGTACAATGACAGTGTGGAGGTGGCAGCAGCATCATCAGGAGGCCACAGAGTGGCACAATGACAGAGTGTGGCGGTGGAAGCAGCAGCATCAGGAGGCCACAAAGTGGCATGGTGACATAGTGTTGAGATAGCAGCAGCATCAGGAGACCACAGAGTGGCAAGGTGACATAGTGTGGAGGTGGCAGCAGCATCAGAATATGGGTGGCAATACCAGTACCAGCTGAAGATGGTGGGTGAAAGAAGGAGCACTTGGCATCAGATGTGTGGCATCAGGTGGGTGGAAGCATCAGAATAGTAGCTGAGGCAGGTCACCAGAAGAAGACGGTCTCTTTTGTCAAAGTGTTGGTGTGGCACCATGATTGATCTAGTCTGATGCATCAGGCATTGGTGGGTGGAAATCCTGGCTGATCCATGCTTGATTCATCTTCACAAAGGTCAGTCTCTCCACATTTTGGGTGGACAGACGAGTTCTTCTTGGAGTAAATATGGCCCCCGCCGCACTAAACACCCGCTCTGATGCCATACTACTGGCCGGGCAGGACAACTTTTCCAGTGCAAACTCTGCTACTTGCGTCCACAAGTCAAGTTTGGCTGCCCAGTAGTCCAGCGGATCTTCAATGTGGGGGGCAGGCTGCTGTCCAAGTATGCCACCACCTGCTGGTTCAGGTCCTGCTCCAGGACTAGCTGCTGCTGCTGGCGAGTAGTTTCTTCACTAGGCGGGTGAAGAAAACAGCTCATCAGTGACTTTAGACTCAAGTTGCTGCTGATGGAGCTGGAACTGCTCCTACAGCAGCCATGGCAGAGGAACGTGAGTGCAAAGGGCCCCCCCGGTCAGAGCTGCGATAGGATGGAAGATGGCGCAGATGGGCAGCGGCCAACTGACTACATAGGATGTCTCTATAGTAGTTTAGTTTGTCCTCCTTCTCAGCGGGTGTAAAATTGGCCCCCTTTTTGGACTGGTAGCGAGGGTCCAACAAGGTGGAGACCCAGAAGTCATCTCTCTGTCGAATGCTGACAATTCGGCTGTGTCACTACACAAGCAAGTGAGCATGCATCGGGCCATTTGTGCAAGTGACTCTGAGGGTCTCCCTGCCTCTATCTCTATTGCATACTGCCACACTGTATCTGTGTCCTCTGCCTTATCTACCTCATTGCCCTGTAGCTCCTCTGGCTGCTTCTGCTCCTCCTATCTTGTCACCTGTGTTGAAAAAACACGCATTTTGCTACACATTGCTTGTGCTCCAATGTCCTCGCCCTTCTTCAGTTCAGCCCCCACAGGGCTCATGTGGCCGTGAGAGCTTGGCGCCACGTCTCTAGTTCCCTTGACCAGCCAGATTTACCAGCATCTGTTCCAGGACATGAAGCAGTAGAATGACATTGTTCATCACGTAGATCTGGCGACTGACAAATAACGTGGCCTCCTCAAAGGGCCTGAGCAAACAGCAGATGTCATGCATGACCTGCCACCGGCTGACATCGAAGTTACACAGGGGAGTACTCCTGTGCTCTTGGATCATCAAGAAATTGTTTATGGCCTTTCTCTGTTTGAATAGTCGGTCCAACATATGAAGGGTGGAATTCCAATGGGTGGAAATGTTGCATATCAGCCTATGTTGGGGGATGCCATTCTGCCGCTGCAGCTCAAGGAGGGTGTGCTTTGCAGTGTACGAGTGGCTTAAGTGCATGCAAAGTTTCCTGGCCATTTTTTAGGGTGTCTTGCAGGTGGGTCAAAGACTTCAGGAACCGCTTGACAACAAGATTGAATACGTGTGCCATGCAGGGAGCCTTCACTGCATGAAATTGGGTACATGCCACTGGGTGACGCAGCGGTTGCTGCGGCAGGCTTGACCACCACATCGGAGCCAAGGTTCTCTCAGGCCACTTTATGACGCTGCATATGTTGACGCAGGGCCATGGTGTCAACATTGGCATCCTGGCCACGTTTCACCTTCTGCCCACAGATTCTACAAATGGCCATGTTCACCTCCTCTGGCGGCTTGACAAAAAACTGCCACCCCGCCGAGTAGGTGATTTTACCCCCAACACTCTGCACTGACTTACTGCTACCGCTGCTGCTTCCGTGAACCCCTGCACCACTACTTTCCAGGCAAGGAAGGCTCCTGCAAAGCAGGTGGACTACCCTGGGCACATTTGGCTCCCAACCTCCCACTGCTGCCACCCTGCTGACTCACGGCCACATTGGCGACTTGCTGGCTCCGCCGCTGCCTCACAAGCAAGCTGCCACCCTCTTCTCCCAATGATGATGAAGCCCTTTATTCACCCGACTCCCAAGCTTCATTATCATCTAGTAGTGTCTGCATGTCACTAATGTCCGCCTCAACTATCTATGGGTCAGGAGACTGACCACTCACAACACCACCTCCCATGCCACTCTCCTCATCACTGCTTGCCCGCCTAGTGGAGGAAGTGGCGGATGTCTCCTCCAGATCTTGGTTGGGAAGTAGCTGCTGACTGTCCTCTAGTAGCTCGTCCTCGCTTGCTGAATTCTCAAGTGTTGCATTTATAAGTGCATCTGAGATATTCAGGAGATACTCAGGAGGTAATTTGGAGGTGGATACAATCTAAAAAAGTAAGATTCATTTGTTTAAAATCTTTCCCCTCTTTAAAATGGCAGACCTGATTCTGTGCAGGAATTGTTGTGCTTTTATTTCAGGTTCCATTCTTCGGAGGTTTGGATGCTGTCTTATCTGTAGACAGCTCTCCGTAATGCAGCAGGAAATTGCAGTTTTGAAATCTAAGATTTGTAAATTAACTGTTAAACAAACTCAGGCTGGGAATGTTGCAATGCCACTGCCACAGAGGCCCACTAGAAATGGAAGATGGGTTACTGCAGGTTCTAGTAGACTGAGAGTTGTTGATAGAAGACATTTCCCACAGTCTGTGGCTCTCCATAATTCATTTACAGCACTTTCAGAGCACAAGAGCAACATGGAGGATGGCTCAGGCACAGTGGGTGAGAAACAATCATCTCCCATTGTCACGGATGATGTTGCAGAAAACTAGAAGACAACAAATGAAGATCCGACTGACTTTATCCCAAACTAAGGAACATAAGGGTGAGTCCTTTAAAAGCCTTAGAGCTCTCCCTGACTTCTCAGCCCATGCAAAGATCTCTATGATAGAAAATTGCCTGCCCTTGTGTCTCGACTGTATGACACCAGAACACCCTATAATAGTGAGGGGACACGACCACTGATGGCGAAGGTGCAGTAGACATCGCTTATCTAGACTTTTGTAAGGCTTTTGATACTGTCCCACATAGATGGCTTATCAATAAATTGCAGTCTTTGTGCTTGGACTCCCATATTGTTGAATGGATTAGGCAGTGGCTGAGGGACAGACAACAGAGTGTTGTAGTCAATGGAGTATATTCAGAACATGGTCTTGTTACCAGTGGGGTACCTCAGGGATCTGTTCTGGGACCCATATTGTTTAATATCTTTATCAGCAAAATTGCAGAAGGCCTCGATGGTAAGGTGTGTTTTTTTGCTGATGACACAAAGATTTGCAATAGGGTTGATGTTCCTGGAGGAATACACCAAATGGAAAAGGATTTAGGAAAACTAGAGGAATGGTCAAAAATCTGGCAACTAAAATTTAATATTGATAAGTGCAAGAAAATGCACCTGGGGTGTAAAAACCCAAAAGCAGAATATAAAATCAGTGATACAGTCCTAACCTCAGTATCTGAGGAAAGGGATTTAGGGGTCATTATTTCAGAAGACTTAAAGGTAGGCAGACAATGTCATAGAGCATCAGGAAATGCTAGCAGAATGCTTAGGTGTATAGGGAGAGGCATTACCAGTAGAAAGAGGGAGGTGCTCATGCCGCTCTACAGAGCACTAGTGAGACCTCATTTGAAGTATTGTGCGCAGTACTGGAGACCATATCTCCAGAAGGATATTGATACTTTGGATAGAGTTCAGAGAAGAGCAATTAAACTAGTACATGGATTGCAGGATAAAACTTACCAGGAAAGATTAAAGGACCTTAACATGTATAGCTTGGAAGAAAGACGAGACAGAGGTGATATGATAGAAACTTTAAATACATAAAGGGAATCAACAAGGTAAAATAGGAGAGAATATTTAAAAGAAGAAAAACTGCTACAAGAGGACATAGTTTTAAATTAGAGGGGCAAAGGTTTAAAAGTAATATCAGGATTACTTTACTGAGAGAGTAGTGGATGTATGGAATAGCCTTCCTGCAGAAGTGGCAGCTGCAAATAAAGTGAAGAAGTTTAAGCATGCATGGGATACTGTAGGCATAAGGCCATCCTTCATAAAAGATAGGGCCAAGGGCTATTCATAGTATTCAGTACATTGGGCAGACCAGATGGGCCAAATGGTTCTTATTTGCTGACACATTCTATGTTTCTATGTATAGTGGAGCTGAGCCCACAGCATACATAACTTCTCTGGCTGACGGAACAGAAAAGGACAGAGGGAGGTTGAGGACAGGTGAGGGCACAGGACCTGCTCCCGGGCCATGCCAACTAAAGGTTGTGTCTGACGAACCCACTGACTCTTGGCTGGGGGTGTCTGATGTCACTTGGGACGAAGTGGATGATAGAGTCAACCATTCAAGAACCGCTGGGTTGCTGGTCAAGACATGACCGCTGGATGACACCGGGAGCTCAGGCCTTTCGCTGCGACTCCTGCTGCTACACCCCCTTACTCTGCTGCGACCTGTGCCTAAGCCAGAAACATTTAGGCCTCTGCCACTCCCCTGTGCAGGGCCTGGCACTTTTCTGTCTGACATACTGTTAGATCAAATAAATAAATAAAAAGGAAATTAAAACACCCCCAAAAAGTCTGTCATTTTCTTACTTCACCACACAACGGTTATTAAGCCCTTTTTTTCCCCACTAATACACGCCAAAAAGGGCTTTAGAACATAAAACTGCACTGCTGAACGGCAAATAGGCCCTTATTTTTTTCCACTTATACACGCCACAAAAGGCTTTAGAACATATAACGGCACCGCTGAACGGCAAATATATATTTTTTTGCCACTAATACATGCCAAAAAGGGCTTTAGAACATATAACTGCACCGCTGAACGGCAAATAATATATAACCTTTTGCTACTAATACACGCCAAAAAGGGCTTTAGAACATATAACTGCACCGCTAAACAGCAAATAGGCTCTTACTTTTTTTCACTTATACACTCCACAAAAGGCTTTAGAACATATAACTGCATCACTGAACGGCAAATAATATATATTTTTTTGCCACTAATACACGCCAAAAAGGGCTTTAGAACATATAACTGCACCGCTGAACGGCCAATACCATATTTTTTGCCCCATAAGACGCACGTTTTTCCCCAAAAAGTGGGGGGGAAATGCCCCTGCATCTTATGGGGCGAATGCTGATATTTCTACTCCGCTTGATACATCGCCGGCTGCGATGCATCAGAGGGGAGGGAGGAGGGGCTGGAGGCTGGCAACTCGTGGCGGGGCCCGATGCAGTTCACTGTACTCTAATACACCGGGCCCCGCACACACCATTATTCATATGTAAACTGTAGACAATCCATATGTAAACTGCAAGGTAGCACAATCCACGTAGTACTCACTATGAAACGCCCGTACTAGCAGACAGGCTGGCTAGTTACTCACTTCCTCACGTGCTCCTCCCACTTTATTAATTAGGCAAGCGGAGCAGACGCGTGAGGAAGTGAGTGACCGGCCAGCCTGCAGTGCCTGCTAGTACGGGTGTTTCATAGTGAGTACTATGTTGATTGCTCTACCTTGCAGTTTACATATGGATTGCCTACAGTTTACATATCGATTGCCTACAATTTACATATGAATACTGGTGTGTGTGGGGCCCGGTGTAATAGAGTACAGTGACTGCAAAGGGCCCTGCCGAGACTTCAACACCAGTTGCCAGCCTCCACCCCCTGTATTGGGGTCACTCTTTGCCATACACAGGGACACTGTTATGGGGGATATCTGTGGATGATACCGTATATAGCATCTTATGCTATATATGTGTCATCCATAGAACCCCCCATAACAGTGCCATCCACAGATCGCCCCATAACAGTGCCATCCACAGATCCCCCCCATAACAGTGCCATCCACAGATTCCCCCAATAACAGTGCCATCCACAGATCGCCTCCATAACAGTGCCATCCACAGATCTCCCCATAACAGTGCGTCATCCACAGATCCCCATAACAGTGCATCATCCAAAGATCCCCAGATCCCTGCATAATAGTGTCATCCAAAGACCACCATTAGTTCAAAACCTACCAAAAGCACACCTTTTGGTTCAAACATTTTATTTCTTATTTTCCTCATCAAAAACCTAGGTGCACCTTATGGGCAGGTGCGTCTTAAAGGGCAAAAAATACGGTATATATTTTTTTGCCTCTAATACAGGCAAAAAAAAGGGCTGTAATTTTCTCACTTCACCACACAACGGCAAATACTTTTTTTTGTGCCACTAATACACACAAAAAAGGGCTTTAGAACTGCACCGCTGAACAGCAAATATATATTTTTTTGCCTCTAATACATGCCAAAAAGGGCTGCAATTTTCTCACTTCACCACACAATGGCAAATACTTTTTTTTGTGCCACTAATACTTGTCAAAAAGAGCTTTAGAACATATAACTGCACTGCTAAACGGCAAATAATTAATATTTTTTTCCACTAATACACGCCAAAAGGGGCTTTAGAACATATAACTGCACAGCTGATCGGCAAATATATATATTTTTTGCTACTAATGCATGCCAAAAAGGGCTGTAATTTTCTAACTTCACCACACAATGGCTAATAAGCCCTTTTTTCCCCACTAATACAAGCCAAAGAATGCTTTATAACATATAACTGCACCACACAAGGGCAAATAAGATGTAGAAATATTTTGTTGTAATAAACCCTGTTAATGGCTGTATCAAACATCACTTGCACGCCAATAACAAGAACGGTTTGCTGGAATTACAGAGCTGTATAGTGGCAATTTGGATCCGCAGTCAGTGCAGCAAGGTGTAAAAGGATTTTTCCTATTACGCAGGATGTAAACTCCCCTATTGAACCCTGTTCTGCTTCAATGCTGTGGAATGATTCCTCCCTATCCTTGCCCTGAACTTCTATACAGCAAAATAAAAGTTGTAAAGTCTTTTCTACCACTGTCCCTGGCGCCTGCTGAGCTGAATCTAAGATGGCTGAGGCTATTTATTCAGCTGTGACATCACAGGGCTGGCTGGCTGCTGATTGGCTGCATGCATGGCATTGTGGGTGATCCCTTATTCCCAGAGTTCCTTGCTCCATGTCCTAACTGTGCAGTAGCCATTTTTCCTGAAATTCGGATCGAATTCATCAACTTTGATTCGTTCATCTCTAATAAAGTTATATGGAAAAAATGGTAAAGTTTCTGTTGACTGTATTTATAATTAAATTACTATAAAATATAATCTAAAAAATGAAAGATATTAGTTGAATTCATACACTACTCATAAAACAAAAACATTGAGGTCTAATGTACAATTTAAGAATCTATAATACAATATGGCATTATAGTGATACCATGATCTTTAAAAGGATTTTCCCAAAATCAACATTTATCATTAGTGATGGACGAACATTGGCCGGGACGTTTCGCGAACACGCGTTCGCGATCAAACAGGGCCCCATAAACTTTAATGACAGGTGAACCTGAAAAATCTTCAGGTCATATTTGCAGCCACCAAATACTAGAAGTGCACAAATAGTCCCTAAACATGGACAGTGGGATCAATGGCAAAAATTCCCACACAAAATATGTATTTTAATCAGGGGCCATTTTTATGCGTCTTAAAGGGAAACTCTCAAAATGTGCCCTGCTGTAACCTAGAAAAAAATTATTTTAGGCCACGGGAGTATGGGCCTAAAATTAAGCATTCACCTGACAGAAAAGAACAAGTGATTATGTGGCTGGAGGTATATTAGACGGTCAGTGGATAACAATTTTACTGCAGGCCCCAAACATTAGGCATGCACTGAACAGAAAAGGCCTTTTATGCCGCTGTATATACATAAGCCAAGGACCATTCTTTGTTCTGGGTGGTGGCGGATATGTGTGGGCTGGCATGAGGAAATTCAATTGCACGTGGTCGTCACAGGTGTTGAATTCCTCCGAGATCCATGCCTCATTCATTTTTAGAAATGTGAGGTAGTCCACACTGTTGGGAGCAAGGCGAGTACGCTTATCGGTCACGATCCCCCCCTGCTGCACTGAACGTCCTTTCGGACAGGATACTCGACGAGGTGCAAGCCAAGAGTTCCATGGCAAATTGTGCCAGCTCTGGCCACAGGTCAAGCCTGCACACCCAGTAGTCCAGGGGTTCCTCTCTTCTCAGAGCGTCCAAATCGGCCTTTAACCCGATGTAGTCGGACATTTTTCGCTCTAGGCATTCCCTGAGGCTGGATCCGGAGGGTGGCTCTTGATGGGTTGGCTGCAAGAATGATCTCATATCTGAAGTGACCAACACATCTTCAAACCGCCCTCTATTTACAGGTGTGGTAGGATTGGTACACGCACCTGTTTCGCTGTGGGTGGAAATTCCTCTGCCAGCGCCCACAAAAGCAGAATGCTGCATCTCTCGCAGCAAGGCTCAGAAATGCTGCAATCTGACAGCCCTTTCCCTTTGTGATGCTGGTAACATGTCCGCCATTTTGTGTTTGTACCGAGAGTCTAAGTACGTTGACACTCAGTACTGGTCCTTGCCCTTTATGCTTTTTATACGGCGGTCCCTCTTCACACACTGCAGCATGAAGGCCCCCATTTGCACTCTTCTTGCTCCTCCTCCTCCACCCAGCCACCATCCCCCTCTGACTCCTCTTCAGACTCCTGCTGACTTGTCTCAGATGGAGTAGCCCCCACTGGGAATTAATTCAGCATTGCTCCCCAGAACCTGTTCTGCTGCAGAGTTTGTACAGGTAGTCGTTAACGGCACGTTGCTGCGGGAGCACACTATCAAGCATATACAAGGTGAAGTTCCAGCATGTCGGGCTGTCACAAATCAGACGCCTGACAGGCAGGTGATGTTGCCGCTGAACGTCAGCAAGGCTAGCCATGGCCATGTAAGATCTTCTAAAATGAACAGAGATTTTCCTGGCCTGCCACAAGATGTCCTGGACCCCGGGGTATTTGGCAACTTATCGCTGCATGACTAAGTTCAGGATGTGTGCCATGCACGGTATGTATCATTTTGCGCTGTTTCAGCGCGCTCAGCAGATTGGCACCATTGTTGCACACCACTTTACAAATTGTCAAAATGAGCAGGGTTAGCCACTGATCGGACTGTGACAGCAGAGCTGAAATCAGTGCAGGACCGGTGTGGATCTTGGCTTTGAGGCACAACAGCAGCAGCACAGCATGGCAACGTCTCACCTGGCAGGTCAAATAGGTTCAGGGGAGCTTGGAGGGTGCAGCGGAAGAGGCAATAGCAGTGGAAAAGGAGGAGTCAGTCGAGGAGGAGACGGAGAATGGAGTAGGAGGAGGGGAAGAAGAGGCAGACCTGCATGCAATCCGTGGCGGCAACACCAAATCCACACGGGTGCCACGGGTTGCATGCTTGACTGCTTTCAGAAGGTTCACCCAGTGGCCAGTAAAAGTTATGTACCTTCCCTGCCCGTGTTTGCTAGACCACGTGTCTGGGGTCAGATGTATCTTGGCACTGACACTGTGTGCCAGAGATATATTCAATTGCCGCTGAACGTGGCCATATAGCTCTGGGATGTCCTTTTGGGAGAAATTCCATTGAGGTGTGCCAATGGCCACAAATTTTCTAAAGGCCTCCGAGTCCACCAGTTTATATGGCAGTAATTAGCGGGCTAGCAGTTCCGACAAGCCAGTGGTCAGCCATTGGGAAAGAGGGTTATCCGGCATCATCAACTTTTTACGCTCGAACATTTGGGCCATGGAAGCCTGCCTTCTGCCAGATGAACGCGACAACGGCACGGTGGAAGGTGGAGTGGAGGACAAATGGGAGGAAAGAGGAGAAGAAGAAGAGTCAGGACATGGAGCGCTGGGAGTGTGGTTTTGTGGGTTCTGACAGTGTTGCACCAACTGCGCTCGGTGATGGGAGGCCAGGTGCCTTCTTAAGGCGGACATCTCTAGGTGAGTGCTGGGCTTATCACGACTTATGCGTTGCCAGCACAGGCTGCAGATGGCAACACTATTGTCAGCAGCTGACACCTTAAAAAAAGCCCACACTGTGGTGCCATGTGCCGGCGTCCTGGGAGCACAAGATGTGACTGTGCATGGTGGATGGCTCATTCCAGATACATTAGCAGTCTGCTTTTTGCCTCCTGTGCACTGTAAGTTCTGCCTGCTTCTCCTCTCTATCTGCTGTTCCGTCTCTCCCTCTGAACTCCCCTCCTCTTCCTCTCTTGTGGGCACCCACGTGACGTCCATCGACACGTCATCATCGTCATCTTCACCACCACTGACATTAGAGATCTCGGAGTAGGCAGCAACAACGGGAACCACCCTCCTTGGGCCGATCTGGGTACTTTTGTCAGACTGCTGGGTGGCGGCCGTTGATACCTCCTCTTCCTGATTCGATGCCAAGAATGGTTGCACATCGGTAAGGTCTTGGAATGGATGGGAAAATTATTCCTCTGACTCAAATGGAGGGGATATGGGGGTGGGGGTGGTGGTGTTTTTGGGGGTGCACATAGCAGACAGTAAAGAGAGGATGAGGAGGGTGCAGAAGCGAAAGGCTGTGAGTCACTCAATCAACTCCTTTGACGCAATCGCAAGCACCTTCTGCAACTTTCCACTTAGACTCCGGCTTGGTGCACCTGCCCAACTCCTACCACCCCTGTAGAATGGCCTGCCTCTTCCTCTGCCTATCATTTTCAAAATGACCCTGTGACAAAAGTCCCTATAGAAGAGCAGTATTTGTGGAAGAAGGTACGGATGGAGTAGAGTTAGCACTCCTGTTTTCTGAGACTTCTGAGTTGTGCTATCTAATCTAAGCAAACACCTTCAATTGCTTTTCAATAGCTTTTGTCTCGAGATAACGCAATGTGTTAAGAAATTTGAGTTAAGAGCTGGAGTGCCAACCCTGCTACATCTGTATATCACACCCCTGCCTTAATCAGTTTTTTTGGGGGGCAACTGTTATTTCACACCAGTAGAAATTATTTGTTCCAATAGCATTTGTCACTCTGTGTAGCTGCGGTAACACAGCAAAACCGCTAACAAATTCTGCACTGCCCAAATGCACTATTTAAAAAGTATATTATTGGTATATAACACCCCTGCTTCAATCACTTTTTTGGGCGGGCAAATGGTATATCACACCAGAAAATTATTTGTTCCAATAGCGTTTGTCACTTTGTGTACATAGCTGCGGTAATGCAACAAAACCGCAACAAAATGCTGCACTACCCAAATGCACTATATAGAAAGTATATTATTGGTATATAACACCCCTGCTTCAATCACTTTTTTGGGGGGAAACTGGTATATCACACCAGTAGAAATTATTTGTTCCAATAACGTTTGTCACTCTGTGTAGCTGCCGTAACGCCGTAACGCAGCAAAACCGCAAACAAATGCTGCACTACCCAAATGCACTATATAGAAAGTATATTATTGGTATATAACACCCCTGCTTCAATCACTTTTTTTTGGGGGGGGGGGCAACTGTTATAATACACCAGTAGAAATTATTTGTTCCAATAGCATTTGTCACTCTGTGTAGCTACGGTAATGCAGCAAAACCGCAAACAAATGCTGCATTACCCAAATGCACTATATAAAAAGTATATTATTAGTATATAACACCCCTGCTTCAATCATTTTTTTGGGGGGGAAACTGGTATATTACACCAGTTGAAATTATTTGTTCCAATAGCGTTTGTCACTCTGTGTAGCTGCGGTAACACAGCAACCCACAAACAAATGCTGCACAACCCAAAATGCACTCTATAGAAAGTATATTATTGGTATATCACACCCCTGCTTCAATCAGTTTTTTTGAGGGGCAACTGGTGTATCACACCAGTTGAAATTATTTGTTCCGATAGCGTTTGTTATTCTGTGTAGCTGCAGTATCGCAGCAGAAACGCACACAACTGCTGCACAATACAAATGCACTATAATATACTTTCTATGTTAGAAAGTATATTAAAAGTATATCCCACCCCTCAGTAAGTCACACCTATCGATAGCACACCTATACCAGTCCTTAAAAGGACTTCTGTGGACCTATTAGCTAGCATTTGGTGTCTCTAACATTCTGTTCCTGCTCCACACAGCAACCTCTCCCTACACTGGCAAAAGACTGAATATAAAATGGTGGCCAGATCAGGTTTATTTATAAGGTAGGGGGTATGTCCATGTGCTGAAACATCTTAATTGGCTGTCCTGTACCACCTGATGGATGTGTCATGGGTCAAAGTTCTTCACAATGTAAAAGAATATGGCGCCGGCAGACATCACCATATGTTCGCCCGTTCGGCGAACCGCGAACGAGCAAAGTTCGCTGCGAAACGACGGCCGGGCGAACTGCAAGGCCATCTCTAGTAATAACACTTTTACTTATCCAGGCCATTCTGAGATTGTTTTCTTGTCACATATTGTACTTAATGACAGTGGTAAAATTTAGTCAAATAATTTCATTTTTATTTATAAAAAATATAAAATTTACCAAAAATGTGGAAAAATTTCCAAATTTCAATTTCTCTACTTTTATAATAGATAGTAATAACTCAAAAAATAGTAACTACTTTACATTCCCCATATGTCTACTTCATGTTGGGGAAGTTAGAAGGCATAGAAGTTTAGAAGCAAATCTTGAAATTTTTCAGAAAGTTTCCAAAACCCACTTTTTAAGGACCAGTTCAGGTCTGAAGTCACTTTGTGAGGCTTACATAATAGAAACCACCCAAAACCACTTTTTTGGCAGATTTTCCATTTTAATAATTTTTTTCCCACTAACAAAGCAAGGGTTAACAGCCAAACAAAACTCAATATTTATTGCCCTAATTCTGTAGTTTACAGAAACAACCCATATGTGGTCGTAAACTGCTGTACGGTCACATGGCATTGCACAGAAGGAAAGAAACACCATATGGTTTTTGGAAAGCAGATTTCACTGGGATAATTTTAAACTACCATATCACATTTGAAGACCCCCTGATGCACCGGTAGAGTAGAAACTCCAGAAAAGTTACCCCATTTTAGAAACTACACCCCTCAAGGTATTCAAAACTTATTTTACAAACTTTGTTAACGCTTTAGGTGTTCCACAAGAATTAATGGAAAATGGAGATGAAATTTCAGAATTAATCTTTTATGGCAGATTTTCCATTTTAATCATTTTTTTTCCACTAACAAAGCAAGGGTTAACAACCAAACAAAACTTAATATTTATTGCCCTGATTCTGTAGTTTACAGAAACATCCCATATGTAGTCGTAAACTGCTGTACGGGCATACGGCAGGGCGCAGAAGGAAAGGAATGCCACATGGTTTTTGGAAGGCAGATTTTACTGGGATAATTTTAAGCTGCCATGTCACATTTGAAGACCCCCTGATGCACCCCTAGAGTATAAAACTCCAAAAAATGACCCCATTTTGGAAACTATGGGATATGGTGGAAGTTTTGTTGGTACTATTTTAGGGTACATATGATTTTTTGTTGCTCTATATTACACTTTTTGTGAGGCAAGATAAAAAATTGCTGTTTTGGCACAGTTTTTTTTTGTTGCTATTTACAATGTTCATCTGACAGGCTTGAACATGTGGTATTTTTATAGAGCAGGTTGTGACATGCGCGGCAATAACTTATATGTATACTTTTATTTATTTGTTTATTTATTTATGTTTTACACAATATCAGCCTTTTTTAATAAAAAAAAATCATGTTTCAGTTTCTCTATATTCTGATTGCCCTAGATTTTTTATTTTTTGGGCAATTGTCTTATGTAGGATCTCAATTTTTTGTGGGATGAGATGACGGTTTGATTGGTACTTTTTTGGGGTGCGTATGACTTTTTGATGGCTTGGTATTACACTTTTTGTGATGTAATGTGACAAAAAATGTATTTTTTACAGTTTTTATTTATAATTTTTTACGGTGTTCACCCGAGGGGTTAGGTCATGTGGTATTTTTATAGAGCATGTTGTTACGAATGCGGCGATACCTACTTTTTTTTTTTTACATTTAACACAATAAAAGCATTTTTGAAACAAAAAAAATCATGTTTTAGTGTCTCTATAGTCTGAGAGCCATAGTTTTTTTATTTTTTGGGCGATTGTCTTAGGTAGGAGCTCATTTTTTGCGGGATTAGGTGACGGTTAGATTGGTACTATTTTGGGGGGCATATGCCTTTTTTTTTAACTCGCTTTATTGAAGAATGGCAAGCAAGACAGGTAGTAGTACAATCAAAGACTGTTACAGTGAGCAGTTTCGTACAGTACTATCAAAGATGGACTGAAAAGGTGAACGGTCCGTATTATTACAGAAAGCAGTAAACAAGACCCAATATCCTTGGTACATCATGTAAATAAAGATCAGTAGTCAATTCAATACAGTGCATACTGTGATTCGTCTTTATCAATCAAGCCCCATCAATAGAACCTGAGAACGCGCAACAGGCTGAGCATACCTATCAAGCCGCCGAATGTAGATGGGCCGCTGTAGCAGTCAGAGGGGAAGTGCACCAAGGCCCCCATATTTTCTGGAATTTCTGAGGACAACCCCTGCGAGAATAAATAATCCTTTCAAAGGGAATAATATTGTTAACCATGGTTTTCCACTGACCGACCATAGGAGGTCTGTCCGCCATCCATCTAATGGCAATGGCCTTCCTGGCCATAAATAGGGCCTCCCTAATGAAGGTCAGTGTATAACGGGAGCATGACTCATCTTCTACGATACCCAGAAGACACGGTTTAGGGCAAACCACTAATGAGTCCGGAATCAGGGATGAGACTACATCTACCACCTCCTTCCAAAACGACTGTATGTGACTACACTCCAACATTAGGTGCCAAAAATCCGCATTTAACTGTGAACACCTATGGCATTCCGCGTGCTGCCGCCTACCCATTTTAAAAAGCCTGGTCGGGGTCAAGTAGCACCTATTCAAAATAAAGAGCTGTGTCAATCTGTTATTGAGAGACAGAGATACAACCACTGGAGCCTCCAGGGCTTCTCCCCATTCCTCATTCGTCAAAGTAGGTATATTCCCTCTCCATTTACGTTCCGCACCCAATGGAGAAGCTGAGACCTTAAGGTAAAGTAAATGCGTATAAATGGCGGATATCAATCCCTTCGGACCTTGTGTCCTGAAGACCCCTATCAGAGGATAAGCTGACACAGGCCTGTTCAGATCCCTTAACTGGGCCTGGAGGGCATGTCTCAATTGCAGATACCTGAAAAAGTGCGGCCTCAGAACACCCACTTTAGTTTGCAGTTGGGAGAAGGAAAATAGGATAACGTTCTCATACAGATCCCTCAGATAACACACACCATATCCTTTCCATACCACCTCCCACTCCCTCTGCATTAGATGCGGAAACATTGGATTATCCCATAATGGCATATCCTCCGGCAGATCCTTATACTGCTGCAACTTTTCAGCTCCCCACACCTGATGCGCCAGGAGATAGGGGGCATCCCTGTCTGGTACCTCTGTATAGTCTAAATGTAGATGATAAGGAGCCATTAATCATTATGCTCGCAGACGGGGAACTATATAGGATATCGACCCACTTAATAAACCCAGGACCAAAGCCAAAGAACTGCAGGACCTGCACTAAATAAGGCCACTCAACGGAATCAAACGCTTTGGCGGTATCCAGGGCAGCCAAAGCCCACGATTTCCGGTCCGCACAACCCAGCTAGGCAATAAACTGTGCCCTATGTATATTACTAGAGGTAGATCTGCCCGATAAAAAAACCAGATTGGTCGTCATGAATTATAGTAGATATAACCCTATTCAGTCTATTCGCTAATAATTTAGTGAGAATTTTGTAGTCTAAGTTTAACAGCGATATAGGCTGGTACGACCCGCACTCTAAGGGTTCTTTGTCAGGTTTCAATAAAACTACAATGGAAGCCTCATACAGTGTCTCCGGAAGGACACCCCAGTCCAGGGACGCCTTGTACATGCGCAGGAGCTGCGGAGCCAAGATCTCTACATATTTAGAGTATACCTCCAATGGTATCCCATCGGGCCCCGGGGCCCTTCCTATATTTAGCCCTGCGATCGCCTCACTCACTTCTTCCAGCGTAATCTCTCCATCAAGTATTTCCCTGTCCGACTCTGATAACTGCGGGTGAGTTACTTCCTGCAGATAATCCTCCAATGACTGAGGAGAATACTCAGCATGGGAGCAGGAGAGGTCCTGATAGAATTCCCTGAAACGGTCCAGGATACCCCCAGGGTCTGATACCACTAGCCCATCCTTGTCCGCGATGCGGAGTATCGGTGGAGACATGTTATTCCTCCGCATTATCTGCGCCAGTACCTTACCCACTCTACTGCCCTGCTCAAAGGTCTGTTGTTGCAAGAAAAGCATATTGCGATGGCTCTTCTCCTGCAGGTGATTCATGTAACTCCTAACTCTCAGCAACCAGTCCCTTCTATTCCCTTCCGTGGGGTCTGAGACATATGCACGTTCCGCATTTCTGCACTGCATGCCCAACTCCTCCTCTTTGCGGCGGGTAGACTTTTTAATATACGAAATGGAGGACTTAAGACACCCACGCAGAAAGGCCTTCAAGGTGTCCCACAATAAGGCTGAGTCTGTATCAGCTGGGTGAGCCGCAAAGAATGTGTGGAGTTGATCGAGCACCCTATCATTCAGGGACATCAATGACAACCAAAATGGGTGTATACGAGTGAGGCCATTACAGGTGCGTGGTCAGACGGGCCTTGAGACCTATAACTGATCGGCATATGCCTTTTTGATTGCTTGATGTTGCACTTTTTGTGATATAAGGTGACAAAAAAATTTTTTTAGCACAATTTTTATTTCATTTTTTTGACAGTGTTCACCTAAGGGGTTAGGTTATGTGATATTTTTATAGAGACGGACGATATGGACGATACGGACGCGGTGATACCAAATATGTCTACTTTTCCTTTTTTCCCTATCTTGAACAATTTTTTTTTTTACTTTTATTTTGGGAAAAGGACGCTTTATTTTTTACTTGAAACTTTACATTATTTTAAACTAAATTTTTTAAAAACTTTTTTTAACTTAATTTTTTGTCCCACTCTGGGACTTTTGGGGGCCTGATCCCCTTTACAATGCATTACAATACTTCTGTATTGTGATGCATTGTCTATAAGGCCCCTTTCACACAAGCTAGTTTTACGCGCGGGTGCAATGCGTGACGTGAATGCATTGCACCCGCACTGAATCCGGACCCATTCATTTCTATGGTGCCGTGCACACGAGCGGTGATTTTCACGCATCACTTGTGCGTTGCGTGAAAATTGCAGCATATTCTATATTCAGCGTTTTTCACGCACACGCAGGCCCCATAGAAGTGAATGGAGCTGCGTGAAAATCGCAAGCATCCGCAAGCAAGTGCGGATGCAGTGCGATTTTCACGCACGGTTGCTAGGAGATGATCGGGATGCAGACCCGATCATTATTATTTTCCCTTATAACATGGTTATAAGGGAAAATAATACCATCTACAGAATGCATAGTACAATAGGGCTGGAGGGGTTAAAAAAAATTAAATAGTATAACTCACCTTAATCCACTTGATCGCGCAGCCCGGCTTCTCTTCTGTCTTCTTCTTTGCTGTGCACAGGAAAAGAACCTTTGATGACGTCACTGCGATCATCACATGGTCCGTCACATGAACCATCACCATGGTAAAAGATCATGTGATGGAACATGCGATGAGCGCAGTGACGTCATCAAAGGTCTTATTCCTCAAAGAAGAAGACAGAAGAGATGCCGTCTGCGCGAACAAGTGGATTAAGGTGAGTTAAATTATTATTATTATTTTTTTAACCCCTCTAGCCCTATTGTACTATGCATTCTGTATTCAGAATGCTATTATTTTCCCTTTATAACCATGTTATAAGGGGAAATAATACAATCTACACAGCACCTAACCCAAACCCAAACTTCTGTGAAGAAGTTCGGGTCTGGGTACCACATTCAGTTTTTTATCACGCGCGTGCAAAACACATTGCACCCGCGCGATAAGAACTGAACAACGGGACACTACTCGCGCGGGTTTGCCGCAACGCATTCGGACCTTATCCGGACACTCTCGTGTGAAAGGGGCCTAAGTAAATTGCAGACTGTAATACACTTACAGCCTGCTTGCCTGTGAGATCCAGGGGGCTGGCTCTCACAGACTCTCCTGGAAGGCAGTCGCGATGCCTAATGAAGGCATCAAGCTGCCTTCCCTGCCATCGGCTCCCTGTCACAGTAGCGCGGGACCCAATGGACACCCTGCACACTTCTGAAGCCTGCGCGTGCCGCGGTCAGCGCTGACCGTAGCCGTGCAGAGGTTAAAGCGCCGGCACAGATGCCGCAGAGCAGATACAGCAGAGATCAGACGCAGCTCTAAGCTCTAAGCCCTGGGTGAATGGAGAAGTACGCCAGCTGTTGAGAACAAGAGATGTGGCTTTTAGGTCAGGGAATTCTGAGATGTATGGGTTAGCTAGGGCTGAGCTTAGGTGATGCATTTCAAAGGCTAAATATGAATATAAACAAAAAGTAGAGATGCTTTTTGAGTGTATAAGAGCGTGAGGTCATTAGCTAATTTTACAGCGTCTGATACTAAACAAGATGTTCCCAGGAAGGTGAATTTGGATGAAGTGAATATTTGTCAAAAATACTGTAAATAGTCAATTGAACAGAGTCTTTTAATATGACATTCTGCAATTGTGACACGGACCAATATGTCAGGTTAGGTACACTAGTCTGTGATAGACAAAATGTTTGTAATTATATTTGCAACACTTAAGAAATAAAACACAATTGGGCAGAGCCTGCAGCAAAAATATATGCTGACTAAGGGCTCTTTCACACTTGCGTTGTCCGGATCCGTCGTGTACTCCATTTGCCGGAATAACACGCCGATCCGGAAAAACGCAAGTGAACTGAAAGCATTTGAAGACGGATCCGTCTTCAAAATGCGTTCAGTGTTACTATGGCAGCCAGGACGCTATTAAAGTCCTGGTTGCCATAGTAGTAGTGGGGAGCGGTATACTTACCGTCCATGCGGCTCCCGGGGCGCTCCAGAATGACGTCAGAGCGCCCCATGCGCATGGCTGATGTGCCATGCGATCACGTCATCCATGCGCGTGGGGCGCCCTGACGTCACTCTGGAGCACCCCGGGAGCCGCAGGACGGTAAGTATACTGCTCCCCCGCTCCCCACTACACTTTACCATGACTGCCAGGATGTCACGGAAGGTGTACAGGAAACAAGACAATACAAAATGAATATATGACTCACTGGATCCAAAACTAAGGAACAAAAAGGGAGACCCCTGCATAGGACCTGGCACTCTCCCTGACTGCTCAGCCTATGCAAACATCCCAATGGTAGATGATCGCATATCCTCGTACCTCGACTGTATAACACCTGAACACCCTATAATAATGAGGGGACACGACCACCAGCTCCCTACACTAGACACGGAGGGAGTCAGGGTCACCTGGGATCCAGAAAACAGAAAATCACAAATGAATGTACAACACTTAACTTGTAGAAGACTGGGAAATAGGATCAGCATGCACACACACTCCAGAAAGTTGTATAAACCGCACACTAATGCATTATGGGGAGGAATTTAAAGGGATGCAATCAGTCCAACTACATGACAGCTGAGAGAGGCTAACGAGATGAGGAACTGAAAACCAAAACAAAGAAAGCTCAAGGAGGAGGTTCTGAAAGGCATCTGTCAGAGCTTCTCAGATGTCTGGTGGTGACAGTACCCCTCCCTCTACGAGTGGACTCCGGACACTCAGAGCCCACCTTCTCAGGATGGGACCTATGGAAAGCCCTGATGAGACGAGTGGCCTTAATGTCCGTCACTGGGACCCATATCCTCTCCTCAGGACCATAACCCTCCCAATGAACGATGTACTGGAGAGAACCGCGGACAACACGAGAATCCACAATCCTAGAGACCTGAAATTCAAGATTACCATCAACCATAATCGGAGGAGGAGGCAAAGGCGAGGGTACAATGGGTTGAACATAAGGTTTTTATAAGGACTTATGAAAAACATTATGGATCTTCCAAGTCTGAGGAAGATCAAGACGGTAGGCAACAGGATTGATGACAGACAGGATTTTGTAAGGCCCAATAAACTTAGGACCCAACTTCCAGGAGGGAACCTTCAATTTGATATTCTTGGTGGACAACCACACCAGATCACCAACATTCAGGTCTGGACCAGGCACACGTCTCTTATCTGCCACACGCTTATATCTCTCACTCATGCTCTTTAGATTATCCTGAATCTTTTGCCAAATAGATGACAAAGACGAGGAGAATCTGTCCTCATCAGGTAAACCAGAAGACCCCTCTCCCGAGAATGTCCCAAACTGCGGATGAAACCCATATGCACCAAAAAATGGTGACTTATCAGAGGACTCCGGACGACGGTTATTTAAAGCAAACTCCGCAAGGGACAAAAAAGAACACCAATCCTCCTGATTCTCCGCCACAAAACAGCGCAGATATGTCTCCAGATTCTGATTGACGCGCTCTGTCTGGCCATTCGACTGCGGGTGGAAAGCAGAAGAGAATGACAACCGAACCCCCAAGCGAGAACAGAAAGCCTTCCAGAATCTGGAAACAAACTGCGTGCCCCTATCAGAGACTATGTCTGAAGGAATACCGTGCAATTTGACAATGTGATCAATAAATGCCTGCGCCAGCGTCTTAGCATTGGGCAAGCCAGGAAAAGGGATGAAATGCCCCATTTTGCTAAAACGATCCACCACCACCAGAATCACAGTCTTCCCCGAGGAACGAGGCAGGTCCGTTATGAAGTCCATGGACAGATGTGTCCAAGAACGGGAAGGAATGGGTAATGGAAGGAGAGGACCTGATGGCCGTGAATGAGGGACTTTGGCACGAGCGCAAGTCTCGCAGGCTGCCACAAAACCCTCAACCGACTTACGAAGCGCAGGCCACCAGAATCTCCGAGCGATGAGATCCAGTGTGGCTCTTACCCCCGGGTGCCCAGCAAGGACAGTATCGTGGTGTTCCTTAAAAATCTTGTGTCTTAAAGCGAGAGGCACAAACAACCTCCCAGGAGGACAAAGATCAGGAGCCTCTGACTGGGCTACCTGCACCTCTGCCTCCAATTCAGGATAAAGAGCAGAGACCACCACACCTTCAGCCAAAATGGGACCCGGGTCTTCAAAATTCCCACCTCCCGGAAAACAACGTGACAGGGCATCTGCCTTCACATTCTTAACCCCAGGGCGGAAGGTAACAACAAAATTAAACCTTGAAAAGAACAAAGACCATCTGGCCTGTCTCGGGTTCAGACGCTTGGCTGACTCCAAGTAGGCCAGATTTTTATGGTCAGTAAACACAGTAATAGGGGGTCTAGCTCCCTCTAGCCAATGGCGCCATTCCTCAAAAGCCAACTTGATGGCCAACAACTCCCTATCTCCCACATCGTAATTTCTCTCTGCGGAGGAGAGTTTCTTCGAGAAAAAGGCACACGGTCGCCATTTGGCAGGAGAGGAACCCTGAGACAAGACCGCACCCACACCCACCTCAGAAGCATCAACCTCAACTATGAAGGGTAGAGAAACATCAGGTTGTACCAAGATGGGAGCGGAAGCAAAACTCTCCTTGATATTAGAAAAGGCCTTACGCGCCTCTACCGACCAGGAAGAAAAATCTACCCCCTTTCTGGTCATATCAGTGAGTGGTTTAACAACAGAGGAATAATTCAAAATAAACTTCCTGTAATAATTGGCAAAGCCCAAAAAACGCACCAGCGCCTTCTGATTCTCAGGAAGCTCCCACTCAAGCACAGCGCGGACCTTCTCGGGGTCCATGCGAAAACCAGAAGCGGAGAGAAGAAACCCCAGAAATTGAATTTCTGGAACCGCAAACACACATTTTTCCAGTTTCGCATATAATTTATTCTCCCGCAGGATGAGCAAGACCTGACGTAAGTGTTCCTTATGAGTTTCAAAATCAGGAGAAAAAATCAAAATGTCATCCAAATACACTAATACAAATTTTTCCATTAAATGATAAAAAATGCTGTTCACGAAATGATGAAAAACGACAGGGGCATTTATCAAACCAAAAGGCATAACCAAAATCTCAAAATGGCCCTCAGGGGTATTGAAGGCCGTCTTCCATTCGTCTCCTTCTCTGACCCTGACCAGGTTGTATGCCCCTCTTAGATCTAATTTGGAAAAGACTTTAACCCCAACAATCTGGTTAAACAGGTCCGGGATCAGAGGAAGCGGATAAGGGTCACGAATAGTGATACTGTTCAGCTCCCTGAAATCCAGACAAGGTCTTAACAAAGAAAAAACCAGCGGCAACGGGTGACTTCGAGGGTCGTATGTGTCCTTTTCTCAGACTCTCATAGATATAAGCACGCATAGTGACCCTTTCAGGTTGGGAGAGATTGTATAAACGAGATTTAGGCAGCTTGGCGCCTGGGATGAGATTAATAGGGCAATCGTACTCCCTGTGCGGGGGCAAATCCTGAACTCCACTCTCAGAGAAGACATTCCGTAAATTCAGAGAGAAAAGATGGTATAGTCTTAGTAGAAACCTCAGAAACAGATGTCGTGAGGCAATTCTCTCTGCAAAAGTCACTCCAACCATTTATTTGCCTCGCTTGCCAATCAATGGTGGGGTTATGTTTAGTGAGCCAGGGTAGCCCCAACACAAGAGGAGTTGGCAATCCGCTAAGGACGAAACATGACACATCCTCAACATGAGCATCACTCACAATTAAACGGATATTGTGAACTATGCCCTTTAATGATTTCTGAGAAAGTGGAGCGGAATCAATAGCAAAAACAGGAATATCCTTTCCCAAAGTGCATACCTGGAAACCATGAGTTATCGCGAATTGATTATCAATCAGATTGACAGCTGCTCCACTATCTACAAAAATCTCACAAAAAATGTTCTTGCTCTCTAGCGGCAGGACAAAACGGGAACTACAAGCAAACGGAAAACCTTCCATTTCCGCCTCAAGCCTGCCAATAGTAACAGATGGAACATTTTTAAAAGATTTTTTCCTTTTTGTTTCTTTATTACTCCCAAAAAACTGCCTGAATCTCCTAGAGGGACAAACATTTGCCAAATGATTTATACCTCCACAACAAAAACAAACCTTCCCATGCGGGCTGAATCTTCTATTGTCAGAGGCAATCAACCCCAGCTGCATGGGCTCATGCTCAGAAGGGGCTGACAGCAACTGAGACCCCTGCGCACAGAATGAGACCGCTGCACTGTCCTGGAACTGAGTATGACAGGAAGGAGTGATCTCTCCTCTCTCTCTAAGACGCCTGTCAATACGAACGGCCTGAGACATAGCAGAGTCCAAGGAGATAGGCATCTCATGAAAGGCAAATGCATCTTTCAATCCCTCTGAAAGACCATGGCAAAATTGACTTCGGAGTGCAGCATCATTCCAACCAGTATCAGCTGCCCATCTCCGAAATTCTGAGCAGTATATCTCTGCGGATTGTTTACCCTGGCATAACAGACGTAGTCTAGACTCAGCCAAAGCAATACGATCCGGATCATCATATATCTGACCCAGGGCTAAAAAGAATTCATCCACTGAACGGAGGGGCCGTGCCCCCACCGGCAGCGAAAAGGCCCAAGACTGAGCGTTACCCCTGAGCAGCGATATAATAATCCCCACCCTCCATTCCTCATCACCAGAGGAATGGGGAAGAAGGCGAAAATGGAGTTTGCAAGCCTCTCTGAAACGCACAAAAGTCTCACTACCCCCGGAGAACGTATCCGGGAGCGAGATCTTAGGCTCAGAACAAACTCCATGAACGCAAGCTGAACCGGTCACTTGAAACTGAGAAAGAGTCTTACGGAGATCAGCTACCTCCAATGAAAGACCCTGGAAGCGTTCAGTCAAAAGTGAAACCGGATCCATGCTTGAGACGGTTTCGGCGGTTTATAATGTCACGGAAGGTGTACAGGAAACAAGACAATACAAAATGAATATATGACTCACTGGATCCAAAACTAAGGAACAAAAAGGGAGACCCCCTGCATAAGACCTGGCACTCTCCCTGACTGCTCAGCCTATGCGAACATCCCAATGGTAGATGATTGAAATTCCTCGTACCTCGACTGTATAACACCTGAACACCCTATAATAGTGAGGGGACACGACCACCGGCTCCCTACACTAGACACGGAGGGAGTCAGGGTCACCTGGGATCCAGAAAACAGAAAATCACAAATGAATGTACAACACTTATCTTGTAGAAGACTGGGAAATAGGATCAGCATGCACACACACTCCAGGAAGTTGTATAAACAGCACACTAATGCATTATGGGGAGGAATTTAAAGGGATGCAATCAGTCCAACTACATGACAGCTGAGAGAGGCTAACGAGATGAGGAACTGAAAACCAAAACAAAGAAAGCTCGAGGAGGAGGTTCTCATTGGCATCTGTCAGAGCTTCTCAGATGTCTGGTGGTGACACAGGACTTTAGCGTCTGGCAGCCATGGTAACCATTCAGAAAAAGCTAAACGTCGGATCCGGCAATGCGCCGAAACGACGTTTAGCTAAAGGCTAAATGCCTTTCAATGGGCATTAATTCCAGTTTCGGCCTTGCGGCAAGTGTTCAGGATTTTTGGCCGGAGCAAAAAGCGCAGCATGCTGCGGTATTTTCTCCGGCCAAAAAACGTTGCGGTCCGGAACTGAAGACATCCTGATGCATCCTGAACGGATTTCTCTCCATTCAGAATGCATTAGGATGAAACTGATCAGGATTCCTACGGCATAGAGCCCCGACGACGGAACTCTATGCCGGAAGAAAAGAACGCAAGTGGGAAAGAGCCCTAAGGCACTGTACAATACATCTGGTCAGCTTTGGTAAATTTACTATTAAATTAAATTAATTTGCAACAAGTTTATTGAAAAAATGTGCAATTGGACACAATCTGCAGAAAACATATATGCTGACTTTGATGCTGCATAATATGTTTGGTCAGGTTCAGTGCACTCATAATTGAAGAAACTTTGCAACCGTGTTTTGAAAATAACAAAAATGCACAATTGGACACAGTCTAAAGCATAAATACTGTAGATGAGTGTGACAATGCAAAACCGAAGACACTTAAAGAAACTATGCAACAGCATTTTTGCACAAATGGACAATGCACAAATGGACAGTGTCCAGTAAACAATTAACAACCAGTACATACATTTTTTTAATATAAATTTGGCAACAAGCTGGCTCCTGCAAGTTAGGATAAAAAAGAATACGGCATACGGTTGTTAATGGCTGGCTGCAGCAAAGTAACACAAAGTTCTCTAAATAACCTTTGTCCTGTCCCTAGTTAAAACCTCTCTTTATATTGCTTAATTAAATCAATCTAACTAAATCCCTAAATCATTCCTCATAAGACCCTGAACATGATGTATTCATTGTGTGTCTAAAGATAAATGTATTTCTTTATGTTGTTTTATGTGTGGCAGAGACATCTTGTCTCATCAATTTTCAAACTCAGAATGACATAATTTCCTTATTTGGGATCATAGTTCCTATGACACTTCTTTTGTATATCCCTCCTGATTGGCTGAGGTTGACTGCAAAGCCTTATAGGTGAGCCGTCTGGAACAGGAGTGGCAGTGAAATAGGTGTGTATTACTTATTTTGCTATTTTACACTGTTATAAGTTGTTGTGTTTTTTATGTTACTTGGGATTGGACAATCTCATTATTCCATTATTCTATCTCAGACTTCACTATGGTTCCTGGTTTCAACATTGTACAACTGATGATGTTCACCATCACCTGTGAACAAATATCAAATTTGTAAGCTTTGGGACAACATTAGGGCCCATGAACATGACATCTATAAGTAAAAAACACCTGCTGTATTTATTTAAAATACTTAACTGAATATATTGTATGAAAAATGTTATGAAATAGTAAAAAAAATCTCATTATGGAGCTTGTAATGATTGATCTGATTGATGGATGAAGGGGGTTAATAACATGCACAAAAGTCAATGTTACTCTCCTACTACAGACATTTACAGTTACATAGGGATAGAAAATCTCTCCTCTGTACAACTTGTCAGCATATCCCCCACTGTCCCCTTCTCCTCCTGCATGCTGGCTGAGATCTGCTTGAAAAATGCTTTAATTAGCTGTAATATCTGGATTTAAGATCACAAACCTGCCTCGAGGAGTGCTGTCTCTATTACTTTTTTGTTTTGGTGATCCTTATTTGGGGGATTTTGACCCACACCTCAAAGGAGGCATGTACCTGCTACACAATTTTTATTTTTTAGCTAGCTGAAGGAGGGGAGGGCTGATTTCTCCGGGCATAGCTTGGTATGTGTGACAGCCAGAGATTTAAGCCTTGTCTTGGTTTAAGGCCTCATGCACACAACAGTTTTTTTTTAAGGTCCGCATAAACGGGGTCCGTAGGTCCGTGATCTGTGACCGTTTTTTCGTCCGTGGGTCTTCCTTGATTTTTCGAGGATCCACGGACATGGTGTTTTGGTGTCCGCCTGGCCGTGCGGAGCCAAACGGATCCATCCTGAATTACAATGCAAGTCAATGGTGACGGATCCGTTTGACGTTGACACAATATAGTGCAATTGCAAACGGATCCATCCCCCATTGACTTTCAACGTAAAGTCAGGAGTCCCTTTTATACCATTGGATTGGAGTTTTCTCCAATCCGATGGTATATTTTAACTTGAAGCGTCCCCATCACCATGGGAACGCCTCTATGTTAGAATATACCATCGGATTTGAGTTAGATCGTGAAACTCAGATCCGACAGTATATTCTAACACAGAGGCGTTCCCATGGTGATGGGGATGCTTCAGGATAGAATATACTAAAAGAACTGTGTACATGACTGCCCCCTGCTGCCTGGCAGGTGCTGCCAGACAGCAGGGGGCAGACCCCCCCCTGCATTTAACACATTGGTGGCCAGTGTGGCTGGCCCCCCTCCCTCCCCTGTAGTTAGCACATTAGTGACGAGTGCGGCCGGCCCCCCCTCCCTCCCCTGTAGTTAACACATTGGTGGCCAGTGCGGCCGGCCCCCCCTCCCTCTCCTGTAGTTAACACATTGGTGGCCAGTGCGGCCGGCCCCCCCTGCCTCCCCTGTAGTTAACACATTGGTGGCCAGTGCGGCCAGCCACCCCTCCCTCCCCTGTAGTTAACACATTGGTGGCCAGTGCGGCTGGCCCCCCCTCCCTCCCCTGTAGAACTGTAGATTCATTGGTGGCCAGTGGGCCCCCCTCCCTCCCCCTCCTAATTAAAATCTCCCCCCCTATCATTGGTGGCAGCGGAGAGTACCGATCGGAGTCCCAGTTTAATCGCTGGGGCTCCGATCAGTAACCATGGCAACCAGGACGCTACTGCAGTCCCGGTTGCCATGGTTACTGTCACAACCAGACAGCTGAGAAGCTCTGACAGAGGCCTTTCAGAACCTCCTCCTTGACTTCATTTGTTGTGGTATTCAGTTACTCATCTCGTTAGCCTCTCTCAGCTGTCAAGTGTTGGACTAATTGCTTCCCTTTAAATTCCTCCCCAGAATGCTTTTCTGGGCGGCTTATATTTCTTCCTGGAGTGTGTGTGCATGCTGGTCTTGTTCTCCTCTCTGCTACAAAGTTAAGTGTTGAATATTTATCTGCTATTTTCTGTTTGCTGGATCCCAGGTGACCCTGACTCCCTCCGTATCTTGTGTAGGGAGCCGGTGGTCGTGTCCCCTCACTATTGTAGGGTGCTCAGGGGTTATATAGTCAAGGTACGTGGATATGCAAACCTCCACCATTCGGATCTTTGCATAGGCTGAGCAGCCAGGGAAAGTGCCAGGTCTTCTGCAGGGGTCTCCCTTTTGTTCCTTAGCTTTTGGATCCAGCGAGTCATTTATGCATGTTGCTTTGCCTTGTTTCCTGTACACCGTCCGTGACATTATAAGCCGCCGAAACCGTCTCAAGCATGGATCCGGTTTCACTTTTGGCTGAACGCCTTCAGGGTCTTTCATTGGAGGTAGCTGATCTCCGCAGGACTTTTTCTCAGCTTCAAGTGACCGGTTCAGCTGGCGTTCATGGAGTTTGTTCTGAGCCTAAGATCTCGCTCCCGGATACGTTCTCCGGGGGTAGTGAGAATTTTGTGCGTTTTAGAGAGGCTTGCAAACTCCATTTTCGCCTTCTTCCCCATTCCTCTGGTGATGAGGAACGGAGGGTGGGGATCATTATATCGCTGCTCAGAGGTAACGCTCAGTCCTGGGCCTTTTCGCTGCCGGAGGGGGCACGGCCTCTCCGTTCAGTGGATGAATTCTTTGTAGCCCTGGGTCAGATATATGATGATCCGGATCGTATTGCTCTGGCTGAGTCTAGACTACGTCTATTATGCCAGGGTAAACAATCCGCAGAAATATACTGCTCAGAATTTCGGAGATGGGCAGTTGATACTGGTTGGAATGATGCTGCACTCCGAAGTCAATTTTGCCATGGTCTTTCAGAGGGATTGAAAGATGCATTTGCCTTTCATGAGAGGCCTATTTCTTTGGACTCTGCTATGTCTCAGGCCGTTCGTATTGACAGGCGTCTTAGAGAGAGAGGAGAGATGTCCCCTTCCTGTCATACTCAGTTCCAGGACAGTGCAGCGGTCCCATTCTGTGCGCAGGGGTCTCAGTCGCTGTCAGCCCCTTCTGAGCAGGAGCCCATGCAGCTGGGGTTGATTGCTTCTGACAATAGAAGATTCAGCTCGCATGGGAGGGTTTGTTTTTGTTGTGGAGGTATAAATCATTTGGCAAATATTTGTCCCTCTAGGAGATTCAGGCAGTTTTCTGGGAGTAATAAAGAAACAAACAGGAAAAAATCTTTTAAAAATGTTCCGTCTGTTACTATTGGCAGGGTTGAGGCGGAAATTGAAGGTTTTCCGTTTGCTTGTAGTTCCCGTTTTGTCCTGCCGGCTAGGGTGGCGCTAGAGAGCAAGAACATTTTTTTGTGAGATTTTTGTGGATAGTGGAGCAGCGGTCAATCTCATTGATAATCAATTTGCGATAACTCATGGTTTCCAGGTGCGCACTTTGGGAAAGGATATTCCTGTTTTTGCTATCGATTCCGCTCCACTTTCTCAGAAATCATTAAAGGGCATAGTTCACAATATCCGTTTAATTGTGAGTGATGCTCATGTTGAGGATGTGTCATGTTTCGTCCTTAGCAGGTTTGCCTACCCCTCTGGTGTTGGGGCTGCCCTGGCTCACTAAGCATAACCCCACCATTGATTGGCAAGCGAGGCAAATAAATGGTTGGAGTGACTTTTGCAGAGAGAATTGCCTCATGACATCTGTTTCTGAGGTTGCTACTAAGACTGTACCATCTTTTCTCTCTGAATTTTCGGATGTCTTCTCTGAGAGTGGAGTTCAGGATTTGCTCCCGCACAGGGAGTACGATTGCCCTATTAATCTCATCCCAGACGCCAAGCTGCCTAAATCTCGTTTATACAATCTCTCCCAACCTGAGAGGATCGCTATGCGTGCTTATATCTCTGAGAGTCTGAGAAAAGGACACATACGACCCTCGAAGTCACCTGTTGCCGCTGGTTTTTTCTTTGTTAAGAAAAAAGATGGTTCTTTAAGACCTTGTCTGGATTTCAGGGAGCTGAACAGTATCACTATTCGTGACCCTTATCCGCTTCCTCTGATCCCGGACCTGTTTAACCAGGTTGTTGGGGCTAAAGTCTTTTCCAAATTAGATCTAAGAGGGGCATACAACCTGGTCAGGGTCAGAGAAGGGGACGAATGGAAGACGGCCTTCAATACCCCTGAGGGCCATTTTGAAAATTTGGTTATGCCTTTTGGTTTGATGAATGCCCCAGCCGTTTTTCAGCATTTCGTGAACAGCATTTTTTATCATTTGATGGGAAAATTTGTATTGGTGTATTTGGATGACATTTTGATTTTTTCTCCCGATTTCAAAACTCATAAGGAACATTTACGTCAGGTCTTGCTCATCCTGCGGGAGAATAAATTATATGCGAAACTGGAAAAATGTGTGTTTGCGGTTCCAGAAATTCAATTTCTGGGGTTTCTTCTCTCCGCTTCTGGTTTTCGCATGGACCCCGAGAAGGTCCGCGCTGTGCTTGAGTGGGAGCTTCCTGAGAATCAGAAGGCGCTGATGCGTTTTTTGGGCTTTGCCAATTATTACAGGAAGTTCATTTTGAATTATTCTTCTATTGTTAAACCACTCACTGATATGACCAGAAAGGGGGTAGATTTTTCTTCTTGGTCAGTAGAGGCGCGTAAGGCTTTTTCTGATATCAAGGAGAGTTTTGCTTCCGCTCCCATCTTGGTGCAACCTGATGTTTCTTTACCCTTCATAGTTGAGGTTGATGCTTCTGAGGTGGGTGTGGGGGCGGTCTTGTCTCAGGGTTCCTCTCCTGCCAATTGGCGACCGTGTGCCTTTTTCTCAAGAAAACTCTCCTCCGCAGAGAGAAATTACGATGTGGGAGATAGGGAATTGTTGGCCATCAAGTTGGCTTTTGAGGAATGGCGCCATTGGCTAGAGGGAGCCAGACACCCTATTACCGTATTTACTGACCATAAAAATCTGGCCTACTTGGAGTCAGCCAAGCGTCTGAACCCGAGACAGGCCAGATGGTCTTTGTTCTTTTCTAGGTTTAATTTTGTTGTCACGTTCCGCCCTGGAGTTAAGAATGTGAAGGCAGATGCCCTGTCACGTTGTTTTCCGGGAGGCGGGAATTTTGAAGACCCGGGTCCCATTTTGGCTGAAGGTGTGGTGGTCTCGGCTCTTTTTCCTGAATTGGAGGCAGAGGTGCAGGCAGCCCAGTCAGAGGCTCCTGATCTTTGTCCTCCTGGGAGGTTGTTTGTGCCTCTCGCTTTAAGACACAAGATTTTTAAAGAACACCACGATACGGTCCTTGCTGGGCACCCGGGGGTAAGAGCCACACTGGATCTCATCGCTCGGAGATTCTGGTGGCCTGCGCTTCGTAAGTCGGTTGAGGGTTTTGTGGCAGCCTGCGAGACTTGCGCTCGTGCCAAAGTCCCTCATTCACGGCCATCAGGTCCTCTCCTTCCCTTACCCATTCCTTCCCGTCCTTGGACACATCTGTCCATGGACTTCATAACGGACCTGCCTCGTTCCTCGGGGAAGACTGTGATTCTGGTGGTGGTGGACCGTTTTAGCAAAATGGTGCATTTCATCCCTTTTCCTGGTTTGCCCAATGCTAAGACGCTGGCGCAGGCATTTATTGATCACATTGTCAAATTGCACGGTATTCCTTCAGACATAGTCTCTGATAGGGGCACGCAGTTTGTTTCCAGATTCTGGAAGGCTTTCTGTTCTCGCTTGGGGGTTCGGTTGTCATTCTCTTCTGCTTTCCACCCGCAGTCGAATGGCCAGACAGAGCGCGTCAATCAGAATCTGGAGACATATCTGCGCTGTTTTGTGGCAGAGAATCAAGAGCATTGGTGTTCTTTTTTGTCCCTTGCTGAGTTTGCTTTAAATAACCGTCGTCAGGAGTCCTCTGATAAGTCACCATTTTTTGGTGCATATGGGTTTCATCCGCAGTTTGGGACTTTCTCGGGAGAGGGGTCTTCTGGTTTACCTGATGAGGACAGATTCTCCTCGTCTTTGTCATCTATTTGGCAAAAGATTCAAGATAATCTAAAGAGCATGAGTGAGAGATATAAGCGTGTGGCAGATAAGAGACGTGTGCTTGGTCCGGACCTGAATGTTGGTGATCTGGTGTGGTTGTCCACCAAGAATATCAAATTGAAGGTTCCCTCCTGGAAGTTGGGTCCTAGGTTTATTGGGCCTTACAAAATCCTGTCTGTCATCAATCCTGTTACATACCGTCTTGATCTTCCTCAGACTTGGAAGATCCATAATGTTTTTCATAAATCCTTATTGAAACCTTATGTTCAACCCATTGTACCCTCACCTTTGCCTCCTCCTCCGATTATGGTTGATGGGAATCTTGAATTTCAGGTCTCTAGGATTGTGGATTCTCGTCTTGTCCGCGGTTCTCTTCAGTACCTTGTTCATTGGGAGGGGTATGGTCCTGAGGAGAGGATGTGGGTCCCAGTGACGGACATTAAGGCCTCTCGTCTCATCAGGGCTTTCCATAGGTCCCATCCTGAGAAGGTGGGTTCTGAGTGTCCGGAGTCCACTCGTAGAGGGAGGGGTACTGTCACAACCAGACAGCTGAGAAGCTCTGACAGAGGCCTTTCAGAACCTCCTCCTTGACTTCCTTTGTTGTGGTATTCAGTTACTCATCTCGTTAGCCTCTCTCAGCTGTCATGTGTTGGACTAATTGCTTCCCTTTAAATTCCTCCCCAGAATGCTTTTCTGGGCGGCTTATATTTCTTCCTGGAGTGTGTGTGCATGCTGGTCTTGTTCTCCTCTCTGCTACAAAGTTAAGTGTTGAATATTTATCTGCTATTTTCTGTTTGCTGGATCCCAGGTGACCCTGACTCCCTCCGTATCTTGTGTAGGGAGCCGGTGGTCGTGTCCCCTCACTATTGTAGGGTGCTCAGGGGTTATATAGTCAAGGTACGTGGATATGCAAACCTCCACCATTCGGATCTTTGCATAGGCTGAGCAGCCAGGGAAAGTGCCAGGTCTTCTGCAGGGGTCTCCCTTTTGTTCCTTAGCTTTTGGATCCAGCGAGTCATTTATGCATGTTGCTTTGCCTTGTTTCCTGTACACCGTCCGTGACAGTTACTTAGCAATTTGTAGAAGCATTATACTTACCTGCGAGCTGCGATGTCTGTGACCGGCCGGGAGCTCCTCCTACTGGTAAGTGACAGATCATTAAGCAATGCGCCGCACAGACCTGTCACTTACCAGTAGGAGGAGCTCCCGGCCGGACACAGATCTATTCGCGAAGCAATAACTTCGGCTCATCGGAGCCAATACATTCTAATACTATAAGGAGCTTCTGCTTCGTACAGTATTAGAACAAAGTTTTATGCGAATGGACTTCGGATGTTTTATTCGAAGTCGATTCGTTTATCCCTACTCAGCACCATCACTGCTGGTTCACGTGTCATTTGGGAACATGTTACTGCTGAGTCCAGTCATTACCCTGTCCATCTGAAAGTTCCTATACAGGGACTGGAAGACCAGTAAAGAGAGGCTATAGCGATAATAAAAAAAAAAATAGCCTCAATGCTCACATTTTCAGTGCGGATAGCAAGTACGTGTACAAGAATGGCATGTCACTGCTGATGTCTCAACAGTGATGTGTTGTTCTTGCACATGTGACCGCTGAGGGCATTAAATGGCTGCAGCAGTGTTGTGACCAAGAACATGTCCTTGTCATTTCTGGCCCGGTGCTGAAACAGGGCACCTGGAAAACTGAGTTTTTTTGTTTTGTTTCTTTAAATACAATCCTGCTTGATTAACCTCAATAACATAACAGTATGCAATAGGTTTCTATGTGCCCCCTTTTGATAAATGCAGGCACACTGAATTTTACAATCTAACCCTTTGACATTGTAGAAGTTTTGAAGCTTTGAATCAGAAAAAGAGAGCCATGACAGTGAGCAGTCACTTTAGGACTTTTCGGGGATTTTTTTAAAATTATATTGGACAACCCCTTTAAGCAGGTAGTTAAATTGCAGATTGAAATGACAGATTTCTTGATGAGAAAATCTTGAGTTATTAGAAAAGTGATCACTGGCAGGTAGCTTCTCTCTCCTGACACTGAAAATGCCTATAATACTGGGCATGAAAATAATGCTGGACCACTAGCACTGATTTTTAGCAATTGCAAGTTATGTCACTTTTGATGCTGTATTGGGTCATATCCATTCACTTTTTTCCAATCAACATTTGTTATAAGAATCATCACTTTCATATTATAACTAGCAGAAGGACCCGGCTTTGCACGGGTATATTTCATCTATTTCATTTTATGTTTCCGTGTGTCGTAAAAAGATATCAACAGGTTCCCCCATAACAGTGACCTCTACAGTACCTGCCCCTTTAACAATGACCTCCACAGTGCCCGCTCCTTTAACAGTGATCTCTACAGTGCCTGGCCCTTTATCAGTGACCTCTACAGTGCCCGCCCCTTTAACAGTGACTGCCCCTTTAACAGTGACTTTTACAGTGGCTGCCCTTTTAAAAGTGACTTTCACAGTGACCCCCTTAAACAGTGACTTTCACAGTGACCGACCCCTTTAACAGTGACTTTCAGAGTGACCTCCCCTTTAACAGTGACTTTCACAATGACCACCCCTTTAACAGTGACTTTCACAGTGGACACCCCTTTAACAGTGACCGCCCCTTTAATAGTGACTTTCACAGTGGCTGCCCCTTTAAAAGTGACTTTCACAGTGAGCGCCCCTTTAACAGTGACTTTCACAGTGACGTCCCCTTTAACAGTGACTTTCACAGTGACCACCACTTTAACAGTGACTTTTACAGTGGATGCCCCTTTAACAGTGACCGCCCCTTTAATAGTGGCTTTCACAGTGGCCGCCCCTTTAACAGTGACTTTCACAGTGACCACCCCTTTAACAGTGACTTTTACAGTGACCGCCCTTTTAACAGGGACTTTCACAGTGACTGCCCCTTTAACAGTAACTGCCCCTTTAACAGTGACTTTCACAGTGACCTCCCATTTAACAGTGACTTTCACAGTGCCCCCCCCTTTAACAGTGACTTTTACAGTGACCTCCCTTTTAACAGTGACTTTTACACTGACCGCCCTTTTAACAGTGACTTTCACAGTGACCTCCCCTTTAACAGTGACTTTCACAGTAGCCACCCCTTTAACAGTGACTTTCATAGTGACTGCCCCTTTAACAGTGACTTTCACAATGCCTGCCCCTTTAAGCAGTAAAGAAAAATGGCTGGGTTATGAAAACCTGGAGTAAACTGTGTTTATGGCAGTTGCAATTTGAAGAGAAAGACTTGCAGGCTTGTATTGGCTAATGTGGGTCATTTTTGGGAAATATCTCAGGAACGGTACGTCCTAGAGAGGTGAGACCTGGTCTAAAACCTTCCTGGACACCTGATGTACCTGTGTTTGGTGAAGATCAGTCTAGTCGTTTGGTCGCGCATAAAGAACATCCAGACAGACAGACATCTAGACAGACAGACAGAAACTCATTTTTAAATATATAAAGAACTAGCAGAAGGACCCGGCTTTGCACGGGTATATTTAATCTATTTCATTTTATGTTTCCGTGTGTTGTAAAAAGAAATCAACAGTTTCCCCCATAACAGTGACCTCTACAGTGCCCGTCCCTTTAACTGTGACTTTCACTGTGACCGCCCCTTTAACTGTGACTTTCACTATGACCGCCTATTTAACAGTGACTTTCACAGTGCACGCCCCTTTAAGCAGTAAAGAAAAATGGCTAGGTTATGAAAACCTGGAGTAAAACTGTGTTTATGGCAGTTGGAATTTGAAGAGAAAGACTTGCAGGCTTGTATTGGCAAATGTGGGTCATTTTTGGGGAATATATCAGGAACGGTACATCCTAGAGAGCTGAGACCCGGACACCTGATGTACCTGTGTGCCAAATTTGGTGAAGATCTGTCTAGTCGTTTGGTCGCGCATAAAGAACGTCCAGACAGACAGACATCTAGACAGACAGACAGACAGAAACTCATTTTTAAATATATAAGAGACTAGCAGAAGGACCCGGCTTCGCAAGGGTATATTTCAGCTATTTAATTTTATGTTTCCGTGTGTTGTAAAAAGATATCAACAGTTTTAACCATACCAGTGACCTCTAGAGTGCCCGCCCCTTTCACTGTGACCGCCCATTTAACTGTGACTTTCACTGTGACCACCCCTTTAACTTTGACCGCCCCTTTAACTGTGACTTTCACTGTGATAGCCCCTTTAACTGTGACTTTCACAGTGACCGCCCCTTTAAATGTGACTTTCACTGTGACCACCCCTTTAACTGTGACTTTCACTGTGACCGCCCCTTTAATTGTGACTTTCACTGTGACCACCCCTTTAACTGTGACTTTCACTGTGACCGCCTCTTTAACTGCGACTTTCACTGTGACCGCCCCTTTAAGCAGTAAAGAAATATGGCTGGGTTGCTATGGAAACTTGGAGTAAAACTGTGTTTATGGCAGTTGGGATTTGAAGACAAAGAATTGCAGGCTTGTTTTTTTGGGGGGCTTATTTTTTGGGAATATCTCAGGAACAGTACGTCCTAGAGAGCTGAGACCCAGTCTAAAACCTTCCCGGACACCTGATGTATCTGTGTGCCAAATTTGGTGACGATCGGTCCAGTCTTTTGGTCACGCATAAAGAACGTCTAGACAGACAGACAGACAGAAAGACAGACAGACAGACAGACAGAAACTCATTTTTATATATATAAGAGATAAATGAATATCCAGCCTTTTCCAGGTAGGATTAAGGCACCTCTGTGAATCTCTTTAAACTGCATACAGAATTTTTCCAGTCACCTTTATTGTAATTTTCCTGAGCATTTTGTAACAAACTCCCAGTCCTCGATATGGCTAAAGCACAGCAATTCACTCAGTATTATTTCAGTGTCCTACAAAGATTTCATTTGCTGTATTATGCAAGGAATCTAGTAAGACTGCTGCAACTCCAATGTTTTTCATTAAAGCTTTCATTAAAAAGACTGACATGTACCTTCCAGGCCTTTGCTCATCTATTGAAATGTCTGGATTTCTTTTGTCTGTCTCTATGGAAATGCCCAACAATGAGAAATGTGAGATCCCATTTTCTTCATTCATTTGGTGTCTAAATATGATTAGTATATGTTATTGAAAAGGAAGCAAAATATGTGATGACTATGTAAGTAAAATATCATACAATGATGTCTATTTCTTAATTTTCTGTGTTTAGTGTGCTTCTAAAATAGAGCGTTTCATAGGTGGACTTTATTTTGTGACCTCTTGTCAATAGTCCAAGTACTGTATTGCAAATGCCACTGGGCCTCATTAATGAAAGCAAGTGCAAACTGATGTGTTGCCTATAGCAATCAAATTTCAGCTGTCTATTCAACTCATAGGAAATAGAAAATGTGAAAGATGTGATTTAATCTGTTGCTATGTACAAGACATCTTTGCACTACTTTTATATTTAAGGTCTGATGCCACATACTGATTAAAATTAAATATAAAAGTGAAAGAAAGGGAGTTATGGGAAACCCTGTTCAAGATGATGCCTTAAATAAATTACAAATATTGTTTGTGTATGAATTAAAGGAAATGTGGCACCAAATTGTTTTTTCTGTCAATTTAAACCAGATAGTTACACACATCCTTTTTTTTTCTCATCTGTTTTTGTTTTCTGATTGCAGATGTATTCATTCTATTTCCTGAACATGATTACAAGGGCAACCATCTTGACTGAGCAGGGGCGGATTAAGTGCATGATAGGCCCAGGGATGTCTACCCAACTTCGGCCCCTCCCTCCATTTTAGTTTATTTATTTTTGTATGAAGAGGCCGCAGTGCTTCGTGAGCGCTACGGTCTCTTCCTACGTCATATGCCATCTTCAGACGAAAAAAAATACCCCAAATTGGGTCCTAAACTGAAAAATTTGGTTGCCAAATTTAAAATACATATAATTATAATAAAAAAAGATATGGAGGAGACTATAGCACCACATACCTGTTACATCCAGGGACATCTTCTGTCATGTAGACCTTCTCTTCTCCTCCATTAGACCGCCATGACAAATTCTTTCAGCCGCATCTCGTCTCTACAGAGTTTGTAACAAAGACACGTTAGATTTCTCAATTTTTCCATTAACTTCCCCATCCTGGTGTCCCCACAGTGTCACCCTGCTGCCACTCCCAATACTGTGCCCGTTGTGCTCCTTATAGCCCCAGGTACTATACTTCTGAAATAATTGTGACCCTAATAGACATACCATAATTGGGGTCACTTATCAAACTGATGTAAAGTAGAACTATATTTCCAAAAGAGCTGTCAAAAATGAATGGTGGAACCTGATTGGCTGCTATGGACAACTAAGCCAGTGCTACTTTACACCAGTTTGATAAATTACCACAAATGTCCCTATAGTGTCTACAGCAGCTATAATGTCCCCTAGAGAGCCCCCAGTAATAATAATAACACCCTATATTGTGCTCCAGGTAATAATCCCTGTATAATGTCCCCAAAAATAATAGAATTGCCCCTACAGTGCCTCCCCAATAGCAACACCCCCATATAGTAATCTCTCCCACACATAGTAATCACCCATAGTAATTTGCCCCCACACAGTAATTTCCACCACATTGCCCCCACACAGTAATTTCCCCAATACTGCCCCCACATAGTTATTTCCCCCACATAGTAATTTGCCCCACATAGTAATTTCCCCCACACTTACCCCACATAGTAATTTCCCCCACACTGCCCCCACACAGTAATTTCCCCCCACACTGCCCCCACACAGTAATTTTCCCCCTCTGCAGTTCCTCCCACACAGTAGTTTCTCCCACTCTGCCCTTATATATCAATTTCCCCCCACATAGTAATTTCCCCCACACTGCCCCATATAGTAATTTCCCCCACATAGTAATTTCCCCCACACTGCCCCATATAGTAATTTCCCCCACACAGTAATTTTCCCCCACACTGCCCCCACACAGTAATTTTCCCCCTCTGCAGTTCCTCCCACACAGTAGTTTATCCCACACTGCCCTTAAATAGCAATTTTCCCCCACACTGCCCCATATAGTAATTTCCCCCACACAGTAATTCCCCCCCACACTGCCCCAACACAGTAGTTTCTTCCACACTTCCCCACATAATAATTTGCCCCCACATAGTAGTCCCTCCCATAATAATTTGGCCCCATACAGCCCCCACATAGTAATCCTCCCATAATAATTTTCCCCCACATAGTAATTTTCCCCCATACTGAAGCCCCAGTATAGTAATTTCACCCATATACTCGATGTCTCTTCACTAATATGTCCTCCTGTGTGTCCCCACCCCACATATCCCCCAAAGTAGACACTACCAATATTATCGGCCGATATTCAGGATTTTGAACGTTATCGGGATCGGCATCTATTTTGCCGATATACCGATAATATATTGGTAACAAGGATCACGCTGCTGACAGCACTCTCCATATTCCCTCAGCAGCACAGGGAAGAAGGAAGCAGTGCCTCCCTCCCCCTGTGCTGCTGCTGCCACTGCCACCTGTGAGAGGAGGGAGGAGAAGAGGAGGGGCGGGGCTGTGGCCACTGCGCCACCAAGGAAGATAACTCTCTCATTAATTCATATACAAGAGGCGGGTGCTGGCTGCAGAATCACATAGCAGGCTCCCGACCTCTATGACAAGTAGCTGCGATCTGCGGCAGTTAACCCCTCAGGTGCCGCACCGGAGGGGTTAACTGCCGTGGATCGCAGCTACCGCTCATAGAGGTCGCGAGCTGGCTATGTGATTCTGCAGCCAGCTCCCGCCTCTTGTATATGAATTAATGAGAGAGTTATCTTCATTGGTGGCTCAGTGCGCCCCCCCCAACCCCAGTATTAGACATTAGTGGCGCAGTGTGCCCCCCCAACCCCAGTATTAAAGACATTGGTGGTGCAGTGCGCTCCCCACCCAAGCCCCCACGCATTAATCATTGGTGGCAGTGGCCACAGGGTCCCCCCCCTCCTTATTGGTGGCAGTGGCAGCTTCTGATCAGAGCCCCAGCAGTGTAAGCCTAGGGCTCCGATCGGTTACCATGGCAGCCAGGACGCTATTGAAGCCCTGGATGCCATAGTCAGCTCCCCGCTGCTGTGTGCACTGTGCACAGGGCAGCAGGGAGAGTGTGAGGTCCTATTTACCCTGATAGATCTCTATCAGGGTGAATAGGACAAGGGTTCTAGTCCCTAAGGGGGCTAATAGTTAGTTGAAAAAGTTAATATTTTGGTGTTTTTAATTTTTTTAAAGTATAAAGGAAAAAGAAAGATTTAGGCCTCTTTCACATGAGCGTGTCCGGATAAGGTCTGGATGCGTTGCGGCAAACCTGCGCGAGTAGGTACGCGATTGCAGTCAGTTTTGACTGCTATTGAGCTCTGTTGTTCAGTTTTTATCGCGCGGGTGCAATGTGTTTTGCACGCGCGTGATAAAAAACTGACTGTGGTACCCAGACCCGAACTTCTTTACAGAAGTTCAGGTTTGGGTTCAAGGTTGTGTAGATTGTATTATTTTCCCTTATAGCATGGTTATAAGGTAAAATAATAGCATTTTGAATACAGAATGCTAAGTAAAATAGGGCTGGAGGGGTTAAAAAAAAATAATAATAATTTAACTCACCTTAATCCACTTGTTTGCACAGCCGGCATCTTTTCTGTCTTCATCTGTGAGGAAAAGGACCTTTGATGACGTCACTACGCTCATCACATGGTCCATCACATGATCCATCACCATGTAGCACCTGTGCGTGAAAATTGCACCGCAACCGCACTTGCTTGCTTCACTTCTATGGGGCCTGCGTTGCGTGAAAAACGCACAAAATAGAGCTTGCTGCGATGTTCACGCAACACACAAGTGATGTGTGAAAATCACTGCTAATGTGCACAGCCCCATAGAAATGAATGGGTTCGGATTCAGTGTGGGTGCAATGCGTTCACCTCACGCATTGCACCACGCACGGAAAACTCGCCCGTGTGAAAGTGGCCTTACAAAAAAAAATACACGTTAACAATAAACATATTCATTTTCAGCAGATTTGTGAAGGAATTTATTTATTTTTTTTCAAAAATGAAAATTCACAGAATATCGGTATAAATTATTGGCTATCGGCCTGAAAGTTCACAGATTATCAGTATCGGCTTTAAAAAAATCAATATCGGTCGATCCCTAGTAGACACAGTAAATAAAAAAATAAAAAATGAAAAAAAATTAATAGCTTAATACTCACCTTTGTCTAGGGCCAGCCGCTTGCTCGCAAAGGAAGGTGAGATGAGGCAGGCGTGCACACATCACAGTGCTGCATCCCGCCTGCATCGGGATTTCACTACCGCATAGGCCTCAGGCCTACTAGGCCTGAAGACTATGACGGTGATCGGTGGCGGGGCAGGAAACTATGCCCTCCTGTGCCCCGCCGCAGTATGTGGGCGTTCTGGTCGGCGTTGGGCCCCCCAGCGGTGCTGGGCTCGGGGCTGCCGACCCAAACTCCACTATTGTAATCCACCATTGTGCTTGAGATGTTCTTAGCAGAATTTAGAAAGCATTAAAGGGGTTGTCTCACTTCAGCAAATAGCATTCATCATGTAGAGAAAGTTAATTAAATGCACTTACTAATGTATTGTGATTGTCCATATTGCCACCTTTGCTGGCTTGATTCATTTTTATATTACTTTATACACTGCTCATATCCAGGCATTACGACCGCCCAGCAATCCAACAATGGTGGGTGTGCTTGCACACTATGGGAAATAGTGCCATCTCTGGACACTCCCACGGTCCTAGCATCTTAGAAGCTGGTGATTTTTCCTAGGGTGTGCAAGCACAGCTTGGGCATACCCATGGACATGAGCAGTTTATAATGTGATGGAAAAATGAATCTAGCAAGCAAAGGAAGCAATATGGACAAGCACAATACATTAGTAAGTGCTTGTATTAACTCTCTCTACATGATAAATAATATTTGCTGAAGTGACAAAACCCCTTTAAGAAAATTGCTTTACGTCAGCCCTGTGGGCCATAGACACAATGGTCAGAAAGTGACCCTATTGACTTCTATGAGAGAGCTTTCTAAGCATGCTCTGTGTCCTGTCCAGAGGTCACTGTGCAAGGAAAGAATAGATAAGCTTTGACAATCACCTATTGTGAATGAAGGGTCCTGTCTTATCTGTCATTCTAATCCTTCCTGTAATGATATTACCTCTGTGCATAAATAAGTGCAACACCCCAGAGTGGTGTTACCACTTCTGCACCTTGCGTGTATCTTTTATGGTCTAACCTGTATCTCACCTATATATTTATTTCCAGGCCCCTCAACACTTTGCATTTATATTAATGTTATGTAACTGTTCATGCAATGTGACTGGTTCACCAGCAGGTGGCAGCAAACACGGCAGAGCTGTACTTAGAGAGAATGGAACTCTCCATTCCATTCTAACCCCCCCCCCTCTGGAGAGAAGTGGGATAGTCCTACTTCCTGAAGGAAGGTTGGGGATCAGTTAGAGTTAGAGTGTAGCCTACCCCCTGCAAGGGGAAGGGTGTGCAGGGGCACGTCTCTGCTGGACGTGCCCACACCAGCCAGAGCACCTTAAGCTCTGCTGGCCAGGGAGGCTGAAGCATAAAAGCCTTATGATCCAGGAGATTAGTTCCTCGGCTTAAGATAAGTCCGACTAAAAAGTGAAGTGCAGCATAAAAAGAATTAAAGTTACTAAGTCAGATTGTCAGTACAGCAGAGTGAGAGAAAGAGAGAAAGAATAGTTGAGTTTGCCTGCCAGTTTAATGCTAAAGCCTGCTGGAACCAAGACCAAGCCTGTAAGCTGTTGAAGGAAACGTTTATTCAAAGTAAAGCTGCTGTTGAACTTCATCTCAAGGTCTGGACTCAAGTTATTCTTTCCAATCCCTCAATTATTCCCCTTTTTATTGCTTCGGAGCCAAAGCCTGGGGTCCAACGGTGTCAAGGTAGGAGCACCGTGACACATAAAGAGACATTTAGGCCGCACTACACCACTCGGCATTCCTACTAAACCTGGGTCGCGATAGAGGTCCCTGGGGGGTGGGGCCCATTGCATAAGCAGGTAACTGCAGTAAAATGATTTGTATAGACCAAGAAGTGGTGCCAATTATTAGATTAGTTGTCAGTGCGAAAACTGCTGAATTTTATGTTTTTTGTTTAAATATAGATATTGACATGGAAAATTCAACAGAACATCACCAAACATTCTTTAAACTTATGGTAAAAATAGAAATATGATTTAAACAATGTTTCCTTTAAAGCAAATCATATTTTAAATGGTTGCTATTGTAATGAGAAGTTGAACCATAATTGTTTAGATGCTGGTCTATGGGGCATAATCTAAAGAATCTCCCTGTTCTTTTCCTGAGGACCCTCACAAGAGAGTATGGCCTTCCAAATAAGATTCCCATGTCACAGTCAGTACATGGTCACTACAGGTACCAGATAATAACCTAGAAAGAGCAGAAGGAGCAGGATAAGGCACAGTCCAGACACAAGGCTAAAATCGGAGTCAGGGTTAAAATGCTAAAGAACTATCTAGCGATAAGGAATATACCGCCACTTGCAATATTTCCTTGCAGAATCTCTTTAAATCTGTTTTTGGATTACATCATCATAGTTGGCCAGTTATCATGGGCACCTGATGCAATCAGTAGCCATGATCTGAAGAAAGCAGGGCTGGATCAGGACAGGTTCAGTAACAGTTGCTTTAGACAACCTCTTTTATAATTTCCATTTAAGACATGCACAATAAAAGCACACTGTTTTCAGTGGACCCTCTACAGTGGTAATTTTTGTATGTCAGTGGGAACTTTAGAATGGCATTTTTTATATTTCAGTGGGTCTGCTACAATATTATTGTATTATTGTGTTTTTACTTAATTGGACACCCTGCAATGTATAATATTTTTGACAGCCATTCATGTCATTTAGTTCTTTATTGACAGCCACTGCATCCTGCTAGGGAACCATGAGGTTTAACTGACATTTTATTTGTAGATGTGAGACAAAAAATTATGAATTATAAGGAATTTTGCTGTACAAAAATGAATTTGAATGGGATTCAACAATACTGACAATGGCGTTCACCACTCTGGTGCTCCCTTTACGCCCTCCCTGGCTTTGGGGCTCCTGCCTGGTGTTAGGTGTGGTGCCTTTGATGTAGATGAGTTTTGACGTGCAAGGCAGGGGAGCAGAATGATAACTAGGTGCTGGGGTTGGATGGCGGAGTCAATGACCAGGCCTGTTTTGCTTTTGACAAATAAATTATCTCTTTACTAAATAGATAATAGGTGTCTACATAGCAAGAATAGGCACAGTTCTGAGGTATATTAGAGAGTAGGCTTCTCCCAATAGTTGTGTTTAGGCAGTGGCAATTATGGTAGTAATTTCCATCCCTGAATCTCTCTCTAGGTACAATTTGCAATCTTCACACTGTTTCTTCAATTCCCAGTCTGCAGGGTGCAGATCTTAGATTTGGATGGCCAGTCCATCTCAAAGTGTGGTGGGTGCCAGAGCAATAAATATACCCTTTCCATAGCAGTAAAGTCTTATTGCCATAAACGTGCAGTACCTTACTGTCTTTCCAAGCATGGCCTCTGAAGTAGTTCTCTACCATTTGTGAATATCTCCTCTCTTATCCTCAGTAGTTTTTACGACAGCAGGGAGACTGCAGGTTGAGTGTAATCGTTGCGTGCATCTTATTCAACTGCTGCTACATTCTTAATTAATCCGTTATTTTAATGATAGACTTACTGTGCCTCAGTATTAAAGTGGGGTTTAAAATATTGCTGCGTGCATCTTGTTCAACTCCTGTGACATTCATAGTTAATTTGTTACTTTACTAATACACTTACCGTACACCAGGGATTAGCAACCTTCAGCACTTCCGCTGCTGTGAATTTACAACTCCCAACATGCACACTTATTCAGCTGTCCTTTGAAATTCCCATAGAAGTGAAAGGAGAATTCTGGGAGTTGTAATTTCAGAACAGCTGGCGTGCCGAGTTGCTGATCCCTGCTGTACACAGACAAACAGTTGCCTGAGTCCTCCAAAGGAACGGGAAGTGGCAAAAATGTTGCTGTAGCTAGCAAGTACAGTAGCAGCAAGTACAGTAGCATTAGAAGGGGGTGGTAGCAACAGGCCAGAGCTGTCACTGTCTTCCAACGGCTGTGTTTTTACCAACAATCCAGCTATACTGGAATGATTGACTCTCTCTTCATCATCATCTCAAGTGACAACAGATACACACAACCAGGAATTAGTAGGTTCCTCTGACACCAAGCTTAGTTGACATGACTCAGGAACTGCCTCTGTGCCCTCACCTGTCCTGAACCTGCCTCTTGCTATTGCTGCTCCTTCTGGTAGCCAAGTAATGTATGCCGCTGGCTCTGCTCCGCTTTTTAGTGAGGATGAGCTTTGTGAGGACAGTCAGCAGTTACAGGCCAGCACAGACTTAAAGAGAGATCCGCTGTGGACTCCTCTAGGCACGCAACTACCAATGATGACAGTCGGGTGGGAGCACATGTTGCGAGAGGTCAGGAAAGTGCACAAGAGAAAAATGAGAGTGACAAAAATGACAGGCAAACATATGTAAATTATGATGTAGTCGATCGCACATGGGAGCCAGGTAAAGAGGGGTCATCATCAGGGGACGGGGGTGGCAGCATGCCTGTGAGACAGCAGGGTGGAAGCAGTGGGAGATCTGAAGCCAAACGCAGGAGGGGTGCACGGTCTGCTACTTGGGAGACTACCTGAGAAGAAAACAGTAGCAGTGCAAAGGTTCATAAAACCAGCAGCCAGCAGGCATCACCATAGTGTTGGAGGGAAAATGCGATACACATCAGTGTGGGAATTTTTCCCAAAGTCACTAGGGGGCGTTAGTGTGGTACTATGCAGGATGTGTGGGCAGAAGGTGAGGTGCGGCCAGGGTGCTAATCTTGGCCTGAAGGGCCTGCATCAACACATTAAGCATTACCATAAAGTGGTGTGGGAAAACCGTGCCACTCATTTAGTGTTACAGCCTGAAGCAGCAGTCGCTGCATCTTCCACCTGCCCTCACCCCTCTCCAGCAGTCAGGACTCCTCAACGTCAGCAGAAGGAAGCTGTTGTTCCTTCCCATCGACTTAAATGTTGTCTATTGCTCCTGATGCTCCTCCTTCTTCTCCTCATCACTTGTTTTGACAGCAATTGATCACTGAGGAGATGCATGAACTCAATCCAGTGGTGCAGAAGCTGAACATAAACCTTATCAAGTTGCTGAAACAGTCTATCTCTTTCCATGTAGTTGACTCTGCACACTTCAGAGAACTAGTGGTTTGTGTCCAGCCAAGGTGGAGAGTCCCAAGCTAAGATTACTTTTCCAAAAAATCTGTACCAGACCCTCACACATATGTTGAGCAGAAGGTAGGCCAGTCCTTGTGCCTCTCGTTGTCTGGTAAAGTTCATGCCAGCCCTAATGTATGGAGTTGTAACTATGGTCAATGACGATATCTGTCATTCACAGCCCAATGGGTAAATGTTGTTCCGGGCCAGGCACATCAGCAACTTAGCCAGGTGATGGCAACGCCGCTTCCGTGTTGTAATTGTGGGATTTCTGCACTAATGTCCTCCCCTGCCGCCTCATCCTCTACCTTAATAAAACAATACTTCCAGTCCGCAGTTAGATGGGATGTGCAGCGAGTCTCCAAAGTGATGTGGGTTCAGTTCACATAGAGCGTAAATAGACAAATGAGACCACATCTTTTCCCTCCTCCTGAGATACAGGTGTGCTCCCTCTCACCCCGCCAAGAGAAAACCAAGGTCCACAGACTTCCTTTACTTTAAAACATCCTGTGGAACATCAAAGTGCGTTGATAGCAAAATACTGCTACTTGATCTTAATACAATTGCGCTATTATACTCACAAGCGCAAGCAGGTTAAGGCACATCGAATGATTTCAAGTCTCCTTATTCCCTTTGTATCAGCTCATTTAAGATTTATATTCATCCTCTACCTTGTGAACACCCTCAACTGTAGGCACAGTTCATAGTGGTCCACCAGCATATCACCTATGCAAAGCTAAATGTTGTCACACGGTTCTGCACCTCACCAGCCTGGGTGAACTGAGCCACATTGGGGAGGAACTGCTAACCATCATTGATAGGGGAGGAGCATTAGGGGCTGGAGGGCGACAACAAAGATGATGCAGATGACCTCAACAGACCGTGGAAGTATGTAGTGGAGAAGGAGGCAGGGAGGTCCTCCAAGTCCCTTGCGCAAATGGCCAGATGTAAAAGTGGACTACTATAGAGACATGCTGTGCAGTCCATTGATCGCTGCCTACATGCGCCATCGCCCATCTTCAGGAAGGTCTGACCAGGGGGACCCTCTGCGCTCACTCTCCACTGCCATGACTGGGGGGGAAGCAGGAGTAGCACCAGCTCCATATACAGCAACTTCAGTCTGGAGTCTCTGATGAGCAGTTTTCTTCAGCCGCCTACTGAAGAAACCACCCAGCAGCAGCAGGACATGCAGCAGAACCTATACCCGCAAATGAGGGTATATTTGGACTGCATCATTTACCCCTAATCCAAGATCTCCTGTACTACTGGGTATGCAAACTTGAATTGTCGCCGCAACTGGCTGAGTTTGCCATGGGCATGTTTTCCTGCCCGGCAAGTAGTATGGTATCAGAGCGGGTATTCAGTGTGGCGGGGGACCTAGTTACCCCTAAGAGAACTCGCCTTTATTTCCAAAATGTTGAGAGACTAGCCTTCATAAAGTTGAATCAGGTGTGGATCCACCAGATGAAACAGAATAGATCATTCTTCTACTAATAAACATACTGCAGTGTGCTGCCACACTGAATTATTCTGCAAAATGGTCCGTTATTTCTGGCCATGTTCTGCTGCCACCATTCTGATGCTGCCACCCGCCAGATTCCACCCACCTTCTTCCTCTACTGCCATTCCTACAATGGGGCTTCTTGGCCTACTGAAAAGCCAATGCATGCCACAGGGCCTTGCTATCACACTGCTGTTGTTGGGTTCTGCTTATACTGTGATATGCCACCATTGTGTGCTGTATGCCACTGCTGTTGCCCCCCTCCCCACTCTGTCATGGATCCACTATTTTCCTGTTACTGCCACTGCTGTTGGCCCCCATCCCCACTCTGTTATGGGGCTACTATTGTCCCTGCTACTGCCAATGCGGTTGGTCCCCATCCACACTTTGTTATGGGGCCACTATTGTCCCTGTTACTTCCACTGCTGTTGGCCCCCACCCCCACTCTGCTATGGGGCCAATATTGCACATGTTTGTTGACATCACCGTCAGAAGAACAGAAAAAAGAAAGGATCCTGTATTTTGAGCATCTGTAAGCCCTCTTTCACACAACCAGTATTTGGTCAGTACTTGATCAGAATTTGTAAGCCAAAACAGGAGTGTGTCCAAAACACAGAAGAGATGCAAATATTTCTGTTACATTTTACCTCTGTTTTCAACCCACTCCTGTTTTTGGCTTACAATTACTGATAAAATACTGACCGCCTGAAAGAGGCTTTATGGATGCTCAAAATATAGGATTTGTTTTTCTTTTTAGTTTTCTGTTTTTCTGACTGATCAGAACAGAAAAATAAACAGTGAAGTGAACACAGCCCTACCACCACTGCTGCTGCCCCCCCAACCCCCACTCTGTCATGGGACCACTACTTGAATCTTGGGGCACTGCATGGTTAAGTCCATGGTAATAAATTAAACCTGATTGTAACAGTGACTTGTAATACTGACGCACAGTGATTCAGCAGCTAACAGAAGGAATTAAAAAGCATGTGTTTGGACTGCCACAACATGCATTAAAATAAATAAAAAAATCACCGTTACTTTATTGGCGCTGCCTCCATTTCTTTATTTTATTCCTCTAAGGAGCCATTTGGACACAGCTCCTTCAGCGGTACGCACAGGTTTTTGGTTTTACTGAAGGGTGCTGTATACTTTTCTTTTTGTTTAACAAAAGGGATTAGCTATGAATCTTGGTGCACTGCACAGTGATGTAGAAGGCGATAAATGACACCAGTCTCTAATACTGAAGGCACAGTACCTACGGAACGAGTTAACTATGAATGTGGGTGTACTAGAGAGTAATGCACATGGCGATACATTCTCTCTCTACGCTCCCTGTAGTTTAACTTCCAAGCCTTCACACTGAGATTGGGACACCAAGTGGGATGCATATGTTTAGGCAGAGTGGCCTGGGTATACCTGATTTATCTGATGCTATGCTTCACTGAAGGAATGTTTGCAAGCCTGCAGAAAAATCTTGATGGTACAGGACATGGCACGATGCATATTCAGTTATTTACAACAGAATCAATGCTCTGAGGTTGCAGAACCACACTTATGTTTGAATCTCGGACTAAATTATTTATCGTATATACCTTCTTAAGTGCATATTGATATTAGCATATCCTGAGTATTATGGAGAAGACATAAAAATGGATGTGTTTAATGCATAGCACAAGGCACAGAGGCAGAGCACTCATAATCCCTGAGACAACGCAATCTGTGTCTTCTTTTAAGGAAACAATAGTGCCCATCTACTTTGAATCTAAAGTTGAAAAATAGACCGAAACTGCTGATTTGAGTGATTTTCCATTTGTACCACAGTCCAGTTGTTTCCAAAGATTGAAACTGAGCAAATAATTCTACACCCTCTGCTATATAAGATGTTCAGAGGCTTCTGCAGCAAGTTCTCTAAAGCCCTCATGGGAAGAGCTGATGGTAATGACTACTCCAGGCTTGTCCTTAGTATCTGATAAGAAGACTCACAGATAAATCTGTGTGGTATGTTTTCCTGCATGAAGTATGCGTGAGTATTGCCATTGTCATACTCTCTACATAGTAATTTATTAGCTATTTTTAATTTGTGCATGTTTTTAAAATTAGAAATGCAGACTTGTGTAATCTGCCTGCAGAGACAATTTCATCTGAGCGCGAGGCTTGTTTTTAGAGTAACTGCATGGTTTTTGCTTAGAATAGTAGTAAAGGGCTTTTTCCAGCTTTTGTACAGATGTAGCAGGGTTAACACTCAAACTCTTAACTCAAATTTCTTAGCTCATCTTGTTATCTTGAAACAAAAGCCATTGAAAAGCAATTGAAGGTGTTTGCTTAATGCATTTAGTTTAGATAACACATCTCATAAAGCATAAGTGTTAACTCTACTACATCTGTATACTAAGTAACAATTAGGATACTGCAAGAAAGAGTGTACTACTTTTATACATTTGCCTTGAACACAGAATCATGACACAGATATTCAGAGTAAAAAAAAATGATATAATATAAATATCTGTCAGTTGATGCACCATGAGGGTGGGCAGGAATATTGCTTGTCGTGTAATCCACTTCCGAATATGTGTGGGTCATGCCAGCCTCGGAGTAGGCTAATTCTCATTAGCTGGGTGAGAATTCCAAGGCAGGGTTTAGCCAGTTTTTTATGCTGTATCACACACATAAAAAAAGTTACTTCATTTCACTTTATACTGAGTAGTAACCAAAGAGTTTCAAGAGGAATATTAAAGGAGTGGTCTTATTTCAACAAATGGCATTTATTATGCAAACAAAGCTAAAATGGTTTTCCAAGACTTTTATACTGATGACCTATCTTGGTATCTCAGGTCAGCCGTATTCACTTTAATGGGGCTGGACTGCACCTAGGCTAAGTGACCGATGAATGTAATGTCACATGGCCTTGGCTAAGCTGCAAAAAGGATGTTGCACTACTGTGAGCGCCAGTACCTTCTTAAACAGCTAATCGGTGGGGGTCCCGGTTGTCGCCCCCCCAACGAACAGCATAAAAGTCTCAGAAAACCCCTTTATTACAAGGCATTTACTAATGTATTGTGATTGTTCATTTTTCCTCCTTTGTTGACTTGATTTATTTTTCCGACACACGTTTGATCAAAAATGTGCGCAAAGATCTTCTATTTTTCCATTTATAGTAGGTATAATACCACTTTAATTCACAATGATCCTCATTTCTCAGCTCTATTGTTTGTATGTGTAAAGTTGTGCAGTCAATTTTTTATCAACCATGTTTGCTTGATGGATATGCACCTGTGACTATGTATATGAATGTGCTAGTCTAAATTTTCTTGTAGTATATATTGAGGGTAGCGCCTCTTTTAGACTGAGCAACGCCCATCTACCTGGGGCTTCTGAGCAGAGCATAAATGTAGCTGGTTCCTACACTGCCCTGAAAATGTAGGCTTAGGTAAGTCCAAGAGAGGCGGTATATTAGTGTTAGGTACCCTTCTGCGGAAGCCACCTTGACGCCTGGTAGATGGGCCCGACACAAGTTTGATCAAAAATGTGCGCAAAGAGCTTCCATTTTTCCATTTATAGTAGGTATAATACCACTTTAATTTAGAATGATCCCCAATTCTCAGCTCTATTGTTTGTATGTGTAAAGTTGTGCAGCATTTTTTTTTATCAACCATGTTTGCTTGATGGATATGCACCTGTGACTATGAATATGAATGTGCTAGTCTAAATTTTCTTGTAGCATTGATTTATTTTTCCATCACATTATACATTGCTCATATCCAGAGCTTATGACAACCTACTATCCAGCAGTGTTGGGGAGTTGGGGGTTGGAGTCTCTGGTGGCCAGAACTGCGAAAGTGCACACAGGCCGACACTTTTTCCTATAGTGTGCAAGCACGGTCACCACTGCTGGATTGCAGATTGGTCATAACCTCTGTATATGAGCGATGTATAATGTGATGGAAAAATGAATGAAGCCATCAAAGAAGACAATATGGACAACCACAATAAATTAGTAAGTGCCTTGTATTAACTTTGTCTACATTTGCTAAAGAGAAACAACTCCTTTAGGTCAAATTAATTCTAGAGATGAGATGAGGTAAAAAGCTGTACAATTATGTTGATCTGGATACAGAAATTTGTAAAAGAAAATTTACACTGCATAATTGTCGATGGATGAGCAAAACGCTTGTTCATGGGGTGAAATGATATTTCATGCAAAACATTAAATCATAATTTTTAGGCAGCAGATTGTTGTGTAGTGTGAATGGCGATCTGCTGCCCAGAAGCAATGAATCTTCACGAGGATGAGAGAAAGCATTAAACATCGCTCATCCCCATACAGTGGAAGCGATTACTGCATGAAAATTCAGCTCTTTTCTCCACATATAGGTAGGCAGTTATTGGGAAGGAACGATTCCTTCCCAATAATTGACTGCTCCATCAGCGCATGTAAATGCGTCTCAAGGCTTTTGGAATTACTTTAACCAAAATGGAGAAGACTCATTCAGGAAGTCACAAAAACCTCGATGAAGTTACAACATAGAATTAAAATTCATATTGATTTTTAATGCTTACACTCTTGGAGCAAATATTGAGCAAACATCAGAAGCAATGTCAAACAGCAAGTAAACTTCATAAACATAGTGCAAGCATTGTAAGGAATATATGGATAAATAGTATATATTGCACAATACTGCGATAGATTAATTGCATGCAGAGGCAGACTGGGAACTTAAAGTGGCCCTGGAAAATATACTGAACAAAAATATAAATGCAACACTTTCGGTTTTGCTCCCATTCTGAATGAGCTGAACTCAAAGATCTGAAACATTTTCTACATACACAAATGACCCATTACTCTCAAATATTGTTCACAAATCTGTCAAAATCTGTGTTAGTGAGCACTTCTCCTTTGCCGAGATAATCCATCCCACCTCACAGGTGTGGCATATCAAGGTGCTGACAAGACAGCATGAATATTGCACAGGTGTGCCTTAGACTGCCCACAATAAAAGGTCACTCTGAAATGTGCAGTTTGATCACACAGCACAATGCCACAGATGTCACAATGTTTGAGGGAGCGTGCAATTGGCATACTGACTGCAGGAATGTCTACCAGAGCTGTTGTCCATGCAATAAATGTTAATTTCTCTACCATAAGCCGTCTCCAATTGCATTTCAGAGAATTTGGCAGTGCATCCAACCGGCCTCACAACCGCAGACCACGTGTAACCACACCAGCCTAGGACCTCCACATCCTGCATGTTCACCTCCATGATCATCTGAGTCCAGCCACCCGGACAGCTGCAGCCACAATCGGTTTGCATAACCAAAGAATTTCTGCACAAACTGTCAGAAACCGTCTCAGGGAAGCTTATCTGCATGCTTGTCCTCCTCATCGGGGTCTGGACCTGACTGCAGTTCGTCGTCGTAACCGACTTGAGTGGGCAAATGCTCACATTCGATGGCGTTTGGCACATTGGAGAGGTGTTCTGTTCATGGATCAGTCCTGGTTTTCACTGTTCAGGGCAGATGGCAGACAACTTGTGTGGTGTCGTGTGGGTGAGCGGTTTGCTGGCGTCAATGTTGTGGATCGAGTGGCCCATGGTGGCGGTGGGGTTATGGTATGTGCAGGCGTATGCTATGAACAACGAACACAGGTGCATTTTATTGATGGCATTTTGAATGCACAGGGATACCGTGACAAGATACTGAGACCCATTGTTGTGCCATTCATCCATGACCATCACCTCAGGTTGCAGCATGATAATGCACGGCCCCATATTGCAAGGATCTGTAAAAAAATTCTGTAAGCTGAAAACATCCCAGTTCTTGCATGGCCAGCAGACTCACCGGACATGTCATCCATTGAGCATGTTTGGGATGCTCTGGATCGGCGTATAAGACAGCATGTTCCAGTTCCTGACAATATTCTGCAACTTTGCACAGTTATTGAAGAGGAGTGGACCAACATTCCACAGGCCACACTCAACAACCTGATCAACCCTATGCAACGGAGATGTGTTGCACTGCGTGAGGCAAATGGTGGCCACACCAGATACTGATTTGACCCCCCCCCCCCCCCAGTGAGGCAAAACTGTGTACATTTTAGAGTGAGCTTTTATTGTGGGCAGCCTAAGGCACACCTGTGCAATATTCATGTTGTCTAATCAGCACCTTGATATGCCACACCTGTGAGGTGGGGTGGATTATCTCGGCAAAGGAGAAGTGCTCACTAACACACATTTAGACAGATTTGTGAACAATATTTGAGAGTAATGGGTCTTTTGTGTATGTAGAAAATGTTTCAGATCTTTGAGTTTGGCTTAAGCAAAATGGGAGCCAAACCGAAAGTGTTGCGTATATATTTTTGCTCCGTTTTTGTAGTCAGGTTCAAACTGATAGAAATATAAAAATAAAAAAAGTTGAGCAATAAGGTTAAAAGAAGGTTGAGGGAGAAGGGAGGGAGGAAGCCGGGTGCGAGGCACCAAAGGATACCACAGAAAGATGGGTTAGCGGAAATGGTGGCTGGGAAGAAAATATATATGTGGAAAGATAGGTATATGGAGAATATATATATATATATACGAAGAGGCAGCTCCCCAAAACAAGATATCAGTACAGACGAGTGGACTGCTGAAATCATGTGGGACAAGGAAGAAGCAGTATACAGTATTACTCCAGTCGTTTCCTGGGAACACTGTGGGGGAGTCAAAGAATGAGTGTGTGACTACATGAAGCAAATGATGAATTGAATTCCATATATGGCGCAGTTGTGAATTTGAAGGATGTCTCGAAGAAAGTACATATATATATATATATATATATTATTTTATATATATATATATATATATATATATATATATATATAAAAATCACATGAAGTGACCATAGAGGTGATGGATTGGTTATTGCTACGAAGTTAAAGAACTTACTTTACCAGGGAGGATAGTATAGGATAAACTCAAGACACCTATACTTATACCTCCACCTCCGAGGTTGCCTTTCAATTGTAAATGTGGCTTCTGTGTCCCCAAAGGATGACACCGGGGCTCCAAGGTCAAGCAGAAGTATTTTTTCGATGTAGGAAGTTCGACGCGTTTCAGGATAGTACCCCTTTATCAAGAGCATACATGAAATACATATGTGACAGCATATATATATGGAGAATAGCACATGGTATACAATCAGCTGGTTAGAAAAAATGGAAGTGTGATGACATCACTTCCTTGTTCTGACCAAATCAGAACAACATTGGATAATTAGTTCATTCAGTTGTTCCTTGATACCTTAAGTAGTTCGGAATGAGTAGAAGTAATAATAGAAAAATAATTAATAATAATAGTAGTGAATCATTGGGCATAGTTCACTACTCCTTAAAGACCCGATCTTGGGTGACTTAGTCCCCAAGTTACCACATATGACTTTTCGTAGAGCTAAAACCTCAAAGGGAACCTGTCACTAGGACTTTGTGTATAGAGCTGAGGACATGGGTTGCTAGATGGCCGCTAGCACATCCGCAATACCTAGTCCCCATAGCTCTGTGTGCTTTTATTGTGTAAAAAAAAAACAATTTGATCCATATGCAGATTAACCTGAGATGAGTCCTGTCCCTGACTCATCTCACGTCCAGACTCATCTCAGGTTAATTTGCATATGTATCAAATAGTTTTTTTTACACAATAAAAGCACACAGAGCTATGGGGACTGGGTATTGCGGATGTGCTAGCGGCCATCTAGCAACCCATGTCCTCAGCTCTATACACAAAATCCCAGCGACAGGTTCCCTCTAAGGTTTTAGCTCTACGAAAAAGTCATATGTGGTAACTTGGGGACTAAGTCACCCAAGATCGGGTCTTTAAGGAGTAGTGACCAGTAGAATAGTACGTTATAGATAGGACCGCACTACTACAGGATTACCGGACACCTTCTTTATATCACAGGATTTTCAACAGCAGAAGTGGACATAGAAAACACTCGGTCTCCACCAATATGCTTTCTTCCTCCAACATGACAATCACAAACTTGTGCAGCAGATGTAAACATAGAGGATAATTGATCTCCACCAATAGGCTTTCCTCCTCCAACACAGCTTATGGGAAACCAAGAGGTCGCACTAATAGTGAAGTACTGACTTCTCCGTTATATATAAAAACATTTATTATACTCATAAACATAAACTTATATGCAGCATACCAGACATAGTAGAAAAGGTCATTCCATTGGCCGACCCGGGTTTCTCCTTCACACTTCGTCAGGGGCGATTCCGGTAATCCTGTAGTAGAGAGGTTCTATCTAAAACATACTATTCTACTGTGTGAATTTCACTTTTTGGGACCTGCAGCATTTCAAGTCCAGGCAATGTATTGGAGGTTTTATATAGTATTCTGAGTAGTGGCCAGTGTTGGTTCAATATTTGCTTAATCTTATTATGAGATGATGTGTAACGGGTGATAAAATTGTAAGTATGTTTATTATTCCCATGGGTCTGTGGTGTAGAATTGATACTCCTCTCAATATTGTGTTTAGGAAGTAAAAAATCCAGTTGAGTCTCTTTTTCTATTTTTTGGATCCAGTCGGAGATAAGGCCCTCTAGGTACCCTTTATCTAAAATCTTGATTTGAGGATTCTCAATTGGTCCTTCATCACCTCATCATTGGAGCAGTTGTTTTTCCGTATCCTCCTCATCTGACCATAAGAAATGTTGGTCTTCCACTTATGGTAGTGGCAGCTCTGGTAGTCCAAGTAGCTGTTAGCGTCAACACTTTTAAAATGCGTGCTGGTCTCGATCTGATTATTGTGGATGAGTAGTTGTAAATCGAGAAATATAATGGTGGTAGAATATATTTGAGCAGTAAAGCTCAAGTTCCATTTATTTTGATTGATGTTTAGAATGAATTCATCTAAAAGATTCCTCGCTCCTTGCCAGGTAAAAATAATTTGATCTATATAGCGTTTATAAAACATAATGTTGGGGTGATGTAAAAGACTGAATGATTCCTCAAAGGCCCTCATAAATAAATTAGCAAAAGATGCGGCAAATTGAAATAATTGTGGTGAAGAATAAAAGAAATTGAGTCTAAAACAAACATTCTGTGGTGAGGGCATATATGCCTTAGGCCTCATGCACACAACAGTATTTTTTCACGGTCCGCAAAGCGGGGTTCCGTTGTGTCCGTTTTTTCTTCCGTGTGTCTTCCGTGATTTTTGGAAGATCACCAGACATGAAGGAAAGTTAAAAAAAAAGTCGTTTTGGTGTCCGTCTGGCCGTGCGGAGCCAAACGGATCCGTCCTGACTTACAATGCAAGTCAATGGGGACGGATCCGTTTGACGTTGACACAATATCGTGCAATTGCAAACGGGACTTTCAATGTAAAGTCAGGAGTCCCTATCAGAGTTTTCTCCAATCCGATGGTATATTTTAACTTGACGCATCCCCATCACCATGGGAATGCCTCTATGTTAGAATATACCATCGGATTTGAGTTACATCGTGAAAACTCAGATCCGACAGTATATTCTAACACAGAGGCGTTCCCATGGTGATGGGGACACTTCAAGTTAGAATATACTAAAACTGTGGACATAACTGCCCCCTGCTGCCTGGCAGCACCCGATCTCTTACAGGGGGCTATGATCCGCACAATTAACCCCTCAGGTGCCACACCTGAGGGGTTAATTGTGCATATCATAGCCCCCTGTAAGAGATCAGGTTCTGCCAGGCAGCAGGGGGCAGACCCCCCTCCCTCCCCAGTTTTAAATTCATTGGTGGCCAGTGCGGCCCCCCCTTCCTCCCTCCCCTGTATTAAATTAATTGGTGGCCAGTGCGGCCCCCGTCCCTACCTCCCCTGTATTAAATTCATTGGTGGCCAGTGCGGCCCCACCCTCCCCCAGATTATTGGTGGCAGCGGAAAGTTCCGATTGGAGTCCCAGTTTAATCGCTGGGGCTCCGATCGGTTACCATGGCAACCAGGCAGCAGGGGGCAGTCATGCACACAGTTCTTAGTATATTCTAACTTGAAGCGTTCCCATCACTATGGGAACGCCTCTGTGTTAGAATATACTGTCGGATCTGAGTTTTCAGATCACGGACGTGGATGGCAATCTTGTGTGCCTCCGTGTTTTTTCACTGACCCATTGACTTGAACCGTTGTCCGTCAAAAAAATAGGACAGGTCATATTTTTTTGACGGACAGGAAACACGGATCGCGGACGCGGATGACAAACGGTGCATTTTTTCAGAGTTTTCAACTGACCCATTGAAAGTCAATGGGTCCGCAGAAAATCACGGGAAACGGAACAACGGGCACAGATGCACACAACGGTCGTGTGCATGAGGCCTTAGGCTACTTTCACACTCGCGTTTTGGCTTTCCGTTTGTGAGATCCGTGGGCTCTCACAAACGGTCCAAAATGGTCCACTCAGAATGCATCAGTTAGCCTCCAATCATTCTCTATTCTGCTCTGGAAGCAGACACCAAAATGCTGCCTGCAGCATTTTACTGTCTGCTTGATGAAACGAATCCGTCCTGGCACACAATGTACAGTAAGTCTATGGGGACAGATCTGTTTTCGCTAAAACAATAGAAAACGGATCCGTATCCCATTGACTTTCAATGGAGTTCATGACGGATCCGCCTTGGCTATGTTACAGATAATAGAAAAGGATCCGTTCATGACAGATGCATGTGGTTGTATTATTGTAACAGATCAGTTTTTGCAGATCCATGACAGATCTGCCCAAAACGAGAGTGTGAAAGTAGACTTAGCTATATGGACTGCAGCAATGCAGCATACATATACATGCTTGAGTGCCCGTGTGGACTTCAATATGTTGGTCGTACCATTCAGAGTATCAGAGACCAGCTCAACTCACATTGTCCAAATATTATTCCGGTGACGCCTCCCTTTTACGACTAACCTTGATTGAGTGGGTCCCAAAATCCTTCCTATGTTTATGTAGGAAAGAGATGTACTGGATTTTCAGTTTTAATTCCCTGACCCCTTTGGGTGTCAATGAGGTATTAGAATATAAAAACTATTGAATTTAATGAATCTTTTAGTTTCCCTTTTTCTAACCATTTTTATCTTCTTCCCAATTGTAATATTATTTGGTAGCCACTTTAGAGGTACTTATAACATATATACAGGTGAAACTCGAAAAATTTGAATATCGTGCAAAAGTTCATTTATTTCAGTAATACAAATTAAAAGGAATTGCATTAATGCAGCTTAAAATTAGAATTTTGTGAAAAGGTTCAATATTCTAGGCTCAAAGTGTCACACTCTAGTCAGCTAATTAATCCATACCTAAGCAAAGGGTACCTCAAAATTGTGACTTTGGGGTTTTATAAACTGTAAGCCATAATCATCCAAAATATAACAAATAAAGGCTTGAAATATCTCGCTTTGCATGTAATGAGTCTATCTCAAATGTTAGTTTCACCTTTTAAGTTGCATTACTGAAATAAATGAACTTTGCACGATATTCTAATTTTTCGAGTTTCACCTGTATGTGTCAATAGCTATTTAATTAAATATTAATTGTGCTATATAGTGACATGAGTTTGGTCATCTATACATATTACTGCCGTCATCAATGATTAATTAATTAATTTATTATTATTACTATCTTAATTAAAGGGGTTCTGCACTTTTATTTAACTGATGATCTATCCTCTGGATAGATCATCAGCTTCTGATCGGCGGGGGTCCGACACCCGGGACCCCCGCCGATCAGCTGTTTGAGAAGGCAGCGGCGCTCCAGCAGCGCCGCTGCCTTCTCACTGTTTACCGCCGGGCCGCCAGCCCACTGACGTCACGACTTGTATCAACTAGAGTGGGCGCGGCTAAGCTCCATTCAAGTGAACAGAGCTTAGCCGCGCCCACTCTAGTTGATACAAGTCGCGACGTCAGTGGGCGGGCGGCCCGGCGGTAAACAGTGAGAACAGTGTCTTGAGTTTATCCTATACTTTCCTCCCTGGTAAAGTAAGTCCTTTACCTTCATAACAATAACCAGTCCATCACCTCTATGGTCACTTCATGTGATTTTTAAATAAAGTTACAGCCTGATGGAAGGCAGGGCCAGCAATACCATATTGTGGCACATTATACTATCTCTACAGAGCCAAATACTATCTCTACAGTCCATCACAAATGCCAGCAGCACAAAGCACATCCCCAAAAACTGGCCAACCATAAGGAGAGCTCAGGCAGCCCCCTGGGCATCGGCCCACTGGGAAATTTACCTGTAAGGTCTATGGCCAATCTGTCCCTGATTGCATGTCATTTTTTTCAGTAGGTGTGCAGATAAGTTAAGCCTTATTCACATAATGTTTGATCATTGATTTCTATCAGTAAGGCTACATGCACACGAATGTATTTTTATTGATGCCTTTCTGAGAAAGGAATGCTCAAAATGGTCCCTTTCAATTGTATGGGGGCTGTCTTTCAGTGAAAAAGGACATTATAGAACAAGTTCTATTTTTTTATGTCTATTATTCACTGGCCACCAAAAAAACTGCCATGTGAATTACCCCATAGACTACCATTGTTCTTAAAACTGACACATGATGGCCGTAAAAAAAAAACGTCCATCGCATGTCCATTTTTTGCTTTTGTGTGAATATAGCCTGTGAGCCAAAATCAGGTGTTAGTCTAAACACTTAACAAGTCTTTCCCTTATACCTTATTTCTGTGGAGCCTCCATACCTTTGCTCACAATCACTAATGGAAATAACTAATCAAAACTCTCACGTGTGAATAAGGCTTTATTCTGAAACGATTATTCTGACAGCATTTCGGTATTATCTCAAAATGGTAAAAAAAAAAATGAAAAAGTAGCCAGTTATGGCTATACTGTACATGGGGTGCACTAAGTTGGTCTATTTTTGTGATATTTTTACCTCATGGTTTTCTGTAAATGGCCAGCCAGCCTTTTTTGTCAAAGCCTCATTTTCTACAGTTTATAGGTTAATCTGCTGCAAACTGCATTAGTATATCCATTTTAGTGAATATTATATCTTGTGTTAATTCAAGATACTGTGCAGTTTCGGAAAATGCATTTTACTACAATAACCGTATTAGTATACCTGTTTAAGTGAATGCATTGTACTGCAATGACTGCATTAGTATGTTGGGGCAAATATCCCAATGCCGGATGAGCGGTGGACTCCAAATTAGAAGTTATGGATATCCATAGAGAAAAACCAAGATAGGCATAGGTCTGTGTATCAAGTGTTTCTAAACTTTATTAAAGAAATCAGCGGTTAATAAAGCGATTTTCTGGATCATTTCCAACTGAAGACGTAGTCAAAAATTTACGTAATTAACTAATTAAAAACACAATCTGAAATTAGCATCTTCTTGGCTATACGCCTAGAACGTCTCCTTAATCTTAAATGTGGGTGTTCGTCATGGACTTGTCCTGCGAATGTTTGTACAAATTCCTTTCTGGGACAAAGTTGGAGGGGCTAGGAGCGACCTTGAAGTCGTCACAGTAATCTTACACAGAGAAATTCACAGATTATATCATAGATTCTACACACAAAGGTTCAAGGCTTATAACACAAAATGGCTGTACAAGGCACAACATTGAGTCTCAACTCTGACAATTCCCCCATTTTGAGATATTCACTCATAGCGGGTGACAGATACATGTACTTCAGCTGGACATTCCCCTTGCTGCTGTTTATTTCAGATTCTGCATATCTGTATCCATGTGAGGAATCATCTCAACATGTCTCCTAGTCTCTTCTACTTCTGTTCTTGTTACATGCTCTGTTTAAGCACATCAATGTGAGCTTAACTACAATGTAGATGAGCGCAATTATCAACAAAATCTGTATTATTTCCTGTATTATGCCCATGAGCCACCCACCCACATTTTTAAACCAGTTTGCTGGATTCAAGAAAGAGAAGGTATCTGACTACCAAGAGTCCTTACTACAAGAAATTTAGACTAGCACATTCATATTCATAGTCACAGGTGCATATCCATAAAGCAAACATTGTTGATAAAAAAATGGCTGCACAACTTTACACATACAAACAATAGGGCTGAGAAATGGGGATCATTCTAAATTAAAGTGGTATTATACCTACAAGTTGTGTTGGGCCCATCTACCAGGCATCAAGGTGGCTTCCGCAGACGGGTACCTAACACTAATTTACCGCCTTTCTTGGACTTATCTAAGCCTCCATTTTCAGGGCAGTGTAGGAACCAGCTATATTTGTACTCTGCTCAGAAGCTGTATGAAAGGCTTGGGTCACCCCTAATGATTGCATAACTTCTCTTATCACTTCACCTATAAAGTGGAAACCTCTGTCTGACTCAATAACTTCAGGAACACCATACCTGCATATCAGTTCACTAACTAGTTTATTTGCATTGTTCTTGGCACTGGCTTTGGCTATTGGGAAGGCTTCCGGCCAACCTGAAAAGGGATCAACATACACGAGAACAAACTCATACACTCCTTTTTTTTTTTTTTTTTTTTTTTTTTTTAATTCTTTATTATTTTCTAAGCCAAATGTACAAACCTTCATTACATACAATATAAAAATAACATATAATTATACAAAAATCAATATAATTATCCCCATTCCCCCCCTCCCTTAGTTCACTGCTGCGCGACCCGACTACATCATTATTACCACTTGGACTCTGTTTCCAGTACTGTATATGATCGAGATCTCAGATCTCGGGAGCGAAAAAGACACTCTTTCAAGCATTACTCTGGTCTTCTTGCTATTCTTCTATAGGCGTCTATGGTATCAATCCGAGCCCTCCACTCAGGGAAACTGGGGCTGTTTTGTGTACCCCAATATTTATTAATCAAGGCCTTTATGGCCATGAAACCCTCCAAGCACACTCGTTTCTGATAGGGCATTAAATTGGTGGGGGAAAAGAGGCCTAATATAGCCTGCATAAAACAACAATTCAATTTAATCTTATATCTTCTATATAATTCTTCATAAATGCTCGTCCAAAACCTACCTATCTCTGGACAATGCCATAACAAGTGACTTAGATCCGTATTTTCTGCTGAAGATTTCCAGCACGTATCCCTCTTTTACTTATATATACACCTGGGGCCCCTCAGCAATTCAAGAAAAATCACAGACCTCATAGGTCGGCTGCCAACTCATCTCCTGTCCCGTGGAGTGTCTAATCCATACAGCAAGCAGTCTGGTGTTCCCCTGGAGGTTCATGCGCCGCACAGGTCGCCTGGGGACCTCACTCACTGTCCATAGTGCGCCAGATACGTGCGACTCACCGACCTGGAGCTCCTTAATAATTCACATGCCGTGCAGGGCGACCTCCATGCCGTCCCACTGCACGCTGCGTCCCACACCTCTGCGCCACCAAAGTCCTTCAGCAGCGCGCTCCAACCATCGGAGACCAAGCAGAGGACTGAGCGCCGGCTGGTCCAGGGATCGCACCACACCACCGCAGGTCAGTCAGTCGGCAAAGGTGCAAGGAGGGAGGAGAGAGGGCGGGGCATAGCGGAGGGGGACGAATCCCCCAGCACGTCCTACGTCATGCTGCTACGCCCCCCTCGTCTCATACACTCCTACCTTTGGTAGTTGTATGTAGTTTATCTGCAGTCTCTGAAACTGGTAAAGTGGCTTAGGGGTGTGCTTGCTTGGAGTCTTCACCACTTGCTCTGGATTATTCAATGCACAGACATTACATCCTTGCACACAACAGCTGCAACTGTAGAGAACCCTGGAGCAATCCAGCTAATATTTACCACACCACTTACCATGGCACCTTTTGACAGATGTGTAGGCCCATGGGCCTCCTGAGCCATAAGCGGGTACAGAGGGCGTGGCAGGCAGATTCTGTCTTTGTTTCTCCATAGTCCTTGGTCATCTGGCCCAGCCCCTTGGTTAGTCCATAGTTCTTTTTCTTCAGGTAGGGCCTGCTCAGACAATTTGATCAGAGTGCCTTTGGGTCTATTCACAGGTTTTAAGGCTCTTACCGGGGTGGCATCAGCACTCACTAGCCGAAGCACAGCTAGCTTGGCTGCCTTATCAGCTCTGTCATTGCCTTTTACCTCTGCCGTGGTACACCTTGTGTGAGCCTTTACTTTCACAATAGCAACTTCTTCTGGCAACAGTAAAGAGTTTATTAGTTCAAGCACAGAGTCTTTGTAATGGGCTGACCTGCAGAAGTCAAAAAGTCTCTAGCCCTCCATATGGGTCCATAGTCATGTGCAATCGCAAAAGCATACCTGGAGTCCAAGTAGATGTTCACCTTCTTCCCTTCAGCCATTTTACACACCTCAGTGAGTGCCTTCAACTCTGCCTCCTGCGCAGACATGTGCAACGGCTACCTCATGCTGTGTGACCACTGAATATCCAGTGTCGAACTGGCCATCTTCTCCCATAAACCTGATTCAATCTACAAAATACTCAACATCAGGGTTATCAAGAGGTTTTTCATGCACATGAGAAAATCCAGAAGTCTCTTGTTGCATCAACTGTATACAATCATGAGGATCATCTTCAGCTAAATCAGACAAAAGGTTACCTGTGCTACCCTCCCCCATTTCTGAACCTGTGATTGGTAACACAGTAGCAGGATTTAGAGTAGTACATCTTGTGAAAGAAATAGTGTCTGGCATGAGGAGTGCACATTGGAGTCTGAGTTGTCTAGCCATAAAAATATGTTTTGGTTGCACCTGTGTGAGAATGCCCTGTATGTCATGGGGAGTTTACACAATCACCGGGTAGTCCAACACTACTTCTGAGGCTTTTTCAATCATTGCCTGCACTGCCATGACTTCTCTGATGAAGGAGGGGGCGCCTCGAGCAACAGGATCTAATCTAGCTAAGAAGTATGCCACTGGGCGTTGACATTCACCATGCTTTTGAGTAAGCACAGCAGTACTGTGACCCTGCATTTCTGAACAGAACAGGTTAAATTCCTAATTATGCTTTGGAATACCCAGGACTGGAGAAAAGCATAAATTTGACTGGCCACTGCTCTCTCCTGGGCATGACTGTGGGGGGGGGGTTCTGCTTCACTCGAGGGGGCTGACATCCTGACTTAAGATACACAGTAACCAGAGACATGGGGAGTTTCCCTATGTCTGTTTACCATTTTTTTTATTTTTTATAATAATATCCAGAATAGAATAATGTCACTCCTTTTTTAACTAAAACCAGAGCACACACCTCCCTGTGTTTTTGTGATGATTCCATCAGTAAAGCTGATTTAGCTCACACAGACATAAATAAATACTTCCCATACATTAACACACACACAAGTCTTTGAACTTATTAACAAATAAAATTTTCTGGAGCTCCATACAATCACAATAAGTACCACACATACATTGCCTTGTTATTTTCTCTTAAAATTGCAGAGTGTTCTCGCTATCACACATTCCAATGCCATGACGTCACTCCCCCGCAGCTGCAAGCAGCCCCTGCATTCTTTCCTCTGTCTCACTCTTCATACTCAGCTTTCCATCTCCATATGTTCTCTATCTTAGCAAACAGAGTTCATACAGGTTCTGCGACATATTCACCAGGCAACAGGTCACACAGATACACGGACAGGCAAGACATAATACTTCCTCTGCGCTACCCCGAGCAAGTTTCCACACTCAGTTCTCCATTTGAATCAGATTCTTTAATTGTCCACAGTCCAGCTGCATATGTCTCTACTATCTCTTTTCTACTCTCTCTCTCACTATTTGTCTGGCAGTTTTCCTCTTTTTCTCCCTGGACTTACTTGGTATGGTCTCCATGGTCTGTCTCAGTCCAATCCCATGATTTGGGTCTGGCTCACAAGGCACTTTAACACCCCAAATCCTAAATTAAGTCCTTCCATGAAGGCAGATGTGAGAAGTTTTTCCTCCCATTTGTGCTGTGGCATCTCACCCCATGTCAGTCCGGACAGTTCTTAGTCTTGACTCAAAGAAGACTACATCCTCTTTTCTGCACTACGTCCATCAGGCTCCATGAACTCTCATCCACCTTTGTCCTGGCTAAGCTACCAAAAGTCCTGCAGTACTCTGTCACTGACTGTTCTGTCTTCTCCCAATCCCTTTTCACTCTGTCGCCCTCTAGGGTATTCTTAACCGAGCTATACTGTGCCTCCCCTATCTTCAGGGTTACCAAGTCATTTAATAAGTCTGCCCAAGTTGCTCTGTAAGAGGCCTGTATCTGTTGTAACATTCGGGATGTGGGCATGGGTCGCGTCACTGGGTCAGGTATCCTTGACAATAGTCCCAGTTGGTCCTTAGGACTCCATGGAACACACTGTATAAGGTGCTGTTGAAAATAATAGGGAGCCTAAGGAGGCTGGGCTGCCTGTTGGCCGTCTTGGCCATCTCCACCACCAGCTCCATCAGCGGTGGGCGCCTGAGGGACCTTTGGTATCATCCCTGTTCTCATTAGCACTGGATATAATCCAGTGCTGTATCTGGGGGCACCACACACTCTGCAGGTTTCAGTCCAACCTGGATTCTGATTCCCGTAGGTCCTGCATATTCATCCCTCCAGTCCCTGTGCAGGGGTAGTGGGAGAGGCATGCACCCTTGAAGTATTATAAGGTGGTGGACCTCCAGATTTACCTTTTCAGTTTCCTCTTCAGGGGGTTTGTAGAACAACTTTCCCCTGAAAACTTGTGGCTTCCAACCTTCAGTTTCTATCTCTTTTGCTACCTCAATCCAGATGCTAACTACATCTTTACATGCATGATCCTTAATCCACCCACTGTGGGTGTACTTGAACCTTTCTCAAACCTTTATACCTGCCTTTTCCAACACTGTCAACTTTCTTTAATGCATCTTTGCCACCTGTCTTTCCTACCAGTTGTTTAGCTGTCTCATACTCTTTGGGAACGCTGTTCTGATTACCCATTTTCTATTCCTGAATCTGTGCTTACTAGGGGGAACCTTAGATGTCTATTTTCTCCCACAGTGGCTTCCCCACCCTGTCCTTCCAGGTGTACCTACCGTGTTACTTTAAAGCCAAAGCCTCTCTGGGCTTTTGACCCCTTCCCCTAGCTTCCTGCCAGATTCTACACACACAATAAACAATGACAAATACGTAAACAGTTACTCCCAGAACAATCCCAAGCAATTCCTGGTTTAAATCCATCCACCACGCTTATCTGCTAGCCCTTTATCAGGGTCACAGATTCTTAAACATAAATTAGGCACGACTGTAAAGTTACCTTATACTCCGGCATTTGTCTTTTAGGAGGGTTCAGCAGACAGGGAGGTACAGACTACTTGTAAAAAAAAGCTCTTACCTTAGTTCTGATATTTGTCTGTTTGTCCCGGTGTGGCATGTCCAGGCGTCGGGGGTCTCGGCAGGAAGGACTTAGTCGTGCTCCACGTGTCGGGCGCCAGTTTCTGTTGGAGCACGTGGGCAGGGAGAGCAGGAGATTATAAATAAATATGACTCTTCTCAGGTAGATTTGACTCTTTTCAAGGCCGGGCTGCAATGATTATGATGCTGGTTCTCAGCAACCACTTACTTTTAGCTCATGAGTGACACACCACTGAAATCAGCATTTCTGTCACTAATTTATACTGCCCACAGTACGGTCAGCATAAAGTTAATGACAGGTTCCCTTTAACTGCCTTCAGATTAATAGCTTGCTTATCCCTCCTTTCCCTGATGAACAGAGCAAGAGCATGTCTGCTCCACCCTTTGCTGCACTGTCTGTGGCACTGTGCAGGCACAATTACATCACTACATCATACCTGCTTGCGCTGAACTACAGATGAAGAAGCATGGAGCTGATGGCTCTCTGCTTCAGCATTGTATTGAATTGTATCTGTGGCCTCAGGATGCAGATACAGTTAAAAGTGGAACATGCAGGGATCTGGACAGCTGGCAACTGTGGTCTGGATTCAGATTGTGGTCCACATCTTGAGTACCCTGAGTGTTTTTCTGTCCTGTTTTTTTTTGCTTTGTCTTTCTCTTTGCACCTGGGATCTTTTTACCTTCTGGTTAACTTTCTTTTTAGTCCTACCTTCACCTCTCATTCATCTCTTTTGTTATTGCAAATTTTCTCTGACTCCCATAGTTTCAAAGGTCATATCTACAATATACATCTGGCCTGACTTGGAGTAAGCTGTAAATCAGTTTCTTGGAAAAGAAGACATCTTTTTCACTTTTAAATTTGGTATTTGCATTTTGAAGAATTAAACCAAATCTTGAAAAATAATCAAGAAAAAAGATGCTAAACCAGGCGTAGAAAAAGATGAATGAGATGAGACAGCCAGCCCATGCCACTACCACTTTTGTAGACCTGGCGTGAGTGGGGAAAAGTCGCAGTTTGCGCCAGAAATACACCTAATATAGGCGCTTTTCTGATCGTAAACAGTCCCCTTAATCTTTTTGACTGTAGTACTGGGTATACTGCAAATTCTTGCAGACCTGATTCAGTAGGTAGACTGAGAGAATGGAGAATAATGTGAAAATAAAAAAATCTAGTGTCTAGCAGTCTTGTGAGTGAACAGATTTTTTTTATTGGAGATCAAAGAAGACTGTGCAATATTCTGCAAGTAGCAGCTGAATAAATAACTGACACATGCCAAATGTTATCTCAGAATGCACAGTTTATCTGTCCTTGGCAAAAAATAGTTTTGACAACAGATTACAATGCTGATGCATACTGTCCAACAAAAACAAGATGGACAGACTCCAATGTGTACCTAGGTGTCAGAATTGGATCACTGAGGATATCTAGTTCCTTTTGCATCAATTTTAAACATAAAGAATAGATCTAAACTTTTTACAAGTATCTCTAGATGTCACATTTAAAGTAAGTGATGATTGTGCAATTATTGCTCTCTGCATGATCTCTCTCTCTCTCTCTGTCTCTCTGTCTCTCTCTCTCTCTCTATATATATATATATATATATTAGTGCAAAAGATAGATTCAGATCCTGTACTACTGGATTGGGAAAGGCTGTCCCAAATCAAGTCATTTGCACAGAGCCTAACTAGGATCTCTGTTGGTTAGACTACCTTGGACTACCCTGTTGCTAACTAGATGATCCCAACTAGATTGTATTTTCTTTAGCATGGAAATTTACTAGTCAAATACATTCAACTACATCAAGAAAATAATTTTTATAAGTTGAATGTACTTTGTTGTGAATACTTTGCTTTGGCTTTGCACATTGCATAACTGTAGCTCTATTGCCTTACAGAAAAGAAAACATTTCATTCGCAGGATATCATTATTTATGCATTAATATATTAATTTACTTCCCTAGTTGGCACTTAATTATCTCAAAGTATCATCTGTTTTCTGTATCTCTGTAAAATCCTTGTTTATGAAAAATGTGTTGCAATTAGAGCTTGCAAACCTTATATGTAGCCGTCTGTCTTATTGCTTGCTGGCTAAATTAGGTACATTTTTTTAATTAATGTATATCATATGATATATGCCCATGGTCATGACAAAGCTGCTTTGTGCTATGATCCACAGGACCTGCAGAAGGAGCTCCACATGGTCACGTGACCTGTGTAGGTCCTCAAGTCAGAAGGGAGAGCAACAAGAAAGCAGCAGAGAAGAGTGTAAGCTGCATACAGTTAGTGTATCAGGTCTCACTGGGGTCTGTATTAACTGTATGTGGTCTAGGATTGACATTTAGGGGTCTGGTCTGGGTCTGTATTCAGTGGGTTGATTTATTAGGGGGGACTGGTCTGGGTCTGAATTTAGCAGGACTGGTTTGAGGGTCTTTATTTAGGAGGTCTTTTCTTGAGTTTTATTATGGGGTTAGTCTTGGAACTAATATTTCCGGGGTCTGAAGTCTGTATTTGTTTAAGAGAGTTTGTATTTATTCCTGGGTCTGTATTTATTTTAGGTTCGTTTTGAGGGTCTGAATTTATTTTTGTTAATAGAGGATGGAGATGGCTGCAGAAACAAGAGGCAAAATATGTCTCGGCAGCAGAGACTGCAGCCATCATGAGAAGTTGAATAGAAAATGGAAGAGAATGTCTACAATCAGAATAGGCATCACTTGTGAGTCACTGGATTTACAGAGGAGCTGTCACCTCTCATGACACATCTATTAGAGTATATACCACAAAATGTCTGAATGCAGCCCAGGCCTAATTGACAACTGGTTGTTAACTTTCCCCTTGTCAGGAATATGTGTCACTACACAGAGAATACTGTCAGCAATGATTAAACACTGTCAGTATGCCGTGGCACAGGCCTTTCACAAAATAAATGGTAATTATCCAGTTGTCAACACAAGCACAATAAATGGGGTGTTGACTATAAACACAGCTTGGTAGGACATGGGGAAGGGGGAACCATGTTTTTGAGAACAACCCAGGGCCACTAGTTTACTTAATCAACTGCTCAAACCTCTGAAAATGGCATACAGGCTGATAATTGTGAAATAGTGATATTTGTATGGAGTACATCTTCATTCATTTGTTTTGTGTTACAAGCAGCGGGTGTCAACCTTATGTTCCAACTAACTGGTTTGGCTTACAGCTATCTCGAAGCGTGTTATCCTGATAGTTTCTTGGTCAGGGATCTGGTCTCCACTGCAGGGGAGCCACCAGAGTGGAGGCGAGAGTAAGCACAGATGCTCCCTATGGGACAGACCAGAAAGAGGAGCGCAGCCAACAGTCTGCAGCAGAGGAGCAGAGTATCAGCGAGCACATGAAAACCATCGGCTAGACCTGCTGCTGGTGGACGATGAAAGTACACGGGTCCAGACTGCAGGTGCAGCAAGATGCAGGACAGGGTACGAGACACAGTGACCATGCCTACTCAGGGTTGCGGGATAGCAACGGGCACGGGCTGAGGTTGTAACACCTTGGTACAGCAAGCCACGTTTTGAAGCGTGTATAAACATTCTGTGCTATTGCAAGCCACTTCTCAGTTCTTTTCCATGATAAAACTTCAGTTCAAACCATTATTCAGTTTTACATTCTTAGCTTTCAAGCTCTGGAATATTGTGGAATACACATTTTTGGAAGACATGTAGATATTTAATCTACTTCATATAGGCTGCCAAGATGCATACATATTCTCAAAATGTTCCAGCAATATAATGAGCATTATGGAAGTGTATTATATTTTTGTCATTTATCTATTATTTGGAAACAAAATAGTTTCCTAAAACTCAGTAAGAACCATTTAACAAAATATGATTATTACCAAACATAACCTGGTTATTATTAGCAAAATATCACCATTTGAGTTTTACAAAAGAAAATTGGTTTTCACAGTAAGAAGAAATATTCTTTTAAGTGGGAGTAATTGTCACATTTATTCTCCTGGAGAGAATGGAACTTCTAATTTATGTTTAAACATTTTTTATTAAACATTTTTAGGCATAACATCATTATACAGCATATGATTCCAAAGCAGATGTTCAGACATATAAGTATAGGTATCTATCACATTATGCATATATTAAAGATACATAACTGTCTATGTTTATTCGTTAGTGAGGTTGAACACCTGCCTTTTTTCATGAGTTATTGAAGTAACAAGTGAAATGAGAAAGAGAAAAGGAGAGCAAAAGAATAGGAAAGGAGAGAGAGGAAGTAGCGGAGAATAGAAAAAAAATGGGGGGGGGGGGGGGTTGTTCAAGTCACGAGTAGGGAGTGAAGACCGGGGGATTCCTGAAAATCGATCCATCCTGAAGTATTTGGAGGTCTCATCTGTGGCCTCTGCAGAGATCTCCTCAATTCTAGCAATATACAGCATTTCCTGATACCATTCCCTCATATTGGGTACATGTGTCATGCGCCAGTGTCTAGGTATTACTGATCTGGCCTCGGAGATACATAATATCGGTAGGCTCTTTTTCTGGGAAGTAATGGAGCCCGGCAGGATGGAGAGGAGTGCCACCTGGGGAGTTTTATCAATCATTTTCTGTGTGATACTTCGATAGACTTCGAATTTGATCATGTTGTCTCGTGCCTCCCTCCCGCGTATAAAGCCTACTTGATCTGTATGTATTACATCTGGGAGTAATGGAGCCAACCTATCAGTAAGTATTTTAGAGTATAATTTAATATTAATATTAATCAGAGAGAGAGTCCTGTAGTTTGAGGACAAGGAATGATCCTTGCCGGGTTTGGGTAAAACTGTAATGTGTGCCTCTCGGGACTGAGAAACAAATTGGAAATCTAAGCCAATACTATTGAAGACTTTCATCAAAAAGAGGTATATAATTTCCCCTAAGCATTTATAGAAAGCTGGTACAAAGCCATCAGGGCCCGGGTTTTTCTCAGAGGGTGATTCCTTGATAGTGTTCTTTACTTCTATGTCAAAAAAGTCCAGTATCACCCTATCCTGATCCAGTATTGTGGGTAGTGCTGTTTCTGAGATATATTCATCTATGCGAGCGTAGATGGAAGAAGGGGTCATATCAGAGAACTGACCCTTTATGTTATATAGTTGTCACGGCCAATTTAGGTTTGACCGTGACGCTGTTGCGTGCAGACTGGTTGCCGGGGGCAACGTGTAGGTTTCTGTTTGCACGTACACTTTTCCTTTATTTGGTGCTTTCCCCGTTTTGGTTGTCACGGGGTTAATTTAGGCGTGTCTGCTAGGTGTGGTGGGTGTGACCTCAGGCCTCTTTATAAGATGGTGTGTTGGAGCCTGTGGTCATTCTTATTTTGTTGTCTGCCTGTGTAGGAGCTCTGCTCCCTGGCGGTATGTCTTTGTGTCTGTGTGAGTCACCCTTATTTATTATAATGTCACGGCGGGGAGTAGGGAAAACCCCCCACCGTGCAATTGCTTTATGAGGCGGCTACGCCAGATAGCAGGGAACAGGGAGCAGGTCACCTCCTCACGTAACCCTAAACGCTCTCCCTAGACTCCTAGCGCATGAGCCGCCTCATAAGGTAAGGCGGCAACCAGTCTGCACGCAACAGCGTCACGGTCAAACCTAAATTGGCCGTGACAATAGTTGGGAATAGTAAGAACGGAACACTTCCAATATCTCTATAGGGTTATGGGTGGTGTTACCATTAATTTTTCTGATATGAAAAAAGAAAATTTGAGTTGTCCTGGGGTGTAAAAGGCGCGCCAATAGTCTACCGCATTTATTAGAGTATTCATAAAAAAGCACCTGCCTTGGTCTATATATCTTTTATACTTTTGGTCTAGCAAAGCCTTAATGGAATCTCTGACTTTCAGTAATTCAACATGAATAGTGGGGGAAAGTAATTGTTTATGTTGTATTTCCAGATTGTGGGCCTGGTTAAGTAGGGTGAATAATTTATGGACCTTTTCTTTTTTCAGTCTGGTACTATGTTTGATGAAGGTTCTTCTAATAACACATTTTAACGCCTCCCACTTAGTTGGTAAGGGAGTATGATCAGAGGCATGTATCTGTAAGAAGTCCCCTATTGTTTTTTGGATGTCAGCCACACAGACTATGGGCCAGATTTATCATGACTCTGACAGCTCACTCCACTTTCACATATGGCTAAAGTCAGTTTTAGCCAAGTCAGATTTATGATTGGCCCTTTAAGACTGCAATAAATGTGGTTTGCCGGTAGCAGTTTATCCGTCAGTAAGCAGCTTTACAAAAGTTGCACATCTTTACGAAAAAGTCACACGTTTTTATGAAAAAGTTGCATTTTCTATTAAAGTCTATAATAAGCATGGTCCTCACTGGAGTGAAATTGCGACTTTTTTGCGATTTTTTTGCGACTTTTTAAATAGTCCCAATAGTAAATCTGTCTAGAGATTAATTTACATAAGAAAACACACCCACTTTCAGAAAACTGGCGAGCATAGTGCAGAGCAGAAAAAAGTCGCAAATTTGTGCGCAGTTTTAGCGTTTGCGCATTTTTTTAGGACTTTTTCACTCCATTATTCTGACCTAAGCTAATGATAAATCTGGCCCTGTGTCTTTAAGGAGGTTATCATTTAACCTCCAATTCCAAGGCCTATCCACAGCATCAGGTAGCTCCATTGAAAACAAAAATTGGTCCGTGATCAGAATATAATATATCCCCAATGAAAGCCTGGGGTTTCCATGCTAGGGTATGGTCACTGACAAGAAAAAGGTCTATGCGGCTGTAAGACTTGAGAGGAGGGGAAAAAAATGTGTAGTCTTTACCTTGTGGGTGGAGAATCCACCAGACGTCTACAAATTGTAAGGAGTGGAGGTGAGAAAGTAAGGAGCAGTGCCCTGATCTGTGGTGGAATCCATGATTGGCTCTAGCGTGAAATTAAAATCTCCGGCTACTATCACCTGTCCCTCCGCAAAATCAGATAATTGATCCAAGAAAGATCTGCAAGTAGAAAGCTGTCTTTGATTAGGCAAATACCAATTAACCACAGTAAATACCTATCTCGGACCGACAGCACATGTCACTTTTTAAAATGTGTCTCTTGTAAAAATAAAATTTGCATTTTCTATTTATGCATATCGTAGAGAATCTGTGAACACACTTGGGGTGTATTAATATCCCCGGACATTCAGAGACCAAAATTTTAGGACCGTCATCTCTGTCAGATTCTATGTGGAGTGCAAAAAAAAAAAAATGGGGGGGGGGGGGGGTTGAGTAGGGAACAGTAAAGGGGAGAAAGGAGAAGAAAGAAAAGAAGTGTGGAGAGAAGAAGGAGAAAAGAGAAAAAGAGAAGAAGCAAATAGGACACTTAAATAAAAAAGAATAAGAATAAGTGGTAAAGATATTAAGTCACGTCCAGTGTGGACACGGAAAGACCTTGTTGATATAAAGCAATAAGTGAAGTGTGTCCCACGTCAAAGAGACGTGAATCCCTGTGCAGGGGCGGACTTTCAACAGAGGAGCTACCCCCCCCCCCCCCATACAAAGAGAGACCCACAGTAGTATTTTGCAAAATGATGGTAAGTTAGAAACATCACAAATGAACAACTTTAAACTATGACTAAGATGAAAGTCCCCATACTTATGGTGGCTTCACCAAGGCAGAAATACTGCGAAGATAAACATCCGCTGTCCAGGCTCTTCCCCTCCTCTCCCCCAATGGGCACCCCTAGACCCTAAGGGCAGACCCGTATCGGGTATTACTTTCAATTTTCTACGGTATAATGGGTCAGTTTCTGTGATGTCCCGATCCAGGCATAGAAGACTAAATGCGCAAAGCCTTTCTTTTCAGCAATGTAAAGCGTGAAAGATCTCAAAAGATTTGCATATGAGAGCCTTGGTATTGCATCTGGCCAGCCTCCCTGGCTTTTTTCATGATGGCTGCCTTCTGTTGGTAGTGGTGTACCCGACATATGACATCTCTGACTCTGTCCTGGTCGACAGGTTTAGGCCCCAATGCACACTGGACTCTGTCTAGCTCCAATGGTGTATCTTGGGGGACTCCTAAGAGATCATTAAAAATAGAGTGCAATGCATTGTTCAAGTCCTTAGAAGCCACCGATTCAGAAAGGCCCCTTACTCTTATATTATTTTGCCCTTCTCTATTTTCTGCATCATCCAACATGTCTGCGAGGTAGTGCAGCTGAATAGTGTGTGACTCTATAATGGATTCTTGCATGTCCTGCTTAGCAGACACTGCCACCATAGATTGCTCTATATACATCACCCTCTCCCCCAGAGAAAGTATTTCATTTTTAATGCTGTTGACTAGTGTTGATCACGAATATTCGAATTTCGAATTTTTATCGCGAATATAGCCACTTCGAAAATTCGCGAATATTTCGAATATAGTTATATATATTCGTAATTTCGAATATTCGTTTTTTCCGATTTTTTTTTTTTTTTTTTTATCAGTACACATGATCCCTTCCTGCTTCTAGCTTGTGGGCCAATAAGAAGGCTGCAATATACTTGACTTTAGGAGTAGTGATGAGCGGCAGGGGTCATATTCGAAAATGCACGATTTTTTTTTCTTGAAAAAATCGGCAAGGTAATTATTGTGTAATATGCGAATTTTCGTAATTTGAATTTTCGGATTCGAATTTTTATTGCGAATTTTTCAACTTTAAGACAAAGAAGATTATAGCACTATGTTAGCTAAATTGCTCTATATTCGTTTTTTTCGAATATTCGCTATATTGCTATATATTCTTGTTTTAGAATATTACAAATATTCGAAAAAACGAAGTTATAGCAATATAGCGAATATTCGAAAAAAACGAATATAGAGCAATTTAGCTAACATAGTGCTATAATCTTCTTTGTCTTAAAGTTGAAAAATTCGCAATAAAAATTCGAATCCGAAAATTCGAATTACGAAAATTCGCATATTACACAATCATTACCTTGCCGATTTTTTTGCAAGATTTTTTTTTTCGAATTTTCGAATTTTCGAATATTCGACGAATATTCTAAAAAATATTCGCGAAATATCGCGAATTCGAATATGACCCCTGCCGCTCATCACTACTGTTGACCTCTGCCCTGTTCACTTTTTCCAGTCTGGAGATGTTTAGTGGGGATAGAGTAGATCTTTGTAGGGAGGTCTCTCAGTTCTGTGAGGGAAGATGCCCCAGGCTCGCGCTGTGGGGCCATGAGGGTCATTTCTGAGGATTTGCCTTCTCCCCACACACCTGAGGTTGTGAAGGCAATGGCGGTTTTCCGTGCTTCCAGTGTCGGGCCACACGGGAAAGGAGTATGAGTCCCTTGCGTTGAATTTCCCCCTATTACCTCCATTGCCGTGGCTGTATTGCATGGTGCCACCAAATATCTGCCTCCGAGGGAGAGGAGGATCCAGGTGTCTCTGTTGGTTCTTCCGAAAGAGCCTCCCAGGAAGATGTGTAACACCCCAGAGTTGGGTTACTAAACCCCGCTACTATATGCTAAGAGCCTTAACATGATCATCTGATGTGATTTCCATCATGTCATTCACAACTATGCACCATTTTAAAGGTGATATTTTCCTTGTAATGTTTCAGGTCTACCAGCAGGTGGTGGCATCGTTGGTAGGATTCGTTTTAATGTTATGGCCATTCAGAATGGAACGTTCCAGTTCTGTTCTGCCCCCCTGACTAAGGGAAGTGGAGTTTCCCACATCCTGCAGCAAGGGAGGAAAAACAGTTAGATCCGGTGTGTTCCAGCTCTCCCTGCATGGGGAAGGCTGTGCTTGTAGGAGCTCCCAGTTCTAGGGATCCCAAGCCAGAATCTTCTCTTGGCTGAGACCAAATATCATCATCCCAGCCTGAGCCTTCAGCCTCAGCTGGTGACAAGCAAGCAGCCACCTCCAGAACTCCAGGAAGAACCATACCCTGTGAGCAAAACTGTGAGTACCGTCCAGAGACCAGGAGAAGCCAAATTCCTCCTCAGCTAGTCAGTCCCATACACAGCAGAAGATAGACAGAGCAGAAGATAGTAATTCCTGCCACATGTTGCCAATACCTGCTGGGACCTAAGACTATTGCTGTATCTCACATGGATTACTGCTGCATCAAGTAAAGACCAGTTTAAATTATATTCCAAGTCGGCTACCAAAACCCTCAATTATTCCTACTAGCAACACACTCATTTTATTGCAAGTGAGCCAGGATCCAGGAGTCCAGCCATACCCAGGTAGGAGACACCGTTGACACCATTACTGCTACCACACAGAGACATTACACCACTCTGACATTCCTAACCTGGTAAGTGAGTTGCAACACCTTAAAGGGCCCTGTGTTAGCACCCTGCGCACGCTGCAATTGGCGTCACAAACAAAAACCATAGACTATTATACACATATCCTGACCCACTACATAATTGGTGTCCGTGTAACTGCACCCACGGTCCGGCTCATTGCAGATGGCGCAGAAGGTTAGCTCTGTGATCCAGGGGATTCCTGCCTTGCAACGGGAGATTCTCTGACTGACTAAGAGATGCAGGCATGCTTTTCTTCTTTCGGACTCCAATTTCATATGATTTAGTGATGTTATTGAGGTAGATTAGGGTCTCTCAAGTAGTCTAGATGCAGTAGCTAAAAAGATGTGCGTCTCTACTCCTCCATATTCAGGCCACTCCCCGGAACTTATAATTTATAACATGCAATTGATAAAGACGCTGGGCTTCAGGCATAAAAACTAATTCTGACAAAAATGAAGCAGTTGATTTTATCTTATTTTTGCCCATGCAGGTTAGAAATTTATAGGTGTTTCGCCGGACTAACTTGAGTGTTGAACAATATTAGATTGGCAGAGGTCCAATCACTTGAATGTGAGTAGCTACTGTACATAGCGCAATAGTAACCTCCTTGGTTATAGAAAACTCCTTGAAAGCGGAAATCTGAGTGGTCGCTCAGAGCTACACCACCAAATACCTTCTAGTATTTCTAGATATATATACCCCCTTCTCATCACCAACAAAGATATTTGTTGTATACTGTATAAGCATGGCAATTCTTTTACACACTTCAACAGCAGCCCATTAATAAATAAATCAACCACAGTGACCCAAAAGCAGTGCAAGCTACAATGCCTCCATATCATTGAAAATCATAGGCTCCCATAAAGGGTAATCCAACATTCCCACTTAAACGCTGATGCCTTCAACGGTTGTGACATAAAAAATAAAAAAATCTACATTTTTCACACCAGCACCTGGATCTGAATAGTTTTGTAATTGCATGTAAATAAAATTTAGTATAGCCACTGAGTTATTCAATAAAATGTATCTTTATAGCGCCACCTGCTGTTTGTTCTTATCCTTATTTCTGTCACCTCACACCAAGGTGATCGCTCACATCTCTACAACTGCCACCAGCCATATCTCCTGTTAAAAGCTGTGGCATTTACAGGGAGAGAGCTACAGTAAAAGGACATGCCTTATGAGCTGCTAGCCTTAAATATATCTAGAATAATTGGAACAATGAATGGGGAGATCTCTGGATCTATGTGAGGTACAGGGCTCATTTTTACATAACCCATTTAACAGTAACTTTCATTGTGTTACTTAAATGGGGAGGTTAACACCTTTTTCTGTAGAATGGCAGAAATATACCTTTGATGAAAACAACTGTTGTGTATTTCTCTAAGAGAAAGGCACACGAGCTTGACAGTTACACATGTAAAGGAAAACAGTCTGCTAAACCATAAACAAAACTGGTTCAGCAGTTACTCCTTATGGTGAGGGCTATGCAATAGTGTTGAGCGAGCATGCTCGGCCCAACTGCTGTTCAGCTCGAGCATAGGTATGCTCGGCACATCCAAGTGCTCAGCCAAATACTGCGGGTGCTTGAGTACAATTTAATACAATGAAAGTCAATGGGAGACCCGAACATCAAACTAGGCACCCCTTGCTCTGAAGAAGAGAGGGTGCCTGGTTCACAAAAAAAGGTTAGAAATTGATGGAAACCCCATCAAAATGGTTTGGAAATAGCATTAATAGGATGGCTGGATGCGTCTTGGACTCCTAATATCTATGAAATACAATAGACAACCACACAAAGGCTATATGCCAAAAGCCAGGTATATGCAAGCCATCAATCTATCCATAAGACAGACGACAGGCTTAGTCCGCATACCTTACAATGGCAGCCTTGTGCACTATGAGACATTCCAAACCAGCTCTCATCTGACTGAGAGCCAGTAAGCCTCAAAGTTACTTCTGATCTGTTGTATGGCTTGGGTGGACCTGCGCACCTAGATCAATATCATTAGGGAGACAAAAAAAATCATCTGATTGCCCTAACATAATATTCAATAACCTTTCTATGCAGTTTTGTCATATAAAAACTTCCATTGTGCTCGGTAGAGCACACAAGCATACCGATGTGTTCGGCCAGAGCACCCGAGCACACAAGCACTTTGGTGCTCGAGCAACACTACTGTGCAACACACCACATAACCCCTGGGGATATATTCTGTCACCAGCACTTGGCATAGCTAGAGTGTGGCTCCATGACAACACGTGGTTTATGCAGTCCAAGATTTGCAGGTTGCAGCCACAATATACTGTATTTTTTACCCTATAAAATGTACTTTTTCCCCAAAAGTGGGTGAAAATGTCACAGCGTCTTATAGATTTAATTCTAATAAGCACTTCCATTATGGAAGCATTCATTAGTATAGTAGGACAGAGAAGCAGTGAATACAGCATTTTCTGTGCTGGCTCTAGACTCGCTGCTCCCTGGTCTTTGTCTTCCAGCTGCCGCATGTTATGCTGTGATCTGCACACAGTGTGAAGATGTATACGTGCTCTGTGACCTCATGCTGTGTGACATTGCGTCAATCACACGTGGCAGGAAGAATGCTGATTGACATTGGGGGTCTGATCCGAGGTCTTTTTGGGGTCTAATTAACTTTAGGGGTCTGATCTGAGGTCTGATTGGGGTCTGAGCTGGGGTCTAATTATGTGTTCTTGCATAGCAAGACCACATAATGTTATCTCACATATATATTCTTATTCTTATTATAGCCAAATTTGCCACCCTAACTCCTCCCACAGTTTTTACACTACATAGACAAAAATTTACCAAAACGTGCAGATTGTGCCCGATCGGATTGCTATTACTTTGTGGAGCGATCCCACCCCCGGGGCCCCCGTGGCGGGCCCCGGAAGCCCCCTTTTTTCCCATAGACTTTGACAGGGTAAATTTTCAAATCGCTCCCACTCGCCAGGCTTTGAGGCTAAAGTCACCAAACTTGGGTCACTTAGTCATGGGCTCAACCCGAAAATTTTTGGCACATTTCGGGGACCCCAAAATGTAGGCGGGGCCACACAGAACCAATCAAAATCTCCCCATTGACTATAATGAGACCTTCAAATCGCTACTCCTCCCACATTTTTAGGAGTACAAATTCCAAACTTTGCAGACTTGGTCGGCACCCACCCGAGTACCTTGCTTGTGCTTTGTTACCCGATCCCACCCTCCGGGCCCCTGGGACAGGGCCCCCAAAATCCAAGTTTTTCCCATTGACTTTGACAGGGAAAATTTGCAAATCGCTCCCAGTCGCACAGATTTTAAACTAAAGTCACCAAACTTGGGTCACTTAGTCATGGGGTCAACGCGCAATTTGTTAGCACATTTCGGAGACCCGAAAATTTGGGCGGGGCCACACAGAACCAATCAAATTCTCCCCATTGACTACAATGAGACGTTCAAATTGCTACTCCTCCCACAGATTTAGGAGTATAAATACCGAACTTTGCACCCTTGGTCGGCACATACCCGAGTATCTTGCTTGTGCTTTGTTAACCGATCCCACCCTCCGGGCCCCTGGGGCGGGCCCCCGAAAACCTCTTTTTTTCTCCCATAGAGTTTTATTGGAAAAATGCAAATGTTTGTCACTCATACAGCTTCGGAGTGAAACTCGCCAAACTTGGGTCACTTAGTCATGGGGTCAACCTGGAAATTTCTGTCACATTTTGGGGACATTAACCCCTTAAGGACACAGCCCTATTTCACCTTAAGGACCAGGCCATTTTTTGCAAATCTGACCAGAGTCACTTTAAGTGCTGATAACTTTAAAACGCTTTGACTTATCCAGGCCATTCTGAGATTGTTTTTTCGTCACATATTGTACTTCATGACACTGGTAAAATAAAGTCAAAAAAATTATTTTTTTTGCACCAAAAAATACCAAATTTAACAAAAATTTGGAAAAATTTGCAAATTTCAAAGTTCCAGTTTCTCTACTTCTGTAATACATAGTAATACCCCCAAAAATTTGGATGACTTTACATTCCCCATATGTCTACTTCATGTTTGAATTATTTTGGGAATGATAATTTATTTTTTGGGGATGTTATAAGGCTTAGAAGTTTAGAAGCAAATCTTGAAATTTTTCAGAAATTTACAAAAACTCAATTTTTAGGGACCAGTTCAGGTCTCAAGTCACTTTGCGAGGCTTACATAATAGAAACCACCCAAAAATGACCCCATCTAAGAAACTACACCCCTCAAGGTATTCAAAACTGATTTTGAATACGTTGTTAACCCTTCAGGTGTTGCACAAGAGTTATTGGCAAATGGGGAGGAAATTTGAGAATTTAATTTTTTTGTCTAATTTTTCATTTTAACCCATTTTTTCCACTAACAAAGCAAGGGTTAACAGCCAAACAAGACGGTATCTTTATTGCCCTGACTCTGCCGTTTACAGAAACACCCAATATGTGGCCGTAAACTACTGTACGGCCACACAGCGGGGCGTAGAGTGAAAGGTGCGCCGTTTGGTTTTTGGAAGGCTGATTTTTATGGACTGGTTTATTTACACCATGTCCCATTTGAAGCCCCCTGATGCACCCCTAGAGGAGAAACTCCCTAAAAGTGACCCCATCTAAGAAACTACACCCCTCAAGGTATTCAAAACTGATTTTACATACGTCGTTAACCCTTTAGGTGTTGCACAAGAGTTATTGGTAAATGGCGATGAAATTTGAGAATTTCATTTTTTTGCCTAATTTTCCATTTTAACCCATTTTTTCCACTAACAAAGCAAGGGTTAACAGCCAAACAAGACGGTATCTTTATTGCCCTGACTCTGCTGTTTACAGAAACACCCCATATGTGGCCGTAAACTACTGTACGGCCACACAGCGGGGCGTAGAGGGAAAGGTGCGCCGTTTGTTTTTTGGAGGGCTGATTTTTATGGACCGGTTTTTTGACACCAAGTCCCATTTGAAGCCCCCCTGATGCACCCCCAGATTATAAACTCCATAAAAGTGACCCCATCTAAGAAACTACACCCCTCAAGGTATTCAAAACGGATTTTACAAACTTTGTTAACCCTTTAGGTGTTGCACAAGATTTAATGGAAAATAGAGATACAATTTCAAAATTTCACTTTTTTGGCAGATTTTCCATTTTAAATTTTTTTTTCCAGTTACAAAGCAAGGGTTAACAGCCAAACAAAACTCATTATTTATGGCCCTGATTCTGTAGTTTACAGAAACACCCCATATGTGGTCGTAAACTGCTGTACGGGCACACGGCAGGGCGCAGAAGGAAAGGAATGCCATACGGTTTTTGGAAGGCAGGTTTTGCTGGACTGTTTTTTTTTACACCATGTCCCATTTGAAGCCCCCCTGATGCACCCCTAGAGTAGAAACTCCAAAAAAGTGACCCCATTTTAGAAACTACGGAATAGGGTGGCAGTTTTGTTGGTACTAGTTTAGGGTACATATGATTTTTGGTTGCTCTATATTACACTTTTTGTGCGGCAAGGTAACAAGAAATAGCTTTTTTGGCAGCGTTTTTTATTTTTTTATTTACAACATTCATCTGACAGGTTAGATCATGTGGTAATTTTATAGAGCAGGTTGTCACGGACGCGGCGATACCTAATATGTATACAATTTTTTTTATTTATGTACGTTTTACACAATGATTTCATTTTTAAAACAAAAAAAATGTTTTAGTGTCTCCATAGTCTAAGAGCCATTGATTTTTCAGTTTTTGGGTGATTATCTTAAGTAGGGTCTCATTTTTTGCGGGATGAGATGACGGTTTGATTGGCACTATTTTGGGGTGCATATGACTTTTTGATCGCTTGCTATTACACTTTTTGTGACGTAAGATGACAAAAAATGGCTTTTTTTACACCGTTTTTATTTTTATTTTTTTACGGTGGTCACCTGAGGGGTTAGGTCATGTGATATTTTTATAGAGCCGGTCGATACGGACGCGGCGATACCTAATATGTATACTTTTTTTTATTTATGTAAGTTTTACACAATGATTTCATTTTTGAAACAAAAAAAATGATGTTTTAGTGTTTCCATAGTCTAAGAGCCATAGTTTTTTCAGTTTTTGGGCGATTATCTTAAGTAGGGTCTCATTTTTTGCGGGATGAGATGACGGTTTGATTGTTACAATTTTGGCGTACATGCGACTTTTTTGATCACTTTTATTACCTTTTTTTGGGAAGTAAGGTGGACAAAATTTCAATTTCATCATAGTTTTTTATTTTTTATTTTTATGGCGTTCACCGTTCGGGTAAAGTAACATGACCGTTTTATAGATCAGGTCGTTACGGACGCGGCGATACCAAACATGTGTAGGGAATTTTATTTTTTTAATTTTTAATCTGTGATAAATGTGTTTTTTGATTTTTACCTTTTTTTCACTTTTTTTTTGACCCAGACCCACTTGGTTCTTGAAGATCCAGTGGGTCTGATGTCTGTATAATACAGTACAGTACAATATATATTGCACTGTACTATATTTTACTTACACTGAACAGATCTATGCTTTCAGCACAGATCTGTTCAGCACCATGGACAGCAGGACGCTTGAGAGGCGTCCTGTTGCCATGGGAACCTTCCCCGTCTGCTCAGTTATGGTCAGAACTGCGCAGACGGGGAAGGGTAAGGACGGGGCTCTGGGGGGGCTGTCTGGGGGCTCTCTCCCTCTCCATCGGGGGGCTGCAAAGGCACTGCAGCCCCCCGATCGGAGAGGGAGGGAGCTCCCTCTTACTGTTAACTTTTTCCATACAGCGGTCCGTACGGACCGCTGTATGGAAAGGGTTAAACGGCTGACATCGCATCACCGATGTCAGCCGTTTATACCAGGGTGCCAGCAATGTGCTGGCACCCTGGTATACCCACTGTACACCAACGATTACGCAATAGGAGGCGGGCGCACCGCCCCCACCGCCCGCAACACCCCCCCTGCACCTCCCACCGGGCTAAAATCATTCAGAGGTGCAGGGGGGGTGATAAATATATATTTTCGCCACACTAAAGTTTCTGATCGCCGCGGTCAGGGACCGCAGCGATCAGAAACTGCGGAAAGCGCAACAAACCGCAGGTCTGAATTGACCTGCGGTTTGTTGCGATCGCGGACATGGGGGGGTCACGGGACCCCCCCGCGCATTTAGCCGAGGTGCCTGCTCAATGATTTGAGCAGGCACCTTGTTCCGATCACAGCCGGCCGCACGGCAGTGATCGGAACAACACATGACGTACCGGTACGTCATGTGTCCTTAAGGACTCGGGAAACATGCCGTACCGATACGTCATGTGTCCTTAAGGGGTTAAAAAGTGGGCGGAGCTACAAACAACCAATCAGATTTTCCCTATTGACTTCAATAAGAAACCTTTAAATTGCTGTCATTCTCACAGTATTTAAGCCAGAATACCCAAACTTGGCACCGTAGGTCATTGGGTGACTGGATTCAAAAAATAATGAAAAAGTGGGCGGAGTCTACAACGGCCAATCAAATTTCAGCCATTTGTTTAAATGGGAAAAATTCAAACTGCCGCTGCTCTTAGACTGTTAATGGCAGGTTTCCCAAACTTGGTACAGTTGGACAATTTAGGATTAGGATTAACATTTTGAAAAGTGGGCGGGGCCAAAAACAACCAATCAGATTTCTTTCATTGATTTCAATATGGAAAAAAAAAAATTCAGAAAATTGAAAAATGCTGCCATGATTGATGTCAGGGGCTTCAAATCGCTGAAATCAGGTGATAGATTACTTTGGATTCAAAAATTTAAAAAGTGGGCGGAGCCAACAACAACAAATCAGATTTTCCCTATTGACTTCAATGAGAAACTTTTAAATTGCTGGCATTCTCACAGTATTTAAGCCAGAATACCCAAACTAGGCACCGTAGGTCATTGGGTGACTGGATTCAAAAAATAATGAAAAAGTGGGCGGAGTCTACAACGGCCAATCAAATTTCAGCCATTTGTTTAAATGGGAAAAATTCAAACTGCCGCTGCTCTTAGACTGTTAATGGCAGGTTTCCCAAACTTGGTACAGTTGGACAATTTAGGATTAGGATTAAAATTTTGAAAAGTGGGCGGGGCCAAAAACAACCAATCAGATTTCTTTCATTGATTTCAATATGGAAAAAAAAAATTTCAGAAAATTGAAAAATGCTGCCATGATTGATGTCAGGGGCTTCAAATCGCTGAAATCAGGTGATAGATTACTTTGGATTCAAAAATTTAAAAAGTGGGCAGAGCCAACAACAACAAATCAGATTTTCCCTATTGACTTCAATGAGAAACTTTTAAATTGCTGTCATTCTCACAGTATTTAAGCCAGAATACCCAAACTTGGCACCGTAGGTCATTGGGTGACTGGATTCAAAAAATAATGAAAAAGTGGGCGGAGTCTACAACGGCCAATCAAATTTCAGCCATTTGTTTAAATGGGAAAAATTCAAACTGCCGCTGCTCTTAGACTGTTAATGGCAGGTTTCCCAAACTTGGTACAGTTGGACAATTTAGGATTAGGATTAAAATTTTGAAAAGTGGGCGGGGCCAAAAACAACCAATCAGATTTCTTTCATTGATTTCAATATGGAAAAAAAAAAATTCAGAAAATTGAAAAATGCTGCCATGATTGATGTCAGGGGCTTCAAATCGCTGAGATCAGGTCATAGATTACTTTGGATTCAAAAAATTTAAAAGTGGGCGGAGCCAACAACAACAAATCAGATTTTCCCTATTAACTTTAATGAGAAACCTTTAAATTGCTGTCATTCTCACAGTATTTAAGCCAGAATACCCAAACTTGGCACCGTAGGTCATTGGGTGACTGGATTCAAAAATTTATAAAAAAGTGGGCGGAGTCTACAACGGCCAATCAAATTTCAGCCATTTGTTTAAATGGGAAAAATTCAAACTGCCGCTGCTCTTAGACTGTTAATGGCAGGTTCCCCAAACTTGGTACAGTTGGACAATTTAGGATTAGGATTAAAATTTTGAAAAGTGGGCGGGGCCAAAAACAACCAATCAGATTTCTTTCATTGATTTCAATGTGGAAAAAAAAAATGCAGAAAATTGAAAAATGCTTCCATGATTGATGTCAGGGGCTTAAAATCTCTGAAATCAGGTGATAGATTAATTTGGATTTAAAAATTTAAAAAGTGGGCGGAGCCAACAACAACAAATCAGATTTTCCCTATTGACTTCAATGAGAAACCTTTAAATTGCTGTCATTCTCACAATATTTAAGTCAGAATACCCAAACTTGGCACCGTAGGTCATTGGGTGACTGGGGTCAAAAAAAAATTAAAAAGTGGGCGGGAGTCTACAACGGCCAATCAAATTTCAGCCATTTGTTTAAATGGGAAAAATTCAAACTGCCGCTGCTCTTAGACTGTTAATGGCAGGGTTCCGAAACTTGGCACAGTTGGTCACTGGAGGACTGTGCCAATGTATATCTCATTTTGGGGATGCTAAAAAGTGGGCGGAGCCACAAACAACCAATCAGATTTTCCCTATTGACTTCAATAAGAAACCTTTAAACAGCTGTCATTCTCACAGCACCCAAACTCGGCAGGGTGGGTCAGTGTGAGACAAAGGTCAAAATTTATAAAAGTGGGCGGAGTCTACACTCCACCCAGTTACTCCGCCCACTCCAGTTGTAAGCTACTGGTGGAGGCAAGAACACATCACACAATTTCCCCAGAAATTGTACCTTTTCTAGTTTATATTGTTAGTCTGTTCTGTGGTCTGTTTGGGGGTTTGATTAACACTGGGGGTCTGAGCTGAGGTCTGATTAACATTAGGGATCTGACTGGGAGTCTGATCTGAGGTGTGATTGAAAAATACTTTTTTTCTTTTTTTATTTTCCTCCTAGGTGCGTCTTATGGGCAGGTTTGTCTTAAAGGCACTTTACTCACATATGTGGTGCTTGCATTATACAGTACATGGCAGGAGAAGTACTAATGGCTTAGGTCAGTCTTTGCTAGGTTTCTTGTTCCCTTACTTTCCAAGCACTCTATCTCTGACCCTCTCTATTTATCCTCATCAAAGTCCATATCCATCTCCTTCAGCAATTGTTTAAGCGTTAAGCTGTCCCCTGGCAGGGTCTCATGTTGTGGGTTGTGCACAATGCTACTTCACAACTGCTGCTGATTGGCACAAGTCATTTTCAGGGCAAACTAACCCCACCCAGTGATGTTATGGCACAACATTCCATGCGCCTCAATACCAACTCTGATCTCATACAGGATAACAGTAGACTATTTAATTATATTAGGCAAGTGCACTCCATTACATCCCCATAATGGTCACCAACAGTGGCCTCATAAAGGCTTGTAACATTACCACCATATGTGCAGGTCACAGTCTGCGCTAAATTGCTAATGACAGTAACTTCTGGGGTTCTGAATTTTTCTTTAGCTTTAGTCAATAGTTTTAAATGGGCTATATATTTCCTATAAGCTGGAGAAAATGTATTGACATAGTTACAAATGGTTAGCTAAAGCATTGTAGAACAGACCCCTGTAATTTAAAAGACCTTTTAGACCATCTTAGTGGTGTCGTATTTCTGTTGCTATTCACTATGCATGTCATTTTAAATGATTACATTGAATATGGTGCAGCTGATGCCGAGAGACCCAGGGTACATGCCTCTGGTGGCAGTTGGTAGCCAAGGCACCTGCCACTCTATGGGGCTAAGAAGCTTCAGTTCCACAATCTCAGGCACTTTTCTTATTTAGTCATAAACAGATATGCTTAGTTCACTTATAACTTATCTTGCAGCGCTGGTGGTTTCCTTGTTATAATGTCAGACTTTCCAATACCTGCCGTCATCCAAATTGCTCTATATTTAAGATGTCTATTACCCTGGGTTTGCGTAAATGAGCTTCTTTTCAAAATCTATAGAAAAGCCATTGTTAGGTTGTTGATTGCTGCTAGGATTTTTTGCATTTACAAGCAAGGAATACTGTATTAGCATTTGTCTAATGTTTCTTTGTCCAGAGGATACAGTATCACTCACTCATTCTATGCATACGATGTAGAAAGAATTTATAGTAAGCAAAGCAATGCAAATTGTAGAATGTTCTGATGCCTTCAAATTGTGCTCTGGACATTTTCAACCATACACACTACAAATGTGAGCTAGAACTGGATTGTTGTGAAGTTTATTCTAATGCATTCGGTGCCAAAAAGCAGTACATTTGGGGTCATTTCAGAATTTATTTTGAAATATTTTAATAGCACCTATACCGTATTAAAAAAAAAATACACGCACATAATATGCTTTCCCTGCACATATGCTGAATAGTGATGAGCGGCAGGGGCAATATTCGAATTTGCGATATTTTGCGAATATATGGTAGAATATTCATCATATATTCGCGAATATTCGTATTCGAGATATTCATTTTATTGTGATAAATCTGTAATAAAAAAAATCGCATAATGCGAATTTTTATGCAAAAAAAGGTGTCAGAAACGAGTATATAGCACTACAGAATATACTGCTATATATTTGTTTTTAGAATATTCGGCATTTTTTCCATCTGAACAAATGATTCCTCCCTGCTTAAAATGCTTGTGGTCAATGAGCATATATTCGTTTTGACATATTTTTATTTTTTTCTTCTCAAACTCACAGGTCTGTGCGGCGTATTCTTATAGCAATGCACCACACAGACCTGTGAGTTTCAGAAGAAGGAGCGCCCGGCGGCCCCAGCGCAGGTAAGTACAATGCTGACTAACTGACCATGGCAGCCAGGACTTCAGTAGAGTCCTCGTTGCCATGGTAACCGATCGGATCAGAACTGCCGCTGCCACCAATGATGGGGGGGCGCACTGCCAGCAATGATTAATACTGGGGAGGGAGGGGGGATTGAGGGCGCACTGCCAGCAATGATTAATACTGGGGAGGGAGGGGGGATTGAGGGCGCACTGCCACCAATGATTGTAATACTGGTGAGGGGGGGCGTTAGGGCTCACTGCCCATGAATGATTTTAATAGTGGGGAGGGCGCACTGCTGCTGATCCACACTGCTAATTGCGTAGATCACAGTGCACTGTCAGAGGTCAGGTGCCGCCAGGCAGCAGGGGGCCAGTATGTATGCGTCTGTTTGTATACTCTAACTTCAAGCGTCCCCATCACCATGGGAACGCCTCTGTGTTAGAATATACCATCGGATTTGAGTTTTCACGATCCAATGGTATATTCTAACCACCAGGTGTTCTCATGGTGACGGGGACGCTCGTGGGGAGGAGTATGCCAAAGGGGTTTAACTGTACTGTTTGGAGAGAAAAAAGACGAATGTTCAAAAAAAATCCAAAACGAATATATTCGCTATAGTGCTATATATTAGTTTTTTTTAATATTTGTCTTTTTTCAACATCTAAAGTCATGATTCCTCCCTGCTTCTTGCTTGTGGGCCAATGACTCATTGACCACAAGCATTTTAAGCAGGGAGGAATCATTTGTTCAGATGTAAAAAATGACAAATATTCGATATAACGAATATATAGCAGTATATTCGTGATATTCGCAAATTATTAGAGTTGAGCGAACACCTGGATGTTCGGGTTCGAGAAGTTCGGCCGAACTTCCCGGAAATGTTCGGGTTCGGGATCCGAACCCGACCCGAACTTCGTCCTGAACCCGAACCCCATTGAAGTCAATGGGGACCCGAACTTTTCGGCACTAAAAAGGCTGTAAAACAGCCCAGGAAAGGGCTAGAGGGCTGCAAAAGGCAGCAACATGTAGGTAAATCCCCTGCAAACAAATGTGGATAGGGAAATGAATAAAGATAAAAATAAAATAAATAAAAATTAACCAATATCAATAGGAGAGAGGTCCCATAGAAGAGAATCTGGCTTCACGTCACCCACCACTGTAACAGTTAATTGTCATATATTTAGGCCCCGGCACCCAGGCAGAGGAGAGAGGTCCCATAACAGAGAATCTGGCTTCATGTCAGCAGAGAATCAGTCTTCATGTCATAGCAGAGAATCAGGCTTCACGTCACCCAACATTGGAACAGTCCATTGTCATATATTTAGGCCCCGGCACCCAGACAGAGGAGAGGTTCATTCAACTTTGGGTTGCCCCGCAATATAATGGTAAAATGAAAATAAAAATAGGATTGAATGAGGAAGTGCCCTGGAGTACAATAATATATGGTTAAGGGGAGGTAGTTAATGTCTAACCTGCACAAGGGATGGACAGGTCCTGTGGGTTCCATGGCTGGTTGATTTTTATGAACGTCACCTTGTCCACATTGGCTGTAGACAGGCGGCTGCGTTTGTCTGTAATGACGCCCCCTGCCGTGCTGAATACACGTTCAGACAAAACGCTGGCCGCCGGGCAGGCCAGCACCTCCAAGGCATAAAAGGCTAGCTCTGGCCACGTGGACAATTTAGAGACCCAGAAGTTGAATGGGGCCGAACCATCAGTCAGTACGTGGAGGGGTGTGCACACGTACTGTTCCACCATGTTAGTGAAATGTTGCCTCCTGCTAACACGTTGCATATCAGGTGGTGGTGCAGTTAGCTGTGGCGTGTTGACAAAACTTTTCCACATCTCTGCCATGCTAACCCTGCCCTCAGAGGAGCTGGCCGTGACACAGCTGCCTTGGCGACCTCTTGCTCCTCCTCGGCCTTGGCCTTGGGCTTCCACTTGTTCCCCTGTGACATTTGGGAATGCTCTCAGTAGCGCGTCTACCAACGTGCGCTTGTACTCGCGCATCTTCCTATCACGCTCCAGTGCAGGAAGTAAGGTGGGCACATTGTCTTTGTACCATGGATCCAGCAGGGTGGCAACCCAGTAGTCCGCACACGTTAAAATGTGGGCAACTCTGCTGTCGTTGCGCAGGCACTGCAGCATGTAGTCGCTCATGTGTGCCAGGCTGCCCAGGGGTAAGGACAAGCTGTCCTCTGTGGGAGGCGTATCGTCATCGTCCTGCCTTTCCCCCCAGCCACGCACTAGTGATGGGCCCGAGCTGCGTTGGGTGCCACCCCGCTGTGACCATGCTTCATCCTCATCCTCCTCCTCCTCGTCCTCCTCCTCCTCCAGTAGTGGGCCCTGGCTGGCCACATTTGTACCTGGCCTCTGCTGTTGCAAAAAATCTCCCTCTGAGTCACTTCGAAGAGACTGGCCTGAAAGTGCTAAAAATGACCCCTCTTCCTCCTCCTCCTCCTGGGCCACCTCCTCTTCCATCATCGCCCTAAGTGTTTTCTCAAGGAGACATAGAAGTGGTATTGTAACGCTGATAACGTTGGTGGAGTACTCGAAACAGCGCAACAGGGCACACAGGTCTCGCATGGAGGCCCAGTCATTGGTGGTGAATAGGGATGAGCGAACTCGAACTGTATAGTTCGGGTTCGTACCGAATTTTGGGGTGTCCGTGACACGGACCCGAACCCGGACATTTTCGTAAAAGTCCGGGTTCGGGTTCGGTGTTCGTCGCTTTCTTCGCGCTTTTGTGACGCTTTCTTGGCGCTTTTTGAAAGGCTGCAAAGCAGCCAATCAACAAGCGTCATACTACTTGCCCCAAGAGGCCATCACAGCCATGCCTACTATTGGCATGGCTGTGATTGGCCAGAGCACCATGTGACCCAGCCTCTATTTAAGCTGGAGTCACATAGCGCCGCCCGTCACTCTGCTCTGATTAGCGTAGGGAGAGGTTGCGGCTGCGACAGTAGGGCGAGATTAGGCAGATTAACTCCTCCAAAGGACTTGATTAACTGATCGATCTGCAGCTGTGGATCATTGAGCTGCTGATCCTCAATTGCTCACTGTTTTTAGGCTGCCCAGACCGTTTGTCAGTCACATTTTTCTGGGGTGATCGGCGGCCATTTTGTGTCTTGTGGTGCGCCAGCACAAGCTGCGACCAAGTGCATTTAACCCTCAATGGTGTGGTTGTTTTTTGGCTAAAGCCTACATCAGGGTGAAGCTGTCACACCAAGTGCATTTAACCAGCAATAGTCTGTTCATTTTTTGGCCATATACAAAATCAGGGGCAAGCTGCGCCTGTCACCAAGTGCATTTAACCCTCAATGGTGTGGTTGTTTTTTGGCTAAAGCCTACATCAGGGTGAAGCTGTCACACCAAGTGCATTTAACCAGCAATAGTCTGTTCATTTTTTGGCCATATACAAAATCAGGGGCAAGCTGCGCCTGTCACCAAGTGCATTTAACCCTCAATGGTGTGGTTGTTTTTTGGCTAAAGCCTACATCAGGGTGAAGCTGTCACACCAAGTGCATTTAACCAGCAATAGTCTGTTCATTTTTTGGCCATATACAAAATCAGGGGCAAGCTGCGCCTGTCACCAAGTGCATTTAACCCTCAATGGTGTGGTTGTTTTTTGGCTAAAGCCTACATCAGGGTGAAGCTGTCACACCAAGTGCATTTAACCAGCAATAGTCTGTTCATTTTTTGGCCATATACAAAATCAGGGGCAAGCTGCGCCTGTCACCAAGTGCATTTAACCCTCAATGGTGTGGTTGTTTTCTGGCTAAAGCCTACATCAGGGTGAAGCTGTCACACCAAGTGCATTTAACCAGCAATAGTCTGTTTATTTTTTGGCCATATACTACATCAGGGGCAAGCTGCGCCCGTCACCAAGTGCATTTAACCCTCAGTAGTGTGGTTGGTCAAGCTGTGACACCAAGTGCATTTAACCAGCAATAGTCTGTTCATTTTTTGGCCATATACTACATCAGGGGCAAGCTGCGCCCGTCACCAAGTGCATTTAACCAGCAATAGTGTGGTTATTTTTTGGCCATATCCCAGTCTAATTCTGTCACTAAATCCATACCGGTCACCCAGCGCCTAAATACTAGGCCTCAAATTTATATCCCGCTAAATCTCTCGTTACCGCTGTCCTGTTGTAGCTGGGAAAGTTATTTAGTGTCCGTCAAAGCACATTTTTTGTTCTGGGTTGAAGTACAATTCCCAATTTAGCAATTTCATAATTTAGTGGTTTCTGCTATATCAGAGCTATTTGAAATCTATCCCTAAAAGGGTATATAATATTCAAGGTGCACATTGGGTCATTCAGAATAACTTCACACACACCCGCTACTGTGTATTTTCAAGTCTAATTCTGTCACTAAACCCATACCTGTCACCCAGCGCCTAAATACTAGGCCTCAAATTTATATCCTGCTAAATCTCTCGTTACCGCTGTCCTGTTGTAGCTGGGAAAGTTATTTAGTGTCCGTCAAAGCACATTTTTTGTTCTGGGTTGAAGTACAATTCCCAATTTAGCAATTTCATAATTTAGTGGTTTCTGCTATATCAGAGCTATTTGAAATCTATCCCTAAAAGGGTATATAATATTCAAGGTGCACATTGGGTCATTCAGAATAACTTCACACACACCCGCTACTGTGTATTTTCAAGTCTAATTCTGTCACTAAACCCATACCTGTCACCCAGCGCCTAAATACTAGGCCTCAAATTTATATCCTGCTAAATCTCTCGTTACCGCTGTCCTGCTGTAGCTGGGAAAGTTATTTAGTGTCCGTCAAAGCACATTTTTTGTTCTGGGTTGAAGTACAATTCCCAATTTAGCAATTTCATAATTTAGTGGTTTCTGCTATATCAGAGCTATTTGAAATCTATCCCTAAAAGGGTATATAATATTCAAGGTGCACATTGGGTCATTCAGAATAACTTCACACACACCCGCTACTGTGTATTTTCAAGTCTAATTCTGTCACTAAACCCATACCTGTCACCCAGCGCCTAAATACTAGGCCTCAAATTTATATCCTGCTAAATCTCTCGTTACCGCTGTCCTGTTGTAGCTGGGAAAGTTATTTAGTGTCCGTCAAAGCACATTTTTTGTTCTGGGTTGAAGTACAATTCCCAATTTAGCAATTTCATAATTTAGTGGTTTCTGCTATATCAGAGCTATTTGAAATCTATCCCTAAAAGGGTATATAATATTCAAGGTGCACATTGGGTCATTCAGAATAACTTCACACACACCCGCTACTGTGTATTTCAAGTCTAATTCTGTCACTAAACCCATACCTGTCACCCAGCGCCTAAATACTAGGCCTCAAATTTATATCCTGCTAAATCTCTCGTTACCGCTGTCCTGTTGTAGCTGGGAAAGTTATTTAGTGTCCGTCAAAGCACATTTTTTGTTCTGGGTTGAAATACAATTCCCAATTTAGCAATTTCATAATTTAGTGGTTTCTGCTATATCAGAGCTATTTGAAATCTATCCCTAAAAGGGTAGATAATATTGAAGGTGCACATAGGGTCATTCAGAATAACTTCACACACACCCGCTACTGTGTATTTCAAGTCTAATTCTGTCACTAAACCCATACCTGTCACCCAGCGCCTAAATACTAGGCCTCAAATTTATATCCTGCTAAATCTCTCGTTACCGCTGTCCTGTTGTAGCTGGGAAAGTTATTTAGTGTCCGTCAAAGCACATTTTTTGTTCTGGGTTGAAGTACAATTCCCAATTTAGCAATTTCATAATTTAGTGGTTTCTGCTATATCAGAGCTATTTGAAATCTATCCCTAAAAGGGTATATAATATTCAAGGTGCACATTGGGTCATTCAGAATAACTTCACACACACCCGCTACTGTGTATTTCAAGTCTAATTCTGTCACTAAACCCATACCTGTCACCCAGCGCCTAAATACTAGGCCTCAAATTTATATCCTGCTAAATCTCTCGTTACCGCTGTCCTGTTGTAGCTGGGAAAGTTATTTAGTGTCCGTCAAAGCACATTTTTTGTTCTGGGTTGAAATACAATTCCCAATTTAGCAATTTCATAATTTAGTGGTTTCTGCTATATCAGAGCTATTTGAAATCTATCCCTAAAAGGGTAGATCATATTGAAGGTGCACATAGGGTCATTCAGAATAACTTCACACACACCCGCTACTGTGTATTTCCAAGTCTAATTCTGTCACTAAACCCATACCTGTCACCCAGCGCCTAAATACTAGGCCTCAAATTTATATCCCGCTAAATCTCTCGTTACCGCTGTCCTGTTGTAGCTGGGAAAGTTATTTAGTGTCCGTCAAAGCACATTTTTTGTTCTGGGTTGAAGTACAATTCCCAATTTAGCAATTTCATAATTTAGTGGTTTCTGCTATATCAGAGCTATTTGAAATCTATCCCTAAAAGGGTATATAATATTCAAGGTGCACATTGGGTCATTCAGAATAACTTCACACACACCCGCTACTGTGTATTTCCAAGTCTAATTCTGGCACTAAACCCATACCTGTCACCCAGCGCCTAAATACTAGGCCTCAAATTTATATCCTGCTAAATCTCTCGTTACCGCTGTACTGTTGTTGCTGGGCAAGATATTTAGTGTCCGTCAAAGCACATTTTTTGTTCTGGGTTGAAATACAATTCCCAATTTAGCAATTTCATAATTTAGTGGTTTCTGCTATATCAGAGCTATTTGAAATCTATCCCTAAAAGGGTATATAATATTCAAGGTGCACATTGGGTCATTCAGAATAACTTCACACACACCCGCTACTGTGTATTTCCAAGTCTAATTCTGGCACTAAACCCATACCTGTCACCCAGCGCCTAAATACTAGGCCTCAAATTTATATCCCGCTAAATCTGTCCTTAGTGCTGTAGCTGGGCGAGTTATTTAGTGTCCGTTCAAGCACATTTCTTGTTCTGGGTTGAAATACAATTCCCAATTTAGCAATTTCATAATTTAGTGGTTTCTGCTATATCAGAGCTATTTGAAATCTATCCCTAAAAGGGTATATAATATTCAAGGTGCACATTGGGTCATTCAGAATAACTTCACACACACCCGCTACTGTGTATTTCCAAGTCTAATTCTGGCACTAAACCCATACCTGTCACCCAGCGCCTAAATACTAGGCCTCAAATTTATATCCCGCTAAATCTGTCCTTAGTGCTGTAGCTGGGCGAGTTATTTAGTGTCCGTTCAAGCACATTTCTTGTTCTGGGTTGAAATACAATTCCCAATTTAGCAATTTCATAATTTAGTGGTTTCTGCTATATCAGAGCTATTTGAAATCTATCCCTAAAAGGGTATATAATATTCAAGGTGCACATTGGGTCATTCAGAATAACTTCACACACACCCGCTACTGTGTATTTCCAAGTCTAATTCTGGCACTAAACCCATACCTGTCACCCAGCGCCTAAATACTAGGCCTCAAATTTATATCCCGCTAAATCTGTCCTTAGTGCTGTAGCTGGGCGAGTTATTTAGTGTCCGTTCAAGCACATTTCTTGTTCTGGGTTGAAATACAATTCCCAATTTAGCAATTTCATAATTTAGTGGTTTCTGCTATATCAGAGCTATTTGAAATCTATCCCTAAAAGGGTATATAATATTCAAGGTGCACATTGGGTCATTCAGAATAACTTCACACACACCCGCTACTGTGTATTTCCAAGTCTAATTCTGGCACTAAACCCATACCTGTCACCCAGCGCCTAAATACTAGGTCTCAAATTTATATCCCGCTAAATCTGTCCTTAGTGCTGTAGCTGGGCGAGTTATTTAGTGTCCGTTCAAGCACATTTCTTGTTCTGGGTTGAAATACAATTCCCAATTTAGCAATTTCATAATTTAGTGGTTTCTGCTATATCAGAGCTATTTGAAATCTATCCCTAAAAGGGTATATAATATTCAAGGTGCACATTGGGTCATTCAGAATAACTTCACACACACCCGCTACTGTGTATTTCCAAGTCTAATTCTGGCACTAAACCCATACCTGTCACCCAGCGCCTAAATACTAGGCCTCAAATTTATATCCCGCTAAATCTGTCCTTAGTGCTGTAGCTGGGCGAGTTATTTAGTGTCCGTTCAAGCACATTTCTTGTTCTGGGTTGAAATACAATTCCCAATTTAGCAATTTCATAATTTAGTCGTTTCTGCTATATCAGAGCTATTTGAAATCTATCCCTAAAAGGGTAGATCATATTGAAGGTGCACATAGGGTCATTCAGAATAACTTCACACACACGCTTCTGTGCATTTCCAAGTCTAATTCTGTCACTAAATCCATACCGGTCACCCAGCGCCTAAATACTAGGCCTCAAATTTATATCCCGCTGAATTTGAATACAATACATTGGGCCAAATAATATATTTGTTGTTGTGGTGAACCATAACAATGAGAAAAACATCTAGTAAGGGACGCGGACGTGGACATGGTCGTGGTGGTGTTAGTGGACCCTCTGGTGCTGGGAGAGGACGTGGCCGTTCTGCCACATCCACACGTCCTAGTGTACCAACTACCTCAGGTCCCAGTAGCCGCCAGAATTTACAGCGATATATGGTGGGGCCCAATGCCGTTCTAAGGATGGTAAGGCCTGAGCAGGTACAGGCATTAGTCAATTGGGTGGCCGACAGTGGATCCAGCACGTTCACATTATCTCCCACCCAGTCTTCTGCAGAAAGCGCACAGATGGCGCCTGAAAACCAACCCCATCAGTCTGTCACATCACCCCCATGCATACCAGGGAAACTGTCTCAGCCTCAAGTTATGCAGCAGTCTCTTATGCTGTTTGAAGACTCCGCTGGCAGGGTTTCCCAAGGGCATCCACCTAGCCCTTCCCCAGCGGTGAAAGACATAGAATGCACTGACGCACAACCACTTATGTTTCCTGATGATGAGGACATGGGAATACCACCTCAGCATGTCTCTGATGATGACGAAACACAGGTGCCAACTGCTGCGTCTTTCTGCAGTGTGCAGACTGAACAGGAGGTCAGGGATCAAGACTGGGTGGAAGACGATGCAGGGGACGATGAGGTCCTAGACCCCACATGGAATGAAGGTCGTGCCACTGACTTTCACAGTTCGGAGGAAGAGGCAGTGGTGAGACCGAGCCAACAGCGTAGCAAAAGAGGGAGCAGTGGGCAAAAGCAGAACACCCGCCGCCAAGAGACTCCGCCTGCTACTGACCGCCGCCATCTGGGACCGAGCACCCCAAAGGCAGCTTCAAGGAGTTCCCTGGCATGGCACTTCTTCAAACAATGTGCTGACGACAAGACCCGAGTGGTTTGCACGCTGTGCCATCAGAGCCTGAAGCGAGGCATTAACGTTCTGAACCTGAGCACAACCTGCATGACCAGGCACCTGCATGCAAAGCATGAACTGCAGTGGAGTAAACACCTTAAAACCAAGGAAGTCACTCAGGCTCCCCCTGCTACCTCTTCTGCTGCTGCCGCCTCGGCCTATTCTGCTGCTGCCGCCTCGGCCTCTTCCTCCGCCTCTGGAGGAACGTTGGCACCTGCCGCCCAGCAAACAGGGGATGTACCACCAACACCACCACCACCACCTCCGTCACCAAGCGTCTCAACCATGTCACACGCCAGCGTTCAGCTCTCCATCTCACAAACATTTGATAGAAAGCGTAAATTCCCACCTAGCCACCCTCGATCCCTGGCCCTGAATGCCAGCATTTCTAAACTACTGGCCTATGAAATGCTGTCATTTAGGCTGGTGGACACAGACAGCTTCAAACAGCTCATGTCGCTTGCTGTCCCACAGTATGTTGTTCCCAGCCGGCACTACTTCTCCAAGAGAGCCGTGCCTTCCCTGCACAACCAAGTATCCGATAAAATCAAGTGTGCACTGCGCAACGCCATCTGTGGCAAGGTCCACCTAACCACAGATACGTGGACCAGTAAGCACGGCCAGGGACGCTATATCTCCCTAACTGCACACTGGGTAAATGTAGTGGCAGCTGGGCCCCAGGCGGAGAGCTGTTTGGCGCACGTCCTTCCGCCGCCAAGGATCGCAGGGCAACATTCTTTGCCTCCTGTTGCCACCTCCTCCTTCTCGGCTTCCTCCTCCTCTTCTTCCACCTGCTCATCCAGTCAGCCACACACCTTCACCACCAACTTCAGCACAGCCCGGGGTAAACGTCAGCAGGCCATTCTGAAACTCATATGTTTGGGGGACAGGCCCCACACCGCACAGGAGTTGTGGCGGGGTATAGAACAACAGACCGACGAGTGGTTGCTGCCGGTGAGCCTCAAGCCCGGCCTGGTGGTGTGTGATAATGGGCGAAATCTCGTTGCAGCTCTGGGACTAGCCAATTTGACGCACATCCCTTGCTTGGCGCATGTGCTGAATTTGGTGGTGCAGAAGTTCATTCACAACTACCCCGACATGTCAGAGCTGCTGCATAAAGTGCGGGCCGTCTGTTCGCGCTTCCGGCGTTCACATCCTGCTGCTGCTCGCCTGTCTGCGCTACAGCGTAACTTCGGCCTTCCCGCTCACCGCCTCATATGCGACGTGCCCACCAGGTGGAACTCCACCTTGCACATGCTGGACAGACTGTGCGAGCAGCAGCAGGCCATAGTGGAGTTTCAGCTGCAGCACGCACGGGTCAGTCGCACTACAGAACAGCACCACTTCACCACCAATGACTGGGCCTCCATGCGAGACCTGTGTGCCCTGTTGCGCTGTTTCGAGTACTCCACCAACATGGCCAGTGGCGATGACACCGTTATCAGCGTTACAATACCACTTCTATGTCTCCTTGAGAAAACACTTAGGGCGATGATGGAAGAGGAGGTGGCCCAGGAGGAGGAGGAGGAGGAGGAGGAAGAGGGGTCATTTTTAGCACTTTCAGGCCAGTCTCTTCGAAGTGACTCAGAGGGAGGTTTTTGGCAACAGCAGAGGCCAGGTACAAATGTGGCCAGCCAGGGCCCACTACTGGAGGACGAGGAGGACGAGGATGAGGAGGAGGTGGAGGAGGATGAGGATGAAGCATGGTCACAGCGGGGTGGCACCCAACGCAGCTCGGGTCCATCACTGGTGCGTGGCTGGGGGGAAAGGCAGGACGATGACGATACGCCTCCCACAGAGGACAGCTTGTCCTTATCCCTGGGCAGCCTGGCACACATGAGCGACTACATGCTGCAGTGCCTGCGCAACGACAGCAGAGTTGCCCACATTTTAACCTGTGCGGACTACTGGGTTGCCACCCTGCTGGATCCACGCTACAAAGACAATGTGCCCACCTTACTTCCTGCACTGGAGCGTGATAGGAAGATGCGCGAGTACAAGCGCACGTTGGTAGACGCGCTACTGAGAGCATTCCCAAATGTCACAGGGGAACAAGTGGAAGCCCAAGGCCAAGGCAGAGGAGGAGCAAGAGGTCGCCAAGGCAGCTGTGTCACGGCCAGCTCCTCTGAGGGCAGGGTTAGCATGGCAGAGATGTGGAAAACTTTTGTCAACACGCCACAGCTAACTGCACCACCACCTGATACGCAACGTGTTAGCAGGAGGCAACATTTCACTAACATGGTGGAACAGTACGTGTGCACACCCCTCCACGTACTGACTGATGGTTCGGCCCCATTCAACTTCTGGGTCTCTAAATTGTCCACGTGGCCAGAGCTAGCCTTTTATGCCTTGGAGGTGCTGGCCTGCCCGGCAGCCAGCGTTTTGTCTGAACGTGTATTCAGCACGGCAGGGGGCGTCATTACAGACAAACGCAGCCGCCTGTCTACAGCCAATGTGGACAAGCTGACGTTCATAAAAATGAACCAGGCATGGATCCCACAGGACCTGTCCGTCCCTTGTCCAGATTAGACATTAACTACCTCCCCATAACCATATATTATTGGACTCCAGGGCACTTCCTCATTCAATCCTATTTTTATTTTCATTTTACCATTATATTGCGAGGCTACCCAAAGTTGAATGAACCTCTCCTCTGCCTGTGTGCTAGGCCTAAATATATGCCAATGGACTGTTGCAGTGGTGGCTGACATGAAGCCTGATTCTCTGCTATGACATGCAGACTAATTCTCTGCTGACATGAAGCCAGATTGTCTGTTACGGGACCTCTCTCCTCTGCCTGGGTGCTGGGCCTAAATTTATGACAATGGACTGTTGCAGTGGTGGCTGACGTGAAGCCTGATTCTCTGCTATGACATGCAGACTGATTCTCTGCTGACATGAAGCCAGATTGTCTGTTACGGGACCTCTCTGCTCTGCCTGTGTGCTAGGCCTAAATATATGCCAATGGACTGTTGCAGTGGTGGGTGACGTGAAGCCTGATTCTCTGCTATGATATGAAGACTGATTCTCTGCTGACATGAAGCCAGATTGTCTGTTAAGGGACCTCTCTCCTCTGCCTGGGTGCTGGGCCTAAATTTATAAAAACGGACTCTTACAGTCCTGGGTGACGTGAATCCTGATTTCTGCTATGACATGCAGACTGATTCTCTGCTGACATGAAGCCAGATTCGTCTGTTACGGGACCTCTCTGCTCTGCCTGTGTGCTAGGCCTAAATATATGCCAATGGACTGTTGCAGTGGTGGGTGACGTGAAGCCTCATTCTCTGCTATGACATGCAGACTGATTCTCTGCTGACATGAAGCCAGATCCTCTGTTACGGGACCTCTCTCCTCTGCCTGTGTGTGCTGGGCCTAAATATATGCCAATGGACTGTTGCAGTGGTGGCTGACGTGAAGCCTCATTCTCTGCTATGACATGCAGACTGATTCTCTGCTGACATGAAGCCAGATTCTCTGTTACGGGACCTCTCTCCTCTGCCTGTGTTGTGCTGGGCCTAAATATATGCCAATGGACTGTTGCAGTGGTGGCTGACGTGAAGCCTCATTCTCTGCTATGACATGCAGACTGATTCTCTGCTGACATGAAGCCAGATTGTCTGTTACGGGACCTTTCTCCTCTGCCTGTGTGCTAGGGCCTAAATATATGCCAATGGACTGTTGCAGTGGTGGCTGACGTGAAGCCTCATTCTCTGCTATGACATGCAGACTGATTCTCTGCTGACATGAAGCCAGATTCTCTGTTACGGGACCTCCCTCCTCTGCCTGGGTGCTGGGCCTAAATATATGCCAATGGACTGTTGCAGTGGTGGCTGACGTGAAGCCTCATTCTCTGCTATGACATGCAGACTGATTCTCTGCTGACATGAAGCCAGATTCTCTGTTACGGGACCTCTCTCCTCTGCCTGTGGTGCTAGGGCCTAAATATATGCCAATGGACTGTTGCAGTGGTGGCTGACGTGAAGCCTCATTCTCTGCTATGACATGCAGACTGATTCTCTGCTGACATGAAGCCAGATTCTCTGTTACGGGACCTCCCTCCTCTGCCTGGGTGCTGGGCCTAAATATATGCCAATGGACTGTTGCAGTGGTGGCTGACGTGAAGCCTCATTCTCTGCTATGACATGCAGACTAATTCTCTGCTGACATGAAGACAGATTCTCTGTTACGGGACCTCTCTCCTCTGCCTGTGTGTGTGCTGGGCCTAAATATATGCCAATGGACTGTTGCAGTGGTGGCTGACGTGCAAGCCTCATTCTCTGCTATGACATGCAGACTGATTCTCTGCTGACATGAAGACAGATTCTCTGTTACGGGACCTCCCTCCTCTGCCTGGGTGCTGGGCCTAAATATATGCCAATGGACTGTTGCAGTGGTGGCTGACGTGAAGCCTCATTCTCTGCTATGACATGCAGACTAATTCTCTGCTGACATGAAGACAGATTCTCTGTTACGGGACCTCTCTCCTCTGCCTGGGTGCCGGGGCCTAAATATCTGAGAATGGACTGTTCCAGTGGTGGGTGACGGGAAGCCAGATTCTCTGCTATGGAACCTCTCTCCAATTGATTTTGGTTAATTTTTATTTATTTAATTTTTATTTTAATTCATTTCCCTATCCACATTTGTTTGCAGGGGATTTACCTACATGTTGCTGCCTTTTGCAGCCCTCTAGCTCTTTCCTGGGCTGTTTTACAGCCTTTTTAGTGCCGAAAAGTTCGGGTCCCCATTGACTTCAATGGGGTTCGGGTTCGGGACGAAGTTCGGATCGGGTTCGGATCCCGAACCCGAACATTTCCGGGATGTTCGGCCGAACTTCTCGAACCCGAACATCCAGGTGTTCGCTCAACTCTAGTGGTGAAGTGGTGCTGTTCCGCAGTGCGACTGACCTGTGCGTGCTGCAGCTGAAACTCCACTATGGCCTGCTGCTGCTTGCACAGTCTGTCCAGCATGTGCAAGGTGGAGTTCCACCTAGTGGGCACGTCGCATATGAGGCGGTGAGCGGGAAGGCCGAAGTTACGCTGTAGCGCAGACAGGCGAGCAGCGGCAGGATGTGAACGCCGGAAGCGCGAACAGACGGCCCGCACTTTATGCAGCAGCTCTGACATGTCGGGGTAGTTGTGAATGAACTTCTGCACCACCAAATTCAGCACATGCGCCAGGCAAGGGATGTGCGTCAAACCGGCTATTCCCAGAGTTGCAACGAGATTTCGCCCATTATCGCACACCACCAGGTCGGGCTTGAGGCTCACCGGCAGCAACCACTCGTTGGTCTGTTGTTCTATACCCCGCCACAACTCCTGTGCGGTGTGGGACCTGTCCCCCAAACATACGAGTTTCAGAATGGCCTGCTGACGTTTACCCCGGGCTGTGCTGAAGTTGGTGGTGAAGGTGTGTGGCTGACTGGATGAGCAGGTGGAAGAAGAGGAGGAGGAAGCTGAGTAGGAGGAGGTGGCAACAGGAGGCAAAGAATGTTGCCCTGCGATCCTTGGCGCAAAACAGCTCTCCGCCTGGGGCCCAGCCGCCACTACATTTACCCAGTGTGCAGTTAGGGAGATATAGCGTCCCTGGCCGTGCTTACTGGTCCACGTATCTGTGGTTAGGTGGACCTTGCCACAGATGGCGCTGCGCAGTGCACACTTGATTTTATCGGATACTTGGTTGTGCAGGGAAGGCACGGCTCTCTTGGAGAAGTAGTGCCGGCTGGGAACAACATACTGTGGGACAGCAAGCGACATGAGCTGTTTGAAGCTGTCTGTGTCCACCAGCCTAAATGACAGCATTTCATAGGCCAGTAGTTTAGAAATGCTGGCATTCAGGGCCAGGGATCGAGGGTGGCTAGGTGGGAATTTACGCTTTCTCTCAAATGTTTGTGAGATGGAGAGCTGAACGCTGGCGTGTGACATGGTTGAGATGCTTGGTGACGCAGGTGGTGGCGTTGGTGGTACATCCCATGTTTGCTGGGCAGCAGGTGCCAACGTTCCTCCAGAGGCGGAGGAAGAGGCCGAGGCGGCGGCAGCAGCAGAAGAGGCCGAGGCGGCAGCAGCAGAAGAGATAGCAGGGGGAGCCTGAGTGACTTCCTTGTTTTTAAGGTGTTTACTCCACTGCAGTTCATGCTTTGCATGCAGGTGCCTGGTCATGCAGGTTGTGCTAAGGTTCAGAACGTTAATGCCTCGCTTCAGGCTCTGATGGCACAGCGTGCAAACCACGCGGGTCTTGTCGTCAGCACATTGTTTGAAGAATTGCCATGCCAGGGAACTCCTTGAAGCTGCCTTTGGGGTGCTCGGTCCCAGATGGCGGCGGTCAGTAGCAGGCGGAGTCTCTTGGCGGCGGGTGTTCTGCTTTTGCCCACTGCTCCCTCTTTTGCTACGCTGTTGGCTCGGTCTCACCACTGCCTCTTCCTCCGAACTGTGAAAGTCAGTGGCACGACCTTCATTCCATGTGGGGTCTAGGACCTCATCGTCCCCTGCATCGTCTTCCACCCAGTCTTGATCCCTGACCTCCTGTTCAGTCTGCACACTGCAGAAAGACGCAGCAGTTGGCACATGTGTTTCGTCATCATCAGAGACGTGCTGAGGTGGTATTCCCATGTCCTCATCATCAGGAAACATAAGTGGTTGTGCGTCAGTGCATTCTATGTCTTCAACCGCTGGGGAGGGGCTAGGTGGATGCCCTTGGGAAACCCTGCCAGCGGAGTCTTCAACCAGCATAAGAGACTGCTGCATAACTTGAGGCTCAGACAGTTTCCCTGGTATGCATGGGGGTGATGTGACAGACTGATGGGCTTGGTTTTCAGGTGCCATCTGTGTGCTTTCTACAGAAGACTGGGTGGGAGATATAGTGAACGTGCTGGATCCACTGTCGGACACCCAATTGAATAATGCCTGTACCTGCTCAGGCCTTACCATCCTTAGAACGGCATTGGGCCCCACCAAATATCGCTGTAAATTATGACGGCTACTGGGACCTGAGGTAGTTGGTACACTAGGACGTGTTGCTGTGGCAGAATGGCCACGTCCTCTCCCAGCACCAGAGGGTCCACTACCACCACCACGACTATGTCCGCGTCCCTTACTAGATGTTTTCCTCATTGTTACCGTTCACCACAATAAGAAAAATATTATTTGGCCCAATGTATTATATTCAAATTCAGGCCTTTTTTTACAGACACCTAACACTATCTGGCTATCTATTTAGGTACCGTATTACACTAATAAAGGCACAGCAGTAACGACAGATTTAGCTGAATATAATTTTGAGGCCTAGTATTTAGGCGCTGGATGACAGGTATACGTTTACACACAGAATTAGACTTGGAATTGCACAGTAGCGTGTGTGTGAAGTTATTGAGAATGACCCTATCTGCACCTTGAATCTTATATACCCTTTTAGAGATAGATTTAAAGTAGGCCTGATACAGCAGAAACCACTAATTTAGAGAATTGCAAAATTGGGAATTGTATTTCAACCCAGAACAAAAACTGTGCTTTGACGGACACTAAATAACTTGACCAGCCTCAGCAATAATGACAGATTTAGATGAATATAAATTTGAGGCCTAGTATTTAGGCGCTGGGTGACAGGTATACGTTTACACACAGAATTAGACTTGGAATTGCACAGTAGCGTGTGTGTGAAGTTATTGAGAATGACCCTATCTGCACCTTGAATCTTATATACCCTTTTAATGAATAGATTTAAAGTAGCCCTGATACAGCAGAAACCACTAATTTAGGAAATTGCTAAGTTGGGAATTGTATTTCAACCCTGAACAAAAATATATCCTTTGCCAGACAGCAGACAGTATTACAATTGGCTGGCCACAGCTGAAACACCAGATTTAGGGTACTGCTATTTTGGCAATTGTATTTCACCCCTCAATAAAATAGCAAGCACAGCTTGCCCCTGATGTGGGATATAGCCAAAAAATAACCACACTATTGATGGTTAAATGCACTTGGTGACAGCTTGCCCCTGATATAGGATATAGCCAAAAAATAACCACACTATTGATGGTTAAATGCACTTGGTGACAGCTTGACCCTGATGTAGGATATAGCCAAAAAATAACCACACAATTGATGGTTAAATGCACTTGGTGACAGCTTGAACTTGATGTAGGATATAGCCAAAAAATAACCACACTATTGATGGTTAAATGCACTTGGTGACAGCTTGACCCTGATGTAGGATATAGCCAAAAAATAACCACACTATTAATGGTTAAATGCACTTGGTGACAGCTTGCCCCATATGTAGGATATAGCCAAAAAATAACCACACTATTGATGGTTAAATGCACTTGGTGACAGCTTGCCCCATATGTAGGATATAGCCAAAAAATAACCACACTATTGAGGGTAAAATGCACTTGCTGACAGCTTGCCCTATATGTAGGATATAGCCAAAAAATAACCACACTATTGATGGTTAAATGCACTTGGTAACACCTTGCCCCATATGTAGGATATAGCCAAAAAATAACCACACTATTGAGGGTTAAATGTACTTGGTGACAGCTTGCCCCATATGTAGGATATAGCCCAAAAATTACCACACTATTGATGGTTAAATGCACTTGGTGACAACTTGCCCCATATGTAGGATATAGCCAAAAAATAACCACACTATTGAGGGTTAAATGCACTTGGTGACAGCTTGCCCCATATGTAGGATATAGCCAAAAATAACCACACTATTGATGGTTAAATGCACTTGGTGACAGCTTGACCCTGATGTAGGATATAGCCAAAAAATAACCACACTATTGATGGTTAAATGCACTTGGTGACAGCTTGACCCTGATGTAGGATATAGCCAAAAAAAAACACACTATTATTGGTTAAATGCACTTGGTGACAGCTTGCCCCATATGAAGGATATAGCCAAAAAATAACCACACTATTGATGGTTAAATGCACTTGGTGACAGCTTGCCCCATATGTAGGATATAGCCAAAAAACAACCACACTATTGAGGGTTAAATGCACTTGGTGACAGCTTGCCCCATATGTAGGATATAGCGAAAAAATAACCACACTATTGAGGGTTAAATGTACTTGGTGGCAGCTTGTGCTGGCGCACCACAAGACACAAAATGGCCGCCGATCACCCCAGAAAAAAGTTAATGAAAAACGCTCTGGGCAGCCTAAAAACAGTGAGCAATTGAATAGCAGCAGTTCAATGATCCACAGCTGTAGATCGATCACTGAATTAAGTCTTTTGGAGGAGTTAATCACTGCCTAATCTCGCCCTAACGTCGCAGCTGCAACCTCTCCCTACACTGATCAGAGCAGAGTGACGTGCGGCGCTACGTGACTCCAGCTTAAATAGAGGCTGGGTCACATGCTGCACTGGCCAATCACAGCCATGCCAATAGTAGGCATGGCTGTGACGGCCTCTTGGGGCAAGTAGTATGACGCTTGTTGATTGGCTGCTTTGCAGCCTTTCAAAAAGCGCCAAGAAAGCGACGAACACCGAACCCGAACCCAGACTTTTACTAAAATGTTCGGGTTCGGGTCCGTGTCACCCCAAAATTCGGTACGAACCTGAACTACACAGTTCGGGTTCGCTCATCCTTACAAATTATCAAAGTTGCGATATTCGCGATTAATATTCGCTATTCGAATATTCGCGCTCAACACTAATGCTGACTATAGACATAGGCCATAGTGTCCTTTGTTTCTATTAGGGTCATTTTTTTTCTTTTTACTGTGTAGGAAAGCATAGCATTTTGTGATTATCTATGCAGTAAGCAGGGGCGTAACTACTATAGTGGCAGACCATGCGACTGCAATGGGGCCTAGAGCAAGAGGGGACCCAGTCTTAGTTGGGATTATCTCCTCTTCTACTGGAGGTGAAAACTTGGTCAGGACTCTACCGAGGGTCATTGAAAAGGGTTTAGACAGAAACCTCTCTGTTCTGTGGGGGGCCTGGTTTGATCCTTGCTAAGGGGCCCTTACTTCTCTATGTACGCCACTGGTTGTGAGCTACTGCAAACTGATGTAAACTTCCAATGTTTGGCTCTGGCATGTTAGGTGAACAGGTCCATGTTTGTTTGCACTCTATTGTGATGATGGATGAATGTATATTTATTGGCAAGAGTTTACATATTTTGTGTTTTTATAGGACTCAATTTATTGTAAAGATTTTACAATAATGTGGGTTTGTATTGATAGGCTGTAGTCTATTGTGATTATGTCATAATACTGTGTTCATGGATAGGCTGAGGTATAATATGATGATGTCACATCACAACAGCCACGATTTGTTGTTTTGAGGTCACAAGTGTATCTCGTGACAAAAGCAATTAAAACCCTTTTATTAATATTTTCTTGTCATTGTTTTACTTAATGCGTCAACCATGCCTTTTTGCTCTGCTACATTTGTATCTGTCCTATATATAAAAAAGACAAAAAAAACAAGGTCGAGGTTAACCATGTGCGCTGCCACTCCATTCAACTCTATGGTGCTTCCGGAAATAATCAAGTACAGAGATTGGGTATATCCAGCAGTCACATAGAGTTAAGTGGAGTGGCGGGGTGCATGCTCAGCGGCCGCCACTCCAGTCACACAACTGACTTAAAGGGGTTGTCTCACTTCAGTAAGTGGCATGTATCATGTAGAAAAAGTTAATACAAGCCACTTACGAATATATTGTTATTATACATATTGCTTCCTTTGCTGGGTGGATTCATTTTTCTATCACATTATACACTGCTCGTTTCCATGGTTATGACCACCCTGCAATCCATCAGTGGTGGTTGTGCTTGCACAATATAGGAAAAAGCACTAGCCTATGTGAGCTCCCATGGTCCCAGCCACAAGAGGCTGACTCTTTTTCCTATAGTGTGCAAGCACGACCACTACTGATGGATTACAGGGTGGTCTGTAACCATGGAAACGAGCAGTGTATAATGTGAGGGGAAAATAAATCCATCCAGCAAATTAGTCAATATGGACAATCACAATACATTAGTAAGTGCCTTATATTAACTTCCTCTACATGATAAATGCCACTTGCTTAAGAACTCCCGTTATTGTGTATTGTTGTGATTATTGGGGACCCAGAAGTTAGATTCACATTCAGAAGCTTGCCATCTGAGTTTCAATCTTGTTCCAACCCGTTTTAAGAATGCTAACAACCATATATATATATATATATATATATAATGAAGAAAATCCGCAGCACTCCTTGAAGTGTAGAAAAAATGTGTAGTTTTATTCACACATGTCAAATAAGACAACGTTTCGGTTCTCTCACAGAACCTTTTTCAAGTCAAGTGAACATAAAGTGCATAAGTGCTAGTATAAATACATCTTCACATTGTAATCAATTAATCATCAACCAATACAAAATCAGTGCACTCCCATATTTAGGGCATGTTACAATTCATTCCTTCTCTCTCTGTGCCTCGATAGAGACTAATCACAGTGCTTCTCCATTCATGATTCACATTTACTACATACAAGTGCCAAAATTAAAGTGCAAAGTGCAATATAAACCCTAATTCCTAAGTTACCTTGCTGTGGTTATATATGAAGGAACAGGAGGAGATGGCGTCTGAACTTGTGTGGAGGCACGCCACCGCTCGCGTCTCTCCCTCCTCAGTGCGCATGTGTCAATTCCATCCCCACTGACAACGCAGTACATAACCTCTCTGCGTCATCCGAAGGCGGAGATCTAACGTCATGACGTCAGATCCACTCCGTCAGCCACCACCACGCACGCATGCGTGCCAGTAAGCCGCGGCAGTGATCCACGCCAAGTCATAGATCTCTTCCGCCATTTTACTCTAGGGCAATCGTTTGGGCATTGTCTTGCGCCTTTAACTCCTTCTGTTCCTTCTTTCCACTTACCAGCCAGCAAAGGTGAAGGCTTGAACCATGCTTTCAAAAAGAGCATAGAATATTCTATCATGAATTCGTCATGTAACATCCATTGGGTCCACCCCATACATTATACTGAATACACACAGAAGTTAGATCAGTGAAAGGGCATTATCCAACCATCCCTCCTGTCACCCTAAATTCGACATTTAACCCTTTGGGTTTCAGAGTATCTAACCGAAAAATCCATCTAAGCTCAGTTTTCTTTAAGATGGTTAAACGGTCCCCTCCTCTGTCCAATGGTTTTACATGATCCAAAAGCATGAATCTCAACTCACTCTCTTTATGATTTTTTTCGGCAAAATGTTTCGATACGGGCAAATCTCGTCTTTTATTCCTGATAGATTGTCTGTGGTTATTCAACCTAGTTTTTACATCGCATGTGGTTTCACCCACGTATAACACCTTGCATGGACACCATAAAACATATATCACCCATGATGAATCACATGTGAGATAATGCCTTATCTTGAAGATTTCTCCCGTGTCTGGATGCGCAAACGCTGATCCTTTTTGCATCAGTTTGCAATTAACGCATCCCAGACACGGGAAAGATCCCAAGCGCTTCGTCTTCAAAAAAGTCTGTCTCAACTGACCCTTTTCGGGCAATCTGGAACGCACCACTTTATCCCTAATATTGCCCGCTCTTTTATATGCCATCATAGGCTGTTGTTTAAAGGCCTCTATGTTGGGATGTCCACTGCTAAGCAGCCCCCAATGGCGTCTCACTATTTTTTCAATATTGGGGCTCAATTCATTATAAGTTGACACAAACGGTAATCTGTCATTGGCCTGTCTTGGTTTCAACATCAATAGTTCCCTTCTAGGGATATCCCTTGCTCTATCAGCATGTTTCTTCACTAACCCACTAGGGTACCCCCTAGTTATGAAGGATTGTTGCATCTTAGACAATGCTATAGTCATATTTTCGTCCTTATCAACTATTCTCCGCACTCTCAACATTTGACTATATGGCAAAGAATTCACCATTCTCCTAGGGTGTCCACTCGTAAAGTGTAACAATGTATTCTTATCGGTGGGTTTAACATTCAAATCCATGTGTAGTTGTTCATCCTCAATATACACCTGCGTATCCAGAAACTGGACCCGGTCAGCCGATGCCGTTAACGTAAATTGGATCTCCCGATCAAGGGAGTTCAAAAATGCGTGAAAGTCCATCAGCTGATCCATGGTGCCGGTCCAGATGAGGAAAATGTCATCTATGTATCTCCACCACGACAAAACCCGATTGAAGTGGGGAGATACATAGACGAGACGCTCCTCAAATGACCGTACAAATATATTTGCGTAAGTGGGCGCGGCATTGGACCCCATTGCCGCACCCCTTACCTGCAAATAGAACTGCCCCTGGAACTCAAAATAATTGTTCCTTAGGGACAACTCCAATAATGTCAGTACAAACTGCTGAACTGCAGCGGGATGTTCTGAACCTTGCAACATCTCCGCTACAGCCCTCACGCCCTTTTCGTGATTAATCGAGGTGTATAATGACACAATGTCAAAAGATGCTACAATCGCCCCTGGCGGGATCCGTGTCCCACTAATTTTGGTGATGAAATCCCCAGTATCCCTAATATATGATCTTGCACCCAACGCATATTCCCTCAACATTTTGTCAAGAAAGACATTAATGTTTGAGAGAATCGAATTCCTGCCAGAAATTATTGGCCGACCTGGGGGGTCGATCAGCCTTTTATGTATTTTGGGTAATACATATATAGTCGGCGTAACCGGAGATTTCACCACCAAAAACTCTTTAAGTTGTTTATCTATGACACCATTCTGTTCCGCAATGATCAATTGTGTATCAATTTTTCTAGCAATATCAAACCTGGGGTCCCGGGCCGAAGGCTCATAGACACCTGGTTCTCCTAACTGCCTATTTATTTCTCCTATATACTGGGAGGTGTCCATAACCACGATCCCACCACCCTTGTCCGCAGGCTTGATGGTGAGGGGATGCTGCCTTCCTGAATGTACCCTCGGCAATTAACATCAAAAGGGACTATGAAAATGTTACTAAAAAGCTGCTGTCCATTGAGCTACACTCGCTAACGCTAGCACAATACTACAAAAATAAACGCATACCAAGGGGGATGCGATCTCGTTTGAAGCCAAACATGTTTTCACAGGAGGGTGAATTCAGAGCACGCTTTGAAGCAATTTCAAATAAATATGCGATGGATATTATGTTGCTTAATATTGAATTTTCGCAGAAAGAAACGATGGCTTTAAGGAGCAAATTGCAGGACACTGAACAACAGCTGAAATCAACTTTATCTACAAATGAGGTGGATGCCTTTTTATTGAAACAACAAACCTTCTTGGATAAAATGCGGAAGGATCTGGAGGAAATTAAAAGGTCAAAGTGGCATAGAGATCAGAGTGATTATGAGTCTGGACATATTTATATCTGGGAACAACCATGGCATACGGAAAGAAGTCAGATGGCCAAAAAAACATCAAAACGGAATAAGGAAACAAATAAGTGGGTCAGAAATAAAGATCCAAATGAGGATGTGAATTCTAGTCAATCTGGGCCTTTTTTAGGAACAACTGGTGCCACGAGAGACGCCCTACCAGAAGGGGAGGGCGTAGGCACAGAAGAGCTGGTAAAAACCAGAATACAAAGATCCATGAGGACCAACAGTTCCAGACAGACGAATGTGATAAAAAAGAAATAGAGTCTAATGTGGTTGTCAATATTTCGTCCCATATATTGAATGAGCATGAATTGAAGGTTTTAAACAAGGGATTGTCCTTCTGTCCACAGGCTAAGCCTGATTGGTTTCAGTTGGAACTGGACTTGAACCGCCTCTTCAGGAATCTTAAACTGAGGGTGTGGTTCGACTCTGGTTCCTCTGCAGCCATGCATACCAATGATGTGAATGTATCAGATATTGGGTTAACATTGAAACAATTTGGGTTACATCTTAAAAGTGATTTTTTTCCTATTGTAAACTTGCATGCTCTAGAGTGCTTCATCGAGGCTGTGAAGAGAGATGTCGCCCTGTTGAGACAACAAACTAAAATAGATGAATTTGCTAAACCTAACATTACGACACAAGAAATGTCCGCTCTGGATGGATTGTCCAGGAACCACGATCTCACCATCAAGCCTGCGGACAAGGGTGGTGGGATCGTGGTTATGGACACCTCCCAGTATATAGGAGAAATAAATAGGCAGTTAGGAGAACCAGGTGTCTATGAGCCTTCGGCCCGGGACCCCAGGTTTGATATTGCTAGAAAAATTGATACACAATTGATCATTGCGGAACAGAATGGTGTCATAGATAAACAACTTAAAGAGTTTTTGGTGGTGAAATCTCCGGTTACGCCGACTATATATGTATTACCCAAAATACATAAAAGGCTGATCGACCCCCCAGGTCGGCCAATAATTTCTGGCAGGAATTCGATTCTCTCAAACATTAATGTCTTTCTTGACAAAATGTTGAGGGAATATGCGTTGGGTGCAAGATCATATATTAGGGATACTGGGGATTTCATCACCAAAATTAGTGGGACACGGATCCCGCCAGGGGCGATTGTAGCATCTTTTGACATTGTGTCATTATACACCTCGATTAATCACGAAAAGGGCGTGAGGGCTGTAGCGGAGATGTTGCAAGGTTCAGAACATCCCGCTGCAGTTCAGCAGTTTGTACTGACATTATTGGAGTTGTCCCTAAGGAACAATTATTTTGAGTTCCAGGGGCAGTTCTATTTGCAGGTAAGGGGCGCGGCAATGGGGTCCAATGCCGCGCCCACTTACGCAAATATATTTGTACGGTCATTTGAGGAGCGTCTCGTCTATGTATCTCCCCACTTCAATCGGGTTTTGTACGTGGTGGAGATACATAGACGACATTTTCCTCATCTGGACCAGCACCATGGATCAGCTGATGGACTTTCACGCATTTTTGAACTCCCTTGATCGGGAGATCCAATTTACGTTAACGGCATCGGCTGACCGGGTCCAGTTTCTGGATACGCAGGTGTATATTGAGGATGAACAACTACACATGGATTTGAATGTTAAACCCACCGATAAGAATACATTGTTACACTTTACGAGTGGACACCCTAGGAGAATGGTGAATTCTTTGCCATATAGTCAAATGTTGAGAGTGCGGAGAATAGTTGATAAGGACGAAAATATGACTATCAGCATTGTCTAAGATGCAACAATCCTTCATAACTAGGGGGTACCCTAGTGCGTTAGTGAAGAAACATGCTGATAGAGCAAGGGATATCCCTAGAAGGGAACTATTGATGTTGAAACCAAGACAGGCCAATGACAGATTACTGTTTGTGTCAACTTATAATGAATTGAGCCCCAATATTGAAAAAATAGTGAGACGCCATTGGGGGCTGCTTAGCAGTGGACATCCCAACATAGAGGCCTTTAAACAACAGCCTATGATGGCATATAAAAGAGCGGGCAATATTAGGGATAAAGTGGTGCGTTCCAGATTGCCCGAAAAGGGTCAGTTGAGACAGACTTTTTTGAAGACGAAGCGCTTGGGATCTTTCCCGTGTCTGGGATGCGTTAATTGCAAACTGATGCAAAAAGGATCAGCGTTTGCGCATCCAGACACGGGAGAAATCTTCAAGATAAGGCATTATCTCACATGTGATTCATCATGGGTGATATATGTTTTATGGTGTCCATGCAAGGTGTTATACGTGGGTGAAACCACATGCGATGTAAAAACTAGGTTGAATAACCACAGACAATCTATCAGGAATAAAAGACGTAGATTTGCCCGTATCGAAACATTTTGCCGAAAAAAATCATAAAGAGAGTGAGTTGAGATTCATGCTTTTGGATCATGTAAAACCATTGGACAGAGGAGGGGACCGTTTAACCATCTTAAAGAAAACTGAGCTTAGATGGATTTTTCGGTTAGATACTCTGAAACCCAAAGGGTTAAATGTCGAATTTAGGGTGACAGGAGGGATGGTTGGATAATGCCCTTTCACTGATCTAACTTCTGTGTGTATTCAGTATAATGTATGGGGTGGACCCAATGGATGTTACATGACGAATTCATGATAGAATATTCTATGCTCTTTTTGAAAGCATGGTTCAAGCCTTCACCTTTGCTGGCTGGTAAGTGGAAGAAGGAACAGAAGGAGTTAAAGGCGCAAGACAATGCCCAAACGATTGCCCTAGAGTAAAATGGCGGAAGAGATCTATGACTTGGCGTGGATCACTGCCGCGGCTTACTGGCACGCATGCGTGCGTGGTGGTGGCTGACGGAGTGGATCTGACGTCATGACGTTAGATCTCCGCCTTCGGATGACGCAGAGAGGTTATGTACTGCGTTGTCAGTGGGGATGGAATTGACACATGCGCACTGAGGAGGGAGAGACGCGAGCGGTGGCGTGCCTCCACACAAGTTCAGACGCCATCTCCTCCTGTTCCTTCATATATAACCACAGCAAGGTAACTTAGGAATTAGGGTTTATATTGCACTTTGCACTTTAATTTTGGCACTTGTATGTAGTAAATGTGAATCATGAATGGAGAAGCACTGTGATTAGTCTCTATCGAGGCACAGAGAGAGAAGGAATGAATTGTAACATGCCCTAAATATGGGAGTGCACTGATTTTGTATTGGTTGATGATTAATTGATTACAATGTGAAGATGTATTTATACTAGCACTTATGCACTTTATGTTCACTTGACTTGAAAAAGGTTCTGTGAGAGAACCGAAACGTTGTCTTATTTGACATGTGTGAATAAAACTACACATTTTTTCTACACTTCAAGGAGTGCTGCGGATTTTCTTCATTGTTTTACGTCTCGAATCGAGGGACCACCGCCGGCACCACACAGCTACGGCTGAGCAAACGACAGGAGTGCTGCCTGAAACTTCTTTTATGGATATATATATATATATATATATACAGTACAGACCAAAAGTTTGGACACACCTTCTCATTCAAAGAGTTTTCTTTATTTTCATGACTATGAAAATTGTAGATTCTCACTGAAGGCATCAAAACTATGAATTAACACATGTGGAATTATATACTTATTAAAAAAAGTATGAAACAACTGAAAATATGTCATATTCTAGGTTCTTTAAAGTAGCCACCTTTTGCTTTGATTACTGCTTTGCACACTCTTGGCATTCTCTTGATGAGCTTCAAGAGGTAGTCACCTGAAATGGTTTTCACTTCACAGGTGTGCCCTGTCAGGTTTAATAAGTGGGATTTCTTGCCTTATAAATGGGGTTGGGACCATCAGTTGCGTTGTGGAGAAGTCAGGTGGATACACAGCTGATAGTCCTACTGAATAGACTGTTAGAATTTGTATTATGGCAAGAAAAAAGCAGCTAAGTAAAGAAAAACTAGTGGCCATCATTACTTTAAGAAATGAAGGTAAGTCAGTCCGAAAAATTGGGAAAACTTTGAAAGGGTCCCCAAGTGCAGTCACAAAAACCATCAAGCGCTACAAAGAAACTGGCTCACATGCGGACGGCCCCAGGAAAAGAAGACCAAGAGTCACCTCTGCTGCGGAGGATAAGTTCATCCGAGTCACCAGCCTCAGAAATCGCAGGTTAACAGCAGCTCAGATTAGAGACCAGGTCAATGCCACACAGAGTTCTAGCAGCAGACACATCTCTAACAACTGTTAAGAGGAGACTGTGGGAATCAGGCCTTCATGGTAGAATATCTGCTAGGAAACCACTGCTAAGGACAGCCAACAAGCAGAAGAGACTTGTTTGGGCTAAAGAACACAAGGAATGGACATTAGACCAGTGGAAATCTGTGCTTTGGTCTGATGAGTCCAAATTTGAGATCTTTGGTTCCAAACACTGTGTCTTTGTGCAACGCAGAAAAGCTGAACGGATGGACTCTACATGCCTGGTTCCCACCGTGAAGCATGGAGGAGGAGGTGTGATGGTGTGGGGGTGCTTTGCTGGTGACACTGTTGGGGATTTATTCAAAATTGAAGGCATACTAAACCAGCATGGCTACCACAGCATCTTGCAGTGGCATGCTATTCCATCCGTTTTGCGTTTAGTTGGACCATCATTTATTTTTCAACAGGACAATGACCCCAAACACACCTCCAGGCTGTGCAAGGGCTATTTGACCATGATTGAGAGTGATGGGGTGCTGCACCAGATGACCTGGCCTCCACAGTCACCGGACCTGAACCCAATCAAGATGGTTTGGGGTGAGCTGGACTGCAGAGTGAAGGCAAAAGGGCCAACAAGTGCTAAGCATCTCTGGGAACTCCTTCAAGACTGTTGGAAGACCATTTCAGGTGACTACCTCTTGAAGCTCATCAAGAGAATGCCAAGAGTGTGCAAAGCAGCAATCAAAGCAAAAGGTGGCAACTTTGAAGAACCTAGAATATGACATTTTCAGTTGTTTCATACTTTTTTGATAAGTATATAATTCCACATGTGTTAATTCATAGTTTTGATGCCTTCAGTGTGAATCTACAATTTTCATAGTCATGAAAATAAAGAAAACTCTTTGAATGAGAAGGTGTGTCCAAACTTTTGGTCTGTACTGTATATATATATATATATATATTTATTGTGTAGGATTTTAGCTAGTCTGCTTCACATCATGCAGACTAGATAGCATCTACAAGCCAGTTATATACTGTAGAGGGGAAATTCTGAGTCTCTGCAGGACAGAAATCTGGAGGCCACATGTTTACATATTCTGCCATATGCTAATACTCCATTGCTATTTATTACAGTACTTTCCTGTTATTCATCTCATATGGAGAAAAGTGACATAAATGTTGAGTTATATAGTGAAAAAGTTTGACATGTAATGTAAAAGAACATAAAATACTTTCAAAGATATTAAACAAATGGGGACTGGGGACGGAAATGTATGTGGGAATCTGCTCTTAATATATATATATATATATATATATATATATATATATAAAAACTGTGTATATATATATATATATATATATATATATATATTGTAGGGGATTAGCTCTTTTTCAGGGGTTGCAAACACACACTTCTTCACAGAAACCAGGATTTAGGGGCCAAACTGTGCTTTATTGTGGCACCCGGCATAAAGCAAAAACACACAAAGCCAAAATAAAATACCTTGCCCGTCTGGGCCCTAACTAAACACATAGGTTTCCCTGACTCACCTAAAGCGTAACACAGTTCACACCCGTGATGAGATGCGGCTTTCCCAGCCCAACCTTCAGCAGCCTCCAGGCTGCTCCCACACCAGTGTCTCTTGGGGAATCGTGGTCTCTCAGCCCTTCTGGCTCAGACCACACAGAGCCACTCCAGCCTTCTGTGTGCAAGTCCCCCAAAGTCCAGGCTATTGCATAGCCTCGTGGCCCCTCAGCCTGGCTTATCTGAGACCACACTGACAGAGCCTCACCAGGCCTCTGTCTGCACACTCTCCAGAGTGAGACACACCCAAGAACAAGTAGCAGGATTAAATAGGATCCCTGGACATGAGCATGCCCTAAGTCCCGGACCGGAGCCTGGGGAAAACACTTCAATGTTCACATTGCTACATATCCCCCCCCCTCTGTTCAAACCTGTGGGGGTGAACACATGTACCAACTGGATGCTCGTGACAGGGCATCCGCATTTTCTTGCCATCGCCTGGCTCAACCTTCCCCCTGGAAGATGTGGTCCGCGTCAGAGGCTTCCCTTTATTTTGCCAGACCCATGCCATCAGTGCTTGGTTTGTCACACTCATGAGTTTATTACAGAGCTGACAAGGCCTCTGGGATTTTCTTGCCCCTCTCATGAGCAGGTACTGTCTTTTTATATTTCCTGGCTTCTGCACAGGCCCCTCACGTCCTTTCTTGGACTGCGGCAACTCTTGACTGAACTGGTCCCAGTCATGGTCGTGTCCAGACCCCTTCTCTTTTGCCTTGCGGGGCTCCTTCTGCAGAGCAGGTTTCTTATGTCTCGCTCCTTTTCCACATATCTGGACCACTTTACCATTATTCTCAGTAGGGGTTTCTTCAGGTTTGGAGCCAACTTCAGAGTCTTCTGCGTCTTCAGTGGCTTTTCCCACTTCAACAGTCGCTCTTTCCGCCCTAACCTTGGTCTCTGGGACATCCAAGGTTTTCTCCCATTTTAAGACCTCTGCCTTAGCTTCTTTGGAGTCTCCATTTACTTTATTATCCTTTTCATCCTTCATGGACTTGGCCTCATATCCTTGCCTTCTTAACTCCTCCTCCTTCTCATCAAGGTTGGAGGCACTGGGGACATCAGGATCTTCACCAGACTCGTTGCCCTCTGGCAAACCCTCTAGAGGTTCACTCAGGATATTGTTCCCCAATTGCTTAAGCTCTAGTGGAGCCATATCACAGTAGTAGACACCATCTGTATGCTGATCGTCTGTTTCCTGGTATTTCTTCTCCAGCAGACCGCTGGCTTTCTGTAAGGCACTGACGGCAGAGGGAACATCTTTCATGACCAGATCCTGGCTACTTATTGCCATGAGTCTCTTGGCCTCTGCATGCACATCAGCACCATCAGTTGGGTGAGCAGAAAGATTTTCCATCTTCTCCACCTCGGTCGGCACCACGGCGCCACCATCTCCAGACCCATTCTTAACAGGCTCTGGCTTAGACTTCTTCAACTCATAGACGTTCTTCCTGACATCATCCTTTGAGCTCATGAGATCTTCCATCCCTGCTGTGAGTTGTCTGTTCAGCCTCTCACATTTATCTCGCTCCTCAAGCACTTCTTCAAGGGATCGAGCCAAGGAGAGTGTCTCCTGTTCCAGATGCTCTTCACTTGGCTCTGCTGCAGCCGATGTAGGAATATCACCATTCTCTTTTGGCCACCCTGTGGGGGTTCCACGCAGGGTCTCTTTAAGCACTTTGTTTGTATCTACTGCAGTCTTCTTCGGTGACTCTGTGAAGACATCTAGTCCCTTCTCTATCATATCTAGGGACTGTGTGGAGAGAGAAAAATCTTCAGGATTGCAGCTGTACTGACGCGTCAGGTCATCTACCCCTGCCTGGGTATGGGTCTCAGACACTAGGCTGCCATCTCCCCACTCAGCTCTCGTCACGTCAGGTATAACTGTCGTCTGGTCTCTACTAGTGACTACCTGAATTTTGCAATACCTTGACTTGGTAGCTTCCTTCTCGGGGTTGCTAATGGCCACAGCGCATATATCGCCTATGTCACTGGTGTCATTATAAACGCAGACTTCTAGGGGCACTGCCGAGTTAATCCCTACCCGGGACATTACTTTATGGACCATAAAACACTGTGGAGACTGCATGTCCACCTCTGGTACTTGTGATACTCCCTCTAGGACTGCTACCCTTTCTTGCATGTTCACCAGAGTAGGATTGCTCCACTCAGTGCTCACAACATTTATCTGCACTTCTGCATCATTCACATGTTTCTTATCAGCACCATGGTTTTCAATAGGCAGTATTCTTTCCCCATGGCAGTCCATGTGCAGCTCCCTTAGGCCTTCATTTACACGGGCAAGTACAGGTTCTGCAGGAGTTTCGTCACTATCTGCAGAAGTGTCTACCTTGCCCCATAACAACGAAACGTTATCACAACCCAACATCACATCATATAAGAACATATTTGTAACATCAGGTCCACAATACCCAGTTCTCACTGGAGACTGCCCCTCAGTGAGAACCACCTGCACTTGCTTAGGCTCTCTTTCAGGTGCCTGGTTCACATTACTTATATGCAATTCTTCAAACCTCCTGATCAAGTCATAAAGTTCTTCACGAATAATAGCAGATGAAGAAAATAAAGCTTCATCATCATTTACATTTTTACCACCAGGGGGCGCTTCTCCCCTGACCACAGCCTGCAACGGAAAAGGTATGTTATCAACATCAGATATTTCACATGACATCCCACTTTCATTATGCATTTCATTATGCCGATAAGGTGCACAATCACCTTGCACCTTATCGGCACCATTGTCTCTAATGGTCACTTCACTTAAAGGATTAGGTACCAGTTCTGCAGGAGTTTCGTCACTGACTGCATAAGTGTTTCCACTTCCCCACAAGTCACGGAACAACGGGAAATCATGGCCCAACAATCCCTCATGCATGAGCATAGCTCTACCAGCAAGTCCATAAGTCCCAGTTCTCACCGCAGTCTCACCCTCAGTGAGAACCATCGGACAGTTCTTATTAACCGCATGACTGTCCCGTACACTAAGCATTATATTACTTTTCATATCGTCACACGCTTTTGAGACAGTTTCTAGCCTCGGTGACATATCACCCACCGACCCAGCGGGTAGCAACTGCCGCCTGCTCAATGTCACTGGGTCTGTTACACACGGGAAAATCTGAACGATCTTACCGATTGTCGTCACGGATTCGCCACTCACGGGAGATGAGGGGAGTCCAGGAATATCTCCAGCACGGTCATCACCCTTCTCCTTAATACAGTAGTTGCCACGGGAAACGCCTTGGCCTTGACTCCAGCCATTCTCCAGACAGTCACTCCATCCGCACCCTTTAGGACTTTGCGCACACGTGCAGGAAACATTGGTGCAGCTCTCAGGAGATCCTCTCTCCACCTCCTTTTCTTCCCGACGGTTGCCCTTGGCAACGGCATATCTTTGCTTTTTCTCCGTCGTTCCCAGCACACTGCCGACCTCTTGGAACTTTGTGCAGGGTCCATACAGCGTTAAGGACCCTCTATTCAGGGCTAGCTGCAGCTGCGCCTCCAGAGCCTCTCGCTCAGCATCAAATTTCACCAACTCACTTGGGGTACAACCCATCTGTTTTACAAGTTTTTCCTGCCGTTTAATCTCCCACGTCCGTCGGACGTATTCTTCCCCAAGACCCATGGCAACAACAGTCTCGTAGCAGGAAAAACTTTCAGCAGCGAGTCCACTTTTGCTGGGCTACTGGCCCTTTAATTAACTGCACAGTAACTCCTTTGCAACCCAGTAAAAAGTGTCCAGAACAGCATGAGCAGCACCTGCTCCTTTTAGTGATGTCGTTGCCCTTAGCAACCACGTTTTTTTTAACTTTTCAGCACGGACATGTGCCCGCATCCTCCACCAAATGTAGGGGATTAGCTCTTTTTCAGGGGTTGCAAACACACACTTCTTCACAGAAACCAGGATTTAGGGGCCAAACTGTGCTTTATTGTGGCACCCAAAGCCAAAATAAAATACCTTGCCCGTCTGGGCCCTAACTAAACACATAGGTAGCAGGATTAAATAGGATCCCTGGACATGAGCATGCCCTAAGTCCCGGACCGGAGCCTGGGGAAAACACTTCAATGTTCACATTGCTACAATATATATATATATAGAGAGAGAGAGAGAGAGAGAGAGAGAGAGCAAGCTTTTTTTTTTTTTGAAGGATGAAATGTATTTTTTATGGCACCAATTTGGGTTACATGGAGTTCACTTTTATTACATTTTTCTAAGAGGGTATTGAAAATAAATACTGTATAAATTGATTTTACCATTAATGTTGCACTTGTGTCATAACTAACATATTACCTTTGTTCTATGGGTCTGTGGTTGTGCAATTACTGTGATACAAAGTGTTTTTTGTATTTTACCACTTTTGCATAATAATAGCACATTTGATTTTTTTTTTTTTAAGTGTTTATGTTGTTGCATTACAAGGGATATAAAGTTTTTATTTTTTTCCACCAAAAATGGCTCAGTTTAAAAAAAATATATATATTTTGTGATATCATGGCTCATTGCTAGCTACATCAGAATGTAATGCTTGCTGTGCAGTCCCTTAAGAAGAGTGAGCTGCTTTAAAGGGAATCTGTCACCAGCGACTTCCCTTCCCAACTGTTTGCATAGACACATAGTTCTAGTTCACCTGATTAAAACCCTTATTTTTTTCTTATTTTATTGATCCAAAGCTCCATTCCTGATATTTTTTTCTTAATATGCAAATTAGGACATTGGTGCAAGGAGGGAGTCATCATTACTCCTGTTGCACCCAAGCTTTGTTCCTTTCTGTGGCCAACCCCTCCCTGGCTGTTTTCCCACTTGCTGGTCCTGTCAATGAAAGATGCCAGAGAGTGGCTAGCCCCAGAACATAATTTGCATATTAAAACTTTGACTCATAACACATCCATCCGGTGGGAAAGAACAGCTAAGGGGTTCTATATACCTGCTTCCACAAAATACTGATTGAGGGGTGCGATATACTTCCTTCCACCAAATATTAATTGAGGTCTACGATACACCCACTTCCAAAAAATACTGATTGAGGGGTGTGATATACCTGCTTTCACCAAATATTGATTATGGGGTTCTATATACCTGTTTCCACAAAATACTGATGAAGGGGTGCAATATACATGCTTCTACAAAATACTGATTAAGGGGTTCTTTATACCTAGTTCAGCAAAATACTGATTGAGGGGTGCAATATACCTACTTCCACCAAATATTGATTGAGACCGCAGCCAGGGTGCCATTAGTGACATCATACCTTACACCTTCTTTCTGGAGCGTACATTGTGTCGTGTTATTGATTAAGCCGTCAAGGAGCAGGAGCTGGAAGATGAGGAAATCGCAATGCTGAATGAATTCCCAGGGGGGGGGGCTACTCCATCTGAGACAAGTTAGCAGGAGTCTGAAGAGGAGTCAGAAGAGGATGGTGGCTGGGGGAGGAGGAGATTTTGAGGGAGACTTTAAACTTTTCGGGGATCCCTGGTGTTGTCCTTGGCTGGGGGGACGAGGCCGAAGACGACATTCTCCTGGGCGATGAGCAGGAGCCAGGGCGCTCCACTGCTTCCAATTTAGTACAAATGGGGGCCTTCAAGCTCCAGTGTTTGAAGAGGGACCCCATATAAAAAACATAACGGGCAAGGACCAGTACTGGCTGGCAACGTACTTAAACCCCCGGTATAAACGCAAAATGGTGGAAATGTTACCAGCATCACAGAGGGCTGTCAGAATGCATTTTCAGGCCTTGCTGCGAGAGATGCTCCATTCTGCTGTTGCGGGCTCTGGCAGAGGAATTTCAACCCACATCGAAACAGGTGAGGGTACCAATCCTACCGCACCTGCAAATAGAGGGTGGTTTGTAGATATGTTGGTCACTTCGGATTTGAGATCATTCTTGCAGCCAAGCCATTGACAGACACCCTCCGGATCCAGCCTCAGGGAACGCCTAGACGGACAGGTGTCCAACTTCATCGGGTTAATGGTCGATGTGGATGCTCTGAGAAGCAAGGAACACCTGGACTACTGGGTGTGCAGGCTTGACCAGTGGCCAGAGCTAGTACAATTTGCCATGGAATTCTTGGCTTGCCCCTCGTCGAGTGTCCTGTCTGAAAGGACGTTCAGCGCAGCAGGGGGGGATCGTGACTGATAAGCGCACTCGCCTAGCTCACGACAGTGTGGACTACCTCACATTTCTAAAAATGAGTGAGGCGTGGATCTCGCAGGAATTCAACACCTGTGATGGCCACATGTAATCGAATTTCCTCATGCCAACCCACACATATCTGCTACCAACCATTACAAAGAATGGTCCTTGTCTTATGTATATAGAGCGGCATAAAAGGCCGTTTCTGTCAGGTGAATGCCTAATTTTTGGTGCCTGTACTGTCCTACAGTAAAATAGTTATCCAGTGACCGTCTAATATACCTCCAGCCACATAATCCCTTGTTCTTTTCTGTCAGGTGGATGCCTAATTTTTGGGGCCTATACTGGCCTACAGTAAAATAGTTATCGAGTGACCGTCTAGTATACCTCCAGCCACATAATCCCTTGTTCTTTTCTGTCCGGTGAATGCCTAATTTTTGGGGCCTGTACTCCACTGGCCTACAGTAAAATTTTTATTCAGTGACCGCCTAATGTACCTCCAGCCACATAATCAGTAGTTTTTTCTGTCCAGTGAATGCATAATTTTTGGGCCTCTACTGGCCTAGAGTAAAATAGTTATATACTGACCGTCTAATATACCTCCAGCCACATATTCACTTGTTATTTTCTTTCCTGTGAATGCATAATTTTTGGGCCTATACTGGCCTAAAGTAAAATAGTTATCCAGTGACCGTCTAATATACCTCCAGCCACATAATCACTTGTTCTTTTCTGTCAGATGAATGCCTAATTTTGGGGGCTTGTACTGGCCTACAGTAAAATTGTTATCCAGTGACCGCCTAATGTACATCCAGCCACATAATCACTTGTTCTTTTCTGTCAGGTGGATGCCTAATTTTTGGGGTCGATACTGGCCTAGAGTAAAATAGTTATCGAGTGACCGTCTAATATACCTGCAGCCACATAATCCCTTGTTCTTTTCTGTCAGGTGAATGCCTAATTTTTGGGGCCTATACTGGCCTACAGTAAAATAGTTATCGAGTGACCATCTAATATACCTCCAGCCACATAATCACTTGTTCTTTTCTGTCCGGTGAATGCCAAATTTTTGGGGCCTGTACTCCACTGGCCTACATTAAAATTGTTATTCAGTGACCACCTAATGTACCTCCAGCCACATAATCACTTGTTCTTTTCTGTCCAGTGAATGCATAATTTTTGGGCCTCTACTGGCCTACAAAAAAATAGTTATCCATTGACCGTCTAATATACCTCCAGCCACATATGGTAATCACTTGTTATCTTCTGTCCTGTGAATGCCTAATTTTTGGGACTTGCACTGACCTACAGTAAAATTGTTATCCAGTGACCGCCTAATGTACCTCCAGCCACATAATCACTTGTTCTTTTCTGTCAGGTGAATGCCTAATTTTTGGGGCCTATACTGGCCTACAATAAGATAGTTATCCAGTGACCGTCTAATATACCTCCAGCCACATACAGTAATCACTTGTTCTCTTCTGTCTTGTGAATGCCTAATTTTTAGGGCCTGTACTACACTGGCCTAAAGTAAAATTGTTATCCAGTGACCGCCTAATGTACCTCCAGCCACATAATCACTTGTTCTTTTCTGTCCGATGAGTGCCTAATTTTTGAGGCCTATACTCCACTGGCCTACAGTAAAATTGTTGTTCAGTGACCGCCTAATGTACCTCCAGCCACATAATCACTTGTTCTTTTCTGTCAGGTGAATGCCTAATTTTTGGGGCCTGTACTGGCCTACAGTAAAGTTTTTATCCAGTAACCGCCTAATGTACCTCCAGTCACATAATCACTTGTTCTTTTCTGTCCGGTGAATGCCTAATTTTTGGGGCCTGTACTCCACTAGCCTACAGTAAAATTGTTATTCAGTGACTGCCTAATGTACCTCCAGCCACATAATCACTTGGATCTGCAAAAATGCTTCCATTACCATAATATAACCACATGCATCCGTCATGAACAGATTCGGTTGTATTATTGCTTATATAGCCATGACGGACCCGTCATGAACACCATTGAACGTCACTAAGGGACAGATCCATTTTCTATTGTGTCTTTCTTTTGTGTCTTGAGAGCACAACCAAATGGAACGGAATGCATTTTGGTGCATTTTGTGTCATTCAGTTCAGTTAGTCCCCATTGACAATGAATGGGGACAAAATGGAAGCGTTTTCATCCGCTATTGAGATCCTATGACGGATCTCAATAGCGGAATTGAAAACGCTAGTGTGAAAGTAACCTAAATTGAGCTATTTGGTGAACAACCACTTTATACACATCAGATCGTTCATTATGTGCTGGAATAATCAAAAGATACCTGAAATGTTTCTTCCTATCCCGATCTTTTTCCTCAGTATGATTTTACTATTTAATGGGTTTGCATAAATGATGTTCATAACCTGTTAACATTATCGGGCCTTCATTCCATATGGCCATATTATTGTTCGGTTAGAATGATGGATATGGTTATGAAGCCTTGTTCATAGTTTCATCAGCCTGTATTTGCATCGGCAATCTCTACACAATTTAAAATAATGGTTGCTATGATGTTATGGGACTGGCCAAATAAATCTACTTGTATTTACAATACCAATTTTTTAAATACATAGTTATGTGACATTCTCTGAAAAATCCTCTGTCCAAACACCATATTGCTGCAATCTATCCTTGTTAAATGTAGGACATTATCCTTTGATTAAGCCGCCAGTAGAGTAGAGTTTATACTGTGTAATGTATTTCAGAATTAAGAGGTGATCTGACTATACTGTACCTATATGTATGTCTATCTCGGTTTGCATTGCTATTCAATTCTGGGTGAATATATTACGTGATTCCATTGTATAAAACAGATGTAACATTTACAGTTGCAAGAAAAAGTATGTGAACCCTTTGGAATTATATGGATTTCTGCACACATTGGTCATAAAATGTGATCTGATCTTCATCTAAGTCACAACAATAGACAATCTGCTTAACCTAATAACACACAAATAATTAAATGTTACCATGTTTTTATTGAACACACCATGTAAACATTCACAGTACAGGTGGGAAAAGTATGTGAACCTTTGGATTTAATAACTGGTTGAACCTCCTTTGGCAGCAATAACGTCAAGCAAACATTTCCTGTAGTTGCAGATCAGACATGCACAACGGTCAGGAGTAATTCTTGACCATTCCTCTTTACAGATTTGTTTCAGTTCAGCAATATTCTTGGGTCTGGGATGTCTGGTGTGAATCGCTTTCTTGAGGTCATGCAACAGCATCTCAATCAGGTTGAGGTCAGGACTCTGACTGGGCCACTCCGTATTTTCTTCTGTTTAAGCCATTCTGTTGTTGATTTACTTCTATGCTTTGGGTCGTTGTCCTGTTTCAAGTTTCAACACCCATCTTCTGTTGAACTTCAGCTGGTGGACAGATGGGCTTAAGTTCTCCTGCAAAATGTCTTGATAAACTTGGAAATTCATTTTTCCTTCGATGATAGCAATCCGTCCAGGCCCTGATGCAGCAAAGCAGCCCCAAACCGTGATTCCCCCACCACCATACTTCACAGTTGGGATGAGGTTTTGATGTTGGTGTGCCGTGCCTCTTTCTCTCCACACATAGTGTTGTGTGTTTCTTCCAAACAACTCAACTTTGGTTTCAGCTGTACACAGAATATTTTGCCAGTACTGCTGCTGAACATACTGTACAGGTGATCTTGTGCAAACTGTTAATGTGCAGCAATGTTTTTTTGGGACAGCAGTGGCTTCCTCTGTGGTTTCCTCCCATGAAATCCATTCTAGTTTAGTGTTTTACGTATCTGAGATTCGCTAACAGGGATGTTAGCATATGCCAGAGACTTTTGTAAGTCTTTAGCTGACACTCTAGGATTCTTCTTCAGTCTGAGCAGTCTGCGCTGTGCTCTTGCAGTCATCTTTACAGGACGGCTACTCCTAGGGAGAGTAGCAGCAGTGCTGAACTTTCTCCATTTATAGACAATTTGTCTTACAGTGGACTGATGAAAAGCAAGGCTTTTGGAGATACTTTGATAACCCTTTCAAGCTTTATGCAAATCAACAATTCTTAATCGTAGGTCTTCTGAGAGCTCTTTTGTGCAAGGCATCATTCACATCAGGCAATGCTTCTTGTTAAACACAAACCCAGAACTGGTGTGTGTTTTTTAAAGGGCAGGGCAGCTGTAACCAACACCTTCAATCTCATGTCATTGATTGGACTCCAGTTGGCTGACCCTTACTCCAATTAGCTCTTGGAGATGTCATTAGTCTAGGGGTTCACATACTTTTTCCACCTGCACTGTGAATGTTTACATGGTGTGTTCAATAAAAACATGGTGACATTTAGTTATTAGTTTAAGCAGACTGTGATTGTCTATTGTTGTGACTTAGATGAAGATCAGATCACATTTTATGACCAATTTGTGCAGAAATCCATATCATTCCAAAGGGTTCACATAATTTTTCTTGCAACTGTATCTATAAATGAATTATGTGCACTGTATATAACATATTATATATTGATAATAAGTTTTCCATAAGAATGAAATACAGTGCAGAACTAAGTTAATTGAGTGAAAGAACAAAAGATATAACAAACATTAATAATGATATAAATAAGGTGGTAACAGAGGTAACTTTTAACCGTGAGCTCCCAGAGCAAAAAATAATAAATTGAGGGTAGCAGTGCGATATCTTAGTATTAAAGCCTGATTTCTCTTTACCAATAGAGGAGAACGTATATGAGGGCTGATTTACATGAGCATGCTTGACCCGGGAAACATGACCCATGTGTTGGCTGCATCTACCGGACTGACCATGGTCCACATCATCATGTGAGTACAGTACAATAGACCTGGGATCAGATAGGAACTGAAACTGACTGTATCATAAATCACTATAGTTAGGGGATCCCTGGTCAGTCTGGGAGGTATAGCCGACACATTGGCTGTGTTTACCAGACCGAGCACTGAACGCTGACTGATCGTAGTCATTGGGTCAATTCACATGTGCAACTTTCCTTTTGCACCAGAAAATCGCAGTATATGCCTTCCCCGATTTTCCTGCAAGACTGGCTCATTTTACAGAATGAGTGCATAAGAGAAATGAACCACACATGAATTCCATCAATGTGCTGCCCATTTAAAAAACACAGACAGGAGTAACATACCCATCTGAGAGAGCCCTAGTAGTTGCCAATTCAACATGCCCAAACTTTATTTAATTTGACTGGGTGACCTCTTGTCATGTACATAAGCTCATAGATTTAGTTTTTGAACTGACAATGTCAATGTTAGTTAGAAGGTTTCTTATGTTACCAATGTAGCAATATAGCTTAGGTTCCCTTGACCTGCCAGAGGAAATGATTCTGGATGCCAACCTTTCATTTATACAGAATCTGTGAATGTCCAGCATCATAATCTTTGTTGTTTTGTTTGGACTCACAGCACAGTTAATCAATAAGATCACATTTTCTAATTCAACCCATACGAAATAAACATTAGTGGTAAGTGATTGGCTCAAAATCAACAAAACATTTCCTGCTGGACCTTTAGGACCCATTCTATTGTTAGAGCCTCGATAAAATACACATGTTATGCATCCACAAAAATAAAAAAAATCACTGTGTGTAAATTCACCTAACTGTATACTCTTGCCAAAAAAAGAAACTTTACATTGATAAGACAAAGTTTGGTTTAGGGAGTGGGAGTAACTGCAGTGTAGAGGTACAGATAACGGATATAGGCTACAGTATGTCCATGTCTCCATTACTTAGGCCCCATTCAACAACCATATTTTTTGTCCGCATCCGGTCCGTATATATTTTACAGATTGGATGCAGACCCATTAATTTCAAGGGGCTGCAAAAACTCTGTATGTCCGTTCTGCAGTCCTGCAAAAAAGATGTCCTATTCTTGTCCATTTTGCAGACAAGAATAGGTATTGTAACAATGGGTCCGCAAAAAAAAAAACAACAACACGCATGTTACATGGACGTCATCCGTATTTTTTGCGGATTCACATTTTGTGGACCACAAAATACATAGGCTCATGTAAATGCACCCTTAGAGGGTGGTGCCAGGAAAAGAACACTGGACTGATCACTTGGAGCCCTCTTAGAAAATGGAATTTTCTTTTTACTTTGGCTTATTCAAAATTGTATGTTATTGGTCTGTGTATGTAAGTACAGTATATTAGGATTTGAAATGTGAAAAGGTACATTATTGTAGAATAAGGTCAGAAGGACTTACAATGTGGAAAGAGAAGAGCAATAAAGTAAAATCACAAAAATAAAAGACACATTCATAAAACCCAGAGAATGACTGTCTAATTGTACTTGTCTGTAATCAAATACTACTGTATGTTGCAATGATAGAAATACCCTGAATCAAAAAAATACAGCTTCTAGACATAATGGGAATAATAGGGATGTTTGTTTCTTTCCCAGCATTTTCAGAAACGTAACTAAATACAGTGATTGGCCCATCGTATACATACCAAGGCAACGAGACTTTCCATTTTCACTTCTCACATCCGTTCCGTCTAATATGGATAATCCTTGCTTATAAGTAACCTCAAGGAGATGAGCGCTCAGCAATTACCCCACTTCTAACTCTTGTTTCCTTAGCTAAGACTGCATGATTCCAGACATTAATTAGGTCTCTAGCACATTCTGTACATGGAAAAATGATCCTTGTACTGGATGAAGAGTGGAATTTCACAGCTGGAAGAAGTCACTGGCAGCAGCACCGTTACCCATAATTACATACCTATTGCCTAATGGCGCTTTTTCTATTGTTATATAAGGTCCTTAAGGTACATCATACACTTATCTATGGCAGAAAGTCAAGCTGCCAAGTCATAAGAATGGTAATTTGCTTGTGAGGAAGCTATTCATCATACATTGACTCTCATCAGTGTACGGGCAATTGCCATATGAACACATTTGATGTTTTGAATGTTGGCAGAAAATATGGGCACCTTTTCTGTGTAGACTTTTGTTTTGTTTGGCATTAGGCTTCACATTTGATCATTCTAAATTATAATTCCAAATCTGTTCTTGTTTGTTGCCAGCAATGTTCTATCACAATTTGTCTTTTTTTTCCTTTTTTTTTTTTTTTTACTGTTTGGCTTTTTCATATTCTGACTCCACGGTCTCATCTTTAAGGTTACTTTACAGGCTATGTACACCTTTGGGGGCCATATTTATATGATTATATGATTCACATTTTTTTTATTATTGGATTTTACTAATTTTGGGCTAAAAAATTTTTTTTTTTCAATTGGTCTTTATTAAAACTATTCACCCATCTGTCACAAAGGGTTAACAGTTTGTCTTGCTGTGTGAATCATACTTCCACTTTCACTTTGTGCTGTCATCTAATAAATCTTATCTCTAATTTACTAAAGGGTCATGAACACGTATTTAAGCCACATCTTTTCAGTAATATAAGAATTGAGCTAATGGGTGTTTGTAAGGTCAGAGATAAGGAGCCGTCAGCTGAGCTGCCTAATGGAAATAGTAAAAATACAGAGCCTGCTACTAGGGAATCTCAAGGCTGTACAGAGAAAAGGACACAACATTATTAATAAAGACCAATAGAAAAAATAATGTTTAGCTCAAAATAAGTACAATGCAATAATTAAAAAAATGTCACCAAAGGTGCACATAGCTTTTAACCCCTTATTGCGAAAACGGCTTGGTTCTTAAAGGGTGGTGAGTGGTGATAGAACATCTTAGCTGCTATGCCTGCTATTATATTAGTTAAATACATTCTTTACCTCTGGTATTGCAGACCTTTGCAGAATCATATCTAGACTTTCCTTTAATAGTTGAAAGGTTTCAGTTTGCGGCACTAGCATGGTTTCTAGATTCCATGGTCCCAGCATTTTTTGGAGCCTCTTCCCTCTACATGTATCTGGGACACTTATCTCACAGCCTCATCTAGCAGCTTTAATAGAACTTAGTATGATGGATTTATATATATATATATATATATATATATATATATATACATATATATATATATATATATATATATATATATATATATATATATATATATACACAGTACAGACCAAAAGTTTGGACACACCTTCTCATTCAAAGAGTTTTCTTTATTTTCAGGACTATGAAAATTGTAGATTCATCAAAACTATGAATTAACACATGTGGAATTATATACATAACAAAAAAGTGTGAAACAACTGAAAATATGTCATATTCTAGGTTCTTCAAAGTAGCCACCTTTTGCATTGATTCCTGCTTTGCACACTCTTGGCATTCTCTTGATGAGTTTCACCTGAAATGGTCTTCCAACAGTCTTAAAGGAGTTCCCAGAGATGCTTAGCACTTGTTGGCCCTTTTGCCTTCACTCTGCGGTCCAGCTCACCCCAAACCATCTCGATTGGGTTCAGGTCCGGTGACTGTGGAGGCCAGGTCATCTGGCGCAGCACCCCATCACTCTCCTTCATGGTCAAATAGCCCTTACACAGCCTGGAGGTGTGTTTGGGGTCATTGTCCTGTTGAAAAATAAATGATGGTCCAACTAAACGCAAACCGGATGGAATAGCATGCCGCTGCAAGATGCTGTGGTAGCCATGCTGGTTCAGTATGCCTCCAATTTTGAATAAATCCCCAACAGTGTCACCAGCAAAGCACCCTCACACCATCACACCTCCTCCTCCATGCTTCACGGTGGGAACCAGGCATGTAGAGTCCATCCGTTCACCTTTTCTGCGTCACACAAAGAGAAGGTGGTTGGAACCAAAGATCTCAAATTTGGACTCATCAGACCAAAGCACAGATTTCCACTGGTCTAATGTCCATTCCTTGTGTTCTTTAGCCCAAACAAGTCTCTTCTGATTGTTGCCTGTCCTTAGCAGTGGTTTCCTAGCAGATATTCTACCATGAAGACCTGATTCACACAGTCTCCTCTTAATACTTGTTCTAGAGTTGTGTCTGCTGCTAGAACTCTGTGTGGCATTGACCTGGTCTCTAATCTGAGCTGCTGTTAACCTGCGATTTCTGAGGCTGGTGACTCGGATGAACTTATCCTCCGCAGCAGAGGTGACTCTTGGTCTTCCTTTCCTGGGGCAGTCTGCATGTGAGCCAGTTTCTTTGTAGCGCTTGATGGTTTTTGTGACTGCACTTGGGGACACTTTCAAAGTTTTCCCAATTTTTCGGACTGATTGACCTTCATTTCTTAACCCCTTAAGGACCAGGCTCATTTTCACCTTAAGGACCAGGCCATTTTTTGCAAATCTGACCAGTGTCACTTTAAGTGCTCATAACTTTAAAACGCTTTGACTTACCCAGGCCGTTCTGAGATTTTTTTTTCGTCACATATTGTACTTCATGACACTGCTAAAATTGGGTCAAAAAAGTTAATTTTTTTGCATAAAAAATACATTTTTTACCAAAAATTTTGAAAAATTAGCAAATTTCTAAGTTTCAGTTTCTCTACTTCTGTAATACATAGTAATACCCCCAAAAATTGTGATGACTTTACATTCCCCATATGTCTACTTCATGTTTGTAGCATTTTGGGAATGATATTTTATTTTTTGGGGATGTTACAAGGCTTAGAAGTTTAGAAGCAAATTTTTTAATTTTTTAGAAATCTTCAAAATCCCACTTTTTATGGACCAGTTCAGGTTTGAAGTCATATTGTGAGGCTTAGATAATAGAAACCTCCAAAAACTGACCCCATTCTAGAAACTACACCCCTCAAGGTATTCAAAACAGTTTTTTCAAACTTTATTAACCCTTTAGGTCTTCCACAAGAGTTAATGGCAGATGGAGAAACAATTTTGAGATTTCTATTTTTTTGAAAATTTTCCAATATAATAAATTTTTTCCAGGAGTAAAACAAGGGTTAACTGCCAAACAACACTCAAAATGGGTTGCCCTCATTCTGTAGTTTTGCAAAAACACCCCATATGTGGTCGTAAACTACTGTTTGGCCGAACGGTAGCACATAGATGGAGGGGAGGGGGTGCAAGTGGCAGGGGGGGTCTGGGTTAGGGTTAGGGTTAGATGGATAGATGAAAGTTTGGAATAAAAGTACTTTTTTTTCCTAACTTACTTTTCCCTTCTTTCCCTGCCTAACGGTGCCTCTCCCTCACTGACCCTAACCTACCTGGGTGGCGATGGGTGCAGGAGGGTGATGGATGCCGATTAGGGGGACACAGGAGCTGGTGCTGGACGATGCTGCACGGTCAGGGTGCTGGACAGGAAGAGGAGGGGAGAGAGGAGCGCAGGAAGTTTGAATCTCGCGCCTCTCTCCCCTGCACCAATCAGCACCCTGGACAGCAGTGTTCAGCACCAGGGCCAGCACCGCCTCCTCAAATCCTCGGACTGCGATTGGTGGTGTATAATTACACAGGACACCCGAATGGACCGGAAACGCAGAAAACCGCAGGTCTGAATTGACCTGCGGTTTTCTGCGATCGCCGATACGGGGGGGTCAAATGACACCCCCCTGTGTTGTTACGGGATGCCGGCTGAATGATTTCAGCCGAAATCCCGTTCCGATTAACCCCCGCGGCGCCGGAATTACGATTTTAAGTCAGAACGTACCGGTCCTTAAGGACTCGGGAAATAGGGCGTACCGGTACGTCCTATGTCCTTAAGGGGTTAAAGTGATGATGGCCACTTGTTTTTCTTTACTTAGCTGCTTTTTTCTTGCCATAATACAAATTCTAACAGTCTATTCAGTAGGACTATCAGCTGTGTATCCACCTGACTTCTCCGCAACGCAACTGATGGTCCCAACCCCATTTATAAGGCAAGAAATCCCACTTATTAAACCTGACAGGGCACACCTGTGAAGTGAAAACCATTTCAGGTGACTACCTCTTGAAGCTCATCAAGAGATTGCCGAGAGTGTGCAAAGCAGTAATCAAAGCAAAAAGGTGGCTACTTTGAAGAACCTAGAATATGACATATTTTCAGTTGTTTCACACTTTTTTGTTATGTATATAATTCCACATGTGTTAATTCATAGTTTTAATGCCTTCAGTGTGAATCTACAATTTTCATAGTCATGAAAATAAAGAAAACTCTTTGAATGAGAAGGTGTGTCCAAACTTTTGGTCTGTACTGTATATATCTATATACAGTACAGACCAAAACCCAATCGAGATGGTTTTGGGTGAGCTGGACCGCAGAGTGAAGGCAAAAGGGCCAACAAGTGCTAAGCATCTCTGGGAACTCCTTCAAGACTGTTGGAAGACCATTTCAGGTGACTACCTCTTGAAGCTCATCAAGAGAATGCCAAGAGTGTGCAAAGCAGTAATCAAAGCAAAAGGTGGCTACTTTGAAGAACCTAGAATATGACATATTTTCAGTTGTTTCACACTTTTTTGTTATGTATATAATTGCACATGTGTTAATTCATAGTTTTGATGCCTTCAGTGTGAATCTACAATTTTCATAGTCATGAAAATAAAGAAAACTCTTTGAATGAGAAGGTGTGTCCAAACTTTTGGTCTGTACTGTATATATATATATATATATATATAATATATAAATTGCAATTTCTCACAGTGGACAAACACTGCATAACAAGAATCATTATTTAGTATGTACTCCTATATAATGTCTGTAACTGAGTTCTGCCTTGGGTACCACAATAAAGCTTTTTATTTAATAGATATAGGGGCACATTTATTAAGACCCCCGTTTTAGACGCCGGTCTTAATAAAGCCCTAAGCTGGCGGTGTTTTCGCCAAAGTTATGAAGAGGAGCAGACTTCTCCTTAACTTTGGCACATCCAGTGTCAGTTCTAAATGTAAGACAGCTTCAGAACTGTCCTATAGTACATTTAGACCTTTTTCTATGCCTAAAACAGGGATAGAAAATTGGAAATGAGACAGGCCTACCAGATCTTCCCCATCCCCATGCCACGCCCACAATTTTATACCTGGCGTAAGCAGAGTGAATTCGCAGATAGCGGCACAACTAACCATTGCGCCACCATCTGTGCCTGAAATACACCTAATAAAGCCATATTTCAGTATAATAAATGACCCTCATAATATCCAACTTGGTACAGGAGATAGAAGTTGACCCATGTTATTGTAAATAGTTTTTTATCCTGCCTTTCGCTTTACCAACATGCACATTTACATCATTTCTCATACAGTGAAGGAGAGGTGACATGGTTAAGGAATTACTGCCTTTTCATAATGAAAAAAAAAATACAATGCAACAGCACTCTGCAAACCAAATAACGTACAATAATGCCATAGTAATAGAAAATATTCTGGTGTTAATGTTATGTTTATTTTGTAAATTTGAGATCCTTGGCAAATACATTTTGTACAAAATTATTTGGGCCCCTCTGCCGCACATCAAGGTGATCTCTGTAAGACAGGAACCTAACACTAAATGCTGCCTGTTATGTGTAATAACGGCCACCATTAAATTCAGGGAGTGCAGGTTCCACATGCATGCTGGGGCCACTCTGCTTTTTATAATTTTTGGTGCCAAAAAGGCCTCTATTAAATTCAGGGAATGCAGGTACAAACATGCAGGCTGGGTTCACTCTATACCTCTCCTGGTGCCAGACGGATTCCAATGAATGCAATGAGGTCCACTCTATACCTCTCCTGGTGCCAAAAAGCTTCCAGGGAGTGCAGGGAGAGCAGGCTACAGCTTTATACTTACACTAATTAAAATCCACCTATGGGGCAGACAGGCTGGTCAGGGGTGCAAGACCAAATGGAGTCAACCACACCTCCAGTACAAACTGCAAAGAAAGTATAAAGTTGTGGCCTGCTCTCCAGTCACTGGCACCAAAAGATGTATAGAGTGGACTCTCATTACAATCATTGGAAGCCGTGTGGCACCAGATAAGGTATAGAGTGAGCTCAGCATTCATGTTTGTACCTGCATTCGCTGAATTTAATGGAGGCCTTTTTGGCACCAAAAATAATAAAAAGCAGAGTGGACCCAGCATGCAGGTGGAACCTGCACTCGCTGAATTTCATGGTGGCTGTTATGGCACATAACAGGTAGGATTAAGTGTGATTTTCCCGCCTTATAGAGATCGCCTTGACGTTTAGCAGACGGGCCCAAATAAAATGTATCTGCTAAGAATCTCAAATTTGCAAACTAAGCATATCATTAGCCCTGGAATAATTTTTATTACTATGGCATTATTGCACTTTATTTGGTTTGCAGAGTGCTGCTGCATTGTATTTTTTTTCTTTGTGTTTCTAGCCATGGCAGCGTGCACATGCACATTAGGATGTGCTGACTGACCCCCTTTTTTCTTTCCCTTTTCATAATAAAATGTATTTTTTAGAGATGCTTGCTTTAGGATTTTTTCACACGGGCGTCAGTTTTTTTGCCCGGATAAGAGGCGGGTGCGTTGCAGGAAAATGCGCGTGCAAAATATTGTCATGCGTTTTGCACTCGCGTGAGAAAAATCGTGCATGTTTGGTACCCAAACCCAAACTTTTTCACAAAAGTTCGGGCTTGGGATTGATGTTCTGAAGATTGTATTATTTTCCCTTATAACATGGTTATAAGGGAAAATAATAGCATTCTGAATACAGAATGCATAGTAAAATATGGCTGAAGGGGTTAAAAAAAAAGAAAAAAAAAGTTAACTCACCTTCTCCTCTTGATCGCGTAGTTCCCGGTCTCTTTACTTCTTGAATGAGCTGTGGGCTAAATGACCTGTGGTGATGTCAGATCACATGCTCCAATCACATGGTCCATCACCGTGGTGATGGAGCATGTGATCTGACGTCATCAAAGGTCCTTTACCTGTATTTAATGCTCACCACAGGTCCTGCTCAACAAAGGATACAGAAGGAGATGCCGGGCTTCGCGATCAAGTGGACTAAGGTGAGTTAAATTATTATTTTTTAACCCCTCCAGCACTATTATACTATGCATTCTGTATTCAGAATGCTATTATTTTCCCTTATAACCATGTTATAAGGGAAAATAATACAGTGAATAGACTGTCACCTAGAAACCATGCGTGAAAATCGCACAATATAGAGCATGCTGTGATTTTCACTCAACGCACAAGTGATGCGTGAAAATCAACGCTCATGTGCACAGCCCCATAGAAATGAATGGGTCAGGATTCAGTGCGGGTGCAATGCGTTCACCGCACGCATCGCACCCGCGCGTATGAAAGGGGCCTTAAAATGAAATCACTTGTGAGCACATAATGTTTACAATTGCAGATATCAAAGTGAAGTTCAAGTATGAGATTATCATCATAATTACAATCTCCTGATTGTCCACTAGATGTCAGTACAAGCCACATTGAAGGGGTTTCTGGGTGTTTACTGTTGATGAACTATCCTCATATAGGTCATCAATATCTGAATGGGTCCAACCTCCTGCACCCCTGCCAATCAGCTGTTTGAAAAGACCACAACAACAATGTTATGTTACATTCACTGGTCATATGGCCTATGCGCTACTCAGTCCCATTCAAGTACAGTCCCATACCAAGCACAGCGGCTAGTCAATGGATGGTGCTGTGTGTGGTTCACTATGAGGAGGCCGGTGCACTCACCTCTTCAAACAGCTGATTGATAGGGTGTGGTGGGTATCGGACCCCTACCGATCAGATATTAATGACCTATCCTGAGGATGGGTCTTCAATATAAAAAAAAACACTTGGAAAACCCCTTTAACATAAGAGCAAGAGCAATGCTTTTCAGCTAACTAAAAGAATGTAGACATTCATGCCCCAAGTAATATTGGCATGATAAAGTATAGGCATATAATACCTTTGCCTGATGAAAATGACCATAAATGTCCTCAGCAGCTAGTACTGAATGCACAGTGTTCTTAGGAAATGTTGCAGAAGTCTTTAGAATTTAATAGATTCCAGTCATAGATCACCAAGTAGGCATGGCAATCAATATTTTACTAGGGAAAGGTCAGGTAAGGACAAATATAGAACTGTGCCATCAATACTTAGATGATAGTTAAGGCCAAAACAATTTATAAAGCAATTCAGCAATAACAAGAAAAAGAACTGACAAAACACTGCACACAAAGCCTGCAAGGAAAGGGATAAGTAATCCCAATGTAATAGAATAGGTTAGTAGTAGAGTCAATGTCCCAAAATTCATTTTGGTCCCAATTCGATCGATTCAGCCTTTAGGTTCAATTCAGTCTGAATAAATCAGTCCTAATTGAAAGCGCCCCCTTAGTGCTGAAAAGCTGGGTGTGACATTTTGGGGTCTTTTAGGACTGTATCCAACCTCATTCAAACCCTTTAACTTCAAGACAGCATTAGTAATATCAAAGTGACAGTGACGTATACGGAGATGGATAAATCTATCAGAGCAGTTGGAAGCAACAGCCTGTTTAATAACACACAGCACTGTTGGATTTTTATGCTTTTTAAAATTAAAAAAGCTATTCAAAAACGATCCATTTTTTAAGGCAGATACCACTGATGATTATAACCACACACACTGGTATTGGAAGAAGCAATGGCTTTTTAACAAGCAGAAAAAAAAATGGTGGCGCATGCCTGCTGGTGTTTATACACACGGTGGTACACAATGGCTTGTTTTTAAGAAGTGGTCCAAAAATTGTGGGATTTTACTAGTTATACGACGTAAAGTCATGATTTTAGTAAGACACGGAGGAAAGTATTGCTATTCTCTTTCTTTACTTAAAATATAGCAGCAAACACAGGAAGAGAAAAAAGTGCCCCTGTAACCCAGGCAACCAGCTACTCCCCCGGACTAGCCGGTATAAGAGCCAGCTCCACCGCACAGTCCTCCTCTTTCTTGTAACTCATCATAGCGAACAGGAAGAACCAACAACTAGGAACTGCGGAACTCCAATCATCTTGGCATACACTGGACCGCATCAACCGGAATCCGAACAGTCCAGGCACGGCTTGTCAACGAAGAACCAATCGCCAGACAGCGAAACTGAAGGAACATCTGGAACTGCGAATCCTGGAGGTACTTCTGGAACCGCAACTTCTGGAGGTATCAACCTAAAGGCAAAAATACAAGACGCGGTGACTCGACACCATCCTACTATGGCAGGAATCTCTGAGGCATGCAACCGGCAAAACAGAAAAAATCATCATCGTCCTACTACGGAAGGAACCTGTCAGGCATGCAATCGGCAATACAGATAAAAACAGCAATAACCATACATATCCTGCAGAAAAATACTTACCATACCCAAGACCCAACCAGGGTGGGAGTAGAGAAATACAGGGAGGGCAATACTCGCCTCCGTGTCTTACTAAAATCATGACTTTACGTCGTATAACTAGTAAAATCCCACAATTTTAGAACAGACATGGAGGCTTCGTATTGCAAGTTCAAAGCTGCATGACCACTGCAGAAAACGCATGAGGAGACGGGCGGAAATAGAAATCCCGGAAGGTAGATTCTCGCGACCAATCGGCCGCCCTAAGGATATCCTGCAACCTAGCTCCAGAAGCCAACATAGCAGTGGCCGAAGCGCTGCGCTTGGAATGAGCCGTAAAGGTGGAAGTATCTACCCCCACCAGCGAAAGAACTCACTTGACCCAACGAGCCAAAGTGGTGGTAGAAACAGGAGCAAAGGGAGCGCGAGAGGCTAGAAAAAGATTCGACAGGTAGGAGAGCGGTGAGCCTGAGTCCTAATCTCATACTCACGAAGGCAAGCGACCGGACACAAGTCAGGCCTAGCCGCAAAAGCCGGGTAAGAGATCGAGCGCGAGGAAGATTTCGTGCGCCTGGAAACCAAAAAGGACACCCCCTCGGGCGTAAACGACCTAGCCGTAAGGTCCAGGGCCTGAACGTCGGAAACCCGCCTGCAGGACACCAAACACAACATGGAGACAAGCTTGGCCGACAGGTGGCGTAAGGAAAGATCCGAGTTAAAAGGCCAGGACGAAAAAAGCGACAGAACCAATGAAACGTCCCAGGTAGAAGAATACTTAGGTTTAGGGGGACGAGACAGCCGTGCACCCTTCAGAAGACGGCACACCAGAGGATGTTGTCCGACCGGACAACCATCGAAACCCTGGTGGGATGAAGAAATCGCAGACTGATACACGTTGATGGTCCGGTAGGCCCGGCCCTCCTCAAACAAAGTCGTCAAGAAACTAAGGACGGCTGAAACAGATGCTGATACGGGATCCAAGTCCCTTCCCATGCACCAACCAGCCCAAGCCTTCCAGGCGGAACGATATGCACGTCTAGTGCCGGGGGCCCAAGCGTTGGCCAGTAGGCGCCTAGTCGAGACCGGAAGTCCCTGGAGTTCCCCGGGGATCCCGAGATCCTCCAGGCCAGGAGAGACAGGGATCCCCCGTCAGAAGCGGGTGAAATTGACCGAGGGGGCCCAAAATCAGGTCCGGAAGGGCCGGCAACAACCTGGGGATATCCACCGTCAACTCGAGGAGCTGAGGGAACCACGCCTGAGACCTCCAAAACGGGGTCACCAACACCAATTCGGCCAACTGGTGCCTTACCTGAAGGAGAACCCTGGGAATGAGAGCAAAGGGAGGAAAAGCATAAAGGAGCTCGCTAGATCAGTCCTGGAGGAACGCATCCACAGCTTCCGCCGCGGGATCCGGCCTCCAGCTGAAGAACCGCGGAAGCTGGGCATTGAGCCGAGATGCAAAAAGGTCGACAGACGGAGAGCCCCACAGAGAGCAGATACCACAGAAGACTCCCACATTGAGCTTCCAATCGCTGGAGTCCGCCCAATGGCGAGAGCTCCAATCCGCCTCGGTGTTGTGGAGGCCCGGAAGGTAGTCCGCACGGACAACTAGATTCTTGGAGAAACAATAGTTCCAAAAATCCTTCGCCAAACACGGTAGCAAGGCGGAGCGAGTGCCGCCCAAGTGATTGACGTACCTCACAGCGGATACGTTGTCCATCCGGAGGCGAATGCAAGCATTCACCTTGTCGAACGTAAAACTCCGGATCGCGAAGGACCCGGCTAGCAACTCCAGGGCATTGATATGGAGGTTGGACTCCTCCTGAGACCAAAGGCCCCCCGTGGACACCCCATCTCAGTGGGCACCCCATCCGAGAAGGCTGGCATCGGAGTCCACGGTGAACTCCGGGCGAGAGCCAAAAATGGCCCTGCCGTTCCAGGCCGACAGGTTGTGGATTCACCAGGACAGCTCGTCTCGTGTCTCGACATCCAACGAGACGACATCCGCATAAGAGGCACCCCCCCCCCCGAAGGTGGGCGATCTTCAAGAGCTGAAGGGCCCGATAGTGGAGGGGTGCAGGAAAGACAGCCTGGATGGATGCCGAAAGGAGGCCGATTATGCGGGCCAAATGGCGCAGGGAAACCTGGGGGCGCCGTAACGTTCGTCGCAACTCCTTGCGAATGGCGCAAACCTTCTCCAAAGGAAGGCTGAGAGATTCAGACTCTGAATCCACTAGGAAACCCAGGAACTCCATGCGCCTGGACGGAGACAGGCAAGACTTCTCCCAATTGAGCAGGAAGCCCAGCTGCAAGAGGAGGTCTGTCGCCCACCGAAGGTGGGACAGAAGCATATCCCTGCTCCGGGCCATTATCAGGATGTCGTCCAGATACATAAAGAGACGGACACCCCTGGCCCGAAGCCAGGCCACAACCGGCCGCAGGAGCTTGGTAAAACCCCAAGAGGCAGAGGAGAGGCCAAAGGGCAGACAAGTTAAGCGCCAGGTCTCCCCGTTCCAGAGAAACCTGAGAAGGTCTCGGGAGTGAAGTGCAATCGGAACTGTAAGATAAGGATCTTGGAGATCCAGTTTGACCATCCAATCTGTCCAGTTTGACCAGAAGAAGATCCCGCAAGAGATGGATGCCCTCCATTTTGAAATGCCTGTAGCGCACTAGAGCGTTCAGGGCTTGAAGGTTGATAACCGGGCGCATCTGACCTCCCTTTTTCTCGACCAGAAAAATGTTGCTTACTACCCCTGGGGAGGAGGCGAGCGCACGCTCCACGGCTCCTTTTCTGTAGAGGGCGGAGAGTTCCTCCTGGACCAAAGCGCGGTCCGCTGCGGAAAGAACAATCGGGTGGGGGCGCGGAATGTGGTCTGGGGAGGAAACTAGCTCTATCTGGAAGCCCAGGACCGTGGAGAGAACCCAACTGTCCGATGTAATGGTCTGCCAGGGAGGGAAAAAATGTTGGAGTCTGCCCCCTACAGGTGGATTGAAAGAAACATGAGGAAGCGGCAATCTTACCATATGGACGTCTAGATCCGGGAGTGCCTCTGAAACTTCTGGAACGCTATGGTCTTCCACGGGAAGGGAAGAGCGGGGTTGGTTGGCGTGAGTCCTGGTAGGAGGAACCTTGGAAACCAGATGGCTGGGAGAAGGAGCCTCGGCCCCCGGTACGGGCCTGGTAGGATGAACGGCCGGACAGGCGGCCCCTGACACTGCTGGCCCTGGAAGAGACCCGTCCCTGAAAAACCTTCCTCATGGAGGACTGCGCCTTATCTAAGGCCGTGAAGGCACCTACATAGCGACCCAGATCTTTAATAAACGAGTCCCCAAATAAGAGGCTCTGGGCGTCCTTGCCCGGCTCAGTGAGGGCGAGATTCGCCAATTTGGGCTCTATTTTAAACAAGATGGCTTTACGCCTCTCTATGGACAGCGAAGTATTGACGCTTCCCGCAATACAAATCGCCCGCTGCACCCAACCCCGGAGATCCTCCGGGTCCACCTGCCTATTCTCAGCCCTAGCGGACTCTGCTAGGTCAAACAACTTTGCCAGGGGCCCAAAGATATTGAGCAGCTTGTCCTGGCAAGCCTTCAACGCCGAATCCAGGCCTTTACGTGGATTCCAGCCCAGTTTGGCAAGAAATTGCGTCATCTTGGGATCCACGGTGGGGGTATCACACACCTTATTAGGGATGATAGGTCTAGGACACTCAGCCTTAAGCTTATTGCGCGCCGCTTTGCTAAGCGGGCGACGGACCCAATTTTCCAGGTAACTGGATACATGCTCCGCAGGGAGCCATTCCGCCGACCTGGGATGGTGCAAGGCGTCAGGGTCAAAAAGCGGATCCCCATAAGGGTCTAGAAGTGCACCCTCCGGGGCAACCGAAAGGGAGCCCGATGCGCCAGAAGGCCGTACGGTTAGAGGCGGGGGGTCAGAGGGACCCGGACCCTCTGTGTCCGTGGCGTCCCCAGAATCAAGAATGTACTCATCCTCAGCCTCCTCACTAGACCCGATTTCTGAGTCGGAGTCGCTCTCAAATTGCGCTCTGGCGCATTTCCACCATTCCGCCTGGCGTGGTAAGGCTCTTTTGTGTGCCTGCGGCACACTATCCTGTGGGTGAGACAAGTCACCAGTCAAAAGGGTTCTGGAGGCCTGAGTATCTTGTTGGGGCTCGTTCGTAGCAGCAGGCGGGGAAGGCCCAGAGAGCGACCCCTGCTCTGCAATCTGCGCATCACCGGAATGGGTCCGGAGCGCTTGGGACAGGGTATGGGATATGGTGGCTGACACAGAGCCCATAGCCGAGGCAATGGCCTCCGCTACCGCCTTCTGGAGGAAAGATGCGGCATCAGGGATCGGAACAATGCCGGTGGAGGATGTGGCGACAGGCACACCAGCCAGGGGGATAACAGGGACCACAGGTGGAGCAGCGTCCCCAGGAGAAGGGGGGTTAACAGAAGGGGCAGACATAATAAGCACCCTAATATGGCCGACTAAGGTACCTAACTAGAGCGAAGCTAAAGGGGGGGCCGCACTAAAAACCTGACGGAGCTGGAGGACAGGGTCAGCAGGGCACAGCAGGTAGCAGTATTGCGACTCCCAGGATGGCCGCCGAAGTCACGCGAGACTACTGGTCAGCGCTTCTGGAAGCGCGCGTGGCCGAGATCTCGCGAGACTTGGCAGGACAACCAGACGGAGAATGAGAGGGGCAGCGTACGAAACAGGGCAGGGGACTTAACCTAGAGGCAAAGGAAAAGATCCCACCTGGCGAAACAACGCACAGGGGGGACCGCAAGACAGTCAAGGAAAAAGAAAAGCATTCACTGTAAGAAAAAATATATATATCAGTTAAAAGACATTACACATGACATGATACTCATCTTCCTGTGAGCAGCAAGAAAGAGGAGGACTGTGCGGTGGAGCTGGCTCTTATACCGGCTAGTCCGGGGGAGTGGCTGGTTGCCTGGGTTACTGGGGCACTTTTTTCTCTTCCTGTGTTTGCTGCTATATTTTAAGTAAAGAAAGAGAATAGCAATACGAAGCCTCCGTGTCTGTTCTAAAATTATAATTTTTTTGTGAGTAGCAACAGGTTTTGTTATTTTAAAGAAAATGGAAAGTGATTAAGCAATGGCTTTTTACAATCGACATCAACATATCATTCCATTTTTGGGAGCAGTTTCACGTTTGTGAAAGTATATGAGGTTGACGTCCCAGCAGCAGCGGTACAGTATAAAACATGATGGACAAGACAGGAGTTGTGCGGCTGTGTAGGGCTAGGAGTATTGGAAGCAGGAGTAGTAGTAGCTGCAGCAGCACTAGCGGTATAGATGGAACATCATGGACAAGGCAGGAGATGTGCAGTTGTGTAGGGCTAGTACTTGCGGCAGCAGTAGCGAAGTATATGCAATCATGGACAAGGCAGGAGATGTTTGGCTGTATAGGAGTAGTAGTTGTGGCAGGGGTTATGTAGAGGCGCCGGCGGATAAACTGCTGCTTCTAAATGTAAGACAGCTTCCTAGCCTAAACCAGG